>NC_134548.1:88715582-91215582 GCF_050624435.1 Tenrec ecaudatus
TCTCTAGCTTATAGTTTTCTAAAGACTGGTGACTGGTGTGTGACGACAGGGATGCCCAGAAAATGAAGCAAACGTTGTTAGAAATTCTGGAAAAGAAGGAGAGAAAAAGTAAAACAAGAAATCTGAGTGCTGGTTCTGTGGACATTAGGCGCCTCCTCATTTTGTGTGCAGTCTGTGTAGCAGAAATGGAATCTGAGATAACATTCCCACAGATGGAGGGCGGTATCCAGTTAGAATGGGAAGCTTGGGTAATACAGGCCTCTGCCAAAGAAAATCTTGGAGATTTTCCACAAGATGATAAAAACTTGGGCTTACTGCTGTTAGATTTGGGGAAGGAAGGCGAGCGTACCTTGGGTGCGCAGAATACGACCAGTTGAGCTGCAAAAGCGGCAAAAGGAGTTTATTTGCTAGTTCCAGCTAGGGCCTCCTCTCTCTGCTGCCTGGCGCAGCAAGGACAGTGTCCAAAAGGGAATCAGCCCCAAGCTCTTTGTTCTCCTGGTTTGTATAGAGCCAGGGGCAAGGGGCGGGGCAAGGGGCAGTCCAGTGTTGTTGTTCTTTAAACTTATTGGAGAAGACTTCAGGCGCCAGCATTGTCCGGTGGTGATTGGTGAGTTGGTTCGTGCGTGCTTTCCTGATTGGTCAGTCACTGGTGGGCTGTCAGTCGAACTCTATTGGCTAAGGGGTCATCAGGCTATGGGTCCCATTGGTTAGGTTAGATCAGTAGATGTGTTGCATCAGTGACCAGGAACTTGAAACCGAAACCAAAACCGAAACCAAAACCAAAACCAAGGCCTACCTCAAACCCAGACTTTCTTTTTTTATTTTTTTAAACATTTTATTAGGGGCTCATATAACTTCTATCACAATCCATGCACATACATACATCAATTTTATAAAGCACATCTGTACATTCTTTTCCCTAATCATTTTCTTTTTGTTCCTTTTCTTTTTTTACATTTTATTAGGGGCTCATACAGCTCTTATCACAATCCACACATATACATACATCAATTGTATAAAGCACATCCGTACATTCTTTGCCCTAATCACTCTCAAAGCATTTGCTCTCCACTTAAGCCCTCTACATCAGGGCCTCTTTTTTTCCCCTCCCTCCCCACTAACCCCTCCCTCATGAGCTCTTGATAATCCACAGATTGTTATTTGGTCATATCTTGCCCTATCCGGAGTCTCCCTTCCTCCCCTTCTCTGCTGTCCATCTCCCAGGGAGGAGGTCACATGTGGATCATTTTAATCAGTTCCCCCTTTCCAAAACACTCACCCTCCACTCTCCCAGCCTCGCCCCTCACACCCCTGGTCCTGAAGGTGTCATCCACCCTGGATTCCCTGTGCCTCCATCTCCCATATGCACCAGTGTACAACCTCTGCCCTATCCAGTCCTGCAAAGTAGAATTCGGATCATGGTAGTTGGGGGGAGGAAGCATCCAGGATCTGGGGGAAAGCTGTGTTCTTCATCGGTACTACATCGCACCCTGACAGACCCCTCTCCTCTCCTAAACCCCTCTGTGAGGAGATCTCCAGTGGTCGATACTTGGGCCTTGGGTCTCCACTCTGCACTTCCCCCTTCATTCACTATGGTATATATATATATACACACACACATATATATATATATTCTTTTTTTTTTGGCACCTCGTGATCGCACAGGCTGGTGTGCTTCTTCCATGTGGGCTTTATTGCTTCTGAGCTAGATGGCCGCTTGTTCACCTTCAATCCTTTAAAACCCCAGACACTATCTCTTTTGATAGCCGGGCACCATCAGCTCTCTTCGCCACATTTGCTTATGCACCCGTTTGTCTTCAGCGATCCTATCATGGAGGTGTGCAGCCAATGATATGATTTTTTATTCTTTGATGCCTGATAACTGATCCCTTTGGGACCATGCGATCACACAGGTTGGTGTGTTCTTCCATGTGGGCTTTGTTGCTTCTGAGCTAGATGGCCGCTTGTTTATCTTTAAGCCTTTAAGACCCCAGTCACTATCGCTTTTGATAGCCGGGCACCATCTGCTTTCTTCACCACATTCACTTGTTCAACCGCTTTGGCTTCAGCAGTTGTGTTGGTAGAGTGAGCATCATAGAGTGCCAATTTAATAAAAGAAAGTTTTCATGCATTGAGGGAGTGCTTGAGTAGAGGCCCAAGTTCCTTCCGCCACCTTAATACTAAATCTATAAATATAGACACATAGATCTATTTCCCCATCCTCATATATATAGTTGCATGCACATGTCTTTGTCTAGACCTCCATAAATGCCCCTTGACTCCCAGCTCCTTCTTCCATCTCCCTTGACTTTCCTCCTGCCCCACTACCATGCTCCGCCCCCACCTGGGCTACAGCTATACCTCTACTCTATGCAACCTTACCCTTGATCATTCCCCACCAGGCCTGCCACTCCCCCCTCACTACCATTTTGCAAACCCCAACTTTCATACAGCCCGTTTTAACTTTTACTCTGCTGGCTGATTCTAGCAGTTGCACACCCATGCCCCACACTGCCTTGCCAAAGTAAAAAAGGGAATTTTGCTAAGATTGCAGGTCTGGGCTATGATAACCAAATCCAATGAAAGGCAGCACATTATGTTTAGGGACAACGCCCGGAAATGTTGAAATCAGATTCTATGGTAGGAAAGGCTATAACCAGCCACCACGCAGGAGTACAGGAGATGATTGTATAGATGGAGTGGAACTCCAAATGCTAGAGTCCCCTGAAGTCCACTGATGACCTAAAAGGAGACGAAAAGGAGATTCCTCCTTGGTAGACCAAGTTGGCCATAGTAATCATTAAGATCTTTCAACCCAGACCCCCAGGAACTCCCAGCATCCCTCTACAGACAGGCAACATGGAAAATCTGTTAGAGTTTAGCTGTCCAGCCCATACAATTCTGGAGCAGGGCACACTTTAATTCAAATTATCAGTGCACCAGCCATGGCCCTGAAGATGAGAGCATAGCTCCATGGTACTGTTGCTGCCACACACCCTCCTCCCTCTGGGAAGCCGATGTCTGATTTAGAGGTCAGGGCAGACCCAGTGGCCTTCAGAACAAGGGCAGAGTTCGTAAGTGCCACCCCTTGGCCTGGCTGTCATAACAACTGTCAAGTAGTTGCCTGAGTGAAGATCTGAGCGCCTAATAGGTGGCAGGGGACACACTAGGAGAGTGGACCTGCTTGGGGAGTGTGACACATCTGACCTGCTTTCCAAAGAGTAAAATTTCTTCTTCTATTTTTAAAAAATAATTTTATTGGGGGCTCTTATAGATCTTATAACAATCCATAGATCCATTGTGTCGAGCACATTTGTACATATATTGTCATCATCCTTTTCCAAACATTTTCTTTGTAGTTGGAGACAGCAGATGGTGTAAGATATGAAATGAATAATAATTTATAATTTATCAAGGGTTAATGAGAGTGTCAGAGACGAAGAAGGAGAAAAAATGAGGAGCTGATACCAAGGGCTCAAGTAGAAAGACAATTTATTCTTAATTCATCCCACAGAGAGGGTCAAGCCTGTCTGGCTGTACTTGTTGTGCCAAGTAGGGAAAAGCAATACAATTGGCCTTGAGGCACAGAACAATAAAAAAGCAATGATATCATGTTAATCTGTGAGTCTTTCTCCTCTTTTCAACATGCTGCACCACAAATTCTACTTGTTCCACATCTCAGCTTGCAGTGATGGGCCATCACACATGACAAACTGCAAGGACTTGACTTGTGACTCAAATTCTTGAGTGTTTTCCAGTTGAGTAAGACCAAGTAATTCCTATTGTTTTGATCAATAAGATCAAAGTGGTATTCTGTGCCCCAAAATCTACCCCAACCCCTGTGCACCTTGTACCAGCTAGCAAAGATAGTGAACGATTTTTAAAAACCAGGGGAACAATAAAGAACTTAAATGAGAGAAATAAAAGAATTTAGAAGGTCAGAGTAAGTTGTAAAAACTTAATAAGAATAGTTTGCCTTGAAATAGAATATATGACAACTTGAAGTTACATACTAAATTGTGGATCAGAGGAAAGATAAATAGAAGGCTAAATTTATGCCACAGAGATTAGAAAAATGTATACATGTATTTGAATTTATGGGTGAATGTGTTCATTAAAAAGAATTACAAAGGATAATGATATTGAAATACTTGTTAAAGGATTAATTTTATTCTTGTGAGCATAATGAATACCTGACAATTTAGAAACTCTGAACAGTTTCAACGCCATCCCCTGGGCAGAATAAAATATGGGTAGATTATCTGTAGAAGTATTCCAACTGGAAGTGAAAGTAATAAAAGCATACCTAAATATAATGTTAAAACTGCTGATATCACAGAGGAAGCACAAATTGACAAGTGGGATAAAACACCTGTGTGCATCAAAAGACTTTGCCAAGAGAGAAATGACACAGCCCACAGACTGGGAAACCGTCTTTAGCAATGACACATCAGTCACAGACCTTATTACTAAAATCTACAACTCTCGACTAGCCTACAATAAGAAGGGGGGGAAAGCCCATTGAAGATATGGGCAAAAGATCTGAACAGAAGTTTCACAGGGGTGGAAATTCAAATGGCGAATAAACATGAGAAAATACTCCCCATCATTAATCATAAGTGAAATGCAAATTAAAACAACTATGAGATACCACCTAACACCCTCAAAGATAACCCAATTCAAACAATCAGAAAGCAACAAGTGTTGGAGAGGTTGTGGTGAGATAGGAACTTTCATCCACTGCTGGTAGTCCTGTAGGTATGAATAGCCACTATGGAAATCTATTTGCCAATACCTAAAAAAAAGAAAGAAAGAAAGAAAGAAAATTTAGCTCCTATATGACACAGCACTCCCCCTATTGGGTATATACCCAGAAGTAAGAAACAACAAACCACCACCAGACATCTGTACTCCAATGTTCATCAAGTACAATTCAACATTGCGCAGTTCCCAACCTAAATTTCCATCAATGGATGAACGGATTAAAAAAAACCTCTGATATATATATATATATATATATACATATATATATATATACATACATACATACACAGTGGAGTACTACTGTAGCAATTACATAATCTCCGGTCAACTTGAGCAAAGGGGTGGAGTTTAGCCAATCAGTCAGGTCACAAGGAGGAGTCTGGTAACTTCCTCTTTTTCTCCAGGGAAGAGGACCACACACTCTTTGAGCTTTATCTTCCTGCTGACAAGCCACATGCAGCCATGCTGATGGCAGCCAGAGCCCTTGGGCTGGAGGAACCACGTGGAAACCCACACCAGCACTGAGATGCTTCCCACTGGCCTGTGAACTTCCTGATTTTGACATCATTGCATGTGTTGTGTGAGGCATTTATAGACTGGTATCAGACATTTGATAAAATTTGATATAAATGCCCGAAGAGCCATTTATAGACTGGTATCAGACACCTGGGCTAATATTGGGCTTATGGTCTTGATCTGAACTGGGCTGGAGTATTTTCTAAATATACAATTACTCTTTGATATAAAGTTCTCTCCTACACATATGAGTGTCAGTGAATTTGTTTCTCTAGTCTACATGGACTAACACAGCTATGGATCCTTAAAAAAGGAGTGATTAACCCATGAAGCACATCATCTCATGGGAAGAATTGGAAGATATGATGATAAGCAAAGTAAACCAAGCACAATAGGACAAGAACAACTTGAGCTCACTGACATAAGCTTTAAAAAGCAAAAAGAGGCATAGGGGAAAAGCTACTAAATGCAAAAATTCCAGGGGTGAAATCCAGGCACTCTGGCAGGGGTCAGACCCAACCCAGGAATGCATATGGTAGCCAACTCAAAAGGAGTGGCGGGGGAAAGACGAAGGAAGTAGGGGACCAGGGCACTAACCAACCCACAGGGAGGTGTTGTTTATGTCTCCACAGGAAAGGAGGAGAGGGACCAGACCCCATGCCGGTGCACCAAGCCTTGAAGACAACATACCAGCATGGAGTAGCGAACCAAGAGAGGGGACTGTGGGGCCAACTCCAACCTCAGCAACATTGATTCCCTTCACAGAAGAATGCACCACAGAAGACAGCATTGAAGATATCGCACATAGAATGTGCTGGGTCTGCACAGACAACACGGAAGCAAACTAAGAAGGAGAGAACCACATCTTGTCCCACCAAGCCTCAATTACGACATTCCTGCTCAGACCAGCGACCAGCCAATGCACAGAGGGGACCATAGGACTGGCTCCACCATGAGACATGACATCCCCTCACCAACCCACAATGCTATGGAGGGCAGCACTGGAGACACAGTTCAGGAATTGTGCCCTCTCTGACCTCCGCCCTTGACCCTCCGCCCCCGACCCCCCACAAGGGCAAAACAGGAAGGGAGCAACAGAGCAGCAAGAGGAGCAAAGCAACAAAATCCCCAAGGAATCCCAAAAATAGACTCTTGACTCAGGGAGCAGTGTGTTGCACCTCATCAGACCCAATCAGAACACATTCATAAGGGTCAGCAGGCAGACTTAGAATTCTTTATTGGCTCCCCCCCGACACACCTTTTCTTTTCTTGTTTACAATTTCAAGGGGAAAATAACAGGACTGATGGTTCCAAGGGAGCATGGGAGAGAAGGAGGTGAGGGAAAGGGAGGAGGGAGCCAACAAACCTAGGGACAAGGAAACAATAAGAGATCTAGAATTGATGGTAAGGAGAGAGGAGAATACATGGTGGGATTTGATCAAGTAAAATGTAGCCCAAAGGAATTACTGAGAGCCGAATGAAGGTCAAACATGATAGACGGACAGGAGGAGAATAAAAGAAAACCGAGAAAAGAACTAGGAGGCAAAAGACATTTATAGAGGTATAAACATAGGGATGTATATATGTAAATATATTAATATATAATGATATGGATAGCGGTATATGTACATATATTTATAGGTTAAGTATTATGGTAGCAGACGAACATTGGGCCTCTACTCAAGTCCTCCCTCAACACAAGAACACTTTATTCTAATAGCCTGGCATTCTATGATACTCACCTTCCTCACAGGATAGCTGAAGACAAAATGGATGCATAAGCAAATGTGGTAAAGAAAGATGATGGTGCCCCATTATTATTAGACACTGTGTCTAAAGGCTTGAAGTTAAACAAGCAGCTATCTAGCAGGGAATCAGCAAAGCCCACGTGGAAGAAGCAAACCAGCCTGTTTGCTCATGAGGTGTCGACAGGATCAGGTATGAGGCATCAGAAGACCCAAAATAATCATATTGATGAGAACAAGGGGATTCAAAGTGGAAACCCAAAGTCCATCTATAGACAATTGGACATACCCTCAAAGAAGCGTAACAAGGAAGGGACAAGTCAGCCAGGGTGCAGTATGGTACCAAAGAAACACAACAATCTTTCGTTCTTTAATGCTGCTGCTATCATGACCCAAGTTCTACCACACAAATCCAGCTAGACTGGAGCATGTACACTGGTACAGATAAGAGCTCTTGAAACACAGAAACCTAGGACAGATAAACCCCTCAGGAACATTAATGGGAGTAGTAATACCATAAGGGTAGAGGAGAAGGTGGGGGGAAGAGGGGGAGAAAGGAGGATCTGATCACAATGATCGATATATAACCCCCTCCCTGGAGAATGAACAGCAGAAAAGTGGGTGAATGTAGATAGCAGATGGTGTAAGATATGAAAATAATAACAATTTATAATTTATCAAGGGTTCATGAGTGTGGGAGGGTAGGGGAGGGAGGGGGCAAAAGAGGAGCTGATACCAAGGGCTGAAGTAGAAAGAAAATGTTTTGAAAATGATGATGGCAAAATATGTACAAATGTGTTCAATACAATGAATGTATGAATTGTTATAAGAGCTGTATGAGCCCCCAATAAAATGATTTATAAATAAAACAAAGACGGCTAATAGAAACTTAGATAAATACCTAGCTAATGTATCTTATTTAGTATCCTTCTAGCTCTATATGCTCAGGACTAGGTTGTCTTCACCTAAGAAATGTACCAATAGATATTAAACTTTAAGTTCACTCAGCAGATTGGGCTTTCAAAACCATTACAATACAGAAAATACAGACCTTAGAAAGTATAACCACAGGGAAAGTGTGAATTGGATGTGGCCAATTACCCACAAGTATGCAGCTGGAAACGGGTTAAATAGCATCAAACATGACATATTCAAAGACTAATTATAGCCCCACAGAGGAACAACTCTGTGCTGTGTACAATAGTTTGCAAAGGATGGAAAGCTTCACCAAAGGTTCTCCGGTGACAATACAGATGTACTACCTTATACTAGTCCTGCCCTTGAGTCAATGCTGACTCATAGCGATCTCCTTTGGGTTTCTGAGATTGGAACTGTCTATAAGAGTAAAAAGCCCAGTCTTTCTTTCTCAGAGCTGCTGGTTGTTTCGAACTGTGAACCATACAGATTGCAGCATGATACCATCAGGGCTCCCATTCTATCCCATACTGGGCTGAATTAGAGAGCTCACCAATCAGGGTGGCACAGGCCAATTCATTGACAACATGGAATATATATTTATAACAGAGAATCACCCTGTCAACTGGTACCCTGAATTCGGAGTATAGCAGTGAGCTAATGACATATGTCACTAAAGAAGCAGGCAGTCACAAAGCAGAAAGCTGCTCATGCAGAAAAAAGTCACATAGTCAAGGACAGGGGTCCCATACCTGAGGATGCCTGGCTCGGCCCAAGTCAACCCTCCCAGGTGGACTGCAGTGACTACTCAGCCAACTACAAATGATAGGGAATGGACTGTGAGGCCCTCCTCCAATGAGCAAAGGTAAGGGCTGCCTAAACAGGCCTGCTACATGACCTAGCCATGCTCTGCACTATTCAACAGGCCCATGCTGAACAAGTGGCACAAGGATCCACCAAAAGACAAGGCGTATAGGACAGAAGACCCTGTGGACTGTTTTCAATGAAATGTAACTGTCTCTATGAAACAAATTATAGAGATTTTCAGGAATTGCCCCAGCTGCTTGCTGGGAAAGCAAAGGTCTGTATCTCCAGCAAGTAGGCAAAATACTCCATACAGACCAGACACTCCAATAGATGTCCACAGCAACCAGAGAATAACCCACTTCACAGGACATGAGCAGTTGACCAAGTGACTGCCAAAGCCAATGGTGTACAAAGGACTACAGAAAAACTTAAGAATTCAAATGTCTGGGTAATATATGTACTTCCTGCCTCTGTCTAGGAATTCTTACAATCTATTGTAGCTTTTTGTCCCAGGACTAGCCCCTAGGAATCTATTGTCTTCCTTTGTTGGACATAGAAAACCAGAACTCAGTGGTTAGCTATTTTGACCCCTTGGGAAACATGGCTAAAATTAGAGTTGTAGGTGGCCCATTGTCTCCAACCATCGTATGTATTTTAGTGCTTCTCATAGCTCCGTTTTTTCATGCCTAGTGTTTCCAGTAATGTTTTTTTTCCTTTCTTTGCCAGCTGGGCCATAATTATTGCTAATATGAGAAATCAAGAAGGCTATGGAGAAATTATAACATTTTGAGCTGTTGACTTATTGTGGAAAGTTGCCTGGGTCTATGCCAGTGCCTCATTGTGTTTACTGAACTGTTAGAGCCAATCAGATGGTCCCCTTCTTCCCCCTTTTCAAATCCCCCCTAATTGTTCTATGTGTCTTATGCTGGCCTTTCATTAAAGGATTTGTTGTTATGGCTTGTGATTGCAAATCTCTAGCACCCAAGTTCAAAGAGTAATGCTGAAGACTGATGAGAAGGTTGTATGGGCCATATGGGGGTGGTAGGGTAGTTTGCAGGGTAAATGAATACCCTTACATGTCCCATCCATGACCTCTTTCCCCAGACTATGCCTCCCATTGAAGGTATGGTGTCAGTGCTGACCAATGAGAACACGTTATCACCAAGGCCATGTCAAGACAGCAATCTTGGGATAGCGCAGAGAAGAGTTCCAGGGGAGCCCACAGCCAGTGCTGCTGTTCCACACCCTCAAATTCAAAAAACTCAAATCTCACTGCCCTCCATGCCCTCGATGGCCATTCATGGAGACCCTAGACGTTTACATCAACTTGATGGCAATGAGGCAGTATTAAAATTTCTTGCTTGCTCAGGGCAGCCAGAATCAAAGTCAGCCTCATTGCCATCCAGTCGATTCCAACTCATAGCCACCCTACAGGACAGGGTAAAATTACCCCCGAGGGTTTCTGAGACTGTAACTCATTATGGGAGTAGAAAGCCCCATCTCTCTCTCACAGAGCGGCTGGTGGACTGCTGACTGTGTGTGGCTAGCTGTCCAACACATAACCACTACACCACCACCAAATCCTGATCCTGTTGGCTTCCATAGGGTAACAAGCAGTACTGTACTTCTCTAAGTTACCTTCCCTAAATAATAAAATCCATGTCACTCAGAGTCTGGGTTTCAGTCTCTCAGCGCCTAGTAATTGAGAAGGATGATCCCTGTTAAAGGCATCACCTTTCTGAGGATTATTTTCAAAATTAATTTTTGTTATTGAGATCAATAAAAGGGAATAGTTTCATTTCTGCACTACCTGAATAACTTTATTTTGATGTTTTTCGGAATTTTATTGTTTCATATCTTTGTGATCCTATCTGGAGAAATAGACATTTTATATTTCCACAAAATATATTGCTGCTTATACTATGGTAATTTAGACTCTGGCTCAGCACTCAGCCTGGTTTGACTCCTAATTTTATCATACTCTGGATGCGGAACATGAGACTAATTATTTAACTTCTCTTTGCCTTATTGTCCTAACTTATGGAAATGAAAGAAATGTCTATTGCCTCATCTTTGATATATGTTTGTTAGTTTTTGTAAATATCAACCTAACTGTTAGTTTAAAATACAGCATAACTGATCAAAGTATCAGGCTTTGAATGTACAGTAGGTACTCAATAAACATTTAGAATTATATCCTGTGAGGAAAGGCAATGAGGAACTTTTCTTCTTTCCTCTTTAGCTATTCTTTCTCTTAAACTCCGTGCCCAATTTCCAATACACTAAGCTCTCTCTGTCTTAACATTATGCCCTTTTCCTTTTCAATTCATGGACTCTACCCTTTCTTACTAATATTGAAGCAATATACAAGAGATGGAGCCAAGCACTGCTACAGGATACATGTAGGTCCCCAGGATCCTAATAGGACTGTAAGAATCATTTTAGCTTTTCCCTACTTAAGTATTTCTTGATTGCCTACGAGGTATTTAAAATACGCCTTCCTTACTTCATCTGCAGGCAACTGAATATTCAACTAATTCAAAATGTATATATTTACTCATAACATTTGTGGCCTCAGTGAAAAATCTCTACGAACATGAATACGCTTTGAAAAAGTAAAATGTTTCCATCTATACAGTGAAAGTGATTTATTTCAAAAAGTTACATGCGAATATTCAACTCTGTGAAACAGTTACATATATTTTACTATATATGTTCGAGAAATGTACTTTGTCTTTACTTTTTTCTTCCAGTTACATAAAAAATCTTCACAAAGTTAGTAGAAGAGAACAATGAGATCCATATTGTCTCATTCCAGCTATGAAGACTCCCAGAGCTCGATGGCTACAATCCAGTAGAACATTTTGAGAGGGTGGGAAGTATGTGCACATATGGGATTTTTTACATGCTCTATTGAAATCATCCTAACAGGAAACATGTTACATATAGCATACAAGCACATCAGATAATAGTTATCGAAAGCATAGACAGACATCCGTGGTGTTAAAGAGTTGCTTGTATTTGGGGCACGCTTTTAGTGTGCATAAAGATATCCACTATTGTGCCTACATATACTTACATTAGTAAGACCTAGAAAGGAATCCTATGACCATGGAACCAAAGGAGGCAAATATTCCTTTCTGGGGAAATCTTACCCATTATCTTTGTACCTTGTATTACTCAGTGGAACTCAAACTACAGTGTGCATAAGAATCACCTGGGGAGGGGGGGATGTGGAGGCCTTCTGAAAGCACAGATATTAGACGCCAATACAAGAGATTCTGGTTTAGTAAATATGAAGGCAACTCAATTCACTGTCATTGAATCAATTCTGACTCACAGCAACTATACAGGGCAGAGTAGAACTGCCCCTGTGCATTTCTGAGACTGTAAATCTTTACAGGAGTAGAAAGAGCCTGTGGAGTGCCTGATAGTTTTGAAATGCTGATATTGTGGTTAACAATCCATAGGAAACCCACTAAGCCACCAGAAGTCCTAAATCTGGAGTAGGGCTGGATAATTTGAATTTCTAAGACCCTCTTGTATTTGCTGAGGAAAATGAAAGGCTGAGAATGAAAGGCTTCTCCTAAGGAGAAAATATGAACTGGAGGTAGAATAGAGATCCAAGTCCCTAATTCCTAGTTCACTTTTTGTTGTTGTTGTAATTCTTACTCTAAGTTCTTGTATGTCAAAGTGTGAGGCACAGGTTAGCTCCATCAACTCGTTAAACGTAGATTGTTAGTCACCACGGCACTCAAAATGACTCATAATCTCTTGAAGTATAGCACTGACATATGCATGCTTTTCAAGTTTTCTCTTGATTCTTAAAATAATTGCATTAAAACGTAATACTAATTCCCCACATGTTAATGCTACGTTACTTTTAAAATTGTAATATATATGATTGGTGGAGTTAAATTACAACAGATTACCTCACAGTGCATTCTATATGACTTTTTCCCTTGAAAATAACTTGGCCTTGGAAGTAGTACTGCTACTCCAGTTGCTGTTAACATCAATGTTGTCAGGAACATTGGTGCCAACTTTTGGTATGTTTCTACTTATTCACTTCCATAATTAAAGAAACACTACAATTTTGTGAAATTAAACTTTTGCATTGGAGTCTTGCTTCAACACTAAGTAATTTAAAGTGTATCAAAATAGTGATTTCAAGATATTATAAGATGTATAGGTGAAAGTAAAAAACCCTGATGGTGGGGTGGGATAAGTATGGGGCTGCTATTAACAAGATTGATGCTTCAAACCCACCAGCTGTTCTTTGAGAAAAATGAGGATATATGCTCGCATACAGATGTACAGCCACAGGGTTTCTATGAGTCAGCATCATAGAATGGCAGTGGAGTTTATAGGTGAAAGTGGATTTTTAATTTGCCTATTCACTTTTTTTTTGCATATACAGAAATACCTCGATTGTTGGACAGCTCCAAGTTCAAGCAGTCCACTTCTCAATAGTTCAAAAAAAAAATCTGCTCGGTGTTTGTAAAACAGCTCTATAGTCAAAGCACAATTGGACTTGAAAAAACCCGTGCAGACAAGGAGTGAATTAGGCACTGCCTCTCGCGACAGACACACAGGGACAACGCTTCAGTATCAGTGCCACTCTCCCTCAAACAACATGTAGTGCTTGTGTTAGTGCCTTAAAGCAGTCATCATTGCGGGCGTTTTTGCCACTTTATTTACCTAAAACATTATAACCATGGCTCCAATGAAAGTTAGCGATGCCAGCAGTAAAGATAAAGGGGAAAAGGGGGGGGGGCGGCGGAAACCAAACCCAAAAGTCCAAACTGTGAGAACCACGACAGAGTTCAGAACGAAAGCCTTGCAAAATTAGAATGAGATTTCTACTTGTCTGATTCGGGAGCTGAATACAACAGAGCTAAGCCAACATTACCTACATTTTTTTAGGGAAAAAAGTGATTCCAGGGGGAGAATGTAATGAAAGGTGTGAAATTGTTAACCATGAAACAAAGAACCCAGATCATTGAAGAGGTTGAAAAGATACCACTAAGTTGGATAACTCAGAAACAATTAGATGGTGATAAAGTATCTCAGAAGGTTAAAAGTGAGAAGGCTAAAAGCTTCCAAAGTGAAATTGTAAGTGGAATTTTGGGGTTTCAGAACCAATTATTTGGTTTTCCATTACTTTTATGGGAAAATCTATTTAGTTCTCAAAATTTTCAGTGTTGGAACATGACTGGAACAAATTGACATATCAATATACACTATAGTTCAAAGATATTGAATACATCCTTCATATTTTGCAACAATTGCTTTTTTGAATGACTACACCATCATTAACAGTTAAAAGTAACTCACTTTTCCACTCCATTGCTCTCCTAGTAAGCATTGATGAGCTTTGGATTCTATTAATTATCCTATTTCATGTAAGCGATATCATATAATATTTGTCCTTTTTCAAATTATTTCACTCAACACAATGTTTCACAATACATTCATGTTGTGACATTTATCATAGCTTTATTTCTCTGTGTCAGTGAGTAACATTCCATTATAAGTATATGCTCCGTTTTGCTCATCCATTCATCTGTTGATGGAAATTTAGGTGGCTTCCACATTTGGGTGAGTGTGTATACTGTTGCAATGAACATTAGTGTAAAGATTTCTGGGATTGCTTTCAATGAATTTTTATTGTGTTTTCAGTGAAAATTTACAAAAATGGGTTCTCATTGAATAATTTCTATGCAACTTATTCAATGCCTTGGTTATATTTTTAATTCCAAAAGAAAGAAGAAAATAATAAAACAGAACAAATTAAGAATAGATTAAATGTGCAAACTAATTATAAGGTGTTACATTTTATCCTAAGTATATCTGTGTATATTCACTTTCTTATGCACTCTGTCTGAGGGCAAGGCTTTTTACATCCTTGATCCATGGTCCTAGAGTATTCAATCAAAGATTATTCCCGTGGGATCTCTTCGAATAGATTTTGGACTTTAGTGCCATCCATAGCCTTCTGCAAACTAGGTGCTCAGTATTTAATCTCAAATACATTTCCATCCTCTGATGTTTTGTTTTATTTTTTACAATTCTTTGATCACACAAGTTGATGTACTTCTACTGTGTTGGTGTGATAGTTGCATAATTGTGTGCCAACTTGACGTACAGGTGTGGAGTCTGGCCTGTCAAACAGGTCACATCATGATTACCTCACTTGAAGTTGCCACCAAAATAAATGGCTCTCTGGAGGCAGGTCACTCTCTCTCTTCAGCTTCACCTTCCTGCTGTTGAGTCACTCGGAGAGCTGCTGGAGTCACGCTGAAACCTGAAAGAGCCCTGTGATGCCTCCACCTCCATTGGATCCACAAGATTTTGCATCCACCGGCTGGTGATGTTCCAGGATTCTGCATCGTTACACGTGGCTGTGTGAGTCTGAAGAGGGAGTTAATGGACTAGTATCAGATTATGGATTAGCATTGGACTGGAATGTTTGCTTGATATATAATTACTTCTTAATATAAAGCTCTCTGTTACACATATATATGAGTCTCACTGGATTTATTTCTCTAGTCAACCTGGCCTAACACAGTTGGCTTAGCTGACATTTTATTTGGCTGTTTGTTTTAAAACAAGCATTAAAGACCCTAGACTCTATCCTTTCTGAGAGGTGGGAACTCTCTTATTTCTTCACCACATTTTGCTATAGACCCCTTATCTTAAGTTATCCCTTCATTAGGGTAAATATTGATAAGATCTAATTGTTCTCAGGTTAGGCTTATTGTTAAGTGCTAGCTGAGATCCATTTATTTATCTAAAGGTGTTCTTCTTTAGTGTAGGATTATCAGGTTTTTTTTAAGGATACTATAAATGACTCCACAGGACCTTTAGTAATTCTAATAATACTATTGTTAACCTAGCCCCTGGTATAAAATTTAGGATATTGTTAAGATAGGGGAAATATTGATATATGAAGATTTTTTTAGACTAAAACACAAAAGCTGTTATGTTATACTTCTTAAAAATTTAAGTAACTGAATCCTGCAGACGATAATAATGAAGATTAGACTCAGGACCCAAAGTTCAAAGACACTCATTCACTATGACAGAACAATGTATTCAGAGTGAGGACATGTCTTAGAAAACTAAGAAAAATAAGAAAATGTCAAATATATGATAGTCTTAATTCACTTCTTATTGAAGAACCCCAAAAGCAAGAAGCTTGAACTGAAGCCGAATGACTTCCAATTCCATGAGTTTACGGTAATAGTCTTGCGGGTCTCTTCCTAGGGTGTTACAGCTTTAGGTCCAAAGGAGTATATAAGTTCCATTGGAGTATATTAGTTCCTTTAATCTGCAATAGGAGAGTGTAAGAAAAAGTCTTGTTCACTTAATGGGTGTTCTGACATAGATTTTCCTTGTGTGTCCTATGTAGTATGCTATTTCTACAAATGTCTTTTTGCATTTCTGTTTTCAAAACATTGGGGTATTCGAGTATACTCAATATTGAAATTACTAAGTCATATGATAGTACCACTTTGTGAAGGCCTGTAAAAATGTTGTTTTACATTCTCCATCAATGAAATAGGCTTACGATTTTCCCATAGCCTAGCCAGCATTTGTTGACTTCTTTTCTTTTTTTCTATCATAGATGTTTTAGTGGGGGTGAGATGATAACCTATTGGGTTTTTAATTTCTATTTCCTTTATTCATTGTTAAATGAATAAACTCATTGCTATAAAATTTATTCTGACTCATAGTGACCCTTTAAGACAAAGTAGAACTGTTTCCTGGGAGTTTGCTAGACTGTACCACTTTAGGTGAGTATAAAGCTTCATCTTTATCCCAACAGTCCTTTAAAGTCCTTTTCAGACTCATGAAACACATGCATTGATGCCGAATGCAGGATGATCACAGGTCAGTGGGTGGGCAGTCTCATGGGTCCAGTGACATTGTAAGCATCTCAGTACTGGCAGAGGTCTCCATGTGGCTTCTCCAGTTCCCAGGACACGGGTTCTATCAGCATAGTACCACGTGTCTTGTCAGTGGAGCATATCTCAGGGAGTGAGTTTTGTCAGTAGAGAGTTGCCAAGGGAGTGAGCAGAGAGTCTCCTGCCTCCAAGGAGGAAATACAGGAGTTCCCAGAATCCTCAGGAGAAAGCCATTCCCACACAGAGGCCTCATTGGTTATGACCCAATTGACAGACTAGACCCCACCCAATCACTCTTAATCCTCATATTGACAACCACAGTGATATTGCACATGTTTCCACATATATATTTATATATATTCTTTACATGTAGTTCAGAGATCATCAGGACTGTTGGAAAGAGTACTAGGGGCAATAATGTCACTTCCACGGTTTCAAGGGGCGGGTTGTTGCCTAAGTTTTAAAGAGTGCAGGTATCACCTCAGTTTCAGAAGAGAAGATGACATTCTAGT
This sequence comes from Tenrec ecaudatus, assembly GCF_050624435.1. Classification (NCBI taxonomy): domain Eukaryota; kingdom Metazoa; phylum Chordata; class Mammalia; order Afrosoricida; family Tenrecidae; genus Tenrec; species Tenrec ecaudatus. Next base: position 88,732,752 of record NC_134548.1, read on the forward strand.
GTGGCAGGAAATGGGGCCACCTCTGACGGTGATGGTATTACGTCAGAGATTTGGGGAGATGATAGAATAAGTCATCCTGGGCTGAAGGGGTGGTGGTTACCATTCAAATGATAGGATATTAGAACCACTCGAAGTCAAAAGAGCATGATCAGTATACAGGTAGGCCTTCATGTGGAACCTCTGCTCTGAGTCTGGAGAGTGAGGATGTTGGCCAAATCAGAATACAGAACAAAGAAATTTCAAGCCTTGTTACCTAACAGATTTGCTCTGTTTTATATTGGACTTTCTTGGTACCTATGGCTCCTTTTATTACTCCAATTATTATTCCTATTTGGAATGGAAATGTCTAATTTATCCTTGTTCCACCATAGTCCTTTGGAAGTAAATATGGACAGTATTCTATAATTTACAATGTTGTTGTACTACTGGCTAGAGCTTGAAATTTTTATTTGCAACAATGAATGTTATGTAGTCATTTATGACATAGTAGACATAATAGACTATCTGTTCCTTTCAAAATGCCTAATCCGAGTGAATTTTGGCTCACTAGTAGTTAGGTATTGAACTTAATCTTTTCAATCCAATTTTTTTTTCAAAATCACTTTATTGGAAGCACTTACAGATATCATACCATTCCATAGTTCAATCACACCAAAGCAGTATTGTACAATTGTTGCTACAATCAGTTTAAAATATTTTCTTCCATACGAGTCCCCAATAAAATGATTTACATTTTTTTTAATTTGAAAAAAAAATTAAAGAATGAAGAAAATGTTCTAAAATTTATTGCAATGATGATTATACATCTCTTCCTGATGTGATTGAGCTATTGAATTTTATATGTGAATTATATTCCAATAAAGCTGTTAAAAATATTGAGACACCAAGAAAAAATATTTTCTTGTTTCTTGAACACCATGATATCAGCTCCCTTTTATTCCCCACCCTTTCCCTACCATATCCCCCAGGAATCCTTATGCTATAAGTTTATCCTGGATTTTATATACCAAAAAATATTGAAAATCAGGCCCAAAATGTATCAGAGGGCGTATCAAGTGGAAAGGTTCTCACCATGCAAGTCAGGTTTATCCTATAATCACTTCTCCAATATTCTCTGTTTGCTAATCATTTTATTCAAATTCCTTCCATATTGGATAGAAGAACATCACCAGAGGCTAATTTCCTGTGTTGATCTCATAAATGTAACTTGGGTTTTCACTGTCACCCATAGTCTTCTGCAAACCAGAATCTCACAATTTAAGATTCAGTACTATTCCCTCCTTTTGGATTGTAAGTAAGCAAGCCTTTAGGACCCCAGACACTATTCTATGTGATAGCCAGTAACCATCTAATTTTTCACCACAGTTTTCTATAGCACTATTTCTTCTGTGTTTTCTTAATTAGGACTAATATATACCAGGGCCGTGTTGTAAGAACTAAATTTTCTTAATTTAGAACTAGAATTTAGTGGGAGCCCAAAATCCATTCCTAGATCTATGTTTTTTATTTGCTTTTGACTTCTCATAGAGACCTCCTTGTTAATTTATGGTAAAGGAACTTAGTGATCCTCTCCCTGGAGCATAGGAATCTTCTGTTAATATTGTCATTGATTATCCCCTTGTACTAATTTTTAGAAATTAGTACCGTTAAAGGAGGGATATTGGACCTGTATAGGCTAACTACATATCGCAATACCCAAATTATTCTCCAGTACAGAATAAATCCTTACATTGCTGGATATTATTTACACAAACAATGGGAATTTGTTGTTGGGACAAATTACAATAATATTCACCGACAATGTCAATCACAGGACTTCTGGAATAATATATATCTTAATATAGCAAGTAGGGCATTGATGTACTAAGCCAATGTTTATCTGCCTATCAATAATTCACGACTCTTGATACAGTTGCTTCTACTACTTCCAACACCTTGAATGAAGTATCAGTCTTAATTCCTCAGGTTCCAGATTTGTTCGAGAAAAAGTCCAGTTTACAAAATGGAATTTTCAAGTCAGATCTCTCTATTATGACCATAGGAGCGTGTTATGGGCTTTTAAGATCCATGATTCAATGTCCCAATGTTCTATGGCACTTGGACTGGGACTCCAGGGTGTGTCCAGAAACTCAGGTCAATGTGATTTATTAGGTGGTGAATTTACCAAGTATACTCCCTCCTAAGGGTCCTTACAAGTGTAATTAATCATTCCTCTCTCCATTTGGAGGTTGTTTCTCCCCATTTTTTCTACCAAGAGACATCTCTTGTCTTCTCCCCTACATGTCTGGGAGACATGCCTTCCTCTCTCTTGACTTGTCTTAATTCCTCAGGTTACAGATGTGTTTGAGAAAGAGTCCAATTATCTGGCGGAGTTTCGAAATCACTTATCCCTCATCCCTCTGATAGGCATGTCTACCTGTCTTGGGGGACCAAGTTATACATTTCCATTGCAGCCACTAAGTAGTAAACCTCTCCGCCCCTTCTCTTGACAATTGGATCCCAGCTGACATGAGGAGCAGATGCATACCTAGAGAGGATGGTACATAGTTTATTGGCCCCAGTAGAGCTCTCTATCATGATGTCTGGCCGCCCTGGCCTGCATGCTGGAAGACTTGCAAGTCTCAGTTTGTGCCCAATCTGTTGCTTGTCCCTACAGCAATGGATTCATAGAATATTTGCCCTTTTGTGATTGACTAACTTCACTTGACATACTGTTTTTCAGATCCCTTCATATCATGAGTGTTCCATGGTTTCATTGCTGTTTTGCAGGGATGCATAGTATTCAATTGTGTGCATATACCAGAGCCATTTTTAATCCAATCTTCTACTGATGGAAATGTAGACTGTTTCTGACATCTTGCTATTGTGAATTTTGCTGCATTGAACATGAGATAGCATACATCTATTCATGATACATCTTATTTATTTGGGGTATATACCCCCTATTGGTATTGCTGAAACACATAATATTTCTATTGCTATCTGTTTTAGGAATCACCATATTACTTTCCATATTGGTTGTACATATTTATAAGCCAACCAGCTGTGAATAAGAGCTCCAATCTCACCACACCCTCTCCAGTATTTGTTGTTCTCAGATTTTCAAAATTGGACTGGGATTATGGGTGTTAGATGGCATCTCATTGTTGGTTTAACTTAGGGCTAGGACTTCCAGCACAATATTGAACAAGAGTGGGGTGAAGGGGCATCTTTGTAAGGTTCCATTATTCAGTGGAAATGTTTTCATCTTCTCTTCATTGAGCATGATAATGACTGTTGGTTATTCATATATAGCCTATATTTTGTTGAGGAATTTCCCTTCTATTCCTATATTACTAAGTACTTTTATTAGAAACGAGTGTTGAATATTGTCAAATGCTTGTTTTGCATCAATTTATATGATCATACGGTTCTTATCCATGTGGTAGAGTACATTAACTTTTTTGAATGTCAAACCATCCTTGCATCACTGGTAAGAATCCCACTATACCATGAAGTATTATTTGTATATGTTTTGGATTACATTGGCCAGGAATTTGCTGAGAATTTTGTATCTACGTTCATGAGGGATATCGATCTGTAGTTTTCTATCTTTGTAGAGTCTTTGTCTTGTTTTGGTATCAAGGATATGTTGGCTTCATCGAATGACTTTAGGAGTTTGCTGTCCCTTTATATATTCTGGAATAGTTTGTGTAGAATTGGTCTTCTTTGAATCCATCACTGCTGGTGGGTTTATGAATACATACAACCACTGTGGAAAGCAATATTTTTGATTTCCAGTTTAAGGCACTATGGTGTGAGAAGGCGCTTTGAATGGTTTCTATGTGTTTGAATTTTTTAAACCTTGCTTTATGGCACAGCATGTGGTCTACTTCAGAATATGTGCCATCAACACTGGAGATGAACATGTGTTTTTTTATCTTGGTTGGAATACTCTCTAATTATCTAGGACATCAAGCTCTTTGACTGTGTTCTTCAGCTATTTAGTTTCTTTATTACTTAAGTTTCTTTCCCGTTGCTCTATCTTTTCTCGAGATTGGTGTATTGAAGTCTCCCACTATTATTGTTGAACCCTGTTGGTTCAGTAGTTACTAGTTAGGCTGAAATCTGCATGACCAGCAGTTTGAAACCAATGCCAGATGCTCCACTCAAGAAAGACTGGGCTTTCTACTTCCATTAATAATTAGAGACTCAGAAACAAGGAGGGAGTAGTATTGAGTCAGCTTTGACTCTCTGGCAGGGAGTTTTTTGAATTACTATTATTGTTGACCTGCTGATTTCTCTTTTCATGTCTTTGAGGATTTAGTTGATGTATTTAGAAGGTCTTTGATTGTATTCATATATATTTATTATGGCAATGTGTCCTTGGTCTGTTGATCCTTTGATCATTATGTAATGTCCATTTTTATCTCTCATTATGTCATTTATTTTTAATTCTATTTCGTTTGAGATTAATCTAGCCACTCCTGGGTTATTTGATTGTCATTGGCTGGGTAAAATTTTGCCATCCTTTAACTCTCAGTCTGTTTTTGCCTATGAGTTCAAAGTGTGTCTTTCGAAAGCTGCAATCTTGTTTACTAATCCGGCCGACTACTCATTTTGTTCTGATTGTTGCATTTAGTCCAGTGACATTCATTGTTTTTCATTCTGAATTTAGGTCCATTGCTGTCATATTGTATTGCTGTGTTTGGTATTTTTCTTCCTTTTGTGGAGGTGGGTGAGATGGGCAGTTTATTCATGTCTTTGTTTCCCCTGTAGATCTAGCTATATTGTTTTGGGTGCTATTTTCAGTGTGTTGACACTGGGTGGTGTTATGAACTGGTGCTGTCATTTTTATGTGTTGCAGTTGTTGATTTGTTGACCATAGAGATTCAGTCACTATTTTATATAATGCTGTTTTTGTTTTTTATAAATTCTCTAAGTATTTCCTTTTATTTTTCTTTCATATTTAATGGATAACTTTGCTGCATATAGGATTCTTGGTTGGCAGGTATGTTTCTTTAAAATTGATGTATGTTGCTCTATTTTCTTATTTCCTGCTTTTTCTCTGCAGAGAGTTCTGCAATTAATCTTATCTGTTTGCCTCTGTAGGTGACTGCTTTTTTCCTCTCTTGGTACTCTCAAAATTCTCTCCTTTTACTTAAAGTAGGAAAATTTGATGATATATGTCTTGATATTTCTTGGGGGGTGTCTAATCTATTAGGTGTTATCTGCTTCCTGAATAGTTCTTTTCCCCATCTTTGTGATATTGGGGACATTTTCTTCCATAAATTCTCTTAGTATTTTATCTGTACACCTGTTTGTTTTTCCTTGTTCCTCTATTCCAATGAGATGTATAGTATTCCTCTTCATCATCCTCAGGTTCTTTTCAGTTTCTTTTGCTTTTTTGTTTGATTGTTTCTCTCATTTGCTGAAGTTTACATGGCTGTTTTCAAGTTCATGGATTTAATTTCACTTTTCTTCCATTCTAATGTCAGTTCTTCCTTTATGCCCCATCCCCTATTATTTAAATGTTAACTCTGGGTTTCTTTTTGGTGTGAGTTTCTAATATCTTAATTTCCTTTGTCTTCAGGATCAATTACCAGCTCTCTTGTAGGGTTCTAAACAACATCCTTCTGTATTCTCTTTCTAGTAATTCCAGGGCTTCTTTTTCTGCATATTACATTGGATTTGGGTAATCTCTTGTTGGCTTTTATCTTGATTTTTGTGTGTGTGTTTATTATTGTTGGCTGTTGTTTGTATGGTATATTGGTCCTGCTGTAAATTGTTTGTCGATTTCTACGTTGTATAGTGTAAAGGCTGACTCTTTAGGTTAGAGGAGGAAGATCAGAAAAGGGCTGGAAATCATATTTTGTGAAGATGAGAAAAAGTGATAGATTTGGTTATGTAGCACAAATAGGAGAGAGGAGGATGAGACTAGAGTTTAGTTGATGGTACTAATCATAAGTGATCTTCTGGTTAAATATAGTGGATAGTGATAAATTTGAAAACTGGTTTTAATAAATATTCTAGTACTTGTTAGTTTATATGAAAGTGTGTCTCACTGAGAAAGGGTGGGGGTTGAGATAGTGATGGGTGGGATAGATGGAGAACATATCTAGTAATCTGTAAGAGTCACTTATTGATCCACTATGGAATATAGGGAGAGCACAGCAGACAGATTTTATTGTGTTTATAATCAAGGGCCCTTGATTTGGTGGCACTCTTCCTGCCTGCTCCAGGGACCTGATCTGTCAGTATAGGAACTGTGCCCCTACAGGAAGAGACACTCACGAAATAGTGGAGAGGTATGGGGATTCTGTGTCATGCCACACTATCTGCCCTCCATACAGGTGCCTTAGGGTGTAAATAGGCAGTAGGAATGGAGGCCAAGGCTGGGATAGGAGGAGCTTCTAGTCAGGAATAGGTTGGGAGGTGTTAAATTTTCGCTCTAGACAGTCACTGATGTAGAGTATGGGGAGTCTCTGAGACCCTATGGTATACTAACTTCCATCTTGCCTGGAGGAAAAGGAGTTTTTAATTTTTTATAAAAGAAAAGAAAAAAAAAAGTTTCAGAGTACCCAGAGTTCAAAACACACATCTTTTTCTTTTCCCAGGGCATGGTCACTATATGTTAGATTCTGGCTGAGACTGATTAAATTCAATAGGACATTCTGTCTGGTGGTCATGTTTTCCCAGGACTCTATTTTATTTTTCCTTTCTCTTTTTCTTCTTTTCTTTTCTCTCCCCTTATACTTTGTTCTCATTACTTATCTTTTCTTTTCTTTACTTTTTGCTTCTAAGTATTTCCCCTCATGTGTTTTGCCTCTTATAATTGTTCTTTCTTTTTTTCTCTCATTGCTGTTTTTTCACTTTCCTTTTAACCTTCTTATACTTAAAAAACACACTTTTCATTATCTATTTTTTTCTTGTTCTTGTTTGTTTTTACTTCTCTCTATTATTTTGTTTTTCTTGTCTCACCTGACTAGAGAGAACAATGGTACCCACACAGCACAGCCACATTAGTACTCTCTTCAGACATATGTATTGTATGAGCACCACTACCTGCTCCTGTACCACTTGATCATTGAGAAATAGCTAAAACAATAGCCTGAATTGCCTTTAAATATCTTCATAGCAAAGAGAAAATTGTCCACATACTCACATTTTCTGTTATACCCATCAGTAGATATGTAATTAGTAGTTGGGTTATACCTAACATATAATCATTAATTGAATCCAAATACAATAACATCAGAGATATCTGAGAGACAACAGGCAATTCAAGTTCACACAATGAAACAAGATAGAGTGACTCAAACCAGTTATTTATACACAAAACCAGAATGATTGTTTTTTCAAGAATAAAAGACATTGTAAATACCTTATAAAGAATTCAGAGGAATTCCACCAATGTACCTTTAACAGGTTGAGAGAAATATCAATAATAGTAAAATATAGAAAGTAAGAAAGAGAAAAAAACGTTAGAAGAACTCAAGAAAGACTCCAAGCACAAACAGAAAAGGAATAGAAAAATTAGAATACCTGAAAAAAAAACCCAAATAGAATTCCAGAAAATAAATACTACTCTTTTAGTAACAATTAATTCATTGAAATAGGAAAGGAGTAGGACTGAATCAAAGGAAGGCCAACTGAGACCATTTGAAGACAAATCCCTCAATACTAACCTGCTGGAGCAGTGTTTCCTAGAAAATTTCCAAAAATAGATCTCGCTAAGAACTTTATATAAACTTGTATAATGGAACTACAATGACTCAAAATAAGGTTATCTTTGTATTCATAAAAATAAGGAAAACCATAGAAAAATCACCACAGTTGAATTATGGTGTTAGTGCAGAATATTAAAAGTGTCAAAAAAAAGTCATACACTGCCAGAGAACAAAAAAATTTCCTTGGAATAAATAAACAAATCCTTAGGATCAAGGATGGTGAGACTATCTCTTATGAACTTTGGACTAGTTATTAGGCGAGCTCAGTCCCTGGTGAAGGGTAACATGCTTGGTAAGCAGAAGGTGTGCAAAAAAAGAGGACGATTCTGGAAAAGGTGCACCAACACAGTGGATGGAACAATTCAATTAGGTATAATTTATTTAGAAATAACACAAGAGCTTTAGTTTTAAAGTTTTACTCTTCCTGAATACCTTTTTCCTAGCTTTTCTATACCTAGTGCTTTCTCATCCTTCATGTTTTACCTCAAAGGCTTCCTATGCTCATTCTATCAAAAATACCCCCACTTTCTTTTCCTCTATCTCAATATTACAGACCCTCTCACTGGACTCCAGATTTCATGAAAAAAATGGGGATATTTATTTGCTTCACTATTATTTATTAATACTAACACTGGTATCTGACACGTACTAGGTATTAAATAAATATTAAATAAATGGAAAAAAGGAAGAGAGATTCCAGTAGCAATAGATATAGAAATATTTCTTCTAGACTAAATTTCTTCCACCACTGGAACCCAGAAAAAAAAACAATGATCATATCTGGTACCACAATGATACCTTGGTTGCTAAATTTAATTTGTTCTAAATTCATTCTTAACACTGAAAATTTTGAGAATTAAGCATATTTTCCCATAAGAAATAATGGAAAACCAAATAATTGGTTCTGAGGTCCAAAATTACACTTATATATTCATCTTTCCAGGACTTCAAATCACTATGAAGGCTTTTAGCCTTCTCACATATCATTGTCATGGATATGCTATCACTATCAAATTGTTTCTGATTCATGTAAATTAACAGTAATTTTTCAACCCTTTTGATGGTCTGGCTTCTTTTTTGTCATGTGTAATGATTTCACACTTTACACTACATTAATTTCTTTAATCACCTTTTTTCCTTCTAAAATGTTTATAATATCAGTGTAGGTATATTGTATTCAGCCCCCAAGCAGACAAGTGGAGATTTGATTCAAATTTTACAATGATTGCTTTAAGTATAGTGTGGTTCTCATTGTTTTTCCCTCTTAGCTTTTGGACTAGTGTCACTAACTTTCTTTGGAGCCATAGAGACATGGCTACAATGTTTTAAGCAAATGAAGTTCAAAACTAACAGCACAATGAGGAATGTTTAAAGACACTAACACAAGCACTATAGATTACCTGAATGAGACTGGCTCTCAGATTGAAACATCACCCTCTTTGTGTCTGAGGCAAGGCGAGAGAGGGTTTTTTCCAGTAGAATTTTCAGCTCGACTATCCAGAAAATTTACAAACACTGAGGTGATTTTTTCCTCCTGAACTTTGTTATTTGAGTAGTGGAAAGTTTGAGCTTGGAACTGTTCTACAACTGAGGTATCACTGTGTCTGATGAATTGATTTCCAAGTTTTGCTATTTGTTCTGCTGTTACAGGACTTTGTGATTTTATTAATTAATTCCATTAAAGCAGCCCTGAGTCAACTAGGTAAGTAATTTTCATACTTGCAAAACAAGTCATTTAGAAATACTCTGTAGCTACTACTAGATGATCACCATTCAGCTTTTTAATAGGAAAAACTTATAAAGCAAAGGGGAATAATATTTTAACATATTAATGTGGCATTTGGTCTCAATTATATTAAGGCAGCAATAAAATTTTATAATAGAATATAGTAGAGGCTTCAGTTTGTGAATTTCCATTTGACATATAATAAGAAAAACTCGCTTACTGGATATAACTTCCAGATTTACATCTGCTCACTTTAAATCATGCTTATATGAGGATAAGTTTTTGAAAATTCATTGCTACAAAATAATACAACCTTTATAAGAGAACAATATCCAAATGTGAAGTTGTTATTAATAAAAATTTCTGATTCTAAGTCTATACATTTCTAAAAGTAGTGTTTTCATCTCTCCAATCTTTCTCCCACAAATCCTGAAATATCTGATACCTCATAAAAATAAAAATACTGTCTTCATTGAGAGACATATCACATTCCTTTTTAATGATTTTTGAGGAACAAAAAGAAATTGGAAAGGGCTAGATAAATGTTGTAAGGCTGATGAGATAAGGTTTACCATTGATGTGATGAAAATTAAATATTCCTTGGGATAAATTCCTGTCCTTTTATCACCAATTAAGTTTTCAGGTTTTTCTCTGTTTGGTTTGTTTGTTGTTTGTTTTTAATTGTAAGTCCCATGATCATCCTATGTCCTTCAAGAGATTCTGTTAAGATTACCCCTTTGGAATGCCCAAACCAAACCAAATCATACCAACAGAAAACAAAACAAAGAAATAGACACTAGTACCTTCTGAGCTGAATATAACTAGATCAATACATTTTCTTGGAAGCCATTGCTTTTATCGGATATATATATATATATATATATATATATATATATATATATATATATATATATATATATATATATATGAAAACAACGGGACTGACAGTTCTGGGGAGATAAGGGAGAGTAGGAGGTAGGGGGAAAGGTAGTTGTGTTAACAAATCCAGGGACAAGGGAACAACAAGTGATCCAAATCGGTGGTGAGGAGGGTGTAGGAGGCCTGTTTGGGCGTGACCAAGTGTAATGTAACTGAGAGGAATTACTGAAACACTAATGAAGGCTGAATATGATAGTGGGACAAGAAGAAAGTAAAAGGAAATAGAGGAAAGAGCTAGGAGGTAAAGGGCATTTACAGAGGTCTAAATAAAGGCATGTATATATGTAAGTATATTTATATATGAGGATGTGGAAATAGATCTATGTGCATATATGCATAGATTTTGTATTCAGGTACCAGATGGACATTGGGCCTCCACTCAAGTACTTCATCAATGCAAGAATACTTTGTTCTATTAAATTGGCATTCCATGGTGCTCACCTTCCCGACACAATTGCTGAGGACAAAGCAGGTGCATAAGCAAATGTGGTGAAGAAACCTGATGGTGCCCAGCTATTGAAAGATATAGCGTCTGGGCTCTTAAAAGCTTGAAGGTAAACAAGCAGCCATCTAGCTCAGAAGCAACAAAGGCTAAGCCCACATGGAAGAAGCACACCAGCCTGTGCAATCACGAGGTGTTGAAGGGAGCAGGTATCAGGCATCATCAGAACAAAAAAAAATCATATCATTATGAATGAGGGGCAATTGGACAGCCCCTTACAGAAGGGTTGCGGGGGGGAGACGAGCCAGTCAGGGTGCAGTGTAGCAACAATGAAATGTACAACTTTCCTCTAGTTCCTAAATTCTTTCTCTCCCTGGTGACCCCCCCCCTCACTCTCATGATCCCAATTCTACCTTATAAATCTGGCTAGACCAGAGGATGTACACTGGTACAGATAGGAACTGGAAACACAGGGAATCCAGGGTGGATGATCCCTTCAGGACAAGTGGTGAGAGTGGCAATACTGGGAGCATAGAGGGAGAGTGCAGTGGAAAGGGAGAACTGATTACAAGGGTCTACAGATAACTTGTTCCCTGAGGGACGGACAACAGCAAAGTGGGTGGAGGGAGATGTCGGACAGTGCAAGATATGACAAAATAATAATTTATAAATTATCAAGGTTTTATGAGGGAAGCAATTGGGGAGGGAAGGGAAAAATGAGGAGCTGATGCCAGGGGCTTCGGTTGAGAGCAGATGTTTTCAGAATGATAAGGGCAATTAATGTACAAATGTTTTTACAAAATTGATGTATGTATAGATGGTGATAAGACTTGTATGAGCCCCTAATAAAATGATTAAAATAATAATATTCAATTATTTTGCTAGTATTATGAGAAACATGACAAGGATGTCCACTCATCACTTCTATTGCAAACTTTATTGGAAAGTCTAGTTAGTGAAAAAAGAATTTTCACTGTGCATGTCATGGATATGTTGTGTAAAACTTATGCATAAGCATTTACTATTATATATATATGTTGAATTTTCTTGTATGGCCTACTAATGAGACAAGAAACAAAGCTGAGATCAGATGATAGGATTTTTCGAGATTAAAGACAATTTCATCACAAACATATTTTTTCCAACAACAAGTGGAGTTCTACATATAAAATAAAAAGAAATCAAATTGACTACATCTCTGGGAAGAGACAATGGAAACTCTCAATATCAGCAGCTAAAACAAGACCAAGAGTTGACTGTGAAATAGTCCATATATTGCTTAATTGTAAAGTCAGGTTGAAGCTGAAAAAAATTTAAACAAGTCCAGAGGAGTAAAATACAACCCTGATTATATCCCACCTAAACTTTGAGAACTCTTAAGAACAGATATGCTGCATTGAATGCTAATGAGAAAGACCTCCCAAGAAATGGTATAACATCAAATTATGTTATCCCTTATCCCATATGAAGAAAGCAAAATATCCCTAAAAAAGCAAAAAAGAAAGAGAAAATCAAAGTAAATTCAGAAGTGAATCAAAGTTACTCTTAATGGTAGACTAGTTTAGGCAAATGCAAGGAATTATGAAGTCAAGGAGCTGAGCAGAAATTATCAAAGAGCAGCTTGAGAAGACAAGGTAAATTATTAAATAATATTCACAATGTCCTGGAGCTAAAAACCCATCCTCAGCATATCTTAAATTGAAAGAACTGAAGAAAAAAGTTCAAAGCTTGAGTTTATTATTGAAAGATTGTATGGGAAAATTATTGAATGATGCAGCATATATAAAATACGATGGAAAAAATACTGAGTCACTATAACAAAAAAAACCTAATCAACATTTAATTATTTCAAGGGGTAGCATATAAGTAAGAACTCAAAATACTGAAGGACTAATTCCAAACTGCACTGAAGGCTTTAGCCACTAACAAGTCTGCAGGAATGGACAGAATACCAATTAAAATGTTTCAACAACTAATGAAACATTTGAAGCACTCACCTGTCAATGCCAAGAGACTGGAAGAGATCAATAGTTGTACTCATTGCAAAGAAAGGTGATCCAACAGAATGCATAAATTTTAGAACACTATCATTGATATCACACACAAGCAAAACTTTGATGAATATCATGCAACCATAATTGCAGCAGTGCATTGACAGCTGCCAGAATTTGAGGCTAGATTCAGAAGAGGACACAGAACAAAGATTATCATTGGTGATGTCAGAGCGCTCACTATTGGCTGAAATCAGAGGATAGCAGAAATAAGTTTATGTGTGTTTTATTAACTATGCAAAAGATATCCTTGGGAAGCACGGGGATTCCAGAACACTTAATTGTGCTCATGTGGAAACTGTACATTGATCAAGAAGCAGTGGTGGGAACCAAACAATGGAATACTACATGATTTAAAATCAGGAAAGATATGTCAGAGTTGTTTCCTCTTCCCATACTTGTCCAAACTTTATGCTGAACAAATAATCAGAGAAGCTTAAGTGTACGAAGAAAAACATTGCATCAAGATTGGAGAGGGGTTTACAAACAACCTGCAGATGTCACAACGTTGCTTGCTGAATGTGAGGATGCCTGAAGCATTTGCTGATGAAGACCAAGGATTGTAGTCTTCACTTTACATTACAACTTAATTTAAAGACCGAAATCCTCATAACTGGAACAATAGGTAACATCATGAAAAATGGACAAAAGATTAAAGTTATGAAGGATTTTGTCTTACTTGGATCCACAATTAATGTTCATGGGAGCAGAAGTTGAGATCAAATGATGCATTGCATTGGACAAATCTGCTGCACAAGCCCTCTTTAAAGTGTTGAAGAGCAGACATGTTACTTTGAGAACTAAGGTGTGCTTAAACCAAACCATGGTATTTTCTAATGCCTCATAGGCATGTGAATGTTTGACATAGAATAAAGAAGACCAAAGCATTGATGCATTTGTATTATGGTGCTGGAAAATAATGTTAAGAGTACCTGAAGAACAAACAAATCCATCTTAGAAAAAGTACAGCCAGAATGCTTCATAGAAGCAAAAATGGCGAAACTTTGTCTCAGGTACTTTGTACATGTTATTAAGATAGACAAGTGCCTGGGAAAGGGCATCATGTTAACTCAAGTGAATGGGGAAGCCAAAAAGAGGAATACTGTCAGCAAGATGGATTAGCATGGCCACTGCAGTTGAGCTTGAACACGACAATCATCGTGATGATGGTGCAAAATATGGCAGTGTTTTGTTCTATTATGCATGTGTTTGCTATGAATCTGAACTGACTCAATGGAACCTTCCAAAATAAGACTAAAATAAATACTGGAATGACTTGTCTATAACGATTCTGTTTGCAGAGACACGTGAAAACACATTTTGTTTGAAATAAACCCATTTATATATGAACTGGGACATTGGTGAAGCAGTTTTTGTTTGTTTTAAAACTTATTCTTGAAGAAGAATTTTGGGCTTATCTAATTTACAACTTAAAGTCACCTTTTTTTCACAGTTCCTGTCTGTCATCTGAGACCCCTATTGCAGAGTCCAGAAATGCTTCTTCTAGAATACTTATTATTCCTTCTTTTCCAAAGTAACCTAAGAACCTGAAAACTTCTTTTAGGTGACCTTTTTTATGGACATAAATTTTAATTTCTCTTTTTCTTTAACAATCATTTTATTGGGGGATCATACAATTCTTCTCACAATCCATACATACATACATTGTGTCAAGAACATATGTACATTTGTTGCCATCATCACTCTCAAACCATTTGCCTTCTACTTGAACCCTTAATATTGGCTGCTCATTTTCCCCCTCCCTCCCCACTCCCCCCTACATCATGAACCCCTCATAATTCATAAATTATTATTATTTTGCCATATGTTACACTGTCTGACATCTCCCCCCACCCTCTTCTCTACCGTCCATCCCCCAGGGAGGAGGCTATACGTAGATTCTTGTAATAATCGGTTCTCCCTTTCTACCCCACATTCCCTCCACCCTCCAGGCATCCCACTCTCACCACTGGTCCTGAAGGGTTCATCTGTCCTGGATTCTCTGTGTTTCCAGTTATTATCTGTACAACGTACATCCTCTGGTATAGCAAGATTCATAAGGTAGAATTGGGATCATGATAGGGGGGAAGGAAACATTTAAGAAATAGAGGAAAGTTATATGTTTCATTGTTGCAACCCTGCACCCTGACTGGTTCATCTCCTCACCACAACCCTCCAGTAAGTGGGTGTCCGGTTGGCTACCGATGGGTTCTGAGTCTCCACTCTGCACTTACCCACATTTATAAGGATATGATTTTTTGTTCCTTGATGCTTTATACCTGATCCCTTCAACAGCTTGTGGTCACACAGGCTGCTGTGTTTCTTCCATGTGGGCTTTGTTGCTTCTGAGCTAGATGGCCACTTGTTTATCTTCAAGCTTTAAGACTCCAGATGCTATATCTTTTGATAGCCGGGAACCATCAGCTTTCTTCACCACATTTGCTTATGCACACGTTTATCTTCATTGATTGTATCAGGAATGTAGGCGCCCATTGATATCATTTTTAGTTCTTTGATGTCTGATAACTGGTCCCTTCTACACCTCGTGTCAGACAGGCTGGTGTGCTTCTTCCATGTGAGCTTTGATGCTTCCCAGCTAGATGGCTGCTTGTTTATCTTCAAGCCTCTAAGACCCCAGACACTATATCTTTTGATAGCCGGGCTACATTAGCTTTCTTCACCACATTTGCTTATGCACCTCTTGAGGACAGAAACATCACCTCAAAAAACTCAAGAATTGTGGTATCTTTCCATTTCACCCAAGTGTTTTAAGCATATAATTAACCTCCTCTTTTCATCAAATCCTTGTTGTTCGCTAGAAGGAAAAAAAATTAAAAACTGCACACGAAATAATATTTTAGCAGAGAGAAGTACTATGATCACAATCTTAAAAGAGCATATTTATCAAGTAGAGTATGCCCATAATGTTGGAATAAGCAAGCAATATTTCCAAATGAACACAAGAAATCATCCAGGAAAGTATAGAAAATGTGAATTACAGGACCATCTTCTTCCCTACCTCAAATATATACACCTTTTCCAGAGTCATTGACAACATAGTATTTATCACAAATGAAAAGAATCCTTAAATACTTTTATTGCAATATTTGATGAAATTGAGTAAAGATATTCTCATTCTGTAACTTGAGTTATTCCCAAATCCTAATGGACAATCAACCATGATTCTCCACTTGTCAATTCTAAACAAAGCCCAGGAATTTAATATATCATATCCATATATAGGTGGATAGAACAAACTAAGAACAGACAATGAAGAAGAACTTAGCTCTCTACTTCAGAGGAAGAAATCGCTGAAAAACGTATGCATAGCTTCAAAGCACTGTGAAATACTGAAAGCCTAAATAAAGGAAGCAGAACATTGTCAGACAGACAGAGAATATGCCCTTCAGATCCAAGGACAATCCAAACGTGACTGAAGAGGAGCTGAGTTCTTGAATCATGGTAACATGAGTTGGGTAACTCCTGTTGCGTTGTAGCCTTCAAGAACTTCATTTGCTGAGGGGGTACAATTGATGGTAAAGGGAAACAGCTGCAAAAATTGTCTAATGATTAGAACTTGGAGTGTGCAAAGTATGACTCTAAGAAAATTTGAGGTGGTCAACATTAAATGGAATGCATGAAGATCAATATCTTAGGCATTAGTGAGCTGAAATGGGCTGGGGTTGGCTATTTTGAATCAGAAAATTATATGTTTTAATATTCCAGGAATACCACAATAAAGAGGAATGGCTGGCATTCTTTGTCAGAAAATTTCTTGCTAAATTCATTATGCAGCACAATGCTATCTTTACTCAGAATAGATCTGTCTGTCTTCAAGGGAACTGAATCAATACATTTATTGTTCAATTTTATGTACCAACCACAAAAGCTAGTGATGAAGAGATTGAAGAATTCTACCAAATACCTCAGTAGGAAATTAAGCAAGAATTCAGACAAGATGCATTGAGAGTTATTGGTGATAAGAACTCAAAAGTTGGAGACAAACAGAAAGGAACAGTAGTTGGAAAGTAGGGACTTGGTGATAGAAATGAAGCTGGAGATCGCCTGATAAAATTTGGCAAAGCCAATGATTTGTTCATTGAAAGTACCCTTTTGCAACAACACAAAAGGTTACCCAATAGAATACACAGTAGAATATACAAATATCAAATTGACTCCATCTGTGGGAAGACACGATGGAGAAACTCAATATCAGCAGCTAAAACCAGATCAGGATCCAACTGTGGAACAGATGGCCCATTGCTTATATGTAAATCCAAGATAAAGCTGAAGAAATTGTGTGAACTTTGATAACATGAATTTTGAGAATATCTCAAGAATAGATTTGATGAATTGAACACTAATGACAAGAGACCTAATGAGCTGTGGGAGAAAATCCAGAAGAAAGCAAAAGGTCATTACAAAGACAACAAAAAAAGAAAATATCAAAGTGGATAACAGAAGATACTCGGAAACTTACTCTTAATCATAGAGTAGCTAAAGAAAATAGAAAAAGGATGAAATCAAAGAGCTGAATGGAAAATTTCAAAGGGCAGCTTGAGAAGACAAAATAAAATATTTAATGAAATGAGCAAGGACCTAGAATTACCAAACCAAAAGGGAAGAACACCCTCAGTGTATCTGAAACTGAACGAACTCAAAAAAAATGCCAGCTTCAAGTTGCAATTTTGAAAGACTATACGGGCAAAATATTGAATGATGCAGGAAACAAAGAGAAAATTGAAAGAATACACAGTCACTGTAGCAAAAAGAGTTAGTCCATCATTTCATGAGGTGGCATATGAGCAAGAACCAATGCTGTTTAAGAAAGATGTTTAAACTGCACTGAAGCATTAGCCCAAAATAAGACTCCAGGTTTTGATGGAACAACAATTGAAAGGTTTCAGAAAACTAAATAAGCACTGGAAACACTCCCTCATATATGCCGGCAAATTTGAGAGGCAGTTATTTGGCCAACTGCCTGGAAGTGATCCATATTTGTGCCCATTACAAAGGATGACTCACCAGAAGACTCAAACTATAGAACAAAATCATTGATATCACACAGAATAAAAATGTTGTTGAAGATCATCCAACAATGGTTGCAGCAGTACAAAGAGTTTCAAGAATTCCAAGCTGGGTTCAGAAGAGGTCGTGGAACAAGGGACATCATTGTTGATGTCAGATGGATCTTGGCTAAAAGCAGAGAATACCAGAAAGAGTTTTACTTGTGTTTTATTGACGATTCCAGGTTATTCTACTGTGTGGATCATACTAAACTGTGGGTAACCACGAATAATGAGAATTTTGGAACACTTTGTTGTGCTCACGAGGAACTTTTATATGGATCAAGGCAGTTGTGCAAACATAACAAAGGAATAATGCATGGTTTAAAATTAGGAAAGGCGTGTGCCAGGGTGATATCTTCTCATCATACTTGTTCAATCTGTATGCTGAAGGAATCACCAGAGAAGCTTGATTATATGAAGAAGAGTGTGGCATCAGGATTGGAAGAAGACTTATTAACCACCTTCATTATGCAGATGACACAACCTTGCTTGCTGAAAGTGAGGACTTGAAGCACTTGTTGATAAAGATCAAGTACTGTATCCTTCAGTATGGATTACAATTCAATATAAAGGAGACAAAAAGCCTCACAACTGGGCCATAATGATAAATGTAGAAAAGATTGAAGCTGTGGATTTTGTCTTATTGGCTCCACTATCAATACTCATGGAAGCCACACTCAAGAGATCAAAATACATATTATGTTAAGTAAATCTACTGTATAAGAGCTCTTTATAATATTAAAGATCAAGGGTGTTACTTTGAGGACGAAGGTGTACCTGATCCATGTCATGGTATTTTCATTGCATCATATGGGTGTGAAAGTTGAACATTGAAAAAAGAAGGCCGTAGAATAATAGATGCACTTGAATTGTGGTGCTGGAGAAGAATATTGAAAGTTCCATGAACTGTTAAAAGGACAAACCGGTCTGTACTGGAAGAAGTAGGGCCAGAGTGCTCCTTTGAAATAAGGATGGAGAAACTTCATCTTACATGCTTTGAATATGTTGCCAGGAGAGACCAGTCCCTGGAGAAGGAAATAATGTTTACGAAAGTGAAAAAGAGGAAGGCCCTTAAGGAAATGCATTGACACAGTGGCTACATCAATGTGCTCAGGCATAGGAACAATTGTGAGGATGTAGCAGGATCATGCATTGTTTCATTCTGTTGTGTATAGAGTCTCTATGGGTTGGAGATATCTCAATGGCTCCTTACAACAACAATGTCCATATACACAGAGCTCACACTCAAATGTCACATTCAAGATAGATGCCTATACCAACTACCTCTAAAAAAATAAATGATTTAGTAATTCTCAAATATGAACAGCTAGTTAAGTATCATAGACATAAATATGTATAACATCTACCTATAAGAATATTAGAAAGAAAAAAAGAATCCAAAAATTATCACTGAAATGATAGCCCAATTATTCACAGACTTGAAAACAGTTCATTCCTTTGACTGATAAGAGCCTGCATAATATGAGGAGAATGGGTCAAATTTCAATTTATATTTTTTTACATTCATGAAACAAACATACTCAAATGTAAAGAGAATATCCAAGAAGATTCCCGAAAGAAAAAGGACAATAAATAGAAATGAAATTTAAATTGGCAGCAAATTTCATTTCACTAACACTATATAGTAGAAGATAATATGTAAATATATCTTTAAAATCATGATCAAAGTTTATCTTGAACTTAACATTCTGTAAGCTATCAACGAGACATATGTAGACTTAAAATGCATCAGAGTTTCCCTCATGTAGTAACCACAGGTTACTATAGAAAAATAAAGAAGAGAATAGACTACAAGGGAGAATTATGGTAAAAGAATAGTCACTTCCATAGCAGTTTATTAAAAAAAAAAAAACTCCCTGATGGCTAGAGTACAACACACCTAGAAAACAAAGTCTCTGTGAATAAATCCAGTTCCCTGGATCAATATATGCAGGAGATTGGTATATGTTTTAAGACAATACATGAGCAAATATTTTAAATGCACCAAAACACCAAATACACACAGAGTTGAGAACTCCATAGTAAGCAAGTAGTTGACAATTGCATTGTCAATGAAAATATGAGGATCTAAGAGAAAGAGTGAGAGTCTAGAGACAAGGTTTGAAACTCTTACAAAGCACTGACTTCTCTAAAAACCAAAAGTTTACGGAAATCCTCAAGTTTTGACCCTGGACAGGGAAGATATTCTGGTTGTATGTATCAATAAGGCTGTTTGTTGTTAAGTGCCAGAGTCGGATCTGACTCATAGTGACCCTAGTTACAATAGAACAAAACATGGCAGTTCCTGTGCTTTCCCCATGATGAATGTAGTTATGTTTGGGTCCCTTGTGGCAACCACTGTGTCAGTCCATCTCATTGAGGGTCTTCCTCTTTTTTGCTGCCTTTACACTTTACCAAGCATGATGTCCTTGTACAGGCAATGGTGTCTCCTGATAACAAGGCTGAACTATGGGAGACAAGTCTCACTATTCTTGCCTTTAAGGAACATTCTGAATATACTTCTTCCAAGACAGGCATGTTTGTTCTTTTGGCCCTCTGTGGTACTTTCAACAGTCCTCATCAGCACTATCATTCAAATGTATAGATTCTTCTCTGGTTATGCTGATTCAGTGTCCAACACTCACATGCAGATCAACAAACAACTCGCTGCCATCGAGCTGATACCCAGTCATAGCGACCCTGTAGGGCAGAACTGTTCTGCGAGTTTTGAAGCGTGTAGCTGTGTAAGGGAGTCTCTATGGAGCTTACAGGAGTAAGCTAACTCTTACAGAGGTCTTTATAAGAACCCTGTCTTTCTGCCACAGAGAAGCTGGAGGTTTCAAACTTCGGACCTTGTGGATCACAACGTGTAACACTATGTCACCAGGGTGTATGAGGTGATAGGAAAATTCATGGGTTTAATCAGGCAAACCTTATTCCTTAAAGTAAGATCCTTGCTCTTCAATATTGTAAAGAGGACAATATGTTGTTTGATTTCTTGACTTCTGCTTCCATGAGCATTGTGAATCCAAGCAAGATAAAATCTTCAACAATTTCAATCTTTTATTCATGTATCATGATAAATGAACATTGAAATGCAACCCACAATGAAGGCTACAGCCTATGCTCTTCATCAAGTGCTTGAAGTCCTCCTCACCTTCACCAAGCAAGGTTGGGTCATCTGTATATCTCATAATACTGAGCTTTTCTCCAATCTTGATGCCATGTTCTTCTTCATATAGTCCAGCTTCTCTAATTATTTGCTCAGCATAGAGACTGAATAAGTATGGTAAAAGGATACAACCATTACCCACACATTTCATGACAAATTGTTTGTCTGTCATTTTGCTGTACTGTGGAGACTTGTGTGTTGCTGTGATCCTGGAAGTTATGTCATCAATGCTTCAAATACTAACAGAGTCAAAATGAAAAGTTTTGGTGGAGTTTCAAGACTAAGATCAGACTAAAAGGTAAGAGTAGGCTTTCTATTTCTGAGGAACTAGCTACTGAAAACCTTAAGAATAGCAGCAGAATAATATGGCTAATAATTGTTCAAATATGAACACATCCCTAGACCTGTTGCTAAAGAGTTACTACCCTAAACACCTTGAATATAACCTACAGCAATCTCTGTTAGGATTCAGTGAGCCTTTTTTTCAATTGAACAATGACAATGTTACTACCTGGAATAGGAGGCCCTCTCCAGGTCCCTACTCCAGTACTAAGGATAGCATTCATTCTGAAGGTTTCTTGTTTTTAATTTCACCCTAGACCCTGATAATGATGCTTCCAAATTCCAAGAGAGAAAGTACAATTCACTATAGAATCTTTTTTGTCTTTCTCTATCATTTCTAACCTCTTATCTTATTCTTTATTCTAAAATCCTAGGACCCACTTATGTTAGAGGTAGAGTTGACCCCATAGATAATCTAATACCACACAATGCTTTTGTAAATGAAGATAAAGAGTCCTAGAGAATGAGCTGATATTTAATATATATTAATAAACTATTCTATTTTAATCAGTCATTACCTATGTTAAATAGTTTTTTTTTCATTGTGGCCTATTTGATATTTGCAGTGCATATTAGACCAGTTCATTTAACTCAAAAAAATCTTTGAGAATAAATTATGTTGAGATTATATTTAAAAGTGACTACTGTAGATTTAATCTTAGGGCTTATAAACAGATTCTTGTATTTTTTACATTGTTTGTTTCTAAGAAGGTTAAACATGATTTTTGAGTAATTCTGAATTGGATGAGTTTGATTCTGACAGATGTTTCTTAATTACTTAGATATTTTCTTTTATATATTTATCCATCCCAGGTACTGTTTACAGGTGGTCAAATTCCAAGATAAATTATTTGATAAGAAATAGCAGCTATTCATGGGATATGTGGTGTTTATGGAAATATAGAATATGTGCTGTAACTGGAAATATGTGGCGATCAATATATGGAAGGATGGCAAATCTTAAAGTTATTTTATAGATATATGCACTTATACTAATTTGACTTGCTTTTTCACATTGGGAAATGTTATTCGACATCTCAGAACAAATAAGGGGCTTTAGACCCACTTCCAAAAGATTAAACACTCTCTAGTATGTAATCTGTGTGAGATATTCTATCTGTATGAGCCTCAGTTTCTTTACTTGAAATACAACAGTGGAGGAAATTTCTCAAGAATATAGGTATGTGCTGAGTGAGATATGGTTCCTCTTTCATTCTTCTCCTGATTGAGATCCAATTTCATCAACTCCATTTGTTGAAGAGACTTTCTTTTTAATTATTCTTTTGCCCTTTAATAAGCTGTCTGTAGATAAATTTATTTTGGAGGGTTTTCTATTCTGTTCTATTGGTCTGTGTCCCAGTACCAGTGTATCATTGTACCAGTACTAGACTGTTTTGAATACTCTGGTAGTGTAATAGATTTTGAAGTAAGAAAGCAAGAAGCCTCCTATTTTGTTCTTCTGAAGGAGTGCTTTACTTATCCTGGGTCTCTTTGATCTCCATATAAAGTTATTGCTGTTGTTAGTAGGTGTCATATAGTCAGTTCCAACTCATAGTGATTCTATGTACACCAGAACGAAGCACCACCTAGTCCTGCAACATCCTCAAATTTGTTCTTATGTTGCAGCTCATCCATTCCGCCACTGGGCCAATTCATCTTGATTTCCCCCTTTTCACTGCCATGCTACTTTACCAAGCCTGAAGTCCCTCTCCAATGACTGGTCTTTCCTGATAACATGTCCATAGTATGTGAGAACAAATTCTCACCATCCTTGCTTCTTAGGAGAATTCTGGTTATACTTCTTTTAAAACAGATTTGATTGTTCTTTTGGCAGCCCATGGTACCACCAATGTTCATTGTCAGCAGCACAATTCAAATGCATCAATCCTTCTTCACTATTATATGTGCAATGTCTAAGTTTCACATATATATGAGGCAAATGAAAATACCATGGCTTGGGTCAAGTACTCCGTAGTCCTCAAAGAGATCTTGTTATGCAAGTGATTTACCAATCAATACATCATTTGATATCTTGACTACTGCTTCTATGAATATTGATTCTGGGTCCAAGCCAGGTGAAATCCTTAACAATTTCAGTTGTTTCTCTGTTTATCATGATGCTACCTACTGGTCCAAGTGTGATGATTTTGGTTTTCTTTACATCAAGTTTCAATCCACACTGAAGGACACAATCTTTACTTTTGCCATTCCTTTAAATCAGTGGTTGACAACCTTCCTAATGCTATGACCCTTTCATACAATTCCTCATGTTGTGGTGGCCCCCCAACCATAAAATTACTTTCATTGCTACTTCGTAACTATTATTTTGCTACTGTAATGAATCAGGTCACCCCTGTGAAAGAGTTGTTCATTCCCAAAGGGGTTGTGACCCATAAGTTGAGATGTGCTGCTTTAAAGAATGAAGTTGGTATACTGATCAGAAATTCATTGCATTTGTAGATTGGTTTTGTAGTGTTGACATTTTTCCAATATTAACCCTTTCTACCCATGAATATTAAATTCAATTTAGATCAAAGACGTAAATGTAAATCAGAAC
The DNA here is from genome assembly GCF_050624435.1 of Tenrec ecaudatus. NCBI lineage: Eukaryota > Metazoa > Chordata > Mammalia > Afrosoricida > Tenrecidae > Tenrec > Tenrec ecaudatus. The sequence goes on from NC_134548.1 coordinate 88,756,759, forward strand.
TATAAAGATCATCAATATGACAAGCTTAAGAGTCCTATTATAGGACATTAATATGCTTTTAAATTTAACAAAGGAAAGACAAAACAGATGAAAGTTACCTACTAAAATAAGACATGTATGTACATGGGGTGCCCCACCAAAAAACAGAATTGCACTGGGCGGAGCAGAGTTTTCACAGTACGCATTTTTCCCACTGGCAAGCATCAAACAACTTGCTTTGAGTTAGTGCAGCCAGTGGAGTCACCTGGGAAAGTTCTCGCTGGCCACTGAATTTTTGGTAAAAGCAATTTTTCTCAAACCTTGTTTTCTGTGATGTCTGATTTAAGAGAACAACATGAGGCTATGAAATTTTGTTTCCTGCTCAGGAAAAATGCCACAGAAACTGTTGTAATGTTGAATACAGCTTACAAGGACAGTGCAATGGGAAAAACTCAAGTATATGAGTGTTTTTTTTTTATTCAAAAAAGGTGAAATGTCAATTGATGACAAACCTGGTTCTGGATGTCTGTTAACTTGCCAAATGGACCAAAATGTTGGCTCATAGTGCATTTGAAGTTGGTTCCACCAGGTCAGACTGTTAATGACGTTTTCTATTTGGACGTTCTGAAAAGACTACATAACAGTGTCTGACAAAAAGGCCTGATATTTAGCAGACGGGGTACTGTTTTTACCACCACGACAATGTACCTGCTCATGCAGGCGTCTCAGTGCACCTGTTTTTTTGGGGGGAAAAACAGCATTCTTCTCTTGCTCCATGCACCTTACTCACTTGACTTTGCTCCATGTGGCTTCTTTTTGTTTCCACAAATGAAGAGGAAAATGAAAGGACATCAATTTGAAGACATAGAAGAGGTGAAGAAAAAAATGAGAGAAGTGCTGATGAGTTTGAAAAATGTTTCCAAGAATGGAATCACAGATTTGACAAATGTATTATATGCAATGGAGAGTACTTTGAATGTGATAAGGTTGTTTTGTAAAAAAAAATTCAAATACATAAATTTTGGGGAAAATCCTGGGGTATTTTTTTGAGGGGCTACCCTCTCGTATGTCAAAAGACTTCATCAAAAATATAAATCAGGAACCCGTAGTTTGGAGGAAATCTTCAAACAATGACACAATAGACAAGGGATCAATAACTAAAAGCTTTAGAAAACATCAAAACCTCTATAAGAAAAACACCAATAACCCAATTAAAATTGGAAAAGGACATAAGCACACAGCTCACCAAAGATCACATCTAAATGGCTAACAAACATGTAAAAATGCCATGGTTGTTACTCATTTGGGAAATGAAAATAAAAGCAACTATGAAATATCACCATATACCTACAATAACAAACTAAAAAAACAGAAAGCATCAAATACTGGAGAGGGTATGGAGACTCTGTAATCCTTATGCACTACTGGTGGGTCTGTAAATATGCACAACCATTGGGGAAAGCAATACAGTGCTACTCAAACAACTGGGAAGAGAAATTCCATATGATCCTGCAATAACCCCCTTGTGCATATAGCCTCAAGTGATATGAGCCAAAGCATGGAAATATAAATGCACACAAACATTCAGCACTATTTACAATAGCAAGAAGATGGAAATAACCCAAATGGACATCAGTAAAAGATTGGTACATACATTCAGTGGAATACTATGCATCACTAAAAAGCAATGATGAAAACACAAGGCACTTCATAGAATGGATGAATCTGAAGAACATTATGCTGAGGAAAATTATGAAGTCAATCACAGAAGGACAAATACTGTATGAGACCACTTTTGTAAGAGAAAAATCAAGCCAAAGACAATACCAAAGTGAAAAGACTTTGGAATTTACAGTGGGTGGGGTGGGCGTGGGAAAGGGAGGAAAAAACACAAAGAACCAGAGAGATGAGAGTTATTTACTGGTGAAAGGGACGGTGGAAGCCTACAAGAGGGAGAAGATCAATCAGGGTTGGTGAGTGGGGAAGACTACTGGAGGGGTTGACAAAGCTCACATACACAAAAAAGAACATTGGCATGTATATTAACTGAGATGTGTAAACAAATTTAATATAATCAATTGTGGGCAATAGTATCCTGTAGTAGAACCATTCTCCTTTTTCTGAGATGGTGTCTTAGTCTGTATCAATGTAACAACACCAAATTAAGGGATTTTGCCACAATTAAAAATAATTAAACTAATAATGAGTACAGGAAGGGAGGAAGAAACATTCTAAAATTGATGGTGGTAATTATTGTACAACTCTTCTTGCAATGACTGGACTATTGAATTTCATCTGTGGAAGAAGTGCCAATAAAAGTGTCAAAAATGTACTTTCACATTTTTTCCATAATAGATGGCATAACTACCTATCCATTCTTTGGGATTCTATGTAGGTCTCACCTCTTCCAAGGACTGCTGATCGTTCTTACTCAGACTAAAAAAATTCTTGATTTGTTTCTGTTCCAGCTTTTAGCATATACTTCTTTAGGACAGTTTTTTTTGGTGTGTTTGTAACCCTCTCCCCATTAGGTTAGCAGCCTCTTGAGAGAGTTGTTCCTCTATTTTCAGTTATCTCTTACAATCTTTTTAATATATAACATAATAGCTGAGCCATATTAAACACTTGTTGAACTGCATATGCCATTTAATCTACAATACAGCTGATTTGCATTACAGAGATTTCTGTGTTGTCTGTCTCAAAATTCTTCAGATCGTAGGATCCCTAAACAACAGTTAGAAATACGCATGCAGCAGTCTTCATCAACTTAATGTGCTCTATTATTATCACAGGAGCATTTGTTACTAGAAGACAGGACTTATTCCTGTTTATTCTCTGTATAACCTCTTCAATGAATTTACACCTCATCCAGCCACATACTCAAGGCCCTCCACTAGCAAACTGTTTCCTGCTGTGCTTTAAGCCTTCTCACTCCTGGATACAAGATAAGAGTGTGAGTGCTTTGTTACTGGACTGTTTTCATATACAGGCATAAGTTATTGATATAGCAACAGAGAGCAGTTTCTTTGTGCTTCTCATTGGCTTCGGTTCACTGACTTAAACAGACAGAGTCAAGGCCATGTTTTCATGCCATAGACATGCTATTCAAATACCAGTGTGACCACATTTGAAAAGCCACCCCATACCACTTCACTGCCGCAGATGTCTTTTACATCTGGCAAGGGCTGTTTCTCTGCATGTCAACAGTAATTCAGTTTAACAGCTGTCTCTTTTGACAAGCTTAGTGTCAGACTCTAAATTGACAGGGTGACAGTTTTCCTTTTCTTGAACAGAGCATAGTGCAAATTAACCATTTGAATATAGGAGCATTGTATATATTTAGAACACATTTTCCCCTGAGCAAGCTGAATAGGCTTTGGGAACTTATTTGTATGATTACATGGTCTATAGAGCCACTGAGGTTGGTGATACAAGACACTTTTTAAAAGGATGTTTTGCTCTATACCTGAAATCTGCTCATGTGCCACTAAAATAAAGAAATGAAGGCAAATCAGTAATTAAAAAGTAATGGAATTTTGGAAACTGGTAGAATAATAAATATTTAAGTTGCATTGTCTAAACTCATCGGTGTTTTTTGTGTAAGTATATTTAAGCAACAAGGTCTAAATGTTTGCTAATATCTCAGGTAATGGTATCATAAGTTTCACTTTACAGTTTCAAACTTGTATACATACTCTCTTCCATAAATGAAACCAGTCACAAGATCTAGCACTGGATGAAGTCAAAAACATAATGATAACACTGGACTAAAGTGCTTTCCTAGTTGCCTTTTATGTGTTTTTCTTCTTTAGTATTATATCTCTCTGCTTCCAATTAAGAGCCAGGGACTTTATCTGTTTGTTATTTGATTCTCATGAGTTCATCATATCTTGATTGAGTAATAACTTTATACCAGGCAATAGGTATTTTGAGGGAAAGAAAAAAAAGACGTAGTACCTGCCTTTATGGAGTTTTCAGTCTATTAGAGTATATTAGTTTTTTACAGATGCCATAATAAACAGTGATTTTTATTATTTTTAAAGTTGTGAATTAGGTGGGGTTTTTACATTTTCAGTTATCAATTTTGTATTAAACATTTAAAGTTACATATAAACACCCCAATAGCTTTCCTCACACCCTCTTCTTTTGATTTCTCAGATATATTGTAGCTGAGTAGTCTCAGTAATGTGTTGTGTTTTGAAACAGACTCCTCTGCTCAATCAAGGTGTTGGAAAGGTTCTTTCCCTTCTGTGGCCTATAGGAGAGAATGTGTTTCTTTCATCATCCAAGTGAAGGAATTCATTTCGTTGTGGTGGGATGACTGAGGCTTTCATTGCCTTCATAGAAACTGAAGGCCATTCTCAACTTCTAAAGGTCAATTTTGTACCTGTTCTATTATCTTTAAAGTCAATAATGGGAGGTAAAATCTTTTTCATACTTTTAAACTGTCCCAATTCTTCAGCTACATCTCTCTGATTTTAACAGAAAAATATTCTCTTCTTTCAAGGACTTGTGACTGTATTGAGAGCACCCAGATAATCTAGGATAATATCTGTATATCGAGGTCCATAAATTTAGTCACATCTGCAAAGTTCTTTTTTATTTTAACTTCTCATCTTATTGTATTTAATTTACTTGATAGTTTTTCAAGTGTAATATAAACATTCAGGTTTTATTTATTTATTTTCCAAAACTTTATGAATTGGCAGGGGGGTTACATTTACAATAATCAATTTTGTACTAAACAGTTTAAATTAATTATGAACCTCCCTATAGCTTACCTGATCCCCTTTCCTTTGATTTCTCTTTTCCCTCTTGTATATTACTATGATTCCTTTCACTTAATACCTGTCAACTCTCTAGCCTATTGCTTTCATCGTCCCTCCCTACCCCTCGCCCCTTGGTAATCTCCAATGTCTGTTCCCCTTGGCATGAAACTCTATGTCTTGTTTTTGTTTGTTTGTTTTCCTTTACTTCCCACAATATTTGTCCTGTGCGTTTGACTAATTTCACCCCACATAATATTCTCCAGTCCATCCATGCCATAGCTACTTCATGGTTTTATCACAGTTTTTAAGTGATGCGTGGCATTTCACTGTGTATAAGTACTAAATTTATTTTAATCTCGTGAATGAGGGGAGCGCATGATGGGGACCCAATGCCCATCTGTAGACAACAGGATATCCCTTGCAGAGGGGTAGTGGGAAGGAGATAATTCACTCAGGGTTCAGTAGCAATAATGAAAATCACAGCCTTTCTCTAGTTCTTAACCACTTCCTTCCCCCAACTATCATGATCCCAATTCTACTTTGCAAACCTGGTTAGACCAGAGGATGCACAGTGGCACAGATGGGATCTGGAAACACAAGGCCTCTAGGACAGATGAACCCCTCAGGACTAATTGTGAGAGTGGCGATACCAGGAGGGAAGTGGGGAACAGATCATGGAGAGCTACATATAACCTCTTCTCTGGAGGATGGGCAACAGAAAAATGGGTGAAGGGAGACACCGGGCAGTGTAAGATAAGATAAAAGAATAATTTATAAATTGTTAAGGGTTCATGAGGGAGGGAGGAGCAGGAAAGGAGGGGGAGGGAAAAAAGGAAAATGAGGAGCTGATTCCAGGAACCCAAGCGGAAGGTGAATTTTGAGAATGATTAGGGCAACAAATGTATAAGTGTGCTTTACTCAATTGATGTATGTATGGATTGTGAGAAAAGTTGTATGACCCCCAATAAAATGACTAAAAAAATCTATTCTATTAATGGCATTTGAGCTATGTTCATCTTCTTGTTTGTGAAGAATGCTTCCATAAACATGGGTATGTATATGTCTGCTCGTACTATTGCTCTTATGTGTTTAAGGTATATACCCAGCTTTAGGATTGCTGGGTCACAGCAACTTCTATTTCTAGCTGTTTGAAGCAGCAGGATATCCACTTCCACATATTTACAGTCCTACCAGCTGTTTATGAGGGGTCCAATCATTTTACACTCTCTCCACCATTTCCAAAATATTAAGCCTTTCCTATCCATGAACATTGAATATTCATCCATTTATGTAGGTTTCTTTTGGTTCCCTATAGTAGTGTTCTATAGTTTTCTTTGCACAAATCTTTAGTGTTTCTGTTTAGATTTACACTTAAGCATTTAGTTTTTGCGTGTGTGGCTGTTGAAAATGTTATTGTTCTCTTGATTTCTTTTTCAGAGCTCTTTTTGTTAATATAAAGGAATCTGATTGATGTTTTTATATTAATCTCATATCCTGCCACATTGACAAATCACTCAATTATTTCCAACAATTTCTTTGTCAAATCTTTGGGATTTTTCTATGTATAAGATAATATTACCTGCAAATAAAATAAAATTACATTTTATATTAAGACAAATACACATATATGTGTTGAATTGGTAAATACTGTTTAATTGAAAAATATAGTATCTACATGTTTATGAAAATAAAAATCCAGAATAAAGAAAATTTAGGAATTTTTCACTTCGAAAAAGTCCATGAATATATGGAAGTGAAATGATTGTCAAAGAGATCATCTCTTTTCCCTCTAAATATTTCATATGGGATGGACACTAGAGATATATAAATTAATATAGCTAATCCTTTTAAACAGAGAGCTTATAACCTTGTGACTTCTTAACTGTAGTCTACAGATCATTGATGCTTTTAGCTTCACTGCAGAACTTACTAGAAATGCCAAATATCAGATTCAACTATACACTTATTGGAACCTGCATGATAATAATATCCCCAGGTTGCATTATTTTTTACATTTTATTAGGGGCTCATACAACTCTTACCAAATCAATACATATACATACATCAATTGTATAAAGCACATCTGTACATTTTTTGCCCTAATCATTTTCAAAGCATTTGCTCTCCACTTAAGCCCTTTGCATCAGGTCCTCTTTTTTCCCCCGCCCTTCCCGCTCCCCTCTCCCTCATGAGCCCTTGATAATTTATAGATTGTCATTTTGTCATATCTTTCCCTATCCGGAATCTCCCTTCCCCACTTCTCTGCCGTCCATATCCCAGGGAGGAGGTCACATGTGGATCCTTGTAATCGGTTCTGCCTTTCCAGCCCACCCACCTTCTACTGATCCCCAGGTTATTATACTCAATTTTAAATTTTAGAAGCAATGGGGTAGTGCACTCAATCGGGGCTGCTTAATAAGTGTTACAGGACTGGCATTAGTCTTGGAATTGGCTCATGATAAAAGCAACACAGAAATCAAGAACATACATCTAGAAACTTTATCGTTTTTGCTGCAGTGTGCAAATATGATTGTTGAATATAGGTGTCATAGAGTAGGTTCCAGTTCATAGGGACACTATGTACAGAAGAACACGACACTGCATAGTCCTGTGCCATCCTCACAATTACTGTTGTGCTTGAGTTAATCAAGGCAGCCACCGTGTCAAATCATCTGGTTGAAGGCCTTGTCTGTTTATTGCCCAAATACTTTACCAATCATGATGTCTTCCAGAGACTAGTCCCTCCTCGTAACAAGTCAAAAGTACACAAGACAGGTCCTGCCTTCTGTGCCTCTAAAGAGCATTCTAGCTGTGCTTCCATCGAAATAGATCTGTGCTTTCTCTTGGCGGTACTCTCAGTATTCTTCACCAGCACCATAATACAAACGCGTCAGGTATCCTTCAGTCTTCTCTACTCGATGTTAGGCTTTCACATTTATATCAGGCACACTTTAGTCCTACATGTAACACCCTTGCTTTTCAACATTTTATCAAGGTCCTGCAGTACTTCCTTTGATATCTTCACTGCTGCTTCCATGAGCACTGATTGTGGGCCCAAGAATTTCAATATTGCCATTTACCATGATGTTACCTCCTTGTCCAAGTGTGAGGACTTTGGTATCCTTTAGATTGAGTTATAAGCCATACTGAAATCTGCAATCCTTGATTTTCATCAGCAAGTGTCCCTCACTTTCAGCAAGCATGATCAATTGGTCACAGGTTGTTAATCAGCCTCGCTCCAAACCTGATGCCTGTCTAATTTATATAATCCTCCTTCTCTGATAATTTTCTCAGTAAACATATTGAATGAGTATGGTAAGAGGATGTGACTAGGACACACACCTTTCATGATTTTTAATCATGCAGTATGCCATTGTTCTGTTTTCACAATTGCCCCTTGATCCATGTACAGGAGGACAATGTAGTTGTTCTGGGATCCCCAAGCTTCTCAGGGCTATCCATATTTTGTTAATCTACACACAGTCAAATTCCTTAGCATTGTCAATAAAATACAAGTAAAAATCTTTCTGGAATTCTATGTTTTTAGCCAAGATCCACCTGACATCAACAATGATATACTTTGTTCCATGGTCTCTTCTGAATCCAGCCTGAAGCTCTGGCATCTTCCTTTCAATGTACTGCTAAAAGTTTAAAGAACTTCCGAAAAAATATACTTGCATGTGATATCAATGATATTGTTCTATAATTTATGAATTCTGTTGAGTTCCCTTTCTGTGAATGGGTACAAGTATGGATCTCTTTCAGTCAGTTGGGCAAGTAACTGTCTTCCAAATTTCCTGGCATAGATGAGCAAGTGCTTTCAGTGCTTCATCAGATTTTTGAAACATTTCAACTGGTATTCCATCAATTCCTAGAGACTTGTTTTTGCCTAATGCTTTCATTGCAGCTTGAATTTCTTTTTCAGTACCAGTGGGTGTTGCTCATATGCTACATCCTGAAATGGTAGAATGTTGATTGGCTCTTTTCATATAGTAATTCTCAGTGTTTTTTCCATCTTCTGACACTGCCTGCATCATTCAAAATTTTGTCCTTAGAATCTTTAAATATTTCAACTCAGCGATTGAAATTTTTCTTGAATTTTTTTAGTTTAGGACATGTTGAGTGTGTTTTTCCTTTTGGTTTTTCTAATACTAGGTCTCTGCACATTTCATTTTAATATTTTGCATCTTCTCAAGCTGCCCATTGAAGTTTTATATTCAGCTCTTTGACTTCATCATTTCTTCCACTTGCCTTAGCTACTTCATGGTTAAGAACAAATTTCAGTCCCTTTTGACCTCTATTCTGAATTTTTTCTTTCTTTTCTACCTTTTTAATAACGTTTTACTTTCTCCATGCATGATGCTTTTGATGTTCTCCCACAGCTCAACAGGGGATATTGATCTAGTTTTCAATCTTGGTAATGCCTTTGCCTAGTGTTGGTATCAGAGTTATATTTGACTTGTAAAATGAGTTTTGGAGTTTGTGTCAATTTTTTAATATCTTGGGTAGTTTGTATAGAATTGGTTTCACCCTTCTCTTAATGCTTGGTAGAATTTTCCGGTGAAGTCATTTGGGCCCTGGACTTTTAAAATTTGAAGTGTTTAAATGACCTGGTCAATTCTTTCTTTTGTTCTGAATCTACTGTTTTCCCACTGCAGTCTTGTGTTATTTGGGTAGTCAGTGTATTTCTAGAAATTCATCCATTTCATCTAGGTTTTCAAATTTGTTAAAGTACAGTCTTTTATAGGAAAGTGTTAATTCTGTATTATTATTTCTCAAGGAACTACTGTGATGTTATCCTACTCATCTTTTTTTTATCATTTTATTAGGGCTCATACAACTCTTATCAAAATCTATCCATACATCAATTGAATAAAGCACATTTGTACATTCATTGCCCTCATCATTCTCAAAATATTTGCTCTCCACCTAAGATCCTGGCATCAGCTCCTCATTTTCCCCTCCCTCCTTGCTCACGCCTCCCTCATGTATCCTTGATAATTTATAAATTATTTTGTCATGTCTTGTCATGCCCGACATCTCCTTTCACCCACTTTTCTGTTGTTCATCTCCCAAGGAGAAGGTCACAGGTAGATTCTTGTACTGGGCTCCCCCTTTCCAATGCACCCTCCTTTTACCCTCCCAGTATTTCCACTCACAACACTGGTTCTGAAGGGATCATCCACACAGGATTCTTTGTGTTTCCAGTTTCTCTCTGTACCAGTGTTCATCCTCTGGTTTAGCCATATTTGTAAGTTAGAATTGGGATCATGATAGTGGGGGAGGAGGAAGCATTTAGGAAATAAAGGAAAGTTGTATGTTTCATCATTGCTACATTGCACCCTGACTGGCTTGTCTCCTCCCTGAGACCCTTCTGTAAGGGGATATCCAGTGGCCTACAAATGGGCTTTGGGTTTCCACTCCGTACTCCCCCTATTCACTATTATAAGTTTTTTTTCTTATGATGATGCCTGATACCTTATCCCTTCTACACCTCGTGATCACACAGGCTGGTGTGCTTTTTCATTGTGGACTTTGTTGCTTCTAAGCTAGATGGCTGCGTGTTTGCTTTCAAGCCTTTAAGACCCCAGATGCTATATATTTTGATAGCCAGGCAGCATCAGCTTTCTTCACCACATTTGCTTATGCATCCATTTGTCTTCAGTGATCATATCATGGAGGTGAGCACACAATGATATGATTTTTTTTGTTCTTTGATGCCTGATAACTGATCCCTTTGGCACCTTGTGATCACACAGGCTGGTGTGCATCTTCAATGTGGGCTTTGTTGTTTCTGAGCTAGATAGCTTCCTGTTTACCTTCAAACCTTTAAGACCCCAGACAGTATATCTTTTGATAGCCAGGCACCATCAGCTTTCTTCACCACATTTTCTTTTTCACCCACTTTGTCTTCAGTGCATGTGTCGGGAAGGTGAGCATCATAGAACGCCAATTTAATAGATGAAAGTATTCTTTAATTAAGGGAGTACTTGAGTGGAACCCCAATGTCCTTCTGCTACCTTAATACTAAACCTATAAAATATATTCACATAGATCTATTTCCCCATTCTCATATATAAATATATTTGCATGTGTTCATGCCTTTTTTTAGACCTCTATAAATGCCCTTTGCCTCCTAGCTCTTTCCTCTATTTCCTTTGACTTTCTTCTTGGCCTACTATCTTGCTCAGTCTTCATTTGGGTTTCAGTAATTCCTCTTGGTTACATTACCCTTGATCATGCCCTACCAGGCCTCCTACACCGTCCTCACCACCAATTTGTATCACTTGTTGCTTCCTTTTCCCTGGATTTCTTAACACCACCACCTTTCCTACCACCTCCCCTTCTCCCATGCCCCCCGGAACTGTAGGTCGCATTGTTTTCTCCTTCATATTGTTCATCCAGCCTATCTTATTTAGACAGACCTGCGGAGATAATAACATGCACAAAAACAAGACAGAGCAAGACCAAGCAACAATGTACAACAAAACAACAACAAACTAATGACCAAAAAAAGAAAAACCAAAACCCAAGAAAGGAGAGCTTGCAGTTAGTTCAATGACTGTTTGTTGGCCTTTAGGAGTGTTTTTCAGTCCAGTCTGTTGGGGCACCACACCCTGTCCTTAAAGTCCACCTTCAGCATTCCCTGGGAACCTCGACACTCCATTCCCTTGCTCTACTGTTGCACCTGCTTAGTGTTTTTCCTCAGTGTAGCGGGATCAGATCGGATGCAATTGCCACACTGTGTCTCCGGTCTTGTCCCCTGTAGGGTTATGGGTCAGTGAGGGATGTCATGTCTCATAGTGGGGCCTGCCATGTGGTCCTCTCTGTGGACTGGCTGCTCTAATCAGGAACACCGTTCTCAAGACCTGGTGGGCCAGGATGTGTTCCACTCTCTCCTCCTTCCACTTAATCTGCTCCCGTGTGCTCCGATCAGATATGTCCCTCTCCCAGAGCTGGAGATTCAATGCCGTCCCTTGAAATAAATTCTTCTGGGTGGAGGGGCAGGTGTCCACAAAGTAGTTGGGACTGGGGTAAACCCCTCAGACCTCTCCACTGGCCTACTAATCTCTTATTATTGATATTTGTATCTTCTTTTTCAGGATACCTGTTACATGGGCTAATAGTCCTATGATCAGTAGTTCTAAACCACCAGCTTCTCTGTGGGAAAACAGGAGGATGTCTACTCCCATAAAGAGTTACAGTCTCAGAAACCTACAAGGGCAGTTCTGCCTTGCCTTGTAGGGTTGCTATAAGTCAGAATCAATTTCATGTTAGAGATTTTGGAGCTTTTCTTCTCTTTTCTTTCGATTAGTTTTCCAGTGGTGTGTCGATTTTATTAATACTTTCAAACCCCAAAGTTCTTGTCTTGTTTATTTTCCTCTTGTTTTTTTTGCTATTTACTGGTTCATTTATTTTTGCTCTAATATTTATGAATTCTTTTCTACTGGTATTTGATGATTTATCTTGTTGCTCTTTTTTAAGACGCTAGATTATAGTGTTGAATTTGCTTCTCTCCTATTTTTTTCATGTGGTTATTATTACAATTATCCTCTGTGTACTGGCTTTCCTGTCCCAAAAGTTTTGGTATTTTGTAATTTATAATTTTGTTCTCCTTTGTTTCAACAAATCTTTAGTTCATTCTTTATTTCACCAAACACTCAATAGTTTTTAAACAGTGTGTTTACAGTTTCCATGTATTTGATATTTTGCCTTTGCTTCTTCTATTGTTGATTTCTGAATTTATAGCATTGTATTTTGAGAAAATGGATCCTAACGTATTTAAATTTGTCAAGTCTTGCTCTGTGTCCTTACATATGGCCTATTTTAGAGAATATTCCATGTGACTGTAAAAATTGGGTGTAGTGCTCTTTATATATCTAATAGATCAGCTTGGTTAGTTGTGTTGTTTAGTTCTTCTGTGCCTTTATTGAGTTTCTTTCCTAATGACCTGTCTTTCCCTTTTAGTTGAATATTGAACTACTTTTATTGTTTAATATCTATGTCTCCTTTTCACTTTGTAAGAGTTTGATGAATCTATTTGGAGGATCTTTCATTGGAGCATATATGACTATAGTTATGTCTTCTTGTTTCATGATTCCTTTAATCATTACATAATGCTCTTCTTTCTATCTCATGATGGATTTTTGCCTTGAAGTTAAATTTATTGGAGATTAATATTACAACTCTTGCTTTGTTTTGGTTGCATTGACTTGATATATATCTTCCATCCTTTGATCTGAAAATATTTTCATTGGTTTATATGTCATAAATTATACAATTTAATTCTTCAATTATATTAAAATATTTGTGGAATCATTATCACAAGCACATTCTCTTCTACTACTCATTGCTGTTAGCACCCCATTTCCAGCCATCCTTCACTGCCTTGCCCGTAGGCAATTGTCAAGCTTGTTACTGTCTCTATAGTTCTGTATAGTTTTATACCCAGAAAATCATATAAAGCATAAAAGAAAGCAAACAAAACAAACAGCAACAGCTAGACAAAACATAGAAAAGCCTCAATCAAAAATTAAAAGGTACAAAAGGAGATCAAATGGTATGGTGTTGCATTTTACCCTACTACATATGTCAAAATCGACTGTACAATGCTCTCAGTCTGATAGCAAAGCTCTTCCTATCCTTGCATTATGTTCAGAAGACATTCACCAGCGGCTTACTCCATGTGGGGATCCTGCAAATGCAATTTGGGATTGCACTGTCATCCATAGCCTACTGCAAACCAGGTATTTAGAATTTAAATTCTGATACAATTCCCTTCTTCAGATTTGGATGTTTTCATGTACAATCCTTGGATAACACAGGCTAGTGTGTTTCTTCCACATGAACTTAGTTGATGCATCACTTAGATTGCTGCTTGTCTAAAGACAAGCCTTTAATACCCCAGATACTATTCTTTTAGTTATCCTGGCACCATCTGTCTTCTTAACCATATTTTTGTATAGCACCCATAGATCACCCAGTGATCTTTCCATGAAGGCAATCATCAAATAGGGCCATATCGCGAGAACTAATTGTTCATAGATTGGGGCTAGAATTAAGTTCAAACTCAAATTCCATATATATCCATATATATATGGGTTATATGCCTCTGGTTTATTTTAGAGACATGTTTAATATTTTATGATAGAGAATATTTAAAAGTGTCCCCCGAGCCCTAGTGCATAAGCTAATTCTATTAATAGTGTCATTCATTTAGCCAAATGGTACAAAATTCAAAACAATGTGAGGAAAAAAAATACAGGATGTTTTTTTCAGACCACAATACATAAATTGTTGACTTGTACAGATTAAACTCTTAATTTACCCAACACAATTTACACAAAAATAATGTTGGTTGGTGATAGGTCAAAACGTTCAATAATATTCATTCACAAATGCTAAACCACATCTACCAGGCTAATACATGCCATAAGAAAGCAAAGGGGGCTTTATTTTAGAAAATATATGGTAGGACTGGGCCATCATTCACTGAGCATCTTCAAAGAGAGAGATCCCATCCAAAGTCCAACAACTCCCAATTAATCTTGGAATAACAAGCAGATGCTCCTTCTCACACTATGACATTTCAGTCTTAAATTCAAGGAAGTGTGTAGTTCCTTAAATCTGCTATATGTGAATTTGAAGTTAAGCACGGTTTGCTTATTGGTTTCCACATCAAAGCCCTCTGCTGTGGCCTATGAAGGATGCTGTATATCTTAAAAGGACAGAGTCTAAAGTTCCAATAGTTATCGCATTTGGCTTGGGTCACCAAGGGCTGCATAGAAACTAGGCCAAATATGTTCAGTTAGGACATAGTACCAGGCATATTTAAGTATTGTTAAGAGGATTTTTGTTTTGTTTTTCTCAATAAGAGGTTGCTCTTCCTGGTTTACCCACCAAGAGAAATATAATCACCTTCTTAGAGAGATATACATGCCTTCCTGTGATCTTGACTTGAATTTTAGTAAGGTTCTCATATCACTCTTATATAAGTGTCTCTTTATTTGAACTAATCTTACCACAGCAATTAAATGGCAGTCGCCCTCTTTTCTCAAATTGAAAAACTGACCCTAGCCAAGGAGGTTTCCTCTGTCAAAGTGGTTTTTAATATATACATAAAGAGCTGGTGATATATGGTTCATGAACACTTGACAGTTTGTTGTTTTGCTGGGAGTCCAAATTAAATTATATAACATGAGAGTAGAAAGTTGTCTTAGTCTTGTGAATTTGACCAGTCTGACTAGAAAAACAAATCCAAGGACAGTCATATATGTATAAGAAAGCTTTATATGGAAGAGCAATGCATATTGAGAAAACAAAACAACCCTGTCCAGATCAAGTCCATAAGTCTTATATTGGCCAATTTTTTCTTCTTCATTCTGTCAAAAAAACCTTAGGCAAGTGTCTTCTTGTAATGCAAATGTCCTGAGCATGGAAAGCACTGCGTGGAGCTTATCTTTTCAAAGTCTTCTTTGTAGGCATATTCTACACCCATTGAAAGGTCCAATTTAATAATCGAAGGCAAGTAGGCTTACAAACTATCTATTTTTAACTTCCACAAATCATTTTCATCACACATTATATTAATAACAATAGGCAGAAGAAAACAGTATAAACTAAGTACAGCCAGATCCTAAACAATTCTTAAAACTGAAATTCTATCCTGATCTATCTTATCTTAATCCTTATCTATATTATTTCATTGATATGAAATATATTATTAGGCCTCTGACTGCAAGCCAGGGCTGGGTTTTCTGTCCGACATTTGACTTTCTGTCATTCATTTTGACTTCCTGTCAGCCATTTCAACTGAGCAGTATGGTCTCGGAGTAAAAGTTCTAGGATATCACCCCATGAGCTCAAATTTTACATTTATCACTTTTTTTGCCATTTTAAGCGGGAATAACAAAAGACAGCATCCAAGGAAAAGGATCAGAACTTTAAATTCCCATGTCCTTTCCAGAAAAACAAAGAACAGTGTGGGCCTATGTGACCTTTGGCTAGCCAAAGGAAAACTACCATAAGGCAGAGGTCAGACAAACATCCACTTTCCATCTTCATGATTTGTTTCTCTAGTACCCCACTCCCAAGGTACCATAATGTGTTAGACCGGGTTGCCTAGAGAAACAAATCCAAGGACACTCATATACAGTTAGGAAAGCGCTTTATATGGAAGAATATTTGAATATTAAGAAAACACCTCAGCCTAGTCCGGATCAAGTCCATAAGTCAGATATTAGCCCATATATCTGATACTAGTCCATAGATTCCTCTTCAGATTCACACAGCACATGCAATGATGCTAAATAGAGGAAGATCACAGGTCGATGGATAAAAATTCTTGTGGGTGCAATGCTAATGGATGCATCTCAGCACTGGTGCAGGTCTCCACATGGCTCCTCCAGCTCTCTGAGTGTGGCTACTCAACAGAAAGGTTAAACAGGCAGTTTGGTCTGCCTCCAGGGAAAAAGGAAGTTCCCAGAATTCTCATGAGAAGGCCATACCCAAAAGGAAGCATCATCAGGCTATGACCTGATTGACAGGGTAGACCCCACCCCTATACCTATTTATCGAGTTGACATGAAATTATGTAAGTACTACATCTTGCTTTTTATTCTTATAGTAGTGGACTCATACAATATTTATCCTTTTGAGATTAGTTAACATCACTTAGCATAATGGTTTCTAGGTCTATTCATGTCATGAAGTGGTTTATGTTTTCTTGGCTTTTTCTTACGGATGCATAATATTCCACTGTATGTACCGGAGTTTCTTTATCTATTCTTCTACTGATGGACATTTGGTCTTTTTTCAACCTCTTGTTATTATGAACTGTGCTTAACTGAACATGGGAGAGGATACATCTATTAGTGTTCTCATACTTCTTTAGGTTATGTGCCCAGCAAATGTATTGCTGAGTTATATGGTATTTCTATTCCCAATTGTTTTAGGTTACTTCACATTGCTTTCTACAATACTCGTATACATTAAAAATATATAACAAAATTAATTGCACATGGGACATCAAAAGGAAAAGACATACAATATTCAAACCCACTGATCATGTTTGGGTATTGCAAGAATATCAAGTTTTATGTATTGTTATAATATTACTTATTCAAAATTCATGAACCTTTGCTGCAGTGAGGGTAGCATGGCAGCAGTGATGGCTCCTGGTTAACATTAATGGTGGAGCACTCAACTATTAACCAAAAGATTGTCTCTTCAAACCCCTCAGAGATGCCTCTGAATACAGGTTTGTCTTTGATAACCCTTTGTAGATGAAATTGGAATGAACTGGATCGAAGCTAACAAGAACTTTTCTAGGAGGAAATTCATTGAATCCACATGGTACACTGAACCACTGATTCTCTAACAGTGAATAGGGATGGTCATTATTCAATAAGGAAAACATATTTGTTTTAAGTATTTTGCCAATAAAAGTGCCACTTTGAATGGAAGTTGTTGGATTTTGTTTCTGCTTTCACCAAGGTAACTACTAAGTGGATTGATTGTAAAGTGAATTATACATACAAAATGAGTTGAGTGTGATAAATTTGGAGAAGCTAGCAAGAAAAGTTCCAGTAAGGCTGTTGTGATGACGACTTTAATAATTTTAAAAATATACTGTTTTCTAGGTGAGACATTTTACCAAGTTTGTGATTCATGCCACTGTCGTACAATTTTTCTCTGTTTATATCTACTTTGTCTTGGCAAAATGTGACATGGTGGTTATAGTAAAAGAAGCTTTTGAAAATCTTATCAAATCACTTCAAATAATTCTGTCAAAATCTGATTTTGAAGCATGCCACATAAATGAATTTATTCTTTGAATTATAGCAAACGTTTTTCAAAATTAGTTGGAAGAATGGCTGAACAAGATACATTATATTAAACAAATCATATAAGAATTCACCTATGATTTAAAAGGCATTACTTGATGCTTGCATACTTGCTACATTCTGTAGATATTCTGAAAACCCATAGAAGCTCTTGAATGCTTGCTTACCAAGATATACTGAAGACACCAAGACAATTCCTAAACAATCCACATTGTCAACCAAAATTGCATTAGATTCTCATAATGGGTAATCAGATATTTTCTGCTGGTGTTGGATCAATTAATAGAATTTGTGTTTGTTTTTTACGTTTATGCTACTGTTTTATAAATTATACTTGTAAATTCATCACTCAAGAGTATATATAGTTCTGTATTACATTTTTGGGAACTGTGAAATGCTTTAAAGTATATTAGGTGTAGTAGTGTTAGAGTCATAGAATATATATATATATAAATATATATATATATTAAATATGCTCCTCCTATAAAGTTTTAGCTCCATGAATACTGAAATATTGGCTATTTTATTTATTGCTGCAATCCCAGAACCTAGACCAGTGCCTGGACAATAAAAGATAATTAATTTTTTGTTGAATGAATATTCAATTATTTCAAACACCAACTGAAAAATATAAACATTTTAGCCTCTGCAACTAATCCCTCCTTTGATTTCAGATTATATGATTTACAATATTTCGGTGACTGATGATGGTGTTCTTCATCTACGTGGACTTAGTTGACATCTCACGTAGATGCCTGCTTGTTTGGACACAAGCCTTAAGACCCAAGACACCATTTTATCTAATAGCTGGGCACCATCTAACTCCTTCGCCATATTTTGCTATAGCACCCGTATCTTCTGTGTTCCTTTGCTGAAGGTGATGGATGATAGTGGGGATCCAAGATTCATTTGTGGGAACTACATAAGAAATAAGCCTCTGGTGTACTCTGATGAGTATAGAAGATCAAAGATATCTGACTGCAACAGTTAAAACTTTATCAGTTGTCTCCCCTACCCCCCACCCCGATGCATGCTGGACCTCATCTGGATCAGGAGGTATTTAAAAACTCATTTTATTGGGTACTTTTAGAGCTCATAACATTCTATACATCAATTGTATTGAGCATATTTGAACAAATGTTGCCGTCATCATTTTCTAAACATTTATTTTTTATTTGAGCCCTTGGTATCAGCTCCTCTTTCTTTCCTCTCTCTCCCCTCCCAACTTCATGACCCTTTGATAAATTATAAGTTATTATTGTTTTCATATATCACACTGATCACTGTCTCCCATCACCCATGTTTCCTTTGTTCATTCCCCTGGGAGGGGTGGGGGGTGGAGATTATGTGTTTATCATCCGCCCTTCCTCCCCTCCTCCCCAAACCTCTCTCTAGCCTCTAGGTACTGATACTCCCAATTATGTTTCTGAGGGGTTTGTCTGACTTTAGTTCCTTCGTGAGCTCTTATCTTTACCAGTGTACATGCTTCAGTCTAGCCAGACTGAAAGACAGTTCTGGGGTCATGATAGTGGGTGGTGAGGAAACCTCAAAGAACAGGTGGCATATTATGTTTTCATCTGGTTGACTCATCCTTTAATTGTGACCCTCCTGTGAGGGGATGTCCTATTGTCTACAGATGGGTTTTGGGTTTCTGCTCAGACTCCCCTAATTCTCAGCAATATTTTTTTTGTTTTGTTTTGGGTTTTCTGATGCCTGTTACCTGATCCTGTCGATATCTCATGATCACACAGGTTGGTATGGTTATTCCATGTGGGCTAGTTGCTTCTCTGTTAGAGGGTCACTTGTTTAACTTCAAGCCTTTAAGACTCACAATGCTATATCTTTTGATAGCTGGACACCATCAGCTATTTGCTTACACACCAATGCCAGGTTTACACACAAAATGCCAGGTTGTTAGATCAACCCAGGTGTTCTTGGGTTGAGGAAGGGCTTGACCAGAGGCCCAAGGTCCATCCACTTTCTCAATGTATTGACATATAAATATATGCACATAGGCCAATACTTCTATTTTAAGACTTAATATATTTACATATGTACACACCTATGTTTATACATCTATCCATAGCTTTGCTTCCTAGATCTTTCCTCTGTTTCCTTTTACCTTCCTTCTGCCCCACCATCACGTTTACCCTTCTCATGCCTCTTAGTAGTTCCTCTCAGCTATATTGCTATTCCTTGAACACCCCCAGGATCTCTACGTCCTCCTTGTTGCATTATTGCTTTTAATTCCCTAGTTGTTCCACTGCCTATGGCATTTTTTGCTCACTGCTCCTTTCTCTGACTCTTCCTTTCTGCAAGTCTCTCCAGAACCTTTGGCCCCGTTGCTTTCTCCTCCAGCTTGTGTCCCATGCCTATCTTACATTGGTAGGCAAAAGAACGATAACAGAGACAAAACACAAATATTGAATAAAAAGAAGGGAGGAAAAGGAAAAAGCATACATAATTCTAGGCCTTTCTGCTGACCTTTATGATTATCTCCCCCAAGGTCCTGGGAGGAGTGGTCCAGGATCTGCCCCGCCCAGACTCAAGTCTATTTTTGGGGGCTCCTCAGAGTTTTGTGGCTTGCTTTGCTCCTGTTGCTGATCTGGTATGTTCCCTTCTTGGTTCACCCCACTGTGGTGGTGGTCAGAAGGGACACACTCCCTGCCATTTATCCCCAGTATTGTCCTCTGTCAAGGTATGCTACACTGAGGGGACAGCATGTGACAAGCTGTTGTCTGCCCGACAGTACCTTAGCAGCTCTGTGCAGGGATGTCATTCTCAGGGTTTGGCGTGCCAGTATGGGGTCTAGTCTCTCACTCTCTTTTTTTCCTTCTTGGTTTGCTTCTGTATGGAAGTGGCAGGCTGGCCCTTCTCCCCAATCTGCAGAATTAGTGTTTTCCTCTGTGGGGGATTGGGGGGAGGAGGGTGTGTCAGTTTGGCTCTGATTGGGGCTGGCCCTGTAAACCTCTCTGTTCATGATTTGCTCCATGTGGTTACACTGCCCTCAAGGTTTGACACACAGTGTAGGGGTCTGCACTCACACTCACTCCCCACCCCCACCATTCCCCTTCTTTGTGCTGGAATTACATGTACATCCTTGGGTTTTGTTTGTCACCCACCCAATTGCCTGCACCTCAGCCTGTATAGTGTGAGATAAGTGGCTTTTCTTCTACACCTACTGGGCTGATTATACTTACCTCAGTGAACTAATGTAGTATGTGTCCTTTTGTGATTTTCTAACTTAGCTTAGCATCATTTCCTCCAACTCTTCCCATGAGAAGATGTGCTTCATGTGATTATAAGTGTTTTTTAGTGATGCATAGTACTCCATTATGTGTTTGTGCCAGAATTTTATAATACACTCATTTATCGATGGAAATTTAGGTTGTTTCCATTTTTTGTGATTGTGAATTGCTCTGCAATAAATATTGGAATGCAGATGACTGATCTTACCTCTTCTGGGTATATGCCTAGTTGAGCGATTGCTGAGTTGTTGAGTACCTCAATTTCCATTTGCTTTAAATATTACCAGATGACTTTCCACAGTGGCTGTATTAATGTCCCCGACCACCAGCAATGGAGGAGAATTCCTACCTCATCACATCCCCTCCAACATTCGTTGCTCTCTGATTTTGTGATTTGGGCTATTCTCAAGGGTGTTGGGTGGTATCTCTTAGTTGTTTTAATTTGCATTTCTCTGATGACTAATGATTTGGAGCATTTTCTCATATATTTATTGGCCATTCAAATTTCCCTAGTGAAAATTCTGTTCAGGTCTTTTGCCCACTTCATCAGGGGGTTAACTCTTTTCTTCTTTTTTCAGGCTAGGAAGGTATTGTAGATTTTAGTAATAAGCCCTTTGTCTGTTGTGTCATGGCTAAAAATTCTCTCCCACTCTGTGGGTGTTCTTGTTACTCTTTTGACGAAATCTTTTGAAGCACACAGGTGTTTTATTCTTTGTATAGCTCACTTGTCAGTCTTGGCTTCCTCTGTGTGTGTGACCTTCCCTATTTCAATTAGCCTATGTGTTCCCTTCACCAAGGTGCTTAGGTTTGTCCTGATTATTTTGTTGATGGTCGTGATAGTTTAGGGTTTACTTCTAGGTCTGTGATTCACCATGAGTTTATTCTTGTGCGTGGTGGGAGTTAAGGATCTTGTTTCATTTTTCTACAGGTGGATATACATTGTTTCCAGCACCTCTTGTTAAAGAGGGCATCCACCTTCCACTTGATGATTTGTTGGCCCTTGTTGAAGATAAGTTGGCTATATGCTGACGGTTTTATTTCTGGGGTTTCAGTTCTTTTCCATTAGTTTGAGCGACCACTATGACTGCGTAGTATATATTAAAGTCAGGTAAATTGAACCCTCTGACTTATCCCTTCTTTTTTAGGAGTTCTCTTCTAATTCTAGGATTCTTCCCTCTCCATATGAAGTTGGTGGTCTGCTCTTCCAGTTCTTTGAAGGTTGTTGGTATTTGAATCTGGATAGCATTAAACTTATATACTGCATTGGTAAGATTGACATCTTTACTATATTGAGTCTTCAAACCACAAGCATGGGGTATTCATCCATTTGTGGAGGTCTCTTGGTTTCCTGTACTAAAGTTCTGTAGTTTTCCTTGTACAAGTCTTTTGTTTTTGTTTTTTTTAAATCGTTTTATTAAGGGCTCATACAACCCTTGTCATAATCCATACATACATCAGTTGTGTAAAGCACATTTGTACATTCATTGCCCTCAACATTCTCAAAACAATTTGCCCTCCACTTAAGACTCTAGCACTAGGTCCTCATTTCCCCCTCCCTCCCCGCTCCCTCCTCCCTCTTGAGCCCTTGATAATTTATACATTATTATTTTGTCATATCATGCCCTATCCGATGTCTCCCTTCACCCACTTTTCTGTTTTCCATCCCCTAGGGAGGAGGTCACATGTAGATCTTTGTAATTGGTCCCCCCTTTCCAAACCACCCTCCCTCAACCCTCCAGGTATTGCCACTCATACCACTGGTCCTGAAGGGATCATCCACCCTGGATTCCCTGTGTTTCCAGTTCCAATTTGTACCAATGTCCATCCTCCGGTCTAGCCAGACTTGCAAGGTAGGATTCGGATCATGATGGAGGTGGACGGTGGGGGGTGGGGGGGAGTATTTTGTAACTAGAGGAAAGTTATATTTTTCATTGTTGCTACATCACACCCTGACTGGCTCGTCTCCTCCTTGAGACTCCTCTGCAAGAGGATCTCCAATGGCCTACAAATGGGCTTTGGGTTTCCACTTCACATTCCCCTCCTCATTCACTATGGTAAGATTTTTTTGTTTTGATGATGCTTGATACCTGATCCCTTCTACACCTTGTGATTGCACAGGCTGGTGTGCTTCTTCCACGAGGGCTTTGTTACTTCTGAGCTAGATGGCTGCTTGTTTACATTCAAGCTTTTAAGGCCCCCAGATGCTATATCTTTTGATAGGCGGGCACCATCAGATTTCTTCACCATATTTGCTTATCCATCCTCTTTGTCATCAGCAGTTGTGTTTGGAAGGTGAGCATCACAGAATAGATGGAAGTATTCTTACATTGAGGGAGTACGTGAGTGGAGGCCCAATGTCCTTCTGCTACCTTAGTACTAAACATATAAATATATGCACATTGATCTATTTCCCCATCCTCACATATAAATATATTTACATATGTATATGCCTTTATTTAGATCTCTATAAATGCTCTTTGCCTCCTAGATCTTTCCTCTATTTCCTTTGACTTTCCTCTTGTCCCACTATCATCCTCCGTCTTTATTTGGGTTTCAGCAATTCCTCTTTGTTACATTACCCTTGATCATGCCCTACCAGGCCTCCAACACCCACCTCACCACCAATTTGGATCAGTTTTGTTTTGTTTTGTTTGGTTAGCTATATCTCTGGATATTTCAGTTTGTTGTTGGCTATTTTGAAGGATACTGCTTTCTTGATCTCCTCTTCCGTGGTCTTGTCCAATTTGTATGGTAAATCAATAGACTTCTGTTTGTTGATTTTGTATCCCCACCAGTACTACTGTTGTGGAACTTTTGGGGTTTTCAATGTATAAAATCATGGTATCTGCAAATAGCAATAGTTCCACCCTTCCTCTCTCAGATGAATACACTTAATATCCTTCTGCTGCCTTAGGTTGTTAGCTATCATCTCCAGTGCAATGTTGAAAATAAATGTGGACATGGGCATCCTTGTCTGGTTCTCTGATTCAGTGGGACTGTTTTCATAATTGCTCCTTTTGACTATGATGTTGACTATTGACTTTTTGTAAATAGCTTGTATTAACTTGAGGAATTCCCCTTCCCTTCCTATAACCTACTATTTAAAAGATGCTAGTCTATGTATGGTATTACCTAAATACTCACTTATATCTAATATGTAACCTTTCTTACTAATCCTTAATCTGCTACCCACAGTTTAATCTAACGCTGTTATTTTTAACAGATTATGTTACAACTTTTAAATTTATTGTGGAGCTCATTTTAGAGTAAAATATTCGCTATATTTTGTGGTACAGAACTATGAAAATCAGCTTTGGAATCTTGGCGAATAAGAGCATCCCACTTGTAGATTGATGCCTTGAAGCTAATTATTTGGGAGGATAGCACAGGACCAGACAGTATTCTTCTCTGTTGGACACAGGGTCGATATGAGTG
Organism: Tenrec ecaudatus; assembly: GCF_050624435.1. Taxonomy (NCBI): domain Eukaryota; kingdom Metazoa; phylum Chordata; class Mammalia; order Afrosoricida; family Tenrecidae; genus Tenrec; species Tenrec ecaudatus. The sequence continues at coordinate 88,781,035 of NC_134548.1, forward strand.
GGAACTCACTGAATAGCACCTAACAACAATGACAATTAGTTCTAGAACTCGCTGTTCTACAGAATCACGTGAAATAGAGCCTCGCATTAGAAGGGGAAAGTCAAAGGTACAGAAAAGGACCTGTGGCATTCTGTGCTCCCAACTCCATTCCTATGCCAAATCAGAAAGTTCCTTTGTATTATCTTAAAGAACACTATTTTTCCCCTCATGGAAATCTCCGTTTAAGGTAGTTATTACATACAACCCTTTCAAGAAGTAGCACATGATCAAGAAATAACGGTATTGAAGGAAGAAGTCTAAGCTGCACTGAAAGCATTAGCCAAAAATAAGCATCTAGGAATTGATGGAATACATACTGAAATGTTTCAACAAGCTGAAGAAACACTGGAGGCATTTATATATCTATGCCAAGAAATCTGGAAGACAGTTACTTGGCCAATTGATTAGAAAGTATCTATTTTTGTACACAATCTATAGAAATGTGACATAATAGAATGTGGAAATTATTGAGTCATACATACAAGTAAAATTTTGCTGAAGGTCATCCAACAGTATTTGCAGCGGTGCATTGAAAAGAAGCCACCCAAAATGGAGGTCTGTTCAGAAGAGGACATAGATCCTGACTGAAAGCAGAGAATACCACAAAATGTTATTTGTATTTCATTGACTATGCAAGGCATTTGAGTATGTGACCACAAAAAATTATAGATAGCCTTGAGAGCGATGGGATTTCAAGAACACTTCATTTTTCTCATGCAAACTTTATACATGATGAAAGGGCAGTTGTGCAAGCAGAACAAGGCACTATCACATGGTTTAAAATCAAGAAAAGTGTGCATCACAGTTTTGTCCTTTCATCATACTTATTCAATCTGTATGCTAAACACATAATGGGAGAAACTGGCTTGTATGAAGAAGAATTTTGTTATCAGGATTGAAGGAAAGTGTTTTCAAATTGTTATATGTAGCAGATGACATATAAAATGTTTTTTGCTGAAAGGGAAAAGAACTTGAAGATCAAGGACTACAGCCTTCTTTATGAACTCCACCTGAATTTATAAAAAACAAAACAAACTACAATGGGACATCCATCATGCTAAAAGGAGAAAACATTGAAGTTGACAAGAATTTTGGTTTGCTTGGATCCACAAACAATTCTCATGCAAGCATTAGTCAATAGATCAAACTATGCATTGTGTTGGGTAAATCTGCTACACAAGACCTCTTTAAAGGGTTGAAAAGCAAGGATGCTACATTAATGACTAAGGATTTCCTGACCCAAGCCTTGATATTTTCACTTGCCTAACCTGCATGTGAAAGATGGAATTTGAATGAGGAAAACAGAAGAAGTGAAACATTTGAATCATGGTGCTGATGAAGAATACTGAAGAAAGCATGGACTCTGTGGTAGTTATGTATGAGTGTCTATAAATGTGTTTCCCTAGTCAACCCAGACTAACACATATTGTACCTTGGGAGTGGAGTACTAGAGAAACAAATCATAAGGATAAAGAGTGGATGCTTATTTGACCTCTGCCTTATGATAGTTCTACTTATTTGGCTAGCCAAAGGTCAGATATGTCCATATAGTTTACTAGGCTGTTTTCTGGAAATAATAAGGGAAATTAAACATTTGCTTATTTTGTTTGGTTGTTGTTGTTTTTAATTATTTCTGTTTGAAATGGAAAAATGAATGCTGTTAATATATATTTTGAGCTCAGAGGTAGAAATTTCCCCTTGAATTTCTAAGAGACCATGCTTCTTAGTGAAAGTGGCTCTCAAAAGGTCAAAATGACTGACAGTAAGCCTTGCTCTGGCTTGATGTAGTCAGAGGCCTCAGGCCATATTTCATATCATTATAATAGTTTAGGTAAGGATTAAAATAAGTTTAGATAAGGATATAATTTGTTTCTTTTAATATTGAGTTTAAGATTTGTCTCTACTAGGTTTATACTGTTTTCTTCTGTCTATTGTTATTGATATAACGATTGGTAGAAATAATTATTGGGAAGTATAAAAATAGAGAGCTTGCAAGCCCGCTTGTCTTCAGCCATTAAAATTAGATCTTTAAATGTGTTGAGGACATGCCTGCAAAGAAGGTTCTGAAGAGCTAAGCCCCACCCAGTGTCTTGAGTGCTCGACATTCAAAGGTGAAGAGACTTGCCTACAGGGCTGTTGACAGATGATTGAAAATAAATAAATAAAAGAAACTTTTATTTTCTTAATTTTTCAATTTTGGATTTATGAGTTTTGAACTAGTGGTTGGTTCCAGAAGCTGGAAAAAATATAAAACTCTTCTCTCTAGGACTGAGTGTTAAAGGGAGTCTGTGCACAGGCTGAAATGCGTGCTAGGTGACCACTTGGATCCACTTGTTGAGTGGAAGTGGGAGAAAAGCAGCAATAAAGAGATGTGTTGAGCCTAGCCACTGACACCTGTAGACCTGGTTCACAGATACTAGAGGAGAAGATGAGGGAGGGTTGACAGGTCTGAAATTCATGACCTAGCACAAGGGGCCTAGGATTGTTAAGAATTTGTGACAGTGTCCATGATCTAAAAGGGAGGCAACCATTGGGCATCCTTGCGAGGTTAAGTGAGGCAGCCCACATTGAGTTGACTAGAACCTGACCAGGTGCAGAGAAGATTTTTGAGCCTGTGACATGGTGCCTATTGCTGTTGCCTTTATGGATGACCTGTCTTGGTTTGATTTTTTTTATGAATGCGTACTTCACAAGGTTACAACTGGATAGAAGATTCTTCACATCAATGAATATGATTGTTTCCTGAGAGCACTGGTTTGATGTAAGTGGACAGCATAGAAATTGGACACCCAAAATGGAGAGGATAAGGACATGAAGTGGCTGGCTAATAGACTATTTAAGGTGGGGGAATATATTCATAAGATAATGGTGTAGTTGTTCACTTAACTGCAATTGTTAGACATAGAATATTATTGTGTTGTTTACTTATAGAATATCATGTTTAAACGATGCTTCGTCACATTCATGAATCATATGCATTTTAGTTTTATCCTTTTAGGTACAGATATATGATCTTATTATTGTTTGTTTGAAATTTATATGTGTCTAAAGAGTTATGTGAAGTTGACAAGGGGTGATCTCTGGTAGTTACATATGAGTGTCTATGGATTTGTTTCTCTAGTCAATCCGGACTAACACAGACTGTCAAAAGAAAAAGCAAAATTGTCTTGAAAGAAGTACAACCAGAATGCTCCTCAGAGGCAAAGATGGCAAGACTTCATCTCATGTACTTTCGACATGGTATCAGGACAAAGCAGTACCTGAGAAAAGCCATCATGTGTTGTAAACTCGAGGAGTGGCAAAAGGGAAACAAACAAACAACAACAACAAAACCAGGGAAGACTCCACAGGACATCATCTTTGGTAAAATAAAAGGTGAGTGGAAAAGAGGAAGACTTCTAAATAGATGGGTTGACACTGTGCTTGCAAAAAATGCGCAGACATAGCAATGATCTAGAGGATGGTACAGGAGTAGGCAGTGTTTTGTTCTGTAATTATGAATCACGACCAAGTCTTTATCACCTAACAATCATAGAAGTTATTTTCATCCAGGATTATTTATAGCACTTGGAGCTCCAGGAAAGAATCCATTTGCATCTGGCTCAGGAAACTCAAAATAAATGGGCACAAAAGGCAAGAACAGTGGCAATCTGTGTACTCTCAATGATGAAAGTAAGAACTGAGCATAAATAATCTATTATCTACATATTGCAAAATGTTGCTCCATTGTAAGACAATATTTCTCAGAACAATGGCAGAATGTACACATGAACCTCTTGACCTGAGATAGTCTTTAAAATTAAACTAAAAATATTCCAGGGGCTTAAGTGGAGAGGAAATATTTTGAGAATGATGAGGGCAATGAATGTATAAATGTGCTTTACAAAATTGATGTATGTATGGATTGTGATTAGAGTTGTATGAGCCCCTAATATAATGATTTAAAAAAAATTAAACTAAAAATATTCCCTGAACTGTTTTGAAAGCCAAATAGTAGTTTATCTTAAATAGTTAAACTTTCCCATTTAATAGCTATCTATATGAGATCCACTTGACAACAGCAACTTGAAAGGATAGATAATAAGGTGTGGGGAGAGTGAGTTTACGTTAATGAGGGAGGACTTGCTCAGAAAAGTCGGGTGAGAATGTTTGCGCAACTGAAAGAATGCGATGAATGTGTCCTAAAGTTAAGAATGTCACTCTGTAAAAATAAAATTGAAAGATTTATTTAAAATATATAGATGGTCTAGATCAGAAAATGTTCAAATGCTCAAAGTGGAGATGACTATTTCACCAGACAAGAGAAAGATCAGCACATTTGTACACAAAAACTAAATCCCCAAACCACAAAATCATGATTGGCTGAGTCATTCAAGAGAGGTGAATATAAGATATCAGTGAGCATGGATTTAGAAGGACTTGGTGGATAATATATAGATGACTTACATGACTGGTTTAAGGTACATAATGCAAGTATGTGTGCTTTCAAGTTAATTACAGGATGGTCACAGGACAATGACAGGACAGCTTTTTCTGGAAACTGTCAAGGACAGGGAAATGACTTCTGCCTTGTCTGCTAAGGGAATTCATACAGGAACCCGTGAAAGACACAATGGACTGGCTTGGTAAACATATTAACCTTGAAGTCAGGCATCAGTAAAATTCTGGCACATGACTGTACTTGAAGCTAATGCAGAGATATGTCGTCTGCAGCAGTAGCCAGATAAAACTGAAAGGAATAAGGTGTGAGACCCATGGATGGACAGAACAACTGAGTACAAACTTACTTGACCATCCGCAGAGTGGCATCCTCTTTCCATTTGACAGTACCATTTAAAAATTAGAAGTGTTCCACTAGATAACATCCCATCTTACCTCTCAAGGAAGACCCGTTTCACTCCTGGAGCGTAACTTATCTATGCTTAAGGTGTCTTTCTCAACTCATGAGAGGGACCCACTTGATTTCTTTCGAAGTCACTCAATGCTTTGACAAAACTGTGGATTGACTCTTTGCTGCTATGTGCATGAGTATGTGAGGGTATGGCCCATCCCCGGACCCTATCAAACCACAAGGGTTTGGAGCTTACTAGTTCCACTGTGGGCAACAGCCCAGGTGCCAAACTTCAAATCTGGGGTCCTGTCTGGGATTGGAGGTAAACCCTACAGAGAGAAGCACATCATCTGTCGTTCATCTTCTTTTTCAGGTCTGTGAGTGATAAGCCATTGAGAATTAAATTGTTTCCCCAACACTCATCTTCATATTTTATTTTTAATTTTTCTCTCAACTTCTTTCATCTCTGTTCTTCTCCTCTCTCTCTTTTTATTCTCTCTCCTCTTCCTCATTCTCCCCATTCTTCTTCTTTCAAGTCTTTTTAAATGAAACTGACCTGACCACTCAAGGTATTGAGTGGGGCTTGCATTTTCAGAGCCTTCTTTGTAGAAATTTCCATCTAACTCATTAACACGTCTGACTTAATGGATGAGGGAAGGGCTTGTGAACTCTCTGTTCATACTTTACAATAAATCTTTCTATCACACATTATATCAGTAATAATAGGGAGAAGAAATCAGAAAAATTCTAGTACAGCAAATCCTACCACAATTAGTAGAACAAATTTAATTCTTTCTTACCAAAACTATCCCACTCATATGCAATATGGCCTTAGGCCTGTGGCTGCACAAAGCCAGGAACAGACCTTCTATCAGGCATTTTGACTAGGCATCACAACTTCAGGGAAGTTCAAGGGATCACTTCACCCCCTGAGCTCAAAATTTATATTTATCACATTCATTTTCACCATTTCAAAGAGGAATAACCAAAAAGAACTTCAAGGAATCAAAACCTTGACTTCCCATTTCCTTTCCACAAAACACCCCAGTAAACTGCATGATTAGATCTGACCTCTGACCAAAGAAGAAGCACTGTGATAAGACAAAGGTCAGATAAGCCTCCTTCTCCATCCTCATGAGTTGATTCTGTAGTACCCCACTCCTGGTACCATCTTGTCTTAGGCTAGATTGCCTAGAGAAACAAATTCAATGGCACTCCTATATGTGTAAGAAAGAGCATTATATCAAGATGCTTTATATATCAGGAAAACATTCCAGCCCAGTCCAATTCAAGACCATAAGCCTGATACTAGTCCACAAGTCACTCTGCAGACTCACGAAGCCACATGCAATAATGCAGAATGCAGAAATATCACAGGCCGGTGAGTGCAAGTGTTTGGGTATCCAATGCTAGTGGCTGCATTTCCAGGTCTGGCAGGTTTCAGTGTGAATCGCCAGCAGAAAGCTGAAAGCAGAGAAAGGGGTCGACCTGCAGAGAGAAATTTATCATGTTAGGACCTTAAAAGGAGATCAGCAAGTTGTGACATTATTGACAGACTAAATTCCACTCATATCTTCTTATAGGTGTCATGTTGGCACAAAAGATGATCACACAGAGACATCAATACGGGTTTTCAATGTAAGGAATCCAAGTCCTTGCCCCCTTTATCTGTCAACTTAAGGAGGTAGATATGATTGTAGAAAGTCTGTTCCCTATGAGGATGGGGAAATAGATCTATGTGCATATATTTATAGGTTTAGTATTAAGATAGCAGATGGACATTGGGACTCCACTCAAGTTCTCCCTCAATGCAAGAATACTTTGTTCTATTAAACTGCCATTCCATGATGCTCATCTTCCTGACATGATCGCTGAAGACAAATGGGTGCATAAGCAAATGTGGTGAAAAAAGTTTCTGATGCTTGGCTATCAAAAGATATAGCGTCTGGGGTTTTAAAGGGTTGAAGATAAACAAGCAGCCTTTAAGCTCAGAAGCAACAAAGCACAAATGGAAGAAGCACACCAGCCTGTGTGACCACGAGGTGTTGAAGGGATCAGGTATCAGGTATCTAATAAAAAAAATTATATCATTGTAAATGAGGGGGAGTACAGAGTGGAGAGCCAAAGCCCATCTGTAGGTTACAGGACACCCCCTTACAGAAGGGTCGCAGGGAGGAGACGAGCCAGCCAGTGTGCAGGGTAGCGATGATGAAACATACAAGTTTCCTGTAGCTCTTAAGTGCTTCCTCTCCCACTATCATGATTCTAATTGTACCCTAAAAATCTGACTAGACCAGAAGATGTATACTGGTACAGATAGGAAACTCATGAAATACATGACAGATAATCCCTTCAGGTCAGTGCTGAGAGTGGCAATATTGGGAGGGTGAAGGGAGGGTAGGGTAGAAAGGGGGAACCAATTACAAGGATCTACATATAACCTCCTCCCTGGGGAGTGGACAACAGAAAAGTGGTGCAGGGAGATGTTGGACAGTGTGAGATATGGCAAAATAATAATAATTTATAAATTATCAAGGGTTTGTGAGTGTGGAGGGAAATGGAAAGGAGGGGGAAAATGGGGATCTGATACTAAGGGATCAAGTAGAAAGCAAATGTTTTGAGAATGATGATGGCAACAAATGTACAGATATGCTTGACACAATGGATGTATGCATGGATTGTGTTAACATTTGTATGAACCCCAAATAAAATGATTAGATTAATTTTTAAAAAAAGAAAGTAAATGGCTACAAAAGAATGAAGGCAACATATGTACAAACATGCTTGATTCAACTGGATTGTGATTAGAATTGTATGAGCCCCCAATAAAATTATCTTTTAAAGAGTTATATGAGTCCCCAATAAAGTGATTTTTAAAAATAGAAAGACCGTTCCCATAGAATATTCCAATTCTGTAAGTCCAAAGCCTAATGGGAAATGGGGTTAGTACAGAGCCTGAGAGCAATTAATGAGCCAGTGCTCACAAATTTAATCAGTAGTGCTTAATCCTTACATTCTAACAGCACAGGTTTAAGTGCCCAGTATTTCCAATTTTCTTTTCAATACCTCTCTATGAAAGCTCTCAGCTCCTTTTTTTCCTTTGATAGGAAGTATCATGTGTCTGGAAGGGCTGCCTAGATTTGATGGAAAGACCTGCTAGAGGGATTTTGTGATTTGCATCAGATATTTGGAAGTAATTGTGGAAGAGGCTTTCCTTGCTTTAGCTGGCACCTCCAAGGATCTTGTTGCAATATGTAGATGATATGTTAATTTATAGCCAGTCCTATGATGCCTCTATATGAGATTCTGAAGCTGTTTTAGCTTTCTTAATAGAGGAAGGGTTTAAAGTTTCCAAAGAAAAATCCCAGTTATGTTTACCACTTGTACAGTAATTGGGATTTACTATAGAACCAGGAGAAAGCTGTAATAGGATAGAATCCAAACCATTTGTTCTATCCTTAACCTCCAAATTAAGACACAACTAAGAGTTTTTTCACGTGGCTGTTCATTGTAAACTGGTTTTTCAATTTCAGTAATACTGCTAACTTTCTATATGAGGCCCTAAAAGGAGGAGAATTAGAATAACTTACATGGGACAGCACCTGTGAAAAGGCCTATAACTCCCTGAAAGGAGCCCTAATGAGAGTTCCTGACCTAAATCTGACTGATTCAGAAAATCTGTTTTTCCACTGTGTTACAGAGAAAAGCAAAGTAGCTATTGGCATATAGCTCCAAGTTTACAGGACCTGAGCCATGGCCAGTAGCATATCTGTCCCAGAACCTAGACACCGTTGCAGCTGGCTGACCTCGCTGCCTGAAGGTGGTGGTCAGAGTCCCATCAGTTGACATTTACAAATAAAATTAGTTATAACTTCACACCCCTTACTGTCCTTGCTCTTAAATCAAAGAAGTAATTGACTGTCTAATTCTAGAATGTTAAAGTATCAGTTAATTTGGATGTAAAATCCAGAGGTTGTTTTGGAAGTGCGCAGAATTATTAATCCAGTTATCCTACTGCTTGCTGCAGGAGACAGGGACTCAGATAGATGCTAATTTGGAGTATGACTGTAAGGAAATTTTGCAGTTCATTTATACCGACAGGCTAGACCTAAGTGAGAACCCCTTAGAACAGCGGTTCTCACCCTGTGGGTCACAACCCCTTTGGGGGTTGAAGGACCCTTTCACAGGGGCTGCCAGATTCATAATAATAGCAAAATTACAGTTATGGAGTAGCAATGAAAATAATGTTATGGTTGGGGGGGGGGTCACCACAACATTAAGAACTGTATTAAAGGGTTGAGGCATTAGGAAGGTTGAGAACCACTGCCTTAGGAGACCCAAATGAGATCTGCTTCACTGAGGGAAGCAGCTCCTAGGTAAGAAAAGGCATGCAGTCTGTGCAGCGGTGTCCTTTTCAGGAGTAATTGAAAATTCACCTTTGCCTCCAGGTACTTCGGCTCAGAAGGCAGCTCTACTTGTCCTCACAAGAGCCTTAGAGCTAGCGAAAGGAAAACATATTCTGATTTATTTGGACAGTAAATACTGTTGTTTAATCAGTTGTTTGCATGGGGAAATATGGCAAGACAGAGGATGGTTATTGGCCAAAATTAACTCAATTGTGCATGGGTTTGAGTTCCACAGGCTTTTATAGGCTGTGCACCTTCCAGCTGAAGTATCAGTTACACACTGCAGGGAACACCACAAAGATGGGAAAATACGAGGGAGATAAGAAAGCTCATCTAGAGGCAAAATAATCTGGCCAATGACCATTTGAGTATCTTCTTGTCTTAATTCCCTAAGCTTTGTCTCAGAAAAGGGAGAAAAGTCCATATCCTCAGGAGAACAGTGGGCACAAAATCAATGAGCGGTTAGAGAAGCAATAGGTTGATGTGTTAAAGAGGAAAACACTTAACTTCCAGCAGATCTTGCCGGGAAAATTTCAGACCAGCTTTCACCAGGCGTTCCACACTAGCTCAGCAGCACGCTTCTGGTTGGTCCAGAGAGTGTCTGTCCTGAAAAGGTTAAGAGAACTCTCCAAAAAATAACTCAGGCACAGCCCTTTGTTCAGTAAATAACGCACAAGGCATTCCAAGGCTTCCTCTATGTTTACAACACTAGCAGTGGAAAGGCAGGCACTTAGGCGAAGATTGACAGGCAGATTTTATTGCAATGGCACATTGTAAGGGATATAAGTATCTCCTAGTCCTAGTAGATACTTTTTCCGGATAACTTGAAGCCTATCACACTAGAACAGAGAAGGCCACTGAAGTTTCAAAGGCATTGTTACAAGAAATCCTGAGATTTGGACTGCCCCAAAGAATGAAAATCAATGATGGGCCATTTGTGTCAAAAATAACTTAGTCACTTTCCCAAGCACTGGTCATATCATATTTTCTGTATATAGCCTATCATACACAGTCCTCAGGTAAAGTAGAGAGGATGAGTCAGACCCTGACGTGGACTCTATCAAAACTGCCAGGAGACTTGCAGAAATTGGATAAAATTGCTTCCTATGACTATTATGAGAATTAAAGTACTCACCCACCCCCATTCTATCCCCAAAGTATTGCCATTTGACTTCATATCGGAAAGGCCATTTTCCATGCAAGCACTAAGACACCCAATTGAGTGCAGTTATTTTCTAAGTCATATTACAGACCTGGAAAAATGCAGCAGACCTTACCAGACTATAGCCAGAAAGTAGCCCCCAAACAAACTATTAAATATTAAATCTCTGATCCAGCCTGGAGACTGTGTTCTTGGAAAAGAGTGGAAAGAGCAAAATGAAGTCTTCAGCAGCAGTTGGAACCAAACTGGGAGAGCCTCAACAAGTGTTGGTATCTACTCCAACAGCAGTCAAAGTTCACGGAGTCAAGTCATGGAAATATCTTTTTCAAATAAAAGCATCTCCTACAGGGTGGACCCCAACCAGAAAGTGTCATCCCCACCTGGAAGTGTGTACCACAAAGAAGGACACTAGACCTTCTGGTGGGGGAAAAGAACCGACCTACCATACCCAGAAGGAAGCAAACCAAGAAGGAAAATGAGAGAGGGACAGTTGGCCTACACTCCACATAGGCACACCAAGCCCAGAGGATGAGGTCCCTGCCTGAGGCTGCTGGGGCACAGAGAGGACTGTGGGACTACCAAGAAATCAAGACATGTTGTCGCCTAACTGGAACATACAGAGACAAGGGGCAAGAACAGGGACACATGGTGGGAAGACAGTGTGGGCATGAAGCATAACAGATCAGCAATTGGAGTAAGGCCAAGCCACAGAGCCCCTGTGGAACCCCAAGAATGTACTTCTGGCAAGGAGGGGCAACCCCCGGATCTCCCTAAGGACCAGGTGGGTGGGTCTCATGGGACCCAGCAAACAGACCTGAACCTCTGTAGAGTGTTTTTTTCTCTCTCTCTATTTTTCTTTTCTCCCATCTTTTTCTCTTTCCTTTTCTTTCTTCAACCATATGTTTTCTTATTTGGACTAGTAGATGGATGGTTTGCCTAATTATATGGGTTGGACCATGGGAGGGAAGCCCGAGGAGAAGGCAATGGGGCCAATGGCCCCAGAATGCAGATGGGAAAGAAGAAGGTGGAGAGAAGGGTATGGTGAGTGCGTGGCTTCATGGTTGGGGAACAACTAGGGAAGCTGAGCCAGCATCTAGGAGAGGGTAGAGATCCTGTGAGGAATAGAGCAACACCAAGCTCGTGGAGAAGAAGCACTATGAAGTGGAAGAAGGGGGAAAGTGATGTGAGGAATAGAGCAACACCAAGCTCGTGGAGAAGAAGCACTATGAAGTGGAAGAAGGGGGAAAGTGATGGAGGGGCAGAAGGAGGCAAAAGAAAACAAAGGCAAGCTTTAGGACACAAAGGCATAGATAAGGAGATTAACATATGTGTGTACTTATGCAAATACATTAATCCATAACAGTAGTGGTATTGACCTATGTACATATATTTATAAGGCAATGCACTGAAGTTGCAGATGGACCTTGGGCCTTGATTCATACCTTCCCTCAATACAAGAACACTTTGTTCTAACAAACTGGCATTCTATGATGTTCACCCCTCACCCCACACGGTGTCTGAAGACAAAATGGGTGTATAAGTAGATGTGGTGAAGACAGAGGATGGTGCCTGGCTATTAAAAGATATAGTATCTGGGGTCTTAAAGGCTTGAGGTTAAACAAGAGGCCATCCAACAGTGAAGCAACAAGCTCATATGGAAGAAGCACACCAGCCAGTGTGATCATGAGGTGTCATCGAGACTGGGCAACAGGCATCAAAAGATTCACAACAAACCGTAAACAACCAACCAAACAAAAATGCATTGATGAGAATGGAGGGGCTTGGAACAGAGACCCAAAGCCCATCTATGGACAATGGAACATTCCCACACAGAGGGGCCATGGGGAGGGAATGCTTCAACCAGGGTGCAGTAGAGCACGAATGGCTCATGATCCCTGGAGGCCTCCTCACCCCCCCACGGCCCTCACCTGTTATCACAATCTCAGTGCCTCTCCCCACTCTAGACTAGATGGGAGCAGGTACATAGGTATAGGCAAGATAAAAAACTCACAACACCTGGAACCCAAGAACAAGAATGAGAATAGATACCAAAAGGGTAGAGGGAAGAAGGGGAGAGTTGGGGAGGGTGGGGACACTGACCGCAATGAATGGCACGTAGCAACACCCCCCCATCCAGGGGGAAGAACAACAGAAACCAGAGGAGAAGGGAGACAGCGGTCAGTGTGAGATTTGAAAATGATTAGCCATCTACAATCGACCAAGGGGCCACGGGTGGGAGGGGGAGCTGGTCCCAAGAGCTCAATGGAAAGTAAATGTCTAGAAAAGAATGATGGAATATGTCGGATACAATTGATGTATGGTTTGTAAAAAGAGTTGTAAGAGCCCCCAATAAAATGATTTTAAAAAACAAATAAATTAAATCATCTCAGAGTCCTGACACTAGCTCATCCAGTCATGGCAAAGACTAGTATTGATTGTGAACCCTTCAAGGGTCTGAAATTCCTCTTTAAGAAGCAGAAATCTGAAGAGAATGAATGGATCTAACCCCTACATTTGAGAGAAGCATACTGCAAAGGGTAACTACTGAGTGCCAATCCTGGGATTGGCATAAATATACCATAGGTCTTATTCTTATCCTGGTCCTCAGTTGTATTCTGCTACTAAGCATTCTGATTGAACCCCTAAACTAAACAGCCCACATTTACAGTATAGGAAAATCCCCTTCCAGTACAGGAGATTCTCCATGTTAACTATTTGGTCAGCATTTGTCTCCTCAGCTGTCATGACTTCAATGATGAATTAGAAAACATGACCACAGGTAAAGAAGGAAATACCTATTCTCAGCTTCCATGAGAGCGAGCAGTCCACTGGTTGATGGGTCTCTTCCCCAGCAGGCAAAGGGATAAAGAATAGAACATGTACTCATTGGGTCATGCTGCCCCCATCAGCCTAAAGGACCCAGATCAGTCTTTGCTCATTTTCCAAAAGAATTTGAGGTCCTGCTCTCTTCAGGAGGGAATGACAGGGACAGAACATGAAATTCTGCCTGTCTGCTAAGGGAATGCTAAGGGAATGCACAAAGTACACTTTGAAACAAAGGACTCTGTAAGAACTGGCCCTAGTAAAATTCTGGCATAGGACTTTACTAGAAGATAATTCTAAGACCTGTTGACGAAGGGCAGCAGCCCAGATAAAACGGAAAGAAATGTTGTATGAAACACAAGGATAAACTGAGCAACAAATTAGAAAGCTTCTTGAACATCTGCAGAGTGGTAACCACTTCCTATTTGAAAATGCCACATATAAACTAGATGTGTTCCCCTAACACTCCTCATCTCTCATCTCTCTACAGTGACCCACTTTTTTCCCCAGAGCAAAACGTATTTTATCTATGCTTATGTTGTTGGTCTCAACTCTTGTGTGAGACCCGCTTCATCCTTTTGAAATGACTCTATGCTTTAATAAAACTGTGGTCCAATTCTTTGCTGCTGTCTGTATGTGAGTGTGATCGCTGTTTATCTGTGGACCCTAACAAACCACATGGGTTTGCAACTTACTAGAACCCCTGTGGGTGACAGCTGGTGTAGTTAACTTCATGGAAACAGGCCGTTAAGACTGCTTTCTCAAGTATGTTTTTTCCTGTGAGTACATTATAGGAAGATATGCTGAGCGGTCATGGTGGTGGACCAGGTGAGCTGCACAGTGAGGGCTCTTTCGAACAAGGCGGGTTAAGTGTCCAGGTAGCTGAGTGGAAGGATGCTGGTGAGTGAGAGATCACCCTTGGACAGCATGCCACACCAACCACACGTATTTGTCCTGAGCTGGGGCCTCAGTGATCTGGGATCTGATTCTTGGGACATCTCGGCTCATCAGGCTGAGTGATCCCAGCACGCACTGCCACTGCTGCCGCGATCAGCAATAGACCCACTCCACACCCAGACAGGGACTCTTTGCCAGGAGATGCTTGGCTGCAATGCTGAGACATGCGCAACTGTGGCAAGACCCCATAGAGCAGCTACCCACTCAGGGGACCCCACTAGGAGAGAAGTTTCTCTTTGCTGCAGGTCTCTCTCCACGTGGCAGCAATCCGCCCCTGGGTTTGGGTTCCTCCTTCCATTCACAGGGCCCCATAACTGACTTGCAATCTACTGGTAGCTGGCTGGGCAACCCGCACTGAGGACAATCCAGCCCCATTGCTGCCTAGGACCTCGCCACCGACACCCCTGTTTTCCCGCCTGCTCCAACCAGTTTACCTAATGCTCCTTGCATGGGTGGCCACACTGCAGCACACTCTATCAGATGCCAGCACTGGACACATCCCGCCGGCGTGCCGGGGCCCATCCCACTTCTACCCTCAGCCCTGCATTTCCATGAGAGACACTTCAGGCTGGCCAGCACAACTGCGGAGCCCTGCAGGCTTCACTGTACCAGCGGCTCTGAGCGCTAAGCCTGCCAGCCGCAGCCCATTCCTCCCAGTGCAGCTTTGCCCTTTGTTTCCTGCCGGAACCCCCATTGTCCGCTCCTGGCTCAGCCCAGGCCACTGCAGAGCCCTGTGCTGCTCACAGCACCAGCGGATCAAACGATAAGCATTCCTGCCTGCTAAGTAGCCTAACTACACATAGCTTTGCGTTTCCGCCAGAGCTGTCTCTGTCAGCTCCACCTGGCGCATGTCACTATGGTGCCCTGCAGCGTTCCCAGCACCAGCAGCCCAAGTTCTAAGCCTGCCTGCCCCAGCTCTTTCCTGCTGGCATAGGAGGCAGAGCCTTGGCTGGTGTCTCCCACAGCACCCTTGCTTCCCCAGCCCTTTCTGGCCAGTGCAAGAGGCTCGCTGCTGAGGTGCGTTTCCCAAGAGCATAGCCATTGCTTACCTGCTTAACAATACAGGTCTGCGGAGACCAGGGGAGTGCATGGTTGATCTGAAGAGCATTTCCCGTGCTCATAGCCTCGCTATGGAGCCCTGGATCAGCTCCACTTCCTGTGGTATGGAGGCCTCCCCCACCTCCACTTTCTATTAGACACCTCTAGAAATTGGAGGTAAAAGGAGGGGAAATCTTTTCTTTTTCCTTTTTAATTATTATTATGTCTCCTTTCTCCTCTTTTAGATTTCCTTTTTCCTCTCTTTCTTTCTGAAATTTCTAATATTTTTAATTAAATAAGAAAAAGGCTGCTAAGTGTGCCTTGATGGACCAGGTCAAAGCAGCCTAGAAACATTCATTTAGACTCCAGCCCTGACTCCAGTCAGTGAAACTTCTTACCACTGTTGGTAAGCACTGCATACACGGCAGTCTGACTCATCTCTATTGTAGGTCACAGGCCGCCTCCTGAAAGCATCCTTGATAATAACAAAAGGTCCTAAGGGCCCCCTGGTCTCCCAGAAACATGGGGTCTAGGAAAGGATCTAGGAAAAATCAACAGACCATATCACTCGCAACAACAAAACTAGAGAGACAAAATACAGTAGCAGAGTTAACGACTCTCATAGAAGAATCAGAAATGGAGCTGTCACAGAAAGAAATCTTCAGAAGTCTGCTCAGAGTAATAGAAGAGCTGAGGGAAGGAACACCATATAAGGATGCAATGATAGAGGAGATCAAGTCCACAATAGAGCGAATGAAGTCCACACACCAAAGGGAAATACAGTTACTAACGGAGGAGGTAGAGGAAGCCACAAGCAAGGTTACAGAATTCATGATTAGGCATGAGGAGGCAGACAACAAGATCAGTGATCTCAAATACACTCAAACAGACCTCAGAAAGTGGGAAAGACAGTCAGATAGGAAAATTAAAGAAGCAGAAGATAACTTGAGATCAATGACAGAGGCTATAAGAGGGATAATATTCGAATAATTGGTCTACCGGAACAGAATACACCACTGAAGTCAACAGTGAAGGAATTTCTGGAAGAAAACTTTCCCACCCTAATGAGTGAGAACCAGGCACTCATACAAGAAGCAGAAAGGACACCAGCTAGACTACAACCCAAAAATAACTCACGAAGATACATAAGAGTAAAATTATCCAACTTCAAGGAGAAAGAGAGAATTTTAAGAGCAGCAAGAGAAAGGAATACAGTCACATACAAAGGAACTCAGGTAAGAATACGCTCAGACCTATCAGCAGATACCATGAAGATGAGAAGAGAGTGGAGCATCATCTTCCAAATGTTGAAAGAAAAAAATTCCTCCCCCAATATCCTTTACCCTGCCAAGTTAACCATTAACATAGATGGGTAGATAAGGGTCTTCCAAGAAAAGGAAAGACTCAAATAATATGATGCAAGACATCCGACCCTTCAGGTGATACTGGCTGACTCACTATGGCCAGAGGATCAACCTCCACCATGAACAAGCAGGAAGTCACCATATAGCCCATCTCCATCCAGAAGCCAATGAGCCAGCAACAATTACCAAGACAACAGGGCTTCGGAAATAAAAGAATACAAGATAGAAAATGAGAAGAAAAGACAAGAAGAAAATGAGAGAGCAACAAATGTTGGGGGAATTGTGGTGAGATAGGAACCCTCCTCCAATACTGGTTTGTTGTGTACATTTGTACAGCTACTGTGGGAAGCAATCTGGAGATACTTAAGAAAATGGAAATTGATCTACCTTATGACCCAGCCATCCCTCTACTGGCATATACCCAGAAGAGGTAACAAATAAAACACGACCAGTCATCTATGCTCCAATGTTTATTGTGGTGCAATGCCAATTGCAAGACTTGGAAACAGCCTAAGTTTCCATCGATAGACAAGTGGATTAGTAAACTCTGGTACATACTCACAATGGAGTATTATGCAGCACTGAAAAGCATGGACGATCACATGAAACACAACATTTCATGGGAAGAGTTGGAGGGAATCATGTTGAGGGACGTAATCCAATCTCAAAAGGACAGGTATAACAGGAGTCCCTGGAGGTAAGTACAATCAGCATGGCAGGCATAGAAGAATAGACACTTATCATGCAATAAACGGATGAAAGCATAAGCAGTCATGGGGAGGTCAGACCACACCAGGGAGGTACATGTGAGTCCAACATAAAAAAGGGGAAAGGGGGAATGAGGAGGGAGAATCGGGATGGGGAGAAACTGAGATGATTACATGGGGGGAACAGGGCCCTAATCCACCCATGGGCCCTAATCCACCCATGTGGGGTTGTGTCCCCACAGAATTGGAATATGCATACAGACCCCATCATGACGCACCACACCAGGAGGGCAACGTAAAATGTGGAGGAATCCATAAAAAGACTGGATTATAGGGTTCACCCCAACAAGAACAAGCCTGACACTTCACCATTGGAATGATGTGCCTCAGAGAATGACAATATAACTTCTGGTGAGGAAAATAAACCGACCTACCACACCCAGACAGAAGTGGAAGCACATGAAGGGTGAGGAAGGGAGCGGACCGCACCCTAGCCCACCAAGCCTTGAGGATAATAGCCCTGCTCAGAGCAGTCAATGCACAGAGAGGAATATATGGCCCACCCACTATGAGACGCGACATCCCACACTGTCCCATACCTCTACATGGGACACTGGAGACAACGTGTGGGATGTGTGGATGAGCTGACCCCACCACACCAAGGCATAACACTAAAAGCATGAAATAGAACAGCAAGGGGAAGCGGAATAGGGAAGTCCAGAGGGAGTATCAAAAATAGACTTGGAAGCATGTAGGAACAAGAGGAAAGTTGTACGTTTCATCGCTGTACATTGCACCCAGACTGGTTTGTCTCCACCCTGAGACCCTTCTGTAAGGGGATGTCCAGTGGCCTACAAATGGGCTTCGAGTCTCCACTCCGCATTCTGCCCCCCTCATTCACTATGATATGTTTTTTTGTTCTGATGATGCCTGATACCTGATCCCTTCAGCACCTTGTGGTCGCACAGGCTGGTGTGCTTCTTCCATGTGGGCTTTGTTGCTTCTGAGCTAGATGGCCGCTTGTTTACCTTCAAGCTTTTAAGACCCCAGGCGCCATCTCTTTTGATAGCTGGGCACCATCAGCTTTCTTCATCACATTTGCTTATTCACCCACTTTGTCTTCAGCGGTTGTGTCGGGAAGGTGAGCATCACAGAATGCCAATTTAATAGAAGAACGTATTCTTGCATTGAGGGAGTACGTGAGTGGAGGCCCAATGTCCTTCTGCTACCTTAATACTAAACCTATAAATATATGCACATAGATCTACTTCCCCATCCTCATATAAAAATATATTTGCATATATACATGCATTTATTTAGACCTCTATAAATGCCTCCTAGCTCTTTCCTCTATTTCCTTTGACTTTTCTCTTCCCCCACTATCATGATCCCAATTATACCTTACAAATCTGGCAAGACCAGAGTATGTACACTGGTACAGATAGAAACTGGAAACACAGGGAATCCAGGGCATATGATCTCTTCAGGACCAGTGGTGTGAGTGGTGATACTGGGAGGGTGGAGGGAGGGTGAGTTGGAAAGGGGAAACTGATTACAAAGATCTACATGTGACCTCTTCCCTGGGGGACAGACAACAGAAAAGTGGGTGAAGGGAGACTTCGGACAGGGAATGATATGACAAAATAATAATTTATAAATTATCAAGGGTTCATGAGGGAGGGGGAGAGAGAGGGGGAGTGGGAGGGAGGGGAAAATGAGGAGCTGATGCCAGGGGCTTAGGTGAAGAGCAAATGTTTTGAGAATGATGAGGGCAATGATTGCAAAAATATGCTTTCCACAATTGATGTATATATGGATTGCGATAAGAGTTGTATGAGCCCCTGATAAAATGATTAAAAACAAAATAGACTTGGGGCCAGGGTGTGGGACCCCATCAGACCCGACTGGAAAACACTCCTAAAGGTCAACAAACAGACTTTGAACTTTTACAGGCTTTTCTTTTTAATTTTGTATGTAATTGACTTTTTTGTTGTTATTGCTGTTGTCGCTTTGTTTTTCCGTGTCACTTAGTTTGATGCTGTCGGGTTTTTATGTGCATATTATTTTTCTTCAGTTCTATCTAGCTAAGATAGGCTGGATAAACAACGTGGAGAAGAAAACAAAGGAACTGATGGTCCTGGGGGGACATGGGAAAGGGGAAAAGTAGTGTTAACCAACCCAGGAAAAAGGGAACAACGAGTGATTCAAAACCAGTGGCAAGGAGGGAGTGGGAGGCCTGGCAGGGAGTGATCAAGGGCAATGTAACCAAGTGGAATTACTGAAACTCAAATGAAGGCTGAGCATGAAAGTGGAACAAGAGGAAAGTAACAGGAAATAGAGGAAAGAACTAGGAGGCAAGGGGCATATATAAAGGCCTAAATACAGGCATGTACACATGTAAACATTTATACATGATGATGGGGAAATGCATCTTTGTACATATATGTATAAGTTTAGTATTAAGGTAGCAGATGTACATTGTGCCCCCACTTGAGTCCTCCCTCAATGCAAGAACACTTTGCTCCATTAAACAGACATTCCATGATATCCACCCTCCTGACATGATCGCTGAAGACAAATGTGTGCATAAACAACTGTGGTGAAGAAAGCTTATGGTGCCTGGCTATCAAAAGATATAGCACCTAGGGTCTTAAAGGCTTGAAGGTAAACAAGTGGCCATGTAGCCCAGAAACAACAAACCCACATGGAAGAAGCACACCAGCCTGTGTGATCAAGAGGTGCTGAATAGATCAGGTAGCATATACCAAAGAACAAAAATAATCATCATTTTGTGCTCATCTTCCCCATACCAATGCTGAAGATAAATGTGTGCATAAGCAATTGTGGCAAGGAAGGCTGATGGTGCCCGGCTATTGAGAGATATAGTGTCTGGGGTCTTAAAGGCTTGAAGGCAAACAGGCAGCCATCTAGCCTAGAAGCAACAAAGTCCACATGGAAGAAGCAAACCAGACTGTGTGATAATGAGGTGTCGAAGGCATCAGGTATCAAGCACCAAAGAACAAAAAATCCTATCATCATGAATGAGGGGGCGTGTCTGGTGGAAACCCAATGCCCATCTGTAGACAACTGGATATCCCTTTGTAGAGGGGTAGCGGTGAGTTACTCAGAGTACAGTGTAGCATCAACTCTCTTCTAGTTCCTAAATGCTTCCTCCACCCCCCCACTATCATGTTTCCAATTCTACCTTACAAACCTGGCTAGACCAGAGTATGTACACTGGTGCAGATAGGAATTGGAAACACAGGAACTACAGGACAGATGAACCCTTCAGAACTAGTGCTAAGGGTGGCGATACCGGAAGGGTGGAAGGAAGGTGATGTAGAAAGGGGGAACTGATTATAAGGATCTACATATAACCTCCTCCCTGTGGGATGGACAGCAGTAATGTGGGTGAAGGGAGATGTCGGGCAGTGTAAGATGTGATAAAATAATAATAATTTATAAATTATCAAGGGTTCGCGAGGGAAGGGAGAGCAGGGAAGGAGGGGAAAAATGAGCTGATTCCAAGTGGAAAGCACATGTTTTGAGAATTATGAGGACAAGCAATGTACAAATGTGCTTGACACAATGGATGAATGTATGAATTGTGATAAGAGTTGTACGAGCACCCAGTAACACGATTTAAATAAAAAAGAAGATAGGCTAATACCATACATTAAGATCTTTTGGGCAGAGGCTATCACATCCAACATCTGCTGAATATAGGGTAAATCCCTCCTGAAAATACCTTGTCAAGTCTTGCAACTGTCAGACCGCACAAAACCAAAAATGAAACTCATTGCCATCAAGTTTATTTCAAATCATAAGTATCCTATATACAATTTCTGAGACTAAATCTTTAAAGTAGCAAACAGCTTCATCTTTCTGCTGCAGTTATTGATGGGTTTGAACAACCAACTTAGCCATTAACAGCCAATGCTTAAATCATAGCACCACCAGGACTACTTCTGTGAGACCAGAGAGAAGAAATTTATTTCTTTCAGAGTATAAATTTTAGGTCAGTACAAAGATTAGAGAATGTACTGTACAAAAAAACAGTTTGAAAATTCAACTTAAATTCCTACTTCCTGTCAAGATTTAAGACTAATTAAGGCTTCTCTATTTAAACACAGACTCTATTTAAACATTCAGACTTCTCTATTTTAACATAACAAATGCCTCTGATTGTAGAATCCCATACAGTTTCCCTTTACTTTTAATCAGTACTTTCAGTGAAATTCCTTGATATCACTCAAAATAACATAATTTTTCCACATGGACTTTTTAAGTCGAATTTTCTTTTAGATAACCAAATCCATAATGCAAATGTTTTAGCAATCATTGTCCTTCTCTCCGAATTTCTGGGCAACATTTATAGGCGTAGCACCCAGTCTTCAGTGATTCTTTTGGGAAAGGTTCTATGGAGTAGGGCAACATTAAAAGAAGTGCTTAATGTGTAACAAGGAAACTTTTAAAATGGATGCTCAAATCTATCAACCAAAAAATATCATTAACATTCAGGAGTTGTTCCATTGGTAACATGTTAGTTCTGTGGGTCAGAGTATATTATGAAGCATTTAATTGGTTTAATTACAAAGGCAACGGAGCCCTGGTGGTTTAGTGGTTATGCATTATGTTGCGATCCACAAGATCAGCAGTTTAAAACCATCAACTCTTCTCAGGAGAAAGACAGGGCTTGCAACACCCCTATAATGCCAAATAACAAAGCTGATCTAATTCAAGAACCTACAACTTTGTAACTGCCTAAGAATTAAAAAGAAAAGAGAACTTGGTTGGTGAAGAATGTAAAATCTGCTAGCGTTTTGGCATATCTGTGTGCAGGGGAAGTTAGTGTTATGTAATATGGCTCTTGTCAATGTCTCTGAAACTTCCATGAAATGACCTTGCATGTGACTGGGTCAGAAGGTGGGTAAAGAAATTCTTATGACTGAGCTGTAACTGTAACAGGATGCATTGTGATTGTCATCTTTCTGGGGATAAAATGAGCCCTCCGAGAAGCAGGAGAAGGGGTCTTATTACCAGCAAGATCCAGGAGTGAAAAAGTCTCCTGGACCCCAAGATTCCTGTTAAGTGAGAAGACAGCTGTGACACCAGGAGTGTGACAGAGGAGCGAGCAACAGTAGAACATGAGACATAGTAGCGGACTGTCCCACTCCCAGAGCTCACAGTGCTTTGAGGCAGGAGGCTGGCTTGTGGAGCGAGGTGCCTCTGGGCACTTAATTGGAAGAACTAGAGTTAATGCCTTTGGCTTCAGTCTTACAGTGGGGTGACTTATTCTTTGGGCATTTATTAACAACCCTGAAAGAACATTAGAAAATGTTTGACTGAGCAACTATATCCTAAGAATTTTTCACTTGCATTTGATCTTTTAACTTCCTTAAAAAATTCTTTAATCATGAATAGTGTCTGTGAATTCCATGTGGTCATTGTAATGAATTACCAGACTCAGTAACTGAAAACATAGGTAATATTATGCAATAGAGCACTGTTGGATTTCATTTTCTATTTCATCTGTGATGTTTACCCAAGGGCAATGGGAAGCATTGGCAATAGCACACACAACTTGCTTTACCAATAGAAAATCTAGAAAAATCATACCTTAGTAACAGAGTTTGAAGATTTTCTTGTGCTTTTTCAGTTTGTTGCCCATGTTGTCAGATATGCCTTTCATGTTGTTGACGTTAGGTGTAGTTGAGTCAGTGTTCAATTTAAACAACACTATAGACAACAGAACACATCTTTCCTGATCCTGTGCTTTCCTCACAATTGTTCTGTTTGAGTCTATAGTTTTAGCCACTGTGTCAATTCATCATTTTGAAGGTCTTCTTTCCACTCATCTCTAATTTAGGATCCTTTAATAGTCGGTATATCTTGATAGGCATGGTCTAAATCGGTGACTCCACCACAAGGAAAGAAACTTCACAAAAAAAGAATATCCTATATTAGGATTTTCTCTTAAAACTTTTTGATATTTTTGGTTTTGTTTGTCCCTTCGCCCTTTATTTTTCTTTCTAAGAGTTTTAGATTATTTATGTAATGTGGACTTTGTTACTATAAATATTTAGGGGAACTCTTAAATATCTTAATGTGCATTGGTTGGTCATGGTGTCACCATCTAGGTAAACCAGGCCAAGGCCAATGCCTATTTATTTGCTTCGACATCATTTTTTTTTGCAAGCGAGGGAGGGGGGAGAAGGGAAGGAGGCAGAGAAGGAGCACAGAAAGTCAGTGAGAGGGGATGGATAGAGGGGGTAGATAGGGAGGGAGGGAGGGATTATAAGAGGGGGTAGAGGGGGAGACAGAGGGGGCAGAGAGGGGGAGGGGAGGGTAGAAATAGGGAGAGAGGGGGTAGAGAGAGGGGGAGAGATGGAGGGAGGGAGTGAAAGGAGGTAGAGAGGAGGGAGAAAAGGAGATCGGTTCGACATCATTTTTGTGGGAAATTCTGACACTCCACATGAGAACATATACTCAAAAGGGGAATGAATCATACATGTTCTAGTTTTGTCGTCTGGAGAAAGAGTGGCAGGTTTAACTTTTTAAAACCAGTTTTCTTTCAAGGTATTGCTTTTTCAAAGGATACTCTTTTTATTTTTAGAGGAGGTCTAAAAGAAACTAGTTTAAAGAAGTTTAAATGATATCATGGATAATAAATTCACATGCCCTTTTATCATGGCAGGTGACTGATACTTGATACAGAGAAAAGTGGGGAATAATGAAGGTACTAGATTAGACATATTTTACTCAGGTTAAATTAAAACCTAGCATTTGAGACTTGGACAACTCAGAGGGATGTTATTGCTTGTCACATATATCCTATTTTATTATGATATTGGGCACATATATCCTGTTCTATTATGATATGGTAATCAGGTACTCAGGTAACAAGTGGATTTGAGGTTTTATGAACCATTCATTGTATTCGATGACAGATCCAGCATTTGCTTCAGTTGTCTGTCCGGACCAATGATTTGGAATAATTTGATAAAAGCATTTTAACTCCAAGCTTTACAGTATGAAAATACGCTATGAATAGAAATAAGATTAGACCCAAGAAAAATTATGATGAAGGAAAATATTCCCAACATAGATCAAAGCAATAAATATACAAATTACTGCAAGGATGAAATATATCCCTGAGGTTTGCATATAAGAGACAATTAAAATAGCTACTAATAATAACATAATGATGTTAGCTATGCTTTTATGGCATAGTGGTTATGCATTGGGCTGCAATTCAAAACCACCAGTTACTCTGTGGGATAAAGAGGAGACTATCTACTCCTATAAAGAGTTACAGTCTCTTAAAAAAAAAAGAGGTACAGTCTCAAAAACCCATAGGGGCAGTTCTATACAGTTCTATATTGTGGCCATGAGTTGGATTCAATTCGATGGCAGTGAGTTTTAGAGTTAGATATTAAAGAAAAACAGATATATTAAAATTTGGGGCAGTGAAGGAATACTTTACTAATTAATAAGGGATAATTGGTAAAATAGAGCAATTTGAAATGTAGTTAATATTAAACATAAAATTTAATTCAAATAATTTTCATGTACCAAGGAGCCATTATAAATCCACAAAAATTAATGTCATATAATATGAATAAAATAGCAAACACCACAAAAAGCAATATACACAGGGCAAGGATTTTATTTCTGCTCATGTGACCTCCTTTCTGATCTTGAGGTAAGTGTCTGCTTTTAATGTAGTTATCTGCTTCTGACTTAAAGGAAGGGGAAACTTACATTTAAACTTATTCATATGCTGAGTCCACTGAAAATCTACAATATTCATTAGTTGAAAGAAGTTAATCCAAGTTTGAGCTCCGGTAATTTAATGACATGGAATTAGCTTAAAGAACAATGAGAATTGTTCTAATGAAAAATTAAAAGAGTATTTCATGCTAGGCCTTAGCTGATTTACAACATTTTCTGTATTTTTTGTTTGTTCATATTTGGGGTTATCTCAGATATGTTATGCCATTGGGGGTCAGCCTCTTGAATTTTGTTATATGTTTTTCTGTTTCTCAGTACGTTAAACCCAGACTTGATGAACCTATAAGGATATTAAGTATAATACGAGCTTCAGGCAGTGGGATACAGTGGTGGTGATGGGGGTAGGGGTTGAGTGAGTAAAAGGGAGCTGATGTCAAGGAGTTCGCAAAGGAAAGGAATGTTTTGAAACTGATTGTAGTAGCAATTTTACAACACTGCTTGATGACACTGAACTATAGAATGATAGGATATCTGTACTAATTCCCAATAAAATGGATGTGGAATAAAGAATATTTCAGTTCATGTCTTTTCTAGGACACATACTCTTCATATTGTGTCTGTAAAGTGGGCAGAGTAGGGGGAGCATTGTCTCAACAGAGTTACTTTGATCAAAAGTTGTCTTCATTAAGGACTTATAGGCCTTAGTATAATGAATTATAACTTTATAGTATTGCAAAAGAGTAGTTTGGGTTGAATTAGAATACACTGTAGTAGACCCATATGGGAGGGTTAAGGTGACAATTTCACAGGGTGTTAACTTATGTGTTCTAAAGATACAGGACCTTGAGTTTAATTCTATGAAAGGTCATATTTATTTACAAGGCAAATGCAAAAAGGCAGAAAGTTTGACTAGTCAAATTTTGAGATTCTATTAGGGACAATGGTGTCTCTGAAGAACAGAATATTTTAGGCATAGGTTATCACATCCTGTATCTCTGAAAATAAAGTTCCCCTGAGAACTTCTTGTGACATCCTACATTTGCCAGGCCACAAAGGAAATACCCCTGGGAGCTACTTGTGACATGCTGAATTTGCCAGACTAAAGAGAAGGAAAATGTTTCCTTCGGGGTACAGAGTTTGTCAGTACAAAGGTTAGAGAAGCTACTCTCATTTTGAAAATTCAACATTAATTCCAAAGTCATCTTGAGGCATAAAATGGATTTAAGTTTTCACTTCCAGGCTTCCCTATTTACACACACTAAGCCTCTTATTTTAGATTTGCACATGTAGAAACATTTGAATTAGTCTATATTTTCTGTGTATATTCTAAAAAACATCAACAATAAAATTAGAAAGGACACCCATATGGTTTTTCATACTTCTACCAGCCACTTTAACTTAAAAGGATATTTCTTCCCTTGCACATCTCAAAAGCATAGTGCCTTTGCAATAAATCCCAATACATAAAATTAATGGCATAGCATTAGAGCAGCTAACATTTTGAGCACTATTATTTTTTGTGGATTTTGTTTTTAACTTTTTCATATATTTGGATCTTTCTAGATCTACATTATAAACTACTTGCAAGAATATTCTTTGTACACCCTGTGGTAGTTACATAATTTGGTGTTAGTTTGAGGATAAAGAGTGTAGGGGTGGAGTCTAGTCTAGGCTGTCAATCAGGATATAGCCAAGTGAGGCATCTGTGTGGTTATGGCCTTCCCCTAAGGATTCTGGGAACTCCTGTATTTCCTCCTTGGAGGCAGGAGACACTTCGCTCTCTTCTCACTCCCTGGGAGATTCTGTACTGACAAGACACATGACGCTACACCCTGAGAGCAGTAGAAGCCACGTGGACCTACCCTGATACAACCAGATCTCTGGAGCCGGAGAAGCCACGTAGAGACCCCTGTCAGCACTGAGATGCTTACAACGCCACTGGAGCCACAAGTCTTCCAACCCACTGGCCTGTGATTTTCCTGCAGTCGGCATTATTACATGAGTTTTCTGAGTTTGAAGAGAACTTTATAGATTGATATTGGGCATATGGGCTAATATTGGTCTTATGGACTTGATCTTGACTGCTCTGGGGCATTTTCTCAGTATTCAATGCTCTTGTATATAAGCCTCTTTCTTATATACATATGAGTGTCGATGAATTTTTTTCTCTAATCTACCCAGACTAACACACACCCTTTTTGGAATTTCTCTTAATGCTTTATCTAATGTCTTACAGCAAATATGAAAGTATGGCCTTTTGGAACTCTCCTCCAGGACTTTTGAAAATGTGTTCTGGTTTGTATCTAATAATGATAATAATGACCACTTGCAATTTAAATTTAAGATTAGTTTCCTTGTTGAGGGATTATGTGAACTAGACTCTCCTGGGTAAAGGTAGGAATAGGGCCCATCATGTCAATTGCCTTGCAGCCTGATGATATCTCCTTGGTATAGTGAGCTTTTTTGAATAAGAGTGAGAGAAACTAGGGACTCTCTTTCTGTGCCATTTTGCATGTGGGGAATATACCTGCTTCCAGGGGCAGCCCCCTGTGGGCTGCCCAACTCAGAGCTGCTGCCATCCTGCCACGTTTGCACCTAATTTGGATCCATGTGACTCTGCACTCACTAGCCTTAGATCTTTTGGGTTCTTACTTCACCTTTATCATCCTACAGCTAAGTGAGTATGAAGAGGGGCCTTGCATCAGACTTATGGACTTGAGCTGGATTGGAATGGGATTACTTTCTGACATAATGCTCATATATGAGTGTCACTGGATTTGTTTCTCTAGACAACCTGGCCTACCATAGGGTGCTACTTTGAAGCATGTTGAATACTCTATTAACTGATTCTATAAGTGTTTATCTGTTAAACACAAGATTGGTAGTTCAAATCCACCAGCCCCTCCATGGTAAAAAGATGATACTTCCTGTTCCCATATATCTACTGTCTGGGAAACACTAAAGATAAGTTCTACTTTGTCATATAGGGTCATTTTGAGTCATTACCAATTCCATGGCAGTGGATTTGTTTTGTTTGGGAATATTTTTATAGCTCTTTGAGTAAATAATTAACTTTTAAATATTTACTCCCTGTAACATAATTGAACTCTCTTGTCCATCTTGCATGGATTATTACTGGTATGGGAAGGCTATGGTTATTATTGAGAAAAGAATTTGTTGAATATAGGAAATTATCCAAAAATAGAAAATTATATTTTCTCTTTTGAAATAAATATTTGTTTTCTTCAAAAAGCTCAAATTGTCAGACCAGTTTATTAAGGGCAAAACACAATACAGTTCATTGTTCAACATGAGACTGATAAGGAAATGTTTTAGTCCCGGTGGACTAGAGAAACAAATTCATAAACATACATTTGTATAGGAAAGAGCTTTATATTCAAGGGCAATTGAATATTGAGAAAACATCCCAGCCCAGTCCAGATCAAGTCCATAAGTCCAATATTAACTCATATGTCCTAAACCAATCTACAAATTCCTTTTTAGTCTCATGCAACACATGCCATGATGCTGAATGCAAGAAGATCACAAGCCAGTGGGTGAGCAGTCTTGTGGATACAGTGGCATTGTAAGCTTCTCAGCACTGTCAGGGGTCTCCATGTGGCTCCTCCAGCTCCCAGGGTTCTGGGTGCCATCAGCATAGATCCATGTGGATTTTCAGCAAGAAGACAAAGTGCATAGAGCGTGTGGTCCTCTTCCCAGAAGAAAAAGAGAAACTTCCCAGAATCCTCCTGGTAGGTGTTACCTTGTGACCTGATTGACAGGCTGAAGTCCACCCCATTTGACAGGAGATTATGTAATTGCCACAGTAGTGCTCCACTGTATATCCATGCTAGAGCATTTTAATCCATTCATCCATTGATTGTTTCTAACTCTTTGCAATTGCAAACTGCGGCACAATGAACATTGGAGTACAAATGTCTGGTTGTGGTTTGTTTCTTACTTCTGGATATATGCCCAGTGAGATTGAAGTATATATTTGTCTTCAATCTCACTAATTTGGGTTTCTACCTCTTAATTCAGTTCTCATTACTTTTAGAGTATTATGTAATTCTGCTATTGTAGTGTTTCACATTTGTGTTTACATTTGGGGTTTTTCTTGTAAGGCATGTAGCAGAATTAAACAATAGTATAATGGAACAGCATGAGGCTATAAAAGAACACATAAACAGAATTGAAGAGATGGAAACCCAAATTAGCAAGCTAGAAGACAAATCTATAGATTCCAACCTAAAAGGTGAACAAACAACAAAGAATGCAAAACAGACCTATGAAACTTGAGAACAATTTAGGACAGAATTAAGGGGAACAAGCTATGTATTATAGGGATTCAAGAAGAGGAAGAAGAAAAATATCCACAGAGAATAGGGCACGATATGTTATTCTGGGTTGAGTAGAGATGTGTTGACAACTCTAGCTCCACCAGGGCTTTGGCTCCACCAGCGTAGCTCCATGTGGCTTGTCAACAAGAAGCAGCAGCAGAGAGTTGCAGCTGAAGGAGCCCCACGCCAGTGCTGACATGTTTCCACCGCCACTGGATCCACAAGACTTTCCACCCACTGGCCTGTGGTCTTCTCGAATTCAGCATCATTGTATGTGTGGCATGAATCTGAAGAAGAATTTATAGCCTGTATTGGACATGTGAGCAAATATTGGACTTATGAACTTGATCTGGACTGGGTTGGGATGTTTTCTTAATATACAATTACTCTTTGATATAAAATTCTCTCTTTCACACATATGACTCTCTCTAAATTTGTTTCCCTAGTCAACCAAGACTAAATTAGTCACTAAGTGTTAAAGAATATAAAACAGGGTATATTCTCCCAATAGGAGTCTATATAGTGTTAATCATTTTTTCCCAATGGGAAGTTATCCCATCTGGTTTACTCACCAACAGAAGTAAAATCACTTTCTTAAGTATGGACGTACCCCCCCCCCCACCGACTAGATTTGAGTATATAATAAGGTTCACTGTGTACCCTTGAATGAATATCTTTTGATTGGGGGTGACCATGAACAATGCTATATGACAGGAATTGATTTGTCTTCTCTCCTCTAAACATGAGAAACTGACCCCCGCTGAGGTGAGGCCTCCTTGGATGACATGGTTTTTAAGATGTACAAATAATGGAGTAATACATGGATCATGCAAATTCGACATGCACACCACCTCGTTGCTTCTGGAGAGTGTGCTGTTATTATTTTTCTTTCATTTGCATCTGTTGTGATATTGCCCCTTTCACCTGTAGTTCTAGATATTTACATCTTCATTTTCTTCTCCTTTATTAAGTGTGACAGCACTGTGTCAAATTTGTTAATCCTTTCACGAACAAACTACTTGTCTTACATTTTGTTTTGCTTTCCAATTCATTTACTTCTGCTCTACTTTTTATGATTTATTTTGTCTTGTTGATTGAAGGTTTATGTTGTTAGTCTTTTTCTAGCTATTGGAAGTGTTCTATTAAGATTTTGATTTTGAATTGCTCCTCTTTCATCATATGTGTGTTGATTGCTATAAATTGGATTCTGAGAACTACTTTGAGACCCAAAGTTTTGGTTTTAAAAGTACCATGAATTGTTAGGACAAACAAATCTGTCTTGGAAGAAGTATTGCCAGAGTGCTTCTTAGAGGCAAAGATAATATGGCTTCATTTTACATACTTTGGACATGTTGTCAGGAGAGACCAGTTCCTGGAGAAGGGCATCATGCATGGTAAAGTAAAGAGGCAATAAAAAAGAGAACATCCCTCAATGATATGGATTGACACCATGGCTGTAACAATAGGACCAGACAGTGTTTTGTTCCATCTTGGTCTCAAGGATGGCTTCTGTGTTTTTCAGGAGGTGTAGGCCAACTCTCATTAAGGCAAAGAGAAGACCATACCCTAATCATTTTTCCTGTCCACTTGAGCTGTCTTTGCTGAATCTGAGTATCAGAGCAGGGCCCAGGTCACCTTAAATTAACACCCTCTGATCATGAGCTGGCAACCAAACTGTGTCTCTTTAGCCCCAGGACTGTGGACAATTAATGATCTTCAGATTCTCTACTGCTAATTTCCCCTCCATTGGTTCAACCAAGTTCACCTAACTCCAATGCAGGTTTACCTGATCTCGCCCATCCCCAGGGCAGGCTTGTCTCCCAGATATGTTGTAAAACGGGTCCCAATATCTTCTCTGGTATTTGATCAAGCCTCAGAACTAAGCACTGGGGAGGCGCCACTCAGGGTACATGTAAGAGTGAAGAGCAAATAGTCACCTCACCTTTTCCCCCTTTTCACTGCTAACGAGACAGAAACTCTGGGAGGAGTGGTCATTCAGCAGCATCGTGTCAGGGTAATAAAGCGCCCCCCCTTTTTTCAGGGATTTTTTTCATAGGTGTCTTCCCTTTGAATTATGAGTTGTGCCTGGTCCTAGTATTTTTACTACCAGGGAGTTTCAGAATGCAGGCTTAGTTATTTTCCACTTTGTAAAAACTTTGTTTAGATAGGGTAATTACAGAGTATTTGGCTAAGCAGCCATGTTCATCCTCAGTAATCAACTGTTTTTATTTTGAGATTATATATAGTTTACTTAAAAATTGTACAGGATTAATTTTATAAGGAGTAGACTGTGATAGTAAAGGTTTTGTGTCAACCAAACTGGTGCAGGGGATCAGGACTACAGTGCTTTGGCAGTAGTAATTTCATCATTATGCTATCTTCTCATGGATGTGGCTTACCTTCAACACAAATGAACCCTGTGTAAATGCTTGCTTGATTTTATCTGGGTCAGGATCGTAGTGTAACCTCTAGTTTTTCACACCTGCACCAGAGGTCTGCTATATGGCTTGACAATTTTGGAAGTCATTGACAGTCTACCATCTTACCTGTCAACCTGAGATTTATTGGCCTCTGCAATCAGAAGCCTGCATTCTGGTTTGCTGATCTTGGGTTCGTCACCCCTGCCAATTTCAATGAGTGAGGAGTTTTCTCACGTCTGACATCTGTCTTAGAACTAACCTGCCTCTAATACCATGTGAGCCATTTCCTTGACATAAACCTCTCTATATATATAAATATATATACTTCAACACTTTTGCTTCCATATAGAATCCAGCATATGGCAAGCATCCAATTAACCTTTAGATATTAATACATAAAAATGGTTGCTTTGACATTGTTAAATGTCTAGGTTTCTCAATTATTGGAGATGGGCCAAATGTCTGGTAATCATCATTTTAAAAAATAGTATTTACTTTAATGGAATTTAATGTTGAGAAATACAGTTCATATTTATATTTGTATATTTTAATTCCATTTCACTAATCTTTTTAATCCTCCATATTTATCAATTTGTTCATTCTAGTTAGAACATAATTTCTGTGAATGAGTGCTTTGATTTACCTTCACCCTATTTACCATAGCACTTAGGTAACTAATATGTACTGACTACCTAGTGTGTGCTAGATGCTGTCGTAGAGCTGTGATTTTATTGATAGAACATTTTTTAATCTAAGAGCAACACTGTGAAATTGATTTGCTGATCTCCAATTGTGGCTTAGCCACATAGCTAGATAGAAAATGATCAAACACAATTTGAAGGAAGGCTTATCTATCTCCAATGTCCTTACCTGATATTTCTAACACACCAATAATTCATAACTGTTTTCTTAGTAGTCCAGCTCTTTCTTCAAGAAAGCTAACACAGAAGGCCAGCAAATAAAACAGATACAAACAGGGTTTTCCTTTTTCAACAGTGTTGGGGACTCTGGTAATCCACTTAGTGACATGTCCTGCTCCCACTCCCACTCCAACCCTATAACTGAATCCAAAGTTGAGTCTGAAATGGTATCTTGGAATCTCAAAAGGCTCTGAGAAGCAAAATTCTAAAGTGACACCATGGTGGTCTATATTTTTATACACATTGCAAATCTTTAAAAAATATTGTTGATTAATACATTCTGACTATATTTAGGTCATTACAGTTCTTTGAAATAAGTCAAATACAGAATATTAAAGAAAACATTTTAAAAAGTCAATAAAAAAGTAAAAAATATGTGGCTTAGGTTTTCTGCAAACTTCTGGGATTGGACCCAGTCCTTGGGA
Organism: Tenrec ecaudatus; assembly: GCF_050624435.1. NCBI lineage: Eukaryota > Metazoa > Chordata > Mammalia > Afrosoricida > Tenrecidae > Tenrec > Tenrec ecaudatus. Next base: position 88,814,201 of record NC_134548.1, read on the forward strand.
GGCTCCAAGAACAAATTATTGACTTAATTAATATGAACAAGCGGTAGTCATCACATGTTCTAGATAGAATAATGTAGGGAAGGGCACTCTAGGCGGTGCTCATACTATACAAGAAGGAAATGTTTAGAGCTAGCCATAGTCTGTTTCCTTTTTGAGTGATGCTGGGATATCGTGTCTTGACAGACATAAGTCATTTTTTATTAAACCGAAGTAACCTTTTTAAGCAGGTCAAACAAATAGCCAGACGAAGTTACCATTTAAGGACATCCTTGACAATATAAGCTGATCCTCAGCTGAAATGGCACAGTGGCTTAGATGTTAGGCTGCTAACCAAAAAGTTAACTATTCACAACCACCAGCCACTGCATGGGGGAACGATGAGGTTTTCTACTCCCGTAGAGATTACAGTCCTGGAAATTCACACAGGCTTTTCCACTCTGTCCTGTAGAGTCACTATGAATCAGAATTGCAGTGAGGTTTGGCTTTGGCTTTGTTTTGTTTTTTTTCATCCCAAGTACTCAACATGCTGTGGAAATTTATTCAAAATTCCAGAAAGGAGACAGTACACTAAATCCATGTCAGCAGCAAAATACCACACTTTAGACTGATTTTTAATGCCCTCCCCTCCAAAAACAAACCCTTTAGTTAAAAACGACCAGACTGGAAGAGGAGTACTAAATTCTAAATAGAGTGCTACTAATTTATGGAAGATACTGACGAGGCAATTCTTCATTTTAATTTAGAACAAAAAGAAAGTAGTAGTTTGATACTATCCTTTCCTACAGAATTGATATTTAAAAATACAGGCATCAGGACTTGAAATTTTTTTCAGAAATAAGAAAATGAATGAGATTGATGATCTATAGATTAGGAGGTTGACTTTTTTGTTACTGTTAGTGTTTTTGTTTCCCAATAAAGCCCTTTGGCTAAAAACTTGTGGTGTGGCACTGTCAGTGTTATAGAGCTTACATTTTAGAATAATCAGCAATCCATTTTTTATAATATGGAATGGCATTAAGTTTCAGCCTTCCTTGTATAAGGCAATGGACATGCACACTTTCTTCAAAGTACTCAAAAAGTAGTAACTTATCAGTAATAATTTATTCTAAGACGATTTATTAAGAACTAACAACACTATAAAAGCGGCCTGGAGATACAATAATTAAGAACTTGGTTTATAACTAAATGGGTAGTGTTTCAATCCCACTCAGAAGCTTCAGAAGAGAAATACTTGAAGATCTAGCCCTGCAAAGATTACAGTCTAAAATATATCATGAAGCAGCTCTACTCTGTCACATGGGAGTACCAAGAATCAAAAACTTCTCAATGGAGCCACACAACAACAACCATGTGCTAAGCATTGCTCTAGTATTAGGAATACAGCAGAGACTGAGACAGACAAGGTATCTTCTCATAAAGAAAATGGGGTTAAACCGGAGAAGACAGAGAATACAAAAATAAATAAGATAATTGCAGGTAATTACAACTGTTAAGGCAAAAAGATAAAGAGGTAACAGGACAGAGATTTGACAGTTATGTTAGATAGTCAGGAAAAACTGATCTGAAAAATTGAAGAAAGATCTAAATGATAAAAAAGAAATAAAAGATATATCCAAGCAAGAATGTTATGTCTGAGGATAAATCAGAAGGCCATATGGCAGGAATGTTGTGCATTAAAAAGAGAATGGATGAGATTAGGTTAGAGAGGTAGGTAAATAAAGACCATGTAAGGCAGGGAAATATTTTTTACATTGTATTTTAAGTAAATATATTAAATGTGCAAAATTTAAAATAGAGAGATAAAACAGCTCATTTAATAAATTAGATACCTTATGGGAAAGTACTATATGGAAGTACACCACAATTAATTGTGGCATTATTCATAATAGCCAAGAGGTAGAAATAACTCATGTCCATAAATTGAGAATTAATAAATAGAATGTGCTGCATTCATATAATAGAATATTACACTCTCACAAAAATAAATCAAGTTATGAAACCTACCACAACATGTATAACCCTTGAAAAAGTTGTGCTCAGTGAAGCAAATCAACTACAAGAAGACAAATATTATATGAAATAACTACTATGAAATATGTAGAATGAGCAAATATAGAAGGCTCAGCGTTGAATCATGCTTACCAGGAGTGGACAGATGAGGAAAGGAAGCAGAAGACTTATTTATGTTGTTGTTGTTTAGATGCCATCAAGTAGGTTCTGACCCATACTGAGCCTGTGCAACAGAACGAAATAATACCCAAACCTGTGTCATCCTCACAATTGTCCTTATGCTTGCGTCTGTTGTTGCAGCCATTGCAATCTCATTGAGGGATCCTTTTCACTGGCCATCCTTACCAAGTACAAAGTCCTTCTCCATGGACAGGACTCTCCTGACAACACGTCCAAAATATGGTAGGCAAGTCTCTCCATCCTTGCCTCTAAGAAGCACTCTGGCTATACTTCTTGCAAGACAGATTTTGTTTGTCCTTTTAGCAACCCATGGTATTGCCAAGATTCGTCACCAGCAATGCAGTTCAAATACATCAAAACTTTGGTCTCCTTTATTCATGCCCAGATTTCACATGAATGAGTGTATGAGGCAATTCATCATACCTTGGCTTGGCTCAGGCACACCTTAGTCCTCAAAGTAACATCCTGGCTTTCCAACACTTGAAAGAGTTCTTGTGCAGCATTTTTACGCAATGCAGCACATCTTTTAGCATCAGCCAAAAACAAGGCTCCAGCAATTGGTGGAATGATTCAAATGTTCAAACAGAGTGATGCGGGATTGGAAGCACTTCCTTGTCTATGTCGGAAAATGTGGATGGTAGCTACTTGGCCAGTCAGTTCGCCAGGTAGCTGTCTTCTTAATTTCTAGGTCTTTTCACATTTCTTATAATATTTTAATATTTTGTGTTGTCATATTTCATAAGTCATTACCATTATAATATCTCCTAAGGGTGTGACATTCTTGACATTTCATGAGACACTGTGGAGAGATTCATCCTTCTTGTTAGCCTGTATTGCTAGCCTTTATCTCATATCTGTCACATAGATCTCTGTATTTTGAACTAATGACCGTCCATGTTGCCTATTGATGTTGGGAGCTGTTTCCTGTGGATCCTGGAAAGCATTAGAACCTACTTACCTTGGCTTCTTTTTACTCTTTCAACTACAGGTGTTATCTGCTGACATCCATAAGTCAGTGGTTTTCCTGATTCTTCTTCCTGTTTCTTTGTCCATTGACTTTGGCAGTTGCATAATTCAGGAAGAGCCTACATCCTACCTGACCCACAGGCTTGAATCATCTGAATTTTACCCATTCATACAGCTTTTTGAGCCATTTTCTTTGTATAAACTTCTCTCTTGATATGCCTATATAAATGTCAGAGGTTTCCTTCTCTAGGAACTAACCCTAACATAAAACCATTTTGTTAAAATTGAAATTTACATGGACAAGTAAAAACGTATTGTGACGAAGGTTCCAGTTCATAAATGCATGTATTCCATGATGTCATGTCTCTGTGATCAGTGAATAATTGTAGACAGATTGTCTCAGAAATACATTTGTCTTAATCTGGTTAGAGTGCCTTTAAAACAGTGCACTCCAAGACTATGGAACTTAGTCTCTCTTCAGGTCTGGAACTGAAGTCACCCAGTGAATCAACAACCACTTAAGACCCAAAGAGCAGCATTTACCCAAGACAAAATTCTGAAAGTTAGGGAAGAAGAATGAATAGAAACAGGAAACACAGGGAGGAAGTTGTATATGTGGTGTTACAATGGATGAATTGAAAGAAAATGTTCATGAAATGCTGCAAAACTATTATCAGTGCTAGAAACTTTATCTAATTCATTGCAAAAACTCAAAATCAAAACAAAAACAAAAGAGTGGCTTCTATAGGGATCTGCTGGGCTAGTTAAATTCAAGGTCAGCTCAGTGGATTTTGGTAACTTTCTTTTGGTATACTTGCTATCAACGCTTGATAATCTTGATGGATTTTTTTGAACGACACAAAATGACCATGGTAGTATATGAATAAGTTGTAAGAAAATTGAACGTTGCATTGGTGGGGGAAAATTCAGTAACATATGCCAAGAGATTTTTTTTTTCCTATCAGTCTCAGGGGCTTTTCTTTGGGAATTCCAATGGGAAACTTAACTCCATCAGCCCTACTGGCCTGATCTTGCTCCTTCACACTTAAAAAAAGTTGGTTCCCCAAACTCAATGATTTGAATCATGTTAAAACTCACATTTTCATGTGATGTAAATAGAACAAAATTATTCAGAGAAAGGTTAGAGAGATGGAAACTTCACATTCAGAGGTCTATAGACTTAGATAGAGCACATGTGGAGAAACAATAGCTTCACATTTTGACTTTTTATTTAACAAAAGTTTCTATTATTGTATCAATAATTTTACTTACCTCCATACTCCTTATTAAAAATTATTTTAGATTACTTATTAAATTGCAGATTCAACACGACAATTAATGTTCTAATGTAAGTGGAAATTCTAATAAATACCTACAAATTGCAAAACTTGATAAACATCGTTTTCTTCAGTTGAGAATATTTTTGTTTTAAGCTTCTTATTAGGGAAGACATAGGTAAAAATATAATGGATTAACTTTTATTTTATCTGACAAAGGGAAATATTTGCCCGTTAGTATACTAATTATCAGGAGAATTACTTTTTTTCAGTGACTTTGGTGACTTTTTACACATTGTGTCAATAGTTATATCATTTCCATGCTTGTTACTCCTTTCCCACTTCTTTTGTCTTAAAAAATCATTTTATTGGGAGTTCATACAATTCTCATCACAATCCATAGATCCATCCATTGTGTCAAGCACATTTGTACATTTGTTGCCATCATCATTCTCAAAACGTTTTCTTTCTATTTGAGTCCCTGATATCAGCTTCTCATTTTAATAAACTACCTCACCCCCTACCTCCCCGATCCCCTCCTTCATGAACCCTTGATAATTTATAACTTATTATTTTGTCATATCTTACACTATCCGAAGTCTCCCTTCACCCACTTCTTAATGTTATAAGATATTGCTATAAATGTTGACATAGAGACATTAAGCAAACTAATACGTCATTGTAGATAATTTTTATGATTGTTTTAATGCAATTATTTCTTTGTCCCTTTTTGGATATAAATATATTCTTACTAAATAAGAATTCTGATTCTTTTATATATCTTCACAGTACCTACTATAAACAAAATCTAATCTGGTGTTCATCTGAATTTTAATTCCAAGCAATCTCCTTTCTCTCTTAATAAATGTACCCATTTAAATATTATTATGATAGCAATGATCATATGAACAGCTATTGTGTTTGCTACACATTGACTATAAAGTATGCAACTAATATGAAGTGGAGCCTATTATTCATATTTTTACAATAGAATGCTAGTGCTTAAAAAACTCAAGGCCACAGCTACTAGTTGTAAAAATTGGTACGCAAACATATGTTTCAACTGGAAGTTTGTGATCTTAATTATTCTTTTATCTAAATAGAGACTATTTTTCTAAGAATAGAAAGAATGAAGTTTTGTAAAGTTAAACTCATTCCACATCCCAAACCGACTTGGAGTCGATTTCAACTCATAGAAATACTATAGAACAAAGCGGAATTGCCTCTGTAGGTTTCTGGGGTTGCAAATCTGGACCAGAAAGCCTCATCTTTCTCCCTCAGATTTGTAGCTGGTTTTCAATTATTGTTGCCTGGGCAGTTAGCAGCCCAGCTTGTATGCCACCACAGCACTGGTCCTCCTTTTGTGAAGTTGCCCACTGTCAAATGATTGTAACCTCCACACAGTCTACGTACCCTTCATCTACCTTTCTCGCTCCTTAAGTTAAATGTTGTTAGGCATTCTTAAGTTTTTTAACATTGTATTCCTTCTGTCTTTTAAAATTACCACCGATTTCAGTTTGTCTTGAACAGACTCAGATTCTGCGTGTTTTCCCAATATAAATATTTGTAATTTCAGTCTTAAAAGTATTCTTATTTGGCCAGGAAATTAACTGATCACAAAGCTTTGCCACGTCACAATATATATGAAGATACACTTTGGCTGATACAATTTTTCTGAAAACTAGAATCTGGTGGGGTTTCTTGGCAATTACCTACGTAACCATTTCTTCTCTGGATATTTTGTCTTAACTTTTCAGTAATCATAATATTTCCTCTGATAAACTCTATGTTACTAATTGAAATATCAAACTGGGAAATGCTTCTTGACGCCTGTGGATAAAACATATTTCTAGAATATTACAATAATTCTCATATAGGTAGTAAACAAAAATTGTTACTTAATAAATAGCTCCTAATGAAAAAAATAAGACTGGCCAGTATACAATTTAGTAAATTATCTTGTTTGAGAAGCAGAATGAGCTATGTAGTAGGAGGCAAGATTATCAAGAATATGAGAAATTTGAAGTCTAATATTGACTCTATCTCAACTTTGGTCAAGTTACGTATTTCCTATGAGCCTGTTTCCCATCTCTAAAATGAGAGGGGTTAGACTTCAGGATTTATAATTTCCCTCCCATTTTATATTTTCCTTTATTTTACTGACAAAAGTTAGTGAAGTATTAATTATTTGAGTGGAAAATATGGTTGCCAGTGTTTTAGAAGAATTCTGTCAGACGTACATACTGGATTCTTAGATTGATGGAGCAATGGGACGTTTGTGAATGAAATCATGGAAGGATAATTAACAGGGGCACATTTATCCCCCTTAAAAGGACAAACTATTTTCAAGCACTTTTGATGCACCCATTTACATACAAATCCATTTACATACAAATTCCTGATGACAAATAATTCTCAATTCATTACATTAGTTCCCAGAGGCCCTCTACTTGGCAATACTTTGTTAGCCTGGTTTGGGTTGCTGTAGCTACTTGAATTCAATATAACTGCCTTTCAAATATTCTATCATTTTTTTAATTAAATTTTTTTAATTAAAAAATTATTCAGGCCTCCAATTAGACTGAATTAGCAAGGTTTTGCATTACCACATTTTTGTTCATTAAGGTCTGCCAAGACGCTTGCTACTGAAAACCCATCTCCAGCTGCTCCCTGGCCTCTTCGCCAAGTCACTGGGTGTGAGAGGAACTGTTGCTCCCTGAGCGATTAGCCACATGGACCTAATTGGAATGGTCTGTTCTAGCTCTCCTCCAATCTTTTCTTGCCTTCCTATTTGTTGCTCTTTCCAACCCCTCCCCCTCCCCATTTTGGCTGACTTGATGGGGATCTTCCCCAGTCTTTTCTTCTCCTGGGCATGACCATTGATTTGGGAGGATTTGGGGTGGATATTGAAAATCATCCAGAAACCCACCATGCCAAGAAAAAGCTACTAAAGAATTTCTAGGCCAGATGTTCTCAAAATGAGGTCCAAGAATCACCTGCATCAGCACCACCAAGGGTACTTTTAAAAATTAATTTTCTTGAGACTATTTCTAGAGCTACAAATTCAGAATCTTTGAAGACAAATTAGGAAGTATATTTTAATATGTCCCAATGATGATTCTGACACATACAAAAGTGTGTGAACTATTGAAATTTGATAACACCAAACACAGAAAAGCCTACAAAGGCTTGATGAAGAAGAATCTTTGGAAGTTTTTTGGGTGGCTAAAGTTAGTATACATTAGGCAATTTATTCTCAGAATTCACAAAAACTCTAACCATCATGTATGTCAATAATAATTGGTTATAATAGGCAATAATTATTGAATACTTACCATGTGCCAGGTACTATGCTAAAGGCTTCATCATGTTTATTATCAAAATTAGTAACAAATATCATTAATAGTGAGCTCTCTTTATCTTTTATTACCTTATCTCACTGAAGCCTATCAAAAACTCTTTGAAGTACAGATTATTTTTATTTGTTTTTTTCTGGATGAGAAAAATCAAGTACTGAGAGGTTAAGGGACTTGCTCAAAGTTGAGTACTTAATAAATTGGCAGAGACTGATGTGATCCATCTATGTGATCATATGTTCAAGGCTTGCTTTCCCTCTGATCTCACTGCTCAGCCTTGAGCTTGCCCAGAGCAGTGACCTAGTCACGGCTCGACGGAAACTGAGGCTTGCCTTGCACACAAAGGAGTGAAACAGTAGACTTGTGGGTGGGACCCTTAGGAGGGACTAAGGACTGTGACTTCTAAGCTCCACCCTAAACACCAAAGTGTTGAGCAATCAGAGCCAACACTGTGCCCCTCACAATCTCTCTCTTCTCTTCTCTGTCATTTGGTTTCATCGCCCCAAGATAAGTATGTGATTTTTACATTTACTTTAGAGGAGCCCTGGTGGCGTAATGGACTATACACTGAACTGCTAACCTACCACAGGTCAATGGAGCCATGTCACCAGCTGCTCCACAGAAGATAGACCAGCCTGCTTATTAAAGTAAAGATTTAAAGTCTCAAAGACCCTGCTGTATAGCACCACTATGAGTCAGAATCAACTCAATGGCAGTGAGTTTGGGTTTTCCTTTTCTTTTCATTTTATTTAATCTACACTGCATGCTGAATGGCTTCCGTCTGCATATTAGCTCTGTGAAAGCAGCCCTGGCCCCCACAGCTCAGCTGAGGGCTTTTCCTCCTTAGCAATTGTCTTGTTACCTAGTGATGCTTGCTGTAACAAAAATGCCACAGGTGGTGGGAGTAACAGAGTCATGTATAGAAGACCCATATTAAGAAATTTCACTTCACCACACACTTCTCTTGCCCCATCCAGATACAGGAATGACTCATTATCTTGTACTCTGCTTTACTGCGCTGCACAAATACGGATTTTTCTTTTTTTTTTTTTGGAGGGGGGGTGTTGTTTGTAACTTATTTATTTTTACAAATTGATGTGAAACAGTAATAGAGGGGTTTATTCAGTTGTAGCTGCCATTGGCCTGGCCATTAGAATGACCCATCTCAGAAGCAGGAAGAGAGAATTCTCAGAGTCAACAAGAAACAAGAGCCACCATCTGAGCAGGTTTGAAATTCCTGTCTGAAGTGATGGAGGTCATGCCATGGTGAGACCAGAACACAGATGAAAGCAGTAGCATAGAAGACTATGAGCGTCAGTTCGATAGGCAGGCTTCCTGGCCCACAGAAGCAGAGGACAAGGGGTCACGTGGCTGAGGGGCTGAGAACCTAAGAGAGATTTTGCTGGCATTTGAAGAAAGGTGTTTCTGTACACCAATGATGATATCTTTAATGCTTTCTGTGCTTGGCTTATGGTAACCTGTTAACTGCTCTAATAAAATCCCTTAATTAGAGTAGAAAAGGGAGGCCGATTACAAGGATCTATATATAACCTCCTCTCTGGGGAATGGACAACAGAAAAGTGGGTGAAGGGAGACGTTGAACAGTGTACGATATGACAAAATAATAAAAAAATTTAAATTATCAAGGGTTCATGAAGGAGGGAGAGTGGGGAGGGAGGGAGGAAATGAGGAGCTGATATCAAGGGCTCAAGGAGAAAGCAAATGTTTTTGAGAATGATGAGGGCAACAAATGTACAAATGTGTTTGACACGATGGATGAATGTATGAATTGTGAGAAGTGTTGTACGAGCCCCCAATAAAATGATTTTTTAATCCCTTAGTTGCAAAAATAAAACAAGCAAACAGAAAATGCATAAGTGGATTGCTTTGACAAACAAATTCTATTTTCTCACAGTTCAGGAGGCTAGAATTCAGGTCTTCAGCTCTAGAGGAAGGTCCTTGTCTTTTTAGTTTGTTTCTTGGTTACTTGGAGTTTTCATGTGACTTGACATCAATTCAGGAGAAAGATGGGTTTCTTGGTCCCATAAAGAATTGCTGTCCAAGAAACTCACATAGGTTCTTCTCCCCTGTCCTATAGGGTTGCTCTGTGTCAAAATGGACATGATGGCAGTTAGTTTGGTTTTTGGTTTTGGCATCAATTGTCCACCATTTATTTCCTCTCACATGATATTATAAGTGGCAAGGAGAAATCATGCAGACCTTCTAAAATCTTGCTTAGAAATCTCATCAGCCAGATAGTGAATTTCATAATTTACAAGTTCTACCTTTCAACTCACATTTGAATATAATTCAGCACAAGTTTTCGCATTAAATAAAAAGCATCTTCCTCATTGTCCAATGATTATGTTCATTAATTTATTTTAATGGCTAACCAGAAGCATTTAGCATCCATATTCAGATCAACATTCTATTGAGATGGAAGACATTCTTTGAGATGGAAGCGATTCTTTTTTTTTAATGTTTATCCGTGTTTTATTGACTATGCAAAGACATTTGACTGTATGTGCCATAATAACTTGTGGATGATATTGTAAGAATGGGTTGTCCAAAACACCTAATTGTACTCATGTAGAACATGTACATAGAGGCAGTCATTTTAACAGAATCAGAGGATACCACATGGTTTAAAATCAGGAACTGTATGTATCATGTTTTTTTCTAAAGTATCATTAGCTCTTTTTGATCATATGCTACCTCTTGAAATGTTCAACAATTTATTTTTATTTTTATTTTTGTACACTGACTCTCTGCATTCCTTCCATTCTTTAGATGTTTCCTATATCATTCAATAGATTCATTGAATCTATTCATTGAATCATTTTTCATTGAACGATTCATAGAATCTTTCAATATTTCAACTTGAGGGTTGAATTCCTGTCTTTTGTTCTTTCAGTTTGAGATATGCTTGAGTATGTTCTTCTTGGCCGTTAACTTCAGGTATTTGCACATTTTATTATAATCTGTTACTTTGTCTTCTTGGGCTGTGCTTTGATATATTATATTCAGTTCTTTACTTCATTATATTTGCCATTTACTTTAGCTACTCTGTGTTCAAGAGCAAGTTCCAGAGTCTCTTCTGAAATATATCTTATTTTCTTTCTTGACTTTTTAAAAACATTTTATTAGGGGCTCATACAACTTTTATCACAACCCATACATATACATACATCAATTGTATAAAGCACATCTCTACATTCTTTTCCCTAATCATTTTCAAAGCATTTGCTCTCCACTTAAGCCCTTTGCATCAGTTCCTCTTTTTTCCCTCCCTCCCCGCTCCCCCCTCCCTCATGAGCCCTTGATAATTTATAGATCAATGTTTTGTCATATCTTGCCCTATCTGGCATCTCCCTTCACCCCCTTCTCTGTTATCCGTCTCCCAGGGAGGAGGTCACATGTAGATCCTTGTAATCGGTTCCCCCTTTCCAACCCACTCACCCTCTACTCTCCCAGTATCGCCCCTCACACCCTTGGTCCTGAAGGTATCATCCACCCTGGATTCCCTGTGCCTCCAGCTCCTATATGCACCAGTGTACAACCTCTGCTCTATCCAGTCTTGCAAGGTAGAATTCGGATCCTGGTAGTTGGGTTGGGGGGGGGGGAGGAAACAACCAGGATCTGGGGGAAAGCTGTATTCTTCATTGGTGCTACATCGCACCCTGGATGACTCATCTCCTCCCCTAGACCCCTGTGAGGGGATCTCCAGTGGCCGACAAATGGGCTTTGGGTCTCCACTCTGCACTTCCCCCTTCATTTTTTTTTGCATGATGCTTCTATAACTCTCCTCACTTCTTTCAGAAGCCTTACAAGAATTTCATTTCACATCCATAATTCTTCTAAAATGTATCTTCAGGACAATATAGGCGTTTGCCTATTGTTATTGTTGATGGGTGATGTCTAGTCAGTTTCAACTCATATGGATTCTGTGCACAACAGAATGAAACACTGTCCAGTCCTTTGACATCCTCCAAATTGTTGTGTTTGAGGTCATTGCTGCAACCACTGGATAAATCCATCTCATAAAGTGTCTTCCTATTTTTCATTGACCCTCTACTTTTTTGAAGCATGGTGTCTTTTTCCAAGGACTTGATTTTTTCTGAAAACATGTACAACATACATGAGATGAAGTCTCACTATCCTTGCTTCTAAGAAGCATTCTAGCTGTGTTTATTCCAATACATATTTGTTTGTGCTTCTGGTAATCCATGATACCTTCAATACTCTTTGGCAATACAATAATTCGAATACATAAAATTCTCTGAAATCTTCCGTATTCATTGTCTTGCTTTCACATGCATATAAGGTAATTGGAAGTACCATGACTTTGGTCAGGTCCAATTTAGCACTTAAAGTGATATCTTTGCTCTTCAATGCTTTAAAGAGTTCTTGTGCAGCAGATTTGCCTAGTGCAATAGTTTGATTTATTGATTGCTACTTCTATGAAAATTGACTGTGGATCCAAGAAAATGAAATTTTGATAAGTTCAATATTTTCACTTATCTTTTTAAAGTGATGATTATTGGTTCAGTTGTAAGGATTTTGGTTTTCTTTACATTGAATTGCAATCTATCCTGAAGGTTGCAGCCTTTGATCTTCATCAACAAGTGCTTCAAGTCATCCTTACTTTCAGCAAGAAGGCTGTGTCATCTGCATAGTGCAGATTGCCAAGAAGCTTTCCTCCCATCTTGATGTCAGGTCCTTTTGCATACTATCCACCTTCTCAGATAGCTTGCTCAACCTACAGATTGAATCAGGATGAGGAAAGGATACCACTCTGACCTTCACCATTCCTGATTTTAAGCCATAGAGCATTTTGAATATTTGCTTAATGGAAGAACAAAAGTTAAAAGATTTCTAAGCCCTTTTAACTCTGATCAATTATGGCCTCCATTCTCTCTCATATTTCAGAATGTGTGTAAAGATTTCATATGTGTTCAATGATGGCAATTGAACCCCAGTTGTTATTATAACACAAAACAGAGAAATTCTGGGAATAATGTCTACGAAAATTTTAGACCATAATAATTTTCTTATTATAATTACTTTTATGAAAGTCAAGTTTTAACCTGAATCCTTTCTTTTCTGGGCATTGTGAGTAATCATATTATACTCTATAGTCACATTTTTATATAAGGTACTAAATAATACTATTAGGATGGACTAGGTGTCCAGGTTCATTTTGTTCAGAGCTAAACATATAAATTTAGTTTCATCACAGTTTAAGATTAGTCATAAAATATATTTCTCATCCATGGTATCAAAATACTGAAACTTGTTCAATAAATGCAGGTGCACTAAATGAAGTAACTACTGAAGATTAAAAAAATGTACAAATTTCAATGGGCAAATGAAGAAAACAAGGTAAAGCATTACAATAAAATGTACAAAGACACGGAAGTTAGCAAAGCAAAAGGGAAGAACACACGCAACAATTCTCAAGTAGAACCATTCAGTTGAAATACAGAACCCTGATGAAGTGGTAGGAATTCTGGAGGCTTAGTAGTTATAAGTTGGTCTGTGATCCGAAAGTTCAGCAGTTTGAAATCACCATCAGCTCCACAAGAGAAAAACGGGGCTTTCTACCTCTGTAAAGAGTTCCAGACTTGGAATCTCACAGGGCAATTCTACCCTGTCCTATAGGGTCAGCATCGACTTAATGGCAGCGAGTTTGATTTGAGTTATGCAGTGGTTAAAGAACTCTAACAAAAAGGTTAGCAGTTTGCATCCATGATCAGCTCTGCTCTGCAGAGCAACGAGTGAGTAGCGGTCTGCTTCCATACATTTTCTAGCCTTGGAAGCTCTATGGGCTGACTTGATGACGATGGCCTTGGATTGAGCTGCAGTTGACAAGGACAGAATGTGCGCTTCTATCCTGCCTGCTAAAGGAATGAACAAAGAACCCTGTGAAATTATAAACAAAGGACTCAGTGAGAACTGGGTTGGCAAATCCTGAGAAAGGACTCAACCTGGAGATAATCTTGAAACCTTCTGAGACATGCTGGCCCAGAGCAGCAGTCTAAATCAAACTGAAGGACGAAGGGAGCAACTGATTACAAAATTGCTTGACCACCTACAGAATAGAAACCCCTCCCTTTGAAAGTGGGGTACCACTGGGGTTATCTGGCTTGGGCAGAGAGCCAAAGCAATGCATTTTTTATTCACCCCAGTCTGGTCCCTTAGAATTTTGAAGTTGTTGCTGCACAGCTCCTCCCCAAAAACTAGCTCCTTGACCTTGATTCACAGACCTGGCAGTCTGCCCGCGAATGACGGAATATCTCGGGGAGATGACCAAGGGGATTATAATTGACCAACATTGCTGTTCTCTAATTTTACTAAATATGTATCTATTAAATTGTGTTGAAAATCCTGTGGTATGGAAGTGATTTCCCTTTCTGTGACTCTGTGCTTTTCTCTGCAGAGTCCCTGCCCTGTGTGTCACTCAGTTACTATCTTGCCAGGATCCCTCCAACACTTAACTCCATTTCTAGAAACTACGCCGGTGATGTGGCTGCTGGTCCAACAGCTGCTAGAAACGCCCAGGCAAGTGCCAATCCTGGCAATAAAATGCCTAGTCACCCTCCAAAGTTTAATGGCTCCTTCCTGACTGCCACTCTATGATCTCCTCCCACCTGATTCTCTCTTTACCTTCTATGCGGTGTGTTACATTGATTATTTTTCTAATGTTGAACCATCCCAGCATACCTGGAATGAATCCTAGTTGGTCATGGTGATTTTTTAAAATCTGGTGTTGGATTCCATTAGCCAGAATTTTGTTGAGGATTTTAGCATCTTTGTTCATGAGGGATATTGATCTATAATTTTCTCTCTTTGCAGGGTCTTTGAGTCAGTATTAAACTGGCTTCATAGAATTGAGTTATGGAGTTTGTTTTCTTTTTCTATGCTCTGGAATATTGTTTGTAGAATTGGTGTGAAATCTGAATATTCAGTAGATTTCCTTTGTGAAATTTGGTTCTTGCCTTTGTCTAATTATCTGCTCTATTTCTTCTTTTGTTGTGGGTCTGTTGATTTTTTCAATATTTGTCTGCATTTATTTTTTTGTTGGATGGTATTTTTCTACATATCTGACCATTTCTTCTAGATTGTCAAATTTCTTTGAATGTAACTTTTCATAGTAGTGTGTCATTTTAATCTCATTTGATCTGTTGTAATATCACATGTAGTATTGCTTATTCAGGGTAATTTCCCATTTCCTTTTTTATCCTTTGTTGTGTTTGCCAGTAGTGTATTTATTTTGTTAAACATATCATAGAACCAGCTTCTAGTTTTGTTGATTTTTTCCCATTTAGTTTAATTCTGCTTTGATCCTTATTATTTTTTCCTTCTTTTATCGGAGGGTTTCCACTTTTGTCCCTGCTTCAGTTCTTGAAGGTGTTGCGTTAAGATGTTGATTTTGGATTTCTCCTTTTATGTGTGTTTACTGATTGGTACACGTTGGTCTCTGATTATTGCTTTTGCTGTATACTAATGGTTTTAATATATTGTGTGATCATTCTCATTTGTCTCAAGGAATTTAAAATTTCCCTCCATTATTCATGTTATTACCAAATCATTTGGGGGTATTATGTTATTCATGATGTTTTTGCCTTTTGTTTCTGTTCACTTTATTGTTGATATCTAATTTTATTGCATTATGGTCTGAGAAAAATAGGTTGTAGAGTCTCAAAGTTTTTTTAATTTGTTGAGGCATGCTTTGTGGCTCAGTATTTGATCTACTCGCAACAAAGTTCCAAATTTGTTGGAGAAGTACATATACTGTGTTTTTGTTGGGTGGCATATTCTGTATAAGCCTATGGGGTTTAATTGATTATATTGTTGAGCTCTTTGTGTCTTTATTGGATTTATCTTTTGATAGTCTATTTTTTCTAGGGAGACATATATGGAAGCCTCCTGCTATTATTGTAAAACATCTATATCCTTTTTTAATTCTTTAAGGATTTGATTAATGCATTTAGAGGGTCTTTTATTGGATATATATATATATATATATATATGTATATCTTTATTACAGTTGGGCTACTGGTCCCTTTAACATTATAGTTCATTCTTATCTCTTATCCTGTTGTTTGCCTTGAAGTTTATTTTCTCAGCTATTAGGTTGTCTGTCGCTGCTTTCTTGATATGTTTTTGTCCCACCTCTGACTTGTAATCTCTGTGTTTCTGAATGTGTTTCTTGTAGGCAGCATATTGGTGGAATTTGTTTTCTTATCTCTTCTGAAATTCTCTGTCTCTTTAACTTTGCATTTAGTTCATTAACTTTCAGTGAAGTTATTGAAATGGATATATTTGTCACTGTCATTTTGCTTTATATTTGTGCATTTTGTGAATATGTGTGTATGTGTGTTGTATTTAGCTTTTTTGGGCTTCCAGTATTACTTCATTGCTTTGAATATTGCTCTCTGGGTGTTAGTTTTTGGGAGGAATTGTCTTGTATGTTATTCTAATTGATAACATGATGTATGTAATTATTATTTTTCCCTCTGGCTGTCCTTAGATTATTTTCTTTTTCCTTGATGTTACCTATCTTGACTAAAATATGCCAGGCAGTTTTCCTTCTGGGATCTCTCCTGATTGGGTTTACTTCATCTTTTGTATAGTTATCTTCTATTCCTTTAGGTATTGAGGAAAGCATTCTTTTTTTTTTTTTTTTGAGGAAAGTATTCTTACAGGAATTATTGGACTATTTTTGTGTGGATTTTTTGTTTGTTTATTTTTTCATCACCTGGTATCCCTATAAGGTATAGGTTGTTCCTGTGGATTTTGTTCCACATCGTTCTCAAATATTTCTCAGTCTCTTTTTCATTTTTAGCTACTTGTTCTTCTATTAAATTGAAATATATATTTATCTTCAAGCTCACTTATTTGGGTTTCTATCTCTTCAATTCAGTTATCATTTCTTTTAGAGTATTGTGTAATGTTACCATTGTAGTGTTTTACATTTCTATTAACCTTTGGAGTTTTTCTTGCATAGCATGTAGCAGAATTAAACAATACTAAAATGGTATAGCATGAGGCTATAAAAGAACATAAAAACAGAATTGAAGAGATGGAAACCCGAATTAGCAAGCTAGAAGACAAATCTATAGTTTCTAATCTAAAAGGTGAGCAAACAACAAAGAATGCAAAACAGACCTACAAAAGCTTGAGAACAATTTAGAACAGAATTAAGGGGAACAACCTATGTATTATACAGATTCAACAAGAGGAAGGAGCAAAACTATCCACATTGAGAATAGTGAAACATGTGTTATTCTGGGCTGACTAGAGAAACAAATCCAGGGACACTCATATATGCATAAGAAAGAGCTTTATATCAAAGAGTAATTTTATATTAAGGAAACTTTCCAGCACCGTCCAGATCAAGTTCATAAGTCTGATATTAGCCCATATGCCCTATGCTAATCTATACATTTCTCTTCAGACTCACACAACACATGCAATAATGCTGAATGTGGGAAGGTCACAGGGCAGTGGGTGGAAAATCCTGTGGTTCCAGAGGCGGTAGAAGCATGTCAACACTGGCATTGTTTTCCACCTGGTTACTCCAGCTCCAGGGCATATTTCCATGTGGCTTGTCAACAGGAATGTCAAACAGAAGGGGGTGTGTCCGGCCTCCAGGGAGGAAGACAGGAATTCCCAGAATCCTCATGGGAAAGCCATGCCCACACAGAGGCATGATTGGCTATGACCTGAGTGACAGGGTAGACTCCACCCCTTCACTCATATTGACAGGAGATTATGTAACATCCACAGACCACCCCTTGTCAACTTGACACTCTTACATAAGTCTTTAGCCATATATAAGTTTTAAACAAAGCAATTATAAAATCATATTAGGACCTAACAGGATAAAACTAAAATGCATAAAATTCAATATGTTTCAAAACCTCATTTAAAAATAATATTCTATAAGTGAAAGACACAACAATATTATAAGCTTAACAATTGCAGTTAAATAACACCTACACCTTGCTCTTATTAATTTATTCCCCCACCTATTGAAGTTTGTAAACCAACCACCTCATGCCTTTCTCCAATTTTAGGTATCCAATTTTTATACTGCTCACTTATATTAACCCTGTGCTCTAAGGAGAAAAGCATGCTCTTTGATGTGAAGGATCTTCATTCTAGATGGAACCTTATGAATCTGCATCCATAAGAAAAGGCAAAACAGCAGGCTCAAACAGCAGCTATTGTTATGATGATTCAGTGTAATCAATCATTGGGTGCCCTGTGGTCACTTCTGATTCACTGTGAGCCTGCATACAGGAGAAGTAAGCACTGCCTGGTCCTGTGCCCTCCTTTCCAATGTCATAGTAGAGCCCATGGCTTCAGCCATGAGTCAGTCCATCTCAATGAGTCTTTCTCAAATTCCTTCTCTTTTTGTGGTGTAGGACTAGGCAATATTTGCTACTATTGTGCATATGATTGTTTTGAAACAATAATGGGATGATTAACTTGTATTGATCTACAGTGAGAATGAAATTTTGTAAATTTCAAGGTACACTTTTACTTTGGAAGTCTTTAAAAGACAAATTTAATTATATTTCTCTTAATACTGTTTGCTATATATCTTATTAAAATTACATTTCATGATTATGTCACCAAAAAAAAAAAAGGCAAATCAGGACAGGCTGTCCATACAGGTAGAAGCATTATGCACCAATTCACAACCTAAAAAATCTTTTCTTCATCCTGTTGGGTTCTGGTCAACTCATTGCGGGCCACCTCAATTAGTCTCACCAAGGTGCCCATTGGTAGACTCACCTTTAGACCATAGACAGGGTCATAAATTCTCAAAAACCCTAGCCCTTTTGGGCTAGGTCATGAATTCCAGACCAGTCAACCCAGTTTTTCCTTCTCCTCTAGTCCATGTGACCCAGGTCAACATGTGTCAGTGGCTGGACCCAACCTGTCTCTTTATTGCTGCGTTTCTCTCACTTACACTCAACAAGGGGATCTAGGAGGTCCCCTAGTAAGTATTTTAGCCTGACCACAGGCTCCCTTTAGTAGTTCAAACCTAGAAAGGAAAGTTTCTTCAGGGCTCCATTTTTCCCCCAGCTTCTGGAATATACCACTTGTTTGAAATTCAAAAAGCCAAAAATTTCCTTTTTTCTTCAGTCTGTCAGCAACCCCCTAGGAAAGTCTCTTCACATGCCTATGTCTGAAGTACTCCAAAGTACTAGATGGGGCTTATCTTTACAGAGCCTCTAGCAGGCTTGTCCTAACCCACTTAAGATTCAAATTGGTGCCTGAAGCAGCTTACAACAGTGGTTCTCAACCTTCCTAATGCTGCAACCATTAATATCGTTTCTCATGTCGTGGTGACCCCGACCATGAAATTATTTTCTTTGCTATTTCATAACTGTAATTTTGCTACTGTTATGAATCATAATGTAAATATCTGATATTCAGGATGTATTTTCATTGTTATAGGTTGAACAAAATTAGAGCAAAGCAATTAATCATGAAAAACACTATGTAATTATATAATGTGAAATATTTATTTATAGTTACAAATAAGTGAAATTTTGTCTTAAAGCATGGTGTAGCATGGGTAACAGTCTTAATATAGCAACAGTAAACTACGTTGCTACATTTTGCAACAGTATGCATAAAAAGCCAACGTCAGTGAGAAGGTTGAGATAGTTTCTTTCTCACCAATCAGAAATTCTCCGGGCAGTCTTTACAAGAGCACAACGAAGATCATCTTCCACAAGTCTACTTCTGTATTTAGACTTGATAACCAACAAGGTAAAAAACCCTGTTTCACAAAGAGATTTTGTTGGAAATAGAAGAAGAAGGTGCAACACAGTCTCAGACAGAACAGGACATGACTGCAAACACTTGATCCAGAATTTTGTAACTGGCATTGTAGAGAAATCCGTTCTCATTGCATCATGTTAATAAGTTCAATGAACTCCTCTTGTGCTGTCTCAGGAACATCTTCCACTTTGTGAATGGGGTTCTAGCAAGTTCAAATAGGGTGTCAGGTAGATGTGGAAAGTACAATGAAATTTTGTCTGCAAGCATGTGCAAGTGTTCTTTCACAGAAATTATCACTGTAATCCTTGTGTCTGGTTCAATGCCATGTTCCTCAAAGAAAGCAGATAAGGTAGGCAACATGTAAATTTTATTTTCATCCAATTTTTTTTCCCCAAAGCTTAAGTTTCGTTTGGAATGATCGGATCTTTACAGACAAATCGAGGCATGTTGCATTTGGTCTTTTCAGTGATAAATTTAACTCATTCAAGATGGCAAAGATGTCAACCAAGTAAGCTATTTTCTGCACTTCATTTTTATCGCTGAAAAGTGCTTGGAACTGCGGGCTTGCTTTTTGATTAAAAAACATTTTGAGTTCTTCACGAAGCTCAAAAACATGTATTAAAATTTTCCTCTTGACAACTATCTCACTTCAGTGTGAAATAGCAGAGCATTCTTCGGCACATTCAATTCTTTGCACGGTTGTGAAAACAGTTGACTGTTTAAAGTACTCACCTTTACAAAATTGACAGAACTTATGACACTTTTCATTACTTCTTGTAACTCTGGTGGCAGCATCTTCATTGCTAATATTTGCTGATGGATCATACAGCGAGTTCCGTTGACTTTTGGTGACTCATTCAGTACCAAACATTGAAATCCAGATTGACATCCAAGCATAGCTGGAGCACAATCTGTGCAAACACCACAAACCTTTTCCCAAGAGATTTTACGCTCTTTCAGAAATGAGCCAACTTTGTCAGATACATCACATGCAGTAGTTGTCATTTCAAGAGATTTGCAAAAATGAAATTCATTTTTAAAGTTACCATCATTAATATACTTCATGTAAACCAGTAACTGAATAGTTTGCAACGTCTATAGATTCATCAAGCTCGATGCTAAAGATTGGAAGTGGAGCAGATTTCATTTCCTGGATTACCTGATCAAGAATATCAGCAGACATGCCATCTGTTCTGTAGTCAGTGTCTTTACATAAGGAAATTGCACTCAATTTCAGAAAAATATTCATCTCTGATCATAACTCAAACAATGTCTTTGGCTGCTGGAAACAGTAAATCCTCAGCAATGGTGTGAGGTTTCATAGCTCTGGTAATTCTGAGTGTCACCAATATGAAGCTTCAATGACTGCTACATTTCTGTTTGTGGTACTTGCCACCAGTGTCAAGTCTGGCTTTCTTGCATCCATGAGCTTTGCTTCTAATGTAGTGGGTATCCTTGCTGGCTAAGCTTGGATGCTTGCTATCAAAATGGCATTTCAGTTTGTTCAGCTTTATAGATTCAGCTAATAGAATTTCACAACAAATAACACATTGTGGTTTCTCAATTCCTATTGTAATAATTGAGGAAAAACCATACTGTAAAAAATCCTCACTATATTTTCTTTTCTTAATATTCTTCTCTACTTGATCCATTGTCATGGGATGGGTTGCTATTGAAAATAATATATAACAATAACTTTAATAATACAAAAGATGATATATGGCACAGTTCCGTCAATACAGTTCATTAAAATTTCCTATGATTTACCAGTATCTGTGTTGTTTTACATACCTGTTACTATCACAAGGAGGCAGTATTCACATCAACCACAGCTGAATATAAAAAGACTTATCAGCATGCAGATTAATGTCCCATGGGACAGACATTTTTTTGGCAGTAGTTGATGATTTTACAGTACATGATTTTATATTTCCTCAGTAATTATAATTCATGAAATGTTGTTTTACCTCCAATACTGCTGCTTTCAATACAGTAGCTGCTTTCAATACAGCAGCTGCCCTCTGCAAAGTAGCTGTTCTCTACACATTACCTGCTCTCTACTCATGTGTGACTGGTCTGCATAAGTACATTATGACACCAACCCTATTATATACACCTGTATTTGTATGGGGTGTATGTGATGGGTTTGGCACAATGAGGTCATCACACCAGATACTGGTATGTGGGTATATCTGTATGAGGGATGACCTGCCTGGAGACAGATAGAGGAGCTATGTCTTGGTTCCTAAGATCATCAGAAATATGTGTTTTCCGATGGTCTTATAAGACCCTTATGAAAGGGTCATTTAATCCCCAATGCAGTCACAACTCACAGGTTGAGAACCACTGGATTACAAGCTCTCTACTTATACTTCCCAATAATCATTTCTATCAATCATTATATCAATAACAATAGCCAAAACAAACAGTATAAACCTAGCACAGCTAGACCTTAAACTCAATTTTTAAAACAGTCGCATTAAATCTTTCTCTATCTTATCTTATTCCTTATATAAACTATTCTATTTATTTAAAATATGGCCTTAGACCTCTCACTTCATCAAGCCAGGGCCTTCTATCAGCCATTCTGACCTTCTGTCAGCCATTTTTACTAAGCAGCATGTCTGAGAAATTCAAGGAGTGATTTTACCCTATGAGCTCAAAATATACATTAATCAAATTATTTTTTGTGATTTCAAATAGGAATAACCAAAGACAATAAACAATTACAAAGAAAACTTTAACTCTCCATATTCTTTACTGAAGACAACCTAGTACACTGCATGGCCCTATCTGACCACAGGCTGGCCAATGAAGAAAAACTACGATGTGACAGTGGTCAAAAGTGTATCTACTCTCCATCTTCATGATTTGATCCTCTAGCACTCCACTCCTGGTATCATAATGTGTTAATCTGGGTTGACTAGAGAAACAAATACAGGGATAATCATATATGTATAAGAACAAGCATTATATCAATGAGTGATTTTTATTAAGAAACCTCCCAACTCAGTCCAGATCAAGTTCATAACTCTGATATTAGCCCATATGCCTGATATCATTCTATAAATTCCTCTTCAGACTCATGAAACACATGCAATGACGCCAAATGTAGGAAGATAACAGGTCAGTGGGTGGAAAGTCTTTTGGATCCAGCGTCAGTGGAAACATCTCAGAGCTGGCATAGGTCTCCATGTGGCTCCTCCAGCTCCAGATTTCTGGCTACATCAGCATAGTTCATGTGGCTTGTCAACACGTGTCAAGCAGAGAAAGTGTGTGTCCTGCCTCCAGGGAGGAGGACAGGAGTTCCCAGAATCCTCAAGAGAGCACCATGGCCACACAGAGGTATGATTGACTATGACCTGACTGACAGGGTAGACTCCACACTTCGCTTAAGTTGACAGAAGATTATGTCTCTGCCACAAGGTTCTACAAGAAAACTTTCCTCAATGTGTAAAGAGGAAAAGAGAATTATTAAGGAAGTCAAAAGAATCCCAGCCAGGAGAGATTTCCCTAAAGAAAAAATTCCCCAGCATATTGTAGTGATGGTTTCAAACCTCAATGAAGAGGAAAAAATTCTAACAGTAGCCACAGGGAAGAAAAGCAATAACATAAAAGGTCAGCAATTAGAATAACCTCATATTTCTCAGCAGAAGCCAGGCATACATGAAGACAACAGAGTGACAGATACAGAATACTAAAGGGAGGAAAAACCTGTCAACCTAGAAGTTTCTGCCCAGAAAAACTATCATTCAAATATGATGGAGAAATAAAAGTATTCCAAAGCAAGGAGAAACTAAAAGAATTCACAAAATAAGATCTCAACTATAGAAAATTAAAAAATACTCAAGGAAGTACTCTGACCAAAAAAACAATACCCCAAACACACAAACCTGAAACCAACATAAAAGGGAGCACCACCTCCACAAACAAATTTTTTTTCAAAGCTATGCATTCGAACTTTTTTATAAAACAACTTTATCGCCTTCAAAGTACCCTCCATTCTACTTAATATATTTCTCAAATCTCTGATTCCATTCTTGGAAATATTTTTCAAATTCATCTGCTTGGTTGGCTGACAGCACCTCTCTTATTTTCTTCTATGTCTTCAACTCACTGTCCTTTCATATCCTTCTTCATTCACAGAAACAAAAAGAATTCAAATGGAGCAAGGTCAGTTGAGTCAGGTGCAAAGGGCAAGAGAGGCGTGTTGTTTTTGCCCAAAACTTGTGCAGTGAGATGGCTGGGTGCGCAGGTGCATAGTTGTGGTGACAAAACCAGTCCCCTGTCTGCCACTATTATGCAATCTTTTGAGAACTACTAAAAGGAAAGCTTGATTTATAGTCTGCCTTGGTGGAATGAACTCCAAAAGCACTGCGAGTTGACACTTTCTTCTGTTCAGGAAGCTGACGAACATCCAGAATGAGGTTTGTCATCAATCGACATTTCACCTTTTTTGAAAAGAGAAAATCCATTCATGCACTTGAATTTTTCAGATAGTGCTATCTTTGTAAGTTTTGCTCAACATCAAAACTGTTTCTGTGGCATTTTTCCCAAACCAGAAACAAAATTTCACAGCTGTGCACCGTTATCTTAAATAGACCATCACACAAAACAAGTTTGAGCAAAACCGCTTGTACAAAAAAATTCATTGTGACAAGAGAGAGCCTTTTCGGGCAACACCACTGGTTGCACTAACTCAGAGAGAGTTGCTCAATGTTCACCCAGCGAGAAAAATGCATACTACAAAAGTTCCCCTCCATCCAGTGCAATTCTGGTTTTTTGGGGGGTACTCCTTCGTAAGGAAAATCCTTCTCAAAAACCAATAGACACAGAGCAACAATCAAAGCAAGGAAATAGCACCATAGGCGGGGGGGGGGGGGGGATTAAAATAAATACACATGAAACCACACAACACACACATATATAAACCAAAATGACAATTACAAATACATACATATCAATAATCTCACTAATTTTAATGAACTAAATACACCAGTAAAGAGATAAATCTCACTAATTTTAATGAACTAAATACACCAGTAAAGAGATAGAAAGTAGCAGAATGCATGACAAAAAAAGATCCATCCATATGTTGCCTACAAGAAATATACCTCACAAAGATATGAACAGAATAAAAGTCAGAGACTGGACAAAAACATACCAAGCAAACAGCAATTTTAAAAAGGCAAGAGTATTAATATTAATCCTTGAGAAGATAGACTTCAAGGCAAACAATGTAATAGGAAAAGAATGGACAATGCACAATAATAAAGGGAACAATAGCTCAGGAAGACATAACTATAACAAACATATATGCACCCAATGGAAAAAGTTTGAAATGTTAATAAAATGCTCACAGAATTGAAAGAGTGCATAGATGCAGCAATAATAATAATAATAAGGTGTTCAAGGAAAGAGATCAAGGAAAAAATTCAATTAATACCAACAAAAAGCTCAATAACACAATCAACAAAACAACCTTGTAGACATGTATGGAATGCTTCATCCAACAAAACAGCAATACACATTCTTCACACACATGGAACATTCTCAAGTATAGAACTTATACTAGGGCACAAATCATGCCTCAAGATTTTTTTTTAAGAAATCAAGCTCCTACAGACTTCTCAGATCACAAAGCTACAAAATTGGATATCAAAATAAATTGAGCAGAAACATAAAGATAAGCACATGGGGACTGAACAACATAAGACTCAAGAATGATTAGGTAATAAAGCAAATAAAGGAGGAAATTAAAAATTTCCTTAGGAAAACCAAGAATGAAACTCCAACATATCGTCCCCACCCCCAGCCAGTCTTGGGGCTTTGGGGTTTGGCTCAAGGGTAGTCCCTCTGGGACATGGGTGTACAGTAAATGGGTATGACCCTTTGGTGGGCATGCCTACACAGTAGGGTATGCTGGGCCCCTCTAGGGTTTTCCTTATGGGCTCTAATAAATTTCTTCCCCTTAGCTTAAAAAAAAAATAAAACCCAACATAGCAAAACTTCTGGGGCACAGAAAAAGCAGTTATCAGAGGTCAATTTATAGCTATCACACACACATGAAAAAAGAGGAGAAATCCAATACCCACATCCTAATATAATGCCTCCAAGAACTGGAATAAGGACAACACAATTCCTCCAATAAAGGAAGTAAATACATCCTAAGAATCAAAGCAGAAATAAATGAAATGGAAAACAACAAAATAGTGGAAAAATTAACCAGATAAGAATTCTGATTGATTGAAAAGATTAACAAACTAGACAGACCACTGACAAACTTAACAAAGGGGAAAAGGGATGCAAATACCCAAAATAAGACATGAAAATGGAGATATTACAACATATCCAAATGAAATAAAAATAATAATGACAAAGTACTATGAAAAATTTTACTTCAACTATTTCCACACTCTGGAAGAAATAGATAACCAGAAACCAAGTTAATATCAACACCCTATCATAATGGGTAACACCCATCCAAATTAATGTACTAATATTGAAAAAAATTAGAGACTCATAACAAAAGAAAATAGAGCAGGTCATTAGGAAACTACTTACCAAGAAAAATCCCAGGCCTAAATCCCTTCACAGGAGAATTCTCTTAAATATTTGAAGAAGATCTGATACCAATACTTCACAAATTATTTCAGAACATAGAAAAAGACAACACATACCCAAACTCATTCCATGAAGCAAATCAAAAGAATATTTTACCATGACCAAGTAGAACTCATTCCAGGTATGCAGGTTCAATATTCAAAACACAATTAATGTAATCCACCACATAAACAAGGCAAGAAATAAAACCCGCCAAATTATATCAATAGATGTAGAAGAGGTATTTGACAATATTCAACATTCATTTGTGTTTTAAAAAACTCAACAAAATAGGAACAGAAGCAAGATTCCTCAACATAATAAAAGTCATATATGAGAAAACAACAGTCAACATTATGTTCAATAGGGAAAAGCCAGAAATACTCCACTGAAAACAGGGACCAGACAAATATGACTCCTATCACAACATTTTTATTCAACAACATGCTGGAAGTTTTAGATAGAGCCACCAGACAACAAAAAAGAAATCAAGGGAATACAAATAGGCAAAGAAGACGTGAAATTCTCATTATTTGCAGATGATATGATTGTATATATAGGAAACCCAAAAGTCTCCACAAAAGTACTGCTGGGAATAATCGAGGAATTTGACAAGTTAGCAGGATGCAAAATTAATAACCAGAAATCAGTCAGATTCCCATATGGCAGCAAAGAGAGCTATGAAACAGACATTAATGAATCAATACAATTCACAATAACTATAAAAAAGATGAAATACTTAGGGATAAACTTACAGGAACAAAAAACTATACAGAGAAACCTACAGAACACCACTACAGGAGACTAAAAAGGACCTACATAAATGGAAGTACATCCCACAATCATGGATAAGCAGACTTATTATTGTGAAAACAATAATATTAGTTAAAAACCTACAGATTTAATGCAACATCAATTCAAATCCCAAATAAATTCTTTACCGAAATGGAAAAAATAATTACTAATTTTATACGGGAAGGCAAAAGACCCAGGATAAGGAAAGAACTTCTTAAAAAGAAGAACTAAATAGGAGGCCTGGCACTGCCTGACCTAAAAAACCTACTGCATCGACACAGTTGTCAGAACAACCTGATACTGGTACAATGAAAGACAGACAGACCAGTGAATCAGAACAGAAAACCCAGACACATATGCATCATCCAACAAGCATCTAACTTTTAACAAAGGATCTAGTAAGAGCCAATGAGAGAAAGACAGCGTCTTCAACAAATGGTGCGGAACAAACTGGATTTCCACATGGAGAAGCATGATAAAAGACCCATCCCTTTCCCAATGTACAAAAATGAGCTCAGGATGCATTAAAGACATAAATGTACAGCCCAAAGCTCACGGGATCATCAATCAGAAGGCTGGAACAAATTTAAGGACCATATTGACTACTAAGTATAATGGAGGTGGCCCACACAGCAGAAGACAAGATGGATCACTGGATGGGCTGAAGTTCCATTACTTATGCACACCAAAAGTCTTCATCAGGAGAGTAAATAGAGAGCCCACAGATTGGGGAAAACAGTTTACCAATGACACATCGAACAAAGGCTAAATTAGCAAAATATACAGAACTTCACAACAGCTCAATAAGAAAATAACAAAAGACCCAATTAAGAAAAGGGGAAAAGACATGAACAGATACTAGTTCACCAAAAAGACGTACAAATGGATAGCAAGCAGATAAAAAAATGATCAAGATCCCTATCCATTAGGGAGATGCAAATTAAAACGACAATGAGAAACCAGTGTAAAATCGATTTACACCCAAAGTGCTAACCCAAATAATAAAAACCATCAAATGCTGGAGAGGATGTGGACTCTTTGGAGCTTGTATACACTGTTGGTGGACTTGTAAATACTTACACAGTGACAGTGGAAAATGATATGGTGATACTTGAAGGAGCTGGAGCAACTTAAAGAAATAAGAGACACAACACGAGTGCAAGTATGCTCTCCCCAGTTCATAGCAGTGCATTCACAATAGCAACAAACTGGAAGCAGCTCAAAAGCCCAATAGTAGAAGAATGGGTAAAGAAACTATGGTATATATACAATGCAAAAGTATGCATTACTAAAAAATGTGATGAAAGCATGAAACTCTGCATGATATGGATGGACCTGGAAACTGTTATGCTGAGTGGATTAAGGGAATCACAAAAGGTTAATAGTTAAATAAACCCAATACTCTAAGAAGAAACATCAATTAAATACATCTTAGGAACCAATACCTGAACAAAAGGGGAGAAGGCTACCTACCGGCCATGAACCATACATCACCTCCCTTTTGAGCACTCTAGAAGAGCCAAATTGAAAGACACATCACATTCTCTGGGGTCACTCCCTCAAAAGGAGTGAAATGGGAGATGGCCATCCACTTGAAGTTATACAACATCAAGACAAGGCTGGGGGAAATCAATACCCCCCCTCGCCCCCATAGGAAAGGAAAGAAATCCTCAACAGAGAACCAAGCTAAGAGCAGGTGAGGGGAACACCCAAATTTTGGAGGAAATGCTGAGGGTTCTGTTGATGATTACAGTGGGTGATTGGGGAGAAGTAGCCTCACACCAGGAAGGGGTGCTAAACAATGACTGTAGAGAACCTGGGCGGGGGGGGGGGGGGGGGGGCAGTGCACCAGAATTTATATTCCTAAGTAGATTCTACAAATAGGTTTCTTCCCAAGCCTCAGTGAAACATGCCATGGACTAAACAGCATGATGACCTTGGATAGTGACTGCGTAGGCAACATGGGATAAAGCAAGGGCTAAATCAGAAGGACTTAACATAGAGGTCTGGTTGAATGAACTAAGCCCTGCCTCGGAGGTGCCTGCACCCTTGGGCTGAGGACTGAAGTATTTGGAAGGGAGAGGAAGCAGAGAGTGGCCACTCCGGGACTGTGGATGTGGCGGTCATTGGACCTTGAGGGAACCCACAGATCAGGGAGTGTCCAGTAGAAAGGGACCAAGAATCACCATATATTTCGTGCCTTGATACCCCCCTCGCCTTGACAAGACAGGTTTTTATCTGCTGGGTAGGAAATTGCACATGAAAGACTGATACAGGAAGTTCCCACCTAGCACCAAGCCCCTTACTTAGAGTACAGAGCTCAATAGAATTGGAGATCAAACTGTGCAGGGCAACAACCGATTGGCTGCAGTCAAAGGTGAATCTATGCCGACAATGTTCGGTGTGCAGTGTCACTGGGAAAATTGATGTCATCAGTGTGACCGAAATAGTTTGCACCCTTGTTCTGTGACGAAATGGAAGCACCAAATCGGTATGAGCTCCTCGTGGCGAAACGAACATGCAGCCAGTGGCCGTCGGCAGGAGTAGCTGAGCTCCACGTGCAGACCGTACTGACTCCTCCCCTTGGTCTGTCTGTACAACCAACCCCGTTTTGACAAACCTGGGTCTACTTAGATTTGGAATTGTTATCTGGCTTCCAGGGAGTGCAGGTTTTCTTTCTCGCTGACAGTTTTTTGGTAGTTGTTGAAGAGGTCTTCCTCACTTGTTTCCTGGTGGCCGTGTTTCCTGGCCGTGTATTCTTTAATTTCCCTCAGCAATATTTTGCTATTTTCAATGTGCATTTTGGAATAATTTTGTTAAATTTACACATATATATGTATTTTTGAATTTTTATTGTTAGTATAATGAAATATAACTAGCTTCTGTTTGCTATTTTTGTATCTCATGAAGTTTCTGTACCTGTCTATTAGTTTTGGTTGAAAAATATATAAACCTTAGGATTTTTTATGTAAAAGGCAATGTCATCTGCAAATGAACATCATTTTAACTTTGCATTGTGCTTTGCTAAATTTGTTTTGGGACATTGAGATGATTATGTTTTTTGCATTTTAATCTGTTTTATATTTTATTCTACTATTTCTATTAATGTAATATGGTGTTTTACATTACTTAACTTTTGGAAATAAACCAGGCTTGCACTGTAAGATAAATCTCACTTGATCATGGAATGACATTTTCTTATGTTATTCAGATTGTATTTACTATTATTTCTTCAGCATTACATGAATGCAGGAAATATTGGCTTAGATCTGGATACCATAGAAAAATTATGAAATGCTGAATACCTCATGAATAGAAGTAAGTAGATGAGCCCTTAAGCTCAGAAAGAACTCAAAATATGAGGGAGAAAGAGTTGCCTTCTCAAAGTAGAATTGCCCAATAATGATTTGAATGAAATAAAGCTTTCAGGAGTATACATCAATTAATGACGGGACCTTGGAATATATGAAGTATGAATCTGGCCCAATGAGTGTTGTCTGAAATAGTGCCTGAGGGTGGACCTCTTGGGTCAGAGAACACTCAAAATGTGACTGAGAAGAAGCTGCTTTATTGGAGTGACGTCACCACAGTGACGTGAGTTGGGTAAAGCCTGTGGCAGTGGAGACATCAGGGCACAACTTAATGTAAGAAGAAACAGCTGCAGGAATCTGCTAAAGATCAAAACTTGGAATGTGCAGAAGTATGGATTTAGAACAATTGGAAGTCATAAAAAATGAAGTGGAGCACATAAAGATGGATATCCTAGGTCTAAGTGTGATGACATGGATTAATATTGGCCATTTTGAATCAGATAGTAACATGGCTTACTATGCTGGGAAGGACACAATCCAGAGGAACAGTGTCACATTCACTGTATAAAAGGATATTTCAAGATCTATCTTGAGGTACAATGTTGTCTGTGATAGGCTAGTATCTATCCATATTCAAGGAAATCCAATCAAAGCCTGTAATTAACCTAATCAAAGCTATTACTTAAATTAATTCACCAACCACAAAAGCTAGTGAAGCAGAAATGGAAAAAATAAATCCATATCCTCAGTCTGAAATTGATCAAACATGTAGTCAAGATTCATTGATAATTAGTGAACACTGGAATTCAAAAGTTGGAAACAAACAGGAATAAACAGTAGTTGGAAAATATGGTTTTGAGTATAGAAATTTCAAACTACAACAACCCAATTAAGGCAGGATTACTCATGGCCCTGACCATTCCGGAATGAAGTACTATACCACTGAGCCAGACAAATAATCCCAATTACTTAAGATGCTTGCTGAGGCCAAATGGGAATATGGAATGGTTTGTAGAAGAAGGTATTACAAGTACTGTCTATGAACTGGTAGCCAGTGCAGAATCAAGGATTGTAACTCTTATGAAGATTTCTTCCCTGTATGAATATGAGAAAATCTTTGTTTTCTTCCACTTACTACCCCATTTAATAGCGCAAAAAATAAAATTTGAAAGTGACTATTGTTTTTCTGGTTGTATGCATGTTAGTTGTATCATGTTCATTGGGAATATGACTATTATTGTATGCTATTTATTTGGAAATAATACGGTTTTAGAAAATGTGAATGGGAAAAAAATGAAAATGTGAATGGATGCCAACTTGATGAAGGCTAATTGTTATCTTAAATTAACTTTTAATGTTGTCTGATATATGGCTCCCAGTAATTTACCCCAATCCTAGATTCACTTCTATTCCATAATACAAACTAACCCAACGTAAGATATTATCACTTCTCATGGTATAATCTAAAGTAACACAATGATTCAGTTCAAAGGGGGATTTGTTAAGTATGTTCTATCTCCAGCTATACACCAGCATTTTGACAGAATTCTATCTCTCTGTATTCTGGATTCTTCCTGTCAACTAATCTATACATTTTGGGATGCAAACTTACAGAAATAACTAGACTACTGCCTGACTTCTGACATTGGACTTGCCAGCCCCCCACAATCACAAGAGCCAGCAGAATCTTCCAGAATCTGAGTACCCTCAGACACGTGAGCCAATTTATTGAAGTAAATCAGAATTTCACTTTGCTCTGTATCTCTCTGATACATATATACATTTCACAATTCACTGATATCAAATCAGTGCCAGTTCTACTATTGGACAAGGTAGAACTTCTCCCTTAGGATTTCCGAGACTATAATTCTATTTTTTAAGTTTTACTACCTTTTCATCCACATGCCATACCATTTAATAATTCAGCAATATAAAGAAGAGCTATACAATTGTTACCATAGTTAATCCTAGAACATTTTCTTATTCTGTGTAGTCATTCTTATTCATGTACATTTTTTCTAATTCTGACAAAATGCATATGAAGCAGAACATTCTCCAATTCCACAAGTTCTACTTGTATAATTCAGTGCCATT
Source organism: Tenrec ecaudatus (assembly GCF_050624435.1). NCBI lineage: Eukaryota > Metazoa > Chordata > Mammalia > Afrosoricida > Tenrecidae > Tenrec > Tenrec ecaudatus. The sequence goes on from NC_134548.1 coordinate 88,846,598, forward strand.
GATTATACTTTTCCTTCTGTAAAACCATTATTGATATATTTTTTTCTGAAGTATGCTACCACCATCGACATAAACGCAGAGCTACCTACGCAAAAACACTTCCTTGTTCACCTATAGTAACCACTAATGAATTTTGGCTTCTTTATTTTCCCCCATGTTTTTCTTGATATAGTATCACTTTTCAAATGAGTTGTATACAAGCCCTCAATAACATGATATTTAAAAGAAAAAAATGAGTTGTATATGCATAATCACAATCAGTTCTAGTGCTTTCTCCCCCTTCCCACATTCATTGTTTGTTCCCCAAATCCCACCAGCTTCCCACCTCCCCCATCCCAAATAAGACATTGTAGCTTCCCACCTCCCCCATCCCAAATAAGCCATTGCAGCTTCCCACCTCCCCATCCCAAATAAGCCATTGCAGCTGTTATCATCTGTATACATCTACTCCTTCGGTGCTTCACAAACTGGGAAATCTAACAGAAGCAATAAAAAACAAAATAAAACGGCAAGGATAACAATATAAAGGTAAAATACAAATAATGGGTAAGAAAGAAAAGACTATGGAATAGTTGGGGGGTTTGTGCCAACATGACACCCATAAGAAGATATAGGTGGGGTCTAGCCTGTCAATGAAGTTACAGCCTGACGGTGCCTCCTTGTGTGTGTGGCCATCTTATAAGGAGGATCCTGGGAACTTCCTTTCTCTCTCTGCCTTCACCTTCCTGCTATTAGTCACTCAGAAAGCTGCCAGAGCCACTGCCATTTGATACATGGGATTTTGTATCCACCAGCTGGTGATCTTCTTGCATTCTGCATACTTGCATGTGGCTTCGTGAGTATAAAGAGGGACATATGAATTAGTATCAGATTTATGGACTAGTAGTGGACATATATATTTGAGTTGGACTAGGCTGGGATGTTATCTTTCTTTTTTTCCCAAAAGTTTTATTGGCACAAAGTTCAATCATTCAATCCTATCAAGGGGCATTGTGCAGTCACCACCTCATCAGTCTTAGAGCACACACACACACACACACACACACACAGAGTTAAATCACTTCTTAGAGCAGTTGTACAATCACAATCAGTTCTAGTGCTCCCTCCCCTCTACCACTTTTATCATTTACTCCTGAAATCCCTTTCCCCTCCCTATTACCCACCTCTCCATTCTCTGTAACCACTTGGTATCAGTTATTCTCATTATGTATCCTTTCCTCCTGTGCTTCATAGCTGGGAAACCCATCAGAAAACAATGAGAAACAAAATCACACTAAGGTGGTAAGGCTAAAATCATAATAGTGCAAAGACAAAAATAGAAATAATGTGTAAGAAGGAAAATAACTTCATCAACATTCAAAAATTCAGGGAGGGAATTTTTGTCATGGAACAAGTAAGAGGTACTTGCCCCAGTAAAAATTCAGGTCATGTTGGGTATGTTGAGCAGGGGAGGGTGGCGTGAACTGCCCCAGTATCAAGTTTGAGGCAGTATAATCAAGAATATAATGGTCTCTGCCTGATAGCAAGGCTGTTTGAGACTCTTGCTTTGACTAGATGGATCTGCCAGAGGCTCAGTCTGACTAGATACTCTGCAGACAGATTTTGGGCTCCCACTGTCCTCCATAGCCTTTTACAAATTGGACATTCATAACTTTAGCTCTGATACTTTTCTCTTCACCGTATTTGAATTTTGTTAATCATCATCTTTGGATCACACAGGCTGGTGTGCGTCTTCCGTGTGGACTTAGTTGACTTCTCACTTAGATGGCTGTGTGCTTGAGTACAGCCTTTAAGATCCCAGACACTACTATGAGTGAGAGCCGGACACCATCTACTTTCTTCACCACACTTTTCTGTAGCACCCTTGTTTTCAGTGATTATTTTGTGAAGGTGTGTATCGAGCAGGCCCATAATGTAAGAACTAATTGTTCTTAAGTCAGTGCTAGGATCTAGTGGGAGTCTAATACCCATGCCTGTACCCATGCTATTTTTTTGCTGTGACTTGGGAGTTAATACATATGTCATACCATTTGGTAGTTCAATTCTGTCATATGTAATTGTACAATTGTGTCTATAATCAGCCTTCAAAGATACTTTTCCTTCCTGGACTTCTTTGCATAATCTCCTTTTTTATTACCCCATCCCTCTATATTGCCCCCAACTCTTGTTATATTTTTATTCCCTAAAGGCTCAACTTTGGATGTTTTCTTGATAAATAAGGACTTCTTGATATAAAGCTCTTTCTTACACATATATGAGTATCAATGAATTTATTTTTCTAGTGAATCCAGTTGAACACATACCACCATTAATCTTTAAACAACCAGGGGAGAATTTTTTTGGGGGGTTCACAGAATAACCAAAAGTACTTGAGGGTAGAACAAATTTTTCTTGGGTCAAGATGAAGGTCAATGGACCAAGTATCAAGTTCAAGCTAGCATTATCAAGTTTACATTGCTCTCTATCTGAGAATAAAGCTGTTTGTGTCCTTTGCTTGTGGCTAGAGGGGGTATGCTGAGGCTTAACCAAACTAGATACTCTGCAGATGGCTTTGGGGCTCCCACTGTCCTCCTTATACTTCTAAATATTGAGTGTTTACAATTTAAGCTTTGATACTTTCCCTTCATCATACTTGGGTTTTGTTGTTGTCAATTTTGTAACACCCTAACTTGTGTGCTTCTTCCATGTGGATTTACTTGACTACATTTATTTGGCTGCTTGTGGGCTACCATATGCTCTCTTCGCCACACTTTTCTGAAGCATCCTTATCTTCGGTGATCATTTCACAAAGGCTACTATCAAGCAGGGTCATGTAATCAGAATGAACAGTTCTTGGATTGGAGCTAGAGTTAAGTGGGAGCCCAGAATCCATCTGCTTGTCCACGAATTCTGCATGACTCTGGTTTACATTGGCGGCCCGTTATGGTGTTAATCCTGTGATCTCCCTCTCAGCAGCTCCTTTGCATTGTTCTCTGAGCAGTCCCTCCCCTATGGGCTACACAGTCGCCATTATGCAGTCACTGTCTGAAGTCCTTTTCAGGGGAGAGAAAACATAGTCTCTAACTCTTTTTTGGAGTAGAAATCCTGATATCTTCCCCTTGGAGCTGCAGGTGGTTTTAAAGTGCAAGCCTCGCAGATGGACGTCCAGTGCAACCACCATAGCACCAGGGCTCCTGCAAAGACAATGGGGTGAAATGTATGCAACTCTGAAAGAAAAATAGACTACAGCAGGCAAACATTCCGAAAATGATGGGCATATCAACTTTCTTATTGAATAATGGCTAATTTTTGGAAAATATTTTGCAATTTATTTTTTATAATGTTCTACTACAACACATTAAGTTGCCAAACTTGACATGAGAGAGAAAAAAGAGCTTCAGAAAATTAGCAAGCCTGCTTGTGCTAGTTTTGTTCTTCAAGTCAGCCAGATGCCCTTCGGTTAATGAACAGATTGCTCATTGTAAAATTAACAAATTGTTAACTTAAATATTAATAAAATGACCATATCATAAGCAGTCATTATTAAATATATACAGTAGTTAGTACTATCATAAAGACTCATGTTATATGTTCTGAAAACCCATAAAATCTACTTGAAGTAACTGGTAGTCTTGACGCTTTCTAATAATTTGGCCCTAAAGCTTCACATTTTTGAGGTGGGGGGAGGAAAAAAGTGTGTCATTGAAGAAAAATAATGATGAGTTTTCTCGAATTTCAAGAGCTTAACATAACTGAAAAGACAACAAGAAGGGAAAATCAGCAATGCCTAAAGATCAAAGGAATCACTATGGGAAGATTATATAATAAACACTAATAAGTGAGAGAGCTGAAGCAAAAAGGGAAAAAGTTGTATGTTCACAACTCTGTTGTGCTCCCATAATGCAAGGCTGATTCTTAAACTTGTCCAAAGTACTTAGAACAACTTTGAAACTATTATCTGCAGAGTTCAAAGGCTTTAGAGTAGAAGTGACACTTCCTAAAACAAGAAGCCTGGATTTACTCCACAAACTGGAACTCATTCCAAGACCTCTTAGAGAGAAGAAGTAAATGAAGTTGTGAAAAATTAGCATGCAGCTAAAAAATACAAAAATAACAAACATACACAAAATAACCAAATGAATTTTAATATAGTTCCAGGTTTGAGAAATTCGTAAATAAAGATTCTATCTTTCAGAAAACACATTACAATATACTAGTATTAAAATCTGTTCATTTTAATGAATGCAAATATACATATACATCTATATATTTATTAGCTTTACGGGCCTACTATACAATTCAATGGTTTAAATATATTAAACAGTTGTGCAATCGTCACCCAAATAAATTTGAGAACATTTGGTTCATTTTCCTACCCATTATTATTAGGTCCTCATTACCCTCTCTTATATCTGAAGTTATTCATTTTCCAAAGCCCACTGCCATGAGGACAGGACTATTCACATTCCTGACCAATGGTCTGAGGGAGTTCATTGAAGGCTTAATTCACATGGGGACGCTGCAAATGAATTTTTGCTTTTCACTGTCATCCTCAGTCTTCTGCATGCTAGACACAATGGTCCCATCTGATCTTGGAGTTTGCTATTTACAATCATTAAATCACATGGGCTGATGTGCTCCTGCTATGTGTACTTAGCTCATATCTCACTTACATGGCTGCTTGTTTTTCTAAGATTGTCACTCTTTTCCATGGAAGAAAGCCTTATTTTTCTCCTGCAGAAGGACTGGTGGTTTTGAACTGCATTACTATTTGCAGTAAAATTAAAACTAACTTAATGCTTATTTTAGTGAAAGTTTAATAAAGTATTTGCCATGTCCACATTTTTTACATGTGACATCAGATCTAGTCATCATCTAGTCACCATCACCAAGACTTTTATAAATTTCCCCATAACTCTTAGCAAAACACCAAACAAATGGCATATTCTCTACAAAATAGCTTTAGTGTCTATACATTTGCCTATAGTGTATGCTTGTATAAGTGAGATTATTCAGTGTCTGTTTTTTTGTGATGGACTTATTTTATTCTGCATAATGTTTACAAGTTCAGCTACCTTATACACTATATTTTGCTTATCTATTCATCTGTCAATGCAAACTTTTGCAATAGCATACCAAAATTCTGAACTAGTGTAGCTCTCTCTATTCTACCTTTTGGGCTATAACGTGTCTTTACTTCTTTAGTATGTCAAGACAGTCTTATCAGTTTTGCTTAATTACGGTAAGTCATCAGAAAATAGGATAAGTTAAAAAATACCAACAAAAATATATTTGTACTTCTTATATACATAATATTTATTATATTTTAGTGAAAGGTGACACCGAAAAATTAAATCCTTATTAAACAATTTCTGTACAAATTGTGCTTTGACATTGGTTACATTTTTTTCAATGCATTATCTCTGTTTTCTTCCTGGTTCTGTTTTCATTAACCTGGATTTCCTGCTTCAGCTTACCATCTACTCTTTGCTTTAGAGTGAGTTTTTACTATTTTGTTTCATAGAGATGGTAGTTTAAAAGAGTACAGTACTCATAAATGATATTATTAATTTATGAGCCAATCTGCTCTCTAGCCGAAAAATGAACTCTGGAAATAGTTAACATTCAAAGCTCAAAATACAGCTCAATCCAATAGTCTCATGTTTTTCTTTAATATCAATTGATCCATAAGACTGTACTTTTTAAGAATTTGAGTTTTGTTTTACATATTTTCCCTATTTTTTCCTGATCTATCTATTGTGTCCCTCATCAGAATGGTTGGTAATGTTACCAGGGCACCATCTAGTTTATCTGGTCTCAGTCTAGACGAGGGCCTTGTTTCTTCACAATAAATAGCATGAAGATAGAAACAACCTAAGGCCTCATCAGTGAAAGGGCAGTAATGAAACCATGAAGCACCACATGGCAGGATACACCTGGAGAAGTTTATATTGAGTGAAAGCAACTAACCCGGAAAAGAAAAAATATTGTATAAACCACCCATTGTGAAAGGAAACAGCAAGAAAAAGGTTTTCCTAATAAAATAATAGACTTTGGCAGCCAGAGTAGGGTGGGGGCAAAGACTGAAGTAGTAGGCTAGAGGAGTAATCGGTGTCACCTTGGGTGCATGGGGAGATAGTCTTCCATGAGAGGGAGAAGAGCAAAATCAAAGCAGGGCGAGGACTGTCATGAGACCTGATACATGGTTCTTGGATACAAACTTCATGAGCTGAAATGTCAGCATCCACCTAGTTTTGCAATAATTTTTTAATGATATAGATAAAATTTAACAATTACCTTCTTTATCAGGTTTAATGATTAGCTTTACTTGAAGTGTTTAAGTATGTGAGAAAGTTTGACCTGTTAGAGAAATGTAAAGAGCTTTTAGAAAAGCGGACCATATTAAATTTATAACAGAAATTCATAAAATTTAAAGAAACTGTATTAACTACATTTGTATGCAGAAATAATTAAGAAAGGTGGTTCCATTCAATTTGCGGATAAGGGCTCCCTTAAAAGTGGTTGTTAAAACATCTAGGGTTATAAGTAGAAAAGATAGGATTTCTAAGATTATTCATTCAACATATTTGCTGAGTGTTGACTATGTGCCAGGCACTGTTATGGATAATAAAAATATAGCAAGAAACAAACGAAGGCAAAAATTTGCTATCTTTATAGGGAATGCATTCATTATAGTAGGAGCTTTTAGTTGCTAAATATTTAAATAAGTTGTAAAATGTTTTGATTTAATACATAGGTCATTAATATTAAAACAGCTATAGTCTTTTCATTGCTCAATATTTCCCTGTAGAACAAGAAATGTCTCATAGGGGCAAGCGCCTTCCTAGTCTTTTTATCATTTGTGATTAGTTTATGCAGAATTCTCAACAAAAGTGGATAACTTGAATGTTGAATATTCTCCTATATCATCTGAATTTTTTCCACATTATATGAAATCCGAGTTAACAGAGATTGTCTCCTGAAAATGTAAATGCATCAGGGAAGATGAAGGAGCTATCAGATATTTACATCTTTTAATAATTTGATTTTAAAAACCAGCTAGAACTTTTAAGTTTCCTTCATATTTGAACTTTTACTATGCTCGCAGGTCTCCCCTGTTCAGGAGGAGTCAAGTCATGTACTGTGAGCGTGGTTCCTTCTTGAATTTTAATTCCTGCCTGGTCTGTATTTCTGTTTCTTATCAACCTGCCTTCATATCAGTAAGCTGTAGTTGACTAACAGCCTAAACTGAACTTAAATTTGATCTAATCTTGAGTAAAATTGGTAGTCTCACTTCCAAAGTCACAAAGCCCAGTCTCAGATCTACGTCTGTCTGCTGCTTCTTTTCCCCTCCTCATGGATGCCCCCTTCCTTGGCTTGCATACCGATATAAATCCTTCTGTGGCCTACCCTCATTTATTTTAATCGTTGGGAATTATATAATAAATATTTAACATAATTTATTTACTTTTCATTTCAGTTTAATTTTACATTTGGAAAAACGGAGAAATGGAGTTAAGTGCTCGCAAATGGGTTCTCACTACTAGAAGCTCTGTGAACGACAGAAGAAAACACTACCAGCCTTTGCACCAGCCTCCCAATTGTTCTGTTTGCGATCATTATTTCAGACACTGTGTCAATCTATGTTGTTAAGGGTCCTCCCATTTTTAACTGCCCCTCTACTTCACTGGTGGTGTCGTGGTTATGAGATAGGCTGTGATCCACATGGTCTGCAGTTTGAAACTACCAGCAGCTCCATGGGAGAAAGACTGGGCTTTCTACTCCTGCAAACACTTACAGTCTCAGAAACCCACATTAGCATTGCCCCGATGGCAATGAACTTTTGTTTTGATTTTTTTATACTTCACTAAGGTTTATGTCCTTTTCCCAGGGACTGGTCTCTCCTGATAACATGTCCAAAGTTTGTTGATAACATGTCCTAAGTCTTGCCATCTTCACTTATAGGGAGCATTGCGGTTGTACTTCTTCCAAGTTCATTTGTTCCTCTGGCAGTCCATGGTACTTTCAATATTCTTAGTCACCTCAGTAATTCAAATGCATCCATTTTGGGGCAGTATCCCTTATTCATTGTCAAACTTTCGTATGCATCTGAGGCAATTCAAAATACCATGTTTGGTTCAGGCTCACCCTAGTCCTCAAAGTGACATCCTCGTGTTTTAACATTGCAGCGGTCCTGTGCAGTGGAGTTTCCCAATGCAATACATCATTTGATTTCTTCACTGTTGTTCCCATAATCGGGAATCCAAGCAAAATTACATCCTTGACAACTTTAATCTTTTCTCCATTTATCTTGATGCTGTCTATCAGACCAGTAGTGAGGATTTGGGTTTTCTTAGCATACAATTTTAATCCATATGGAAGGCTGCAGTTCTTGATCGTCATCAGTAAGTGCTTCAAGTCCTCCTCACTTTCAGCAACCAAGATTGCATCATCTACTTATCACAGGCTGTGAGAAATCCTTTCTCCAAATCTGATGCCACATTAGTCTTCATATAGTCCTGCTTCTAGGATTATTTGCTTATAAAATAGGATAAGTATGGTGAAATGATACAACTATGATGCATTCCTTTCCTGATTTAAAAAAGGACAGCATTCCCTTATTCTGTTTGAACAATTGACTCTTGGTCTATACAGGTTCCTCACGACCATCATGAATTGTTCTGGAATTCACATTCTTCTCAATGTTGCCAATAGTCTGCTATGATGGATACAGTTGAGTGCCTTTGCAGAGTTGATAAAATATAAACATTTTTTTCTGTTATTCTCTGCTTTCAGTCAGGATTCATCTGACTTCACCACCAACATTATTCATACCACATCCTCTTATGACTCTGGCTCAAACTGCTGGTAACTCCCTGATGATGCATTGTTGAAACATTTTCTTTAGGTTACTTCACAAAAGTTTATTCACATGTAATTTTAATGACAATTTTTGATAATTTTCTTATTGTGTTGGGTCACTTTTCTTTGGAATTGGTACATATATGGTCTCTTCTAGTCAGTTGGTCAAGTAACTATCTTTCAACTTTTTTGCTTGGACAAGTGAAATTCTTACATTTCTTCATCAGGTTGTTGAAACATTTCACTTGATATCCAGTCAAGTCCTGGAACCGTATGTTTGCCATTGTTTTAAGAGAAGCTTGGACTTCTTCCTTCAGTACCATTGGTTTTGGGTCACACGCTACCTTTTGAAATGTGTACATGTTGATCAGTTCTTTCTGGTACAGTGGCTCTGTGTATTCCTTCTTTTGAAGTTTTCTGTATCATTCAATGGGATTCCTATTAGCTTAGTCGTTAAGCATTGGGCTACTAACCTCAATGTCAGCAGTTAGAAACCACCATTTACTCCACTGGAGAAAGAACATGGTTTCAACTTTTGTAAAGAGTTAGTCTCAGAAACCCACAGGGTCAGTTCTACCCTGCCATAGAGGATTGCTATGAGTAAGAACTGACTCTATGGCAGGAAGTTTGGTTTCGGTTTGGTATGATTCAATGTTTTCCCCATGGAATTCTTCAATATTGAAACTCAACGCTTGATGTTGTTTTCTTCAATACTTTCAGCATAAGATACCCTGCGCATGTTCTTCCTTTTTGGCTTTCTAACTCCAGGCCTTTGCACATTTTGTTATGATACTTATAGAACTGTCCATTTAAAGATTTTGTTCAGCTCTTTTATTTCATTTTTCTCATCTCGCTGCTATTGCATCAATACATATTCATAGCAACCCGATAAGACAGGGTAGAACTGCTGCTGTGAGTTTCTGAGACTATACCTCTTTAGAGGAGTAAACACCTCCATCTTTCCCCCTCAGAACTGTCTCTGTGAACTACATTATGTCCGTTGACCTTGAGGCTCCCCATGATTATGGTCCCAAAGCTATAGACCCAGTGACTCATTCCCACAAGTATTAGATTATGGCTATGAAATTTACATAACTTATCCACCTAATTTCACTCTTATAAGCAATAATATGTTTACAACACATACAAATATGATGGTAGAAATATCTGTTTTTTATTTGTATCTCCCAGGTATCTAGTGATGTTGAGCAGTGTTTTTTCATGTGTATGCACTGACTACTACAGTCAATGACAGAGAAAATTTTAAATTATGTAAATTCTAAAATTGATCAAACAATCAAAATGCATTGGTTCTTTGGTGAAAGTTGGAAACAAAAAGGAAAGATTAATAGTGTATATATATATAGCCTTGCAATGGAAATGAACCTACAAATTGCATGAAAGAATTTTGCGAGGACTTCTTTACAAATATTTTTATTCCACAACATAAGTATCAACTATAAAGGCGAACCTCACCAAATACAGTAGACAGGATTTAAATGGACAGCATTTGTGGGAAAAGATGGTGGAGATTCGGAACACCATCAGCTAAAACAAAGCCAAGGGATGACTATGGAGCCGAGCATCAATTGTTCATATGTAAGTTCAGGTTAAAGCTGAAGAAAATGAGAACAATTGTATGAGAGTATAACCTTGAGTATATCACTCTGGAGTTTAGAGATAATCTTAAGATCAGATTTGATACATTAAGAAATTATAATTGAAGACCTGATGAATAATGAGATAACATTAAGAACATCACGTAGGAAGAAAGACATTACTATAGAAGAAGCAAAAAAATACCAAATTGGCTGTCATAAGAAAGACCCTAAAACTTGATATTGGACATAGAGTACAAAGCACATAGAAGAAATAATGTAGAAGACTTGAATAGATTTCAAATGCCAACTCTAGAAGAAAAAGTAAAGCAAAGCAATGAAATGTGCAGACAAAATGAACTAAAATGCCCAGCATATCTCCAGCTGGAAAAAAACTGATGAAAGAATTCAAGCCTTCAGTCAGTGGCAATATTGAAGAATTCTATAAGCAAAATAGTGAATGATGGAATATGCAACAGAAGAAGGTGGAAAGAAAACAGAGTCACTGTATGGAAAAGAGGTGGTCAAAATCCCACCATTTCAAAAGATAGCATATGACCAAGAACCAGTAGTACTTAAGGACGAAATCTATACTTTACAGAGGTATTTGTGAAGTTCAAGGTTCTAGGAATTGATGGAAATTTTTTTTTTTTTAGTTCAAGGATCGTTTGCTGGCCCTTAGGAGCGTTTTCCAGTCCAGTCTGTTGGGGCACCACGCCCTGGCCCCGAAGTCCACTTTCAGCATTCCCTGGGGACCTTGCCACTCCATTCCCTTGCTGTTCCGCGGCACTCCCCCAGTGATTTGCCTCGGTGTGGTGGGATCAGGTCAGGTGCAATTCCCACACTGTGTCTCCGGTGCTGTCCCCTGTATCGCCCTTAGTCACTGAGGGGCATCATGTCTCATAGTGGGGCCAGCCATGTTGTTCTCTCTGTGGACTGGCTGCTCTACTCAGGAACATCATCATCACGGCCTGGTGGGCCTATTGATGGAAATTTTATTGAAATGTTTCAACAAGCTGCTGTATCACTAGAAGTACTCACTCATCTATGCCAAGGAATTTGGAAGGCCACAACTAGCCAAGTGACTGGAGGACACAAAATAGGTATCCATTCTGAAGAAAGTTTACCTAACAGAATTAGGAAGTTATTGAACAAAATAATATACAAGTAAAATTTTTCTGACAATATTTAACAATGAATGCAACAGTACATCACCAGGGAGCTGCCAGATATTCAAGCCAGATTCAGAAGAGGATATGGCATGCAGAATGTCATTGCTGATCTAAAATTGATCTTGACTATAAGAAAAGCCTCCTAGAAATATATTTACTACCTTTTTCTTGACTTTGTAAAGACATTTGACTGTGTGGAACAAAGCAAACTATAGATAATGTTGTGAAAATGATATTTTATTGTGCTCATACTCTAACTGTATAAAGACAATTAGGAAGTCCTTCATACAGAACAAGGGAGTACTGATTGGATCAAAATCATGAAAGGTATCTGTCATGGTTGTATCATTTCAACATAGTTATTGAACCTCTATTATGAGCAAATGATTCAAGAAGCTACACTGTATGGAGAATGACATATGAGGATTGGGAAATGACACATTAACCAGGGGTTAATGACACAAACTTGCTTCCTGAAAGCAAAGAGAACTTGAAGTACTTACTGATGAATATCAAAGACCATAGTTTTCATTGTGGATTACAACTTACTGTGTTAAATCAAATATACTCATAACTTAAACCGTACACACCACTGTGACAAATGGAAACATATGGAAGTTGTCACCACCACTTGTGTGTCAGTTTGTTGTACTGTGATGACTTGTGTGTTGCTGTGATGTTGGAAGCTATGCCACTGATGCTTCAAATGTCAGCGGGGCCACCAAATCTGAAGAGACCTCAGTGGAGCTTCCAAACATAGGACAGCAAAGAAAGGCTTAGCTCCCACATGGGAAGAAGCAGCCACTTAAAACCTTGTTTTCAGAGCACTGTCAGATACTGAAGGTCTAAACAAAGGAGGGACATTGGTCAGAGATAGTGCCATAGGATGGGCCCCCAGGGACACATTAAAAATATGGCTGAAGAAGAACTGGTTTCTTGGAAGGAAGTTCACCATGGCAACCTGAGTGGGGTAACTCCTGTAAGAATAGAGCCATTGAGAATCTTCATTTACTGATGTGGCATGACTCTAAATAAGGAGAAACAGGTACAAACATCTTCTATCCATCAAAACTTGGAATGTGCAAAGTATGAATTGAGGAAAATTGGAAGTGTTCAAAAGTGAAATAGAATAAATAAAGATTGATATTCTAGGTATAAGTGAACTGAAATGGACTGGTGTTAGCTATTATGCACCAGAAAATAATGTAACTTATTATTCTGGGAATAACTTAATCCAGAAGTATGGCCTGGATAGGATATAGTAGGAATGTATCTAGCCTTCAAGGAAATCCAGGCAATATAACTATTACTCAAATTTATGGACCACAAAAGCTAGTGATGAAGAAATTAAAGATTTCTACCAATGACTTCAGGCTGAAATCACTCAAATATACAATCAAGATGCATTGATATTTATTGGTGATTGGAATTCAAAAATTGGAAACAAAGAGGAAAGTACAATCTCTGGAAAATATAAAATTGGTTATAAGAATGAAGCTGGAGATCACATGATAGAATTTTGCAAAACCAATTACTTTTTTATAAAAGATACCTTTTTACTCATATGGAGTACATTGAAATCAAATTGACTACCCAGATGGAGTACACTGAAATCAAATTGACTACATCTGTGGGAAGATGCAATGGAGAAATTCAATATCAGCAGCTAAATCTGTTCCAGGGGCTAACTGTGGAACGGATAATCAATTATTCATATATAAGTTTGGGATGAAACTGAAGAAAATTAAAATATGTCTATAGGAGCCAAAATAAGACCTTGAGTCTATCCCACCTGATTTTTGAGATAATCTCAAGAATAGATTCACAGCATTGAACATTAATGACAGAAGACCTGATGAGTTGTGTGAGGTATCAAGACCATCAATCATGAAGAAAATCAAGAGTCATTGAAACTACAAGAAATAAACGCTCAACATAGGTGTCAGAAGAGATTTTGAATTTTGCTCTTTATCATAGAGTAGCTAAAGCAAATGGATAAAAGAATGAAGTCAAAGAGTTGAATAGAAAATTTCAAAGGGCAGTTCGAAAAGACAAAGTCTAATACTATAAAGAAATGTGCAAAGACCTGGAATTAGAAAACCCAAAGGGAAGAACATTCTCAGCATATATCAAACTGAAAGAACGCAAGGCAAAATTCAAGTCGTAAGTTGCAACCTTGAATGAATCTATGGGCAAAATATTAAGTGATTCAGAAGCATCAAGAGGAGATGGAAAGAATACACAGAGTCACTGTAATGAAAGAACTATTCAACATTCCAAAGTTTCGGGAAGTAGCATATAACCAAGAACCAACGGTATTGCAATATGGAGTTAGCCTACAATGGCCCAATATCCCTCTCTCAAGAGTGTATTAAGAATTAGTATGAGGGGCTAATCAATGACAATATTAATGGAAGATCTTTATGCCCCAGAAAACTACCATAAATTAACAAGGAGGTCTCTAAAGGGAGCTAAAGACAGCTTAAAAACTAAGTAACAACAAAAAATAGATCCAGGAATGGGTTATGGGTTCACACTAAATCCTAGCTCCAAATTAAGAATAATTAATTCTTACATCGTGACCTTGCTCAAAACCCTCAGGAAAGGAACACGGAAGATATGGTTGCTATAGCAAACTGTGGTGAAAAAAATTAGATGGTGTCTGGCTATCAGATAAAATAGCATCTGGGGTCTTTAAAAGCTTGCTTCCAAACAAATAGCCATCTAAGTGAGATGTCAACTAAGTTCACGTGGAAGAAGAACATCAACACAGTGAACAAAGGATTGTAAATCATGCTATCTGAAGCTCAATGAATGAATGGTATCAGAGCCTAAATTGTTAGATTCTGATTTGCAGAAGGTTATGGGTGACAGTGGAAATGACTAACAAACATGGGGAAAGTGCTCACAATCCCTAGCCATCCGGGAGATACACTTTAGAATGACAATGAGATACCACCTTGCAACCACAATGGTAGCCCAATTAAAAGAATAAACAAAAGAAAATAACCAATGCTGGAGAGGTTGCACAGAGAATAGAAGTTATATACACTGTCGGTAGACTCGTAAATATGTATAACCGCTAAGGAAAATGATATGGAAACACTTAAAGCAGCTAGGGATTGAAATCCCATAAAACCGAGCAATACCATTATTAGGCATAAAGAATAAAGGCATTACCCCAAAGAAATAAGAGATATAACATAAGTGGATATATGTTCTCCCGTGTTTATAGCAGTGCAGTTTACAATAGCAAGAAACTGGAAGTGGCCCAAATGCCAAACCTTGGAAAATGGATAAAGAAACTATGGTACATACACACAACAGAATACTATGAATCGCTAAAGCACAGATATGGAAGCATGAAAGCCTGCTGCTTGACATGGAAGGACCTGGAAACCACTATTGTGAGTGAAAATAGGCGATTCCAAAATATAAATATTGTGTGAGTCCACTACTATAAACTGAAACAATAATAAAATACAATTTAGAGACCATTTCTCAAATAAGGGGGTAGAAAATCTGCCTACCATCCATGAACCATACATTACTCCCCTTAGAGGCACTTCATAAAAATCACCTCAATAGAGGACACCCACCTCACATTGGCTGGGGTCACTTGTCCCAAAGATGGGGAAAGGGAGAAGAGGATTCATTTGATGCCATGTAACACTGAGATAAGGCTGCCACACATCAAGAAGACCACCACAGGAATGAGAGGAGAATCTTATTGGAAAATCAAGTGAAGAGCAGGGGGTGAAGGTTTCTACATGTCAGTGGAAGCACTTACATTTCTGTTGGTGGGTATAGTGAGAAAACGGGGACAAGAATCTCTCACCAGGAAAGGATGCTAAACAATAATTGTAGGAAACAGGGGGAGAACAAACTCAGCTCTGTGTTCCTGGGTAGACAGAATACATTTGTAGCCAACCCTCTGTGAACCATTCCATGAACTAAGCACTATGACGACCTTCCAGGGAATCCCTATTGACTACACCATGAAGACTTGGCATGGAAGGCCAACTGAATGAACTTGGCCCTACCTCAAAACTCCCTGCAGCCCTTGGACTTGGGACTAAAATTCTCTGTTGGGAGAGGAAGCAAAGGATGGCCACCCCAACACTGTGGAAATGACAGTCACTGGACCTTGGGTGGGACCCCTGTCATAGTGGGTGTTCAATGATTGAACCAGAACCACCACATATGCTTTATCTCAATACTTCCCTTGCATTAATATGACAGGCAGATCTTATAGGCAAGGATCTGCCCTTGTAAGCAATGTTACAGGAAAGTTTCCCCTAGGACCCCAAACCGATGTAAATAATGTAAACAAAGCTTAGTCAGTTAAGAAATTGATCTATACAAAGCGACTATTCGTGAATAAACTCCTCATATCAACAGTACTTTAAATTCTATGTCATTTAATACATTATTTACGCTATTAATGCAATCGCCTTCTAACCCAGGGGAATGATCAACAATGTTTTTCCTTTTTGATTCTTTTGGTTTTTGATTTGTGTGTGTTTGTTTGCTTGCTTGTTTTGTGTTTTTGTTGCTGTTCTTCTTATTTTTTGTTTCAGTTTTTGTCATAATATGACCCCTAAAGTAAACCAGAGTTGTTCATAAACCATAAACAAGCAGATGGATTATGGACTTTCACTTAATCCAAGAACAGTCAGTTCTTAAAGAATGGGTCTTCTCGATACTCACATTCATGAAGAGATCACTGAAGAAAAGGGTGCTACAGCAAAGTGTGGTGAAGAAATAAGATGGTGCCTAGCTATCAATTGGAATAGCGTCTGGGGTTTAAAGGCTTAAATCTAAATAAGCAGCCACCTAAGTAGGGCAACAACTAAGTTCACACAGACAAAGCACACTAACCTGTGCGGTCCAAAGATGACAATTAAAAAAGAACAAATAAGACAAAGGGAAATGTTTCAGAGCTTAAATTATAAACACCCAATTTGTAGAAGGCTATGGAGGATGGTGGGAGACCAAAATTCATCTGCATATTATCTAGTCAGATTAATCATCTGGCAGCTCTCCTCTGGCCACAGGCAAGGGATTCAAACAGCTTTATTATCAGACAGAGATTATTGGAAACTGTTTCATGGTGGACAGAGCTATGGTATAGTATGATACATGGTCAGTAGATCTCCCTCTTGACCCCACCTGAATTTGTTCTAGGGTATAATATTTCTCGCTTGTGCCATGACAGAATTTCTGTAACATTGATGGTGGTCTTTTCTTTCTTACTCTTTACTTGTATTTTTATATTATTGTTTATTCTTTCTGTTCATTTTTTAAAGTGTTTCTGTTAAATTTTCCAGCTTAATTGAAGCACAACATAAGTGGATGCATAGAGACAATAATGGATGCAATGGTTTATGGGGGACACATGGTGGGAGGGTGCGGAATTAGGGAGGGAACACTAGAAATGATTATGATGATGTATATACAATTCTTTCTAAAAGTTATATAACTATGGAAGTGTATGATATGTGAATTTTTTATTGGGAAAGCTACTAAAACAAAACAAGCAAAAACAAAAACTTCACCCATGGTAACCAGGGTGAAGGAGGAAGAGTTTTTGCTGAGGCGCCATTGAGTTCATTGTGGTAGAGTAATTTAGAAAAGAATATCTATAATGGTTTCACAACACGAAGAGTATAATCAATGGCACTCAATTATTCACTTAGAAGTTGTTCAATTGGAAAATGTTTTTTATATATATTTTGCCATAATTTAAAAAATAATTACACTTATAAGAATGAGAACAAGGAAGAAGAACATGTCCTAAAATTGATGGTGGTGATGGTTGTAGAATTCTTCTTGATATGAGTGAACTATTGGATTGTGTGATATGTGGATGAAGTGTCAATAAAACTGCTAAAAATAAAAAATCTAGACTTATTCCTTATGATGATGGAGAAATCCTGAGAGTATTACCCGGGATTTCCCTCAAACTATTAATTTATAGTATCCCCTGAAGTCACCTTTAACTGAATACATCATACCAAAAAGTTAACAGCTATTTTCATTCTTATAGGAGCAAGCTGTGGGTGGTTAAGTAAATAGACGTGAAGTTATTAGAACAGAATAACAAAAATGTTAACACATGTGAAAAATGTTAATGCCATTGATCATTTTGGCTAGAAACTGGAATGGGATCAAGTTTTGATGCTGACATTAAAAAAGAGTTTGAAAATAAAACAAAAAAATGTATTGCCACTCTTAGTATTCAATCAGTAATATATTTTTGTTTTAGCCCGAGTTCTCTAGAGAAGCAAAACCAGTGAAACTTAAACACGTGTATAGATAGAAGTATGTATCAAGAAAATGGCTCAAACAGTTGTAATTTCCCAGTCTCTGGGTAGATGTCATGCTAGAGGATTCTTCTGAATCATAATAGGGTTAATGAACCCAAGATCTGCAGATCAAACACCAGTCTTCGTTGCAAAGTAAATGAATTAAGGTTGGCAGGTGTGTTAGTCTGGGTACTTTAGAGAAACAAATCCACAGAAACTCATGTATAAGAGAGAGTTTTATATAAAGTTTAAGTGCACATCAAGGAAAACATCCCAACTCAGTGCTGCCCAAACCCACAAGTCCAACATTAACCCATATGTCTGACACCAATCCACAAAGTCCTCCTCAATCTCACAAAACACATACTATGATGTCGACTGCAGGAGGAAAGCCGAATCAGTGAACAT
Source organism: Tenrec ecaudatus (assembly GCF_050624435.1). Taxonomy (NCBI): domain Eukaryota; kingdom Metazoa; phylum Chordata; class Mammalia; order Afrosoricida; family Tenrecidae; genus Tenrec; species Tenrec ecaudatus. The sequence continues at coordinate 88,864,925 of NC_134548.1, forward strand.
GCAAGCATCTCAGTGCTGGCAGGGGCCTCCGCACAGCTGCTCCAGCATACAGGGCTGAGTTTGGGTAGGTCCATGCTGCGGCTTCTCCTGGGGGATGTCTTGCAGGAAGTGAGCCTTGCCTGCTGAAGCAGGAATTAACTAAGGCAGCTGCACCCTGGTCTGACCATCAAAAAGCAAGAGACCTGAGAAATCGAAAGGCGAGGCTCACCAAACCATTTATCTCTCCACCCTTCAATTAACCCCACGTGTTTAACAGCCAGGTAGGCACAATAAACTTTAACTATATCAGCTGGTAAGATGGCAGGCTGCTGACAAGTCCCATGATAGGCAGACAATACAGTAAGTTTCTGTTTCAAGTCCAAAGAACCAGAGCTTGATGAGTCAGATGCAATATTCAGATTTAGCAAAAGCAAGCAAATTTTTCACAGCATCCAAAAATATGTGAAGCAAGCCACACTCTTAAGGAGATTTCATCATAGAATGTGATAAGGTCATAACTTCCCAACCAATGAGAATCCTGACCAAAGTAGACACAAAACCTTGACTAACACAGTGCACCCCTTGTGAACTTGGCACCTTATCTATCCCCTAAATCATACATAATCTTACTAAAAACAATAATAAAATCATACATGTGCAGAACATAATATAACAAACATGTACAACTTAATATGCACTAACACCATTTACGTCTTATATTTTATAAATAAATGAAAAATGGAAGCATACATAAAATGAAGAAATATTTAGAATGATTACAGATTGTTTTTTTCTGAAACAGATAACATGATAATAGCTAGTTTTTAGAACTACTTTCTCCCACCACCAATTCATATTCCCTGTACCCTCAACTAGCACTTCAGCTGATCTTGGTTCTTTGTCAGCAGGAGTGACCCAAAACTTCATTGCTAAAGGGTCTAGGCCATTAGTAGTCATGTCAGAGTTATGTTGATGTAGTTTACCACTGATGTCAATCACAAGGCATGGTAGTACTAAGATGATCTAAAGAACCTACTGGGTAACAGACATTCTCCATTACCTCCATTATACACTATGAGTTAAATTTCCTCTTGATAATCAAGATCAATTACACCACTCAGTACAGGAAAGCAAGAGGAACCCAATGTAGCTTGGAGGCCACCTCAACTTCCAGTTAATCATGCAATACAAATATCTTTGTTTCGTGGCCTGTTCATAGAGGTATGTCCACAGAGCTTTTCCTTGTACCTCCTTGTCACCATTTTCCTTGACTATCCAGGCAAACCATTACCCACAGCCTAGGATCTATATAGTTACACATCTGTTTATTTCTCCTTTCAAACAATGTAAACACCAAAGTCAACTAATCATAAAAATCGCCCCATGAGAGCCTAAGTGCAGATTGAGAGAAGGAAGGTAATGTGAAAAGAATGGAGAACATTAGCATTGGGGCCCGTTTTTCATGAAGTTTATTTGTACTTTCAGGTCCTTCTCTAGCCCCAAGTCATATATACCACTTCCATTTCATGTTATGGTTCTAATGTGTACTTTCAAATTTATAAAGCTGTGGGCAGACAACATCCACTCATAATAGTAGTTCAGGCTGCATGTTCACTTGGTGGCTCATGGTCTGGTGTTAAGTCCTTACTTAAGATCAGTAACAAGCCAAAACTGTTTCTCAAATGAGAGAAGTTACAGTATATGTAGTGAATTGCAGAACTTTGATCCAACATCCTAGGGGTATGAGCTCGATTCACCAATAGTAGTCTGCCAAACACTCTAAACTGCATCTCTATCTGCTACTGACATTTCAATTATCATTGAACCAGCTGAGTCATAAGACTCAAGTGAAAGAGCAGCTTGCAGGGCAACTTAAGGCCATTGCAGAAAACCAGCAGTTATATTTTAAGTAGCTTTTAAAAAATCATTTTTGAGGGCTTGTACAACTCTTAACACAATCCTCACATGCACACATTGTGTCAAGCACATTTTTACATTTGTTGCCTTCATCATTTTCAAAACATTTTCTTTCTACTTGAGCCCTTGGTATTAGCTCCCCATTTTCCCTCCCTCCTTCACTCGTGAACCCTTGATAATGTATAAATTATTAGAAATTTTTCACATCTTTAACTGACTGATGTCTCCCTTCACCCATTTTTCTGTTGTCCGTCTGCCTGGGAGTTAGGTCATTGTCATAGGTTCCCCTTTTCTCTCCCCACCTTCCCTTTACCCTTCTGGTATCGCTACTCTCAACATTGGTCCTGAGGGATTTATCTGTCCATCTGTCCTGGATTCCCTGTGTTTCCAGCTCATACCTGTACCCCAGGTACATGCTCTGGTCTCTCCGGATTTGTAGGGTAGAAATGGAGTCATGATAGTGGTTGGGAGGAAGCATTAAAGGACTAGAGGAAAGTTGTATGTTTCATTAGTGCTATACTGCATCCTGACTGGCTCATCTCTTCCTTGTGACCTTTTGTAAGGATGTCCGATTGTATGTCTACAGATGGGTTTGGGTTCTCCACTCCGCACTCCCCCTCATTCACAATGATATGATTATTTTTGTTCTGTGTTTTTGATAAATAATTTTATTGACATGTAATTCACATATGCACATCCATAATTCAGTCAGTTTAAAAGACTTGTGTAATCATAACTATAATCAATTCTAGAACATTTTCTTCCTTCTTGCACTGATTATTAGTTCCCTGATTCTCTCTAACTTCTTCTCCCATACCCCCAATAAGACATTAATTGGGTTATTGTCTCTATATATTTATATATCCCAGATTTCAGATACTGGAAAACATAAAAAATAGATGAACAGATAAAATAGAAGACCAACAACAATTAAAAGATGATCCCTAGATGGGGGCAAATTCGATTGAGAAAGAATCGAGAAGTATTAAAAATCTAGAACACATTTAAAATAAGTCAAAATGGAGAACAAGTGATAAAGTATTGAACTTTAACATAATTATATCTGAAATAATAGAGGTTACACTATTCTTTGTCGGATATCAAGGGTATTCACACTCCTTGACTCTGCTCAGGGGGAATTCTTGTGTGTGTGTGTTTCTTTTATTTATTTATTTAACATTTTATTAGGGACTCATACAACTCTTATCACAATCCATGCATACATCAATTGTGTAAAGTACATCTGTACATTCTTTGCCCTCATCATTTTCAAAGCATTTGCTCTCCACTTAAGCCCTTTGCATCAGGTCCTTTTTTCGCCCTCCCTCATGAGCCCTTGATAATTTATAAATTACTATTTTGTCATATCTTGCCCTATCCGGCGTCTCCCTTCACCCCCTTTCCTGTTGTCCGTCCCCCAGGGAGGAGGTCACATGTAGATCCTTGTAATCGGTTCCCCCTTTCCAACCCTCTACCCTCCCTTCACCCTCCCAGTATCGCCACTCACACCACTGGTCCTGAGGGGATCATCCTCCCTGGAGCTCCTATCTGCACCAGTGTACATCCTCTGCTCTATCCAGATTTGCAAGGTAGAACTCGGATCATGATAGTTTGGGGGGAGGAAGCATTTAGGAACTGGAGGATAGCTGTATTCTTCACCAGCGCTACATCACACCCTGACTGACTCATCTCCTCTCCTAGACCCCTCTGCAAGGGGCTCTCCAGTGGCCAACAAATAGGCTTTGGGTCTCCACTCTGTAGTTCCCCCTTCATTCACTATGGTAAGATATTTTTTTCTGATTATGCCTTATACCTGATCCCTTCGACATCTCGTGATAGCATAGGCTGGTGTGCTTCTTCCATGTGAGCTTTGTTACTTCTGAGCTAGATGGCTGCTTGTTTCTCTTTAAGCCTTTAAGACCCCAGATGCTATCTCTTTTGATAGCCAGGCACCATCAGCTTTCTTTGCCACATTTGCTTATGCACCCATTTGTCCTCAGCGATTGTATCATGGAGGTGTGCACCCAAATATATGATTTTTTGTTCTTTGATGCCTAATAACTGATCCCTTCGGAACCACGTGATCACACGGGCTGGTGTGTTCTTCCATGTGGGCTTTGTTGCTTCTGAGCTAGATGGCCGCTTGTTTATCTTCAAGCTTTTAAGACCCCAGACGCTATATCTTTTGATAGCCGGGCACCATCAGCTTTCTTCACCACATTTGCTTGTTCACCCGCTTTGTCTTCAGCGGTTGTATTAGGAGTATGAGCATCATAGAATGCCAATTTAATAGAAGAAAGTATTTGTTCAGGGGGGATTCATCAGAGAATTAACCCATGCAGGGACCCAGCAAATGGATTTTGGGTTCCACTGCCATACAGTCTTCTACAAATTGGGTAGTCACAATTTAAACTCTGATACTATTCCATCCTTTGGATTTTGATTTTATTGTTTCTCATACTTGGATCACAAGGACTAGTGTGTTTTTCCAATGTGGACTTAGTTGACATCATTCTTAGATGGCTGCTTGCTTGAAAACAAACCTTTAAGACTCTAGACAGTATTTCAATTGATAACTAGATACCATCCACTTGATTCATCACACTGTGCTGTAGCACCCATACTAGAGTGTACCCCCCCCCCCAAATGCATAAAAAGCTCCATTGGATGGAGCCTTCATAGCATGTATTTTCCCAGTAGGTGTACATTAAACAACTCTCTCTGAGTTAGTGTACCCAGTGGTGTCACCTGTGAAGTTTCTCTCTGGTCACAGTGAAATTTTTTGTAAAAGCTGTTTTGCTTGGACCTCGTTTGCTGTGATGGCCATTTTTTAGTGTGTATGTGATGGCCAATTTAAGAAAACAGCATGCAGTTGTGAAAGTTTGTATTTTCCTGCTCGGGAAAAAATGCCACATAAAATGTTGTGATGTTGAACACAGCAGTTTTCTCATTTCCAAAAAGATGAAATGATGATTGATGACAAACCTCATTCTGAAAGTCCATCAACTTCCTGAATGTACGAAAATGTTAGTAGTGCATTTAAAGCTGATTCCACCAGGTCAGTCTGTTAATCAAGCTTTCTATTTAGAAGTTCTGAAAAGGTAGAGTAACAATGTGTTACAAAAAAAGCGTGATTTGTGGCAGACAAGGAACTGGTTTTGCCACCACAACAATGCACCTGATCACCAGCCATCTCAGTGCGGTGGTTTTGGGCAAAAAACAGCATTCCTCTCTTACCCTATGTACCTGACTCACTTGATCTTGCTCCATGTGACTTCTGTTTGCTTTTGAGAATGAAGAGGGACATGAAAGGATAGCGATTTGAAGACATAGAAGAGGAGAAGAAAAAAATGTGGGAGGTGCTGTTAACCATTCAAACAGATGAGTTTGAAAAATGTTTCCAAGAATGGAATCACAGATTTGACAATGAAACATATAACTTTGCTCTAGTTCTTAAATGCTTCTCCTCCCCACTATCATGATCCCAATTCTACCTTACAAATCTGCCTAGACCAGAGGATGTACATAGGGACAGATAGCAACTGGAAACACAGGGAATCCAGGACAGATGACTCCTTCAGGACCAGTGATGAAAGTGGTGATGCCTGGAGGGTGGAGATAATGTGGGGTAGAAAGGGGGAACTGATTACAAGAATCTATGTATAGCCTCTTCCCTGGGGGATGGACAGCAGACAAGAAAGCAGGGGGAGACATTGGACAGTGTAATATATAACAAAATAATAATTTTTGAATTATGAAGGGTTCATGAGGTAGGGGGGAGTGGGAAGGGAGGGGAGAAATGAGCAGCAGATATTTATGGCTCAAGTAGAAGGCAAATGTTTTGAGAATGAGGATGGCAACAAATGTACATATGTTCTTGGCACAATGGACGTATGTATGGATTGTGATAAGAATTGTATGAGTCCCCAATAAAATGATTTTAAAAATAGTAATAGAGAGTACTTCAAAGGTAATAAGATTGCTTTGTAAAAAATTAGATAAATAGCTTTGGGAAAAATATATTTGTTTTGTTGGGAGGACCCCCCTCATATATTCAATGATCACTTCATTAAGGTAAGCATTGAGCAGGACTGTGTCATAAGAACTAACTTACTTAGATTGGGGACTAAAACTAAGTGCAAACCCCAAATCCATTCACACATCTATGGTATATATACATCTCTGCTTCACTTTGCAGGCTGTATAATATAATTATATTGATATTGTTATTCATGTATCCAATGGTATAGAATTTAACACAGTGTTGAGAAAAGGAAGTTATGCTAGTATGGGTTGGATCTGAACCAAATTCTATGAATTGATAACTGTACAGATAAAACTCTTAAATTATTCGGTACTATTTGAATTGACAATGGGGTGCTGATAGGGCAAAATTTCCATTAACATTCATTCACAAAGGAATAATCATATTAAAACATGTCATGGTAATGCAAGAAGGTAATTAAAATAGTAAACACATAGTGATCTTTAGCCACCTTTCACTGAACACCCTCAAAGCAATAGATCTGAAGCAAAACCCAATGAACACCAATTCCATTGCCTTAGAGTGGCAGTCATCTTCTCACATCGGGGAGTTTCAATCATAAGTCCAAGGGCTACAGGTGAATTTCAGGTAAAGCCCAGTTCATTTAGTGGGATTTGTACATTGAGTCCTTCTGTTATGGCCTATGAAGGATTTTATGTGGCTTTAAAGACAGAATCTAAAGGTCCAATACTTTATAGCACACATCCTGGTTCACCAAAGGCTGGGTAGAGACTAGGTCAAAAGTGTCTAATTAGGAACATAGTACTTGGCTTATTCTGCCATTGGGTTCTAGATGCAGACTCTTAAGCATTTTTTCCTGATGGGAAGTTGCTCCACCATCTTTACCCACCAACAAAAATGTAAACACATCCTCAAAAACATAGATGCTCCCCTCCTCCCATCTTGACTTGGATTTCCAATAAGGTTCCTTTATCAAGCTTTCAGGAGTGCGTGTTGATTTGGCATGAACATGTCCCAATGTTGTTTGGTAACAAAGAAATGATCTTCTGCTTTACCCCCTTCTTGAAGGAGTGACTCCAGTTGAGGTAAGATTTCCTCTGTCAAAGGGTTTTTTAAGATGTGCATATAAGGGCGGGGTGGGGGGATAATGTATAATTCAAAAATCCTCTGCAGGCTCTCTACTTCTTTGTTTGGGAGACTAAATTAAAAGTTTGCATGATTTGATAGCAGAAGTCTCTCAATGTCTTGGTGTTTATCCTTACAGCAATTGACTCCTAATATTTGTCCTTTTGTGATTTACTAATTTCGCAAAGCATCAATATTTCCAGGTCCCTTCATGTCACGAGGTGTTTCATGTTTTCATCACTGTTTTTTGAAACCATGCATAGTATTGAATTGTATGTGTGTACCATAGTTTTTATAACAAATTTTCTGCTATTGGGCACTTGGGCTATTTCCAGTTTCTTGCTATTTTGAACTGTGCTGCATTACCCATGGGAGAGCATAGGTCTGTTCATATGTACCATCTAATACTTCTTTGGGGTATATCCCCCAATATGGGTATGACTGCATTTTATAGGATTTCCAATCCCAGTTGTTTTAGGTAGCATCATATCGCTTTCTATAATGGTTGTATATGTTTACAAATATATCAACAGTATGTATGAGTTCCAGTTTCTCCACCTCCTCTCCAGTATTTGTTTTCTGTTTTGTATTTTAATTGGGCTATTATTGTGGTTGTAACTCATCTTAGTAGTTTTAATTGGCATCTCCCAGTTAGCCAATGATCATGAGTCTTTTATCATGTGTTTCTAATCCATTTGATTGTCATTTTTGATGGACGTCTGTTCATATATTTTGCTTGCTTTTTAATTGGGTCATTTCTTATTCTTTTGAGATATTGTAGAGTATTGTAGATACAAAATAATTAGATCCTTGTCCATTGCATTATTGCTATGTTTTCTCCTTCTGTGAGCTCTCATTTTATACCTTTGGTGAATTATTTTGATGTGCATATGAAATTTATTTTTAGTAGGTCCCAGGCATCTATTTTGTCTTTTACTAGTGTGTGCTTCCTTTATTATACTTAAGTTTGAGTATTGACTCTTCAGTTCGCAGCCCAGTGCTTACCTTACAGTATAACCAGGGCACGTTCTAATGTGTTCCTCGCCATTGTGGTAAAAAATAAGCCCTCTGGCAACACCATGTGTGATTCTATCCTAATAAATCCACTCTAAGAAACTGTAATGTCAGTGAGAAATTCCTAGGGTAATTGTTTACCAGGACATATCACAAATTTCAAGTCTGAAAATAAAAGCTCATAAGGGCATACCACCCTGCTAAAACCTCAAACCAAAGGCATTCAGCTCCACTTCTATGCAACAGTAAATAGAGAGCAACAGCCTGCCCTCTGAAAAGGTATGTGGCACAATCATTCCCGCCGAGGCCATCCTGAGAGATAACCTATCCCCTAGGAAGGAGCCTTGTCTAGCTCTGTTCTCCTTGGGTCTCTCTCTCTGAGAACTCCATCTCCTGAATGGTGTGAGCCCTAACTTCTCTGAACCTGGATGAACCACTTGATCCATCAGGAAATATGGTGATATTCAGCTCTCATGGCCCTACTCACCCTCCTCATGTTCATGCTAGTGTCTGTCTATGGCTATCCCCATCAATACAAGCACTCAAATGGGGGGAGTCACACACCCCTAGAAACAGCTTTCCACTTCACAATTATCTTTTGCCCTGTGTGGTTTTAGCATCCACATGTCCCTGCTGCACACCTAGGCAGAGTTTAGAGAGTTTAGGTCCGCAATTGCTTGTTTTCCCTTAAAAAAAAAACAACAACAAAATCTTGTGCTACTACTATAATTTCTTTATAATTAGTACTAACTTTTTGTTTGTTCTTTATAATTTAAAATGCCACTCATTTTACATTCTTTAAATTAGCTAAACCTTCCTCTCTCAACAAGTACCTCTTTATTTTAAAAATAAATTTAAAGATCATTTTATTGGGGGCTCCAAAAACTCTTATTACAATCCATAAATCAATTGTATCAGACATATTTACACATATGTTGCCATCGTTCTTTTCTAGACATTTACTTTCTTTTGTTTTTTAAATCATTTTATTGGGGGGTCATACAACTCTTATCACAATCCATCCATCCATCCATTGTGTCAAGCACATTTGCACATTTGTTGCTATCATCATTTTTAAAGCATTTTCTTTCTACTTGAGCCCTTGGTATTAGCTCTTCAATTTTCCCCCTCCCTACCCCACACTCCCTCCCTCATGAACCCTTGATAATTTATAAATTATTATTATTTTTTCATATCTTACATTGACCGATTTCTCCCTTCACCCACTTTTCTGTTGCCCATCTCCCCTGGGAAGGGGATTTAGTTAGATCATTGTGATCAGTTCCCCCTTTCTTCTCGCACCTTCCCCTTACCCTCATAGTATGGATACTCTCAATATTGGTCCTGAGGCCTTTATTTTCCTGGATTCCCTGTGTTTCCAGCTCTCATCTGTACCCATGTACACACTCTGGTCTAGCTAGAGTTGTAAGATGGAATTGGGATCATGATAGTGGTGGGGAGGAAGCATTAAAAAAAGCTAGAGGAAAATTGTATGTTTCATCAGTGCTATACTGCACCCTGATTAGCAATTCTCCTCCCTGCAACCTTCTGTAAGGGGATGTCCAATTGGCTTTGGGGCTCCACTCTGCATTTCCCTTCATTCACAATGATATGATTTTTTGGCTCTGGGTCTTTGATGCCTGATCCTATCGACCCCTCATGATCGCACAGACTGGTGTGCTTCTTCCATGTGGGCTTTGTTGCTTCTCAGCTAGATGATCCCTTGTTTATCTTCAAGTCTTTTTTTTTTTTTAGGGAGGAAGGGAGGGAGGGAGGGTGTGTGTGGGTGTGGGTGTGGGTGTGGGTGTGGGTCTATCTTCAAGTCTTTAAGACTCCAGACACTATATCTTTTGATAGCTGGGCATCATCGGTTTTCTTCACCACATTTTTTATACACTCACTTTGACTTCAGTGACCATGTTGGGAAGGTCAGCGTCATGGAATGCCAGGTTAATAAACAAAGTGTTCTTGCATTGAGGGAGTACTTGAGTAGTGGCCCAATGTCCATCTGCTACCTTAATACTAAACCTGTAAATATATGTACATAGCTCTATTTCTCTATCGTTATGTATAAATATATTTACATATGTGCATGCCTGTATTTAGACCTCTATAAATGCCCATTACCTGCTAGTTTTTTCCTGTTTCCTTTTACTTTCCTCTTGTACCACTATCATGCTCAGCCTTTATTTGGGTTTCAGTAATTCTTCTAAGTTACATTGTCCTTGATCAAGCCCTAGCAGGCCCAATACACCCGCCTTGTCATCAATTTTAGATCACTTGTAGTTCACTTGTTCCTGGGCTCGTTAACACACACTGTCTTTCCCCCCCCCCCCGCTTCCCCTTCTCCTATGTCCCCCAGAACCATCAATCCTGTTGTCTTCTCCTCAAGATTGTTTATCTCGCCTATCTTATCTAAAGAGACATGCAGAGATAATAATATGCACAAACACAAGACAGAGCAAAACAAAGCAAAAGAAAACAAAACAACAAAAAACCAACGACAAAAAATAAGAATAGTCTATAAGTAGTTCAAGGTCGGTTTGTTGACATTTACAAGTGTGTTCCAGTCAAGTCTGATGGGGTGCAACGCCCAGGTCCCAAAGCCTATTTTGGGTATTCCACAGAGACGTCATTGCTCTGCTCCCCTTGCTGTTCTGTTGCACAACCTTAGTGTTTTGCCTTGGTGTGGTGGGGTCAGATCGGGCACAATTCCCACACTGTGTCTCCAGTGTTGGCCCCCATAACGCTATGGGTCAGTGAGGATGTCATGTCTCGGGGTGTGGCCGGCCCTATGGTCCTCTCTGTGCATTGGCTGCTCTGAACAGGAATATAGTCCTCAGGACTTAGTGAGCCAGGTTGTGCTCCACTCTCTCTCCTTCCCCCTTCGTTTGCTCCTGTGTGCTCTGATCAGACATGTCCCTCTCCCTGAGCTGTAGCTTGAGTGCTGTCCAGTGAATTCTTCTGGGGAGAGGGAGAGCTGTCCATGTAGTTGGATTGGGGCCACACCCTCAGACCTCTCTATTGGTTCACTGCTTCATGCCGGAATGTTCCATTCATGTCTTGGAGCGCCAGTCCCTCCCTGAAGTCTGGTCCCTCTTTCACTGTGGTGATATTAACAACACCCTCTCCTTGGGTGGGTTAGTGCTCTGTTCCTCCACTACCCACGTCTCCGCAACCCCTCCTTTTTTTTTTTTTTTTTGGTTACCATATGTATCTCTGGATTCGGTCTGGCCCCTGCCATGCTACCTGGACCTCACTCCCTATGCCCCGTTTGCATTTTTAAGTTTACCTCAGTGCACTCATGTTGTACTTGTTCTTTTGTGCTTGTTTTACTTCGCTTAGCATAATTTCCTCCAGTTCTTCCCATGTGGCAATATGTTTCATGCGTTCATCATTGCTTTTTAGGGATGCATAGTATATTCTATTGTATATATGTACCACCATTTTTTAATGCATTCATCTACTGATGGAAATTTGGGTTGTTTCAAACTCCTTATAATTGTGAACTGTGCCACGATGAATATTGGAGCACAGGTGTCTGGCCATAGTTTCTTTCTTGCCTCTTCTGGGAATATGCTCAGTAGGGGATTGCTGGGTCATATAGTAGCTCAAATTCCATCTGTTTTACATATTGGCAAATCAATTTCCATAGTGGCTGTACATACCTACACGTCCACCAGCAGTGGATGAGAGTTCCTATCTCATCACAGCCCCTCAACACTTGTTGCTTTCTGATTTTTTGAATTGGACTATCTTTGAAGGTGTTAGGTGGTATCTAAGAATTGTTTTAATTTGCATTTCTCTTATAGCTAATTATCAGGAATATTTTCTCATATGTTTATTGGCAATTCGGATTCTGCACTTGTGAAATTTCTGTTGAGGTCCTTTGCCCACCTCCTCATTGGGCAATTAGTTTTTTTTTTGGAAGCTAGCAGAGTATTGTAGATTTTAGTAATAAGACCTTTGTCCGATGTGTCATTGCTCAAGATGTTTTCCCAGTCCATGGGCTGTCTTATTACTCTCTTGGTGAATTCTTTCAATGCACACAGGTGCTTTATCTTCAGTATAACCCACTTGTTAATTTGTGACTCATGTGTATTTGTGTCCCTCCCTATTTTGGATAGCCTATATATTCCCTGTGCCAACATTCTCAGGTTTGTCCGAATTCCCTCATTGATAGCCCGAATAGTTTGGGGGTTTTACCTCGAGATCTGTGATCCACCTTGAGTTTATTCTTGTGCATGGAGTGAGATAAGTGTCTTGATTCATATTTCTGCAGGTGGATATCCTTTTTTCCCCAGCACCACTTGTTGAGGAGGGCATCTGCTTCCCATTTGATATTTTTGGGCCCTTAGAAAAAATCAGTTGTCTGTATGCTGATGATTTATTTCCGAGTTTTCAGTTCTTTTCCATTGGTCTTACTCTCTGCTGATTATCTGTCATTATACCAGTACTATGTGGTTTTGACAATTGTGGCTGTGTAATAAGTGCTAAATTCAGGTAAAGCAAGACCTCCCACTCTGTCCTCCTTCTTGAGGAGTTCTCTGCTAATTCTGGGCTTCTTCCCTCTCCATATGAAGTTGGTAATCAGTTTTTCTATGTCTTTGAAGAAAGAAGAGGGTAATTGTATCGGAATTGCATTAAACTTTTATAGTGCCTCTGGCAGAGCTGACATCTTTACTATACTGAGTCTTCCAATTCACTAGTATTAGATATTCTTCCATTTGTTGAGGTCACTCTTGGTTTCTTGTAATGGTGTTCTGTAGTTTTCCTCATACAAATCTTTTTTTTTTTAGTCAGGTATATCCCTAGATATTTCAATTTTTTGATTGGCTTTTGTGAAGGGTACCACCTTATTGATCACCTCTTCTGTGGTCTTGTCTGATTTGTATAGCAGTCTTATAGACTTTTGTTTGTTGATTTTGTATCCTGCCACTCTGCCATATTCCTCCATTGCTTCCAGTACTCCCCTTATGGAACTTTTGGGATTTTCCATATGTAAAATCATATCATCTGCAAATAAGTATAGTTTCATATAGTTTCACCTATTCCTCCCCCAGGTGAATACTTTGATGTTTTTTTTTTTTTTTTTTTTTTGCCTTATGCTGTTAGCTAGGACCTCCAGTATAATGTTAAATAAAAGTGGGGCAAGGGGCATCCTTGTCTGGTCCCCGTTTTCAGTGGGATTGTTTTCATCTTTTCACCATCGATTACCACATTGGTCATTAATATTTTATATATAGCTTACATCATATTGACAAATTTTCTTTCCTTCATATCCTCTTGAGTACCTTAAACCAGAATTGGTGTTGGATGTTATAGAATGCTTTTCCTCATCTATCAATATTATCATGTGGTTCTTGTTATTTTTCATGTCAACGTGGCAAATAATATTAATGATCTTTCATATTTTGAACCATTCTAGCATCTCTGGTATGAATCCCACTTGGTCATGGCGAATTACTTGTTTTATATACTTCTGTATTATATTGGCCAGTATTTTGTTAAGGATTTTTGCATCAATGTCCATTAGGGATATTGGTCTGTAGTTCTCAATTCTTGTGAGATTCTTGCCCAGTTTCAGTATCAGAGTTATACTAGCTTCATAGAAAGAGTTTGGGAGTTTGCCATAGTTTTCTATGTTCTGGAAGAATTTATCTAGGATTAGTGTCAGTTCTTCCCTGAATGATTGGTAGAATTCTCCTGTGAAGTCATCTGGTCCAGTGGATTTTTTGTTGGTAATCCCTTGATAACCTTGTCTATTTCCTCTATTGTTATGAGTCTGTTGAGATTCTTGATGTCCATCGGGGGTAGTCTAGGGAGGGATTATTTTTTCAAGAATTTCTCCATGTGTTTCATGTTTGAATTCATTGGTGTACAATCCTTTAGAGTAATGTGTAATTATCATTTTAGCTTCATTAGGGTCTGTCATAATGTCCCCTCTTTCTTTTATCTTTTCTTTTTTTGTAATGCCTCCTCTTTCATCCCTCATCCTTGCTATTGAATATGTTCCTTCCTTTCTTTGCTTAGGTTTCCCAGCGGTCTGTCAATTCTGTTTATCTTTTCAAAAAACCAACTTTTAGTAGCATTAATTTTCCATAGTTTTCTTATTTTCCCTCTCCTGAATCTCAGCCCTGATTTTTATTATTTCTTTTCTTTTGCTACTAGTAGGATTGTCCTGGTGACTCGGTTCTTTCATGTAGAGCACTGTGAATGGTGAGCAGAATTGCCCTTGTTAGCTAGATCACCGCAGAAGTTGGGCAGAGGTTCCTGCAGCAGCATGGAACACTGAAGAGTGTTGGTGGAGCTGCCTTAGGCCTTGTGAGGTATTATGGCAGGTGGGAGGAAGTTTCTTCAGTCTCATGGGACTACAGAGGACAGGCAGGAGTTCCCCAGCCACATGGGAGGGGCTTCCCCTGGAAGAAGGTGGGCTGGCTTTCCCCAGCCATGTGTTACACTGCAGAGGGTGGGAGGGTGGGTTGGCTTTTCCCCAGAGTAAGGTGGGCAGGATTTCCCTAGCTATGTGTTAAGTGCTGGAGAGGGTGGGCAGGTGGGAATTCCCTCAGAGGAAGTTGGGTAGGATTTTCCCAGCCACATGTTGGCTGCAGAAGGTGGAGCTCCCCCAGCTGGTTCGAGGGCAGATGTAATTACCCAAGGCTAAGAGTAGTGGCCTTGAGTTTGGCAGTAGTGTGTGAGAGAAAAGGGAAGAGAAAAAAACCCGCTGAGACTGTGGGGGGAAATAGAGAAAGAGAGAAACAAGAGTAGCGATATGTCTGAACCCCAACCGCCTGACTGTAAGGCTGGAGGTGTTTAAACCCTGCCCCCAGGCAGCATCAAGCTTTGACTGTGTTGAGATAAATCCCTTGGGCTGGCCAATGGAGCCCAGCTCTAGCTGAGACTGTGGCAGGGTTAAGGTTAAACTTTAGCCGGTCTCCACAGTGGTAAGCCAAAAGCCCCACAGCTCCTCAAAACCTAGTGCATCTATGCCATGTTTATGGTGCTCCACTTGTAACCCAGCAGTGTGGAATTTCCCTGTTAATGATTCTGGTGCTGATTTCTGCAGAGTTCCTCTGGTATGTGTTACTTAGTTGCCATCTTGCCAGAAGTCCATCATTTATTTTCTATTGAGCCCTTGGTATTAGCTCCTCTTTTTTTTTCGCTCCCTATCCCCACCCTCATGGCCCCATGATAGGTTATATATTATTATTTTCATATCTCATACAGACCGCTATCTCTCTTGCCCCTTGGTTTTGGTTGTTCTTCCCCCCTGGAGGGGTGTGTGTATATGGCTATGTGCCACTCATTGAGATCGGTTCCCCTTTCCCCCACTTCACCCCTTCACGCTACACTTTTGGTGTCCCTCTTTACATTCTTGTTCCTACATTTCATGTGTAATGAGTTTATCTCTTATCTATACCTGTGTACATGCTCCGGTCAAGTTCAGAGTGAGATGCAACTCTAGGGTCATCACAGTGGGGGATGAGGAAGCCTCAAGGAACCAGAGGAATGTTGAGAGATCCATCAGTGTTGTACAGAACCCAGGTTGACTCATCCCTTTTCTGCTACCCCTCTGGGGGAGGGGGGATGTTCCATTGTCTACAGATGGGCTTTGGGTCTTTGCTCCAAACCCCCTCATTCTCAACATGTTTTTGTTTGTTCATTTTTTGTTTGTTATGAATCTTCTGATGCCTGTTACCTGGTCCTGATGACACCTCATGATCACACTATGGTGTGCTTTTTCCAGTTAGGCTTTTTGCTTCACTGCTGGATGGCTACATGTTTAGCTTCAAGCCTTTAAGACACCAGATGCTATATTTTTTTAATAGCCAAGCCCCATCCACTTTCTTCACATTTGCTTATGCATCCATTTTGTCTTCAGCATTGTGTCGAGGGGGGATCACAAAATGACAGCTTGTTAGAACAAAGTGTTCTTGTATTGAGGGAGGGTATGAGCTGAGGCCCAAAGTCCACCCACAACCTCAGTGTATTGCCACATGAATATATGCACATAGGCCAATACCTCTATTTTTGTGATTTAATATATTTACATAAGTAACCACCTCTGATTATACCTCTATCTATAGGTTTTCTTCCTAGAGTCTTCCTCTGTTTTCTTTTGTCTTCTTCCTGCCCCACCATCCCATTCTCCCTTCTTCCACCTCTTAGTACTTCCTCTCAGCTAGTTTGTTGTTGCTCTAATACCCACAGGATCTCTACAACCTCCTTGTTGTTGAATGTAATTCCCTAGTTGTTCCCTGTCTATGGCATTATTTGCTGACCACACTCCCCCTGCTCTCCCCTCAAGACCTTCTGGTTCTGTTGGCCCCGTGACTTCTCCCCAAGCTTGCTTCCCATGCCTGTCTTATAAGTAGGCAACCAGCACTCTCATAGACCATACAGTAAGAGAACAAAAGATTGAAAAAACAAAAGGTAAAATAAAGAGAGAGAGAGAGAAACAATTCCAGGTCTGTCCATTGGCCCTAATGTCTCCCTCTCCCTTGGTCCTGAGACCGGGATTTGCCCCTCCTAGCCTGAAGTCTATTTTGGGAGCTCTTTAGCGGCTTTGTGGTTTGGTTTTTCTCCGTTTGATGATCTGCTTTGCACCCTTCTTGATTTGCCCCACTGCAGGGGATTCAGACCACACTGTCTTCCTGCCATGTGTTCCCATTATTGTCCTATGCCGCAGTATGCTTCAGTAAGGGGACAACATGTCTTGAGTTGTTGTCAGCCCTACAGTCCTCTCTGTGCCTCAGCAGCTCTATGCAGGAACAGCATTCTCTGAGCTTGGTGTGCCAATATAGGGTCTAGGATGACTATCTCTCTCTTTTTCCTTCTTGGTTGTCTTCTGTGTGGGCATGGTAAGTCAGCCCCTTTCCCCCACCCAAGGTTTAGTGTGTTCTCTGTCACACCTATTTGTAGGGCAGGGGTTAGTTTGGCTCTTGATTGTGTCAGCCCTGTAACCCAATCTATTCATGCATTCCTCCATGAGGTTACGTTGCCCTGCTGGTTTGGTGTGCCATGATGGGTTCTGTATGCACACTCCCAATTCTGTACAGACATAACCAATACTCTCCCCTTGGGTGTGTTAGTGTCCTGCTCACCCAATGCTCCCCCATTTTCTCCCTTCTCCTTAATTCCTTTTCCCTTTCTTTGTGTTGGGTTCACATGTCCCTCCCTAGGTTTGGTCTGACATCTGCCCAACTGCCTGTGCTTCTACTCATATATTGTGAGATAAGTGTATTTTCTTCTATGCCTATTATGCTGATTATACTTACCTCAGAGGACTCATGTTGTACTTGTCCTATTATGATTAACTAACTTTGCTTAGCATCATTTCCTCCAGCTCTTCCCATGAAATGACGTTTCAAGTGATTATCAGTGCTTTTTAGTGATACATCATACTCCATTGTGTTTATGTGCCAGAGTTTACTACCACATCATCTACTGATGGAAATTTAGGTTGTTTCCAACTAACATTGGGGCAGAGACAACTAGTCGTGTTGTATTTCTAACCTCTATCTGGGTATGTGCCCAGTACAAGGATAACTGGGTCATAAGGTAGATCGATGTCCACTTTCTTTAAATATTGTCAGATCACTTTCTACAAGGGTTGTACATATCTACATGACCACCAGCAGTGGAGGAGAGTTTTTTTCTCGCCACATCCCCTACAACATTTGTGGCTCACTGATTTTCTGATTTGGGTTAACCTCAAGGGTGTTAGATGGTATCTTATGATTGTTTTAATTTGCATTTCTCTGACAGCTAATGATCAGGAGCACTTTCTCATGTGTTTATTTGCCATAAGGGTTTCCTCTCTTGTGAAACTTCTTTTCCATTCTTTTGCCCACTTTCTCATGGTGTTAATGGTTTTCCCCTTTTTGAGGCCAGGTGGGTATTGTAGATTTTAGCAATAAGCCTTTTGTCTGTTGTGTCATGGCGAAAAATTCTTTGCCAGTCTGTGAGTTTCCTTGGTACCCTCTTGATGAAGTCTTTGGATGCTCACAGGTGTTTTATTCTTAGTAAATCCCACTATTTCAGTCAGCCTATGTATTCCCTGGGCCAAGGTTCTCGGGTTTGTCCTGATTCCTTTGTTGATGGTGCCCATAGTTTGGGGTTTTACTTTTAGGTCTATGATCCACCTCGAGTTTGTTCTTGTGCATGGAGCAAGGTAAATATCCTGTTCCATTATTCTACATGTGATATCCATTGTCCCCAGCACCACTTGTTAAAGAGGGAATCTGCCTCTCACTGATGCTTTTGGGGTCCTTATCAAATATCAGAATATATGCTGAGGTTTAATTTCTGGATTTTCTGTTCTTTTCCATTGGTCTGAATATCTGCCATTATGTCAGCCAGATACACACTGTTTTGACCACTTTGACTGTGCAGTAGGTGTTAAAATCAGGTAAAACAAGGTCTCTGGCTTTGTCTTTTTCTTAAGGAGTTATCTGCTGATTCTGGCCTTCTTCCCTCTCTATATGTGAAAGTGGTGGTTTTTCCAGTTCTTTGAAGAAGGTTGTTGGTATTTGAATCAGAGCAGTGTTAAATTTATGAAGTGATTTGTTTAAGATTGACATCTTGAGTCTTCCAGTCCATGAGCATGGATGTTCTTCTATTTGTGGAGCTAACTTTAGACATCCTGTAGTAGGGTCTTGTAGTTTTCCTTGTATGCATATTTAGTTATTTTGATTAAATACATTCCTAGATATTTCAATTTGTTCTTTGCTATTGGGATAGGTACTGTCTTCTAGATCTCCTCTTCCATGGTACTGTCTGATGTATATAGCAAACCAATAGACTTCTGTTTGTTGATCTTGTAGCCTGCCACTCTTCCATATTCCTTATTACTGTCAGTACTCCTGTTGTGAAGCTTTGGGAATTTTCAATGTACAGAATCATGTTGTCTGAAAATAGCAATAGTTTCACCTCCTCTTCACCTAGTTGGATACATTTAATGTCCTTCCGCTGTCTTATTCTGTTAGGTAGGACCTCCAATAAGATATTGAATTGGAGTGGGGACAAGAGGCATCCTTGTCTGGTCCCCTTTTTCAGGGAATTGTTGTCACCTTTTCTTCATTGCTCATGATGTTGGCTGTTGGCTTTTGGTAGATCCCTTGTATTAATTTGAGGACTTTTCCTTCCCTTCCTATCTTCATGAGTGTTTTAATTAATAATGGGTGTTGGATGTTGTCAAATGCTTTTTCTGCCCCTATCTATATTATCATATGATTCTTACACTTTTTCTTATCAATGTGGTGTAAAATATGGATGTATTTTTGAATGTTAAACCATCCCTGAATCCCTGGGATGAATCCTACCCGATCATGGTGGATAATATGTTTTGTATACTTTTATATTATATTGTCCAATACCTTGTTAAAGATTTTTGCATCTATGTTCAGTAGAGATATCGGTCTGCAGTTCTCTATACCATTGGGATCCTTTCCCTGTTTGGAGTATCAAGGTTATACTGGCTTCAAAGAGTGAGTTTGGGTGTTTGCTATCCTTTTCTATGCTCTGGAATACGTTGTGGAGGATAAGTGTCAGCTCTTCCCTGAATGCTTGGTAGAATCCCCGCATTAAGCCATCTGGTCTGGATGCTTTTTTGTTTACATCTTCTTGATAACCATATCTATTATTCATTTGCTATGGGTTTGTTGAGGTTCTTGACCTGTATCTGTGATGATGTAAGGAGGGATTATTTTTCCAATAATTTGTCTATGTCTTCCTCGTTTTTTAATTCATTAGAATACAGTCTTTCTTAGTACTTTGTGATTATCCTTTTGATCTCATTGGGATCGGTTGTGATTTCCCCTGTTTCAGCCCTCATCCAGGCTATTGATATTTGCTCCTTCCTTTCCTTGGTTAGGTTTACCAATGGCCTTTCAATTCTCCTGTTCCTCTCATAGAACTAGCTTTTTGCTGCATTAATCCTTTGCATCATTCTCTTGGCTTTCCCCTCGTGTAACTCTTCTCTGATTTATATTATGTCTTCTCTTTTGCTGTTAGAGGGGTTGTTCTTTTTGACTCTGTTCTAATTGCTAGAGGTTTTGTGATAGCACGTCAATCATAAGTCTCTCTTCTTTTTTATATATGCATTTATTTATATCAAGCTACCTCTGATAACTGCTTTTGCAGTATCCCATGAGCTTTGATATATTGTATTCCCAAAAATCATTCATGTCTAGAAACTTCCTAACTCCCTCTCTAATCTATGCCAGTACCCATTTATGTCGCTTAAGATCATAGTTCATCTCCAATTTGTTTGCCCTTGTTTTTCTAGTCATCCTTTTATTAATCTCCAACTTTATGGCATGGTGATCCAAGAAAGACATCTGAGTAATCTCTATGTGTTTGAATTTACTCAGGATTGACTTATGTCCCAGCATGTAGTCCATGCTAGAAGATGAGACATGTGCACTTGAAAAGAATGTGATTCCTTGTGTGTGTTTGCATAGAAAACTCTAAATGTCTATCAGGTTCAGTTGCCTAATTGTATTGTTTAGCTCTGTAGCTTCCTTGCTGATCTTCTTTCCCAGTGATCTATCTTTTGCTGATAGCAGTGTATTAAAGTCACCAACTATGATTATTGTAACTGTGATTTTTTTCATCCTTTGAATATTTTATTTGATGAAATTCACCAGTCCATAGTTAGGAGCATATATATTTAATATGCTCACTGGTTCCTGGTGACTGATCCTTTGAGCATTATATAGTGTCCCTTGTCTCTTTTTATGGTTTGAATCTTGGAGTTAATTTTGTTGGAGATTAGGATTGCACCCTCTGATTTTTTGTAAATTTCCATTTGCCTTGTATATTTTCCGCCACCTTTTTACTCTTAGTTTATTTTCATCTGTGCACTTAAGATCTTGCAGTCAACAAAACGATGGGCTATGTTTTCTGAGCCTGTCTTCTAGCCTTTTTAGTTTAATGAATGTATTGAAGCCGTTGGATTTATTATCACGATCCAGTTTTCTTGCTGTTATCTCATTCCTTTTGTGTTGGGTGTTTTACTATCTCACTTGTTTTGGGGGCTTTATTCTTACCTGCTTTTCCCTCTGAGGTATTGTTATCTTGGTAATTGTTGTCAGCATGTTGGATTCTGGATGGAGTTGGGCTATGTGGTGGTCTTCCGCTTGTGCTTAGTGGATGTTGGTCCTCTGACTTAAGTGAGTTTGCAAGGACCTTCCACGGGTTGGGTGCCTTATGGCATATTTTTTGAAGTTTTTCCTTGTCCTGGAAGACCCTCTATCTTAAGAAATAATTTGGCAGGGTAGAGAATTCTTCGACTGATGTTTTTTTTTTCTTTCAGCTTTTGGAAGATGTTACTCCACTTTCTCCTCTATTCATGGCTTCTGATGATAGGTCTGAGCAATTTGTACCTGAGCACTCTTGTATGTGACCTTCCTTTCTCTTACTACTTTAATTTTTTTTTCATTTTCCTTGAAGTTGGATATTTTAGCTATTATAGGTAGGCAGGGTTCCATGGAGATTCAGTGGCCAATGGCGGTTAAGAGTATTAATGAATGGAGTGGGGCTGGAGTCTCAATACATGCCCCTGGACTGCTTGGAACTGAGTTGTCAGACCTTGATTTACAGCCTTTTTTAATTTAATTTTTTTAAGGTGCCTAATAGAAATCAAAGGTGGGGGAGGACTTGCTGCCACAGGAGGAAATGCTGATCAAAGACAGGAACAACTCAAGAGCAGCTGGTGTAGGTGCCAGGGGAATGTGTCCACAGGGTGGAGGTTCCTTACACTAGTGGGGATAGTTATTGCTGCTTCAGGCGGGTAGCACCATGCTGGTGTGGGACATACTGTTGTTGTTGTGGGTGGTGGAAGGGGTGGAGGTCCATGTTTAGTGAGAAGGCTGAGGGGGGCCAATCAGCAAGTGTTGGCTGTATTGAGATCTGGGGTAGTGTGGCCAGCATGGGCCAGGGAGCACTAGACCTCAGGTAGCCTATCCCCTGGACTCCTAAGCCAGGCTATATGTGGGGGCTGTATTCCCTTGGACTGAGGATTCACTCTCCCATGCTCTCCATGGCTGGGGATACTAGGGAATTGCTGAGCTTCTGGCCACCATGATCACTGCAGATGGCCTCCGTGGTGGTGGAGGGGTCACAGGAAATGGGGGGACAGAGCCGCAGGTCTCCCAACCCACTGCAGGCAGACAGTAGGTCATTTAGTTTGTCCCTGGGTGAATTGAAGGAGAGTACCTCTTTTAGACATCTTAGGCCATGCAAAACAACAGCCTGCTCCCTGGGACTGCTCTTTCCTGGCCCTCCCCGCTATGGTATTCTAATAAGATGTTCCTGAAATCTGCTACCTCTCTTCCAAACTCTTATCTGAGACCACTGTCTCTTGAAAGACATAAATTTCACTACTTAATAGAAGAACAGTCTGTAAAACAATGGAACACCCTTTAAAGCTCCATTTCCCTAATAACAAGAGCTCTGGTCATTCCACTCTCACCACCTCCCTTTATCCCATTGTCTCCAGGCTGGTATACAGCATAAGCCAATTCTAGGCAGTCCAAGCACCCAAGCAAGTGGATTCTCATGTCCCTAGGAACTTATTGTAACTTCTTAACTGGTCCTATACATGTATGCATCCAGTCCAGATCCTGAACTCAACTAGATTTTATATCTTTTTCTTTATAATGTACCTTTCTATAGCTAACACCAGCTACAATGATTCTGAGCAGAACCTAGCCCAGTAACAGCTTATCTTTTTGTCCTGTGTTTTTTCCATTTTCCTTTTTCTTTAAAATAAAATCTTGTACTATTTCAATAATTCCTTTTAAATTGATGCTACACATTCTTTTTTTAAAAAAAATGAGATCTTTTAAAACTATGTTTACATCCTTAATTAGCACATTATGATCCTTTTTGTCTTTCCTCTCTTTCCCCCTCTACCTTATTCTATTTATTTTCTCTTGACATTTGTTTGGAAGAGTCGATTGTTCCTATATTACACCACTCAGTGGAGTTAATTATACCTATACAAATTAAGGTCCTATCAATCATTGACTGATACACCAAGATGTCAAGATAACAGAGGCAAATATAAGTATATTCACACACAACACAAACATACACTAAAAAGAGAAATAGTCAAAAACTATTTAACAACACCCATACCTAAAGTAAATCGCTGAAATTGAATAAGCTATGGAATTAATGAAAAAATAATTGAGAAGAATGATGATTGAGGATGTTTAACAGATTGAGAAAGAGTATTAGAGAAAAAAATAGAAAAACTATAAACCTTGCTAGAAGCCTTCAAAGAAAAACTTTAAACAGAAATACAAATGGTGAACACTATAACAGAATTATACAACACTATAAAAGAAGAGATATATAATTGGAAAAAATCATATTAGTGAGTTCAGATTGAAATACTTTGGATACAATCTATGAGAACAAATAGCAAAAAACATCTACAATGGATAATGAAGAAAACCTCAGAACTATGCGGGATACAATCAAGAATAACAACCCATGACTTATTGGGATTTCAGAAGAAGAAACAAAAATGCAGAGGCTAGTCCAAGAATTCTGGGATAAAATTTCCCTAACTGCATAAAGATGAGAATATAATTTTCCAGGAAGCTGAGAGAACATCAAAGAGGACAGTGTAAAACAACACACATATTGTAGTCAAATTCTATAATATCA
The DNA here is from genome assembly GCF_050624435.1 of Tenrec ecaudatus. NCBI lineage: Eukaryota > Metazoa > Chordata > Mammalia > Afrosoricida > Tenrecidae > Tenrec > Tenrec ecaudatus. Next base: position 88,888,647 of record NC_134548.1, read on the forward strand.
AAGAGAAGATTTCTGAGACCAGCCCAAGAATAAAGAATCTTCACACAAAGTGCAATAATTAGAACAAGTTCAGATTTTCAACAGAAATCATGCAAGGAAGAAGGCAAGGAGGTGTCATATATAAAGACCTGACAGAAAAAAAAATCTGTCAACCGAAAAACTTGTATCTGGGGGCGAAAAAACATGGCCTCCAGATAGAACCTCCTAGCCAGAACTTAGCCAGAATATAACAGAGAGTGACCCTTGGAAATCAGATGTGATAACTAACTCTGAGGGCTTCAGGATTATTTTTGATTTCTTTCTTTTTATAAAAAACCAAAAACTCCATTTCCCCTGGAGGACTCGGAATGTGGAATAACTGGGAATATTGGTGGGTACCGAGAATCAAAGAATGTCTAAAAATTGACCAAGCCACTGGCAACCAGAAAAACCAGCAGTAGCAATATTAATCTTTAAAAAATTCAAAGTAAATGATACAATGATAGAAAAGAATGGACATTATATAATGATCAAAGGATCAATAGACCAAGACTACATCACCACACTAAATCTATCTGCACACAACAAAAGACCCTCAAAATTCATCTACCAAATCCTCAAAAAGATGAAGATAGAAACCACCAGATTGGCAATAATAGTAGGAGATTTCAATACAAATCCCTAAAGGAAAGATCAACAGGAAAGAAATGCAGCAAATAAACCAAAGAGCTGAATAACCCAATCAAACAGCTCTACCTCCTAGATATTTACAAAATTCTCCAACCAATAGCAAATAATAATACATGTTTTCCCCCACATCAAATGGCATGTATCCTAAAACAGACCACATGCTATGCGCTAACCAAGTCTTAACAAATTCAAACACATAGAGACCATTCAAACCATATTTTTAGACTACAGTGCCATAAAACTGAAAAGCAAAATTAGAAAAAATAAAAATGTGAAGACAAACACATGGAGACTCAACAACACACTGTTAAAAAAAAAGACTGAGTATTAAACCAAATATGAGATGAAATTAGGAGGTTTGTATAAACAAATAAAATGATAACACAACATACCCAAACCATGGGACAAAAAAGCAGTTATCATAGGCCCGTTTATAGCAATTAATGCACACATAAAAATAGGAGGAAATCATTTTCAGCAATTTAACACAACACCTGTAACAATTAGAACAGAGTTAACCTTCAGGCTACAGAATAAAAGAAATAAGAAAAATGGGCACAGAAATAAGTGAGCTGAAAAAAACAAGAAAAACAATGGGAAAAAATCAACAAAGCTAGAAGTTGGTTCTTTGACAGGACCAACAAAATTGAGGGGGGGGGGAAGCTGTCAGCAACCATAATAAAAGAAAACAAAGAGCAGATGACAATATCTAAAATTCTGCATGAAATGGCATCACAACAGATCCAAATGAAATAAAATGCATAATAACACATAGATTAGGCCATGATAACTAGAGAAATAAATCCAGTGACACTCAGATATGTTTAAGAAAAATCTTTATATCAAGAAGGATTTACATATTGGTAAAACATCCCAGCCCAATCCAACCCAAGGCCATATGTTCAATATTAGTTCACAAGTCCCTCTTCAGACTCATACAGCCACATGCAATGATGTGGAATGCAGGAAGATCACTGGCCGGTGGGTCCAAAGTCTTATGGATCCAATGGTGGTGAACACATCTCCAGGAGCCTGGAAGCAACTAGGGTCAGCCAGCAGGAAGGTGAAGGCAGAGAGTGAGAGGGAGGTTTTCAAGGCTCCTCCGTATAAGAAGCCCATGCCCACAGGAGTCACTATCAGGTGATTGATAGGTTGAAGACCACTGCTTTTTATATATCTTCTTGGGTAGGAGCATATCTATCTGTTCAAGGAAATCAAATCACTACAACTATTATTCAAATCTATACATCAACCACTGAAGCTAGAGATGAAGAAATTGAAAAATTCTACCAATATTTTTCAGTCCAAAATTGATCAAATTGCATTTGCAGTTATTGGTAATGGAAATGCAAAAGTTTGAAGCAATAAGCAATGAAAAGTAGTCGGATATATGGTTTTGATGCTAGAATATAAGCTGGAGATTGCATAACAGAATTTTGCAATACCAACTACTTGTTCATGGAAAATATTTTTATATAACACATTCTGCTCCTATACAAATGGACTTCTCAAGACAGAATGTACAAAATCAAATTGTCTACATCTGTGGGAATAGGTGATGGAGAACATCAATATCAGCAGCTAAAATCAGACCAGAATTTGACTGCAGAACATATCAATTGCTCATATGTAAATTCAAAATAAAGCTGAAGAAAATTAAAACAGCACTATAAGAGTCAAAATATGACCCTTTCTATCCCACCTGAATTTCAAGAATATCTCAAGAGATTTGTTTCATTGAACACAAGTGACAGAAGGTCTGGTGTGCTGAGGGAAGACAGCAAGAACATCATTCACGGAGAAGGCAAAGGGTCATTTAAAAGATAAGAAAGAAAGAAAAAGATCTTAGTTGATGTCAGAGAGACTCTGTAACTTGCTTTTCAATGTAGAGTGGCTAAATCAAATGAAAGGAATGAAGTTGAAGAGTTAACCAGAAATTTTCAATGAATATGCCTAAAACCAAAGTAAAAATATTATAATGAAATGTGCAAAGACCTAGAGTTAGAAACCCAAAATGGAAGAACAAACTCAGCATATCTGAAACTGAAAGAACTCAAGAAAAAAAATAAAGTCTTGGAAAGGTCCTATGGGCAAGATATTGAAGGATGTAGGGAGCATTAAAGAAACTGGAAATACAGAGTTACTGTACCAAAAGAACTACTTGAAATTCCACCATACCAGGAAGTCGCATATGAGCAAGAACAAAAGGTACTGAAGGAAGAATTCCAAGCTACCCTGATAGCATAAACCAAAGACAAAGGTCCAAGTATTGATGAACTATCATGTGAAATGTTTCAACAATCTGATGGTTGTACTTATTCGTCTATGCCAGAAAATTTTCAAGTACGTATTCATCTATGCCAGGAAATTTGGAAGACACTTACTTGGCTAATTGATTAGAATTGATTTGTAGCTTTACCTAGTCCAAAGAAAGGTTACCAAACATAATTCTCAAACTATACATACAAGTAAAATTTTTCTGAAGATCATCCAACAATGGTTGCAGGAGGACATTAACAAGGAGCTGCCAGGGGTTCAGACTAGATTCAGAAGAGGATGTAGAGCATGGTATATCATTGCTCACGTCACATAGACCTTGCCTGAAAGCAGAGAACACCAGAAATATGTTTACTTGAGTTTCATTGACTATGCCTAGGTATTTGAATGAGTGGATGACAACAAACTATAGATAGTCCTGGAAAGAATAGGAATTCCAGACCACTTAATTGTGCTCAAGCAAGACCTATACATGGACCAAAGGCAGCTTTGGAAACCAAACAAGGGAATACTGCATGGTTTAAATCCAGGAATGGTGTGCAGCAGGGTTGTACCCTATCACAACACTTAATCAAGCTGTATGCTGAACAAATCATCAGAATAGTTGGGTTATATGAAGAAAAACTTAGCATCAGATTTGGAAGAAGCCTTATTAATAACCTGAGATATGCAGATGATACAACCTTCATTGATGAAAGTAAGGAGTTGAAGCACTTGCTGATGAAGATCAAGGATGGATTACAACACAATGTAAGGAAGACCAAATTCTTCACAATTGGACCAATAGGGAACATCATGATAAACAGAGAAAAGATAGAAATTGTCAAGGATTTCGTCTTGGTTAGGCCCACAGTCTATGCTCATGGGAACTGTAGTCAAGATATCAAAAGATGCATTACATGCAGTGTACATGCTGCACAAGACCTCTTTAGAGTGTTGAAAAGCTGGGGAGTTACTTTGAGGAACAAGGTGAATCTGACCCAAGCCATGGTATTTTCAATTGCCTCATATGTATGTGAATACTGGACATTGAATAAGAAAGAATGAAGAGAAAACAATGCATTTGAATTGTGATGGCAAAAAATTATTGAAAGTGCCATGGGGTGCTAAAAGTACAAATAAATCTGCCTTGGAAGAAGGGTGGCCAGCATGCTCCTTAAAGGCAAGGATGGCAATACTTTGTCTTCATACTTTGTACATGTTGTCAGAATAGACCAGTACTTGGAAAAGTACATCATACTAGATAAAGGAGAGGGGCGGCAACAAAAAGGAAGGCCCTCAATGGGATGGAATGATTCCGTGGCTGCAGCAATAAGCTCAAGCAGAGGAACTATTCTGAGGATGATTTAGACAAGACTGTGTTTCATTCTGGTGTCCATTGGGTCATAACTAACTCGATGGCACCCAACAATAACAACAAAATTCAAACAAAACAATAAAATGTAATTCACTATGTAAAAAAACAAAGGTAAGGAAAAACATGATTATCACAGTTGATGCAGAAAGCATTTTGACATAATTTAGCACCCGTTTCTGATAAAAGCTCTGTATTAGTCTAGGTGCTTTAAAGAAACAAATCCACAGAAACTCAAGCATAAGAGAGAATTTTATATAAAGGTCAAGTGCACATCAAGAAAACATCCCAACCCGGTGCTGCCCAAGCCCACAAGTCTAGCATTAACCCATATGTCCAACACCAATCCACAATGTCCTCCATCTCACAAAACAGATGCAATGATGCCGACTACAGGAGGAAAGCCCGTTCAGTGAATGCGTAAGCATATCAGTGCTAGCAGTGGTCTCCACATGGCTGCTCCAGCACCCAGGGCTGCATTGGGTTATGTCCATGTGGCTTCTCCTCAGAGATGTCTTTCAGGAAGTGAGCCTTGCAAGCTGAAGCAGGAAACTGGCTAAGGCAGCTGCACCCTGGTCCTACCATCAGAAAGCAAGAGACCCAAGAACTAGAAATGTGAGACTCTCTGAGTCATTTATCCCTCTGCCCTTCAATTAACCCTACATGTGTTTATTGGCCAGGTTGGCACAATAAACTACCTCAAGCTCTTAGCACTATAAGCATAGAAGGGAAATTTCTCAATAAAATAAAAGCTTTTTATTGTTTTGTTTGGTTTTTGATCGTTCATAATAGAGTGTATCTCCGATGTTTTATATCAGTGGAGGTCATCCGCTTGAAGCTGTATTATATGCTTTTCCATTTTTAAGTATATGTAACACAGGATAGATAAACCTATAGGGACAGCAAGTAGAATAAGGAATTTGGGGGATACTGCTGTGGTGCTGGGGTTAAAGGAAGACAATGTCAAGGTGTCCAAGTAGAAAAAGAATGGTTGAAAACTGATGGTGGTAGCAATTATAAAATTCTACTTGACACAATTAAAATATGAAATGATATGTTATATGTATTAAATCCAAACTATTAAAAAACAACTTCTGATTTCAACACTGAAAAAAATAAGCTGTGTATTCAAAATCAATTTCAGCACCTGGCCGGTACTGAAATTTTGTCTTTAAAAAGGCATTCCATAATTCTATCAAACCGGCTACTTCAGAATGATGAAGGACATGGTAAAATCATTGGATTGTGTGAGCATGATCCCATTATTTCACTTCATTTACTGCGAAGTGAATATCTTGATGTGAAGTAATGTTGTATGGGATGCAATGCTGGTGGATAAGACATAATATAAACCCATGAATATTAGTTTTGGGAGTGGCAGTGTGCAGAGAGCACAGATATATATCCATAGTAAGGGTCTATTTCATTAAAAATATGCTGACTTTTACCTTATTGAAGTGATCTTATACTTATTGTGGTCAGGTCGCTGGTTGATCTGTCTGAGGAATGGTCCCATACCTTGGATTCTGTTAGTCTCTGCTGTTGGCACATGAAGCATTCAGCAGTGCAGTAACCAAGTCAGCCTTGATAAGTGGAAGTCTATGATGCTGATTCCACACATAACTTCCATCCCAGGCAATGTGTACACTTTGGTGATGTACCCATTGGACTAATGGAGCACAATTGAGAATCCAGAAATGAATTGATTCATCTGTAGGCAACTGACGTATGATGAAGGACCTAAATACATTAAATGGGATGGCTTTGTCTCTCCAACATATAGTGCTTAACAAATTTGATCTCCATTATCAGAGAAATGAAAGAGGACTCATAATTCATTCCATGTGTTAGATTGTGTTCTCTAGAGAAGCAAAAGCAGTGATGCAATTGGAGTTATGACCTGGTTAAATTTACAATAATCCATAAGATTATTAGCCAATATCCATCTGATTTTGCACAGGTCAAATAGGCTAGTTAAATGGGGATATGGTGGGAATCACTATCCCTGAGTCCTTTAAGTCCTTGATGATGGCACTAATTTCTGCAATCCCTCAAGGAATGCAATATTGCTTTGTTTTTACTATTTTCCTAGACAAGGGAGATTCTAAAGGTTTCCACTTGGCTTTCCCTACCACAATTACCATTGTTCCTCATTTCATAGGTACAATATGGGGAATCTTCCAGTTGCTGAGTATGCATTCTGGAACCGGTGAAATTATTTCAGGATGGATTCAAGAAACCACTGTGAGAAGGACCTGAGGGAAACATCAGTACTAGATTGGCTTCCATACATTCCATCTCTAACTGGTACGCCGTCAAACACTTTGGGTCTTCTGTGATTAATGTCTATTTAAAACCAGTGACTAGTAATCTGTGAAAAATCTGATTTTACCCCAAAATAACAGTCATTCTTGTGAAAGGCTGTAGATACCTTAGAGAAGCCTAGGAGAAAGACTAACAGTATAAACCTCTGATCTTGTAGTGTGGTCCCTCCTCGAAGAAATCTGGCCTCCTCTTCATGTAAGGGGTTGTAGGTCTGTATAACGCCTTAGATGAAGTCTGGAACTGATGGAAGGGCTGTGACTCTCTATTCTGGCCATTCGAGTTAGACCATCATTCACCTAATCTCAAATTTTTCTATTTGTATAATTCAAGTAAATATTTAGTAGGCTTCTCATCTATTTGACTCCTAGGGACACACTGCCTAAACATAACCATGCCTACCTTGTCTCTGCTGATTGCATGCTGCCACTTGGCCCCCATCCCCATGGGACCCAATCAGCCTCATTGCTGGAATGAGCCTTAATTCACGTAGGGAACTATCCACTGTCAGTCTTGGCTGACATAAAATAACAATTGCAGGATATGTCAGAGATGTTGGGACTCCCTTCACAAATTTGTTTCCTCTAGTTTTGGTAAAACCTGTGTCCTAGAGAACTCCGTTTTTTTTAATATATGGGTCTCTAACTTGATAAATCCACTCTAACATGCTGATTTCCCTAAGCCTTTGGATGCCTTCTTCTATTATATCAAGGTAGGTCTGATAACTCAAAATGACTTCGTGTAGGCTATCTTGAAACCCATACTTCAGAAACCAACCAAATAAATTATTAGATCTTCTAATCTCTCTTGCTGGAAATTTGAATGAAAAATCTGTACTTAGTAGGCCCATATATATAAATTCAGAGCGTGCCAGACTTTTGTTCCTTGCATCATAATCCCATAACCTTAATAAGCATTCCCACACATATTCTCCAAGATTCTGTTTTTAAATACTAGAAAACTCTAGCAGTTCTGTGAAATATAGCACATTTCTTACTGAGTCACAATCTGGACTTAACCTTTAGAGACTCCCTGTTACTTCTAGTTATGTCTTAAAGGCAACAGTGGGTGAGTGGGAAGAGTGCTTCCTGGGAACATGACATACTCTTTGGTAATGCATCTGCTTCAGGCGTATCAGCATGCATGTTGTTGTTAGGTGCCATCGAGTCAGACCCCTTGTGACCTATCACAACAGGAGGAAACACTGCATGACCCTACACCACTCAGAATTGTTACCTTGCCTGAGCTCATTGATGCAGCCACTGTGTCAATCCATCTTATCAAGGGCCTCCCACTTTTCCACTGCCCTTCCACTTTACCGAACATGATATCCTTCTCCAGGAACTGGTCTCTCCTGACAATATATCCAAAGTATGTAAGACAATGTCTTACCATCCTTGCCTCTAAGGAGCACTCTGATTCTATTTCCCCCAAGACTGATCTGTTTCTCCTTTTAGCAGTACATGGTACTTTCAATATTTCAAATTCATCTATTTTTCTTTGGTCTAGCTTGTTCAGTGTCCAACTCTTACATGCATATGATTCAGAGAATACCATGACTCAGGTGCATTATAGTCATTAAAGTAAAATCCTTGCTTTTCAGTACTATACAGAGGTCTTGTGCAGCAGATTGACCTAATGAAATGTGTCTTTTGATCTATTACTACTGTTTCCATGAGCAATGATTGTGGATCAAAGCAAGACAAAATCCTTGACAACTTCAACCCTTTTTCCTTTGATCATGATGTTACCTATTGGTCTAGTTGTGAGGTTTTTGGTCCTACATTTACTTATAATCCATACTGAAGGCTACAATCCTTGTTCTCCATCAGCAAGTGCTTCAAGTCCTCCTCACTTTCAGCAAGCAGGGTTATGTTATCGGCATAGCACAGGTTGTTAATGATCCTTTCTCCAATCCCGATGCCACACTCTTCTTCATATAAGACAAATTTTCTGATGATTTTTTCAGCATATAGATTGAAAAAGTATGGTGAGAGGATACAGCCCTGACACACACTTTTCCTGATTTTGAACCATGCATTTTCCCTCCTCCTATTCACACAACTGCCTCTTAAGTCATGTACAAGTTCCAAATGAGCACAATGAAGTATGCTGGAATTCCCTTTCTTCTCAAGGCTATCCATAATTTATTATGATCCACAAAGGTAAATGCTTGTGCATAGTCAATGAAACACAAGTAAACATTTTTGGTTATTGTTTGTTTTCATCCATGATCCATCTGACCTCGGGAATGATATTCCTTGTTCCATATTCTCTTCTGAATCTGGCTTCAATTTCTAGCAGTTCCCTGTCAATGCTGTACCCATTGCTGGATGATCTTAAGAAACAAATACTCGTGTGTGACATCAGTGATGTGATTCTGTAGTTTTAGCAGTCTGTGGACTCACCTTTCTTCAGTGTGGCCACAAATATGGATCGTTTCCAGTCAGTTGGTCAGGTAGCTTTCTTCCAAATTTTCTGGCGCAGACCACTGAGCGTTTCTAGTGCTTCTTCCGTTTTCTGAAATGTTTCAATGGCTAGTCCATAAATCCCTGGATCCTTGTCTTGGGTTAATGCATTCATTACAGCTTGAACTTCTTCGTTCAGCACCACTGGTTCTGGTTCATATGCTTCCTCCTGAAATGGTGGGCTGTTGACTGGTTATTTCTGGTACAGTGACCCTGTATTCTTTCCATCTTCTCTTGATGCTTCCTACATCATTCAATATTTTACCTATATAATCTTTCAAAGGTAAAATTTGAGACTTGAAATTTTTCTTTAGTTCTTTCAATTCCAGATATACTGAGCACAAGTGGGCTAAACTCCTCAACTGTAAGTGGCAGTGATGATGGCTTTACTGAGAATTGATTCCTTTCTTCAGCTGTATGGGGTTGTGATGATATCTGGAGTGCCTCTATGGAATCTAGGGGTTCAATGTCTCCATGTTCTGGATGATTGGCCCACATATTTTCATCCCAAATTTCAGGGTCCTTTTTCCCCCATCAGTGCTCTTACTTTAATATTAGACACCTTTCAAAAGGCTGAATATTAAGCTAGCATTGTTATTCAGCCTCTCGTAGGTAAGACCCTGGGTTTGGAATTTGGCAGTATAAATTCTGTTACTGGAAGAGATGAGGCTTTCTTTCACGGCTCAAGTAGAAACTTTCAGGTTGTTTATTTGACATTTGAGCTGGTCTTCCAAAGCTATTAGTTCATCTTTTCCCTTTAACAGTTGTCTATTGTAAAAAATACCAATCAACCAGCTTGTTTATACTTCCCATTCTGACTAAATTGTAGAAATATAGCAAGCCCATGTTCACCAAGAGCGTCACTTCACACCAAGAGCAATCTTCATCTACTTTTGGGATTAGCTTTGCCACTTCATGCCATAGATTAACCATGCCCTCTCTGCTAAAGGTGACAGCCTTGCACGTACTTATAGAGAAGGCATTCTCATTGCCTTTAGGACTAATTAGACCTGAGAACCAACTTAGAAACTCATCTTTATGGTTTTGTTTCTTTGGAACCACTCTCAGTACCAAATGTGTTAGGTTGATTTCTCTAAAGAAGCACGATCAGTGTCTCTTTAATGTGTGTATCTATGAAATAGATTTTTATCAAGAAATGGCTTACACAGTTGTAATAATACAAGTCCAATCCAGTTAAAATCAGGCTTCAGCTGACTGGTGTAAACTGATGAACAGGAGGTAGGATGATGAAACAGAGACAGCAGGTGGCACAAGCTGCTGTTATCAGAGGTCCGAAGTTGGCTGAACGACTCCAATATTGGTAGTTTACTGACAGGTGCTAGGATCAGCAGTTAATGCAACTGGAGATCAAGGAACCAGGCAGAAGCTCCACCTCCTGCAGTAGAAGAAGGGTTAAAAAGCATTAGGTCCTGCTCAGTTTCTCTCTCTTAATACAGAATGCTTAAAACACCGAGGAGGTGTCATCAGGCTGCAAGCCACTTGACAGGTGGGCTCTGCCATTACTATTACCCAGGAGTGTATAGATGGCGTAATCCCAAACCATCACCTCATATACAAAAATTAACTCAATGTAGATCAAAGACTAAATTCGAGTCCTAGAACTATAAAGGTGATCAATTCAAAAAGTAGGGGGAATAAGGACCCTAATACACAGCACAGACACACTAGTAGCATAAACACACACACAGTAGAAGACAAAATAGATGACTAGTAATTTCAAAAAAATAAAACACTTATATGCATCAAATGACTTCATAGAAAGTCTGAGAAAGAGAAACCAGAGATTGGGAAAATATTTTTGTCAATGTTATATTGGGCACAGAGTTTGTCTCTAAAATATTTTCCCCTAAAATCTATTGAAATTTATATACTTCAACAAGAAACATTTGAAAACTCCAATGGAAAAAAGATGATCAGAGAACATGAATACAGTTCATCGAAGAAAAATTCCGGGGGCAAAAAACATGAAGAAATGTTCACAATCATTAGCCATTACAAAGATGCAAATTAAAACAATGGTAAGGTATTCCCTCACACCAGAATTGATTGCCAAGTTAAAACAAACAAAACAGAAAACAACACATTCTGGCTAGGGTGTTTAGAGATGAGAGCCCTCAGACACTGCTAGTGGGACTGTAAAACTGTATCACTACTAGAGAAAGTGAGTTGATGGTTCCTAAATCACCAGACATAAGAATATCATGACTCAGCAATCCCTTTACTGTGTATATACCCTAGAGAAATAAAGTCATAGCATAAACATATATCCGCACCTTTCTTCATTGCAGCACTATTCACAATATCAAGAACACCGAAACAACCTATATGCCCATCAGTGCAAGAATGGTTAAGTAAACGTTGGTACACAAACACAATGGAATTCTGCGCATAGTATTTTAAAAATCATTTTATTGGGGGCTCATGCAACATCCATCCATCCATTGTGTCCAGCACATTTGCACATTTGTTGCCATCATTATTCTCAAAACATTTGCTTTCTACTTGAACCCTTGGTATCAGCTCCTCATTTTTACCCTCCCTTCCAGCTCCCCCTTAAGAGAAATAATGAAACTGTGAAACATCTCATAGCATGGGCGTTTCTGGAGGACATTATATTGAGTTTAGTCAATCTCAAGAGCACAAATAATTTATGAGACAATTGTTACAGAAGACAAAAGAATATCTATATTTTCGTAACAAAAGAAACAGACTGTGATAATTAGCAAGGGTGGGAGAGAAAAGGAGATACGGCAAAATAATAAGTTAGAGAGTAGAGAGGTGTTAAGTAGGGTGAAGTTTAAGAGTATTTTACAACTGGGAAAAGAAAAATATGGATTGGAGGAAGGGAAAGTTATTGGGATGTTTGACTATTTGTTTAAATTGTTGAACACAAAAATGATGACCTGAAATATAAACCCTCACCTAATTCACAAAATGAATAAAAAATAAAACCACAATGAAATACCATCTCATATTCACTACTATTTTTTTAATTAAAAATGCTGGTAATGTCAAGAGTTGGGAAGGAGATAAAGCATTGGGATTCGCATATACTCTGGTGAATGCAGCTGGCAAATGGGCAAATTGTGGCATATACAAAATTAAATTCTCCTTAGTAGTAAAAATTGAATAAACTACTGATATAAGGAACTGTTATTGGTTGAATTGTGCCTCCCAACAATATTTATTAAAACCCTTTACTTTATACTTGCTAATATGAGTTTGGAAAATTATGGGCTTTCTTTAAATACAATATCAGTGAAGTTAATTATGTCATACTGGAGTAGGGTGAGTCCTAATCCCATATAAAAATATTATGAAAGAGGAGAGCAATCACAGGGTCACACACAGAGGAGACCTTGTGAGAAATCTACACACCAGAAGGTAGGACAGAGGCATGGGATATTTCCTCTCTCAGAATCTTCACACACAAAAAATCAGTGTAGTTAGTGCCCTGATTTGAAAGGTCAGAAAATAAATTTATGATCTTTAAATTTATAGTATTTTTATGGAAGCCCCACACTATTTCTTGATTCGATTGATTTATGGGATCCTAAAAATGACAGAATATGGTTATAGAAAGCCTGTTTTAAAAACAAAATCTGAATCAAACAAAGAGCATTGTAAAGTTGGTTTTGTATGGCAGATGAGGTTATGTTAAAATATATTATATTATCATTTGATCTCCTTTTGACCCATTTTAAAGTTGTTTCATTTTGAGGGGGGAAAATGGTAGGAAAATACACTTTGGATTAAACATCCAGTGAATTCTCTCAAATCATACAACAGGGATGTGAATAAACTTGCAATCATGCAGCGTGTACTGGAAAGTTTATTGCAGATGCAGTTAAATTAAAATTTAACACCTTATCATTTGATCTACTTCCTGACTCATTTTAAAGTTGTTCTAGTTTTTTATATTTTCTGCTTTCCTTTCTATTGTGATTTTTCTCTTTTTCTTTGTTATTGTTGTTATACATTGTATATTGTTTTTAATTTATATAATTTAGAAATTATATATTGTTGTTATAACTGTGAACAAGTTTTAGACTTTTTTTCTTTTTTGGTATATTTTTTGTGTGTAAAATCCAAGATAAGTAAATCTATGGAGCGAATAATTGGATTCATGGTTTCTTGGGAGTATGGCTTGGAGGATGTAGAGATAATAACAAAGAGTACAATAAGAAATAAGAAATTGTTCCAAAATTGATTGTGGTGATAATTGTACAACTCTTTAGTATGATTGAACTATTGCATTGTATGCTATGTGAATTACACTCTAATAAAACTGGTTTATAAATCTGAATAAATGTACTAGGTGCTGATGCTGAGGAATTTGTGCTTTTGTTGGTATTTTCTGAATCTTTATTTCCAAACCTTTATTTTTAAAATGCATATGTGATGTAGTTTTTTTATTGGAATTTCTCTATGTAATCTTTGTTTTTTTTTATAGTGGTGTAACTGAATTGAACAATAACTGGAGAGATAATGTGAATTCTACCTATTTAATTTGTTTTTTAATTATAGTATATTTGGAATTATTTATATTTTCTTTTTAGCTTTGTTTTACCATCCACCTCGTTCTTGCTACTTGTTGGTTGGGTCATGTTTGAAAATTTTATTCAACTTTTATGCTTTGAAATTTGTATATGTTGTCTCTTTTCTCTTATTAACCATGTACATTTTAAGACTAATGTCTTAAGCTAAGTAATTTAGGAAATATAACATGCTAAATATAACTAAAACTCACTCCTATGCCTCCTAAATTGAATACATGTGTGTACTCTTCATGTACTTGTTATTGTAATTTGAGTAGAAGTTTACAGGGAAAATGGTTTTCTATTAAATAATTTTACTTCATTATATTATTGCTATCTCCACAATGGTACAGTGGTTGGCTCACTTTCTTCCTGCTTCCTGTTTCCTTTTGTTCTTTTGATATTTCTTGCTGCATTCTTGCAGTATGCCTGGGAATATGCTAGTTTTAAATTTTATTTATTACAGTTGATTTTTCTAATGAGTGGTGACTCCCAGTGCTTACTATTCAACTTGTAGGTCTATCGTTTGGCTGAAAATAGAATGACAGTGGTAAAATTAGTTTCAGGCTTGAAAGGTGATTAAGGCTCACAGCTTTGGGAGAGGCACAAATATCTTCCAGACCAGTAAGCCTAATGTGTTTTTTTATGATTTTAAATATTTAGGTGGTTTTATGCATCTTGATCATCGACTATTGTTTGTACATTTTTGCCTGTGTTTTATCATCCAGTTATGCCATAAATTAGGTTTCACTTTTTTCTCTCACTCTATCCAGGATCTTGTAATTCTTACAAAGCTGTATTACTATGCCTTCTTTGCATTGTAAAACTGGGTTGTTTGTCTTCTTTGCATTGTAAAACTGGGTTTCTGTTTTCTATAATTTCTACAGATTGCTCCCTTATCAGATATGCCATTTCCGAATATTTTCCAAGTGTGTAGGCTCTATTTTCATTATTTTGGAGAAGTCTTTTAATATGTATTACATTTTTAGGAAGTAATAATTATGTAGTTCACTATTATTGATTTTGCATTTTTGGTTCTGTTTGGTAGTTAGTTATGTCTTAAAAGTCCACAAGATTGCATTTTCCTTTTATTTCATGGTCTTCAGAAATTTAGATTTTACATTTAGGTTAAATAATCCATACTGGATTACTTTTTGTATATGGTGTGGGGTTGGATCTTTTAAAATGTTCTGCAAATGAATAATCAGTTTATCCAGGATAAGTTTGATACTCTTTCCCCATGTAATGGATTTCAGCCTTTTGTGGAAATCATTTGTCCACAGGTAGATGGATTTACGCCTGGGTTCTGAATTCCATTGCATTGTTTTCTCTTGGTGCTAGCACTAGGAAGCTTTGGCTGCAAGGGCTCTAGGGTACGAGGAAATGTAGAGTGCCCTTCTTTGCTTTGCTTGTTCTGTAGTATTTTGCTTATCCATGGTCTTTCCTTTCTATACAAAGTTGGCAATTTTTTGCATATTTTCAATTAATATCAGTGGAATACAGATAGGAAATCTGTATATTTCTAAGTTGCATGACAAAATAGAATAGATTGACCGTGGCTTCAACAATGGGCTCAAACATAAGAAAAATTGTTAAGATATTAAAGGAACCAGTGGTGTTTCATTCTGTTGCTATGAGTTGGAACTGACTCAATGGCACATAATAGCAACAACAAAACATGATGGCCTGCTTACTATTTATACTTCCACAATGTTAAGCTTTTCTACCCAGTATCATGGTATGTTATTCTACTTACTGGGTTTTTTGTTTCTTACAGTAATATTTTATTGTCTTCTTGACATAAGTTTTTTTTGACTCTTTGGTTAGGCCCATTGTTAAGTATTTGATCTTTGGGTAGGTCTCTAATTGATACTGCTGTGTAATATCCTTTTTATAGTACTTTGTTGTCGTAGTGGAATCTAACTGATTTTTGTAGGTTGATCTTATGATATAACATATTGCTGAATCTTCCAAGTATTCTAGTAGTTTTCTCGCTGTATTTCTATGATTTTCTAAATATATATGATCATATAAACTGAAAATAGGGTTGACTTTTTTTCTTCTCTACCAATTTGGGTACTTTTAATATCAATTGTATGCATCAATACCCTGCTGTGGACTTACAATACAATATTGACTAGGACTGGTAGCAAGCGCAGCTGTCAATCTATCCTCGCTGTGAATCATATGAATCAGTGTATGTTTATGTGTGCTTTCTAAGAGTTTTATCAGGCATGGGTGTTGGATTTTATCTAATATATTTTCAACATGAATGATATGATTGTGTGGTTCTTTTTCTTTTGTTTTATTTATAGAATGCATTCTGTGTTGATTTTTGTCCCTAAAGTTGAACTCTCCTTGCATAACCAACATGACTCCTACTTGCTGTTAGGTGCCATCAAGTCGATTCCCACTCATAGTGACACTGGTTACCACATAATGAAACACTGCTCAATCCTGGGTCATCTTCACCATTATTCTTACGTTTGAGTCCGTCAGTTCAGCCTTGTTGATTGTCTTCCTCTTTCTCAAGGCCCTGCTATCTTACCAAGCATACTGTCGTTCTCCAGCGATATATGTCTCTTGGTAAGATGTTCAAAATATGTAAGACTAAGTCTCACCATCTTTGCCTTTAAGAAACATTCCGGGTATACTTATTCCAAGACAGATTTGTTTGTTCTGTTGGCAATCAATGGCACTTTCAACATTCTACCCTAGATCCATAATTTAAATGTATTGATTCTTCTTTGGTCTTCCTTATTCCATGTTCAACTTTCACATGCACTGGAGGCTACTGAAAATACCATGGATTGGGTTAGGCACAACTTAGTTGTCAAAGCAACATCTTTGCTTTACAGCACTTAAAACATTATTAGATATTTTTATTGGGGCTCTTACATCTCTTATCACAATCCATCCATGCACCCATGGTATCAAGCACATTTGTACATATGTTGCCATCATCATTTTCAAAGCATTTTTTTCTATTGAGCCCTTGACATCAACTCCTCATTTTCCCCCTTCCTCCCCCACCCTTGCTCCATCATGAACCCTTGGTAAATTAGAGATTATTATTTTCATGTCTTACATCATCCTCTGTTGCCCTTCACCCACATTTCTGTTGTTCATCCCACGGGGTGGGGGTTATATTTTGATCCTTGTGACCAATTCCCCTTTTCTCCCCCCATCTTCTCCTTATCGAACTGGTATCTCTATTCTCATTTTTGGTCCTGAGGGATCTATCCTGGATTCCTCTTCTCTGTAACAGTGTACATGTTCTGGTCTTATCCAATTTGTAGCGTTGAATTCAGGTCATGATAGTTGGGGGAGGAAGCATTAAAGAACTAGAGGAAAGTTGAATGTTTCATCCGTGCTATACTGCATTCTGACTGGCTTGTCCTTCCTCTGACCCTTTTCTAAGGGGATGTCCAATTGTCTACAGATGGGCTCCACTCCATGCCCCCACCTCCTCATTTACATTGGCATGCTTCTGTTTGGGTTCTTGGATGCCTGATACCCGATCCCCTTGACTACTCATGATCAAACAGGCTGGTGTGTTTCTTCCATGTGAGCTTTGTAGCTTCTCTGCTAGATGGCTGCTTGTTTAACCTTCAAGCCTTTAAGACCCCAGACACATATCTTTGATAGCTGGGCACCATCAGCTTTCTTCACCACATTTGCTTATGTACCCATTTTGTCTTCAGTGATTGTGTCTGGAAGGTGAGCATCACAGAATGCTGGATGAGAGTTAGTTTATTGTGCCAGGCTGGCCAATAAACACAAGTGGGATTAATTGAAGGGTGGAAAGATAAATGGCTCGGTGAGCCTCGCCTTTTTTGTCTCTTGCTCTTTGATCATCGGGCCAGTGTGTAGCTGCCTTGCTTTTTCTGTGCCTCAATTTAGAGGCTACACAACCTGTGGGACGCCTAGCCGGTAGACTGTATCGCTGTAAGTTGAAGTCCCTTTAAGTCTGCATGATTGGAATGTACATATCTGGAGCTGGGGACTGACAGCTGGTGACCTGGCTGACAGTTGGTGACCTACCTTGCTGTTTGCTGCCTGTGTACATATAGCCTAGGTCTCTCTACAGAGGACGGACTGGTGGCCCTCAAGATATAAGGACTGCCAGTGTCTCACAACTCTCTCATGGGAGTGAGTTGCACTGAGCCATTTGTGCTGCTTTATAATTTAACAGTTCATATATATCTGGCTTTGTCTATCTAGAGAACCCTCTATAACACACCAGATTATTCAAAGTATTCTTGTGCTTAGTGTACAATTGAGCTGAGGTCCAATGTCCATCTGCTAACTAAAATCTCAAAATGTAGATATAAGTCCATAGATATAAGAGGTCATATACAGCAGATTTATCTAATGAAACACATCTTTTGATCTCTTGACTACTGTTCCATGAGATTAATTTTGGATTTGAGCCAAACAAAATCCTTAACTTCAAACTTTTCTCCGTTTATTATGATGCTACGTATTAGTACAGCTTTGAGGATTTTGGTTTTCTTTACATGAAGTTGTAATTTATACTGAAGGCTAACTTCTACTTAGTCATTATTTATTATTTGTCTTGTTTTTATTTGTTTATTTTTCATATGTTGTTGGATTCAATTGGCTAAGATTCTATTGAGAATTTTGCATCATGGTAATGAGAGATATTGGGATGCAATTTTCTTTATTATAAGTTCCCTTGCATCGTTCTTGTGTCAGGATTATGGTTGCTTCATGAAGTTTATTCAAGAATGTTCCACCCTCTATTATGTTATGGAAAAATTTGAATAGAATTAGTGTCAAATCGTGTCTCATTGCTGAGTAGAATTACCCAGTAAAATCCTCTGGCCCAAGTTTTTTTTTTTCTGAGAAATTTTTAACAATCTGTTCCCTTATACTTTCGTTATGGATACGTTGCATTTTTTATCTCGGATTTTGCTAGTTGCGTAGGTAATATGTTTTTAGAAAATTGTCCATTTCTTCTAGGTTTTCAAATTTGTTGGAGAGTAGTTTATTGTAGTATTGTTATTTATTTTTATTTCAGTCTGTTCTTGTGAAATTGTCCATTTAATTTCTTATTTGTGCTATTTGCATATTTTTCTTTAATGGTGTTGATTTCCAGTTTTGTTAATCTTTTTGAAAAATAAATTTCTAGTCTCATTTATTCTTTCTATAATTTTTCTGTTTTCTATTTCATTTGTATCTGATCTAATCTTTATTTTTTTTCCTTTTCTTTTGGTGTTGAAGGTTGGTTTTACTGTTCTGGTTCTACTTGCTAAACGATGTTGGATAAAAGTGTTGATTCGGGTTCTTTCTTATATGATGTATTCATTTGTTGCTAATAATTGACTTCTTAGTACTGTTTTTGCTCTGTGATAAAGATTTTCCAATGTTATGTTTACATTTTAATTTGCTTCCAGGTATTTTTCAACACCTTTTATATTCTTGTATTACCTAGTTTGTTTTTTAAGCAGATGGTTATTCAGTTTGCATGTAATGGACTTAAAAAATCATTTTATTGGGGGTCCGTACAATGCTTATCCCAATCCATACATATATTGATTGTGTCAAGCATCTGTTGCTATCATCATTCTCAAAACATTTGCTTTCTACTTGAGCCCTTGGAATCAGCTCCTCATCCCCCCTCCCCACTACCCCTCCCTCATGAACCCTTGATAATTTATAAATTATTATTATTTTGTCATATCTTACACTGCCCAACGTCTCCTTTCACCTACTTCTCTGTTGTCTGTCCCACAGAGAGGAGGTCATATGTAGATCCTTGTAATTGGTTCCCCCATTCTACCCCACTTCACTCCAGGCCTGTTGAGAAAGGGATATTTGACCAGTGTGGGCTAACTGCATATCACAGTATCTAAATAATTCACTTGTACAGAGTCAATCCTTTTGTGGCTGGAAACTAGTTACACAAGCAGTGGGAATTGATTGTTATGCAAAATTTACAATAATATTCACTGAGAATGTCCTCATAGGTTTGCCGCAATAATATATAATTTAATACAGCATAGAGTACATTGATGTATCAAGACCATGTTTATCCACCTACCAACAGTTTAGCAATCTTAGTACAGCAGTCTTCTGCTTCCTCAGAAACCATTTATTTTCCAACTTAAGACCTCAGCTTACAAATGTGTCTGGGGTAGAGTCCAGTTACCCTTCTGGATTTTCCACTTTGTATCTCACTAGTGAAACCTCTGGAGCATGTCTTATGCCTTGACGATCCAGAATTCAATGCACCAATGTTCCATGGCAACAAGCTTGGGTCCCTAGGTTGCGCACAGAAGCCGGGCCCAATGTGACCCATTCAGTGAATACAATCAGGGACACCCTCCCTCAAATTCCAAAAGCATTATCAGTTAATCTCCCCCACCCCCATCCTCATCCATACCTGGATGTTGGTCTTCCCTCTTTTCCTATCAACAGCTATGCCTATGCATCTGTGTTACCCCAGACATTTTTAGTCCCTTTCTCCTCTCCTGACTTTACTTTCCCATCAATAACCCTCATCCTTCTGATATGGCTGTCAACCTGTCTGGAGGAACCTCTTCATAGCTTTGTGTGGCAGTCACTCAGTAGACAGTATCCCCTTCGTCTCCCTTACCCATTTACCCCAGATGATGAGAGGCCCCCTCTGCCAAAGTGAATTTCAAGATACACACGTAGAAAGGTAAAATGTGTGTGTGTGTGTGTGTGTCTGTGATTTGTTTTATTTTTCTAGGCAACAGAGCCTAACACATCATCCTGGTTGTCTGGAGCCTGAGTCACCAAAGGCTAGATAGACAGGCTTTACCAGAAGTCAATCATCATTGTGATTTTAAGTTTGCATTTACCTAACTACTGGTAGGGGGAGCCTTGGCGGTTCATTGGTTATGCATAATCCATCTACTATCCAAGAGCTCTGTGGTTAAATATTTACACAGGAAAAAATATGTAGCAATTTGATTCCATAATATTTTATAGACTCATAAACCCTAGGGGCAGTTTTATTCTGTCCTATAGGATCACCGTGAGTGCAATTGAATTCAATGACAATGATCTTTGAATAGTATTCATTTGCATCTGTTCCTTAGTGAAGTGTCTATTCAATTTTTTGACTATGTTTTTGGTGGAATTTTATTTTTCTGTTGTTGTTGGTGGAGTTCTTTTTTTACATTTTATTAGGGGCTCATACAACTCTTATCACAATCCATACATATACATACATCAATTGTATAAAGCACATCTGTATATTCTTTGCCCTAATCATTTTCGAAGCATTTTCTCTCCACTTAAGCCCTTTGCATCAGGTCCTCTTTTTTTCCCCTCCCTCCCCGCTCCCCTCTCCCTCATGAGCCCTTGATAATCCACAGATTGTTATTTTGTCATATCTTGCCCTATCCGGAGTCTCCCTTCCCCCCCTTCTCTGCCGTCCATCTCCCAGGGAGGAGGTCACATGTGGATCCTTGTAATCAGTTCCCCCTTTCCAACCCACTCACCCTCCACTCTCCCAGCATCACCCCTCACACCCCTGGTCCTGAAGGTATCGTCCACCCTGGATTCCATGTGCCTCCAGCTCCCATATGCACCAGTGTACAACCTCTGCCCTATCCAGTCCTGCAAGGTATAATTCGGATCATGGTAGTTGGGGGGAGGAAGCATCCAGGATCTGGGGGAAAGCTGTGTACTTCATCGGTACTACATCGCACCCTGACTGACCCATCTCCTCTCCTAAACCCCTCTGTGAGGGGATCTCCAGTGGCCGACAAATGGGCCTGGGTCTCCACTCTGCACTTTCCCCTTCATTCACTATGGTATATATACTGGTTTGTTTTTTTTTTTGCATGATGGCTTATACCTGGTCCCTTTGGCACCTCGTGATCCCACAGGCTGATGTGCTTCTTCCATGTGGGCCTTATTGCTTCTCAGCTAGATGGCTTTTTGACTATTTTTATAATGACTTTGTCACCTTATTATTGAGCTATAGGAGCTCTCTCTTTATTCTATATACAATTCCTTAACCAGAGTGTCTGTACTCCTTAAACACTAGATTATCAGTTCCTCACAATTGCAATGTTTCCTCTACTACAGACCTCTTCTTTACTTATAACATTATTAATCTTTCCCCTATTAATTCCTCACTTGTCACCTTAACTAGCTTTTCCTAAACAAAATATCCTTTACTCGCCAGACCAGGGAAAATCCTCCTCAAATATGTTTAGATAGCCCTATAGATCTCTCCGGTAGTTGTAATTTGACAGTTATTTGTGTAATTATTTGATTAATATATGCTTCTTTGTCACCAATTATCAATTTTAAGTTCTTTGAAGGAAAGGCACTGATATTGCTCATCATTTTATTCATAGAACATAAAATAGTAGCTTACGCATAGTAAGTGCTTAATAAATGTCTGTTGAATGAATGGATGGATTAATTAATGGTTTTACATGTATTCTCATAATACTTAGCATTATCAAGTACAACTGAATAGACAATAATGGGATAATCAAATTTTTCTGCTTTGTAACTTAATATTGGCTTAGGTTTAAAAATCCAATATTTCCACATTTGCTGTTCAACCAGTAACCTTAATTAAAGTTGGAAATAAAAAACAGAAACTATAGGATAATTTTATATCTCATTAAAAATGCAAAGCATTTTATCAAGACATAGGGAAAAAGAGAACATAGAAAGAAATGTAGTAAAGATTCTTTTACACAAACAAGTAAAATTATGAAGCATACTAACTTATATACTTTTGTTTAACACGTAGTTTACATTTATCAAACATGAATTACCAACTTTTAAAGACCTTTCCTATTGAATTGTATTATATGTAAATTATATGCCAATAAAACTGTTGTAAAAGAATAAATTAAAATTTTAAAAAGATGAAATAATGAGACACTAAACAATACCTGCCTACATTTTTTAAGGAGGCCTATTGGTGCCATGATTGAGTTACTGCTAAGCAAAAAAGTCTGTGCTTAAATTACTCTGCACGAGAAAGGTAGGAATTCTATGAGGCAGGTCTACTCTTTTCTCTACAGTTTCTATAAAACTTATGTAATGATGTAGTCATTCTCCATTTTGTGATCTGATAGTGTCATCCTCCATTTTTACTTAACAGCAATTTCCTGGTCTTTGGCACCTAACCCTGTAGATAAGTAAAGGATGAACATATATACTTTATTCTTCTCTTGTAGCAATAGGCCTGTTTATTATTGGAAGAATCTAAGGGAGAGCTTCTTTTAATTATATGCATATTCTCTTAGTAGCATGTATTAAAACAATGAAATTTGGTGTGAATTTATAGAAATGCATGTTCAGAAAAAAATGAATGCCTTTCAAATGGTTTGCTCTGCAAATGGGTATTCCATTGAAAGTTATAAAACTAATAACTAGGCATTGAAACAGACATCTTTTAATGTCTACACTGTTGTTTTTTTACAGGGATGGATAGTTTCATCTCTCAAGTGATACTGTAAAGTGGATCAAATTCAGTATGGTTTATTTGAATTATCATCAAAAAGTTATTAATAGAGATGTCAAATTTATCAACTGAGTTATGCATATGAAAAAATCGAAAGGGAAAATCTACATTTAAATAGGATCAATTAAAATGCACTGCTGTTCAGTTCATCCTGACTCACAGCAACCTTATAGGACAAACTGGAGCTGCTTCCTAGGAGTTCTGAGGCTGTAAATTGTAATAGAATCAGATAACCCAAAGTTTCTCAAATAGAGAGGCCAGTGAAGAATTAACCAAAGAAATATGTTTTGAAGGAGAATATGTACTCCACCAAACATACTAAAATTATTCTACAAAGAGTTTCTAGTAAATGAAGTTGAAAAAACACTGGGCTTTCTACTCCCGTAAACAGTTACAGTCTCAGAAACACACAGGGGGGTCGCTATGAGTCAGCATTGACTTCATGGCAGTGAGTTTGGTTTGGAATAAACAAATATAAGCAAAGGAATAATAATGCTATGTGATCATGGTGGATCAATATGGACAGGAGTTATATTGGAGCTAGAGTAGGAATAGGCCTGACAGTGAATGAAAGCAAGGGTAGGAAAGGAACATAAGGAACTTCCAGGAAAGAAACAAAAGAAAGACTTTTACATAGTGTTTCCTGAATCATCTTGGCCTTTAATCTCTCTCTCTCTCTCTCTTTCTCTCTCTCTCTCTCTCTCTCTCTCTCTCTCTCTCTCTCTCTCTCTCTCTCTGTCTCTCTCTCTCTCACACACACACACACACAACTCACATCTCACATCCAGATTACCCAGGTAAATTGTTAACTTTTGGGACCCCTGTAAAGTCATGAAGAATCTGCATCAATTCTTCTGTAATGATTTCTGTGGGATTGATAATGTCAAAACTGAATTCTTTGAAATCTTAAACAGATATTATCACTTAGCTATTTGTCTTTATAAGGATTTTGAGCCTTATTCACCATGCTGTTATATTTTAAAATGTTATAGGGATATCAAACATTATACTTCAGGCATCTGAATGTTTCTTAAAATTCAGATTCATATGTTTAAATCCCTGTTATAAACTAGAATGTCTGGGAATGAGGCCTGGATATTAATATTTCAGAAAGCTACCAAGAGGATATTGATGGGAATTAACTCTTAAGTACTTTTCTTTGGATTAAAATGTCCACCCTCAGGTTTTGGTTATGACGTAAGGAAGAGATTGAAATGGGGAAAAATTTGAACCATGGAAAATCTTTAAGAGATTATTTTCAGTTATCTAAGTGAGAGATAATAGGGCTTGAGGATTTCAGAGCTTGAATCAACACACTTTTATAATGCAATTTGACCATGGTTCAAAGTTCCATAGAAAGGAAATCCTAGATTAAAATATTATATGACTTTATCTAGAAGTACCAGTATAAAACAACATTGTAACAGGTATTTCAGCTAAATCCCACCCTAAGCCAAACATCATTTTAAATAAAACAAGTTAAAGCAAGGTAGCATATGCAATTCAAAGCATTTGAGACAGAAGATAAAATTTCTCAATCTTCTATATTCCGGTATATTAAAGACAGGAGTAGGTCTATGCGTGGTCAGTTAAGGAGATCCAGACATAAGTAAAATGTTCAAAATATTCACTATTACTACCAATCTTGTTTTTTAAGGATAAGCAAAGACACTTTGAATAGGTTGTGATTCATCCTTATAATCCTTTTAGGTGACAGTATAACCACTGCTTTAAAGACATTTTTATAATGAAATCACTACTTAACTACACTGACTAAAACTTCCTTAGACTTAATGTCAACATAATTTTTTAAAAAAAGAAAATGAACACATAATTATATCTGTGCAAATCTTGCCTGTTATCACAAGGGTCACAAAGAAGGGACGAGCCAGTCGGGGTGCAGTATAGTGTCTATGAAACACACAACATTCCTCTAGTTCTTTAATGTTTCCTTGCCCTGACTATCATTGCCCTAGCTCTACCTTACAAATCCAGCTAGACCAGAGCTTCGACACTGGTGCAGATAAGAGCTCTCGACACACGGAATCCAGGGGAGATAAACCCCTCAGGAACAATAATACGAGTAGCAATACCTTGAAGGTAGGGGGAAGGTGGGGTGAAAACCGGGGAACCAAATGCAATGATTGATGTATAACCTCTCCCCCTCCCCTCAGGGTGACAAACAACAGAAACATGGATGAAAGGAGACAGCAGTGTATGATATGAAAGTAAGATCAACTTATCATTTATCAAGGGTTCATGAGGGTGGGAGAAGGAGGGATAAAAAGAGCTGATACCAAGGGCTCAAGTAAATAGAAAATGTTTTGAAAAGCATGATGGCAACATATGTACAAATGTGCTTGACATAATAGATGTATGGATTTGTATAAGAGTTGTAAGAACCTCCAATAAAATGATTTATTAAAATTTTAAAAATTGCTAAAGGCTTAGATACATTAGAGATATTTTTAAAGAAAATTAATATTATTAATATATTATTACATCTGTGCAAATTGTTTTTATCCCTAACTCACTCTTTTACATACATAATAGATTCATTTGAACAGAACAAGGAGATACTGTGTAGTTTCCAATCAGGTTACTGTACATCAGGATTATATTCTTCAGCCCTACTTATTCACTTTATATGCTGATAAAATAATCCAAGAAGTTAGACTAAATGAAGAGGAACACTACATAAGGATAGGAGAAATATGGGGCTTCCTATTCCGGTAAAGAGTAGCAGTCTTGGAAACTCATAGAGGCAATAATGGGGCAGTTCTACCCTGTCCTATAGGGTCGCTAGGAGTAGGCATATGATGTCCATGACAGGGAGGTTGATTTTGCTGTTTTTTTTGAGGGGGGCATTATGTAAGACTTTTGAGACTAGAGATATTCATGGAGCAGATAGTTTCATATGACTAGTGGGTTTGAACCAATCACCTGAAAAATTACTCTAGTAATTATTATAGTCAAGAAATTCACGAAGCAGTTTTATCTTGTCATACTAGGTCGCAATGGGTGAGAATCAACTTTATGTCACCTAATAACATTTGTTGTAATCATTCTATTGTACTGTAATAACACAGTCATGTCCCACCTTGTCACCGATGTAATGGATAGGTCTTTAATCTAGAGAATACACTTTAATATAAATAGGTATATCTGAAGTCTCATCAGATTTTAGCGAACTGCTAACACCTCATACATTTTGTTAGCCTTTATAGTGTAGTTTGTGATGAATTAATTTAGCTTTGTGTTTTCCCTTAAAGTGAAGAACTGATTCAAATACTATTAAAATGAGTTAAGGACACATAGTTAACCAAATTTAGAGTAAAATGAGTAGACAATTGGTTTACAATTATTAAGTTTATAGTTTCATATGCTTTATATTATTTTACAAAGTATTAAATAATTTTGATTGTAAGTCGGAAACTAAAAGTGTTTGCTGAAAACTAAGTTTAACCAAATCCTAAGAAAGAGCAAAATTCCCAGGGCCCAGAAAAAGGGATCAAGCTTCCAGAGCACTGAAGACCAGAGGAAACACCCCTAAATAAGGACTCATTTTCCACTCCACCTTCATGGGCCGAGCAGCTGCCAAGAACTAAGGCTGCCGCTCCTGATACATGACAAACAAATGCAATATTGCTTCTCGAATCGGTTGTTTCTCTGAGGCGCCCACAAGTGTATTTGGGGAAAAACTTGGAGAGCAAGTCACGGAGCGACTCTCCTTCTTTGAGACTGGGGAGGTCCCTGGGAAGAATCTGGATGTGGTGATGGAGGAGGCAGCGGTGCAGGCGGAGGCTGCTCTGGGGATGACTAGGAAGCTGGAGGAGCCGGAGAAGAAAACGCTTGACGAAGGACACGAAGCCACTGGCTGCCCTTGGCTTGTGTCTCAGGAAAGCAGCCGGCCTCCTGTGGAGCGTGAGACCCACGGGAAAGGACCCCCAAGAAGCACAAGCAGGGGGCCCAGGAGGCCCCACAGGGAAATGGATCTGAAGACCCAGCAAGCTGCTCTCCCCAAACCCAAGGAAAAGAGACCTTTAAGGAGGATCTGGTCAGCAGTGATCCAGAAGGGAACCCCCTCCCCAAGCGGAAGAAACTGGAATCTCACCCAGAGAGGAGCCTGCATGTGATGCTGGAGGCAGCGAAGGGCGGGAGCATCCCAAAGAAAAGGAAGCAGCTCCCCGCGAAGGGGGAGCCTGCCAGCAGTGGACCCGAGGAGGCGGCTGCTAGCAGCAAGAGCAACAGCACTCAGAAAACGGAAGCAATGATAGAACCAGCCCAGGAAGATTCCAATGGCCACCCCCTGGTCCTCCCAGCCCTCTCAATAAAGAAACAACTCCACAACAACAGCAAAGGAAGAGCAAGAGAAGTTTCTGTGGTGGTGTCATAGTCGGGAGTGTGGGGAAGACACCACTTTTGGGGCAGCGTGAGCTGTGGAGACATAACGTTTGGTAGCGGATGCTCTGTGAAGAAAATACAAGCCTGTGGGCATACCTTTCTGAAGTCTCATCAGTGATGTTTGTTAGCTGATGTGCTGTGAAGTTAGGAAATTGTTGACGTTCTTTCCCCAGGCCTCTCCCCTTTGTTTTCTTTTCATAATGTATACAAGTGCCCTTTTTCTTTTGTTCAAGCAGGCAGTTAAAGAAAACATCATATCTCCTTTGCTTTACTGATAAAGAAAAACTATCTTTCTCCTTTAAAAAGCTTGTCTTGGGGCATTTTAGTTTCACATGAGTAGCAGGTAGGGATGCAGATTTGGGGTAACACACACACACACACACACACACTCCTCTGACATTTTTTAAATTAAAAAGACCAATCAGCACATTCAAACCGCCTTTAATTAGAAATTGACACTGAAACCTTATTGCTTGCTTACTTTGATATTTTATTTGATGTGGTCAGTTTAAAATTTAGTCCATTACTGATAAAAAAGAAAAGAGAAACGCAGCCTTTGGCTAAAGCACAACTGTCTTGAAAATATATATCCATTACTCCAAGAGGGATTGATTGCAATTTATATTAAATATGATGATGATTAAAATGATTTGACCCATATGTAGATAAGAATATGGGTCTTCATTGAACTAAGGCGTTATATGATATATGTATTAAATTCCAATTAGAAAAAAAAAGAATATGGGTCTTTGTGTATATAACAAAAATACATATTTTGACATTATCAAAGAGAAGAGGGTTGGTACACATGTTCATATGGGGAAAGACGGCTCTAGTAGCTTCTAAAATACAAGTCAAACTAAAATCAGAGGCTTTATTTGAAAAAGTCAAATTTCAAAAGAACATTACTTTATCGTACAGTTGTGCTACTGACACAGAGACACCCTATGATTCCAATTCTGGGTTTTTTTTCACCCTCTTATTTTCTGTAGTTTTCTGTGCAAAGTGAACAGCTATAAATACTGTGCCTTTTCAACAATATTTATGAATATATCTAGGAGAATAATGGTATAGGTGAGTTTCTCACCAATACTATTATTGACATACCCACTGCCTGCAAATCAATTCTGATTCAGGATGATCATGTAGGACAGAGTAGAACTGCTTCAGATGGTTCCTGAGACTGTACATCATTATGGAAGCAGACTGCCTCATCTTTCTCCCAAGGAGTGGCTGATAGGTTAAACTAAGTGAGATGTTATTTGTTGTAGGGTCAGCCTATGTGTTATAAAATGATTAGCAGGTAAAGCTTGATATCTATAATACCTCCCCTCCAGATGTGACAATGAAATATATCTCCAGACATTGTCAAATGATCCCTGGAGGGCAACATAGACCCCAGTGACTTCTAGGGATTATTTGGCAACGTCTGCCAATTATCGCTGCTCCAGACAGAAAATTGAGATTTGCCCCCATTTACTCGAAGGGTATCTGCTCATATAAAGAATCGCAACTTCAGAAACCCTACATAAAGTCACTATGAATAGGAATACTTTTATGGCAATGGGTTTATTTGTGGGTATTATGTAATGTTGCATGCTATTTGGTAAATTTGGAATACTATTAAATAATGAAAGCATTGCTGTGTAGAGCTGATCTTAGCTATTAAATTACATTGCGTTTCAAAGGAAGCATAAATAAAAATTTGAGTCCTAATTCTGTGTCCCCAGACATAGAACAATACACAAAAAGATTCTGTTCATCTACAGTTTTTCAAAAGTATAATCTATTTTAGTTTTGTTGTTGAGAATAAAAACAGCAAATATATACACAAATTAAAGTTTCTACACATGAAATTCAGTGACATTCATTATTTTCTTCTAGTGTGTAACCATTTTCACTTTTTTTCTCTGAGTTGCTCCTCCCCATTAACACAGTCTCACAGTCCCCTAAGGTTTCTATTTAATCTTTCAAGATTATGTTTTCTATCAGCCAAACACTTCTCTATTTATTACTGCATATGCATGATTTGTAAATATTCGATATTCAAAAGAAAATGTAGGACAAAACATTTTCTTCTTTGATTCGTTTCTTTATTCCCTCCTCTTTTTCCCTGAAAATACTTCCCTCCAATTCAACTGTGGCAGAGACAGAGAAAGGAAGCCTTCATGGAGAAATCTTTCAGCTACTTAGCCCAACAGCATAAATTTGATCTTGTAATTAGTATTCAACTCAGCATCTTGGACAGAAACCACTGTTACAGCCAAGAGGTGGTTTAAATCACATAAATCATAGATCAATGACAGAACTAGAAGCACTGGATAGATTACAAAAGTAAAGCTTTAGTTAAAAATAGATTAACTTTTTCCCTATAGGATTTATTTAAGCCTCCAAATATATATAAAACAAATAAAATTAGATCTGATCATTTTGTAGCATATGCACATATTTTAAATTTTAATGTATTTTCCCTCAACAGTTACATTGACATTTTAGAAATGTGTATGCACTCTCTACCCATGAAAATGTTTTACATTTCTAAGGTTGTGTTTTTTGGATGATGTTAGAAAAGAAACAAAATACATTTGTTATAAGTAGCAACTGTGAGTTAGTGGAATTAAAACCGTTTTAAATTACTTTATGAGTATCAGATTTAAAACTTAAAAAAATATCCATTTCCCAAACAAAAGATATCTTTCTATCCAAATTATGTAATTACCAAAGTGCATAAATATTTTGTTGTTAAAAAACATAAAAACTTTGTTTTATGAGGGAGTTTTATGGGTTTATATGTATGAAATTACTCTATTCCCAAGTAGTAATCTCATTTATTCTTTCTCATTATTTTTTAGAACCCAGAATTATTTTAAATTATGGAAACGTGTCTTTTGTAAATAATTCAAATGTATGTATTCAAATATGACATGTTATAATTTTCTTGTTAAAATTGACAATTCAATTTTAAATGTCATTAAACTTTCCTTTATTTTGGAAATCTAAGCCCTTCTTCAAGTTACAAGCAGTTTTTATTTCTGAAACTGAACACATACACACAGCAAGAAAGAATATTTCTCTATTACACTTTCAGAAAACTAAAGAGATAATAAACTAAAATAGATAAAAATCCAGTCAGGATTTTAGTTGCACGATCATGTAATTTTAGACACTCTGTTGGAGTAGTTAACTGAATTTGTATATTAAATGATCAAAGATATTAAAGGAACTAAAACTGTTCTACTTAATTTTACAAACGTTATACTAGAAAAAGAAAAATATTCTTCCTGACATGTACTACTTATAGTATAACACATACAGAATACAGTACCAGCATATTACATAGGCCTTTGAATTAAAATAAAGGCAATGTTTTTGTATTGTTTTTATAATTTTCTTCTCACTTTTAAATCTTATGAAGTATTCTTGTGGTTTTTCTCAAGAAGAAAATGTAAAACTCTGTAGATTATAAGGAAATTAAACAAGAAGACAAAAAAAACCCTGGCAATATAGATTTTTTGGTATCTTTTTAAAAACAGGGATAATCAGACAGATAAAATAATATTAAACAGTGTTAATATTACTGGCTACATTAATATAAAATCTCTTGAATCAAGATGGGTTACAATAATATGTTGTTACCTATTATTTCACTCCATAATATTGCCCATTTAGTCTAATTTGATTTTATGAAATTTTATTTAGGTATTTTTCTAAAATCACCTGAAATTCAGAATGTATGCTGCATGGTAGGGTTTATTAATGTAAATATACTAAATATGAATTACATAACAATTTCCTATGAAATTATGCATTTTCCTTTTAATTCAATTTCTCTGTGGTTAAGTTGTACCAAATTGTATCAATTGTAAAAATTCCCATTCTGTGTCTACTGTAACTTTAACATTTGCCAAAAACTGCATTGCATTCTGATAGATTTATATATTATAACATGCATATTTGTTATATTGCTAGAGTGCCAGTTAAGGAAGATCAAATACCTACAAGGTGCCCAACCATACTTCACCAATTGGTTACCCTTTTATATAATTTCAGATGATATTTATTCAAGTGTAGGCATTACACATATCAAACAGTGGATGGTGTAAACAGCGCATACTAATACAAGTTGAAAATAAAATATAATTTTTCAATAATGCAAGTTGTAGCTAAGGCAAAAGTAGATCTGTAATAAACATAATAGCAAAAGCTATTTCAGGAAGCATACATCCAAAATAATAATTTGAAATATGTATTTTCACTTGTTAGGAATGAATATTTTGGAGTCATGTAGGCTTACAGCAAGTAAATCCCCCATGTAGTTTATAAGAATTAAATAGTGTTACTGGTCTTCGGTATTCACTTAATGAAACATATGAGACATTGAATGAAGCCACAAGTGCAGCCATACAAGTTCAAAAATATATCCAGGGATGCCATTATGTCAGTTTCAAAGCCAAATTTTTCATTAAACATGAAAATGGCTAATATATTATTGAGATGGTTTTTCAAAGGAATTCAGACTCACAAATTGTCATGCATTTTAATGAGCCTGAGTAACACACAAGGAGAAAAATGTTAAAAGGAGGAGAGTTTGGAAACTGTACCAGATCCCTTGCAATCTAATAGAATCTTTGAATACCATCTTATGCAAAACGCATTCCATAGCTAGCCATACGATTAAAAGCTTTTCAAGTTGCTATCTTGGGAAATTTCTTACAAGGAAATTACTACAAAGTCTTGTGTTAGTACCTTCCCTACTGTGCTTCCCACTGTGTTTTTTTAATAAGGAAAACTAGCCATCCGTAATGGTGTATCCTCTTCTCCATGCTTCAATGTATCGCAGCAGGCAGATACAGTAGACACTCGGGTATTTGACCCCTTAATAGTCACTCCATAAGGTTGATGC
Source organism: Tenrec ecaudatus (assembly GCF_050624435.1). Classification (NCBI taxonomy): domain Eukaryota; kingdom Metazoa; phylum Chordata; class Mammalia; order Afrosoricida; family Tenrecidae; genus Tenrec; species Tenrec ecaudatus. The sequence goes on from NC_134548.1 coordinate 88,921,093, forward strand.
CCGGTTTTGGTGGCTTGATGCATGTAACTTCATGGTTGCTTAATTAGGAGTAGGCATAGATTTCCTTCATTCCATAACTTACCCTCTTTCCTCATCCCTCAGACAAAATGATACATAATCTGAGTGTCTACGTAAATAAGCCAATAAATGTTTGCTGGAAACAAAGCAAAAAGAGTCAATCTATGTGTATGAAATGACTGAAAAATAAAGGTAGACTAAAGACAAAAATAGAACCAAGTACTTTATTATTAATATCCAAAAATAAACATCAATATCTAATGTTGAATCAATGCATCTTTATTTTATAAATTTTCAAATTATGCAGATTTGACCCTAAAGAAATATTTGTTATTTATTAAGGCATCATAGTGTACCTTATAAAAATGTCTATCTATATTAAAATAATTCAGAATTAAATTAATGGATCAGGGAAATGATTTATTTTAGTACATAAGGGTTCTCCTTTTTTAGTTGAAATGCTAATGGCCCCTTTTTAGAAAAAGTAATACAGATATCTTTCATGGATTACCTTCACTAAATGGTGTTTTGAACTTTTCTTAAACAAATAAATATGTAGTCACAAAATAGAAGACCTGTTGGGAATTGTATTTCCTAGGAAACCAGCTTTGGATTTGAGACTTGGCAGATTATTTTATCCTGCTCTTAGAGATATTTTGTTATATTAGATGATGAAAACAATTTGGAAATAAAGCTTAAAATGCCTATCACTGAGAATTGTGTGTTCTTTTTCATTTTCTAGATATAACCATTAGATAGATTTAGGACAAATATTAATGTGACAAAATTTTTCCACTATCATCATTAGTTACATCAAGAAAATATGTGGGTTTTTTTGGTTGAAATTAATCCTTTAGAACTGATTTAACAACTCTTTTGAAAAAGGATAGTATTAAAGCTGTACAACTCTCTATAAATTCAGGAAAAAAACATACATTCTATTAATCATTTTTAGACTAATATACATCTCCTCACTCATTCAAGGGGGAAATAAACCTACTGATCATCATAAAAATCAATGCTGTTCATGATTCTGTTTCTTACTTTCATAACTCAGAGTTATTTTACTTTTAAAAAGCATTTAAAAGATTAACAATAAATTATAATATTGAATACCTTGATTATCAAATACTAATGACTCTTAGTATACTTAATGAATTTCACATGTAATAAAATTAAAATTGGCAGATAACAATTAGATTGTGCAAAGATTAGTGGATATAGTAATGAGTTGTGCTGCATCTGTGAAAAGAATGAAAAGTTATTAATACTATTATCTGAAGTACATATGATTGCTAATATAGCTATATTGTATCAAGATAAAAATCAAATTTCATATATGAAACCACTAAACTTACATATACTCTGCTTAGAGTTGAAAAATCAAAACAAGAATAAAAAGACTAATAATAGCACACGAGAATCCGTCAAAAAGCCATTCTTTCTGAATGTATGTAATTGGGCTAATTGTCAAACATTCAAGAAATATATGCTAGTACAAAAAGAAATTCCATAAGGAAGAACATTCTGCTATTTTTGAGAGCATATTCAGAAAATGAGATTATTCTATTTGATTTTACATAGTAAATGAATATTTACCATTCCTTTCAAAAAAACATGGACACAATATAGCATTGCTTTAACTACCTCTGAAAAAGAGTTAGCAAAAGAAAATTAGCTTAAGCAACTATATATTAAAGCCATCTTTCTCCTGTGGTGTGATTGGTGGTTTGAATTGCTGACCTTGCAGTACACAGCCTACCATAACTACCAGGCCACCATCTTCATAAATGTTCTCATGTTTATCCCATTATTGTAGAAATTGTGACTGTCCATCTTGTTGGGGTTTTGTGTGTGTGTGTGTTTTGGGCTGCCCTTCCACTTTACCAAGGATGAAGCCATGTTCCAGAGAATTCTCTTTCCTGATAATATGTTCAAAGTACATGAGAAAAAGTCTCACCATCCTTGCCTCCAATGAACATTCTTACTGTACTTCTTGCAAGAGAGATTTGTTTATTATTTCAGAAGTCCATGGTATTTTCAATATTCTTCACCAGAACCACAATTCAAATGCATTGATTCTTCTTTTTAGCTTCCTCAGTCAATGTCTGTCACATGCATATGAGGCAACTGAAAATTCCATATCTTGGATCAGACACACCTTGGTCTTCATAGTAAGATCCTTGCTATTTCACACCTTAAAGAGTTGGTGTGGCAGATTTACCAAATGCAATGCATCTTTGGATCTTTTGACTGCTGCTTCCATGAGCATTGATTGTGGATACAAGCAAGATGAAATCCTTGACAACTTCAATGTTTTCTCTATTTATGATGGTATCTATTGGTCCATATGTGAGGATTATATACTTCTTTACATTAAGTTGCAGTCCATATTGATGGCTCTAATCCTTGATCTTCATTAGCAAGTGCTGCAAATGCTCCTCGCTTTCAGCAAACTAGGTTATGTTACCTGTATATCATTCATAGGTTGTTAATAAGTCATCCTCCAATCCTAATGATACATTCTTCTTCATATAATCTAGATTCTCCGTTCAGCATATACATTGAATAAGTATGGTGAAAGGAGACAACCCCGTCTCACACATTTCCTAATTTTAAACCATGCCACATTCTTTGGTCTGATTACACAACTGCTTCTTGATCCATGTTGAGGTCCTGCATGAGCACAATTAGGTGTCCTGGGATTCTCACTTTCTTATTGGTATCCATAAATTACTATGATCCACATAGTCAAAGACTTTGGTGTATTCAATAAAATACACATAAACAACATTCCAGTCTTCTCTATTTTCAGCCCAAACCCCTCTAGGATCCACAAAGATATCCCTTGGTCCAAAACAGAGGAAAGAGCTGAGAAGCAAAGGGCATTTATAGAGGTCTAGATAAAGACATGTACATGTGCAAATATATTTATATATGAGGATGGGGAAATAGATCTATGTGCCTATATTTGTAGGTTTAGTATTAAGGTAGCAGAAGGACATCGGCCCTCCACTCAAGTACTCCCTCAATGCAAGAATACTTTATTCTACTAAATTGGCATTCTATGATGCTCACCTTCCCGACACAACCGCTGAAGACAAAGCGGATGAATAAGCAAATGTGGTGAAGAAAGCTGATGGTGCCCGGCTGTTAAAAGATAAAGCATCTGGGGTCTTAAATGCTTGAGAGTAAACAAGCAGCCATCTGGCTCAGAAGCAACAATGCCCACATGGAAGAACACACCATACTGTGTGATCACGAGGTGCCAAAGGGATCATTTATCAGGCATCAAAGAACAAAAAATCACATCATTGGGTGCATACCCCCAGGACATGATCGCTGAAGACAAATGGGTGCATAAGCAAATGTGGCAAAGAAAGGTGATCATGCAAGGCTATCCAAAGGTATAGCGTCTGGGGTCTTAAAGACTTGAAGGGAAACAAGCAGCCATCTAGCTCAGAAGCAACAAAGCCCACATGGAAGAAGCACACTAGCCAGTGTAATCATGAAGTGTCGAAGGGATCAGGTATAAGGCATCATCAGAACAAAAATATCTTACCAGAGTGCATGAGGGGTGGGGTGCAGAATGGAAAGCCAACGCCCATTTGTTGGACACTGGAGATCCCTTTGCAGAGGGGTCTCGGGGAGGAGATGAGCCAGTCAAGGTGCGATGTAGCAACAATGAAAAATACAGCTTTCCTCCAGTTCCTAAATGCTTCCCCCCCCCCACCCCCACTATCATGATCCGAATTCTACCTTGCACGTTTGGCTAGACTAGAGGATGTACACTGGTACAGATAGGAACTGGAAACACAGGAATCCAGGACGGATGACCCCTTCAGGACCAGTGGTGTGAGTGGCGATACTGGGAGGGTAGAGGGAGAGTGGGTTGAAAAGAGGGAACCTATTACAAGGATCTACATGTGACCTCCTCCCTGGGGGATGGACAACAGGATAGTGGGTGAAGGGAGATGTTGGACAGGGCAAGATATGACAAAATAATAATTTATAAGGGCTCATGAGAGAGGGGGAAGCAGGGAGGGAGGGGGGTGGAATGAGGACCTGATGCCAGGGGCGTAAATGGAGAACAAATGTTTTTAGAATGATGAGGGCAATGAATGTACAGATGTGCTTTACACAATTGATGGATGTATGGATTGTGATAAGAGTTGTATGAGCCCCTAATAAAACGATTTAAAAAAAGATATCCTTTGGTCCATACCCTCTTCTGATTCTGGCCTGAACCTGGGGCAGCTCTCTCACAATGTACAACTATTGTTGAGTGATCTTCAGCAAAATTTTACTTCTATGTGATATAAATGATATTGTCATATAAATGATATTGTTCTATAATTTGAGCAATCGGTTTGATCACCTTTTTGGAATGGTTACAAATATAGATCTCTTCCAGTTAGTTATCAAGGTAACTGTCTTTCAAATTTTTTGTAATAGGTGAGTGGTTTCAGTGTTTCATTAACTTCCTGAAACATTTCAATTGGAATTCCATCCATTCCTAGAGGGTTTTTTTGTTAATGCATTCAACATAGCTTGGATTTCTTCCTTCGGTACCTTTGGTTTTTAATAATATCCTACTTCTTGAAATGGTGGAACGTTGAATAGTTCCTTTTGATATAGTGACCCTGGGCATCTTTCCATCTTCTTTTGATGATTCCTGCATCGGTAAATAGTCCCCCAATAGAATCTTTTGAGATTGCAACTTGGAGCTTCAATTATTTCCTTTAGTTCTTTCAGGTAAAGATATCCTCAGCATGTTCTTTCATTACTATTTTCTAACTCTAAGTTTTCCTACATTGCACAGCTCCAGCCATCTATTATTAATTATTGGAATGTTGAATGTACAAAGTATGAATCTAGGGAAATTTGAAGTCATTAAAAAGGAAAGGAGTTCAAGACAGATACCCTAAGCTTTAGTAGCTGAAATAGACTAATATTGGACATTTTGAATGAGAAAATCATAGTGTGCCATGCTGCCAATGATAAAATCAAGGCAAATAGTGTAGCTCTCATTTTCAAAAAGGACATATAAAGATCTATCTCGAAGTACAATGCTGTCTGTAATAGGATTATATTTATGCCCATACAAGAGAATGCAGTGAATACAAGTATTATTTAAATCTCTATACCAATCACTAAAGCAAGTGAGGAAGAAATTGAATTTTATGAACACTTTCAGTTTGAAATTGATCAAATATGTAATTAAAATGCATTGATAATGATTGGCGATTGGAATGCAAAAGTTGGAAACAGGAAGGAACAGTAGCTAGCAAATGATGTTTTGATGATAAATATGAAGAAGAAGATGACATGATTAGATTTTCCAAGACCAGTCACAAATACCCTTTTCCTCCACAACACAAATGGGAACTTCGCCAGATGGAATACACAAAAATCAAATTGACTATATCTGTGGAAAGAGACCACAGAGAAGCTCCACACCAGCAGCTAAAATGAGGCTAGAGGCAGACTGTGGAACAAACCATCAATTGCTCATATGTAAGCTCAGGAGCACTGGTAGCACAGTGGTTATGCGTTAGCCTACTAATCACATGGTCAGCAGTATGAAATCACAGCCACTCTGCAGAAGAAAGACGTGGCTTTCTACTACAATAAAGAGTTACAGTCTGGGAAACTGTGGGAGTTACATAATCAGGTGTCAATTTGGGACTTGAGAAGATTAAGATGAATGGGGTGGAGTCTAGTCTGTCAACTGGGTCATAGCCAATAAGTCCTCTGTGTGGACATGCCTTACTCTGAAGATTCTGAGAATTTCTGTATTTCCTCCCTGAAGGTGGGAGACACTTTCTCTCTGCTCACTCCCTGAGAAACACTCTACTGACAAGACACATGGCACTTAGCTGATAGACCCTGTGCCCTGGGAAATGGAGGAGTCATGTAGAGATCCCTGCCAGCACTGAGATGCTTCTACTGCCACTGGATCCACACGACTTTGCACCCATTGACCTGTGATTTTCCTGCATTCAGCACCATTGTATGTGTTTCGTGAGTCTAAAGAGAACTTTATAGATTGTTATCTGACTTATGGGCTAATACCAGATTATGGACTTGATCTGGACTGGGCTGGGATGTTTTCGCAACATTCAACTGTTCCTGTATAAAAAGCTCTTTCTTATACACATATATGAGTGTCTATGGATTTGTTTCTCTAATCTACCCAGACTAACACAGAAACCTACAGGGGCAGATCTGCCTTTTCCTCTACGGTCACTATGAGTTATAATAGACTCGATGGCAGTGAGAGTGAGAAGTTCAGGTTGAAGCTTAAGAAAATTAAAATGATCCTAAGAGAACTAAAAACAACCTTTAGGAAATCCATATGGATTTTGAGAACATCTCAAGAACAAATTGGAAAACCCAATAATTGTACTGGAACCCACTTATAACATTAACTCCCTTATAATAGAACCAAGCAATGTAATTGCTCCCTTGAACTTTAAACTGAATTTCCCTGGTGTTATAAGCAGCAGAGTATTCCTATCTCAAGATTAAAAAAAATGGTGGTTGTTGGTGTTGGTGGGTTTAGAGCTATTTCTCTGAAGGTCCAATAAATGACTGCCCCAAACCAACATATATCCGATGTTTTCATGGTCCCTCTGCCTTCATAGAACATTTCTTAGTCTATCAGCCATGGTTTCATCTTCATAAATGAGTTTTACTGAAATTTCTGCCATATCACCAAACCTCAGGGAATGTGTAACTAGTGACCTGTTACACACCTTTTGAAGATATACAAGTTAACAATTCATGTGTGGGAGTGTGATAAGATGTCCTACACATATATGCAGTCCTTTGCTAAACAATGCTTTACCACTGACTGAAATCATGTTGCTATCAGTAGAGTTCCCCTAAGCTCTACGGGAAAAATCTATGATGTACTACAATAAAATGACAATAAGATCTGCAGAAGGGAACTAGGAACTTACGGAAACAATAGTTATAGAAATGGATTTTGAGTTCTCATTTAACTGTAGCTCAAATATAAGGAAAAATATTTTTTATGACATGGCTCTGCCTGGTTCTCACCGCATGAGAAGATAACTGAAGTCATGGGAGTCATGAAATGCCAAGAAAAGTGTGGTGAAGAACTCATATGGTTCCAGCTATCATGAAAAATAACTTCTGGGGTCTTAAAATCTTGTCTGAATACAAGCAGCCATTGAAGTCAGAAGTCAGTTAACCCCACATGAAAATAGCACCGGTCTTTGTGATCCAAGATCCAAGATTCAAACCTGGAGGATGAAATGAGACCAATACTTAAACTCTAAATAACTGGTTTGTGGAAAGTTATGAATAAAAGTGATATCATTTGTAGTGTCGTTGTGTGGATTGAGTCCCCCAAGAATACCCAGTGCACATAAGATGGAAATGTTAACAGCTCTAATATTGCTGTGTGGGGGTGGATGGGAAGCTTTGTAAAGTGTATTTTAGCAGCTTTAAGTAGGCTAGCATGGGACACCTTGTAATTTGATGTCCCTCTGCACCAAATAGAAATTTATTCTCAGTTTTTAATATTGTCTCCTTTCCCTTAGATTGAAGTCTTTACCTATTTTATATGGTCAATTATGCTGGGTTCTTCTTTGTTGTTTGCCATTGTCTTGTATGTTTATATGTATAAGGAGACCAGGACGGGTGGAATGAAGAAGACAGTGGTTAGAGTAATGATTACCTGAGGGCACAAAAAGGGAGGGTGGGGGATAGGAGAATTAACAAGTTGACTTATAGTACAAGAAGGAAGAAAATGTCCCAAAAGTTATAGTGTCAATTATTGCACAAACCTTCTTGATATAATTGAACTATAGAATGATATGATATGTTAATTATAACTCAACAAATATCTTAAAAGACAGGAAGAAAGCCAAGATCGTAAGAAATATCAGAAGAGTCTCTGATACTTATTCCTAATCATAGAGTAGCACAGGCAACTGGAAAAGCAATACAATAAAGGAGTTGAACAGAAAAATTCAAAGGGTCACTGAAGAAGACAAAAGAAAATATGAGAATGAATGTACAAAGACCCAGAGTTAGGAGACCAAAATGGTAAAACACACTAAGCATAGCTTAAACAGAAGCATTCAAAAAAACAAATTTAATACAACATTTTAATATTGCAAGATCTTTTGGACAAAATATAGAAAGATGAAGGAAATATCAAAAGAAGATGGAAAGATTACAGTGTTACTGTACCATAAAGAACTAATCACACTCACACATTTCAAGAGGGAATATATGAACAAAATACAATGGTACAGAAGGAAGAGCACAAGCTGCATTGAAGGAAGAAACCAAAAGCAAAGCTCCAGAAATTGATAGAATACCAATTTAAATGCTTCAGCAAGTCTATGAAGCACTGGAAGAATTCACTTATGTATCCAAAGAAATTGGAACAACTGACTAGAAGAGAACAATATTTAGACCCATTACAAAGCCAAGTGAGGCAACAAAATGCAGAAATTATAGAACAATACCTCTGATATCACATGTAAGTAAAATTTTGCTAACAATCATTTTAAAAACAGTTGCAACAGCACATTGACAGGGAGCTGCCATAGGTTCAGGCTTGATTTGGAAGAGGGCGTGGAATGAGAGACATCATTGCTGATGTTAGATGGATCTTGACTCAAAGCAGAGAATACCTGAAAGATGTTTACTTGTATTTTATTGACTATACAAAGGCATTTTATCAAAACAAACTATGGAAAGCCTTCAGAAGAATGGGCATTCCAGGACACATTCTTATACTCATGGGGACTCTATACACAGATCAATAGGCAGTTGTACAAACAGAACAAGGGCATACTGTCTTGTCTAAAATAAGGAAATGTATGAGTCTGGGTAGTATCATCTCACTGTACTTTTTCAATCTGTATGTTGAGTAAAAAGATTGGAGGAAAGCTTACTGGAACCTTTGATATGCAAATAACACAACTTTGCTTGCTGAAACTGAGTAAGACATGAAGTTTGTGTTGATAAAGAACAAAGACTGCAGCCTTCATATGGATTACATCTCAATGTAAAGAAGATGAAAATCCTCACAACTGGACCAGTTGGTGTAATCATAATAAATGGAGAAAAGATTGAAATTGTCGAGGATTTTGTCTTGCTTGGATGCATAATCCATGCTCATAGTAGCAGCAGCCACGAGATCAAAGGATGTGTGGCCTTGGGTAAACCTGCTACACAGACCTCTTAAAAGTGTTGAAACACAGGATGCTACTTTGAGGATTATAGTGCACCTTACCCTAGTCACCTAATTTTTGATAGCCTTATATGCATGTGGAAGTTGAGTATCAAATAAGGAAGAATAAAGTAGAACTGATGCATTTGGATTACTGTGATGTCAAAGAATATTGAAAACACCTTGAACTGCCAAAAGGCCAAACAGATATATACGGAAAGAAGTTTGTTCTGAATGCTCCTTGGAAGCATGGTTGGGGAAACTTCATCTTACAGACCTTGGACACATTAATCAATAGAAACCACTCCCTGGAAAAAGACACTATGCTTGGTACAGCAGCAGGGAAAGACTTTTTACAACATGGATCGACACAATGGCTGCAACAAGGTACTCAAACATAACAATTGTGACTATCCCTCAGGATCGGGCAGTGTTTCCTTCTGTTGTACATAGAGTTCCTATGAGTCAGAACTGACTCAATGACCACTAAAAACAACACTCCTTCCTCCAAAGAGTTCTGTGATCTTTGATTTTCATAGTCAAAGCTGCAGGCTTAGCACCTTCCAGACACCCACATGGTATTCTTTTTAAATGTTCTTTGAGCTTGTAAAATACAAAGAAGTCTGAAGAGGAAAGATCATGGCTATAGCAGAGAAAGGAAAGGTTTTCCAGTGAAATTCTCATAATAAGCTTCCATGATTGGCCTGTGTTTTTCAAGAATATCTGTCAAGACCATATTTTTGGAATCCAAAGAGGCAGTCATCATAAGCTTCTGAAATAACTTCTGTGTCTTCAGTTTAACTAGTCCAGTAGATTCCCTTGAAGTCACTGCTTTGTTTGTTAGTCTAAGGCATCCTAATTTAAGGCATCCTATTATTGGGAGAATTTGTCTTTAGTCAGCCACTTATCACAGAAACATCATTAAACACATTTCCTTTGGAATAAACCCATGTATATATCAACCAAAAACCTAGTAGTAATATCTTGTGACTTATTCTTCTAAACCCCAGATGATTGAGCACAAAGACTGAAACAAATGCTGATACATCAATATTAATTGCAGGTGGGTAGGAGTGGTTTAATGATAGAATTCGCAACTTCTTTGCATGTGACTCAGGCTTGCTTCTAAACCCATGCACCTAAATTTCAGCTACTTCTCTTTTGTCAGTGAAGATTTAAAATTTTCTATAATGCTAAAGGAGTTTCAGTGGAGCTTCTAAACTAAGACAGACTAAGAATAAAGGCATGATGTACTTTGAAAAAAGTCATTCGTTGAAAACACAATGGGTCCTCAAGTTTGGATGCCATTGTGCATAGGGTTATCATGAGTTGGTGGTCTACTTGATGACAGGCAATAACAAAATATTCATTGCAGTCTTATTCATAAGAGGCAAAAGAGTCAACAAGCCAAGTGTTCATCAACAGATAAATGGGTAAATAAGACATGTTAGGTACTTGTATTGGGCTCTTAACAGCTTATTTTTAAATAAGCTGCCATCTAAATGAACTCTCAGCTAAATTCACATGGAAGAAGCACACCAGCGTATATGATCCAAGGATTGTAATCCAAATCTAAATGAGAGAATGGCAACAGAACTGAAATTGCGAACACCTGGTTTGCAGAAAGCTGTAAATAACAGTGGTAGCCTAAACTCCATCTGTAGAGTCCACACTTCGATTAAGCCTCTGGTGAACCCACTCTGATCATTGTTGGGCTTGTGAATAGCCCTACTGCCAGAAACAGAGCATTGTTAATTTGATTCTGGCAGATGCTCTTAGATCAAAATGCAGTAACCTGTCATTTGGTCTCCCTTTTGGACCATTTTAAAGTTGTTCCAGTTGTTTATAAGAAATGAAAGGGAAATATATAAATAGATTAAGCTCCTGGTGAATCTCCTCTGTCCATGGACCAGGTATGTGAATAGCCTTTCTATCATGCAGAGTACATTGGAAAGTAGATTGTTGTTGCAGATTCAATTAGGTTAAAATTTAGCACCCTATCATTAGTTCTCCCTGATGATCTATTTATGTTTCTTCTAGTTTTTAGTACTTTCTGCTTTCCTTTTGATTGAGGGTTTTATCTGTTTTCCTTTGTTAACTGTGAAATTTACATTTAATTGGAGAGTAGCCAAGACTAATGGGGAAAAAATGATGTCAACGAACAGCAAATTTCAAGCAGCATCTCAAGAAGACAAAGTAAAATATTATAATATGTATGGACAAACCCACAGTTAGAAAGCCAAAAAGGAAACAGCATATCTCAAGTTCAAAGAACTCAGGAAAAATTAAGCCTTGAGTGACAATAATGAAAAGCTATAATGGCAAAATCATTGAATGATGTAGGAAGCATTGAAAGATGATGAAAAAACTACAGAGTCACTGTAATGAAAAGAACTAGTCAACATTCCACCATTTCATGAAGTAGTATGTGATCAAGAACCAATGGTGCTGAAGGAAGAAGTTCAAGCTGTACTGGAAAACTACACCAAAAAGAAGAGTCCAAGAAATGACAGAATACCAACTGTAATGTTTCAGACAAGCTGATGAAGCACTGGAAGCAATTGCTCATCTGTGCCTGGAAACTTGGAAGTAAACTACTTGCCAACTGACTGGAAGAGATCTATATTTTTACCCATTTCAAAGAAAGGTGACCCTAAAGAAGTCTCAAATTAGAGTACAATATCATTGATACCACATGCAAGTAAAATTTTACTGAAGATCATCCAGCAACAGTTGCACGAGCACATTTACAGGGAATTGCCAGAAGGCCAATCTCAGGGTGCTTGCAGAGGATGTGGAGTAAGGCCTATTTTTGCTTATGTCAGGTGGATCTTGGCTCAAAGCAAAGAATACCAAAAAATGGTTTTTTTTTTGTTTTATTACTGTGCAAAGGAATTTGACTGTGTGGATCATAAGAATGGGAATTCCAGAACAGTTCATAGTGCTCATGCAGAACCTGCGCATGAATCAAAAAGTTGCTGTGCAAATAGAACAAGGGAAGACTACCTGGTTCAAAATCAGAAAAGGCATGAGTCAGAGTTGTATCCTCTCACTAAACTTATTCAAACTGTATGCTGAGCAAATATTTAGAGAAGCCGGATTATATGAAGAAGAATGCTGCATCAAGATTTGAAGAAGGCTTGCTAATAATCTGAAATATGTAGATGATACAACTATGCTTACTGAAAGTGAAGAAGACTTGAAACCCTTGTTGATGAAGATCAAGAATTGCAGCCTTCAGTATGAATGATATATCAATGTAAAGAAGATAAAAATAGTCAACACTGGAAAAGTTGGTATCAACATGGTAAATGGAGAAAGGATTGAAATTGTCGAGGATTTTGTCTTGCTTCAATTCACAATCAATGCTCAAAGAAGCAGCAGTCAAGAGATTAAACCATGAATTGCCTGGAATAAATCTGCTGCAAAAGAACCTCTTAAAAGTGTTGAAAAACAAGAATGTTACTTTGAGGACTAATGTGCAACTCACTCCAGCCATGGAGTGAGTTGCACATTAGTTGTAATAGTTGGACATTGAATAAGGAAGACCAAAGAAGAATCCATGCACTTGGATTATAGTGCTGGTGAAGAATGCTGAAAGTACTATGGATTGCCAAAAGAACAAACAAAACTGCCTTTGAAGAAGTACAGCCAAAATGTTCCTTTGAGGTAAGGATGGCAATACTTTGTTTCACATACTTTGGACGTGGTCAGGAGATAGCAGTACCTCGAGATGGACATCATGCTTGATAAAGTAGAGGGGCCATGAAAAAGAAGACGCACAGATGTATTCACACCATAGCTGAAACAATGGGCTTAAACTAAAAAGCAAATGTGACAATGAAGGAGGACCATGTGTGTTTTCCTTCAGTTACACATATGTTATCTATTAGTTGGAAGTGACTCAATGGCACTTAACAGCAGCAATTAAGAGAATTCATATATATATGTATATATATATATAATATATATATATATATATATATATATTCCATGGATGAACCTTTAACATTGTGTTAAATGAATTAAATCTGACATGGAAGCAAAAATATATCATACATGAAATATCTAAAATAAACAAATGTCTAGAGACAAAATATTATTAATGGTCACCAGTGGCTAGGAGGAGGAGGAAATAAAAAATTTTTGCTTTAGTGATATTTATTTTCTCATTGGAGTGATGAAAAAATTGGAGATAGGTAGTAATGATGACACATCGACATGGTGAAAGTATGTATAATTAAATGCGTTATTTCACTATAATTATATTATGTATTAAATGGACAATTAAAATTAGTTAAAGTGAAAATTTTCATGTTCTCTGTATTTTACAACAAATAGATCAATTTATAAAAGGCGGCTATATTTTTTATTTATGTAAATTAGAAAATTCACAATCATTCAGGAAGAAGCAAAAGGTTATAGCTTATCCCCCATATTAGAGTTAAACAAGTTTGTGTTTGAATCTTCTATTTACTGGTTATTAGACTTTGAACAAATTTGCTTAACATCTCATGTTGTTGATTCCATCAACTATGAAATGGAAATACTAAACCATATTCAACTATACACTTGAGAAGATTAAATTAGATAATTCTTGTAAAGCAATTTCTGGCATGCAGTAAGCATTCAAGTTAATCATACCCCTGGAAGAACAGAAATGTACTTTTGAAGAAAAGTCATCTTTCTGAATTATGCATTGATAAGAATAAATCTTTAATAATGTCCCCACTCATCCATTTTAGGAGAAATGTAGATTCATTGGAAATCATGCAGCATGAGCCATTGGGAAACTTAAAGTCCTTGAATATGCACTTATATGCAGAATCAGGAGAGATAGAGAGGCAAAAAAGGTATAACTGGTCGTTTGAAGGGTGAAAATGCTGTCATACAAAAAAGGAATTAAATTTATTGTCTGGTCTGATATGTGAGGGTGGAGGGGGGCTCCATTTGCAAATCACAAAAAAATAAAGCAACGGAATATATGAAAACATTTTAACAGTAATATCAGATAGTAAAATAATCTGACTTATAAAGAAATAAGTTCATTTTGGACATACGAAAGGAGACGTTAAGTGACTTCTCATTAGGAAAGTTGACATAGAGTTTTATACAGATAGAGCTATATTCCAATTCTTACTTTCTCTGATTCTATATACAGCCTGTGTTCTTATTAGACAAATAAACCATTCTGAATCTAAAATTCTTCAACCTCCATATTGTTTTCTAAGCACAGAAATTAAGCAAATAGGTCAATACAGAGTAAAAGTTGTGGATAATATAGGACAATAGTTAACTGACATATACACATCTGGATGATGTGACAGACATTGCAGGACAGGGAACCTACATATTAATTAATCCTATACTTTTGGTGAAATGTTTGTTTTCCATAAGATGAAAATGTGGGATTAGGTCTGTAAAGTTTATCTTTTAGCATTAAATATTTTGTAACATCTTATGATTTGAATCTTTGAAAACCATTTTCTTATATATAATTAAATTTGGTTACTCTTCTTAAACACCAACAAAAGCAATCATACAAGTTTATCTACCAAGTAAACATTTTGACTGGATTACATCCATCACCAGTGTTTAACTCATTTGTTTTGAACTAACATTAAACAAAAAACACTTTTTGTTGTGAATTAGGTGAAAGGCTGCAGATTAGATGATCAGTTTTGCATTTCACAATTCTTACACATTTGTTTCAGTTTATCCATTGTACCAAATCATCCATCCTCTCAATGTCCGTTATATATTCTACTTCTGCTGCATTTTAAGTACTCTTTTTTCCTAACCCATCAAATGGGTAAATTCTGACATTTTGATCTTAGACGGTTGATTATTCTAAGACAGGGATGAGTTCAGTTTCTGATCTGAAAAGTGATTAAGGGGCATAGTCTCATGGGTCCCACTAATCTCTGGTCAACCAATAAGTCTAGTCTTTTATGATTTTGAGCCTTGTTCCACATTATTCGAACTCTCTATCCAAGACCTTCTGATGTGATCATCTTCAGAGCAGTGGTAGTGGTAGCCAGGCATCATCTAGTTCTCCCTGTCTCAGAATTGTGGAGACTGATCCTTGCAGACTTCCTTGGGCCATTGGATGAATTGTTGAACCAACATTTTAATGAAGAATTTGTCATCGTGAGTGGTACTTTCAAAAACTGCCATTTACACATATTTGCCAAAAATCGGTTTGTATTAATGTGCTATTATATACCATTGGTTTAGTTAAAGAAGGGTTTCCTTCCAGTAAAATATCTGTATTGCTATCTCTCTCTACAGATGCTAAGAGAGCAAAAATGAAAATAAATAAATAAATGCTTCCAGTATTTTTAATAGAAGTCAAAGCACAGCATGATGATAAACGTAAATTCTATGTTTTTCTGTCAGAAAAAGAAATTGCAACTAGCAAAGCACAGCCCATAGAAATCCCTCTTACTCTCTAGTTTTATAAGACAGATCTAATAGCAAAAGGAACAAGCAAGAAGAATCCAATTTAGGTACCCAAAAGTTAATTTCTTCATTGGGGAAAAACGACAGCTTTTCTTGTCTTTTTCCTACCTCTGATAGGAAACTAAGAAGCCACTAAGAATCAAGAGGACTTTTCATTGTACACTTTAAATGTCTTCAACCCATTAAAAAGTAATTTTGGACTATTGTCAAAATGAAATAAATCTGAAGTATACTAAAAGAAGGACTGTAGCTTGTAAACGAAACTTAATTTTGCTGAATGCCCCAGGCAAAGGAACGTCTGACTTTCTGTTGACCCTATTGAAGACAGCTGGGTGGGAAGTGAAGGCATCTTCAATTGCACAGTCTTGCTCCACTTACATTTCCAAATGACCACTGTAAAGAATTGCCATTACTGTTCATGTTGTTTTCCTAGATCTACATTTCAGATAAAACCCATTCTTCTGCTTGGTCAGTTCTACAAAGACAAATTTCAAGCAGGAAGCTGGTGAGCTCATTTTCCAGTTCAGAAAGTCTTAAAAGAACTTAACCCGTAGTTAAGTTGGTATTTTACTGCAAATTAACTTCAGATACTGTAAGAAATGGTCACAGATCGTTCACGTCTGTTTCTTTTGAGACGTCTTGCTGTTTGAGTTGTTCTTCAAATTTCACCAGCTCAACTAGAAGAATTTCTCTTTGGAGAACTCCTGAAGGAATTCACACACCAACAAATATCGTCATTAGCTCTCCAAGAGGCATGAAAATTCTGTAGGGCTTCCTCTTTCCAGCTGGGTGAAATTTGGGAGGTAAAAATATTAAAGAACTGACACATCTAAAAAATGATATATTTATTTTAGGTTTAAAGCATGTTTTCAAATTTTCATTTGTGGAAAAAAAGCACTGCTTGTCTTAAAATCTGTAAAATCTGCAGAGGCAAACATATATTTTTTTTGCTAATGGAGTAAAATGTAAATGGGAAGGCACAGAGAATATGGGAAAATAAGGTAGTGGGGACTTGGTGACTCTGGAATTTTATCTGTGGCTGAATAGCTGTGTTAAGTTAAATTGTGGCGTTAATGAGACCAAGGCAACACATCTTTGGCATCACTTTTTGAAGTGCACGAGTTGCACCCATCACCCCAGGGAACTAAATCACCAAAATTTAATTTTGTCACAAGGGAAAATAGATGAGTGTGAGAGTAGAAGGGTAGCCCTGCAATAAATTGTTTTAAAAAACTTATTTCAAAGGGAAAAATCTGATAATGTCTCTTCATATATACAACTCAGCATAAATCGAGTAAAAACAACTGACATTTGTAAAACATCTTTTGGCCTGCTGAGGACATTGACATATGCTATGGTACATAATGCTCACAGAAGTCTTATGATGAGGAGGTTATTACTTTTGTTTTTGAAAACACTTTTATTTTAAAGAAGCAAACATTTGCTACACTTTTTTTTTTCAGGTTTTGATGAGCTCTTTTTAAAGTTCTATCACAACAAGGGAAGCTGCCACAGTTTTAATTGCTAAAAGAAATTAAGAAGAATCTTGTACCATTTCAAACATTTTAGATAGGAGTAAAAATTATTTTTGATGGAATTTGATAAACCAGAATGGTAAATATAAAGGTGGCTCACGCATTAAAGAAATAAAGCATTTCTTTAAAACCATAGAAAAACTAAGATTCCTAAAACGCTATTTCATGCAGATTCTCTGCTAATTGCAATATTGCTTTCTTTAAATACGCACACTCGGGTTTCCAATCAAATAGAATTTTAAAAGTTTTTCATCTCATTTTAATACCACAGTCCTATTAAGTGAGTTGCTCGGTTTTGATAAGCAAGGAAAAAATTCAGAGAGAATACATGACTTGTCTATTTTCTTTAGATAAATCTCCATTTATGAGTTACACAATTAAGGATCCATAAATAATGAAACCATTTCTGCGCAACATTAAATTATACCCCATCCAATGAGACATTTCTTTCCTGTATTTAGTTCCATTTTGAGTCATCCATAGTTCCATAGAGCCAGCTTAAATGGTAAGTATAATAAATAAGCAGAAGGTATGCAGATTTTTCTCTGACTTCTTTTTGTCTACCTTTCTCTTTGTGTAAATACCAAATTATAACTACCCTTATATTCTATGTAACAAACATTTTGTGTCTATACCAAAGAGAGAGATCATTTTCTTTCTAATGCTAAAATAAAAGAAAAATGAGCGAGAGAGAGCTGTGCGGGAAGCATTGCCATCGCCAGACTAACAGCTTGATAGATTTTCCTTGTTTGCTGGTTTCATATTTGCTGTATTAATGGACTGTTTAACTTAGTTTTTAAAATGCTCAGTTCCTTTATGTCCCCCAAAGAAAAAGAAAGGATCATTCTCTATTAGCCCTATTGCTGGCAGCACCTCCTAGGTAATATACCAAAAGATTTTTTCATATGGAGAAAATACAGCTTTTAGAAGCACTAAAATAGACTAGTTGTCTTTATTCTGTCGATCTCACTAACTTCACTTTCCTACCACAATGCCTAAGAATGTACAACAAAACAGATGTTGGCGGAGGAACAAATTCAGCAAGCGGCACATTTAAACTATCATTTTGCAGATACAAAAACGTACAAAATTCATCGGTTTTACAATATATAAAAGTTAAGTACAAGTTTCCTACAATCCACTCTTATTAAGCTTGTAAATATCTCACAGTGTGCCCTGAGATAAATTGTACGGCAGTTATGCCTGCTAATATGAGAAATAAATCTTCAGATTATTTCTTTGAAAAATTAATATATAACTACTAGCTGTGAAGCACTTTCCGAGAGAGGCAAAATAGTCATTACTTCCAGATTTCTATGTGGTGAACAATCAACAAAGTGAAACTTTAATCTTTTTCATCCTCTTTCTTTGACACAATATATTTGATGGAAAGAGGAAATGAAAGAAATTCCTAAATCTCTAACCACAAAATCTCAAAATATCATGAATTTTTATAGTTCAGTTAAAAGTGCCATTGTGATCATTGCAAAACTAGTTGACAGGATTAAAAAAAAGAATGACAAGATCATTTAACTTAAAGTAACATATTCTCTTGTTTTATTTACTTAATTATGCTTTTTATCTAGAAATATGAACAGTTAAAAAACAAAACGGGGGGTTAATATTTAATATGGCATTTCACTACTCAAATATTATCTGACATTATTCATGGGGATAACTGCTTGAAGACTATCCTCATACATTAAATTGTGTTGGGGAATAAAATATTATTATTTATAGTTATCCACCCCATAATAAAATATAATTATGCAAACATGCTCAATATCTTGCCAAATATGCATATAGTCATTTTTTACTATTTAGAGTTATTTTCTGAATGAAAATATGTGCTCTTAGAAATTCTGCATCTTTTTCTATACTAATGCCCTACAAAAATTCAAAACATGTAATAATTTCTATGTCAATATCCTACTAAAATTCACTTCCTCTTCCAAGACCAAATATTGATTTTAGCCATTTTAGTCTTCCTCTATTTTTAAATTCCAAAAGTCTAGTTTAAAGCAAAATTATAATATAAGACTAAAATAGAACAGCCATCTTATTTTATAAAATTGTATTCACACATCCTATGTTTTAATAGTGTGTATGTATGATTAAAAATTTACCAAAATCTCTGAATGCCATTTCACTGTCACTTACTTTGATTAACCTTCACCTGACCTCACTCCCTAGGGAAATTTCACATTCTTTTATTTCTACATTAAAATTCTTCAAGCAAGCAATGGAGTTTATTTTAAATCTATAATTAAAAAGAATACCTCAGAAGCAAATTCTGTGTGACTTTTCAGAGCTATTTGTTATAAAATGATCTATTTTACCAGTAATAATAATAATTATATGTGATATTCAACTGGGACGGCAACTCAATGCCCTGAATACAGACGTGAAGTAGGCAGTCATTCAGTGTAACAATTCTTCATAGCCCAGTAAAACTGGCACACAATATATATAGTGAATGAAAAAAAGGGCCTTTTCTATTCATTTACTACCTCATTGCACTGAGCTGGGAAAAAAGTAATAATAATAATACCCTATGCAATGAAAAGGAACTTGCTAATAAAAACTAAACAAATAAAAGTTTCTCATAAAAAGTGCCCCCAATAATTTCTGTAATACATCTTAATTACCCAAAAAGAAAGGAATTTTCAGGTTACTATGTAATATTATCATCATTCACATAAAATATTTGAATTTTATTAGAATTATATTTATTATAATACTACATCATTGGAAATGTATCCATTTTCTTAGATAATGTAAGAAAATAATAGCAAAAGGGGAAAGAAAGGCTTTTCATTTCTTGGATCTTCCAGATATGAAAAACAAAATCTCTTAAAAATACGTGGGGAGAAGGGGACCCAGTAGCAATGATGACCGTATAACCCCACTGGAGGGAAACAGAATTGTAGGTGAACAGATACAGTAGAAGGTATAAGAGAGGAAATAATAATGATAATAATAATATATAATACTAAGGAGTTCTGGGGCATAGGGTCTGGGAGGAGATAGAGAGGAGCTGATACCAAAGAGTTCAAGAAGAAAGGAAATGTTTTGAAAATTATGGTGGCAGCAATTGCACAACTATGCTTGATCTAATTGAACTATAGATTGTTATAATATCTGTAAGAGCTCCCAATAAAAGAAAAAAAAGAAAACAGTAATAAATCATATTTTGGGCTCTTCTTATACACTTATTTTCAACCTTTTCCCCTTCAAAAATTGTGTGGATAAAAATATCACTCTACTTTCTGACCCTAGTGGAAAAATAAAACTTTATATTAGGGGTACTAATTTGTTACTACTCTGACCAGCAATGACCCAGTTGGCCAATTAATGGACCCATCAGACAGTATGTGGAATTGATAACAAGGAACATGATGCATGCCCTATGCAGTATATATGTACTTGCCAAAAAGCATATCTAATCCTTAGAAGTGGCTTTCAGTCTACAGGAAATTCAGGAATATGAGAAACATGTTAAAAAGCAAACAGAGACGCAACCAAATCCAGAAATTCAATATTCTGTAGATTCATGACCCTTAACTCTTGAACAATTCTGGTTTGTAGTCATCCATTTTTAAAAATTTAAGTTTTGTTAGAGTAGAAGAAATTCTGTTTCGTAAGATCTTCTTATTTATTGTTATTTTGATGACATCATGTGTTTGAAATGAACTTGTCACTAAAGACTTCAAGTCCATTTCAGGGTTACTTTTCCACTTTGTGTTTAACCACGCAGAACAATATTCAGGTACAAGGGATAAGGACTCTGCAGGGATTTATTTTATTTTATATATTTTGTTTTTTGGAGAAGCACACTGCATATAGTTGCACAGCCCATTTCAACTGATGAAATCAACAACAATATCCCACTAAACCCTCCATAAACATGGTCTCCTCCACCCACCCCCCAGCTTTCCTCCCTCAATATCCTCTCCCTCCCCTCTCCTTCTTCTTTCCTGGCCTATCCCTGACCTACTAGTAGTCATCAAAATCTTCTCTTTTGGACTTTTTGGTGTAAAACTACATTTATTTTCCTTCATTTTTCCTTATGATAATCGTGTATTTAAATATTTATCTTCGTTAAATTGACGGTTTGCTAAGCATAACGTTCTCTAGTTTTGTCCATGTATTTCAGTGTTTAAGAGAGTTGTCCTTGTTTTTATTTATGTATAATATCCCATTGTATGAATGTATCATAGTTTGTGTATCCATTCCTTTATAATGGGAGTGCTCAGTTGTTTCCATGTTTTTGCTGTTATGGAAATTACTACAATAAGCATAGACTTTCATATGTTTGGTCATGTTGAATTCTTCATTTTTTAGAGTATATAAGCAGTAAAACGATTGCTAGATAGTGAGATATTTGTATTTGCATTTGTTCAAGGCAATGCCATACTGGATTCTATACTGGTTGCGCAATTCTACAGTCCTACAAAGATAAGATCTTGCTTTTAATAAAGTGTAAATTACTTTGCATTAAATGGGATTGGGAAATTTGGCACCCAGGCTGTAGTCCCAGGGGGAATTTAGCAAGTTCCAAACATGCGTGGTTTGTTGGGGTCCAGAGATAAGCCACACACACACACACACACACACACACACACACACACACACACACACACACACCACCAGCAGCAGCAAAGAGTTGAGCCACAGTTTAATTAAAGAAATGAAACGGGTGCCTCTCCCATATTGAGAAGGGTCCCCGGCTTACGCATAGATAAGACATACATCGAAACGGAGGTGAAGCAGGTTCAGCCTGGCGAGCTGAGGCAGGATGTTATCTAGCAACACTTTCAGCTTTAAAAGGGCACTTTCACAAGAGGGGCTTGCCGCCCTGCAGATGGTCAAGCGCTTTTGAATTAGTTACTCAGTTTGTCCGTGGGTTTCATATATTATCTCTTCCAATTTTACGTGGGCTGCGGTCCTGGGCCATCATGTCTCAGAATTATCTTCGAGTACAGTTCCATGGCTGGATTTTCACTAGGGCTGGCTTCAAGGTTAGAATGTTTACCAAGCAGAGTCCTCTGTTCATTCCCTTAGCAGACAGGGTAGAATCCCCTGTTCTGTGCCTGTCAGAGATCATTTTAGCTTGGACTAGAAATTAAATAGTTATTCATTATTAAGGGTTGTAATGATATTGTGGTTATATACGAAATAGTATAAATAGTAAAATAATGGGGTTAAATGTCATGATACCGATTTTAAATTTTAAGAAAAATAGATGAAACAAATAGAGGAAAAATATTGATTAATATAGAGACTAGTATATAGGTATTTAGTATATAATTCTTTCTGCATTCCATATGTATACAATTATTTATAATGAAAAGCTTTTTAAAAAATCTGTTCTCAGCAACATTAAAGAAACCAAAGGCAACTTCAGCCAGCAATGAATTCTAAAATAACATCAGTTTCCTGTTTAATCTTCTCCACTTGCCGCCTTAAGAGCATTCAACACATGCCCCAATCTTCTGCAAATTTTTCCTGCTTCCTCAGAGAAGCTCTTAGGCTGAAGTCCTCATACATGTCCCTTAGGACCCAGCTATAAGAAGTCGCTTCCTTCCGGAAAGCCAGAGGTACTCAGAGACATTTAGAGAAATGTTTAGGTCTTCAGTGCTCTTAAATTGGAAAGTCTGCTACATCTTATCAAAATAATAAAAAAAAATATCTAATTGCATGTTAAATATAATTCTGACATAAAAGTGTGAATAATTTTATTAATAAAATTATCAATTGTATGAGAAAATGTGGGTTAAATGATGTTGTAGTTATATAGAACTATTCCTCAATTAAATTATAACTGATTTATTGTTACTTAGAATTTAAGATGTTCTTTTAGAGATTGACATTTTCTTCACATATTTTAAAGCCAATACTTTGTTTCCAAGTTCCAAGCATGTCTTTACATATTTAAAGTCCCTGGCCTGGGTGCCATAAGGTGACACCACCAAAATATTAAATAAATCAAACGTCTTGTCCTGGATTATAATTCTGCTTACATATTTTACTTTATTAGTATAGTGTATGCATAAACAAGGTTATATACTCAAATAAAAACCTACACTCAAATTAATTTAGAAGAATATATTTATTGCAAGGTTTTCTAAACTGGAATCTACATGTGAGCTCTAGGAGAGTAAAAGGCCTTCTCAAACTTTTGCTATAATGTTGTGTAAATACGTGTGGCTTGGACACATCAGTGTAGGACAATTTGCCTTATCTTGGTGGAGTGTCCTTAGTTTTCCTAGTGGTTTCTTTTTTGTTGTTGTTGTTTTGGGTACTCTCTTCCACTGAAGGAGAGTAACAGATTTTAGTCTAAAGTGCTCATTTTAAAGGTAAGACAAATGAACCCTAGAAAGGCCCCACAGATGATCAGGGCCCCATCTACAGAATCAGAGCCCTGGTGACGTAGTGGTTATGCATTGGGCCGCTAACTGGAAGGTCCGTAGTTCTAAACTGCCAGCCTCTCCTCAGGAGAAAGATGGGTCACTATAAGTCAGCGTTGACTCAATGAGAGATAGAGAGATCTAAAGTCAGTCCTAAAGTTGTATCATAAAGTATTACTTTGTCCTAAGACAGGTGAGAGCGGCCTTACTCCCTCATGGTTTAGAACACTTTCAAGGTCTACTAGGAGAAGTGTGAAAAGAAGGGATCCCTTTCTTCACTGCGCTGCTCACAGTCTCCAAGGCTTTGTCAAGAAAGAAGTCTCTCTTGTCTTTTTGGTGGAAAAAAAATTCTTAACAACAGTGAAATAAACTTTATTTTAGAATTCCTGTTAGAGAGCTATAATCACCAAGAGTAAAAAAGTACAGTATGTTGGTTGAAAACAGGAATCCAACGGTCTAGGTATCATCTTCATTTAGCCACTAAAATATAAGGCCAAATGCATGGCTAAGTACTTATCTTGAGGAAGTTCCTGAACCAATTTGTGACTCAGTTTTGTTCTCTGGAAAGTAGCATTAATAGCTCAAGGGTAAGCTATGTATGATTCTAAATTTTATGTCCATCACTGTCTTCTTAGGGATTTCCAAGCTTTTTAGACAAAATCTTCCCTGGCAGTATTAAAGGAACAGAAATAAAATACAACCTTATGTGGCACATCTTTCTAAAATGCAGCATCAGTTACTAAATTAGTCTTTTAACTCCATAATCCAAAATGATTTGGGGGGTCTTCTCTGGGCCTTTCAAATTCTTCACCCACTAAACATCAAGGAAAATTGGAGTTCTTCATTCAAAATACATTCTATAAACAAATCTCCCCTTTTCCTGAAATGGAAAGTCTTCTATTAAGAATTTCAATAATGAAATATGGCAGTAAATCATGCTGTGCCCTTCTTCAGCCTGCAGTTATGTAAAATGTTATATTGTACAACCATTATTAAGCCTTCTTAACTTTGACAATTACCTTGAATACCATATCACTTGTAGACTCTTTATAATACAGGATCACAAAAGTTCAAAACTAATTTATCAAGCTCTTTGTTTCATTAAGCAAAAAAAAAAGTGTATCTTACCTAAACTGCTACTGTCAGATCAATCTTGTGCTGAAACAAAAATGCAGATTAGCTGTTAAGGGCTTCTTTTTTAGCTGCATCCGTGAATTACTTTGCAAAATCTCAGCACTGTGGTTAAGTGGTTACAGAGGGGGGAGAACCCAGTATGAATTTCAGAACAGAGTAGAGAGGCAAAGAGGAAGAGAGTTACATAATCATTCCATTCCTCAAATTTCATGGTGTGAATTTAGGTAATTTGTATATTTAAATAAAATTCAGGTTGTAATTGTTATGCACAGGTATTGAACTTGACATTGGAAAGTGATAGTGTAAAACTCTTCCATTTTTATTTGGACCAGTTTCCAGTTTCTAGTTTAATAATACCTATACTTATGAAACACAACCACCCACTGCCAGCGAGTGGATTACAGCACATCGTGACGCTGTAAGATAGGGTAGAACTACCCCTGTGAACTTCTGAAACAGTAATTCTTTATGAGACTCGAAAGCCCCCTCTTTTACTAGTGGGATGACTGGTGGTTTCCAACTAACTACTATGCCACCAGAACTAGTGATGGAAACCTATTTAGAGGTTAATATGGCCACTGTGTAAAGTCATTGACTCTAAAAGTAAAACTCTCTAGCTCCATTCTCTCCAACGAATATTTAACAAAGGATAAAAGTAGCTGGCATAGTTCTCAGTTAGGTCCATTTGGAAGTCATCAGTCTTTCTGCCTCTGGAAGTCATGGAGGTTTACCAATACGGATCAGAATAAATGAAAGAAGAAAAGACACGGGTCATTAACAGCAAACCTAGATGGGTAATACTGCACAAGGCTTGTCAGAATTGACTCAATGGCAATGAGCACAAGTCTTGAAAATTGAAATAGACAGTAGGTTTTTATTCTGTTTTCAGGCATTGATAACTTCAATTTATGTGTGCACTCACATTGTTGTATTGTGTTATTAAGTGGGAAGCAATTAGCACAGCATCTGACAGCTTAGCTACTTCAATAAAGTCATGCATCCTTTCAATTCTCTTTCTGTTTGTCTCTCTATCTCCATCTCTCTCTGTCTCTATCAGAGAGAGACAGAGATACGTGTAACAATAAAAGCAATGTGCTGTGTATACTGCCTTTACAATATAGGGAATTTATCTTCACATCATCCTTTTTCCTCCCATTCAGCTGGCTGGTGTAGACTTTGAGAATGAATTACAGGTCTTTTTAATTTCCCTTTCCACTCAGTTCCCATTGGAGTTCATAAGATTTTCTGTGAATTAGATTAAAACTTCCCACTTTTCAGTATACATTTGAGTAGATGACATACGCCTAAGTATTCAATCTTTCATTGGGCTTTTCATTTTTGCTCCACTATTATGCACATGAGTGCTTTTTTACAGTGTTATTAACAATCAATACTGGCTATTTAACATAATTGTTTACAGAATTAGGGAGGATTAAAAAATCAGGCTGTTAGAAGAATCATCCAACATAATTATTTTCAGTAGAGTTTAGCTAATGTATTACCATGTAAATCAAGTTACCTAAAAGACAGAGCACATAAGAATTTTAAATATATCAAGTAGCAGCTCCCAGATAATTTTGAAAGCATAATTTCATACTATTAATGAAAAAATTCAATATAAATGACAAGTAAAATTTTCCCACTTCCTGAGAATTGTGCTAGATCTATAAAACTGTTTCTAATATTTTGGTGATCAAAGTATGTGTTTTTTGTGCTTTTAATATGCAAAATATAATCTTGGCATATATTTTCATTTTTAGTATGAAGCACTATAATCCAGAAATCTAACTATTAACCTTCTTTTTAAAACAATTTACAAGGTAAACTAATTAACTGGAGAATTCAAATAATGAAGGAGGAGATTCCAATTTTCAGTTAAATGTTGGTTAAGGGGATTGATTATTATTAAGCATCTTTTTCATACATGCTGAGTTATATTATGTATTATGTCTGTGGTATGTTTTATAATTCTCTAGTCAAAAAAACAAAACAATTGCAGGTTAAGAATCGCCGAATCAAATAATGATAGAAATTTGCTTATTGAGTAAGTGGAATATCATTGTGAATATTATCTATATTTTATATATATTTGTCAGTTTTCAAAATAAGGAAAATAAACACAAAGTATAAAATGTGTGAGTTCCAAGATAGCGTTCCAGAGGAGTGTTGTAAATCTGATTTAATCTTTGTTTCCTTGACTTCAGAAAGAGCTAGATAACTAAATGCCGGGCATTTTATACATACTATCATATTTTTTTCTCACAACAATCATTTTGAATAGGTGTTAATCCAATTTTATTGGAGAAAAGAAAATGAAATTTGAGAATTAATGTAGAATATATCCAATCACGGTGTGACTACAAAACCCACTGGGCTCTGAATGTTACTCATCTGATAAGGATCTGCCTTTCACTTGTCAGGACTGCAGTGGAGATACACTGATAATGGCACATGCTAGATGTTTGTGAATGTCTAGAACAAATTTATTTTGTGTTTGAATTATATTAGTTCCCTAATGAGTGTTTGGTTTTCTTTTTGTTATTTTAATCTTCGCTATTCATGCTCTTAAAAGCAGAGGATAATTTTAAAGCTGGGGGGATAGAGTTGCTAGCTAAAGTACTTATACTGTATCCTGCTTGCACTATAAAAGTAGCCAATGCTTATCTGAAATGCAAATGTAGCTGGTGTTTGTATTGCTATTTGCTAACTAAATCTGGCAAGCCTAGGTGACTAAGACATTCATTAATTGGAGCATAGTGAATTGAGGCTTTAATAAATACTAACACAGATTTTAGTTAACACTGTCCCCATTACAATAGAAAGGCACTCTAAAATTACTGAAAAGTATACCTTTTACCAGTATGGTCCAATATTTCCATAATTAATAGGTACTGATATTCAATAAGAAAAATATTTTAAAACTGTAAATAAATATCTAAGTATCTAGATATCTCAGTATTCATTTAATTTTAAAAGAGTTAAATGAATACTTCTCAATAACTGTGATGATTTGATTGATTTATTTGTTTGGTGAAGAATATTTATTTGCTTCAGTATTGAAAGGACTTTATTTCTTTTTTTAAATATCCAGATCCAAGTTACTTACATCATCCTTATTCGAATAAAACTTAAATTATATACATTTACATTTTATCCTGAAAGTCATTTAATTATGATTTATTAAAATATGCTATTGAAATTGTTGGAGAATATATGCATACATTACTACCACACACACATACTCAAAGGGATACTTACTCCAAAGACTTTTTATCCCTTCCTTTTCAATAAAAATATATATATATCTCTAAACACTCAAACTAAATCAATGAAGGACACTGAAAAATTTCCAGTGAAATGCTAAGCCTTTGGGGCTGTGTTGTATGGTGTAAATTGTTGAAGTGAGTTTAAGGTGCAATGTAAAAAAAAAGAATTAATGATCATTACAAACACCTAGTTAATTCATTCAATTCAATCAACCTTTCCATTCAGCTAGAGGAGAAAATTAGTCTAATTTCTTACATGACTGACACAGCCATTATAAGATAAAGCAATGGCAATGGTAGCTTCTATATAGTTAGCTTGCAAATGCTACTTTTCATCCAAAGAGTCATGGGAAAAGCAGAGTCAATTAAAAAAATGCATGTGGAATCTTCACTTGAGAAAAAAAAAATTGTCCAAGCTTTTGTTACAAACATGATTAGCGCCTTTTCACATTTTGTTCTGTCCCAAACTAGATGTCAATCTGTACATTCAAAATAAGAGATGTCTTACGGCACTCCATTTGTTAGTCGTGCTGAAAGCACAAATCATTTGATTGGACTAAAGGGGTGTGGAGGACATCTTCCACAAACAACCCTTACCCATAAAGAAATAAAGTAAAAGAACAATAATAACCACAAAACAATAGAAATACAATTGGCTCAGTTGGGGGGTGGGGGAAGCATTAGCAATAGGATTCTCAGAACTTTGATTACATAAAATAAGAACAAAAACAGTAATTAAAATTGCTAAAATCATGTTTGTGAAAAATGTGAGCAGCTTTGTCACCTATATGTAGAAATCCTTTTGATTAAACCACAACTTGGTGTTTTCACTTATTTTATAATAAATAAAAAAGTTCACTGCAATCAATTTGATATCAACTCATAGCGACCCCCTAGGACAGGGTAAAACTGCCGCTGTGCGTTTCCTAAACTATAACTCTTTAATGGAGTCGAAGGCCCCGTCTTTCTCTTGTGCAGCAGCTGGTGGTTTCAAACTGCTGACCTTGTAGATTGCGAGATCTTTAAAAATAGTTTGAGATTTTGATAAACAATAGCAGGCCCACTTTTGGCAGGCCTTTTATTTCCTTTATTTGCAACTGTTCCCTTTACTTTATCTCACCTGTTTTTCTTCATATCAATCATTTTAAGAGTGCTTAGTTTCATACTCATAAGCTACCCTATCCCATAGAATGTATGTCTATCTGTCCTCTGTTCTGAAGTTTTACATCAGACAAAATTTTTTTACCATAACTTATTGTCATATGAAGTTCTCCCCTAACTTACATAAACTGCCAAATTACATATTGCATTAAGCTTGGTTTTCTAGAGAAATAAAACAGTATTTTTAATAAATTTATAAATTTATATCAAGAAAATTCCTCACACAGTTGTACAAGTGGGTAAGACTATTCTGTTTCAAAGACGTGGGTCAGCTTTTAAGCTAGAGGCTGTTCCTGACTCAATAACTTCAGGGGCTGCTGAAACAGGAAACAGGATTATGAATCAGGAAGACCACAGCTGGTGGATACAGAGGTGGATGAACCCAAGATTGGCAGGTCTGATGGTTCTCAATGATTAGCAGGCAATATGCAGGCCATTAGCTCAATTCCAAAGAACTGGAGGGTGATGATTCAGATATAGGATCCAGACCAGCATGAAACGAGACAACTTCCCTCAGAGAGTGAACTTACATATGAAGTAGGTCACAATCCTATGGAAACATTTTTAGGACTGTGACCAGAGTAAGAGGTTGCACTCAATCCTAATTTCCCATAACTGCTTGACTGCTCACAACTAGTCACATCATGGAGTTAGTTTTATTACCTTAGATCATATCACTGTGGAGGCCACGGCTGCCAAACTATTAAAAATCCTGGCTGAGAGCTAAGGTAACATAAAACCTTTCATATACAAATTATCTCAATTTTCAGGTACCACAAAAAATCTCTGTGTGTTAAGTGATGACCTGCTACCAGGAATGCCAATCATTTAAATCCACCAGCTGCTCTGCCAGAGAAAGTATTAAGTATTTTCTGTTGTAAAAAATTAATATAATAAATCATATACAGTGGAACCTAGAAATCTCCATATATTTAGTATCTCAATGTTTCCTATGCAGTATTATGCACTGATAGGCAAGGATTTGCCCTATAAGGAATGTTACAGGAAATTTTCCCCTAACACCAACACTCATGCTCAATGTAAATAGAACTCGATCATATAAGTATTCGATCTGTACAAACAATAACTCTTAGCCTGCAGTTAGCAGCTGGACAATAGACAATACTAGCATAAACTCCTCATCTCAGCAGTACCTTAAATTATATGCCATTAAATAAATTATTGATGTTATCAATGCAATCGCAATCCCCTTCTCTCCCAGGGGGATGGTTGTTTTTTGGTTGTTGTTTTGTCAGAAAATGATAATATGACCTCTAAAGTAAATCATAGTTGTTCATAACCCATGGACAAGCAGATGGATTCTGGGCTCCCACTTAATTCTAACCTCAATCTAAAAAAAGTTAGCACT
This sequence comes from Tenrec ecaudatus, assembly GCF_050624435.1. Classification (NCBI taxonomy): domain Eukaryota; kingdom Metazoa; phylum Chordata; class Mammalia; order Afrosoricida; family Tenrecidae; genus Tenrec; species Tenrec ecaudatus. The sequence continues at coordinate 88,951,665 of NC_134548.1, forward strand.
TGTAATATGGCCCTGATCGATTCTCGTCTTCATGAAGAGATCTCTGAAGATAAGGGCCCTACAGCAAAGTGTGGGGAAGAAAGCAGATGTTTCCTGGCTGTCAGTTGGAATAGTGTCTTGGGAGTCTTAAAGACTTGCATTCAAACAAGCAGCCATCTAAATGAGATATCAACTAAGTGGATATTGGTGAAGCGCATGAAGCTGTCGGATCTATGGATGACAAAAACAAGATACGAATATGATGAAGGGAAAAGTATCATAGCTTAAATTACGAACACCCACTTTGTAGATGACTAAGGAGGCGAGTGGGAGCCCCAAATGCAACTGGGGCTCTGACAGATCTCTGGCCACAGCTGCGGGACCTGAACAGTTTTACTTTCAGAAAGAGATCATCGTAAACTTGACTACAGTAGATTGAACTATGGTATGATATGATACTTGGTCAATTGTCCTCCCTTTTATCAAACATGAATTTGTTCTAGACTTAAATATTTCTCACTAATGCCATGGCAACATTTCCTTCTCTGACTTTTTAATATTGCTGGTGGCCTTCCCTTTCTTACTTTTTACTTTTATCTTTATATTATAATAATTCTTTCTGCTTTGTCTTGTTTTTGTTTTTATATTGTTTCTGTTAGGTTTCCCAGTTGATTAAGCGCAGAATGGATGCATAAAGACAATAACTGCTGCAAAGATTTATTATGGATCTGGGATGGGAAGGGTAAGTGGATTTGGGGAGCAAATAATGAATGGAGAAGGGGGAGGGAGCATTCGAACTGATTGTGATGATATATATACAACTCTTTTAAAAATTATTTAACTATGGAAGTGCATGATATGTGAATTTTATAGCAATAAAACTATATTTAAAAGCATACACAGAATCAACAGGAATTAAAAGATGTGATTTTCAAAGACTATCTGAGGTTGTTAGTTTATTGTGCCAACCTGGTCGATAAACCCATGTGGGGTAAATTGAAGGATGGAGGGATAAATGGCTCAGTGAGCTTTCCCTTTCTAGTTCTCAGGGCTCTTGCTTTCTGATGGTCGGACCAGAGTGCAGCTGCCTTAGCCAGTTCCCTGCTTCAGCTGGCAAGACTCACTTCCTGCAAGACATCCCTGAGGAGAAGCCACATGGACCTACCCTGATGCAGCCCTGGGTGCTGGAGCAGCCGTTTGGAGACCCCTGCCAGTGCTGACTCAGCTTTCCTCCTGCAGTCGGCATCATTGTGTCTGTTTTGTGAGATGGAGGAGGACTTTGTGGATTGGTGTTGGACATATGGGTTAATGGGTTAATACTGGACTTGTGGGCTTGGGCAGCACTGGGTTGGGATGTTTTCTTGATGCGCACTTAAATTTATATAAAACTCTCTCTTATACATGAGTTTCTGTGGATTTGTTTCTCTAAAGTACCCAGACTAACACACTTTCCCAAGCAACCCTGCACTTCCAAAGATGATTTCATGAAATTTGTTACATTAAAGTCATTTTGATAAAAATGCTAATGAGTATTCTGTCTTTTCTTTTGTTATTTCTGCACTAATAGGCCAAATGGAATTGCAACAATCTGCATGGTCAGCAGTTTGATAAAACCAGCAGCTCCTGGGGGGAAAAGACTGGCCTTCATAGTCCCATAAACAGTTATGGTCTTGGAACCCCACAGCCGGTCGTTATGGGTCAGCATTGACTCTATGACAGCTAGTTTTCCTCCCTGTTTGCTTTGAATGATCACCAGAAGCATTCTGCTGTTACCTGGTTAAGAAAACAATACATTATCATGATCCTATCTCATAGTAGTGGTGGTTCAATGGTAGAATTCTCACGTCCCATGTTTCTCCCTCATAGTTATAAAAACGCTCCAGCATTATAACATCATTTAATATACAGGTATCTGGTTTACTTTCTTCTTTCACAAATTATCACAGTGGTCCATTATATTGATGAAATTATGCTAATTGAAGCCAATAAGAAAGAAGTACCAATGACTCTAACTTAATGGTAAAACATCTGCATGTTAGAGGATGGGCCATTATCCTAGCAAACATTCTAGTACCTTCCACCTCAATGAAATTTCTATGGGGGCTGTGGCATGCCATATATCCTCACTAATGTGAAGGATAAGTTATTGCATATGGCCCCTCCCATAACTACAGAGGAGCCACAACACCTGGTGGGCTTATTTGGATTTTAGAACCAATGCACCCTCCATTTGAGTGTGTTACTCTGCTCTATTTACCATGTGACTCGAAAAGCTGCTAGATTTGAGTGGGTTCTAAAACAAAGGATGTCTCTGTAACAGATTCAGGCTGCTGTACAAACTGCTATGCCATGTAGACCATATGATTCAGCTAATCCAATGGTGTTAGAAATGTCAGTGGTCGATGAAAGTACAGTTTGTAGTCTTTGGTAAGCCCCTGATGGTGAATTACCATGCAGTCCCTTAGTATTTTGGAGCAAAGCCCTGCCCTCCTCCACAGATAATTCCTCCACTTTTGAGAAACAGCTCAGTAGGTCTTAGTGGAGATTGAGCACCTCATCACGGGCCCCCAAGTCACCATGCAGCCTAAGCTGCCCATCATGAATGGGATATTGTCTGTCCCACAGAGTTATAAAGTTGGATGTGCATGGTAGTACTCCGTCATTAAATAGAAGATTTATGTATCTTCTATTAAAGGAGATTATGTATTGTCTAAGGAGATGTGTACAGGAGTCAAATTGACATTGGGTACTATGGCAATAATGTATTGAGATTGGATTTGAGCAGGACCTGGAGGTATAAGTGAACTGCATGAAAATATGCCCAAATACCTATGATCTTGACACCTGTCACAGTACAATTCTTCTCCCAATCTGCACCCATGACCTCATAGGGAGTTCGTTATGATCACTCAAACGAGGAAGAGCATATTCAGACTCAGTTTACACATGGACTGTTCACTCTATGTAGGTATGACTCGAAAGCAGACAGCAGCACTAGAGTTCCTTTCAGAGACCCCCCTGAAGGACAGTAGTGAATGGAAGTCCTCCCAATGGTCAGAACTCTGAGCAGCTATCTAGATATTCACTTTGTTTGGAGGAATAAATGGCCTAATATGCAGCTGTGTACACTGACTAAGGAAATGCGACCAATGGTTTGCCTGGATGATCAGGAACATGGAAAGAGTATGCTTGGAAAACTGGTCACATCGAAGTGTTAGAAAGAAGTATGTAGATAGACTTTTGGGACTGGGCCAATACAATTGAAGCTATCTGTGTCTCATATGAATGCTCACGAGCGAGTTACCTTGACGGGAGTATTTAACAATCAAGTAAATAAGTTTTGTAGAAGTCAGTCATTCTCTTTTCCCCGCCACTCCTTTCATTGCCCAATGGGTTTATGAACAAAGTGGATATGGTGGAAAAGATGGAGGTTATGCATGGGCACAGCAACATGACCTTCCACTTATCAAACCCTGATCGGCTACTGTCAATGCTGAGTGACCAATATGCCAGCAACAGAGATCAACACAGTGTGTGACATGGGACCATTCCTTGGGGATTATCCATCAGTTTTCTGGTATCAGTTTGACTACATAAGAGCACTTTCATCATGGAAAGGGCAGCATTGTGCTCTCATTGGAACAGTCACTTTAGGTATGGATTTGCCTTCCATGCATGCAATGAATCTGCACAAGCTGCTATCCATGGAGCTAAAAGGAGACAACCATGCTTTGCACACTGGTATGGTATCTCACACAGACTGGCCTGAGATTAAGGCATTCAACTCAAGGCAAATATCTTGAGACAATGAGTCTGCGCTCACATAATCCATGTGGTCTTACCATGTTCCCCATCATTTTGAATCGATTAGATTGATGGAATGATGGAAAAGCCTTCTAAGGACACAAGTCCAGCACCAGCTTGGTTGCAAGACATTGCCGTTCACGTCAATAATTTCCAGGAGGCTGTAAGCACTCTACTCCAGCATCCAATATATTGCGCTGTTTCTCCAATAGCTTATATTCATGAGTCTATGTATGAAAATCATAAGAGTCTTAAAAATGCTATTGTTCCATTAATATAATTGTTTTGCTCCCTGTCCTTGAAATCCCATGCTCCTCAGGTCTGGAAGTCTTCGTTCCAAGGAGAGGAATGCTCCCACCTACAGACACAACTCTAATTCCATTGAACTGGAAAGTAAAATGGCTCGCGGCCACTTTGGGTTGCTCATGCCCCTGGATGAAAAGTCAAAGAAGGAAGTTCCTGTATTAAGTGGTGTGATTAATCCTAGTTACCAAGGGAAAGTTAGATTGATGTTCCATAACAGAGATAAAGAAGAATAATTTGTTATCCAGACGATTCTCTAGATTATCTCTTAGTACTACCATAAAGTAAATTGTAAGTTTTTCTTTATCCTCTAACTTCTTGTCTTTATGAAGAGGGAGTTTCTTCATATGGTTTGACCATAATAACACATTGCAAAGGTTTAGTGTAGAAACCAATGAGCATACATGGGGGTTTTGATTGCCTCCTGTTTATGGAATGGACCCTGTAACTAAACTTTCATTAAAATATTGAGACATATGGCAAGATGTGGTATTAAGAGACTCAGAAGAAAGCATGATAGGTTCCCAAACGGGTATAAAAATGTCTTGAGAAAGCAAAGAAGGAAGAATGGTTGTCGATTTCATTGTAGTTAGGAAATGGGCATTTGATGAAGCTTACACAGCTTGAACTTTTATTCCATGCTGTTGATATTTTATCAGTTTGCACAGATAGGAATCAAGCAAGAAAGGCAGAAGTATGGGGTTTGAATGCTATCAATGATCTAACATCACAAATAGTGTCAGCTTCTTTACAACAACCTATCATCTATTATGCAGACATTTAAAAGACTTGCAAAACTGTAAAACAATGCCACATTTCCCACTATTTTTGTTTGCAATACACTTACTTCTTGAAGTATAGATATATTTTTAAATGTTTAACTTTTATGTTATAAAATAATAGTTTTGTTACTACTATTATTAAATCTATGGAAGCTTTGACTTTTCTGAATTTTAGTTTCTAATGTGGTAAATATCCATAGGTATTCATGACAAATATCATCTGGTCACTTGATATTAATTAAGAGTTTAAAGAGTTCTTGAGACTAAGGCATTTTAAATCACAGTCTTAGAATTTTGAAGTATGCTATAGTTCATAAAGAACTAGCTCAATGCTTATGAGAATTAGAAAGTGATGACAAATCAATTCTCATCAAGAACAACAAAAAACAAGCAAACTCACTGTCATCAGCTTGAGGCCAACTCTTAGCAACCTTTTAGGACTCAATAGAACTGCCCCTGTGAGTTTCTGAGAGTGTAACTCACCTCTCTCTCCCCTGGTTGTTTCCAACTACTGACCTTGCAGTGAAAAGCCCAATGGGTAAACAGTATGCCACCAGGGATATTAGAACAGCAGTATTTACATCAGATTTAAGGTTAACTACTTAGATTGAAGGTAAAGATAGGGATTACCTTCCTCTTAGTTTTCGGAAATCCTGCGCTTACATGGAACATTATGTGAAAACCACCATTCTAAAGTTTCTGAAAATAAAAGTATTTTCTAGCCTTGTTTGCTTTATCCCTTTTAACCTTATCTTCTACTAATTTCCTCCATACAATTAAAATTATTGTCATCTACCTGACAGGGAGGGTTTGCTTAAATAAGGATTTTCTGTATTACTATCTTCTCGCCCTTCAAGAATGTTCTTATTCCTTACTCCTCAAGTCTCGGTTATTCTCCAACGTAGGAATTGTTTCCTTTTACAATTTGAACAAAATCTACAAGAATGTTTAATTTGCTACCAGTGAAATCCAGAAGGTTTGCTGATAGGAATTTATCTTATGAATCTAATTACCAATGTAAACAATGGTATAGTTACCCACCAAAACCCTAATTATCAGTATGCATTTAATGGCCATACAGAAGAAGCAGACTTATTAGTCATAAGTAAAGGGCATATATTATATCTAAATATTGAAAATATATGAAGAAGTAATTAAGAGTAAGGTAGATGTTTAGGCATTGACATAGTTAATAAACCAAACTGAACAAACTAAAAATGATGGCCATCGAGTCTATTTTGACTCATAGCTACCATATGTAGGGTTTCCAAGATTATAAATCTTTATGGGAGCAAACAATCTCATCTTTCACAAGTTTGAATTTGTGGCCTGTGTTTTCCAGCCCAAAACTTATCCTATAGAACCACCAGGCCTGCTATGGCATAGATAATAGCAAGTAATTAAATTGCATAGTAAAATAATATACACAATAATATGCTATTTCATTAAAAAATAAAATATTGCATGTGGAAATTCATACCACAATCACAGTTTAAAAAATAAAAAGCTAGTTAGAAACATGTGCACCACATTGTCAAATGGCAATAACCTAAGCAGACAAAGAATTGTCATTAATGGGTACAAAAATATCAAAACCTGTCAGAAAAATTGGCTTGGACCTCAACTGGAAAATATGACTTTTGGACAGATGAAAATTTGTTCATCATCATTCTCAAATAATAAAAGATCAGTTGTCATTTTTCCTTATCTAAATGACAAAACAAAAATGTGTGATGAATGCACAATATGGGAAAGTGTATGGAGAAACATGCACTCTCATCAAATGTTTATAAATGTGAGTTAAATAATTTACTTAAAGGAGAAATTAGTGATATCTATCAACCCTTGAATGTTTTCATTTTTTTACCCACTCCATGTTTTCATATTTTTATTTAGTCTTTTTTACAGAATTTTATTCTACAGATTCACTTCCACATGATGGCAAAATAGGGATGTTCAGTACTTCATTCCTACTATAACAGATATGAAGCTTTAGTTATAATAGATCATGTAAACAATTGAATACTGAGTAACTTGATTCTTTGTTTTTCTGTAAAGTGTCTTTGATTTTAAAAATTAGCTCTTTAAGTTTATTCTTCTCCAGTGTTCTGTCTTAACCAAAGAAAGGGATAGAGGGAAAATATATTAAAATCATAGAAGGATATTCTTTATTTTATCATTACATCGGTGTGCTGGTCCATGTAGACTAGAGAAACAAATTCATAGACACACATAAGTGTATAAGAAAGATGTTTGTAGACAAGAGCAATTGAATATTGAGAAAGCACCCCAGCCCAGTCCAGATAAAGTCCACAAGTCCAATATTAGCCCATATGTCTGATATTAATGCATAAATTCCTCTTTAGACTCACACAGCACATGCAATGATGCCGAATGCAGGATGATCACAGGCCATTGGTTGGGAAGTCTTGTGAATCCAGTGGCAGTGTAAGCATCTCAGCACTAGCAGGGGTCTCCATGTGGCCCCTCCAACTCAGGGGACTAGCATAGTTCTATGTGTCTTGTCAGCTGCAATGTCTCCCAGGGGGTGAACAGAGAGAGAGAGTGTGTCTCCCTCATCCAAGGAGGAATACAGGAGTTTCCAGAATCCTTAGTGGGCTAGACTCCATCCCTTCACCCTTAATCCTCTCAAATTGACAAACGATCATAAAACTTCCACAGTTGGTATAATTGATATCAGTACTATGTTATCTTGATTGCTACAGCTTTATTAATTTTGAAGCTAGGAAATGTTAGCCGTCCAACTTTGAACTTATTTTGTAAGTTGTTTAGGCTATTCTAGTTTTATTTTATTTATATATGAAATTTGAAGTCAGCTTGCCATGTTCAACAAACTGATGGATTTCTGACTGGAAATGAGTAGAATATCAATTTGCGAAGCACTCATTCTTCTAGTCTTAGACATGATGCACTCTTTTATTTATTAAGTCTCTAACTTGTCTTCACAAGGCTTTAGTGTACATATGCACATATTGCATATCTTCCAGATTCGTTCCTTAATTACTTCATAATATATATAATTTAAGTGTTGTATTTTCAATGTTTTTCATAATATAGGAAAATTAATTTTAGTCTATCCTGAAAACTTCCTACATTCATTTATAAATTCTTATAATTTCCTTTGTAGATTGACTGTATTTTCTATATAGAGTATTATGTTGTCTGTGAATAGAGAGTTTTACATCTTTCAATCCAATCTGGATAACTGTTTTTCTTGTCCTAATGGCAACCTCTACTACAATGCTGATTAAAACTGGTAAGAGAGGATAATATCTTTTTCCAAATCGTAATGATAAAGTGTTTTTCCATTAAGTATGATGTGAGATTTTTGTAGATGTGAGCTTACTGTAAATGATATTTGTTAGTTTGAGAAAGTTCCTTTATTCCTAGTTCAAAGAATTTTTTATCAGAAATTATCTTGGTATTTAAAAAAATCATCTCTACCTCTATTAAGATCATATTATACTTTTGTTTAGTTTGCTTTAATAGTGATTAACTTTTGTTGCAGATTCAAATAAATGACAGCCACTATAATGTCTTAATAATTTAGAAGAGTCTTTATTCTGTTATAGCCAGACTACTAGAATCTAAAAGTGATTCTTTGATTGCAGTCCCAAGTCCACGTTTCAGTCCATTTTTATAGGTGAAAAACTCATTTATCCCTTGTCTAAGACTTAAGCAAGCATGGACAGAAGCAGAAAGCAAAATTAATGTTACTATTCTTTAGGGGTAGGAAGCATTAAAGGATATAGCATTGATTATAACGCTCCAGTAACTTCAAGAAGAGCAAGAATGCATTACAAGGTACATTCCTTATCATAATTGAAACAATATCAAAATTGACTATAACATCCGGTTACCATAATAAGATTAACTACACCATTCAGATTACAGTATCAAAGGGCACAATATTGAATCAGAACAAATGATATATTGAAGAATAGTCTAAACTGATTGTAGTGTCCAGAACCTGAGAACATGAAAGGACATTCTAAAATTAGTCACCAGCAGATACTTTCCCATCAGGGGAAGGAGAACAAGCAGGTCAAATAGCAGCCAACTTTCTGAGATGGGAGGGAGGAATGGGCAAGTTACTTAGCAGCTTACAAAAATGGAGTTTCTTTTGCTTGTCTGCCTCACTTTGACTTGTTTTGAAATGCTAAAATAATTATTGCTTTGAGTCAATTAATACTTGTAGCAAACCTAGGTGTTTCAGAGTTCTACTGCTTTGGGGGGATTTTCTAAGTGACTTTCCTGAAGAAAACTTCCAGGCCTTTGTTTTCAAACATCTCTAGGTGGGTTCAATTTTAAAACATTTTCTTCTTCCTTGCACTCATTGTGATCTGTGTATTTTTTTAAATTTTGACAAAAATGTAAACAACAAAATAGTCTCCAAATCAATACCTTCTATAATTTAGTGCCATGATTATACCCATCATGCTGTAAAACCATAATTGATATCCCTCTCCAAATTGTTCCATAACCATTAATATAAATGCAACGTCTCCTAAGAAAAAACTCTTCTACCTTCACCCATGGTAACCATAGGTCAAGTTTGGTTTCATTTTTAAAGTAGTTTTCTTGATATAATATTCACATGTTATATGCTTCCATATGCTTAAATTGCTTTTCAAAACAGTTGTATATGCATTATCCGTATCTCCTCACACATTCATTTATTGCTCCCAATTCCTCTGCCTCCTCATCCCTCCCCCCATTGCCAATAAACCATTGCCATCAGTATTGTCTCTGTGCATCCACTCCTAAGCATCATAAACTGGGAGTCCTAATAGAAACAATAAAAAACAAAACAGAAAGGAGAAAAATATAATATAAAAGTAAAGCGTAAGAAAGAAAAGACAACCAACAACATTTAAAAAGTAATACAACTGAAATACCATATGACCTAGCAATATCATTACTGGGCATATACCCCAATGAAATAGGAAACAGATCACGAACATACATATGTTCCCTCATGTTCATTGCAGCATAGTTCACAATAGCAAGTTGGAAACTGCCAAAATTCCCATCAGTAGATTAAAATCCTGTTACCATATTTATTCAATGCATATGCTGAGCAAATCATCAGAGAACCTGGGTTATATAAAGAAGAATGTGGCATCGGGATTGGAGGAAGACTTACTAACCACCTGTGGTACAAAGATGACACAACCTTGAGTGCTGAAAATGAGAAGGGCTTGAAGCACTTGCTGATAAAGAACAATAATTTCAGCATTCGATATGGATTACAAGTCAATGCAAGGAAGACCAAAATCCTCACAACTGGACCAATAGGTAACATCATGATAGATGGAAATAAGATAGATGTTGTCAAGGATTTTTGTCTTGCATGGAACTACAATCAGTGCTCAGGGAAGCATCTGTCAAGAGATCAAAAGACGTACTGCATTGTGTAAATCTGCTGCACAAGGCCTCTTGAGAGTATTGAAGAGCAAGGATGTTACATTGAGGACGAAGATGTTCCTGAGCCATGCCATGGTATTCTCCATTGCATCACATGTGTGTAAAAGTTGACTGGTGAGTAAAGAAGACCCTGGAAGAAGCGATGCATTTGAATTGGGGTGCTGGAGAAGACTATGGAAAGTCCCACGGGCACTGAGAAGACAAACCGATCTCTGTCAGCAGAAGCAAGGCCAGGGTTCTCCTGAGAGACGAAGATGGCAAAACTTCATCTGGCACACTTGGGAAATGTTGTCCGGGGAGGGTCCCTGGAGAAGGACATCATGTTTGGCAAAGTAGAAGTGCAAAACAAGAGACTAAGACCCTCAACAAGACCCATTGACACCGTGGCTAAACCAATGGCTCAGGCATAGGAACAACTTTGCGAATGATGCAGGACCATTCGGTATTTTATTGTATTGTGCATAGGGTTGCTATGGGTTGGAACCAATCCAATGAAACCTAACAAAAACAACAACCAAAGGAATCCTAGGAGCAATTTTTAAACTCTTGACTGTGAAACAAAAGTTCTTTAGTTCTAGTCTACAAGCCAGCCCACTAGAGAAAGGCCTGAAGTCCTACTCCTATATGATGATTACAGTTTAGCAGCAAACCCTATAGGGAATTCTACTTTTACATAGGGGTACTATGAGATGAAATCAACCCACAGACCCTAAAAACAGCACAGTGTGTTGACTTTGGGGTTTACAACCATTTGTACAATTTATTAACACCAAATTTGGAGTAACCAGAGATACACTAAAGAAATAAAGTTTTATATATATAAACAAACAAAAAAGATGATTGGATAAAAATTCTCAGTGGATGAAACTAGGAAATACCTGAAGACCTGGTGGGATCTGGAATACATTATGCTGAGTGAAGTTAGGTAATCACAAAGAGGCAAATACTATATGAGTCCCCTGCTGTATGAACAAGCAGCAGAATGGGCACAAGCTCAGCCTTATGGAGCATCCAGTCTGTTGGCCAGGGGAACCATACAGTCTGGTAAAGACCATACAGTTTGGCCTGACTGGTGCCAATGATCCATATACCAACAACTCTAGGTAAGCATTTTGAAGGTTACTTTGCCGGAGGGCAACTCATGTCAACTGGGATCAAATGGTCAAGGGAGGGGAAGGGGATGTTATCTACTGAGTGACTACCATGCAAAACTATGATAACGTCCTCCCCAAGACAGGTAGACAGCCCTATCAGAGGGATGAGGGATACTAATGGGAACTAGTCAGTAGAGGGGAAAGGGAGCAAACACATCTGGGGAAACACAAATGCATGTCTGTTGGTAGGAAAAGCAGGAAGACTGATCTCCAGTGGGGAGAAGAATTACTGAAAATGCTTTTGGGGACCCTAAGGGGGGAGTGTTCTTGGTGGTAGGCACTGAATGAGCCACATTGACTGGGCTTCTGGGTGCATCCTGTGGACCCACACCAGGTGCCATGGAACATGGGGACATTGAATCCTGTATCTTCAAGGTGCATGACATGCTCCAGAGCCTGTACCAATGAGATACAGAGTGCAGCTTCTAATGGGTGAACTTGACTCTACCTCAGACATATTTGTAAGCTGAAGACTTAAGTCTGAAAATACATGGTGTCTGAGAAGTGGAAGACAGCTCCTGCTACATCAATGCCCTACATGCTCTTTTAACGTACGTATTATACACAAACCTGTGACTGACATTCTGCACGATTATGACTGTAAATTTTCACTGGCAATTAATAGCCATTGTTTGTGTTACTAGCATGCACCCCGCTACCAAAACATTGACTCAGTATAAGTGAATAGTTCAAGTACTGTAATATAGAGCTGGCCTAAACTGGACCAATATCCCTCTCTCAACAGGTGTGTTAGTCCAGGTAGAATAGAGAAACAAATTCATAGACACTCATATGTGCATAAGAGGATTTACACTGGTACAGACAGGAACTGGAAACATAGGGAATCCAGAACATATGATCCCTTCAGAACCAGTGGTGAGAGTGGCAATACCGGGAGGGTCAAGGGAAGGTGGGGTAGAAAGGAGGAACAGATTACAAAGATCTACATATAACCTCCTCCCTGGAGGATGGACAGCAGAAAAGCAGGCGACGAGAGATTTCAGACAGTGTAAGATATGACAAAATAATTTATTAATTATTAAGGGTTCTTGAGGGAGGGGTTTGTAAGGAAGGAGGGGAAAATGAGGAGTTAATACCAAGGGCTCAAGTAGAAAGCAAATGTTTGAGAATGATGATGCCAACAAATGTACAAATGTACTTGACACAATGGATGTATGGATGGATTGTGATAAGAGTTGTTTGAGCCCCCAATAAAATAATTTAAAAAGAAGAATGGCAGGAAAATAAATGTTATTTATAATTTCCAAGAAATTAATAAAGAAAGAGCTTTATATAACACAGCAATTGTATATTGAGAAAACATCCAAGTCTAGTTCAGATCAAGTACATAGTCTGATATTAGCCCATATGTCCAATTCCAGTCTATACATTCCTCTTTAGACTCACAGAGCACATGCAATGACACCGAATGTAGGAAGATCACAGATCAGTGGGTGGAAAGTCTTAAGGATCCAGTGGCAGTAGAAACATCTCAGCGCTGGTGTGGGTCTTCACGTGATTCCTCCAGCTCCAGGAGTCTGGCTCCTTCAGCTTTGCTCCATGTGTCTTGTCAGCATGAAGATGAAGCAGAGAGAATGTGTCCCGCCTCCAGTGAGTTATTTATCTAAACAGATCCTCCAAATGATGTCGGCCACCCCTTTGCTCTTAATAGTCTCAAGTTGACACCAGATTATGTAACTATCACAACAAGACTTTAAAAATCAGTACCAGGGGCTAATCACAGACAATATTAAATGATGAGGGCAACTAATGTACAAATGTGCTTGATGTATGTATGTATATATGTGTGGATGTATGCATGGATGGATGGAATGTGGTAAGAGTTGTATGAGCACCCAATAAAATGATTTTAAAAGTATTCAAATAACAATGAAAAAGACAATATTAATGGAAGATCTTTATGCCCCGGGGGCATGATTAGTAAGACTCTCTACCACAAATTAACAAAGAAGTTTTGAAGGGGAGCTAAAGGTAGATAACAAAAATCCCAAAATCATAATATCGAGGAATGAGTTTGGGGCTCACACTAAATCCTAGCTCCAACTAAAGATAAATTTGATCTTATGTCATGCCCTGCTCAATACTCACCCTCAGGAAGTGAACACAGAAAATATGGGAGCCATAGCAACATATGGTGAAGACATTAGATGATGCTTGACTGTCAGATAAATTCAGGTCTTAAAAGTTTGTTTACTAAACAAGCAGCCATCTAAGTCAGATGTCAACTAAGTCCACATTGCAGAAGCACACCATGCAATCCCTGAAAGATTGTAAATCATACAATCCGAAATCGGAGGCAAAGTATCAAAGTCTAAATTGTGAAATCCAGTTTGCTAAGACTATGGATGACAGTGGAAAATGCAAAGGAAATAAGCCTCTGGTGGTCTCCCTCTATCCATAATAGAGGGATGTGAGGGAAGCAGTTACTAAACAGAGTGCTTTGGAGAGATGAGCATGGAAGATCAAAGGGATAAACCTGACTTGAATGGTTAAAACGTAGTCAGTTGATCTGCCTTCTGATGCACACTCGAGCTGATCTGGTTTTCAAAATTTTCTGTAGTTTTGTTGTTCTTGTTTGTTCATATTTGGACTTATATCAGATGTGTTATGAAACTGGGGGGGTCACCCTCTTTAATTTGTTTTATATGGTTTGCTGGTAATTTTTGTATATGAAATCCAGAATTGATGAATAGATAGGGACAGTAAATAGAATCAGGGTGTCTGGGGGGTTAGGTATTTATTTCTCAAATGTTATTTGTAATTAGAAATAGATATTTCACAATGATTACATGGTTATTTGTGATCAATCACTATGCTTTAATTTTGTTCAATTTGTAACAATGAAAATACATCCTGCATATCAGATATTTACATTACAATTCATAACAGTAGCAAAATTACAGATATGAAGTAGCAACAAAAATAATTTTATAGTTAAGGGTCACCACAATATGAGGCTCTGTATAAAGGGTCACTGCAGTAGGAAGGCTGAGAACCACTGGACTAGATACTCTCTGGATTTAGGGCTCCCACCGTCCTCCAAAACCTTCTTGCAAATTCGGTGTTCATAATTTGAGCTCTGATACTTTTCCCTTCATTGTATTTATATTTTGCTGTGTCATTTTTGGATCACAAAGGCTTGTGTGCTTCTTTGAAGTGAACTTAGTTACTTCCCACTTAGATGGCTGCTTGCTTAAATACAAGACTTTAAGACCCCAGGCATTATTCCAATTGATAGCCGGGCACTATCTGCTTTTACACTTTACTTTGTTGTAGCACCCTTAGCTTCAGTCATCTCTTCTTGAGGGCAAGTTTTGAGAAGGGCCATGTTTTACGAACTAACTGTTCTTGGATTTGGACTGGAATTAGGCGGGAGCCCAGAATCTATCTGATATTTTCCAGGTCATAAATAACTCTGGTTTACTTTGAAAGTCATATTACGACAAAAACCAAAACCAACAAGAATAACAGCAGCAACAATAAAACAAGCAAACAAACAAAACAGAAGAAAGAAAAGACAAAAATGTTGTCAATCATCCCCTTAGAGTATAAAATGATTGCAATGATAACATCAATAAATTATCCAATAGAGTAGAATTCAAAGTACTGTTGAGATGAAGAGTTTATGCGAGTATAGTCCAACTTTGAACGGACAGATTGATTTCTTAATTGATTGAACTCTATTTACATTGGGCGCTGGTACTAGGGGAACAATTCCTTTATCATTTATTGCAAGGACAGACAATTTCTCTCAGATTAAAACCTGCAAAAGGGAGCATTGGATTGTCTCTCAGATTAAAACCTTCAAACTGGAGCATTGAGGTACTAAATATATGGTGGTTCTGGGTCTCTTTTCATTGGACACCCATTAAATCAGCAGTCGCACTGAAGGTCCAATGACCACCATTTCCACAATCCTGGAGTGACAATCATTTGCTTCCTCTCACATCATGGTATTTCAGTCCTAAATTCAAGGTATAGATAATTTTGAGGTAGTGTCCAATTTGTTGAGTCTGGCTTCCATGCTCAGTCTTTCTGGTGTGACCCTTGAGGGCTGCCATGTTTCCTGTCAGGTCAAGGTCTATGGTCATCATAGTGCTTAGTCCATGGGGAGGTTCACCAAGAGTTGAGTAGAAACATCTAAGAAGTGTCTACCCAGGACCATAGAACCGGGTTTATTCTCTCCTCAGGTTCCCAATAATTATTGTTGAGCATTCCTTGCTGGTGTGAGGTCGCTCCTCCTCATTGACCCACCATAGCCACCAACAGAATTATCAGTGCCTCCTCTGAAATGTAGATGCTCTCCTCCCTGATCTTCACTTGAGTTTCCAGAAAGATTCTTTCATTCCTGTGGAGATGCTTGATTTGTCACAGCCTTGTCTCAATGCTTTAGAGCATCAAGTGGATAGTCTTCTCTCTTTTTCCCCTTCTTAAGGGGTGACGCCAGTCAAGGTGAAATCTTCTCTTTTGAGCTGGTTCTAAGGAAGGTGATGTGTTATTGGTGGCAAGCAGGCAGACTTTCTACCCTTTTGTTTGGGAATTGGTCCATAAGAACTTTTTTTAATTGGTGTTTCTCCTTTTAGTAATGAACTCAGACAATAGTTGTCCTTTTGTGATTGACTAACAACTAAGCTAATGGTTTCCACATCCTTCCATGTTATGTGGTGTAAGATTTGTAAGGTAGAATTGAGCTCATGATAGTGGAGGGTGGAGGAAGCATTTAAGAACTAGAGGAAAGTTGGATGTTTCATCGTTGCTACCCTGAACCCTGACTGGCTCATCTCCTCCCTGCGATCCTTCTCTGCACTCACCCTCATTTACAATATGAATTTTTGTTGATACATTTTATTTCATTGTGTGTGTGTACCATAGTTTCTTAAACCATTCTTCCACTGTTGGGCATTTGGACTACTTCCAGTTTCTTGCTATTGTGAACTGTGCAGCTACAAACATAGGAGAGTATATATCCACTTGTGTTGTGTCTCTTATTTCTTTGGTGTATATGCCTAATTGTGGTGTGTTAGTCCGGGTTGACTAGAGAAACAATTTATAGACACTCATATGTGTATAACAAAGAGCTTTTTATAAAAAGAGCTATCATATATTGAGAAAACATCCCAGCCAAGTCTAGATCATGTCCATATGTCCAATATTAGTCCAGATGCCTAATGCTACTCCATAAATTCCTCTTCGGACTCACGCAGCACATGCAATGATGCCCAATGCAGGAAGATCACAGGCCAGTGGCTAAAAAGTCTTGTGGAACCAGTGGCAGTGGAAGCATCTCAGTGCTGACACCATGTCTCCTCCAGCTCTCTGAGTGTCCCAACAGCAAGCAAAGGAAGGCAGAGAGAGTGGGTCTGGCATCCAAATGAAGTCATCCAAGCTGCGACCTGATTGACAGTCTAGACTTCAGCTCTTTGCTCAAGTTGACAGGAGATTATGTAACTGTCATTGGCATAAATGGTATTGCTGGATCATATGGAATTTCAATTACCAGTCATTTTAAGTATTGCCAGACTGTTTTTGATAGTGTTTGTGTGGATTTACAAGTGAAGAGCTTTCTTACACTTAATGTGCTTTGGCCCTTTGTAGAAGATCAATTGGATAGATTTATTTCTGGGTTTTCTATTTTGTTCCATTTGTCCATGTACCTATCATTTTACCAGTATCAAGCTTGTGTGATAGGTTTTGAGGTTGGGTAATGTGAAGGCTCCTATTTGTTCTTCTTAAGGTAACCTTTTCTTCTTTTTTTGTTTAATGAGGAATCATGAGGTTTACTCATTCTAGACAAAATTATCTGCCAATAACTTCCAACAGACAGCAGGTCTCTTAGTGCCAACTGTGCTCTTCCCAAAAGATCTTCTGGTTCTTCCTCACTGCCCTATCTTTTTTTAAAAAATCATTTTATTGGGGGCTCATACAACTCTTATCACAATCCACACACACATCAATTGTATAAAGCACATTTGTACATTCATTACCCTCATCATTCTCAAAACATTTGCTCTCCACGTAAGCCCCTGGCATCAGCTCATTCTTACCCCTCCCTCCCCGCTCTCCACTCCCTCATGAACCCTTGATAATTTATAAATTATTATTTTGTCTGATCTTATACTGTATAGTAAATGAGACATTTTCTTATCTTAAGTCTTTTCTCTCTCCATATGAAGTTGCTAATTTGTTTTTTCATATCTTTAAAGAATGAAGTTTGGATTTGGATCAGATTTAATTTTATTTATAGATTGATTTGGGTAGGATTCACATTTTCACAATATGAAGTGTTCCTATCCATGAGCACAGGATATTCTTCCATTTGTGTATGTCTCTATTGGTTTCGTGTAGTATTGATCTCTAGTTTGCCTTGTACAAGTTTTTTGTTTGCCTGGTTAGGCTTATTGCTAAGTATTTCTTCTTTTGTAGCTATTGTAAATGATAATGTTTCCTTTTTTGATTTTATAAATCTTTGAGATTTCTTTTTCCATTTTATGAACAACTGTGGTGACGGCTCAATAACTTAGCAGTGTTTCATTTCTTTATCTAAATGATTGGTATGAATGAAAACCAACTCGAGTACTTAACAAAGAGCACCATAGTTTGGCTGCTAGCTGACAAAGGATGTGACGATCTATTTCCACAAAGAGACAGTGTTGAAACTCTATTGCACAAGTATGAGTCAGAATTTACTTGATGGCAAGGGTTTTGTTAGGGTTTTATAGAATCCTAGGTTTGTAATATTTTTCTTTTTCAGTATTTCAAATATGTAACTTCACACCTTCTTGTTTGCATTGCCTCTGAGGAGAAATAGGATGTTGTAATTATCTTTGTTTCTTTTTTTTTTTTAACAATTTATTGGGGCTGATACAATTCTTTTCACAGTTCATACATATACATACATCTTCTACTTATGCAATGTGGTCCACTTCTCTGCCAGCTTTTAGTTTTCATTTTATGGTTTGTTTTTTTTAATCAATTTAATTTTGATATGCCTTGCTGTAAATTTCCTCTTATTTCTTATACTTAAGGTATAAGTTAACTCTTAAAGAAATATTTACTTTTGGTCTTTTTATATCTTTCATATTTCTAATTAGAATATTTTCTGTCTTCTACTTTCTAAACATAATATAATTATAATAAATATTTTAGAATCCTGTTGTATTAACTCTATTACCTATAGTATTTCTGAGTTATTTGGTATTAATAAATTTATTTCCTCATTATTGTTCTTATTTTCCTATTTCCTTGCATGCTTGGTAATTCGTATTGTATAGGAACCAAACAAAACCAACAAAACTCATTACAGTTGAATAGATTCTGACCCACGATAATCCATAGTTCCATCACATCAAGCAGTATTTTACAAGTGCTACCACAATCAGTTTCAAAAGATTTTCTTTCTTTTTAAACCCCTTGATATCAGCTCCCTCTAATCCCTTCCCTTCCCCAGCTTCCCACACCAGAACTTATGCTTGTTTGGCCATATCGTACACAATCCACTATATCCATTCAGATACACTTCTGTTGTTCAATCCCATCAAGTGGGGTTCTACAGTCATAAGTGTTTTTAGCTCCCCATTGCCCCTCCCCTCCTCTTCCCGTATCCTCGGGGAACCATTACTCCTAGTAATGTTTCTGAAAGGTTATCTATCATGGCTTTCATGGACCAAATGATCTTAAATATATAAATGAGCATACACAAGCAAATATGATTAATGAGGTAAAACAAATAAAAACCAGAACAGTAAGTGGGAGAAATATGGAAGAACTAGAGGATAATTATGTGATTCACTAGTACCACACTGCACCCTGGATTTCTTATCCCTTCCATGTGGCCCTTCTGTGAGGGAATGACCAATTATCTTACAGGTGGGTTTGGGGTCTCCACTACATCTACCCCCCTTCATATTGATTTGGTTGCTTGTTTTAGAACTTCTGATATTCTTTCCCGTCGACACCTCATGATTACACAGGCTGGTGTGCTTCTTCCTTGTGGACTTTGTTGGTTCCCTGCTAGAAGGCTGCTTGTTTAACTATAAGTCTTTAAGATTCCAGATGCTATATCTTTTAATTGCTGGGCACCATCAGCTTTCTTCACCATATTTGCTTATGTACCCATTTTTTTCTTCAGTGATCGTGTCAGGAAGGTGAGTGCCATACAATGCCACATTATTAGAACAAACTGTTGTGTACTGAGGTAAGATTTAAGTAGAGGCCCAAGTCCATCTGCTTCCTTCTTGCATTTGCGTACATGTATACATATATAAACAAGCACACATATTTTTTTTTCCTCTTTTTCCCCCTCCTACCCTAATTTTATGTTTACCCCTCATTCACCTCTCAGCAATTCCTCTCAGATACAATTTGATTGACAAACACAACCAGAAAAGGTACACCTGCCTCGCCATCAATTTTAGAACACCCACTATTCCCCTGTACCCATCATGGTTGGCTTTTAGCTCACACACCCCTACCCTTCCCATGTCCCCCAGGAAACGTTGGTTCAGTCATTGCCTCCATAGAATTACCTATCCTGACTACCGTGTATAGATAAACACACACACACACAAACATAGAGATAGTCACAAGTCTAACAGGGATCCTGACATACAGCAGATGAATATCTCTGTTAAATATAGAGAGGGACAGGGATTTTTAGGATGCTCGCCTTTTGGACATAAATGCTGAAGACTAACAGGGTGCATGTGTTGTTAGGTAAGGGGAGCTCAGGATATGTAACCCTGAAATAAAGGCCTTTTCAAGCAATAAAGTATCAGCATTTCAAGAAAACTTATTATAAATTACAGAAAGGTAAATCAAAACTACAATTATATACCATTTCACACCTGCTGAGATCATTTCATTGTGCTCATGTGGAAGCTGTACATAAACCAAAGAGAACAAGGGACTAGACTACTGCATGGTTTAAAATCAGGAAAGGTGTTTTGCGGTTGTATTTTTTCTTTTGGCCATACTTACTCACTCTGTATGCTGAGCAAATAATTTGAGAATCTGGACTATGTGAAGAAGAATATAACATCAGGGTTAGAAGAAGAATTAACAACCTTCAATATACAGATGGTAAAACTTTGCTTGTTAAAAGTGAGAAAGATTTGAAGTACTTGCTGATGAAGTCAAGTGGGCTGTAGCCTTCAGTATGGTTTACAATCAAATGTGAAGAAAAACAAAATTTTCACAACTGGATGAACATCATGATAAAATGGAGAAACTGAAGTTGTCAGGGATTGCATTCATTCACAATCAAGGCTTATTGAAGCAGCAGATGATATATCAAATGATGTTTGCTATTTCATTGGGCAAATCTGCTGTACAAGTCCCCTTTGAAGTGCTGAAGAGCAAGAGTGTCACTTTGAGGACTAACCTATGCCTGACTCATGCCAAGGTATTTTCAGTCCTCTCGTTGCATGTGAGTGCTGGACAATGAATAAGGAAAAAGACAAAATAACTCATTTGTATGATGTTGATGAAGAATATTGAAAATGGCATCGCTGCCAAAAAGCAAACACATTTATTTAGAAAGAAGTACAACCAGAATGCTTCTAGGTTGGTGAGATTTTGTCTCACAGAGAGGCCAGTCCCTGGAAAAGGAGATGATATTTGGTAAAGTAGAGGAGCAGCATAATAAAAGAAGAGCCTAACAAGATGGTTAAACACGGTGGTTGCGACAATGGGCTAAAACAATTGTGAAAATGGCACAGGACGGAACATATTTCACTTTTTTACATGGGGTAGCTATGAATCAGAACAAACTGTATAGTGCCAAGTAATAACAACAATAAGATGAGCATTGTTTTTGAAAAGAAGATAAGAAGTTTGAGGAGGATTGCAGAAATCAGAACCTCATAGAGAGAAATGAAGTTCTGAGACAGAGAACTATACCCCTGGATCTCAAAAACATTATACTAGATACAAATGGAAAATATGTAAAACAATAATAATAGTAGAATAGGCAAGAGATCAAAAGCAGATTTAATGATATCAGGGGTGAGGGAGGAAAATGAAAAGTTTATATTTAACGAGTACATATATACTCTTGGAATGATGAAACTTTTTAGAAATGAATTGATAGCAATGGTTTTAAAACATTATGAATGTAGTTAATGCCATTGATTTGTACACTTCAAAAGGAAAAAATTGTCAAATTTTGTAATGTAGATTATAAAATATTGTATAGTGTAAAATATTTTACAGCAAAAATTATATTTTAAAATATTGACTAGATATCTACTGCACCATTTCAAACCGCTACTGAAAACAAAGGACAGAATGTAGGCTTCATTGATCCCAAAATTTTCCAGAAAAACAAAGTATCTTTTGTTTTTCAAATTATTCTATGGACCAGCTAAGTCTGTAGGTAAATGATAAGCAGAGTAGTCATAGAGGGTGATCAAAACAAAAGGTCTTAATATTAGTGACTGTGAGGGAGTCAGAGTGTGTCAGAATGTGAGAAATAAAATACTTTGTATGAGTTTGATGTACTGAGGCCACATGAGGTGTCTAATTTAACAATGAAAAGACAAATGCCAAAAAAGGTAGCACCCACAAATTTTAGGCACAGAATAATAAGAAAGTTAGACAGAAATCATATGAATTTTTAATCAAGTATTATTGTTCAATACCTCTTATAACTAAGTCAAAGACCTAAGCTATGTATCATATCCCAGAGTCACATCACCAGTTAGCATCAAGTGACTTTCAGAAACAAAGTCAGTCAAAATACCTGGCATTTCTTTATAAAGGTTTATATTTTTATTCTATTTTTGTTGCTTGCTTTTGTTTGTTTACTAACATGTATTCCCATAAATAAGTAAGGAGAAGGAATTAAAATTATAGACAACATTTATAATGTTGAGGATGCTGAATGTCCGTAGTCAAATCGGAAAGAAAGCTTATGGGTTGAATATGAGAATCTTTAGCGAAGCCACTGAAAGGTAGAGATGCACTTGGAGGTTATTGGGGAATATATTAAGCTGAACTCGCTAGAGAGCATAGCCAGCAGTAGAGAAAGAGGGTGTGTGTGTGTAAAAATAGTTCACAGAGTTGTAGGTGTGCACATGTCTAGTCTGAGCTCCCTGGGTTAGACGTTAAGACAGAGGCTTCGCTTGACTCATATAATGTCAGAGACTGATGAACCCAATAAAGGAATGAACACTACAGACTGATATCAGATTGCAGAGGAAGATAAACGAATGCAAGTTCAACCGGTCAGGCTTGTGATTGAAGAAGCTAAAGAATCCAAGGTCAGCAGCTAGCTGCTGGATTTGCCAGGCATTAGAACAGGTCATTGGCTCGCAGCCAAATAGTTGGACATCAATGAGCCAGATGCAGCATCCAGACCCAGCAAAAAGTGATCATATATATATATATATAATCCCCCCCTACCAAGTTGACACAAAACCTATCACCATCGACCTCTTGTCAACTTGACACCTGTACATGTATCCTTAAACCATATTTAGTCTATAAATAATAAATTCTCGCTTGCACCTAACATGATACAACTACCATGTGTACAACCAAAAATGCACAAACCCCATGAACACTTCATATTTTATTAATGAACAAAACAAAAATATTTGATTCATACATACAAGGAAATACGTAACAATTACACTCCTCTTTTCTGCAACTGATTACATTGCATCCATTCCATTCCTTTACCTAAGCAATCAATTCAGGGGGTTATGGTTATTTTCCTGGTGGATGACTATACTTTTCACTCCTAAAGGGTTTGGGCTATTTGTAGTCATGTCAGAATTTGGTTACTACAGTTTATAATTTTTTTTAATTACAGGGCATAGTAGTACTAACAGACCTTAATTCATCTTCTTTTTTACTTCCATAACCTAATAAGATTTATAGTTTTCCCTAGATAAACAGAATCTACAACACTACTCATTGCCATAACTCCTTTCTTTGCCTATTGATCCAGAACCATAAGAAGACCAAAATGACCAAGAGGCATTCTTAACTTCCAGTTCAATGGAATCGGGGCTGTGGCTCCAGGTAGTCGTATTTCTTCATTTCTAATTAAGACCTCCAGACCTGAGGAACTTTAGGTTACAGGAACAGGAAGCACAAAGGCTGCTAGTTGGTCTTTAAGAGCAATAGTGATTGGTTGCCACTTCCATTTTCACCCCTTGGTTCCTGACTCATGAATTCTGGCTATTGGAGAAACAGCACATTATATTGAGTGCTGACTCAAGACATATACGCCTTCCTGAATAGCACTGCCCCAAGCATGCAAAGTAGTACCAACCACATAGTATTCCATTGTTCCATGAAGCCAGCTGCTTTGGGATGACAGGAAACATGGTAAGATAAGTGGATTATAGGACCATAAGCCCACTGTTACACTTCATTGGAATCTCTGGATCAGAATGCTATATGGAGTACCATGTCAGTGGATGAGGAATTCTGTAAGTGCATGAACGGTAGCTTTGGTGGAAGCACTGCTTGCAATGAGTGCAAACCAATATTCAGAATAAGAATAAGCAAGAAGAAAGTGCTGCCCTTTTTTAAGACAAAAGAGGTTCAATGTAATCAATCTGACACCAGCTTGCTGTTGGTCACCCCAAGGAATGGTCCCATATTTATACTTAGTGTTGGTCTTTGCTGCTGATAGATTGTGCTTTCAGCAGTGGCAGTAACCAAGTGAGCATTGATGATTGGAATTCAATGATGTAGAGTCCATGGATAATTTCCATCTTTGCCACCATGGCCACAGTGGTCATTAGCCCATCAACTAATGACAGTAGTGGCTCAGGACAAAGGATGACTGGTTTCCACAAAACGTGTCTTTCTATCAATTAATTGTTAAAATCATCCTCTTCAGAGGTAACCTTTTGGTGAGCATTCACAGGAGACACACATCTTCATTTGGGGGCCCATTCTGAGATATCTATCTATATACTCCTTCCCCACACTTCCTTGTCACAAATTTTCCAATCGTGCAACCTCCATGTCCCTCACTATCCAACCAAACTATTGTCCACATGTCTGAATCAGTATACAGATGTCTGAATCAGTATACAGTTGCACATTTCATCATTTCTCCTTCCAAGTAAAATTATTATCCAGGTATGCTGCTCAAAATTGTAACCATTGCAAGGATCTCCCTTCACCATTGTCTTTTGAGGATGTCTCAGAATGGGCCTGTAGTGCTGCTGCTGTCCAATTTTGAGTGGTACCTGCATGTCATACACAACAGTCTGTGAACTCAGAATGAGTTTATCTTCCTCAGTCAACTGATCATAGGGTGATAGATACAGCCTGCGAAAAGAATGGCACTGTGAAAGAAGTGGAGACTATAGGCATTTCGGCCACTTCCTCACAAATTGGAACACTGGGCCTGTTCTCTCTTTAGCAGTAACAATGTACTCCTCCCCTTATCTGTGGTATCAACAAAGGCCAAGTGAGGAACCTAAATTTTCACTCACAATGAGTAGTGCGAAGCACTCTTCCTCTTCCCTATCGGAGTAAAGTCAGTGGAGTTTGACTGGAGAGATTGATTTTCATTTCTGCCCAGTGATAATAAGGTTTCTCCCATCATTCTTTGAAACTTAAAGAGAAATCTGGACTTTTATCCATGTATGCCCCATTCTCCCAAATGTATAGTGTGTGAGAGAGGTATTCTAAAATATAATATTTAAATAGAATATTTAATTTAATGACAAAACTCCTACAGTGGTGTGCAATTGATGATACAATTGATACAATGCGTAATTCAATGATACATTTGAAAATCATTCCTCTTAACTTCAATGAGAAAACACGATCACATGTCAAAATGACAAAGGAGTTGGAATTATCTGACAAGAATGCTAAATCTGTCATAATAAAAAGTGTTCCAACATGCAATTATGTACACACTTGAAACAAAAGAAACAGGATAGGCATGATGTAATTATTTTCCCTTTATCACATTAGAAATCTGAGACTATAACCTCTGTCTCAGGGGTGCAAACCTTTTTTCTGCCAAGGGTCATTTATATATTTACAACATCATATGTGGACCATACTGGCCAACCATTTAATAAGCTCACCCATACTATAAATACTGAAATCCTTCTCTTGAGTGATGTCTGTGAGGTTAGCAGGTATTGACTTCATTGGCCTTATTTGACCTGTTACCCAAATCTGCTCTATCAGTTTATAAAATGCTAGTATTTATCTAAACAGTTTTATTGGCATATATTTCACATATCAGACCATTCAATAGTTCCATCAGATTAATAAGTTGTACAGTCATCTCCGCAAGTTTTAGAACATTTACTTCTTTCTTGTACTTATTGTTACCAGCTCCGCACCTCCCTCCAATCTTCTCCACCACACCACCCAAGAAACATAGCAAACAAAATACAAGTGGGAGAAAACCCACTGCACTCTGCATGATAGCAAGGTTGTTCACATCCCTTGTCTGTGGCCAGAGGGGAGTCACAGGAGGCTTAATACATGTGTGGACCTTGAGAATGGATTTTTGGATTCTCAATTCATCCATAGCGTTTAGAAAACCAGGGGTTCACAACTTAAGCTCTGATACCATTCCCTCCTTTGGCTTTGGACTTTATCATTCACAGTCCCTGGATCACACAGGCTGGTGTAGTTCTTTCACGTGGGCCCAGTTGACACCTCACACAGATGGTTGCTTTTAAGAAGACAAGTCTTTAAGACAACAAGCACTGGTCTTTCTATTAGTTGGATGCAATCAAGCTTAACCACAAGATGCTAAAGGATCCATATAATCAATGACCTCTTCGTGAGGCCTTGCTTTATCTTTTAGTAGAACTTTGCCTCAAACACAACATCTAAAATAATTTTTAAGTGTAGTGACTCAATAAAATTGAATTGGCTTGTTTAAATTGTGTCCACTATAATGTAAATTGAAGTCTTGACCTTGTTGTTGTTGTAAGGCACCATCAAGTAAGCTATGACCCATAGCGACTCTGTGAACAACAGAATCACTGCATCATCACAATTTTTCCTACGCCTGAGCCCATTCTTGCAGGCACTGTATCAGTCCATCTCTTTGAGGGCCTTCCTTGCTTTTGCTGTGCCTCCATTTTATGAAGCATGATATCCTTCTCCAGGAGCTGATCTCTCCTGATAATGTTCCCAACATATAAGAGGGAACATCCTTGCCTCTTAGCCATCCTTGCCACTAAGGAACACTCTGGCCTTACTTCTCACAAGATGGATTGGTTTGTCCTTTTAGCAGTCCAGGGTATTTTTAATATTCTTCTCCAGCACCACAATTCAAGTGAACCTATGTGTTGGGCTGCGATCCACATGGTCGACAATTCAAAACCACCAGCAGCTCCATGAGAGAAAGGCTGGGATTTCTACTCCCATAAACAATTACTATCTCAGAAACCCACAGAGGGTGTGTCTATGAGTCAGCATTGACTCAATGACAGCAAATTTGGTTTGGTTTTGGTATACTGATGTTTTATAACTCATTGAATTAAATAGAAAGCTATAAATGCATCCTTTTTAGTTAATTAATTAATATCAGAGAATAAAATGTTTTCACAGAAGAATAAATTTCTAAGGAATGTATGTCAGTCTGGATGGACTAGAGAAACTAATCTAGGGAGACTCATATGTGTATATGAGGTAAGAGCTTTATATCCAAGAGCAATTGAATTTTGAGAGAACAACCCAGCCCAGTCCAGATCAAGTCTATAAGTCTGATACCACGCCATATGCCCAATACTGATCTATAAAGTCCTTTTCAGACTCATTAAACACATGCAATGATGCTGAATGCAGGAAGATCACAGGCCAGTAGGTGGGAAGCCACGTGGATCCAGTGACGTTGCAAGCATCTCAGCAGTGGCAGTGGTCTCCATGTGGCTTCCCCAGCTCTGAGGCTCTGCTGTATCATGGTAAATTCATGTGGCTTCTGGTCAAAAATGTCTCTCAGGGAGTGAACAAGTGTCCCCCCTCCAGTGAGCTATTTATCTCCTTAGTGCCTCCAAATGAGGTCATCAAGCTGCAACCTGATTAACAGGTAAACTCCACCCCTTCATTCGTAAGTCTCAAATGACAACAGATTATATAACTACTACAGAATGGGTACTGGGAAGCAGCTCAAGATTTTAAGCCTCTCCTCTCTCAACTCTTGTCCCATTTGCAAGACAGAATTCAGATGAGGGGCTGCATTCAAACCAGAGGCAGAGAAAATGTTTGCATGAAATGAGTAAGATTTTTAAGGGGCTACTTTTGTTTGAAACACCAAAGGGTCTCCAAACAATCCAAGGTTCTTGTAGAATGAATAACTAGGTTTTCATATTGCTAATGGCTAATCTTACAACATTGGCTTGCTTTTGGGAGGCTTTCTGTGGTATGCCTTGTCTTTTAAGGTACATGTACCATTGCACCCCAAAGTTCATACCATGTCCTTATCACCAGTCCCCCAAACCAGCAGTCAATTTAGCTATTGTGGGAGTGGTACGAACACTCCCTGTCTTCCCCTGCCCACACCCTTTTCCTATCTTTGCCTCTCCTTTAAATAAGGCAAGTTGCTTTATCTGCCTTTCACATTGCTTTTTGCTGGGGTTACATAAAGGAACTGTGCCTCCATCTCCCTTTTGTAGGATTCCATCCATGGTCGCCCCATTTTTATCCTTTTTACCCAATTCTGTCTGGCTAACATAATTAAGCAAATTTAAAAATCACCATTTTGTGTCTACCTTTATAAAATTCATGCCAAGAATCTAGAATTGATGCTAAAACTAATGGACAAAAATTTGGTAAACAGTAAGGTATTTGCACAGTTTCCTAAGTATCTCCCTATAAGATACTACTAAGTATAAAAGAGAAAATAGTCCCTTTGCATTGTAGAAACATTGCAGATCATATCTTAAATTGATCGCATTTAACATTAACTGTAAAAAGACATTGACATTATCCTCTATCAGACATAATGCTCTGAAATGAATAACACATCCCTTATGTAGCATAATTTCAAAAAAGTGAAAAACTAAAATCTAATCATGTAACAAAATACCAAAAAAATATGGACAGAATAACTAAAAATTGAGATTTACAAAAATGTTAAGTACATGAAACAAAAGAAATACAGAAATATTGCCACACATTGTGAGGTTATAAAATGACATTGCAATTAGGGAGCTTGAGCAAAATGACAGCTTGAGCTAATGTATGATCCCATTTCCCCACAAAATTTCAAAAAACATGAAATATAAATTTTCAAAACTAGCTTTGTCAGATCTCTAAAACCAGTCAAAATGTTACAGAAACTAAATATTTAAGTAAAAATAAGATAACCTATAAATGGTAAGACAAATGGTGACTTTCCACTTACCATTCTTCACCCAAGCCACAGTTCAACTAGGTCATTTTAAAATACCAGCATCTCAGACTTCTAGAGCAGACACTTCCTAATGCATAACCCTTTCATACAGTTCCTCGTGTTGTAGTGACACCCAACCATAAAATTATTTTCATTGCTACTTCATAACTGTAATTTTGCTACTGTTATGAATCGTAATGTAAATATCTGATATGCAGGATGTATTTTCATTGCTACAAATTGAACATAATTCAAGCATAGCGATTAATCACAAAAACAATGTGTAATTATATATTGTGGAATGTTTATTTCTAATGACAAATAAATGAAATTTTGTCTTGAAGGACGGTGTAGCATGGATAACAGACTTCACGCTGGATACTCATATGTTGGCGTATCTGCATGTGGGCGGATCTGCCTGGAAATGGATAAAGGAGCAGTGTCTCAGTTCCTAAGACCATAGGAAATATGTGTTTTCCGATGGTTTTAGGAGGCCCCTGTGAAAAGGTAGTTCGACCCGCCCCGAATGGGGTCGCGACCCACAGGTTGAGAACCACTGAAGGAAGAAGTTGGTTTCGGACTCTAGAGAGCACAAAAAGAAAACAACAGACCAAGCCCATTGCCACTGAGTGGACTGCTACTCCTAGAAGGCTATGTCAGGTTTCTGAAACTGTGGACTGTTTCCATTAATCATTTGGTATTCCATCACTTGCTTGTCAGTTTTCATATCGTGGTGGCTTGTGTGTTGCTGTGCTGCTGAAACCTGTGTCACTGGTGTTTCAAATGGCAGCAGAGTCACTCGAAGTGAACCGGTTTCAGCAGAACTTCCCAATTAAGAATAGATAAGGAAGGACTCAGTTCTCCAGGGAAAGGACTTGTAAACCTAACGTATAGCTTTTAAACAGAATCACAGTACCAAAAATAACTAGTTGACATTCCATCATTGTAGGAGGTAGCATACGAGTAAGAACCCACGGTGCTTAAGGAAAATTTTCAAGCTGCACTGAAAGCATTAGACAAGAACAAGACTCTAGGAATTGATGGAATACCAATGGTAATGTTTCAGCAGGCTGATGAAGCACTGGGAGCACTCGTTTATCTATGCCAGGAAATTTGTAAGACAGCTACATAGCCAACTAACTGGAAGAGATCCATATTTGTACCCATTCCAAAGAAAGGTGACCGAACAGAATGACCTAACGATAGAATAATATCATTGTTATCGTAATCAAATAATTTTTTTATATTTTATTAGGGGCTCATACAAATCTTATCACAATCCATACATATACATACATCAATTGTATAAAGCACATCCGTACATTCTTTGCCCTAATCATTTTCGAAGCATTTGCTCTCCACTTAAGCCCTTTGCGTCAGGTCCTCTTTTTTTCTTTTTTTCCCCCTTCCTCCCCGCTCCCCCCTCCATCACGAGTAATCAAATAAGTTTTTCTGAAGATCACCCAACAGCAGTTGCAGAAGCATAATTTACAAGGAGCTGTCAGAAGTTCAGGTGGGATTCATAAGAGGACTTGAAACAAGGCATATCATTGTCAGATGGACCTTGGCTTAAAACAGAGAATGCCAGAAAGATGTTTACTTGTGTTTCATTAACTATTCCAAAGGCATTCAACTGTTTGGATAATAACGAACTATAGATAACTGTTTGAAAAATGGAAACTCCAAAACACTTCGTTGTGCTCATGTGGAACTTGTGCATGACTCAAAAGACAGTTGTGATGAACAAAGGAATATTGTATGATTTAAAATCAAGAATGTGTGAGACGGGGTTGTTTCACCATATGCATTCAAAATTTATGGTGAAGAAATCATCGGAGAAGCTGGTTTATGTGAAGAGGAATGTAGTGTAGCATCAGGATTGGAGGGAGGCTTATTAACAACCTGAGACATTGCATATGGTACAACCTTGCTTGCTGAAAGCGAGGAGGACATGAAATATTTGATGATGAAGATCAAGAATTGCAGCCTTCAGTAAGAATTGCAGTCTTCAGTATGAATTATAATCCACTATGAAGTAGACCAAAATACTCACAATGGTAACATGATAATGGGGGAAAAGGTTGAAGTTGTTGAAGACTTTCTCTTGCTTGAATCTACAATCAATGCTCAGTGGAGCAGCAGTCAAGAGATCAAAAGACTACTTGCATTAGGGAAATCTGTTGCACTAGCCCTCTTTAGAGTATTGAGAAACAAGTATGATACTTTGAGGGCTAAGGTGTGCCTGATCCAAGCCATGGTATTTCCAATTGTCTCATATGCATGTGAAAGTTGGGCACTGAATAAAGAAAACTGAAGAAGAATGGATTAGTTTGAATTAAAGTGTTGGATAAGAATATCAAAAAAATGGATTACTAAAAGGAAAAAACAATCTCTCGTGGAAGAAGTATGGCTAGCATGCTCTTTCAAGGCAAAGATGGAGAGACTTTCTTTTACATACTTTGGACGTGTTGTCAGGTGAGACCAGTGTCTGGAGAAGGACATGTTTGGTAAAGCAGAGGGGCAGCGAAGGAGACCAGGGCCTTCAAGGGGATTGATTGAAACCATGACTGTAGCAAAGGCCTCAAGTGTAAGGAACTATTGTGAGGATGACGAAGGACCAGGCAGCGTTCGGATTCATAGTGCATAATGTTGCTGTATGTTCGAACAGACTGGGTAGCACCTGACAACAATCACAACTGTTCTAACCAATCTGAAGAATTGAAGGAGGATATTCATATCATTTGACTGTCTTAGAGCCCATTCAGGCTGCAGAGCGATGGGAAATTTTCTATAAATATAATCATCTGTACATGCATGGGGCTTTGGGCACATATAATACATGCCTAAGACTGGCAGGACAGAGACTGAGGAGAGACTTCTATTTAGGTTTTGTTTTATGTTAAGGCCTTCAAGAGCGAACAGAGAAAGCTATATGCATGCATTAAAAAGATATATGCATTGAAATTATCTGATAAAACCCTATTTTTTCACCTCTAGCTAAAATCTATTGGAGTGCAAACCAAGTCAAGAACTATCAATTTGTAAAGACTAGGAGAGGTTTTGTAAAATAAGAGGAAAGGTCAATAGCCAAATATACCACTATAGCCTTTAATTTTTTTAAAGAAAATCAAGTAGCAAAACCCAAAGCAGGTGATTAATCTGATATTTAGAGTTACTATATGGTAACATTCAAATGTTCCATGTCAGTAAAAAAATCACATGCAAAGAACTCTGGGGAGTTGGGGAGGGGAGAAAGCACGTTCAAAAATAAATAAACAAATAAAGCAACAGAAGCTAGACATGGAAGCCTAGCAATTTATTTGCAAAACAAAGACTTTAAAACAACAACAATGTAAACGATGTTGGACAAGCCAAAGGAAATACAAACAATTAAAGGGAGACAGGAAAATGGCACATATACAAAATAAGAATATCAGTAAGAATACTGTTAGAAACTCTAAAAAGTGGTCGATCAGACATACTGAAGTTGAAAGTATAATTTTTTAAAAAGAGCTGTGGGCATTCAGCAACAGATTTGAACTGTCAGAAGAAAATGGACAAATTTGAAGATAAACCTCCCCCAAACCAAACCCACCACCATCTAGTGGATTCAAGGCATAGCTACTTTGAAGGACAGATTAGAACTGCTCCATAGTGTTTCAGAAACTGAAATTTACATCTCCGTGGTATCAGACAGATTCATCTTTCTTTTATGAAGCCGGACGGCTGAAGCTGGGGATTAGACCCATTTGGAAGCTAGTGAAAGCATGCATTGAGGACAAAGAGTGTGAGCAGCCATTGCGCCAAGGGCAGCAGGCTTTAGAAGATGTTCAGGAGAGCATGTCAGAAACAGAGCGGGAGGAAGAACAAGGAGCTCGTAGGAAGCAGCACAAAGCTGTTAAAAATGAGGAGGCTACGCAGTTAAAATTAAAAGAAGAAGTTGATCAACAGAAGAAGAGCCATGCCCGCCATTCGGAGCCCTTGTACCCGTGGCGAGAACTAGAGCTTCTTGAGTTATCAGAGGAAGAAGAGGAACAGTTAGAGGAGGCAGTCGCTCGCTACGAGGAGGGATGGTATAATGCTTTTCAAGTAACCGCTGTGAGCCCGTCCACGCCACCCCCTTATAGTGAGAACAGGCAGAAAGGGTGTGGATACTCCTTTTGCCCACCCGGTACCCGCAGAGCAATACAACAAATGTACCCAGTATTTGAGGACCAGAATAATGCTCGTTATCATACGCCTTTAGAGCATAAGCAAGTGAAGGACTTAGCTGAAGCAGTAAGATCTTATGGTGTCAATGCAAATTATACTCAGTCCCTAATTGAGAGACTTACAGGCAATGCTATGACACCTGCTGATTGGACTTTTGTTACAAAAGCAGTCTTGACAACAGGACAGTTTTTGGAGTGGAAATCCTTGTGGCAGGACCTATTAATGGCTCAGGCTAGGGAAAATGCAGTGGCGGGGCAACCCGCATGGAATTTTGAAATGCTGACAGGTCAGGGAAGATGGGTTAACAATCAAACAGCCTTCCCAATACAGGTATAACAACAAATAAATACTGCCGCGAGCAAGGCATGGAGGACCTTGCCTAATAAAGGAGAGGTTAGAGGTAACTTAACTAAAATTATACAGGGACCTACTGAGCCTTTCTCAGATTTTGTCGCCCGTATGTTGGAAGCGGCAGGAAAATCTTTGGAGATCAGGACACAGCCATGCCTCTCATTGAGCAGTGTACTAAAGAATGTAGAACAGTTATAATGCCCTGGAAGTCCAAAGGACTGCAGGCATGGATGAAGGCTTGCAGGGAAGTTGGCGGTCCTTTGACAAATGCAGGATTGGCTGCTGCAGTATTGGCGGCCCAAAAAAGAGGCCCCCTAAAATACTTTCAGTGTGGTAAGGAAGGACACATTAAAAAACTTTGCCCTACTGGCACCGCGAGTCAAACTGGGATAGGGACCAAAAGGACCCCGGGAGTTTGCCCTCGGTGTGGTAAGGGTAGACATTGGGCCAACGAATGCAGATCTGTGAAAGATAGCAAGGGGCACTCCCTAGAGCAAAATGACCAGGAGCCAAAAAACGGGAAGCGGGGCCCTCGTCCCCAGGGCCCGCAAATATATGGGGCACTCCAGGAGGACGGCCTCCGCCCACTGGGGAGGCCACTCCCAAAAGGGCCACTGCGGGATCCGCAGGGGTGGACCTCAGTGCCACCACCAGAGCAGTACTAATGCCACAGCAGGGATGCCAGCCCATCCCTACGGATTTTTATGGTCCCCTTCCAGAAGGCACCGTGGGCTTGCTGCTTGGTAGGTCCTCCACCATCTTAAAAGGCTTAATTGTGCACCCAGGAGTCATTGATCAGGATTTTACAGGACAAGTAAAGGCAATGTGCTCCTCCTCACGGGGAATATATGCCATCTCACCTGGAGACCATATCGCGCAGCTCTTGGTGTTGCCTAGCAAGCATGCACTGTTCCCAAGTACTAAAGTTAGTAGAGAAAAAATGAGCTTTGGATCATCAGGAGAAGCTGGGGCCTTTTTCTCAGTGCAGTTAGATCAACGCCCAACTTTGACATTGGACATTGAAGGGAAAACCTTTGAAGGTATATTAGACACAGGGGCAGACAAAAGCATTATATCCACCAAATGGTGGCCTTCCTGCTGGCCGGTTACACAATCTTCACAGTCTCTACAAGGACTCGGGTATGCATCCATGCCTATGATAAGCACCAGACGGTTGCACTGGAAAGCTGAGGAAGGACAATCAGGCCAGTTCCAACCATATGTCCTCCCCTTACCTGTAAATTTGTGGGGAAGGGACATGTTGACAGACCTAGGATTAGTACTAACCAATGATTACTCACCTATAAGTCAAGAACTTATGCAAAAAATGGGATATGTACCGGGAAAGGGAGTTGGGAAACACCTACAGGGTCGTCCCGAACCAATAGAGGTAGCAGTGAAGAAAGATCGCACAGGTCTGGGTTTTTCCTAGGGGCCACTGCGGAGCCGCTACCCATTCCGTGGCTCTCAGCAGAGCCAGTTTGGGTACCACAGTGGCCGCTCCCAGTAGAAAAATTAATTGCGGCACAAAGGCTAGTTAAGGAACAGCTAGAACTAGGACATTTAGAACCATCCGTGTCCCCGTGGAACACACCCATATTTGTTATTAAGAAAAAATCAGGGAAGTGGAGATTGTTGCATGATTTAAGAGCCATCAACGCCCAAATGTCACTCATGGGCCCTGTGCAGAAAGGCCTCCCATTGCTATCTGCAATACCTAAAGGCTGGACCGTCATTATAATAGACATTAAGGATTGTTTTTTCTCCATCCCTTTGCATAAGAAAGATAAGGAAAGATTTGCCTTTCCCCTACCCTCCATTAATCATGAAGAACCTGACAAACGCTTTCAGTGGCGAGTTTTGCCACAGAGAATGGCCAATAGTCCTACTATGTGCCAGTTATTTGTGGACCACGCCCTAGCACCCGTCAGAGAAAAATTTGGTCAGTTAAAAATCTACCATTACATGGATGACATATTAATAACTGGAGAAGAGGAGCCAGATGTGCAGCAGGGATACAGCGAGGTAGTTAAGGAATTAGAATCCCATCAGTTAGCCATAGCACCAGATAAGGTCCAACAATCTTCAATTGGACAGTTTTTAGGAGCCACAATAAGCCCATGTCACATAATGCCTCAAAAATTGACTATACGGAAGGATCCGTTAAAGACATTAAATGATTTTCAAAAGTTGCTAGGAGATATCAATTGGCTCCGCCCATATTTAAAGGTATCCACTGCTGACCTTAAGCCATTGTTCAATATCTTGGAAGGAGAAAGCCATATTACTTCTCCTCGAGAAATCACTCCTCAAGCACAGAAAGTATTAGAACAGGTTGAAAAGGCCATTTCTGAAGCGCAGTTAGATAGAATAGACATAAAATCTCCTTTTCAGCTGTGCATTCTAAAAACTGCCTGCGCGCCTACTGCGGTCTTGTGGCAGACTGGGCCTTTGTTGTGGATCCATGCCCACTCCTCACCTTCCAAAACTATTGAACACTACCCTTCTATGGTAGCCACAATGGCCCTAAGGGGTGTTAAGACAGCTATTATGCATTTTGGAAGAGAGCCTAGCAGCGTCATTGTCCCATATACTAGTGAGCAAGTTTCTACACTGTGCGCCACTACGGATGAGTGGGCAATTTTTAAATGCAGTTTTAATGGACTAATAGACAACCATTATCCTAAACATTCCTTGTTGCAATTTGTGACTGCTCATCCAGTAATTTTCCCCCGTGTCACTGTTAACCACATTAAGGAAGCTTTAGACATTTATACAGATGGCTCTAAAACAGGCAAAGGATGTTATGTAATAAACGATCAAGTGACTACATTACAATTTTTAGCTGATGCACCCCAATTAGTAGAATGTTTGGTGGACTTAGAAGTTTTTAAGAAATTCATGGAGCCAATTAACATCATATCTGACTCCCATTACGTAGTCAACGCGGTGTCTAAGCTGGAAATTGCTGGCTACATTAAGCAATCCAGCAAGGTAGTAGACATCTTGTCTCAAATTAGAAAATGTATTTTGCAACGAAAACACCCATTTTATATTCAGCATATACGTGCTCATAGCTTGCTCCCGGGACCCATGGTAAAAGGTAATGATTTGGCTGATCAAGCTACAAGAGCTTTCCCTGTGTTAACTAAATCCCACTTTGAACTTGCTAAAGGCTTTCATGAGCTGTATCATGTGCCTGCTGCCACCCTACGCATTAAGTTTCCAATTACTCGCGGAGAGGCTCGCACTATTTTGTTGCAGTGCGACAAGTGTGCAGAATTTATTTCCAAACCCTCGGTCGGGGTAAACCCTCGAGGTGTCCGTCCTCTCGACATCTGGCAAATGGACGTTACCCACGTATATGCTTTTGGAAAGTTACAGTACGTGCATGTGTCAGTGGACACCAGTTCTGGCATTGTACATGCAACACCCCTAACGGGGGAAAAATCCAGCCAAGTAATTCAACACTGCTTAGAAGCCTGGAGTGCATGGGGAAAGCCCACCATGTTAAAAACAGATAATGGGCCTGCATACACTTCCACCAAGTTCCGACAGTTTTGCTTGCAAATGCAAGTGAAGCACTTCACGGGTTTGCCGTACAATCCCCAGGGGCAAGGGATTGTGGAACGATGTCATCGCGCTCAAACAATATTTATCAAAGCAAAAAGGGGGAATAGAGACCGTGACGGTCACTACCCCTAGAATGGCTTTATCTCTAACCCTTTTCACCCTAAATTTTTAAAATTTGGATGAGAAAGGCCAATCAGCTGCAGACAGACACGGGCAATGGCCAAAGCCACCAAAGGAAATGGCCCGGTGGAAAAATGTCCTAGACAACAAATGGTATGGCCTGGACCCCATATTAATCAGGTCCAGGGGAGCAATTTGTGTTTTTCCACAGGAAGAAGAAAACCCCATCTGGGTGCCAGAGAGACTGGTGAGACTAATTAAGAAGGAGGATGAAGATCGTCGGAGCAGAAAGAATGAAGAGGACAGCGATCCATCCAGCGCTACTATTGACGCTAATGGTGATATGGGCCCCGGTAGCACAGGGAATTAAGAACAGTATTGTGTCTCAAACCGCTGAAGCGTTACTGCAATGTCAGCGTGTGGATGCCCATCTGACCTCTGGCATTTTATTATTAAATCAAAAAACAGATTTGCTCCAGCTGCAAATCAACCAGCTTACCACTATGGTACAATTAAGCTGTGTCTCTTCCACCAAAGTGCTTTGCATCACTCCAGTGTTATATGATAATTTTAGTGCATTGAGTGCTAATATTTCTCAGTATCTCACAGGACAATGGACCAAAGAGTTAAACCAGCTGCAAGAAGACCTCTTGAATCAAGTTGTCCGATTGAATGGAACACACGTGGAACCCCTTACCCTTGAAAATTTTTTATTCTTGGCTTTCATCTGCATTTTCCTACTTTAAGGAGTGGGTGGGGGTGTTTACATTTGCTGCAATAATGTGATGTGGAGGAGTTTTGTTGCTATGGTTGCTCTGCAAACTTAAAGCTCAGCAAAGGCGTGACGAGGTCATCATTGCGCAGGCGCTCTTAGCGATTGAGCGCGGTGGTTCCCATGATCTTTGGCTTTCTTTGTTAAAAGAAAACTAACCCCCATAAGTTGTCAGCTCTTGCACCCCAAGGGGAAGACCCCATTGCACTGGGAAGAGTGACAGAAATTGGATCTTGGCCAGCCCTTGCACCATGCGGAGCTCTGCTCATTGCACGCATCAGGGTGACCAGATTTGGGTTCTTATATCCATCTTGATCTCCTGGGGCTGCTGGAGGCTCCGGGGTGGATCGATGGATTAGGCCTAAAATAAATAAGAAAGGAGGAGATGTGGGAAGCCGCAGCTCTGGCCGCCATTACAAGATGGCGCCGGGCAGTCAGGGCGGTGGCCCAGTTAAGTGGTAAACAACCACTTAGAGCATGCGCACTGATTAGATGACGTAGTCATAACTCCACCCTGGAGTATGCTAATAAGGGTTCTGGCGAACGCACCAATCAATGCACAGCACGTCCCCATAGAGCGCATATAAGCAGCAGTAGTTTGGGGCTTCGGGGTCTTTTTCCGCATCTGCAAATCGAACCCGCATTAAACGCCTGTGGAAGAATCCTGTTTTGGCGCGTCCTTCTTGCTGGCAAGACTGAGCGCGCG
Organism: Tenrec ecaudatus; assembly: GCF_050624435.1. Lineage (NCBI taxonomy): Eukaryota > Metazoa > Chordata > Mammalia > Afrosoricida > Tenrecidae > Tenrec > Tenrec ecaudatus. Next base: position 88,990,225 of record NC_134548.1, read on the forward strand.
ACACTTAGGCAGAGTTCATTAGAGAGTAGATCACTGTCACTCCTCTAGCCTGTCCAATGTGTTCTTAATGGAAACTGGGGTGCTAGGGTTGCATGGTCATGAGTCACATCTTCACTGCCTTGGTCAGAGGTCCCTGGACCAACCTTATGAGTTCTTTTGTCTAGCATAGTGTACATGTACCAATCACAATGCGGTTCCTGCTTCTGCAGTCCAACCTGCGCATTGATGCATTGATCTGCTACCAATCGTGCTTTCGTAACTGTTTTCCTTTGTCCTCCATGTTTGTTTCTTTGAAAATTTCTGAATCGCTGCAAACTTCTGATCGCTGTTAGGCTCTCGCACTAATGTTCTCTTTTATTTGAAAGGTGTGTCTTTATCTTGTCTTTTCTTGTCCAAGGCTTATTAATGTTCTTTTGAAATTATATTTGATATTTAAGGTCTCTTTTCAAACCCTGAAATAAATGTGTAGTTGAGGGGGATTTCAAAACTGTCGTTCCTGAGGGGGATCCATGGGGTCTTGAATACTGGTACCAAAGAAAGCTATGTTTTATCCCTCCCTCAGAGACTCCACAACGGTGAACCCTATCAATGTATGAGTCCATGTTTCAGACCTTTCAGAAACTTTGTTAAGAATTATTAAATCTTGCTATGTGTTTTCGCAGATGTAACTTAATGAAAATTTTTTCATTTCCTCTGTCTTGTTTACAAATACCTTTGACTGTTTTCTTTGCATTTTGCTCAAAAGTTTGTTATTATTATGTCAAGTTTGCAAATACTTTTTGATTGCCTTCTTTTGGTAGCTTGCTGTGGTTGGCAGGTTTTGTATAACTAGGCCTTATGAGATCCAGAAAATCATCTGAAACTTGGTATTCAACTTCAGTGCATATCAAAGGTAATTCCTATTTGGGAAAAGCCCCGGGGTCACATTGTTTTGAGCACATTGATATGGAGGAAAGGGTACCCCCCCCAAAATGGATTTCTTTATTTAACAAAGCAATCTTATCACCTTCAAAGTATTCTCCATTACAATGAATACATTTGTCAAATCTGTGATTCCATTCTTGGAAACATTTTTTGAACTCATCTGTTTGGATGGCTGACAGCCTCTCAGTAAAAGCATTATCTCCTCCACCTAACCTTGCAGAGATGAGCCCAACTGTGAATGTTGCTATGAAAGATGGGGCTATATCTAGAGTACTTCCTGAGGCATATGCCTTACAAGATATTGGGCAAATGATCTGGAAATGCCCTCACCACCCATTATTGCTTCTAGACAACTGTTACAACTCCTATTAATGTACAGTGAGTCTCCAAAACTGAAGTCTAGACATGACCCAGGAAGATATACCCTGCTCTTATTTTTAAAATTGTTTATCATAGTCCATACATAAATCCATTGTCTAAAGCACATTTGTACATTTTTTTGCCATCATCATTCTCAAAACATTTTCTTTCTACTAGAGCCCTTGGTATCAGCTCCTTATTTTCTACCTTCCTCGCCCACCCTTCCTCCCTCATGAACCTTTGATAATTTATATTATTTTTTTTCATTTCTTATACTGACCGATGTCTCCCTTCACCAACATTTCTGTCGTCCATCTCCCCTGGGAGGGGGTTATATATAGATCTTTGTGATCGGTTCCCCCTTTCTACCCCCACTTTCCCCTTACCCTCCTGGTATGGCTACTCTCAATATTGGTACTGAGAGGTTTATCTGTCCTGGATTCCCTGTGTTTCTAGCTCTTATCTGTACCTGTGTACATGCTCTGGTCTAGCCAGATTTGCAAGGTAGAATGGAGGTTATGAAAGTAGCGGGGGCGAGGAAGCATTAATAAACTAGAGGAAACTTGTATGTTTCAATGATGCTATACTGCACCCTGGCTCATATCCACCCCATGACCTTTCTGTAAGGGGATGTCTAATTGCCTACAGATGGGCTTTAGGTCTCCACTCCACACTCCCCCTCCTTCACAATGATATGATTTTTTGTTCTGGGTTTTTATGTCTGATACCTGATCCTATTGGCAACTTACGATCATACAGGCTAGTGTGCATCTTCCATGTGGGATTTGCTGCTTCTCAGCTAGATGGCTGTTTGTTTATCTTCAAGCCTTTAAGACCCCAGACACTATATCTTTTGATAACCTGGCACCATTAGCTTTCTTCATTACATTTGCTTATCCAACTATTTTATCTTCAGCTACCATGTTGGGAGGGTGAGCATTACAACGGAATGCCAGGTTATTAGAACAAAGTGTTCTTGTGTTGAGGGAGTACTTGCTTGAGTAGAGGCTGAATGTCCATCTGCTTCCTTGATACTAAACTTATAAATATATATACATAGATCTATTTCCCTATCATTATAAATAAATATATTTACATATGTGCCTTTTCCCTCCTAGTTCTTTCCTCTATTTCTTTTGACTTTCCTCTTGTTCCACTATCATGTTCAGCCTTCATTGGGGTTTCAGTAATTCCTCTTGGTAACATTGTCCTTGATCAAGCCCTACCAGACATCCTATGCTCTCCTCATCATTGATTTTAGATCACTTCTCGTTCCCTCGTCCCTTGGAACTGCTACTCAAACCAAACCAAATGCACTGGCATCAAGAACATGCTGACTCACAGTGATTCCCATTTAGGTCTCTGAGACTATAACTGTTTACAGAAATATAAAGCCCAGTCTTTCTCTTGCGGGTCTTTGGTGGTTTTTAACTGCTGACAATGCGGATTGAAAGCCCTGTAAGTAGCCACTACACCTGGATTCTTCTTTTAGTATGTGCAGCTATAAACCTGGAGAATATGTTGGGAATGGTTATTAAGGGTGTGGAATGTTGTTGTAAGGAACATAAGGTTGACTCACCTTGAATTTGTTAATGTGGGCCCACTAAGCACCGATTCTTCATTCAGTCTTTCAGCTTGAATCAATTAAATGATCTTATAGCTTTTTTGTTTAGTTTGACAAAGCATGATCTGTGAGATGGCCTACACTAAACAAAATTGATGTACTGGATCTAACTTTGGATATTATAGAAGGTATTCAAAGGTTTAAGGAACCTGGCATGCTGGAGTGAATTTAGCAGAAGAAACCCATAGAACCACCAGGGAGCAGCACAAGGACACACCTTTTATCAAAACAGTAAGAAACAAATCCGGGAAGGGAGACTCAGCCTCTCTGAACATGTCAGTAAGGTTTGCCAGTGGAAACTGCCCTGCTTGAATTAAGACACTTGCCTTAAATGAGGCTGATTGGACCCTCTGTAGAGGAAGTGGTAAATTGGCATCAGTAAATCAACAGAGACAAGGTGGCTGTAGTTACTATAACAGACAGAAGAGTCAAAGTAGTAATCAAAATAACCTGACTCATATGGACCTGTGATATTGGCTAATGAGGCAAAGTGTCCCTGGGAAAGAAATAGATGGAAAGCCTACTAAATATTTACTTGATCTATACAAGTGAAATAATTCTGCGTCCATTGAACATCAGTTAAACTCAATTCACCAAAATAGAGACAAACCCCTCAATCAAAACCCAGACCTACACCAATTTGTAGACCCACAAACCCTTCAATGTAGAAAAGGCTGGGTCCATTTAAGGAAGCACTCAACTACCAAAGGTTTATATTGCTAATCTTTCACCCACCCTTATTCCTCAAAAGAATTTATGGCCTTTCACAAGAGTGACTGTTCATTTGAGAAAAGAAAATAATGAGATGTTTAAGGGATTACTGGATACTGGCTCTGATTCAGTAATTTAACCGAATAGTGACTCAAATTTCAGTTGCTGTTCCAGAGATGATTTTATTGCTTGAACAAAATAATGCTTTTCCCTGGACCTAGTATTTAACTATTGATTTGATCAATGCCTTTTTTTTTTCAATTCCAGCTTCAAAGGTATTGAAGATCAACGAGAATCAGTTTGTCTTCCAGCACAGATGTTATAGTTACACAACTTCCCTTCAGAGTTATGTATTAATTCTTCAACCCAATGTCATTATTTTGCTCAGGGACCTTGATTGCCTTTCTCTTTTACAAAACGCCACAATGATTCATTATAATGATGAAAATATGCTGATCTGACTTAATAAGGAAGAAGTATCAATAATTTTAGACTTATTAGGAAAATATCTGCACACTCGAGGGTGGGGACTTAACCTATAAAAATCAAGGTGTTTTCCATCTCAGTGAAATTTCTATGGATCCCATAGCATGAAAGACATCAAGATATTCCTATTAAATTGAAGAATTAATAGGAAGTTTTGCATCTGGTTCCTCTCACCATTAAATGTAGGCAGGCGCAATGCCTGGTGGACCTATTTGGATTTGGATGGTAACATATCCCTGAGTAGGTTGTGCTACTTCCTCCTATTAACTAAGTGACTCAGAAAGTTTCCAGTTTTGAGTGGGGTGCAGAACAAGAGAAGAATCGGCAACAAGTTAAGGCTGTCATGCAAGCCACTCTGTCACTTGGGCAACATGGCAGATCCAATATTGCTTGAAGTGTTGATAGCAAATAGAGATGCAGTTTGGAATCTTTGGCAGCCTGTTATTGGTGAAGCACAGCACAAGCCCTTAGTAATTTGGAACAAATTTCTGCTGTCCATTGAAGATAACTACCCCCCTCCTGTAAAACAGATTTTGGTTTATTTATTACTGCACCTTAGTAGAGAATAAATATCTCATATTGATGCATGAAGTTACTTTGAGGCTTGAGCTACACATCATGACCTGAGTATTTCCTGACCGATGGAGTCATAAAATTTGACATACCCAACAGAACTCCATCATTAAATCAAGGCATATATGTGAGATTAGGCTAGAACAGGCCTCGAAGTACAAGTACACTGCATAAAGAATTGGCCCAAACGTCTATGGTCTCATCTCCACTATTGGCCTTATGGGTGTTTTGTTCTTTATGGTCAATTGACTGAGGAAAATAAATCTCATACATGGTTTAGAGAGGTTTTCATATGATATGCAAGTGCCTCTCAAAAGCAGACAACAGCACCTTTCTTGGACCTTCTGAAAAGGCAGTAGTGAAAGGGATTCCTCCCAATGGGCAGAACTGCAAGTGGTGTTCTTGGTGATTTGATTTGATTGGAAAGAGAAATGGTCAAATGTGTGACTATATACTGATTGGTGAGCTTGACTAATGGTTTGGCTGAAATGTCAGGGAATTGAAAGGAGCAAAATTGGAAAATTGATGACAGGGAGGTGTGAGGAAAAGTTATATAAATAGGCCTCTCTGAATGGGCAAAAACCGTGAAGATAAAAGGGTTTTGTCTGCAGAGGAAGGCTTTAACAATTAAGTGGAAAGGATGCCATGCTCTGGGGATACAGCCATCCTCTTTGCCCAGCCACTGATGTCATTGCTCAGTGGGCACATGAACAAAAAGGCCTTGGTAGCAGGGATAGAGATTCTTGGCTCAACATATCTTTCCCACTCACCAAGGATGACTTGGATATTACCACTGCAAAAATCCAATCTGCTAAAAGCAGAGACCAGTACTGAGTCCAAGATATACGAGGGGGTACCCAAAATATCCAGGGAAAAGCTCCGCTGGATAGAACTTTCATAGTATGCATTTTTCCCGCTAGGCAAGCATCAAGCAACTTGCTCTGAGTTAGTACACCCAGTGGCATCACCTGGGACTATTCTCTCTGGTCACAGTGATTCTTATTCATAAAAAGAGTTTTGATCAAACCTCGTTTTTTTGTGATGGTAGAGAACAGCATGCGGCTGTGAAATTTCATTTCCTGCTCAGGAAAAAGTGCTGCAGAAGCTATTGTGATGTTAAACACAGATGCAAGGAGAGCACCTGGGAAAAACTCAAGGGCACATGTGGTTTTATCATTTCAAAAATGGTGAAATATCAATTGATGACAAACCTCATTCTGAATGTCCGTTGACTTCCTGAAAACATGCAAATGTCAAAATGTAGTGCATTTGGAATTCATTCCACCAGGTCAGACTGTTAATCAAGCTTTCTATTTAAAGGCTCTAAAATGATAGGTGATTAGGCTAAGCTAAAACAGGCCAGGGCCCCGCTTCCCTGCACATCCCTGGAGGTCAGCAAGTTCCCCCCTGGGATGAGGAGACCAAGAAACGGAGTATCCCGATAACTGGACACCCTACCTGCCAGAGCTGATGAACTAGATCCTAGGCCATAAACCTCACTGCTGACATCCTGGGCCATAAACCTCACTGCTGACTTCCTGGACCATAAACCTCACTGCTGACATCCTGGGCCATAAACCTCACTGTTGACATCCTGGGCCATAAACCTTCCCCTGCAGCACAGACCTCCCTCTCCCTGCTTCCCTTTCAAAACCTCAGATGCCAGGTTAAGCCCGTGAGTCCCCTGGACTACTTGCTAGACCATGGGTCTTCACCTGGGAGCTCCCCCCTAATAAAGCTATTTCTGTTTCTGCTTTCCCTTTGTCCTTTAAGTTATCTTTGTCCGTCTCCCTGTGCCTCAATTTACCTCACACTCATCCTGTGCCTCGGTTCGTCTTTAAAATAGGGTAATCGTGTGTGACATGAAAGGCCTGAGTTGTGGCAAACAGGTGGAGTGGTTTTGCCAACACAACAATGTACCTGCTCATGCAGCAATCTCAGTGTGCCAGTTTTTGGCAAAAAACAGTATGCCTCTCTGGCCCCATGTGTGAATCACCTGACCTCACTCAATTCGACTTCTTTTTGTTTCCACGAATGAAGAGGGACACAAAAGGACAGCAATTTGATGACATAGAAGAGGTGAAGAAAAAAAAAGGAGGTGCGGTCAGCTATCCAAACAGATGAGTTTGAAAAATGTTTCCAAGAAAGGAATTGCAGATTTGACAAATGTACTCAGTGTAATGGAGAGTACTTTGAAAGTGATAAGGTTGTTTTGCAAAAAAAAATTTAAATACAGAACTTTGAAAAAAATTCTGCTTTGGGGGGATACCACCTATACCCATCCCATGGGAATAACAACCAGAAACTGGGTGACAGGTTAATTACATAGGACTACTTCCATAATGGAAAGGGCAACATTTTGTTCTTATTGGATACATTTACACTGGATACAAATTCTCTTTCCCTGAACACACAGCTTACAGTATGCCTTATTCACTGGTGTTAGCCTGCACAGTATCACCTTGTATCAAGGGACCCACTTCACAGTAAATTAAATGAGCCCATGGGCCCATGCTCTTGGAACCCACTGGTCCTACTATGTTCCCATCAGCATGAATCAGCTTGCTTAATAGAACAACAGAAAAAACTTCTAAAGACCCAATTGTGGTGCGAGGAGTAAGTGGCAATGACTGAGACAATATTCTCTAGGAGGTTATATATACTCTACACTTGCATCCCAATAATCAGAATTTATGGGTGCAGGAACCAAGGAGTGGAAATGGGAGTGGCATCACTAATTTATACTCCTAGTGACTCACTGGCAATAGTTTTGTCTCCTGTCCCTGATGCCCTACAATCTACAAATCTGTAAGGTTTAGCTCCAAAAGGAGGATTACTCACACCTGGAGACGCAGTATCAATTCCATTGAACTGGAAGTAAGAATAATTTCTGGCCACTTGGTCCCTCCTGCCTCCGAATCAACAGGCAGAAAGGGGAGTGCCCATATTTAGTGCTGTGACTGATGATAAGGGAGGGAAAGAGTATTAATTTGGAATCCAAGCGTTTCTTTAGGTCCTTACTCTTTGTCCAGTGATAAAAGTAAATGGTAAACTACAGTAAGCCAATTCAATGTGACAACTAATGTGAGAAACTCTTTAAGAATGAAGGCATTCCAGGAAAATAACCACTCCTTCTGATGGATCTGGAACCTGCATCTGGGTCATTGACCTCTGATCATATGGTCAATTCAAGGAACCATCCCTGAACTGCCAACCTTGGATTCATTTGGCTTTGCAGCCACCAGTCAGTGGTATTTCTGCTTCACTGTCCTGCTTCCTGGTTTATCAAGCCCTGCAGCTACACAGATCTGGAGAGACCTCAATCTTACCATCTGACCCATGAACATGAACCAAACTTTTACAACTGTATGAGCTATTTCATGAGATAAATATATTTTATATAAAAAAATAAACATCACTAGTTTCTATTTTCTAGATAACTAAGCCTAACACAAAGACCAATAATCCAATATAAAGTTGGATTTTTAATATTATCAAGAAATATAAAAAGACATTTTCAGAAATGCAAAATAAAATGACTCTTAAGCATATTTAAAGATGTGCATTCTAATTTATAAAACAAAATGTAAATAAAATTATTTAAATATATTATTTTATACCTATCAAATTTGCAAAACCCTGAAAGACTTATAAGATACCTCTTATTGAGATTTTTGAGAAAACAGCCATTATGAACTGATGTCAAAAAAATTAATATAATTCATCAGGTAATTTGACAGTTATATGAAACTTTGAAATACACATACTTAAAAATTATTGTTAGATGGGTGAAAGTTTACTGTACTAGTAATCAGTTTAATATTCAACAATTCACATACAGTTTGCTTAAGTTCATTAATTACAATCCCCACAATGAAGCAGTTCTTCTGTTTCCCCACTTCATTCTTGTATTTCCTGATTCCACTACCACTTTCCTAACACTTCTGAACTTTGTACATGGAAGAATGTTTCCCTTTTGATTTTCAATGGTGAATTATTTTCAGTTGTGTCTATCTCATAGTTATTGTTGTTTCCCTTATAGATCTTTTTATTATTTGAAGAAAAATTAAGTCAAGGGGTTGAGCTCACTTTCAGATCTAAAGGGTGACTTAAGTTCATGATTTTGGGAATTCCACCACTCTTTATTTGACAAATAAGCATAGTCTTTTTAGAATTTTAATTGTTGCTCCACGTTTTTTCCCACTCTGTCCAGGAACTTCTAATGTGATTCCTTTCCGAGCAGTTGGTAGTTGTAGACAGGAACCATCTTGTTCTTCTGGTCTCAAGATCAAGGGGCTTTATATTCATGTTGTCCGTTAGTCTTTTGACCCAGCAATTCCATCTCTGGAAGTTTATATTTTTACTTACAAACATAATGCAGAATTATTTGTAAGAGTAAAACACTAGAAGTAACTAAAATGGCATATGAGACTTTAAAAAATTGTTCTTTTATTCCATAGAGAATTACATGGCAATAAGGAAGCATTTGTGTATTGACATAAAAATTACCATATATACATTTATTATAAAAGAGATACAGAACAGTGTCTATGGTGATCTGCCATCTGTGTAAAAAAGGAATTAAAAGATAATATTTAGGAGGTTTATATAAATTAAGAAGTTTCTGAATGGATACAACACACACAAATTTATTAAAATCAATTGTATTACAAACTATTACCTTAGGGAAGAAGATGGATTGTAGTAATAGAGGAATGATTTTCAATGTAAATATCATATCATTCTTGTTTAATACTTGAACCAATTCAATGTTTTTTATTTACAAATTAAGTAATACCTACTCAAAATTCAATCCATTAACAACCAAAATGCAATAATCTATCAATTTAAAATCTTTTCTACACTTGCAAAAACTAGTTCTAATATCTTACCTGAAAATATTGCATTTTCTCAATCTTAGTTTTAAATCACTATTCAATTTATGTGTCCTAAATATCCATGAAAGGATGAGTAATATTTTCTGATCACATTAAATAATATATCGATATATTTTTTAAGTTTTATGTGTACTCTAAGAAATCATCTTGCAGACAAATCACCAATGGCATATCGCACGTTAGAAAAACACTGCTAACAATACCATTTGGCCTGCTTGTACTACTCTCTGTGGTAAGGTAATTAGCATAATTTCTCCAGAGACTAGCTCTCTCAAAGGATAAGTAATTAGCCTAATATCCCAAGAGTCCAGAACCACAGAACAAGTTGATTTCTGTGTATAGAGAATTGAGTTTTCCTGTCACTTTAGGATTTGATTATTGTGATGAAATGAGTTTCTTTATAAGGCCTTTTGCCTTGCTTCTGTGAAAAAGCGAAAAATGGAAAACAACTTGGAAGATTTTTTTTCTTTGAGCCCTGAAAATTATTATGTTGCCCTTGATACAGTTGCCCAGGGAAGAAGCAAGTTCCTAGCAGCCTAAAGAAGTCAGTTATTATGCAAATAGAGCCACTTTGCAAATGATTGGACCATTCAGTCCTGTGAAGGAATTAGTCTGTTATTATGCATTTAAGTGTCATGAAATCCACCCAAAAGGACTGAGTCATTTGCTTCTATCAGAACTCATACCACAGAATTTGAGATGGGACCACACAACCAACAAAAAGAGCCTAGTGTGGAGCTATAGAAACAAAGGGAAGTGATGTTTCCCACTTAGGTAAACTGAAAACAAACTTTTATCAATTGCTCAAAAGTACTCAAAGTTCTTAAACCAGAAATTATCATCAAGAGCTAAGATTAAATTCTGTCTAATGGAATGAGAGGATGGAAGGTGACTCAGCAATTTCCCACACGTTGCTTTTAAACTCCTTTTGTTTTAGGTGGAACCCCTTAGCACAAAGGATTAAGGATTGTGCTCCCTTTGGCAGCACATATACAAAGGACTAAGGATTTCACTTGCTACCCAAAAGTTTGAAGGTTTTGGTCTATACAGAAGTGCCTGGGCAAAAAAGGCCTGCTGATCTGCTTCCCAAAAAATCGCCCATGGAAAGTTCTAGGTAGCACAGTTCTCCTTTGAAACATATGGGATGGCATGAATTGAATTAGGCTTTTTGGCCACTGGTTAGTTTGGTTTAGTTTTGTTTTGTTTCTTGCTTTAGTTACAGGTAGAAAAATGACATCGTTTCCTGAACAATGACAGTTTAGCAAAGTGATTTCTAGCACTTAGACATAACACCCAAACATCTTCAAAGTGAAAGGAATAAGGGAGCACCAAACAAATTATTTTATCGGGCTATTTTAATAAAAATTGAATACATATTTTTAAAAGCTATGACCAACCAGTTCTGTAATCTTTATCCAAATAGAGAATAAAATATGTTCTGAAATTCTAACTCTCTATTTTCTATATCTAGAGCAATGTCAGCCAGTGCCATACCTATGAAAGAGAAAATACCTTTAAGCGTCAACATAGGCACCTAGAAACAACTGCACTCCTCCTTGCTCCATTGTTTCCAACTAGGCTTGTTTTGTTTTTTTTCCAGAATGAAGATACAAAACACAATCTGATGAATTAGAATCAATTTAAATAAAAGAGGCTCATAATATGGGTAGAAGATTTTCTTCACCCAAATCTGTTTCCTTGTCTCTTGAGTATCAGAGTACATTTCGAAAACTTCTTTTCCATAAAGAGCAGTCATATGCATCATTTTTAGCCAGGAAAAAATTATCAAAACAATGCAAACCATTTTCAAGCTGAGCCATAAAAACGTCATGGAAATTTTCTTATAAAATCAACCATGTAAATACTATTAAGCACAGAAATGTTATACCTGGACATTCATCTCATGAAAAGGAAAATTTATGTGTACAAAAATCTGTACATGCATTTTCATGACTACTATATTTTTAATAGTGGAAAATTGGGACCAAGTCTATCAACAGGTGACTAGTTAAACCAACTCTAATGCAACCTTACTATGTCACGTTGTTGTTAAGTGCCATCAAGTCACTTCCAACCTACACTGACCCTAAGTACAACAGAACAAAACCCTGCCTGGTCATGGGCAATTTCCCACCACTGTGCCTGTCATTGTGGCCATTGTTGCAGCTACTGCATCTCAATGAGGCACTTCCTCTTTTTTCTGCCCCTCTACTTGACCAAGCATGATGTCCTTATCCTGGACTAGTCTCCTCTGACAATTTGAAATTATGAAAAGGGAAGTGTCCTCATCCTTGCTACAAAGGAACACTCTGGCCATACTTCTGGGACATATCTGTTTGGCCTTTTAGCAGTCCATGGTATTTTCAATAGTTTTCTCCATCATCAAAATGTGAATGCATCAATATTTCTGCAGTCTTGCTTATTCACTGTCCAACTTTCTCATGCATCTGAGCTATTGAAAATACCAAGGCTTGGGCCAGGCACACCCTAGTCCTTGCTTTTCAACATTCTTGCCTCATTATTCCTCATATTGTCCAGCTTCTTTGCACATTTCATTATAATGCTTTATTTTGTCATCTCTAGCTTCCCTTTTAAATTTTCTACTCAGCTCATTGACTTCATCATTTATTCCATTTGTTTTAGCTACTCTATGATCAAGACAGTTTCAGAGTCTCTGGTGACATCCAGTTTTGCCTTTCTTTCATGTCTTTTTAATGATCTCTTACTTTTTCGTGAATAATTGTTTTGATGGTCTCTTACAGTCCATTAGTGTTCAATGCATCCAATTTAGTCTTGAGATATTCTTGATATTCAGGTGGGATAGATTTAAGGTCATATTTTTGCTCTTTTGGGATTGATTTCATTTTCTTTATCTTTAACCTGAGTTTATATATGAGTAATAGATGGTCTGTTCCACAAGGGTCACTGGCCTGATTTTAGCTGATTATTTTGAGCTTCTCCATTATCTTTCCACACAGATTTAGTCAATTTGATGTCTATGTATTCCATATAGAGAAGTTGATGTGCATAATTGATTTTTGTGTTGTCTTAAAAAAGTATTTGATATGAACAAGTCATTGGTCTTGCAAAATTCTATCATGTGATCTTCATCATAATTTCTATCACCAAGACCATATTTTCCAGATAGTGATCCTCTCTCTTTGTTTCCAACTTTTGCATTCCAATCACCAGTAATTATTTATACATCTTGATTGCTTATTTGTTCAGTTTCCTATTAGCAACCTTAATATGATTCTTCAATTTCTTCATAGCTAGCTTTAGTGATTGGTGCTTAAATTTGAATAATAGTTTATTGATTGGGTTTCTTTGATTGCAGATAGATATAATATCTTCATAGACAGCATTGTCCTTCAAGATTGATTATGAAATATCCGCTTTGCTAATGAATGCCATCCATTCTTCTGGATTGTGTCATCATGGCATATTAAATCATATGGCTTTCTGATTCAAATTGGTCAGTATGAGTCTGTTCCAACTCACTAATGCCTAGGATATTGATCTTTATCTGTTCCTTTTCGACAAGCTCAGATTTTCCTAGATTCATAATTAGCACATTCCATTTTTGAATCATCAGCACATTTTCAGCTCTTTCTCCTTACCTTGAGTAGTGTCCCATCAGCATATAAAGATCCTGAAATCTCCATTCCCACAAGCTTTACTCCATTCATGCTTTACTTTAAAATGCAGCTCCTCCTCAGTCACATTTTGAGTGACCTCTGAACTGATGGGTCTATCTTCTGACAGTATCTGTGACAATGTTCTGCTTCCATTCATTAGGCCTTCAGTATCTGACAATGTTTCCATGGAACTCATAAGCTACTTCATTCCCTGAAAGGGTGCAGCTGTTTCCTTCTTCATTGTCTGTCCTTAGTCTGGTAGCTCAGCTGAAATGTGTTCACTTTGAAGGACTCGGCTGTCATTTGAAATACCAGTGGCAGCTCCCAGCATCACAGAAACACACAAGCCACCATAGTACAACAAACTGACAAATAAATGGTGGTACTATGGTGGTATATTTTAAAATATACTATAGCATATTACACAGAAATTTTTAAAAAATCTGTGGAGGAGGAAATTTGAATAGATACCCAAGAAATAATATGGAGTGGGAGAAAAAGTCCCAAAGGCCTACATGTCATTTCACTTATGTAATGAGAATAGATTATTTGTTGACAGGGGTTAAGAATAGGGATGAGGAGGGGAGGTAGGTTGGTATGAATATAAAGAGGTAGCCAAAGGGATTTTTTGTGGTTAAAAGACCATTCTCCATCTTGACTTTAGTGATGGCTACTTTAATCTACACATATAAAATGACATAAATCTCTCTCTATATATGCACTCACACCCATTCTAACAATGACAAGTTCCTAGTTTTCATATTATATTATAGTTGCATAATATGTAACAACTGGGTTGGCACTAACTATACTCTTTTTAAAATTCCTACAAATCTATAATCATTTCCAAATAATTATATATATCTACATAGCTAAATATAATTTTTAGATAATTAAAATGTTGTAAACAATCATCCAAAATACAACTATTGTTCTCCTCTCACTAGAAGCAAACAAAGAAGAAGGTAATCAAATCACAGAGAAATAACACATTTACAAAAGGCTCAACTTCAACTACCCTGAAGCCAGAAGAACCAGTTGGGGGTACATAGATGATCCCTATGATGAAATACGGCCCTAAATACAAATTCTTTAAATAGACCAGACTAAGTGGGCCACTTCAGACCAGAGATATCTCTGAAATTATCACCTTGAGACACTCTGTAATCTTTACATCCAAACTATCCCCTGAGATCACCTTTCAGCAGACAGGTATAATGACTCACAAAATGAATATTGTTACCCACAAGTACAGTGCTCTACTAAAAAATAAATCTATATGGGGTATGGAAACTGGAGTATTGGAAATGGAATAGCCAGAACACATTGAAGAGAATGTTAACATAATATGGCATATGTGCCTAACAATGTTGATTGATTTTTCTTGAAAATGATCAAATAGAACCTAACTTTCTGGCTGAAAAATACAATAAAATATTTTTAAGTAAATGAAAAGGTCAAAGGAAAAATACAAGCACACACAATTTTTTTCCTTTTACCCACTATAATGGAGGGGACTCAGAACTTCATTTTGAATATGAGTGGGGAAAAAATTGGAATGAACGTAGATCCCCGAATCACCTTGTGTATATTTTACCTTAAAATTCTTGTGTGTGTGTGTGTGTGTGTGTGTGTGAGTGAGAAATAAATTTACACTGTGTTTTCTCAGAGTTTATCTTCTATGGAAACCAGTGATACCTAATTTATACAGTATGTTACAAAATAGATTCTTTAAAATGTGAATCAGATTCAAAATTCATTTTCTTTTTAAACTATTTACTGTAAATTAGGTGAAGGTTTACAAAACAGATCATTAGTTTGACATTCAATTATATATACACATTACAAATTAATTTTATAAAATATTTTCTTTTTTCTTTTTTTTAATCGTTTATTAGGGGCTCATACAACTCTTATCACAATCCATACATACTTCAACTGTGTAAAGCACATTTGTACTTCATTGCCCTCATCATTCTTAAAACATTTGCTCTCCATTTAAGCCCCTAGCATCAGGTTCTCATTTTTCCCCTCCCTCCCTGCTCCCCCCTCCCTCATAAACACTTGATAATTTATAAATTATTATTTTGCCACATCTTGCCCTGTCTGACGTCTACCTTCACCCCCTTTTCTGTTGTCCAACTCCCAGGGAGGAGGTCACATGTAGATCCTTGTAATCAGTTCCCTCCTTCCAACCCACTCTCACTCTACCCTCTTCAATATGGCCACTCTCACCACTGGTCCTGAAGGGATCATCCGCCCTGGCTTCTCTGTGTTTCCAGTTTCTATCTGTACCAGTGTACATCCTCGGATCTAGCCAGGCTTTCAAGGTAGAATTCAGTTCATGATAGTGGGGGGAGGTGGGGGAGGAAGCATTTAGGAACTAGAGGAAATTTGTATTTTTCATCGTTGCTATGTCTCACCTTGACTGGCTTGTCTCCTTCCCTAGACTCCTGTGTAAGGGGATTTCTAATGGCTGACAAATGGGCCTTGGGTCTCCACTCCGCACTCCCCCTTCATTCACTATGGTAAGATTTTTTTTTCTGATGATGCCTTATACCTGATCCCTTCGACACCTATATTGCACAAGCTGGTGTGCTTCTTTCATATATGCTATTTGATAGTCAAAAATTTTAAATAAACCATTTCAGATCAAAACAGCAGCAATATTTTCAACAACATAGGGTTAGCAATTAAAGAAAAATGGGAACAGGAGCACTGGGAAGAAATGATATAAGCAATAGTACATTGAGGATAATTGAAAGGAATACATTGAAACAAAATTTACATATGTTGTTGAATGTAAAATTGATGATCTGCTTTGCAAACCTTGCCCAAAATGACAATGATTTAAAAAATTAAAATAATCAATACGAATTAGCTCATCTTAATTAGTTGGTAGATTTTAGAAGCTGACAAAGTGAAGTAAAGCATGCCCAAGATTTGAAAAGCCACCTATAAAAACATAAAAATTCTTCTTTTGATTGATAAAAATCTTTCTAAGGTAAAATGAACCTTAAAAGCAAAGTATGGATTACACTTTTGAAATAGAGTCATGCTATCCAAGAGATTATTGGCAATATAAAATTTTTAATAACAAAAATTGAGAGCTGTAGAAATATATATAAAACCAATTTGTACTTTAAAATTACAAAAATTTACTCAGACATATGAGAAATCTATTAAATGGAGAATTAGCAAATATTCATGAATAATATTTATTATTGTAAGGATATGAAATCTTCCTAAGTACATTTATAAAATAACTTTATTTTTGTCAAAATGCTAATGGAAATTTTTTTAAAATTTTAAATCTTTTTAAAAGCATAAATTTTAGTGGAAAACAACAAAACCCAAAGTGCATTTCTTAAAAGTATTTTTAATTTTAAGTATATTCATATATATGAAAATAAAATTTAAAGCATCTGTACTTTGCAAAAAAAAATGATCATGTAACCAGGCACTCTGTAACTACTCTTTCCAAGCAAAGATCTCAAAAAAACAGTGAGAGAGGAAAGTAAAACTTAGGGAAGCATTACAAGAACAATCTCACAAAACACATAGAAATGGGCATAAATCGATAGAAATCCAGAAGATAAACACTAAAATATTACCCCTAAGTAACACTCTGAAAGAGTAAGACAGTAGAATTGAAGCAATCAATGATGGAAACAATGAGCTTGAAGATAAATTGAGATCAAACTACAAGAAGAAGAATCTATTTTTTAGAAAAGCCTAAAAGATCTAAAAGTTTTATGGGATATTATAAAAAAACAAACAAAACCAACTTACATTTAATAAACATCCATAATAGAAAAATAGTCTAAGAAATAATGGAAGAAAATGTTCCTCACATCTTGACAGAACAGAAAATAACCATTCAAGAAAATAAAAGAACCCCTAATAGAATTGACTACAAAAGAAAATCATTACGACCCACCATAATCAAACTTTCTAACACAAAAAAGTGGAATGACTCCCCAGAGCAACTCTAGAAGAAAAAAAATTCACCAATAAAGCCAAATCTGCATGAATAAGCTTAAGTTTTCCTATAAAACTATGCGGGCAAGTAAGTACAAAAGGACATATATAAAAATTTTAAGAGAATAAAGAGATTATCAACTAATAATCTCATATTGAGAAAAATTATCCCTCAAATGCAAATGAGAAATAAGGACATTTCCAGATAAAGAAAAAATAATAATTCATAAAAGCAGCACCAATCTTACCAAAAACACTAAAGGGAATTATTGTGTTAGAGAATCAACAAAAACATAAAGTCAGTGTAGAAGATATCATCACTGAGAAATCTATTCAGTCATGTAATATTCAAGGTAAGAATATACAAGATTCAAAACAGAGACTAGATATAACATTGCACAACAAAAATAACAATAATGTAATAGAGGTAGTGGAATAGATATGAACATTCAAATGGAGAAGTGAAATAGTTTGCAAAAGGAACAAACTGTCTAAACTTGGAAAGAAAATAATAAATAATAAAATAACCTCAATGAAAATGGTAAAACCTCAACAAAAGAAAAAGATTAAAACTTATTAAACAGTAAGATAAAAACAGCAAAAGGAAAACAAGAAAATCCACACACAAAAATCATATAAATCATAGAAAATCATGAAAAACATAGAAACCAATAACACCGTTAAACTCATACATAAAAATGACAGCAACAAAGCATACATAACAACATTGAATATAAATTGATTAAACTTGCCAGCTAAGAAGAGATTAGTAGAATGGATAAGAAAAGCAAGACTCATTAGTATACTGTTTACAGTAAACACACCACAGACACAAAGATAAAAACATACTAAGAATCAAATATAGAAAAATAGATCAAGTTAATGGTGGTCAAAAATAAGTAGAGGTTGCAATATTCATTTATGACAACATAAATGTCAGAGTAAAATCTATGAGAAAGAAAACTATTATAAAAAATGAAAGTCACAATCAACCAAGAGTATATAACCATAATAAACATCTATGCACCCAAATTAAGATCTAAAAGTACATTAATAAAATTGTTAAAGAGTTGTAAAGGCAAACAGACAATAACAGTAGCAAATTTTAATAGACTACTCTTGAGTAAAGACAAAATAATTGTAAAAGCAAATCAATGAAGATATGTAAGAACAAATTAACACAATTAATCAACTTGCTCTCTTAGAAAGGAAAGAAACCCAGTAAGAGCAACACTACTAAGAAACAAAAACAGAGAAGACCTCTCAAAAACAGAGAAGGGGACTTATTATACAGCCATAGTAATAAAAAAAACCAGCTTGGTACTGGTATGATAGGTATGGAGACCCATGGATCAGAACAGAGATCCCAGAAATAAAATCAAGCACCCACAAGTGCCATTTTTTTAACTAAAGGACAAAAGCACATTAAATGGGGGAAGAAAGAGTCTTTTTGAACAAATCATGGTGGAAAAATTGTATCTCCATTTGCAAAAGAATGAAGCAAAATATGTACCTTACACTATACAAAAATGAATTCAAGATAGATTAAAGACTTAAATATAAACTCTAGAACTTTAAATGTCATCAATGAAAATAGGGAAACAATTAAGGGCCCTAAATAGAGACATAAATATACTAGCAAAAATAATGTAAGCCACATACGCCACAGAAGAAAAAATGAAAATAATGGGACCTCCTACAATCAGGTGTTTGTGTATCTCAAAAGGCTTCAAACTATTAAAAAGAATACCCAAAGATAGCGAAACCACGTTGGCAGTGATATATGAGATAAAGGACTACTGTCGAAAATCTATAGAAAACAGCAACACCTCAATAAGAAAAACAAGAATAACACAATTAAAATATTGTCAAAACACATGAATAGACAATTTGCCAATGATCACATCCAGGTCACCAACAACCATATGAAAAAGAAATTCTCAAAATCATTAGCTATAAAAGAAATGCAAAGTTAAACACACTGCCACCAAAAGAAAATTCAAAAACAAAATCACAATGCTAGAGTGGATGTGGAGCTATTGGAACCCCTATATTCTGCTGGTGGTATTGAAAAATTGTTTAGCTGCTATGGAAAACAGTATGACACATATTTAAAATGCAAATAGAAATACCCTATGAGTCAGCAGTATCTTTACTCAGTATATACCTCAGAAGAATAATGAACAAAGAACAAATATAGGCACACCTATGTTTATCACTGATGCTATCTACAATAACAAATGTGTTGAGAATTATGAGGGCAATGAATGTACAAATGTGCTTTACACAATGGATGTATGTATGGATTGTGATAAGAGTTGTATGCGCCTCTAATAAAAGGATTATAAATAAATAAATAAATAGATAAACGTCTGCTTTCCCGGCCAAAAACAAACAAAAACGTGAAAACAACCAAAATACCTATTTGAGGAGTAATAGGTAAATCAAATTCAGTGCATCCATAATTGAAATATTACTCTGCTTTAGTCCAGTTTTTTTAGAGAAACAAATCTCGTGATACTCATATAGGTGTAAGAGAAAGCTATAGATCAAGAAGAAATTATATATGAAGCAAACATCACAGCCTAGTTCAGATCAAGTGCATAACTCCAATAGGAGTCCATAAGTCTAACACTAGTCTATAAACCGCTCTTCAGACTCATGCAATGATGCGCAATGAAGCAAGATCACAGGTGGGTGAGTGAAGTCTTGTTGATCCAGTGACAGTGGCCACATCACAAGGCTGGTAGAAGAGGGAGAAGGGGATGTTCCCATGGAACTCCTTATGAGAAGGCAACACCCACAAGGAGTCATCATCAAACTCTGACCTGATTGACTGGCTAAACTGTACCCCTACACTTTTCTTTATCTTCACGTTGAATAAAATTATGTAACTGCCACATCAACATACCTAAAAAGAGATGATGAAATTGTCAAATACCTCATGATATGCATTAATTTGGAAGATATCGTGTTCAGCAAAGCTAGTCAAGTTCCTAAAAACAAATATCGTATGAGATTACTATTATAACTTAAAAATCAAGAGGGATATTTTTCACATGAAAAGAGTAAGACTGGGAGACCATGGGGAAGCTGATGGGGGTGGGGTTAGAAAAAAAGGGGAGAGAAAAAATGAAAAGAATGCTTTAATTATATAAAATGCACTGCAAACACACAAGACACAAGGAATGTAAATAAACCAAAAGCTATTATGATGCTGAAAAAAGAAAGTATCTGCACTTGTAAATAGACTATTCAGTAAATAAAATACTACAGATTGTGAGAAGATGTTTGTAGTACATTAATGTCACGTGCCCTTGATTGAGTTCCCTCTCATAAATAGCCAATGTGCAAACGAATAAAGAATGGCTAATCCTGCACCATCATTACATGTTTGAGCCCATTAGAAACTCACTACCATCGAGCTGATACAGACTCATAAAAATCCATTATAGAGGTAGTCAGTCAATCCCATTCAGGGTTTCCTCTTATTTCACTGACCTCTGCATTACCAAGCATGATTTCTTTTTACAATGATGAATCTCTTTTAATAACGTGTCCAAAATATGGGTGATGGAATTCGTATCATTCTCACTTCTAGGATCATTCTCCCTGACAGATGTGTTTGTATTTCTAGAAGTCCATGATTCTTTGAATATTATTCACCTACACCATAATTCAAATGAATTGTGTTTTTTTCTCATTCACTATACAGCTTTTGTAAGCATTTTGTACCATTGAAAATGGCATGGCTAGTATCAGGCACACCATACTCCTTAAAATGACATCTTTGCATGTTAACACTTTAAAGAGATCCTGTGCTAGAGATGTGCCCAATGCAATATGTTCTTTAAACCCTGACTGTTGCTGATATGAACATTGATATTGAATTCAATTAAAATGGAATCCTTGACAACTTCAGATTTTACATTGTTTATCATGATGTAGCCGATTGGTCCAGAATTGAGGGGTTTTTCTTTACACTGAGCTGTAGTCTATACTGAAGGCTGCAATTTTTCATCAGTGGGTGCTTCAATCCCACTTGGCTTTCAGCAATGTGCAGGTTGGTTACCTGCACATCATAGGTTGGTAATGAGTCTTCATCCAATACTAATGCTGATTTTCTCTTCAGAGGTCAACTTGTTTGATTATTTTCTCAGCATACAGATACAAAAATATGGTGAAAGGATATAACTGATACACAACTTTTCAGATTTTTAAAACATTCAGTATTTCCTTGTTCTGTAAGTATGACTGCCACATGGTTAAGCACAGAATGTTCACGAGTAAAATTAAATTTTCTGGAATTCCCATTCTTCTCAATGTCATCTAACCTTTGTTATGTGCCACATAGTTGAAAGCCTTTGCATACTCAATGAGACACAAGTAAATATTTATCTAGTATTTTTTGCTTAGAAGCAAGATCATCTGATGATCATTCTTGTTATGACCTGTTCTGAATCCGGTGAATTTCTGTGGTGCACTGTTACAGTAATTTTTAAATTTTAAGCAAATTATTAATGGCATGTGATATTAATTATATTGCCTAATAATATCCATATTCTGTTGGGTAATCGTTCTTTGGAATGGACTGTCATTTGGTTACATAACTATCTTACAAATGTCTTGGGATAGACTGGTGAATGCGTCCAGTGGTGCATCACTTTGTTGAAACATTGCTGTGGTTACTCTGTCAATTACTGGAGCCTTGCTTTTGGCTAATGCTTTCAGTGCAGGTTGGATTTCTGCCTACAGTACCATCAGTTCTTGATCATATTTTACCTCTTCAATTTTTGGTTTTGTTTTTAAAGTAATATTTATTATGTTTTGATGAAGGTTTACAGAATAGTTTAGGTTCCCATTCAATAACTTCTACACAAATTTTCCAGTGACAGTGGTTACACATTTCATAATGTGTGAACAGTTTATTATCTCAATTCTAGTTACTCCTTTTCCATTAAAACCACCCAACCACTTACATTTTATCTTTATTTAAAAGTAATTGTGGGCAGTTTGGTTTTGGGTAGGTGATTTTTTATGATGTGGACATATGTTTTGCTTCTGAAATCTTTGGCTTACATGGAAGATATTGCAGCCATCTACATGTAGAAATCAGCCATCCCCCAGCCTGATTATGCAAAGGTGCATTTCATTCTTTAAAAAAAATAATGTTATTGAAGCCTCGCAGAACTCTTATCACAATCCAGCCATCCATCCATTGTGTGAAGCACATTTGTGCATTTGTTGCCAACATCATTCTCAAAACATTTTTTTTCTATTTGAGCCCTTAGTATCAGCTCCTTTATTTTACCTCTTTACTTAATTGAACATTAACTAGTCCTTTTGGATACAATATTTCTGAATTCTTTTCATCTTATTTTTAATGTTTCTGTAGCAGCTTTATTGTTCACATACAGGTTATACTCCATACAAATCACTCATTTAGCATGAAGGATTTGATACAGTTTGTTTGTTTTTGTTTTTAATATATTTAAAGAGTTGTGAAATCATTGCAAAACTCATTTTTGTAAAATTTATATCACATCTAAAAGAAATTTCAGACTCAATTCAGTCACTGATATCAAGTCTTTACCCCTGTGGGTTTCTGAAACAGTACATCTTTTTTGTTTTAACAGTTTTATTGAGACACAATTCAGTACCACCCAATTCAAAGAGTTGAATATATTTTTTAGAAAACAGTTGTGCAATCATCACCATAATTTATTTCAGAACATTTTTTTCATTTTTGTACCCATTGTTATAAGCTCTCCCTCTCCGGCTACAATATCCTCTACCAAAACTCTTAGAAACTAATTTTCTAGTTACCATCTTTATTGATTCACCTATCCTGAATTCATAGAAATAAAAGCACGCAGAAGCTTACTACAACAACAAAATAAAATACAGAAAAACTCAATCCAAGAAAAAAACAAAAAAATAAAACTAGAACAAATTTTAAAAGAGTCAAAAGGGAAAACAAATAAGATGTTAAAATTTAATCAAACTATAACCTCATTAATTCACTCTGTCTGAGGACAAGACTATTCATACCCCCGGTTAATAGTTCAGGGGAATTCAATGGAGGCTTAATCAGTGTGGGTCTCTGCACATAGATTACAGGCATTCACTGTCATCCCTTGTCTTATGTAAACCAGGTGCTCAGAGTTTAAGGTCTAATATAATTCACCCCTCTGATTTGGGGGTTTCTTATTTACAATCCTTATATCACACAGGCTGCTGCGATTCTTTGTGTGGACTTAGGTGGCACCTCCCTTAGAAGGTTGCATGTTTCAATACAGCTTTTAAGACTCCAAAAGTTATTTTCTGATAGCTGGACACCATCCAATATGTCACCACATTTTTCTATCACACCCATATCTTCAGCCATCCTTTCATGAGGGTTAGTAACAAATAGGCCCTATTAGAATTGATTTTTCAATTCTGACTCACAGCGACCCTACAGAAAGAAGTAGAACTTCCCCCGTAAGTTTCTGAAACTGTAATAGAAATAGAGACCCTCCTTACAGGAATAGAAAGTCTCGCCTTTCTCCTACAATGTGGCTAGTGGTTTTGAAATGCTGACTTTGTGGTTAACAGCCCAACACATAACCACTATACCACAATGGAATAGGATTTAAAATACTATAGAGATTAGGGGATATTTTTATAAAGGAAATCTTGTTAAACTAAAATATATGTGATATTCATTTACACATATAAAAAAATTTAAGTGACTGAATCCTGTTGAAGAAAACAATGAGCATAAAATTCAAAAACACTAATTCTCTGTGTCAGAAATATGTCTTCAGAGTTTACACATTTCTAAAAGCTAAGAAAATATGAAGGTTGCCAATATATGGTAGTCTTAAATTGCCTATTACTGAACAACCTCAAAAGCACAAAATTTCACCTGAATTCCAATGACTTCCAAATTCATGATCTTAGGGTGGCCATCCTCCTCTTCACTCACTAGGACATTCAGTTTTAAGTCCAAAGGGGTATGTCAGTCCCTTTATCTGCAAGAGGTGAGTTTAAGGTAAAATCTCCTTCACATAGTGGGTTTTCTGACTTAGTTCCTCGTGATGTGACCTATATATTATAGCATTTTGTCAAAAAACACAAAATCAAAAGTTCAGGTAACCTATGAATTATGTGACCTTGGTCACCAAGGGCTGAAAATAAACTCAGTTCAAAATGCATGGTTCGCCATATAGTACATTGCCAAGTGTTTTACCCAAAGCAAGCTGCTTTCCCTGCCCCCCTTCTCTCTCCTCTGCAATACCTCAACAAGTAGGCAAAGGACATGAACAATACCTCAACAAGTAGGCAAAGGACATGAACAGATAATTTTTCTTGCTGAGGTATTGAAGACTTTAATCAATTTTAGATAATAGTTTTTTGTTCTGTCATAACTGAGGATTATTCCCAGCCTCTGGCCACTCTTTTTACTCTTTTGATGAAGTATTTTGAGTGTCTATACATGTCTTATCTTTAGTAAGCCCCAGTCATCTATTTTATCTTCTTCTTTGTTGGGTACTATGTATATGCCCTGCAATAAAGCCCTGAAAGGTGTCCTTATTTTCTCATTAATGAGCTTTATAATTATGGGGTTGTAATATCCCAAATGTGAATTCCTATTTTGTTGAGTGTTTTATTTCAAAGAATAAGTTATTGAATAGTGTCAAATGCCTTTTTCTGAATCAATTCATATGATCATGTGGTTCCTATGTGTGTTTTGCTTATGTAGTGGATTGCATTGATTTGTATTATTAATGTTGAACCATTCTTGCCTCCCTGGCTTTATTTCCCCTTAATCATAGTGCATTATTTTTATGTGTTTTGGGATATTATTGGCTAGGAGATTGTGAGAATTTTTGTTTCTGTGTTCATGAGGGGTATTTTTCTGTAGTTTTCTATTCTTGTGGTGTCTGGTTATGGTATCAGGATTTTTCTCACTTCATAAAATGAATAAAGTAGTTTGATGTCCTTTTCTATATTCTGGAATACAAGTGGGTACCCTCACCCCACCCCCAAAACTGGATTCTTTAAAAGCTGTGTTTGTAAAATTTTTTGACAAAACAACCTTATCATGTTCAAAGTCCTCTTCATTACACTTAATGCATTTGTCAAATATGCAATTCCATTCTTGGAAATATTTTTCAAACTCATCTGTTTGAATGGCTGACACCTCCCTCATTTTTCCTTCACTTCTTCTACATCTTCAAATCACTCTCCTTTCATGTCCCTCTTCCTCAGCGGAAACAAAAGAAGTTGCATGGAGCAAGGTCAGGTGAGTATGGTGAGAGGAGCAAGAGAGGCATGCTGTTTTTGCTTAAAATTGGCACACTGAGATGTCTGCATGATCAGGTGCACTGTTATGGTGGCAAAACAAGTCCTCTGTCTGTCACAGGTCTTTTTTGTCACACGCTATTACACAATCTTTTCAGAACCTTTAAAGAGAAAGCTTGATTCACAGTCTTATCCCACTCACATAAAAACAACAACAACAACAAATAGGCGTCATCTTGATCTTTTATTTTACTTGACCAGTTTTGGGGGCATGAGGTGATGATGGCATCTTCCACTGGCTTGATTGATATTTGCTTTCAGGATCATAAGAATACCACCATGCCTTGTCACCCATAATGACCTTGGGAAACAATCTGGGTCACTTCATATCTTTTCTTTGAAAGCACAGCATGTTTCCATTGAATGCTCTTTTTCCTGGTCAGACAGTACCCAAGGCACAAATTTCATCACAGCCCCTCTGATTCCCAAATCTGTTAAAATTTGCTGAATTGAGCATCAAAATAATTCAGATACAAAGTTGGAGGGCTTGCTTTACCTGACTTTAGTACCTACGATATAGCCACAGGGGCCAAAACAGTGTGCTATTGGTATAATGATAGATATTCAGACCAATGGAAAAGGCTTGAAAACCCAAAAATAAAATCATCAGCATACAGACAACTGATCTTCAATAAAGGTCCAAAAATATCAAATGGGAAGCAGAAGCCCTCTTCAATACGTAGTGATGGAAAAAATGGACACATATCTGCAGAAAAATGAAGCAAGACCCTTACCTCACTCCTTGCACAATAATAAACTCAAGGTGGATCACAGACCTAGAGGTAAACCCCCAAATTATTAGGACTATCAATGAAGGAATTGGAACAAATCTGAGAACTCTGATTCAGGGAGTAGTTAGGCTATTGGAAACAAGGAAGGACACAGCACAGAGGAGGCACAAATTGATAAGTGGGATATAATAAAGATAAAACACTTGTGTACATAGAATTTGCCAAGAGAGTCATAAGAGAGACCACAGAATGGTAAGACGTCTTCATGAATGACACATTAGACAAAGTTCTTATTACTAAAATCTATAATACTCTGCTAACTTGAAACAAGAAAATAAAACAATTGTCTACTGAAGAGGAGGGCAATGGACCTGAACAGAAGTTTCTCAAGGGGAGAAATCCAAATGGCCAATAAATATATGAGAAAATGTTCCGGATCCCTAGCCATAAGAGAAAGGAGAATTAAAACAACTATGAGATACCACCTAACACCCTCAAAGGTAGTTTAATTGAAAAAAATCAGAAAGTAACAAGTGTTGGAGGGGCAGTGGGGAGATAGGAACTCTTGTCTCCACTGTTGGTGGACCTGTATGTATGTACAGCCGTTGTGGAAATCTATTTTGCGATGTACGAAGCAGATGGAAATTGAGCTGCCATATGATCCAGCAATCCCCCTACTGGGCATATACCCAGAAGAGACAAGAAACAAACCACGACCAGACATGTGTGCTCCAATGTTCATCATGGCAAAGTTCACAATCGCAGGGAGTTGGAAACAACCCAAATTTCCATCAACAGATAAATGGATTAAAAAACTGTGATACATACATACAATGGAGTATTATGCATCCCTAAAAAGCAGTGATGTATGCATGAAACTCATCGTCGCATGGGAAGAACTGGAGGAAATTATGCTAAGTGAAGTAAGTTAAGCACAAAAGGACAAATACAAGATGAGCCCAGTGAGGTAAGCTCAAAAAAGCCAAAAGGGGCATAAGGAAGAAACTGCTGTATATGTACATTCCTGGGGTGAGGTTAAGGTAATATGGCAGGGGCCAGACAACCCAAGGATACATATAGTAGCCAACTAAAAAAGAGAGAATAACAGGATGATAGTCACAGGGGGACATGGGAGGTCGCGGAGAAGGAAGTGGGTGTTAACAAATCCAGGAACAAGGGAACAATAAGTGATGGAAAATCGATGGTGAGGAGGGTATAGGAAGTCTGGTAGGGCTTGATCAAGGGCAATGTAACAAAGACGAATTACTGAAACCCAAATAAAGACTGAACATGATAGTGGGACATGAGGAAAGTAAAAGGAAATAGAGGAAAGGAAAGAACTAAGAGGCAAAGGGCATTTATAAAGATCTAAATACAGCCATGTGCCTCTGTAAATACATTTATATATGCCAATGAGGAAATAGATCTATGTATATATATTTATAGGTTTAGTTTCAAGGAAGCAGATGGTAATTGGGCCTCTACTCAAGTACTCCTTGAACACTTTGTTTTAATAATCTGGCACTCTGAGATGCGCACCTTCCCTACATGATCGCTAAAGACAAAATGGGTACACAAGCAAATGTAGTGAAGAACACTGATGGTGTCTGGCTATCAAAAGATATAGTGTTTGCGGTCTTAAAGGCTTGAAGCTAAACAAGCAGCCATCTAGCTGACAAGCAACAAAGCCTACATTGAAGAAGCACACCAGCCTGTGTGATCATGAGGTGTTGATGGGATCACATATCAGGCATCAAAGAACCAAAAATTCATGTTATTGTGAATGAGGGGGAGGGCAGAGTGGAGGCCCAAAGCCAATCTATAAGAAATTAGACATCCCCTTACAGAAGGGTCGTGGGGAGAAGACGGGCCAGTCAGGGTACAGTATAGCGCCAATGAAACATAGACTTTTGCTCTGGTTCTTTAATGCTTCCTCCCCATCACTACCATGACCCTAATTCTACCTTACAAATCTCGCTAGACCAGAGCATGAACATAGGTACAGATAAGAGCTGGAAACACAGGGAATACAGGACAGGTAAACTCCTCGGGACCAATATTGAGAGTAGCCATAATAGGAGGGGAAAGGGGAGGTAGGGGG
This sequence comes from Tenrec ecaudatus, assembly GCF_050624435.1. Lineage (NCBI taxonomy): Eukaryota > Metazoa > Chordata > Mammalia > Afrosoricida > Tenrecidae > Tenrec > Tenrec ecaudatus. Next base: position 89,018,601 of record NC_134548.1, read on the forward strand.
AGAAAGGGGAAACCAATCACAATTGCCTATCTATGACCCCCTCCCAGGGAGATGGACAATAGACAAGGGGGTGGGGGGAGACATCGTACAGTGCAAGACATGAAAATATAATAATAATTTATAAATTATCAAGAGTTCATGAGGGAGGGAAGGAGAGGGAGGAGGAAAAATGAGGACCTGATACCAAGGGCTCAAGTAGAAAGAAAATGCTTCGAAAATGATGATGGAAACATATGTACAAATGTCCTTGCCACAATGGGTGTATGTATGGATTGTGATAAGAATTGTAAAAGCCCCCCAATAAAAGTATTTTTTAAAAGATAGTCCATATAACTTCCCCATCCCTTTGATGGTTCATTGAGCACAAATGCATGAATTTTTTCGACATTTTCATCTGTTCAGGACGTTGATGTGCATCCAGAACGGATTTGTCACCAATTGACATTTCACTTTTTTTGAAATGAGAAAACCACTTTCACACTTGAGTTTTTTCTATAGGACAGTGCTTGTTAGCTGTGTTCAACATCACAATAGTTTCTGTGGCATTTTTCCCAAGCAGAAAACAAAATTTCATAGTTGCATTCTCTTCTCTTAAATCAGCCATCACAAAAAAACAAGGTTCAAACAAAACTGCTTTTATGAAAAAATTCACTGTGACCAGAGAGAACCTTCCCAGGTGACGCCATTCGATTCACTAACTCACAGCGAATTGCTTGCTGCTCGCCTAGCAGGTAAAAATGCGTACTATGAAAGTTCCGCCTAAAGGAGCTTTTCCCCCGGGTTTCGGTAGTGACAGCTCTTCCCTGAATACTTGACCGAATGCCCCTGCTAAGTCATCTGGTTCTAGGATTTTCTTGGCTGGAAGTTTATTGATGACCTGTTCTACTTCTTTTGTTATGAGTCTGTTGACGTTTCTGTATCAGTCTGCATTAATTTGAGTAGATGTTATTGTTGCTAAAAATGTGTCCTTTATCCCTAGGTTTGTCCCTAGGTTTTCAAACTGTGTGCAGTATATTTTAATAGTAATGTGGCATTATTCTTGTTTTATATTTTATATCTTTTTATTTCATTTGTGCTGTAATGTGAACATTTTCATCTCTAATTCTATATATTTGAATGTTCTTTTTCTTCTCCTTTGTTAAGTTTGCTAGTTTGTCAATTTTCTCAATACTTTCAAAGAACTAATTCCTTGTCTTTTTATTTTGACTCTAATCTATGATTTATTTTGTTTTGTTGGTTGAAGATTTATCTTTTTGATCTTGTTCTAATTTTTGAAGATGATGTGTTAAGCAGTTGATTTTGGATTTCTCTCCTTTGTTCATGTGCCCATTAATTGTTGTAAATTGCCCTCTGATAATAACTGTTTTTACTGTGTCTGTAAGGTTTTGGTATGTTGTATTTTCATCCTCATTTGTTTTGAAAAATTGTGTCTTCATCCTTATTGATCTGTTATCTGGTCATATTAAAGTCAGAAGCCTAGAATTAGAATTGTTCAGGGAATTTGTGACTTTGTTCTCATTGCTGCTCTGTTTTACTCCCCTTTTGGTTTGCCCCCAAGTGGGCCGGTCAGACCAGCCACTCTCCCAGAAAATTATTTTCAGTATTGTCCTAGGTAATGCTGTCATCTAGGGAGGGACATTGTGTTGGCACACTGGAATCAGGTCTATTCTCTCTCTCCTTTCCTGTGGAGCCATAAACAATACCCCCTCCTTGGATGGATTAGTGCCCTGGTCACCAATTGCTGTCATTTTTTGCCCCCCATTCCTTGTGTGAGGGGAGAGCACAGGGCAGAGGTGCTATCTGCATCTTTTAAATTTTTACTTTTGGGGGGATGACATATGCATCATTGGTTTGGGCCTGGCTCTTGACAGAGTATCTGGTCCTCAGTCAGGTAACTGTGAGATATTTTAATCTGTGCCCTTTCACCTATGCCTGTTCTGCTGTTCGAACTTACCTCAATGGACTCTTGTCCTTTCATGCTTGGCTAACTTCACTCAGCATAATATCCTTGAACTCTTTCCATGAGATAAGGTATTTCATCCTTTCGTCACTATTTTTTAGGGTTATATACCAGAGTATTTTAATCCATTTGTCTAATGATGGAAGTTTAGGCTGTTTAGGCTGTTTAGGCTGTTTCCAAATCATTGTGACTATGAACTATGCAGCGATGAACATTGGAGGATAGATATCTGTTTTTGCTCTGAAAGCAATTCAAATGCCCATCAACAGGAAAATAGCTAATTAATGGAATGATACTCAGTAATAAAATTAATGAAATCTGATCGCCATAATTATATGGATGAATCACAGCGTGTAGAATGACATGTCAGGAACAAAATAAATACATACCAAAGGGATCAGGTATCAGGCATTATCAGAACAAAAAAAATCATATCATTGTTAATGAGGGGGAGTGCGGAGTGGAGACCCAAAGCCCATCTGTAGGAAATTGGACATCCCCTTACGGAAGGGTAGCAGGGAGGAGATGAGCCAGTCAGGGTGCAGTATAGTAACGATGAAACATACAACTTTCCTCTACTCCCCAAATACTTCCTCCCCACCCACAATCATGATCCCACTTCTACCTTACAAATCTGGCTAAACCAGAGGATGTACACTGGTGCAGATAGGAACTGAAAACACAGGGAATCTAGGTTGGATGATCCCTTCAGGACCAGTGGTGAGAGTGGCGACACTGAGAGGGTCAGAGGGAGGGTGGGATGGAAAGGGGGAACTGTTTAAAAGGATCTACATATAACCTCCTCCCTGAGGGATGAACAGAAGAAAAGTGGGTAAAGGGAGACGTCAGACAGGGCAAAATATGACAAAATAATAATTTATAACTTATCAAGGGTTCATGAAGGAGTGGGGAGCGGAGAAGGAAGGGAAAATATGAGGAGCTGATGCCAGGGACTTAGGTGGAGAGCAAATGCTTTGAGAATGATGGTGGCAATAAATGTACAAATGTGCTTTACACAATTGATGTATGTTTGGATTGTGATAAGAGTTGTATGAACCCCCAATAAAATGATTTTTAAAAAGAAGAAATACATACTAGATAATTTCAATTACTCTATATACTTGAGTATAAGCTGACTTGAATATCAGTCAAGGCACCACATTTTACCACAAAAACTGCATTAAAAATGTGCTGAAAAACTCGGCTTATCCACAAGTATATAGGGTAGGTGAAGCTAAAGAACATTCAATTTAATTTAAAGTAACAGAAAAGTGGTGGCTTATGTGGATAGAGATTAATTGGAAAGACGCTTAAAGGAACAATATGGGACTTTTGAAATGTTCTATATCTTGAATGGAGTGATGCTATACATTTATTAAAGTTACTTGAACTAAATACTTAAGATCTTTTTATTACATACTGTTGAATATTCCTTAATTTTAAAATTATATTAGGATAACCAGGAAAACTTTTAAAAATATGAAAAAGGATTTACCTTGCTAGGCTTTAAAACCAATTATAAGGATATTGCAATGTCTAGGAGAAAATAAATTTTCAAAAGAAACTGAATAAATTTAAGTGTCTAGAAACACATTATTTGCTTTGTTTTTGAATACTATTTCATTCTGTTTATTTTCAGAGCACTAATATTGTGATATGGACTCCTAGTGGCACTCTAGGGAAAGTTTTAGACTTCACACCACAACATCGGCGGTTCAAACCCATCAACTATTCCCAGGAGAAAGATGACGCTATCGGTTCCTATAATTACCTACCCTACAACATTGAAGACTATATAAGATGAGTCAGAATCAACTTGATGGCCGTCATTTGGACTTGCTGTTGCTTGTTTTGTTTTTCAACAAAGTGATAATTTCCATCACTTTATTCACGGGAAAGCTACTCAATGAATAAGGGAAACCAAAAATGAACTCATGTATTTGAATCATGGTGTTGGTAAAGAATATTGAAAGTGTTTGGACTGCTAGAAGAACAAATATATTTGTCTTGGAAGAAGAGGAACCAGAATACTTATGAGACATGACAATGAAAAGACTTCACTTCATGTACTTTGGACATGTTATCAGTTGGAACTGATCCCTAGAAAAGGTCCTTAAGCTTGGAAAAGTAGAGGTCCAGTGAAAAGGAAGAAAACCTCACTGAGGTGGATTAACATTGGCTGCAACAATGGTCCAACGTAGGCAAGATTGTGAGGATAGCATAGGACTTGGGCAGTATGTCAGTCTGTTGTACATATGGTTGATATGTATCAGAACTGACTTGATGACACATAACCTAACCTAACCTAAGAATTTTATATTATTTAATAAAAAATTCTGGAATAACTAGATGGAAATCTGTGAAATTTAATAAATTAGAACCCTATATCAAACCTGACAACAAACTATAGATTTAAAGATTCAAATATGTAAAACATAAAATCTTTAGGCTATATGTAGATGATCAAAGTCAATCTTAATGTAAATAAAGCTTTTCTTAGCATAATACCATCAGTAATCTCCATAAAATCATGCTTGATGGATTTGCCAATTTGATTCAGACTATTACATAAGCCAAGTGAAAAGACAAAGTTTACAAATTGCAAAAATGTTTTGAACATATATGATAGACAAAATTTGCTATTCTTAAACAAGAAATAACTTTGGCAAATCAATAGAACTATAATAGAAAACGTGAAAACACATGAAATTTTAAAATGACTAAAATCAGCATATTAAAATTCAAAGTTTTATCAATTAAAGTGCCAATTGAAATAATATAGAATGTTTATCTTTCAGATGCATAGATAATAAAGTCTTAATAAATATCAAGTGTTCTCAAAAATCCCTCTGCCTTCAAGTCAATTCAAGTCACAGAATTTTCGAAGTTTTGTAAATCTTTATGCAAAGGGATAGGCTGGTGGCTTTGAACAGAAGACCTTCTAGTTATTAATCAATGCTTACTTAACAGTGCCATCAAATCTCTTTCATGTGCTTAAGTATAGCTTATATAAATTAATGCAAGTTTTCCCGAGTGATAATTTCAGGCAAAATATGTTTTAAATGTCCGTATTTTTTACTTAACAATTATCTTTTATACTAAAAAAATAATAGGGGACATATATGTACAATTATTTTCATTGTAGCACAATTTTTCTATAAAAACTAATAAATATAATTATATAATTATTTATCAGTAGGTGGCTTAGATGGTTAGGGATTATATCAACTAAACACTCCTGACTAAGGGTGGAATCAAACATGTGAATGTCATCAGGTGTCAGCCTGATGACACCTCTTTGATGTTATAAGCATTTAGTATAAATAGGAGAAACAAAGGAGAATTGACTCCTCTTTGGCCTTTCACCTTCTGCCAGAGTGAGATTGTGCATGTGGCTCCTCAGTCTCCAATTGCATTGCCTGCCAATTCAGAAGCCATCAGCAGGCTACCTATGATGAATTAATTCAGCCAACTTTGGATCTCTGCATCCATCAGTCTGTGCCCCCTGATGTATCTGCTTCTTCGTGTTCATTTGGTTCTTTGGTCTCCTGTTGTTTCCTGTTCATTATATTCCACATTTCAGGTAAAGCCTGACTTGAAACTGACAGGACTTACCTATCATGACAACAGTGTCGGCCATTTCTTGGTAGAAATCTCTTTCTATATACAGCACATACAGACGTCACTGGTTTTCTTTCTCTGAAGAACCAAACCTAACACAGTGACTAACAAATCAGTGTAAATCACATTTGTTTATGGTAATATCATAGACTTAGAGAACATAGAAACTCATAAAATATTATATTTCATATTATGAAAGCAGACCATGAAAACTATATACATTTTGATCCTTTCATGAAAAAATTATACACATGAATCAATAAATAAATACTTATGTGTAAGGTTGTGCAAACAGTGTGCATTCGAATACTGACCTAAAGTCACTTGTTTGAAGCCACCAAGAGGTACTACAGAAAAAAGGTCTTGCAATTTGCTTTAGAAAAACCATATCATTAAAAATTCTGTGGAGTGAAAATCTACTCTGAAACTCATGGATTTGCCAAGAGTCAGAATTTTGAAACTACGGTAACTGTGTATTTTGTTTGTTTGATTGATTGATTGGCTGATTTTTTTTCTGTAGTTATGTCTAAACGAAGTGTAGAGGCTAGATATAAAAATGCAGAGGTAATCTTATTTTTTCCATTTTTAAATTTAGAAAAAAATTGAACTTTGTGCATCCCCACAAAGAAAAATTAGCTGGTAAATCTCTTGTGCATTGGTGATTTATTTCCTTCTTCAAGCACCTTATGTTTGCATTAAGGACTTAAAGATCAAAGACTTATATTTATCTAAAAAGATGGCAGGTTGGAGTGAGTTTGTACTGTATTCATTTAGTTCAGTCAAGCTGGAAACATATTCAAAAAGTATTTCCACTTTTGATTTGGCTAATTTTTGTAAAATGAAATTGAGATTTTCTTTTGCAGTGCAATTATATACTCAAAGTACGTTGTATCAAATGTGACATCAAACTTCAAAATAAGATATGCACTGCTGATTCACCCTCAAGATTGAAAAACACAAGCTTTAGTACTTATTATCTATGTTGTCCTCCATACCGAAAGACTTATATAATGAAATAATTTTAAAGGACACTAGAGCGCCATTTTATAAATTTTTAAAGTGTGCAAAAAATACTGGCATTCTAAGTGGAGAATAGCACATAAACCTATTTTCTTCTCCTTGAGTCTTCTCAGAGGATCTTCTAACGGACAAATCTAACAACCTCATTAAATATAATAATATGCACAAATAAGGAAAATTGTACTAAAAGAAGACAGAATTTGCTTTGAAAATCAACATATTGCCATACTTTTTTCTTCAACATTTAAGTCACAGTTTTTTAAAAAATATAAACAATAGATTTACAATAAAGATAGTGACTTAGCCATACTACAAAGTCTTCAACAAAGGTGTTGAGAAGACAGATAACATGGAAAAATCTGTATTCCTGAATCTCTGAGGGAAAACACAAAATAACTGATTAAGCTGAACACTAACTACATAAAAAGATATCTTAGGGGAACTGAATCATCCCTGGTACTCTGGTTTTCCTGGTTCACAAAGGGGTATCAGATCCACATTTATGTGCTCAGTAAGAGTTGCAGAAACCCATGCAGCTTGGATGGACCTGGTGGAGGAACCAGCTGAGAAGAGGGACACATGCATTCAAGGATTCCACGACCTTGGACCAGAGGCTGCTACCTTAGGGCTGTTTTTGAACTAGAAGAGCAGTGATGCACTCACATTTATAGGCTCAGAGACCCTGTCATGCCCAGACAACTTAGGGCTATTACTATTTTTTCTTAATAAATCATTTTATTGGGGCTCTTACAGCTCTTATAGCAACCCATACATCAATTGTATCAAGCAAATTTGTATGTATGTTGACATAACCATTTTCAATATATTTCCTTTCTGGTTAATCCCTTGGTATCAGCTCATCTTTTTTCCCCTCCCTCACATACCCTCCCACCCTTCAAGACCCCTGATAAATGATAAATTATTATTTTCATATCTTACACACCCCACTGTCTCCCTTCGCCCACGTTACTGTTGTTTGTCCCCCTGGGGAAGCGGGGTGGAGTTACGCATCAATCATTGTGGTCAGTTTCTCCCCCCTCCCCTCCACTTTCTTCCTATACTCATCATATCGAGACTCCATTACTGTTTTTGAGGTGTTTATCTGTCCTGGATTCTGTGTATCGTTTGTTCTTATCTGTACCAGTGCAAATGCTCTGATCTAGCCGTATTTTTAAGATTGAACTGGGGTCATGATCATGGTGGGGAAGAATCATTAAAGAACTAGAAGAATGTTGTGTGTTCCCTTGGTGTTATGCTGCATCCTGGCTGTGTCTTCCTTTCTTTGTGATTCTTCTGTGAGGGAATGTCCAATTGTCAATAGTATATGGGTTCTTAAAGGTTTAAATTTAAACAAGTGGTCATCCAGCAGGGAAGCAACAGAGCCCAGATGGAAGAAGCACACCAGCCTGTGTGATCATGAAATGTTAAGAGAATTAGATATCAGGCATCAGAAGACCCAAAACAATCAAATATTTCAGTGCAGATTATGGGGTCAGAGTGGAGACACAAAGTCATTTTTTTTACGTGAATAGTAGCAGAACATATGAATTCATGAATTCGTTGGCCCTGGACAAACTCTACCAGCTCAGGATATTTTTGTATTGGCAGAGCAGCACGGTGCACCCATTCATGTGCTCCAAGGCCTTGTAACTGGTCAAACCAACTTGTAGCTATTTTTTTTTTAAATGGCAGAGCCGTCCTAGACAGGTAAGGTCATTTCTGATAGCCCAATGTCAGTAGCTACAGCAAATTCCTAACTTGGTGCACAAGGTGTTTGCCAATATGTTAGGGTTTCTGGTACAGTTTGCTGTTATTGTTGTTGTTAAGAGTTGGTCCCAACTCATAGCGACCGGCAAACCAAAACACTACCTGATCCTGTGCGATCCTCACAACCGTTCCTATGCTTGAAATCATTGTTGCAGTCATTGTGTCAATCCATCTCTTTGAGGGCCTTCCTTTTTATCACTGCCCCTCTACTTTGCCAAACCAGATTTCCTTCTCGCAGAAGTGGTCTCTACTGAAAACATGTCCAAATATGAAGGACAAAGTCTCACCATCCTTGCCTCTAAGAAATCCTCTGGCCCTACTTCTTCCAATACAGTTTGGGCCATGCTATTTTCAATATTCTTCTCTAGCACACAAGAAAAAGACATCAGTTATTCTCAGGTCTTCCTTATTCATTTTTTAAATAATTTTATTGGGGGCTCATACAACTCTTATCATAATCCATACATGTATCCATTATGTCAAGCACATTTATACATTTGTTGCCATCATCATTCTCAAAACATTTGCGTTCTGTTTCACCTCTTGGTATCAGCTCCGCTTTTTTGCCCTCCCTCCTTGAACCCCCCTCCCTCATGAACCCTTGATAATTTATAAATTATTGTTATTATTTTGTCATATCTTACACTGCCCAACATTTCCCTTCACCCACTTTTCTGTTGTCCATCCCACAGGGAGGAGGTTATTTGTAGATCCTTGTAATCAGTTCCCCCTTTCTACCCCACCTTCCCTCCCCCCTCCCGGTATTGCCACTCTCAGCACTGGTCTTGAAGGGATCATTTATCCTGGATTCCCTGTGTTTCCAGTACCTATCTGTACCAGTGTACATCATCTGATCTAGCCAGATTTGTAAGGTAGATGTGAGATCATGATAGTGGGGGGTGGGGATGGGCAAAGGAAGCACTTAGAAACTAGAGGAAAGTTGTATGTTTCATCGTTGCTACACTGCACCCTGATTGGCTTATCTCCTCCCCACTACCCTTCTGTAAGGGAATGTCCAGTTGCCCACAGATGGGTCTTGAGTCCCCAATCTGCACTCCCCATCATTCACAATGACTTGATATTTTGTTTTTGATGCCTGATACCTGATTCCTTTGACACCTGGTGATCACACAGGCTGGTGTGCTTCTTCCATGTGGGCTCTGTTGCTTCTGAGCTAAATGGCCGCTTGTTTACCTTCAAGCCTTTAAGACCTCATATGCTATATCTTTTGATAGTTTGGCTCCATCAGCTTTCTTCACCACATTTGTCTATGCATCCACTTTGTCTTCAGTGATTGTGTCGGGAAGGTAAGCATCATGGAATGCCAGTTTAAAAGACCAAAGTACTCTTGTATTGAGGGAGTACTTGTGTGGAGGCTCAATGTCCATCTGCTACCTTAATACCAAACCTATAAATATATGCATGCTGACTTATTTCCCCATCCTCATATATAAATATATTTACATATGTAGATGCCTTTATTTAGACCTCTATAAATGCCCTTTACCTCTTAGCTCTTTCCTCAATTTCCTTTTACTTTCCTCTTGTCCCAAAATCTTGCTCAGCCTTCATTTGGGTTTCAGTAATTCCGCTCAGTTACATTACCCTTGATCATGCCCTACCGGGCTTCCTACAGCCTCCTCACCACTGATTTGGATCACTTGTTGTTCCGTTGCTCCTGGGTTTGTTAACACCACTCCTTTCCCCCCACATCCCCCTCTCCCATGTCCCCCCACAACTGTTGGCCCCGTTGTTTTCTCCTCCAGATTGTTCATCCAGCCTATCTTACTTAGACAGACCTGTGGAGATAATAACATGCACAAAAACAAGACAGAGCAAAACCAAGCAACAAAAGAAAGCAAAACATCATCAACAACAACAAATAGCTAATGACAAAACAACAACAAAGAAGTTCAAGGACTGTTAGTTGGCTTTTAGGAGTGTTTTCACATTGAGTCTGATGGGGTATCAACCCCTGGCTCCAAAGTCTATTTTTGGTGTTCCCTGGGGACTTTGTTGCTCTGTTTCCCTTGCTGTTCTGTTGCATGTCCCTAGTGTTATGACTCAGTGTGATGGGATCAGATTGGACACAATTCCAGCACTGTGTCTCCAGTGTTGTCCCCTGTAGGGCTATGTGTCAGTGAGGGATATTGTGTATCATAGTGGGACCGGCCATATGATCTTCTCTGTGGATTGGCTGCTCTGAGTGGGAATATTGCCCTCAAGACTTGGTGGGCCAGGATGTGCTCCACTCTCTCTTCCTCCCCCTTTATTTGCTCCCATGTGCTCTGATCAGACATGTCCCTCTCCCTGAGCTGCAACTTCAGTGCCATCCTTTGAAATCAATTCTTCTGGGGACAGGGGCAGGTGCCCACGTAGTTGGGATTGGGGCTGGCCCCTCAGACCTCTCCACTGGTTTCCTACTCCATGCTGGTATATTGCATTCACATCTTGGAGCACCGAGTTGAAATCTTGTCCCTCTTTCTCTGTGGAGATATGAACAATACCCCCCCCCTTGGGTGGGTTAGTGCCATGTTTATTCGATGTTCAAATTCCACATGCATATGAGGCAATGAAAAGTACCATGGCTTGGGTGAGACACATCTTAGTTCTCAAAATAGCATCCATGTTTTCAATGCTCTAACGAGGTCTTGTGCAACAGAACTGCATAATGCAACACATTTTTTGATCTCTTCACTGCTGCTTCTCTGAGTAATGATTGAGGATCCAAGGGAGACAAAATCCTTGACAACATCAACCTTTTATTCATTTATCATTATGTTATCTATTGGTCTATTGGTGAGGATATTTGTTTTCTTTAAATTGAGTTGTAATCCATACCAAAGACTAACATCCTTGATCTTCATCAGCAAGTGTTTCAAGTCATCCTCACTTTCATCAATCAAGGTTGTAACATCTGCATATCTCAGATTGTTAATAAGTCTTTCTCCAATCCTGATGCCACATTCTTTTACATATAATCCAGCTTTTCTGATGATTTGTTCAGCATACAGATTGAAAAAATATGGGGAGGGGCTACAACTCTGTTGAACATTTTTCCTGATCTTAAAACATGTAGTATTCCCTTCTTCTATTTACACAATTTTCTCATGATTCATGTAAAATTTCCACATAAACACAATAAAATGTTGTGGAATTTTTATTGTTCTCTCCTACAAACCAATCTTCATTGAATTTTAAAACATTGAGAGATAATTGCAAACCATTTTCTGAGGACATAGAAATAAATGTAAAAGAAGAAATCAACCATAGGAAGATAAAGGGAAACAATCAAAAATACACAGAAACTGAACAATATTCTGCTTAAAAATTGCTGGGTAAGTGAATAAAGAAAAAATTTAAATAATTGGGAACAAATGAGATTTTAAAAATAGCACAGTAGTACCTAAAGGGCAATGTATAGCAATAAATGTGTACATCTGAGAATAAGAAAGTTACAAAAGCAACAACACAACCCATCATTTTTAACAATTAGAAGAGCACCAAAATAAATCTTTGGGCACCAGAAGAAAAGAAATAATGAAGACGAAGAGTAGAGCAAAAATAAATGAATCTTAAAACAGGAAACCAGTAGGAAAAATCTAGTTTAGAGATTGATTCCTTGACACAAATAACACAGCAAATTATTGTCAAAGTTAACAATGGAAAATAAGGATAAGATGCAAATATTTCAAATAAGCATTCATTAGGTGAAATCACAACAGAACCAACCAAATATATAATAACATAATACTATCAAGAGAAATTTGAAAGCCTAGAAGAGATGGACACATTTCTAGAAACACAATGCCTACCTAAGTCAACATACTCTGACATAGAAAGCCTCAACAGATAATAAGAAAAGAAGAAATAACCAAGTCATTCAAATTCTCTCAAACAACAAAAACATCCAATAACAGATGACCTCACCAAGGAAATCCATCAAGCATTCAGAGGAATGTTGATACCAATCATACTCAAATTATTCCAAAATATAGGAAAGGATGGCAAACTCCTGACCTCATATTATCAAGAAAATATAACACTGACACCAAAACTATTTAAACACAATACAGGGGGGGAAATCACGGAGTAATGCCTTTTATAGACATTGATATAAAAATTTTGAACACAACCCTAGCTAATAGAATGCAAGGAAATAAAAAATTTAAAATGCACTATGATCAAGTGAGATTCATACTAAGTATGCAAGTAAGTTTCAACATTGGAAAAATGATCAATGTAATCCATAATGCCATTAAAGCAAGGAAAAATAACTACATAATAATGTCAATTGATTCATAAAAACGCACTTAACAAAATCCAACACCCACTCCAGATAAAAGCACCGAACAGAATAGGAACAGAAGGGAAATTCATTAACATAATAGAGGCAAAATAAACCAAACCAACAGCCAACAATTTGTTCAATGAGGAGAAACTAACAGAATTCCCAATGCAAACCAGCACCAGACAAGGATGCCCTTTTGTCACCACTCTTATTCAATAGTATGCTTGAAGTCTTTGCCAGAGCTTTTAAACAACAAAAATAAATCAAACACATATAAATTGGCAAAGGAGAAATAAAACTCTCCCTACTTGGAGATGCTATCTTGTCAATAGTTGACAAGAAAAGTGTTGGGAAAAATGAAAGCGTTGGCAATGCGGTAGGTTATAAAATCATAATATAGAAGTCAATTGAGTTTTTGTATAATAAAGAAGATAACTCTGAAAAGAAATCAAAAACACAATACTGTACACATACAAATGATGAAATACTTAAGAATAAGTCTCACCAGTGAAACAAAAGGCTTATACAAAGAAAATTGAAAAACTAGTACAGGAAACCAAAAGAAAATGACATAAATGGCAGACTGCATTATATTCATGAGACAGAAGACAATATTGTGAAAAAAGTAAATACTACTTTACAAAATAAATAAATATAATGCAACTCTAATCTATATTCCAGCATCATTCTTTACAGAGGTGAAAAATAATTCCTAACATTATATTTGCATGAAATTGACCCAAGGTAAGCACAGCACAACTTAAGAACACCAAAGTATGTGAATTCTCGTTTCTTGAACTAAAAGCCTACTAAATAGCCATGGTAGTCAACAAAGTTTGGTACTGGTATGGCAGATAGGTAGGTCAACAAAATAGAATAGATAGCCCCTAAATACTTTCATATTCCTGCAGACAAATGATTCTGACAAAAGATAAAATATACGTGGAAGAGACAGTCTCTTTAACAATTGATAAAGGAAAAATAACATATCCATTTTCAGAAGACTGAAACAGAATCCATACCTCATTCCATATAAAAATGAACCTAAGATATATTAAATCCTTTAATGTAAACCCTACCACTATAAAGAATATCAATGATAAAATAAGAATAAACTTAATAAATGGTATAAACATAAAAATAAGGAAACATCAAGGCAACAAGACAAAATAGATGCTTATGGCCTCATAAATATAATACACTTGTGCGCAGCCAAAGACATCAACAAAATGAAGTTCCCAGGGAATACCAGGGATGGATATGGGGCCAGGGCATGACACCCCATCAGACTCAACTGGAAAGCACTCGTAAAGGACAAGAAATAGACATTGAACTATTTATAGGTTTTGTTGTTGTTGTTGTTGTAGCTCTTGTTTTATTTTCTATTGTTGCTTCGTTGTACTCAGTCTTGTGTTGGTGCATATAGTTGCTGCATGTCTACCTGGAAGTATAAACAAGCCAGAAGAGAGAACAATGGGATGACAGGTCTGGGGGGGACAAGGTAGAGGGGGATGCGGGGGAAAGGAAGTGGGTGTTAACAAACCTAGGTAAAAGGGAACAGCAAGTGATCCAAAATCAATGGCAAGAGATTGTAGGTGGTCTGGCTGGGCTGGATCGAGGACAACGTAACCAAGAGGAAATCCTGAAACACAAATAAAGGCTGAACATGATAGTGGGACAAGAAGAAAATACAAAGAAATAGAGGAAAGACCTAGGAGGCAAAGGGAATTTATAGATATCTAAATACAGGCATACATAGATGTAAATATATTTATATATGACGAGGAGGAAATAGATCTATGTACATATATTTATAGGTTTAGTATTAAGGAAACAGATGGACAGTGGGCCCCTACTCAAGTGCTCCCTCAACACAAGAACACTTTGTTCTAACAATGTGGCAGTCTGAGATGCTCACCTTCCTGGCAAGATTGCTGAAGACAATGGGTGCACAAGCAAATGTGGTGATGAAATCTGATGGTGTCTGGCTATCAAAAGATATAGCATCTTAGATCTTAAAGGCCTGAAGATAAACAAGCAACCAAGTAGCTGAGAAATAACAAAACCCACATGGAAGAAGCACACCAGCCTGTCCTGACACGATTGCTGAAGACAAAGCGGGTGCATAAGCAAATGTGATAAAGAAAGCTGATGGTGCCTGGCTCTCAAAAGATATAGAGTCTGGGGTCCTGTAAGCTTGAAGATAAATAAGAGGCCATCTAACTGAGAAACAGCAAAGGCCACAAGGAAGAAGCACACGAGCCTTTGAGATCACGGGGTGTTGAAGGGATCAGGTATCAGGCATCAAAGACCCCCAAAAAATCATAGCATTGTGAATGAGGGGGAGTGTGGAGTGGGGATCCAGGGCCCATCTGTGGGCAATTGGCCATCCCCTTGCAGAAGGCCCACGGGGGAAAGAGGAGCCGGTTAGGGTGCAGTGTAGCAATGATGAAACATACAATTTTCCTCTAGTTCTTGAATGCTTTCCCTGTCCCCCACCTCCGCCCACTATCATGATCCAAATTCTACCTTAGAAATCAGGTTAGACCAGAGGATGTACACTGGTACAGATAGGAACTGGAAACACAGGGAATCCAGGACAGATGAACCCCTCAGGACCAGTGGTGAGAGTGGCAATTCTGGTAGTGGGGAGGGAAGGTGAGGGAGAAAAGGGGAACAGATTACAAGGATCTACATATAACCTCCTCCCTGGGGGACGGACAGCGGAGGAGTGGGTGAAGGGAGATGTTGGACGGTGTAAGACATGACAAAATAATAATAATTTATAAATTATCAAGGGTTCATGGGGAAGGGGGAGCGGGGAAAGAGGGGGAAAATGAGGAGCTGATACCAAGAGCTCAAATAGAAAGAAAATGTTTTGAGAATGATAATGGCAACAAATATACAAATGTGCATGACACCACAGATGTATGTATGGATTGTGATAAGAGTTGTATGAGCCTCCAATGAAATTATTTTTTAAAAGCAAAAATAAATTTAAAAAATTTTTTAATTTAAATAGAACACAAACACTGGGGAAATTTTTGGTAATGAGATATCAGACAAGGGACTAATCTCTGATCTCCACATAAAACTGAAGCACTGCAACAATAAAAAGGTGAACAATCCAATTTTTCAAATTGGCAGAGAACAGGAACAGACAATTCACCAAAGAAGACATGTAGGCCACCAAAAAAATATGAAGAAATAGTCATGATCTATAGCCATGTGAGAGATGAAATCAAAAACAATGATGATGTAATGCCACACACCAGATTTGATAGCAAACTTAAAAAAAATAAGCAGAAAATAACAAATTCAAGAGAATATGTCATAAAACTGGAAATTTACTGTTGTAACTGTAAAAGTAGACTAAGAACAGACTACAAAGAAGGAATAGGCTGTACTCTGCAGAGTAATAAAACACTGAAAAATGTATGGGTATCAGTGAAACATTGAAATATACTAAAAACTTACTGAATAACAGCAAAACGGGGAGGGAGGGGGAAAAAGAGGACTTGATGCAAAGGGCTTAAGTGGAGAGCAAATGTTTTGAAAATGATTAGGGCAAAGAATGTACAGATGTGCTTTATACAATTGATGTATGTATGGATTGTGATAAGATTTGTATGAGTCCCTAATAAAAATTTTTTTTAAATAGCAGCAAAACATTGTCCGAGGTGATACCATAATATGATCCCCTCAAGTCAGAAAGCTCTTAAAATATGTTTGAGGAATAGTAGAGTAGACCATAATGAATTAGAGGGAGTAAAAGCTACAGGCATAAAACCTTCTTTTGCTGATGGAGCATGACTTAAAATGAGAAGAAACGGCTGCAAATATCTGTTACTAATTGGAACTTGGAATGTGAAAACTATGAATCTGAAAAATTGGAAGAGGTCAAAAATTAAGAGGAACACATAAGGATAGATATGTTAATGATCCAGAATGAATTGGTATAGGCCATCTTAAATCAGAAAATATTATTGTTATTATGCCAGGAATAACAAATTTAAGAGCAATGGCAATGCATTCATTGTCAAAAATAACATTTCAAGATTTATCTTTAACTACAATGTTATCTGTGATAGAACAATATATTTCAGCATACAAGGAAATCCAATCAATCCAACTATTATTTAAATGTATGCACCAAATACTAAAGGTATTCAGGAAGAAATTGAAGAATTCTGCCAACATCTTCAGTCTAAAATTTATCAAATATATAATTAAGGGGCATTGATAATTATTGGTGAATGGAATGCAAAAGTTGGAAACAAAGAAGAAGGAACAGTAGTTGAAAAATTGGATCTTGGTGATAGAAATGAAGATGGCAGTTTCATGATAGAATTTTTCTGTATCATTGACTTAGTCATCCCAAATACTCTTTTTCAAGGACACAAATGGAGAGTATACATGTGGACATCTCCAAATGGAATTCACAGAAATGAAACCGAATATCTCTGTGGGAAGACATGGTGGAGAATCTCTATATCAGCAGCTAAAATAAAGGCAGAGGTTGGCTATGGATCAACTGTTCATATGCAAATTCAAATTGTAGCTTGGGAGCCCAAAAAGCACCAGAGGTATATCCTATCTGAATTTTGAGAGCATCTTCCAGAATAAATTTGATAGATTGACAGAAGACTTGATGAGTTGTGGGATGACATCAAGGAAATGATACATGAAGAAAACGAAAGATTTTTTAAAAGAGAGAAGGTAAATGTCAATGGTAGAAGAGACTTGAAACTATCTCAGAATCATAGAATAACTAAGGAAAATGGGGAAAGGATGACATTAAAGAGATGAACAGAATATTTTAAAGGGTAACTTGAGAAGACAAAGAAAAATATAATGAAATGAGTCAGCTAAGACCTTGTGTAAGACAGACACAAAGGAAGAACACGCTCAGCATATCTTACACTGAGAGAACTCAAGAAAATATGCAAGCCTTGAGTTGAAATACTGAAAGATTCTACAGGCAAAATGTTGAACAAAATTCTATGAGCAAAATACAGGAATATCAAAAGAAGATGGAAATGCACAGTCACCATACAAAAAATAACTAGTGGACATTCAACCATTTGAAGGGGTAGCATATGATCAAGAAAAAATGATACGAAAGGAAGAAGTTCAACTGGCACTGAAGACATTGACCAAAAACAGCCTCCAGGAATTGATGAAATATCAATGGAAATGTTTCACAAGCTGAGGAAGCACTGGAAGCACTCACTCATCTATACCAAGAAGTGTGGAAGACAGATACTTGGCCAACTAACTGAAAGAGATTCATATTTGTACACTTTTCTGAGAAAGCTGACCCAAGAGAATGCTCAAATTAGAGATCAATACCATTGGTATCACATACAAGAAAAAATTACTGAAGATCATCCAACAGTGCTTACAACAGTACATTGACAGGAAGCTGATCGAGATTCAGGCCAGATTCAGAAGAGGACATGGAACAAGGGATCATAGCTGATATCAGATGGACCTTGGATAAAAGAAAAGAATACCAGAAAGATGTTTACTTATGTTTTTATTGACTATGCTTGGGCATTTGACTGTGTCGATCATAACAAACTATGGATATTAATGAGAATAATGGGAATTCTAGAAGACTGCATTGTGCTCATGTGGAACTTGTACATGAATTGAGAGACAGTTGTGTGAAAAGAACAAGGCAATACTGCCTGGTTTAAAATCAGGAAAGGTGTGTATCAAGGCTATATCCTGTTATCATACTTATTCAAACTGATGCTGAGTAAATCATGAGAGAATCTGGATTATATTAAGAACAATGTGGCAATAGGATTGGATGAAAGTTTATTAGGAACCTGTGATATGCAGATGACACCACCTTGCTTGCTCAAAGTGAGGAAGACTTGAAGCACAATCAATGCATAAGGAAGCAGCAGTCAAGAGATCCAATGACATATTGCATAGTGTAAATCGGCTGCACAAGGTCTGTTTAAAATGGTGAAAAGCAAGGGTGCTATTCTGAAGACGAAGGTGAGCCTGACCCTCAAGCCATGGTATTTTCAATTGGCTCATATGTACTTTAATGTTCGACATTGAATAAACAAGAACAAAGAAGAATGGATTCATTTGGAATATGATGCTAGTCAAGAATATTGAAAGTATTATGAGCTGCCCAAAGACAAACAAGTCAGTCTTGAAAGATGTGCAGCCAGAATGTTCCTTAGAGGCAAGGATAACCAGAAAATGTCTCAAGTACTTTGACCATGTTATCAGAGAAGAACTGTCCCTGGAGAAGGACATCAGGCTTGGTGAAGTTATTGGGCAGCAAAAAAAGAGGAAAACCCTCAAAAAGAGAATTGACACAATGGCTGCAGCACTGCACTCTAACATAAGACCAATATTGAGGATAACGCAAGACAGTACTGTTCATTTTCTTGTACCTAGGGTCATGATGATTCAGAAAAGACCCAATGGTCCCTAACATCAAGTATAAAACTGTACAACCACTTTGAAAGGTGGTATAGTTTTCTCAAACAGCTGCGAATGAAAATTAGCATAGGACCCAGCAACCCCTTTTCTAGGTGCATGCCCCTAAAGAAACAAGGAGCAAAGCACTAGCAGATATATGCATACCTGTATTCATCACGATACTATTCACAATAGCAAGAACATGGAAAGAACCAAGGTGCCCATCAGTGGAAGAATGGATAAATAAGCTTTGGTACAAACAGACAGACCATGGAATACTAAAACTTACTAACATCAAGTCAATGACTACTCACAGCAACCCTATAGGACAGGGTAGAACTGCTCCTGTGAGTTTCTGAGACTGTAACTGTTTACAGGAGTAGAAATCCCTGTCTTTTTTCAAGAGTAGCTTGTGGTTCTAAACTGCTGACCTGGTGTATTGCAGCCCACGGAAAAAAACACTTTGCCACTAGGGGTCCTTATGGAATACTCTATATTGTGAAAAATAATGATTAAACTGTAAAGCACTTCATGACATGAATCTATTGATACTACTGCCCTTGGTTCTGCAGGCACAGGTTTATTCCAGATAAAAGGTATTTAATGATGCCACAGAGATCAGTGCATCAACATGCTGCAGACAAATAACTAGACTCGGGCAATCCACTTACCTGAGTCTAGTTAGCGTGCCTTATTTGTAATTTCTGAGGGGATATGCTGCTGGGCTAGTTAAATTCAAGGCACATAGGGCAGCTCAGAAGTTTATGGTGAGTATTTTTCTGAGGTTTATTCTATTTTAAAATATATTTTTTCTGCTTTCTTTAAAATTGAGGCTTTTCTCTATTTGTTCATTGCTGGCAGGTCCTTTTTTTGTTTTCACTTTGTAAGTATTTCTCTACAGGATGTCAGGATGGGTTCATCTATGAAGACAGGAATTGGGTTAATATTTACCATAGGGCATGGAAGGGGTGTGGGAAAATAGGAATTCAACAGCAAGAAGTACAAGAAGGAATAAAATGTTATCAAGTTTATTGTAGTCATGAATGTACAACTCTCCTTAATACTATTGAACTATTACATTTTATGATATATTAATAGTATCAATAGCACTATCAATTTTTGAAATGGAAAACAACATTGATGGGCAATAGGTCAGGATTTTTGAGCCTTGGATGTTTTTTCATCACTTTAATATACATACTCTTTCTTTGCGCATATCAAAATCTGTCCTACAAGAATTTTGTTGGAAAATCTTAACCCATACACCCTACAGTCCTGATTGCGACCCTTCAGATTTCTTTGTCTTGTCCTTAAGTAAAGGCTTCCCCTTTTATCCCAAATACCTGATTATTCTACCACATTGATATCATTATACAACTGTTTCTTGTTTATTTCAGCATTTGACAATGCTTTGAAGCTATGCATGTGGTGACCTAACAGAATGCTCAAACTATAGAACACAATTGTTGATATCACATGCAAGTAAAATTTTGCCTAGGATCATCCAAAAATGGTTGCAGCAGTACACTGACAGGAAGCTGCCAGAAATTCAGGCCACATTGCGAAGAGGATGTGGACAAGGGATATCATTGCCGATACCAGGTGGGTCTTAGTTGAAAGTGGAGAATTCCACGAAGATCTTTACTTGTGTTTCATTGACTATGCAAAGGCATTTGTGTAGACCATAATAAACTGTGGACAACCTTGAGAAGAATGAGAATTCCATAACACTTCGTTGTGCTCATTTAGGACTTGTACATGGATCAAGAGACAGTTATGTGAACAGAACAAGGGAATACTACAGAGTTTAAAAATTAGGAAAGGTATGCATAGGGTTGTATCTTCTCACCATATTTGTTCAATCTATTTACTGACCAAATCATTGGGGAAGCTGGATTATATGTAGAAGAATGTGTCATCAGCATTGGAGTAAAGCTTATTAACAATTTGTGATATGCCGGTATCACAGCCTTGCTTGCTGAAAATGAATGTGTTCTTTTAGAGTTCTTTAGAGACACAAATCCACAGAAACGCATATATAACTGAGAACTATATATAAAGGTTAAGTGCACATCAAGAAAACATTCAAACCCAGTGCCGCCCAAGCCCACAAGTCCAACATTAAACCATATGTCCAACACCAATCCACAAAGTCCTCCTACATCTCACAAAACATACACTATGATGCCGTCTGCAGGAGGAAAGCCAAATCTGTGAATGTGTAAGCATCTCAGCACTGGCAGTGGTCTACACATGGCTGCTCCAGCACCCAGGGCTGCATCAGGGTAGGTCCACGTGGCTTCTCCTTTGGGATGTCTTGCAGTAAGTGAGCCTTGCCAGTTGAAGCAGGGAACTGGCTAAGGCAGCTGCACCCTGGTCTGACCAGAAGAAAGCAAGAGCCCAGAGAACTAGAAAGGCGAGGTTCATGGAGCCATTTATCCCTCTGCCCTTCATTTAACCCCACATGTGTTTATTGGCCATGTTGGCACAATAAACTAACTACCTCAATGAAAAACTAGAGCACTTTTTGATGAAGATCAAGGATTGTAGCCTTCAGTATGTATTTCAACTCAATGTTAAGAAGACCAAGATTCTCACAATTAGATCAATAGTCAACATCATAATTGGAGAAAAGGATAATTGCCATGGATTTTGTCTTACTTGGATCCACAATCAATGCTCATGTAAACAGCAGTCAGGATATCAAAAGAGACATTCCATTAGGTAAATTTGCTGCAAAAGACTTCTTTAGCTTATTGAAGCGCAAGGATGTTACTTTAAGGAGTAAGGTGTGCCTAACCCAAGCCATGGCATTCTCCATTGCATCACATGCATCTGAAAGTCAGACATAGAATAAAGAAGACCGTTGAATGGCCTATACCTTTGAATTGTGGTGCTGACGAAGAATATTGAAAGTGCCATGGACTGCTGAAAGGACAAATTAAGCTGTCTTGGAAGAAATATGGCCAGAATGCTCCTTAAAGGTAAGGATGAAGAAACTTGGTCTTACATACTTTGGGGATATTGTCAGGAAAGTCCAGTTCCTGGAAAAGAACATCATGTTTGGTAACATGAAAGGGCAGCAAAAAAAAAAACCAGGAAGGCAATCAAAGAGATAGATTGACATAGTTGCTGCATCAATGGGTTCAGGAATAGGATCAGTTGTGCGAATGCCACAGGACAATAAAGTATTCATTCTGTTGTGCATAGAATTGCTATGGGTCAGAGCCGGCTGGATGGCTCCTAACAATAACAACACTGCTTGAAAATTGGACTAGAGGAGTGAATTCAGTTACAGACACAAAGGGTGACTCAGTACCACAGTGGCTGCTCACAATTCCTTCACTGTAGAGATAAATTAATCTCTGAGCAAAATGGCAGACATAAGCTATTTTCAACTCTTGAGATTTGATACTTCAATAAGTCAAATGATAATGACAAAGCAGATATGCATCTTAACTGCTCACAGATTCTCAGTTTTCTGTGGAATTGGCAATCTTTACTTAACCACTACTCTTGTGCCTGTTTTTTAATGCTATTCTCTATCTACTTGTGCAGTTGAAAGACTACATTATTTATAATTATTTTTCTTGATTAAGATGACTAATGAAACAAAGGATACTAATGAATAAATAAAATGCATACCCACAAATAAAAAGGAAAATGACTGCAGTAAAAGCAAGATGCACTTCCACCTCTACATTCTATCGTTCTGACAGAATTAATCAGTTAATGAAAGAAATTTAATTGAAAATGGACAAAGTAGATTTATGTTAAAAAGTCCTTAACCTCTAGTGGTTATAAAGGTGATATAATCCATTCAGTTTGCTCTAGGGTGTTGAAGTTGCATCAGCAGATAGATTAGTTGGTTAATTGATTCAAAGAATAATAACAATGGTATATATTAGTAAATAGAGAAAATATATATCTAATCCATTGAAAACTCATCTTAGACTTCATTTAATGTTATATAAAATTGCAAGGTTAACTTTAAAGTAAATGAAAATATATAAATGGAATGGGAAATGTTTCCCAAGCACTAATTTGGAAATAGAAAGCAGTTATAGATTACATAGTTTACATTAACCATATACAATTAAGTTTAATTCAAGAAACACATAAGTTTTATAGGGTTGTCATTTTGTTCAGTTTTTTCCTTTTATAATGCTGTTAAAACTTGTTTTTCTATATGAAAATGAATCATATAACAGTAAATATTTTCCAGATGTAAAATTCTGAAATATTTTTTATATGGAGGCCCTATATAGTGACCTTAACTGGGAAATCTTATAATTTGATCAGCACCAAAGTACTTTCAACATAATTTGCTTATAAATAAGAACTTAAGGTTTTAAGTAAGCAAGAGTTAAATACACTTGTAAGATTCTGATACTATAACTACACTCCCCAAATGACTTACCGCATATACTTGAGTGTGAGCCAACCCGAATATTCGCCAAGGCACCCACTTTTACTGTAAAAACTGCATTAAAAATGTGCTAAAATCTTCGCTTATACTTGAGTGTATGTGGTAAATGCATGAAAGCATTCACTCACTGTCAATATTGGTTAAGTATTCAAATGTTGACCAAAAAATTGATGAATCAAAACTACCAGCAGCTCCATGGGCGAACATGCCTGGCAATCTGCTTCCCAAAAGATGTACAGCCTATGAAACCATAGGGGGCAGTTCTACTCTATCTTATAGGGCTGCTATTAGCCAGAAGCCATTTTAAAGGCATGCAGTGACAACAGCTTTCCAATTAAACAATTGTTGAAAGGAAAAGAGACATTAAGGCAGCAAAATAATTCAGAGAAGTTCAAAAAGACATAATAAGATGATGGGAAAGAACAAAGCGAAATTTTGAAGCAGGAAATGTTTATCTGAAATATCCTATGCATTCTTGGCCTTTGTTTCCTTTCCCTGCCAGAGTTCTAGGGCTTTCTTGCTGATCAGGCCTACCCTGAGGCTTAGAGCAGTGATTCTCAACCTGTGGGTCGCGACCCCTTTGGGAGTTGAACGACCCTTTCACAGGGGGCACCTGATTCATAACAGTAGCAAAATTACAATTATAAAGTAGCAATGAAATTAATTTTATGGTGGTGGGGTCACCACAACATGAGGAACTGTATGAAAGGGTCACAGCATTAGAAAGGAGGAAAACCACTGGCTTAGAGAATAAGAGCAATTCATGCAAAGTTAGTAATAGCTGTCAGGAGACTTTTTCCCGGTATCTTTACCCTCTCAACATTTTAAATCGTAGACATGTATGGTGGCAGTGAATTACTTGATAAGGTCCTGCTAAGTATAGTGCTGAATGAATAAGTGGGGCTATGGGAATAAAATTCTTATGGCCCACCAAGCAGAATGGACAGCTTGCTACTAATGCAGATAAGGTACATGAACCATTTGTGGGCCTGAGAGAACAAAAATAAGGTTTATTTCACTGTAACAAGGGAATTAGTTTTACAACCCCACTTGGCTTAAAGGGAAAGTGAAGAAAAAGAGGACAGTGACAGGCAATTGAACAATAGTTGAGACAGCAGGAACCAAGAGATGGCCACAAGAATTGCCGTAGGGCTTGCCAATCCACAAAGTTGAGTTTCAACACTTGCTCCAAAGAGCATGCTACTCAGATGCAGAGCCTGAGAAGAAACCACTCTGATCAAAATTTGTATCTTGAATTACTTCTTTCACTTCTGAGTTATTACTGATCCCAAGGTGTACTCTGTTAATCACCCCTAGTAAACCACTTAACTGTAAGTTTGATTTGTTACTTCTATGAAACAATGCAGCACTTTATAGAAACCAGAAATCAGAAGGGAAGGCAATTATGTTAGAGATGATGAATTGTTTATATTAGAGATGATAGTGATAGAACAGTTTGGAGAAGTTAGATATTTAGGACATTTCTTACTTCTGACTCAAGAGAAACCAGTTTTTTCCCCAATCTTTATAAATGAAATTATCAACTTAATCGTTAGGCCAGTTTTCATAAATCTGGATTCCATAAACTAGTAAATATCTTTTTAATTTTTGAGTATGTATGAAAATACTAATCAATTCACTGAATTCTTTTGGTAAGAACTTTAATATAAATTTCCATAAAACACCATCAATTTCAAAAGGAAAAGACATTTTTAAAAACAAAAACTGCATAAAATTTGTTCTATGAAAACTCTTTACATTTTATTTTCTTATTATGCCAACATTTCAGTCTTTTCTGTAACACTCTTACTATTCATATGCAGTTATTAAGATCTGCTTGGATATCACTGGTCACAGAAAATCTACTATGCTGAGATATCCCATTCCATTTTTGGTCATCTGTAATTTAGAAATTTTTGCTAAAATACAAAGTCTGTATACCTTTAATTTTCATAAATTAATTTTTCTTCCCCTCAGGAATCATAAAGTTCAAAGTGAATAATTTTGTTAAAATTTGACAATAGATGCTTGAAGCTCTCTGTTCTGCTCCAAGTCATTTCCAGTCTTTGCTACAAACATGGAATAATCTCCCCACAAGACTATATCTCCATTTTCTTTAGCAACCCTTCCTATATTGTGGCCTTTTGTCAGCAGCATCATCTTGGTTGATCTCCTACTATTTACAGTCTTAAAAAAAACCTGACTTGATTTATTGATTGAATGCAATTACATCGCTGAATAAATTTTAATTTGTCAATAATCCTCTTTGAATGTGATACTAATAACTGGGTTAAGACCTTTAGAGTCCCTATATGTAAAAAACATCTTGGTGCCTTTCCTGTAGCATTCCATATATAATATAATGTCAAATGTAACTAAAGAAAAATTATACACATATATGTATATATTTTGATGCCATATTTCGCTGGTGATATAGTGGCTTAAATATTGAGTTGTTGACCAAAAGGTTGGTAATTTGAGCCCACCAGCTGCTCTATGAGAAAAATGATGAGGTTATTGTTCTCATAAAAATTTATAATCTGTGTAACCCTGAGGAGTAGTTTTACTCCGTTCTGCTGAGTTGCTTTGAGTTGGAATTCACTAAATACCCAGTAGGTTTGATTTTGAAATGGAAAAATCATCAATTCAAAGTCACCAACCACTCCAGGGTTTCCATAAAGATTGTTGTTGTTGTTGTTAGGCGCCATCATGTCTGTTCCAACCTTATGCACAACAGACAAAACAGAAAATATTACACAACCCTGTTGTATCCTCACAATTGTTCCTATGCTTGCAGGTCTTCCTCTTTTTCACTGTCCCTCCAGTTTACCAAGCATGATGTCATTCTCCAGGAACTGGTTTCTCCTGACAATATGTCCCAAGTATGGAAGACCATATCTTGCCATGCTTGCCTCAAAGGAGCACTCTGGCCTACATCTTCCAGTGCAGTTCAATTTGTTCTTTTGGCAGTCCGTGGTATTTTCAATATTCTTCTCCAGCACCACAATTCAAATGCATCTATTCTTTGGGCTTCCTTATTTGATGTCCAACTTTCACATGCATATGATGCAATGGAGAATGCCATGGCTTGGGCCAGGCGCACCTCTTTCCTCAAAGCAACATTCTTTCTTACCAATACTCTAAAGAGGTGCTTTGTAGGAGATTCTTGACTCTTGTCTCTTGACTGCTGTTTCCATGAGCATTGATTGGATCCAAGTAATACAAAATTCTTTACTATTTCAACCTTTCCTCCATTTGTCATGATGTTACCAATTGGTCCAATTGTGAGGATTTTCATTTGACTGTCATACTGTGGTCATATGTGTGTTACTGTGCTGCTGGGAGATATGTCACTGGTGTTTCAAATGCCAGCAGAATCATCCAAAGTAAACAGATTTCAGGGGAGCCTCCAGACTAAAAACAAATAACAAAGTATGACTTGACTCCATTTTGGGTGAACGCTGGTGTAAACCTTATGCAGAACTTTCAAACACTGCCATATACTGAAAGTCGTAAGGATTACAGCCTAAGGAACCCTATGGAGCAGTCCTACTCTATTACATAGGGTCAGTATGAGTCGAAATCTACTATATGACACACAAAATGATGTACATAACACTAAATATATAATTGTTTCACTCAGAACTGAGCCCAGTATTCAAGGTGTGGTATGATGCTCCTACAGCAAAGCAAAACGATCATGTCGTGATCTTCCTTAGAAATTGTGCCTTAGTAACAGGGGCAGCACAAAGTGCATCTTTAATCAATAAAATAGCCCAATCTGTTAAATAACTTAATTGGTTATTGTTTACTGACTAGGATAGATGTTTGACTAAATACATATTATCATCCTGAAGACTTGCAATATTCTCCATGGTTTCATTCTTTGCACATGCTGAATAATTCATCTTAATGTACTTTCTTAAAGTTTTGTGTGAAAAGTAATAACACTTTCATTTCAACTTTAAACTCTTTTCAGTGTAGGTGGCATAGTGGAATATGTGTTGGGCTGCTAACAAGAAGCTCCATCGTTAAAAAAAATACCTCTTTTCTTATACACTTTAATTTCTGAGAAAAAAAATCCTACCACTTTGGGTCTGTTGGTGTGTGGAATTTTTCTGCGTTGTTGATTAATTTTTTATGTTTTCTATTCTTTTGAAAATATACAACTCATACCATTCCTTTGTTATATTTAATTGCACAGAATACCTTTAACGATACTCATGCTTTTGGAGAATATACTCAAACATTCCAGATAAAGAACCATAAAAGACAGAAAGAAAATATTAAATGACATTTATGAAAATAGGTAATTTTGCTTCAGAATTTATCTTTTCTCAAAACCTAATATAAGAATTTAAATTTCCAAAGATTTCTTAATATGCACATGTTGTTAATAATATCGATTATTAATAATTTTATAACATGAAAGAAAATAGCTTACTTATAGTAAAACTTTTTAAAGAAAAAGATGATTAGAAGAAAAGAAATAAAAGCAGACTTTGGCAGTGAATCTATCACGAGTCATTTTAAAGAAAATCTGAAACATACTTTGTCAAATTATTGCTGCCCCAAAAGGAGTTTTGGATAATATGAAATTTAGACCTTTGTTTTGTTCTCATATAGTTGTTTTGTAAAATAGGGATAATTATAGTACTTGCTCTTACTACCTTACAGGGTTTTTGTCATTTCCATTGAAATAAGAATGTCTTTCTTTTTTTATTTTTATTATTAGTCATTTTGTTGGGAACTTTTATAGATAATATAACAATCCATAATTCAGTTAGATCAAGCATAAGTTTACAATTGCTAACACCATCAGTTTCAAAGCACTTTATTTCTTCTTGAACTCTTTGATATCAGCTCCCCTCCTTCCCCCATCCTAGCCCCCAGGAACCCCCCTTATTACTATATTATATATTATTTGCCATGTCTTACAGTACACTAGTCAATGTATCCATTCACTTGCAATTCTGTTACTCATTCCCCTCCAGTGGGGTTATATGGTTATAATTACTATCAACTCTCCCTTCCCCCTCTTTACCCCCCTCTTCCTGTATCCTCAGGGAAACATTATTCCTGTTACTGCTTTTGAAGGATTATCTGTCTTGGCTTTCATGCTTGGAACACTCTTAATTATACAAATGAACATAAACAGGTCTAACAAGTTTAATGAGGTAAAACAAAGACCATAATTGTAAGGGGAGCAAATATTAAAGAATTAAAGCAGTGGTTCTCAACCTGTGGGTCGTGACCCCTTTTGAGGTCGAACAACCCTTTCACAGGGGTTTCCTGATTCATAACAGTTTCAAGATTACAGTTATGAAGTAGCAACAAAAATAATTTTATGGTTGGGGGGGCACCACAACAGGAGGAACTGTGTTAAAGGGTGGTGGCATTAGGAAGGTTGAGAACCACTTGAATAGGGCATAGTCATGTGTTTCATCAGTGCTATACTGCTCTCTAGCTTTATCAGCCCTTCCATGTAGCCCTTCTGTGAAGGCCTGTCCAATTATCTTACAGGTGGGTTTGGTGTATCTACTTTGTCCACGCTCCTTCAGAACAATTTGATTGCTTGATTTTGGACTTCTGATACTTATTCCCATCGACACTGATCATACAGGCTGGTGTGCTTCTTCCATGTGAGGAATGTCTTTCTGACCACTCTGCAAACAACATTAGACTTCCAATTATAATACTGAGAGAAGCAATCCTATTTCCCCACTTATTGCCACTATTTTTAATATCTTTCAAACATATTACACTGTAAGATCTTTGAGGGAAGGAACTATTATTATTGAGTATTCTACATCTCCCACAACTTGCAGTGTTTGAAACAAAATATCAATAAGTATTAGAGAAATAAAACCTTTTGCAAATTTGTTACTGTTATATTCTATTGCAAGTGATGACAAAGTTATATTTGAAAGCAAAATAATTGATTTAAATGTAATCATAATCTTGTGATTTTAAATGATAAAATATCAAAACAGCCAGTTAAGTCGGTGCATTCAAATAAATTGAATTAATGTTATCCTTTTTGTGTTCAATTAAAATATCATTTTATTGGACCTCTTACAGTTCTTATACATCAATGGTATCAAGCATATTTGTACATATGTTGCCATCATTATTTTCTAAACATTTACTTTCTATTGAGCCTTGGTATCCCCTCCCCATGACCTCTTGATAAGTGGTAAATTATTATTATTTTCATATATTACACCAACTGCTGTCTCTCTTCCCCTATGTTTCCTGTGTGGTTCATCCCCCTGGGGGTGGGGGTTATATATTGATCATTATGATCAGTTCCTCCTTCCTTCCCTCCTCTCCCCACCTTCTTTCTGCCTACCCGCCTGCTATCCCTACTCCCATTTATGTTCCTGGATTCCATGTGTATTGAGTTCTTAACTCTTATCTGTACTTGTGTGCATGCTCCAGTCTAGCCTTCAGTGAAAGACAGGACTGGGGTCATGATAGTGGGGGTAGAGGAAACCTCAAGGAACCAGAGGAATATTGTGTGTTTCATCCGTGCTATCCCTTGTTGGCTCATCCCTTCCTTGTGACCCTTTTATGAGGGGATGTCCCATTGTCTACAGATGGGTTTGGGGTCTATGCTTCAACCCTCTTTGTTCTCAACAATATGTTTTGTTTGTTTGTTTTGGGATCGATGATGCCTGTTACCCAATCCTGTTGACAGGTCATGATCACACAGGCTGATGTGGTTCTTCAATGTGTGCTAGTTGCTGCGCTGCTAGATGGCCACTTGTTTAACGCCAAGCCTTTAAGAACTCGGATGCTGTATCTTTTGATAGCCGAGCTTTTTTCACCACATTTATTTATGTACATGTTTTGTCTTCAGCGATTGTACTGGTAGGGTGAGCATCACAGAATGCCAGGCTGGCATGTTCTTTTATTGAAGAGGACTTGAGCAGGGACTCAAAGTCCATCCACTACCTCATTGTATTGTTAAATAGATATGTGTACATAAGCCAATATCTCAATTTTTGTGAATTAATATGTTTACATATGTAAACACTTATGCTTATACCTCTATCCATAGCTTTTCTTCCTAGATCTTTCCTCTGTTTCCTTTTACCGTCATCCTGCCCCACCACCATTCTTGTCCTTCTTCCACCTCTTAGTAATTCTGCTCAGCTAGATTGCTGCTGCTCCAACACCCCCCAGGATCACTATGTTCTTCTCATTGTTTATTTTAATTCCCTAGTTGTTTCCCTGTCTATGGCATTGCTTGTTCACTGCTCCCTTCCACTACTTCTTCCTCCCCACAAGTCCCTCCAGAACCATTGGTCCTGTTGCTTTCTCCTCAAGCCTGTTTTCCATAACTATCTTATATAAGTAGACAAACTGACAATAACAAAGACCAAACAAAATAAAACAAAAGGTAGAAAAAAGAGAGAAAAATTAAACCATACATAATTCCAGGTCTGTCTGCTGGCCTTCATGGCTATCTCCCAACTGGTCCTTGGGGAATTCCGGGAACTGCCCATCTATGGTAGTTATATAATCTGTTGTTGATTTGAGACTGGTTGGAGTTTAGCCTGGTAATCAGGTCACAGTTTGATGACCTCATTTGGAGCCACAAGATAAAATAGCTGGCTGGAGGTGGAACACTCAACCACTGCCTGGGAGACATAACTGATGATGAGCCTGATGGAGCTACACTGATGCAGCCAGAACCCTGGAACTTGAGGAGTCACATGAAGACTCATCTTTGTCTGAGATACTTCCACTGCCACTGCATGCAAGACTTTCCATCCACTGGCCTGCATTTGGCATCTTTGCATGTGTTGCTTTGAGTCTGAAGAGGAATCTATAGATTGGTATCGGACATATGGGCTAATATCAAACTTATGAACTGATCTGAACTGGACAGGGATGTTTTTTCAATATTCAATTGCTGTTGTATATAAAGCACTTTCTTACATATATACGAGTGTCTATGAATTTGTTTCTCTAGTCTACCTGGACTAACATGGCCTTCTAGCCTGGAGTCTATTTTTGGGGTTTCTCGGGGGGTTGTGGCTTTGCTTTGATCCTGTTACTGATCTGTTATGTTCCTGTCTTGGTTTGCTCTGCTGTGGAGTATTCAAAGCAGACTAACTCCCCACAGTGTGTGAGGGGACATCATGTCTTGAGTTGTTGTTGGCCTTACAGTCCTCTCTGTGCTTAGCAGCTGCATGCAGGTAGGCATCCTCAAGATTTGGTGTGCTGATATAGGGTCTAGACACCCCACCCCTCTCTTTCTTCCTTCTTTGTTTTCTTCCATGTGGGCGTGGCATGCCAGTCCTTCTCCCCAACCTGTAGACTTAGTGTTGTCCTCCATAACACATACTTCTAGACAGGGGTCAGTATGGCTCTGTTTGGGACTTTTCCTGTAGCCCACTCTTTTCATGAATTGTTCCATGTGGTTATGTTGTCCTCAAAGTTTGGTGTGCTGTGGTGGGGGTCTGCATGGATACTCCCAATTCTATGGATACATAATGAATACTCTCCCCTTGGGTGGGTTAATGTACTCCTCCCCCCATGCTTTGTCTCCTCCACCCTTTTCTCCCTCCTCCCCCTCCCCCCCTTAAACCTTTTTTTGTGCTGGAATAACAATGTACCTCCTTGGGTTTGGTCTGACCCCTATACAATGCAAGATAAGGGACTTTTCTTCTATACATATTGTGTTGATTATTCTTACTTCAGGGGATTCATATTGTTCTTCTCCTTTTGTGATTGGCTAACTTCGCTTAGCATAATTTCCTACAACTCTTCCCATGAAACAATGTACTTCTTATGATTAACAGTGCTTTGTAGTATTACATAGTACTCCATTTGTTTTCTATCTATCGATGGAAGTTTAGGTTGTTCCCAATCCTTTGCGACTGTGAGTTGTGCCACAATAAATGTTGGAGCGCCAACGACTGGTCATGATTTATTTCTTACCTCTTCTGGGTCTATGCCCAGTAGAGGGATAGCTCTATCATAAGGTAACTCAATTTCCATTTGCTTTAAATATCACTAGATCACATTCCACAGAGGCTGTACTTATCTCCATTAACACCAGCAATGGAGGAGAGTTTCTATCTCACCACATTCCCTCCAACATTTGTTGTTCTTAGATTTTCTGATTTGAGCTGTCCTCAAGGGCATTAGGTGATATCTCATAGTTGTTTATTTTGGATTTCTCTGGTGGCTAATCACCAGGATCATTTTCTCATATGTTTATTGGCCATTCAAATCTCCTCCATATTGAAACTTCTTTTCAGACCTTTTGCCCACTTCTTGAGGAGGGTTAACTCCCTATTTTGCAAGGTAGGAGGATCTTCTAGATTTTAGTAATAACCCCGTTGTCTGTTGTGTCATTGCTAAAAATCCTCTCCCAGTCTGTGGGTTTTCTCATTACTATCTTGGTGAAGTCTCTGAACATACACAGATGCTTTATCTTTAATATGTCCCACTTGATTTCAGGTTCTCCTGTGTTTGTACCCTTCACTATTGCAGTTAACCTATGTATTCCCTAAGCCAAGGTTCTTATGTTTGTCCATATTCCTTTGTTGATGGTCCTGAAAGGTTGAGGTTTTACTTCTACCTTGAGTTTGTGCTTGTACATGGGGTGAGGTAAGCATCTTGTTTCATTTTTCTACATATGGATATCCATTGTTTCCAGCACCACTTGTTAAAGAGGGCTTCCGTGTCCCACTTGATGCTTTTTGGGCCATTGTCAAAGATCAGTTGTCTATATGCTGATGGTTCTATTTCTGGGTTTTCTGTTCTTTCCCATTGGTCTGAGTATCTGTCCTTATAGCAGTACCAAGCTGTTTTGACCAATATGACTGTACAGTAGATGTTAAATTCAAGTAAGGCAAGCCTTCTGATTTTGTCCTTCTCCTTGAGGAGTTTTCTGTTAATTCTGTCTTTCTTCCTTCTTCTTGTGTAATTGGTGGTCAGTTTTTCCAATTATTTGAAAAATGCTGTTAGTATTTGAATCTGGATAGCATTAAACTTTATAGTGCCTTGAGTAAGATTAACATTTTATTATATTAAGACTTCTGATCCATGACCATGGGATAGTCTTCCATTTGTGGAAATCGTTTTGGGTTTCCTGTAGGTTTCCTTGTATAATTATTTTGCTACTTTTGTATAAATATATCCCCAGATATTTCTATTTGTTCTTGACTATTGTGAAGGGTACTGCCTTCTTGATCTCTTCTTCCATGGTCTCGTCTAATGTATATAACAGATCAATAGATTTCTGATTGTAGATCTTGTGTCCTGCGACTCTTCCACATTCCTCTATCATTGTCAGTACCTCTGTTGTGGAACTTTTGGGATTTTCAATGTATAGCATCATGTCATCTGCAAATAGCAATATTTTCACCTCCTCCTCTCCCAGTTGGATACTTTCAATGTCCTTTCACTGTCTTATGTTGTTACCTAGGACCTCCACTATATTGAATAGAAGTGGGGACATGGGGCATACTTGTCTGGTCCCCATTTTCAATAGGAATGTTTTCGTCTTTTGTCCATTTTCTATGATGTTGGCTGTTCATAGATAACTTGTATTAACTTTGGGGATGTTCTTTCCATTCCTTTCTTCTTGAGTGTCTCAATTAGGAATAGGTGTTAGATGTTATCAAATGCTTTTTCTGCATCTATCGATATTACCATGCTATTCTTATGCTTTTTCTTCTCAATGTGTGTATAATATTGATAGATTTTTGGATGGTAAACCATCGCTGCATCCCTGAAATGATGGCATCCCTGATCCTGGTGGATGATATGTTTTACATACTTTTGTATTCTATTGGCCAATATTTTGTTAAGGACTTTTACATCTATATTCATTAGAGATATCGGTCTGTAGTTCTCTATTCCTGTGGAATACTTGCCTTTTGCAGTATCAAAGTTACACTGGCTTTGTAAAATGAGTTTGAGGATTTGCCATCTTTTCCTATGATCTGGAATAATTTGTGGAAGATTGGTGTCAACTCTTCCTTGAATGCTTGGTAGAAAACTCCTGTGAAGCCAAATGGTGCAGGAGCTTTTTCATTGGTAGTTACTTGATAGCTGAATCTATTTCTTCTTTTGCTATGGGTCTGTTGAGGTTCTTGAACCCTATCTGGGTTAATCTAGAGAGGGATTGTTTTTCTAAGGATTTGTCCATATTTTCCACATTATTTAATTGAACAGAGTACAGATTTACATAATACTTTGTGATTATCCTTTCAATCTCACTTGGGTCCCTTGTGCTTTTCCCTGTTTCATCCTTCATCCTGGCTATTGATGTTTGCTCCTTCCTTTCCTTATTTAGGCTTGCCTATAATATGTCAATTCTGTTGATCTGTTCAAAGAACCAGCTCTTTGATGCATGCATTGATTTTTTGCATTGTTCTCTTGTTTCCCACTCATTTAACTCTACCCTGATTTTTATTGACGTATATAGTCATGTATAAGCTGAGTTTTTCAATACATATTTTATGCAGTTTTGTGGTAATATTTGCTGCCTCTGCTGATATTGAGGTCGGCCTATACTCGAGCATAATTATTTCTTTATCTTTTGCTCTTGGAGGGGTTGTTCTGTTGATTCTGATCTAGTTGCCAGAGGTTTTGTGTTAGTGTATGTCATAAGTCTCTCTTCCTTTTTCATGTTTGCGTTTATTGCTATCAATCTACCTCTGCAATCTGCTTCTGCTGTATCCCGTAGGATTTGATATTTTGTATTCTCATACTCATTAGTTTCTAGTAGCCTCCTAAATTCCTCTTTAATCTGGGCCAGTACCCATTCATGTCACAGAAGATCGTTTTCCATCCTCCAATTTTTTGCTCTTGTTTTTCTGATTATCCTTTTATTGATCTCCAGCTTTATGGTGTGGTGATCCAGGAGGGACATCTGAGTAATCTCTGTATGTTTGAATTTACACAGGCTCAACTTATGCCCCAGTATGTGGTCTATTTTTGAAAATGAGTGTCAAGCACATTTGTGTTATATATTCTTAGGGCTATTACAATTTTTCTCTTTCATTCTTTTTATTTCTAACATGTTGCTTCTAGGTGTCTTGGATTAGGTTTCTGAATGAAACACTGCCTGAATCTCTGTCGTACTTACAAAAATTTCTGCTTATCCCATTATTAAACCACTATGTCATCCTGTCTCATGAAGGATCTTCCCTTTTTCTCTGATCTTTTACTTTACCAAGCATGATATCTTTCTGGCCCCACCTGATGAAATATCTAGAATCCATAAGATAAATTCTCATCATCCTTGCTTTTAAGGGGTCTTCTCTGGTTTACTTTTTCCAAAGACAGATTTGTTGTTTCTTCTGACAGGTCATGCTATATACAATATCGTTAACAATATCATATTCAAAAGTATCAATTATTCCTTTGTCTTCCATCGTTCAGCTTTCTCATGCATATTAGGTGATTTAAAGTACCATCACTTGGGTCAGACACATCTTAATTCTCAAAGTGAAATCTTTGCTTTGTAACACTTTAACAGGGTCTTTTGCACCAAATTTGTCTAGTGCATTATGCCATTTTGATTTCTTCATTGCTGTTTGCATGGATGTTGACTATGGAGCCAAGTATAGTTAATTCCTTGACAACTTTAATATTTCCTTCATTTAGCATAATGTTTATTTGTCTACTATATTGAGTAAAGTCGTGCTGAGGGATGTAATTTTTATCTTCATCAATAAATATTTCAATCCTCTTCATTTTTATCATGGAAAGTTTGTCAGTTGCATATCACAGGTTGTTAATGAGTTCCTCCAATCCTAATGACTTTAAGTACTTGTACTTAACCACTTATAATCAACCATTTTGGATTGAAAGTGACTCTAAGAATGGGTTCCCTGCCCCATTTTCTTCATAAATTTATTGCCTATTTGTGGCCTCAAATACTGGTACACCATTATGACAACAATCTGAAGGGACCCAATGACTAAACCAGAAGACTGCCTATTTTGTGAGAGATGTTGTTCAAAATCCAAACCTATCTGCTACTATCTTCCCTGTATACCTTCATCCATACCACATAAATGCATTTATTCCCATAATGAGCAGAATGGCCTCAGTAACAAAAATAATTCTAGAAACCACTACCTTTGTCTACAATTTATTATTTTTGCTATTACACAGTATTGTTTTATAATATACAACAATTGCATCATGTAATATTTTAAAACATCTTTTATCTTTTTCAGAAAATTACTGTCTCTGAGGGGTGGTAGAAAATGGCTAATTACTCAAGTATAAGATGACCCAAATATCAGCCAAGGCACCTAATTTTACCACAAAAACTGCATTAAAAATGTGTTGAAAAACTTGGCTTATGCACGAGTATGTACAATATTTAATTTACAAAAACTAAAAAGATCTTTCAAAGTTTAATCACAAAGGAGGGTAATGATGACCTCTGGTAGCTAGTTTAATGGATTAGATAAAAGTACTTTATTTTTATTCTTTATAGGGAAGTACATAAAGTCATAGAGAATATTATACCAGGAAATATGAAGGATTTATATCTGAAATAAGGAGAAGAAATGTACCTTCTGAATTAATTTGAAATCTGAGAAAATTATCAGTCATGTTATTATAGAGAGGATACATGCTAATAATTCATTATTTTATTTCAAACTTAGCTTATCATAAATATTCCCTATGACACAGAATAACTTTTATTGTTTTACAGGTTGTTTCAAAGCAAGATCAACAGTGTAGGTGAGTGACAACGTGAGCTGCATAATAATGATTCCCAAGGGAAATCAGCCTTAGGACACTGATTCCCAAGGGAAATCAGCCTTAGGGTTATGCATATATAGGCCTTTATTCAAATGGAAAAGAAACACATTCAAAATTCATTTGTTGTCTTGTTAAGACCATCAGCCTCTTTATTGATAGTTAATTCAAACACATAAGCAGGCTTAGAAAAGTAACACAACTGAAATATAATCTACTGACTCTTCTAAACTAAGCTAAAAACATTTAGCATCTTTCATCCTAAAAATATGAATTAATTGTATATAATAGAATTTATGTTAATATTTTGGGTCAGTTACATAATTATGTGCCAGAAGGAATGACAGTCCTATTCAGTTTGTCATAAAAGATAGAATTAATTGGAAATCACAGAAACTAATTGTTTTCATTTTTCCTGATACAACAAAGTATACAAGGTATGAGTATAAACGGCATCAGTTCAATAGGTTTATTAAAGTTAAATCAATGGAGATATTGAATTTTCTGCGCAATTCATTGACAAACATTCATTTATAGCATTATTTTTTCTTACAGTGCATTAATTTTGAAATTTGATAGCTAATTGAAATAAGGAAAATATTCACATTGGTAAAATGTAGGTGAAAATTGCTATTTAAAATAAATACCATGATTTTCATATGTTAGACAGTCTTCACAAGCCCTTCCCTATGGACTTGTTGGTAAACTGCCACACCCATATATAGTGCTAGAACAATTCATGCAGCATTAACTTCCCTCGTGTTGGCATTGTGTGTTGTAGCATTGGCTCAATTTTTTGGTCTCTCTTTTCTTTAAGCACTGTAGATTTATAACTTTTAATATTTCTTCCTACTACTAGTGCATGCATATTTCCTTTCAAAGTTTTTTGTGAGGAAGGGTAATTATTTCTTTAGGGGAATAAATTAATTGTGTTGAACAAAAGCAAAATTCATTCTAAATAAAAATCTGAGATGGTAGACATAATCATATATACTCTGCAATTAAGTACATCATTATGCTTGTCAAATACTCTACTTTGTCCTACTTTGCTTCTAATAATACATTCATATACCCTTTTATGTGTATTGAAAGGTTGACTCAGAACATATCCCTGGATATTGAAATTGTTAGAGGTACGGAGCTTTTGTTTCAAATTACCTTCTGGTGTTTTAAGTACTATCATCTACATCTTTCAAAGTTCATCACAAACTCCATTATATATATTCAAACTATAGAAGAACAAAGTTCTTAGTAGACTCAATCACAAATACAAGGAATCATGAGTTTAGAAAGGAATCTTAGAAATCACTAGTAAAGAATGGCATTTTCATACATGTATTGGCAAGTTATAAGTTTCTAAGTTTTTGAATTTAAATTTTGCCTATGTTCTTTCCTTTTCTATCACAGGAAGTGTTAGTCATCAAAAGAACAGAGACAAAGAAAAGAATAGTTCAAACAGTATAAAATACATAGACTGTTTATACAGCATATATCAACCTTACAAAAAGTACTCATTTGATAGTTTAAGATGAGACAATCAGTATTCAAAAAAAGGAGTATACAAACCTTAAAAAACAAACAAAACTACAATTACATTGCCACTTAAATTGTTTTTACCCTTATCTATTGCTACATGGCTTCGTGTTCCACAATCCTATGAACAACAGAACAAAATACAGCCCTGTCCTGAGCAATTACCCTAATTGTTGTTATATTTAAAACCACTGTTGTAACTACTCTGTCAATCCCTGTCTCAAGGGCTCCCCTCTTTTTTATCCCAGTTACCTTTCTACTTTATCAAACATGATGTCCTTTTTCAGGGTCTAGTCCCACCTGATAGTATATCCAAAGGACATGAGACTACGTCTTGCCATTCTCACATCTAAGGATCATTGTGACTATACAACATCCATGAAATATTTGCTTGATCTGTAAATCCACAATACTTGTAACATTCAATATTCACTTGCAATAATTCAAATGAATTCTTCTTCAGTCTTCTTAATTCAATGTCCAACTTTTACATGCATATGTGGTGGTTGAAAATACCATGACATTCTTGCTCTTCAATGCTTTCAAGAGGTGTTCCGTAGATTTGCCCAATGCAATGCACCGTTTGATTTCTTGACTGCTGCTTCCATGAGTATTGATAGTGATCATCATAAGATGAAATATTTGATACTTTCAACCTTTTCTCAGTTTATCATAGTGTTATCTATTGGACTGGTTGTGAGGATTTTTATTTTCTTTACATTGAGTTGTAATACATACTGAAGACTGCAACACTTGATCTTCATTCAGAATTGATTCAAGTCCTCCTTGAACTTGCAAGGTTGTGTGGTCTGAATATTGTACCTTGTTAATAAACCTCCCTTCAATCCTGGTGCCACATTCTTCTTCATATAGTCCAGCTTCTGGTATTATGTGCATAGCAAACAGATTGAATAATTTTGGTGAAAGGCTATAATAATGACATACACATTTCATATATGTCGTTCTATTTGAACAACTGCCTTTTGGTCCATGGATAGGTTCCACATGAGCACAATGAAATGTTCTGGAATTACCATTCTTGGCTTATGACTAATGAATCTAATGCCTTTGCCTAGCTAATAAAACACAAGTAAACACGTTTCTAGTGTTCTTGGCTTTCTGCCAAGGTACATTTAACGTCATCAATGACATTCCTTCTGCCACATCCTTTTCCAAATTTAGATTCATTTCTGGCAGCTTCTTGTCCATGCCCTGCTGCCACTGTTTTTTCATTATCTCCAGCAAAGCTTTACTTGCATGTGATAGCAATGATATTGTCAAATAATAATATACAAGCTCTGTTGGATCATCTTTCTTGGGATGAGTACAAATATGGAACTCTTTCAGTCAGTTGACCTTCAAATTTCTTGTAATAGATGAGTGTTTCCAGTAGTTCATCAGTTTGTTGAAATATTTGAATTAGTAGTCTGTCAATTACTGAGGTTCTGTTTTTGCTAATGCCTTCAGGGAAACTTGAATTTTTTTCAAAACAATTTTTTATTGGGAGTTAATACAGATATCATATCATTCCATAGTTCAATCACATCAAGCAGTATTCTACAATTGCTACTACAATCAGTTTCAAATCATTCTTTTGGATTTTTTATGTTGGCTCTTCATCATCTATTACATCTTAAAATGGTTGAATGTCAGCCAGTTCTTTGTAGTGCAGTGACTATTTATTCCCTCCATCTTCTTCTGAGCGACCTGCATATTTCACTATATTGCCCATCGAGTCTTTCAATATTGTAACACGAAACTTGAATTTTTTTCTTCAGTTCTTTCAGCTTGATATTTGCTGTGTGTGCTCTTTCTTTGGAGATTTCTAACTCCAAGTCTTTGCACATTTCATTATAATATTTTAGTTGGACTTTTTGAACCTACCTCTGAATTTTTCTGTTCAGTTCTTTTACTTCAGCATTTCTTCCATTTGTTATAGCAGCTATTTAAGTTCAAAAGTGACTTCTTCTGACATGCACTACTTTTGTTTAATGACTCTTTGTGCTTTCTTCATGTATGCTGTTATTGATGTCATCCTACAGCTAGCTCATCAGGTCTTCTATCAAGTAGTTCAATGAGACAAATTTATTCTTGAGATGGGTTATGCAAAAAGTTATATTTTGGCTCTCGTGGGTTTGTTTTAATTTTCTTTAACTCTAACCTGAACTTACATGTGAGCAATGGATAACCTGCTCTACAGTCAGCAACTGGCCTCATTTTGCCTGCTGACCTTGAGCTTCTCCATAGTCGATTTGATTCCTGTGAATCCTGTCCAGTGAAGTCCAAGCCTTTTATGTTGTTGAAAAATAGTTTTTTTCCCAATGAA
Organism: Tenrec ecaudatus; assembly: GCF_050624435.1. Taxonomy (NCBI): domain Eukaryota; kingdom Metazoa; phylum Chordata; class Mammalia; order Afrosoricida; family Tenrecidae; genus Tenrec; species Tenrec ecaudatus. The sequence continues at coordinate 89,059,747 of NC_134548.1, forward strand.
AACATTATTAGCATTTAAAAATTCTACCAAGAGATCTTTATCTTTGTTTCTCTCAAGTCCATATTTTACAATTATTGTTCCTTCTTTGTTGTTTCCAACATTCACAATCCAATTGCCAATCATTATCAATGCATCTTATTTACGTGTTTGATCATTTTCAGACTGAAGAAGTTGGTAGAATTCTTCAATTTCTTCATCACTAGCTTTGGAGTTTGATGCATTAATTGAAAGATAATTGTATCCACTGGGGTTCCTTGTAGGTGTACAGATATTATCCTATCACAGGCTGCATTGTATTTCAAAATAGATTTTGAAAAGTTCTTTTTTCATGATGAATGTGACACTATTCCATTTGAGTGTGTTACTCCATGTAAAATAAACAATGTGACTGTTTCAAACTGGCCAATACCAGTTCATTTCAGTTCCCCAATGCCTAGGATATCCATTTTTATGCATTCCTTTTTATTTTTGATGGTGTCCAATTTTCCCAGAGTTACACTTTTTACATTCCACATTCTGATTATCAGTGCATATTTGCAGTTGTTTCTCCTCATCTTATACAATAAATTGTTAATTAAAAGGGGAATTTGAAGCAACAAAGGCCACATTGAAGAAGCACATCAGCCTGTGTGATCATGAAGTGTCTATAGGATGAGGTATCAGGCACCAAAGAACAAAAAATCATGTCATTGTGTATGGGGGAGAGTTCAGAGTGGAGACCCAAAACCCACCTGTAGACAACTGGTCATTCCCTTACAGAAGTATTGAAGGGAGTAAAAGAGCCAGTCAGGGTGCAGTATAGCACCGATGAAGCATACAACTTTCCTCAAGTTCTTTAATGCTTTTTCCCACCCCCAACCTCTATCTTCATCTCAATTCTACCTTACAAATCCAGCTATACCAGAGGATGTACACGGGTACAGCTAAGAACTGGAAACACAGGGAATCCAGGACAGATAAACCCCTCAGGAACAATAATGAGAGTAGCCATACCAGGAGGGTAAGGGGAAGGTGGGGTAGAAAGGGGGAGCTGATCACAATGATCTACATATGACCCCTCCCAGAGTGACGGACAACAGAAAAGTGGGTGAAGGGAGACATCGGATAGTGTAGGACATGAGAAAATAATAATACTTTATAAATTATCAAGGGTTTGTGAGGGAGGGAGGGAGGGTGGGGATGGAGGAGAAAAAATGAGGAGCTGATACAAAGGGTTCAAGTAGAAAGCAAATATTATGAGAATGATGATGGCAACAAATGTGCTTGACACAATGGATGTATCTATGGATTGTGATAAGAGTTGTACGAGCTCCCAATAAAATGATTTTAAAAAGGGAGCGTGACTTTGAAGGAAATTCAAAACTTAAATGGAGAACTCTGTATTATTAACATAAAAAATATTGCTCCATACTACCTATTACCAAGTGATTTAATGGACCAGTTTGCATATATCAATTTTTATCTTAAAATTTAGGTAAGGACAAATGGATTGTTATGAATTTTCAATCACTACATAGTATCACAGAGTTGCTCTTAAATATTCAAATTAAAAGTAAATCAATGATTTCCATACAGTATTTATAATGGGCTATTGAAAATATATGAAAACAAAAGTTATTATTTATCCATAAATATTTTATTTAAAATTTAAATCTATTGTATATGATAAATTATATAATATAAAACATTAACAAATCAGTATGAACAAACCTTAACAAGTGTAAAGTTTTGGAAAATAGTTTTGACAGGTAGACTGGGATCAAGAAGTTTTTACAGATATATAGGCAGCAAGCCTTTTCTTGTGTACTGTTGTCCTCACCAGCTGAAGGCAAACTGCTTCTGGTTGTACTTTGAAAGCAGAATGGAGAAAAAGTCATTGGCCACAACAAAAACTGCATACCAGATATCAGGAAAGATATTCATTTTCTCAAGCAACAAAACCAAATTTGGAACAGCAATTGCACTTGGAGTTGCCATTTGGTTAAGTTTATGATAATTTACTGTCATTCACTATCATCCACCTGATTTTTAAAAAGGCTAAGTAGGCAAGGTAAATGGGAGTGTGGTAGGGAACACCACCCCTGCGTACTTTAAGTCCTTGATGGTGGCACTAAACGCTGCAATCCCTCTAGAAATGTGCTGTTGCTTTGGGTTCACTACATTCCTAGGCAATGGCAGGTCTAATGACTTCCGTTTGGTTTTTTATGCCGTAATATCCCTTATTCCACATTTCAGAAATCCCATGTGGGAGTTCAGCTAGTTGCTGAGTATGTCTATTCAAAGGATGAATTCTGTAACTGGGGAAATTGCTACAGGATGAGTTTTTAGACCCACTGAATGTTAGAACTCTGTTAAGATTCCATAAATAACTTGACCGCCAAACACTCCCACTCTAACTGATGGATCTTCACAATGTTTTGGGTCTCCTAGGATGAATGCCAATTCAGAGCCAGTGTCCAGTAATCTGTGAGGTCTGATTTTTGAACAGTCATCCTTGTGACAGGCCACAGATCCCTTTGGGGAAGACGGACAAACAGTATTAACCTGTGATGGTGTAGTTCGCTCTTTCATCAATGGGACCAGGATTCCTTTTGATTCGAGGGGTTTGTGGTTCTGTACACTGGTTCATCTGGGAATTTATTGAGGGAACATGACTTTTTTCTGGCTATTGCAGTTAGACTGTTGTTCGCCTGACTTAGGGTTTTGATTCTTGTGTTGTTCAAATACATATTTAATAGGTTTCCCATCTGTTTCACTCCTAAGGGCACTCTGCCTAAGTAACCAATGCCATAGGTCCATAAATATCAGGCTTTTCTGAATACTAATATGGTTCTGATGCCCATTATGGCAACCAAACCCACTCTGTATCTGTCAATTGAGTGATGCCATTCGCTCCTTACTCCCAGAACACCCAATCAGCCCCACTGCAGGCAAATACCTTAATTCACATTGAGCAGTTCTGACTGTCAATCTTGCCTGATATAAAGTAGCAATCACAAAGTCTTCAGAGATGCCTAGACTTCCTTCACAAATTTCCTTCTGTTTTAGTAAAAGGTGTGTCATTGGGGCACTCTGTTTATGCCTCTATGGATTGATCCTGATAAATCCTCTCTAACATGCCAATTTCCCGAAGCCTTTAGATGCCTTCTGCTGTCTATAGCAAGGTAGATCTGATATTTGAATTTTACATAATGTAGGGCATCTCAAAACCCATGCTTCAGCAAACCACGACATAAATTATTAGTTCCTTTCCTAACCTCTCTAGCTGAAATATTGAATGTTGTATTGAATTTTGTATTGAATATGTATTGAATGTTGTATTGAATATTTAAGTATCTGTACTTAGTGGGACTATCTCAATAAACCCAGACTGATCGAAGCTTATATTCCTTGCACCATCATTCCACATCCTTAAGAACCACTCCCACACATATTCTCCTGGTTTCTGTCTGTAAACATTAGAAAACTGAAGCAGTTCTTTAGGAGTTTACTGCACTTCTTCCTGGGTTGCCATCTGGATTTCACCTTTGGGGACTCTGTGATTTAAGTCTAGTCACAGGGCTAGAGGCAGTAAATGGGTAGGGAGGGTATTTCTTGGGAATATGAAGTGCTATCTTGTGAGGCATCTGTGTCAAGCAATGCTCCAGACACAATGCTCCAGATACCGCCCAAGGTGCCATATCAGCATGAATAATAGGATTAACCACTCAAGTATGAGCGGTGAGGGATAAATTTTATACTGGGAGTGGAGTAATCTCTTCAGATGGGAGTGGTAGCACTGATGGCTCGAGTGACGTAGTGAAATCTAGGGTCTTAATGTCTCAAACTTCAGGATTATTGTCCACATTCTAAGTTTCATGGTCATGCCCCTTTCCAGTCAGTACTCTCACATTAATATCAGACACATTTCTAGGTTGAGAATTAAGCTGACATTGTAATTCAGCTGCTGTTGTTATTAGAGGTCAACGAGTCAGTTCTGATCCATAGCGACTCTATGCACAACAAAAAGGAATACTGTCCTATCTTGCACCATCTTCATAACTGTTCCTATGCCTTAGTCCATTGTTACAGCCTCTGTGCCAAGCCATCTCATTGAGGGCATTCCTCTTTTCCACTGCCTCTCCACTTTACCAAATATGATGTTCTTCTCCAGGGACTGGTCTCTCCTGACAATATGTCAAAAATATGTGAGATGAAACCTGGTCATCTTTGCTTCTAAGGAGCACTCTAGCCTTACTTCTTCCAAAGTAGGTTGTCTTTTTTCCTTTTGGTAGTCCATAGTATGTTCAATATTCTTCTCCAGAATCACAATTCAAATCCAACAGTACTTGTTGGATTTTTCTAATTCAATGCCCAACTTTCACATGCACATGAGACAATGGAAAAAACATGACTTGAGTGAGGCGCATCTTACTCCTCAAAATAACATATTTGCTTTTCAGTGCTCTAGACAGGTCTTGTGCAGCAGATTTACCTACTGAAAAGCATCTTTTGATCCCTTGACTGCTGTTTCAATAAACATTGATCTTAAATTAAAGCAAGACAGAATCCTTGACAACTTCAGCCTTTTCTGCGTTTATCATGATTTTACATATTGGTCCAGTTGTAATGATTTTGGTATGGATTACATTGAGTCATAATGCATAAGGTTTCGATCCTTGATCTTCATCAGTGATTGCATCAAGTCCATCTCACTTTAAGCAACAAAGTTGTGTCATCTGCACACTGTAGCTCATTACTAAGTCTGATGCCACATTTATCTTCATGTAATCCAGCTTCTCTGATTTTTTGCTTAGCCTACAGATTGTGTCTGATATAAATGTCTCTGTGGCGGGAACTTTTTAAAAACATTGGCCAGTAAAGCAAAGAAATTTGGATAAACAGTTGATGAATTTTCTCTGCAACATGTCTTAGAGATTATTTTTAGAATGTTAATTCCAGAAATTATTACCATATATTTTTGCCATGTCTACATTTCTCACAATATGGGGTATATAATATACTAACAGAATAACTACTAACAGGAATTTTTAAATATACTAAGTGTAATATAAAAATTATTTCATTAAAATATAAATGAAAAACTATATTAAAATAGATTTTCCCTCTGTCCTTTATATACATTACCTGTTTATGGAATGCTAACAAATCTAAATAGTAATTCAGGGAACTGGAAGCCATGCATATTGCTTCTAGTCATGCTATGTCCCATGAAATACAAAAAGAACATAGGTAATGTACCATCAGCATGACTTTATTGGCTTGTTTCTAGGTAGCCTAATCTAATACAAAAGAAAATATTTCAAAGTAACTGGAAGCATGTAAAGTTTATGAACTTTACTTGAAAAGGCAACAAGCAAGTTAACAGACAAAATCACAAATCAAGGTTTAATTTTGCCTTTTGGGAATCAAGTGATTTTATTGTGTTGAAAATTAGAATGACCATATATGAATAACCAGGGCCAGGGTTATAGAAAACTTCTACTTGTTATATAAATTGTGTGTTAGTCTGGGTTGACTAGAGAAACAAATCCAGGAAGACAGTAATAAATGTGTAAGAAAGAATTTTATAACATAGAGTTACTGTATATTGAGAAAGCATCCAGGCCAGTCCAGATCAAGTTCATATTTCTGACAGCATTCTATGAACTCCTCTTCAGAGTCACACAGCCATGCAATAATACCGAATGCAGGAATATCATGGACCAGTGGGTGGAAAGTCTTGTGGATCCAGTGACAGTGGAGGCAACTCCATGCTGGTGTGGGTCTCCAGCTCCAGGGCTCTGGTTACATCAGCTTGGTTTCATGTGTCTGGTCAGCAGGAAGATGAAGCAGAGAGTGCATTTGACATCCAGTGAGCTATTTATCCCCTTTCTACCTCCAAATGAAGTCATCAAGCTGTGACCTTCACAAGTTGACAGGAGATTATGTATGAGGGAATCAATTCCTACTCTCAAAAAATTCTTCACAACAGTCACCTTCACTTGCTGCACATGCACCTTTTAAATCATTGCAAAGTCTTAGAGCTTTTTCTTACCCTAACCTAACACTAAACCAAACCCACTGACATTGAATCAATTCTCACTCATCGTGATCTGCTACAGGATATCTCAGACTGTAAATCTTTTCTGGAGCAGGCAGCCTTATGTTTCTCCCTCGTGGTGGCCAGTGAGTTTGAACTGTGGACTTTGAAGTTAACAGCCCAATGCTTAGCCCTCAGTACCACAAGGGCATAACACTCTCTTGCTGGAAATCTTTCATCGACTCTCTACTTCTCACAGACTGATGCAAAATTATCCTTCTGGGGTTGCCATTTATTTCACCCTATCCCTTGTGCAGGAGCACTGGTGGCATAATGGTTGCATGTTGGACTACGAACCACAAGGAGGTCAGGTGTTAGAAACTACCAGTTGCACTGTGGGAGAAAGATGGGACTTTCTGCTCTGGTAGAGAGTTTCAGTCTGGGAAACTCACAGAGCATTTCTACCCCACCCTTGAGGGTCACTGTGGGTAGGCGTGAGTTTGATTTGGGTCGGGATCTCTTCTGCAGTCCAACTACTGTCTTCTTTGGTGAAAATTTTTCATACAAGGCGCAAATATAATTATCCTACCCTTGCTAATGTTTCTGTTATGTTTCACAAATGAATTACTAATCCTTTCCTCTGCACACTCATAAAATTTTGCTCATGCTGTGAGAGGCAGAAAATGAGAAATTAAAGGGAAAGGCGGGTAGGTAAAACCATGCATTTCACTACCTAAAAGGATGCCAACAACACCTCTGTCTTCAAGCCACATGATTCAGTTTATATGTTTTATACATATAAACATATACATGTACATATGTTTTATATATTCTAGATCAGACTTTTTAAAAAGATTTTCTTTTACTGAGAAATAATTAAAAGGAATGAAAAACACAATTATATTGGGAAAGAATATAGTTTTTGAAGCCAGACAGATGTAGGTTTTAAATGAACACTATTCCAATTATTTAATGTATGACTTAGAACAAATTAAGTATTCTCTCAACTTCTCCAACACCACTATATGACATTTACTTCCTTGCAAACTACACTCCAGTTGAGGATAAAATTTGAGGTTTATGTACATCACACACAATCTCATACCATACCTAAATATGCCATAAGAAGGATTTATTTGGCTAGAAGTAGTACAGAGCAGGAAATGAAAGCTGTGTTTATGCCAGGGATATCTTCAGCTTTAGAAATGCATTAAATGGCTTTCTGGTATTGTTGTTATTTTTATTAGGTGCCATATAGTGGTCTCCAACATACTGAGAAGGAAATATTGCCCATCAACCCTGCACAGTCGTCACAATGGTTTTATGAACACACACATAGAGAAAGAGGAAAAAACTAAATTAAGAACCCTTACACAACACCTCCCAGAATTGAAACAAGGAAAAAAACACAATCACTCCAATAAAGGAAGGAAAAAAATCATAAGGATCAAAGCAGAAATAAATGATATGGAAAACAAAACAAAAACCAAAAAAAGGAAAAGCCAGCGAGACAAGATGCTGATTCTTTGAAAAGACTAGCAAATAGATCACTGGCAAACTTAACAAAGGGAGATAAAAAGAAAAGATGCAAAAACCCAGAATAAGAAATGAAAACAGCAAAGTTACGACAGAGCCAAGTTAAATAAAAAGAATAATAACACACTGCTACCAAAGCTGTACTCAAACAAATTTGACAATATAGAAGAAATGGACAGATACCTAGAAACACATCACAGACTCAAATTAATGCCTATGACCAGACGGTTTCACAGGAGAATTCTACCAAATATTCAAAGAAGCTCAGACACCAATACTACACAAATTCTTCCAGAAGATAGAAAAAACAACAAACTTCCAAACTCATTCTATAAAGCCAGAATATCACTGATTCACAAACCAGGCAAAGACTCCACAAGATTGAAATTATAGACCAATATCCTTCATGACATAGATGCTAAAATCCTCAACAAAATCTTGGCCTTTAGAATACAGCACCATGTCAAAAAAAAATTCACTATGACCAAGTAAGATTCAATCCAGGTTTGCAAGGATGGTTCAATATTCAATAGACAATCAATGTAATTCACATCATAAACAAGGTAAGAAATAAACACCATGTGATCATATCAATAGACCCAGAAAAGGCATTTGACAATATTCAACACCAATTTCTGTTCCAACCACTCAACAGAATAGGAATAGATAAATTCCTCAACATAATAAAAGTCATGTATGAGAAACCAACAGCCAACATCATGCTAAATGGGGAAAGACTAGAAATATTTCCACTGGAAACAGGGGCCAGGAGAGGCATCGCCACTCTTATTAAACATCATACTGGAGGTTTTAGCTAGAGTCATCAGACAATGAAAAGAAATCAATGGAATTCAAATAGGTAAAGACGTGAAACTCTCCCTGTTTGCAGATGATATGATCCTATATATAGAAAACCCAAAATTCTCCATGAAAACCCTGCTGGAAATGATCTAGGAATTCAGCAAGGAAACAGGATATAATGTTAAAAGCCAAAGTCAATTGGATTCCTGTATGCCAGCTAAGAGAACTACAAAAAAAGATATAAAGAAATTAATACCCTTAACAATAACAACACAAAACAAATGTTTAGGAATAAACTTAACTAAAGAAACAAATGTGTTATGCAGACAAAACTGTAGAAAATTACTAAAGAAACTATGAATGACATATAAATGAAAGAATATCCCATGTTCGTGGATAGGCAGACTTGATATCATGCAAATGACAATACCACTAAAACAATATATTGATACCATGGAATTCCAAATCATATCCCAAATAAATTATTTAAAGAAATGGAAAGGCTAATTACCAATTTCATATGGGCAGCAAAAGACCAAGGATAACCAAAGAGCTTCTTAAAAAGAAGAACCAAGCAGGTGGCCTAGGACTGCCTGATCTAAAAACCTACTACATAGTCACAGTAGTCAAAAGAGCCTGGTTCTGGTACAATGAGAGCTACATGGACCAACGAATCAGAACAGAGAACATAAACTTCAATGCATCAGCCTACAGATATCTAATATTTGACTAAGAAACCAGAAATATCCAATGGGGGAATGACAATCTTTTCAGCAAATGGTGTTGGACAAATGGGCTTTCCAAATCCAGAGAAGGAAACAAGACCCAAACCTTTCCCCATGCACAAAAATGATCAAGATGGCTTGAAGACATAAATGTAAACCCCAAGGCTCTCGGGATCATCAATGAGAAGGCTGATACGAACGTAAAGGCCCTACTTCAGGGCGTACAGAGGCTACCAAGTATAATAGAGGAGGCACACTCAGCAGAGGACCAGACAGATGATATATTTTTACCAAGGACACACCGGACAAAGTGATGATTACCAAAATATGCAGAACTCTATAATAAATCAGCAAGAAAATAACAAGAGACCCAATTAAGAAATAGGAATGAGACATGAACCGATGGGAGGGAAAGAGGATTTCGGGAGTAAACAATGAAGGCAGGAAGTCCAAGGGAGCATTAGAATTGGTCATGATTGCACAACTCAGTTTAAATGTGATATAACCATGGTGTGTGTGTGGGGGGGGGGTAGGTGGTGGGTGGGAGCTCTAAGATATATGTGGTGGTGATTGTACAACTCCCCTTGATGTGATTGAACAATTGAACTGTTCTATTGTATGATATGTGAGTCATGTGCTAATAAAACTGTTGTAAAAGAAAGAAACCTATGTTGTAATACACTGGGAAAAAGGAAATTGGAAAAAGACACGAACAGACAGTTCACCATAAAAGAAGTACATATGGCTAGCAAGCATATGAAAAAAATGCTCACGTTCACTAATCATCAGGGAGATGCAAATTAAAACCATAATGTGATACCACTTTACACTGAAAATGCTAGGCCAAATAGGAAAACAACAACAAGAAAAACCCAGAAAACAGCAAATGCTGGAGAGGATGTGGAGAGATTAGAGCTCGCATACACTGCTGGTGGGCTAGTAAATACATACGGCCACTGTGGAAACTCATATGGTGATCCTTAACTGGAAATTGAAATCCCATATGATCTAGCAATACCACTATTAGGTACATACCCTAAAGAGACAATGCCAGTGGAGGTGTGCTCTCCCATGTTCTTAGCAGTACTGTTCACAGTAGCGGGAAAATGGAAGCAGCCCAGATGCCCAACAGTAGAAGAATGGATAAAGAAAACTATGGTGCATATACACAATGGAATACTATCCATCCCTAAAAAAAAAGTGAAGAAAGCATGAAACACCACATTTGATGGAAGTACCTGGAAACATGCTAAGTGAAGTTAGTCAATCTCAAAAGGACGAATATTGTATGAGTCCATTACTATAAGGAGAAACCCAATTAAACAAACAGAGATTCATTCCAAAACAAAGGGGTAGAAAGCTACCTACCAGTCATGAACCATACATCACCCCACTTCAACAACTTCATAAGAATTGCCTCGAAACAGATGTGTGGCTGGGGTCACTCCTTCAAGAAGGGGGAATTGGGAGATGACCATTCACTTGACGCTATACAACATCGACATAAGGCTGGGGAAGATCAATTGGTCTCCCACAGGAATGGAAGGAGAAGCTTTCCAGAAATTCAAGCCAAGACCATGAGAGGGAACCAACCACACTGGAGAGGAAACACACTGATAGTTCTGTTGGTGAGTATGGCGGGTAACTGGGGAGAACTAACTCCTCAGTGAGAAGGGATGCTAAACAACGAATGTAAGGAACCTAGGGGGACAATGGGCCAGAATTTAGCTACCTGGCTAGACACTCCTGGGGTACTTTTATGGGAGAGGAAGCAGAGGGGCCACCTCAGAATTGTGCGAGTGGCAGCTGTTGGACCTTGAAGGGAACCTCCAGTTCGGTGAGTGTCCAGTGGCAAGGGACCCAAGATTACCATACATGCAAAGCAGGCTGGCCAGAGAGACTCCATTTTCTTAACTCTTGAATGACCTGTACACTTCTCCCTCCCATCTCAGAAAGCCCTGCTAAGAATTGATTTCAAAATGCACGCATGTGTCCCCGGAATTAGTACATTGAAATTAACTTTGTTATTTTATTTTAATATTGTGCCTTTTGATGCTGTAACCAGGATGTTATAATTAATCATACCATGGTTTCTGTAATAGATGTACCCTGCTTTGTTCCTAGGACGTCAACATTAATTTTGCTTTCTGCTTTTGTTATACCTACTGGCTTTATAGGAAAGTCCCTGATAAATCGGTTTTTGGCTATATAAGCTGGTTATTATGATCATTTAGGATTGAAACCTAAAGAATCACTTTTAGATTCATGCAGTCCAGTTAACCAAATACTCTTCTAAATGTCAGGACATTATAGTGACTCTCGTTAATTTAACCTGCAACACATGTAGTATCCATAATTAGGACGAACAGAGCCCAGTTGAGTAAGTAATCAAACTGTGTAAAACAAAATCATGTGTCGTGGCTCAAGGTGAAGTTGTAGTCGTATAGACTCCTCATACCAACTGGAGTGTTGCGTCACTGGGAAAATTGAAGATGCTAATAGTGCAATCAACTTACACCCCAGGAGGGGGTGGTGATTGACAATGCTGTATTTCTTTGTTTATATGGGCTTTTTAGTTTGATTTTCGTGGTTTTTCTTTCCTTTTTGAATGTGTATGTTCTCTTTGACTGCTAGCTGGCTGTTATTGATGCAATTAATGTTACAGGGTTTTGATTTTACCATATTAGGGCCACCAAAGTGAACTTGAAATATACAAATCCCATGGACAAGCAGATAGAGTGTAGGTAGTCAGGCTGAGCCACTGCCAGATCTGCTCTAGCCATAGGCAAGAGTCTCAAACAGGATTACGATCAGGAAGACACCATTTTAATCTTGAATATGCTGAATTGAACTTGATGCATGGCCAGATGACCTCCCTATAGACCCGCCCTGAACTGGTTCTGGGTGCAAGTATCTCTTACTTGTTCCATGACAGAAATTTCTTCCTTGGCTTTAGGAATATTGATGAAGATCTTTTCTTTCTTTCTTATTATTTTATTTGGTTGATACATTATTATTATTTTAACCTTAACACTTTATTTAGATTTTTAAAAATTGGTCTGTTGGGTTTCCCAGTCTGTGAAGTACGGGAGGAGTCGATGTATAGTGATCATAACTGATACAGGGTTGATAGGGGGTGCAGGGGTGGGGAGTGATAGTGAGGGAAGGGGATTTCAGGAATGAAAAATTAATTCAGGAGCGGGAAAGGAGCACTAGAACTAACTGACTATGGTTGCACAACTCCTTTTAAAAGTGATTTAACCAATGGGGGTAATATTCTAAAATTGATATGCAAAAATTGTACAATTTTCCTTGATATGATTGAACAATTGAATTGTATGATGTGTAAAATAGGCGCCAATAAAACTATGAGAGAGACAGAAAGGAGAACCAGCAGCAGAGTACATTCTTCTTTGGGCACAGTGTCTCCTCTCGAAAAAGTCCCTGGCATTGAGTCTATTGTGACTCAGAGCGATCCTATATGATAAAGTAGAAATGCCCCTGTGCATTTCTGAGACCAAGTCTTTGTGGGAATAGAAAGCCTCATCTGCCCCCCCTCCCCCCCACCAGTGGCTGGTGGTTTGCAATTGCCAACCTTGTGATTCTCAGCCCAATGCATAACCACTATACCACCATGGCTCTGAAAACCTCCTAGACCCATGGCAATATTGATGACAGGATACATCATATCGACAATGACTGTTGGACCCACGGATGTTGAAAGTAAACAAGGATCTTGGGGGAGGGGAAATGGCGACCCAATAGAACTCACCCATCCAGAGTTCTTGCTGTCAGATCAGAAAATTTGGAGGTAAGGTGAAGGAAACGGGGAGGTGGAGTCCTGAAATTAGAACTAGGGTATCAGGGTCTCTCCTGAACCCCTCTTTGTGTGGGATATCCACTCACAAAGCAAACCAAGAACACTCAAAAGCACTCTAGCTTTGGTGAGCCCATGAGTGCCAGCTGCGCCCTATCCGGGAGCAGTGTTTTCTCCAGCCCAAGAGGGGCCAGAATCCCAGACACAAGGGGAACCCCAACCTGGAGCTCTCCCTGAGGTTGGCTGCCTTGAGCTCACAGAAAAAGTAGCTTTTTACCTCAGGTAGATCGTGGTATGGGAGAAAACAGGCGGAAAGTTGGGAGTCCAGGGAGCGAGTTTAGTTCCAATTAGCTGAGAAGGAAACAACCCCCCTGAAAAGCTAGATCTCCCCCTCTGGGGTCAGCCTGACAGCCCCCAAATCAGAGCACATCACAATAATAATAATAATAAAGCATGAAATATATATTATTGGTTTAAAACTCAAACTCAAGTCTGGTTGCTTGGCTCCAAGGAGCATGTAGGTGGGAGGCCCTTAACATAAATCAGCATAAGAAGAAACCTAGCTAAGAAATGCAAGAACTCAGCTACAGGGCCTGGTGGCTTTTTGCATTTTTAAAAAAATGGAGCTACAGCCCAGAGACTGTGGGAGACAATTTTTATTTGATTGTATTCTCTGTGGCCAGAGGGATAATAAAATAAAATAAAATCCTCTGATCTGGTAAGGACCAGCAGACTAGATAGGACAATAAGCCCACCTTCCCTCTTAGTGATTCTACACATAGCTGGGAGACCCTGCCTGTCCTGGGGCCCTAGACAGGGCTGTGGGAACACACCAGACCCCACCACCCAGTCCCTGGTGCAGTGCTACATACAGCACAAGGCAGGTACACCAGCGATCTACAGCACTCAACTGATGCCTGGCCACAGGCGTGAGCTTGTCTTTGAAGTAAAACCACACAGCATCTGTGGAACCCTACATCAAATGGGTACACCACCCCGCTACCTTGAGGAAGAGTTGGAACTCCTCCAGCCTCACAGACAGGTGATCAAGTCTCAGTTATTTCCTTACCTACTACTCTGTTTCTTCTCTATCTGTTCACTAGCGCTTCTATCTTTCCCACCGCTCTCAGTCTCTACAAGCTCAGGTTTGTGTTGGGGTTTTATTTTCTCTTTCTTCTTTTCCCCTCCTTTTTTGTTTTTCCCCTCGTTCTCCTCTTCTCTCCCACTCTCTCCTATCATATGCCACTACTGGTTTCCAGGTCACTACCCTCCATTTAGGGCAAATCAACCTAAATAGGAGGAGGAACTCCAGCCTGCCCTCCGTGGGAGTGCTGTACACCACACAAGGCAGCTGGGACAAACATCTACACCATGCTGTGCTGCTGAGGAAACCTCCGTCAGACCTCTAAAGCAATCTTGTCAACTAGGGGCAATTCTGCCCAGCACCACTGGGTCGTGGCATTAAAAGGGCACACCATCCTGTCATTTTGGGGCAGGGTCTAAACCCCACTGGCCCCACATTCAAGCAATCAGGGATCAGCTATCTCTTTATTCTTTATTTCCTCCTTTTCTCTCTCCTCCCTCTTTATCATCACAGCAAATCTTAGTGAATTCATTGGTTTTTTCCCCTTCTTTATCTTTATTCTCTTTTTCTTTCTTTCCACTTTCTCTTCTGTTCTCTTCACTTCTCTCTCTGCTTGTATGATTGTCTCTGCTGCCCCTCATTCCTTTCACATGCCACTGCTGGTTCCCAGACCCCTATACTTGGCCTAGGGCAACCCTGTCCTCCCAGTAGGTAGCCTGACCGCTAAGACAGTGCTGCACACAGGAGAAGTCAGTGCTATACACAGCACAGCACAGGGTCAGCTATTTCTTTAATGATTTTTAAAATTCTCTCTCCTTCTCCTTCCTTTTCTCTTCTCTTTTTTTTCTTTCATTGCGTTCTTCATTCACGTTTTCTTCTTTACTCCTCTGCTTCTAGCTCTTCTCTATTTCCTACCACAGCCTCAGCAGATTTAGTTCTCCTTTCTGGTTGTTTTCTTGTCTTTCTTTCATTTTTTAAACTGTATCATCTTTGTTTATTCTGTGCACTTTAGTTGTACGTGGGTGACTGGGTGTCAGTTTGCTTGGCATTATTGCCCCAGTCAGTGTCTTCCTATTTTTCCTCTTCTTTCACTCTCTTTCCTGTCACAAGACACTAGTAGCCTCCAGGCCACTCCCCTCTGCCTAGAGAAACTCTTAAGGCCCAACTGGGGAGCTCCCACCTGCATTTATTGGCTTGGGAAGCACCTGGGGAATTCACGCTGGTCTTCTTCCACACACCAAGCAGCAGGGGGTTCTCCCCTACAAGGAGTGTAGCATCTGCAGCCTAAATCCTGAGACCCTACAAGCGACTGGGGGAAAGGCCTGACCACCATTTGTGGGGCTCCATGATACTGCGGGAATATCCACCCAATTTACAAGGCGATCTCTCTGTCTACGGTAATTCCCCTTCCAGCTACAGAACTCTACACCAAGGAGTGTATACCCGCACGCCCTCCTCAGCCCTACAGTTGCAGAGAAAAACACCATAGTCCAGCTGAGGGCCTCCAAGAACTGTGAAGCCTACTTAGAGATAGGCCAGGGAAGTGATGCCCTCGTGGGCCCACAACAACCCAATCAGTGTCACATGAGAGGAATATCCAACACACATTCCAAGTAACGGAATTCTGGATGGCTAGGATAATAGTGAAACCACAGGAAGATATAGCGATAGCCTGGACCCTCAGAACAGCTATAGGCAGGTAGTTCATAGAAGTATTCATACGAACCCGCCAAGAGAGAGCACAGGGCCCTTAGACTCAGGAAGATGACTCCAGGGTCCTCTAAAACAACACGTAAACAGCAACCAGTTCTAACAGCTTCAACGAAAAAGCAGGAGAAACAGAGGACAATGCCAGATGAATCATGAACCTAATGATGGGCATAGAAGAAGCAGATATTGACCTGCTACAAAAAGAAATTTTCAAATTGCTGCTTGGGTTCATAAAGGATATGAGAGAAGCAATGCAGAAAAAAGATGCAATGATAGAGGAGATAAAGGCAATGCACCAAAGGGAAATACAAGATTTAAGGGATAAAATAACAAAATCCAGTGACAAATTGACAGACCATTCGAATAGGCTTGAGGAGGCATCAATAGCACCAGTGACCTAGAAGACAACCAAGCAGGCCTTAGCAAATGGGAAAATCAGTCATATAAGACAGTAAAAGAAACTGAAGAAAACTTGAGAGCCTTGTCTGATTCTATGAAAAGAAACAATATTAGAGTAATTGGACTACCAGAACAAGACACAACAAAGAAGTTAACAGTGAAAATAACAAGGGAATTCTTAGAGGAATACTTCCCCAGCTTACTAAATGAAAATGAGGCAACCAGTCAAGAGGCTGGAAAATACACCAGGCAGACTGAATCCCAAGAAGAAGTCACCAAGACACATAATTGTCACATTATCCAACTATGAGGAAAAGGAGAAGATCATAAAAGCAGCTAGGGAAAAAAAACAGTCACATATAAAGGTACCCCAATAAGAGTATATTCAGATCTATCAGTGGAAACAATGAAGAAGAGGAGGGCATTGAGTAACATATTCTGAAAACTGAAGGAAAGCAACGCAAACCCAAGAATACTTTACCCAGCCAAATTATCTATTAAGACTGATGGATAAGTAAGAGTCTTCCCAGACAGGGACAACCTCAAAGAATACATAAAAAGAAGCCCAGCCATACAACAGGTCCTTGCCGATCAGTATGGACAGAAGATCAACACTCACTGAGGGCAAATAAGAGAACATCACATAGAACAACTCCACCCATAGGGTGACAAAGAGGAAACAGCCCCCAGGGTAGCATCAGCTCAATAATGGAAAGAAGGCAAACATAAACCACACACATAAAACTAGCAGATAAGATAGGTAGATAGGAAAATACCCATCACAAAAGGTACAAGATGACATCACAGAATCCACAGATGGATACAACACTGAATATCAATGGCCTGAACTCAGGCATTAAAAGGCAGAGGCTAACAGACTGACTCAGGAAACATAACCCATCGATCTGCTGCCCCCAGGAGACTCATCTTAAGCTTACAGATAAAAACAGGTTGAGAATTAAAGGCTGGAGAAAATTATACCAAGCAAATGTTCCTGCAAAAAAGGAGGGATAGTGATCTTACCAAATTGTCCTCAAGATACAGGCCATAACAAGAGACGAGGAGGGGTACTATATAATGTTCAAGGAAACAATAGACTAAGAACCACTGAGCATAATAAACATATATGCACCTAACGAGAGACCTGAGAAATTTGTAAATCAAGCACTCGAAAAGATGAAACAAGAGATCACAGGCTCAACAATTATAGTTGGTGACTTTAATACACCACTCTGAAAAAGACAGATCATTGGGAAAGAAAATCAACAAGGAGGCTACATATCTAAATAGCACAATTGGACAAATTGACTTGATAGATATTTTCAAAGCTTTGCACCCACATTCAAAATAATTCACATTATTTTCAACACGACTTGGCGCATATTTGAAAACAGACCACAAGTCAAACTTGAGTAAATTCAAGCACATAGAGCTTATACATCTCTATCTAATCATTGAGCCATAAAGCTGGAAATTAACAGAAGGATAGTAAAGAAAACAAAGGCAAACAATTGGATGATGTAAAATTTCTTATTGCAAAAGGAGATCAATGATGAAATCAGGAAATTTCTAAAAACCAAGGAAAATGAAAATACAACGTACCAAAACCCGTGGGATACAGCAAAGGCATTTATCAGAGGAAGGCTGATAGCAATAATTGCACACATTAAAAAAGAGAGACTCATGGATGATATGCTGACACAAAACTTACACCAATTAGAGCAGAGTCAACAGAACAACCCTACTAAAAGCAAGAGGATAGATATAATAAAAATCAGAGTCAAGATACAGGAGATGGAAAACAAGAAAATTATGGAAAAAATTAATGCCTCTAAAAGTTGGTTCTTGGAGAGAATTAACAGAATTGATAGACCTCTCGCAAACCTAACCAAAGAAAGGAAAGAACAAATGACATTTGCAAAGATGAGGGATGAAAGAGGGGACATTATAATGGACTCAAATAAAATCAAAAGGATAATCACACAGTACTATGAAGGTGTATATTCGAATGAATTCAACAATTTGGAAGACATGGACAAATATTTAGAACCACAATCCCTCCCTAGACTATCCCAGATGGATGTCAACAACCTCAACCGACCCATAGTAATGGAAGAAATAGAGAACTTAATCAAGGTATTACCAACAAAAAAATACCCTGAGCCAGATGGCTTCACAGGAGAATTCTACCAAACATTTCAGGGAAGTGCTGACACCAATCCTATATAAACTCTTCCAGAACATAGAAAAAGACGGGAAACTCCAAAACTCTTTCTATGAAGCTAGTATAACTTTGATAGCTAAAGCGGGCAAAGATGCCACAAGAATTGAGAACTATAGACCAATATCCCTAATGAACATCAATGCAAAAATCCTTAACAAAATACTGGTTAATAGAATAAAAAAAGCATATTAAAAATATAATTCAACATGACCAACTGGGATTCTTACCAGGGATGGAGGGATAGTTCAACATATAATAGACCATCAGCATTATTCACCAAATTGGCAGGAAAAATTATAAGAACCACATGACAATATTGATAGACGTGGAAAAAGCATTCGACAACATCCAACACGCATTCCTGTTTAAGACATTTAATAAGATATGAATAGAAGGAAAGTTCCTCAATATTATACAAGCCATATATGAAAAACCAACAGCTAATGTGGTAGTTAATGGAGAAAAGACTAAAACAATTCCATTGAAAATGGGGCTCAGACAAGGATGCCCTTTGTCCCCGCTCCTATTTAACACCGTACTTGAGGTCCTAAGTAACGACATAAGACAAAGGAAAGTTATTAAAGGTATTCAGCTGGGGAAGGAAGAGGCAAAATTGTCATTATTCACAGACGATATGATTCTATATATTGAAGATCCCTTAAACTCCACAAGTGGTGTGTTGCAAGCAATATAGGAATATGGCAGAGTGGCAGGATACAAAATTAACAAACAGAAGTCTATTGGACTGCTCTATACATAAGACAAGATCACAGAAGAGATGATTAAAAAGGTAGTACCGTTTATAATAGGCAAGCCCAAATTGAAATACCTAGGGATACACCTGACTAAAAAAGTGAAAGATTTGTATGAGGAAAATTATAAAACACTATTTCAAGATATCAAGAGTGACCTCAACAAATTGAAGAATATCCCATGCTCATGGATTGGTAGACTGAATATAGTAAAGATGTGAGTTCTGCCCAAGGCACTATATAAGTGCAATGCTATCCTGATACGAATACCACTATCTTTCTTCAAAGAATTGGAAAAGCAGATTACCAACTTCAGATGGAGGGGGAAGAGGCCCAGAATTAGCAGAGAACTCCTCAAGAAGAAGGACAAAGTGGGAGGGCTTGCTCTACCTAATTTTAGCACATACTATACGGCCACAGTAGTCAAAACAGTGTGGTACAGGCATAATGACAGATATTCAGATCAATGGAAAAGAGCTGAAGACCTAGAAATAAAAACATCAGCATACAGACAACTGATCTTTGATAAGGGTCCAAAAATATTAAATGGGAAGGAAATGCCATCTTCAATATTAAATGGATATCTACCTGCAGAAAAATGAAGCAAGTCCCTTACCTCGCTCCATGCACAAGAATAAATTCAAGGTGGATCACAGATCCAAAACCCCAAACAATAAGGGCCATTAATGGGGAAATTGGGACAAACCTGAGAACCTTGGCACAGTGAATACATAGGCTATCAGAAATAGGGAAGGATACAAATACAGAGGAGTCACAAATAGACAAGTGGGATGTACTGAAGATAAGACATATGTGTGTATCCAAAGAATTCACCAAGAAAGTAATAGGAGAGTCCACTGACTGGGAAAACATCTTTAGCAATGACACATCAGACAAAGGCCTTATTACTAAAATCTACAATACTTTGCAAGCTTACAATAAGAGGAAAACTAATTGCCCACTGAGGAGGTGGGCAAAGGACCTGAAGAGAAGTTTCACATAGTCTGAAATCTGAATGGCCAATAAACATATGAGAAAATGTTCCTGATCATTAGCCATAGGACAAATACAAATCAAAACAACTATGAGATACCACCTAACACCCTCAAAGATAGCTCAATTCAAAAAGTCAGAAAGCAACAAGTGTTGGAGGGGCTGTGGTGAGATAGGAACTCTCATTCACTGCTGGTGGACCTGTAGGTATGTACAGCCACTATGGAAATCTATTTGACGAGTTCTCAAACAGATGGAAATAGAGTTACCATAGGATCCAGCAATCCCCGTTCTGGGCATATACCCAGAAGAGGCAAGAAACAAACCATGGCCAGACATCTATGCTCCAATGTTCATTGTGGCACAGTACACAATCACAAGGAGTAGGAAACAACACAAATTTCCATCAACAGACGAACTGGTTAAAAAATTGTGATATATACATACAGTGGAGTACTATGAATCGCTAAAAAGCAGTGATGAATACATGAATCATATCGCCACATGGGAAGAACTGGAGGAAAGTATGCTAAATCAAGTAAGCCAAGCAAAAAAGGACAAGTATAACATGAGTCTACACAGGTAAATTTATATATATGTATATGTGTGTGTATATAATATATTATATATATATATATATATATATATATATATATATATATATATATAGAGAGAGAGAGAGAGAGAGAGAGAGAGAGAGAGAGAGAACAGGAAGTTAAGTGCAAAAGAGGCACAGGGAAAAAGCTACTGTATACAAAAACTTCAGGGTGAGGTCCAGGTAGTATGGCAGAGGCCAGACCAAATCCAGGGGTACATATGGTAGCCAACAAAAACAGGGGGCGGAGAAGGGGGGGAAAAGACATTTGATGGGGCACTAGGGCACTCACCCACCCAAGGGGAGGATATTGTTTGGGTCTCCACAGGGAAAGAGGGACCAGATATAAAGCCAGTGTCAGACGAATGCATTGTGCCAGCAAGGTGTGGAGAGCCAGTGGAGGGGCCTGAGAGCTCGACCCCATATCAGCTTTGAGGACAACAGCCCCTCCCCCAAGAAGAATTTACTTGAGAGGACATCACTGAAGCTGCAGCTAGGGGAGAGGGGCATGTCTGATCAGAGCAAATGGAAGCAAATGAAGGGGGAGGAAGAGAGAGTGGAGCACCTCCTGGCCTATCAGGCCTGGAGGATGATATCCCCGCTCGGAACAGCCAATGGACAGAGTGGACAATATGGCTGATCCCACTACGAGACATGCCGTCCTTGAAGGCCCAGGGCCATAAGGGGGACAACACTGAAGAATCAGTGTTGGGATTGGCCCAGACTGAGCCTGTGACACCAAGGCAAACCACTAAAAGTGTGCGGCAGAGCAACCATGGGAGTAGAGCAGGGAACCCCAGAAGGAGTACAAAGGACTGACTATGGGGCAAAAGCATGGTACCTCATGGGACCTGATTGAAGTACACACCTAGTGATAAAAAATCAGACCTTGATCTATTTACAGGTATTTCTTTTTTTAAATTGTTTTCTTTTAATTAATTTATTCTTCTATGGGTAATTGGTTTCCTTTTTGTTGTCATTGCTATGTTCTCACTCATTGCCTATCTTGCTATGGCTTGATTTTTGGTGCATATTCTTATCTCTACAGAGCTATCTAGATAAGATAGACTAGATGAATAGTCTGGAGGAGAAAACAACAGGACCAATGGTTCCAGTGGGACACAGGAGACAGACGGGGAGGAGGGGGTAAGCAGGTGGTGCTGACCAACCCAGTGACAGGGAAGAAACAAGTGATCCAAAATCAGTGCCAAGGAGGGTGAGAGTCCTGGTAGGGATTCAGCAAGGGCAAGTTAACCGAGAGAAATTAGTGAAACCCAAATGAAGGCTGAGCATGATAGTGGGACAAGAGGAAAGTAAAAGGAAATAGAGGAAAAAGCTAGGTGACAAAGGGTATTTATAGAGGTCTAAAGACTGCAAGGTGCATATGTAAATATATCTATATAAGAATGTGGGGAAACAGATCTATGTGCACATATTTAAAGGTTTAGTACAAAGGCAGCAGATGGACATTGGGCCTCCACTCAAGCACTTACTCAGTGCAAGAACACATTGTTCTGTTCTATTAAATTGGCATCCCAGGATGCACACTTTCCCAACAGGATTGCTGAAGAAAAATGTGTGCATAAGCAAATGTGGTGAAAAAAACTGACGATGCCCGGCTATCAAAAGATATAGCCTCTGGGTTCTAAAGGCTTGAAGATAAACAAGCGGCCATGTACTTTAGAAGCATCAAAGCCCACATGGAAGAAGCACACCAGCCTGTCTGACCATGAGGTGTAGAAGGGACCAGTTATCAGACGTCAAAGAACTAAAAATCATATCAGTGGATGACTATCTTCCTGATATAATCACTGAAGACAAACGTGTGCATAAGCAAACGTGGTGAAGAAAGCTGACAGTGCCTGGCTATCAAAATATATAGCATGTGGTGTCTTAAAGGCTTGAAGTGGTGAGAGTGGCGATACTGGGAGGATGGGGTAGAAAGGGGGAACCAATAACAAGGATCTACATATAACCTCCTCCCTGGGGGATGGACAACAGAAAAGTGGGTGAAGGGAGACATCAAACATTGTAAGATATAACAAAATAATAATTTGTAAATTATCAAGGGTTCATGAGGGAGGGGGGGAACAGGGAGGGGGTAATAAGGAGCTGATGCCAGGGGCTTAAATGGAGAACAAATGTTTTGAGATTGATGAGGGCAATGAATGTACAAATGTGCTTTACACAATTGATGTATGTATAGATGGTGATAAGAGTTGTATGAGCCCCTAATAAAATGATTTAAAAAACAAACAAACAAAAAGGCTTGAAGATAAACAAGTGGTCATCTAGTTCAGAAGCAACAAAGCCCACATGGAAGAAACACACCAGCCTGTGTGACCACAAGCTGTCGAAGGGTTCAGGTATTAAGCATCAAGGAACAAAAAATCATAACATTTTATATGTGGGTGAGTACACAGTGGAGACTCAAAGCCAACTAGACAACCCCCTTACTGAAGGGTTGTAGGGAGGAGATGCACCAGTCAGGGTACAGGGTAGCAACAATTTAACATATAACTTTCCTCTAGTTCTTAAATGCTCCACACCCCCCCCCCACTATCATGAACCCAATTCTACCTTACAAATCTGGCTAGACCAGAGGATGTACATTGGTACAGATATCAACTGGAAATGCAGGGAATCCAGGACAGATGACTCCTTCAGGACCAGTCGTGAGAGTGGCGATGCCTGGAGTGTGGAGAGAATATGGGGTAGAAAGGGGGAACTGATTTCAAGAATCTATGTATAGCTCCCTCCTTGGGGGATGGACAGCAGAGAGGAGGGCGGGGGGAGACATTGGACAGTGTAACATATGACAAAATAATAATAATTTATGAATATTGAAGTGTTCATGAGGTAGGGGGGAGTGGGGAGGGAGGAGGGAAATGAGCAGCCGATACTAAGGGCTCAAGTAGAAGGCAAATGCTTTGAGAATGATGATGGCAACAAATGTACATATGTGCTTGACACAATGGATGTATGTATGGATTGTGATAAGAATTGTACGAGCCCCCAATAAAATGATTTTAAAACAAACAAGGATCCTTCCCCAAAGCTGACACAGAAAGAAAACCTCTCCCTAGGTCTGGTACAGGCTTCTGTTCTAAACTGAAGAGAATGAATTTCTGTTCAATAAAGCTATTCACTTTTGCTATTTCTGTTACAGTAATGCTAGGTATCGAAGACATAATGGAACAAGGGCTATCATTGCTGCTGTCAAAAAGACCTTGGTTGACAACAGAGGATATGAAAAAATGTTTACTCATGCTTTATTTACTATGCAAAGGTGTTTAGCTATATGGACCTCAATAATTATTGATCACATTGTAAGGAATGAAAATTCCAGAACACTTAGTAGTACTCATGGAAAACTATACGTAGACTGAGAGGCAGTCATTCAAACAGAACAAGATGATACTTCATGTTTTAAGTTCAGGAATGGAAAGCCATAGGGTTTTATTAATCTACCATACTTTAAAAAATCTTTCTGATGAGCAAATAGTAAAGGAAACTGGACTATATGAACAAGGTATCAAGGTTAGAGGAAAACTCATTAGCAACCTCCGAAATGCACAGGACACAATGTGTTATCTAAAAGCCAAGAGGACTTGCATCACCTAATGAAGGTAATTAAAGTGCAAGCCTTCAGTTTTACTTACACATCAACATAATAATAACTGGACCATGAGAACAATGAAGTTCTCTGAAGTCATCATTCTTCTTAAAGCTATCAATAATTTGTTATGATCTACACAGTCAAATTCATTTGCATAATCAATAAAACACAAGTAATCACATTTCTTACATTCTCTGCTTTCAGTCACGGTCCATCTGACATCAGCAGTGATATACCTTGTTCCATGTACTCTTGAATCTGACTTGAACGTCTGTCAGTTTCCTGTATTGCAACAACCACTATTGGATGACTTTCAGCAAAATTTTACTTGCAGGCGATATTAGTGGTATTGTCCTATAACTTGAGTTTTCTATTGAGTCATTTTTCCTTGGAATGGATATAAATATGATTTTCTTACAGTCCGTTGACCTAGTAGCTGTCTTCCAGATTTCCTGGCAGAGATGAGTAAGTACTCCCAGTGCTTCAACAACTTGTTGAAATATTTCAGCTGGTAGTCCAAAAATTCCTGAAGCTTTGTTTTTGGCTACTGCATTCAGTGCAGTTTTAACTTCTTCCTTTAGTATTGTTGATTCCTGCTCATGTGTTAACTCCTGAAAAGGTGGAATGCCAGCTAATTATTTTGGATATAGTGACTGTGTATTCTTTCCATCTGGCTTTTATACTTCCTGAATCATTCAGTATTTTTTCAATATAATCTTTCAATATTGTAACCCCAGGCTTGAGTTTTTTCTTGAGGTCTTTCAGTTTAAGATATGCTGGACCTCTTCGTTCTTTTTAGTTTTCAAGCTCTAGGTCTTTTCACATTAATGATAATATTTCACTTAATTTTTGAAATGTTCTATTCAGCCCTTTGATGTCACCATTTCTTCAATTAAACTTGGCTATGCTATGATTAACAACAAGTTTTAGAGTCTCTTCTGACTCTAATCTTTGCTTTGATCTTTTCTTTCTTTCTTATTGTTTAATGACCACTTTTTCTTTCTTCATGTATGATATTCTTAATGTCACTCCATAGCGCAATTAGTCTTTTGTCATTAATTTTCAAAGAAGGAAATGTGTTCTTGAGATATTCTGAAAATTCAGGTGAGATATAATCAAAGTCATATTTTTCCTCTTGCGGACTTGTTTTAATTTTTTTCAACTTGAACTTACATATGAACAACTCATAGTCTGTTCCTTAGTCAGCTCTTGACCTGGTTTAGCTGCAAGTATTGAATTTCTCCATTATCCCTTCACAAATGTTTAGTAAGTTTGAGTTCTTTGTAACCAATCTGGACAAGTTCATGTGTATAATTACCATTTGTGTTGTTCAAGAAACATACTTGCTATAAAAATGGTTAGACATACAGAAGTATATCATGCAATCTCCAGTTTCATTTCTGTCACCAAAATGGTATTTTCTAACTACTGTTCCTTCTTTTTTTCCAACTTGAGCTTCCCAATTTCCAATATTTCACAGTGCATCACGATTGCATTTTTATCAATTTCATAATGAAGACATTAGTAGAATTCTTCAATTTCTTCATCACTAGCACTGTGGTTGGTGCATAAATACTTGTATTGTTTGCATTTCTTTACATGTGAACAGATATAATCCTCTCACAGAAAGCGTTGTACTACAAGATTGATCTTGAAATGTCCTTTTTGCCAATAAATTCAGCACCATTCCACCATCCTAGCATAATAAACCTATACTTTTCTGATTTAAGAAAAAGACCACTGCCTATCCATTTAAGTTCACTAACACCTAGGATATCTATCTTTCTGGGTTCCATTTCAATTTTGACCACTTTCAGTTTTACTAGATTCATGCTTCATACATTCCAAGTACCAATTGTTAGTTGTTTTTGAAGCTGTTTCTTTTCACCTTGAGTTGTGTCTCATCAGTCAATGAAAATGCCAAATGTTCCACTCCTCAGTCAGTAAAGGAGGCTTTACTCCATTCGTGTCCTCATGGTCAGTTCTATTTTGTGGTAGCAGTTCCTCCTCAGCCACATTTTGAATAACTTCCAACCTGAAGGGCCTATCCTTCAGCACTACCTCCAGTGAAGCTCTGCTTCCAATCATTAGGGCTTCAATGTCTGACAAAATTCCCATGCTATTCATAAGGTGTTCAGTGGCTGCTTCCTCTGAAGTGGGCCACCAATTCCTTATGAATAGTCTGGAAACTCCCCTGTCGCTTGTTCCCTTTGGGTGACCCTGCTGGCATTTGATGTGCCAGTGACACCGCTTCCAGCAATACAGGAGCCACCACAGTACAACAAACTGACAGAGAAGTTGTAGACATAAACAGTAGAAAAAGAGATTATCCTTCAAAAAATATGTCAACAATAAGCAGCAAACTGAAGCCAGAAAAAGACAACTTTTAAATAATAAGAAAACCAATTATTTCTCTCTACCAGCTTGGAGGTCAGGTGACTGAAGTAGAGGCATAGTGGAATGACAGCTATGTCAAGATCTCTGTCTCAGATATAAACAGGACTGTTTTCTCGCAGACTTCAGCATGCTGATCCAAATTAATCCAGTAGCTCAATGAAAGACTTAAACTTTGATCTGTCCTGAACCAGAGTTTTCACAGGCAGAGGAAGGAGCAGAGGCAACGACTGAAGCCTTTTCCCTGCATTAGAACTTCTTACAAAAATTAGCACTTTTGAAAGTATCCATTTGTAGAGGTGAGATTGGGTGCCAACTTATTACACCTATGGGTTGGTGGAGTCCCACTAACATCAATCAGACCACAGCCTTATGACATCTCCTTGGGAGCATGGAATGCTTGATATAGCCATATAAATTCTGAATCAAGAAGTGTACTCTCTCTCTCTTCCCCCTCTCCTTCCTGCTTTTCCGGGTCCTGGGTGTCATATCTGGGGCTGGAAGCCTATGTGGCCTGCAAGGTTTTGGAGCCGTCACCATCCTGCCATGTTTTGAGGAATCTTAGATCCACACAACAGCACGTGCATGAGAGGTCTGTGATCTCCAGCTCCTCAGTTCACCTTCCTGCTTCACCTGCCAATGGCTGCACGAGTCTGAAGGTCCTCCCACTATCATGTGAGCAATGGAACTCAGTTGTACTGGGTTGAATCACTTCATTCTTAATACAAAGTTATTTCTTAGACACGTAAGTGTCACTGATTTTGCTTCTATAGAAAATCCTGCTGAATGTATTTGGCACTGAGAGAATGGATTCTGGAGAAACAAATCATAAGGAGGAGAAAAAGGCATTGTCTGACCTCTGCCTTAAGGCAATCGGGTGGAGTTGCATTTTCCTTCTCCTTTTGGTAAGCAGATGAGGTCAGATATAAGGCCACAAGATTTACTCCATTGGTGTCTCCAGCAGAGTGTCTTGCTATGAGTCCAGTCTCAGGAAAGCACAGGCTTTGTAAGAGAAGGAAGTCAAGTATGGGAAGTGAAATGAATTTTGGATGATATAAACTGCAGCTGAATGGAGAACAACTTTGGGAGTTCCCAGTGGCAAAAGTAGGCTATTTCAACAGATGTCTGCTAGAGAGCCAGCTGGTTGGACTAACCTTGCCAACAGCCCAGGTCCATATGCATATTCATGGGATAGTTTAAGAAGAGAACATGGAATTTATATGTACTAAAAAGATTGTGTTTAGAATTACTTTTTTTGTTTTTATTTTACTAGGGGCTCTTACAGCTCTTATCACAATTCATATATATAGCCATTGTGTCAACACATCTGTACATATGTTGTCATCATCTCTTCCAAAACATTTTCTTTCCATTTGAGCCTTTGATATCAGATGACTGTAATAGGACTATATTTATTTCTTCTACCTAGTGTTATAAATAAGAGCGCTGGTGCTATAGTGGTTACACATTGGGCTGTTAACTGCAATTCAGCTGTTTGAAATCACCAGCCTCCTTGTGGAAGCAAAACATGAGGTTTTTTTTTTTTATACTCCAGTAAAAGAGTCTGGCAGTTCTGGTTAGGCAGCGAAGTTTGTTTACATTGTTTACGGATGTGAAAGACTGCCTCTCCAAATTCAGACTCCAAGATTGGGAAATCCTTCACCAACTTCATTTGCAAGAAAGATTTTCATCCCAATTCTAAATCCAATGTCAAAAATGTGTGGATGACAGAACAGAAAATATATGATCAGGGACAAAGTTCAAGAAGAAAGATAATATTTTGAAAATGATGATGGCAGAAGTTGTACAATTATGCTTAGTCTAACTGAATTATGGATTGTTATAATAGCTGTAAAAATTCCCAATAAAATTATTTTTTAAAAAGAATTAATGCGACAGTATCTTAAGGAACAAGAATCATATGATAATAGATTTCTTAAAAGGAAGATTAATGTGTGAAGAATCACCTTAATTACACAAATGAGATTCCACCAAGAACTAAAAAGGAAAACAATGAGATATAAGAAATAGAATAGAGGGAATGTAAATTTGAAAGGTAGAAAGGAGCTCCTCTTGATTAATATGCCATAGATGAACTGAACATTAGAGATCAGCTTTTGGGGTTTGGGTTCAGAACGTGAGCTGTATTAAATGCCACAAGTGGGGCTATGTCCACACAGATCAAGAATGCCCTTTGTTTGGCCTTTCTGAAATCAATGCAAGTTCCATTCCTACTGAAGGTTCAAGGCCATTGATGCACCCCTCATAGCTAATAGCAGAGATAAGAAACAGTGGGTTTGCACTGAAACTGAAAGATATCTAGATTTAGGGACAAGTGGGGTTGGCTCCCCAATGCCTGCAAAGACCCATATAGAGGGGTTGGAAATCTGGCAACAATTTGGACACCTATGGGGAAACCCAGAAGTGGGCATGTTCAAACTAAGCCCCCTAGCGTAGATGAAACCTAAAACCTAGCCTCTACTGAGGACCATGACATCACACAGGTGGGCCTAACTCAACCAATGGTTTCAATCAGTACCTTCAACCTCCCCAGAATGAGATGCTAAATACCCTGGCTGCAGGAAAGTCAGCTCTGTTTAAAACTCCTCCTGTTCAGCTGCAGGTGGAGATTGGGGCTCTCCCCCATTGTGGGAATGCCCACACCCTATCTGGGCCTACTCAGGTTCCACATGTAACCTTGGACTTCGGAGATTCCCTAGTTCTGCACATGCGGGTATTCTTTTCCATGTGGTTTTCATGCCCAGTTGTGAACTCCAGCATGGCTTATATGCAGCTTAGCATGCTTTCCAGATATAGTGTGTATCCTTTTGAAACTGTAAAACCTAAAACTTTTCCATTCCTTCATAAAAACTCACTTGGATTACAAACGTGCTTCTGTGGTGTCAATTCTTCCAGTGTTGTGTAGCAAGAACTGAGGTTTACCCCACTCTAGAAACCAACAAAACATAATGTACTGTGGAGAAACTTGACAGCAAATGATCCTTCACAGGAATATGTTGTAAGGGTGAAGAAAATCCAGAAGTGGAATTTTTAAAGTCATTAACAACTCTTTAAAACTGCTCCTGTTAAACAAAACCAGAAATTCTCAGGAAATTGGATCAACTTGAGAAGAAAGAGAAGGAAAAAAGATAGAAAAAGAAAAATGCTTCAGAAGAGCAAAAGCAAACACAAAAGGCATAAAAACACATCATCTTCCTTTGCACCATTCTTCTCTTCTTCTCCCTCCTCTTCCTCCTCCTCCTCCTCCTCCTTTTGTTTCCTACAGCGAGTTCAGAAAACACCCATGAGTGTGAGTGACAACAGAGAAGAAAGAGTCAAGTCCAAGGAGGAAAAAAAAACTCTATGAAGAACTTTACAGCAGTCACCGTAATCATAAGGAAAAAGACAGGAAAAAGCACAGGTTTTTAAAATAAGACCATTCTCGTATAATGAAAATCTTAATAGGGAATTTTAACTTTAGGAAAAGACACCCAACACATCGTCAGACCCCATATACTTTCTCATTCCTGGAAGTCACACATCTCCTGCTTCTGTGACCTTTCCCTCTTCTGTGAACTTGCTCCTGAAGATAAAGTATAAAAAAGCTACATCCACTTGACCTTCAGAGTCCAGATGTTTCAAAATGCTAGTTCCTCTGGATCACAGACTAATAAAATTTCCCTCTTTCAAATACTCCAAGAGTGTCACTTGGCCATTCCCAAGTCAGGCTTTTGCTGTAACACTGGGGAGAATAACAAATGGAGCCATTTTAACTCTGACAAGTCCAGAAGACTCCATGGTAGCCCACAGAAGAGACAGTCTGAAAGAAATTATGGGTGCAGCAGGAGCCAGAGCAGGGAGTGAAAGGAGTAGGAGATGCCCTACAATACGTCACAAGAGATCGAAGCAGTATATGACAGAAAATAAAGAGAAGAAGTGATATTATTCAGGAATAAAAATATTTCCACCATCTTATCGAATACCTACAGTAAGGGCCAAATTCCATATTATTATCTAATTAAACAACTCTATTTAAACTTTCCATCTCTGTAAACTGCCATTTTGCATACAAAATGACACAAATAACATATGAATGCATTTTGCAAGTATTTGTAAATAATCTATTTTAGGACTGTTGACAAACCCTCGGTTGATATTGTTTCTTGTGCCCTACAACGGATAAAAACTGGAGAACTGTATGATGTTTTTCTTGTTCTGAAATGTCAAGAAAAGAATGGTGATTAAAAGAAAAGTTACAGTTTTGGAAACTTACAGGGAGAGTGTTACCTTGTCCTATACTATAGGACCTATAGGGTCACCATGTGGAAGCAGTAACTGAATGGTGGTGAGTTTGGTTTAGTTTTTTAGTGTTATAGGTATATTGTGTGGTAGAAATGAATATTAGGAATTGTGATTAGAGAGAGTTTGTTAGTTAGTTTGCCTTCAGTTTTTACCTTTGGATTGACTAAAAGTGGAGTTAGAAATTGCCAGAAAGAAATAAATATTTGGTTTTTTTGTTTCTTTCCTTTTTGCCATGGATTTATTTTTATCTGACATTAATTCTACAATCCTACTATTTATTTTTAGTTGTATAATTTGTTTATGTTCAGCTGTTTGATTTTTAAAAACATCAATTTAATTGGGGGCTCATACAGCTCTTATCACAATCCATATATACATCCATTGTGTCAAGAACATTGGTACATTTGTTGCCATTTTCATTCTCAAAACATTTTCTTTCAACTTGAGCCTTTGGTATCAGCGCCTCATTTTTCCCCTCCTTCCCTGCCCCACTTCCCTCACGAACCCTTGATAATTTATAAATTATTATTATTTTGTCATGTCTTACACTAGAAAAGTGAGTGAAGTTTTTGTTTTAAGCCACTGTAGAATAAGGGGTTTAGAAAGAAATCTAAGACCCACCCAGAGCCTTGAGCAGCAGGATAATTGCATTTGAGAAGACATGTAAACTCACCAAGATTTGCTGAGTGGAGAGAGAGAAAACAATTGACTGGTTTGGCTTTTCGAACTGAAATGAAAGCAAAAAATGTTCCATGGACACACCTACACTGTAAAAGTCTATGCCCATCAGAGAACACCTCCCCCTTTTGATAACAATTTCATTGCCACTTCATCCATATATCATACAATTCAATAGCTTAATCGTATCAAGAGTAGTTGTGCAATCATTACTACAATAAACTTTAGAATGTTTTTTCTTCCTTGTATTCAGTTATTAGCAAAATTATTTTCTTAAAGTGTAAAAATACACACAACAAAACATTCTCCAATTCAACAACCTCCACATGTATGATTCATTCAGTGCCATTGATTATACTCTTTGTATTATGCACCATTATGATAGTCAAAGCCCACATGGAATACATCAAGTGAGAAGCTTTTATTTAAAGCTGGTGACCAGGAGTTGGAGAGTGCTCAAGTCTCCCAGTCCCGAGCACAGCATACCATTCAGCTTATAAAGTATAAAATTGTTAGGGTTCTGGGGTGGTAATGCAGAAGGAATTCATGCAGCAGAAGCACTTTTTAAAATCCAAGTGACTTTTTCGAGGGAAGGGAAAGTTTTAGATATGATAGTCTCAAAAAATACTCGCTAGTTCTGGAATAGGCTGTGTGGGGGACTGTGCGGGAGCTCACAACTGAAGGTGACCACTCCAGGAGAGCACAAAAAGCCCACACATGTGTGGAACCAAGAGCAGGAAGTCTCCCAAGACCAAGAGCATGCAGGTCTCGGCACATACACGGAGAGATTCCCATCCTCAGCTTGGAGAACACACTGGAAAGAAAAGAGTGAAAAAGATGTGTGCCTGCTTTTATTCCCACTGGCTAGGGAGGTGTGGTTGAGGGTATTGGCCAATCTTATTGGCTGAGTTTAGGCGCATCGGCGTGATGTTACATTGCTGGTGTCTAGTGTGTGTGCCCAGGTGTACCTTCCATCAGGGCCTGGGGGACTTGTGTCTGAGCACTCTCAGTTCTGGATTTTCCCACAGGTGTCTAATTAGTGTGTCTGATTTCTCTCCACCCCCTTTATTGTGGTATAGACAGCTAATTTTTATTTAGCATAAGCATTCGGGAAGACAGCCCCCTTTATCCCTAATCTTGCTACCTGTCATTTCCCACTGAAAGAGTCTGAGCTCAAATCATTGGGGGATACTGGGCAGAGACAGTCTATACCAGTGGTTCTCAACCTTCCTAATGTCGTAACCCTTTAATACAGTTCCTCATGTTGTGGTGACACCCCCACCCCAACCATAAAATTGTTTTCATTCCTACTTCATCACTGTCATTTTGCCACTGTTATGAATTAAGCGACCCCTGTGAAAAGGTTGTTCGACTTCCCCAAAGGGGTCGCGTCCCACAGGTTGAGAACCGCTGGTCTATACCCTCAGCTGGTGATCCCCTTCAAAGGTCCTGGTAGGTCACCTTTAGCGAGTGATTCCCTTCCAAGGTCCCGGTGGGTCACCATTAGCCAGTGGTACCCTAAAGCCTGGCTTTTGTGAGACGTCCTGTCTCTTGTTCTAGATGTGATCTGCAGACGCTAGCTAATAAAGCAGAAACTAATGTTCTCCTGCAAATCCATCTGGCCCCAGTACGTTCTAAGTGATGAGAAACCTGGTCAAAGCATAGCACCCTCTTCCAACTCTAATACAGCTAGAACTTTCCTGAAAGGGGATAGGAAAGTGGGCAGAAGTCCCTTATGTTCAGGTATTTTTTCCTCTTGAGAAACAGTAAAGATCTTTGTTTCAAATGTAAGCCAGACTGCAGGAGCTTAACTGTTGCAGGTGCTACCTTTTACAGCAAGGACAGGGAGCAAGAGGCTCGTACTCAGGAGAAGGAGAAAAGGAAAGATGTTAGCTATGCACAGGTATTGGCTATCATAGGTAATCATCACCCATCTACTCCCTCCCAGGTTCCCAAGACCCCTACACATGGCACAAAGTCCAGCGTGGGTTTGCATGGGGGCCACCGGGCAAAGGAGAGCCCTAACAGCAACAGGCCTCCACAGGGGCCATGCTATCACTGTACACAAACGGGCCACTGGCAGCACTCTGTACCGTGAGGAACATCCAAGAGACGAGTGGTCTGCTGGCAAGTCTGCAACTGCAATCTGGACTGAAGCCGCCCCCCGCAACAAAGGATTGCTGCCACTGGTCTTGGACCCTGGTTGTGTATGGATGTTGGCAGGTAGGCCAAAAACATTTTCTCCTACTTGGTGCTGTCTTCTCTCTCCTGACCTCCTTCCTCAGACTCCAAGAAGTAGTTTTGTTAGGCAGATTAGCGCAGGGATGGGATGTCAATTGACGCATGCCCAGTGAGCCAAGCACGGGAACAAAGAGTGGGGCACTGCACATGCTCAGAGGCTCAGGTTTCCCGCAGGTGGGCATGGGTGGGCGCTAAACCTGGATTGGCCCACCTGGGCCAGGTGAATTCAATTCAGCCAATGGGGTAGATCAGGGGTCGTCAACCACACCTCCCCATGGAATCCTTGAAAAGGCAGGAGTCTAGAGTCGAGGGGGGAGCGCGTTGGAGATCTAACATAGAGTCACAGGGAAGGAGAAATCTTTGAGTGATGCTGAGCAGCCTCCGCCAGGCTGCATGGTCGGGAGGAGTCCTATGGGTGCCGTGTAAACCTGAAACTTCTTCTAACTCTCATTAAATTCACTTGGATCATGAACCAGGCTTCGGCATGAATTCTTTCTCACATGGGGCCAAGGACTGAGGTATAGCTCTATCTCCTGAGAGATCTAACAGTTTGACACTTATTGTCCCGACTGTGCTTGGAGACCACAATCTTCAGGGCAAGTAAAGAAAATTAACCAACACTTTGTGCCTTCCTGGAGACCTAATTCTTATAAAACCTGGAGAGATGGGTCCCCCAATTCCTAGCTCCAGTCAATTTGGAAAAGTCCCTTCCCAGTAATTCTTTCCACCCTCACTGTCATTAAAGTTCTAGGACAGAGTGCATGGATCCACCACTCACGGGGAAAATTGTGAAAGCTGTTGCAACTGGGCCCCTCAGACGCAGATCAAATGAAGCAAGATAGTACACATGTGAGCCATTAGACAGCTGTTGGTATTTCTTTAGCACCCTGAGATGGATACGTGCTTAGCAAGACACCTCACCTAAAATCCACAACAGTCTAAGCTAGTAAATGCTATTACACAACTCCTGTGTATAAAGAAAGCTTGCAGCCTATGCCTGTCAATCCAGTGTCAATACTTCTGAGATTTCCTTTGGGACCTTCCAGTGTGAAACCAACCCACACTTCCATGGGCATTGCCATCCCATAGCTCTTGCCATAGCCTTACCTAAACTGTTCACCTGCTTCGTCTTTGCCAGAAGAACATCAGATTACCAATGACACTGAGCCAAGATTGCCAAACTCAGCATCACCAAGGCCTGGACCACCTAAACCCCATTCACCGTGGGCCACAAAGTGGATAACAACCATTCACAATAGAGCAGGAAGGGTGTAGACACAAAACCCAACTTCATGTCCATCAGGAAGTAGACAGAGACTGTCTCTGCCCATTATCCTCAAAGATTTGGGTCCATACTCCTTCAGTGGGAAAAGACAGGTTGCTAGATTAGGGATAAAAAGAGTTGTCTCCACCGAATATCTATGCTAACTGAAAATTAACTGCCCATGCCACAATAGAGGTTTCAAGAAATCAGGTACACTAATTAGACACCTTTGGGAAAATCTAGCCTGGGCTGCAAACAAGATTATGCACCCGCAATATGATATCACACAGGTGCACCTAAAATCAGACAGTAAGATCAGCCAATACCCTCAACCGCACCTCCCTAGCCAATGGGAATTATAGTCAGCCACAGGAAGTCCAATCCCTTTTCCTCTCTCTTTTGCTCAGGTGCACGCTGCAAGCAGAGGGTGAGATACCTCCCACAT
This sequence comes from Tenrec ecaudatus, assembly GCF_050624435.1. Taxonomy (NCBI): domain Eukaryota; kingdom Metazoa; phylum Chordata; class Mammalia; order Afrosoricida; family Tenrecidae; genus Tenrec; species Tenrec ecaudatus. Next base: position 89,095,348 of record NC_134548.1, read on the forward strand.
AGGGGGAGCTCACAAACCAGCATGTCCACTCAGGGCCTCCTTGGGGCCCACTCACTCTCTTGGCCTCTGGGGATTTTCCTGCTCTTTGGTCCCAGCTCTTGGCTCCATATGCTGGTTCCAAGCCCCTGTTCCAGCATTTCTTTCACATGTTTTTCCTCGGTCCCCAGAAATGGCCATTTCCAGTCGCGAAATTTCCCACACCCCTGCCAAGCAGCCTTTTGTGCTTTTCCAGAGATATAGTATATTTTTGAGACTGTAATACCAGAAACTTCCCATTTCCTTATAAAAGTCACTTGGATTACAAAAGTGCTTCTGCCACATGAATTCTTCCAGCTGTTATAAAGCAAAAACCGAGGTATACCATCCCAGAAACCTAACATATCCATAAGCATGTGGGGTGGGGAGAGGATGATCAATCACTGACCCAATCACTTACTCAAGGAGGCGGAGTTTCGGGAGAATTTCCAAAGTTAGCTGTGTTCAGGTTGAGGTGTTTTTAGCCAATGTTGATTTCAAAACTGATCACTGCGACCAGGGAGGTCTAAGTTATTCATAAGCAAAAAGTTACAGAAGCCAAATTCAGCCAATTAACGATTAACTATTATGATATTACACATCTACTCCTTCTGTGCTTCATAAACTGGGAAACTTAACAGAAACAATAAAAACACAGGACACAAAAATTAAATAATAATGATAATAATAAAAAATAAAGAGTAAGACGCAAAAGATGACCAGTAATATTAAAAAGCCAGAGAAGAAATTTCTGTCATGGGACAAGCCAGGAATATTGAAGCCTAAAGCAACTTCAGGTTGGGTCAACAGGGAGGTCAATTGACTATCATATTATACCATAGTCTGATCCACCATAACCAAGTTTACAATAATCTCTGTCTGGTGGTAAAGCTGTTTGAGTCCCTCATCTGTGGCAAGAGGGCATCTGTCAGAGGCTTGATGTGATTAGATGCTCTGCAGATGGATTTTAGGCTCCCACTGTCCTCCTTAGCCTCCTACATATTGGGTGAGGAAGGCCTCTGTCTAGTGCTGGAAGATCAAGGGAGCCTATGAGAAGCCTGGTCTATTCACTAGGTGAACACATGTATTCACTTGTTGAATGGAAGTGAAGCAAATAAATCTGACTACTGACACCATCGAACTGGTCCACAAGGATTAGAGAGGAGAAACAACGAAGGGCTGGATGGCATTAAATTGAAAAGTTATGTAAAACCTGAGGTCATAGTGTGACCTAGCACTAGGGGGCTTGAGTTGGCGAAAATATATGAAGGGGTAAGCTGAAATAGAGAGATTTGAGTGTGAACTCAGAAGCTTGTTATTTTAGCCATTGATCTAGCTTGTAATGGTTAGTACTGAGTTGAACGGAATCCAACTGGATGAACAGTAAAAGGTTTGATCCTGTGAGCTGGTACGCAATGTCGCATTCTTGATGGATCGACTGCTCTTGACTTTGCTCGCGTGTCGATGCAGACATTCAAAGTTCCAACTGGAATAAAGATTCTTCACATCAAAGAACGTGCTTGTTTCCTCAGTACACAGGGTTAATAAGAATGGGCGATTTAGAAATTGAATATCCAAAATGAAGGGAGATAAAGACATGAAATAGTTAACTTTTAAATTTTCCTGAGTGTCTTTAGTCTCAAATATGTCGAACAATGGAGGATCCCTACTGATTAGTTGACTAATTTACTAAGAGGCTGGGGAAGATGTTGATAACATTATAAGATTCAAGTGTAGGTGATTGTTAACAGAACTTGTAATTATTAAGCATCCCATACTTCATTTTGTTCACTATTCAATAAAAGATATGGAATTTTTGTGTTTTGGTTTGCAGATGTTCTAGTTGTGTCACGTTAGGTTCAAGTATAGTTTCATTATTGTTTTGTTTGGAGATTATATATGCTTAAAGATATGTGTACAAATGCTGAATTAAGAAAGGACAGTTCCATCCCCCCCATAATTTTAAACCCTAATTTTTTGCCAAACCATTTTATTAGGAGCAAATCAACACATCATACCATTTCATAGTTCAATCATATCAAGCAGTGCTTTACAATTGGTACCAAATTGAAAGGTAGCTGGATAGGGACACAGGGGGATTGTCTCCCCCTAATGTCTATGCTAAACAAAATTAGCTGTCCATTCTACAATGAAGAGTTTGAAAAGAAATCAGGCACACTAATTAGACACCTATGGGAAAATCTAGAACTGAGCATGCTCAGACGCAAATCCCCTAGGCCCCGTTGGGAGGTCCACCTGGGGCACAGACTAGACATCAGCTATATGACATCACGCAGGTGCACCTAAACTCCGCCAATAAGATCAGCCAATTCCCTCAACTAGGCCTCCCCAGCTGGTGGGGATAGGAAGGGATAAAAGCAGGCCAAGGGCAGGCCAGGAGCACTGCTTCGTCAGGTGCACTCTGCCACCAGAGGGTGGGAATCTCTCCCAGATGTGTGATGCATACGTGCCTGCGCGCACTTTTTGAGGCCCCGCATTCTCTGGCTTTCTTGGGATTTCCTGCTCTTGGCTCTGCACACTGGTTACAATGCTCCTGTTCTGATATCCCTTCCGTGAGCTTCACAAACTTTCCCACAGCCCCCGCCACGCAGCCTTGCTTGCTTTCCAGAGATAGCGTGTATTTTCTGAGACTCTAATACCAGAAACTTCCCTTATCTTTATAAATGTTACTTGGATTACAAAAAAACTCTGCCACGTGAATTCTTTCAGTATTGAAAAGCACGAACTGACACACACCACCCAGAAACCTAACAAAATCAGTTTCAAAACGTTTTTGTCCTTCTTGAACTCCTTGATATCAGTCCCCTTACCACCTCTGCCCCCCTCCCTACACCACCCACATGTATCCCCCAGGAACCCTTATTGTAGTTGTCTCTATAGATTTCCCGTACCTGGGTTTCATATACTGAAAAACATAGAAAATCACATAACAGAGAGTCAAGAAGGCGAACCACAAAGACAAAATCCAACAAGCTATAAAGACCAACATGGGCTGGGGGGAAACAGAAAATATCGAAAACCAGATCAAATTCAAAGTATATCAGAAGGGAGATAAAAGTGACAAGGTTTCAACCATTCAAGTTCAATCTGTCATTTTAATTTACTATAGTCCTCAGGTTACAGGTGTGTTTGAGGTAGAATTACTTTACCCAATAGGGTTTTTACATCATATCCCTCTGGTATGGACTTTCGAGTGTTTTGTGTCTTGAAGATTCCGAATTCAATGTTCCAGTGTTCGATGGCACATGGCCTGGGTCCTGAGGAGACATACAGGAGCTCAACCCAATGTGGCTTATTGGGAGCATAGTATCAGCACACTCCCACCTTAGGGGCCTACTCCTGCACACACTAGCAAGTTGGTTTTCCCCCTCTTTCTACCAACAGACATGCATTTATCTTCTCTCAAATGTGCATGATCCCTTTCCCCTCTCCTGACTAGATTTCCCCATCATTATATCTCATCATTCTTATAGGAGGAATATCTGTCTCGGGGAATTCGGTCACACATTTCTATAGACGCGACTAAGCAGTCCTCTCCACCCCCACCCCCTCTGAAAAATTTGATCCTAGCAGACCTGAAAACCCCTACACCAAAGTGACCTTCAAGATACACACACATAAATGGCTCATGGGCACCAGTCACATTCTCTACTGAGCTGCCTGACAGCCCAGGCTAGCAGAGTCGATGGCCTGAAAGCCTGAGCCGGCTCCCATCCAGGTCTCATCCCTACAAGAGCAGACTCATACAATATTTGTCCTTTTGTGATTGACTAACTTCACTCAGCATAGTGATTTCCATATCCCTCCAAGTCATGAAGAGTTCATGGTTTCATCACTGTTTTTACAAGATGCATACTGTTCCATTGTGTATATATACCAAAGTTTTAAAATCCATTCTTCTACTGATGGGGATTTGGGTTGTTTCCTAGTTCTGGCTATTGAGAACTGTCCTGCAATGAATGTGGGAAAGCATACACCTGTTAGTTATCACTCTCATTTCTTTGGGGTGTATATCCAGATCCAGCAATGGCATTGTTGAATTGTATGGTATTTCTTTCTATTGGAAGCCATTTTAGGAATCACTGTATGGCTTTCTCTCTGTGGTTGTATGTATTTACAATAGCTAGTGAATGAGAACATTTCCTAATATGCATTTTTGCCATTCGGTGTCATCCTTTGTAAATTGTCTGTTCAGATCCTTTGCCCATCATATAAGAGAGTTATATATTACTTTCTTGTTGTGGGCATGCAGTCTTCTGTAGATTTTCAGAATTAGGTCTTTGGCCATTGTGTCACTGATAAATGTATTTTCCTAATCTGTAGGCTCTTATTTACTCGTTTTATGAAAGCTGTTGATTGTATATTATTCTTTTTTAAAAATCATTTCATTGGGAGCTTGTACAACTCTTATCACCATACATACATCCACTGTGTCAAGCACATTTGTACAGTTGTTGTTATCATCACTCTCAAAACATTTTCCTTCTACTTGAACCCTTGGTATCCACTTCTCATTTTTCCCCTCCATCCCCACTCCTCTCCCTCAAGGACCCTTGATAATTTATAAATTATTATTATTTTGCCATGTCTTACGCTGTCCAGCGTAATAGGTCACAGTCATCTGTTTTGTCTCCCACTGTGTGTGCTTCTTTGTTATCTCTGGTAGCACTGTTTATGCCCTGCACTAAGGACTCTTAGATTTCCTGATGATCCCGATCGCTTTGAGTTTTACATTGAGGTCTCTGATCCACCTCGAGTTCATTTTTGTGCATGGGTTGAGAATTCATAAAATGGGTTTGTTAGTTTGCTCTCCCGTTATATATTCTGGAATAGTTTGTGTAGAATTGACGAAAATTCTTCTCTGACTGCTTGGTAGAATTCTCTTGTGATACCATTTGGTCTTGGCTTTTTGTTAATTGGGATTTTTTTATGTCATTGTCTATTTTTTCTTTTGCTATGTGTCTGTTCAAATTTTTAATATCCATCTGTGCTAATTTGGGTAGAGGATCTATTTTAGGTGTTTGTCCATATTTTGTAGATGATCAAATTTTTGGAATACAGTCTTTCATTATTCTGTTACTATTCTGTTTATTTCATTTGGATAGTTGGATTGTTGTGATGTTTCATCTCTCTAGATCCTTTCACTAACTATTTCTCTTCCTTTGTTAAGTTTGCTAGGGGTGTGTCAATTTTGTTGATCCTTTCAAAGAACCAGCTTCTTGTTTTGCTGATTTTTCCATTCCTTTTTCTGTTTTCCACCTCACTTATTTCTGCTGTAATTTTTGTGATTTTTTTGGTCTGTTGTTGGAAGGATTATGCTCTTGACTCTGTTCTAATTGTTGGAGATGTTGAATTAAAGTGTTGAAAATTATTTTCTCCTCTTTTTTATGTGTGCATTAATTATATCTTCTGCCCTCTGATAACTGCCTTTGCTGTGTCCCATAGGTTTTGATATGTTGGGTTATCATTCTCGTTTGTTTCTAGGAACCTCCTAATTTCATCTATTATTTGGGCTACTGCCCCAGTGTTTTTGAAGTATGTTGTTACGTCTCCATATGTTTTTCCTTATGCTTTTATTCTTTATTTTTATTTATTTATTTAATAATTAAATCATTTTACTGGGGGCTTGTACAATTCTTATCCCAATCCACACATGCATCCATTGTGCAAGCTATTGCTGGTTTCCAGTTTTATGACTCTGTGGTCTGAGAAGATGTTTTGAATGATCTATGTATGCTTGAATTTGTTAAAGATTGCTTTATGATCTAGTATGAGGTCTATTTTAGAATATGTGCCATATGTTTTGGATAAAAATTTTTTGATTTTTTTCTTGGATAACTCTGTAAATATCTAATAAGTCAAGCTATTTGTGTTGTTCAACTCTTTAATTTGTTTATTGAGTTTCTTTCTTGTTGACCTATCATTACTTGAGCTTGGTCTATTGAAGTCTCCAACTGTTATTGCATACCTATTGATTTCTCCTTTCAACTCTTTGGGAATTTGGTTGATGTATGTCGAGTTTTTTTGTTGTTGTTGTTTTTAGGTGCATATGTGTTCATTCTTGAAGGCAGCAAATTGATGGATCTTGTTTCTGAGTCCAGTCTGTTACTCTTTGTGTTTTTTTTATTGATGTATTTAGTTCATTGACATTCAGTGTTATTAATTCTAAATGTTAATTAGTTGGTGTCATATTGTATAATTTGTGTTTCCTTTTTCTGTCTTTTTTGTGAGGGGAGTTTATTCCATTTGTTCATGTCTTTGTTTCCTCTCTAAGCCTGTATTGTTTTGTGTGCTGCTTTGAATGTGTTGATCGCTATATGGTGGTACACACTGTGGTGGTCTCATGTTTGGTGCTGCAAGTGTTGATTTTCTGGTTATAGAGATCTAGTTAATGATTTTTGTAATGTTGGTTTTGTTTTTACAATTGCCTAAACATTTCTTTGCTTGAGAATACTTTCATTTCTCCATATTTGATGGGTAACTTTGCTGGATATAGGATTCATGGTTAATAATTTTTTTCTTACAAAGTTTGGTATACATTGCTCCATTTTCTTTTCTGCATGGTTTCTGGGAAAGATATGAGCTTATTTGTATCAGTTTACCACTGTAGGCAACTTTTGTTTTTCTCCCAATAGCTGCTCCCAAGAGTCTCTCCTTTTCCTTGATATTGGATAATTTGACTAATATAAGTCTTCATTGTGTGTGTGTGTGTGTATGTGTAACCTATTTGGTGTTCTCTCTGCTTCCTGAATGGTTACCAGCTCTGTTTATGTAATATTGGGGTGAGTGCACCAGATCAAAGTTAATGTGTTTATAATAGAGATCCCTTATTTGGTGGCACATCACTTACCTGTTCTAAGAGAGAGGGGGCCCTTTGGAAAGTCGTCAAGTGGTATGGGGATTCTTCACCATATCACTCTATCTACCTTTCACACAGAGCTCCCAGAGTGGAAATAGACAGTAAGAATGGAGACCAGATGTGAAAGGGGGATTCTAACCAGGGGACGGTCAGGAGGAGTTTCATTCCAGCACCTGCAAATCCCCAAGTTTGGGGAGGAGGAACCACAGGGTGATTCAATGTAACACTGAATTCTAAGTTCTCATAGGTAAAAAGAATTTAATGTGTTTTTAACAAAAGGAAAGAAAAAAATACTCTTGAATCACCGAGAGTTCAGGCTGTGTGTCTGATTTACCAGGACATGAGTTCCTAAATGCTAGATTCTGAGTGAGGCTGGTCAAGTTCATTGGGAAATTCTATCTCTGCCATAGAATCTGAACTCTTGAAAGAGGTAGATGGTGGGCCAAGTGATAATATGGATATATGGAGATTCCAGGCCTCCACAGCACTGGAAATGGCATTATTTTGGTACAAACCAACCCCTGATTCACAGGCTGTTGGATATCACCCTCATGATGGGTGTGCTGGAGGGCATCCTGATGGAGCTGCAAGACAGTGCACTTATCCTGGGAGATATTGTAAGTGATAAGAAAAGGGGTGCCTTCGAAGACCTGGATGTGGCTATTTTTGTGGGTTCCCAAGAAAGAAGGCCATGGAGAGAAAAGACGTGCTGAGAAAGCAAGTGTGAAAATCTTCAAATCCCAGAGAACATCCTTTGATAAATTGTTGTAAGAAACCTAGCCAACGCCAACTGCTTGGCTTCCATGAAGTCAACACCATTCATCCTCAAGAAGAGCTTCAGTTGCTTGACTCATCTGACCTTGACTCATAACTGAGCTATGGCTCAAATTGCTCTTGAACGTCCTGTAACTGATATACACATAAATAACCCTGTCGTCGGAGGGAATAATTCCTCAGCTCAGTAGCCAGATGTCAACCATGCCAAAGTGAACTTATAAGGAAAGGAAGGTGGTGTTTATGAATCTCTGAAAAATTACAGCTGGCTCGAAAGAGACTGTCTCAACTGTGCAGTAGTGTGGCGCCACTGTCAAGAAGGCTCAAAAACTGTCCAGTAAAATGCCACCTGCGAAAGCCATTGGTGACCATATCAGGGAAATATCTGGTCTGGAAACCCAGAGGGAAAATTTGGGTCCATCAGCATAATCTCCAATGGCAACTCCTATGGTGTTCCCAATGATCTGCTGTATTCATTTCCTGTTGTAAATAAAGAATAAGTTCTGTAAGATTGTTGAGGATCTCCCTATTAATGATTCTTCATGTGATAAAATAGAAGTTACTGTAAAGGAACTGCCCGAGGAAAAATAATGTGTTTTTTTTAATTTCTTGCCTCTATTTGATTAAACAATTATCATCATATTACTAAATATCCCAAACTTGAAAAATCTAAATGTTGTTTTTGACCAATAATAATAATGCTATACTTAAATTACTTGTAGGGGAAGTGAACACATTTTAGGAATTATATGCTTCTTGGTACAGATTTATAATAGTTTATCATCATGGTTTTAGTGCTGCATTCTAAATAAAATATATATAAATATGGGGGAAAATCCAATCTTACTAGTCAGATAGAGATTGGTGGAACGACCAAAAATATGGCCTTTTGTCACCCTTCAGGTTTGGAATTGAACTCATGCCTGTGGTAGAATAATGAACCATTTATGATTAAAAGGCCAGCAATTACTCAATGACAAATACAGAGGCTTAAAAAAAGTAGTAAACACTGGAAACACAAGGAGAAAGTCGAACAAGTGATAGTACATTAAGGGAATTATAATATATGAGTTGAGACAAAACGTATATGGATCATTGAATATAAGACTGATGATTTGTTATGTAAATTTTCACATAATTTACTATAAATAAATAATAAATCAAATAAATACAATTAATAATAAGCAGGGGGGAAAGTCCTGAATCAGACAGCTTCACTGATGAAATCTACCAAACATTCAGAGAACTGATACTAATTCTACTCAAATAACTACAGATTATAGAAAAGGATAGAAAACTCCTTAATTAGTTTTCTGAAGCAAGGATAACCCTTCCATTAAAACCAGACCAAAAAAATCACCAATGTGGACATTAGAGGTCAATGTCCCTTATGAAAATAGATGTAAAAATTCTCAGCAAAATGCTTTCCAATAGAATCCAACAATATGTCAAAAAAAACCAAACTAATATGTCATGAATAAATGAGATTTATACCAGGCATGCAAGAATGGTTCAACATTTAAAAAACAATCAATGCAATCCACCACATCAATAAAACAAAGGAAAGGAAGAAAATGATCATATTGATTGATCCCCAAAAGCAAAACGACAAAATCTAACATCCATTCCTGATTTCAATAACAACATGGAATAAAGGCTAATTTTCTCAACATAATTGATGGCAGATGTACAAAACCAATGGGTAACAGTACCCTAAATGAACAACTGAAAGAATCCCTCGTACAAATGGAAACAAGAGAGGAATGCCCTTTATCACCACTGCTATTCAATATTTCTGGACATTTTAGACAAAGCTATAAAGCAACACAAAGTAACTTCCCTGATTGTTAACACTCTAAAGAGATCTTGCATAGCAGATTTCCCCAGTTCAATTCATCATTTCGTATCTGGATTGCTGCTTCCCTAAGTATTGATTATGTATCCAAACAAGATAAAATCCTTGATAATGTTAATAAATTCTCCATTTATCATGATGTTTCTATTGGTCCAGTTGTGAAGAGTTTGGTCTTTTAAAATTGAATTATAATCTGTACTAAAGGCTGAAGCCCTTGATCTTCCTCAGCAGGTGTTTTAAGTCCTCCTCACTTTGAGCAAGCCAGACTGTGTTATCTGCATTTCACAGGCTGTTAATGAGCCTTCCTCTACTCCTGATGCTTCATTCTTCTTCATATAGTCCTGCTTCTCTGATGATTTTCTCAACGTGCAGATTTAATTAGCCTTCAGTATAGATTATAATTTAACACAAAGAAGACTAAAATTATGAAAAATAAAAAACAAGCATCCATCTAAGTAAGGTGACAGCTAAATCTACGTGGATGAAGCAAACCCGTCTGTGTGATCCAAGGACGATAAAAGGAAACCCAATATGAAAGTTTGTTTTAACACACATCTCGGTGATCTTGATGCTACTTTTTCTGATAGCAAGGCAATGTCTTATTTCTTCACCACACTTAGCTATAGCACTCGTATCTTCAATGATCTATTCATAAGGGCAAATATCGAGTAGGTTCATGTCATAAAGAACTATTTGTTCTTAGATTTGGTCTATGATTGAGAGCCTAAAACCATTAATTTTTAACAGTTCTATTAGAAATTTATCCACATGTCATACAATTCAATAATCCAATCATATCCAGAAGAGTGGTACAATTATCACCACATTCAATTTTAGAAAATTTTCTTCTTCCTTGTACACATTGTTATACATGTAATTATCTTCTTTTCTAATTGTGACAAAAATATACACAACAAAATATTCTCGAATTCCACAATTTCCACATGTATAAATCAGTGTCATTGAATTATGATACTCTTTGTGTTGTACAACCATTATTGATACTCTTGTCCAAATTATTCAACCAATTTTAACATAAGAGAAGTACCCCCACAAAATGGATTTTTCAAGGCTATGTATTTAAAATTTTTTACAAAACAACCTTACCACCTTCAAAGTATTTTCCACTACATTTAATACATTTATCAAATCTGTGATTCCATTTTTGGAATTATTTTTTCACACTCATCTGTATGCATAGCTGACAGCACCTCCCTCATTTTTTTCTTCACCTCATCTAAATCACCACATTTATGTCCTTTGTGTCTCTCTTCATTCACAGAAACAAAAAGAAGTCACACAGAGTGAGGTCAGGTGAGTAAGGTTCATGGGGCAGGAGAGGGATGCTGTGTTTTTCCAAAAACTGGCATATTGAGATGGGTGCAGGAACAGGTGCATTGTCATGGTGGCAAAACCACTCCCCAATCTGCCACAACTCAGGCCTTTTTTTTGTCATACACTCTTATGCCATCTTTTCAGAACCTCTAAATAGAAAGTTTGATTAACAGTCTGACCTGGTGGAACAAACTCCCCCTCACATAAATAAAAACTAAAACAAATGAGCATTGTCTTGATCTTTGATTTCACTGGACAAGCTACTTTGGGGTGAGGGGATGATGATGTCTTTCACTGGTTTCATGATGTTTGGTTTCGGGGTCATAATAATAGCCCCATGTTTCATCACCAGTAATGGCCTTGGGAAAAAGTCGGAGTCCGTTAGGGGTGTTCTTTCAAAGCATGGCATGTTTCTAACTAACTCTCTTTTTCTTGGTCAGTCAGAACCTGAAGCACAAATTTAGCAGCAACCCTTCTCATTCCCAAATCTTTCATTAAAATTCATGGAAGTGAGCTCCAACATAGTCAAGATAACTTCGCCATCTCTTTAATGTTCCATCATCAGCCTTTGAGCGCAAGTACACAAATTTTGTCGACATTGTAGTCTGTTTGGGAAGTTGATGGATGTCCAGAGCAAGGCTTGTCATCAATCGACATTCTACCTTTCTTGAAACAAGAAAACCACTGGTACACTTGAGTTTTTCCCATAGTGCTGTCCTGGTAAACTGTATTCAGCATCACAACAGTTTGGGGGGCATTTTTCCTGAGCAGGAAACAAAATTTCACAGCCGCACACTGTTCTCTTAAATCAGCCATCACATACACAAAATAACCGAGGTTCAAGCAAAACTGCTTTTATGAAAAATTCACTCTGACCAGAGAGAACCTTCCCAGGAAATGTCACTGGGTGCACTACCTCAGAGTGAGTTGCTCAATGCTTGTCTAGTGGTAAAAATGTGTACTCTGAAAGCTCTGCCTAGTGGAGCTTTTTCCTGGTTTTTATGGGATACTCCCTCGTAAACTCAATGTCTCCTAAGCAGCGGCTCTTTCTCCTTCACTCATGGTAACCATTGGTCAAGTTTGGTTTCTTTTTGTTTTGTTTTAAAGTAGGCTTCTTGACAGAGTATTCACATATCATACATTAAATCACTTCTTCTTTTTCTTTTTTTTAGTTAATTCAAGGATTGTCTGTTGGCCTTTAGGAGTGTTTTCCAGTCCAATCTGTTGGGGGCACCATGCCCTGGCCCCAAAGTCCACTTTCAGCATTCCCTGGGGACCTTGCCGCTCCATTCCCTTGCTATTCTGCTGCACTCCCCCAGTGCTTTGCCTCGGTGTGGTGGGATCAGGTTGGGCGCAATTCCCACACTGTGTCTCCGGTGCTGTGAGGGACGTCATGTATCATAGTGGGGCTGGCCATGTGGCCCTCTCTGTGGACTGGCTGCTCTTAAATAACTTCTTAAAAGGGTTGTATATATATCATCACAATCAGCTCTGATGCTCCCTCTCCCTTCCCATATTTATTTTTTGCTCCCCAAATCCCCTCCCCACCCCCACCCCCTCCACATCCCTGATAATTCATTGTATCAGTTATTGTGTCTATGCATTGACTAATTTTGTGCTTCACAAACTGGGGAACCTGAAAGAAACAATAAAAAGCTGGAAAAAACCAAAGCAGCAAGAAAAAAAATGAAGATAAAAACACAAAGAGTAAGAAATAAAAGACAGCCATCAATATTTAAAAGGTCAGAAAGTAAATTTCTGCTATGGAGCTAAAGAGAAATACTTGAGACTATTGCAAATTCAGGTTGGGTCAAAAGGGTGGTCAACTGACCATGTATCGTAATATATCATGGTTCGACCCACCATAATCAAGTTTATAATTATCTCTGTCTGATAGTAAAATTGTTCGAGTTCCTTTCCCATGGTTAGTGGGGATATACCAGAGGTTGAAGCTGACTAGGTAATCTGAAGATGGATTTTAGGCTCCCACTGCTCTCCCTAGTCTTTTACAAATTAGGTGCTCACAATTTAAGGTCTGATACTTTCCCGTCATCATATCTGGATTTTGTTATCATCATCTTTGGATCACACAGGCTGGTATGCTTTTTCCGTTTGGACTTAATTGACACCTCTGTTAGATGGCTGCTTGTAGGAACACAAGCCATTAAGACCCCAGACATGATTCCAATTGATAGCCAGACACCATCTTCTTTCTTCACCACACTTTGCTGTAGCAACCTTATCTTCAGTGATCATATCATGAAGGTAAGTATAAAGCAAGACCACATTATAAGAACTTTTTGCTCATGGATTGGGGCTAGAGTTAAGTGGCAGCCCAGAATCCATGAGTTATGAATGACTGGTTTTCTTTGGTGCCATTTTATGACAAAAACTCACAAGATCCATAATAACAAAACAAAAACAAACAAACAAAAGACAAAAAAACAAAGAAACAAAAAAGAAAATCATTGTCAATCATTCCCCTGGTGTAGAAGACAATTGCGCTGATAATATCAATCATTTTTCCAGTGTCATAGAATATAAGGAACTGTTGATATGAGGATTTTATACTCCAAGTGTGAACTGTAATCCATGAATTGTTGCTTTGAACAGATTGCCTTCTTAATTGATTGAGTTCTGTTTACACTGAGCATAGGGATTGGTACTAGGAGAAAATTTCCTGTATCAATTCCTACAAGTGCAGATCCTTGCCTAACCGATTAAAACCTGTCGTGTAAGTGCAAGGAGAGCATTGGGGTATTAAATATATGGTGGTTCTGGGTCCCTTTTCATTGGACTCCCGCCCCCCACTAAACCTGTGGTCCCGTCCAATGACCATCCAATTACCACAGTCTTGGGGTGGTCGCCCTCTACTTCCTCTCCCATCAGATTTTTCAGCCCTTAGTCCAAGGGCACAGGTAGTTTTGAAGTAAGGCTCAGTTCATTTAGTTGAGTGTCTACCTTGAGTCCTTCTAGTGCAGCCCTTAGGGGAATGCTATGTTGCCTGTAAGGCCAGTGTCTAAGGTCATGGTACTTAGTTCATGGCATCATTCACTGAGGGTTGGGTAATAACATATTTATAGTGCCCACCCATCAACATAAAATTAAGTGTATTCTTCCCTTAGGTACCCTACCTCCATTGTTCAGCATCCCTCACAGATGTGAAGTCGCTAGACCCATTTATCCACCATACTCACCAACAAAAATCTCAGTGCCTCCTCGAAAATGTAGATGCTCTTTTTGTCTTAACTTGATTTCCCAGTAAGGGGTTCTTATTTCTGTGGAGGGCCTGTTGATTTGTCACAGCCTTCTCTCAATGTTGTAGACTATCATGTGGATGACCTTCTTCCTTTTTCCCTTTCTGGAAGGAGTGACCCCAGTCAATGTGAGGCCTCCTTTTCCAAGGAGATTATTAAAAAGTTTGCCTAAGTAGGGTGATGTATGGTTCATGGCTGGTAGTTAGCTTTCTGACCCTTTGTTTGGGGAATTGATCTCTAAGATTTGCTTATTTGGTGTTTCTCCTTATAGTAAGGGACTCATTCAATATTCGTCCTTTCATGATTGACTAACTTCACTCAGAATAATGGTACTTCCATCAAATGCGGTGTATCATGCTTTCATTGATGTTTTTTTAGGGATGGATAGTATCCCCTTGTGTGTATGTACCATAGTTTCTTTATCCATTTTTCCACTGTTGGGCATCTGGACTGCTTCCAGTTTATCGCTATTGTGAATGTACTGCTATGAACCTGGGAGAGCACACTTCCACTGGTTTTCTGGCTTATTTCTTTAGGGAATATTCATAATAATGGTATTGCTGGATCATATTGGATTACAATTCCCAGTTACTTTAGCTACAGACATATCATTTTCCATAGTGGTTGTATGTATTGACAAGTCCACCAACAGTGTAGCTAAGTTCCATTCTCACTAGCATGTTTTTAATTCAAACGGAGCTAACATTGTGGGTGTAGAGTGATATCTGATTGAGGTTTTAATTTTCATCTCCCTGATGGCTAGTGATCAAAATCATTTTTCATGTGTTTGTTAGCCATTTTTATTTCATTTTTATTAATAATTTTATTGTGAGCTCTTACAGATATCATAACATTTCATAGTTCAATCACATCAAACAGTGTTGTACAATTGTTACCACAGTCATCTTCAAAACATTTTATTTCTTCTTGAACTGCACAAAGTCTTCTCTCCTTTATCCTCTACCTCCCCAAGCATACCCTCCCAGAAGCCTTAGTAGTAGTAGCAGTAGTACTGGTGGTAGTAGTAGTAGTAGTAGTATTTTACCATAGCTTACACATCCAATATATCCATTCACATATAATTCTGTGGTTCAATCCAATTGAGTGGATTTATACAGTCATCATATGGTTCATCAGTGCTATACCACACCATGGATTTAATATCCCTTCCATGTGGTCCTTCTGGGATGGACTGTCCAATTATCTTATAGGTGGGTCTTAGTACATCCATGGCCCTTTAAACCGATTTGTCCACTTGTTTTTGAACTTCTGATATTTTTTCCCATTTACACTTCATCATCACATAGACTGGTGTGCTTCTTCCTTGTGGGTTTTTTGCTTCCCTGCTAAATGGCTGCTTATTTTACTACAAGCCTTTAAGACCCCAGACACTATATCTTTTAATAGCCAGATGCCATCAGCTTTTAAAATTTGCATATGCATCCATTTTGTCTTCAGTGATCATGTCAGGACTGTGAGTATCATAGAGTGGCACATAATTAGAACAAACTGTCTTGTACAGAGGTAAGATTTAGGAAGAGGCCCAAAGTCCACCTACTTCCAGATTGTATTTGCATATATTTATACATATACAACCAAATGTACATATATTTATATATTTACATACATTTATATTTTTCCTTCTTTCCTCATTTTTTTCTCCTGCCCCATCATGTTCACTATCATGTTTACCCATCGTTAACCTCTCAGTAATTCCTTTCAGATGCAACTTGATTAATCAAGCACAACCAGAAAAACTACACTGCTTACCATCAAGTTTAGAACCCTGAATATTCCCCTGTACCTGGAGTTATTGGCTCACCACTCAACCCCTACCCCATGCCCACCAGGAGCAGTAGGTCCAGTCACTGTCTCCATAAGATTGCCTATCCTTCCTATCTTGTATAGATAGGCACAAAAATGACCAAACCCCCCAAAACATACAGATAATCGAAGCCTGACAGGGATCCTGACATAGAGAAAAATAAACCATCAGTCTTGTCCCCATTTCTCTCAGGGTTACATATCCCTGGTCCTGCTTACCTAACAATATACCTCTTTAATCTTCAGCATTAGTGCCTGAAAGACGAGCATCCTGAGAGTGCCCATTACTATTCCTGCAGTTAGGGATGAAGCGGTGTAGAACCACCCCCCAATCTCAGTTATGCCTTTAGACATTTATTGCAGCCCCCTTGTGAGTAATCTCAAACCAGTTCATATAGGGAGTCAAGTGTTGCCTCACCCCTCCCCCAGTCAGACTGTACTGGTCTGTGACGCTCCCATGTAGATTGCCTCCATGTGTGTGGGTTAGACTGGCCACTGTCCGTGAGCTGTAACTTCAGGCCTGTCCTCTGCAGTGCTGTCATCTCGGGAGAGGATGTCACTTCTAGAGCTGCAGCTGGTCCTGCAGTCATCTCTGGGAACAAGCTGCTCTGAGCTGGAACAACACCCTCAAAGGTTGGTATACTGGAATGAGATCTACTCTCACTCTCCCTTTTCTGTGAGATATAAACAATACCCTCCCCTTGGGTTGATTAGTGCACTGACGACACACCCCCATTGCCATTGTTTTTCTTTCCCCACCCCCTTATAGTCCTTCTAGATCAGCCATTCTCAACCTGTGGATCACGACCCCTTTGGGGGTCGAACAACACTTTCACAGGGGTTTCCTAAGACCATCGGAAAACGTATTTCCGATGGTCTTAGGAACAGAGACACTGCTCCTCTATCTTTCTTCAGACGGGTCTGCCCACATACAGATATGCCCATATACAAGTACCCGGCATGAAGACTGTTAACATGCTTTGAGACAAAATTTCATTTATTTGTCATTAGAAATGAATATTTCATAATATACAATTATATATTGTTTTTGTGATTAATCACTATGCTTTAATTATGTTCAATTTTTCACAATTAAAATACATCCTCCATATCAGATATTTACATTATGATTCATAACCATAGCAAAATTACAGTTATGAAGTAGCAATGAAAATAATTTTATGGTTGGGGGTCACCACAACATGAGGAACTGTATTAAAGAGTCATGGCATTGGGAAGGTTGAGGACCACTGTTCCAGATTTATGGGGGTGTGGGGAAGATGCCTTTCACCACAGGTGTTATCTGTATCTGTTTTTTTATGACGTATGAATCATTGATGAGCCCATTTTTTAGTTATGCCTGAATGTCCTACTCTGTTATTAGGGTGAGAAATTCTGAACAAAGTCATAACTTGAGTTCACTCTATGAACACTGAGGAGCCCATCCCCATTATGGCATTATTTACCAAGAGAGAATTTGGTGAAATTAACACAGGTAAAGATAATCAGCTTATTATTCTGGTATGAGCAACTGAAATTCAAGGTTGGATGTTTTTGCTAAAAACTTTATGATTAGACTAAAAGATCCTACCCATTTCACCAACAGGGCACCTTATGTCACCCACCACAAAGCTGGAGACATTTTTACATTATGAACTGCTAGCGACTTACAACTCTCCTTACAATATTCCTATCCAACCAATTAAGGAAAAGAATGGGCCTAGAGGATGGTTCAAGATATAAGGACAATTTACCCTGTGGTACCAAAACTCTATACCACTTTGGGAAGGAGGCCCTCTCCAACTCAGTAGGTTTCTCTCCTGGAACCTAAAAGATGCCCTTTTCTGTATTCCATTAGGCCCAGCATCCCCACTCTCCCATAGCGGAGAAGGCCTTATTCAGTAACTGTTTTCCACGCCCACAGCCACAAAAGTCATGGGAATAACCAGCTTACCATCTGGCACAATGTGAAACTAATGAGATAAAGGAAAATAACTGCATTTGTGAGCCACGAGAGGATTTGTGTGGAGTACTTAAAAAGGCAATATGAATGTAACCTGTACAATGATTCTTTTCTTGCTATTTTGTATCATGCCTACATCAGCTAAATCTCCTTCTATTTCCCCTTTACAATCAGCAATTAATCCTCTGGGTAAAACCTCCTATAACAGTTCATATTGGATATGGTTAGGCTCCGGGCTGATCTGTGAATGTATGGCTGGCCCACTTGTTGCTTTGGGTCTAGACAAAAGGAATCATGTATTACTCAAGCCTCTGTGGATATCAGTATCTCTACGTGTTCATGTCAAAGAAGTGCTCCACCCATCCTGTTGGAGGACTGGCTTATACAACACTGTGCTTAAAGACCAGGCTCCTCCTTGGCTCCATTCCCGTGCCATCACTGATAGGTATCCAGTGGGAACCCTACAATATTGATCTTGTAAGACTATAGTAGACATACATTTGGCCAATAGGAAACTCTCCCTTCTCTTAGGCCTTCCTTAAGGAATCAAGTACTTCACCCCTTCCCCAAATATTTTCATACCTCAGTGTTGGTCAGCAGAGGTCTCTAAAGAACTGGACAGGACTGCACTGTGTGCTGTGTTGCAGCATTATATCTATTGCTAATACCACAAGCCTCGTGTCCATTCTTTGAAGCATTACACATCGAAAGTCCAAAAGAGAAGGGCCACTGATCCCTTTTCTATTGGGGATCAGTACTGTGTTTGGAATTGGGGGACCACTGAAAGAATTATTGGAATTGTCATTGTAGAAAATATACATGTTAACATTTCTTCTGATTTAGGAAAATTCAACATTATTCATTAATTGTAATGGAGGCTCAAATTAGTTCCCTAGTACTAGTTGTTCTCCAGAAGTGATAGGGCCTAGAAATGTTGGCAGCAGTCCAAGGTGGAATTTGTGCCACACTTAAGGAAGAATGGTTGTAAACCAAATGTGCCAAGTTCAAGAACATATCCATCAGTTCCTGGGACAAGCAAGAACATTTCAGGTTCAAGAAGCAAATGGTTGGAGTTTCTAGTCTGATTTTTGATCAAAGGACTCCTGATTATTATCCTTCCTGAGCCTCTTGGCCTCTAATATTCTTCTATTTCTTTTTGGACATTCTGTTTTTAATACCCTTGTTTGTTAGTCGGGGTAGACTAGAGAAACAAATGCATAGACACTCATATGTGTATAAAAAGAGCTTTATATACAAGAGCAATTGAATATTGAAAATATTTAGCCCAGCCCAGTCGAGATCAAGTTCATAAATCCAATATTAGCCCATAGGTCAGATATCAATCTGACCAATAAGGTCAGCGGGTGTAAAGTTTTATGAATCAAGTGGCGGTAGAAGCATCTCAGCACTTGCAGGGATCTCCACGTGGCGCCTCCAGTTCCAAGCCTCCAGTTCCCAGGTCACGCGGTCTATCAGCATATTGCCATGTGTCTTGTCAGTAGAGCATCTCTCAGAGAGTGACCTAAGATAGAGTATCTCCCACCCCCAAGGAGGAAATCCAGGAGTTCCCAGAATCCTCAGGAGAAGGCCATACCCACACAGAGGCCTCGTTGGCTATGATCTGATTGGCAGGCTAGACTCCATCCCATGCTCTTAATCCTCAAATTGAAAAATTATTATGTAACTACCACACTTTGTCCAATTTGTCTCTTCTAGGCTGGAAGCTGTGCTGCTACAAGTGCACATCTAGACAATATACACTAGCCTACTGCTCAGAGCCTTAGATCACGGCTGCTGCTACTCTGCTACTCTGCTCTGCAGATTTGCTCCCATCAACCCCTTACCAGGTAAGAGCTAAAAGTGCTGTGAAGAGATGGGTTCGATTGAAAAGTGGTGAAGGAACAAGATGACGCATAGCAATCAGAACTAGTAGTTTCTGCGGTCTAGTTAAGCGTCATCAAAATCTACATGGAAGAACACAAGCATGTGGGATCAAAGGATTGCAAATTAAAAACACACCAAAAAAACGATCCAAATGGAACTATATCGAAATTTCAGTTCCGAACACCCACTTTGCATAAGGTTATGGATGAAAGTGGAAGTCCCAAATCCATTTGTAAGGTATCTGGATATGTAGGGTCCCTGGTACCTTAACATGGATTAAGTCTCCCATGAATCCCCTATGACCATAGTTGAGGCATGTGAAAATCCTTGCTATCAGACATAGAGCATTGTGAAGTCTATTATGGTAGATGTAATTAGGCTAAAACGTAACACCTTGTCATTTGATCTCCTTTTTGACCCATTTTAAAGTTGTTTCAGTTTAATATGTTCTGCTTTCTTTTCTATTGAGGTTTTTATCCGTTTTGTTGGTCGTTGTGGTTGATTTTTGTTTTTCTTTCCTTGCTCTTTGTCCTTTTTATGATTTTCTGTATATGAAATCCAGGATAGGGAAATCTATAGAGACAGTAAGTGGGTTAATAATTGCCTAGGCGCATGGCACTGGCGGTGGGGGGAAATTGAGGAGCTAATAACACTGAGCACAAGAAAGAGGGAAATGTTCTGAACTTGATTATGGTGATTGCACAACCCTTCTTAATGTGATTGACCAATTATATTGTATATGCAAATTATATATCAATGAAACGATTTTAAAAAGTAGTTCTAAACCCTGTGCTACAAGAAGTAGTCACAGAAGGAGATTTTTGCCCCTGCCCTTCCAAAAGAATTTGGATGGTGTCCCTTGCCAGTGTGAGGGTGAGCATAGTATTAGCCAGACAGAACTGGGCAGGCAAAGGGGAAAGGTTGACAATGGAGGGAATTTTAACACAAAAAGAAGGTAGACACACTTTAGCCATACCTTCCCAGTACAAAGGAAGCCAAAGGGCAATGAAATATATTTCCTTATCAAAGGAAGAGACGAATAGTGAAAGGGTCTGTGGGGCGGGGGGGGGGTGCGGGGGGAGACAGGATGTTCACACTATCCCCACAATGGCCAAATTGACCCTTGGCTTTTTTGGCTGGGGGGTGGGGATGAAGAGAGGGAGGAGGGGGGTTGAAAAGGAGACAGCATGAACTCTGGAGTATATGGGTACCCAAACCTGGGAAGGGGCCATATACTACAGAAAGCCAGCCAACAGGAGAAAATCTGAAAGAAAATCGGCCAATTGGCAGAATAAACACATAGCTCTTTATTATATGAGTCCCTCATTTTAACTGTGGGCCCTTTGATATTTCTCACCAAAGTATCTCCTTAATAAACTCACTTGATTCATTAAAATATTTTTATCTCACTCTTCTTTAAGCAATATCTATAATCTGAACCCTTTTTTTCAAGCAGGATAAGAACAGAGAGGGAAGAGGTTTGAAACCTTGAGCTTCCTCCCAATAGCAAAGCTATAGGATAAGTAGACAAATCCATACTTGCTGTGAGGAGATGTTAACACACCTTGTTAGTAATTGACAGAAAAAGAAGAGAAGGAAACCAGGAAGTGTGCACATTTGAATGCTATCCTGAACATGCGGAACTTAATGCATGTTCATTATATCCATGCTACAGAGCACGCAGCTTAAAAACACACATTGACTATCTACAAAAACTATATCTATGAAGCCAAAGAAAATCTCCACAGATGTCAGAGTAGTGTTATACAGAGTATGTCCAAAGTAAAATCCATAAATCCAACCTTAAAATCCTCCTATGTTTTGAAGTTAAGAATGAAGTTTTAATTCAAATAATTCATATTAAGGAAAAGATAAAATATGCACACCTAAATTACAACCATAATTCTACATTCTTGTCAGTCAAAAAATGGACCCTGAGTAACTCAGGCAGCCACAGTCACTAGCACTATAGCTTCTGGAGTTACAGTGAATGATGAAATCACCCAAGTTAATGACATGAAATTAAGAAAATATACACAAGGGGAGGGTTAAAAAAAGAAAATGAAAGTGGTCCTTTTCTGTTTAAGTGATGACAAAGAACATATAATTATAGAAGAAGCAAAGCACTTGTTGGTAGGTAGCATTAGTGATACTTTAGAGGACCATTACACATCTTGTGTGCAGTTGGTGCTTGTGAATATTTGTTGATATGCTTTGTACAATGCTACATATGGGGGTAGGGGAATCTAAGAAAGAAGACCTAGTATTTGTATCTGGGGCTTCTGAAAGTGAACTTGAAAAAAGCAAGGTGATATATGCTAGCTACATAGATACCATTAAAAATAAGTTTACAGGTATTAAAGATTTCAGCCACTACAAGCAACCCTCCCATCTGTAGAGAATAATCTACTATCAGTGAAAATATAGTGCCAAAACCCATACTTGAGATTATCCCAGCTAGGAATGCTGTGCAGAGACAATGAAGGAGGACTTTGCACCCCACTTTGGAGGAACAGCTGAAAATCTTCTGCACACCTTCAAAAAATTGTCCGATACTGAAGGCCTAATGAATGGAAGCAGAACATTATGCGATAGTGACAGAAGGTGGGCCTCTCAAGTCACAGGACACTCAAAATGTGCCTGAGGAGGAGCTGATTTCTCACAGTGATGTGAATTATGTAAAGCCTCTGAGAGTGGAGCCTTGGGTATGTTCATTTGCTGATGGGACACGACTCAAGATAAGGAGATAGAGCTGCACAAATCTGATAATGATTTGAACTTGGATTTGTGAAGTATGAATCTAGGAAAAATGGAAGTCATCTAAAATGAAATGGAAGAAGAAGGCTTATTAACAACCTGGGATATGCAAATAGCACAACCCTGCTTTCTGAAAACTAGGACTTGAAGCACTTCATTATGGACTACAACTCAATATGAAAAAGATAAAAATCCTCACAACTGGACCAATAGATGACATCATGATGAATGGAGAAAAGATTGAACTCATCAAAGATTTTGTTTTGCTTAGATTCCCAATCAGTGGTCATGAACCAGTAGTGAAATACCACAGAACACTATAGCGTTGAATTCTGGAACCACAAGGTGCACAACACACTCCAAAGGCCACACTAGAGGGATCCGATGTGGAAAATCTTCTAGGAGACTGGACTCTTCCTCAAACACACCTGTAATCTGAGAATTTAAGACTGAAAACTCATGGTGTTTGGAAAAGCAGGAGACAGCTATACAGAGTATTCAACTGTTGGTAGGTGGACAAACATTGACTTAGTATACTAATGCCCTATTTGTTGTATTAAGCTATATATTATTCCTCCATACCTGTGATGGACATTGTCAGTAAATATTGTTGTAACTTTTGCCTGACAACCAACTCCCATGGTTTGTGTAAATAGTGTCCAGCCACGCAAGGGTTTATTCTGTACAAGTGAACAATTCAGTTATTGTGATATGTAGTGATATGATCCAATATCCCTCTCTTAACAGTGTTTTAAAAAGTATACCAGGGCCTAACCAATGACAATATTAACAGAAGATTTTTATGCCCCAGAGAGATGATCAATATGACTCTCTACCATAAATTAACAAAAAGGTCTCTAAGGGTAGTCAAAGGTAGATTTAAAAAAACAACAACAAACACAAACACAGATTCAAAAATGGATTTTTATCATGCCCTAAATCATAGTTCCAAGTTAAGGACACTTGGTTCTTATATCATGGTCCTGTTTGATACTCACTCTCATGAAGGGAACACAGAATATATTGGTGTTAAAGTAAATTGTGGTAAAGAAATTAGACGCTGTCCGGCTATCAGATAGAATAGTGTCTGGGATTGTAAAGGCTTATTTCCAAAATCTAAGTGAGATGTCAACTAAGTCCACCTTGAAAGAAGTACATGAACATCTATGACTCAACGGTTGTAAATGATGTAATCCAAAGCTGCAGAAGGGAATAGTATCAGGGCCTAAATTGTGAGATTCTCCTTTGCAGAAGGCTACGGATGACAGTGGAAACCCAACACACATTGTGAGATATACACAGAAAATAAGCCTCTGGTGATTTCCCTGTATCCATAACGGAGGAATGGGGATAAACTGGTTAGCAACAGGGAGTATTAGAGAGAGAGATGACTATAGAAGATCAAAAGGATAAACCTGACTTGAATGGTTACAACCTTGTCACTTGATTCCTTCTCTGATACACGCTGGGTCTGATCTGGTTTTTAACATGTTCTGTGTGTGTGTGTGTGTGTGTGTGTGTGTGTGTTTCATATTGGGGTTTATCTCTGATGTATTTTGTCATTGTAGGTAGACCTCTTGAATTTTTGTTATATTCCCCCCCTCCTTTTGGTATGTGTTAGGCCGGGTAGACTGGAGAAACAAATCTAGTGTAAGAAAGATATTTATAACAAGTAGTAGTTGCATATCAGGGAAAATCTCAGCCCAGTTCAGAACAAGCCCATAAATCCAATACTAGTCCATAAATCTAATATTTATCCATTAATCCCTCTTCCCACTCATGCAGCCACATGTTGTGCTGCAGAATCACAGGCCAGTGGGTGCAGAGTGGTGTGGATCCAATGGCATTGTCTCTGGCAGCTCTCAGAATGACTCAACAGCAGGAAGGTGAAGGAGTGAAGGAGGGACAGAGGGGGAGGCTGGCAGGACCCTTCTTATGAGGTCAAGCTCCCATAGAGGCACCATGGGCTGTGACTTGATTGACAGGCTAGACTCCACCCCTTCATTTCTATATCTTCAAGTTGACACAAAATTATGTACTACCACACCGTATGTGAAACCCAGAAGAAATGAACCTATAGAGACAACATGTAGAATAAGGTTTTCTAGAGGCACAGTGGGGGAGGGAGATAAAGGGGAGATGATAGCAAGGAGTTCAATAAAGAAGAAAATGTTTTGAAACTGATTGTGGTAGCAATTTTACAATACTGCTTCATATGTTTGAACTATGCAATGATATGACAACTGTATTATCCCACAATAAAATAGTTTTAAGGTGTTGGGGAAGAATATTGAAAGTACCATGGACTGTTAAAAGAACAATCCAATCTGTCTTGGAAGAAGTATGGCCAAAGTGCTCCTAAGAGGCAACGATGGTGAGACGTCATCTTACATACTTGGATATGTTGTTAGGAGAGACCAGTCATTGGGGAAGGACATCATATTTGGTAAAGGAGAGGGGCAAGAAAAAAGAGGAAGGCCCTCAAAGAGATGGATTGACACTGTGGCTGCAACAATGGGCTCAAGAATGAGAACCATTGTGAGGATGGCTCAGGATGAGACAGCATTTCTCTCTGTTGTGCTTAGTGTCACTATGGGTTGTAACCAACTCTCTGGCACTTAGCAACAACATGCAAGCTGATATGACAACTGGGTGTATCTGGAGCATACCCTGAGGCTCTGCCTTACAAGATAGTACTTCATGTTCCCAAGAAATGCCTTCCCCTTTCATTATTACTTCTAGACTTATAACTAAATTTACGTCACTGTGAGTCCTCAAAGGTGATGATCAAATGGTGACCCAGGAAGAAGTGCACTGATCTCCTAAAATATTTCTATAATTTTCTAATTTTTTACAGATAGAACTCTGAGAAATAACCTGGGAATGGCTCCTAAGGGTGTGGGATAATGATGCAAGGAACATAAGCTTAGATCTCGCTGAGTTTATCAGCATGGGTCCACTAAGTGCAGATTCTTTAGTCAATAATTCAGCCAGAGTGGTTAGGAGCTGAAGCATGGGTTGTGAGAAGACCTACAATAAGTCAAGTTGAAGTGCCAGACCTACCTTGGTATACAATAAAAGGAGGCATCCAGAGGCTTAGGGAAATTGGCATGTTAGAGTGGGTTTATCAGGATAGACAAATGAAAGCACAAAGGGAGTGCCCTGAAGACACACATTTTACCAAAACAGTAAGAAAAAAATTCTGAAGGAAGCTCCTATAAATCTGAAGTCTCCTGTGGTTGCTCCTTTATGTCAGCCAAGCTTGACAGTGGAAACGGCTCCAAGTTAATTAAGGCATTTCCCTGTAATGGGGCAGATTGCTCCCCGTGGGATTATGGCCAAGTTGCAGCTACAGATATAAGATAGGTGAGGTTACCATATTGGACAACCGAGTCAAAGTAGAAATCAGAATAGCCTAACTCATATGGACCTATTGGCGGGAAAGGTTTGCCTAGGAATGAAACAGATGGGAATAATGCTTACTTGACCTATAAAATCACTAACCAAAATTCCTACCATTGAATCCATTCTGACTCATAACAGAAAAATTCTCATAAATCAGGTGAACAGCAATCTAACTCAAACCACTAGAGTATAGTCACTGTCTATCAGTAAATTCTTAGATGAGCCCATTTCCGGACCTACAACCCGGTAAATGCAGGGAAAGTGGGTTTCCTTTAAGGAAGGACCCCACTACATTACCAAAGGTTTAAACCATCAGGCTTTCTCCTTATCTTTCCTAAAGGGATCCGTGCCTTTTCAAAAGAGTGACTGTGCATTAGGGAGGAGGGGGATAATAAGACTTTGTAGGGATTTCTGGACACTGGTTCTGAAGTTACATTAATCCCAGGGGACCAAAAATGCTTTGAAGGCCCACCAGACAGAATGGGAGCATATGTCAGTCGTTATTAATCAAATCTCACCTCAGGTCTGTCTCACGAGGAGTACGCTGAGAGTCCGAGCATATCCCTTTGTCATCTCCCCAGTTCCAGAGTGCACATTCGGAGTCGACATACTCAGTAAGTGACAGAAGCCCCATCTTGGCTCCCTGACATGTGGATGAAGGGCTAGTATGGTAAGTATGTCTATGTAGCAACCATTAGTACTGTCTTTGCTAAGAAAACTAGTTAACCAACATTGATATGATATGATATTTCTGGAGGAATTGTGGAGATTAGTGTAGCCAGCAAAGACTTGAAAGGTGCAGGGGTGGCGATTCTCACCACATCCTCATTTAACTCACTTGTTTGTGTGTGTGTGTGTGTGTGTGTGTGTGAAAGAGGAGGGGGAGAAAGAGAGAGAGAGAGAGAGAGAGAGAGAGAGAGAGAGAGAGAGAGAGAGAGAGAGAAGAGGAGAAACAGATGGATCTTGGAGAAGGACAGTGAAGTATCAGAAAGTTAACTAGATGGTGACTTCAACTGTAGCTGCTGTTCCAGATATGGTTTCCTTGCTTGTGCACATTACTACTTCTCCTGGACTTGGTATGTAGCTACTGATCTGTCCAAGGGCTTTTTCTCAATTCCAGTGTGGAAGAAGGACCACCAGAAGTAGCTTGCTTTCAGCTCTCAGGGGCAACGATACACTTCCACAACTCTCCCTCGGAGATACTTAGTCCACAGGAATTTGATCACCTTTCTTTTCCACAAAATGTCACCCTGGTCCATTACATTGATGTCATCATGCTGACTGGACCCCATAAGAAAGATGTATCCTTGACATACATCCACATGTGAGAGGGTGGGAACCTAACCCAACAGAAATTCAGGTGCCTTCCACCTCAGTTAAATTTCTAGAGGTCCAGTGGTGTGGGGCATATCAAGATATCCCTACTAAAGTGAAAAATAAGTTATTGAATCTGCCCGTCACACAACTAAAAAGGAGGCACAAAGCATGGTGGGCCCCTTTGAATTTTGGAGGGAATATATCTCTCTTTTGAGTGAACTTCTCTGGCCTATTTTTCAAGTGACTTGGAACAAGAAGGCTCTACAACAGGTCCAGGATGCATTGAAAGCTGCTCCGACCCTTGAGCCATATAACCCATCTGATCCAAAGGTTTGCTGACATGTCAGTAGCAGCTAGAAACGAAGTTTGGAGTGTTTGGCAAACCCTATTTGTGAATCTCAGAGCAGACCCTTGGAATTCAAAGCAAAGCTATAGCAACCTCTTCAGACATTTACTTCCATTTTGGGAAAAAAGAGCATTTAGCCTGTCACTGGTCCTAGAGGAGAATAAATGCCTCATCATGGTCCCCTAAGTCACCATGCAGCCTAATCTGCCCAAAATAAGCTGAGTACTGTCTGGCCCACAGAATCATAGTTGGACTTGAACAACAGCACTCCATCATTACATTGAAGTGATATATATATATATATATATATATATATATATATATATATATATATATATATATATATATATATATATATAAAACTGGGCCAGAGCAGGATCTGATGATACAAGTAAACTTTATGAAAGAGTGCCCCCAATGTCTATTGTCTCTACTGCTGTCACAGTACCTTCTTTCTTCCAATCTGTACCTATGGCCTCAAGGGTAGTTCCTTATGACTTAGGAAGAAAAAACGTGTGCTTGGTTTACTTATAGTTCTGTGGGACAGTCAGGTAACACTCAAATGTAGACAGGAGCAGCACTATAATCTTTTTTTCAGGGACCCCTCCCTGATAGATAGTGATGAAGAGAAACCCTCCCAATGAGCAGAATTTCCAGCATACGTGCTGGTTGGAAGGAGAATTGACCAAATGAGGGACTGCATATATACTTATTGGCTGTGGCCAATGATCTGGCTGGATGGTCAGGGACTTAGAAGGAGCATGATTGGAAAATTGCCTAAAAGGTATAGGGAAGAGTTCTATGGATTGACCTCTCTGAATGAGCTAAAATAGGGAAGATATTTTTGTCTCCTGTGAATATTCACCAAAAGGTTATCTCTATAGAGGATGGGTTTAAAAATTAAGTGGATAGACATGTTTTGCAAAAACCAATCAACCTCCACCCCCACCCCTAGCCCTCTTATCATTACCTAGTGGGCACATGAAAAAGTAGACATGGTGGCGAGGATGGAGACTTTGTGTAGGCTCAACAACACGGGCTTCCACTCATCAAGACTGGTTTGACTACTGCCACTGCTGAGCGCCCCATCTGCCAGTAACAGAGACCAACAAAGTCCAAAATATGGTGCCATTCCTTGGGAAAAACAACCAGCAACCTGGTGGCAGGTTGGTTACATAGGACCACTTTCGTCATGAAAAGGGCAGTACTATGTTCTTACTGTAATAGATACTTACTTTCACTATATATTTTTTCCTTCCCTGCACATAATACTTCTACCCATAGACTTGCGGAATGTCTTACCCCACAGCATGGTATTCTACACAATATTGTTTCAGAGGAAAGAATTACCTTCACAGTAAATGAAGTGTGGCACTGGGCGCATGCTCACAGAATCCACTGGTCATACTATGTTCCCTGTCCTGAAGCAGCCAGCTTTCTAGAATGTTGGCATGGCCTTCTAAAGACACAATTATGGCACCAGCTAGGTGGCAATACCATGCAGAGTTGAAGCGATGTGCCCAGGAGTCTGTGTATGTTCTCACCAGCAGTCAATATATGGGGAGGTGTTTCCAATAACCAGGATTCATGGGTCTAGGAACCAAGGGAGTGTTCGCTTTGGCAGCACATATACTAAAATTGGAACCAAGGGATGAAAATGGGAGTGGCACCATTCACCACTACTCCTAATGACTCACTTGCAATGTTTTTGCTTCCTCTTCTGGGGACCCTATGCTCTTCAGGTCTGGAGTTCCTAGTTTCAAAGGGAGAAATGCTCCCACCTGTAAACACAGCATTGATTCGATTGAACTGCAGTTTAGAATAACCTCTGGCCATTTTGGGGTCCTCATATCTCTAGATCAACAGGTAAGAAGGGTATTACTGTATTGAGTGGCTTGATTGATCTGATTACCAAGAGGAATTTGGATTGATGTGGCACAGTTGCAAAGAAGAATATACCTGAAATCCAGGAGATTTCTTTGGTAGTCTCTCAGTACTAATATGTCTTGGGATTAAAGTAAATCAAAAACTTCAGAAACCAAATTGTGAAATGACTACTAATGACTCAGACAGAAAGGTCTGGGTCATCCTACCAGGTAAAGATCCACAGCCAGCTGAGGTGCTGAATGAGGGCAAAGGGAATACAGAATGGGTAGTGGAGAAAGGTAGTTTTAAGTATCAGCTATGACCATAAGATCAGTTGCAAAGACAAGGTCTGTACTTGTTAGTAGTTGCTCTTTATAAGTATTCATCAAATATTTTTCTCTTGTTTATTTAAAAAATATAAGATGTAAATTGGGTTAGAGAATTTTCATTTGTGCTTTTTAACTGTATAATATTAGGTGTACATACAATTTTAGTATTGTCTTATTCGAGGATCATGGTTAAAGAGTTTTATACAAGTGCCAAGTTGGCAATGAGCGGACTGTGATGGTTTGGTTTTGTAAGCCAATGTGACACCTGTAAGAAGATATTGGTGGAGCCTAACCTATCAGTCACGTGCTATCTCCTTGGAGTGTGGCCTATATATAAGAAGACTCCATGGAAGCCTGGCCGCCAATTTTTACTTCCTTTCTTCCCTGGGCAGGCCATTCTTGATTTGGGCACCTTACATCATCACAGTGCGTCACCAAGTTCCGCTATTTAGCAGCACCATGCTGTACCACGTCTCCTGCCACTTTGCATTACCACACTGTGCTGCTTGGCAGACCAGTTCACATTGCCGTTCTGTGAGGTTCTACTGTGCCTTGCATCACCACACCATGTTACTGGTCCCGCTACACTGCGTCATGCCTCTCACCCTTCTACCTCCTACTTCTTTGGTCGTTGAGCCCAGTAGCCATGAGTTGGAGTAACCTTGAGCACATCAACTGACTCATGAAAACGGGTTTGACTGGCTCTCTCTCCTTCTTGCTGCAGCTGTATTGGCTGCCTTTGTGTATAAAATTCTTTCTCAACATAAACGTTCTACTTACATGAATTTATAAGTGTTCTGATTTTGTTTATCTAGGGACCCAGCCTAATGAAGTATTGTTTTTTTTCCCTTGATTTCTTTTCTGAGCTCTCTTCCTTAGTGTACAGAAACCCCATATATTTGTATATTGATCTTATAACCTGCCGCATTTCTGAATCTTTCACTTAGTTCTAACAGTTTACTTGTCAATTCTTTCTAGAACCATATCATCTACAAATGCAGAGAATTTTACTTTTTCTTTGCCAATACAATTTCTTTGATTTGTTTTTGTATTCTAAAAGTTCTAGCTATAACTTCAAGGGAAATATTGCATGAGGGGTAATAAGGAAACCTTTGTCTGATTCCTGTTCCCAAGGAGAATGGATTCAGCTTGTCGCTATTGAATGAAATGTTGGGCTTTAGTTTTGCAACTGTTTCTGTTAGGTGCTGTCAACTGGGTTTTGACCCATAGTGACTTTTTGTTGTTTGGAAGTTTTTAACAACCAGATTAATTTCTTCTGTTGCTATGAGATTGTTGAATTGTGTTTGCTGGTTACACTAGTCTGTGTCTGCTTTGATAATGTGTTTTCAAATTTGTTGGCATACCGTTCTTCATGATATTGTGTTATTATTATTGCTTCAACTGCTTCTGTTGTGATGTTGCCCAGTTCAATTTTAATCATATTTTCCTTTTCTATTTCATTTCCTTTTTTATATCTGCAAATAGTTTTTCAATTTCATAAATCTTTTCAGAGAACCAAGTTCTTGTCTTGTTGATTCTTTTGTTTCTGTTTTAAGATCCATTTACTTCCACTCTACTCTTCATTATTTCTTTTTTTCTGACTGAAGGTTTATTTTGCTGCTCTTTTTCTAATTATAAAATTTATGTTTCTTCTCAAAAAGATGAGTTTGACTGATGCATTTTAGATATATTTTGGGGGTGTGCAGATATTTATTATAGTTATATCTTCTTATTCAATTGTCCCTTTGATCATTATGTAGTGTTCTTTTTGTTCTCATGGTGGATTTTGCCTTGAAGTTTATTTTATCTGATATTTATGTTCCTTCACCCATTTTCTTTTTGTGTTTCTTGAGTGTCATTTGCTTGGTCCATTTCCCCCACACCCTTTGAATTTTTGTCTTGTTCTTTCTTTCCCTTTTTAAATGGTCACTTAATTGGGGTTTACATTTTTGATCATTAACAAAATTCCATAGACTAAAGTGCTAATCAAACCCCACATCAGTTTACCTCTTGCCCACTTCTGATTTCCTTTCTTCCTCCTGTGGGTTCTTCTACTCCACTTCAGCCAAGAGAACACCCACCAACTGTTTTTGGTTTGTTGTGTCTACATGTTATTTGTTTGTGTAAGCTGCATATTGATAGACCCTGCTTTCTTATCCATTCTATTGCACTTTGTCCCTTGAATAATGTAGTTAAGCCATTTATATTCAGTGCTACTAATGTTAAGATCTGTATTCGGTGCTATTACTGTTATGATTAAAAAAACTTTTGTAGGCTTTTTGTTCCTAATTTTCTGTGCTGCATTCATTTTGTTTGTGGGGCTTTGGGGGGGTTCCTCTTTCTTGGTTTACTTTCTTTACTTGTTGTTGATATACTTAGTAAATCTGATTATCCGTTTTTAGTCTGATGAGGTCTATCCATTTTTTGAGGTTACTTCACTATTAATTTCTTCTCATGTTAAAAACAATCCAATATTTCTTGAAATCTACTTGACCTCCTGTCCATTCAAATGTTTTGTATCTACATTATTACATTTATTTACTTTCAAAATATTTTAATTGTGTATTCATATCTCTGGCTCCCTCTTTTCAGTCTTATAAGTTTGTTTTACTTTGGTTGGTACTATAATTGGGTTTTAGTCTTGGTTCTTTTATATTGATCTCAGGTTGATGGCTACTGTTATTATTGATTCTCTGTCCAAAAAAACTCCTCTTAGTATTTTGGTATGTTTTGGCTTGTTTTTGCAAATTCCTTTAATTTCTCCTTCTCTGGAAATTCCCTTATCTCCCATCATATTTTAGGGATAATTTTGCTGTATGTGACCTTTGGTTAGCTTTTTTTTTCTTTCAGAGTTTCATATATGCCGTTTAGTTGCCTTCTATCTGCATGAATTCTGCTAAAAATTTATAACTTTTTTCTTTTTTAAAGTTTTGCTGACACATAATGCGTGTATCATGCAATGGAATACTTGAATCATTTTAAGAAGAGTTGTACAATCATCAACACAATCAATTTTAGAACATTTTCTTCTACTTGCATTCGTTGTTCTTAGCTTCTCATTCTCCCCCAATCTCCCCTTCCAGAGCCCTAAGAAACCATTAAACTATTTACTGTCTTTATAGAGTTACCTCTTCTGGATTTCATATATAGGAAGGCATAAGAACAAAAATAAAGAAAAGCACTGGCAACAATAACAAAGTGAAAAGGGGCAAAATCTCAATAGAAAATAATGCAGAAAAAAAGAAAATAATGCAGAATATATTAAAAACTAGAACAGACTTAAAATGTGTCAAAAGGGGGTTCAAATGACAAAGTGTTCAATTGTAACCTAACTGCGTCTGCAATAATGCACTTTCCATGCACTCTGTCTGAGAGTAAAGCGATTCAGGACCCTGTTTCTGGGCAGAGGGAATTCGCTAGAAGCTTAATCCCTGCATATTGCCCCCTCACTTATTTTTTTCTATCTTTACTGAAATAACTTTAAAATAGTTCAAAGGGAAGATCAATAATAAGATATTACATTGTAACCTAACTACATCTGCATTAATAAGGTTATTATTCTTTTTGTTTTTCCTACGTAGACCATTTTTCTCAAGATTTTCTTAGGATTCTTGTGTTTGATTTTGGAAAATTCAACTCTTATATGCCATGGTGATTTTCTTTCAGGGTATATCCTGTTTGGGTCTCTTTTACCTTACTGGATAGTATTTTCTCTTCCTTTTTTGTGTTAGGGATGTTTTCTTAGAGCAATTCTCAGACTCTACTCTGGATTTTTGCTCCTTGCTGTTCTGGAATGCATTTCATAAGTTATTCCTCTTGGTGGTTTCCCACATACTTTGCAGCATTTCATCAGATTTTCTTTTGCTTTACTTATTGATTGTTTTCATAGATTAGTATTGAAAAAAATGTCTCCAAGTTCATTAATTGGGCCTTCCATTGCTACAATTCTACTACTTTGCTCATCCAAAGTGTTGTCTAATTCCAACATCTTTCTTTTAATCTTCTGAACTTCTATTTGACATCTTTAGTATAGTTTCTATTTTTTCATTTATTTTGCCAGATTGCTTTTGTAGTGTTTTCCTGAATTAAAAAAAATAATTTATTAGGGGCTCGTACAATTCTTATCACAATCCATCCATCCATCCATTGTGTCAAGCCCATTTGTACATTTGCTGCCATCATCATTCGCAAAACATTTGCTTTCTACTTGAGCCCTTGACATGAGTTCCTCATTTCCCCCCTCCCTCCCCACTACCCCCTCCCTCAGGAACCCTTCATAATTCATACATTATTATTATTTAGTCATATCTTACACTGTCTGATGTCTCCCTTCACCCATTTTTCTGTTGTCCACCCCCCAGAGAGGAGGTTATATGTAGATCCTTGTAATCGGTTCCCTCTTTCTACCCCACCTTACCTCCACCCTCCAGGTATATCGTCACTCTAAGCACTGTTCCTGAAGGCGTCATCTGACCAGGATTCGCTGTGTTTCAAGTTCCTATCTGTATCAATGTAAATCCTCTGGTCTATCCAGATTTGTCAGGTAGAATTGGGATCAGGATAGTTGGAGGGGGGAAGCATTTAAGACCTAGAGGAAAGTATGTGCTTAATCGTTGCTACCCTGCACCCTGACTGGCTCATCTCCCTTCAGTAAGGGGGTGTCCAGTTATCTACAGATGGGCTTTGGGTCTCCACTCTGCACTCACCCTCATTTACAATTATATTGTTTTGTTGGGTTTTTTTTGTTCTTTGATGCGTGATATCTGATCCCTTCAACACCTCATGGTCACATAAACTGGTGTGCTTATTCCATGTGGGCTTTGTTGCTTCTGAGCTAGATGACTGCTTGTTTATCTTCAAGCCTTTAAGACCCCAGATGTTTATCTTTTGATAGCTGGGCATAGCTGGGCACCACCAGCTTTCTTCACCACATTTGCTTATGCACACATTTGTCTTCAGTGAGCATATAAGGAAGGTGGGCACCAACTGATAAGATTTTTTTTCTTTGATGTCTGATACCTGGTCCCTTCTACACCTCGTGTTCACACAGGCTGGTGTGCTTATTCCATGTGGGCTTTGATGCTTCTGAGCTAGATGGCTGCTTGTTTAACTGCAAGCTTTTAAGACCCCAGATGCTATATCTTTTGATAGCCGGGCACCATTTGCTTTCTTCACCACATTTGCTTATGCACACATTTGTCTTCAGCAACCACATCAGGAAGGTGTGCATCCTGGAATGCAAATTTAATAGAATAAAGTGTGCTTGTCTTGAGTAAGTACTTGAGTGGAGGTCCAATGTCCATCTGCTGCCTTAATACTAAACCTATAAATATATGCACGTAGATCTAATTTCCCCACCATCCTATATAAATATATTTACATATGTGCATGCTTGTATTTAGACATCTATAAATGCCCTTTGCCTCCTAGTTCTTTACTCTATTTCCTTTCACTTTCATCATGTCCCACTACCATGCTCAGTCTTCATTTGGGTTTCAGTAATTTCTCGCAGTTAGCCATCTCAGGTTGATGGCTACTGTTATTATTGATTCTCTGTCCAAAAAGAATCCCTACCAGGTCTCTCAACCCCTCCTTGCCACTTATTTTGGATCACTTGTTTCTCCCCTATTTCCTGAATTATTTTATAGTCTTTTCCTATTTTATTTCCCTTAGCTTTTTGATCTTTTTGTCCACTCATTGTAAATACCTAAGGATCTTTCTTCTGAGTTCTTTCACTAGCAATTCCAATAACTTATTTTTCTCAGAAAATTATTTTGGTCCTTTATATTGGTCACATTTTTGCTCAATTCTTTCTTTTTTCTTTGTAGGATCTGTAATAGTTTTATTTGAGACTTTGCTTTTATAACACTATTTTTAATTTCTGTATATATTGATTCATCAAGTAGTTTTGCCTTGAGTGAGGATCCTTGTCTACTAGGTGAAGCTGTTAGTGGTGCAGTGATGGCTGGGTCATGTACAGATATTTTCTTTATTGTGTGGAGAAACAAATGAATCATTTAGTTATATTTTGAAAACACATTTTAAAAATAAAGACAAATATTTAACAGCCAGCCCTCACTTAGGTGTGCTACTCCAGTCCATGTGTCAAGTGATTTGAAAAACTGTCAAATTTGTGTGGATTCCAGAAGAAGAAAAGATGATTCAACAGGTTCAGACTGCCCTGCAAACTGCTCTGCCATTTGGGCCATATGATCCAGCTGATCCAGTGTTTCGTGAAGTGTCAATGGCCCATAGAGATGAATTCAGGCCCTTATTAGTGAATCACAATATAGACCCATATAATTTTGTATCAAAGCTATGCCATCCTCTCCAGATAACTACTCCCTTTCTGGGGGATAAAAAGTGTCTGGGCTGTAGCTTGACCTTAGTGGAGCCTGAATGCCTCATCATGAACCTCCAAATGATCATGCAACCTAGCTGCCCATCATGAATTGGATGTTTTCTGAACCACAGAATCATACATTTGGACATGCACAGCAGCACTCAATCATTACATGGAGGTGGTATATATGAAAATGGGCTACCATAAAACTTGAAGATAAAAGCAAGCTGTATGATGAAGTGGCTCAAAAGCCTTTTGTCTCCACTCCTGTCACAGTACAAACTTTTCCCCAGTATACATCTATGGCCTCGTGGGGAGTTCCTTTTTGTTTACTGGTGGTTCTTAAAGAGATTGAGGTACCACTTGAAAGAGGACAGCAGCAACACTAAAGCCCCCTTCTAGGATATCCCTGAAGGACAATGGTGACAGAAAATCCCCCAATTAGAAGAACTTCGAATGATACACCTGGTTATTCAGCTTGCCTGGAAGGAGAAATGGCTAAGTGTGTGACTATATACTGATTCCTGGTCACTGGCCAAAGTTTTGGGTTGATTGTCAGGGATGTGGAAAGAATATGATTGGAAAATTGGTGACAAGATGGTGTAGGGAAGAGGCATAGGGATATATTTCTCTGAACTGGGCAAAAAAGGTGAGGATCTGTGTGTCTCATTTCAATGTTCAATGTTCTGAGGAGGAAGACTAACAATCAAGCAGATAGGGTGATATGTTCTTTGCAAAGTGGTCATACTCGTTCCTGACCTACTTGTCCAATGGGTGAATGAGCAAAGTGGTCATGGTATGAAGGATGGTGGTCATGCATGGGCTCACCAACATGGCCTTGACTTACCAAGGATGACTTGATTATTGTCACTGCTGAGTGT
Organism: Tenrec ecaudatus; assembly: GCF_050624435.1. NCBI lineage: Eukaryota > Metazoa > Chordata > Mammalia > Afrosoricida > Tenrecidae > Tenrec > Tenrec ecaudatus. The sequence goes on from NC_134548.1 coordinate 89,132,379, forward strand.
CCAATCTTCCAGCAGCAGAGACCAACATTGGGTCTAAGATATGAGCCCATTCCTCGTGGGCAATCAACCAGCAACCTGGTGGCAGGTTAATTACATAGTACCATTTCGTTCGTGGAAAGGACAGTGTTTTGTTCTTACTGGAATAGATATATACTCTGGATAGAGATTTGCTTTCCCTGCTTGCTCCGATTCTGCCCAAGCTACCATTCATGACCTTATAGAATATCTCATCCACCGACATGCATCATCTTAGAACAAGGGACCCACTTTACAGCAAATGAAGTGCTGCATTGGCCCAAGGTTATGGATTCCATTAGTATTACCATGCTCCCCATTATTCTGAGCAGCTGGCATGATAGAATGGACTTCTAAAGACACAATTGGGGTGATATCTTGCTGGCAACACTTGACAAGGCTGGGGCAATGTATTCCAGGGGGCCTTATATGCTCTAAACCAGCATCCAGTAAATGGTGTTTTTCTCCAATAGCCAGGTTTAAAGGGTTCAAGAATAAAAGTGCAGAAATTGGAGTGGCTCCACTCACTATTACTTTTAATGACCCACTCACCATATATCTTTTCTTCCTGTCCCTATAACCCTGCACTTTGGGTCTGTAGGTTCCAAAGCAGGGAATACTCCCACCTGGATACACAGCACCGATTCTATTGAACTGAACATTAAGAAGGCCTCCTGGACATTTTGGACTCCTTGTTCCTCTGGATCAACAGGAAGAGAAGGGTATTACTGTATTGAGTGGTGATTGATCCTGATTACCAAGTGAAAATCTGATTAGTATTGCATAATGGTGGTAAAAAAAAGAATATGTCTGGAATTCAAAAGATTCCTTGAATCAATTATTAGTACTACCATGCTCTGTGATTAAAGTCAATGGTAAAATACAGCACTCCCATTCTGACATGACTACTAATATCTCACTCTTCAAGAATAAATAATCATTTAGGTCACCCCTCCAAGCAAAGATCCACAACTAGTCAAGGTACTCACGGAGAGCAAAAGAAATACAGAATGGGTAGTGAGAAAAGGTAGTTCTTCATACCAGCTACGACCTTATGACCAGCTGCAGACACAAGTACTGCAAATATTATGAATAATTCCTATTTGTATGTATGTACCGAATCTTTGTTTTCTTAACTTATAAAATGTAAGAGGAAATTTAAGTTAGTGCATTTTCAGTTTTAAATGAGTTAATTGTATTAAGTGCAAGTATAATTTTATTGTTTTAATGATTATTTAAGGTTAAAGAGTTGTTTCCAGGTGTCAAGTTGACAAGAGGTGGTCAGTGATGTTTCAGGATTATGTCAACCTCTGGGTAGGCGTAGGGGCAGGGCTTAACCTATCAGGCAAATTGCAGCCTGATTACATCTTCTGTGGGTGTGGTCTTTTGTATCAGAAAGAAATCAAGCAGAGTAGAATCCTCTGATACTTCATCTTCTGATAGTTTTGGATCTTCAGATGGGCTGTTTCCTAAATCTTCTATTGTGTTGCCTGCTGATCCCACAGTGGATTCATTCAGCTGACTTTGCATATACATGCAAGACTGTGCCCCATGCTACCTCTGCTTTGTCATCTTTCTTCTTCCAGCACTCCTCCCCAAAAGAGCACCTCTTCCCCAAAGGTCATTCATGTGGACACCCCAACAACCCGACAGCATTAGAAACCCACACCCAAAACTGTGCTTTCGTGTTTGATTTATTAAAATGTTTCTTGGTTTTTATTTATTTATTTTCTTTACTTTCTTTTCCCATGTGGCCCTTCCTCTCTGCAGATACACATCCCTCTAGGGCGGGCAAAGTCACAGCTAGTAACATCATCACAGAGCTGGCACAGCCACACAGGATGTTTTCCTATTAAACTAGTTTTGTTCTTCTTTGCTCCTGAAGACACAGACCCATCAAAGCTCACACTGCCATTGCAACGGTATCCATACTCAGGATACATCCCTGTCTTTGAGAGTTTCTCTTCTCTTTGTTGTCTCTTTATACCTTTTAGGAGACTTCAATACACCACTTTCAAGAAAAAACTTATCATTAAGAAAAAAAAGCAATTAAAAAGACCAAAATAATACAATCAACCAGTTCTCCCTCTTAGACATATGTAGAGCACTCTAACAGACAACAGCACAGTATACGTTACCTCCAACAAGCACAGTGCTTACTCTAAAATAGAGCATGTTAGGCAACAAAACAAGTCTTTTTTTTTCTTTTTTGTTTGTCTGTTTTTGTTTTTTTAATCATTTTATTGGGGGATAATACAACTCTTATCACAATCCATACATACATCAATTTTATAAAGCACATTTGTACATTCGTTACCCTCATCATTCTCAAAACATTTGCTCTCCATGTAAGTCCCTGGCATCAGTTCCTCATTCCCCACCCCTGCCACTCCTCCCTTCCTCATGAACCCTTGATAATTTATGCTATTATTTTGTCATATCTTAGATTGCCCAATGTCTCCCTTCACCCACTTTTCTGTTGTCCATCCCCCAGGGAGGAGGTTATATGCAGATCCTTGCAATCTGTTTCCCCTCGGTATCCCACCCTCCCGGTATCCCCACTCTCACCATTGGTCCTGAAGGGATCATCTGTCCTGGATTCCCTGTGCAAAATAAGTCTTAGTAAAATAAGAACTTTAAAATCGTACCATCCATTTTCTCTGGAAACAACACTGTAAACTGAAGATCAGTAACAGAAACAACAAGAAAATAAAGCCAAACACATAGAGACTGAACAACATACCACTTTAAAACTACTGAGATATAGATATAATATTAAAGGAAATTAAGAAATTAATTGAAACGAATCATGAAAACCCAGTATACCCAAACCTTTGGAATACAACAAATGCAGTATGCAAATGGCAATTAATAGTAGTCAACACAGAGATAAAAGGGAAGAGAAATTCAAAACCAACACCTGATCATTTCCCACAACTAAAACAAGATTAACAACAAAAACTGTCCAAAATAGGACAAAATAGATCATAAAAATTAGAGCACAAGTCAATAAAATGAAAATGGAAAAACAATGGAAATCCACACAAGAAGCTGGTTCTCTGATAGGATGAACAATATTGATAAACCATTGGCAAATTTAACAAAACCGGAAATCATTTTGGTCATTTTGAATCAGACCATCATTATTTACTATGCAGGGAATGGCTCAATCAAGAAAAATGGTGTGGCATTCATTGTCAAAAAGGACATTGTAAAATCAGTCATGAAGTACAATGCTGTCTGTCATAAGATTATGTATATCTGCCTTCAAGGAAACCTAATCAATATAACAATTGCTCATATGTAAGCACCAACTACAAAACCTAATGATGAAGAAATTGAAGAACTCTACCCAAACCTTCAATCTAAAATTGATCAAACATGCAATGAAGTTGCATAGATAATTATTAGTTATTGGAAAAAAGAAGTTTAAAACAAAGAGCAAGGAACAGTAGATGGAAAATATGAACCTGGGGATGGAAATGAAGTTGGAGATCAATCACATGATAGAATTATGCAAAACTAGCAACTTGCTAATAGTGAATACTTTCTTTTCAGCAAGACAAAAGGTCCAGATGAAATGCACAGAAATAAAATTTTGTACATTTGTGGAAAGAGATGATGGAGAAGCTCAGTATCAGCAGCTAAAACCAGACCAGGGGCTGACTCATATATATAAGTCCAGGTTTAAGCTGAAGAAAACTGCAATTCAGAAGATTTGGGTCTATTCCACCTTTCGATAACATATTAACAACAGATTTGAAGCATTGAATCTCGATGACAGAAGTCATGATGATCTGTGGGAGGGCATTGAGAACATCATTCATGAAGAAAGGTCATTAAAAAGACAAGAAATAAATAAAGGATTAAAGTAGATGTCAGATGGGACTCTGAAATTTGTTCTTAATTGTAGGGCAGCTAAAGCAAAAGGAAGAAAGGATGAAGTCAAAGGCTGAATAGAAAATTTCAAAGGGCAGATTGAGAAGATAAAGCCAAATATTATAATGAAATGTGAAAAGCCTTAGAGTTAGAAAACCAAAAGAGAAGAACACACTCAGCATATTTAAACTGAAAGAACATAAGAAAAATTCCAGCCCTGAGTTGAAATATTGGAAAATGCTAAAAGCATAAAAAGATGGAACTAATACACAGAGTCACTGTATCAAAAAGAATTAATCAAAATCAAACCATTTGAGGAGGCTGGATATGAGCAAGGACCAATGGTGCTAAAGTACATTCAAGCTGCACTGAAAGCATTAGCCAAAAACACGCTTCCAGGAATTGATGGAATAACAATTGCAATGTTTCAACCATCTGAAGAAACACTAGAAGAACTCACTCATCTATGTCACAAAATTAAGATGAAAGCTGCTTGGCCAACTGACTGGAAGAAATTCATATTTGTACCCGTTCCAAAGAAAGGTGATCCAACAAAATACTGAAAATATAGAATGGTAACCCTGTTATCATACGGCAGAAAGTTCTATTGATGATCATCCAACAGCAGTTGCAGCAGTACATTGACAGGGAGCTGCCAGAACTTCAGGCCAGATTCAGAAGAGGACATGGAATAAGGGATATCATTGCTGATGTCAGATGGATCTTGGTTAAAAGCAGAGAACACCAGAAAGATATCTAGTTATTTTTTAAATTTAGTTTACCAAGAAATCTGACTGTGAGGATCATAACAAATGATGGAAGACCTTGACAATAATGGGATTTCCAGAACACTTTATTGTGCTTATGTGGAATTTACATGAATTAAGAATCACTTATGTGACTGGAACAAGGGAATCCTGCATGACATAAACTCAGGAAACCTGTGTGACCGAGTTTTATCCTCTTGCCATACTTATTCAATCTGTATGCTGAGAATATAACAGATGTGCTGGTTTATATGAAGAAGGATGTGACAGGAGGATTTTTGGATTTGGTTATCCAAAAGGATATCAAGGATTTAATCTTTTTTGGATCCATAATGACTGATCATGGAAGCAGTAGTCAAGAGATTTAGAGATGCATTGGATTAGATAAATGTGCTGAACAAAAATCTCCTTAGAGCATTGAAAAGCAAGAGTGTTACTTTGAGAACTAAGACATGCTTGACCCAAACCACAGTATTTTCAATGGCCTCATATGCATGTGAAAGTTGGACAATAAATAAAGAAGGCCAAAAAAGAATTAATGCATTTGAATTGAGGTGCTGGAGAATAATATTGAAAGTACCGTGGACTGCCAAAAAGACAAATATAGACAAATCAAATAAGTATGGCCAGAGTGCTCCTTGGAGGAAAGGATGGCAAGACTTTGTCATATATTTTTGACATATAGTCAGGAGAAACCAGTTCCTAGAGAAGGACATCATATTTGCTACAATAGAAAGAGCTAAGGAGAGGAACGTCCTCAAGGAATGGATTGTCACCTTCTTTGACTGTAACAATGGCTTTAGTCATAGGAACAATTGTGAGAATGGCACAGGGCCAGCGGAATTTTCAACTTTTGTGCATAAGGTTGTTCTGGGTTGGCACTAACTCAATGGCACTTAACAAATAGAAAACACCAGTACACCAGTGAAAAGAGCTCTGGAAAAAAGACATAAAAAACAATACCATTTAAAATAACCACACAAAGATAAGACACGTAGGAATAACCTAATCAAAGAAACAAAAGACCTCTATAAAGAAAACTACAGAAAAATAATACAACAAGTCAAAAGAGGTCTATACAAATAGAAGGACGTCCCTGTGCTTCAATTTGTCCATCCTGTGATAGAAAGACGTAATGTTGTGAAAATTTTAATGCTCCTCAAGGTATTCTATAAATGCAAGCAATTCCAATCAATAGCCCCAACTTCATTCTGTAGATAAGTGAAACAAAACTAATTACCAACATCATATATAGAGGGAAGAGACACAGAATATATATAAAAGAATATATATTAAAGAAGGAAAACAATGTAGGAAGCCTCACACTACCTGACCTCAAAACCCATTGTCCCATTGGGACAACCAGCTGTTACTGGTACAATAACACATACATAGACCAATCGAACAGAGTGGAATTAGATAAATCCCAAAATAAATCCACCAGCTTACATACAACTGATTGTCAACAAAGGATCAAAAATATTAAATGAGAAAGTGACAGTATCGTCAACAAATGGTACTGGGAAAAAATGGAATCTCTACCTGCACAAGACTGGAACAAGATATATGCTTCACTCCATGCATAAGAGAACTCAAGATGTATCAGAGACCTAAATGTAAATCTCAGAGCTGTAAGGATCATCAGTGAGAAAAATGGGACAAACTTAAGGGCCCTACTGAAGGTCGTACACATAATACTGAATATAATGAAGAACACACACAGTAACAGACAAAATAGATTTTGTGATATGGATTACATGTCAATAAAACTGTTCACATAAAAAAAACTTTTAAAATGTTTAATGACTTGGTGAGCAAAAAAAATCTAGAAATGTTTCACCAAGGAATTAATTTCTGTTACATTCTTTGTGGGGATCAAGAATGCCTTTTGAGAATTTTTTTTGGTAAACCTTACCCTATTTATCCTACAATTCTGAATTCTGATCTTCTGTTAGCCAAACTCAAGGGATATTTAAAAGGGACACACTTTGAGTACTTAACTGATATCAAAGCTACCCTTCTGCCATAGTATGAATCAAAGAATACAAAATGCTTTTCATAAAGTTTGCATGGAACATTTGCCTTTAGAAGTGTACATAGTTAGAGCTTTATATTTGGATATACATGTACAAGGCTTTCTATGGCTGTGTAAAAGGGAAAGAAAAGATAAATTTATCTCCATGAAAATTTCAAAAGTCTGTGTACCAAGGGACATTTTCAATAGTGCAAAGAATGTACAAAATGTGAGAATCTATATCTGTATATATACATACATATATAAATGTGAGAATGTACAAAATGTGAGAATATATCTGGAAACCATATATCATATGTGACAACTTATATTCAAAACATATTAAGAACTTTTACAATTTAACATCAATAAGAGAAACCAACTACCTAACCCAAATTTGGGCAAAGGATTTTAATTGACACTTAACTAGAGAAGGTAGGCAAATGGAAAATTTCCAATAATATTGGTACCTTAGATAAACGTGCTCCACTGACCCCCTTCAACAAAGACACGAGAAAAGAAGCTACAAGGGGAAAATATTGAGTCCTGAATCTCTAAAATATGAAAAATCACTGAGCCAACACAGATAGAAAAGTAAAGGGAGGAACCCACACAAAGAGAACAAGAGGAACAGCGGATTCTAAATTAGCGAACTACAAACAGAACAACCCTATCCACAGCGTATGATAATCTCTGGTGTGCATGACCAAGAGTGGGGTGAGCTACCCCTTTGCTCTGCACACCCAACAGGTGAGAGGAAGAATACATGGAATTCAATCTAGTCTAGCCAGAAGAGGATTGCACCCCTTCCTCCACATCCCTGTGAAGGCAAACACACTCTGAAGAAGGAAAAGACCTAGTGGACCACCATCACATGGCGGAAGGCTCGAGCAGACAGGAGACTGAAACTTACTGGGTTCTCCATGTTGCTCAGCCTAGAGGGTACACAAGCTCATAAACTTGTTCAGGTGGGCAGTAGTGGAGGCTGTGATCCACCACTGGGCTTTGACAAGTTTGACCCTGGGAGTTTAAATTGGCTGCACAGCAGGAAGATGGGCTGGTTTTTGAGTTTTTCTTTTCCCATTCTACTTGGTTTGGGTTTGATAAACAGTTAGCACAGCATCAGAGGAGTGGAATATTCACTGGTGCACACCCTTCTTCCCCCTCCCCCGGGGAACCACAGAAGTAAGCCACAGGCAGGGTGCCTGGGTAAAAAGCAGTGGCCAGTTCGTGTTTTGCATTTTGTTGATTATCTGGTTTTCTTTCCCCTATTCTTAGGGATGGAGTCATTCCTTACTCCTCACAACCTTCTTGTTAACCATACAGTTAAACAAACAAACAAACAATCAAAAACACCTCCCAATTTTGCACTCTTGAGACAACACTCCTACAGTGCATACCCTGCATGGTCCATCACAAATATGCAGTGGTGACTAAGAAAAAGAATGCAGTCTTTGGTTCTGGCTACGGTGCTTTGGTGGGCGGGGGGGAGAGGGTGGGGGATAGAGGATGTCCTGGTTGTTTGCTTGGTATTGTTATTTGTATGTGTGTTTGTAGGGCTCTTTCCTTTCCTGTTCCACCTGATGGAATCACCAGGGCCTACACGACCCAGGTATCCCCATACATTTGACATCTATAACTAGTGGATAAGGGCCCTTATCAACCTCATTGCTATTCATTCAACTAATAAAAAACGAAGATGAAAACAACACACTGTGTCAGAGACTACAGGTAATTTCAGTTCACACAGAGAAGCCAGAGAGAAAGGTACACATAAGTGACCAATGTGGGGGAAAAAAGACCCTCTAGAGTACTAAAAGGCACTGGAAATAGCAGAAAAAGAGTTTAGAAGATTTATGCTCAAGTGCTTTGACTAGATCGAGAAAAATATTGAGAGAACTGCATTAAAAATTAGAACTCAGGAAAACACTACAAGAGAAGTCTGACATGCTATGTCAATGATATGTCTGATAAAAGGATAATCTCAAAATTCTATTAAAAAAACCTGCAACACCTTAATGGGAAAAGCACAAATAACATAATAAAAATGGACAGAAGACATGGGTAGACAATTCATTAAAGATAAAATCCAAGTGGTCAATTATTGTATGAAGAAATGCTAGCAATCATTAGCTGTAAGATAAATACAAATTAAAACAAAAATGAAATATGATCTCACACTGACACTGATAATAATTTGTTTTAAAAAAAGAAAAAAATCGGATCTACATGTGACCTCCTCCCTGGGGGACGGACAACAGAGAAGTGAGTGAAGGGAGACGTCGGATAGGGAAAGATATGACAAAATAATAATTTATAAATTATCAAGGGTTCATGAGGGAGGGGGAAGAGGGGAGAGAGGGGAAAATGAGGAGCTGATGTCAGGGGCTTAGGTGGAGAGTAAATGTTTTGAGAATGATGAGGGTAATGAATGTACCAATGTGCTTTACACAATTCATGTAAGTATGGATTGTGATAAGAGTTGTGTGAGCCCCTAATAAAATGATTTTTTTATAGAAAGAAAAGAACAGATGCTGGAGAGGATGTGGAGTGTTTGGAATACTCCACATTACTGGTGGGATTGCAGATTTGGCCAACTACTATGGAAAACAGTATGGTGCTTTTTAAAACACATGCAAGTACATGCATCTTATGATTTTGCAATCTCTATACTTGGTATATACCCTATAGAAATAAGAACAAAACATGAACACACATATGCACACCCAGGTTTATTGCAGAAATTCCTATAATGTCAAAAACATGGAAACAATCAAAAACTCCATCCGTAGAGGAATGAATAACAAAGTTTGGTACATATGCACAATGGAATATCATGCATATTTTTTAAAAGAAAGACTTTGTCAAACACCTCATGACCTGGGAAAATTTTGAGGACATTATGCTCAGCAATGTTAGTCAACCTGATAAAGATAAATATTCGATGACACTGTTATGATAAAGGAAGAAAGGGAAATAATGGTTTTCACACTAAAGGAAAAACTTTGAAGACTAAGATGAGGCCATATCCAGGGAGGGAGAGAGGGCAGAGACAGGAGGTAAAGAGGGTGGGCTCTTAGAAAAAGAAGAATTAAAATAAAGGATCACATATGCAGAGGGGTGAGAGAGGGAGAGAGAGACTGAGAAGGAGAGAGAGAAAGAATGTGAGAGAAATCAATCAGACAAAATAAGTGAAAAATTAGAAACCAACAAAACACCAAATAGAAATCTAGAAGGTTAATACTAAAATATTATCATTTGCAACATCTTGAAAGAGCAATGCAGTAGAATGGAAATGATGGAAGGCGAAATTAGTGAGTTTGAAGACAAATTTCTCAATGTAAATCTACAGGAATAACAAGCAATAAAAAGAGAGGAAATAAATCCAAAGAACATCTAATCATTATGAGCTAACTGAATCCTGAAAAGAGAAAAAAATTAAGTAACCTCATTCAAGCACTTCTGGAAGAAAACTTTCATAACTCCATAAAAGAGGGGGAAATAATCATTAAAGGACCTGAAGTCACCTCAAACAGGATAGACGCCAAAAGAAAATCACCATGGCACATCATAAACTCTCCAATATCAGGGTCAAGAAAAGAATCCTGAGCTTGGAAAAAAAGGAAAAGTTGCCTATAAAGGGAAACCAATAAGAATGAGCTCAGATTTCTCTGCAGAAAACATACAGGCCAGAGACAATGTAGTGATATATATATAAACCTCAGAAAGAAAAAAATGTCAAACAAGACTTAAATACAGTAAAATTATCACTCAAATATGAGGGAGCAATATGGCCATTTCCAGAGAAGGAGAATTAAATAGATATGTGGAAACAAGATCTAATATAAAAAGATGAAGGGGAGTATTTTGGAGATAGAATCAACTGCAACAGCAGTCTTGAGCCTCAGATCAGCATAGAAGACACAACCACCCAGAAGTCAACTAACTTAAAGCAGGACTGAAAGTAAAGCAACTTTATAAGATTGAAAATAAGAAGCATAGATATCACATCACAATGAAGGCATTCACAAAGTAATAGAGAAGCTAGTCCAGATGCAAAACTTTCTAATGTAGGGGAAGTTAAGTAGTTAACAATATGGAACTGACTCTTAAAAATTGGAAAGAAAAGAATAAGGAACTAGGTAACCTTAAAGGAAATGGGAAAGCTTCATCAAAAAAAGAAAATCACAAAAACCTAGTAAGAAATAAAATACCAACAAAGAAAAAATAACTAAAAAATGATCTCAAAACCAAAAGTTGCTAAGAACAAAAGACCCAACAACACCACAAAAACACACACAGCAAATTGGCAGCAATATATTTATAGTTATCAATAACAATACCAAATATAAATTGATCAAATACACAAGTCAAGAGGCAGAGGGTAACAGAATGGATCAGAAAACATGTATAAAAGACGACTCCAACAAATTTGAAAACCTCAAACAAATGGATAATTTCCTAGAACCACCCTGGTGCTGTAGTGGCTATAAGTTGAGTTCTGATCCACCTGGTTGACAATTCAAAACCATCAGCCGCATTGGAGAAAAAGACCAGACTTTCTACTCCTGCAAACAGTTTGTTACAGTCTGGGAAATCCAGCATTGACTCCATGCTAGCGAGTTGGGGACCCATATTAACACAGATGTAGAAAAACTTCAAAATACCTGTGTTAGGTTGCGTTGTCTAGAGAAACAAAACCAGTGACATTCATAAATACATAAGAAGGAACCTTATACTAAGTAATTTTATATCAAGAAGGCATCCCAGTGCAGGCCACCTCAAGGCCCCATGTGAGATGGAAGCTGAGGCACTCTTTAGAAAAGGGAAGTGGGATGCAAGAAGATTTCAGGCTAGTGAGTGCAAATTCCTGTAGATACAAAGTTAGTGGATATATGGCAAGGAACCAACAACTCTCAGGAATGAATGGTTCACACGGAACCATCCTTGGAGGCAGTCACAGAGTCCCAGTGAGGAGGAGGGGGAAGGGGCAGAGAGAGAAGTGTAGTTCCCAATTTCTCCCTTATGAAAAGTCCACACCTCCAAGAAGGTATCATCAGGTGTGATCTAACTGACAGGTTGAATTCACCCCTACACATTTACACAGTTTTATATGAAGTTGATATAAAAGTTAACACAATACCCTTAACAAAAGAACAAAGAGATCAGGTCATTAAAAATACTCCCAAGTAAAAAAGTTCAGCACCAGAAAACTTCACCAAGGATTTCTACAAAGCATTCAGAGAATCGGTAGCAATTCTCCTCAAACTATTCCAGAATGTAGAAAAGAATGACTAATTGGAGATCCCCTCATAGAGGGGTTTAGGAGAGGAGATGGGTCAGTCAGGGTGTGAGGTAGTACCGATGAAGAACACAGCTTTCCCCCAGATCCTGGATGCTTCCTCCCCCCAACTACCATGATCTGATTTCTACCTTGCGGGACTGGAGAGGGCAGAGGTTGTACACTGGTGCATATGGGAGCTGGAGGCACTGGGAATCCAGGGTGGACGATACCTTCAGGACCAGGGGTGTGAGGGACGAGGCTGGGAGAGTGGAGGGTGAGTGGGTTGGAAAGGGGGAACCAATTACAAGGATTCACATATAACCTCCTCCCTGGGAGATGGACAGCAGAGAAGGTGGGGAAGGGAGGCTCTGGATAGGGCAAGATATGACAAAATGACAATCTATAAATTATCAAGGGCTCATGAGGGAGGGGGGAGCAGGGAGGGAGGGGGAAAAAAGAGAACCTGATGCAAAGGGCTTTAGTGGAGAGCAAATGCATTGAAAATGATTAGGGCAAAGAATGTACGAATGTGCTTTACACAATTGATGTATGTACATGTATGGATTGTAATGACAGTTGTATGAGCCCCTAATAAAATGTAAAAAAAAGAATGACTAATACCCAAACTCATGATAGGAAACAATCATAACCCTGACACCAAAAGCAGGCAACTCTATTACCAGAATAGAAAATTGCACACCAATAATGCTTTTGATCATAGATGCAAAAATACTCAGCAAAAGCCCAGCCAAAATAATCCAACAGCAACAACAAATTAATTGGGATTCATACTAGGTATGAATGGATGATTCAACATTACAAAATCAGTCAATATAATCCACTATATAAATATAACGAAGAAAAAGAACTATACAATCTTAACAATTTATGCCTTTTCTGTATAAGAAAATTCCAAATCGAACAAAATCCAGCACAAATCCCAGATAAAAGCACTTTAACAAAATAGGAATAAAGAAAATTTCTCAACATAATAAAAGTCACATAGACAAAACCAATGGCCACATCACACCCTCTGGGAACAAAAGCAAATGCAGACACCATGCCCTTTATTCAATATGGTATTGGAGCAAGAGCTTTTGGCCACAAAAAGAAATTAAAGACATTCAAATTGGCAAAGAAGAAGTAAAACTCCCTCTACTTTCAGGTGATACGATTCTCTACCAAAAAACCCCAAAGATTAGACAAGGAAATTATTAGAAACTAATTGAAATCTTTGGCAATGTAGCGAAGTACAAGATCATCATACAAAAATCAATTAGGAGGTTCCAGCCTTCACCAACTGTACGCAAGGTAGACGCTGGCCTTCCCTGTCCCTGGTAAGGAAGGCTGCAGTAGACCACATGACTCAGCAAAGAAGTTCCCAACATTGCCTGGGAACAGGAAAAATAGAGCTCTGGCTGTCTCCACACATTACAGCAAAGAAGTCCCTAGCCATCCCAGCAATGCAGCATGGAAGGCCTTCAACGTCCCTGCTCCCTTGCAAGGTAGGCTCCAACCACCCCTGCAATTTTTCAAGATAGAGTTGTTCTACCTTGCTCCCCAACAAGAAAGACCTGCCACACCCTCCTCCATCAAGAAAGCCCCCAGATAGCCCCAAGGTCTCCCCAAGTAGGACTCGGCTGCCCCTGTAACCCGACAAGTAATGCCCCAGTCATCTTGCCTCCAGTCAAGGAAGGACCCGACTGTTCCCACCCCCTCACAAGGAAGGCCTGGTAATCCCAGTAATCCGGCAATAAAGGATCCAGGCATCCCCTTATCCCATCAAAGAAGGCCCAGATATCATCAAAGCATGGCAAAGAAGGCCTCAGCCATGCCTGTCCCCTGACAAAGAAAGCCTCAAGAATCCCCACCTGCAGGCAAGAAAGAAGGTCCAGGACCCAGGTATCTCTACATCCCACCAAAATATTCCCAGCTACTCCTGAATCCCAATAAGGGAAGCCCCTACCATCCTCCCCCCAAGTCAAGGAAGGGTTGGGTATCCCTGTATCCCAGAAAGGAATGTCCTTCCATCCTGAAACACCACAAGCAATGTCCCAATGGTCCTTGAGCCCTGACAATGATGGGAGGCCTCAGGTGTCCTGATATCACAACAACAAAGCCCCAAGAGCCATCTCCACCCCTCAGCAAGGAAGGCCCAAGTCTTCCTAGCAACCCATCAAAGAATGGCCCAGTTGTCCCTGAATCCTGGCGAGGAGGGCCTGGGCCATACCTGAGATCCAGCAGGCAAGGCCCGAGCCATTCCAACAACCATTCAGGAAAGGCCTGCGGCATCTCTACCTCGTGAAAGGTAACCTCCAGCCACCCGTACGAGATTGCAAGGTAGGTTCCAGGCATCCCAATCTGCCAGTAAGGAAGGCCTCAGGTGTCCTCTGACTCGGCCAGGAAGACTCCCTGTCAAGAAAGACCCAGCTGCCCCTGTGACCCACTAAAGAAGGCCCCAGGCCTCCATGAATCTTGTCAAGAATGGCACTGGCTGCTCCTTCAAGCCAGCAAAAAAGGAAGGTGCCAGCTATCCCTGGAAACCAGCCAGGGAGATTACCGACTGCTCCTGACCCCTCCCACTCTGCAAAGGAAGGACTCGGTCATCCCAGCCACCTCACAAAGAAGGCTCTCAGTAGCCCTGCCAGGTAGGCTCCAACCTTCCCGACATTTGGAGAAGTCGATTCCTGTGGTCCTTGTTCCCTGACCAGAAAGTTTCCAGGTATCCCCACAACCCTCCAAGGAAGACCCTGACTGTTCTCTCAAGGAAGACCCCAACTGTCCTCATGTCTTGGCAAAGTAGTTCCCAGATACCAATAAAGCCCCCGCCATCCCAGAGACCCAGCAAGAAATTCCCAGGCATTCCCGCATCCCAGCAAGAAAAGTTCTGCTGTGCTGGAAACATGGGAAGGAAATTCCTAGATGTCCTCACATCCCAGCGAAGAAGATCCCAGTCATCCCAGCAAACAGCAAAGAACTTGGGCACGGACATCCTCACATCCCAGTAAGAGAAGCCTTGCTGTTTCCAAAATATGCCCTGGCTGACCTATAGAGTCTCGATAAGTCATAATCGATTGGCTGGTAATAGATTTGGTATAATAAACAGCGATTTAAATGTTTTGAAACTCAAAATGGGTCTGAGTTCAAACTCCTTTATTAAAATTAAAATGTTCCAGTCTTGTTATAAGATGACACTGTGCACAGAAACTCTTAAGAGAAAAGTTAGATTTTTTCTTATAAAGAAGCTTGGGGTTAATCTCACCTCTGAAACATTTAACATAGATTATTCACTAATTTCTATATATCAAAAAGTGGACTGAAATGCTTACTGTATAATGTGATACAGAATAATTTAGGCCTTTAAAATATTTATGAAAAATTCTATAAAATCTTATGTTTTCAGCATTCTAAATTAGCCTCACATCTTTTATACAGGTACCGTTTCAAATTTCTTTTTTATTTTCCACTTTTCTCAAGCTGTGTTCTGGCTTTGCAGTATCCAATTTGTAGTCTCTGTGTGTATTGCAAACCCTCTCACACCAAAAAAAAAATGTTAAAACCTTCCATCTAATCAATTCTAACTCATAGTGACTTAGAGAAGTGCCACATTGGGCTTCCAAACTTAAATCTTTTACAGGCTGCAGAGTGACTAGTGGGTTTGAAACACGGACCTTACAATTGGCAGCTCCATGCATAATTAACTAGCCACCTTGAGCCCATGTATATGCAGCTTTCTCTTGGAAGTCGCTTAATACCTTTTTTTCCAAATAATTCTTACCTTTTTGTCTTATTTGGCAATTTTAGGGTTTGAATTCTTCTTATATTTAAATTTAGGGATATAAATTAGCATAACTTAATTGCCAAAAATATAGTGGAAGATCAGATTTAAGGAATTAGAGCTGATGAAGTCTATCCAATGCAGTTTTATGATTCAGAGCCCAAAATAACCCTAGGAGCAGACTAGAAACCAAGATACCAAAAAAAAAAAAATGAGGGGTGGGGGGGTGTGTTTCTCAACAAGTTGTCTCTAAAGTGGACAAGATATAACTCTAGATAGACAAATAGATTTTGAGCTCTCACTTAATCATAAACCCTGATCTAAGAACAGTTACTACAATATGGGCTTGCTTGGGGCTTGTTCACATGAAATGATCACTGAAAACATGGGTACTTTAGAAAATTATGGTGAATGAATCATATGATGTCTGGCTATCAGAAAAAAATAGCATCTGTGATTTTAAAATCTTGTCCTAGAAACAAGATGTCAGTTAATTACACATAGGAAGAGCACACAAGCCTATGTGATCCAAGGGGTGTAAATAACGAAATAAAAGATTGGAGGAGAGAATTGCATTCGAGATTAATTCTGAGCACCTGGTTTGCAGAAGGCTATGAATCACGGTGAAAACTCAAATCTATTTGCAGAGTTCCCACGCGAATTAAGCCGCCATTGAATCCCCTCCGTCTTTGACAGGAGCAATTTCTCCCTCAGACAGAGTGCATTGGAAAGTTGATTGCTGAAAATAGATATGCTTAAAACTTAGCATATCTCATTTGTTTTCCTTTTTGACCAATTGTAATTTGTTCTAGTTTCTATTATTTTCTTCCTTGTATTGGATTGAAGTTTTTCTGTGTTTTATTTTGCTGTTGGGCAAAGGGAGGTGTATGATTTCTATTATAGGAAATTCAGGATAGGTCAATCCATGGAGACAAGAATTCCTTAGGGTTATGCCAGGAGACATTAGAAGGAAATGGAGAACTGATAATAACGGATATAAAAAGAAGAAAATGTCCTAAAATTGTGTGAGGTAATGATTGCATAGCTTTTAAATGCATTTCAACCACTGAATTGTATGATATATGAATTATATGCCATAAACAGTTAAAAATCACTTTGATTCCTGTACACTAATGAAGGGAACTCTGAAAAGGAAATCAAGAATGCCACACCATTTGAAAGCACAAAAAAGATGACATACTTAGGGATAACTCTAACCAGAGAAACGAAGACTTATACAAAAAACAAACTGTAAGAAACCAAGAACATTCTATGTTCACAGGTAGGAAGACATAACTGTGAAAATATCAATACTACACAAAGCAATCTATAAATATAATGTGATTGTGATCCCTATACCAACATCATTGTTTAACTAAATGGAAAAGCTAATCAAAAATGTTATATGGAAAGGAAAGAGACCCAGAATTAGCAAAGCACCACTTAAAAAGAACAAAGTAGGAGACCGCTCATTTCCAGATCACAGTTGTTAAAATAGTCTTGGACAACAATCAATAAGTAGACCCACTGGAACATAATAGAGAAACCAGAAATAGGCCTACATACAACTGGCGTTTTACAAAGAGCAAACAATACATTAAATGGAAAGAGGCAATTTATTCTTGAAATGATGCTGGCAAAATTGGATTTCTACTTGCAGAAGAATTAAACAGGACCCTTGCTTCACTCCATATACAAAAACAAACTCAATATGGATTAAAGACTTTGTAAACCTTGAACTATAAAGATCATCAATAAAAAGAGTAAAAACGTAAGGATCCTAATAGGTGACATAAATGCCGTCACGCACACAGCAGAGGACAAAAATAGAGTGAGTGGGACATCAAAAAAAAAAAAAAGAAGATGTTTTCAATGGATCAAAAAACTGAATCAAAAGAACAGAAATAGACCCAACAAACTGGGAAATTTTTGCAGTGATGTATTGGACGTAGGATTAATCTCTAAAATCTATAGAAAACTAAAATCTATAGATTTAAAGAAATCTAAAAACTATAGAAAACCTCAACAAAGGGTGAATACTCCAATAAAACTAGGCAGAAGAGTTTATGCCATACTACCCTGAATGAACCTGATCTCTTCCAAAAAATAGACAGTGGATATGCACTGACAGTTCACCAAGAAGACATTCAGTTTGCCAATAAACATATGAAGAAATACTTGTGATTAGTAGCTATTCAAAAGATGAAAATCAAAACAATGGTGATACCAACATACACAGGCACTGACAGCAAAGGCCAAAAAAGTAAACAAAGTAACAACAGCAGCAAATGAAAAGAAAACAGAAAATAATAAATGTTTGAGAGGATGTAGAGAGATCAAAACCTTCATACACTTTAAAACTGTGCAAACATTGTGGAAAATCTTATGGTTTTCCTCAAACAATTAGGAATAGAAATCCCATGTGACTCAGCAAATTTTCTACTTGTTACATACCCTAAAGCAATAATAAACAAAGCTTGAGCAGATATTTGTACATCCATGTTCAAATCTATTTTCATCATAACCCTATTCCCAAAAGCAAGAAGATGGAACAGTCACAATGTTCATCAGTGGAAGAAGGGATCAGTAAACTTTGGCACATACACACAATGGAATACTGTGTACTGATAAAGAAAAATGATGAAACTGGAAACATTTCATGACTTTAGTGAATTTGGAGGAAGTCATGCTGAGTAAAATTAAGCAACCTCTAAAAGACAAATATTTGTATGAGACCACTGTGATAAAAGAAGAAAAAAAGATAAAAGTTTTCACACTCCTCTTTTCTTTTTTTACATTTTATTATATACAACTCTTATCACAATCCATATATATACATACATCAATTGTAAAAAGCACATCTGTATATTCTTTTCCCTAATCATTTTTTTTTACATTTTATTAGGGGCTCACACAACACTTTTTTTATTCTCATTTTTAAAAAAACATTTTATTAGGGGCTCATACAACTCTTATCACAATCCATACATATACACACATCAATTGTAAAAAGCACATCTGCACATTCCCTGCCCCAATCATTCTCAAAGCATTTGCTCTCCACTTAAGCCCTTTGCATCAGGTCCTCTTTTTTTTCCCCTTCTCTCCCCACTCCCCCCTTCCTCATGTGCCCTTGGTAATTTATACATTGTTATTTTGTCATATCTTGCCCTATCCGGAGTCTCCCTTCCCCAGTTGTATGAGCCCCTAATAAAATGTAAAAAAAGAAAAGAGGAGAAAAAAAAGAAAATGATTAGGGCAAAGAATGTACAGATGTGCTTTATACAATTGATGTATGTATATTATGGATAGTGATAAGAGTTGTACGAGCCCCTAATAAAATGTTTTTTAAAAATGAGAATTAAAAAAGTGTTGTGTGAGCCCCTAATAAAATGTAAAAAAAATGATTAGGGAAAAGAATATACAGATGTGCTTTTTACAATTGATGTATGTATATATATGGATTGTGATAAGAGTTGTATGAGCCCCTAATAAAGTGTTAAAAAAAAGTTTTCACACTAAAAGATTGTATGTTACCAGGGGTTTGAAGGAACGTGAAGCAACAGTCTAGAGCAGGGGCCAGCAAACCGCAGCTCATGAGCCATATGCAGCTCTTTCAGTGTGTGCACGTGACTTTGAAGTAAAAATGAAAAATAAAACTACCATAGTTTCATTTAAAGGGTATTATTAAGGTAATGTTGATTTGATTTGTTTGTAAAAATGTATTTCTGGATCTCAAAAACTGTTCAACTGTTGTGAAAGACAGGATAGCCTCTTCTGCTTCAAAAGGTTGCCAAACCCTGGTCTAGGGGGCCTAGGGGGTCTAGGGGGTCTAGGGGGTCTAGGGGGCCTAGGGGGTCTAGGGGGTATGGGGATCTAGGGGGCCTAGGGGGTCTAGGGGGCCTAGGGGGTCTAGGGGGTCTAGGGAGTCGAGGGGGTCTAGGGGGCCTAGGGGGCCTAGGGGGTCTAGGGGGTCTAGGGGGCCTAGGGGGTCTAGGGGGCCTAGGGGGTCTAGGGGGTCTAGGGGGTCTAGGGGGTCTAGGGGGTCTAGGGGGCCTAGGGGGTTTAGGGGATCTAGAGGGCCTAGGGGGTCTAGGGGGCCTAGGGGGTCTACGGGGTCTAGGGGGTCTAGGGGGCCTAGGGGGTCTAGGGGGCCTAGGGGGTCTAGGGGGTCGAGGGGGTCGAGGGGGTCTAGGGGGCCTAGGGGGCCTAGGGGGCCTAGGGGATCTAGGGGGCCTAGGGGGTCTAGGGGGCCTAGGGGGCCTAGGGGGTTTAGGGGGTCTATGGGGTCTAGGGGGCCTAGGGGGTCTAGGGGGTCTAGGGGGCCTAGGGGGTCTAGGGGGCCTAGGGGGCCTAGGGGGTCTAGGGGGCCTAGGGGGTTTAGGGGGTCTAGGGGGCCTAGGGGGCCTAGGGGGCCTAGGGGGTCTAGGGGGTCTAGGGAGTCTAGGGGGTCTAGGGGGCCTAGGGGGCCTACGGGGTTTAGGGGGTCTAGGGGGCCTAGGGGGTCTAGGGGGTCTAGGGGGCCTAGGGGGTTTAGGGGGTCTAGGGGGTCTAGGGGGCCTAGGGGTTTAGGGGGTCTAGGGGGTCTAGGGGGCCTAGGGGGTCTAGGGGCCCTAGGGGGTCTAGGGGGCCTAGGGGGTCTAGGGGGTCTAGTGGGTCTAGGGGGCCTAGGGGGTCTAGGGGGTCTAGGGGGCCTAGGGGCTTTAGGGGGTCTAGGGGGTCTAGGGGGCCTAGGGGGTTTAGGGGGTCTAGGGGGCCTAGGGGGTCTAGGGGGTCTAGGGGGCCTAGGGGGCCTAGGGGGTTTAGGGGGTCTAGGGGGCCTAGGGGGTCTAGGGGGCCTAGGGGGTCTAGGGGGCCTAGGGGGCCTAGGGGGTCTAGGGGGCCTAGGGGGGTTAGGGGGTCTAGGGGGTCTAGGGGGCCTAGGGGGCCTAGGGGGTCTAGGGGGTCTAGGGGGTCTAGGGAGTCTAGGGGGTCTAGGGGGCCTAGGGGGCCTAGGGGGTTTAGGGGGTCTAGGGGGCCTAGGGGGCCTAGGGGGTCTAGGGGGCCTAGGGGTTTAGGGGGTCTAGGGGGTCTAGGGGGCCTAGGGGGTCTAGGGGCCCTAGGGGGTCTAGGGGGCCTAGGGGGTCTAGGGGGTCTAGTGGGTCTAGGGGGCCTAGGGGGTCTAGGGGGTCTAGGGGGCCTAGGGGCTTTAGGGGGTCTAGGGGGTCTAGGGGGCCTAGGGGGTTTAGGGGGTCTAGGGGGCCTAGGGGGTCTAGGGGGCCTAGGGGGCCTAGGGGGTTTAGGGGTTCTAGGGGGCCTAGGGGGCCTAGGGGGTCTAGGGGGTTTAGGGGTTCTAGGGGGTCTAGGGGGCCTAGGGGGTCTAGGGGGTCTAGGGGGCCTAGGGTGTCTAGGGGGTCTAGGGGGCCTAGGGGGTCTAGGGGGCCTAGGGTGTCTAGGGGGCCTAGGGGGCCTAGGGGTCTACACAGGTTTTAATTGGAGTGAAGGGGAAAATAATCTCCTGCAAAGAAAAAGGTTTAAAAAAAAGGTGGCTGGTGGATAGCGTATTGGGAGGTGAGATGCTTGCATTTTTAATACATAATTGGTTATCTGCAAAGTAAACTCCCACCTATTTCATAATATTATTTTTTATGAAAGAAAACCTAAGGGAGATGGAAACTAAAACACATTGCCTTTCATTCAATTTTGATGCCCAGCAGCCTTATGTATGGTTTCTCAGGCTGTCAATATTTATGTGTGCAGGATCAGCTTATTTTTCTCCTTTGGAGCAACTGGTGAGTTTGAATTCTTGTCTTGGAGTTAGCTGCCCAATGCTTGAACAGATAATCATGAAAGACCCATCACTAGATAAGGCCATCATGGTTGTTAAAGCTGAGGATCAGCAAAAATGAAGGATATTTTCCATAAGATGAATGGACACAACAGCCATAATAAAGAAATCAAACATAACAGCGATCATAAAAATGGCAAGGAACTAGGCAATATTTCTTGCTCTTATACATAATATCGTCATGGATTGGAGCTGACTTATGAAAAAAAGAAGATATACAAATGGTCAATGAAAGTGCTCAAAAGTGTTGGTCACTAAAATGCAAAACAAAGCACAAGGTTGCTCTCTATTCAATTCTAAATCGTGATGATGCCATGTGGGTTAAAATAGACCTGCATTTCACAGTGTTTGCTGTGGTCCATTTTTCAGAAGCATAATGAGAAAGCTTTTCTTCTGAAGTGACTGAGTAGACACTGCTTCCAACTTTTAGCATACCAAATTAAACCAAAAGTTTGCAAACAAACAAAAACACTACACTTAACAAGTATTGGTGAGAATGTAGAGAAATTGTAATATTTGAATATTGCTAATAAAATATAAAAGAATACAGCTACTATGGAAAAGAACTTGGCAGTTCCTTAAATGTTAATTATAAAAGATGGAATTGCCATAATATACCCTTTCAACTCATATGTATGTACTCTCAAATAGATATAGACACATGTACACTAATCTTTGCTGCAGTATTACTCACAAGACCCAAGATGTAGAAACTGGAAAAATGTTCAATGTCAATCAACAGATAAAACATAGTGTGGGTCTGTTACATGCCATCACATAGATTAATCTTAAAAACATTATTCTAAATGAAATAAGTCAGACACTAAACACAAAATATTGTATGATATCTATATTGAATACATTGATTACAAAAATCCATAGAGACAAAAGATTAGTGTTTGATAGGGAATGGAAGGAAGGGGAAATAGGTAGTTAGGAAAATATCATTAAATAAGACCAATTCTTATAAGTCTTTTCTTAGTGATTCTAAAGAGCTTTCCTTTGATGGCTCATGACTATTCAACCGCCCCCTGTGAGTTTCTGAGACTGTTTAGTGGATTAGGAAGCCCCATCTCTCCTCTGCTGAACAGCTGGTGGATTGGAACTGCCAATCTTTCAGATTGCAGTGGAACAGGTAACCATTATGCCAACAGAGTTCCTCTCAGAATCTCACTAGAGAATAACATTTATATTGTTATTTCCAGATATGGAGAAAACTACTTGGTAAACATTCATGAGAAAGACTTTTGAAAATCTGGAACAAAAGGAAACTTCCTTAATGCTTTTAAAGAAGTACCCAAATCAATGGCAATATTATACTCACTGGTAACACATGGAAAGCTCTCAATTTGAGATACAAAGACTAGGACAAGTGACCCATGACCATAACTTATACTAGCGGTCCTAACATGGTGGAGTCAGTCAAGAACAATGACTAATTTAATCATGTGAATTGATTAAACAGCTTTGTAAAAGAATGAAAAGGCAACAGTGAATACTGAGATAATAAGAGATAGTAAGTAAGAACAAATAGGATGGGGAAACAAAGAAAAGAGGTTAAGGGTATCAGAACCTAAGGGTTTGGAGAAAATAGGTTTGAGAAGCTAGGACCCAAACTTCTAGGAAAGGTGCCGCCTGGCTGGTGAAGGTCCTTATCAGCTAGAGAAGTCAGATACTCACTAATACACATATGGTACTTTGATTTATGTGAAGGTAGCACCAGAAGTCAGTCTTTTTGATAAGTGTTGACAAGACAACAAAGAAAATAAATTTGAAACTTAACTCACATCATCACAAAAATGAATTCTAGTGAGCTATAGACCTAATGTTTTTTAGAACCGATAATATTTTTAGAAGAAAATATTTTTAGAACCAATAATATTTTTAGAAGAAAAAATTTCCTTGGTATCGACTATGCAGAATCAGAAAGAAAAACTACAGACCAATCTCACTCATAAAATCACATGCAAAATATTTGCAAACAAAAATGTATGCAAAAAAGATAATAGAATATCTTTATGGTCTCAGGATTTTTTAAATGGGTTAACATGACAAAATAATAATAATTTATGAATGATGAAGGGTTCATGAGGTAGCGGGGAGTGTGACGGCAGCGGGAAATGAGCAGTAGATATTAAGGGCTCAAGTAGAAGGCAAATGTTTTGAAAATGATGATGGCAACAAATGTACATATGTTCTTGACACAATGGATGGATGTATGGATTGTGATAAGAATTGTATGAGCCCCAATAAAATGATTTTTAAAATGTGTTAACACATGGATAGCAGTAATCATGATTGACAAGATGAGTAAATTGCTAAAATAAAGAAACTATATTCATTTTTTGGTAATCCAAGTGAATTTTTAATAAAGGATAGAAGCAGTTTCAGGCATTATAGTAAACTGAACGAGAGAGAGAGAGAGAGAGAGAGAGAGAGACCTCAGCACAGCTGTGCTGAGCTGTGGGCAGGAGCCACTGGGAGAGAGCGAAAGTATATTCATTTAAAGACATAGTGAATAAAAACACAAAGCACAGAGTGGGACCGTATTAGGGACCTGGACCTTGAAGAAGTCTGTGGAAAAATGGAATTTTAAAAATGATGAAAATTTCCCACTAACTTGTTGAAATCACCTCGTGCACTTGAAAAATATATAACTAGAAAAGGTGCAACAGAGCAGCAAGGGGAGCAAAGTGATGAAATCCCCAGGAAATACCAAAAATAGACTTTGGAGACAGAGTGTGGAACCCCATCAGACTTGACTGGAAAACACTCATAAAGGTCAACAAACATGACAAAATAATAATAATTTATAAATTATCAAGGGTTCATGATGGAGAGGGAGTGGGGAGGGAGGAGAAAATGAGGAGTGGATACCAGAGGCTTAAGTGGAGACCAAATGTTTTGAGAATGATGAGGGCAACAAATGTACAAATGTGCTTGACACAATGGATGGATGGATGGATTGTCATAAGAGTTGTATGAGCCCCCAATAAAACGATTTTTAAAAATAGGCCGACAAAGAGACCTTGAACTATTTATAGGCTTTTCCACTTTTGTCAGTGGCTTTCCTTTTGTTGTTGCTATTTTGTTTTTTTTAGATAAACATAATTTTAAAAGAAAACTGAAGGAAGACTAGGCAATGAAAAAATGAATCTTGTGCAATCAACTTACTAGAAATTCCTGCACAATCGCTTATTAATGGGAATGTGGGTGGTTTGTATTCACCCAGGGGCACCGTGATTAACTTTTGAAAATCATCACCAATTTTGGCCGTCACTGAAAACCCTCTGGAGGCAACCTGAGTCATGAGGTCACCAACTAGATTGTTCTGCTTTGCTGTTTGCTGGACTTGGTAGTTTTGGAATGGCACTTAAACCCTCGAGAAGAGAAGAGCTGTAGATAATTAGGAGTTTTCTTCTTAGATCCCAGGTAGAGATCAGGATGCCGATAGTCACTGGCAGTCATGGGGTAGCAGGTAGTGCTCAAGGCCTCTTCTCTCTGGTGGATCATCCTGTGCAATGCTACAATGGCAGATTCAGACTCAGTACGGATCAAGGACTGGAGGAAACACTAACAAAGAAGACTGAAACAAAAGAGAGTGGCCAGTGAAGCAAGAAGAAGAAAGGAGCATATACTTTATCACATATTGTTCTGTAAAGTTTGCTGTTCAAACCCATCAGATGCTTCCTGAGAGAAAGACAAAGCTGTCTGCTTCCTTAAGACTGACCATCTCAGAAACACTGAGATGAAATTGTATTTTATCCTGTCCAGTTGCTATGAGCTGGAAGAAATGCCATAGTATGTGGGGAGTTGTGGGGAAGGAGTACTACTCAGAATACATTTTAAAAATCCTTATAAAGTAGAAGTCTGTGGATGGTGAAAAAAACCTAACAGTATGCTGCTAATAAAGAGATGAGTTCATACAGTTACCTCAGAAGAAAGGACCCACTGATCATATACTTCCTAAAAGTCAGTCATTGAAAATCCTGTGAAACGTGCTTCTATTCTAACACTTCTAAGATTATCATGATTCAGAATTGAATCAAGAGAAAGAAGAGAATACGATAGGCAAAAGACTGAACATTATAGGAAGCATCAAAATAGGATTGAAATAAAACGGGCATTTTACCAAAATTAGTTGCTCAAAGTTCAACCAATTCAGGAAGTAGGATATGATTCCGAAGGAAGTAACAATGGTATTCAAGCAAGAAGTTCAACTCACGGAAGCCATTGGAAAAGAAAAACAAGGCTCTAGGAGTTGATGGAATATCAATTGAGATGTTTCAAAACAATTGTAATGCTATAAGGGCCCATTAGTTTATGCCAAGCAAATTGGAAGATAGCTACTTGTCCAACCAACTGGAAGAGATCCATAGCAACAAAATGTGAAATTAACAAAAGTTATCAAAAATATCACATGCAAGCATATTTTGATGAAGGTAATTTTTAAACATTTGCAACAGCATATCAACTGTGAAAATGTCTTATCATAAATTAGAAGTATTTACAAACACATATGCACACATATACTGATGGGCATAAGCTATGAAGATGATAAACTATGATTCTAATTTAACATTGAAAATTCCAGTTTAATTCACCTTCAAGGATGACATATCTCCAAGGAATAAAAGATTCAATGGAATAAGAAGTGAACACTTAAAAGATGGTTAATAAAAATAATTATCAAATGGCTGTATAGTGTTAAATGAGTTAATATGTGAAAGCATTTGGCTCTATGACTGACCATAAATTGTTTTCCTATTCTATTTTCTAAGATTTTCAAATAATGACATATATATATTAGAATAGCAGAAGGAACCAAGGATTTATAATGATTCAGATTTGGACATATATCTTACTGTGCTCCTCCATAGACATATGACCTGGGAAAGACCATTAAATTTTCCAAATTTTAATTCCTGCATTTGTAAAATAAAAGGACCTATATTAAAGGATGATTATCAGAATTAAATACTGTCTGGATAATTTCGAGATCTTTGTTTGGCATACAATAGACCACTCGGTAAAAGTTAGCTAGTTCTATCAATATAATTTAATTCATATAAGTATATATTCTAGGTAATAGTTTTATCACTTTAATTTGAAACAAATTGTTAAAACATTTACACATTTTGGGGTGAACATTCATATTATATTCCTTGGTTCTTTCAGTGAACTAAAATGTGTTTTAATGGTCTCAAGTAATTACAAGGAATTTCCATACTAGTGTTCTGCTGTCATGTGGTGATGCACTTGGGCTATTGATATATTAAGAACTGTTTGTCCCCTACCCTAAAGGATTCCAAGCTGGGTTTTTCCAGGTAGTTACCTGACTTCTCTAAGTTGCTGTTTTGTTTTGTTTTAACTTTCATGCTTTAAAAATTGCTTTGAACGACAGATATTATATGAATGCATTTTATTAGAAGATAAGAATAGATATACATACAGAGAAAATGTTTAATGGTAGTTACCAGGGATGAGTTGCTGGGGAAGAGGAAATCACTCTTCCGGAGAGTAATACCTATTATTTTTAGTGAAGGAAAAAAGTCTACTACCATCAAGTCAATTCTGAGACTGTAAATCTTTATGGACACAGATAGCCTCATTGTTCTCCCATGAACCATTGGCTTTGTGGTTAGCATCAAATGTGTGTGAACTGGGCACAGCTTCTCTAAGGTCAATAAGGTTAAATAAAAAATACATAATACACAATAAGGTCACAAAAATACACAAGATAAAATGACTTGTAATAATATGACACATATCATTTTGCAATAACAACGACAAAAATAATGTGTTTGGTTACATATGTAGCTGTATACTAATATGCATGTACATGTGTGTGTATTGTGTGCATATGTATGTATGCATGTCTAGATGTATCTATAAGTAAAGGTATGAGTCACTTAATGGCAATTTGAGCGAAGTCTGACTTTATATATACTTATAGTCTCTTACGATTTTTTTAATTTAAAAAAAATTAAGAGAAATGAGCACTTATTTTGTTTATTATTTACCTCCTAACCCTGAGCTTTAAAAGACGCAAAACTCAGACTGTGGAACATGGATAGAATATAGGCAGGTGAGGCAAAGGACATGATGATTCTAGGCCTGGGCTCTTGGCCTTTCTCTTGCAGGCAGATGGTGGCAGCAGCCAGGATGCAGGGTAGTAGAACAGCAGGTGAGACTGAGGGTCTTTCACTTCTTCTCCATTCGCTTCCTTTGTGCTCTGCTCTGCCTTCCTTTTAGCACTGCTTCTCCTTCTGCCTGTGCCTTCAGCCTTGGCCAACAGTTCAATCAGTAGCAGTAGTGGCATCAGCGGTAACAAGGATGACCAGAAGGGGGCTCCCAGATGGTTTTAATATGTTATTGGAACGGCATCTATTTCACAAAATGAATTGTGCAGGTTATGTGCCCTGTATGCACCTACAGGTGTGTATGCATAGCTACGTAGCCATACATTTAATGAGCCACATAAAGGACATGGTTACAGATATTTCTTTGACATACTCAAGGTGCTCATGGGATTGGTTTTTGGGGTTGAAGACTTAAGACCATAGGCTCATGGGAAAACTTGGCCCATTGAGATAATATATTTCTTAGAGTTTTTGTTTTACATCCTCATCTGGTGACAAATGTATAGAGTTTTATGACCTTGGAGGATGTCATCTAAGATCCAACTACTACTCTTTACTCATCCGGATGAAAAGAGAAAGGAGGAATACAAAGGATCAAAGAAGAAACCAGTATACAGGACTAATAGTCTACAATAATGAACAATGGCCTCATCTATCTGAGAAACAAGAATAATTAAATGATGCCTGGATACCACTTCCAACTATTCTGATCAGGGCAATAATAAGTGGATTTGGATAGAACAGGAGAAAAAATGCAGATAAGGTCAGCAAGATGTTAATACTAAGAGGTCGAATTTAAATTTTGTTTATTATGCAATAATTTATTGTAAATATAATGAGACTTCAGAAAGTTCATTGAAAACTTGTGTTTTCTGTTAATTCCAGTCAATGGAAACAATGAAAGTGATCTTGAAATCATTTCACTGACAAATAGATGAAATAATTAAATATGTAAGCTAGGAATATAATCAGACAAATCAATTATTTTCAGGTATTAAAAGACATGTTATGTGGACACAGAAAAAAATAATCTTGTCAAATTATGAGGGTGGAAGACTTGGGTTCAATAAACAGAAAAACTCTACAACAACCCTTCGCCAAAAAGGAAATGACCGTGTCTGAAGGTGCTGAATGTCTTAGCAGTGAAAGTGTAAGATGAGAGAAGACTAGGGACAGATAACTGAGAAATGCTCTAGAAGAGAATTCTATGGAAGTTTAGATGATGTCTGGAGTTCCATACCACTTTAAATTCCCCTATCTCAAGGGTTTATCCAAACAATCCGTACTGTTGAAATTCTTTTGAAATTTTAATTCCCAAATTTTTGCTCTTGTTGTTGGGTGCCTCAACTTGATTCCGACTCAAAGCACCCCTATGTACAACAGAACCCAGCCCTGCCTGCCCCTGTACCATCTTCACAATTGTTATATTTGAGCCCATCATTCCCGCTACTGTGTCAAGCCATCTTGTTCAAGGACTTCCACTTTTGAGTTCTCATACAGTGTATTAATTACCCCCGAAAATTCCCTAAGCATGGCTCTCTCTCTCCTTTGAGCAGTTTGTTAAACGGCAGATTGGAGCATGACCGGATGCAAAGCCCTTCCGTCCACAATTTCCCAGAGGAGTCTAAACTACTTCCAAAATGCAACTATTTCTGGGTGATTCTTTTTGCTAGTTTTCTATTCCTGTACCTCTTTTTTTCCATTTAAAATCTGCACAGATATTATTATCTGCTCAGAAAAATGGTATTCTCATTTCTACTCATGCATTTAGATGATTAGCCTAATTTCCTGCCAACTTGAATAATGACAGAGCAACTGGTGGTAAAAAGGAATTTTTTAATTCACAAATCTTTCTTAGAGGAAAACACTTTTTTTCCCTACACAGAAAAAAATTAATAAAAATGTGATGTTTTTAATAGTACCAGGCCTTAGCTGGTATTTCCATGAAACAATATTTCAGAATTTCAACTTAGGAATCTTAAACATGGCAGAATTAACAAGATCTCAGACCCAATACTGCTCTTGTCATATTTCCTCTGGAAGGTGTTCAGGGATGAATCCCAGTGTGAGAAAGAAGCTTACGGGACTATGATTCCAAAGACAGTGTCACAGACTTATGATAAAAGTTGAAATGTTTGGAAACGTCCCACTGGGGTCCTTATATTACAGAGATTTGCAACAGTGGTGACTAGGGTCCAGAACAAATGTCAGCATATAAAGCAAGAAAATAGGACGTAGGAGTGTGGTAGTTACACAATCTGTTGTCAATTTGAGACTGAGGAGTGAATGGGAGGAGTTTAGCCTGTCAATCAGTTCGCAGCTTGATGACCACATGTGGAGGCACTAAGGAGATAAATAGCTGGCTGGAGGCTGGACACATGCTCACTATGCGAAACAGTCCTGCAGACAAGACACATGGAACTACGCTAGAGCACTGGAACTGAAGAAGCCACGTGGAGACCCCTACCAGTGCTGAGAGGCTGCTACCAAGGGATCCACAAGACTTTCCACTCACTAGCCTGTGATCCTCCTGCATTCAGCATAATTGTAATATGTATATGTAATATACATTGTGATATTTATATGTAATATACATAATTATTATAATATGTATATGTAATATACATTTAAAAATCACTGAGTGGATTCCAGCTTCTAGCTACCCTATAGGACAGAGTAGATCTGCCCCTAGGAGTTTCTAAGAATGTGACTCTTTAGAGGGAATCTTTCTACTGCCCAGAAAGGCTGGTGGTTCCAAACTGTTGGCCTTGCAGTTAGCAGCCCAACACATAACCCAGTACTCTCCCAGGACTCAATTTGGTAACCTTAAAATAATGGAAAAATCTTCATTATACTACTTAACAGTCATACTTGGATTGACACGGTGGCTACAACAATGGGCTCAAATCTGACTCTATGTCCCCTAACAACAACTTAGACCTGGTATTATGATGATAATTTTATATGTACTCTGTCATTCAACTATCATAAATCCTTTAAGTATGGTCTAATGCTGTCCTTGTTTTGCTAAAAAAAAATCAGTGTTGGAGGAGGGGATTTAATGTCACTTAGTAAGTGAAAGAACTAAAATAAAAATCCTTTCAATTAATCTCTGTGTTATTTAGTACAGCATCCATATTTAGACTTTGTTAAAAAATAATTTAATTTACACATCAAAGTGTTTACAGGTTAAGAAGTGTTTTTATTTGAAACGAAAATTATATACATAGATACTCGAGTATAAGCAGACCCGAACATCAGCCAAGGCACCTAATCTTACCACAAAATCTGCATTGAAATGTGCTTAAAAAACTCGGCTTATGCACAGTATATATACATGTTTTTTTTAAATAAAGCTTGTGTTTATAGGTTTTTCAGCTGTTGTTGCTTTCAGATGCTCCTACCCTTAGTTTCACTGACCATGTATATGTATTATCTAAGAATTAGATCTAGGTTACTTTTTCTCACTGAAAATTAAAGAATATTTGAATTTGTCTCATAATCATCTCTCCCAATTGGGAAAAAAGTATAGCTCATCAATTTATTGAGAATAAAAGCATGGCTGTCAACACTCGATATTGTGTATAAAATTTTTTGCTCCTATTATTCTCAATTTTTGACAAAGAAATTTATTGCAAATGATTTTAGGGTTACTTTGTGATTCTTCCTTATTGGAAAATACTAATATACTGTTTCATTCCCCTCCATGAAACTAGAACAGAAGAAGGTCTGAAAGAAAGAAAATTATTAAGCATTCTACTGAGATTCCCCCCCCCCCCCAACAAAAACTAAGATAGAGGTCAATGAATAAGTATGTGCAGACTGGAACTTGAATCCTCTAGGGTGACTGTAGGCTAATTAATAATTAATGCCAGAGCCATGGTGTTTGAAATGCAGATGTGATAACTGGAGGCCTGGCAGAGCTGTTCAGAGGAAGCAGATTTAGATGCTATAGGGAATAGGCACTCCCTTGCCGGCTGGCTCAGGGAGCCAGCCTGGGTGCAAAGCAAAGCCTATGTTTTAGATTATATTCCCCTCAGCTGTTAATTACCTGAACCTACTTTGAAGTTCTTCTCTTTTTATCCTCTGCATGAAAAGAGATTGGTTCAGCCAAGGGACTTGAAGAAATGATCAAATACATTGGGGTGGAGAGAAGGGGGGTGGGGGTGGAAACAGAACCTCAGATATAAGATAACCAAAACAAAAAAAACACATAGTAGAACATACAAGAACATACATTATTAGGAAATGTCAAATCATAGTTCATAGTTGGAAGCATATCTTGTTTCTCTCAGTTGTATATATATATTTTTTAATTGGGGGCTATTATAATTCTTATAACAATCCATACATCAATTGCATCAAGCACATTTGTACATATGTTGCCATCACCATTTTCAAAATATTTTCTTTCTACTTGAACCGTTGGTATCGACTTCTCTTTTGTCCCTGACCCCCAACCCTCCCACCCTCGTGAACCCTTGATAAATTATAAATTATTATTATTTTCATATCTTCCACTGTCTACTGTGTCCCTTAACCCACATTTCTGTTGTTCATCTCCCTGCTGGAGGGGGGAGTTATACATCCATCATTGTGATCAGTTCCCCCTTTCTCCCACTTCTCCTCCCACCTTTCCCCTCCCCTCATGGTATCACTACTCCTATTATTCTTCCTGAAGTGCATATCTGTCCTGGGTTCCATGTGATGGTAGCTTTTATTTGTACCAGTGTTCTAATCAAATTGATTTTAAGTAAATATGTAAACTTTCCCTGAATAGTTGTAACAAATAATTTCCACATGTTTTACTATATAGGGAAATAATTGGATAGTCTACTACAGGTGCTTCACAAAGCCATTTCAAATTTAATAAATTCATTTGTGCGGCTACGTGGCATAGTGGTTACCCATTGAGCAGCAATATGCAAGGTTAGCAGTTTGAAACCACCAGTTATTTCTTGTGGGAGAAAGACGGGCTTTCAACTCTTGTTAATTAACAGTTACAGTTTCATAAACGCAGAGGCAGTTCTAGTTCTACCCTGCCTAGAGGGTCACTATGAGTTGACATCCATTCAATGGCAATGAGTTGTTTTGTTCTGTTTTAATGATAAGGCAACATTATTTGGATCAACAACAAATTGATTGTTTATGCTAAAATCACTCACTCTCCAGAACACAGATAGAAATTATCATTGCACAATTGGAGAAGTTTTGGTACAATACGATATTGTGGAAATAAGATTCAGATGAAAGAAATCTGAAAATAAATGATGGTATATTTAACTGCATTAAAAATACTTTGATTTATTTTTTTGGTTATGTGCGTGTGTACTTGCAATTTAAGGAAGCATTACTATTAAGTATCTTGCAAATTAATTTCAAGATACTGGATTTGGACATAAACGCTGTGGCTCTGTTTTTATTTTGTTTCCTGTTATTTTTGGTCTAGATACATCATCTAGAGCACTTCCCTGAAACACGTGCTACTTTCACATGAACGGGGTTTGCTCCTTTGGTACACAGCTCACAGTCATGGAACAGCTGATTTCCAACTGTGAGAGGTATTGCTGTATCTTTTTGACAGGATAATGGCATTGATATTACCATCAAAGAAGAATGTGTACCTTCATTAAAACTGACACCTGTGGATGCAGTGTCATCTGACTAAGGGGCATCAAATGCACCCTGATGCAAGCAAATGCGTGAGGGATACTCACTCAACTCAGACACAACAGATAGAGTTCCATGTAATGACCTGAATTGGAATTCTATTTTAGTTACTGCAAAGTTCTCTTTGAAAAGACATTTAATGAGAATAGCCCTCAAAATGTTAAGACACAAGAAATTAGACATTTTTCATTTGCCTGTTGTTCAAAGTGCAGTTTTTTTTAAATGTAGGAGCTGCATCAGCACCCAATTAAATTACTTTGAGCACGAAAAGTCATGTAACTGAAGAGCTCCTACTAAAGGCCTGATACATTGGGAACTTTTACAATTTGTAACAAAACTTTCCTGGGTTTGGCTTTTATTCTGAAAACATGTATATCAAGATCATGCAAAAAAATAACAGCAAAGAACAAATATTATTTCCATGCATCTAAACTTTAATTTATAATAGCATATAATTTAAAACTCACAGTCATCAAGTTAAATTCAACCTTATATGTCAGAGTAGAGCCATCCCCATTGGTTTCTGAGACTATTGATTACAAATATACCTGTTTCATTGGCATATGCATCACACAACACACAATCCAATCATGCAACCATCTTAAAGAGAGTTGTGCAGTTATCACCACAGCCAATTTCTGAATATTTTCTTCTCATAGTTTTTGTTGTTTACTCCCTATTTCCCCCTGGTTTCCCCTGTGAAGCACCTAGAGCCTGTAAATTGTTATGGGAGTAAAAAGCTCATCTTTCTCCTGCAGAACAGCTGGCCTTGCTATTGGCAGGCCAATATGTTTGTAACCCACCATGCCATTGGGGCTCTCATTACTGGCCTACAGAGGGCCCAATCGGGAAGCTGTATGGCTGTAAAACGTTGACTTAACAAAATTTGAGTGGCAGACGCATTGACAATGACCGCCCCCCCTCCCCAAAAGGAGCTGTTGAGGCTGCGTAAGTATAACCAAATTCCTGACTGAATTTTTTTTCTTGGTTTTATGGTTTAAGGTATCATGATTCCATGAGACATCCAAGTTCAATACCCTAATATTGTGTTCAGTGCTTTTATCCTACACCTAGTCTATTGGTTACTACCTGTGTTCTTAAAATGAACCCCGGGTACATTATAGTTTAGGCATTGGGTTGCTAACTGTAAAGTCAGTGGTTCAAACCCACCAGCTGTGAGAGTAACAAGAAGCTGTCTGCTCCTATAAATTTTACATTTTCAAAAATACTGAAAGTAGTTCTATTCTCTGCCAGAGGATCACTATACGTCACTATCTAATCAATGGCAGTGGGTTTTGTTTTATATTTGAGGTCCTGGGAGTTTGCAAGTGGAGAGCAATATAGAAAGATTGAGAATAAGGAATTGGAGGAGGAAGCAAAATGTGAGGCTAATTGCCTCCATGAACACTGGCCCTTTTGTCATTCAACCGTAAGAATTGGGTATTGTCTGGTTACCATTACTGACCATTTTAATAAAAATTTTACAAAAGAATGCTGATGAGGACTTGGGAAATATAGAATTGAA
Organism: Tenrec ecaudatus; assembly: GCF_050624435.1. Lineage (NCBI taxonomy): Eukaryota > Metazoa > Chordata > Mammalia > Afrosoricida > Tenrecidae > Tenrec > Tenrec ecaudatus. The sequence goes on from NC_134548.1 coordinate 89,167,281, forward strand.
TTTCAAATTCTCATGGAATCCAGAATTTCTGGAGCCATGAAGATAAGTTGTCCCCTTCCAACTACTACCCAGAGATAAGCTTTATCCTTAAACCAAAAAATAATTACATTTTACCTTATACCAAAAATATTCTCTGAAGTCTACGGAAATTAAAATGATAGGGTGACTTAACTAGTAAAGAATCTTTGCCTCGAATTTTGAACTGATCAAGATCAAGTTGATAATAGAAACTAAAAAGTGTAGATTGGAAACTTAAGGAACAAAGAGCTTTTGTAAATAAGGGAGAAAAATCTCAGGAAAAGAAGGTGAGAACAGAATTTGTAGAATGTAATCAACATCAAAGAATTGTTGAATTGGTGTATGTCTACCAGCATATTATCAGAGTTTACTTTCATGTTACTTTGGTCACCAATAAGTTGTGGTTGCAATATCCTATCTCTAGAACCCAGAATATTAAATACAATGTATCATTTTCACCAGTCTCCCTGCTATTAAGAAATGGTTCAAAATGGCTGGAAATGTTAAGTAGCTAAACAAATAATAACAACCCCCCTCAAAATCACTGCCATCAAGTCAATGTTGACTCATAGAAACCCTATGGGAAAGAATAGAATTGCCCCAGTGGGTTTCTGAGACTGTAACTCTTTACAGGAGTAGAAAGCCCCGTCTTTCTCCTTCTTAGGCGCTGGTGGGTTCGAACTGCTGACCTTGTGGTTAGCAGCCCAACACTTAACCAGTACACCACCAGAACTCCTAAAAGCAACAAAATTCACTGTTGACTCCCAGCAGCCCCCTGTGGGTTTCTGAGACTGTAACTGTTTATGGCAGTAGAAAGAGCAGCAAGTTGGAGGCAAATTCAAACGATTGGCCACTTAGATGTTTAGAGCCACAGCCCTTTTCCTCCGTGGACATTTGTGATTACCCACATGCTGTGAATAATGGTGAATTTTAAAATGCAAACACAAAACAAAACACAGTTCCTACAATGGAAGAGCAATTCGTTTTCAAACATGAAATCCAAATATTTGAATAATTATTCCTTAGTGTCAAATAAAGCTGAATTAGAAACTTAACATCTTTGGGTTTTATTTATGTGTATTTTCATTTTTGCCATATGGACAAATATGCTAACAAACAAAATCATTTATATATTTCTATTAATATTTTTAAATACTCATATCATTAGGCCAATTCAATTTGAGAAGAAAGATATCTAAACACATGCTCTCCAGATAAATTTCAGTGTAACCAAATTCAACTTAGAGAAATATGAGCAACAAAATTATATGTACTAAAAAAGTACAATGGTGTCACCATAAGTATTATATCAAACATTGCACTTTATTACATGTATGTTTTACATATCCACTTCCTCACCCCCACATAGCTATCTTTTCTATTTACAATCACATATTTTGTATGTACTATACTGACTTATTTGATGTCTTTAAATGTATTTTGATAATAGCTTAATATATTTAAAAAATAACTTTTAACCCTTATCTAAAGCATAATTTATATGATTTTCATATTAATTTGGTATTACTCAAGCATTCTGCCTTATGTCAACTCGGTGTACATTTTTCCATATTTCATTTTGACAATGTTTGTTAATATTGTGAAAATGCCTGTGACTACAAGCTTCTATACACCTGCACAATAGTCACTGTAATCTAAAATGTGGCCAGATTATCCAGTTTATGCTGTGTACTTTTTAGCTGAACATACAGGGAGATTTTAATGAAGCGCTCACTTTTTATTAGGAAAAGGAATGGAAAAGTAAAAAGCTTTGAACAAAATCTATTTGCAGTATGAGTGATGCTATGTTGCATGAGTCTGCGCACTGCAAAGTGAACAGAGATTTCTTTACCCTGCAAAAGGAAAAGTAAAGGATTCAAAAGGGATTTTAATGAAATCATAACATTAAAATAGTTTTATATTAAATCCTGCTAATTTTCTAGGTGAAGGCTCTGAAGTGAATGTGAGGAACCATTAAAAAGGAATTGCATTTGCATTCCTTATGCTACAGGCACATGTTTACATGACCTTTAAAACAGAATTAAAGCTGTATCATCAGCAGCTGTAGGCAATTCACATTACTAAGGCAATCAAATCAGAACGCTAAACTAACTATAAAACATAAATTAAACTGATAGAAAATCATCTTAATTCACTGGGTTTACTTGCAATTTACTTATATACATGACTAGTCATTTCAAGGCAGTTTGCAGAGCTACCAAATGAGAAGTACACATCTGAAAACAGAGTGCCCGATTCTAAGGGTGCGAGTTAAAAATGTTTGAACATTGCTCAATAAGTCTCCTTCATCCATTACAATTTACTGACTTCTATTTCATGAACATTATGTACATTCAACAATGACCTCCAAAGTATGCATAATCCCATAAAGACACAGTAGCCTTTGACATGTCGGGTATAGCACAGGTTCTTTTGAATTCCTACGAAATATCTGTAAGAATGCATAATGCTACAGGCTAGTGAAAGTTGATTGTCCTTCTTTTTTTCTCCAAACTTCATTGAACTGTTCCCCAGTAACTGTTCTGGTTTCCTTTCACAGTATCTACCACTATCACTGTTTATAAAATATAGTAGGATGAATTATTAGCGTTTCAATCCATTTGTGTGGCATAAAGCTTACTCTAAAGCCATGGAAAGAGAAGAGTAAATATCTGTATAATGCAACTCATCATCACACTAAAGGCCTTTTTAGAAAGTTGGATTTCTTTCCATTTCCTGCAGTAAAATCTCAGGGGGTGAAAACCCTCTTTCTCAAAGGAACTCTTTTTATGTTGTGATTTATTTTATTCCTCTTTAGAAAACCTTGCACACTTCTGGGAAAAAATTAAGAGCATTCATGATTTGTTGGAAAATTAAGTTCTTCTACTCTACAGGATTAAATAAAGAAATGCTCCTTTCCTTAGCTGATGTAGGTGTCTGTGTAGGACCAATCCTGGTTCCTTATTAACTACCTGTTAAAAAAAAACCACAACTAAACTAAATGTCCACAGCTCTAGGACTTGATTTCTGCAGAGTTGAGAAAATTGATGGCAATTTATACAGGGGATTTCCTCTTTCTCTCTCCCTCCTCTCTCTTCTTCCCCCTTTCCCCTCTTGCACTCTCAGAAGCACACATGCACTCATATATACACACACAGATGCCGTACATGAAGATATGTGTGATCCATTTAAATGTCTGTTTGTTTTTAACTAGGGGAGAATACCTACTGTTTGCTGATGCACTTGAGGAAATATTGTATATAAAGGTGAAGATGAGAGCACAGGTGATTGAATTTCAGTTTAATTACAAACAAGAAACCAACAGTAGAGGCACTCGGAAAGGCATAAGTGGGGAAAGGAGAAGTCTTTATTGTTCTATCTCTTGAGTAAGTGAAAAGAAATGTTTAGGATGTACAAAATAAATCTGCATGACAATATTTTGATTGCTTTAAGCCTCATTATTTACACCAAAGATTCCTCTTGCTCCTTAGGACTGCTTACAACATAAACTTGTTCTTAGTGAGGACAATGACTCACTGCCACAGCGTTGATTCTGACTCTTAGCAACTCTGTAGGACAGTTTAGAACAGCCCCATCAGGCTTCCAAAGCTGTACATCTTTATGAAATCCACCCCAACAGAGGGACTCAACTGGTAGGTTTGAACTGCCACCCTTTTGGTTAGCAGTGGGGGTTGCTTAGACACTTGCCACCAGGGCTCCTTCTAAGCAGGATTCATGAAAAGAAAAAAAAAACCACTCACAGTCATAGAATCACTTCGGACTCATAACAACCCTATAGGACAGGGTAGAACCGTCCCCTTTGAGTTCCCAAGATTGTCACTATTTTTAGTTTAAATTCTGCAGCCCTCGATGTGATTTAAATGAACTATTTTAGGGTGGCTAAATATTTTAGAATGATTACCACCAACACAATAAACATAACTTACCGAGAATACTTCTCTCTTAAATACATGCCCTAAGGAGATCCCATTGAGGCAAAACTGAGGTGATATCCAGCATTTGTCAGTGGAAGGGCTGTGCACTGCCTCCCAAGAACGTGCTACCTTGAGCACCGTATTGTGGTGCTGGAGAGCTGGGTGCATTGCAGGGATAAAATGGCCTTGGGCCGCAGAGAGGCTGCATGGCAGAGGAGAAGTGGCTGCCCAAAGACTAGTTTGCACAGTCCGGCAGCCCTGGATCAAGGACCCCTGCATGGCTAGTGGCCTCTTGGTTAACACAGCAGTGCAATACTGAGGCTTCCAATCATGTTGCTCGCCCCCTTCACCTCCCCCCTGGACCCTCAATGTTGCCTTTGTCTTTCCAGATCCTCCTACAATTACAGGGCAGGAGGCTGGTTTGGGGTTGTACTAGCTCAGAAAGTGACAAAATAAGCCACTCTCGCCCACCCTCTCTCTCACCAGCTCCCAGTTGTCTGGATCATATGGACTTGGTCCAAATAACTTCATCCAAGGAATCATTTAAACTGGCATGGTCCCTTCCTTCTTCGACTCTGTCCCAACCACCTTCAAGGCTAAGGTTAGTTTCCAGCGTTGAGAGGAATACTTGTTGCCTAGATTGAAAAATTCCCTCTCGCCAAAGCCAAGCCTTCAGCGTTGGGGCAGCAGCTAGCTTTTTCTGGCTCAGGCTTTCCGCAGGTTGGAGTGAAATGACTTGGGGTTGCAGGGGCAGCCCCTGAATTGGATTTTGACGGATGCCAGGACCACAGTCCAGGGAACGGATCTCAGGTTAAGTTGATTTCCCAAATTCAGAGTAAGATAAAATACAAGAGACATGAGTTCCCCCAAAGTATTGGAGGCAAAGGTTATAAGAACACTCAGGACTTCTAACACTTTTCCCAAACAAGAATTAGCACCACAATCACAACAAGAGAAGAATTGGTTCTCAAAATGTTCTTTTCTCCAGAGCCCCCTCCCTCCTTTTAGAGTTAAAAAATCAATATTGTTCTCTCAAAATCATCAGCCATCTTTCTTAGACTATTCCTCCCTCCAAAATAAAGTAAAATAGAAATTTCTGAAGTATGACAGCAAATTAAAGCTCATTGCTAGCTAAATGTCAAGTTCAACAAACTTAGATTCATGACTACTATGTGGTCCCAAGATGGTCATTTGAGCCGTGGACAGTCAGCAGACAATTTACTGACAATCTTTTCCTCCAAGGAACCCATATTTCAAATCAAAGTTCAGCTTCCTATCACTACTTGAGGACTTGGAATTCTACCCATTTCAGATAAATATTATAGACTTAGGAAAGGCAGGGTGTCTAGTGACAGAATGCAGTGAAGGCAAGATCTCAGTTTTGTAACTTAAAATCTTAACCCATACACTAAGAAAGAAGTGAATTGCAGTTTGGAGACATCTCTAGTACCTACTAAATTGACTTATAAAAAGTGTCAAAAGTTGGATACTAATTCAGGGTTTAATAGATAAACTCTACATGTCCTAGGAGTAATCTATTCTTGACTTTAAATATCTCCAACGTTTCTGGCAGTAAAGAAAAGTCAAATTAAAGCCACAAATGAGACACTTTGATTCACTGAAAAGAGAGCGAGCCAACATGAGGCCTGGGTTTTGTAAAACCTTAAATGGGTTCTCCCACGGTGGGCTCCTTCTGCGATGCATAATGCACATCGGACACAAGCGCCACAATGGTCCCCAGACACTTCCCATCCTGGTGCCTGGAAATGATGGACATGATGGATACTGCACAATCGCTTTTTCCTTGGGATTTTGTAAGATCGGGGATCATATACTGACAATGGCAAACACAAGAGAGGAAGTGGCCCTAGAAGAGAAGCTAAGAATGGACCAACTGGACCTGGACCTCCAAGGGGTAGGAACAGGAACAAGGGTCTTCTCCTTTCATGTGAGGGTAGCTATTGTTCCCGCTGGTTCTCTAACCTTCCTGTCTGTTGTTCCCAGATACACATTGCCTCAACACTTCCCCGTTAGCTTTGATTTTGCTATAGAATGCCCAATGCACTTGAAGATTGAGATATTTGTATTAAATCGTACTTGATGATTTTTTTTAATTACCCTGCTTGTGCTGCAGTCCTCCTTGTGAACTATCTACCCTACCCTCTCTCCCTCCCGTTTCTCTGTAGAGCCTTTTCTTCACACTCAAAGAAAGGCACTAGACAGCTTTAAAAATGAGCAAATGAAGCTTGAGTGTGTATTGGCTACTGTGAACTGAAATTATGTTGTGTTTTATTCGCGTTCAGAATATTCCTGAGCCCCTTACCGTACCATGCTCAGTTACTTTGAAAGAAAAATATAAAAATGAGGAGAAGAAGGATAAGGAGAAAGAAGACCAAGCAAAGAATGTGAAAGAGGACAATGGAGGAGTGGGCGGACGGTCGCAGTATGTTCTGATAGGACACTGTGTTTCACTCCCAGGACCTCTCAGCAGTTCAAGTTGCAAACAACTCCAGAAAATGCTTTCTCCTCTGCTGCAAAAAAACTGGTCTATTGTTCCCCTCCCCTTCTCCGCTCCTCAGTATCAAAAAGGAAAAACAGTGTAATCTTCCCTATGACGTTCTATTGAACTTTCCTTGTTTTCAAGGGAACTTGCGTTGAAGGTGGCGTTTCCAATCTGGAAGACTATGTGCCACTCTGGAAGACTATGTGCCACATCTTATGTCTGGAGCTTCACCATCAAGCCTGTCTAGTCTCCGCCTCAGACCACCTCCCCCCACCACAGTTTGTGTGCATAATGAGGATGCCTCATAATCTATACTCAAATATGAAATCTGAAAGAAGGATAATCCCCACTGCTGGGAAGCCTTCTCAAGTAACATAAGCACAGTCTGCCCAGCTGCGGCCATGCTCTCCTGCTCTCCTGCTTCCACAGGAGCGCGACATGAATCACATTGATCTGCCTAATTTATTTTCCAAATAAGTCCTTTTCTTTGAAAGAGGGAGGTGGTCTCTGGGAAGGTGTTCTGGACTTGGCATTCTTCAATATTGTAAGGGAGGAGCGAGCACCACTAGGAACCCCAGTTTTAAATAAGTAAATGAATGCATAAGCAAATCAAGTCTAGCTTTCCTTTAGAAAAGAACTGAATTACCCACTTAAAATCGGAGGGAGCGGAGCGGATGGGGAAGGGAGGAGAGTTGGTGAGGTAGGGGGAGCAGTGAAGGCAGCCTAAGGAAGAATGAATTTGGAGCCCCCTCACTTCCCTGGCGCAGGAATCAAAGCCTGCTGCTAGGCTTGTGTGGATTCGTTACAATTAGAGTTTGCCCACTTCAAAACTGACTCCTCTGGAAGGCGAATTTTAGCTGCTCCAGCCTGGTCGATTCAACTGTTGTGAAATTATTCAAGCTTTGGAGATGATGGGGGAGAATAAGATCAGAGGACCTGACTTGGAATTCAAGATCGGGTTGAGGAGAGCACCAATGTGTGCTCGGGAGAGAGCAGTTTTGACAGTGGTAAGCGAGCTTAAGGAAAAATGCAGTCTATGAAAAATAAGTTACCACTTCTTTGCAACAGTAGCTTAGCGCGGACTTATTTTTCTCCCATGTCCAGACGGGTCGACTATTGAATGAGGCTCTTTTATTTTGCATGGGGCAGGGGATTTGTGACCAAGGTCCCCCTTTTATTCCTCTCTCTATGGAAACCCAGATCATGGGCAGAAATATGCAAGGCTGAATAAAGAGAATCTGCAGAAAGGAGCGCTTGAGAACGGCATCTGTTACACTTGGGAAGTTAGACTGACAAGAGAGGGTGAAGGAAACCTCTCCACTATATTATATAGAACAACCAAATTTGACTATATGCAGATATATTCTCTGAAAAGGGAGCTACCCTGTGTAAGAGAAGATTCTAAGACACCAGTTAAATAATGTGACTGCACCTGAATTCAAGAAGCTACATCTAGAGTCACAGTCTCAAAAATAACATACATGTGGAAAGGAAAAGAAACAAGATGACAACGGAGTCTGCTCTGACAAAGCTATTTTTACATTAAAAGAATTCAAAAGAAGAGGGTAAAACATCTGTTTATTTCTCAGATGCCCAATTCTAGCTATCCCCCACCCCCCAAACTCAGGGCTAATGGTTTGAGCCACTTTTCCAAGATGGGCAAATCCAAATCCAGGTGCCCCAAGCAAATGGCCACCCAAAAGAGAAAGGTTGATTTTCAGAATGTGGGCAGCTCAGAATCTGAGATGGACCCCTTCCTTCACCCAGATGCCCTTATCAATTGATAACTTCCTGCCCCCTCCCCCCCCCAAAAAAACAGTTGAACTAAGATTAACGGCAATTTTGTCCAACAGCAATTACAGAGGAGGAGGAGGAGGAAAGAAACAAAACCAAAAACAAACAAACACTAAAACGAAATAGCAGAACAGCACCACCACAATAAAAGGGCAATGATCACGATTCTTTCACACCTAAGACTTCTTCAGCAAATTTGCCTCTGATCTCTGACTCCACACTGATGGGAAATGGATCCTCGAACAGTCTAGCAGGTCACCTAAAAACTTTGATTTTTGGTAGATTTTAAGGAGATCTTATTTCTTTAGGGAACAAATGCTCAAAAGTCCTGATACAATTGAGATTGCATTGCTACGAAGGAAGATGCACAATTGTCAGCGAAAACAAAACAAAGCAAAATAACGTTTCTCAGAAGAGTGGGAGGTAGGGAAAGCAAGAAAGATTAATTTCTAGGTTAAAAGCAGATAAGCTTTTACAATAGGACATCATCAACAAAAGAAAGTAATTTCAATTAGGTAGAAGGAGGGGAAAGACGACAAATAGTTCTCTCTCCAGTAACTACTGTTTATCTTTTTTTATGAGAAAATAATTCTCAGATGCCAGGTTTTCCTGCCTAACAGATAGGTTTTCATTTATCCATATTAGTTCCTATTGCTGAGTTCTCTCAAGAAATTACTCATTTCACCGGAAATACCTGTTCTTTATCTATATAAAGGAATGGCAGAATACGCTCACCTTGTTTGTATTTTTTTCTTATTTTCTTGCATTTCTTCAGATCTGTCTTCTTAGAGAAACTAATGCTTTAATGACTTTCTGGTAGCTGCAAGCCTTCTTTTATTTCTGCTAAATATATGAAAATGTATGCAAATTTAAATCAAGCTTAACCTAGGAGCTCTTGCAATATATTTAATGGAATTTCAAACCAATAAGGGAACTCTGATGCGGTCTTCTGCAAGTGCAAATATAATTACATCGTAAGGTCACCTCCAAAATGATGCAAGGGAAGGTCGATTTTTAGCATCAGAGATTATTTGAGGTTACCTGGTGTTGCCTTTTCACAACTAGAGCAAATCTGGTCTTTGCAGTCCCCTTTCTGCTTCCAAGCAACCCCTTTCCTGGGGACTCGCTAGCATGTGACCTGTTTTTCCGTAACTTATTAAAGCTTTGGTGTCGTGCACTCATTCATTTTCTCGTGAAAATATAAGAACAATCCTGTTCTTCCAGAAAGTACATTCAAGCTTATTGGGGATGGAGATGGCAGTTGCTGCCCGCAAACAATTGATCGCTTCCATACCTTTCTCTGCATTTCAGGGACACTCTAAATCTCAGGCTTTCTGGTTACATCAATTTCCTCACTGGATTCAACAATAGTGAGTGCAGGAAAAACAATGTTAAAAGGAACAAAGCCCATGCAGTGGTCCTGAAATTCTCTTGGGTGTGTACTTAAGAGTGTGAGCGAGGACTGCACTCTCTTAACATGCTATGCCCCTGACAGAAGTTGTGGGACCACTGTTGGGAGCTGAGATGCAGCAGTAATAATGGAAGGCTTCCAAATGACCAAACGAATTGGGAGACAAACTTTTTAAATCTGATTTTTGCAAATATCACATTTGATTATATTTTCCCCGATTATTTCAACTCTGCATACCCTAAATTAAAAATCTCAAAAGAAACCCAGCGTTTCTTTCTCAGATGCTTTCAGGACCTTTGTATGGTGATTCTTGTACACAATGAAATCAAACAAAACCATAGACTTAAACCTTGTTGATTTAGGATCCTACGGAGGACACTCCTGGCTCCTCCACTCAAGGTTTGTAGTCAGATTTTGCTTCGCAGGCCCCCTCCCCACCGCACGCAACGAAAAATCCCTAACCACCTGATAACAATGGCATCGAAATGGATTTTTTTCTTAATCGTTTTTCTCTCTTTAATTAGGCACATTATTGGAGCTGTAAAATCTAGTTTGTTGCCCATCCCTAATCCTACTCCTGACCGCCACAATTGCACTTCCCCGTCCCACCCCTCAGCGTCCGAAAACCTCGGACGTTGCACAAAGCGGGGGGGAAAGGGTTAACCTAATAAGCCGCCGCCACTCAGCTCAAAGCAGCCAATGAAGATGAAAGATTGATTCACTTCCTGCTTGGATCTCACCGAAACTCCTGTGCTCCGCCAGACCAATTTGGAAAGTGAGCCCAGCCTCCCCTTCTGAGCCATTGGCCGAGTCCGTGGTTGGCTAGGCCAAGACGAGTTGTGATTGGCCGCGGCAGGTGCCGGTAACCAGCGCTGGCGGCTTTGACTCCCCCGCACCGTAGATGTCAAAGGCTGAAGCTGCTCCCCTTGCCACATTATAACTAGTAGGGGATCCTCACCGACCATGGCCACAGCTGCTTCGAATCCCTACAGCATTCTCAGTTCCAGCTCCTTGGTCCATGCAGACTCTGCGGGAATGCAGCAGGGGAGTCCTTTCCGCAACCCTCAGAAACTTCTGCAAAGTGATTACTTGCAGGGAGTTCCCAGCAATGGGCATCCCCTAGGGCATCATTGGGTGACCAGTCTGAGCGATGGGGGCCCATGGTCTTCTACGCTGGCCACCAGCCCACTGGACCAACAGGACGTGAAGCCCGGGCGCGAAGACTTGCAATTGGGTGCGATCATCCATCACCGCTCGCCTCACGTCGCTCACCACTCACCGCACACTAACCATCCCAACGCCTGGGGGGCGAGCCCAGCTCAGAATCCATCCATCACTTCGAGTGGCCAACCCCTCAACGTGTACTCGCAGCCTGGCTTCACCGTGAGCGGCATGCTGGAACACGGGGGACTCACACCACCACCGGCCGCTGCCTCTGCACAGAGCCTTCACCCGGTGCTCCGGGAGCCCCCAGACCACGGCGACCTGGGCTCCCACCATTGCCAAGACCATTCTGATGAGGAGACGCCAACCTCGGATGAGTTGGAACAGTTCGCCAAACAGTTCAAACAAAGAAGAATCAAGTTGGGCTTCACGCAGGCCGACGTTGGGCTGGCGCTGGGCACCCTGTACGGCAACGTCTTCTCGCAGACCACTATCTGCAGGTTCGAGGCTTTGCAACTGAGTTTCAAAAACATGTGTAAGCTGAAACCCTTGCTGAACAAGTGGCTGGAGGAGGCCGATTCTTCTACTGGGAGCCCAACCAGTATTGACAAGATCGCGGCGCAGGGTCGCAAGCGCAAGAAGCGAACCTCCATCGAGGTGAGTGTCAAGGGCGTACTGGAGACGCATTTCCTCAAGTGCCCCAAGCCTGCCGCGCAGGAGATCTCCTCGCTGGCAGACAGCCTCCAGTTGGAGAAAGAAGTGGTGCGTGTCTGGTTCTGTAATCGAAGACAAAAAGAAAAAAGAATGACTCCTCCAGGGGACCAGCAGCCACATGATGTTTATTCCCACACCGTTAAAACAGACACGTCCTGCCACGATCTCTGACTGGAGGAGGGAGGAAAGCGGCCAGAGGTTCTGGGAGCGGTGTGGATTTCTCTTTCTCTCTCACTCCTTCTTTTGCTCCAGTTTTATTATTACTATCTAGATATCTCTTACTCTTTTTTTCTGTCTTCCCTCCTTCATATGTATGTGTATTTGTACACCTACACACCTACATAGTGCACATGTATACATATATGTCTATATATTTCAAACAGTGGGTTATAACTTATGTTGAGAGAGGAAGCACACCCATACATATCTTTATACTTGGCCCATGCTGATACACAGTCGCATTCAGCAGTCTTGGCAGGAACCTCTTCTTCCCTGCCACCTGAGCCACAGTCCCTCCAGCCTTTTCCACTGATCAATACATGCTATTTGCTCTGAGTAAGATTTGTCTGGTCCTTGTTCTTGAGGAAAAGCAAGAGTGGGGTAAGGTGGGCGGGATGGGAGGTGGGTGGGAAGACAGATGTGTGCCTCTGAATAACCTTTCAGCGCCTTGGTTATAGCAGCTGTATTTCAGGTGAAATCTGTTTTACAATAGACTAGTTTTGCATTAAAAAAACCTTCTATAGCATTTCTAAATGTCTGCGGTGTTTTACTACAAGCTGTACACAATATTTGTGACATAATTTGTATCTTATTGTTGCTATTATTATTCCTTCATTGAGCTAATGGTTTTGTAATCACTTAGAAAAGGGAGGGGAGGTTGAGAGGAAAAGGAGATTTCCAACCTCACCCTCCCATTCTATATCTGTGTGTAGACAATATGATTCAATGGAGAGTTGTAGATGGTAGTGTATGTGCGTGTGTGTGCGCGCGCGTGCGCACGCGCCCGTGTGCGCGCGCGTGTGTATCTCCCTTCCACGATCTGAGAACCTAGGGTGAGCAGAGAAGGAAAACCAGTTGGTCTGGTAAATTGGTGTAAAGTAGGAGAAATGCTTTTGCACCTTTCTGCCCTCCCTGCGGGACCGTGGAGTCCCCTCCATCTATCTTCCACATAGAGATTTGATGCCCAGGTTGGATTCCGCAGTGATGTTGAGTAAAAGAGGTCAGTCTGGGTGGCAGCGAGGATGCTGTACAGCAGCCATTTCTTCAGTGCTGGTTTGAGAAGCTACTCACCTCCGCAGGGCACTTCAGCAGACCTGTGGCCCTCTTGAACTCATCTCTGCACTCCTTGGCGAAAGGCTGCCTTCACAAGTGACGGCTTTACTTGGAGCTGAAGACCAGAGGGTTGCTGTCTACACACCCAGCTCCCACCTCTCAGTCCGGTTCACCTCTAGCTCACCACCTGCTCTTGGAATGAGAAATGGACTTGGCAAGGAGGGGAGGGGCGGGGGTTGACCAGCGCTCTCCACTTTGTATAGATAACAATTAATTGATTGGCAAAGATCACAGGGACTGGGGTCCAGACTTGTAGAACCTCCTCTTCCGTGTATATGCAGTTGTCTGCGATTGGGTTTCTGGGGAGTCACCACATCTTTGAAAAGCACAGCTGGTGGAGCCCGCCAAGCAATGGAGCAAGCTAGTGAGTGCCCAGGCTTCTGGGTTTCTGCCTTTTTTTTTTTAATCTCTCTGAATATGTGGCTCTGTGAGTATGGGTGCAAGTGTGTGTGTGTGTGTGTGTGTGTGTGTGTGTGTGTGTGTAGATAGCTGTGTGTATTGTATTGCTATATTAAAAAAAAACAAACTACAACAACAACAAAAATATCACTAGGATGTGTAAAGATCCCAAGTATATACAGTTGCTGCGGCTTCAGTGCCAGCTCTCTTGTCCACAAGCCACGTCCATGGGCCCACTGCTTTCTGAGAAATTGCAATTGTGCTGAGCTGGACCAAGCACGCAATACCCAGTCCTTAAGAGCCAGACCTGGCTGGGGGCACAGTCCACCAGGACTGGCAGATAGGCCTTCCTTCCAAGCTCAGCTGCAGTAGACAAAGCTCCAAACTACCTAAGGACCAGAAAACCCTTGGGCCCCCATGTTCATGATGCGCTAGAATGGGCTGCCAGGCCTTTGGTCCACTACACTGTGTTTCCCCAGTTGCAGGTTGATAAACAGTATTAACTCAAATTCTAGACCTTTTTTTTAATCAAGCTTTTGCGTTCTGTTCATAATTAGGTTTTGGTTCTATACCCCTTCTGCCCCCGATTTAGTTCATGGTTTACAACCACTGCAAGTTTTGTTTTCAGTTTATTCTTTGCAGTTAAGCGTTATGGTTCAAATCTGAGTTAACCCAAATATTTCTGCCGACTTTATAATTGTACAGTTTTGTATATTAAACCTTTTTGAAGTTATTAATTTAAAGAAAGATCCTTTAGTTTATTCATTTCGTAACTGATGTATAATAAACGCTATTTTCATTAAGAGTTGCTTTTTCAACTATTTTATTCAAATTGCCTATTGCAGTTACCAACAATTATTTATTTTCAAAAAAATTTTGTGTTGTGTTTAAAAGGAAACTCAAAGATGAGTTGGGTGTCAAAACGAAAACAATTCACTGTAATGTTTAATGTGAACAATTTTAGTCAAGGGTTTATATTGATGCAAAAAATTTATTGTTGTAAAAGATTTAAAATGTTTAAAAATAAAACATTTTTCCAAAATTTGTTTCTTCTCTGGGGCTTTTTATGTAGTGTGTGAAGTGGGCCATTTATAAACAGAGAGCGACACACACAATCAGGGTGGACAGTTTGTCTGCTTTGCTTCAGGTTCAAAATAATTTGTCATTGTTTTCATTCTAAATTCTCTCCCTCTTACTTTCAGCCCCTTATTTTATCCCTGAAATGCACTCACACACACAGCACTGACTGACAGTATGTCTACATTGTTGTTCCCCAAAATGCGCTCCAAATTATGGGCAAGGATTTATGGAAGCCTACACGGGTGAAGTCACTTCAGAATGAACGAACAATGCTCTCCCACTGTAGAATGGCTCTTTCAGCCTTCTCTTCAAACTGTGCTCAGCCCTTCCCCCGAACTTTCATTTCGCTTCTCCACATCTATCCATCCTCTTACCCACTCTTTCCTACCTCCTTTATGGTGCGAGAACCTACTTTCCCTTGATGTCCTTACATAAAGAGAGTTATTTTCCTGCTTAAGGCTCTCCCTGGGGCCATAAACCTGGATGAGGGTTTGTTTTGCCCACCAATGCCAAAATCAAGTCGTTTTATATGAGTTTTTTAGAGGATTAAAAAAGATTTAATGGAGATATTTAGGAGAAAAAAACTGATTGGTTATACTCTCTTCAGTCCTCCACACATTGTTTCCCTATCCTTATTTTATTTTTCAATACTTAAATAAACTAAGAGTTACTGTCCTTTCTGTAGGATAGCTGGAGTATAATTTACCAAATCAGAAGCAGTTCTGTTTCAAAAGTGTGTATCCTTACCTTATCCAACTTCTTATTTGAGGAGGGATAAATACCTGTCCAGCATAGACAAGACATTTAGCTATAATTTTCCAGCAGCAAAGGCCTCTCCACTTCAGCCTTTTAAATAGGCAGGCTTTGTATTTTTGTCAGACAAAAGCAAAATTATTTAATCGTTTTAATAGTGATGATTATCACATGTAAGGTCTTGCATTTTTAAATTGCCTAATCATTTACAGCTGCACAGTACACCATACACATATGAGTTCGGTATATGAAATATGACGCATGTTCTATGTTCAATGGTGATTTTGTACAGATGTATCTATAAGCACACAACCCATAGTCTCAATACTTCTCTTCTCTTTTGGCTTATGCTAATTATTCGAATTCTCCCTCTCTACCCTGCAAAAATGTTGAATCCATTAAAAAGTTAGTTTTCTTACTAATGCACACAGAAGCCAATCTGCAGTGTATTCTGAACTGTCATATAACCACACACAGATATTTTAGGGTCTTCTTATGTAGATATAGACATTTAGTATTGTGCTGTTACTGATTCATTTTACTGATACACATATTTTTATACATATAAATAATATTTTTCCTTTGCTACCTCTTTTCAATTTCATAAAATATTTTCAAAACCTTAGTGAATTTTATGATACACTCCCTATCAAGCTTTTTCTATGATTAATATGAGATTTCATTAAAAATCAGGGACCATTAGCACTTGTCGTAGAGGATTTCCTTGTTTTGGACACATCAAAATCCTGCCAAAACCTATGCAGACAAAATAGATTTAGCATCAGTCTCTCTCAGTGAATCTCACAACTGTGACGTTCTTCCACTGTGACTAAGAATTGGTTGGAAACAACAATTAATCATATTCAATAGAGTGAGAGTAAAAACTTAGGATCAGAGCACTAGAAAATGGAGCAATTGTGGAGAGAGAGATAGGATGTGAACAGAGCCAGTATATAGGTGTTAAAGATATGTAAATAAAGTCCAATGGTTAAATAATCAAGGGTATTAATTATATGCAAAGCATACATTGGCTGTCTAAGTGGCTGTGACTCTGTACATATAACAAAAGGTGAATGGATGACAGGACTACAGTATTTACCTCTGAAACAATAAAAGAAGAGTTTTATTATCCCTGGGCACTGATTTCTTATCTTTAAAAAGAAGAGGATTGGGGTAAATTATTGCCCAAAGTAGTTCATGGACTGTGTTTATCTTTCATAAATTCAAACCCCTTTTCTTTGGAAGTATTTAAAACTCAGATGTTTCTCGTGCTAATAAATCAGGCAACTGTTATTGTTAAACTCCTTGTAAGCTATAAGTAAAAACAAAATTTTCTTATTTAAAAGATTTATTTTTAAAATTAGTTAGTGGGGAAGAGAAAAAGAATGAGAATGAAGAAGTAAAAAATGGGTTTAAAGTAGTTTTCCAAACACACAAAACTACAGTTTTCACTTGCCAGAAATTTTAGAGACAAGAATAGAGCCAAAGACTTGTGAAAATTACTTTTATGGTTTGTTACAGAAAAACCTCAAAATGTGACCCTTTCAAAATATCTTGAAAGACAAACAACAACAATGGAAAACAATTTCTCTCACTCACACTTATCCCTTCTGTCAAATAAAAAGGACAGAAAATTCTTTATATATTCTTAGATAGTAGTTTTATCCAATTTATTAATTTACCTATGTTACTTTTTAAATCATTAAGAAAAAGGAATGTAAACTATGTTAAAATCAATTAAGACTTTAAATGCAATAAAATATCTTTTCTTAGGAGAACAACTGGTGGGATATATTAAAAATTATGCGATTATTTATAAGAACACAAAATAATTTAATTTCTATGGCCTCCAGCAAGCTAGGAGGGTGGGGCTCACATGCCAGGACGGGTGACTAGAATCCCTGTAATCAAATTCCCTATTACATTTTCTTTCATAAATATGAGTATAGAGTTTGTACGTAGTCACATATTATCTAACTTATTAGCTAAAATAGTGTGTTCTCCTTACATTTTAGTTGTCAAGGAGAATTTAGTATAAGACCACTCATTGTGGATGCCTTCCAAGGTGCCGTGTTTATGCAACTACTAAAAAAGCCTTATTGTGAGGTGACCTTACCCTCTAAGAGAGAGAGTCAGGAAACAGCGTGCTTTTAAGTAAAATACTATTATACATACACACATATAGACATACACACACATGTAGACATATACATAGACACGTACCTACAGTCATACACATACCGCACCCCAGTTACTTGCTTATAGAATGATTAAAAATAAAATAGACTATTCTCAAGGACCACAAAGAAAAAGATCAACTGATTGATCAATGCATTAGGTATGTCTTTTCATCTCTCTAATTACTGTGTCCACAAGATTCTGCTATAGTAACCTGAAAATGCAAAATAATTCACTTCATTAAACTTTTATGTTAACTATCTGAGAAAACCTAGTTTACAGAAATGCACACATACACATACACACGGAGTAAACCAATTCACTGTTTGTGGTTACATTTTCATATTTTAAACAAAGTCTGCTTTAGAAGCATGAGTTTTTGGAATGAAAGATTCATATGAACAATTTCAATATTGATTATTTCTCATAAGATGTAGTTAATTTTCATATGCTATAGAAAATCATCCTAATGGAACTGTAACCAAGATTTGGTCAAACTGGTCAACCCTTGCCCGCCACCCTTTCACAGATGTGAACCAGGTAAAAGTGACTTTTTAATGTCAATTTTATTCATTCAATATTCACCTAAGGTCAATATTTAAAGTTTTCTCCCCATAATTTACATTCAGTAAATGATTTTCCTTACCATAATACTTGCAATCTGAATACAGAGACCTACACCGCCTGCCAAGATCACTGCTTAGCATCATATTTTTAAAACACAGGAATACTGATGGTTATGGACCGTGGACAGTAGTTTATTTGGTTTCAAATGACGCATGCAATCTGCAGGGAGAACTCTCTGGGTGGACTCCTAAAACAGCAGAATCTTATTTGGCTGAGTTTTTTTTTAAAATTCACAGCTTACCTGTAGATGTATTGGTATTTATATTTAATGTGTTGGTGTTATGTTTAATTAACTTCAATCATTGCCACATGTTCCTGTAGGACATGTCAGAATAAATCAACAAGGACAACAAAAATCAAGAGCCGGTCTTGACACTGCGGGTGACCGAGAAAAATAAACAGAAAAAATTATTTGCGAAATATTTTCACATACTCGGGGACTGTTTCTATTCACAACAGTACACCACAGCCGCCATTGAGGATAGGATTTTATTTGCTCCCCAGTGAACAAAAGCTTTCTGCTAATACATTTCTTTTCATCTTTGGAAGAGAAGATGTGTGTTTAACCTAAAATACTAAATGCTGATATTTTGACTGTGATTAAGGTGCTTGAAATTCTCGATAAACGTATTTTCATGGGTCACCTTTATTTTCTTTGAAGGAAAACTCTGAACATTCCAAATTTTACACTGAAAATGAAACTGAAAGAGTTTTTGAAGGTGGCAGTTCATCTGCCCTCATTCGTCATCCTTTTACATCTGGGGATGAGTAGCTTCTGCTGTCTTTCTGGGTTCTGCTACCAATCTCCTTATTGTAGAGAGAATAAATTTGATGTGGTAGGGATGGCCGAATAAAGGACCTGTTAGCCACTTTAGAGCTCTGATCTCTTTTATTGACAGTGGAAGTTCAGCTAATAGGATCAGTTCTTTATTCGTTTTTTTAGAAGTTTGCTTCTGCATGACTCCTGTTGATTTATTTCTAATCTATTAAAAACACATTAGTTTTGTTTTCAATGGGTTAGAAATATACCTGATCAGGAATATACTTTTAAAATTGCTGCCTAAAAACGTTTTGCTTTTTGGAGTTGTGTGCACTTGATTTGTACTTTGCACTTGATCTCAGCCAAATGCCTGAGAAGTGATTTGATTTGCACTTTTTATGGTTTATGTATTATTTAGAAAATTCAAAATATAAGAGTTTCAAATAAAGGCAATAATAGTGTTTTAAATTTAGGTATACCTTTCTTCTTTAAGTATCTTCTGGTATTTTCAAAAATTATGTACACACTCCCTATACTCTGCAACAACCAATATGCAAATGATACAATGACCACTTCAAGGCAAACAAAATGACCATACTTTTAACCTAAGCAAAAAAAAAAAAAATCCCCCAATCAAACCCCCTAATTAATATTAATAGGTGATCTCTCCATGATTGAATAGCAGTATATGTCATGAATCTTATTGCTTGTTGTGTGGGAGCATGAAAGTACATTGGCTCACATTCAAATAGCATGAAGTCTTACATTTGAAACACATGCCCCATAAGAGGAGATTGGCAAGTAAGGTGAATTCACATATTTGATAATGATGGGTTAATCTTGTCTTTGAACCTTTTGGTGTAAAGCAAGTATTGTGGTAATGGAAAGACCAGGATTATTCTAAAGTAATTGTGTATTTAATACCCATGATGTTTTAAATTAAAATCCTCACAAACATGTGTAGGGAGAAAATAGAAACTAGTCATGAATTTATTTTGACAGCAATTGTTCTTTTTAAATATGGAAAAAATAGTCAATTTTTAAATCATAGTTTCTCCTCTGCAGATATATGTATCTACCTTAATGGTTTTGTCAAAGCTATGTATTTAATTTTTTTACAAAACAACATAATCACCTTCAGAGCACTCTCCATTACACTTAATGCATTTGTCAAATCCCGATTCCATTCTTGGAAACATTTTTCAAAGTCATCTATTTGTTTGGATGGCAGATCACACCTCCCTCGTTTTGTTCTTCCCCTCTTCCCCTCTTCTATACTGTCAAATAGCTGTGCTTTCATGTCCCTCTTCATTCAGGGAACCAAAGTGAAGTCACACAGAAGGAGGTCAGGTGAGTAAGGTGGGTGGTACAAGAGAGGCATTCTGGCTTTTGCCAAAAACTGGCGCACTGAGATGGCTGCATTACCGGGTGCATTGCAGTGGTGGCAAAGCCACTCCTCCGTCTGCCACAGATCAGGCCGTATTTTGGTCGCACGCTGTTATGCAATCTTCACAGAACTGCTAAATAGAGAGCTTGATTAACAGTCTGGCCTGGTGGAACAAACTCCAACTACACTACAAGTCTATTTTCTTCTATTCAGGACGTTGATGGATGTCCAGAACGAGGTTTGTCTTCAATAGACATTTCACCTTTTTTGAAACAAGAAAACCACTTGTACACTTGAGTTTTTCCCATAGTGTGGCATTTTTCCCAATCAGGAAACAAAATTTCACAGCCACGCGTTGTTCTCCTAAATTGACCAGAGAGAAGATTCCCAGGCTACTCCACTGGGTGCACTAACTCAGTGATTTTCTTGATGCTCGCCTAGAGGGAAAAATGCATGCTAAGAAAGCTTTACTCCACCCAGCCAAATTCTGGTTTTAGGGAATATATATACATATATAACAATTAGCACACACATTCTAGACTAATTGCTTTAATAATTATCTAAAAAATTTAAAGCTAATAACAACCATGTCAAGAACTCCTGCTCTCTGTCCCAAAACTCATTTCAGTCTTTTTTTTTTAAATAACCAAGGGGTTCAGATGGTGTGGGGGTATTTAGTGTGTTTTAAATGCATTTATGATTAAAAAGGACTCTCAAGACACTTTTAATCCTGTAATACAGAATATATTCTTTTTTACTCTTAACCATTTTAACAATGAGGTATATGATATAAATGGTGACGTCTTTTAGACAAAATTGCAAAGTATACTATCATTACCTCTTGATAATATGTAAACAATTTAAAATTTTTATTCTATAGAAAGTACATTAATATCATCCTATCTAAAATTAAGCTAGGTGTTTTACTGAAAGTATTTGTTGCTATAAACCCTTTGTGCCTGGCCTGGTCCTATTGTAGCCCTCTGGCTGTGAGAATTATTTAGTGCATATTTGAAGATTGGTGTTAGCTGAAGAAGTGACAAGGGGGCAATATAAATAATAGCTAAAGCTTTCCTCCACCTTTCCACATATATGTATATATACAAATTTCAAAACTCAACATTTACAGTTGAATAAACACTTTCATATTTCCTATGTAAACTGGTAGATAGAAAATAACAGCAACAACATAATAATATAACAATAATTTTTTGAACTTACTGTGTGTTCAACATTTTTTGAGTGAGGTGAAGGATGTAAAAGTTTGGATCTTGGCTTTCAATGAAGTCATCAGCTCAAGAGTAAGATGCATAACTATTTGTTATTTAATGAGAGTGAGTAGTACTATACACACACACACGCACGCACGCACACAAGTGACAGGTAGGGACCACTACTGTATGTTTTGTTCTTACTTTTTTGGGGGGAATACACTTACATATACTCAACCACCATGTTATTTGTGTGCTCTTTTGATAATCATGTGAATCCTTATTTAAATCCAGATAGATGTAATCGTTAGTTCATTTGCTTCTATTTACAAGTACCTAAAACTGATAAGCTTGGATATATTTTCTTCTTTCTTTATCCTTCCTCCTCCTGCCATCCCTCCCTTCCTTCCTTTTTTGGGGGTGGGGTGGGGGACATTTTAAAAGTAAGTAAAAATACATTGAAAGCTTATAAAAGTAGTTTCCTACTCCTCATTTCACCACTTTGAAAAATTGGGGAAATGGAAGATAATATATGAGTTAATGTGAAGTTTTTCCCTTCCCTCATTTTCAACTCCTTCCTGATTAGAGTGTTAGTCTGTGTCACGATTGTGAAACTACTAATTTGTATTCGAGTTAAGGCACAATGAAATCCTCACCAACAAGATTCTGTGATTGTGATTCTCCCACTACAGATTTCAGTACATTACTTTCATGACAGTGAAAATATTAAGAAGACCGTGAAAAATAGTCTTTTTTCCTCATTAGAAAGTCCTGTTGGAATTAAACTAAGGAAGAAAAAAAAAACCTGAAACGAGCTCTTTGTAACCATTTTTTTTTCTATCTAGAAGCCTGCCACATTGTGGTACAATCAATGGTCAAGGTCTCAGTTACTAGCAAAGATGCCCGTGGTTTGAAGCCACCAGCAGCTCCGTGGGAGAAAGATGTGGCAGCCTGTTCCTATAAAGATTTGCAACCTTGGAATCAATATGGAGGAGTTCCATTTTTTCCTGTAGGGTCGCTATGAGTTGGAATCAGCTGCAGGACAATGGTAATGTGCTAGACAAAACAAGCTAGTAAGACTATTGCAATGTTTCCAATTATTTGTGGAACTGTGCTCAGGGTAAAATATGTTCCCTGATATCGAAAATAAGGGTATCAAATACCATAGGTATTCAATTTACATCACTCACTTTCATCAAGTCAAAGGACTCTATAGGACAAAGTACAACTGCCCCTCTGGGTTTCTCAGACGAGAAATCTTGTCAGGAATAGAAAACCTCATCTTTCTCCTGCAGAGGAGCTGGTGATTTTGAACTGCTGACCTGGCAGTTAACAGCCCAAAGCATAATCTACTAGCCACCAAGCCTCTTTTTTCAATGTGTAGGCTGAGCTAATATTCTGAGAAGCTTGGCTATAAAAAAGAGGCAGGTGGTATAAGAATTGGGGAGCAAAAACCATGAACAACTTTTGACATACAAATGGCACAACTGCATGTGCTGAAAATGAAAAGGACTTAAAGTAATTATTGATGACCATCAAAGACTATAGTCCTTAGTATGGATTGCAACTCAACTTAAAAAAATTCCTCACAACTGGACCATTAAGCAACATCATGATCAACAGAGGATATGTTAAAGTTACCAAGGATTTCAATTTTACTTGAATCCAAAATCACTTTTCCTGGAAGCAGCTCAAGAGGTTAAAGTACACTGTATTTGACAAACCTGCTACAAAAGATCTCTATGATGTATTCAAAAGCAAAGATGTTTGTTGCTTTGAGGTTTAGGGTGGGTCTTACCCAAGCTCTGGTATTTCAGTTGCCGCTTATGCATGTGAAAGTCAGACAATTAATAAGGAAGACTGAAGAAGAATTAATGCATTTTAATTATAGTATTGGTGAAGAATATTAACTACACCGTGTACTGTCAAAAGAATGAAAAAAATCTGTCTCAGAAGAAATACAGGCAGAATGGCTCTTAGAAGGAAAGATGATGGCATTTGTCTCATTTACTTTGGACTTATTATATGAAGGGACCTGTTCTTAGAGGAAGACACCATACTTTGTAAAGTGAAGTGTCAGCAAGAAAGAAGACAATGAGATGGGTTGACACAGTGACTGCAACAATGTTCTGAAGAATACTGGCCATTGTGAGGAAGGCCAGGAGTAGGTAGTATTTCATTCTGCTGTACATAGAGTTGTTGTGACTGGGGAACTGACTCTGCATTACCTAGCAAGAACAATGATCAAAGAAATAATAAAATTGCTCTAAATGGGCCTCCATTTACACTTCTAGATAGTGGTGCACACAAAGCAATGGGAGATATGCCTATCTTATGGAAAAGGCCCAAACCACAATGCACAAATTCATGACCATGCTGTCTACCTGGTTAAGATTTCTAGGACAGACTGCCAATTTCATTCGTCATGCTCTCAGGGAACAATGATTAGCCTGGGGTTACAGTACTATTAATCAACCTTGGCAGTATAATACTTATTATGCCCTACCTAACCAAAAGTTTTGTAGTTCAAACCCACCCAGAGGCACCATGGGAAAAAAGACCTGTTGATCTCTTCCTGTGAATTTACAGCCCTGGAAGACCTAGAGGTCGGTTCTACCATGTCATACAGGGTCTCTACAGGCTGGAATTGTATGGATGGCACACAACAATAACAACAGGGTCATATCAGTGCAATAAAGAGAAGTCATCCAAAGGGACACTAATTGAGCAAATGCATTTTGAATGGTCAAAAAGCAACCTGTGCATACCAATGTCAATGTATCTAAATATTTCACGAACATAGAGTCAACTTCAACACGCAGCAACCCTATTATCAACTTGGGCCCCGGCAATATACTTAGTTTTCAAAAATGTTTTCTTACATCTTTAGCAATGACACATCAGACAAAGGTCTTATTACTAAAATCTAAAATACTTTGCAAGCTTATAATAAGAAAAAAAACCCTCTCTGCCCACTAAGGAGGTGGGCAAAGGACTTGAACTGAACTTTCATGGGGGCAGAAATCCAAATGGCTAATAAACATATGAGAAAATGTTCCCGATCATTAGCCATATGAGAAATGCAAATTAAAACGAGATACCGCCTAACCCCATCAAAGATAGCCCAACTCAAAAAACCAGAAAGTAACAAGTGTTGGAGGGGCTGTGAGGAGATAGGAACCCTCGTCCACTGCTGGTGGACCTGTAGATATGTACAGTCATTATGGAAACAATTTGGCTATATCTAAAACAGATATAAATCAAGCTACCATATGACCCAGCAATCCCTCTACTGAGCACATACCCAGAAGAGGCCAGACATCTGTGCTCCAATGTTCATTGTGGCACAGTTCACAAGTGCAAGGAGTTGGAAACAACCCAAATTTCCATCAACAAAGGAATGGATCAAAAAATGGTGATACATGAATACAATGGAGTACTACACATCCCTAAAAAGTAGCAATGAACGCATGAAGCACATCGCCGCATGGGAAGAACTGGAGGAAATCATGCGAAGTGAAGTAAATCATGCACAAAAGGACAAGTACAACATGAGTCCGCAGAGGTAAGCTTAAAAAAAATGACGGGGCATAGGGGGAAAGCTACTATGTACATACATCCCTGGGGTGATGACCAGCAACTATAGCAGGGGCCAAAACCAATCCAGGGATACATACGGCAGCCAACTAATAAGAGGGGGAGAGAAAGAGAAAAAAAAGGTAATGGGTTAGAAGGAGTAGGGCACCAACTCACCCGAGGGGAGGTATTGTTTACATCTCCACAGGAGAAGGAGAGAGAGACCAGGCTTAAGCCCAATGTGCCAAGCTGTGAAGACAACATACCATCATGTACCAGGGAGCCAATAGAGAGGCTTGCTGTACTGGCCTAATCCCAACTATGTGGACACCCCCCCCCACCTCCTCAGAAGAATGCACTTCAGAGGGCTGCACTGGGGCAACAGCTTGGGGCGAGGGGCACCTCTGATTAGAGCACAGACCTTAAACTATTTATAGGCCTTTCTATTTTTGTCAGTGGCTTTCATTTTGTTGTTGTTATTGTTTTGTTGGTCTTGACTTCCTTTGTTTTATTATTTGGCTTTGCAGAGTTTTTGTGCTTATTAATGTCTCCACGTGTATATCTAGATAAGATAGGCAGGATAAATAATTCCGAAATGAAAAGAATGGGATGAATGATTCCAGGAGGATACAGGAGAAGGGGAGGTGGGAGAAATGAAGAGGGTGGGGAAACCAACCTAGGGACAAGAGAACAAGTGCTATAAATTCAATGGAGAGAAGGGTGTAGGTCAGGATGCCTGCTGGGGCTTAATCAAGGGCAATGTAGCAGCAAGGAATTACTAAACCCTAATGAAGCCAAACATGATGGTGAGACAAGAGGAAAGTAAAGAAAATAGAGGAAAGAACCAAGAGGCAAAGAACATGTATAGAGGTCTAAATACAGGCATGTACATGTGTAAACATATATGTAACGAGAGGGGAATGGAACTATGTACTCATATCTATATGTTAAGAATTAAGGTTGCAGATGGACATTAGGCCTCAACTCAAATACACCCTCAACACAAGAACACCTTGTTCTAACAATCTGGCATTCTGTGATGCTCACCTACACAACACAATCGCTGAAGGCAAAATGGGTGCATAAGTAAATGTGGTAAAGAAAGCTGATGGTTCCAGGCTATCGAGAGATTTAACACGTGGTGTCTTAAAGGCTTGAAGATAATCAAGTGACCATCTAGCTGAAAAGCAACAAAGTCCACATGGAAGAAGCACGCCAACCTGTGTGATCATGAGGTGTCGATGGGATCAGGTACCAGGCATCTGAGAACCAGAGCAAAATCACACCCAAGGTGAATGTGGGGGGTGGCCATGGAGTAGAGACCCAATGCCCATCTGTAGACAAAAGGACATCCCCCTACAGAAGGGTCACAGGGAAGAAATGAACCAGTCAGCGTACAGTATAGCACCAATGAAACACACAACTTTCCTCTAGTTCTTTGATGCTTCCTTCACCCTACTATCATGACCTCAATTCTACCTTACAAATCAGATTTGACCAGAATATGCACACTGCTACCCACAAGAGCCTGCAACACAGGGAATCCAGGATAGATAAACCTCCCAGGACAACAATGAGAGAAGAGATACCAAGAGGATTAGAGGATGGTGGGGGGGGGGGGGGAAGGAGAATCAGTCACAAGGATCAATCTAGAACTCCCTCCCAGGAGGATGAACATGGAAAAGTGAGTGAGGGGCGATGGAATACGATGTAAGCTATAAAAATAATGATCTATCACTTATCCAGGGTTCATGAGTGAGGGATGGCAGGGGAGGGACTGGGAAGAAATGGGAAGCTGATATCAGGGGCTCAAGTGGGAAAAGAATGCTTTGAAAATGATGATGGCAACATATGTGCAAATATGCTTGACAAAATGAATGAATGTATGGATTGTGGTAAGAGATGTAAGAGCCCCCAATAAAAGTATTTAATAAAAAAATTTTAAAGACCAAAACATGGTTTTATTTTGGGAAATCTAGATAAAGGACATTCAGAATATTATTTCCTATAACTTTATGGAAATAAAAAAATTATCCTGATTTTAGTAAATCAATTTTTAACAATCATGTTATGATGGTAACATTTAAGACTGCTCATATTTGTTTATCAGTTAGCAATTTTCATGATTCTGTCTTTGTTTTTAAATGTTTTTCGAAGGCTCATGGTGTTGGGGAAGCTCTATCTGAATAAAACTTCTGACTCTGAAATCAACTCCTGTATGTGGTGATTTAAAGAGCCCCAAACCCCATATTCACAGGTTGAGAACTTGGCCATCCACTTGAAATGCTTCCTGATTGGTTTGCAATGTTCTCTTGGCTCAGATGTCTGCCAGTCCCATCACAGGAATAGACAGCCCAATTGAATGAGTTCCCAAATAAGAGCATCTGAAACTTAAAGCCTTAGGGAAATATTATTAAATTATACACCAACCATTCATTGATTCAACCAACATTTACCAAACACCTATCAAATTGCAGAATTTTAAAATCTGTATTGTTTGGGAGGATTAACTTTTTGAACTCTGGGTTTAGACCTGAGTTTAAATGTCAGGTATGCAATTTAACTGCCCATTAAAAGTTAGCTAAGTTCTTCAGACTTGGTTACGTCCTCTGTTAAATGGATATTAAAATGTTGTTAGTTGCCTTTGAGTTGGCTCTGCCCCATAGCAACCTTATGCACAACAGAATGAAACACTGCAATGTCCTAGACCATCCTTACAATTGTTCCCAAGCCTAAGCCCTATGTTGCAGCCACTGTGGCAATTCTCTTTTCGCTACCCCTCCACTTTACCAAGCATGATATCCTTCTCCAGGGACTAGTCTTGCCTGAAAATATGCCCAAAATATGTACAATAAATCTTGCCATCCTTGCCTCTAAGGAGCACTCTGGCCTTACTTCTTCCTACACGGATCAGTTTGTCCTTGTAGCAGTCCTTGGGACTTTCAATATTCTTTTACTGCACCATAATTAAGATGCATTTATTCTTCTACGGTATTCCTTAAATAATGTCCAACTTCCACATGTACATGATGCAATGAGAATACCATGGCGTGGTTCAAGCACACCTTAGTCCACTAAGAGACATTCTTGCTCTTCAATACGCTAAAGAAGCCTTGTGCCACAGATTTACCTAACGCAATACATCTTTTGACCTCTTGACAACTATTTCTTTGAGCATTCATTGATTGTGAGTCCAAGACAAAATCCTTGACAACTTCAACTTTACTCCTTTTATCATGATATTTCTTTTTTTCTTAATACTTTATTTTAAAACAAAGTGTTTTCATTTTTTCCTACTACTGGAAGCATCTCTCCCACCCCAGTACTCTTTATTTTATTTTTTAACTAGGGGCTCATACAACTCTTATTGCAATCCATACATATACATATTTCAATTGTATAAAGCACATCTGTACATTCACTGCCCTAATCATTTTCGAAGCATTTGCTCTCCACTTAAACCCTTTGCATCAGGTCTTCTTTTTTCCCCCTCCTTCCCCCTCCCTCCCCATGAGCCCTTGATAATTTATAAATTATTATTTTGTCATATCTTGCCCTATCCAGCGTCTCCCTTCACCCCCTTTTCTGTTGTCCGTCCCTCAGGGTGGAGGTCACATGTGGACCCTTGTAATCAGTTACCCCTTTCCAACCCACTCACCCTCTACTCTCCTAGTATCGCCCCTCATACCCCTGGTCCTGAAGGTATCATTTCTTATTGGTCAAGTTGTGAGGATTTTGATCTTTCTTAAATAAAATTTTAATCCACATTGAAGGCCACAATCCTTAATCTTCATCAGCAAATGCTTCAAGGCTTCTTCAGTTTCAGCAAGCAAGGTTGTGTCATCTGCATGTAGCAGGTTGTTAATAATTGTTTCTCCGATCCTGGTGCCACTTTCTGCCTCAAATCACCAGCTTCTCTGATGCTTTGATTCACATATACATTGAACAAGTATGATGAGATGCAACAACCCTGACATCCACCTTTGCTGATTTTGTTCTGTTTACACAACTGCCTTTTGATCCATCTACAAGTTCCAAATCAGTACAGTAAAGTGTTCTGGAATTCCCTTTCTTATCAAGGTTATACACAGTTTATTATAGTCCATACAGTCGACTATCGTTGGATAGTCAGTAAAGCACAAGTGTTCATTTTTGTGGTGTTCTCTGCTTTGAGCCAATCTCCATTTGACATCAACAATAACATATCACTAGTTTCATATCCTCTTCTGATTCTGGCCTGAAATTCTGAAAGTTCTCTGTCAATGTGCTTCTGTAACAGTTGTTGGATGATCTTAAGTAAAATTTTGCTTGAGTGTGATATGAATGACATAACTCTATAGTTTGAATATTCTGTTAGGTCACCTTTCTTTGGAAAGGACATAAATATGTGTATATATGAGTGACTAATTCTGGTGATTCTTCAGCTTCCTGAAACATTTCAGTGTGTGTTCTGTCAATTCCTGGAGTCTTGTTTTTGGCTCATGTCTTCAGTGCAGCTTGAACTTCTTCCTTCAGCACGATCAGTTGTTGCTCATATGCCACCTCCTGAAATGGTGGACTGTTGACTAGTTATTTCTGAGACTGTGACTCTGTATTCGTTCCATCTTCTTTTGATGCTTCCTGCATCATTCAATATTTTGCTCATAGAATCTTTCAAATTTGCGATTTGAGACTTTGAATTTTTTCTTGAGTTCTTTCCATTTCAGATATGCTGAGCATATCTCTCCTTTTGTTTTTCTAATTCTGGGTTCTTGCATATTTCTGTATATTTGGCTTTGTCTTTTCGAGCTGCCCTTTGAAATTTTCTATTCAGCTCCTTGACCTCATCCTTTCTTTCCTTTGCTTTAAATATTATTCTACAATTAAGAGTAAGTTTCAGAGTCTCTTCTGAAGCCATGTTGATCTTTCCTTCCTTTCCTATCTGTTTAACGATGTTTTGTTTCTTCATGATTGATGTTTTTGAGGTCCCCCAACAGCTCATCAGGTCTTCTGTCGTTGGTGTCCAATGTGTCCAATCTGTGGTCAGAATTCAGGTGGGACAGACTCAAGGTCGTATTTTGACTTCTGTGGACTTATTTTAATTTTCTTCAGCATTATTCTGAACTTACATATGAGCAATTGATGGTCTGTTTCACAGTCAACCCCTGGTCTGGTTTTAGTTGTAGCTATTGACCTTCTCCATCATGTCTTCCCACAGATGTAGTCAATTTGATTTTTGTGTATTCCATTTGGGAAAGTCCATTTTGCTTTTTTGAATATCTTTTCTATAAGGGTATAATAATAACTATATCAACATCATACGGATGTTTAAAATTAAAAATATAATCCATGAAAAAACACTTCACATTTTTCTTGGAACATAGTGAATTTTCACTAGAAATTAGCTCATTGTTCATTTACTTTCTTCTTCCTTCACATTCTATTTTTAATAAGAAAGACTGTAGCATAGTTGAAATTTAGCCAAGTGAAATGATATTTCCTTTAGAGCACTGACAATTGCAATGGCGTCTCACACCCTCTCCTCTGCATTGCAATCCCCCACCAGAACATACATGACAGCTGACATTAATATGAGCAATGTATTTTACAATCATACATATGGTTATGTGCAATTACCTATCATTAACTATAATGCAAGGTCTTGATGAAGACAACCTACAATTCATTATGATTTATTTTGTTTTAAAAGGCAAATAATTTACCCCACTTTGGTACTGAAACCACCATCAGTACCACATTCTTAGTGAAACAGCTTACAACACACTGAATACACCGAGATTGAAAATTGCTGAAGTACAGAAATTTTGCTGGATTCAATAACAAATGAACACTTATAAGTAACACACTGTTGGACCGGTTTAAACATTTTAATTACTAATGTGTCTTAAAGGAAATAATTCAAAAGTAACTCCACTATAATTCCTAGGAAAAAGGGTTGAATATCTTCTTTGTGCTCACCATCATTAAAAATAGACTTATATCAGCTTATTTCTAAATCTATCTCTAAGTTAAATCCAGGTGATTTCTCTGAAATTGTTAAACCATAAGTATTTTTGTAGAAAAAATACTAAACTACACCACTTTGACCTTTTCAAGGTTTTTGCTGTATGATTCGCTATCCATTTCTATTGTTCCTGTGCACAGTCTCATTAACCTGTAGGAACAAAGAAGTATGGACAATCAAAATGCAGAACAGTGAAAGGTTAAAGTCTATGTTTATGAGTATATTAAACGTTTACAGTTTTTCACAGATCACACTAAGCATTAAAACTATTGTATCTCATTTTGGTAATGAACATTACAAGAAAATAACTGGACAAAAATGTATCCTTAAGGTAAAATTTCAAATGAAATTATATCATATGTATTGATTTGTTCCTGTGACAATAACTGAAAGATAAATGGAAAATAGTTCAAATCTAATCCACTGATCATAGTAAAGACAAGAATTTTTAAAATCATTTTATTAGGGGCTCATACAACTCTTTTCATAATCTGTACAGACATCATTTGTGTCCAGCACATTCGTACATATGTTGCCATCATCATTCCCAAGACACCTGCTTTCTACTTGAGTCCTTGGTATCAGCTCCTCATTTTTCCCCTCCCTCCTGGCTCCTCACTCCCTTGAACCCTTGATAATTTATAAATAATCATTGTTTTATCACATCTTACACCATCCGACGAAGACAAGAATTTTTATAGAATTATAAGAAGCTCAATTTTAAGAGTCTAATTCTTATAGTTATGACATACTTTGATATGTCCAAGAAAGAGAAGGAACTTCTGAATTTCCATAAATACATAATCACAAATCATCTTGCTTCCTTCTAACCTTTAGTTACTAATATTCATACTGTGCAGAATAATAACCACATTGATTTCCATTCCACAGAAAACTGATGTAGCTGCATGTGTTATTATTTGCATATTTCTTTTGTACTTAAATGTATTGTCATTTGCCAGGATAATATATGAAAGTATTTAGATATCATGTATCATATAAAACATATTTTTTCTTATAATTAGTTCAGATTATGTTAGGCCTTAATATAAATAAGAAAAAAATAACCTTTTATATAGAATCTCCAGGTAAAGTATATATATTCAGAATTTATTCTTCAAGAAAAAACATAGTATTTGTTAAATATCTGACACAATAGTAGTCATCAGCTATTTACTGATATTGACTAAAGTATATCAGTTCCTTCTTTGTTGTTTAAAAGTGAAGTTGGTAAGACTTCCTAATATTACTACAAGGCCTGACAAACTATAGCAATCAGTCAAATATGGCTGTCCCTATAACCTGGGACTTTGCCTTGTTTCCTGTGATACTAGAAGCACACCTGATAAATAACAGATACTCAATGCATTGATTGAGTGAATAATAAAAATAATTCATAGTATTACCTACTAAGCTCTGGATATTATGAAACATGCTTATATATATTATGTTAAATCTTTCAAAAACTGAACTATGAGGCTGCCACCATTATACTCAATTTACAAATTAGGAAACTGAGGTTCAGAGAATTGTAATCACTTGTACAAATTATTCATTGAAATACTCATTATTTACATCTATGTTAGTCTAGGTGTTTCTTATTAGATTATTTTGCAAGGATAGGTGAATGAGTAGATAGTCAATTTCATTATTGTAAAACAATAACATTTTGGACCCAGTTTCTTATATCAAGTTTGAAGTGGTTCTTACCTCCACAGAAATAAGAGAAAGGGAAGTAAATATAAAGGGGGAAAATAAGGAAAAACATATAACAAATAGACAAAGGAAATGAGTAGCTATGTATTTCCATAGCATGCTATGTACGACATTAATCATGTAGATTATTTCTTTTCTGTTTCCCCAGCTGGACCACAAGGTCTTGCAAGGCAGAGGATGTGTCTACTTCATATATGATATATAGTATTTTTCACTATATCTATGGACTAAATGACAAGAGGGAATTGGAAAAAGAGGAAAGAGGAGGAGAGAAGCCATGTAAGAAGATTTCTGGATCGAAGAGCTGAAATGTGGACAAAACTGTACATTCCAGGGTCTCAAAGTTGAATGTCTTCCAATGCAAACATATAATTCAAGAATGAATGAGACTGCTTACCCCAACCGAGAATTCCATCCTCTCCTTATTTTATGGCCTCAGATTTAAACTCTGTTCAAAATTCCTTCCTAGTCCCTCGCTCCTCAGAAGCGCTTCAATTTATCTTTCACTCGTGCACCCTTAATCAAAAATATACAGAGGCTAAAGATGAATGGCAGGACAGTATTAAGTTTATTGAATGCCTGAATTATACATTATATTTCCCTTTTCCAAAACAATTCTTGTACTGGTAAGTAGTAGCAGCCCAATAAATACTTGACTAAGTCTAAGACATTTCAAAACATTTTTCTCCTTGAATTATTTCCATTTTAGATCAGAGATTTAATCAAAAGAATATTTGAAGATATTCAATTACTGCAAAAGTCTCCTGGTGTAATATTAATAATGTACTTCATATATCAGTATTGTAATAAGAGAAGCTCCCCAAAGTTCATGGAAATGTGTAACTAAAATATAATGGATATTTTCCATAAACTTTTTAAAACACTCTCATGTAGGCCCCTTGACTGTTGGGGAGTTATGGACAGAATTAAAATGATGATTCAGAATTTTACGACAACTAAAGCTTTAATAAAATTATTCTTAATGGAAGGTTAGTTGTCACATTGATCAAAATCTAAAACAAAATAAATGAAGGGACAATTAACAAAGTTATATTTATTTTTTACATTTACAGTTGGCATTTTAAAAATCTTCTAAATGACATAAATCATATACTATGTTCACTATCAAATGTACCCAGGCTGCCATTGAGTTGATTCTGACAAGTACAATGGTAGAGAAATAAATAAGTAAAGAGCTGTTTTCTTTCTTTCAAAGTCTTCAATCTGTCCACATAACTTTTTAAAACCATAAATCCTGGATCAATAAACAAAAATAGGAGAGGGGAGCTTCAAAGAAGTTAACTATTAAAGAAAGAGACTATACTTTATCTTTTTCATTGTCCTATAAAGTCTTCTTTAACATTATTTATGTTTACTAGTGTACATTGAAACCTGCTGATTGAGAAGCTACTGCTTTTTATTTTCAAAATGCTTCGTAAAGAGCCAACATCTAAAAATATTGCTATATATATATACAGCAATATATATGTATATATGCCTTATATATATATGTGTATATGTCTTAACTCTGTAAAACACTGTTTCCTGAGGGCATAAATAGAATATATTTCATCTCAGTACCCTCGATAGCACTAATGCAGTAATTAATTAAAAATAGTCATAAATACCTAACACCTACATATATATATACACACATGAATAAATGCTTATTAATATTTGATTATAATTACTTCTTCCTTTATTAAATGATAAACATATTGTATGAATAAGTTACCCTATGATTCAATGTGTTAAGAGGTCTTCTTGTTTTGGTGTGTACATTTTAACTCCTGCAATTTGCTTTTGCTGTGCATAATTAGCTAATTGTCAACATAATTCATATTTTTCCTTTTTTTACAAAGAATATTCCATGGTAAAATGCAGGTGCACTTTATAGATGTATAACTGAGTAGTTGCAGCTTAAAAAATTAGTAAAATAATAGGAATTTAAAGGTGGTTTGTGATGTCCTAACAGCACAGCCATCAAGTTTCTTAAAAACATTTCCAACCGGCTATAAGACAAAAGAGCATCTGGGATCTTAAAAGCTTGTTCCAATCAAGCAGCCTTCTAAGTACGATGTCTTCTAAGTCCATATGGGAGAAACACACCAGCATCAGTCACAGAAAGTTTGCAAATCATATAATCTGAAGTCCAAGGAAGGAATAGTATGGTTTCCAGAAAGCTACGGATGACAGTGGGAACCCAAGAGACATTTGTGGGATCTACATAGGAAATAAGCCTCCGGTGATTTCCCTCTATAATAGTGGGGTGGAAAGAAAGTGGTTCTTAAACAGAGTCCAGCTGAGAGGTGATTGTAGAAGATCAAAAAGATAAACCTGTCTTGAACAGCTAAAACCTTGTCAGGTGATTCCCTCCTCTGATGCATGTGATGCCTGATCTGGTTTTCAATATTTTCTGCTTTCTACATATTGGGGTTTATCTTAGATGTGTCATATTATTGGGAGTCACCTTCTTGAATTTTAATTATGTTTTTAATTTTTTCAGTATATGAAACCCAGGATTGATGAATCTATAAGAACAGCCAGGAGAATAAGGGTTCTGGAGCAAGGGGTAGTAAAGTGTTGGTAGGGGCATAGTCCAAGGGAGTGGACGTTAAGGAGTTCAGGAAGGAAGAGAATGTTTAAAAACTGATTGTGGGAGCAATTGCACAATACTGCTTGATGTGACTGATCTATGGAATGATATGATATCTGCACTAACTCCCAATAAAATGTTTTTGAAAAAATTGGGAGTTATATGATCATCACCACAATAAATTTTAGAACATTTTCCTTAAAAATATATCCCTCAGCTTCACTGTCAAGAATGCTAGGGAGAACCGGAAAATATAATTTACTCTAGAATACAATTTTAGTAGGCAGTGAGAGGAAGCAATCTGGAAATCAATGTCTGTAGGAATTTTATCAAGAAGCATTACAAGATTCGAAGTACACTTGGAGAAAGTGTGATTGCTATAAACCACCTTCCTCTTCCTACAGTAATTAATTGTCATATTTTACAAGGAGAGGACAAATTGTGCAGCTTACTGAAAAAGCCAGGAGTCAATTGGCGGGACTTTTCATCCTACGTACCATATATGCTCATCTAGGAGTCAACCCAACTATCAGCTGAAGCACCTAATTTTACCACCCAAACTGCATTAAAAATGTGCTGAGAAACTAGGCTTATACCCAGGTATATGCAGCAAACATACATATGATGGAGACGTGGTAAAAGGAACGATATAAAGTTAGAGTGACTTCTGTTTTAAAACAAACAAATTTTAAAAAGAGAGAAAGGAGGTACGGAAGAAAATAAAGAAGGGAAGGAAGGAAGGAAGAAAAGTTTTCCACAAAAGTATGAGGAAATCATATATTCTACCCCATTCTTACAGGGTTCTGGGAAATTCTGTAGCTATTCTCAATAGTCAACCAATGGGGATTTTAATTGGTAAATAAGTTAGCTGTTTGGGGCTTGCTAGTATGTAATAAGCCACTCTCCAAATTCACTGAGTTTTACAACACAAGATTTTTATTTCTCACTCTCAGATGGCTTGGTAAGATTTTGATTCAGACTTTGGCTTGGCTGGACCTGGATACACCTTGATTTGGATTTAGGTCTGTTCCTCATTTTCCCCAGGAGCCCAGATGGGACTGTGGGTTAAATATTGGGCTGTTGACGTCAAGGTTTGCAGTTCAAGCCCACTAAGCTCTATATGGTCAGTCAATTGATGGTAGTGCATCCTTTGTTTGTTGGTTCTTATGGTTCTGCCATTTCCTTTATTTTTCTTGAGCAACAAGCTCCCCTGGGAATATTTAATGGTGGATCATGGGAGGGAAAGAGAACAAACCAAATATATATTGAAAGCACCAACTTGCATCATACACACTAACCTGTGCATAATAACCTATTGGCTAAGGCAAGTCACAAGACCACACAAACCCTACTTAGCATGGAGAAGACACACCAATATAACTTTGGCTATGTAATTATATTAATAAGAGAGGGCAACATCAGAACCAATAATTCCTGCAATCATAATTGGGTATATCAATATTGAGTCTAAATTACAATACATCTACAAGTTTCCAAAAATCATACCATACAAAAAAATTCTGAAACATCCAGGGAAGTTTAGCCTAAAGAACTTAGTATATGGTAGGGATGCTAGAGGAGCCCTTGTGTAGAAAAGGTTACTTGTTGGGCTGCGATCCACATGGTCAGCAGTTCAAAACCACCAGTAGCTCCGCGGGAGAAAGATTGGGATTTTTACCCCCGTGTAACATCTCAGAAACCTTTACAGTGGTGTCACTATGAGTCAGCATTGACTCAAATGGCAGTGAATTTGGTTTTTTTTGTTTGTTTGTTTGTTTGTTTGTTTGAGGGATGCTAGAGAAATGATTCTTGTCTTTGAAGCTGTATTTCAATGAAAACCTCACTTACCTTTAGGAAAATCTTTGATTATTTGCCACATATGTTTGCAGAGAACATTGGCTGCGATGACTGGGCGCTGCAGAGGCAGAGATGGAGAGCCTTTGTTCACGGGGTGTAGTTTATGTAAGCTGTATGGTTGCTTTGGGCTGCTTTGCCATGCATTCAAAGCCCATCTCTCAGGTCATTGACCTTTTAAAAAGAGAGAACATCAATTGAGCCGTTGAGGACATTTGTAGGCACTCTAGTGTTCCCACTCAAACAGAAAAATTATTTCTGCAACATTAGAAAAATCATTCCCTCTCATTTTTCCTTTACAGAATTGGAAGTGTGGGGGAGTGTTGGATTTTACAATCTCAAAAGAAGAAGACAGGGACACTGACATTTATTACATATCATCGTTGTAACTGACACTGTGTGGTGCACTTTCATAAGTTATAGAATCTCTGTGATTCTATGAGTCTGTACTTGTGTGCTGTTAGCATCTGTTGGTGAAAATGCTGACTAGAACAACTTTGTGAAGTACTGTTGCCATCTAATGGTTTCTTCATAAAACTGCCTTAAAATTCACATCTGTGACTTTGCACGCAACCTTCTTTCATTCTCTAAAAGCAAACGCCACTGACTTATACTGCCATAAAACCTAGCATGATAATATATGACCTGGAATCCTTTAAACAGGTTTAGTTTAAATCACTGTGACGCAAAAACCCAGTGGTCATAGAACTGTATTTTATCCTAGACAAAGAGATTTTAGCAGACTTCAATATTAGCCATAATACTTATCATTTATTGAGCATCTATCATATGCCAGGAATTTTGCTAGATGCTTCACATATGTAATGTCATTCAAGTCATTATCTTGTCTGTGTTCAATTACAATCAAAGTCTCTGGGGCTGCAAGACACGACACTCATACAAGAACAAAAATTCTGTGGGTTGAATTTGCTTTGGTTCAACTTAATTTAGATGTTTGGTTTTTTTTTCCTCAAGTCCCAATAGAGCACACACTACCTCCCCCACCCACCCAAGGTGCCTTATTACGTTACATTTGCGGAATGAAACTTTGCTGGTCTGAAGTTTATGCTCCATAGTTTATCCAGCATTGGAAACATTTTGTGAACAACCAACATTGTTGGTACACTTTTCAATTTGAGGAAATTAAAGTTCAGAGTTGGGGCCTATAGTAGTTTTGGGGACACAGGCTCTGTGATCACACTCATTAATCATGTCAGAGCATTGTCCTCCTACGTTGGGTCCAGATTGTTGCTGATGAGTGAGATTGTATAATCTGACACTCATAACAATCCAATGAAATTGACACGCTACTGTTACCATCCTTATTCTATCCATGAGGACATGGAAATCCAGAGATGTTAACTCTCTTATTCTAAGCAAAAACAAACAAACACGCAAAATGAAAATCCTATTTGGTCATAGACTAGATTCCTAACCATTAATCAGGATCAGCTACATAATTTGCAGAGCCCAGCGCAAAAAAAAAAAAAAAAGCAAGACACTTGTTCACAAAACAGGGGAAAGCGCTGCTAAAAACACCGAAATATAAAACTGTGATTGTTATTATGCATTTGCTATTTAACTTTTGGGTTCCTTGAGTTCAAGTATATTTCAAAGGCGGCAGGGAGGTGACAGGAAGGTGGATTCTATATGAGTCAAGGTTCCAAGCTCCTGGGACAAGCTCCATTTTTGTCATCAGATTTCACTTAGAAAGTACGTTATCAAAGATAAATGTACTAAGATTTTAAGATGGAAATCCCAGAGCATTAAACCTGAAATATATAGCTCTTCTGAAAGCCCCATATAACTGAACTCACTAGGCAAATATTTACAAAGCTGGGCCTGCAATCATTTCATAAATATGTATAAGGCAACTTGTGAAATGGTTGGATCAAAATATCTTGGTTTTAAATTTGGTTTTCTAACTTGTAAGATTTGTATAACCTCTTACTAAAACGATTTTTACCTCTTAAAGCCCCAGTTTTCTCAACTGCAAGGCATGGAGTAATATCAGTATAGTCTTCATAGGACAGTTGGGAGGTTTAGGCAAGAAATGGATTTTCTTATATGTGTGGATATATAAGTATATATATATGTGCATGTGTGGATATCCACATATCTATATGTGGACTATATATGTATATATGTGTGTGTGTGTGGATTTCCTTATCTAAATCTCCCAACTGTCCTATGAGGAACATATGCCACACATACACACAATGTTCTTGTTACTTGCTGTTGAGTTAAATCTGACTAATGTTGATCCTATTTCTGAATTGCAGAATTGCATTTTCTAAGGCTTTCAATGCTAGAAACTTTCAGAAGAATATCATCAAACCTTACTTCCAAGGTACCTCTCTGTGAGTTTGAACCACAGATATTTTTATTAGTACTTCAGTTTGTAACCAATGGCACCACCTAGGGAATATTGTTATGGTTGTTATTAGGTGTCATTAAATTGACTCTGGCCCATAGTGACCCAAATACAAGAGAACAAAGCACTGCCTGGTCCCATGCCATCCTCACAAGTGTTAGTTTGAACTTATTTTGCATTCACTGTGTCAATCCATCTTATTGAGGATCTTCTTTTTCAGTGGCTTTATTGTGAGACTAGTTCCTCCTGACAGCATGCCCAAAGTGAGATAATCCTCCCCATCCTTGCTTCTAAAGATCATTGGGGTCACTCCCTCAAGAGGAGGAAATGGGAGATGACCAACTGCTTGAGGCTATACAACATCGAGATAAGGCGAATCAGGCCCCCACTTCCACCACCATAGGATTGGAAGGAAATCCTTTCCAGAAAACCAAGCTAAATGCAAGGGAGGGGAAATATCCATATTTTGGAGGAGATGCTGATAGTTATGTTGGTGAGTCTGATGGATGATTGGGGAGAAGTAACCTCACATCTGGAAGGCATACTAAACAATGACTCTAAAGAACCTAGAGGGAAAATGGACCAGATTTTTTGTTGCTAGGTAGATTCTACGATTATGTTTCCACTCAATCCTCAGTAAATCATGCCATAGACTAAACGACTTGTTGACCTTGGACACTGACTGTGCATGCAACATGGCATAACACAGAGACTACACCAGAAGAACTCAGTACATCGTTAGAGAAAATGAAAAACTGATATGAATCCAAAGAGATAGCTTATATTTCTTTTTTTTAATCATTTTATTGGGGGCTTGTACAACTCTTATCACAATACATACACACATCCATTGTGTGAAGCACAATTGTACATTTGTTGTCATCATCATTCTCAAAACATTTGCTTTCTACTTAAGCCCATGTTATCAGCTCTTCATTTTCCCCTCCCCCCACACCCCCTCCTTCATGAACCCTTGATAATTATAAATTATTATTATTTTGTCATGTCTTACACTGTCTGACATCTCCCTTCACACACTTTTCTGTTGTCTGTCCCCCAGGGAGGAGGTTATATGTAGATCCCTGTAATTGGTTCCCCTTTCCACCCCACCCTCCCTCCACCCTCCAGCTTCGTCACTCTCACCACTGGTCCTGAAGGGATCATCTGCCATGGATTCCCTGTTTCCAGTTCCTATCTGTACCAGTGTACATCCTCTGGCCTAACCAGATTTGTAAGGTAGAATTGGGATCATGATAGTGGAGTGGGGGGGAAGGAAGTATTTAAGAATTAGAGGAAAGTTGTATGTTTCATTGTTGCTACACTGCACCCTGACTGGCCCATCTCTTCCCAGCGACCCTTCTGTAAGGGGGTGTTCTATTATCTACAGATGGCCTTTGGGTCTCCACTCTGCACTCCCCTTCATTTACAATGATATAATTTTTGTTCTTTGATGTCTGATATCTGATCCCTTCGACACCTCATTGTCACACAGACTGGTGTGCTTCCTCCAAGAGGGCTTTGTTGCTTCTGAGCTAGATGACCGCTTGCTTACCTTCAAGCCTTTAAGACCCCAGAAAATGTAAACTTTCAAAGAGATCTTGGAAAGCATATAAAATAAACCTCTTATTTTACTAGTGGGGAAACTGAGGAGGGAAAGGGGATGAAATGTTCCCTCAACCACAGAAGCTTACTACGCTCACAGAGAGTAATTTAAAATTTTTCTCAAATCCAGATGTCCTGATTCATATTTTAGGTTTGTGCCACCAGAAACTCACTACAAACTCAGTGCCATTGAGTCACTTCTGACTAATAGCAACTTTACAGAACAAAATAGAACAGCTCATAAGTTTTCCAAGGATTTCCTTACAGAAACAGATAACTACATCTTTCTCTCACTGAGTGATTGATGGGTTTGATATACCAACCTTTTGATTAGAAATGAAGCATTTCACCCACTGTAATAGCATGCTGAAATGAGAAACTTCTATTAAAATGACCAAGGGAAACTAATGGCTCTATGGGTTAGACTGTAAACCAATAACTTGTAGGTCAATGGTTCTTAGCATCCAGCCACTCTGTGAAAGAAAGATGAGGTTTGCTGCTCTTCTAATCAGCTCGATGGCAGGGAGTTTGCTTTATATTAGGATTCAGCATGTTTACAGCTTACCAGTGGATCACTTGTAGTTTCATCTAGAATCAGTAAGTTGATCCCAGAAGGACTGGTTTCATACTGTGAAAATCTCAGTGTAAAATGAAAATTCAGAGTTCCTTGGTTAAAAAGTAGGGGTGATGGTGTCATTGATGCTTTTATAACCCATTTCTTTCATGATCTCTCTCTTCAATGGCCACGGTGGGTTCTTTAACCATTGTTACTATTACACTCCTATGGTGACAGGACTATATGTGAAACTGATCAAAATCCGCACTAGTCTCCTGGGGGTATGTCCTAGAATTTGCTGTATGCCCACTGGCTGCTTAATTACTCCTCCTGGCACACACTGGGATGAAGTGTTGCAAATTCTCTTAGAGGGAAGAGGGAAGTGCAACAAGCCATCTCTCTTTCCCAGTGCTCTCCCTGCTGCGGAGAGACACACTCCAAGCTTTAGAGTTACAGATGCATGAGAGGCATGTTTTTAGAAGATACCAAAGCATCTTCTAAAAAATGTTTGATGCTACCAAACCAGGGTGAAGATGGTTGCCAAAATACCCCACCCTGAGAATTTCAAGATAGCCATGGCAGAGCATTAAACTCCCAAATGCAGGGCTCTCTTTTGAATGTAGTACCTGTGAAATGAAACTAGGCACATGCCCCGAAACTTGTTCCTGATTCCCAGGTTGAGAGCACAAAATTTTCCAACACATACTATATATAATGACAATTCTGGAAAGAACATTAGTAACTATTACATTTTATTAAAGAAAATTTACTATTAACTATTTCTGATTAGGACCCATTCTATAGTCACAAACAGTCATATATTGGAGAGTGCTTAAAAATCAACTTTATAATTCCTTTAATAATTCCTTGTATAATCTGGGTCTTTGAAGAAATATATGGAGTGCCTCTATCTATATCACTTAATTCCAGATGTGTTTATTGTATCAAGTAGTTAAGAAAATATTATATAAACTTCAGGATTTTGTAATTTAAAAAATATCAAATTTTGAGTCTCATAATGAAGGAATAAGAAAGGAAATGTTTGACAGGCAATATGGTTCATCACACAAATTGGAGGTGGATGAGCTGGATGAGGGATCCAGACCCAAAAGAAGCAAACACGTTATCCATCGTGTCTATTATATAGGAATTAGGTCACACTACCAAGGAATTTTACTTTAACTTGCATCAAGGCTGTGACCAGAGTAAAGGGGATTGTTCTACCTATCTGCGATGGGCTGCTCACAGACCCCATTTTATGGAGCTGATTACATTGTGTTCTGTAACTCCATGGGGGATTTTTTGTCTTTGAATGCCAAACTATTAGGAATGTTGACACAGCCAAGTGGACACAATACCGAGCTATCACAGTCAACCCTTTGTTGACTTGATACCTGTGCACACTTCCTTAAGTCAATTATAAATCCCAACAGCAATAACAAAGACAAACTTGCACCTAATACACTGCAACTCACATGTGAACAGCTAATAACATGCTACCCAATGTACATGTTATATTTTATAATTGAAGAAAACAAAAATGTTTGATGCATACGTATAAGAAGGAAATATTCCTAACAATTATAGTCCTCATATTTTCAACTGATCACATGGCCATAGCTGGTATGTAGAACTACCCTCTTCCACTACCCATTTTGTATTCTCTTTGCTCTCGGCAAGCACCTCAACTGATCATGATTTTCTTCTGGGCAGTAACTGAAACCTTCACTCCTGAAAGCTCTGGGTCATTAGTAGTCATGTCATAATTGGGCTGTTATAATTTACCATTCACTTTAATCACAGAGAATAGTAATACCAAAAGCTGTTTCTCAAAAAAAAAAAAGCAACAGTTATCTGCATGACAGAGCTTTGCTCCAAAATCCTAAGTGTGTCTACTAAAGATTCCAAACTGCGTCATTATCTGCCTCTGCCACTTTAAGCACCATTCAATTGGCTGAATCATATGGCCCAAGTGGCAGAATGGTTTGCACAGCAGCCTACAAATGTTGCAGATCCTTCTCTTATTCTAGACCCAAGATAAAGCTAGGTTTGGTTTTTTTGTCTCACTTGATAAATAGGGCAGAGTGTAACACCCAAATAGGAATATGTTGTCTCCAAAATCCAAAAAGGCCCACCAGGTGGTGTGCCTCTTTTTCAGTCGTATGAGGGACCAGATGCACTAAGTTAAACTTCATTTTCGTAGGAATATCTTGACATGCTCCATACCACAGGACTGCTAGGAATTTCACTGAGGTGCACATTGCCTGAATTTTACTTGGGTTGATTACCTACCATCTAGCACACAAATGATTTCCCAATAAGTTAGGGTCAATGATACTTTGCCCTTTTGGGGCTCACTGGGATATAAGGCTATTTATAGATCTAGAAGCAATAATTCTTGAGTGTGTATTCTGGGAAAACTTAGAAATGCCTCGTAAAGCATCTGCAATGGTCTCTGGAGCCATATCAGCAAACTTAGTTTGGATAATCTCTTAAAATGCAGGTAGAGGGATAATGACTTTACTGATAATGAGTAATTAGTGGGGCAAACTCCTCAGATGGTATGGGTGGTACTGTTGACTTAGTTGATTCAATGGAATTTAAAGGCTTACTGTTCGTATATTCTAATGATCACCTCAAATATCCTCATTCCAACTTTCAAAGTCTTCCTCCAAATCAATCCCCTCACTTTAACATCAGACACCATCTAAGGTTTTAAATTCATTTGTTACACATGGACTACTAACTGCAAACTCAGCAAGTTCAAAACCACTAGCCTCTCCTTGGGCTAAAGACGAGGCATTCTATTTCTACAACAAGTTACAGTTTCAGAAACTCACAGGGGCAGTTCTAT
Organism: Tenrec ecaudatus; assembly: GCF_050624435.1. Taxonomy (NCBI): domain Eukaryota; kingdom Metazoa; phylum Chordata; class Mammalia; order Afrosoricida; family Tenrecidae; genus Tenrec; species Tenrec ecaudatus. Next base: position 89,211,679 of record NC_134548.1, read on the forward strand.
TCTGTCCTACAGGGTCGCTGAGTCAGCATCAACTCATTGGAAAAGAGTTATGAGACTTTGGGTTGTGTTTTTTTTTAATGTTAGCTCTGCTATTATAAGAAATAAGTCTTTTTTTCTTCATGACTTAAGTGGAAATTTTGAGGTCTTTTATGCAGTGCTGAACTCTGACTCCAAAACCAGGAACTAATCTTTCTCCTTTGCCATTTTGCCTATTGTAACTCATACCAACGAACTTACTTTCCTATACATCCTGACAAAATTGCTGAAAGATATCAAGCATATGAACCCTCAACCTCATGTTTCACTAACACTTCATCTTTTTTTATATGTCATTGATCTTTTGCACTTTAACATTGTCATCTCATGCTATGGGTAAACAGCAGTCCCTTTACTAAGAGTGGCAGAATTATCAGTACTAATGGGGGGCAAAATTATCAGTGCCGTGAGGATTAATCTGGTTTGAGAACCAAATTGGAAAATTCTTTCTTAGGAGTTTATTTTTATTAGAAGAACTGCAGGTTACAAATGTGTTAGACTGGGTTCTCTAGAGAAGCAAAATCAGTGATATATGTAGATACATGAAAGATGGAAAGAATATAATGTCAAGAAAATGGCCTACACGATTATGGACACTGGTGAATCTAATCCTTTTCAATTCCCTGGGTCAAATGTTAAGCTGGAGGCTTTCCTTGACCCATGAGCTGATGAACCAGGAAACTGAGAAGGATGAATCAGGAAGCAAGAAATTAAACCAGGAAGAAGGAAGATGAAGCAGGTAGACCATAGACTGTGGATGAAGAGGCTGATGAGTCCAAGGTCAGCAGTTCAGAAGGCAAGTCAGATGGCAAGCTCTTGCTGGCCTTCAAGATCTGCAGACAATATGCCTGACTGTTGACTCAACTCCAAAATACCAGTGGTTGATGTGTCAAATGCAGGATCCAGAACCACAAGAAAGAAACAAGATCTCCACAGAGTTTACTTCTATAAGAATAGGTACAACTTGTCAGGAAAATTCTGTTCAACAGAACCAGGGCATGGCCAGAGCAAAGAGGTAGCATGGCACTTTATAATTCCTTACAACAGATGGCCTACTCACAGTAGGTCCAATTATGAAATTTATTACATTTTCTTCATCATTACGGGTTACTCAGCCTTAACTGCCAGTCCACGGAAGAATGCTGACCCAGCCTAATTGACAAAAACACAAGACAAAACAAACCTAATTGTAATACCCTCCATGTTTCAATGATTTCATAATAGGCAAATGACAGTACCTCAGATATGCATATTGTTTGGGATAGTCTATTAAGCTGATTACAATTCTCCAGTGAGTTTATTAGCATGTTATCTGGGAAAGCTAAACTTATTGTTGTTAGGTACCCTCATTTCAGTTCCAACTCACAGGGACCTTTTATACAACAAAATGAAACACCGCCCAGTCCTGAATCATCCTCAGCATTATTCTTATATTTGAGCACATTGTTACGGCCACTATGTCAATCCATGTTGTTCAGGATCTTCCTATTTTATCTAGCATGATGGCCTTTTTCCAGTATGGTGTCTTCTGATACGATGTGCAAACTACCAAAGATAGAGTCTCTATAGCCTATCTTTTAAGGAGCATCCTGTCTGCTCCTGCAAAAGACAGATTTGTTGGTTCTTTTGGCAGTCCATGGTACTTTCAATATTCTTCTACAGTACCACAATTCAAATATATTGATTCTCCTTTGATGTTCTTTATTCAATGTCTGTCTTTTACATACACATACAGCAAGTGAAAATACCATGGCCTGAGTTAAGTGAAACTTAGTCCTCAAAGTAACCTCCCTGTTTTCAACACTCTAAAGAGGTCTTGTGCAGCGTATTTACGCAGTAAAAGAAGTAATTTCCTCTGTTTAGTGCTGTTTCCAAGAGCATTGATTATGGATCCAAGAAAGACTAAATCCTTGAAAACTTCATTATTTTCTCCGCTTATCATGACGTTACCTAATGGGTCCATTGTGATGACTTTGGTCTTCTTTACATTGAGTTGTAATTCATATGGAAAGCTGCAATATTTGATCTTCATGAGCATGAGCTTCAAATCCTCCTTACTTTCGGCAGCAAAGATGTTTCATCTACATATCACAGGTTATTAATAAACCTTCCTCCAATCATGAGACTACATTCTGCTTCATATAATCCAGCTCCACTAATGATTTGATAAGCGTCAGATTGACTAATCCAACTGGACTGAGATCTTCCCACATTTGGCATCATTGCATGTGTTGCATGAGTCTGAAGAGGAATTTATAGATTGGTATCGGACATATGGGCTAATATCAGATTTATGGACTTGATCTGGACTGGGCTAGGATGTTTTCTTAATATGAAATTGCTCTTTTACATAATGCTCTTTCTTATACACATGAGTGTCTATGATTTGGTTTCTCTAGTCAACCCAGGCTAACACACTGAGGAAGAACTTCCTTCTCAAAGTAGAGTCAATCATAATGATATAGATGGAATAAAAGACTTCAAGAGTAAAGCCTTCTGGAGCTCCACTTTTTTATGGAGCATGATTCAAAACGAGAAGAAACAATGTTGAACATATAATAATACTTGGAAGTTGTAATGTATGCAGTATGAAATTGGAAGTCATTAAAATGAAATGGAATGTATAAAGATCCCATGTATTCTTGAACTGAAGGGCGCTAGTAGTAGCCATTTTGAACCAGGCAGGCATACAGTTTGCAATGGCAAGATGACAGATTCAAGAGGAATGGCATCACATGAATCATCAAATAGGGCAGTTAAAGATTCATTTTGAGCTATAATTATGTCTGTGCTAGCATAATATCTGTCTGCATACAAGATAATTCAGTCAATACAACTATTTTCTCAAATTTGTGCACTTCCTAAAGCTAGTGAGGGAAAAAATTGAAGATTCTTACCAACATCTTCACTCTGTAATTGATCATGTATGCAATAAAAAATACATTCATATTATTCTAACTGGAACGCAAAGAATGGAGACAAAGAGGAACAGCAGTTAGAAAATATGACCTTGGTGACAGAAATGAAGCTGAAGATTACATGATAGAATCTTATAAAATCCATGACTTATTCATCACAAATACCTTTTTCATAAACAACACAAATGGACATCTGGACTTCTACTGATGGAACACAGAATCAAACTGACTACATTTGTGGGGAAAGAATATGGATAAACTCACTATCAGCATCTAAAATAAGGGCAGAGGCCATCAATTACTCATATCTAAGTTCAGATTAAAGCTGAACAAAATCAAAACAAGTTCATAAGAGCCAAAATATGACCTTGAGTAAATCCCACCTGAATTTTGAAAACATTTGAAGAACAGATCTGGTGCATTGAACACTAGTTACTGAGGAATTGATGAGCTGTGGTTTGAAATCAAGAACATCAGTCATAAAAAAAGCAAAGGGTCATTAAAAAGCCAAGGAAGAAAGAAAAGTTCCGAGTGGATGCCAGAAGAAATGCTAAGCTTGTTCTTAATCATAGAGTAGCTCAGGCAACTAGAAGAAACGATAAAGTCAAATAACAAGAGAACATTTTGAAGGGCAGTGTGAGGAGATAAAGTAAAATATAATGAAATGCACAGACATATGCAATCATCCAGGAAGCATCGAAAGTACATGCAAAGAATACACAGTCGCTGCACCAAAAAGGATTTATCGATACTTAATTCTTTCAACGGTACCCTAGGATCAAGAACGAACGGTACAGAAAGAACGCCAAGCTGCACTAAAGGCATTCTAGCCAACAACAAGTATTATTGGAATAGCAACTGAATTGGTGGAATATCGACTGAAATGTTTCAACAAGCTGATAAAGTGCTGGAAGCACTGACCCTTCAATGCCAAGAAATTTGGAAGACAGCTACTTGACCGACTAACTGAATGAGGTTCGTATTTGTGCTCATTCCAAAGAAAGGTGACCCAAAAGAATACACAAATTAGAAAACAATATCATTAATTCCATAATCAAATAAAAAACTAAACCTAGAGAAAACTAGGGAAAAGACGGACAAGGTATTAATGTTGTTGTTGTTAGACACTATCGAGTCAGTTCCAACCCATAGCAACAATTCAACAGCACAACAGTAGGACACATTACACTGTCCTGCACCATCATTACAATTGTTCCTAATCCTAAACCCATTGTTGCAGCCACTGTGCTAATGTATCTCATTGAGGGGCTTCCTCTTTTTTCTGCCCCTCCACTTTACCTAGCATGACATGCCTTCCTTTTCCAGGGATTGGTCTCTCCCAACATGTCCAGAGTGTACATGATGAAATCTTGCCATCCTTGCAAGGAGTACTCTGACCGTACTTCTTCCAAGACATATTGGTTTGTCCTTTTAGCAGTGTGTGGTACTTTCAACATTCTTCTCCAGCACCACAATTCATACACATCGATTCTTCTTCAGTCTTTATCAATAATCTATTTAGAAGCAACAACCAGCTCCTGTATTGAGTCTGCTAGGTTCTGCCAGAAGAGTCACATGGGTAAGAGAGAGTATTTACATGAGAGACTAGCAACAGGGTATTGTAGAAACCTGGATTCTAAGTAATTGGCTTGGAAAGTGAATTTATCTCATCAACAGGCCTCTGAAACTGTCCTTTGAAAATCAGCCTGACAGTTTCATTTAATAGGTATTCAGCACCTCCAGGCAACTCCACTAGACACTGTCACCTTCCACTCCTTCTCAGTGTTTCTTGAAACCAATTTCTGCTGCCTGTTAATAATTATTTCTCTGGAAAAGAGGTGCTTTTCAGAAGTACCAAGAACAAACACTATGCATAAATACACAGTATGTTTTTCTCTTGAAAATGATGGGATTTTCTATTCAACTTGCACAGTAGGGCAGGAGTCAAATCGGTTCTGTAGCAAAGGAGACCTTAATTCTGGGACAGAAAACTTAGAAATATGGGGTTCAACCACAGATCTCAGTTTCCAGTATCATCAGCATTGACATAAGTTGTATAGCAAGAGGATACCTGATAACCAGTTTTCCTGGGTTCACAAACTTCTCTAACAGCACTCTGATGAGACCAAATTATTCATAAAATATCAGAGCTGGAAAGACCTATGTGCTTATTAATAGTTCCATAGGGTATTGAGAGGCACCATTAATTATTTAAAATCATATTGGATTTTAAATCTCCACATCTAAAATATGATAGAAGAATTATTTCCGAGAACAGTTGAAAAAGCACAGACAAATGTGAAAACACTATATTTGTGAAAATATATTCATCAGCTCAACATCTTTGCAAATTGTTAGCATCCCATACAAAGCGAAGTGTAAAATAGAATCAATTAGGTCAATAATTCCATTTACAATGTACTCATCTGAAATTGCCAGATAATTGAAGCTAGAATTCTTTCTTGTTCTGCCTGGAATTATCTCGATAGTTGTCTCAATTATCCACTTCACTTGGTGTGCATGTAGACTCAGACAGCCATGGAGATCATAATCATGACCACTTGACCTTAATCTGATTTCTTCTTTGTAAAATCGTTGTCAGTGCATGCAAATTTAAAGGTAGCTTAGGTAAAGGTAACAGACTGGAATGCAATTTAATGATCTCCAGAAGGAATAGAAAATGTTGAAATAGAGTCTGTGAATCGTGTGTATATGAAATCATTGCGAATGAAGTGATTTCACCTGTCATGAAAATTAGGCATCAGAGATTTGGCTTAACCAAAGTACAAGAGTGCAAGAGGGCTTTGTATGTTCTTTGGTTGAGAAATATTTAATTTATTTACAAATACACTTATTTCTGGAAATAGTCCATAATATATCATGTGGGTTTTCAGCATTACACATGATATATTATGGACTATTTCCAGACAAGAGGTCAGTTGCATCTAGGCAGACAAGCCATTTAAAATAGAAACCATTTAAAGAGGAAACCTCCTCTCCACTCAGAGTTGTGGGTATTTGTGTACAGAATCTTCCCAGGCACAATCCTATATCGTGAGGGTTTTATTGAGCTCTTGTCACAGTAAGCTTGAAAATGTAAGAAAAAACTGAAAAAGCTTAATAATGTTTACATACTTTGAACCTTGGAGAAAAGATGGCAAAGCAGCAATAGCCTGGTATTTGTATATAAACTTTGGAATCCTGTAGAGAAGAGGGCTTTTAAAATGCTTTCTACTTTAAATCTCATTTTGCACCATTTTAAATCAACATTGGTTGATTTTGCTAACTACTACGGAGAGTGTTGTCAGTGTAGTATAGTAGTTGTGTACATGGTCTTTGGAGCCAGATTAGTGGGGTTAAATTTGTAGCTCTGCTACTTACTATGAGATGCTTCAAAGAATTTGAGGGGGACAAATGGAACTAAAATAAAACAAAAAATTTCCACATGCTTTTAAAGTCCTCTCACAGCTTTATACGGTTTTTTTTTAATGACTGTTGCTGGGTCAGGGCTCTAAGTAGTTTGGCAGTTATTCCCATGGTGTGATCTAACACAAGGCAATCAACTCTATGATGGAATCTAACATGGCATAACTCTGTGCACAGATCAGTTCTGTAAGCAGCCAGAAGCTGTGGTGACTCCCAGCCCACTTGAGTAGATCATATCTTTTAGGCCATTGGAAGGCTTCTTTTAAAGCAAACTCCATAGCGAAGCTTACTTCTGGTGGATCTCGACCTTGCATCTGGTTTGTGGACCTCCTCTCATATTGCCGGCTAATCTCAGGAGCCATGAGCAGTCTGCCAACCTTGGATTAATGTGACTCTGCAGCTAACAGCCTGTCATCTATCTTCATGCTTCATTTTCCTGCTTTCTGGTGCGCCAGGCCCTGCAGCTACATTCATCAGGAAATGTCTCTAGCTTACCATCTGACCCATGGACTTCAATCATATTGGACTCACTCAGTTCTATTACTATGTGAGCCATTTCTTGAAAGAAACCTTTTCCTGTGTGTGCACATATTATTTTGCTTCTCTAGAGAATACAACCTAACATAGCCTGTCCTGTGTAAATAGGTTTTCCTAGCTGTAAAATGAAGACAATGACAGTACCTACCTTCAAGGATTATTGTGAAGACTAAATATTTGGAATTGATTAAAATTGTGCCAGCCATAGTGAATACCCCTCTTAGAATTGCCTATTATTATAATTTTATTGTTCCTTGGAGATATATGTGCAGAAATATAGATTGATATCTGAATGTGAACATCAGTACAAGGTCAATATTTTCCTGCCTCCTGGATCCTTGGAATCCAATAGAGAGAAGAGATTTTTTTTTCTCTTAATGTCAAAAACCAAATAAAATAACTTCACTGCTATCAATTATATTCCTATCTATATGGACCCTGAATAGGGGTGCTGAGGCTGTACATCTTTATGGGAGCATATAGTCTCAACTTTGTACCTCAGAGCAGCTGTGGCTATAGCAGCCCGACACTTACCCAACAGCACTACCCCCCAACTCTCTGCTGCACCTTACCTTAGCATTAGAAAACTATCCCCATTCAACCCCTTTTGGAGACCCTTGTACCTACAGCAAATCCACCAAAACTGTGAAGCATTTCAGAGTTTCTCAGATACTCTCCCCTTCCCATAAATCAACACTTTTAAAAGGCAATTGGCAACATGACTTTTTTTATGAAAAAGAAATCATGTGATAAAACAAGCCAACATTTATAGCCTCATTATTTTTTGGTATTTTTTAGTTATTATAAAGAGCATTTTTTCTTTTGTTTTTTAAACATTTTATTAGGGGCTCATACAACTCTTATCAGAGTCCATACATATACATACATCAATTGTATAAAACACATTTGTACATTCTTTGCCCTAATCATTTTCTTTTTTTTTCTCCTCTTTTCTTCTACATTTTATTAGGGACTCATACAACTCTTATCACCATCCATACATATACATACATCAATTGTATAAAGCACATCCATACATTCCCTGCCCCAATCATTCTCAAAGCATTTGCTCCCCCCTAAGCCCTTTGCATCAGGTCCTCTTTTTTCCCCTCCCTCCCCGCTCCCCCCTACCTCATGTGCCCTGGTAATTTATACATTCTTATTTTGCCATATCTTGCCCTATCCAGAGTCTCCCTTCCCCCCTTCTCTGCCGTCCATCTCCCAGGGAGGATGTCACATCATGTGGATCCTTGTAATCAGTTCCCCCTTTCCAACTCACTCACCCCTCACACTCCCAGCATCGCCCCTCACACCCTTGGTCCTGAAGGTATCATTCACCCTGGATTCCCTGTGCCTCCAGCCCCCATATGCACCAGTGTACAGCCTCTGCCCTATCCAGCCCTGCAAGGTAGAATTCGGATCATGGTAGATGGGGGGAGGAAGCATCCAGGATCTGGGGGAAAGCTGTGTTCTTTATCGGTACTACCTCGCACCCTGACTGACCCATCTCCTCTCCTAAACCCCTCTATGAGAAGATCTCCATTAGCCGACACTTGGGCCTTGGGTCTCCACTCTGCACTTCTCCCTTCATTCAATATGGTATATATATATATACACACACACACATATATACATACACATATATATATACACACATATATCTCTTTTTTGCATGATGCCATAAAGAGCATTTTTATAAAGCCCATTTGGAGCTATAAGCTTGCCAAATCAGTGCTTTCCATCTGGAAGGTTGCCGTGGGAAGATGCTATATAATGGTAACTAAAAGTGCAGACTTGGAAGCCAGACTGCTTGTGTTGAAATCCTAGTTCTGTCACTTGCCTGTGTAACTGTGCAAGTTACATTGCCCTAAAACTGTTTAACCTAAACATCTGGAAAAACAAAAAAAGCTAAATGAAACTAAAATCTATGAAGGCTGCAGTGGCAAGGGAAGAATAATTATTTGAAAAAACAAGGATGAAGGATATAAGTGGTCAGACATGTACCTATTTGGAAAAAAATGACCAAACTACACGAAGCATTTTTGTTTTCTTTTTCATGTACCTTTCACCAATGGAAACACTGTAAGAAATATTATTAAAAGTTCTTTCTGCATATTTACAGAGACCCTTTCCTGAAACCAAGAGGTCATATTTCTATATCAAAATAGATGGGAAATACACGTATGGAAAGAGTTTATGACATCTTTTAATATTTAAGCAAAATATATTTGCCCCTCAAAGCAAAAGATCTGATGAGAGATTGGCAGCTGCAACCATGGTATTCAAAATTGCATCAAGAGTTTGACTGGAAAAAAGAGGTATTACATGGGCCTCTAAAAAACAAAGCCATCTGTGTTAGACCAGATTGACTGGAGAAACAAATCCAGGAGCACCCATCTCTGAGTAAAAGAGCGCTTCATGTCAAAGAGCAATTGCATATTTCCCAATTATACATTGAGAAAATGTCCCAGCCCAGTAGATTAAATCCACAAGTCAGATATTAGCCCATAAGTCTGATACTAAGCAAAAAAAAATCCCTCTTGAGACTCATGCTGATCATGAAATAATGCAAAATGCAGGAAAATTACAGGCGTGTGGGTTCAAAATCTTGTGGATCCAGTGGTGGTGGAAGCATCTCTTGGACACACACAGGTCTCAGTATGGTTACACATGGCTTGTCAGCAGGAAGGCAAAAACAGAGAGAGTGACCTTCCTACAGAGAGCTATTTATCTCAGTCACTCTCCAATCAAACTGCTACCCGATTAACAGGCTAAACTCTGCCCATATGTTCCTATGGGAGCCATTTTGGAACCAAAAAAAACTAATTGTCACACCATATGATAGCCAAAATAGAAACGAGTAAATTACAGAGAAGCTAGCTCTATTTCTCTATCTTTTAAAATAATCAATAAAATAAAATTAAGGCAACATGGAAAGAAAGGAAATGGGAAATAGTTATCCAGAAGAGGAGTTATAAAATCTTTTAAAAGTGGTACACCACAGGCACAGAAGTCTGTGAATCCATCTATTTGCCATATAAAAGCAGAAATTACAAGGTATCTTTTCTCCACATTGGAGATATGAACATATTTTCACTATCAAGTTTCATCCCATGTCTGCACTATAAATCGCTTCTGCATTGTTCTGGGAGTTTGTATAATTTGAATGAGCATGTCCTATCAAGAATCATACCAAAAATAAAGGAAACCAGGATAAGCTATTAGGAATGTCAATCTATTTGAAAAACATTTCAGAAGAACAATTCAAATGTGAAGATATTTCTCACCCATTTTCTTGAATGATTGTTATGTGTTGATGTCAAATAGGAAGTCTCTAGGAAAATAAAATGGACCAGAGGAAAAAGAAAGGTTGGGGGGATTAAAAGAAAAATATACATTTTATACTCAGTGTCCTGATCTTTTCATTGCATAATAACATTATTATCTTCTAAATATCAAAGAGCAATGGAAAAATGAAAATAATACTAACAACTTTTCACTAATAAAATATCTCAAAATGTCCAAGAAATGGAAAGGGAGTTCATTTGGAAGAAAGGATAAAACAGCCAAGTGAACAAACATTCGTGAGTATCCTAGAATAGTGCCAAGCACCACTCACTTCAGTCCCCTGTTTGCTTCTTCTTGGATTCAGAAGAGTGATCTGAAGCAAAATCAGACTAGGGAAAAGGCTGCTTTCTCAAAGCAACAGTCACAATCCTTCTTCTGCCTAGACGAGACACCAAAGAGGTAGATTAATAAGTATTGATACAAAATCATAGAAACATTTATTAAACCAAAATGTGAAAATTATTTCTTGATGGATTCTTTAGTATTTATTTTATACTTCTGAAGGCCTTGCTTTCTTTAACCTGTCCCCAAAGAATACTGAATGCTTTGTTCTACACCTTATTAAAATTACAATTTGGGCATCCTTCAGTGATTCAAATCTGTTCCTTTGATATGTTCTTTGAGTTTGATAACAAGCAAATCTGAAGTACTGTATCCTTTGAGAAAATCCGTGAAGATTACCATTGGGCGTGGGGAGAGCAGGGAAAGGCAATATCGCTATCTGAGCTGACTTCTTTCTCTTTAATTTCACTGACCCAGCAGATCTCCTCAGAAGCCATTTTCAAAATTAGACTTTGATCTTTCAATCATATTGGGAAATCCAAATCTTGTCTGGTTATGATTTGTTCCATAATACCTTCCTCATTAGCATCAATTTTGGTTAAACGATGGATGGTAATCACTTCTTTGAATTATTTGATCTTCATGCAGGTTTTTGGCACCTATTAAACTAAAAGTTTATTGAGGACAAAAGTTTGTTTAAATTTCAAAAGACCCGCATGAGGTGAGAGCCCACTCTGCTCCAATCACCTCCACCCCATCCCCCCACCCCCCTCACCCCCCACCCCCCACCCCCCACCCCACAAACACTGCTGAGGACCTGGCCAGTAAGGGTAGGTGAGCTCCTAAGGAAGACAGGTCCATTCAGTTGGGTACTGAGTGAAGGGTGGGTACCCAGTTTGGACCACACCGAATGGCTCATGACAAACAAACGTGAGGTGGCCTCCAAAGGTTGTGCTTCAACCAGTCGCACAAGCCCTCTGTCCGGCTTGTATTTGTTGAAAAAGTATTTGTGGATGAGAAGCCAAAGTGTGTACTCCCAGAGTGTGGAGTGGGGACCCAAAACCCATCTGTAGGCAACTGGACATCCCCTTACAGAAGGGTCCTGAGGAAGAGACGAGCCAGTCAGGGTGCAGTGTAGAAATGATGAAACATACAACTTTCCTCTAGTTCCTAAATGCTTCCTCCCTCCCACTATCATGATCCCAATTGTACCTTACAAATCTGGCTAGACAAGAGGATGTACACTGGTACAGATAGGAACCGGAACCACAGGGAATCCAGGACAGATGATCCCTTCAGGAGGCCAGTGCTGAAAGTGGTGATACTCGGAGGGTGGGGGTGGGGGGTAGAAAAGGTGATATGATTACAAGGATCTGCATACAACCTCCTTCCTTGGGGGCAGACAACAGAAAAGTGGGTGAAGGGAGACATCAGACAGTGTAAGATATGATAAAATAATAATTTGTAGATTATCAAAAGTTCATGAGGAGGGGGAGTGGAGAGGGAGGGGGAAAATGAGGAGCTGATTCCAAGGGCTTAAGTGGAGAGCAAATGTTTTGAGAATGATGAGAGCAACAAATGCACAAATATGCTTTTCACAACTGATGTATGTATGGATTGTGATGAGTTGTACAAGCCCCAATAAAATGATTTTTTAAAAAGAAAATAATGACAGCAACAAATATACAAATGTGCTCGAGACAATGGACAGATGGATGGATTGTGATGAGCTGTATTAGCCCCCAGTAAAATGATTAAAAAATTTTTTTTCAAAAGACCCAAATTTGAGATTCACCAGTAGACCAAGAGCCAGTGAACATAATAAACATATACATGCCCAACAAGAGACCCACAGAACATGTCAATCAAATTCTTGAAAAGATAAATCACAGGATCAGCAATCATAGTAGGAGATTTTGATACACTGCTCTCTGAGAAATATAGAGCAACAGGAAAGAAGCTCAATGAGGATGCTACAGAACTAAACTCTAACATTAGTCGACTCAGACTGATAGAGCCTCCACCCAACTTCAAAGAATTCACATTCTTTTCAAGTTCACATGGCACATGCTGGGACATTTCAAGTTTGAGCAAATTCAAACATATAGAGGTCACGCAGACTTCCTTATCTGACCGCAAAGCTGAAAATCAACAAAAGAAAGATTTTTAACATGGTAAATACTTGAAGGATGAATAACGTACTTCTTCAAAAGGAATGGGTTTTAGCCCAAATTAGAGATGAAATTAGGAAGTTTCTACAAACCAATGATAAAGAAAATACAACATAACAAAATCTATTAGAGATATTAAAGGCAGTTGTGTTAGACTGGGTTGACTGGAAAAACTAATTCATCGATATTCATGCATGTGTAAGAGAGAACTTTATATAAAAGAGAAATTCTATATTGAGAAAATACCCCAGCTCAGTCTAGAACAAGTCCATGAGTCCAATATTAGCCCATTTGTCCAATACCAGCCCATAAATTCCTCTTTGGACTCACATAGCACATACAATGATGCTGAATACAGGAAGATCACAGGCCAATGGTGGAAAGTTTTGTGGATCCAATGGTGATGGAAACATCTCCAAGGCTGTGACTGCTATCAGCGTGGCTCCATGTGGCTTATCAACAGGAATGTGAAGAAATAAGAGTGTCCCACCTCTAGTAAGGAAGAGAAGAAGTTCCCAAAATCATATGGAGAAGGCCACACCCACAAGGAAGCATCATCAGGATGTGTCCTCTTTGACAGGCTAGATTCCACCCCTTCACTCTATCAAGTTGACTTGAGATTATGTTAATACCACAGACCACTCCTTGTCAACTTAATACTTTTACACAACTCTTTAGCTTTACATATTTTAAAAACAAAGCAATAATAGTTATATTTGTGCCTAACAAGAAAAAACTAAAATGCATAAACTCAAAATGTGCCAACCTCATCTAAACAATATTCTATAAGTGAACAAAACAAAAATATTTTATACTCAATAATTGCAGTTAGGTGAACACCTACACCATAATCCCATAACCATATTAGTATATTCTCTCACCTATGAAAGTTTGTAAGCCAGCCACTTCATGCTTCTATCCCCACAATTTTGAATATAAAATTTCTATACTACCCACTATATCAACCCAGTGCTCTGAGGAGACATATATGACTTTTAATGTTAAGAATCTTCATTCCTGTTGGAACCTTGTGAGCCCATATCCATACGCAAAGTTCAATCAGGACAGGCCATCCATAAAGTCAGCAGCAATATGCATCAATTCATAGGCTCAAAAATCTTCTCTTCATCTGTTCAGGTTCTGGTCAACTCAAGGTGAGCTGCTTCATTTAGCCTCACCAGGGTGCCCATTGGCCACCTTGCCTTTCGACCATCAAAATTCTCAACAACTCTATCCCCTTTGGAGTCATGAACTTCAGACCAGCCAACCCACTCTCACATTCTTCTCTAGCCCCTGTCAACCAGGTCCACACATGTCAGGGGCTAGATTCAACCAGTCTTTCTATTGTGTGTTTCTCCCACTTCCATTCAATAAGTGGATCCAAGTACTTACTTAGCAAGCATTTCAGGCTGCCTGCTGACTTCCTTTAACATTCAGCCCTAGAGAGGAGAGTTCCTTTACGGCTCCAGATTTTTTGAGCTTTAGGCACAAGCCACTAGTTCAAAATTCAAGAGCCAAAGAGTTACTTTTTTTCTTCATCCTGTCAACAGACCCCTCAGTCAAGTCTCTTCAAATTCCAAATTCCTGAATATGCAAGACACTGGGTGGGGTTTATCTTTTCAGCGCCTTCTTTGCAGGTATGTCCCACACCCATTTAAAGATCCTATTTAATGACTGAAGTCAAGTAGACTTGCAAACTCTTTATTTTTGCTTCCCAATAATTATTTATATCAACCATTATATCAATAATAGTCAGAAGAAAGCAATATGAACATAGTACAACCAGATTCTAAACTCAATTCTTAAGAGAGTAAAGTTCAATTCCTATCTATCTTATCTTAATACTTATCTCACCTATTCCATTGATACAAAATATGGCCTAAGGGGCCTTTAACTGCATCAAACCCGGAAAGGACTTTTGTCAGCCATTTTGACTTTCTGTCAGCCACTTTGACTAGGCAGCATGATCTCAGAGAAGTTCAAGGGGTGGTTTAGTCCCTAGAGCTCAAAATTTACATTTATCACATTCATTTTTGCCATTTCAAACAGGATTAACTGAAGACAACTTCTAGGAATCAAACTGTCACTTCCCATGTCTCTTCCAGAGAAGAGTTGAGTAAACATTGTGGCCGGATCTGATCTCCAACTTGTCAAAGAAAAACTACCATAAGGCAGAGGTCAAACAAGTGTCCACTCACCACCTGCATTTGTTTTTTTTTTCTTAAAAAAAAAACAACAGTTTTATTGACACTTAATCAACATCTCACACAATTCAATAGTGGAATCACATAAAAAAGATTTGTGTAATCATTACCACAATTAATTCTATAGCATTTTCTCCCCCACCTCCTTTTGTTAAATCACTTTTAAAATTAATTGTATGTGATACTGAGTTTTTCCATCACATATTTCTATAGATATAATTGATTTAGTTACTGTGTATTCCATCCTGTGAGGTCCACATGCAGAGTTGTTTTTGTTGTTTAAAAAGATGATTCCATGGAGTAGGTGGTTGGGCTTACAGAATTCTATCATATCATCTACATCATTTCTCACACCAAGGCCATATTTTCCACTACAGATCCTCCTCCTTTGTTTCTAACTTTCACATTGAAATCACCAATAATGATCAATGCACATGGACTGCAAGTCTGAACAATTTCACACAGCATAAGTTGTAAAAAATCTTTGTATTTTCTTCATCTTTGGCATTAGTGGTTGGTGTGTAAATTTGAATAATAGTTGTAATAACTAGTCTTCCTGTTAGGCATATGTGTATAATCTATCACTGACTGTTGTATTTTGGGATAGATCTGGCAGTGTTCTTTTTGACATTGAATACAATGATGTACCTCTTCAATTTTTAATTTCCAGTATAGTAGAGAACATAAGTAACCAATACCAGTCCATTTTAGTCCATCAATGCTTAGGATATTGGTCTTCAATTATTTCATTTTTCACAACTTTCAATTTTCCTTTCTTTAATTTTCTGGTTAGTGGATGTTTGTAGCTCTTTCTTTTCATTTTGAAGCATGCCACATCAGCAAATGAAAATCCCCAAAGCCTGATTCCATCCACGTTGTTAAGTTTGACTCTACTTTGGGAAGATGGATCTTCTTTAGTCATGTTTTGAGCACCTTCTAACCTGAGGGCCTCATTTTTTCAGTACTACTTATATCAGAGTCTGTTCTGCTATCTGGAAGGTTTTCACTAGGCAAATTTTTTTTCAGAGTAGATCCTCAGGTCCCAATTAACATTTAAGGGTTGGGGGGACGGGTAATTCTGGAGTACAGCATCTTCCTCTGCTCATTAAGTGGCATCATTGGCTTTCCAAAAACAGTTTGAATACTCCTTAAAGTTGATGGGTTCTAGCCATATGTGGCACAGGCATGCCAATGTGCTGTCTCTGGAGGAATCAGAGCCCTTGCTGACTAATCCTCCATGATGGTGACCCCCTGACAGAAAACCTGGCTGGGGGGACTTCGGGATTGTGGAGATACAGGCCCAGGTGGGCAGGGGCCATGATTTGTTTCTTTAGATCCCACTCCCAAGGTACCATGATATGTTAGACCCGGTAGAATAGAGAAACAAATTAATCGACACTCATGTATGTGTAAGAGAGAGCTATATATTAAAAAGCAATGATATATTGAGAAAATATCACAGCCCAGTCCAAATTAAGTCCTCAAGTTCAATATTTGCCCATATGTTTGATACTAGTCCATAAATTCCTCTTAAGACACACAGCACATGCAATGATACTGAATGCAGGAAGAACAAAGGTCAGTGGGTGGAAAGTTTTCCAGATCCAATGGTGGTGGAAGAGTCCCCAGGGCTTGTCAACAGGAATGTGAAGCAGAGAAAGAATGCATCCTGTCTCCAGAAAGGAAGTTTCCAGAATCCTCATGAGAAGACCACACCCACAAGGAAGCACCATCAGGCTATGCCCTGTTTGACAAGCTAGACTCCACCCCTTCATTCTATTTATCAAGTTGATATGAGATTATGTAACAAACACAGCAGTTATAAGAGGATGCTTGATAGTGATAAATGTGCATATTAAGAAGGAAGAGATACTTATAGTGGATATCTTCTCACAAAAACGTTAGCAGTTGGAACAGAGTCAACATAATAATCCTTCTAATAGCAAGAGAAACGAAATTATAAAAATCAGGGCAGAGATAAATGAGTGGGAAAACAAACAAACAAAAGGTGGAGAAAATCAACTCAGTAAAAAACTGGCGCTTCAAAAGGATTAGAAGAAACAACAAAACATTGTAAAATCTAACAAAAGATACGAAGGAGCAGACGTCAATATCAAGATTGAAGGGTGAAATAGGGAAATTACAAGGGAATCCCAATGACATTAAGACTAATTACACAGTACTATAAAGTACTGTACTCCAAGGAATACAACTACTTGGAAGACATGGACAAATACCTGGGAAAACAAACCCTCCCTAGATTATTTCAGATAGACACCAAGAACTTGAACAGTCACATCACGAAAGAAGAAATAGACAAAGTTATCATGGAGCTACCAACTTTTAAAAAAAGCCCTAGCCCAGATGGCTACACAGGAGAATTCTACCAAGCATTCAGTGAAAGCCGACACCAATTCAGTTCAAGTTCTTCCAGAACATAGAAAAGAGAGATCAATTCCCAAACACATTCCACGAAGCTATTATAACACTGATTCCCAAACCACACAAGGATCTAACAAGAATAGAGAACTATAGGCCAACATCTCTAAAGATTATAGATGCTAAACTCCTTAACAAAATCTTGGCCTTTAGAATACAAAAGTATATAAAAAGAAGAATTCATCATGATAAAATGGGATTCATATCAGGGTTGCAGGGATGATTTAACATCTCAAAATCCATCAATATTATCCAACACATTGAGAAGGAAAAGGACAAGACCCACATGATCTTATCAATACACGTGGAAAAAGCATTTGGCAGCAATCAACACCCATTTTTAATTAAGACACTCAAGGAGATAGAACTGGAAGGAAATTACCACAGCATAATTAAAGCCATATAAGAAAATCCAACAACCAGCATTACGATCAATTGAGAAAAGACAAAAACATTCCCAATGAAAAAGGTAGCCATACAAGGAATGCCCCCTTTCCCCATTTTATTCAACATCATCTTAGAAGTTCTGGCTAACAACATAAGGAAATGGAAGGATATCAAAGGTGTACATCTTGGGAAAGAAAAAGTGAAATTATTATTATTTGTAAATGATATGATTTTATATATTGAGCACCCCAAAAGGCTCCACAACAGGAGTATTGGAAGCAATAGAGGAATATGGTAGCGTGGCAGGATATATGATCAACAGCAGAAATCAATTGGATTGCTATATACAATTTATGGCATTACAGAAAAAGAGATCCAGAAGGTAGTACAATTCACAATAGCCAAGCATAAAATGAAATATCTAGGGATATACCTAACCCCCCCCCAAAAAAGGAAAACTACAGAACACTATTAGAAGAAAACAAAAAGGACTCTAACAAACGGAAATATATCCAATACTCATAGATCAGTAGACTCATTATTGTAAAGATGTCAATACTATCTAAGGCACTAAATAGGTTCAATGCAACCCCAATACAAATACCAGCATCATTTTTCAAAGAAATGGAAAAACTGACTACCAACTTCCCATGGAAAGGGAATAAACCCAGAATTGGCAAAAGAACTCCTCAGGAAGAAGAATAAAGTGGGCGGGATTGCATTACCTGACTTTCAAACTGATTATACAGCCACGGTTGTCAAAACAACATGGTAGTGGCGAAATGATAGATAATCTGACCAATGGGTAAGAACAGAAAATCCGGAAATAAAACCAGCAGATTACAGACACGTGATCTTTGATTAGGGCCTTGGAAAAAATCAAATGGGAAGTCAATGTCCTTTTTTACCAAATGTGCTGGAAAAACTAGATATACACCTTCAGAAGAATGAAACAAGACTCTTACCTCACAACATACACAAGGACAAATTCAAGATGGATCACAGACCTCCAGGTAAAACCCAAAACTATCAGGATCATCAATTGGGACATCACTAAGAACCTTAGTGCAGGCGATTCTTGGGCTATCAGCAATAATGATGGACACACACCCAGAGGAAGATAAAATGGGCATGTGGGACATACTGAAAACACAACACCTGTGTGCATTGAAAGATTTCCTCGAGAGAGTAATGAGAAAGCCCACAGACTGGTGAAAACATATTTAGGAATGAGATATCACACAATGGTCTTTTTACTAAAATCTACATATCCCTGAAACATTACAGTAAGAAGGGGAAAAATGAATATCCCATGGAAGAAGTGGTCAAAAGACTTGAACACAGGGTTCACAAAGGAGGAAACCCAAATGGTCAATAAACATATGAGAAATGTTCTTGATCATTAGCTATCTGGGAAATGCAAATCAAAACAATTATGAGATAGCACCTAACACACATAGGATAATCAATTAAAAAAACAGAAATCAATAAGTGTTGAATGGGAAATGGTGAGATAAGAATTCTCATTCACTGCTGATGGTTTATAGATACATGCAGTCACTGTGGAAAGCAATTTGATGATACATAAAACAGATAGCAATTGAGTTACCTTCAACCCAGCAATTCCACTACTGGGAACACACCCACAAGAAATAAGAAACAGGCCATGACCAGACATCTACGCTCCAATGTTCATCGTTGCACAATTCACAAAAGCAAAGGGTTGGAAACAACCTATATTTATATCAGTAGACAAATGGTTTAAAAACTCTGGTATATACACACGATAGAATACTACACATTCCTAAAAAAACAGTGATGAAATGATGTAGCACCTTGTCTGTGGAAAGAGTTGGAGGATATTATGCTGAGCAAAATTAGTCATGCACAAAAGGACTAGTACAATAGGAGTCCATTAAGGTAAGTTCAAACAACAGAACGGGCATACAGGAAAATATATATCACACAATTCCTGGGCTGAGGACCAGATCCTCTGGCAAGAGCCATAGCAAACACAAATATGTCATCAAAAATAAAGAGAAAAAAAGATGCACAGAGTACCTGTGTGGTAAAACATCTCTTCCCCCCGCCCCCTTTTCCATCATATGCCTTTTCGGCCCACAGAGGGGTGGGGGAAGGAAAAATATGGCAGTGGGGGAACAGGACACTAGTCCACCCAAGGGGTGGAAGTATTATTTATGCCTCCAGAGGAAAGTGGGAAAGAGAAAGTACACCTCCTTCTGGTGTGCCCAGCCTTGTGGGCAATGTTCCTGCTCAGAGCAGCTTATTCACAGAGAGCACTGCAGGGCGGGCCTCAGCTCAATACATGAGGTTCTCTCCCTAGATGACAGTGCTATGGAGGACAGCACTGAATATACAGTTTGGGGAGTGTGGCTGGCCATGCAGCTCACGTGGGGGCAAACCAAGAGGGGGGTGCAACAGACCAGTAAAGGTTACAAAGCCACCAAGGAATCTCAAATGTATACTTCTGCCTCTGGGGGCCAGCACTTGGCACCTCATCTGAACTGATTGGGAGATAATCACAAGCAGGCCACGCCCAAAGTCTAAATGTATAACTGGGTGGGGGTAGGGTATTAGACCACCCCATCGTTGACTCAGGAAGAGCAATGGAGCCTTGTAGAAGGTGCATTCCTCAGGCACGAATGTCGAGGACTAAAAGGGTATAAGTGCCTTTAGGTAAGCAGGCCTGGGATATGGCTCCCTGAAAGAAAGGGGAATTAGACTGATAGATTATAGCAGGGCCTGCTCACTATTTAAAAGAGAGATACTCATCTACTCTGGGCCAGGACGGCAGTTAGACTGGGAACTATTGGTATGCACTCGCTCTCTCCCCTTTCCCTTTTGGTGTCTATGGCATGGGAGAGGAGGGGGCAGAGGGAGGGGAGCAGTGAGCAAATAATGGCAGGGATAGGGGAATAGCAAGGGATCCAAAATTTACAGTGGGTAGGGCATAGCATTGCTGGTCTTGCTTGATCAATTGAAATGTATCTGAGAGGAATTACTGAGAGGCACCATAGAAAGACTAAGAAAAGTATATTACTGAGAGAACTTGTATGCAATTGTTCACTATTCAGTAGAGTCGGGTTCAAACAGATTTTTCAATAGTTTTATTGGCCTGTAATTAACATATCATACAATTCAATAGTTCAATCACATCAAGAAGAATTTTGCAATCAGCACAATCATTCTTAGGACATGTTTTTCATTCTTGTACTCCTCATTATTAGCTCCCCTTTTCCACAGTATTGTTTTCCTGGTTTTATTTTCAGAGAGGAATCCAATTGAGTTTTTAGCATTGACTTTGTACCTCACTACTTTCCTGAATTATTCTATTTGTTCCATTAATTTACTTGTTGAGTCTCCGTGAGATTTTCTATGCATAGAATCGTATCATCTGAAAATGGAGGTTGTTTTACTATTGAATCCAAGCTGGATGTCTTTACTCTCCTTTTCTTGTCTTATTGTTCTAGCTAAGACTTGCAAAATAATATTGGATAAGAGTGCTGATAAAAGGTATCTTAGTCTGGTTCTCAGTCATAAAGAGAATGTTTTCACTGTCTTTGCATTAAAGCATACTGTTGACTATTGGTATTTATTATATGCCCTTAATAATTTTGAGGAGTTTTTTTTCTGCTCTGATTTTGTTGGTCATTTACATCAAGAATGAGTGTGATACGTTTTCAAATTCCTTTTCTGGATCAAGTGATGTGGTCAAGTAGTTCTTTTATTTTATTTATGCAGTAAACTGGATGGATTGTTTTTCTAATATCAAACCATCCTAGTATGAGCCTCACTTTGTGATTATGTGTTTTTTGGGTTTTCTTATGTTTTTGCATTCTACTGACTAGAATTTAATTGAGAATTTTTGCAGCAATGTTCATGAGCAAGATTAACCTACAATTCTCAATTTTGGTGATGTCTTTGCCAGGGTTTGGTATCAGGATTGTTCTTGTTTTGTAGAATGAATTCTGGTATTATCCATCCCTTTCTATGTCTGAGGAGAATTGGTGTCAGCTTCCTCTGAATGCTTGGTAGAATTTGCCAGTGAAGACTTCTGAGATCAAACTAACTGTTGTGAGTCTTTTATTTAGTGATCTGTTCAATTTCTTCTTTTCTAATGAGTATATTACATCAGATTGTGTTATTTGGAGTTGGTGGTGTACATTTTATTTTTAGAAATTTGTTCACTTCTAGGTTTTCATATTTGCAAAAGTACAATTCTTCTTTGTAATCTGTTTTACTTTTTACATCAATATGGTCTATTGTGAAAGTGTCCATTCATTTCTTTTTTGTGCTATTTTAGTCTTCTCCTTCTTTTATAGTGTTTTATTTACCAGTGATTTGTCCATTTTAATCGATCCTATCAAAGACGCAAATTCTAGTTCTGTTGATCCTTCCTATTATTTTAATGTTTTGTTTCTTTATGCTTAAATCATTGTTGTCTCATTCCTACCAATCTATGCAAATGTTTTTTTTACTTTTTAATAATTGATGGAAATGTTGGATTACAGTGAGTTGGGTTATTTCTTTTTTTTTTTCATATGTGAATTTAATACTATAAATTGTCCTCCAAACACTACTTTAGTTATGTCCAAAAAATTTGGAAATATTTTGTTGTTATTCTCATTTGATTAAAAAATATATTTATATCATTTTCCCTATTACCTAGTAGCTTTTAAGCAGGGTTTTATTCAATTTCCACATATTTAATTTTCCCCTAATTCTTTTTGTCATTGACTTCTAATTTTATAGTGCTCTTGTCTGGGAAGATGGTTTGCAGTATTTCAATGTTTTCTTTTAATTAATTAAGAGTTGTTTTGAGGTTCAACATATATGGTCTAGTCTAGACAGTGTATTGTGGCACTGTGGGATCCAGTGTTCTGTATACATTTCTAAGGTTAAGTTGGTTGATTTTGTTGTTTAGATCTTCTCTACCTTTGTTGAATCTTTCTAGTTGTTCTGTACATAATTAAAAAGTGTATATTAATTCTCTTCATATTATTGTGGAGTTATTTATTACTATTTTCAATTCAGTTAAGGTTTGACTCATGTATTTTTGAGCTCTGTTATTGGGTGGGAAGAAAGACAAAGCTTTCTACTCCTGTAATGAATTACAGTCTCAGAACCCCATTAGGGCATGTCTACCCTGTCCTATAGATTCTCTATGAGATGGCAATGAACTTTTCATTTTCTTTTGCACTGGGTGCATAGATATTTATTATGGTTATGATCTCTTGTTATACTGAAACTTTGGTCACTATTATAATGTCCTTTTTCTGTTTTTGATCTCTTCTTTTTCTTCCTCTTCCTCCTCTTTCTCTTCTTCCTCCACTTCCTCCACTTCCTCCTCCTCCTCCTCCTTCTTCTTCCTGCCACTTTCTTGGTATATGCTTACCATCCATTAAGTTTAAGCTATTTTTCCCTTTGTGTCTAAGATGTGTTGCCTAGAGACAGCATATCAATGAGTCGTGTTTTGTGATTCATTCTGCTATTCTCTGTCTCTTGACTGATGAATTTAATCTATTTACATTCAGGGTAATTAACAATAGATATTTATTTATTGTTGTCATATTTTTCTGTGTTGTGTATATGTGTGCAGCCAGGTGATGTTGATGACTTCTTTGCTTAATATAGTTCTGTGTACCAATTTATTTTTGTTCACCAAATTTCTTATTCATTTTCTTTTTGCTCTTGCAGGGTTTACTGAGTCCTTATGATTTTATTTTGATAAGAGGTTTAAAATTTTTTCTCTTAGATTAGTCTACAATTTATTATTGTCTCCTCATATTTAAACCAGTCTGTTCCATTTTTAATAACCTTGATGTTTTCTTCTTTTGGGGAAATCTGTCATTCTCATAACTTTTATAGGGGATATAATTTAAGATGTGATATTACTATGCCAAAGGGTATTTTTTGCTGTAAGGTTCCAACTTCATCTCTAAAATTTTTATTAAGGATTTTCATGTGAATGTAGTAGAGTGAAACTATTCAATATAATCTCTCTCCCAACATCTAACAAAACTATAAAAGTTAAGAATATAAAGAAATAACTAAAGGGATTGCCAGGTAAAAGACATGATACCTTCCTGGTACAGGTTCTTCAAGCTGGTAGAAAAGAAACTAGGTTTTGGTCCACTTGTGAGTGAGTATTAAACCAGGTGTACTGTGAAAGAGTACTCTGGGAAGAAGATGAATCTCAGAATCTTAATAAATTTCATGAAGATTAATAATAAAACATGCCTTCTCTTAATTAAAAGTGCTAGAAACTAAGGTTGTGGATGTGTGAATGTTATAATTAAAAACAAACAAACAATGGTTAGAAGAAGACCTGAACTATCTTCATTGGTTTTTATGTTTCTGATTTTTCTGACACAATTTTATTGGAAGCTAATACAGATATCATATTGTTCCATAGTTCAACCACATCAAGCAGTATTTTAACATTGCTAGCACAATCAGTTTCAAAACATTCTTCTTAAACTCCTTGACTTCAGCTCCCCTTTAATACCCCCTTCCCTCACTGTAATCTCTAGGAACCCTTATTCTAATTGCTGCTTCTATAGGTTCATCAATCCTGGGTTTCATATACTGAAAAACAGAAAAACAACAAAATTCGAGGGTTGCCGCCAATGAAAAAATACATCCAAGATAATCCCCAATATAAAAACAAATAGGTTCTGCTCACAGGTATTGTTACGTGACTCCTGCCTTTCAAGTGGAGATAGGTTCATCTTAATTTCTACCTAAAACAACAAATGTTTGTCAATTCATCATGCATTCTAACAGGATTGCAAAACTGAAATAGATGGAGATCATAGAATGGGAAGCCTCAACAAAATGGCTAAAGCACATTGTAGGATCCAAAGAATCTACTTATAGATCACATGGTTGCAGGCCTGGATCCTGCATCTGACTCATCAATCCTTGATTCTTTGAACATAAACCAATGCCTTGTCATATTTCCTGCTATCTAACCCGCCAACCTTGACCAGCTACCAGCCTGTAGTCTTCCTGCTGATCTTGGGTTCACTACACCCCACAACTATGAGTCAGGAGAAGCCTTCAGCCTACCATTTGACCCATGGACTTGGAAGCTTCCAGGACTTGACTTGTCTGTAGCTACAATTTTGAGAGTGCTGTTTGTTTCCATGTATGAGACCTACCTCTCTCTACCCGCCAAGAAGGTGGTGCTGACGGTTTTCAGGGAAAACAATGGCACAAAATCTTGTAAGTTATGAAAATAAGAATGAATATCTGAAGCCAAGATATAGAAGCTCAAAATATTCCCTTCCTTCCCTTGAAAATTTTCTCCCTCACCACCCCACCCCCTAATCTGATTCTCACTATTACTCCCTAGAATTCTACAATTTTGTAGACCAGTTTGGTGAGAGATAAGTTCAATGCATTTGTGTCTATGTGATGTAATGTAATGTAATGTAATGTGACTGAATGGCTTCCTGAAGGTCTCAGAGCTGGATATGGGAATTGTAGGACATTGAGTCTATGATGCTTTTCTAACTTTCTTCCCCAAAAGGAAATTAGTAATTTAAATAATGTTATAGATAAATGTCTGAAAATAAAAATAATCTGATAAAAACAAACCAAAAATCACAGAAAATGTTGAAAGCCAGATCAAGTGACAAGGGTCTAACCATTCAAGTAAGGTTTATCATTTTGATCTCCTATAGTCATCTCTCCCATGTACCCTGTTGGTAACCAGTTTCTTCCCATCCCTCTATTCTGCATAGAGGGAAATTACTGAAGGCTCACTTTTTATATGTATATCTTACAAATGTTTCCTGGGCTTCTACTGTCATCCATAGCCCTCTGCAAACCAGAATCTCATAATTTGGGTTCTGATACTATTCCCTGCTTCTGCTTTGGGTTATATGATTCACAATCCTTGGGTCATGGATGTTGGTGTGCTTCTTGCATGTGGACTTAGTTGACATCTCACTTAGATGGCTGCTTGTTTGGAAACAAGCCTTTAAGACTCCAGATGCTATTTTATCTGATAGCCTGGCACCATCCAATTTCTTCATCATACTTTGCTATGGCATCCATATCTTCTGTGTTCCTTTCATGAGAGCAAGTATCAAGCATTTAATAACTAAGTGTTCTTAAATGCAGGTAGGATTTAGTGCAAGCCCAAAATCTATTCTTTGATCTATGTTTCTTTTTCATCTACCTTTGTCTTCCATTAGAGATATCCTTGCTAATTTATGGTAGAGAGTCTTATCAATCATTTCCTGGGGGCATAAAGCTGTTAATACTGTCATTAATTTTCCCCTGGTGCTAATTTTTTAAAACACAGTTGAGAGAGAGGTTGGCCCAATGTAGGCTAGCTCCATATTTCAATACCTGAATAATTCACTTGTACAGAATAAATCTTTTCATTGATGTATGGTATTTGCACAAACAATGGGAGTTGGTTGTCAGGGAAATTTTACAATAATATTCAATGACAGGCTTGCCTTCATACAGCATATAGGGAACTGATGTAGTAAATCAATGATTGCCTCCAGACAGTTAAATACTCTTGGTATAGTTGCTGTCTGCTTCTTTAAACACCATGAATGTTCAGTCTTAATCCTCAGGCTACAAGTGTGTTTGACATACAGTCCAGTTCACCTTGTGGAGTTTCTATATCAGATCTCTCTGGTGCAGCCTTTGGAGCTTGCTGTGTGCCTCAAGATCCAGGATTCAATGTCACAGTGTTCTATGGCATTTGGCCTGTGTCCCCAGGATGTGGCCAAAAACCCAGGCCAATATGGCTTATTCCATGCATATTACCAGGGCCCTTAGAAGTATGTTTAGTCATTTCCTCCCACTTTGAAGTTAGTCAGCACCGTTTATCTTCAACTATTCATATACTTGCGTTTCCCCAGATGTGTCTGCTCCCTTTCCCCTCACCTGACTTGACTTTCTCATCAGTATCTCTCATCTCTCTGATAGGAATGTCTACCTGCCCAGGAGGACCTTGTCATAACTTTGTAAGGCAGCCACTCAGTAGTCAACACCCACTCCCCATCCACTGACAATCTGATCCCAGCTGATATGAGGAGCTCTCTGCCAAAGTGATCTTCAAAATCTGACCTACAGAAGACGGTGAATGGTCCATTGACAGCTGTCAGACTATCAGGCTATCTGCCCACCTTGTCCAGCAGACAACTGGATGCCCTGCAAGCCTGAGCTTGTACCTGTCCTGTTGCTTGTCCCTAAAGCAGTGGACTCATACAATATTTATCTTTTTGAGATGGACTAATTTCACTCAACATAACGTTTTCCAGATCCCTTCATGTGAAGAGGTGTTTCATGGTTTCATCGCTGATTTTTACGGATGTATAGTATTCCATTGTGTGTATATGCCAGAGCTTTTTTAATCCAATCTTCTACTGCTGGGAATTTAGGCTGTTTCCAATTTCTTGTTATTGTGAACTGTGCTGCAATGAACAGGGGGAAGCATAATCTATTTTTGATCTGTTTCTTATTTCTTTGTGGGTATATACCCTGTAATGTGCTTACTGAATCATGTGGTATTACCATCTGTTTTAGGAATTTCCATATCACTTTTCACAGTAGTTATACATATTTACAAGCCCACCAGTAATGTTACCATCTCTCTACACCCTGTGTAGCATTTGTTGCTCTTAGTTAGTTTTTTTTAATTGGGCTACAGTTATGGGTGTTAGATGGCATCTCATGGTTACTGTGACTTGCATTTCCCTGATGTCTAGTGAATGAGAGCATTTCCTAATGTGTTAACCATTCAGGTATCATCCTTTGTGAATCAGCTGTGCAGGTCCTTTGCCCACCTTCTCAGAGTTTTTTTTTTTTTTCTTGTTATAGGCTTGTTGTATACTGTACATTTTAGTAATCGGTCCTTTATCCATAATGTCATTGCTAAACATCTTTTCCCAATCTGTGGGCTCTTGTTTCACAGTTTTAAAGAAATATTTTGATATACACAAGTGTTTTGTTTTTCATAGGTCCTATTCATCTATTTTGTCTTCCATGTGTGCTTCCTTGTTATATCTGGTATCCCATGTATGTCCTGCTCTAGGGCACTTAGATTTGTCTCAATTTTCTCATTGATGATTCTGATAGTTTGGGTTTTACTTTTATGTCTTTGATCCACCTTATATTTGTTCTTGCAAATGGGGTGAGATGTGTGTTTTGTTTCATTCTTCTGCAGATAGATAACCAGTTTTTAAAGCACCATTTATTGAAGGGGGAATCTCCTTTCCATTTAATGTTTATTGAGCCTTTGTCCAACATTATTTGTGTGTATGTGGATGTTTTCATTTCTGCTTTATGTCCTGCTCCATTCTTTCTATGCATCTATCTTTATAACACTACCAGGCGGTTTTGACGACTGTGGCTATGGAATAGTTTTGAAGGTCTGGTAGTGCAGGATGACCCATTTTGTTCTTTTATTTTTTAGGAGTTCTTTGTTTATTCTGGGCTGTTTCCAACTCCATATGAAGTTGCTAATTAGTTTGCAGGAATGTAGATTGTGTGTGTGTGTGTTTGTGAACATTTCCATTATAATCATGTGGTTAAACGGAAATAAAAATAATATCTAGTATGTTCATTATCTCTAAGCATTTTACCCATACTTCTAATAACTATAAGTAGTTTGACACCTTGTTTCAAATTTCTCCAAGTTATATCATTAAAATCACAAAAGAAGCAATATTGTTGAGCTAAAAATACCTGTGAATGGTACACTAAACATTTCTAGTAGATCTTACTGGAGTCCTAGTTAGTCAATGGTTAAGTGTTCAGCAGCCAATGGAAAGGTTGGTGCTTGGAGTTCACCTAGTCAATATGTGGGGAGAAAATCCTGATCATCTGCTCCTGTAACCACGAAAGCTTAGCAAACCCTAAGAGCAGTTGTACTCTGTCATACAGGGTTAACATAAGTAGGAGGCCACTCTACAGTACCCAACAAAAATAACAAAGGAATAATGTCCATACATCTTTAAACAAGTTTTTTGTGCTTTAGTTGAAGGTTTACTGAGCAAATCATCAGTCTTCCATTCAACAATTTATACATGTTTTGTTAAGTTCATCTGTTTCAAATTCTTCAATATGCCATCAATTATCCCACTTTCTCCCAGTGCTTAGTGTTTCCATTTCTACCTTTTCATCTTAACTGGTTGAGGTGAGTTAAGTTTCAGAACTGAAGGGGCACTTACGGGCCATAGTTTTGAGGGTCCCAGCAGTGTCCATCCTACCCATAAATTTTGGCTTTTTCATGATTTTGAGTTCTATATTTTCTCCCATTCTATCCAGAACCTTCTAATTTTATTCTTTCAGAGAAATTGGTATTGTTAGTCAGGCACGATCTAATTCTCCTGCTCTCGGGGTTGTGGAAACAGATTTTTTTTATGGTCCATTGGTCAATTGTACTATTTGTTTCCTGGTATTTAAATTATTTTTTTACCACTATTTTTTGCACTGGATGAAGCAGGACCAATATTTTCACTTTAGAGGGCTGCTCAAAAACTTTTAGATCTGTCACTATTCACTATACTTGGATGTAGAATACCATCTTCTTGAAGTATATCATGCAAATTGATATTAGTGTCCCCCAAGAATATTTCCCTGAGGTCTAACAAGTCATTCCCTCGGGGCATTCGCTTATGTCCACAAAGTTTCCATAATTTTGTCCTCTGTATCCTCTACCACATTCATGGATGTATTTGTAGAATAGTTAACTACACTTATACAAATATCCTCTATCAAGTATGTATATATATTCTGAGGTATACTCCAACTCTCCCTTCCATACCTGTTCATTTTGTATGTCTATAGATGCATCTACTCATAGATCACCCTACTGTCTCCAAAATTACAAAGGGAAATATCAGGAAGGAAACTTTGGCCATACAATTGAGTCAATAGACATATATCTAAATTTTTGGTGACAAAATATTTTTATTAAAATTAAATTGGTGAATAACCTGAAAGATGATGACATTAGCAAATCAACACTAATCCCCCAATGTTATTATAAAAAAATAAAATAACAAAAATATCAGAACACTAAGCTTTGCAAATCTATAAAAATAATTGGAGAGTAGTAGCTATTAGACAAATGCTGTATTAAGAAAAATACAGTTTTCATGCTAAGAAATATTTCTCCTCCTGTGGTCCCTATTCTTTTCCCATTTTATGGCAATGGCAGCTGTAGTCATGGATGACCATAGTGTCAACTATATCAGTTATGTACAAGAGTTTATGGTGCCAAACAAGGGACTCCACTTTGTCTCAGATATGCAAAACAGACTTTGTCTATCTTGATGGGCCTTTGTGTATGTCTGTTCTGAGTTGTCTGTGGGATGGCGGGGTTTAAAGAGAGATTATCCTCCTTATCTAGTCTGCTTGCAGTTCTCCTATGGTTTATGGGCTTAAATAAAGGAATTGTTACAAACTGTAAACTTCTAAAGATCAAAGGAGAAATGTCCATGTGTGTTTCTTGAAGAGTTTACTTTTTCAAAAGTAACACACACACACACACACACACACACACACACACACACACGGGCATTTAAAGGAGCCAAGAGCAAAATGCATGTGCATCAAATACCCAATAATACTTTATGCCTCCTCTTCAATTTGATCTATGCTTCTAGGGCTGGTTGATTATCACAAAGCATAGTCTGAAGTTACAAATGTTGGAAAATGTTGTCTTTCTATTCATTTCCTTTTTTGGTTTCAAGTGGTGTATAAGAAAATATCTTGGAATACGGGCTGGGCTGGGTACAGCCTGGGATGAGACTTCAGTATCCATCAATGTCCAGGAGTATAGCCATTACACAAAGAGTTTTTAAAAAAAAGCTACCGAACAAGCAGACTACTAACACCATCTGCAGTAAATAAATAAGAGGAGGCTTCAAAAACATTCTTAGAAAACTGTAATTGGAAGATAATGGAAATTTACATAAACTTTTAGAAGTCCTCTGTTTTTCCCAAACATGGAGAAAGACAAGTACCTGAGATTCATAATTAACCCACTATATTATCAGTTTCTGCAAGTGGAAATCACAAAGCTTTGAAAAACGCATAGGAAGGGTGGCTCACTCAAAAGAATAAAATAAAGAAATGAAACCTGTCACTTTGGATGCCTAAAGAAGGGACCCAATCCAAACCAAAAACCAAACTCAATCCCATATAGTCAATTCTGACTCATAGTCATTTACCCTATAGGGCAGGGTAGAATTGCCCTCATGGGGTTCCTATACTGTAAATCAGGGATTCTCAAACTTTCTAAACAAGAGGCCAGTTCACTGTCCCTCAGACCCATTGGAGGGCCGGACTATAGTTTTAAAAAATATATGAACAAATTCCTATGCACACTGCACATATCTTATTTTGAAGTAAAAAAAATGGGCAAAAACACCCGGCGGGGTGGAAAAACATCCTAGGCAGGCCACATGTGGCCCACAGGCCATAGTTTGAGGACGCCTGCTGTAAATCATTGCTTGATTAGAAAGCCTCATATTTCACCCACAGAGAAGGGGTAGCCTTTGCGCTTAGCAACTGAATGCAGGAGTGGCTGAGTAGTGTTGGAACAGTTGAAACAAAGCAAAAACATAAACGAATAGCAAGATCTATCTAACACACACACACACACACACATCTAAGCCAGAACTACTAGCTGCTTTATTTGTCGTAGTCACCATTGTATATTTGCCAATGACCCACCCAGGGTATGTACAGTAGTAGTGCATTCTCAGATGCATGCACAAGCACAGGAGTTGGTGACTATAGAAGGGTGAGTTAGTTATGACTCCACCCTTGCTGTCCTATGTTTCTCAGGTTTTGGTTGATTGAAACAACAAATATATTAAGAGAGTGGGATATAGTAAAACATCATAACGCTAGAACTGGCCTCTTCTCCAGGTCACCTTTATGATCACCTCTGTGGTGACCACCACCTTAGTGGTCATTGGGTTTGGGCCCCAGGGATGAGTCTGCCTTTCTGTGTCTATATTACCTGCTCATCACACCAAAACCCAAGGAAGAGGAGAACATAAGGAACAGACCTATAGATACAGAGCTGCTTTCATTTCAGAATAATGGTATGATTTGGAACCTTCTATGGAACTGTGTGTCTGAGATTGGTCCAAATGGTAGATAGAAGCCTCCATCTCGGTACATCCTAGCAAGAACCTGTGGCTATGGGTATCTTCCAGGTTCCACAATTCGATGGGCAACTAAATGTGATTCAAACACCCTTCTGTTGCCTTTCTGTGTTGTCAGCAGTCAGCCCATCAGTTTACTCCATTTTGAGAATGAACATACTACCCTGGTTTTGTGGAGGGATATGTACAAAGGTCCTTTAAGTGGACTAGTTTGAATCCTATTGAGTTAGTTTATTGAGTCAACTTGGCAGATAAACACATGTGGGGTTAATTGAAGGGCAGTGGGATAAATGGCTCAGTGAGTCTTGCCTTTCAAGTTCTTGGATCTCTTGCTTTCTGATAGTTGGACCAGGGTGCAGCTGCCTTAGCCAGTTCCCTGCTTTAGCTGGCAAGACTTACTTCCTGCAAGACATCCCTGAGAAGAAGCCACATGGACCTACCCCGATACAGCCCTGGGTGCTAGAGCAGCCATGTAGATAACCCTGCTAGTGCAGAGATGCTTACACATTCACTGACTCAGCTTTCCTCCTGCAGTCGGCATCATTGTGTGTGTGTGTTTTGTGAGATGCAGGAGGACGTTGTGGATTGGTGTTGGATATATGGGTTAATGTTGGACTTGTGGGCTTGGGCAGCACTGGGTTGGGATGTTTTCTTGATGCACACATACCCTTTATATAAAACTCTCTCTTATACATGAGTTTCTATGGATTTGTTTCTCTAAAGTACTCAAACTAATACATTATAGCACCTTGGGAGTGAGTTACTGGAGAAACAAATCATAAGTATATGTTTGTTTGGCCTCTCACTCATAGTTTTTCTTCTTTGTCTAGTCATAGGTCAAATAAAGCCACTCTGTTTACTCAGTAGTTTTCTGCGGGGAAATATGGGAAGTAGGAAAATAGAAAATTTATAAGCCCACTTTCTTTCAGCCACTAAAATTTGATCTTTAGATGGATTTAGGCCATGTCTGAAAAGAAAGCTTTGAAAAATATGTGCCCCACCCAGTGCTTTGGTGTACTCAGGAGCCAGTATTCTTTGTCAAAAGCTGGAAAAAAATCTGGAACCATGGAGAAAACTCTTCTCTGGGAGTGAATGTTCAAGGGAACGTGAGAGCAGGCTGAAGTGCTTGCTAGGTGACCACCTGGATCTAATTGTTGAGTGGAAATGGGAGAAATGCAGCAATAAAGAGATGAGTTGAATTTGGCTACTGACGCCTGTGGACTTGGTTCACAGGAAAAAGAGGATAAGACAAGAGCGGGCTAACTGGTCTAAGGTTCTGACCCAGCACTAGGGGACTAGACGCGTTGTGTATTGGTGAGAGCCCATGATCTAAAGGCAAGGTGACCAATGGGCACCCTGAGGATGCTGAGTGAGGCAGCCCACATTGAGTTGACCAGAACCCAACCAGCTGGAGATTTTTGAGCCTGTGAACTGGTGCATATTGTTGCTGACTTTATGGATGACCTGTCTGGATTTGACTTTGCTTATGGATGCAGGCTTCACAAGGTTCCAACTGTAATGAAGACTCTTCATGTCGAAAAATATGATTGTCTTCTCAGAGAACTGGGTTGATGTAAGTGGGCAGTATATAAATTGGATACCCAAAACTGGGGGATAAAGGCATGAAGTGGTTGGTTGGCTTACAAACTTTCATAGGTCGGGGGGAAAATTCACAGGATTATAGGGTTAAGGTATAGGTGTTAATTGCAATCTTGAGCCTATAGAATTATGGACAGGTGCCAAGTTGGCAAGCGGTGGATTGAGTTACTTTATTGTGCCAACCTGACCAATAAACACATGTGGGGTTAATTGAAGGGTGGAGGGATAAATGGCTCAGTGGGCCTCGCCTTTCGAGTTCTCGGATCTCTTGCTTTCTGATGGTCGGACCAGGGGCAGCTACCTTAGCCAGTTCCTGCTTCACTTGGCAAGGCTCACTTCCTGCAAGACATCTCTGAGTAAAAGCCACATGGACCTACTCCGATGCAGCCCTGGGTGCTGGAGCAGCCGTGTGGAGACCCCTGCTAGTGCTGAGACAATTACCCATTCACTGACTCGGCTTTCCTCCTGCAGTCGGGACCATTGCGTCTGTTTTGTGAGATGTAGGAGGACTTTGTGGATTGGTGTTGGACATATGGGTTAGTGGGTTAATGTTGGACTTGTGGACTCGGGCAGCACCGGTTTGGGATATTTTCTTGATGCGCACATACCCTTTATATAAAACTCTCTCTTATACACGCGTTGCTGTGGATTTGTTTCTCTAAAGAAACAACAGGTCAGATAGCTTCTGAAATCTCCCAAAAATGCAAATGTTTGGAAGGCAGCTGCTGCAGTAACTGGCAAAAGTTCCAGCCAAGAAGGTGGCTGCTGCCAGCAAGAGGGCTGCTTCCCAGAAAGAGAAGGCTCATGCTCAACACGAAAAGGCTCCTGTCCAGAAAAAAAAGAAAGCTGTAGGCCTGAAGCCTATGCCTCCAAAAGCTCCGAAAGGTCAGAAAACTCCAGTCCAGAAAACACCTGGCCTGAAGGCAACTGGCAAGAAAGCATAAAACATTGTTACAAAAAATAATAAAGTTTCTATTTGCCAAGTTGGGGGGGTGGGGGAAAGAAATGTCACAGTGATTTTTTTTTCTTTTTAGTATTCCAAATGGATAACCTTGATAGATTTTCTCGGAAGACATGGAGAAATCATGTGAGCTTTTTAGGAAGAAGTTTAAAGAAAATTTACAACTGCATTAAAGAGAAATAAGCCAGAAGAGTTGTATTGGCACTTTTTCCCCTTCAAGAATAGTAAGGGCTGCCCTATGTGAATTTCATTTGGTAAGCCTTGCCCCATTCTCCCTACCATCCGAATCTTGCACCATCAGACTTTTTTGTTTTGTTCAGTGACCTAAAAGATAATTGAGAACAAATGCATTTTGAGTTTTTCACGGATACCCAATCTCCTGTTTTGATTAGCAGATATTAAAGAAAACAAAATCCTTTGGGGAGAAGAGTTGGAGAACTGTAAACACTGTCTTCAGAAATGTATAGATCTAGATGGAGAATACGTTGAAGCAATAGCTTCATGTTTGGGTGTTTTTGTTTAATAAAGTTTTTATGATTTTTCAGAAATACTTTTTTAATTTCTGCTTATGTGTATATAGACAACAGATAGATGATAGATAGGTAGATAGATAGATAAACTCCTAACAGCCCTCTAATTTTAAGTAGAGTAGCTTACACAGATATTAGTCTAGATGTTGATTTCAATATGATCAATATAATAAAGCCCAGGAAATAGCACCCAAGTCACCAAGTCAATTGTGACTCATAGTGATCTGATAGAGGATTTCTGGATACTATTTCCTGGAATAGATGGCCTCATCTTTCTCACATGGAGCCACTGGTGGGTTTCAGTCTCGTTCTTAGCAGTTCAATGCTTACTGCAGAGCACCACCAGGGCTTCCTAGGCATGATAAAGTGCAAGAAAACCAAGTTGTCCAGTATCTATACATCCTCTCCAGCATTTGTTATTCTCTGGGTTTTTTTCTTGTTTGTTTGCTTACAGAGCTTTATGAATATCATAAAATGCAAGTAAGCCAAGTTATCAGTAATATCTACATCCTCTCCAGCATTTGGACTTTTGTCCTGGGGGGTTTATTATTTTTTTATTTGCTTACTGTCATTATCAATGTAAGGTAGTATCTCATCTTTGTTTTTAATTGCATCTTGTGGATGGCTAGTGATCCTGAGCATTTCTTCATGTTTGTTGGCCAATTGGATATAATCTATGGTGAACTGTCTATCCATTTCCTTTACCCACTTTCTAACGGGATTATTTGTCTTTTTCTTACTGAGTTATTGAAGTTTTCTATAGATTATAAACATTAATTCCTGTTCCACTTTATGGGTTCTCTTTTTACTCTTGATGAAGTATTTTGATGCACGTACATATCTTATTTTTGATAGGTCCCAGTCATCCATTTCTCTTCCACTGTATGTTTCCTTTATTATCTTTGATAGTGTATTTTTACCCTACAACAGGGCCTTTAAATTTGTCCCTATTTTCTCATTGGTGGTCCTTATATTTCTGGAATTTACATTTAGGTTTTGGATCATCTCAAATTTATTTTTACATAGAGTGATGTATAGATCCCGTTTTATACTTATACTGATAGAATCAAATTTCGTCAGCACCGTTTGTTGCAGGTACTACTTCTTCCTCATTTAATGTAAAACCGAATGAAATTTGAAACACAGTGTTTTGTAGTTGATTAAATACAATTGGCATACAAGTTTGATTCCTGTTGTTTAAACCACCCTCAACATTGTCATCCATTCTATCTATTAACTTCCTAAATACGTTTCCAACTTCTGATCTTATTGATTTTTTCCATATTTTTATTTTCTTGTTCATTTATTCCTACCATAATCTTTTTTTGTCTATTTTCGTCTACTAACTGAGGGTTTCTTTTGTCGATCTTTCCCAGTTGTAGTTGATGTGTTAGGTGTTCATTTAAATTCTGTCTGCCTTTTTGATGTGTGAAGTTATTACTATAAATTCCCTTTGAGGATTGTTTTTTCCTTGTTTCCAAAATTCTAAAATATTTTTGTTATCATTTTTTCCATGGGACTTTTTGAGTGTTATTTATTTCTTCAATAATCCAGTGATGTTTAGGTAAAGTGTTGTTCAATTTCCATGAATTTGATTGTTGGAGTTGATTGTTCTATGGGTGATTTCTAGTTTTATGGCATTGTGATTTGAAAAGATGATTTATATTATTTTGATGTTCTTGAATTTATTCATGCTTGTTTTATTATTTAAAATATGATCTATTCTGGAGTAGGTACTGTGAGCACTAGAACAAAAAGTGAAATGAGTTTTTGTTTGGTGACATGTTCTTTATATGTCTAAGAGATTACATTTATTGTGTCATTTAATTTTCTTATATCTTTGTTGATTTTCTTTCTAGTTGATTGATCTTTGTTCAAAAGAGATGTATGGACACCTATTAGTATTATACTGTGCTCTAGTTATCTCTTCATTTTTTCTAAGAATTTGATTAACGTATTCTGATGGTTTTTCATTAGTGAAAATATATTAATTATGGCTTTGGCTTCTTGTTCAATTAAAATTCTCATACTTATATAGTGACCTTCCTTGTCTCTAATTATGTCATTTTCTTTGAAGCTTATTTTGTCAGAGATTAATATTACCACCCTTCTTTCTTTTGATTGCCTTTGGCTTGATGTATTTTTTCCATCCTTTGATCTTTAGCCTTTGTTTGGCTATTTATCTAAGGTGCATTTCTTGTCAGGAGCATATTAAATGTTAATGGTTAAAAAAAAATCTATTCTATTCGTCTTTGTCTTTTAACTGGCGAATTCAGTCCATTTACATGCAGAGTTGTTTTGATAAATTTGGTTTTGTTGGTGCCATTTTATTGTATGTTTTTTATGGTGTTAACTATTTCCAATTTTCATGATAAATTTTTGTGTCTTGTTCATTTTGCTTATTGTCTTGTTAATATACTATTTCCTTTTTATGTCTTTATCTGATTACTTGACTGAATTATATGATTTTCTTATTTTTTGCTTTGTTGGGTTTTTAAATTTTTTATTGAGTTTTTTTGGGGTTTTTTTTTTGTGTGAATTTCTTTCCAAGTTCAAAACAGTCTGTTGTTTTTGCAAATGATTCAATATCTTCTGTGTTTCACTCCTCATTCATCTACTCTTTTCCCTATGAATTAAAAAAACCTTCATTGAAGAATGATATCTATTGTTCTTTGTTTTAATTTATCTAGAAATAAAATATTAAGGATGGTTAAGCATCATGGAGGCCTGTGTAGAAGCATCAAGAAGAGAAAGAGAATATAGTGTGAGAGGATCAGTACATAATTCACTGTACCTGGCACCTGCAGTGTGCAATCTAGTGTATAAAAAGGATTCTCAAGTGAAAAGTTTTCAAAAAATCATGAATGGCTATGTATGCTACTCTGAGGAGTTTTTACTGTGTTCTGTAGGCTATTAGAAAGGTACTGGTGAGTTGGAAATAAGATACTTCAGTTATGAGATTACATACACCACTTGGACTGCTATTTTATGAGCTGGTGGAAAATACAGAAAACCAGAGATAGGAAAACTAGTTAGGAGAATATCTTAGAAGTTCAAGAAAGAAATACAAACCAGGAATGTCAAAATTTTTAACACAGACAATGACAGTGATATGGAAAAGTGGGGAAAACATAAATGATAATACAAAAGTGAAGGTAATAAGATTTGTCATTTAATTAGACATCAGAGATGAGGACAACTTCATTATCAGGAAATGACTCATCCTACCAAGCATACTAATGTCAAGTCTTGTTCTTTTGTGCACTCATCATCTTTACTTTCCTCTCATTTGAACTACTCCTACACTCATTCACTAGGATGCGCATAACTTTCTTGACTTTCTGGCACATTTTTCTATTTTGAATTCCAAAACCTGAGTAAAATTAGCGAATTTCTTTTTATGCTCTTGTTTAGAAATGATAAATACAAAAACTGAGTCAATTGCAAAATCCCTTTGACTCAATCCTATGCACTTCACATGCATTTCGCTAATTTTTTACTTTCCATTTAATTCCCTTTAATCATTGTTCTGTTCAGTTCCTCTTCTCCAATTTCACATCTCTATTTTCAAATTATATCACTGAGAAAAGCAAGACCACCAGATATAACCCTCCTGACTTCCTTCCTCTGTATTGCAAAGCTTTGAAGACTTATTATTTCTATATCTAAAGCAAAAATTTCTTTTTCCTTTGCCAATGCTATAGTTTCTAGCTGTGTGATAGATTCCATATCTATACTCTTTTATAGTTCAATGTTTTTAAAAGTTTATATACATAGAACTCATCTGGTATCCTGTTAAAATTCAAACAAGTGAAAACAAAGAGGTAGGAACATTAGTTAGAAAATATGATCTTGTTACTTGTGTGTAGAAAATTTGCTGCACAAGATTTGCCCACACACAATACAGCTCTTTAAAATGTTGCCAACACAGCTCTTTTAAAAGTGTTGAAGAGTGAGGTCTAAGTTGGCCCGGAACCAATCCATGATATTTTCAATTGGCTCGTATTGGATAAGAATTGATGCCTTTAAATTATGGAGTTGATGAAGACTACTGGAAGTACCATAGACTGACAAAGGAAAAACTAATCTGTCTTGGAAGAAGTACAACTAGGATGTCCCTTAAAGGCAATAATGTATGTTTTACATAATACAAGGAAGAACTTGTCTCTCAAAAAACATGCTGGGATTGGTAAAGTAGAGGCTCCGTGAAAAGAGGAGACCCTTAATGAGGTGGATTGTCACAGTAGCTCCAACAACTATTGTGAGGATGGTGCAGAACCAAGCAGTGTCTCAGTCTGTTGCACTCAGCATTCCCAAGAGCTGGAATCAGCTTGATGGAACATAACAACAACCACACTTGTTGACTATTTCATTACCCAATGTTTTGAATTTACAACAATTTTTAAATCTCACCATCCATCTAAATTGTACATAAATAACACATGACTGATGGTAACGCATGCTGAACTTCAAAAAAAGAATAATGCTGGATTTTTTAGTAAGGTTATGAGCCAGCATAGCTGGGCCATGATTCTCAGTGTTTTGGCAGTTACATAATGATGTCATTTGACAACTATGCTCTATTTTGTGATCTGATGTAGTAATCTATCACTTTCACATAATAATGATTTTGCATAACAATCTGGTCCTTGCAGCTTATCCATGTTGATAAGTAAGGTTTACATTTTCAAATTATTGTATTGTAGTTCCTTCACAGAGATATAGCAATCTTCCCATTGCTTATGGAATACTTATATAAGAATCATCCCTTTCTAGATCATGCCCTAACTTTAAAAAATCTCATTAAAGTATTGCCTACTATGCTATTCAATTTTCCCTTTGATCACATGATTTTAAATAATGTCATTGAATATGCTTTTATTTTCTTTGTGGTGTTAGAGACTAATCTACTGCTAAATTCAGTTTTACACATGAAAAAAATAAGTTATATTCGAGTATGAGATTGAAGGGTCACTAAAGGTTGGCCAAAAATGTTGGTATACCTATAATAAAACAGGCCATTGACATTATTTTATCAAGCACTTTATTAAAGTGACTTTAACTTAATATTAATTTATTTTCTACTCATTGGTCTTTGTGTATCACATGCTTTCCTGATATCTTTCATTTTTAGGGTAATTTTCCTTTCTACTAGAAGTTTGCATATAAAAATAAGGTTTCATCCACAGAAACTTTCGGCAAAGGCATATTGTAGAACTCTGTGATCATGAGAAGCTGGCTGAAGCCAAAAATTTAATACTATTCTGATTCCCTGGGGGGACGCAGTCAGTAGTATAGCAAACCCTACAAGGACCAAGAATAAGACCATGTTGTTCTTGAAAAACTGGGTATTTAGATGAATTTAATGGGCATGATGATAGAACAAATACAAGTAAAAAGATATATTGCACAGAAAAAGTTTCTCTTTACTTTTTGCCCTCAGAGACTAGCCGCATACTCATATCTAAATAAGCTTCTTCAGAAAAGTTTATTCTCTTTTCCCACCTCCCTAATCTATTAACTAGAATCAATTCAAATTATGAACAGAAGATAAACATGTAAATTTTTTCACTTAAAAAAGATGGAAGAAAAACACAGTTTTCTTAGTTTGTTTTCCTTTTCCCAGGGTATTCAAATATAATCTGGCTAATACAAATAAGTCTAAACTTCTGACTGAGAATCTTCATGAATAGGACATTTTGAATACTTATTATTTGGAGGTTAGGGGTAAGCATACTCCATTCTTTGTGAACACAGGCCAATGTTTTGAAAAATACACACTGGGAATCATCTCTCAGACACAGTTTCATAAAATTTTGCATTCATTTAAATGTGAAGTGTATTTTATTTGTCCTCCTGCCAACCGTTTGAAGTCTCTCTCCCAGGCTCCCGTCCTTTTAGAAGAGCCCCTTAGGATTGCTTTGATGCTTCTTAAATGAAAGAGTCTACACTCCAGAACACTGGATTGTTAGAATTGGGCTTTTTCCCAGAATGAAGGGGATTGTTGGAAGGAAAACAAATTAAATAGAAATATATCAACCCCATTTTGAGTTGGTATTTTCTATAATCAATATTTTTCAAAGTGTTGGATACAACACTATTTGCAGTAACAAATTTAAATTACAAAAGCAAGTATCGTTATTGACAGTAACTAGAACCTTATCCTTTTTTTAAAACACTTTTTCCTTTCTAGAGTCATATTTTTCTCCAATCCATTGTGGGTGAATATTTGCCACTTTATTTTACAGTGCAAATGCCCTAGAACTACAACTAAAATCCTACATTTCTTTATCCTATTGACAATAACATCCATAGCATTTAAAGTGCTTAGATGCCTTTCCTTATGTGTAGTTTGCTCAGTTATTTTGAGGATGCTCAGGCTAATGATCAAAGATATGAAAGCAAATTTGATGGCTGCATTTTTCATTGAGCGTGACTGGCCTAAATTCTTCATGACAGTGTCTATAGAACTAAGAGTTTTAAGTTGTTTGTAGGACTCTTTTGCCAAACTGATGAGAAATTAAATTTTTAAGCAAAATAGAAATCACAATGAGTTCAACAGGGCCAATCCTGAGTTACACTTTTGCCCTCACGTTGCTAACTTACTGATTTTTTAACTTTCTGCAAGCAACTTAGTCTATCTGAGCTTTAGTTCAGTAGTCTGTAAAAGGAGGGTAGTAATATAGTCAGTGTCTTTCATATAAATGTGCTATGAGGATTAAATGAAGTAGTATATGTGAAAACACTTATGAATGTGATTATTATTATTTATAAAATAAATGGTTTGACTTAGGAGCGTTAAATTTTATGATAAAACTAACTGGTATGAGGAAAACATCAACTAACGTGAACCAAAAATAGACTTGGTAAATTTTCAACACACACCATTCCCTAACCTCTCACAAAATTGACAGACCCTTGAGCCAGAGTCATCAGTCCATCGTTTTGCTTTCCTGCTCTCCACTCACTTTATAAATGTCACTGGACATTTGCCTCATGAGAAATCCACTTTTTTAGCCATAATGTAATGCTTATACAGATCATCTTAGCCATTTTCACAATAATATATCAAACATTAAGGGAAAAAGCCAAAAAAAGTGAGGATTTTAAGTCAACCAACCAGAGTTTCTGACAACACACTAACAACAAACTTGCTAATGATGTAACAAAATTTATTAGTTACCTGAATATCTGTAGAGCAACCCCAGTATTGTGTATGAAGAACAATAATCTAGCATATGTTAGCTTCAGTTTTAGTTTCTGATCCCCAGTAGCAAGTGTCAGACTGCCCTCTGCAGTCCTCAAAGAAGGATCACATTTGCTTAGATGGTATCAAGTGAAAAATCTAACTATCAACTGGAATAAAGAGAAAATAGCATATAATCCATATTTAAAGCTTTGTTATCACCACTTTCCTACATATTCTTTGACCTCCTTGTTACTCTGAGTATATTTTGATTTCTTCTATCCATTCATTTTATTCTTTCTACCTGAAACTCCTACCTCACTGGCTGATCTGAACTCTGCCCTGAAACTTAAATTGTCAAATTTCTGTCCATGCTTCAAGACTAAGTTCAGATTTCCCATTCTTCACTGGTCTTCCGAGTTATTATTCTTTATAGCTCTTAAAATTATGTATAAGTTCTCTTTAACACTGTCTTTGCACATTGTATTTCTATCCATTAATCTAATAGTTTCTATCCATTAGCTCTCTACATCCACTAAATTTTAATCCCCTGTATAGAAGATATAATTAAATATTTCTTCCTTTAACTTGCACAATGCCTCACACAATTTGGGTTCAGAACACTTCAATCGATTCTATGCCTCTTTCCATCTACACCACTAATATTATGATCGGAACCACCATCAAATATTATCTGAATTATTGCAATTGACTACTAAAGTGGGCCACATACATCTATCATGTCTCTTTTTTCTATAAAAGGAATATCCTTCTTATTGTGCTAAATATACATATAAAAAATATTTCCATATAAAATTTTTACCTGTACAACTTAATGTCATTAATTATGTTAATCATCTAGTACAACCATACAAAAATTCACTCCACAATTTTTATCACTTATCAGAAAGACATTACCTCTTTTAAAACAATAAGTCCTCATTTCTCCCACCTACTGTCTCTAGCAAGCTCTAATCA
This sequence comes from Tenrec ecaudatus, assembly GCF_050624435.1. Taxonomy (NCBI): domain Eukaryota; kingdom Metazoa; phylum Chordata; class Mammalia; order Afrosoricida; family Tenrecidae; genus Tenrec; species Tenrec ecaudatus. Next base: position 89,254,855 of record NC_134548.1, read on the forward strand.
ATTATCTTCTCTATGAAGTTGCCTATTCTAGATATCTCACCTAAGTGGAACCATACGATAGTTGGGCTTTTGTGTCTGACTTATTGCATTCAGCATAATGTATTCAAGGTTCACCCGCTACGCAATTAGAACTAGGTTTCTATCTATAGCTGAATAATTAATCCATTCTGTGTATTCATGAGTACCACATTTTGATTATTAATCTGCTGATAGTTATGTTGGTTGTTTACAAATACAGTCTTTTGTGAATACTACTGCAATGAGCATTGGTGTCACAGAACCATTTGAGTCAAGTTTCACATACGGTGTGAGACAGGGATCCAAGGATGAAACAGGGATCCAATTTTACTCTTTTGCAAGTAGAGATCTCATATTCTCACTATCATTTATAGGAGAGGATAATATTTCCCTGGTTCTTGGACTGAACACATTTTCCAAAAAAAACAACCAAACCTAGATATGAGTGTCTTGTTACACCAGTACCAGACTGTTCTGACTATTTTAGCTCTATAGTATATTTTGAAATTGACACGTGTGACTCATTTAATTTTGTACTTCTCCCCCAATAAACACACAGTTGTTTTCTATATTTGGGTCCTGTGGATATTTGGGGTAAATGCTTAGCTATGTGCATTCCATAAAATGTTAAGATTGAAATTTCTATTTCTGCCATCAGGGATTTTGGAATATTGATAAGGATTTCATGAATATTGTGAAACTTGGTTTTGTGGCAACTTGCCTGGGCCAGAACTCTCAATGTTTTGGCAGCTGAGGCTTAGTAATTCCCCATGATATGACCTAACATAATGCAATAAACTAAATGATGGAGTCTATTGTAAGCAGCCATGCAGCCTCATGCAATTGAAAGGAAGGTTCCTTGGATAGGGCTTTCTATATAAATGACTTTCTATATAAATAGTTACTGTGGAAAGCATGCTTTCTTTGCTAGGTTTAGAACTTCCACCTGGCTAGTTGGGCTCTAGTTCGTTGGCCTTGATCCAATTCCCAACCATATAACCTGCCTATTCTGAGAGACTTCAGTGGCCTGCTGTTTGATCTGCCATCTGGCCAGCTGACTTTGGGTTAACTTGTTTCTCCAGGCACAAGTCTGACCTGTAAGCCTGGAATTCATGCAACGCTGCAAACTTTAGTGTTCCTGACAATCCTGGGTTATTTAGCCACCAAAGGAAGGTGACTAGACATCCCGCTTTTGGCACGACAGTCCCGATTTTTAACAATTTGTCCGATGTCCCACGACATTTTTTAAAAGTCCCCATTTTTGGAAAGAATGCATGACAAGCTAGGGAACCGTGGGAGAATGGGAAGGGAATATACGGGTTTGGGCTGTCATGTGGTTATTTCGCCAGGATATGAGTTTTATATTATTTTTGTTAATTTTATAATGTTAAACTTTAATAATAACAAATAATTGTTGAGAACTGCTTATCAAAGTTTGCATTGTTGATCAGTTGTTAGAATTCGACCACCACTGTCTGAACTTAACGAACGATGGCATTTTTTGGCATTGGCAACGACGAAAACATTGTGTAACTGTCTCTCAGACGATACATATTGTACTGCATGCTAGTGCTAGTTAAACAAGTGATGTCCACAAATCAGCTATTAAGGTCATTTAGGAAATTTATTTATTTATTTCATAAATACATAAAGTTTCTTGAATTTTGCAGACAGTACTCTTATTATTTATATTTTAGAGTGGCGGCAAAAAGTCTAGCGCCGGCCTTGAAAGTGACACGAATTACGTTGCGGCAAATTCAAAGACAAAATAATACAAGTTAGTATCGTTATTATTTAGAAATATAGGATTAAAATTAAAATAATTTTTAAAATATGGTTACTCTATAACAAATTAATTTAATTTATAATTTAACAATAAAATATGTTCGTGTAATTGTGTTCCTGCTTGCTGTGTTTTTAGCAATATAATGTAATATAATTTAAAATTAATTTTTTAGATTTTTAACATAATGAATAAGAAAAGGGGATGCAAATTCAACAATGATCTAAGAAGTGAATTTCCTTTTATTAAAAAAAACCAAAAGCTATTACATGGTAAAATGTGAGAAATGTAATGGTGAATTTTCTATTTTGCACGGCGGGAAGAATGATATTTCAAAGCACTTGGAGACACAGAAACATAAAAGATATTTAAATCCTGCTGCATCTTCCTCCAAAATACAGGAATTTTTTAGGAAAACAACTTATGGAGACAAAGAAAAGAAATTCATGCTATTAATCACAATCATTCCTTCAGATCTATGGGTTGTACATCACAGTTGTCAAAAAGTTAAGCAACCAAAAATTTGCCTGTGCTAGAATAAATTCCGAGGCAATTGTGTGTAATGTGCTTTCCCCATATGCATTTTCTGAATTAAACAAAAATCTAGAAAAAGATTAATTTTGTATCCATATATTCTGATGCATCTAATCATAAGGATATAAAGTTATTTCCAACCATTATTAGAATTTTTGATTTGGAAACTGGGATAAAAATTAGAATTTTAGATTTCGTTTCTGTGCCCAGCGAAACTTCTGAAGTAATTTTCAGTTCCATTACTAATATTTTGGAAAAAAACAATTTAAAAATGATTGCATATTGTGCAGACAACACGAACGCAAATTTTGGAGTAAAAGCAAGAAGAAGTATAAATAATATTTTTAATAAATTAAACAAAAACCTTAATCAAAACATTATTGGTGTTGGTTGTGCAGCGCACGTAATACATAACGCCATTAAAATAGCTGCTGATTTGTTGCTTGTAGATGTTGAAAATATTGTTATTAAAATATATTCTTATTTCTGTATATACACTGTGTGCGTTGAAATGCTTAAGGAACTTTTGTGAAATTGCATAAGTCAAATATCGGAAAATACTTGGATACAGTAAAACACACTGGCTAGCTCTTTGTCAGCTGTTGAAAGAATTTTGAAAATATACAATCCTTTGAAATCCTACATTCTATCACAGGATAAATGTCCCAGAATTTTAGAAGAGTTTTTTGAAAAAGAATCTTCAAAATTTGGCTAGAGTTTGTACATAATCAAGCAGCTCTTTTTCAAAATGCTATAAAACATATTGAAGGTGACAAAATTTCAGTAATCAAAGTAGCAAATGAAGTTAATAATTTAAAAGTTCAGTGTCCAGAGTGGTTAGAAAATAATGTTCTTCTGTTAAATAGCCATAATAGTATAAGCCAGCTAGAACAAGGTGCAATAAATCATGCAGATATCATGAATAACATTAAAAAGATCTATAGTAACTGCATAGATTATTTAGAAGAGTGGATGGTACATTACAATGATATTGAACATTTTCATTGGGTTACATTAAAACAAGAACTTAATTGGAATGATGTGCAAAAATCATTTGATCTTATTCCTCAAAATGTCCCATATAGTAATATTTCCAAAAATGACCTTTTAATGAGGTATCATTATTAAAATATATATTAATAAGGAAAAGGTTAAATCTTGGGCATCAGCAAAAATCACAATAGAGAACAAATGGTTAGAAATATTTCATCATTTTGAAACAAACCATGTTCCATATAATAATGCACTAAACATTGTGGAATACGCGCTGTCCGTACCAGGAACTAATGCTGTGACTAAATGCATTTTTTCTATGGTAAATAAAGTATGGACATCAGAAAAATCACAATTAAGTGTTGAGACTTTGAAAGCCACTTTATGTGTGAAATATAATTTAACAAATTCTTGTGAAAATTTTCATGACCTTTTAAATGACAGCAATCTATTAAAAATTCACTCAAATGAGAAATATGCCAAATAATAAAATAATATTAAACATAATTTTTATGTATTCGATTTGTAAATTGTGTTTATGTTGAAATTTTTAAAATATATTATAATACTCTTTTTGCGTTCTATGAATATTTTTGTTGCTCCATATATAGACCAAATTTCTCATCAAGAACCACCTCTCCCCTCCGGTCAATGGTGTCCCGCTTTACCAATATTAAAATCTGGTCACCTTACCCGTAGCGACTCTATGAACAATAGAACAAAACAATGCACTGTCCTGCGCCATCCTCACGACTCTTCCTATATCTAGTCCCATTGTTGCAGTCACGTTGGAGAGTCATCTCTTTGAGGGCCTTCCTCTTTTTCACTGTCCCTCTACAAATCTTGATGTCCTTCTTCAGGGCCTGGTCTTTCCCGACAACATGTCCAAATTATGTGGGATGATCTGAAGAGATCAGTTTAACTATGTATTCTGACATAGCACCCGGGCTGTGATTGGAGTATCGCCTGAGGTGGATGGATGCCTTCCAATACATTGCCGAGTCTTCCCAGTAAACACTCTCCAAGTCCATTTTTACTTCTAGAACAATGTCTTGACATATCACACAGAGTCCCAAAAGGTGTAGTACAAATGGTTACCAAGAAAGTTATAATCCTGAAGAACTGCTATAATTTTCTTATATTTACAGGCAGAAACATGGAGAATATGGGTGGAAATGGGTATGATGGGTGTGGGATCATGGTGAAAAGAACTTAAGGTGTGTCAATGTGAGTTTGTTGGTATGGGTCCACTGAGAACAAATTCTTCATTCAATGCGTAAGCTCAAGACGTTTGAGAGTGTCTAAAAGTTTATTTGGCTGGTTCACTGTAGCATGGATTGTGCAATTGCCTACATATGTCAAGGTTCCAAAGACTTAGGGAAATTGGCAAGTTTGAATGGATTTATCAGGATACAACTATAAACCCATATATGGAGTTCCAAGAGGACAAACATTTTTCACAACAGTAAGAAATATTTTTTGTGCAGCAAGCCCCAGCATTTCAAAGACTGCTATTTTATGTAGGCCAAGTTTGACAGTGAGAAGTGCCCTGGTTAAAATAAGACATCAAACTACAGTGGGGCTGTGGTGGTAAGAACTGAGTGACAGCACTTAACTGACAAAGAAATGGTGAGAATGGTTCTCTCAATGGACTGTAAAGTCAAAGTAGTCATCCAAAACAGGATGACTCCTAGGAACATACAGCATTAGCAACTTAGGTAGTGAAATACACAGGAAACTTACTAAATATTTACTTTCTGTGTACAGGAGAAAAATTCTAGGTCTGATTAAGGCAATCAAATTTGATTCACCAGAATAGAGAGCCACGGGAATCATTCCTTATATGAGCTAATTTACAGATACACAGCCCCTTGAATGAAGGGGGAGCTACATTTCCTTAAGGAAGGTTCCCACTAGCCTGCCAAAATTTTTACTGTTAGTCTTTTTCCCAGCATTCCCAAAAGGCATCTATAACCTTTTATAAGAGGGACTGTTAATTTTTTTTGGGGGGGGGGAATCAAACTTTTCAGTTATAACTAGAAATATGCTCTGAAATAACATCAATTCCAGGAGACTCAGGATGTTTGAAGGGCCACCGTTTGGTGTTGGTGTGTGGCAGTCAAGTTATTATTGGAATCTTCTCTCACGTTCATCTCACAGTGGGCCTAGTCTGTCCGTGAACCCCTTCTGCAGTAATTTATACAGTTCCAAAGTACATAATTGAAATACAGATACTAAGCAAATGGCAGAACCCACTTATTGGATCCCTGGAATCTGGAACAAGGGTTGAGTTAGTAAATTTATTGTGCTAACCTGGTCAATAAACGCATGTGGGGTTAATTGAAGGGCCTCATCTTTCAAGTTCTCGGGTTTCTTGCTTTGTGGTGGTCAGACAAGGGTGCAGCTGCCTTAGCCAGTTCCCTGCTTGAGCTGGCAAAGCTCACTTCCTAGAAGACATCGCCAAGTAGAAACCACATGAACCTGCCCCGATGCAGCCCTGGGTGCTGGAGCAGCTGTGTGGAGACCCCTGCCAGCGCCAAGATGCTTACATACTGTCACTGACTCGGCTTTCCTCCTGCAGTCGGCATCATAGTGTGTGTTTTGTGAGATGGAGGAGGACTTCGTGAACTGGTGTTGGACTAATGGGTTAATGTTGGATTTGTGGGGTGGGCAGCACTGGGTTGGGGTCTTTTCTTGATGTGCACTTAACTTTCATATAAAACTTTCTCTTACACATGAATTTCAATGGATTTGTTTCTCTAAAGTACCCAGACTAATACAAGGGTTATCGTGGTAAGAAAAGCAAAGTGGAAGCCATTATAACTACCTATGTGTAGGAATTAATCAACCCAAAGCAATATTGTGTTCCTGGAGAGAGTGCAGATATTTATACCACCATCAAGGAGATGACGAATAGTAATTCCCACTACATCCTCCATTTAACTCACATATTTGGCTGTGAAAAAAAAACAAAAACAAATTGTTCTTAGATAATGAGAGTGGACAATCATAAATGCAATCAGGTGGAAAATTTAATCACAGTTGCTGTTCTAGGCATGGTTTCATTGCTTGAGAAAATTAATACTTCTTTGGTATCTAGTATATAGTTATCGATCAGGCAAGTGTCTTTTTCCTCAATTTTGATTTCATAGAACCAACAGACGCAGTTTGCCATCAGCTAGCAAAGGCAACAAGTAACATGCGCTGTTTTCTTTCAAAGTTATCTCTACCTAACAGTTCAATATCATAATTTAGTCCACAGGGAATTCAATCAATCATCTTTCTCCCACAAAATGTTACAGTTGTGCAGTATATTGATGATATTATGCTAATTGGACTTAGATAATAATTATCAATGATCATAAACTTATTGGTAACATATTGGCATGCTATAGATAAGGGATTAACCTGACAAAATTTCTGATACCTTTCACCTGACTGAAATTCCTAGTGGTCCTGATGTGTGGGAACTTTTGAGATATTGCTACTAAAGAAGAGGCTAATTTATTTCATCTGACCCTTCCCACAACTAAAAAGGAGGCACTGTAATTGGTAGGCCTTTTATTAATCTTGGAGGCAGCCTATCCCCCATTGCAGATGCCACTCTGGCCTATTTATCAAATGAATAAAAACGCTGCTATATATTTGTGTGGGGTGCGTAAGAGAAGACTTTGCATCAGATTCAATTGCTATGCAAGCCGTTCTGCCTCTTGAGCCATATGACCCAGATGATTCAATAGTTCTTGATGGATCAATGCCACACAGAGGTGCAGTTTAGAGTCTTTGGCAGGCCATTATCGGTGAATCATAGAGCACACCCACAGAATTTTGGAGCAAACCTCTTTCATCCTCCACAGATCACTAACTCTCCTTCTGTCAAGCACTTTTTGTTTGGTTAATCTGCCTTAATAGAGACTGATTGCCTCATGTTGGTCCCTGAAGTCACCACAAGGCCTGAGCTGCTCATCATGAACTGGGTATTGTCCGATCCGCACAGTCATAAAGTTGGACATGCACAGCAGCACCTATGGAAGAGGTACATAGGAAAATACACTAGATCAGCACCTGAAAGTACAAGTAAGTTGCGTGAAGCTGTGATACAAATGCCTATCATCTCCATTGCTACCACATTAACTCTGATGTCCAAGTCCGCATTTACGATCTCAAGGGGAATTTCTTACGATCAGTTTACAGAAGAAGTTTCCACAGGATATGCAGCTACCACTTGAAAGTGGAAAGCAGCAGCATGGTGGCTCCTTTCAGGGGCCCCCTGCAGGAAAATGATGATGAAAAATCCTCCCAATGGGCAGAACTTCAGGAAGTACACGTGGCTTTTAATTCTTGTGAAAGGAGAAATGACCAAATGGGTGACTATGTTCTAACATGGGTAGTGGCCATTGGTTTGGCTGGATGATCAGGGCCTTGGAAGGAGCGTGATTGGAAAATTAATGACAAGGGTTGGGGAGGTGGTATGTGGGTATATATCTCTCAACAGGCCAAAAATGTAAAAATACTTGTTATTCCCTATAAATTCTTACCAAAGCATTTGCTCTCTAGAGGTGGATTTTAACAATTAAATGAATTCCACATTCAATGAAAACAATTCACCTTTCCCCAGCCACACTTCTCATTTCAATTGGGCTTATGAACAAAGTGTCCATGGTGACAAGGATGCAGGTTATGTGTGGGCTCAGCAACACAGATTTCCACTCATTAAGGCTGACTTAGGTACTGTGGCAGGTACATAATCTCCTGTCAACTTGCAAAGGGGTGAAGTCTAGCCTGTCAATCAAGTCACAGCTTGATGACTTCATTTGAAGGCACAAAGGAGTTAAATAGCTCACTGGAAGTCAGATACACACTCAGGACTCTGCTTGTCTTCCTGCTGACAAGCCGCATGGAGATCCCTGATGGAACCAGAGCACTGGAGTTGGAGGAGCCACATGGAGACCCACACCAGCACTGAGATGGTTTCACCACTACTGAATCCACAAGACTTTCCATCCACTGGCCTGTGATCTTCCTGCATTCGGTGTCATTGCATGTGTTGCGTGAGTCTGAAGAGGAAATTATAGACTGGTATTGGACATATGGGCTAATGTCGAATTTATGGACTTGATCTGGACTGGGCTTGGAGGTTTTCTTAATATACAATTATTCTTTGACATAAAGTTCTCTTTTACACACAAATGAGTGTCTATCAGTTTGTTTCTCTAGTCAAACCCAGACTAACACAGCTACTTTCACTGCCGAGTGCTCTGTCTTCCAGCAGCAAAGACCAACACCGAATCCAAGATTTGGGACCAAGCTTGTAGCAAGCATATTACATAGCATTATTTTTATAATGGAAAGAACACAATTTTGTTCTTACTGGAATAGACACTTACTCTGGATACATATTGCCCCTCCCTGCACACGGTGTTTTGACCAGAACTATCAATTTGGGAGTTACAGAATGCGTTATCTACCAGCATGACATTCTGCGCAGCATTGGCTCAAATCAAGGAAGTCAATTCATTACAAATGAACTGAAGCAATAGGTCCATGCTCATGAAATCCACTAGTTTTACCATGTTCTCCCCTCACCCTCTGGCAACTTGCTTGATAGATTGATGGAATCGCTGTCTAAAGACACAATTATAACACCAGATAGGTGACAATGCCTTGCAAGGTTGGGGTGAGGGGTAATGTTCTCCAGCAGGCTTTATATGCTCTCAATAGCAACCAATTTCGTGTGCAGTGTCTCCAAGAGCCAGGATGCATAAGTCCAGGAACCAAGGAGTGAAAATGCAAGTGGTGCCACATAATATTACTCCCAGTGACCCACTTGCAGAATTTTTGCTTCTGACCCAGCAACCTTATGCTCTTCATGTTTGGAGGTCGTAGTTCCAAAGAAAGGAACACTCCCATATGTATAAACAGCACTTATTCCATTGAACTGGCAGTTGACAGTGCCTCCTGGCCATTTTTGACTCCTTATGCCTCTGGATCAATGGACAAGGAAAATAGTTACAGTATTAAGTGGTTTGATTGATCCTGATTTTCAAGGTGGAAATCAGACTAGTATTAGATAATGAAAGTAAAAAAGAATATATTAGCAATAAAGGAAATTCCTTAGAGCATCTTCTAGTACTACCATGTGTGTGATTAAAGTCAATGATAATCTACAGCACCCCAATTCTAGCATGGCTACTAGTGATTTTTTTAGGAATGAAGCCTTGGTCACTCTCCCGTGCAAAGAATCATGACGAGGTATGGTGCTTGCTGAAAGCCAAAGGAATACAGTATGTGTAGTGGAAGATGGTAATTTGAAATAACAACTATGCCCACGTGGTCAGTTGCACAAATTAGGACTGTAATTGTTATGTATACCTCCTCTTTATAAGTATGCATGAATTATAATGGGTTTTATTCCCATTTATACAATATAAAATGTTATTTGGTAGTGTTTTTCATTTTATTTATCTTAGTTGTATTATATTAGGTGTAAGTATGACTATTATTGTATTTGGAGATTACGTATGTCTTTAAGAGATGGGTACATGTGTCAAGTTGATACGTGGTGGACTATGATATTTAAGTTCTTTGTTGAATTTGGTGGGCCAGGGTTCTCAGCAGTTTGTCAGTTTAAGCCAAGTAAACTCCCCATGATGTTAACTAACAAAGTGTAATCAACTCCATGATGGGTTCTACTGGAAACAGCCAAGCAATTGCCACAAGTTTAAGGTGGAGTGAAATCCCCTCATACTTGTCACAACCCTGATACAATTGAATGGAGGTTTTCTCCAGGATTTTTTCTATTTCTTAATTTAATAGATACTGTGGAAACATTACTTAATTATTTGTGGTTTGGAACCTGCATCGGGCTCTTCAACTTGTGGTTCTTTGACTTGAGCCAATATAGCCTGCCCTGTTTCCTGCCTATCCCTATAGTCTGAGCTGGCTTGCCATTTGACCCGCTATCCTTGGATTCATCCACCTCAGTAGCAAACATCCTGTTGGCTTCCAGAATATATTGAGTTTAACAAAACCCACCGCTGTGTGAGTCAGAAGTCTTCAACTATCATCTGACCAACAGACATGGACTTAACTGCTTTTACAACCATGTGAGTCATTTTCTAGCTATAAATTTCTTTTTATATATATAAGCATCCCTGGCTTTACTTCTCTAGAGAGCTCAGTCTAATATAAATGCATAAAAGGATAAAGAATACATCCTTCAGTACCGATTTCACCACAATAGAAAGAAAACAAAAATTTGCACAGCCAGACAAATAAATATCATGATGAATTATTAAAAGATGGGAGTTGTCAAGAATATCATTTGACTTGAATCCACAATCAATGTTTATAGAAGTAGCAGTTGAAGAAAATCAAACTATGCGTTACGTTGAGCATATTGCTGCATGTGACCTTCTTAAAATGCTAAAGAGGACATATGTTACTTACAAACTAAGTGCGGTGGTTAGATTAATTGTCCCAACCTGGCCAATAGGAACATGTGGGGTTAATCAGGTTGCTGTTTGATTGGAGGGAAAGAGACAAGTGGCTCTGCAAGGCCTGCCCCCTCTATCTTGCTTTCTGGTGGTCAGACACCAGTGTGCTGCTGCTTTAGATAGTTCTCTGGCTCAACCTGTGTGCTACACTTACTGTGGGCCAAGCCAACCCGTGGATCATATCACTAGAGCTTGAGGCTCGTGGATCCTGGCACTTTGCATTGCGTGAGTTCGACATCCTTTACTAAACTCCTGAGCTACTAACTGGTGCTGACCCACTCTGCTGTTTGTTGCCTGTCTGATTCCTTGACCTTGGACTCTTGCAGCTCACCTGTGTTGAAGGACTTCCAGGATATTAACTGTTCCATGAAAGTAAGTTGAACTGAGCCCTCTGTAATGCTGTGTGGACTAATTAGCTGTTATATCCCTTCTCACTGTATAAACCTATCATATATATAAATATATATATATATAAACCTCACTATATAAACCTATCATATATATGTATAGTGATAAGGGACCTGGTTTTGTTTCTCTAGAGAGCCCTGCCTAACACACTAAGGGTCACCTGACCCAAGATGGTATTTTCAATAGCCTTGTATGCATGTGATAGCTGAACAATGAATAAGGAAGACCAGAAAAGAACGGATACATTTGAATGGTGATGTTAGTGAAGAATGTTGAAATTACCATGCACTGCTAGAAGAACAAACAAATCTGTTTGAAAGAAGTACAGCCAGATAGTCCTTAGAAGCAATGATGACAAACAAGTATTTTGAACATTTGTTTCAAGAGAGACTGATCAATTCATCAAACAAGCTAAAGTAGAGGGACAGCTAAAAGAGGAAGAACCTTAAGGAGATTAATCGACATAGTGGCTGCAACAATAAACTCAGACAATAATTGTGAAGATGGTGCAGGATTAGGTTGTGCTTTGTTGTGTTGATTATGAGTTCACCATGAGTTGGAGTGATTCGATGGCACCTAACTACAACATAAACAATTTTCTATACTATTGACATCTTAACAAAATTAAATGTTCAAATCTACAAACATAAATTCTGTTTGAATTCATTTAAGTATTCTTTAATTTACTTTGCTAACATTTTATATCTTTTCACATACTTTACTTCCTGGTTAAATTTATTACTAAGTATTTTATTATTTTAGAAGATTTTGTAAATAAAATTGCTTTCTTAATTTCCTCTCAGATTATTCATTGCATATGTATGAAAACACAATAAATATTTGTGAGTTCATTATATACCCTGCCACTTTGCTGAATAATTGTACTTATTCTACTACCTATCGTAGGAATACAGAATTTTCAGTAGATAGGCTTATGTCATATGAGTATGATCATAAATATACAGGTTTTCCCCTAATTTGGATACACATAACATTTTTCCTTGCCTATTTGCTCAGGCTAAACATTGATACTAGTGGTGAGAGTGGGCATCTCTTTTTCTATAGTTTAAGGTGTCGTATTCCATTAAGTGTAATGCTAGCTGTGGGGTTTCATGAATGCCTCTATCACACTGAGGAATGTCCTACATTATTTTCTAAAAAATAACTAAATGGTGCTCGGTTTTGTCAAATAAAATTTCTTTTTATGTTAATGATAATGCTATTATGCTTATCTTCTTCATTTTATTAATGTGGTTTATTATATTTATTATCTTATTTTGAGCCATGCTGTGTTCTTGGAATAAATTACATCTAATCAGGCCATATCATAGTTTTAATATATTCTTAGATTTGGTATTTTGTTGAGAATTTTTGCATCTTTGATTTACCCCCTTATGTGTCTTTTTCTATTTTGTATATATATATATATATATATATATATACATACATATATATTGGGGTTATGCTGACATAGAAATAAGGAGGTGGTTTTCTGTTTTCTATTACTGAAAAAAGAAGAAATATTGATGTGAATTCTTCTATTTAAAGAATAGAGCCACTTAAGTTGGTAGAATTCCCTAGTGCTGCCATTTAGTCCAATTTTTTTGTTGTTGTTAGGAAGTATGAGGTTACTGATTAAATCCCTTTATTTGCTTGGGGCTTTTGATAATTTCTATTTATTTGTAAGTCAATAGTTATAGTTTTTTTAAGAAATTTATTCATTTATTGATCTAAATTGTTTAAGCATGATCTTTCTTAGTATTCTCTTGGTCCTTTATATTTCAGGAGGATCAAAAGTTATTTTTCCAATTTTACATTTGATTTTACCAACTAACATCTTATTCTATTTTTACTAGATCAGTATAACTATATATTTATCTATTTTATTGATGTTTTAATAGACCCAATTTTTAGTTGCTAATTTTTATCTTTGATGATATTTGTCAAAATACCAGTATACTTTTCTTTTTATACTTTTCCAAAACCATTTTATTAATTTTTATCTGTGATAATATTTGTCAAAATCCAGTATACTTTTATTTTTATACTTTTCTGAAATGATTTTATTGGGAGATAATACAGATATCATATCATTCCATAGTTAAGCCACATGGATCAGTATTGTACAATTGCTACGACAATCAGTTTCAAAACATTCTCTTCCTTCTTGAATGCCTGATATCAGCTCTCCTTTACCCATCCCCTATCATACTGTACCCTCAGGAATCATTATTATACATGCTGTCTTTAATAGGTTCATCAATTCTGAATTTCCTATAAGAAAGAACAGAATAACATAAACCAAAATTCAAGAGAGATACCCCCAATGTCAAAGTGCATCTATTATAAACACCAATGAGAGAAAAAAAATCAAAACACAACACACAGAATTTGTTGAAATCCAGATCAGTTCCAATGTGATCAGACGGGGGAATCAACTGGCAAACTTTTACTGTTCAGGTCAGTTTAATCATTTTGAATTCCTATAGTCATCTCTCCAATGCACTCTGCTTGGTAACAGGTTTCTTCCCATCGCTGTATTTTGGATAGAGGGAAATCACTGGAGGCTTATTTACTGTGTAGGTCTCACAAATTTATCTTGGACTCCCACTGTCATCCCTAGCCTTCTGCAAACCAGAATCTCACAATTTAGGCTGTGTTATTATTCCTTGCTTCAGCTTCAGATGATATGATTTAAAATTCTTAGGTCACTGATGTTGGTGTGCTTCTTCCTGTGGACTTAGTTAACATTTCACTTAGATGGCTGCTTGTTTGGAAACAAGCCTTAAGACTCTAGATCAGTGGTTCTCAATCTTCCTAATGCCACAGCCCTTTAATACACTTTCCCATTTTGTGGCGACTCCCCCAAACATAAAATTATTTTCGTTGCTACTTCATAACTGTAATGTTGCTTCTGTTATGAATCGGGCGACCGACCCCTGTGAAAGTGTCGTTCGACCCCCAAAGGGGTCACAACCCCCAGGGTGAGAAGGCTGCTCTAGATGCTATTTTATCTGACAGCTGTTCATCTAATGTCTTCACCACACTTTTCCATAGCACCTGTATCGTTTGTGTTCCCTTCCTGTAAGAACTAAGTGTTCTTAAATTGGATCTAGGATTTACTGCAAGCCCTAAACCCTGTCCTAGATCTTCATGGTTTTTTTGTTTTGTTTTCCCTGTCTTTGACTCCCTTTGGACACCCACTTGTTAGTTTATGGTAGAGTGTTATTGATCATTTTCCTGGAGCATAAAGAGCTTCTGTTACCATTGCCATTGATTAGCCCCTGGTACTGATTTTTTTCTTAAGTACTTTTATTGGGGTCTCTTACATCTCTTATCATAATCCATACATTCATCCATTGTTTCGAGCACATTTGTACATATGCTGCCATCATCATTTTCAAAACGTTTTCTTTCTACTTGAGCCCTTGATATCAGCTCTTCAATTTCCCCCTCCCTCCCCTGCCTTCCCTCCCTCTTGAGCTCTTGAAAAGTTATAGATTATTATTTTCATATCTTACATCATCCTCTGTCACCCTTCACCCACTTTCCTGTTGTTCATCACCCAGGGAGAGGGTTATATGTTGATCCTTGTGATCAATTCCCCTTTTCTCCTCCCACCTTCCCTAATCCTCCTGGTATCTCTGTTCTCCTTGTTGGCCCTAAAGAGTTTGTCTATCCTAGATTCCCTGCGTTGCGGGCTCTTATCTGTAGCAGTGTGCATGTTCTGATCTAATGCGATTTGTGAGATAGAATTGAAGTCATGATAGTGGGGGAAAGGGAGCATTAATGAGTGAGAGGAAAGTTGTGGTTTCATCGATGTTATATTACGCCCTGACTGGCTCATCTCTTCCTTGTGACCCTTCTGTGAGGGGATGTCCAATTGTCTACAGATGGGCTTTGGGTCTCCACCCGACAGCCGCCTGCATTCACATTGGGTATGATTTTCTTCTGGGTCTTAGATACCTGATCCCAGCAACACCTCATGATCACACAGGCTGGTGTACTTCTTCCATGTGGGCTTTGTTACTTCTCAGCTAGGTGGCTGCTAGTTTATCTTCAAGCCTTTAAGATCCCAGACTCATCAGCTTTGTTCATCACATCTGCTTATGCACCCATTTCGTCTTCAGAAATCATGTCAGGGAAGATGAACCTCACAGAATGCCGGATTATTAGAACAAAGTGCTCTTGCATTGAGAGAATACTTGAGTCAAAGCCCAGTGTCTATCTGCAACCTTAATTCTTCACATATAGATATAAGTACATAGATCTATTCCCTTCTAATTGTATATAAAAATATATTTACATATGTACATGCCTGTATGTAGACCTCTATAAATGTCCTTTGTGCCCTGGTTCTTTCCTTTATTTCCTTTTCCTTTCCTCTGGTCCCACCATCATACTCAGCCTTCCTTCAGGTTTAATAATTCCTCACTGCTATATTGCCCTTGATAAAGCCCCACTAGGCATCCTGACCTACACCCTTCTCTCCATTGATTTTACTGTACTTGTTCTCTTGTCCCTGGGTTGGTTTCCCCACCCCCTTCCTTTCTCCCACCTCCCCTTCTCTTGTATGCTCTTGGAACCATTGGCCCGTTCTTGTCATCTTCAAATTGTTTATCCCATCTATTTTATCTAGAGAGACATTAATAAGCACAAAGACCAGGCAAAGCCAAACAAAACAACAAAGGAAGTCAAAACCAAGAAAATAATAAGAAAAACACACACACACAAAAAATAACAAAAAGAAAGCCACTGACCAAAATGGAAAAGCCTAGGCCTGTTTGTTGGCCTTTCATGAGTGTTTTCTAGTTGAGTCTGTCTCCACAGTCTATTTTTGGTATTCCCCAGGGATTTCATTACTTTGCTCCCCTTGCTGCTCTGTTGCATGCCCTCAGTGTTTCACCCCAGTGTGGTGGGGTCAGATTGGGCACAATGCCTGCACTGTGTCTCCAGTGTTATCTCCTGTAGCCCTATGGTTCAGTGAGGGACATCCGTGTCTCATGGTGGGTCCGGCCTTATAGTTCTTTCTGTGCATTGCCTGCACTGAGCAGGAATATCGTCCTCGTGGGTTGGTGGGCCAGGATGTGTTCCCCTCCCTCTCCATTCCTCTTCATTTCTCCTGTGTGCTCTAATCAGATGTGACCCTCTCCCCAAGCTGTAGCTTTAGTGCTGTCCTCTGAGGTGCATTCTTCTGGTGGGGTTGGCCACATAGTTGGGATTGGGGCTGGCCCCGCAGACCTCTCTATTGGTTCCCTGGTGCATGCAGGTATGTTGTATTCATGTCTTGGCACATCGGGTTGAAGTCTGGTCTCTCCCTCTCCTGTGGAGATATAAAAAATACCCTCCCCTTGGGTGGATTAGTACGCTGCTCCCCACAAACCCATGTCTTCCCCCCCTCTTTCTTTCTCCCTCCTATTTAGTTGACTGCTGTATGTATCCCTGGATTGGGTTTTGCCCCTGCCATAGTACCTGGAATGTATGTATATAGCAGCTTTTCCCTGATGCCCCAATTTATTATAGCTCACCTCATTGGGCTCATTTTCTATTTGTCCTTTTGTGCTTGGCTTACTTTGCTTAGCATGATTTCCTCTAGTTCTTCCCATGCAGCTATGTGCTTCATGCCTTCATTGCTGATTTTTATGAATGTATTGTATATATGGTACTAATTTTTTAAAACTGTTGAGAGCGTGATATTGGCAATGAGGCTAACTCCACATCGCAAGATTGGAATTATTCCCTTGTACACAATACATCCTTTCATGCCTGTACAGTATTTACACAAACAATGGGAGTTTGTTGTGTGGGAAAAATAATATTCACTGAGAATGTCAGTCACAAGTTTCATGGGATAATAAATATCTTATTACTCTGGCATTGATGTAGTAAGCCAATGGTTGCCTACTGACAGTTGATACAGTTACCTTCTGCTTCTTCGAACACCATGAATTTTCAGTCTAAGTCCTCAGGCTACAAGTGCGTTTGAGGTAGAGTCCAGTTCCCCTAGTTTCTGCATCAGATCTCTCTGGTGCGGCATTTAGGGCCTGTTGGGCTTTGTGCCCTGTTGCTTTGTCCCTACATCAGTATTTGTTCTTTTGTGATCGAGAAGCTCTACTCAAGATGTTTTCCAGATCCCTCTGTGTAATGTGGTGTTTCAGGATTTCTTCAACGTTTTTAAGGATGTGTAGCGTTCCATTGTGCATATGTGCCAGAGGTGTTGTTACTGTTGTTGTTTTAGCCAGTATTCTACTGATGGAATTTAGGCTGTTTCCAACTTCTTGCTGTTTTGAATTGTGCTGCAATGAATATGAGGGATCATATGTTTGTTCATGATCTGTTTCTTATTTCATTGAGTTATATGCCCATAATGGTATTGCTTGATTATATGGTATTTCTGTTGCCTTCTGTTTTAAGAATCACGATATCATTTTCCACAGTGGTTGTACATATTTAAAAGGCCACCAGCAGTGTATCATAGTTCCCGTCTCTCCACACCCGCTCCAGTATTTGTTGTTCTTTGTTTTTGTTTGTGTGTTTGTTGGTTTGTTTCTGTTTTATTGGGATAAAGCTGTGGGTGTTAGAGTGTATCTCAAGGTTGTTTTGACTAGCATTTCCTGAATCACTAGTGAATGAGAGCACTTCCTCATGTGCATATTAGTCATTCAGGTGTCAACTTTTGTAAATTGTCTATTCAGGTCCTTTGCCCATCTTTTAAGAAAATTTTTGTTTGGTAGGCTTGCAGAATTCTGTAGATTTTAGTAATGATTCCTTTGTCCCATATGTCATTGTAAAATATCTTTTCCCAATCTGTGGGCTCTCATTGTACTCTCTTGATGAAATCTTTCAGTGTACGTAAGTATTTCATTTGCAATAGGTCTCATTCATATATTTTGCCTTTCACAGTACGTGCTTCCTTTGTTACATAGGATAGTCTGATTATGCCCTGTACTAGGACCCTTGGATTGTATCAATTTTTGCATTGATGATTCTGATAGCTTTGAGTTTTACATTTAGGTCTTTGATCCACCTTGAATTTATTTTTGTGCATTGGGCGAGGTATGGTTCTTGTTTCCGTCTTCTGTCAATGGACATCAAGTTTTTCCAACACCATTTCCCCTTCCTATTTAATGTTTATTGAGCCTTTGTTAAAAATCAGTTGGTGTATGTGGATGTTTTCTTATCTGGGTTTTCTGTCCTGATTCATCATTCTATGTATCTATCATTATACCAGCCCCAGGCTGTTTAGACAACTGTGGCTGTGTAGTAGGTTTTGAGATCAGGTAGTGCAGAACCACCTACTTTGTCCTTCCTCTTTAAACAGTTCTTTGCTTATCTTGGGCTTCTTCCATTTCCATATGAAATTGGAAATTAGTTACTCCATTTATTTAAAGGATGATGGGGTTTTAATCTGCATTGCATTGAATTATTAGATTGCTTTAGGTAGTAATGACATTTTCACGATATCTAGTCTTCCATCCATGGTCACTAGATATCCTTCCAGTTGTGTAGGTCACTTGGTTTCTGTAATAATGTTCTGTAGTTTTCTTTGTACAGATCTTTGGTTTTTTTGTTAGGTTTATACCTAGGCATTTCGGCCTTTGTGTGGCTATTGTGCATGGTATTGTTTTCTTGATGTCTTATTTCAGAATTCTCATTACTAGTATATGGGGATCCTATTGATTTCTGCTTGTTAATATTTTATCATGCTACTCAACAAAACTCCTCAACTGTTTCCAACAATCCTATTGCTTTTCACTTCTCTGCCCAATTGTATTTCTTGATTTCTTGCTGCTGTTTTATGGTTCTGGCTAGGAGTTCCAGGACTATGTTGAATAAGAGTAGGCATAAGGGACATTCTTGTCAGATTCCCTTATTCAGTAGAAATATTTTCAGCTTTTCCCCATTGCATCGTTCTTTTTAAATTTGAACCATCCTTGAATTCCTAGTATGACTCCTACATGGTCATGAATTTTGTTTGGGGGTGAGGGGGTTGGGATTTTTTTTGGTGGGGGGTGGATACATTGTTGGATTATGTTGTCCAGGATTTTCTTGAGGATTGTTGCATCTATGTTCATGAGAGATATTGGTATGTAGTTTTCTAATTTTGTGGGATATTTTCCTAGTTTTGCTATCAGGGTTATGCTGACTTTTTAGAACAAATTTGGGGATGTGCTGTACCTTTTTATATTCTGGAGTAGTTTGTGTAGAATTGGTTTCAACTATTCTCTGAATACTTGGTAGAATTATCCTTTGAAGCCATTTGGTCCTGGGCTTTTAGTGGTTGGGAGGTTCTTGATGATCTTGTCTATTTCTTCTTTTGCTATGGGTATATTCAAATTCTTAATGTCCATCTGTGCTAAATTGGGAAGACAGTGTGTTTCTGGGTATGTTTCCATATAATCTAGATATTGGATTTGTTGGGATACAATCTTTCATAATACTATATTATTATTCTTCTTACTTCATTTGGATACAATGTGACACCACCTGTTTCAGTCATCTGCTCTTTCTTTTCCTGTGTTAAGTTTGCTAGCAGTTTGTCAATTTTGTTGATTCTTTCAAAAAACTTGGTGATATTTTTCTTTTGTTTTTCTGTTTTGAAGCTCACTTCTTTTTGCTCTAATTTTTATGATATCTCTTCTTTTGCTGTTGGTGGGTTTATGCTGTTGACTCTGGTCTAGTTTTGGAGGTGTTGTGTTAACATGTTGAATAATGATTCTCTCCTCTTTTTTTCCTTTTTAATTATTTTATTGGTGGCTCATACAGTTTTTATAACAATCCATACATATATCAATTGTGTCAAGCACATCTGTACATATGTTGCCATCATCATTTTCAGAATATTTTCTTTCAACTTGAACCCTTGGTATCAGTTCCTCCTTTTTTCCCTCCCTCCCCCATGAATCCTTAATAATTTATCATTTTTTATGTTTTACACTGGCCGCAGTCTACCTCCACCTACTTTTCTGTTGTCTGTCCCCCTGCGAGGGGGCCATACATCAATCATTGTGATTGATTCCCCCTTACTCCCTACCCTTTCTCTTACCATCCTAGTATCACTACTCCCATTATTGGTCCTAAGTAGTTTATCTGTCCTGGACTCCCAGTGTTGCAATATCTTGTCTGTGTATCAGTGTACATGTTC
Source organism: Tenrec ecaudatus (assembly GCF_050624435.1). NCBI lineage: Eukaryota > Metazoa > Chordata > Mammalia > Afrosoricida > Tenrecidae > Tenrec > Tenrec ecaudatus. The sequence goes on from NC_134548.1 coordinate 89,275,232, forward strand.
TGTTCTATCCAGATTTGTAAGGTAGAATTGGGATCATGATAATGGGGATCAGGGGGAGGAAGCATTAAAGAACTAGAGGAAGGTTGTTTGTTTTGTTAGTGCTATATTGCACCCTGACTGGCTCATCTCTTCCTTGTGACTCTTCGGACAGGGGATGTCCAATTGACTACTGATGGGCTTTGGCTCTCCACTCTGCCCTCCCCCTCATTCACATCAATATGATTTTGTTTTGTTTTATTTTGGGTCTTTGATGTCTGATACCTGATCCCATCAACACCTCATGATTGCACAGACTGGTGTGTTTCTTCCATATGGGCTTTGTTGCTTTTCAGCTAGATGGCCACTTGCTTATCTTTGAGCCTTTAAGATGCCAGATGCTATATCTTTTGATAGCCGGAAACCAACAACTCTTTTCACCACATTTGCTTGTGCACCCATTTTGTCATCAGCGATTGTGTCAGGGAAGGTGAGCATCACAGAGTACCAGACTAGTAGAACAAAGTGTTCTTGTGTTGACGGAGTACTTGAGTCAAGACCCAATGTCCATCTGCTGCTGTAATAATGTATAAATAAATATATGTACATAGATCTATTCGCCAAACATTATATATAAATGTATTTACATATGTACATGCCTGTATTTAGACTTCTATACATGTCCTTTGTCTCCCAGTTCTTTCCTCTATTTCCTTTAACTTTCCTCTTGTCCCACTATCATGTTCATGTTTGGCCTGCCTTCGGGTTTCAGTAATTTCTCTCAGTTTCATTGCCCTTGATCAAGCCCTACCACCACCCCAAGCATCCTATGCCCTCTGAGCCCTAGATTTTATATAACTTGTTCTTCCCTCATCCCTAGGTTTGTTGACACCCCCCATTTTTCCCCCACATCCCCCCTCCCGTGTCCCCCAGGAATCATCAGTCCCATTGTTCTCTCCTCCAGATTGTTCATCACGCCTATCTTTTCCAGATAGATATGCAGAGACAATAATATATGCAAAACAAAGCAAAGCGAAACATAACAACAAAAGAAAACAAAAAACAGAAAAACAACTAAAAAACAATGGCAAAAAGGAAGCTCTCAAATAGTTTTAGTCTTTCCATTGAATTTTATGAGTGTTTTTCAGTCCAGTCTGCTGGGGTGCCACACCCTGGCCCCCAAGTCCACTTTTGGTATTCCTCAGGACTGCATTGCTTTGCTCCCTTTACTGTTCTGCTGCTTACACTTAGTGTTTCACCCCAGTGTGGTGGGTTCAGATCGGACACCTCCTACACTGTGCCCCCAGTATTGTCCCCCATAGCACTCTGGGTCAGTGAGGGTTGTTGTGTCTCGTGGTGTGGCTGGCCCTGTGATCCTCTCTGTACATTGGCTGCTCTGAAATGGAATATTGTCCTCAGTTATTGCTTGGCCAGGATGTGTACTACTCTCTCTCCTTCCCTCTTTATTTGCTCCTGATCAGAAACTCCCCTCCTCCTGAGCTGCAGCTTCAGTGCTGTCCTCTGAAGTGCATTCCTCTGGGGTGGGGGTGGGGGTGCCCATGTAGTTGGGATTTGGGGCCTGTCCCACAGGCTTTTCTATTAGTTCCCTGCTACATGCCTGTATGTTGCATTCACTTCTTGGCACATCAGGCTGAAATCTGGTCCCTTTCTCACTCTCCTGTGGAGATGTAAACATCACCTTCCCCCTAGGTGGGTTAGTGCCCTTTACCCCCGCTACCCATGTCTCTCTCTCTCTCTTTTTTCCTCTCTCATTTTTAGTTGGCTGCCATATGTATCCCTGTGTTGGATTTGGCCCCTGCCATAGTACCTGGACTTCACCCCAGAAATGTATGTGTATAGTAGCTTTTCCCATATGCTCCTTTTGCATTTTTTTAAGTTTACCTCAGTGGACTCATGTTGTACTTGTCCTTTTGTGCTTGGCTTACTTCACTTAGCATAATTTCCTCCAGTTCTTCCCATGCAGCAATGTATTTCTTGTGTTCATCACTGCTTTTTAGGGATGCATAGTACTCCATTATATGTATGTACCACAGTGTTTTAATACATTCATTTGTTGATGGAAATTTAGGTTGTTTCCAACACCTTGCAATTGTGAACTGTGTCGCAATGAACATTGGAGCACAGATGTCTAGCTGTGATTGGTTTCTTGCCTCTTCTGTGTATATGACCAGTATGGGGATTGTTGGGTCATATGGTAGATCAGTTTCCATCTGTTTTAGATATCGCTAGATCAATTTTCTTAGTGGTTGTATGTATACCTACAGGTCCACCAGCAGTAGATGAGAGAGCCTGTCTTTCCACATCCCCTCCAACACTTGTTACTTTCTGACTTTTTGAATTGGGCTATCTTTGAGAGTGTTAGGTAGTATCACAAAGGTGTTTTAATTTACAGTTTTCTTATGGCTAATCATCTGGAAAATTTTCTCGTATGTTTATTGGTCATTTGGATTTCTACCCTTGTGAAACTTCTGTTCAGGTCCTTTACCCACCTACTCAGTGGGCAATTGGTTTTTCTCTTATTATAACTTAGCAGAATATTGTAGATTTTAGTAATAAGGCCTTTGTCTGATGTGTCATTGCTAAAGATGTTTTCCCAATCCGTGGGCTCTCTTGGCAAATTCTTTTGATGTACACAGGTGTTTTATCTTCAGTATATCACACTTGTCAATTTGTGCCTCCTCTGTGTTTGTGTCCTTTCCTATTTTGATAGCCTATGTATTCCCTGTGCCAAAGCTCTCAGGTTTGTCCCAATTCCCTCTTTGATGACCCTAATAGTTCGGGGTTTTACCTCAAGGTCTCTGACCCACCTTGAGTTTATTCTTGTGCATGGAGTGAGGTAAGGATCTTGCTTCATTTTTCTGCAGGTAGATATCCATTTTTCCCCAGAACCATTTGTTGAAGAGGGCATCCACTTCCCATTTGATATTTTTGGACACTTATCTAAGATCAGTTGTCTGTATGCTGATGATTTTATTTCTGGGTTTCCAGTTACTTTCCATTGGTCTGTGTATCGATCATTATACCAATACCACACTGTGTTGACCACTCTGGCTGTATAATAGATACTAAACTCAGGTAATGCAAGCCCTCCAATTTTGTCCTTCTTGAGGAGTTCTCTGCTAATTCTCGGCTTCTTCCTTCCATATGAAGTTGGTAATCAGTTTTTACAATTCTTCGAAGAAAGATGATATTTGTATCAGGCTTGCAATGAACTTATATAGTGATTTGGGCAGAACTGACATCTTTACTATATTGAGTCTTCCAAACCATGGTCATGGGATATTTTTTTATTTGTTGAGGTAACTTTTGGTTTCTTGTAATAAGGTTCTGTAATTTTCCTTGTGCAAATCTTTTGTTTGTTTGTTTTTTGAATCAGGTATATCCCTAGATGTTTCCATTTGTGCTTGACTATTGTGAAGGGTACTGCCTTGGTGATTCTTTTGTGATCTTGTCAGATGTATATAGCAGTCCAATAGACTTCTGTCTGTTGATATTGTATCCTGCCACTCTGCCATATTCTTCTATCGCTTCTACCACTCCTTTTGTGGAGCTTTTGGGATTTTCCATATATACGATCATATCATGTGAGAATTATGAGAGTTTCACTCCTTCGTTCCCCAGACAAATATTTGATGAATTTTCTTTGCCTTATACTGTTAGCTAGGATGTACAGTACAATGTCAAATAGGTGTGGTGACAAGGGGCATCCTTGTCTGATTCCCTTTTTCAGAAATTATTTTCGTCTTTTCTCCCTTGACTACCACATTGGCTGTTGGTTATTTTTTTAATACATAGCATATATTATATTGGAATTTTCCTTCCCAACCTGTCTTGTTGAATGTCTTAAACAGAAATTGGTGTTAGATGTTGTCAAATGCTTTCCCCACATCTATCGATATTAATGTGTGGTTCTTATCATTTTCATTTCAAAATGGCAAATAAACTAATAGCAGCGGTTCTCAGCCTGTGGGTCGCGACCCCATTGGGGGTCAAACGACCCTTTCACAGGGGTCACCCGATTCATTACAGTAGCAAAATTACATTTGCGAAGTGGCAACAAAAATAATTTTATGGCTGGGCGGTCTGCATTAAAGGGTGAGGAACTGTATTAAAGGGTGGCAGCATTAGGAAGGTTGAGAACCACTGCTATAAAGGGCAGCGGGCGTGTCCTTGCCATTATCAAACAGGCTGCATCAGCTCCTGGAGAGGGCATATGGCCCAGGTAGAGGGCCCTTGCTCCCAGCTAGAGGCAGCCAGCTGAGGCTGTTAAAGGAGTGGGGATGCCTGGCAGGACAGGGGAAGGGAAGGAAAGGAAGTGCTGGTCTTGGAGGAGCGGAACCACTAACTGGCAGCGGAAGTGCCGGTGTCTTTTGGAATATTAAATCATGATTATCCCTGCCTGTGTTAGGTGATTGGACCTCAGGATGCTTGGGGTGCTGTATCTGGCAGAGGCCATGGCTCCATCACAGTTCAGCAGCTGGTGGAAGACCAGTTCCTGCTAGTGCAGCACAATTATCCGACTGTTGTGGTATTTACCTGACAGTTTCAGACTCCCTACTCAGCCTCCAGATCACCCAACTCACCAATCTCCAAGGATCTCTCAGCATGAGCTGCCTACCTGGTCACGATCTTTTCCAAGACTCCCAATCTCCTCTTTTATTCATTTGTGCATTAATCGTTAATCTCATAACTGCTGTTGCTGTTTCCCATAGGTTTTGGTATGTTGTGCTATCATTCTCGTTTTATTCTAAAAGTTTCCTAAATTCATCTCTTATTTAGGCTTATGCCTAGTCTTTGTTGAGTGGTGAGTTGATGAGCCTCCTAGTGTGTTTTCATTTTTTAATTCTATTGTCGATTTCCAGTTTTATGGCACTGTGGTTTGAGAAGATTATTTGAATGATTTCTGTCTTAGAATTTCTTAAGGCTTGCTTTATGGCCTTGCATGTGAGTTGGTTTTTTTTTTTAAAGAATAGGAGCCATGTGCATTAGAGAAGAATGTGTAGTAGTAGTAGTTTCTTTGCTGTTGTTTGGAGACATCTGTTAACTATCTAAGAGGCCGATTTTGTTCAGCTCTTCGGTTTCTTTATTGAATTTCATATTTGTTAATCAATCTTTCCATGAGAGTGTGTTCTTAAAATCTCCTCCTATTATTGTCAATCTGGTGATTTATCTTTTCATCTCTTTCAGCATTTGCTTGATGAGTTTCGAGAGGTTTTTTGTTGGGTGCACATATGTTTATTATGGTTATATGTTCTTGGTCTATTGATCCCTTGGACATTATCTAATGTTCTTCTTGTCTCTTGTCATATCCTGCAATTTGAAGTCTATTTTGTCAAAGATTAATATTGCCAACCCTGCTCTTTTTTAATTGCTATGAACTTGGTAATTTTTTTGGCCATCATTGGACTCTGTATATTTTTGTATGTGAGTTTGAGGTTTGTGTCTTGAAGGTAGCAGATTGATAGATCTTGTTTCTGAATCCAGTCTATTACACTTTGTCTATTGATTGGTGCAGTTAGTCCATTGAAATTCATTGTTGTCAATTCTAGAGGTAGAATAGTTGTTGTCATCTCATTATCTGTGCTTAATATTTTCCTTCTTTTTCCTTTTTTGGAGTTCATGGGGTGGTGGGAGAATTTATTCATGTCTTCCTTTGCCTGCTAAATGTAGTGTTTTTAGTGTGTTGATTTCTGGGTGGTGTTACACCCTGTGGTGATCTCATGTTTGAATGCTACCATTATTGGTTTTCTGCCCATAAATAACTGGATAATATTTTTTGTAATGCTGGTTTTGTTTTTATGAGTTCTCTAAATATTTCATTAAGAATAATTTTATTTTTCTTTAAATTTGACAGATAACTTCTGGATATAGAATTCTTGAGTTGAAGTTGTTGTCTTTCAACTTTCAGAATATGTTGCTCCAATTTCTTCTTTTCTGCATGGTTTTTGCGGAAAGGTCTGAGCTAATTCTTATCTGTTGAACTTTATATGTTACTGCTTTCTTCTCTTTACCTTCTCTCAAGAGTCTCTCTTTTTTCCTTGAAGTTGGATAATTTGACTACTATGTATCTGGATGTGTTGGGGTTTTTAAATCTATTTGGTGTTCTCTCTGATTCCTGGATAGTTATTGACTCCTCCTTTGTGATATTGTGGAAATTTTTTCCCACGAAACCCCTTACTATTTTATCTGTAGACTTGTTTGTTTCATCCTGCTCTGGAATAGCAATAAGCCTTATATAATTACTATTCATGGTGTCTCACACAATCCGCATGCTTTTCTGTTGTTTTTTTGTTTTGTTTTGTTTTTCGGTTTGTTTGTTTTGGTTGTTTGTTTGTGTTTTTTTTAATTTTTTGTTTGTTTCTCTAATTTGCTGAAGTCTGCTGGTTTGCATTCAGGTTCACTGATTCAGTTTTCTTTTCCTTCCATTTATTGCTCAAATGTTCTACCATATTTCTTTTTATTTCTAATTCATTACTTAATTTCTGAGTTTCCTTTAGGTGTGAGGTTTTTAGTATCTCAATTTCTTCTTTTGTTTTCAGGATTGATCCCCAGATATTTTGTGTGGTCCTAAACATCAGTCTCCTGTATTATCTTTCTGGCAGTTCAAGGGATTATTTTTCTGTGTATACCATTGTGTTTGGGTAAATTTCAATTGTTGACTGCTGTTTCTCTTGTTTTGTGTGTGTGTGTGTGTGTGTGTGATTGTCACTGATAGCTGTTGTTTTGTGGCATAGTGGTCTAGCTATAGATGATGCATAGGATTCTGGGTTGTGTAGTGGGCGGGGGATTTGACTCTTTAAGTTAGAGGAGTTGGGTCAGATATGGGCTTAAATCATATTGTGTAAATATGAGGAATGGAGTAATAGCTGTGTGGGTAGGATGAATAGGAGATAGGTGCTTGAGATTAGGTTTTAAGTGATGGTATTAATAATAGGGTGCCTTCTTATTAAATATTGTAATTTTTAATGAATTGGAATAAGAGAATATAAGAGATGTGTTATTACTTGGTAGTTTATAAGAGAGTGTGGTATATTGTGGTAGGGAAAGCAGAGTCTTGAGGGAATGGTGGTTGAGATTCATGAGGGGGATAATAAGAAATGTACCAAGGTCACTTATCAACCTGTATATAATATAGCAATATTGCAACCAGCCTGTTATTGTGTTTGTAGCAGAAAGCCTTTATTTCAGAAGCACACAAGTTTCCCTGTTATCAAGAAGGGAAAGTCTCGTGTTACATTGTGGAGCACTATTGGAGTTCAGCACTATTTAGTACTGTCTGCTCTTCACACCATAGTTACAGGGTGGAAGTGGACTATAGGAGTTGAGGTCGAAGGTGAAAAGTTACTTCCAATCAGGAGGAAATCCTGCTAAGGGAAGTAAGTCCCAGTGTCCAGGAGACACCTAGCTGGGGAAGGGGGAGCCACCAAGACACACTAATAGTAAGTTCTGGTTCCTCCTGCAGGAAAAAATGTTTTTGTTTTTTTTCCACAGATGAAAATAGGAAAAATCTAAGATATTCTTGAAGGACCCAGAGAGTTCAAGGTGTGTTCCTTGGTTACTGGGGCAGGATCTCAGGTTGAGTTAGCTGGGAATTTCTATCTGGTGGCAATTAAAGTTGAACTCTTTCAGGGAGCACGGGTGAAGTGAAATTTCACAACATGGCTCTTCTATCCATGTCTCTGCAACTCCCACCAAATAATTGGTGGGAGGAGGCATGAAATAGGATTTGTGAAACAGTCATAGAAGGGATTGGTCAGTTTTATTTGACCCATTCCCTATATATAAGAAAGTCATCTTGGTGAAACCATGAAACACCTCAACTTGTTGTGCAATCTGGAAGGACATTATGCTAAGTGGAGTTAGTCAAGCACAAATGGAAAAATACTGTATGAGTCCACTGAGGTAGGAATAAGCAGCAGACCAGGTATAAATACAAGAGTGCTGGCTATCCAGTATTCTGATGTGGGACCAGAGAACCTGGTAAAGAACTGCACAAATACCAATGAGTCACACATCATCCATTCCAGGAAAGTATCGTGTTGGTCACTTGGCTGGAGGGTGCCTCACGATGGCTGGGATAAAATGGTTGGTTGCGGGGGGCGGGAGGGGGGGCTTGTCTGCTGAGTGGTAGCCATGCATGCAGACCTAGGTGATTCCCCCAAAGAGGGAGGCTGCCCTGTCAGAGGGATAAGGCTTTCTGATGGGAGGGCCAGCACAGGAGAGGATAGAGGAATGTTAAAATTTGGACAAACATAGGTGCATGTTGTTGGGAGTAGGGGGTAGAGGACTGACCTCCAGGTGTGGAGAGGAGAGACTGAGGATGCTTTTAAAAGCATTAGGTAGAGAGGCTTTGTACTGGCATGCGGAGGGAAGGCAAATTTGACTTAGAGCACTGGGCATAACCTGGGAACCCAGGCCAGGTACCACAGAACACTGGGACACTGAATCCTGATCTTCGGGATGCACGTCATGCTTTAGAGGCTGGATCAGTTAGACCCAAAATGGGAACTCCACTGGGTGAACTGGACTCTACCACAGACACACTTGTAGCCTGAGGGTGTCTCAGGTAGAAGAAGACAGCTACACCAAGAGTGGTATACTGTTGGTTGGCGAGCAAACAAGGCCTTGGTACTTCAATGCTCAATATGCTATATTAAGACACTTATTATCCTGGAAACTCTGTGACAGCCATTGTTACAGTCTGCTTTTTCTTGTTTACATTAGCGTGTATCTCACAGGCGCATTGCTATTGGGGCTTACCCTCTTGAAGCTGTGCTATTTGTTGCCTTTTTTGTTGTAAATAATACTAAAGGATGTTGAGCCTAAAGGAAAAGAAAGCAAGGGTTTGGGGGAAGGATATAGAAGGTTGGGGAGACAAGAGGGAGATGATGTCTAAAAGTCCAGGGAGGAAAAGTATGTTTTGGAAAACGTGTATGATTATGCAAGAAATTGTACAATTATGCTTGACATGATTGAACTATGGAATGATATAACATATATATTGGCTCCCAACTTACAACAAATTAAATAAATAAATAAATAAATAAATAAAAGAATAGATCCAGGAATGGTTTGGGGATCACATTAATTCTAGCCCCTATTTAAGAACAATCAGTTCTTACATCATGGCTCTACTTGATACTCACCTTCATGAAATTATCAGTGAAGATAAGGGTGTTACAACAAAGTGTGGTGAAAAAGCAGATGGTGCCTGACTATCAATCAGAATAGTGTCTTTTATATTATTAAAGGCTTGTATTCAAACCAGCAGCCATCTAAGCGATTAGTCAATTAAGTCCACATGGAAGAAGCACATCAGCTTGTGTGATCCACCAGCTTGTGTGATCCAAAGATAACAAAGTTTGAATACAGTGAAGAGAAAACTATCAGAGCAAAAATTATGACCACCCAATTTGTGGAGGGCTATGGGGGACAGTGAGATCACAAAACCCATCTGCAGAGTATTTGGTCAGACTGAGCCACTGCCAGACCTGCTCTAGCCACAGGCCAGAATCTACATCAGCCTTACTATCAGGCAGAGACCATTGTCATCTTGCTCATCCTGGATCGAACTCGACACTTGGCCCATAGACCACCCTATAAATGTGACCTGAGTTTGTTCTTGGTACAAGTATCTCTTACTGATTCCATGAAAAAAATCCTTCCCTGGCTTTTGGAATATTATTGTGAGGGGTTTCCTTCTTGCACATTATTAGCATTTTTGTCTGTATACAATTATATTGCTACCAATACCACCTTAGTGTAATTATGTTTTCATTGTTTTCTGTTGGGTCCCCTAGCTGTGAAGGACAGGAGGTGTGGATACATGATGATAATAACGGATACAAGGGGATATGGGGAAAACAGCGGTGGAGGGGGAATGATAGGAAGGGAAAGGTGATTTGGGGAGTAACTAATGAATACGGGAGGTGGGACGAGGGAGCACTAGAACCAATTGTGATTGTATAAATCATCTAAGTGCGATTTAATCATGGAAGTGGGGAATGATCTAAAATTGAAGAAGGGTGATTATACAATTCCCCTTGATATGATTGAATAATTAAACTATTGAATTTTGATATGTAAATTACTTGTCAATAAAACTGTTGGGGGAAAAACTGTATGTAGTTAAGCTGTGAGTCAGAGTCAACCTGATAACATTGGATGTTTTTTGGTTTGGCCTTAAATGAGAAGTGTTCAAAGATCATTTTAAAAAATAATTTTTCCAACTGTATAAAACTATTACATTGTCATTGTAGAAACCTGAAAATACAATTTTTAAAAAAGTATTGAAAGGTGGGGGGTTATCATTTTTAACAATCTTAACACTTTGATGCATTTCATCCTCATCTTATTTGCAATATACATTAAATGGCATCTTAAAAAATAATAAAATGTCCTAAGCCAACAACAACAACAAAAGTCATCTTGGAAGCAAGAAGAGAGAGAATTCCTGGTACCATCAAAGAAGAATCACCAGTAGAGCACATTGTAAATCTCAATCTGAAATTGTAGAGGTAGCAGATAACAGGCCATGCTGGGACCAGAGGTTTAGGCAAGGAGACCATGAAATAGCACAGAGGAACAGTGCTATGAGACCCTGAGGTAGAGCAGTGGGTGGACTTCCTGGTCACAGAGGCAGAAGCCAAGGAATCATGTAGCTGAAAGTCAGAGGATTAGAGAAGACTTGGCTGCTGGATGAGAAAAGGTGTTGCTATGGAACAATGACTGTCCTTAATGTTTTCTTGGCATGGCTTATGGTAACCAGTTAATTCTCTAATAAACCCTTTTAACGGTGAGCCTTTTGTGAGTTCTGTGTGGCCACTGTAATGGATTATTGAACCCAGTAGAGAAGTCGAATGCCCTTGAAGGAACAATTGATGTCATAGTATGGTAAACTAAAGATGTAGTATAGAAGTTTGTCTAGCTTTTGCCTTGTGGCAATTGGCTTTGGGGTGTGTGGTGTTGGATATTCCTCATGTGGGTAGAGATTGGCTGTGGCCTTCACACCATTTTCACACTACTTTAAGAGCAATGACATCTGATATCATAATCTGATATCAGCAGTACCTGATATTAAAGTCTGAAATCAATTTATAACTAATAAAAATTAGTCATTGCTCTTCAGAATGGAAAAAAGCTCAGAAAATATTGATTCTGATCCCTGCTGTCAAAGATAAAATGTTTTAATGTCTCATTTTTATAAAAAAATCAAAATAAGATATAGAGATTGTAGCTTGTTCAAAATTGTACAACTAGTCAGTAGCAGATCCAGTCTCAGAATTCTCAATCAAAAGTAATTTTCTTAGTTACACAGATGAATACATTTTCAGCCAAACAATACACAGTTTATAATAGGAGACATGCATTCTTTATAGGGGTGGAGTGTGTCCGGCCCACTTGCCATATAAGTCCTGCAAAATTATCAATACCAGCTACCATCATACACTTCACCCAGGAGAAGCAGTTGCAGCCATTACATTGGGGTAAGTTAATTAAATGTATAACCAGTATGGTCCTCAAATGATGTTAATAATATCTAAATGGCCCTTAGTTTAAAAAAAAAAAGGAGGATCCCCACTCCTGCCATTATTTGAGATTACCAGAGCATACCGTTTGTATGGGTTAGGAAATGGGGAAGTATTGCAGTACAGCTGCAGCATGGTCCAGGGGTCCCTCTAGGTGGGTCACGGCATTGGCGAGTGGGAGACAGAAACTACACGACTCAAAGGTTGCGGTGACTGTTCCAATTTTATTCATGCAAAGCTTCAACTTACATATTCTTTTCCTTGGCTTAAAGCTTATGGCCTGAGGTCATACACCAGGAAATTCTCAGGCCACAAGACCATGACAAGTTACATAAATCACATCATGATTCTTGGTTAAGAATTAGTACATCTTGAAACTAAAACTGTTTCAACCACAAGGGTGATAGACATAAACCTTCTAACAATAACTGAACACACTTTACCAACTAGGGCGCATTGTTCTAACTATGAAATCAATGAAGCATTAATGCATTTCATTATCAATCACAAAAATTACTTAGAAGCCTTTGGCTGTTCTTTCTGTTCCTTCTTGGGCTGTTCCTCTAGGGCTTTCATTTCTTGTTCTTTCTTTACCACTAAGTTCCCATAAATCAAACTCCCAAAAGTCTTTCTGTACCATGGTATGAGTTGCCTCACAATAGGGAGCTTTACTTCAGTGGACTTCAAGTTGCCTCACAATAGGTAGCTTTGCTTCAGTGGACTTCAAGCACCACAGGGCCCCTCCTCTTGCTAACCTGTCCATGAAACTTAAACTAGTAAAAGGAACTTGTACACCTTCTTTATTAATCATTCTTATGCCTTCCTTATAAACCCTCATATAAAGTAAATCAGGGTCAGGAACTCTCTTTCTCTTTGGGTTATTTCCTGGAGGGGATGCCATATTCTACCCCCTATGCGGTAACCAATATAAGGAGGGGGGAAACCATGGGAAGAGGATGATAAACATTTTTAGAGTCTTGCACAAAAGCTTCCAAATGAGCCTCTGAGATTTCCGTGGGTTTCCGTGGCAATAGCTCAGCCTGCTCAAGAACTAACATAAATTCCTTAAGGGGGGTTTCTGGCTTCCAGTTTCTAGTTTTATTATACAATACACTTTACATGCAGTCAGGATATGGATCTTTCAAAGCCATAGGAAGGGGAGTAACCTCAACTTCTGGGGAATATTCCTCAGTTGATATCAGTTGTTTCCTAAAAGGGGAAGTGATCAAAATTATCAGGAACCAGAGAGCAGCTACAATGATCAATAATTCCAAAGGGTTCGCGGAAGAGACGTCCTTGGTGGAGCCTTCTTGGAATGCTCCTCCTCCATGTGCTGACTTTGTCAAGGCCCATGGTTGGAAGTGGTCTCGGCAGGGAAGAATGGAAACAGACATAATAATTAAAACAAAACTGGGAGAAAGTATGAGAAATGATGTTGCATTGTTGTTAATGCAATGTTGTGTTCTTTTAAATTATTTTATTACAAAACTACCCTCTTATTGCTGTTACTAGGTGATGGAAAGTTGGTTCGATCTCACAGCAACACTGTGTACAACAAAAGAAACACTATCCACTTCTGTACTATCTTCCTAATTGTATGATCTCATCATTACAGCCACTGTACCAATATATCTTTGAGGTTCTTCCTGTTTTTCACTGACCCTCTATTAAGTAGGATTTCCTTTTTCCAGAGATAGATCACTCCTGATAACCTGTCCAAAGTATGGAAGATGAAGTCTCACCGTCCTCCTTCTTTTTTTCTATCTCTCTAAGTTTTGTTCTTGAATTCTTTTCTTAAAACAATTTTATTGGCACTTTGTCCACATACCATAAAGTTCAATAGTTAAACCATATCAAGAAAAGTTGTGCAATCTTTACCACAATCAATTTTAGAACATTTCCTTTTTTCCCTGTACTCATTGTTATTCATGCAATTTTTTTTCAATTTTGGCAAAAATATACACAACAAAGCATTCACTAATTCAACAACTTCTCCATGTATAATTCTGTGTCCTTGATTATACTCTTCGTGTTATATAATCATTATTGCTATACCTCTCCAAACTGTTCCACCGCCATTAAGTTTAACTTAATTCCCCCTAAGCAAAAACTCCTCCTCCTTCACACATGGTAAGCAAAGGCCACATTTTTTGCTCTCGCGTTCAGTAGTTTCTTGATGTAATATTCACATATCGTAAGTGTTCAGCACAGAGATGAAAAAGTATGCTGAAGGGAAACAACCCCGATGTGTAGTTTACCTTATTCGAAACCGTGAAGTATCCCCTTGTTCTGTCCCAACACCTGCCTTTTGGTCTAAGCACAGGCTTGGAATGAGCATAATGAAGTGTTCTGGTATTACTTTATTCTCTAATGTTATAGTTTGTTATGATCCACATAGCTGAATGCCCTTGCATAATCAATAAAGCACAAGTAAACATATTTCTGATATTATTCGCCTCCAGCCAAGATCTATCTGACATCTGCGCTAGTATTCTACATCTGCTTTTGAGCCCGCTTTGAATTTCTGGCAATGCAAAGCAAACAAACAGAAATCTCTGCTATGGAGTCAGTGCCGCCTCATAGCAACATAGGACGTAAGACAGGGTAGAACTCCCCCTAAGAGCTTCTGAGACTCTAACTGCTTATGGTAGTTGAAGGCCCGGTCTTTCTCCTTTGGAGCGGCTTGTGGTCTCAAACTGGTGACCTTTCAGATGGAAACCCAATGAGTAACCACTACACCACCAAGGCAGAGTGCACAACTGAAACAAAATTTAAATTATCGTCAACATTCCAGAATTCTGTTGGTTCACCTTCTTTTGGCTGTTCACAAATAAGAATCTCTTTTGGTCAGTTGGGCAGACAGTTGTCCTTCAAATTTCTTTTTTTTTTTAAACAATTTATACAACTCATCACAGTCCATACATATACATACATCAATTGTAAAAAGCACATCTGTACAAATTTCTTGATGTGTACTTCCATTGTTGCATTGCTTTGCTGGAACACATAAATTACTATTCATTCAATTCCAGGAGTCTGACTTTTTTTTTTTTGGAATAATGTCTTCTGTGGAATTTGGATTTTTTTTCTTTTAATACAATCAGTTCTTAATCATATGATATTTCCTGAATGTTGAATGTTGACCAACTCTTTTTGGTACAGTGACTCTGTATATTATTTCCATCTTATTTTGATGTTCCCTGCATGGTTCAACATTTTGCCTATAGAAATCTTCAGCATTTCAATTTGAGGCTTGAAATTTTTCTTCAGTTCTTTTCATTTGAGATCTGTTGTGTGTGTTCTTCTCCTCTGATTTTATAACTCCGGGTTTTTGGACATTTCAATATCATTCTTTATTTGTTTTCTCAAGCTGCCTTTTGAAATTTTCTATTCAGCTTTGTTAATTCATATCTCTTCCATTCACTCAGCTACTATTTATGTTAGCAAGAGTCTTGCAAAATTCTATCATGAGAACTCACTCTTCCAACTTACCCATTTCAATTGTCAGTGACTATCAAGGCATCTTGACTGCATATGTGTTCTATTTCAAACTGAAGAAGTTGTTAGGATTCATCAATTTCTTCATAATTGGCTTTAAAGGTTGGCATGAAACTGTGAGCAACAGCTGTAGAAAGTTGATTATCAGTCTCCCTTATGGACATATTGATATTACCTACATATAGATATTACCACAGACAACATTGTTCTTCAAGATAGACAATGAAATCTTCTGTTTGGCACTGAATGCTATGGCATTTCCTCTTGACTTTGCCATGCCAACATAGAAACCATGATTGTCCTATTAAAAATGTCTAATACTGGTCCATTTCAGCTTACTAATATTTAGGATATCAGTCGCTAAGTTCCATTTCATTTGATGACTTTCAATTTTTCTGGATTCATACTTTGTACTTTCCAGTTTGGGCTCTTAATAGATAGTTTTAGCTGCTGCTTCCCATTTTGATTCATTCCCACAAACAAATAGACATCCAGAAAGCTTTGTTGGATGTACATCGTTAAGGACGACTCTATTTTGGAGAGCTCTTCTCCAGTCATAGCCTGAGTGCCTGCTAAACTGAGGGGCTTATCAGACAATGTTCCATTATTACTCACCCGGATTGAGTGGCTTAATTTCTCAGAAGCGGGACCCTTATTTCTTCTTCCACTTTACTGTCATCTGGAAGCTTTGCTGAAGCCAGTCCACCATGGGTGACCCTACTGGTATTTGAAATTCAAGTAGCATAGGTTCCAGCACCACAGTAATACACAAGTCATGGTAATTTTACTTGTTATTAAAGAAGCTTCATAACCGCAAATTCTTATAAAATTGATCTTAATAGCTACATGATTTATATATGTAATTCATAAGATGAGCAGAAAAAGGGCAAGGTTCTGGCTGTTCCTGAATTTAACTTGATATCAAGCTAAATGGCTGTTGTTGCTGCTGTTAGGTGCCCTCAAGTCACTTCCAAGGCACAGTGACCCTATGTACAACATGGCAAAGCACTCTCCGACCCGTTGCCATCTTCACAATTGTTCTTGTGCTCTAGATATCAATACACTCAATATTCCAGTCCAGCTTCTTTCTTGCTGCCCTGCAACTTTCTCAAGAATGACGTCATTCTCCAGCAACTGGTCTCTACCGACAACATTCCTAGAACACTTAAGATGAAGCGTTGCCATCCTTGCCTCTAAGCAGCACTTTTCTTCCAAGACAGGTTTGCTATTCCTTTTGAAAGCCCCTGGTACTTTCTATATTCTTTACCAGAACCAGAATTGAAATACATAAAATCTTCTTCAGTCTTATATTCAACTTTCACGTGCATATGAGCTGATTGGAGATACTCTGGCTTGGATCGGGCTCACCTTAATTCTCAAAGTAACATCCTTTAATCTCAACACTTTAAAGAGGTCTTTTTTATTTTTGCTACCACAATCAGTTTCCAAATATTCTTTTTCTTTTCTTTTTTTTAAAATCATTTATTGGGGGCTCACACAACTCTTATCACAATCCACACATGCATCAATTGTGTAAAGTATATTTGTACATTCGTTGCCCTCATCATTCTCAAAACATTTGCTCTCCACTTAAGCCCCTGGCATTAGCTCTTCATTTTCCCCCCTCCCTCCCCACTCCCCTCATTCCTCATGAACCCTTGATAATTTATGAATTATTATTTTGTCATCTTTTACACTGTCAGACATCTCCCTTCACTCACTTTTCTGTTGTTTGTCCCCCAGGGAGGATGTTATATGCAGATCCCTGTCATCAGTTCTGCTTAAAGATGTCTTATGCAGCAGATGGACCCAATGCAATATGTTGTTTGACTTCTTCACTGCTGCTTCCAGGAGCCCTTGATTGTGGATCCAGGCAACACAAAATCCTGGACAACATCTATCTTCTCTCCATTTATCATGATGTTAGCTACCCCTTCAGTTGTGAGGATTTCGGTTTTCTTTACTTTGAGTTATAATGCGTACTGAAAGCTGCAATTCTTCATCTACATCAGCCAGTGCTTCGAGCCCCCCTCACTTTGAGCAAGCAAGATTGTGGCATCTGCATGTTACAGGTTGTTAATAAGCCTTTCTTCAATCCTGAATTTCCATTCTTCTTAATATAATCCAGCTTCTTTGATTATTTTCTCAGCATGCAGATTGAATCAGTATGATGAGAGGATACAACTCTAACACGCGCATTTCATGATTTTAAGCTAAACTACGTTGCTGTCATTTAGGAGATTAAATGTAGTCTCTATATTCACTACAAAGAAAAATATCTTAAATGTATACACAGTAAATAATAAAAAAGGAAGCCCAATTAGGGAAATACAAAACTTTAGATACAACAGCAATAAGAAAACTAACAAACCTTGAACACAATAAAAGAAAAAGTTCCAGTAATGAGGTTTAAAGAAGATATGTGATGATGTACTAAAATCACTGCCATTAAATTCTTTCCAACTCACATTCACCCTATATGACAAAATAGAATTGCTCCTTTGGGTTTCTGAGATTATCAGTCTTTTTGGAAGCAAACAGCCTCATCTTTCTCCCATGAAGTGTCTGGTGAGTTTCTTCCACCACTCTTTCAATTATCTGTTCAATTATTAATCCTCATTGCCACTAGGGCTCCTTAAGGAAGATATAAGACACACACAAAAACAATTAACCAAATGACAGAAGTCCTTACTTATCAATGTTTTCTCTAATGGATTAAAAGTTTAAGCAAAAGGTTAAGAGTGACAGAATATATGTCTGTGTATGGGTATGTGTGCATAAATTGCACATTCATATGCTTTCAACACGACACATATCTTAGATACAGGAATGCGGATAAATTGAAAGGTACTGGAAGAGGAAAAACTCATGCAAATGGAAATCAAAAAGAGTAGAAGAGGTCATATTGATATTGAGGTAAACAGATTTAAAGCCAAATCTGTTAAAGGAAACAAAGGACAATTTGCGATGTGTTTTTTAAAGTTGCCAATTAGTCAATCCTTACTTATAGTGAGTCTACAAGACAGAACAGAACTTACCCAAAGCGTTTCCAAGACTTTAATTTTTCACATATTATACAATTTAATCATTTAATCATATTAAGAAGATTTGTACAATCGTCACCACAATTTTGAAATATTTTCTTCTCGTGCTCATTGTTAGGTCCCCATTTCCCGCCATCCTCACCTACCATATCCCTGTGTAATTAATTCATTTCCTGTATCTATAGATTTACCTACCCTGGATTTCATATACAAATTATCAAACAACACACAATAAGGAACAATGACGACAAAAAACAAACAAAAAAAGGATGACTAGGAAATAATAGAAAAACTATAATTCAAAAAAGCAGAAAATATTAAAAATGGAAACAATTTTAAAATGAATTAGGTTAGTAAGTAATGCCATAATAGCTATAAGTACAAGATTGAACAAAATGTTCTAAAACTGTGATGATTGTACAACCCTTTTTGATGTGATTGAATTATTAAATTGTATGTTATGTGAATTATATTCCAATAAAACTGTTTGGAAAAAAAAGAAAAAAAAACTGTTTGGAAACGGAAAGAGCAGGAAAAAGAAAGATCTAATGGTAAAGTATGGCATTTTTAGCTAATTACACTAATTAACTAATTATATTTCAAACTAATTAACATTGCAATGTTTTCTGTCTGATAGCAAGGCTACTAAAATCCCTGGATTATAGTCACATGGGATTTAATCGATGTGCGGACTTGAAAATGAATTTGGGCCTCCACTATCATTCATGCTGTTGTTAGGTGCCATTGAGTTGGTTCTGACCCATGGGGACCATGCACACAACAGAATAAAACAAGACGGTCTCATACCATCCTCACAATTGTTTCCTATGCTTAAGTCCATTGTTCATAGTGCTTCAATATTCTTCTCCAGCACCACAATTCAAATGCAGTGATTCTTTTTCGGACTTTCTTAGTCAATGTACAACTTTCGCATGAATAAAAGGCAATGGAAACACCATGGCTTGGGTCACAAGAACCTTAGTCCTCAAAGTAATACCCTTGCTTTTCAATACTCTAAAGAGGTCTTCTGCCACAAGTATTTTGATCTCTTGACTGCTGCTTCCATGAACATTATTTGTGGATCTGAGCAAGATGACATCCTTGACAAAAATCCTCAACAAAATTCTAGCCAATGGTGTCCAAAACATATATTTAAAAATTCACCAAGACCAAGAGGGGTTCATACTAGGGATGCAAGGATGTTTCAACATTCAAAAAACAATCAATGTAATACAGCACATAAAAAAAGGAAAGAGCAAGAAACATCATGATAATATCGATAGATGTAAAAAATTTTGGTGCGATATCCAACACCATTTTTAATAAAAACACTCAGCAAAATATGAAAAGAAGGGAAATTCCTCAACATAATAAAAATAAAATACACAAAACCAGCAGCCAATATGATACTCAACGAGAAAAACTAAAAATATTTCCCCTGAAAACGGCCCCGACAAGGATACTGCCTATTACCACTCTTACTCAACATCCTACTGACAGTCTTATTGGAAGCATCAGACAACAAAAATACATCAAGTGAAATCAAATAGGCAAAGAAGAAGTGAAACTCTATATTTTCAGACAAGATGATCTTATATATCCTATATAGATAACCCAAAAGTCTCCACCAAAAGACGTACTGGAAACAATTGAGGGATTTGGAAAAGTAGCAGAGTACAAAGCAAGCAGAAATCAATTGGATTTTTATATATCACTGATGAGCACTCAGAAATTAAAAAGATATTAAGAAAATAATACCACTCACAACAACCACATAAAAGATAAAATACTTTAGGAATAAGCCTAATCAAAGAAACAAAAATCAAAGAAAATTCAGAACACTATTTCAAAAACAACCACAAAAGTCTTACATAATGGAAGAATAACCTGAGTTTATGGATAGGCATATTTCATGTTGTAAAAACATCAATATCACCTAAAGCAATCTACAGGTAGAACACAATTCCAATTCAAAATCCAAATACATTCTTTACAGAAATGGAAAAAGTAATTACCAACGTAATATGGAGAGAGAAGAGACCCAGGATATACAAATAACTTATTTTTAAAAAGAACCAAATAGTAGGTCTCACACTGCTACATAGCTACAGTAGTCAAAACAGCCTGGTACTAGTACAATGATAGATATATAGACCAATGGAACAGAAGAGAAAGCCCAGCAGTAAATGTATTCACCTACAAACAACTGACCTTTGACAAAGGACAAAAAATGTCAAATGAGATCAGTAGAACCTCTTCAATCAATGGTATTGAATAAATTGGATCTCAAAACAAGAAGAATAAATCAAGACCCATATCACTTCCCATGCACAAAAACAAACCCCAGAACAGAGCTATCAATGAGAAAAATGCAACACACTTAAGCGTCCTCTTTCAGGCATAAATAAATTACCAAGTGTAATAAAGGAAACACATACAGCAGAAGACAAAATAGATGACTGAGACTTGCTAAAAATAAGTCACTTATTCACATAAAAACTTCATAAAAAGAATAAAATAGGGCCTATAGATTGTGGTGGTAGGGGATTCTTTACCAATAACACAACAGACCAGGCTCTATTGACCAAAATCTACAGAACTGTATAACGCATCATTAAGAGATTAACAAATGACCCAATAAAAATGGAAAAGGATGTAAACAGTTAACCAAAAATTACACTCAAACAGCTAACAAACACATAAAAATTGCTCACGATCAAAAGTTATCTGGGGGATGCAAATTAAAACTACAAAGAGATACCACCTTACACTCACAATGAATAACCAACTAAGGAAACAAAAGTGATGGAAAGATGTGGACAAATGGAACTCGTAAATATTGTTGGTGGACTTGAAAATACATACAACCAGTATGGAAGGTAATATAACATGACCTAAAACAACTGAGAATGTAAATCCTATATGATCCAGCAGCATTGCTTTTAGGCATTAACTCCAAAGTCATAAGAGGCAGAATGCACATAGACATGTGCGCTCCCATGTTTGTTGCAGCTGAGTTCAAAATAGCAAGAAACTTGAAGCAACCCAAGTACCCAAGAGTAGAAGAATGGATAAAGAAACAATGATACATATACACAATGGAATACTATGCATCCCTAAAAAAACAGTAATAAAAGCATGAAATGCCATGTGATGGAAGTACATGGAGCCATTAAGCTGAGTGAAGTTAGTGAATCACAAAAGGACAACTACTGTATGATCTCACTGCAATAAGAAATAGCACCAACACGCAGGCAGGAGTCTGCTCTCCAACCCTATAAACTTCTGATTCAGTCTATCAAACAAAGAAGTAGAGAGCCTATGTAGCATCAAGGAAGCCTACATCACCCCCATCAAATGCATATCATTTTTTTAATGCACATCTTAAGAACCACCTAAAAAGGGGAGTCCTCACCTTAGTATGGGTCATTCCTTCAAGAAGAGGGGATAGGGAGACCATCCATTTGATGCCATACAAAATTGGAATGGGTCATATCAATTCAATGGACACTCCACAAGAGTGAGAATGAACCTTATTGGAATGTCAAGTCAAGATCAGCAGAGGGGAGCATCTAGATTTCAGATGAAGCACGTACACTTCTGTTGGTGGGTAAATGGGGAGGAACAACTTCACCTCAGGAAGGGATGGTCAACAAGTATTAGATATAACTCACGGGAAGAATTACCCTGGTACTATGTTCCTTATTAGACACTTTGGGCCTAGTTTCTATTCAAACCTCATTGACTCAGGCCAGGAGCTATGGTGGCAGGTAATACCACCTCCCTCACAGGTAGCACCAGAAGCTTTTGATGTGGAAATCCTAATGAATTAACTGAGCTTTACTTAAAATTACCCGCAGTCCCTGGGTTGAATCTCCCTAATGTTAGAATAAGCAGATGACTGTCACCCCAAGGCTGTGGAATTGGAGGTTGCTGGATCTTGGTTAGGATCCCTAGCTTTTTGGATATCCAATGAAAGGTGGCCCAGGACCATTATAGTTTTACTGTCTTAATACCCTTATCACTTTACTATGACATATATTAATCTGATAGGCAAGGTTATCCCCCTGTGAATAAATGTTACTGGAAATGTCCCACTTTCCCCAACCCCTATGGTGAATGTAAAAAGAGCTCGATCATTTAAGAGTTAAATCTGTACAAATCAACATCTCATGGATTGCGGATTGAAGCTGTATTACTTCCTTTTCTCAACAGCATATGAAATTCTAATCCTATGGATAGATTAATTATACCATCAATAGAGTTACCTTATAATTCAGAGGATGAATGATAATTTTCTTTGTCATAAAATGCTGAGGTTTCTAAAGTAAACCAGAGATGTATATAATTCATAGATAAGTGACAGGATCCTGGGCTTTCACTTAAGTTTAGCTCCAATGCAAGAGCAATCAGTACTTATGACATGACAAAACAAAGTTTGGTGAAGAAAGCAGTTGGTGCCCGACTAACAAAAAGAATAGTATCTGTGTGTGTGGGGTCTTAAAGGCATGTATTTGTATAAGCACCCATCTAAGTGAGATGTCAAATAAATCTACATGAAAGCAGTACACTGGCTTGTATGTATGTTCTAAGGGCTATAAATAATAAAATCCGAATCCAAAGGAGGGAAAGGAATAAGAGTTAAATTGTAAATACCCAATTTGCAGAATGCTATGGATGACAATGGGAGAGCCAAATCCATCTGCAGTGTCATTTCATAGATTAAGCTTCGAGTGCATTTCCTCTAACCACAGTTGAGTGACAGGGGCTATTGTAATCTTGATTATGGCAGATTAAATTAGGTTATAATGTGATACATGGTCATTTTCCCTCCTTTTTGATCCATTTGGATTGGCTCTAATTTTCATTATTTCCAGTTTTTTACTCAAGGGAGTTGTTTTCACTCTGGATTATTTTAAGATAATTGTTAGTCTTTTCTTTCTTTCTTATAAATTGATTTACTGTTTTCATTTTTTATTGCTGTTGTTTTATTTTCTTGATTTTCCATTTTGGGGGTATGTTTTCCAGTACATAGGATGGACGAATGTATAGAGAAAATAATTAGTCTAATGATTAACAGGGGAGGGGGAGCAGAGGATGGAGGGAAATGAAAAGCAAATAATAACAACAGAAGGAGGAAGGATGTTCTTGAAGTGGTCATGGTGATACATGTACAACTATTTTTACATATGACTACTCTATGGGAATGTATGGTATGTGATATATATCTCAATAAAACTATTATTTTTTAAAAGATGCATGGATAATCATTGGATATCAGGCTGTAAAGGTTCCAAAATGATGGAAGGATAGTAGTTGAAAAATATGCATTTTGTGATAGAAACAAAGCCAGAGATTGCATGATAGAATTTTGCAAGACCAATGATTTCTTCATCTCAAATACCTTTTTTCAACAACACAAAAGACTACTGTAAACATGTACTTCTTCAGCTGGAATGCACAGAAATCAAATTGACTACATCTGTGGGAGTAGATGTTAGAGAAGCTCAATATTTGCAGCTGCAACCAGACCAATGGCTGAATGGAAAAGATCATAAACTGCTCCGATGTTAATTCAGGTGAAAGCTGAGAAAAATTTTTAAAGTTCACAAGAGCTATAATATGCTTTTGAGTCTATTCCACTTGAATTTGGAGAACATCTTAAGAACAGACTTGACACTCTGTAAACTAATGACAGAAAACCTGAGCAGCTGTGAGAAGACATAAAGAACATCATTTATGGAGAAAGCAAAGCATCAATAAGAAGAGGAAAGATTAGTACAGGTGTCAGAAGATACTCTGAACCTTGCACATGGAATAAATTATGATGTCAAAGAGTTTAACAGAAAAATTTAAAGGCGGCTCAAAAACAAAAAGCCAAATATTAAAATAAAATGTGCAAAGATTTAGTGCTAGAAAACTAAAAAGGAAGGACATATTCAGCAAATCTGAAATGGAAATAATGCCATAAAAATCCAAGCCTCACGTTACAATATTTAAACATTATATGGGCAAAATATTGAATGATACCAGAAACATCAAAAGAAGATGGAAAGAATACACAGAGTCAGGGTACCAAAAATAACTTGGCATTCAGCCATTTCAAAAGATAGCAACTGAGCAAGAACCAATGGTATTGAAGGAAGAAGTTCAACTTGCCCTGAAAGCATTAGCCAAAAACAAGGCTCCAAGAATTGATGGAATACCATTTGAAATGTTTCAACACACTAATAAAACTCTTATACATTGATGCCAGGAAATTTGGAACACAGTACGTGGCCAAGTGACTGGAAAAGATACATATTTGTGCCCATTCCAAAGAAAGACTACAATGCTCAAATTGTAGAATAATATCATTGCTATCACATGCAAGTAAAATTTTGCAGAATACTGTCCACCATTTGCAGCAGTACATGGCCAGTGAATGGCCAGAGGTTCAGCTATGTTCAGAAAGTGTGTGAAACATGGGATATAATTTCTGATGTCAGAGGGATCGTAGCTGGAATAGAGAATACCAGAAAGTTGTTTACTTGGGCTGTACTGACTTGTGCATCATAACAAACCATGGGTAATCGTGAGCAGAATGGGAGCCCCAGAAAGCTACATTGTGCTCCTATGGAAACTGTACATGGATCAAGAGGCAGCTGTGTAAACAGAGCAAGTGCATACTGCATGGTTTAAAATCAAAAAAGGTGTGCCTCAGAGTTCAATGCTGTCACCATACTTATTCACTCTGCATGCTGAGCAAATAATCTGAGAAGCAGGATTCTATGAAGAACAATTCAGCATGCTGATGAAACACTTTGCTTCCTTAAGGAGAAGAGTTGAAGCATTTGCTGATGAAGATCAAGAATTTCAACCTTCAGTATGGGTAAAACTCAGTGTAAAAAGACCAAAATCTTCATAGCTGGACCAGTAGTTAACTTTCTGGTAAACTAAGAAAAAATCGAAATTGTTAAAGATTTCGTCTTGCTTGGATCCACAATCAATGTTCATGGAAGCAGCAGTCAAGAGATCAAACGATGTATTACGTTTGGTAAATCTGCTGCACACGATCTTTTTAAGTGTTGAAAAGCAATAGTGTTACTTTGAAGACTAAGGTACGCCTGACCTACGCCATGATTTTTTTTCAATTGCTTCAATTGTATCTGAAAGGTGAACATTGACTAAGGATGACCAAAGATGAATTGATACAGTTGAATTTTGGTGCTATTGGAGAATATTGAAAGTATGCACTGCCAAAGGTCATAAAAACCTCTCATGGGAGAAGAACATCCAGAATGCTCCTTAGAGGCAAGGATGGGAAATTTCATCTCATACTTCAGACAA
This sequence comes from Tenrec ecaudatus, assembly GCF_050624435.1. NCBI lineage: Eukaryota > Metazoa > Chordata > Mammalia > Afrosoricida > Tenrecidae > Tenrec > Tenrec ecaudatus. The sequence continues at coordinate 89,300,628 of NC_134548.1, forward strand.
CATGGAGGACATCATGTTTGGTAAAGTAGCTGGGCAGCAAAAAGGAAGAAGCCCTTTGACAAGATGGATTGACACAGAGGCTACATCAATGGGCTCAACCCTATGAACAATGTTTTAGGATGATGTTAGGAGGTACTGTTTGTTGTGCTATGAGTTGGAACTGACTCAAGGGCACCTAGCAACAACATCCTTAGTATATGGTTGATATTTCTTTGAAATGTATTATTGTGGTCTGTTTTTAACTTACAAATTCAATAAACCTGCAGTATTTTCCATCATAAAGTAATGGTATTGTACTATATTATAACTAAGTTTTGTCTTTGGAAGCGTTCAAATCTATACTACAATGCACTGCTTAAATGTCTTATTTGCACTTCATGTTTCCCCTTTTAACTTGATGTCTTGTTTTACATTAAAAAATAAAATATACTAATTATTACATAATAAATATAAATGCTCAGTAATGAAGTTAAGAAAAACATAATGACAAAAGAGTCATAAAGAATGCTGGGAATAACTAATATGTTGCTTCTCCCCTTGGAACCAGAAGAAGCTAAATTTTTGTTTTGTAAACACACATAAAGAGAATGTGCTGGTACACATACCTACCTCCTTTAGGAATTTCTATTAAAGGTAATGAAAAGTTCATATTTTCAAGTTTCCACAAAATAGAAGTAGGCAACTTATTTTAAATAACTCTGTACATAGAAATTGTTTCCTCTAGTTCTTTATGCTTCCCCCCCCCACACACACACACTATCATGACCTCAATTCTACCTTACAAATAAGACTAGACTAGAACATGTAAACTGCTACAGATAAGAGCCCACAACACAGGAAATCCAGGACAAATAAACCCCTCAGGACCAACCATGAGAATAGAGATACCAGGATGATAAGGGGAAGGTGCGGAGAGAAAGGGGGAATCAATCACAAGGATCAACATATAACTCCCTCCCAGGGGCACGAACAACAGAAAAGTGGGTGAAGGGGGACAGGGCATGATGCAAATAATAATCTATAACTTATCAAGGGTTCATGAGGGAAGGGGGCTAGGAAAGGGAGGGGGAAAATGAGGAGCTTATATCAAGGGCTCAAGTAGAAAGAAAATCCTTAGAAAATGATGATGGCAACATATGTACAAATGTGCTTAACACAGTGATTGAATGTATGGATTGTAAAAAGAGATGTGAGAGCTCCCAATAAAAATATTTAATTAAAAAATAAAATTAAAAAGAAACACTCATTTTCTTGTTTGGGGAGAAAACATCAGCCAGACATATCAGTACTATTTTTATAGATATTTAATATTTTATGAACTAATGAAACTAAGAATAAGCCACATATAAATTACTTTGGGAACTAGTCACTATGAATATATACAGAATTTTTAGGGTAGAGAACCTGAAATAAAAGAAATTACACTGAATTCCAATTGACAATTGTAGTGGAATGTTTATATTCTTTTATTTTCCTTTGTCTGTATATATCTTTCACATACACAACTGCATACATGCCGCTGTGTACATAAACACATTCAAAACTAGTGTTTAAATATAATGGAATCAACCAAGTATCTATTTACTAAAGAGCCAAATGAATGTAATCAATGAATAACTTACTGAATCTTTCAGTTCAAGCTCAAAAGAGTCATATATAAACTCAATTATGAATTTTAAATGTACTTAGCATTTAGGCAACAACCAACCACTTATAGGGTGCTAATTTATATGTATTAGAGTTCCACTATTTATTCCAGGCAAAATGTGTTTATGAATGTTTCTCTGATTTCCACAAGTTATCTCCGTAATATATTTGTCTTGTTGGGTGGCTTCAAAAAGAAAAGGCTCTGAGAGATATGCTGGGCAAGTGACATTCAAGGCAGAGAGGTTAGTTTAGAACTGGTGACTGTTTGTTTGTTTAAATACCAAAAGAGTAATTGATAAATTTTCTCAAGAGACACAACGTAACCACATGGGCTTATTAGGAAGAGTTTTAAGAAATTTGAAAACAGCATTGTTAAGAAAAAGGACAATAAATTTGAATGAAATAATTTTCTTTTCCATCGTGGCAATGTACCTGCACATTACTGGAAGGTACCAAAGACAGCCCGATGCTAATTTCCCTGGAAGCTCACCGCACAACCCTCCAACCTAATCTTGCCCCTTCACACTTCTTTCTCTTCCTTAAACTCAAAGTACACGTTGGCATCTTGATACCCAAACTGCCCTTTTCAATGTTGTATAAATCATAGTACGGGATTGTTTGGGAGAGGGTCACCCAGTGTCAAGGAGTTTATTTCAATGTATAGAAACCCCATATGTGATTTCTGAGACTGTGAATCTTCGTGGGAGCAGGCAGTTCCATCCTGCTCCCACCGTGGCCGGTTGCTTTCAATTACTGACTTTGGGGTTAGCAGCCCAATGTATAAGCCTCAGTGCCACTAGGGAAAAGGGGTATCGAGATGGAATCTCTCCCTTCAGAAATATATAGACCTAGATGAAGGAAATGTTGAGAGCCAATTGCTTCACATTTTGATATTTTTTGTTTAATAAAGTTTCTATGCAAGAGCCCAATGGCTTACTGGGTAACAAGGTCCGTTCCTAACAGAAGGTCAATAGTTTGAACTCACCAGTTGCTCCGCAGGAGGAAGCTGAGTTTCTCTGCTTCCAAAATCTGTAGCCTCAGAAACCCGCAGGGGCGGTTTTACTTTATCTTTCAGGGCCACTTAAGAGTTGGAATCAACTTGATAACAGTGATTTTGGGGGTGTATTTGAATAGTTTTACAGACTCCAAACGTGGATTCCTGCATCACTGGATCACAATTTCAGTATGGACAGGTGAGGACATGGTTCTGGATACTATCTCTAAGACTTTCTGTGGTGGTTTGATGTTCTGCAAGGTCAATCTGCTCTGGCTTCTTGGGTTCTCAGGCACCTGGGATAGTGGGCTTTTATAATGGTTTAACATAATATTTACATTATGTCCAAATTATATAACATCTTATTTAACAGAAAGTATCATGGGAATTAATCAGTGCATACCTATATCACAGAAGGACCTATGCCATGAAAATTATTACTTTGTGATTCCCCTTTAACTGGCTGTTGCTCATAATACCTTTATGACATCATCACCTAAGCTCAGCAGTTTACATTTACAACCCTGAAGTCCTGGCAACACATAGGCAGGGAAATGTCTGCTCCATGGTTGTAAGTCTTTTAAAAGTATTTATATATTTGTAATTTAATTACTGTTTTTAATTCAATTTGGCTCAAAGACGAAACTCATTGCTATCGAGCCGATGACGACGCATAGGAATCTATAAGGCAATTTCACAGAGATATAATCTGAGAAACTCTGAGGAGTTTTGCCTTATAGACAGGTTAAAATTTGTATTTAAAATAGAATTATGAAGTTGCCATTAATATATTGTGTGCTTCTGAATTAGATTTAGCTAAATCATGCTCTTTCATAGATGTATGACCTTAGTCATTTTATCTATTTAATCTCACCTTCCTGTGACCTGGTGTGTAAGAAGACTAGAAGGAATTAATGTATGTAAAGGCAATTTGAAATTTAAAGCAGGATACAATACAGTAAGATTCTATTATAATAGCTTGATATATTTAACTATGTGTGTAAGATAAATGAGATGATTTTATTTTTCTCATAGAGTACATATTTTGTATTATGACAAATAAAGGAAGAATAGTGCATTTATTTTTAAATAAGTAATTAATTGATGTCAAAATAATATTAATATATAATTTAAAATATTTTGTAGGCTTTACTCTTCTTTCATTCTTGGTCTTTTAGTTCAAAAAGGCAATGTCTTCTACGATAATATTGTTGGAATACATATATCTGCTATGTTGACTTGAAGCTACTAGATAATATTCCTATGTATTGACCTAGAACTCACAGCCATCGAGTCAATATTGACTTGTAGCAACCCCTTGGCGGGTTTCCAAGACACTAACTCTTTATGGGAGTAGAAAGCCCAGTTTTCTCTCACACAGCTGCTGGTTGGTTTCGAAGTGCTGACCATGCAGAACCACTATACCACCAGGGCTCCTAGTGGATAAAATCCCTATGCATTAAGCTGAATTTTATGAAATTCTCAATACTTAATTGTTTGGGGCCTCAAGCTCACTGCCATCATTTCTGACTCATAAAGACTCTCTAGGACAGCGTAAAACTGCTCCTGTGGGTTTCCTACACTGTAAATCACTACCAGGGTAGACAGCAACTAATAGCCCAGCACATAATCAATATGTCACTTAGGTTCCTTAGTTGTTCTTGTTTTGGAGGGGCTTGGGACATAAAATGAAAATTTCATATGATTCAAGCTTATATAAAAAGTTTACAAAAGAGGTTCCAGAACCTAAGTAGCATTACAGAAGATAAAATTTTCTTTCTAACAAGGGACTTTGGCTTACATGTTTTTCCTACAATGCCAACCTGAACTTGAGTCGTTCTGAAGGACATTTTTTTTCCTTTGTATAACCTGTGGGGTTTCTTTGATCATCCATCAATATACCCTCAAAAAAAGTATACCCTCAAAAAAAAGTTTACAAAATTCAAAATACTATTATTGTGGCATAAATTTAGAAGATATGTGCAGGCAATTCAAAGAAAAAGAAATATGAAAAGGAACACCCACAGACTTGTGTAAAGGTACACCACTTCCAAAATAAAAAGGCAATTTAAGAAACCTTTGACCCCAAAATTCAAATTCTTTAAAATTATTTCTCAGAAAGAAAAAAGCTATTTTTCTCCTTTTTAAATGACATACTTCTGAATCATTTAAAATTTTCAATAAATATTTATTACTTTTAGAATCAGAAAATGTAATACAAGTCAAAAAATAATAAAATGCTAGAAATTAAAATTTAGCTCCCCAAATTAAGTTCCTCTAAAAACTGCTACTTTAATAAAGACAGGTTTAGTTTGATGCTGTGAATATCTAATTCTTCTTACATCACAAACACCTCAGAATTATATCACAATTGGCTATTGTCTCTTTGAAACTCAGTCATCAAAAATCCTCCACTATATCCTCTTCAGCTTCTTATCTGAATGATATGTTCACCTTGTTTTATCTGAAACCCCAATCTCCTTCAAATACACTGACTTTCCCACAGTTCTCTCAAGTCAGATAATTTCTTTCTCACATACCCTGCTATCCCTGGTCCCAACTGCCATCTCTGCACTGTTCTTTCTTACTCTCAAAAAATTAGCCAGATTTGAGTCTCAAATCATCAGATCATATCACTTAATATCTTTTCTTATTTTATGCTTATACTGACCCCCAGTTATTTCCTGTCATTTTTACATCCCCCAATATAGCCCACTTTGGTTTTCTTCAGTAGTACTTTTTTCTTGATTTATTATTTCACTATGTAAGTAATAAATCTCATACTCTGACTTCCCAATTATTTTACTTGATCCTATACATTTATTTTGTCTTTTATGCTCAGTTGCTCCTAGCATATACTTGTATCTCTGTGAAATTTCAGTTTTAAACAATACACTCTCAAACTACTGCCTTAGATACCTCTAATATATCTACGAAAATAATTTTACACCAGTAAAGATACAATTGATTTTACAACCTGTTCTCTGATGACTTTACTTATGCTTTGACCCATCACGAGACTTATATATTTCTATTCTTACAAGTACATGATGGATCAATGCAGGCTATCCTTGTAAACATCTCAACTCCTTACACAACCCTCCTTTTCACATAGCTTCCCCAAACCCTGATTTTATTCAATCCAACATTCTTGTTACTCCACATGTACACCTCTACAATATAAATATGTATGGGGGAGGGAATATAACCATGATACCTGATTTCAATTTGAATTTAAGATGAAAATTCCTGAATGGGCTTGTAACAATATCTGGTGATGATTTTATATTTCTTTGCTTATTATTATTCTATTCTCAAAGATGAATAGTTTACCTCTTCTCTTCTGAAGTCCAGCTTTCAATTATTAGTTATTGTTCTCATTAATTGATGTAATAAATTTATTTAAATTTTTCCTCATATTCACTGCCTTCTCTACTGAAAAAAATGGATGCCTTCTTGATCCTATGTAAAGCTAATTTCTTTACTTGAAAAGTGGATTATTTTCCCCTGCTTAAGGACAAAGTTATTAATATTCACCCCTTTTGTAAGGGCCCTCTTGATGGTAAAGTGGTTATGCTGCTAATTTTAAGGTTGGCAGTTCAAAACCACCAGCCACTCCTCAGAAGAAAGATGTTTTCTACTCTGTAAACTTGTGAAACCAGAAGAACAGTTATCTGTTTCCAAAATATAATGGAAAACTAGACAATCCATATCACTTATAGACCCCACTCAAAAAAGAGCAAGTGAGTGGAATGAAAGTAAGAAGTCACCCAAGAAATTGATAAATTCAGCTTCACTTCCTCTAAGAAAGATACCTTTGTTTTTTTGGCAGTCCATGGTACTTTCGATATTCACCAGGATCATAATTCAAATGTATCAACTATTCTCTGGTCTTCCTTATTCAGTGTCCAACATTCTATTGTGTATGTGGTGATTGAAATTACCATAGCTTGAGTCAGGTGCATACCAATCCTCAAAGTTCTTCAACACTTTAAAGAGATATTGTACAACAGATTAACCCAATGCAATGCATCATTTGATTTCTTGAATGCTGCTTCCATGATCACATTCTTGACAACTTCAATCTCTTTGTTTATTATGATGTTACCTATTGATCCAGTTTTGAGGAATTGTGTTTTCTCCATATTGAATTGAAATCAACTCTGAACGTTTCTATCCTTGATCTTCATCAGTAAGCATTTCAAGTCCTCACTTTCTGCAAGGTGGTGTCATGTGCATATTGAAGTTGTTAATAAGCCTGCCTCCAATCCTGATGCCACGTTCTTTTTCATATAATCCAGCTTCTCTAATTATTTTCTCAGCATACAGATTGAATAAGTAGGATGAGAGGATAAAAAACTGACACACACATTTCCTGATTTTAAACTACGCTGTATTCCCTTGTCCTGTTCACACAACTGCCTCTTGACTCATGTACAAGTTCCCATCCTTCTCAAGACTAATCATAGTTTGTTATGGTCCACATAGTCAATGTCTTGGAATAGTCAGTAAAACACAAGCAAACATCTTTCTGATATTCTCTGCTTTCAAGAAGATCCATCTGACCTTAACAATAAAATTCCTTATTTCACATCCTCTTCTGAATCTAGCCTGAATTTCTGGAAGCCCCCTATCAATGTCCTGCTGCAGCCATTGTTGAATGCAATCCAGCAAAAATTTACTTGCATGTGATATCAAAGATATTGTCCTACAATTTGCTTATTCAGTGACATCACCCTTCTTTGGAATGGGTACAGGTATGCATCTCTTCCAATGAGTTGCCCAAGTAGGTATCTTCCGAGTTTCTTGGCATAGTTGAATGAGTACTTCATCAGCTTGGTGAAACAGTTCAGTTGGTATTCCATCAATTCTTCTAGCCTTGTTTGGGCTTATGCCTTCAGTGAAGTTGGTGCCTTCTACATCATTAGTTGTTGACTATATGCTACTCTTGAAATGGTGGAATGTCGGCCAGTTCTGTTTGGTACAGTGACTGCATCCTTTCCATCTTTTTTGATGTCTCCTGGTTCGTTCAGTACATTGCCTATAAAATCATTCAATATTGCAACTCAAAGCTTGAATTTTTCTTTAGTTCTTTCAGCTTAAAATAGGATGAGTGTGTTCTTCCTTTCTGGTTTTCTAAACATAAGTCTTTGCATATTTCATTTGTATTCTGTTCCATTCTTTTGCTACGTATTTTTTCCATTTGCCTTAGCTACTCTATAGTAGGCCTTGGAAAAGACCACCAATTGCTTATATTGTAGCTGATACCAAGGGCTCAAGTAGAAAGAAAATGTTTTGAAAATGATGATGGCAACAAATGTACAAATGTACTCAACATAATATATGCATGGATGGATTGTGATAAGAGTTGTATGAGCCCCAAATAAAATGATTTTTAAAATTTGCTTATATGAAAGATCAGATTGAAGCTGAAGATAATCAAATAGCGTCCACAAGAGCTAAAATATGAACTTGAGTTTATTCCACCTGAATTTCAAGAACAGATTTTATACATTTAACACTAATGACAGAAGACCTGATGTGTTGTAGGAGAACATCAAGAACAGCATTCAGGAAGAAAGTAAAGATCATTGAAAAGAAAGAAAAGGTGAAAGGGAAGGTCATAAGAGACTCAAAAACTTATTCTTAATCATAGAGTAGCAATGGCAAATGGCAAGACCTCCTCTTACATATTTTGATATGTTTTCGGGAGAGACCAGTCCCTGGAGAAGGACAGTGTGTTTGGTAAAGTAGAGGGGGGGGGAGGGAGAGGAAGACCTTAAGGTGTGGGATTTGACACATCGGCTGCTACAATGGGCTGGGGCATAAAAACCATTGTGAGAATGGGACAGAACCAGGAAGGGCTTTGTTCTGCTGTGCACAGAATTGCAACTGACTTGAAGGCACTTAATAACAACAAATGGCATTTCTATTCCAAGTTGCTTTTGGCAGTACCTTGTCGCTTTGCATAATATCTGTGCATGCTTACCAGTCTGCTAGCATGTATAAGAGTTCCAATCTCTCCACACCCTCTTCAGCATTTGATATTTCTATTTATTTGACTTGGCCAAAGAAGTTTCTAAGGAACCCTGGTGGTGCAGTAGTTACACATTGGGCTGATAACTGCAAGATCATCAGTTCCAAACTGGCAGCCATTCTACCGGAGAAATACTGGGCTTTCCACCATGTAAATTCTTATGGCTCCAAAGTTCATAGGGGCAGTTCCACTCTGCCCCATAGGGTTGTTATGAGTCAGCATAGAATCAATGGCAGTGAGTTTAAGTGCTTTTGTTTTGTTTTTATAGTTGTGAGAGTAACGTGATATCTAATCATTGTTTTGATTTGCAACTCCCAGATGACTAATGATCATGAGAATTTTTTCATTTGTTTGTTATTCTTTTGAGTGAACTATCTAAACATGTCTTTTGTCCACTTTTTCATTGAATTGAATTTTTCTTATTGAGGTGTTGCAGAATTCTATAGAATTTTGTAATTAGTTCCTTGTCCACTGTGTCATTGCTAAAGATGTTTTCCCAATCCATGCTTGGGCTCTCTCGTTCTACTCTTTTTTTTAATACTGAAAATAACTTCAATGCTTACTCAGAAAACATTGAACAAAATAATGTTAATACAAATTTCTTAAATAAAATACTTTAAACAAGCAGCAGTGAAAATTTCAATGTGCTTTTTCAAAATCGAACTTTTAAATTTTAAACTCATGTTCATTTAAAAGCAAAGATGAGTAGCTTCTAGAGTTATAACCTTGAAAACAGAACTGAACTATTTCTTTATAGTTTAATTGCTAGATATCAGATTTTTAGGAACCGAAACAATCTAAAGAATACTTTATAAACTAAGTATCTAAGAATATACTAGAAAGAAGTGTGTATATTTAAATTACATAATTTCATAATCTCTGGACACTGGTAAGGTTATATTTACTAACCTTAATTCTATTAATTATACATTTGGTCTAGAACAAGTAAGGTGTGTTTTAAACAAACAAAATAAATCAAAATCCTCTCATCTGTTTTGTTAATGACATAAATTACTTTCACAAGTTCACTAACATAGCTCAACTAGCATTTTCACCAAATAAAATTTAATGAAATGACAATACTGTATTTACTAAGTTTTAATTTAATTAAACTTGATGACAGCGTGCATTAAAGTATTTCATTTTTAAGGAGATTCAGACATTAAGCTATAAAATTCTATTCTACTTAAAAGAATATGAGTATCTTTCTCATTTCTTTGTTACAAATTTGAAATTCAAAATAATTTCTAAATATGTTCATATTGAGTTCCTGGAGTAAAAATGAAAGTGAGAATTTCATACACGGAATTTATGAGTTACTTTAAAATCTGGGCTTGAAAAGTATTCTTCTGGGTTTAAGTACATATTTTTGACTTGTGCAGCAATAGATATTCCTCATTAAATAGTGTTCTTTATTAAAAAAATAAGTGGTCACATTTCTGTAGGAAGCAACCCTGTTTTGTCAGCGAACAAGTAATTTCCCAGTTATAGCAACTCACTTTCACAATTAAGGACTCAGGCTGCTCATCAGTGTATAGCATTCAATACTTTCCCTTTCTTTGGATCTCCAGATAATTTTTGACAAATGGAATTTCTCAATTCATAAAGAACAAAACAAAAGGGGAGGGGGGTATTTCTAAACTTGATCTTAGCTAAAAGTTTGAGAAGCGATGGAAGGGAGGTATTTAGTTATTTGATACTATTTTGCTTTAATGTTGTTTAAATTGTTCCTATTGAGTAACAAAGGACTATTTATACTTATCTATACATTAATTGTTTCATATATGAGTTGGCCTTAGCTTTTAAAAATGTACATGAGGAAATTAGGGTTGTTCCAGTACTTGGTTGCAAATAATTTGCCACCTGGAGTAGGATCAGAAAATGCAATTTCATCAGTGCCAAAAGAACAGCCAAACATGAAGCAATTTCTGAGAGTACCAATTAGTTCTCTTGCAATGCATTTTCTTCTCTTCACCCTGAAAACACAGATTCTATTTATCCCACTCACTGAAGGTTGTGGTACATCTGAATGTTGCCAAGCCCTGTGACATTCTTTAGAGATTGAGGGTTCTGGGTCACCTGCTTCAGCAAGGACACAGAAGACCTGTGTGATAGGCTCAGCTATTAAACACCCAGCTACTTTCTTTTCATCATATACAAAGAGAACAGTTTTGGTTTTGTTTGGACATTTGGGACTAACTTGATGGAATCCTAATTCATTCTCATGATGCTCTTGGACATCTTCTACATTTCTGATAACGTAATTTGGATCATGTGGCAAAACTAATCTGAGTTCTCCGTGCTACAACATGTTCCTTCTTCCAACCTGTATATTTGATTCCCTCCATAAATCTCTGATGATACTGCATATGTTGCAGTTCATCTTCAGGATTAGAAGCAGAATAGGCCATGACACACGATTTACACATAGTAGCACCAACATTTTTCTAACCTGCATCAAAGATTAACTGGTCTTTTATTTCTTTGTTTATATCCTTAGCATTTTTCTGTGTACTGCTTTGTTCAAGCTAGTAGATATGTTGGAGCACACAGAAGATTCTTCTTCGGGTAGCAACCTTTTTTATTGACATAGGATACACTGAAAATGGGGTAGACAATGGACACTATGAACAAGCTGCCTTGTTCTCAATGACAGCATCCTCTTAGGACAAACACAGATTTTCAAGTTCACATATCCTTGAAGAAATGATTCCACCTGATGAATCCTTTATTAATTCCCTTTCTTTTTACTTCTTATACTCAATAACTCCATTCTCAGTTCCCATAATAAGTTCTCTTAGGCACTTGCCTTGCCTCAATAGCTTTTCTTTCAAGGGTAATTTCTCCAACGGAATCTTCAATAACTCCTGGTTTATCCTTCTCACTGGGTCTCCAGTAAGGACACAAGTTCCAGAGGCAATTTTGGAGGGGAAGAATCTTTTCTACGAACAAAAAGTGCTGCCCCGCTGTGGAGTGTAACTTGTGGTTTTATTTTTTGCCTTAAAACTCGAGGAGCTATATAGTGAATGAAGGGGGAAGTGCAGAGTGGAGACCCAAAACCCATTTGTCGGCCACTGGAGATCCCCTCACAGAGGGGTTTAGGAGAGGAGATGGGTCAGTCAGGGTGCGATGTAGTTCCTATGAAGAACACAGCTTTCCCCCAGATCCTGGATGCTTCCTCCCCGCAACTACCATGATCCGAATTCTACCTTGCAGGACTGGATAGGACAGAGGTTGTACACCGGTGCATATGGGAGCTGGAAGCACAGGGAATCCAGGGTGGATGATACCTTCAGGACCAGGGGTGTAAGGGGCGATATTGGGAGAGTGGAGGGTGAGTGGGTTGGAAAGGGGGAACCGATTACAAGGATCCACATGTGACCTCCTCCCTGGGAGACGGACGGCAGAGAAAGGGGGGTGGGGGGAGGGAGACTCCGGATAGGGCAAAGTATGACAAAATAACAATCTATAAATTATCAAGGGATCTTGAGGGAGGGGGGAGCTGGGAGGGAGGGGAAAAAAAGAGGACCTGATGCAAAGGGCTTAAGTGGAGAGCAAATGCTTTGAAAATGATTAGGGCAAAGAATGTACGGATGTGCTTTATACAATTGATGTATGTATATGTATGGATTGTGATAAGAGTTGTATGAGCCCCTAATAAAATGTAAAAAATAAAATAAAAAACAACTCGAGGAGCATTCCAATTATTTTCACTCGACTATCCATTGTTCTCTTTCTCCACAACTAACAGCCTTGTAATACACGGTATTTGGGTTGATTTCTTTTATTATTCCTTGATAAAAGCTGATGCACTGATAGCTTGGATGATATTTAGCAGATAAGCTCTTCTGTGGAATGTTTTCACCTTCAGGAGTAGACTGCTTTTCCCTTCATTTTGCCATCACACTGGGAAAATATTTACCTCCCTTATTTGTTTTTAGGTAAGTGGTTCTATTCTCTTTTCTCAGCTTTGTCTCACGTGGCTTGAGGGACCACATATCTTTGTTGTAACAGGATACAGTGGACAGGGCAGTTTTAAATGGTGAACCCGGATTTGCAGATGGCAATCTATCTTGTTGTTGTTGTTATTGGGAATGATGCGGCATTAATCAAACTTAAAATGGGATGAGCCTGTTGAAAGCACTGCATCTTCTCTTCATTTTCATCATTGGTCTGCAGTATGTGCTTTTCACTAGATGATAGAAAATATATTTTCACCAACGCGGCCATCTTCTTAACTGAATTCCTGCTCCTTACAGTTGCATGGCCTCTCCATTCAAGCTAGTCCTTCTCTGAATCTCATTTTACTCATTTGATGAAGTATTTTGATGCATATAAATGTCTTATTTTAATTGGTCCCAATCATCTAGTTTGTGTTCTATTGTTTTTGCTTCCTTTATTATATTTGGTAGTATGTGTATGCCCTGCAATAGAACCCTTAAGTTTGTACCAATTTTCCCATTGATGTCTCTTATCTCTGATATTTACATTTGGATCTGTGATCCATCTTGATTTCATTTTTGTTCATAGCATGGAGTATGGGTCTTTTTCATTCTTCTGCAAATCATGATCCAATATTGCCTGTACCAATTGTTAAAGTGGCCATCTCTTTTCCATTTGATGTTTTTTAGCCCGTTGTCAAAAATCATCTGTTTGTAGGTAGTTTTCTTGGTTTTGTATTCTGTTTCATTGGTCTATATATCCATTATTGTATGAGTACCAGACTCTTTTGACTATTATTGCTCAATAATAAATTTTGTGAGGCCTCCAGTTTTGTTCTTGTTTTAAGGAGTTCTTACCTTATCCTATGTCTATTTCCTCTTCATATCAAGTTCATGATTAATTTCTCTTTCTTTAAAGAAAAAATAAGATTTGCATCAGAAGTGTGCTGTATTTAAGGATTGCTTTAGTGTTGCTATTTCATAAGTTTTCCTGTCCATGAAAGCAAGATACTTTTTCCCATTTCTTTGAGTCTCATTGGGTTTATTGTCATGGCGTTCTGTAGTTTTGTTTGAACAAGTCTTTTGTTTATTTGATTAGGTTTACTTTGAAGTGATTATCTTTTACGTGGCTGTTGTAAATGACATTGTTTTCTTGATCTTCTTTCGTTGCTCTCCTCACTGGTGTACAGGAATCCAGTTGATTCCTGTTTGTCAATCTTGTGTCCTGTTACTTTATCAAATCCCTAAATTGTTTCTAACAATCTTTTTGTGTACTCTGTGATATTTTCTACATAAAAAAATCATCTCATCCACAAATATTGAGAACTTCTCTTCTTTCTCCAATTGTATTACCTTGACTTCCTTTGATGTTCCAACTTTTAGGGGAATTATTTTCCATTTTCCCTGTTGAATGTTATGTTGGCTGGCTAAGACTCTCAGCAAGAAGTTGAATAAGAGTGTTGATAAGGGGGCATCCTTATCTTGTTGCAATTTTTATGGGAAATATTCTCCATTTTCTGTTTAGTGTAATCTTGACTGCTGATTTTTCATTTATGGATTTTATTATGCTGAGGATTTTCCCTTCTTTTCCTATTCTGTTGAAAATTTGATCAGAATTGGGTGTTGGATATTGTCATATGCCTTTTCTACATCTATTGATATGATCATGTGGTTGGTATTCTTTATTTTATTTATGTGAATGATTATATTGATTGTTTCTCTGATGTTGCATAATTCTAGAATGATTCACTAGACCATGGTGAGTTATTTTTCTTTTGACATGCTGTTGGAGTCTATTGGCCAGAATTTTGTTGAAAATATTTGCATCTATGTCCATGAGTGATTTTTGTCTGTAGTTCTCTATCTTTGTGATTTTGGTGTCTGGGTTAAGCTAAACAACACATATTTTTTGCTCTTAAAGTTTTCAAGTCAAAAGTATGAAATTGTTTTAACTAGCTGAAATCAAAATATAAACAGAACCGATTCCTTCTGTGTTCTTTCCTTCTATACCTTCTAGCATACATTATCTGCCTGTATACTGGCCTTATGGCCAATTTCTTGTTTCATTCCTTCATTAAAGTTTTTTCATCATCACATGACCCTCTTCCAATCCTCCATGCCTCCATCTTATAAAGATCCTGGTATTTGCATTTAGAAATGTCCAAATAATGCAAAATAACCTTGCAATTTCAAAATTATTAATCTAATCACACCTACAAACTTAATTCTGCCATCAAAAAGAATATTCATAGGTTCCAGGAGCTTTCATATGATATCAAAATACATTAGCTTTAATTATATGACTCTGGTGCTCAATATTTTTCAGTTGCATGAATAAATGAATTAAAACATTATAAGTTCTTATTAGATTTGTTGAGTCATTATATTATCAGAGAATAGAATAGCAAGAAGGGTGGTAATTAATCAAAGGTGGAGTAATTGGAAAAAATGCCATTCATGTAAATAAAAAGTATATTTGAAGAAAAGAAAACATACATTAAGAAGGAATAGGAAAACTTTATAGAAGGGTTTTACTCGAGAAAAAAAATAAAGCAAATTAACATTATTGAACTATATTATATATTTCATGATAAATTTTAATATACTCTATAGAGACAGTAAGTGGAATATTCTTTCTTGGACGGTATGGAAGAACTAAGAAGGGGTAAAAGAAAAAATGTTCTAAAAGATTGGCGATTATTGTGGAACTCTTCTTGATATGAATTCAGTTTTATTGAATGGTAAAATATGTCTATTACATCCCAATAAAACTTATTTTTGTTTTAATATGCTCTTGGATACTGTTCGTATTTGGGGGAATTTTTGCATGTTTATTAAGAAGAAATATTGGTTATAGGTTTCTTTATGGTGTATTGATTTGGCTTTCGTATCAAGATAATACTTCACAGATTGCGTTAGCAATCATTTTTCTCTATATTATGAACATTTTGAATTTAATTGGCATCACTTCTTTCAATGGTTGGTAGAATTCCTCCATGAAGTCATCTAGTCTCGATCATTTGTGCTGCTGTTGAGAAGAAAATAATTCTCCATTCAATATTTTTCATTTGTTATGGGTCTGCTGAATTTTTATACTTCTTGAGACAGTTTAAGTTGGTTATATATTAATAATAATTTGTTCAAGTTATATTTGTTTAGGTTAGATTTTTTGGTGTAAAATTATTCATAGTAGTTTTTGAGAATCTTTTTTATTTCAATTGGGATAGTTGCAATATCTCCATTTTCAATTATTATTTTGCTTGTCATGTTCTCTTTTCCCCTTTGTTATCTTTGCTAATTTTTTTCAGTCTTTTGACAGAAGCAACATCTGATTTTATTTATTCTCTATTAAATTCCCATTCCAGATTTAATTAAAGTCAATTAAAGATTTGCAAACATTAGACTCTTAAGTTACTGGACACTATTTACACAAACAATAGGGGTTAGTTATAAGGCAACGCTTTAACTAACATTTATTCCCAAAAGACAACCCATGCCTACCGATGAATACATGGCATAAAATAGAAAGGGGGCATTAAACCAGTAACTCTTGGGGAGTTCAAGGTCACCATTGATTTGGCACCCTCAAGGCAAGAAAACCAAACCGAAGTCCAACCAACACCGGTTCTATAACTGTGGGATAGCAGAACCTTGGTATTCAGGAATGGCCAAGCCACTCGGCACCAGCCTACCCTCAGCAGGAGCTGAAGTCAGCATACAATTAAATATGTGTTACTTCAAAGTCTGGGTTTAAAGGTTAGGCCCCAAGTTGTGAGGGAGTATTTGGTAATTATTGACCATACCAAGGTGTAGAGGGAAAGACACAAATAATTCGAATATTATTCACCTGAGGGGCCTTTGTGTTGGTATTGGGCCTACTTATTATTTAGACATGTGCTTCTGGGAAGGCGGGTGTTGGCACTTTGTGTCTTGGGCCAGTGAGAAACACTCACCCATTACTGAGCCTGTCGTTTCCCCTAATATGTGCCCTCTTGATTCTGCACCCATTCAGTGTTAGTCAGTCCTCTGGGTGTTTGATGCAAGATGCTCCTGGGAAACTCTGCCACAATACAAACCCCAATAGTTCCAGGCAGATGCTGGGAGCCAATCCAGGGCAGACTCAAATCTCCCCAATCCAGCTGAATTGCAATGAACAAGGTATCTGGGCGTAGATTTGGGGTTTTTTTTGTTGAAGTTTTTAATGGCCTTTTTAAATTTATTCTTTCATTATGAGTTTCGTGAAGTTCTCTACTGAAGTCTGGAAATTTGTGTTTTACTTAAGTTTTCAAATTTGTTGAAGTCATTAATAGTGTGTTTTAATTTTTTATTTCATTTGGATCTGTTGTGATGTCAAATCTAAAAATCCTTTATTTATGATGTTTGCATCTTTTCTTTCATTTCCTTTGTTAAGTTTTCCAGTGTTTGGTCAATTATATTAAAATTTTCAAAGATTTGATTGATTTTCTGTTTTCCAATTCATTCCTTTTGCTCTAAGCTTTGCAATTTTTTCACCTCCTGATTGGAGCTTTACTTGTTGATTTTGTACTGGTTGTTAAAACTTCTGGGTTTAATTGTTTATTTGGGTGCTCACTTTTTTATGTATGCATATTTTCCTATAATTATTCTCTGAGTGAAGCTTCTTATAGTGTCCTTTCTCTCCTCTACATCAAGGATCCCTATAGTTCATATATTTGTATACTTGACCATCCCACATTTCCATTTGGTTTTCCATACGTTTCTATTTTAATTTTGCCTTTTCTCTTAGGATACAGTAGGTTATATGAGGGGATTAAAAATAGAATTTATTCATGAACCTTTTTAAGCTCCTTCATATTACTTTGTCCTTTAATTTACATATTATTTCTTCTGCTTGCCCAAATCTATTGTGAATTTATTTCTTGAATTTCAGTTACTGTGTTATTCAGCATTAGTATACATTATACTTACTTATTTTCTATCATATTTTCTGCCATTTCACATTTATGACAATAGTAAAAAGTCTACTGGCCAAATATTTTGTGCATTAACAATCCAAACCTGATTTTCATCAACACCAAGCTGCTAGGTAAGATTAGTACGTGCTGCGACATTTAAGGTTATGTGTCAACTTGACAGAATAAAGATTCTCTGGGGGATGACAGTAAATGATGTGGTTTCCTTTATTTTGTGATCTGATTGTCATCATTTTTCTAATGCAAATTTTCACATTCTGACTGGTCTTTGAAACCTAAGCATGTTGATTAGCGAGATGTGGGCACATTTCTATTTGGTTCATTTGGTTTTCTATCTATTTATTGAAATTCTCATTTTGTTTCCTGATTTCCTGGTTAGTTTTCTGTATGTTCTTTAAATTATTTGAGCATATTTAATGCTACTTGAAAGTCCTCAATTTCTGATTACCTAGACTTCCATAGGACTGATATTTGCTTCTTTATATTGTTTTAATTGAAACACCATTTTCTGTTAGTTTGCATGTCTTAAGCATTTTTGTTGAAACTGGTTCATTTGTATATTATCCTATAATAACTCTGCAACTTCAAATCTCCCCACTCTAGTAAAAAGATTTTAATTGTGTGTGTTTATTTCTTTTTTTACCCATATCCCCCTGATTGTTACAATCAATTTGCTCTGTTACATCATCTAAATATAATCGGCAGGACTTTCCGACGGAATATATGCTACGATTAATGACTATGATCCAAAGCCCCTGCTTTCATAATTTTCAAAGGAATTGATGAAAGCAGTGTCTACTGGTTTCTTTCTGAGCTCTCACCAGATTTGTATAAATGCTCTTAATTCTATCAACATTCTTCTCAATGCAATCTTGTTTTTATTGTCAAACACCTCAAAACTCTTCCCATATTTACTCCTAGCTCCATTCTAAAACCACTTTCACACAACAGCACCATAATCTATGTATAAGAGTCTGTATTGATTTGGGGGAGCTGTCAGTGATTACTCCTTATGAGCTCACTGAGGAAATATGTGTTTCATGCCTTCCTCTTGGTTTCTGGTGATGAACAGCAACCCAAAGTAGTTTCTTGGCATCACTTCTATTTGTCTTTGACCTCATATTGCTATCTTCCCTCTGTGTCTCTTCTCTACTTATAAAGGCACCAGCTATATTGGATTAGGGCCCATCCTACTCCAGTATTATCTCATATTCACATCTGCAAGGATAGGTCCTTAAGTAGGGTTCTCTAAAGAAGGAAGTGAAGGTTATATAGCTATAGAAATAGAGAAATGTATATCAAGAAAAAGACTCACACAGATATAGAAGCAGGCAAATTCCAAGCCTGGGCAAGTTCCAAGTCCAAGTGTCATGTTTTGTTGAAGGCTTCTCTTGACTCATAAAGCTGCATGGGCTAATGAACCAAAGATTGGCAGAAAGGTGACCGACTTGTGACTTCAAAGGCAAATTAATTCCAAGATTAGCAAGTCAGATGCCAGGCCACTCATGACACACAGTATCACCAGGCAGTATGACACATCATTGAATAAATTCCAAAGAACTGGAGTTCAATGAACCAGACACAGGTTATAAACCCAGCAAAAAGCAAGCAAGCGTGTCCATAGCATCCAGTTATATTAGCAGCAGACCTCACTCCCATTGAAACTGTATTTCAATTGAATCAATCAATTAAGATTTTGATCTGAGTAAGGAAGTTGCATCCCACCCTAATCTATTTACAAATGATCCTGAATATATCGCATTATGGAAATGATTAAATTGCATTACATCACAGCCAAATTGACGTAAAACCTAACCTAATTATCACATACTGTTTCTAAATAAGCAACATCCACAAGTACCAAGGTTTAGGGGGTTAAAATATTTTTTGAGGAACACAGATAATCCCATAGTAGAATCTGCATTAATGATAAACATAGATTTGAAATTTTATGTTTTGATAAAGGTCTTACCAACCTTGGTATTAAGATTAGGCTCTCATAGACAAGTTGGTAAGTGTTCTGTCTCTTTTTTCTGTTTATTTGGAAGAGTTTTAAATAAAAGTTTTTTTTTTCTTTCTTAGGTGTTTGGGAGAATTTACCAAAGAAACCATCTGGACCTGGAGTTCTTGTTTTCAGTAAGTTTTAAATTATTGGATCAGTCTATGAACATATTTTCCAGGTTTTTCTATTTTCCCTTCCATATGTGTTCTTATTCAATGAGTATTATCTAATTTTATTTAAGAATTTAAATTCACTGACAGAAAGATATTTTCCCAATTTCATTGATTTCTGCTTTTATCTTAGTTATTTTTCTCCTACACACTTTTGCTTTAACTTGTTCTATTTCTAGCTTTTTGAGATACATATTTAGATGATAAATCTCTCTTCAGCCTCATAAGATATGATTAAAGTCCTTAAAAATAAAAAAAGGTTTAATTAACCAATTTACATTATGGATTAGAATTTAAAAACCTGTGAAAGTGAAAGTTGTTTTTTCTAGTGTGAAAGCAGCCACATAGTCAGCATAGCAGATGTTTAAATTGTTAAATTTCCAGAATTTCAGGCCATAATCTCTTAAAGCTACTCTAACAACTGAATGTGGTTTGACCAAAGATTAATGGAACATTGATCAACTGTCTTTTGGAAAATGGGCAAAAATGAAATGTAACCTATAAGGATTGATATTCTAGGGGTTAGTGAGCTGAAAGTGACTGGCTTGGGCCATTTTGAATCAGATAGTTATATGGTTACTCTGCTAGGAAGGATGTATTAAGAGGGATGGTGTCAAAATCATCATAAACAAGGACCTCTATCTTGAAGTACAATGCTGTCTGTGATAGGATAATATTTATCCAAATACAAGGAAATCCAATCAAAATAACTATTATTCAAATTTATGCACCAAACACTGAAGTTAGTGATCAAAAAATTGAAGAATTTGACCAATGTCTTCAGTCTGAAATTGATCAAACATGCAATCAAGGTGCACTGATAACTACTGATGATTGGAATGCAAATTGAAAAAAAAGAGTAAAGAGTAGTTGTAAAACATGGCCTCGGTGACAGAAACGAAACTAGAGATCATATGATGGAATTTTTCAAGACCAGCAATTTCTTCATCACAAATATCTTTTTCAACAACACAAACAGCTACACATGTGGACTTGTCCTGATGGAATAAGCCAAAATCAAATTGAATACATCGGTGGGAAAAGACAAGGGAGAAACTCAGTATCAGAAGCTAACATGTTAGCTAACATGTGGAGCACACCATTAATTGTTCATATGAATGTTGAGGTTGAAGCTGAATGAAATTAAAATGAGTCACCAAGGATGTATGTATGGTTTGTGATAAAAGTTGTATGAGCCCCAATAAAATTATTAATAAAAGAACAAAATACAACTGGAGTATGTACCACTTGAATTTTGAGAACATCTCAAATAAAGGATTGATGTATTCAGCACCAATGACAGAAGACCTAATGAGCTGGGAGATGACTTAAAAAATGTTATGTATGAAGAAAGCAAAAGCCTTTAAAAAGACAAGAACCAAAGGAAATCTCTAAATTGAAGTCAGAAGAGACTCTGAGACTTGTCCTTAATCACTGAGTAGCTAAATAAAATGGGGTGGAAAGATGTACAAAATGGTGAACATAAATTTTTAAAGGGAAGCCCAAGAACACAAAATAAAAGATAATAATGAAATGTGCAAAGACTTAGAGACAGAAATCAAAAAGGAAGAACCCACTCAGCACATCTCTAGCTGAAAGAATTGAAAATATTTTTCAGGCATCAGGTAGCAATATTGAAAGTTTCTATGAATAAAATAATACAAATTTCAGGAAGCATCAAAGGAAGATTGAATGCATGCACATGGTCACACTACCACAACATGCTCATCTCCATTTACTCATTTCAAGAGGAAGCGTATGATCAAAGCCATCGGTACTGAAGGAAGAAGGCCAAGGTGGTACACTGAAGATATTATCCAGAAACAAGGATCCAGGAAATGGTCAAATCTGATTAAGAAAGTTTCAAGAAGCTGATGAAGCAGTGGGAGCACTCGCTTGCCTATGCCAAAAACTTCGGAAGACAGCTACTTGCCCAACTATTTGTACCCATTCCAAACAAAGGTGACCCAACAGAATATGCAAGTAAAATTTTGCTAAAGATCATCTAACAGTTGATAACAGCAGCGATACATTGACAGGAAACTGCCAGTGATTCTGGTTAAATTCATATCAGATGGATCTTGGCTGAAAGGAGGGAATACCAGAAAGATGTTAACTTGTGTTTTATTGACCATGCAAAGGCATTCAATTGTTTGGATTAAAACAAACTATGGATAAACATGAAAAGAATAGGAATTCTAGAACACTTAATTGTGTTTGTGGAAAAACCACTGTATGAGAATATTGCGTGTTTTAAAATCAATAAAATTGTAATAGTTCTATTCTCTAATCATACTTATTAAATCTGTATGCTGAGCAAATAATTAACAGAAGTTGCATTATAGTAAGAAGAATTCAGTATCATGATTGGAGGGAGGCTTATTAACAATTGGCAATATATAAAGGATACAACCTTGCTTGCTGAATAGAAGGACTTGAAGCACTTGCTGATAAAGATCAAGGCTTGCAGCCTTCAGTATGGATAAGAACTCCTTGTAAAGAAAACCAAAGTCCTCACAACTGGACCAATGGGTGACATCATGATAAGTGGAGAAAAGACTGAAGTTGTCAAGGATTATATCTTGCTTGCCTTCACAATTAATGATCCTGGAAACATCATAAATCATCTGCACACAACCTTTAAAATACTGAAAAGCAAGGATGTTGCTTTGAGGACTAAGGTGCACATGACTCAAGACATAGTATTTTCAATCGCCTCACAGGCATGTGTAAATTGGAAATTGAATAAGGAAGACTAAATAAGAATTGATGCCTTTGAATTATGATGTTAGAAAAAATATTGGAATAGCATAGGCTGCCAAAAGAACAAACAAATCTGTCTTGAAAGAAGTACAGACTGAATGCTCCTTAAAGGCAATAATAGCTAGATTTCTTACATCCTTTGGATGTAAGCAGAGAGCAGTCTCTGGAAAGTAATATCATGCCTAGTAAAGTAGAATGGCAGCACAAGAGAGAAATAGCCTCGACAAGACGGAGTGACACAGTTGCAGCAATGGGCACTAGCAGAAGTATGACTATGCAGATGGTGAAGGGCAGGGCATTGTTTCATTCTATTGTGTGTAGGGTCGCCAGGTATCAGAACCAACTTGATTTTCCCTAACAACAATAATCACTTATTCATCTAGAGTGGAAAAGGCTGGGTTGTGAATTGTAAATATACGTTCTTACATGAGTACATTGGAGATGAAGAATATTTACAGATGGATATTATATTTGTACTCACAATAATAATTTTATTGTTATCCACAGTAAAATTCAATTAAAATATATTATCTCTTTTCAATAGACAAGAAGTAAACATCAGAATATATTGTAATTCCATTCCAAGTAAGAATTTCTTTTTTTTTTGAGTTTGACATTTATTTAGATCATATTTGAAAATAATTTTAGGTATAAATAATTATTGTCTTCCATGCAATATGATAAAGCAGAAAATGTCCTGAATTTTTATCAAAATTGAATGGTTGCATGTATTTGTATGCGTGTCTCTGTGTGTATGTTGTTGTGAATATGTAAAACATTTCTGATACTGTACTAGCTGTTTTCTTCCTCTAAATACAAACCAACCTTATGCATACAGTTTACTTGTGTTCAAAATTCACAATCAAAATATGTAATATTACAATGTTAGGAAATCTTTAATATATTTAACTGAAATATCACTGCACTCCTGTAACTCTTACCCTTTGGTTCTAATTATTCCGTAAGGAAATTCACAAAATAAATACATAACAGGTAATTAAGAAAGAGGGTTCTAGGGCTCAACTACTTTTGCTAACTCATAGCTTTATAATTATAAACAAGTAGCGTAATCATTCTGTATTTCATTTGCTACATCTGTAAAATCAAATCATCGACCTAGAAAGCTTGTTGTGAAGTTCAAATAAGTTGATCATTCGTGAGTCTCAGAGCACAGTTGGACACATTGTAAGCACTATGAAAATGTTAGAACTGGTGGTCATGGTAGTTTTCGTACTGTTACCCGTCTACACATAGAGATCACATCTCTTATCAATAGTCTCATCACCAGGAAAGCTATCCTCAGTGTCCTCACTAGTTATTCTCTTGACATAATTGTCATTGAGTTTTATCTTCCTAAATCCCCTATTCTGGATAACCTCACTTGTGTCTATGAGCTTCATTAAATAAAAGTCTCAAAAAGAAGTGTAATATTTACATCTATATTATGGGAAACATGAAGAAGGAACAATATAACCAAAATGATATATATTTCCTGCAATATAACCAAAATGACATAAAAGAAAACAAGTTAGCATGTTAAAAAAAAAAAAAGAAAACAAGTTAGAAAAGAGATATAGATGTTATAAATAGTGAATTTTTTATTTTTCCATTTTTGTCTAATTATGTTGTTCTAATCATTATGATTTAAATGAAAATTGATTTCATCTATAGCATGAAAATGCAATATCATTTAACATAAGTCATAGCTAAATGGGAAAATGAGATTTTATTTTCCTTAATTGGTGTGTAAATAAACTACAAACCACAGGCAAAAAAGCTATATTTTAAGGTATAATTTAGTCTAATACAAATGACATATTTTTTGCTCATAAATATTTTAATTCTGATGAAAGTCTGGCTATTAACTCCAAATTACATTTTGTACTGTCTTGTTTTAGTCAGTTCATCAAACAGAAAATTATGGAATATAAAGCATTTTCTTTTGACATTTCCCAAACCACCTCAGCAAGATAGAAAAAAACCATCCAGATCTTTGGAATTTCGAGACACAGTTCCTGTAAGTATTGAATAATTCAATTTTTAAATTAAATGTACCTTTGCAAAACTATATTAAAAAGTGAGTTACATGTAATTTGGATTTTAATACTTGTAGGTTATAGATTTTTTAATTTAAAATTCCCTGAGTAGCAGATTGAGCTCACCTGTTTCAGATTGAATTTTATTTATACATCATTCTCCACATCAAAGTCATTACATTTCTAAGACTAAGAAAGTTAAAAACACCTAACATTGCAATTACTGTGATCTCTCAGGGAAGGTGTTTACCAGCGACAAAATCATTCAAAATTTGAATCTTAGAACAGGAGTTAATCTTGATGAGGTTTTAGGGCCTCCATATTTTTTAAAATGAGAATTCAGGATAGTATAGTGGGTACTTGAAGATTCTTGTTTCTGCTCGTATATGGTGGAGGTATCCTATCAATTAACAAAAAGGAAAAAAAACTCACTAACACACAGGAGTTGCCTATAGAGATTAGAAATACTTTCTAAAAATATTCTCCTCATATAGAGTTGGAATCATGGCAATTATTCAAGGGACGTTTATTATATTTTAGTGAATCTAGTTCCATGCTTCCCTTCATATTTGTTCTGTAGTTACATGTGACCATAAACTTGATTACTAGTACCTGGAATGAATAGCTGAAGGCATATAAGAAGTAAATCTAAGATAAGTCTATGTGGCCAATTGTGAAACTCAGATTTATGAAGATTTGAGTGATTTTTAAAAATTACACCACTGCTATCAGAATCAAACTTTTTGTTTTATTTTCCACTCTTTTTTGTTTGTTGTTTTGTAGTGTCTCACAGTAGAGGTCTCAGTCTCCCACATTGACCAGAGACCTTGAAAGCAAGAATAGAACTCACAAGAATTGTCATGACAAATGTCAATGGGATTGGCTTGTTTGTAAGCTAACTTGGGGGTAAAAATTGGGCCAAGTGTTAAAAAAAAAAACCCTCTACTATATATAGATACCCTATGAATCCTCTCTAAATTCCCAGGCCCTGGATTGTCATGGGCCTTCTTCCATCTTCATAGAAATCATTGAGAGGACCTGAAACATTCCCTTAGTCATCTTGTGTCCCAAATTAAATTATCTCTCTGCCTCATTTCACACAAAGCTTTAAAGGAGAATAGAATGTTTTCCCATTATAAGTAAATCAAAGAAAAATTATACCCTTTTGATATTGTGACAAGAAAAAATACAATACTCACAAATGCTTGTATTTATTTTAATCAATCTTTTCAGAGACAGGACAAAAGAAAACTAAAAGCAAATCCAAAGGAAGCTCATATACGGATAAGGCGTTCTTTGAGAAAAAATGCCCATAAGCCATGTCTTTACTTCACTGTCAGGAGACAAGCTCCATTCAGATGTTCTTCCATTCCTAAAGCCCATCCTCGAAAGGCAGTAGCTAAAGAGTCCAAAGATGACAAAAAAATTAAAGAGATAAAGAACGAATTTAAGAAAAAAACCGGTCAACATGCTACAACTCTACAAACTAATGAAACAGTAACAGATGAAAAATATGGAAGGAAGAATGAAGCAGTTAAAATCCCAACAAACCCATCACTTGAAAACAAACCATCAATGTTCCAATCAGATACAAATTCAGAATTCAAGTATCACATGGAGTTCTCAAAAAAAGATGAGAAAAATCTTAAAAACTACAAGGAGAAAGATACTAAATTCATATGTACACATACTGAGCCAAAGGAAAATTGCCTTAATAGTTCAAAGGAACCTGAAGCTGAATTGGAAACTTGGTTCCCAAATATTTCAAATGAGGATTTGATAATGTATTTAAGAGACCCTAATAGGGAAACCGTGGAATTTGACGTATGGTTAAAGAATAACTCACAGAATAACTCAACGGATGATGCAAAGAAGGTATCTGAGGGTGAATGTGAAGACTCAATAGATGCAAGAAGAGATAAAAATGCAAGGAGTGACGCTAAGGAGGATGCAACAAAGGACCAAGCGTCTACCACTGATGCTGAATCTGACCATTCAAAGGATTTAAATAAGGAAAAGAAAGAGTTTAAAAGGGACCAAAAGATGGATGGAAGATATTACTTAGAGTCTACTGATTCTGGATCTGAAATGGAGACAAAAAAGGGTAAGAAAGAGAAACGAGAATTCAAGAAAGACACTAAGAAGAAGGGTGAAAAGAACATAGTATCTACTGATGCAGACTCTGGATCTGAATTGGAGTTGAAGAGTGAAAAAGATGAAAAGAAGAGATATTCAAAGAAACATAACAAGGTCGCACAAAAATACTCAGTGTCTACTGATGCAGAAACGGACTCTGAATGGGAATCAAATCGCAAGACGTATGTAAAAAGTGCCACAGGCTCCACTGATGATGAATGTGATTATTATACAAAGAAAAGTCCAAGAAGATCATTTTTCAGAGAACTAGATGTTGACTCTGAAGAATCACTGTGTATGCCTGGGGGTAAGGGCCGAATGGATGACTCAGATGGCACATCCATAGATTCAAATGTTCAAAAGAAAGGCTACAGAAACTTATACAAAAAGACCAAATTTAAAGGAAACGAGAAAGACACAGGCATAGGCCGCATTCCCTCATCAAGAGAAAGCCGACCACTACCTCCTTGTGATCCTGTAAGACCATCACCTAAGGTCAAACGTTCCTATTGGGTATGTCCTTCATCCTCAAAGGCAAGACATGCTCCCTTGGTATGTTTATCCTGCTTTATTTTTATCCTAAATTACATAAGTATATGAAGTACACTTTTATAGGTTTGACTGTATTCTCTTCAAAGAATAATTCTCTTTTGTGGAATAGAAGCAGGTTTGAGACTTTCAGGTAAGAGAAGTGAACAGTACTATACAAATTTCATGTCAAAGCATTACAAGAATAGGAAATGTATACAGTGGATAATGGAACAGAGGGAACTGGCTTGTGATTTAAGAAAAGTTTTTAAGTTACTTGTAATGAGGGTCATTTTGTTTCAAATAGTGGTTGATTGTTGCATAGTTGTAATAATATGCCCTAGAATTGATTCCAATTCATAGCAACAGAACAAAGCAGTGTGATGTACTATGACATACTCACATTGTTATTATCTCTGAACCCAATATTGGAGCTACTTTGTCAATCCATCCTGTCAAATGTCTTCCTCTTTTTCTAAGAACTTCTACTTTCCCAATCATAATGTAATTTTCTAGGGACTGGTCTCTCCTTATAATATGCTCAAAGTATGTGAGATGAAATCTTACCATCTTCACTTCTGAGGCATATTCTGGCTGTACTTCTTCCAATACAGCTTTATTTGTTCCTTATTCTTCTGGCAGTCTATGGTACTTTCCCTGACCCAATCCGTTGGTAGTCTCCATTGCATCATATGCATAGGAAAGTTGGACACTGAATAAGGAAGACTCTAGAAAAATCAATGCATTTGGATTGCGGTGCCGGAAGAGAATAATGAAAGGACCATAGACTGCTAAAAGGACAAACAGATCTGTATTGCAAGAAGAAGAGGCAAGGATGGAGAGACTTCATCTTACATACTTGGGAATATTGTCAGAAGAGACCAGCCCCAGGAGAAGTACATCATATCAGGTAAAGTGGAAGGGCAGAGTAAAAGAGGAAGGCCTTCAAGGAGATGGATTGACACAGTAGCTGCATCAATGGGCTAAGGCACAGGAACAATTGTGAGGATGGTGTAGGACTATGCAGTTGGATCCAACTCAATGGCACCTAACAACAACATAGTACTTTCTTTTTATATTAAATACTTTTACTGGGGGCTCTTACATCTCCCATCACAATCCATACATCCATTGGTTGTGTAAAGCACTTTCGTACATATGCCGCCATCATCATTTTCAAAGCCTTTCCATTCTATTTGAGCCCTTGATAACAGCTCCTCGATCTTCCCATTCCCTCCCCCACTTTCCCTCTCTCTTGCCCTCCCTCATGAACCCTCGATAAGTTATGGATTATTATTTTCATATCTTATGTTTTCCTCTGTCACCCATCACCTGCTTTCTGTTGTTCGGCCCCCTGGATAGGTAGGGGTTCACAGTACTTTCAATACTTTTGTCAGCACCATATTTCTTGCTAGAGGTAATTCAGCCCCTTCTATTTTTAAATAATCTGTTTCAATTTATCTCAGTCTCTTTATGGGCAAATACTTTGTTTAGGCTTTTATGTCCTACAATGGATTACCCCTTCTCTTCCTCCTTCAAGAAATACTCTCTATAGTCTAAATTCATGCAGATGTTGTGTCTGTACTGTGTGTGTGTGCATTAGTTCTGACTCACAGTAATCCAATACACAACAGAGCAAAACACTGCCCAAGGTCCTTACCAACCTCACAATTGTTATGTTTGTGCTCACTGTAGAAGCCACTGTGTCTATATATATCATTGAGGGTTTTCCTCATTTTCAGTAACTCTGTATTTAACAAAACCTGGCGTCCTTCTGGCATTGATCTCTCTTGGTAACATGTCCAAACTACATAAAATAAAGTCTTTCTTCCCATATTTCTTTTTTAAAATCATTTTATTGGCTCATACAACTCTTATCACAATACACACAAAAAATTCATACATACATCAATTTTGTAAAGCACACTTATACATTCATTGCCCTCATCATTCTCAAAACTCTCATTTTCCGCTTGGGCTCTTGGAATCAGCTCATTTTTCTTCCGCCCCCCCTCCTCTCTCCCCCTTCCTTAATGAACCCTTGATAATTTATAAATTATTATTATTTTATCATATCTTACACTGCCCGGTGTCTCCCTTCACACACTTTTCTGTTGCCCATCCCCCAGGGAGGAGTTTATATGTAGATCCTTGTAATCGGTTCCCCCTTTCTACTCCCCCTTCCCGCTTCCCTCCCGGTATCGCCACTCCCACCACTGTTCAAGTTCCCATCTGCACAGCTGTGCATCCTCTGGTCTAAACAGGTTTGCAAGGTAAAATTGGGATCATGAGAGTAAGGGGGAGGAAGCGGTTAAGAACTAGAGGAATTTTGTGAGTTTCATCAATGCTATACTGCACCCTGAGTGATTCATCTCCTCCCCACTACCCCTCTGCAAGGAATGTCCAGTTGTTTACAGATGGGCATTGGGTCCCCATCGCACGCTCCCCTCCATGATGATACTCCCCCCCCTTTGGTGCTTGATACCTGGTCCCCTTGACCCTTCTTGATCTCACATGCTGGTGTGCTTCTTCCATGTGGGCTTTGTTGCTTCTGGGCAAGATGGCCACTTGTTTACCTTCAAGCCTTTAAGACTCCAGACGCTATATCTCTCAATAACTAGGCACCATAAGCCTTCTTTACCACTCTTACTTATGCGCACATTCATCTTCAACATTTGTATGGGGAAGGTGAACACACAAGGATGGTTTTTGTTCTATGGTGTCTGCTACCTGATCCCTTCAACACCTCGTGATCACACAGACTTAGTTGCTTCTTCCGTGTGGGCTTTGCTGCTTCTGAGCTAGATGGACGCTTGTTTACCTTAAAGCCTTTAAGACCCCAGATGCTATATCTTTTGATAGCCGGGCACCATCAGCTTTCTTCACCACATTTGCTTATGCACACATTTGTCTTCAGCAATCATGTTGAGAAGGTGGGTATGATGGAATGACCGTTTAGCTGAGCAAAATGTTCTTGTATTAAGGAAATGTGCGTGAGGAGGCCCAATCTCCACCTGCTACCTTACGACTAAACCTATAAATATATGGCACATAGATCTATTTTCCCAGTAATCATAAATACATTTACATGTGAACATGTCTGTATTTAGGCCTCTATGTATGCCCTTTGCCTCCTACTCCTTTCCTCTATTTCCTTATGCTTTCCTCCTGTCCCACTACCATGTTCAGCCTTCATTCTGGTTTCAGTAATTCCTCTCAGTTACATTGCCCTTGGTCACTCCCTACCAGTCCTCTCTTCCCCTCCCTGCCACTGGTTTTGAACCACTCATTGTTTGGTTGTCCCTGGGTTGGCCAACACCTCCTCCCTTCCTCCACCTCCCACTCTCCCATGTACTCTCATGTACATCGCTGGGTGTGACCTGCCCTCCCTCCAACTATCTATGCTTCCACCTGTTTATTGCGAGGTAAGTGTTTATTCTATTCCTGGCGTACTGATTGTACTTACCTCAGAGAACTCATGTTATACCTGTCCTTTTGAGTTTGGTTTACCTCGCTTAACATGATTCTTTCCAGCTCTTTCCACGAAACGATGTGTTTCATGTGACTGTCTTTGCTTTTCAGTGCTACATAGTACTCCACTGTATGTATGTGCCAGAGTATACTAATCCACTCATCTATCGATGGAAACTTAGGCTGTTTCCAAGTCTTTGCGATTGTGAATTGTGCCATAATAAATATTGCAGCGCAGATGAGTGGCCGTGTTTTATGTGTTGCTTCCACCGGGTATATGCCCAGTAGAGGGATGGCTGGGTCATAAGGTAGATCAATTTACAGTTTCTTTAAGTTTCTCCAGATTGCTTTCCACAGTGGCTGTACAAATCTACATGACCACCAGCAGAGGAGGAGGGTTCCTACTTCACCACAGCCCCTCCAACACTTGTTGCTCTCTGATTTGCTGATTTGGGCTAGCCTCAGGGGTGTTAGGTGGTATCTCATGGTTGTTTTGGTTTGCATTTCTCTTATGGCTGATGACCTGGAACACTTCCTCATATGCTTATTGGCCATATGATCTCCTCCCTAGTGGAAGTTCTATTCAGTTCTTTTGCCCACTTCCTTAGGGGCTTAACAGTTTTCCTCTTTTTTTTTGCAGGTCATGAGGGTGTTGTAGATTTTATTAATGAGCCCTTTGTCTGATGGGTCATTACTAAAAATCCTCTCCCAGTCTGTGGGTTGTCTTGTCACCCTCTTGGTGAAGTCTTTCGAGGTGCACAGGTGCTTTATTCTTATTAAATCCCGTTTGTCGATTTCCAGTTCACCTGTGTGTGTCCCCTTCCCTGTTGCAGTGAGCCTATGAGTTCCCTAGGCCAATGCTCTGAGGTTAGTCCCAATTCCCTCCTTGATGGTCCTGATAGTTTGGGATTATACTTCTAGATCTGCAATCCACCTTGAGTTTATTCTTGTGCATGTGGTGAGTTAAACGTCTTGTTCCACTTTCTACATGTCGATATCCATTGTTTCCAGCATCACTTGTTAAAAAGGGCATCCACTTCCCACTTGATGGTTTTGGGACCCTTGTTGAAGATCAGATGTCTATATGCTGATGGTTTTATTCCTGGACTTTCTATTCTTTTCCACTGGTCTGAGTGTCTGTCGTTGTGCCAGTACCACGCTGCTTTGACCACTGTAGCTGTGTAATAGGCATTAAAATCGGGTAAGGCAAGTCCTCCAACTTTGTTCTTCTTCTTCAGGAGTTCTCTGCTAATTTGGGATTTCTTCCCGCTCCATAGGAAATTGGTGATCAGTTTTTTCCAATTCTTTGAAGAAGGTTGATGGTATTTGAATTGGGATAGCAATGAACTTGTAAAGTGTTTTAGGTAAGATTGTCATCTTTACTATGTTAAGCCTTCCAACCATGAGCATAGTTTGTTCTTCCATTTGTGGAGGTCGCTTTTGGTTTCTTGTAGTAGGTTCTTAGTTTTCCTTGTATAGATCTTTAGTTTTTTTTGTTAAATATATTCCTAGGTGTTTCAGTTTGTTCTTGGCTACTGTGAAGGGTACTTCTTTCTTAATCACCTGTTCCATGGTCCTGTCCGATGTGTACAGTAAACCTACTGGCTTCTGTTTCTTTCCTTTTTTAATATATCCCTTGTGGGATACTATTCTCATTTTGCCTAAGAAATATCAGTAGGATCTAACGAGTTCTCATTAATTACACTACTACCACCTTGGGCCCCAGCACTATCATCTTCCTCCTGGATTGCTACAATAGACTCTTAAAATATAATCCCACTTCTGATGCTGCCTCCTGTCTATATGTTTTCAGTGCTCCAGAGTATCCCATTGGAAAATTAAACCAGATCTTGTCACTCTCTTTCATAAAACCCAAAATGAAAGGGCCATGGGGAGTTCATCAGTAATTGAAATGGTATATGTCTTGATTATGATAGTAGCTTACTAGGAGTCTGTATCTAGCAGAACTCACTGCATTGTACAGTTTAAATGGATTAACTTCATTTTACAGGAATCCAAACAATAAAATTGATTAAAATTTATTTAAAATTAAGTGAAACCTAGCAAACAAACAAAAAAACTCTAGTGGCTCCTTATTTCACTTAGAATAAATGTAAATAATCCTTAAAATTTCCAAGACTCTAGATAATCTGACTTCCTTTGTCCTCCAATCTCATATCCTTTTCCTCTTCCTAAAAGTTGATGTTAATTAAGAAAGGAAACAGAATTCACAACACAGAAGTGTCGGACAAAGAGGATTTTGTTGTGCGGGGTGGGATGGGGGTGGGGGGGTACAGGGGTGGTGGTGACTGCGGGAAGGGGGGTGCACACAGGATTGTAAATTGGCAGTGTAAATGTGATGAGAAGTTAAGGACCATTAAAGTAATAATAAAATGTTGTAAACCTCTCCTAGTATGTGTGTTTAAATACTAAGAAATACTAAGGTATAAAATAAATGGAAAGAAGATGAACAAAGGTCTGCTTTATAATAATAATTTGATGCAGTTAATATTTTTGTTGTATAAATGTTGATATGGTACTGCTTTGCTGTGTACTAAGCATGCAATTATTCTACTTCTCCCTCAGTCTTCTCTCTGTCTTGAGGTTTACTGTCTTCTCATTGGTCTCTAGATGTTGATAAAAATATTACCTCTAGAATCTACCTTTACCAGGCAAGCTTCCCTTTTCTCTACATTCCAAAACATATTTCCTGTACGAGAAAAGATCTTATTGCCTACTACCATTTCCTGAGTTGTCAATATACCATAATTCTTAATAATTTATTTAAACCCTAGTTTTTGTAATTCTTCCATTAATAGTTGCATTACAATGGTAGCATTGAAACATTCCAAAGCCAAGACCTAACTGAATAAATTTCAAATGGTAACATTTGGGGTGTTATAAGGTATTATGAAAAGTGGCTTTTAAGTGCTTTTAGTGTCTTTCGCAAATTACCCTATGTGAATATATTTATTTCTGTTGTTAGGTACCATTGGATCAATTCTATCTTATTAAGACCATGTGTGGCAGAGCTGATCTTCCTCATATGGTGTTCTTCAGATTTTGATTTGGTTTGTCTGGGGCAGAGTCCATGAGTCTGTGCTTGTAAAAAAATATTTTTCAAATATCCAAATTCTTTTCTATCTATGGCATTCTGTGCTTTGATGTGGTCCTCGATACTCCAGGCACTAACTAGAAATAGTAGACAAATAAAATTGTGCTTTTGTTTTTCACTTTTCTACTTTATTTTTCAGCCTGAAGCTGAGTGGATTTGGAAGCTGCTGTAAAGGACATTTGAGCACATGGTTTCACAGACTGGCCTTACCACAATTAAACACTCGCTACTCTCAAATGAGCATTTCTACATCTGTGGAACTGTAATAAATAAAAAGAATCCACCAAGAGTACTGAAAACTGTGTTTTGTTTTGTTTTGGGGGGATGAGGTTGCATGTATCATAATGGTGATATATAAAGGTATATACTTTACTTTTTTAGATACTTAAATAACTCAGGCAAAAAAGAAAATGTAGCATTTTACTCCATGAATCAGTTTCAACTTTTGAAAATTTTTAAATTTGCATAAGAATCTGTCAATTTTCTGTTGGATGCCCTCATCATGTTTAGTTGAAACTGATGGAGAATGGAAGGAAGAAAATAGCTTTCTTACACTCTTAAATAGAAAACTATAGAGAACTATAAAAGTAGAAAACTATAAATTCAGAGAAGCCCTTGGCCCCATACACAAATATTACCCAAACCCAAACCCACTGCTGCTGAGTGCAACTTATAGTGGCCTTACTGGTAAGAGTAGAACTGTCTCTTAGAGTTTCTAAGGCTGTAATTTTTATGGAAACATACTGCTGCTACTCTATCCTGTGGGGATATAGGTTTGAACCCCTAGACTTTTGATTCACAGATGAGCACTACCAAATTCCTGCACACATAAAAATTACTATAAATTTAATCCTTTGCCTTTAGATATTTTTACTTTTAGTTTATGAAAAATATTACAAATACCCTTGAAGGGCTAGCATACATCTATCCATCATTTTACATGTTTCTATTATTCTGCTTGTGACATTCTTTCCTGGGGGCAGGATAGGGGTATAGAAAGATTAAAGATATAGTTTGATAGATTATACATATATAGGTAGAATTACATATAGATAAATATATGAAGACCTCCTTCCCTCCATCAATCTGATTTTGTAGTTTATTCTCAGAAATTCCATTCTTAAAGTGTCCTTTTAGCTGATATGTTAATCTTACACATAATCAAAATGGCACATGTAAAATATAAATAGGAAATGTTTATATACAATAAAATTGTCCATAAATATATTATTTGAAGAATATGTAACAGAGCTTATGCACTATCATATGACATGGTAATATCAAGATATTCAAGATAAATTTAAATGGGAAACAATAAGGTGAAGACATGATATACTGGTGTAGCAAATGTTCTCAGTTTGCAATGTTGCTTGCAGATGAAGAATAAAGTTCGAGGTTCTAAAGGTTCACATCACCTTGCTGGCCCCGAAGCGACCCCAGGTTGTGAACAGCTGCTCTTGCCATCCGGTCACAGTGCAAGGAATCAGCCGTGCCATGGTGGCTCTGCACATTTTCTTAAAAGAAGAAAATAAAAATATATATTTTCATTTGCTTTTATTTGTATAGAAATTCTGAAGGAATTGTAATAAAATAATCACATAATAAAAGTGATTACCTACAAAGAGCCTAATTGCAGGTATGAAGTTTAGACTCATTACTGAAATTCAGTCAATACACATTGATAGAGTTGTAGTAGTGGGAAAAATCCTGAAACATTTCCAAATATTGATTAATGGTAATTAGGCTGTTCACTTCCTCCTTAAATGCTCCTTTGAAAGACTGAGAGATCTTTCAGGAATCAAATGCCAAGGCAGAATTATAAGTGTAAAGGCATATTCAAAGAAACACTTGTACAGGATAGATGAGAGATGTAACAAAAGTAGTGGGGAGAGCTTTCAGCTTACCATGCAGATCAGACTTAGGAAAGGAGAAAGGAAAGAACACTGATCTGAGTAAGAAGAACCATAGACCTCACTGCAGGTCAGAGAAGCTCTCAACCAGGCCAATGAGAAGTCCAGGGCAACGTTTGTTCTTTAGAAGAGTCTGAATTGGGTAGGAATGTCCTGACCTTCGTAGTACCTGGCCCCACCATCTTCAATCTTTCTCTGGAAACAGTCTGGGAAGGGTGTGCTCCCAAATTTAAACACTATGGTGAATGTCAAAGAAGAAGCACCTAGCGGCTATCAGCTCACTGCACTTATCACAGCAGGATTGCTCAAAGTATGATCGGAGCAGCAAATTAACATGGATAGCTCTCACAGATCTGTTTCTTTCTGTTTAGAGAGCAGCTCCTCCACTCTGTTTGGGACTTCTCTTGAGGGGAAATTTTCAGGTAGAATTGGGCAAGGGGGTACCAAGAAAAGTACAAAATGATCATGTAGCTTCCATTGATATATCTTTCTTCCAACGTTGCATAAAACTGCTCTTTCTCCTCATCATGACCAGGTGAATTTACTTTTGTCAATATGTTGGCTGTTTTCATTGGCTAGTCCTTAGACACATGGAGTTCAAGGTTCCCTGCCAAAAATACATCAGTAGGACTAATGCTGTGTCTCCCATCAAGGGCGTGTCTTCTTTTGAGGACAAGGTACTATATAGAGTCAAGGGTTGTTGGGAAAAGAAACAAAAATCTGGTAATGTTTTCTTCCTTTTTGAGTGCACCATAGTATAAAAGGTCTCTGTAAATAGAGGTATACTGCTTTGCAAAGGATAGCATCCTACCTTTGCAAGGAGTTAAATCCAAAAATAATGCTCTGTCTTGTGTTCTGACCCTTGGGTGTAGTACTGCCAATTCTTTGGTGTCACCAATTTCTCCCTCTGGATAAAAGAGGTTCAATATACCAGGATTTGGGGGGTCCAAGGGATGCACTTCTTTCCTAGTTCTTTGTTCACGGTAGTGAAATTCCCTCTCCTGCTTCTGAGATGGCTCATTTTAAAGCCAGCAGGATGGAAAAGTTGATCAATTCCCACGTTAGAGTTCCAAGTTTTTGCAATTATATTTAGTTCTGTTATCACTCACTCACAACTGAATTTTTATCAGCATTTTCTGTTATGTTCTCTTACCAAGGTGTATCAGGAAAAAGTCATTCAGTGGGAGCTACACAGATTATTTTTGGAACAGCCATATTACCTACATACTCAAGTATAAGCCTACCTGAATATCAGCTGAGGCACCTACCACAAAAACTGTATTAAAAATGTGCTGAAAAATTCGGCTTATACATGAATATATATGGGAAGCAATTTACTGCACAGCAAGATCCCATGGTCATGGGCCAATTTTCAGACCCCTTTATTACAAAGTGGGAATGAAATTTATAATCAGTAATGCTGGAAATATGGTCATTTGGTGTCCAATGGTAAAACACTTTATATATTTTATCGGCCAGTATCTTTCAAAGAGCATATCATTCTCTTCTGTGGATAGAATGGGCTTATGTCAGAATCCAAGGCTTTAAGATTCTCAGATTGTATGCTGCCATAGCTCTACCATACATTTTCCCCAGCACTGATATTTCCAATAATCGGAGCTGCAGGTCATATGGCACAAATGCCAAGGTTCCTGATATCCAGGACTGGACTAACTGAAAGGTTGCTATTCTGTTCCAGGCACTGCTAGAGAAGCATTTCGTGTTATCCAACAAATGAGATGTTGTTGTTGTTAGGTGCCATCAAGTCAGCTGTGACCCATAGCACAGCAGAATGAAACACTGCGTGGTCCTGTGCCGTCATCACAATCGTCCCTATGCCTGAACCCATTGATGCATCCACTGTGTCAATCCAGCTCACTGAAGAACTTCCTCTTTTACGCTGCCCTTCCATTATGCCAAATATGGTGTCCTTCTCCGGGGACTGGTCTCTCCTGACCATATGTCCAAATTATGTAAGACCAAGTCTTGCCATCCTTGCCTCTAAGGAACACTCTGGCCTTACTTTTTCCAATACAAATCAGGCTGTGCTTTTAGCAGTCCATGGTACTTTCAATATTCTACTCCAGCACCACAATTCAAATGCATCAATTCTTTACAGTCTCCCTCATTCAATGTCCAACTTTCACATGCATATGAAGCAATGGAGAATAATATGGCTTGGGTCAGATGCACTTTAAGTCCTCAAAACATCCTTGCTTGTCAATACTCTAAAGAGGCCTTGTGTAGCAGATTTACCTCATGTAATCTTTTGATTTCTTGACTCCTGCTTCCATGAGCATTGATTGTGGATGCAATAAACAAAATCCTTGATAACTTCAACCTTTTCTCCATTTACCATGATGTTGCTTATTGGTCCAGTTGTGAGGGTTTTGGTCTACCTTTCATTGAGCTGTAATCCATAGTGAAGGTTACAATACTTGATCTTCATCAGCAAGTGTTTCAATTCCTCCTCGCTTTCAGCAAGCCAGATTGTGGCATCTGCATGCAGCAGGTTGTTCATAAGCCTAAATCCAATCCTGTTCCTGAACTCTTCTTCTAATAATCCAGTTTCTCTGATGATTTGCTCCTAATACAGTATGGTGAGAGGATACAACACTGACACACACCTTTCACTATTTTAAACCATGCAATATACCCTTGTTCTGTTCACAAACTACCTTTTGATCCATGTACAAGTTCTGAATATGCACAATGAAGTATTCTGGAATCCCCGTTCTTTTCAGTTATCCACCTTTCATTATGGTTCATAGAGTTGAATGTCTTTGCACAGTCAATGAAACACAATAAGCATCTTTGTGATCTTCTCTTTGAGCCAAGATCCATGTTACATTTTGTTTCATGCCCTCTTCTGTATCCAACCTGAATTTCTGGCCTTCAATATGCTGCTGTAACCATTGTTGGATGATCTTAAGTAAAATTTTACTTGTGTGCAATATCAATGATATCATTCTAGAGTTTGAGTACTCTGTTGGGTCAACTCTCTTTGGAATGGGTAAATGGATACCTTCCAAATTTCTTAGCACAGATGAATGAATGCTTCCAGTGCCTCTTGAGCTTTCTGAAACATTTCAATGGGTGTTCTGTCAATTCCTGGAGTGTGTTTTTCACTATTGAATTCAGTGCAGCTTGAATTTCTTCTTTCACTACCTTTGGTTCCTGCTCATATGCTGCCTCCTGACATGGTGGGCTGTTGACTAGTTGTTTCTGGTACAGTGACTCTGTGTATTTCCCATCTTCTCTTGATGCTTCCTGCATCATTCAATGTTCTTCCTATGGAAACTTCCAAAAGTGCAATCCAAAGCTTCAATTTTTTTTCTTGAATTCTTTCAGTTTCAGATATGCTGAAACGGCTCTTCCTCTTCTTTTGTCCTTGAATTTTTTTTGTCCTAGAATGTTTTGTTATAATATTTGTCTCTGTCTTCTTGGGCTGCTCTTTGACATTTTTTATCCAGTTCCTTGACTTCTTCCATTCTTCCATTTGCATTATCTTGGCTACAATTAATAGCAAGGTTCAGAGTCTCTTCTAACAACCACTTTGATCTTTTATTTCTTCCCTGTCTTTTTAATGATGCTTCGCTTTCTTCATGAACTATGTTCTTGTTGTCCTCCCATATCTCATTAGCGCTGAATGCCTCAAATCTCTTCATGCTCCTGTGGACTTGTTTTAATTTTCTATAGCTTTATCCTGAAATTGCATATGAAGAGTTGATGGTCTGTTCCACATAGGCCCCTGGTCATGTTTTATCTGCAGGTATTGACTTTCATCATCATGTCTTCCCACATTTGCAGTCAATTTTATTTCTGTGCACTACAACTGTGGAAGTCCATGTTGTTGAAAAAGATGTTTGCTATGAACATATTGTTGGTAAATGACATCTAGAAACATTTCTGAGTGTGAGCTGCTTTACTTCAGAATCCAAAGAAATCCAGCAAGCATCATGCTGCCTTCTGTATATTAGTGAATACAATATGCAGAATTTTTTAAAAATATTTTCTTTGGTGGGGAATTTGTTGGCATGTCACCATAGAGAATATTTTATACTTGTTGGGTCTTGTGAATCAATTCAAACACATAGCAGGCCTGATTACAATAAAACAAAACACTGATACTGAACCATCTACACAATTACTATGTTTGACCCTATTGTTTCAGTCACCATGTCAATACATCTCATTGAAAATATTCCTCTTTTTTTATTTTTTCTCACCCTCTACTTTACCAAGATTTATGCCCTTTTCCAGAGACTGGTCTCTCCAAAGTACGTGAGAGGGTCTCACCATTCACACTGCTGAGGAGCACTGTGTCTGTACTTCCTCCAAGACAGACTTGCTTGTTCAGAAAATCAATAGGTAAACCCGAATACACAACTTTACCATAAGATACACGGGACATCTCAAATTCCTAGGGAGGATGGTCTGTTTCAAAAAGGTATATTGAGTTATCTAATTAGCCATTTGAACAGGAATTATCCTATAACCCAAAATAATTCCTAATGAGTAAATATTTGAATTTTAAAAATACAAAACAAAAGTAGTGAAAAAATAATGCATAAATGCATTTAAACTTTGGGTGTGCAGAAAGCTTTTCCATCTATGCTTAAATCCATAATGAAAAAAATGAATATGTTTTACATAACAACCCAGTTTACACCTCCAGAAAGATGGAGGAGATACACTGAGCAAAGCCTCCTGCC
This sequence comes from Tenrec ecaudatus, assembly GCF_050624435.1. Lineage (NCBI taxonomy): Eukaryota > Metazoa > Chordata > Mammalia > Afrosoricida > Tenrecidae > Tenrec > Tenrec ecaudatus. Next base: position 89,341,045 of record NC_134548.1, read on the forward strand.
TTGGTGATGTCAAATAAGATAGGGTAGAACCCAGTGCTTTCATGCATACCAGGTAGCAATAAGGAGAATAATGACAATTGAGCCCTCATGAGCAGACTGAACTTTCACTCCTACCTAGAAGTACCAAATTACCTTTGCATATTTCTGCTAAGGTCAGGTAAGAGAAGGCTTATTGTGGAGTCAGTATTTACCACCATCATGCAGTAACTGGAGCATCCCCCAGCAATGTTAATGAGAAACAAGTGGTAACAGTAGTGATGCACCATTGTGCTTAAATTCAAAGTGATATAAGTAGGAGCTTAGTGAGTATGAGAGGCTAAGTTCCCTAGAGAAGCAAAATCTGTGAATTTTATATATTTATATACTGAGATAAATTTATATCAATAAAATGGATCACAGAGTTGTAGACATGGTCAAGTTCCATGTCCATGGGTCAAATGTTACACTGGAGGCTTCTCCTGACTCATGTAGCTGTGAGAACTGATGAATTCAAGAAAGGGAGGAAGATTAAAGACAGGTTTGTGGCTGCAGGGGTGAGTGAATCCAAGGTCAGCAGGTAAGATGGCATGATCCTGACAACTTCCAGGATGGACAGGCAATATGCCGAGCAGACAGTTCATCTGCAAAGAATTGAAGGTCAGAGGATGAGCCAGATGCAGGATTCAGACCAAGCAAAAGCAGGCAAATTTTCCACACCAATAACCTTTGAGTAATTTCCTTTGAATTGATTTAATAGTATTTATAATCTGCCAGATCTGAACCCACCACACAGAGGTGAAACACTAAGGCCGTGCAACAGAACAGCAAAGGGAGCAGAGCAATGAAGTCCCGGGGAATACCAAAAATAGACTGTGGGGCCAGGGTGTGGCATCCCATCAGACCCAACAGGAAAACACTCGTAAAGTTCAACAAACAGACCTTGAACTATTTATAGGCCTTTCTTTTTCTTTTCATTTTTTTGTCATTCGTTCGTTGTTGTTTTCTTTTGTTGCTTTGTCTTGTTTTGTGCATATTATTATGGCTATATGTCTGTCTAGATAAGATAGGCAGGATAAACAATCTGGAGGGGGAAAATGGGGCCAATGGTTCTGGTGGGACATGGGAGGGGGGAAAGTGGAGAAAGGAAATGGGTATTAACAAACCCAGGGATAAGGGAACAACAAGTGAACTAAAATCAATGGCAAGGCAGGTGTTGGAGGGCTGTTAGGGCTTGATCAAGGGCAATGTAACCAAGAGGAATTACCAAAACCCAAATGAACACTGAACATGATAGTGGGACAAGAGGAAAGTAAAAGGAAATAGAGGAAAGAACTAGGAGGCAAAGGGCATTTATAGAGGTCTAAGTACAGGTATGTACATATGTAAATATATTTATATATGACAATGAGTAAATAGATCTTTGTACACATATTTATCGGTTTAGTATTAAGGCAGCAGATGGGCATTGGGCCTTGACTCAAGTACTCCGTCAATGCAAAACACTTTGTTCTATTAACCTGGCATTCCATGATGTTCACCTTCCCAACACAGTCACTGATGATAAAGCAAATGTGATGAAGAAAGTGGATGGTGCCCTACTATCAAAAGATATAGCATCTGGGTTCTTAAAGCCTTGAAGATAAAAAAGCAGCTATCTAGCTGAGATGCAACGAAGCCCATATGGAAGAAGCACACCAGCCCGTGTGATCATGAGATGTTGATAGGATCAGGTATCAGGCATCAAAGACCCAGTACAAAAAAAATCATATCATTGTGAATGAAGGGGAGTGTGGAGTGGAAACCCAAAGGCCATATGTAGACAACTGGGCATCCCCTTACAGAAGGGTCCGAGGAGGAGACAAGCCAGTCAGGGTGCAGTATAGCACTGATGAGACATACAACTTTCCTCCAGTTCTTTAATGCTTCCTTCCCCACAGTATCATGACCCCAATTCTACCTTACAAACCTGGCTAGACCAGAGTATGTACACAGGTACAGATAAGAGTTAGATACACAGGGAATCCAGGACAGGTAAACCCCTCATGACCAATATTGAAAGTAGTCATACCAGGAGGGTAAGGGGAAGATAAGGGGAGAAATGGAGAACCGATCACAATGATCTACCTATAACCCTCTCCTGGAGGGGGCGGGGTGGACAACAGAAAAGTGGGTGAAGGGAGACATCAGCCAGTGTAAGACATGAAAAAGTAGTAATTTATAAATTATCAAGGGTTCATGAGGGAGGGAGGTCGGGGAGGGAGGGGAATAATGAGAAGCTGATATCAAGGGCTCAAGTAGAATAGAAAGAAAATGTTTGGAAAATGATGATGGCAACAAATTTACAAATGTGCTTGACACAATGGATGTATGGATGGATTACGATAAGGGTTGTATGAGCCCCCAATAAAATGATTTTAAATAATAAGAATATTGCATCATACTCTAATCTTTGTATAGCTAATGATCTATTCAAAGCAGATCTCATTATGGAGGTGGCAACATTGTGTTAGATTACATCATGGGGTTTACTAGGCCTTAACAGCCAAGCCACTAAAATAAGAATATATAGGACCTCTTTGTGACATTTTTAAAACTTCTTGTGAATCTAGAGTTACTTCAAAAGAAAAAGGGAAAATTTATGTGGTCAAATGCTTCAAATATAATATACATAAAATTATCAGACTATGAAAGTTCAATGTAATTCAACATATAAATGCAAAAATTGTTAGTATTCTATATTTATATAGAACTATTTGTAGGTTGTGTGTCAACTTGGCCAAGCAATGATTCTCAGTATTTAAGAGTTATGATGTGGTTAAGACTCCCATGATGAAATCTGATAAAATGCAAGAACTTGCATTATGTGATCTTCTATAAGCAGAAAAATAATTGAAAGGCAGTTTTCTAGGTGTGTGGCCTGCTTTCAGTATATATATGGACATTATAGTAAATCTCTCTTGCTTTTTGCTGGATTCAGATCCTAAATTTTGTTTGTCATACTTTGACATTGGGTTCTTTGAACCAATGGACTGCCATATTACCTGCAGAACTGTTGGATCATTAGCCTCTGTAACCTGTGACTCATAAGCCAGACATCTTAGCTTTAAATTTGGGTTCATTTACCTCTGCAGCTAGCAGCCTGCCATCTTTCCTGCCCATCTTGGTTTCATCAGGCTCTACAAGTATGAGTCAGGAGAAACCTTTGGCCTGGGTTCTTACCTACAGGCATGGAACTTGAGAGTTTCTACAATTGTGAGAGCCATTTATTAATAAATAACTATTTAATTATATAAACGAGTATAAACATAACTGGCATTTCTTTTCTAGAGAACTCAGCCTGAGATATTTCTTACATTTTCTTTTGGTCATAATGCTTCTGACATCAGCAATGATATCCTTTATTCTATTTTTGTCTTTTATTTTTTTTCTTTTCATTTCTAAATCATTTTATTAGGGGCTCATACAACACTTTAAAAAATGTTTTATTAGGGGCTCATCCAAATCTTACAATCCATACATATATCAATTGTGTAAAGCACATTTGTACATTCATTGCCCTCATCATTCTCAAAACATTTGCTCTCCACTTAAGCCCCTGGCATCAGGTCCTCATTTTTCCCCTCCCTACCCGCTCCCCACTCCCTCATGAACCCTTGATAATTTATAAATTATTATGTTGTCATATGTTGCCCTGTCCAACATCTTCCTTCACCCACTTTTATGTTGTCCATCTCCCAGGGAGGAGATCACACGTAGATCCTTGTAATCAGCTCCCCCTTTCCAACCCATCCTCCCTCTACCCTCCCAGTATTGCCACTCAAATCACTGGTCCTGAAGGGATCATCTATCCTGGATTCCCTGTGTTTTCAGTTCCTATCTGTACCAGTGTACATCCTCTAGTCTAGCCAGACTTGCAAGGTAGAATTTGGATCATGATAGTTGGGGGAGGGGGAGCATTTAGGAACTAGAGTAAAGTTGTATGCTTCATCATTGCTACATCGGACGCTGACTGGCTCGTCTCCTCCCTGAGACCCTTCTGTAAGGGAATATCCAGTGGCCTATAAATGGGTTTTGGGTCTCCACTCCGCACTCCCCAACTCATTCACTATGGTAGGATTTATTGTTCTGATGATTCATGATGCCTGATCCCTTTGACACCTCGTGATCACACAGGCTGGTGTGCTTCTTCCATGTGGGCTTTGTTGCATCTGAGCTAGATGGCTGCTTGTTTACCTTCAATCCTTTAAGACCCCAGACTCTCTAACTTTTGATAGCTGGCGCCATCAGCTTTCTTTGCCACATTTGCTTGTGCACCCATTTGTCTTCAGCGGTCGTATCATGGAGGTGAGCACACAATGATATGATATTCTGCACTTTGATGCCTGATAACCGATCCCTCTGGCACCTTGTGATCACATAGGCTGGTGTGTTCTTCCATGTGGGCTTTGTTGCTTCTGAGCTAGATGGCCGCTTGTTTACCTTCAAGCCTTTAAGACCCCAGATGCTATATCTTTTATGGCCGGGCACCATCAGCTTTCTTCACCACATTTGCTTCCTCACCCGCTTTGTCTTCAGAGGTTGTGTCGGGAAGGTGAGCATAATAGAATTCCAATTGAATAGACGAAAGTATTCTTGCATTGAGGGAGTACTTGAGTAGAGGTTCAATGTCCTAAACCTATAAATATATACACATAGATATATTTCCACATCCTCATATATAAATATATTTGCATATGTACGCCTTTATCTAGACCTCTATAAATGTCCTTTGCCTCCCAGGTCTTTCCTTTATTTCCTTGACACTCCTCCTGTCCCACTACTATGCTCAGTTCCCACCAGGGTTTCAGTAATTCCTCTTGGTTACATTACCTTTGATCAGACCCTACCAGGCCTCCCACACCCTCCTCACCACCAATTTGGATCACTTGTTGTTCCCTTGTCCCTTGAGTTTGTTAACATCACTACCTTTCCACCCACCTCCCCCTCTCCCATGTCCTCCTGGAACTGTCGGTCCCGTTGTTTTCTCCCCCAGAATGTTCATCCAGCCTATCTTATTTAGACAATCCTGTGGAGATAATAACATGCACAAAAACAAGACAGAGCAAGACCAAGCAACAATATACAACAAACCAATGACAAAAAACAAAGAAGAACAAGAAAGAAAAGCTTGTAGTTAGTTCAAGGTTGTTTGTTGGCCTTTAGGAGTGCTTTCTAGTACAGTCTGTTGGGGTACCATGCCCTGGCCCCAAAGTCCACCTTCAACATTCCCTGGGGACCTTGCCACTCCATTCCCTTGCTGTTCTGTTGCACCCCCTTAGTGTTTTGCCTTGATGTGGCAGGATCAGATTGGATGCAATTCAGCACTGTGTCTGCGGTGTTGTCTCCTATAGGGCTTTGGATCAGACAACTGTGCTCCAATGTTCATTGCTGCACATTTCACAATTGCAAGGAGTTGGAAGCAACCCAAATTTCCATCAACTGACGATTGGATTGAAAAGTTGGGGTATATACATACAATGGAGTATTACACATCACAAAAAAGCAGTGATGAAAGTATGAAGCACATCACTGCATGGGAAGAACTGGAGGAAATCATGCTAAGCGAAATAAGTCAAGCACAAAAGGACAAGTACAACACGAGTCTACTGAGATACACTTTTTTAAAAAAATGCAAAAGGGGCATAAGGAAAAGCTACTGTATACACACATTCCTGGAGTGAGGAGCAGGAATATGGCAGGACCAGACCAAATACAGGGATACACATAGTAGACAACTAAAAAAGAGGGGGGGAAAGAAAAAATAATAATAAAAAAGAAATAGGTAGTGGGGGCATTGTTTATATCTCCACACGGAAAAAGGGACCAGATTTCAACCCAGTGCTCGAAGATGTGAATGCCACATGCGGCGTGGAGTAGGGAACCAGTGGAGAGGTCTGGGGGCCGACCTGAAACCCAACTACTAAGTGGACACCTGCCCCTCTCCCCAGAAGAAATTATTTCAAAAGACGGCAGCTCCCGGAGAGGGACATATCTGATCAGCGCACATGGGAGCAGTTGAAGGGGGAGGAGGAGAAAGTGGAGCACATCCTGGCCCACCAGCCCTTGAGGATGATGTTCCCAAAGCAAGCAGCCAGTCCACAGAGAGGTCCACATGACTGGCCCCACTATGAGACATGACACCCCTCACTGACCCATAGATTCATGTCTTTTCTACATTATATCCAACAATATTTTACTTTATGTAATGGTTATGTCATTGGCTCATAATTTAGGTTGTCTGTGGGATCATCTTTCTTTTAAATGAGTAAAAATATGAATCTCTTCCAATTAGCTGACCAAGTAGCTCTCTTGCAAATTTTTTGACTTAGAGGAATTAGCGTTTGTACCGTTGAATTGGTTTATTGAAACAGCTCAAATTGTATATTGTCAGTCCTTGGAGTCTTGTTTGCACCAATTCCTTCAGTGCATTTTGGACTTCATTCTTCAATATCATTGGTTCTTGATTGTATGCCCCATCTTTAGAGCCTGAATGTTAGCCAGTTCCTTTTGCTACAGCTGCTCATGTGTAGTATATTATGGTTGCCTGATTACTAGGAAGGCAATGAATTAATAAATGAATTCATGTAAAATCTTTACATTACACATGCTCTTCTAAAATTATATTTCTATCAAATATTTATTGTGTTTCAACAGTGGTACAGTAGGTAGAGTGCAGTAGACACAGAGATCTTTTTTTATCCACATTTTTGAGGAGTTTGTAGGCTTATAGAAAAAAACAAAGTAAAAAGTATTTACAAAGTAGAATATTAAGTGTCATATCAAAAGTAAGTAAGGTAGAGCAGTAGCATACTTAATTCTTTGAAGGGGTTGGTGCATCAAAGAACAAGAAATCATATCATTGTGAATGAGGGGGAGTGCGGAGTGGGGACCCAAAGCCCATCTATAGACAACTGGACATCGCCTTACGGAAGGGTCGCAGGGAGGAGACGAGCCAATCAGGGTGCAGTGTAGCAACGATGAAACATACAACTTTCCTCTAGTTCCTAAATTCTTCCTCCTGGCCCACTATCATGATCTCAATTCTATCTTACAAATCTCGCTAAACCAGAGGATGTACACTGGTACAGATAGGAACTGGAAACACAGGGAATCCAGGATAGATGATCCCTTTAGGACCAGTTGTGTGAGTGGCTACAATGGGAGGGTAGGGTAGAGAGGGAGAACTGATTACAGGGATCTGCATATAACCTCCTCCCTGAGGGATGGACAACAGAAAAGTGGGTGAGGGGAGATGTCAGAAAGTATAAGATATGACAAAATAATAATTTATAAATTATCAAGTATTCATGAGGGAGTGGGGAGCAGGGATTGAGCAGGGGAAATGAGGAGCTGATACCAGGGGCTTACATGGAGAGCAAATGTTTTGTGAATGATGAGGGTAACAAATATACAAATGTGCTTTATACAATTGATGTATGTATGGATTGTGATAAGAGTTGCATGAGGCCCCAATACAATGATTAAAAAAAATAAGGTGGTGGTATAAAAAGAGTAAGCCAAGGAAGGCATTCCAATGAAACAAAATAACTTTTCAGATATGAGAAATAATGTTTGTTGGAATACACATAAGAATTTAGGATCTCAGTCTTTCAAGCACAGTTTGTAGAGTATTTTTTCTCATCTTCATTACATATGTGAAAAAAAAATAAAATAGGTCAACTCTCCCTCTTCTTTCTATAGTGAGATAGTCAGAATTCAATTCTTCATCAGAACCAAAGAATTTTAGTCAAAGCTATAATTTTTAGGGGAGGGAAAGTAAGCAAGGGGATGGGTGTAAATAAATAGGGAATATGAAACTGGAGTAGAATGAAAAGGAAAGCAGAACACAGTAAAACTTATTAAAGACAGGAAAGACAGTGTTCAGAGGGGATGGAGACAAGGGGGATGGGAGCAGCAAAAGAGAGTGAGAAAGAGGAGAGAAAGAAAAGAAGGGCCGATCCCCTTTGGACACTGCATCCCTGCTACTCCATGCAGCGGAGGCAAGAAGTCCTAGCTCCAGTTAGCTAACAAACTCCTTTTGCCGCTTTTGCATCTCAACTGGTCATGACTATTGCTTGCGCCCAAGGTAAGCACGCTTTCCTTCCCCGAATCTAATATTTGGGGACTCGTCGCAAGGACCGACCTTGAGGTAGGAGGTTTTATTTATTTTTTTCTTTTCTAAAATCCTGGGTGGCACTGGAGATCCCGTCACAGAGGGGTTTAGGAGAGGAGATTGGTCAGTCAGGGTGCGATGTAGTACCGAAGAAGAACACAGCTTTTCCCCAGATCCTGTATGCTTCCTCCCCCAACTACCATGATCCGAATTCTACCTTGCAGGACCAGATGGGGCAGAGGTTATACACTGGTGCATATGGGAGCTGGAGGCACAGGGAATCCAGGGTGGATGATACCTTCAGGACCAGGGGTGTGAGGGGTGATGCTGGGAGAGTGGAGGGTGAGTGGGTTGGAAAGGGGGAACTGATTACAAGGATCCACATGTGACCTCCTCCCTGGGAGACTTGACGGCAGAGAAGGGGGGAAGGGAGACTCCTGATAGGGAAAGATATGACAAAATAACAATGTATAAATTACCAAGGCCACATGAGGGAGGGGGGAGTGGGGAGGGAGGGGAGAAAAAAAGAGGACCTGATGCAGAGGGCTTAAGTGGAGAGCAAATGCTTTGAGAGTGATTAGGGCAAAGAATGTACGGATGTGCTTTATACAATTGATGTATGTATATGTGTGGATTGTGATAAGAGTTGTATGAGCCCCTAATAAAATGTAAAAAAAAAAAAAAGGAAAAAAAAAAGAAATGTAAAAAAAATCCTGGGTGACGCTGTTAATTGGGACCAGGATACGACCTAGGCGGAAGCGCCAGAGCCGTCACTGGTCGGGTTCAGAGGGGGAGACGTCCTCCTGTGCCCATGGTAAATTCTGGTTAGAGTCCTGATCTTATCATGATTCAGCACTTTTTGCCGGAAGCCATGTGGAGACCCCCACCATTCTTGAGATGATTTCCCTTCACTGACTTGGCTTTTGCCCTGCTTTGGGTCGCATTTCGTTCTTTTGTGAGATGGTGGAAGAGTTTGGGATTGTTGGTACACATAGTATAATGTTGGAGCTGTGAGCTTTGGCAGTCTGGGGAGGTCTGTTTTCTTGATGCGCACTGAACTTTTAATTCAACTTCTCTTCATACACGAGTTTCTGTGGATTTGTTTCTCTAAAGTTCCCACACTATCACACTCATGTAGCTGTGCGAACCTCCCTTCACTCATGTCTTCACCTATATTACTTCCTTGACCTCCACATTTACCTCGAGCCTCATTATTGCCAGAGGAGTTTACCTGACATGCATTGAAATGCTTTATTGGCAAAAGTAGCTGCTTCACCACAACTTTCCATGAGAAATGGCTTTTACTTCCGTACCATTGTGATTCAAGCAGTTTCACATAAATCAGCTCCAAATGCATCTCCAGGAGATTCATGAATATAAAGGAAGAGGAAATTCTTCTGGTGCTTTGCCTGCCTCTTGTAAATGTGCCCTCAAACAGTTTTACTCTTCTCAGCTCAAACCTAGCTTATCAAATTGCTTGGATGTGAAGGAAAACAGAAATTCCTGCATATCACAGGCTGCCCTTCTGTGTTGCCTCACCCAGAGTTAACGTTTGTCATTTCTAGAGTGCCCCCAGCAACCGCATTTTCTTTGGTCAACAAGCATTATCTTTTCCCATAGTCAGAAGTTTATGGGAAACTTTGAATCTTGCAGGTTCCCGAACGTAATAGTTACATTAAACAATGGAGCTTTATGTATCCTGTTTTTCACAACAGGTTATGCTCATTGACATAGTTAGCTTATCATCCCAAATGGCCAATAAGCACAGGTGGTGTTAATTGAAGGGAGGATGGATACATGCCTTTTCAGGTTCTGGGATATCTTGCTTTTTGAAAGTCAGCCCAGGGTGAAGATGCCTTAGCCAGTTAACTGCTATTGATTCCAAGGCTCACATACACCAAGACATCTATGAGCAGAAGCCACAATGTCTGAACGTGATACAGCTTTGGGTGCTCGACTGCTGTATGGAGACACCGAACAAATCTAAGATTATATCCCTTTCACTGACTAGGCTTTTCCCAGCAGTCAGCCTCATTCCATCTCTTTTTTGAGATGGTGGAAGACTTTGCGGATTCGGGAGGGGCATATGGAATAATGTTGAGCTAATGAGATTGAGCAGCTCTGGTAGGGAAATTTTCTTGATTACAACTCTCTTTAAAAAAAAGAAAAAATGGAGGAAAAAGATGAGGGAATAAAAAAGAAACAAGAGTTATCTACGGTCCTTGAAATTCATAAAACATATTTCTTTAGCCTAGACAGCTTTTCTTGACAACAAAAGGGAGCTGTTTTTGCCTGCTTCTAGTTAGAAGTGTTCAGTGAATTCATAAACCCATTAATAATTTAATATGACTTAATCAAATTTTTAGTGTAGTAATTTTTGTATTATATAAAAAGTGCCTTAGGACCATATTTGAGAAAAATGGAGTAAAGAATACTATATATTTTAGAAAATAAATCACTTATGGCACTTACTGATTATTCCTTTCTGCCTGAAAACACATTTTATAATTCGTTAAGGTACTTTTAAAAACTTAATTGTTTTCTTTCCCTAAGGCTTACAATATTTTTCAGTTTAAAACCTAAGCTTAGTTCTCAATGCTTATGTATTGGGAATTTTTCATTTGACCTGCACCAACAAATATATTTATTTGCATTCATTAACTAGAAATACAATTAATTATGTTTTTGACATGTTAAAAGGGAAATTTCAACTATCATTCTAATGGTTCTAAATTATATATATAATTATAACTATATACATGTGTTACTATTTTTAGATGTTCACAATGTGCTCTGTGGCCTTAAGAGAATTTTTTCAGGAAAGCAAAGCTTATATTGAGTTTTCAAATAGAGATTTTATAGCTCACTATATGAAATCATAAGTTAACTTCAAATCATTGTGAAATTGATAGGAAAGTACCCTTGGTGACTGTGTAAGTAATAGATTGCAGAAGCAAGGCATGTGAGTCAAAATAGTTCATTAAGTTCCTGCGAGTTTAAACTCAGGCAGTGGGAAAGGGAATGGGAATTGAAAATTGAAAGGAAATTACATGATCAAATTAGAGAGCGGAATTAAAAGTCTTGGAATAACAATAAAATAGTAACAGAAGTAGTACTTCCTCAAATATCCAACTAGAATTATTGATTGTCTTCAAGATTCACAAGAATCTCACTTTTTTCTAGAAAGGTCTTGAGGTTGTTCATGTATTCTTCTTACAGCATAAAGCACTAAACTACCTATTCCATTTTGTATCAAAACACTTCCTTCCTTTTTTCAAGAATTGCTTTTTATTAAGAACACTATTGACAGAATGTCCTTATGCTCCAAGGAGATGATTGACAATGTTATCTAACATAAAATGACAATGAGGTCTCTAAAGTGAACCAGAGACATATACAATCCATGGATATATGAATGGATTTGGGGCTCACACTTAATTCTAGCCCCAGTCTAAGAACAATTCGTTCTTCTGACATGGACCTACTTGATACGAGCCCTCATGAAGACATGACTGATGATAGGAAGACTACAGAAAAATGTGATGAAAAAACTAGATGGTTACTAGCTATCAAAAATAACAGCATTTAGGGTCTTAAAGGCTTTTCTTCAAACAAGTAACCATTTAAATGAGGCATTAGCTGAGTCCACATGGAAGAAGAACAACAGTCCGTGTGATCCAAGGATTATAAATATTATAATACAAATCCGAAGGAAAGAATGGTATCAGACCTTAAATTGTGAACTCTGTGGAGTGCTTTGGATGACAGTGAAAGCCCAGGATCTATGTGCATGATCTTCACATAAATGAATCCTCCTGTAATTTCCCTCTGACCATAGTCATGAGATGTGAAAACCTTCGTTATCAGACAGAAAGTATTATAGAGATCATTGTAATAGATTAATAGTTAACATCTAATTATTAATAGTTAACCTATAGCAAATGATTTGATCCTCCTTTTCACCCATTTAAAAGTTCCACCATTAAAAAAAAAAAGTGAAGCGGAAATACATGTGGAAGAGAGCGCTGGTAAGTCCTCTCTAAGCATAGACGAGGGCAATGAATAGCCTTACTGTCATGCAGAAGGCATTGGAAAGGGATTATGAGACATATAACTGGGTTAAAATCTGACACTTTATAATTTGAGCTCCCTTCGACCCATTTTACAGTTGCCGTTTTTCATATTTTGTTTTCTTTTCAACTTGGGTTTTTCTATATTTTATTTTGTCATTGTTGTTAGCTCTTCTGACTCTGCTTTGTGTTTCTCAGCATATGAAATTCAGGATGAGTGAATCTACAATTAGAGTAACTGGATTAATGGTTCCGGCAAGGGGGAGAGGTGTTATGGCAGGGAAAGGTGGGGGGAGATAAAGAACTAATAATAAGGAGTACAAGAAAATGAAACGTCCTAAAACTGATTGTGGAGATAATTGTACAACTATTCTTGATATGACTGAACTGTTGAGTTGTATGATATTTGGATTATGTCCCGATAAAAATATTTATTTTAAATATCAATTCCTTAAATGGCTCCAATAACTTCTACGTTCACATCACTGCTTCTATCTTCATGTGGAGTTCAGCACTTTCTCTTCACACAGTTGATCTTTATTATGAGGATAATTTCATTTTATTTTAATGACCCTGTTATTTAAAATATTTTTAGTATTATTTAAAATCATTATGTTTTATAACTCTCAAGATATCAACACAAATGACCAAGAAATTTAAGTTTATTTTTTCTATAGGAGTCCATGGTAGCAAAAAGAACTAAGCATTCCACAACTAACAGAGTTTAATGGTTCCAAATCATCTAGAGGTGCCTCAGAAGAAATAGCACAATTTGCTTCCAAAAGCTCACAACCTTGAAAGCCTTATGATAGAGGGATCTCCATAAGTCTTAATTCACTCAATGTCAACTGGTTCTTGTTGAAATCCTTTTCATTAGCAGAAGTTTAATCTGTTAATTCAATACTTTATTTTCTTCACTTAAGAAACCTCCCATCCCTCACTTCAATACTGAAAAACTCACTGCCATTGAGTTGATGCCAATACATAGCAACCCTATAGGACAAAGCAGAACTGCCACTGGGAGTGTCTGAGACAGTAAATTTTTATAGAAGTATACTCCCAGGGAGCAATTTGTGGTTTCAACTGCAGATCTTGCACGCGGTTAACAGTTCAACACATAACCACTACTCACTTGGGTTCCCTTCTCTTTAGGGTCTCTTAAAATCCAAGTCTGTCTCTGTTATTTTTGTACCAATTTTAGGGAAGGCTTTGACTGCTCTTCCACTCTACTCTGAAGCTACTGGTAAAGCTGAGGTTTTCTCGAACACTCTGCACAAATATCCATGTCCAGGTAAATCAATCCGTTGTGATAATGGTGCATTAAATTCAAAAAATTCTCAGTGGCTTATAGCAGCTAATGTTTACTTTTATTTTTCATCTGTCTGTGTATAAACTTGTGGTAGTTTCAAATTTTATGCCAAGTTTGTTTATGCTTCACATATTACTCATTCTCTAATGAGTTGGGCTTGAAGGAATGCACTTTCACACAGAAGATAAAAGATGGATAAGAGGACAAGTCCCCACGAAAGCACATTTATCACCACTGATCAGCCACATCCACAAACAGTTCATTGGTCAAAGCAGTGGCCTTACAAGGCCAAGGTCAAAATAAATGTCATAAGAAGGTACACTTCACCTACTCTACTTGGAGACTCTGCAGTTATTACAAAGGATGTAAATTTACTACAGCATTACACAGAGGTAGTAAACAATGTAATAGCCATAGTACATCTACTAAAGCCTTTTCTGGAGCACATTTATTTTCTTTTCATATGTTATCTAGATTCTTTCCTTCCCCACACAACTGTCTTGATTAATTCTGGATCTCATGATCTAGATCAGGTCTTGGCCTCTTATAATCAAGAGGGCAATTAACATTAGAGAATTAAGACAAGTTATCTACCTTTCCTATAGCTAGCATATGATTGTGCACATAATAGTTATAATAACACACTCATTTAAACAAAGGAAAAGCAAAAGATTCATAACAATTGCTGGTACATATCAAGGGTAGGATTCAGTCGAACAATGAATAACTTTCCCTCCCTGAAAATTAGAGAATATTTTATGTCCAATTTTACTTCTTTGGAGTAGCTTTGCAGCTCGTTGTCCCTCATGATTCTTAGTTGCACACTCTAAACTCTCCTTCAAGATCCATCATTTTCCTTCATCACGTCTGAAGAAGCCATGACGCAATATGCCATCCTGTGAGGTTAAACATCTTTCTCAAAGTGCTTTCTAATTGTAGAAAGTTATGATCTAAAGTTAATATTATGTCTTAATTAATGGCATCTGTAATGAAGGTTGGAAGCCCCTTTGGCAACACAATTTGCTAAATAATTTTGCTTGTTTTTTTTTTACTTTTCATTCTTTAGTAGTAGTAGTAGTTGGGAATTCATACATATCTCATTCCATATTTCAATTATGCCAAGTAGAATTGTACAATTGCTACCACAATCAGTTTCCAAACAGTCTTTTTCTACATGAACTCCTTGATTTCGTCTCCCTTTTGCCCCCCAACACCACTGTACCCCTTGAACCAGTTATTCTACTTGCTGTTCCTATAGGTTCTTCAATCCTAGGTTTCATATACGGAAAAAACAGAAAAGCATATAAACCAGCTTCAATATGGTGACCTCCATTGACATAACACCTCTGAGATGCACTCTAATACTAACAACAACTAAAAAACACAATACACACCCAAAATTTTGGAAACCAGATCATGTCCAGCCTGCATCATAAGGGGAATCTACTGACAAATTTTTGACTATTGAAGACAGATTTATGCCTTTGCTTTTCTATGCTCCACTCTCCTAAGTACTCTGCTTAGCTTTTGTGTTAAGAACAAAAGCCGTATCCACAATTCCTATGTGCACAGGTAATGAAAGTGTAACAAGTTTCTTCTATTTTCTTCTACTCCAGATTAAAGGGATCCTATGTAGAATATTTATCTCAAAAGAGATATTTTTAAAAGGACCTGATCTTATTTACCGTATACACTCGATATAAGCCAACACAAATATCAGCTGAGGCACCTAATTTTACATTTTAAATGTGCTGAAAAACTCGGCTTATCCATGAGTATATATGGTATGTACTGATGCTATAACAAAAATGCATTAAGTGGATGGTTTTAATAAACAGAGTTTATTCTTTCACACTTTGGGAGACCAGAAGTCTAAATTGAGGACTGTGGTTTTAGGGGAAGGCTTTCTTTGTTTGGGCTCTGTAGGAAAGCCGTTTGTTCCTTTCAGCATCTGTGAGTCTGGTATTCCTTGGAGATCTGCGGTGCATTCGAGAAGTTCTCAGCACAGGACCTGGATGTATTCCATTTCCTTCTATTTCTTCTTGGTGATATTCGGTCCTTCTCTCTCTGCTCATGTCTCTCTGCTCTTCACTTGAAAGACAAAAAATGTAACTCGAGGAAAGGCATGACTTCAGTGGGTGGTGAATGGTGGTGCCTTAACTGAAATTCCAATAAACTTAAAGCAAACTTGCAATTTAATTACAGTTGAAATTTACAATCATAAATATACCCCATGTGGATTCTGCCTTTTAATTTACAACACAGAATGACCACATCATTACATAACTGCCAAAAGCATAATTAAATAACTAGCAAATGCCTGAAAATTATGCCATAACCAACTTGGCACATATTCCTAGGGGGGATCATAATTCAACAAATGACAGAAAAAAACTACAGGTTTGCTTTGGTCTTTGCCAAGATGCTGTGTATTCATAGCCACATGCTTAATTAGATGAAAAGGAGTTACAATTTACAACATGAAAGCTATAATTCTTTTAATCCGATCTCTGCTTGAAAATAAGCCAAAGCAATTTTCAGCTCAACCCTTTTTTGTAGTGGTATCGAGTGCAGCTAGTAACAGACACTTCATGATACCAAATATTTTCATTTTAAATCTCCTAAGCCAATGCTACAAAAGTATTAGATACTTTCTGCTTTCTAGAAATTGGATTTGAATGTTTTGTCATTGTATATGATTTATTTTTCACATTTCTGTAATAATTTCCTTATTTCTCATACATTAATCCCACAACTATTATTATATATTTTAGGATTTTATAATAATAGTTTCCCACATATATAATATTGCATGAAAAATAGCCCCCAAATCTTGATAGTTAAACCCTAACTCTAGCTTAAGGACAATCAGTTCTTACATCATGGCCCTGCTCAATACTCACCTTCATGAAATGATCACTGAAGCTAAGGGTGCTACAGCAAAGGATGGTGAAGAAAGCAGATGGTGCCTGGCTATCTCTCAGAACAGTGCCCGTGGTCTTAAAGGCTTGTATTCAAACAAGCAGCCATCTAAGCGAGGAGTCAAATAAGTCCACATGGAAGAAGCACATGAGCTTCCAAAGATGACAATTACAAAAAAGTTTGAATACAGTGAAAAGTATCAGAACTAAAATTATGACCACCCAAATAGTGGAGGGCTGTGGGGGATGGTGGGAGCCAAAACCCATGTGCAGAATATCTAGTCAGATTAAGCCGCTGGCAAATCCACTGTAGCCACAAGCAAGAGTCTGGAACAGCCTTACCATCAGGCAGAGACCATTGTAATCTTGATTATGCTGGATCAAACTCAGTACTTGGCCCGTTGACCTACCTATAGACTCGATCTGAAATTGTCCTTGGTGAGAAAGTATCTCTTACTTGGTCCATGACAAAAATTTCTTCCCTGAATTTTGAATGTAGATGGGGGTCTGTTACTCCTAACACATTACTTGTACTCTTGTGTCTATACTATTATGATTTTATCCTTACCACCTTAGTGTGCTTTTGTTTTTAGTGCTTTCTATTGGGTTTCCCAGCTGTGAAGCACAGGAGAGGATGCGTAATGATAATAACGGATACAGAGGTAATATAGAATGCAGGGGTGAGGGTGGGAGATAGGGATGGAAAGGGTATTTCAGGAGTACAGAATGAAGGCAGCAGGGGTTAGGGAACAGTAGAACAGATTATGATTGCACAAATCATTTTGAAGACGATTTAACCATGGCAGGGGGTGGGGGGAATGGCTCTAAAATTGATGTGGTAATGATTGTACAATTCTCCATGATTTGATTGAACGATTGAACTCTTGAATTTTAAGATATGCAAATTATATGTCAATCAAACTGCTGGAAAAAATCTTAGTGTTCAAGAACAAAGGAGAGGGGTTGTTGTGCTTCAGGATGTCTACCAGGCGCGAGTACGCACAACAAACTTCTAATTATGGGACTGGCAAGTGTGTAGGGCATGCTCTTCTCAATGCTGTGCTAAGTGCCAAGAGGTCAATCCTGACTCATAGAGAGCCTTTGCACAATAGAATGAAACCCTGCCCTTTCCTGGGTCAACCTTACAATCCTGTCTTTGTTTGAGCCCACTGTAATAACCACTGTATCAACCTATCTTATTGAGAGTCTGCCTCTTTTTCAATTACATCTACTTTACCAAGTATGAGGACCTTATCCAGATAGTGGGCCCTCCTAGATAGCATGTCCAAACAACATGATACACTGACTATCCATATCCACTTATAAGTCACTTTATTTCTTCCTGGAAATTTTTTTAAATTTATCTTTCTATCCATCCCTGATATATTTCACCAACACCATAATTTAAAGTTATCAATTCTTCTTTGGTTTTCCCTATTCATTGTCTAGCTTTATCATGCACATGAAATAATTGGAAATACCTTGGCTTATATTAGACACACATTATTCCTCAAAAAGCCAACTTCACTTTTTAACACTTGTAATAGTTAGGTTTTTTGTGACAGTCTTGCCAATGAACACATATGAGTTTCTGTGGATTTGTTTCTCTAGTCGTCTATCCAGACTAACACATTATGGTACTGGGAGTGGGGTACTGGAGAAAACAAATCATAAAGATGGAAAGTGGATGTTTGTTTGACTTCTGCCTTCATGGCTAGCCAGAAGTCAGATATATCCATGCAGTTTACTGGGTTGTTTTCTGGAAAGAACATGGGAAGTTAAAGTTTTGATTATTATGTTTGGTTGTAGGCTGAGATAATCCCCTGCATGAAGAAGTGGCCCAAATGCCTACAGTCTCTACTCCTGTCCCATTACCTTCTTTCTCCCAGTCTGTACCTATGGCCTCCTGGGGAGTTTCTTGCCATACTTTAACTGAAGACAAAAAAAGTCATGCTTGGTTTACGGATGGCTCTGCACAATATGCAGGTGCCACTCGTAAGTGGACAGCAGCAGCACTACAGCCCCTTTCTGGGATCTCCCTAAAAGACAGTGGTGAAGGGAAATCTTCCTAATGGGCAGAGTGTCGAGCAGTGCACCTGGCCGTTCAGTTTGCATATGAGAAAAAATGGCCAGATGTGAGACTGTATACTGATTCATGGGCTGTGGCCAATGGCTTGGCTGGATGGTCAGGGAATTGGAAGGACCATGATTGGAAAGTTGGTGACAAGGAGGTGTGGGGAAGAGGTATGTGGATAGACCTCTCTGAATGGACCAAGAAAGTAAAGGTAATTGTATCTCACATGAACGCTCACCAAAGGATTACCTCTGAAGAGGAGGACTTTAATAATCAAGTGGATAAGATTACACGCTCTGTGGAGACTGGTCCTCCTCTTTCCTCTGCCACTCCTGTTATCACCCAGTGGGCACATGAACAAAGTGGACATGGTGGCAGGGATGGAGGTTATGCATGGGCACAGCAACATGGAATTCCACTCACAAGGCTGACTTGGCCACTGCCACTGCTGAGTGCCTCATTTGCCAGCAGCAGAAACCAACATTAACACCAAGATATGGGATCATTCCTCAGAGAGATCAGCCAGCAACTTGGTGGCAGGTTGATTACATAAGACCACTTCCATCATGGAGGGGACAGTGTTTTGTTCTTACTGGAATAGACACCTACTGTGAATATGGATTTGCCTCCCCTGCACGTGCTGCTTCTGCCAACACTGCTGTTCGTGGACTTACAGAATGCCTCATCCACCGGCATGGCATCCCAGATAGCATTGCTTCAGATCAAGGAACTCACTTCACAGCAAATACAGTGTGGCAATGGGCTCATTCCCATGGAATCCTGGTCATATCATGATCCTCATCATCCTGAAGCTGCCGGCTTGATAGAACAATAGAATGGGCTCCTAAAGACACAATCACGGTGCCAATTAGGTGGCAACAACTTGCAGGGCTGGGGCAATGTTCTCCAGGAAGCTGTATATGCTCTAAACCAGCGGCCAATATATGGTGCTGTGTCTCCAATAGCCAGAATTCATGGGTCCAGGAACCAAGAGGTGGAAGCTGGAGTGGCACCACTCACTATTACTCCTAGTGATCCACTTGCAGCATTTTTTCTTCCTGTCCCAGCAACCCTGTGTTCCTCAGGCCTGGAAGTCTTGGTCCCGAAGGAAGCAACTCTCCCACCTGGAAACACAGCACGGATTCCACTGAACTGGCAGCTGAGAATGCCCCCTGGCCACTTTCGGCTTCTCATGACTTTGGATCAACAGGTCAGGAAGGTGTTACTGTACAGAGTGATGTGATTGATCCTGATTACCAAGGAGATATTGGACTGGTGTCACATAATGGAGGTAAAGAAGAATATGTCTGGAATCCAGGAGATCCCATAGGCCAACTCTTAGTGCTACCATGCCCTGTGATTAAAGTAAATGGTAAATTACAGCAAGCCAATCCTGACACGACTTATAATGACCCAGACACATCAGGAAAGAAGGTCTGGGCCACCCCACCAGGCAAAAAACCACAGCCAGCTGAGGTGCTTGCTGGTGGCAAAGGTAATACAGAATGGGTAGTAGAAGAAGGTAGTTCTACCTATCAATTACGACCATGTGATCAATTGCAAAAACGAGGTTTGTAATTGTCAATGTATTTACTTTGTATGTGCTTATTGCATACCTTTCCTTTGTTCAGGTATGATATATCAGATACAATTGGACTCAGTGTGTTTTCATTTATATGTATGAAGATGACTGATGATAAGTATGAGTGTGATTTCATCAATATCCAGAAATTATATAAGTATATATGGCTAAACTATTCATTTCTTATATTATATCTCTCTATCTATATATAATTTAACCCTTCATTTCTCGTGTTATATATCTATCTTTATAAATATATATAATTACTAGCAATATGGTTTTGTCTCTCTAGAGAAACCTGTCTAACACATAGTCTTTGGTTATTCCTGAGTGAAATGGCAAAAATGAATGTTGTTAATGTATAGTTTGAGCTTAGGGGTCGAAATCACCATTTGAATTTCTCAAAAACCATGCTGATAAGGAAAATGGCTGACAGAAGGTCAAAATGCCTAACAGAAAGCATGGATCTGGTTTAATGTTCTCAGAGACCTAATCCCATATTTTTGTATAAATAGAATACTTTAGATAAGGATTTAAACAAGTTAAATAAGGATTGATCTGAGCTGTTTTAAGAACTGAGTTTAGTATCTGATTCTACTTTGTTTGTACTGATTTCTTCTGCTTATTATTGATATAATGATTGGTAGAAATGTTTATTGGGAAATGTGAAAATAGAGAGCTTATAAGCCCACTTGTCTCAGACCATTAATTTGATCTTTAGATGGGTTTAGGACACACCTGGAAAGAAGGCTCCAAAGAAATTAGCACCACCTGGTGCTTTAGAGTAATCAGGACATTACAAAGTGAAGAGCTATACCTAGGGGCTGTTGACAGATTAAAAAAAAGAAAAGAAACTCTTTAGATTTGAAGTCTGAATTCTAGTGGTCTTTGTCAGACGCTAGAGAAAGTCTGGAACCATGAAGAAAACTCCTCTCTAGGACTGAACGTTAAAGAGAGCCTGTGGGCAGGACCAGGTGACCACCTGGATCCATTTGTTGAGTGGAAGTGGGAAACACGCAGCAATAAAAAGATAGGTTGAGTCTGACCACTGACACCTGTGCAGTTGGTTTACAGGGAAAAGAGATGATGAGAGCGGTTGACTGCACTAAAGTTCATGACCTAGCATAAGGGGGCTAGGTTTGTTGAGTATTTGTGACAAGCCCATGATCTAAAGGCAAGGCAACCAATGGGCACTCTGGAGAAATTAAGTGAGGTAGCCCACAATGAGTTGACCAGAAACCGACCAGATGGAGAGAGGTTATTTGAGCCTGTTGATCTGGTGCATACTTCTGAAGACTTTATGGATGGCCTGTCCTGATTTGACTTTGCTTATGGATACAGACTTCACAAGGTTCCAACTGGAATGAAGATTCTTCACATTGAAAAATATGATTGTCTCCTCAGAACACTGGGTTGATGTAAGTGGGCAGTATAGAAATTGAATACCAAAAATTGGGGGGATAAAGACATGAAGTGGTTTGCTTACAAACTTTCATAGGTGGGGTAATATATTCATAGGAGTATAGGATAAGGTATAGGTGTTACTTAACTGCAATTGTTAGGCATAGGTTATTTTTATTTTGTTCACACTTATAAAATGTTATCTTTAAATGAGGTTGGCACATTTTTAGATTGTATGCATTTTAGTTTTATCCTATTAGGTACAAATATGATTTTATTATTGTTTGTTTGAAAACTATATATATATGACTAAAGAATTGTGTATAGGTGTCAAGTTGGCAAGAAGTGGATTGTGATAGTTATGTTTATTGTGTCAACTTGGCCAATGAACACATATGAGTTTCTGTGGATTTGTTTCTTTACTCTACCCAGACTAACACAATACTATAAAGAGGTTTTGCAGAAGATTTTCCCAATGTAATACATCATTTGAGTAATTTATTACTGCTTCCATGGGTGTTGATTGTGGAGCCAAGTACAATGAAATCCTGACAACTACAACCATTTTAATGTTTATTGTTCCAATTCTGAAGATTTTTTCCCTTTATTTTGAGATGTAATCCCTACCTTTATCAGAAAGTGTTTGAAGTGTTCTTCACTTTCAGCAATAGAGTCATCTGTATATTGGCGATTGCTAAAGATTCTTCTAACCAGAAGGAAAGTTTTTCTTCATATAAACCAGATTCTTTTATTATTTTTTCAGCAAACATATGGTGAAAGCATCACCTGTTAAGAGCACATGAACATTTGCCAAACCACATAAACCCCTTCTTCTATGGCCAGAGGAAATCATGTGGCAAACCATGAATCAATACAAAGACAATGAGAACGCTATCTGTTCCACTAAGAAGGTATGCTTTTCTGAGTTTCAACTTAGAAGAACACACAAACATCATTAATCAACCTTCTTAATGGGCCTTAATGAAATAAATTCCCTCATAGTCTACTCCCTCCTTAAATTCATGCTGACAATCCAAAAATCCTCAAATTTCCAGAGTAGAAATATAGACAATATCTCTTTGGGAACTCTAAATATAGAAAGATTAAATTAGAAAGAGGTCTAGAGAGAAACATAAGAAGGTAATGAAAGAAAAAAGACTTTGGCAATATCTAATGTTGTAAGTTTTCTTGTTTGGTGCTGTTGAGTCACTTTTAACTCTTAACGAATCATTGCCATCCTGGGATATCCTCCCAGCTGTGCTATTTGAACCCATTATTGCAACCACTGTGTCAATCTATCTCCTTGAGAGTCATCTTCTTCTAATCTAGCCCTCCTTCAGATCCTTCTCCAGCAATCGGTCTCTACTGATAACATGTTCAAAGTACAAGAAAGGAAATCTCATCACCCTTGGCTTCCAGGGCAGCTCTAACTATACTTTTTTCCCAAACAGACTTGTTTGTTCTTATTTAGATATTCTTTGCAAACATCATAATTCAAATCCATCAAATCTTTTGTCTTCCTTATACATTGTCTAGCTTTCACATGCATATAAAGTTTGAAAATATCATTACTTGGGTCAGGTACACCTTAGACATAAAAGTAAATTCCTTGATTTTCAACACATGTTGTACAAAAAGTCTTGTGCAACAGATTTACACAAAGCAATGTGTCATTTGATTTCTTGATTGTTGCTTCTATGAGTATTGATTGACAATTTCAATATTTTTTCCATTTATCATAATGCTACCTATTGGTCTAGTTTTGTTTTCTTTACATTAAGTTGCAGTCTGAAGGCTGCCGTCCTTGATCTTCTTCAGTACAGTTTTCAAGTCTTCTTTGCTTTCAGCAAGCTAAGTTGTGTCATCTACATAACACAGGCTGACAATAACCTCTCCTTTACTCCTGATAGCACACTCTTTCTCATATAGTTCCACTGCTAGAATGATATGCTCACAATACAGATGGAATTGGTTTAATGAAAGTATACAATCCTGACACATACCTCTCCTGATTTTAACTCATGCAGTATTCACTTGTTCTGTTTGAACTACTATCTTTTGGTTTGTGAAAGGCTCATCATTAACACAATTAAGTATTCTTGAATCCCATTCATCACAGTGCTATTTATAGTTTGATATGACCAAGAGAATTGGATGATTTTACTTAATCAAAAAACATATGTAAACATATTTTTGGTATTCTGTGCTTTTGGCCAAGATTAATGACATTAGCAATATGTCTCATGTCATAGCCTCCTCTGAATCTGGCTTGAATTTCTGGTGGCTCCCTGTTAATGTACTTCTAAAGCCATTTTAAAAGGATCTTCAACAAATGTGATATTAATGACACTGCTCAATAATTTCACATTCTGTTGAATCATTTTTCTTTAAAATCCACACAAATATGAATGTTTTACAGTTTGTTGGTAAGGTATAAGCTGGTGAGTGATTCCAGTACTATATCAGTTTATTGAAAAAATTATATTTCTTTAATTTGTTATTAAATACTTTTATTGGAGACTCTTACATCTATCGCAATCCATACATTTATCCAGTGTGTCAAGCACATTTGCACATATACTATCATCATAATTTTCAAAGCATTCTCTTCCCACCTGAGCCCCTGATATCAGCTCGCCATTTCTTCCCCCTCCCTCCCCCGCCCACCCTCCCTCACAAACCCTTGATAAGTTATAGATTATTAATTTCATATTTTACATCATTCTCCATCGCCCCTCACACAATTTTTACATGTTGGGCCCCCTGAGAGGGGGTTATATGTTGATCCTTGTGATCAATTCCCCCTTTCCCTCCCACCCTCCCCTAATCCTCCTGGTATCTCTACTCTCATTGTTGGCTCTGGGGACGTAATATATCCTGGGTTCCCTGTATTGTGGGCTCTTATCTGTAGCAGTGTACATGCTCTGGTCTAACCTGATTTGTAAGGTAGAATAGAGGTTGTGATAGTAGGGGGAAGGAAGCATCAAAGAACTAGAGGAAATTTGTGTGTTTCATTGATGCTATACTTCACCCTGACTGGCTCATTTCTCCCCTGTGACCCCTCTGTAGAGGTATGTCCAATTGTCTACAGATGGGCATTGGATCTCCACAGTGGGGACAAGGGATATCCTTATCTGGTCCCCTTTTTCAGTGGGATTGTCCTTTTTCCATTGATTACCACATTGGGTGTTTGTTTCTCATATATAGCTTGTGTAAAATTGAAGGTTTTTCCTTCCATTCCTATCTTCTTGAGCAGGTGTCCTCAAACTACAGCCCACAGGTCACTTGAGGCCCGTCAAGGACATTTATCTGGCCCGCCAGGTGATTTTGTCCCGTTTGGTTTTTTTACTTCAAAATAAGATATGTGCAGTGTACATAGGAATTTGTTCATAGTTTTTTTTTAACTGTAGTCCGGCCCTCCAACGGGTCTGAGGGACAGTGAACTGCCCCCCTGTTGAAAAAGTTTGAGGAACCCTGTTCTTGAGTGTCTTAAACAGGAATTGGTGTTGGGTGTTGTCAAAAGCTTTTTCCTCAATGATATTATGTGGTTCTTATAATTTTTCATGTCAATGTGGCAAATAATACTAATGGTCTTTCATATGTTGAACCACTCCTGCATCCCTGGATGAATCCCACTTGGTCATGGTGAATTGTTTGTTTTATATGCTTTTGTATTCTGTTGACCAGTATTTTGTTAAGGATTTTTACATCAATGTTGATTATGGATATTGGTCTGAAGTACTCAATTCTTGTGGGATCCTTGCCTGCTTTAGGTATCAGAATTATATTATCTTCATAGAATGAGTTTGGGTGTTTTCTGTCTTTTTATATATTCTGCAAGAGTTTGTGTAGGATTGGTGTCAGTTCTTCGCTGAATACTTGGTAGAATTCTCCTGAGAAGCCATCTGGCCCTGGGGAATTTTTGTTGGTAATCCCTTGATAACCTTGTCTATGTCTTCTATTGCTATGGGTCTGTTGAGATTCTTGACATCCATCTAGGATAGTCTAGGGAGTCATTGTTTTTTCGAGTATATGTCCACATCTTCCAAGTTGTTAAATTCATTAGAGTACAGGTCTTTGTAGAACTGTGTAATTATCCTTTTAATGTCATTAGGGTCTTTATAATATCCTGTTTCATCCCTCATCCTTGCTATTGAAATTTGTTCCTTCTTTTCTTTGGTTAAGTTTGTCAGCAGTCTATCAATTCAGTCAATCCTTTCAAAGAACCAACCCTTAGCTGCATTAATTTTTCCCATAGTTTTCTTGTCTTCCCTCTCCTGTATCTCAGCCTTAGTTTTTATTATTTCTTCCTTTTTGCTATTAGTAGGATTGTCCTGTTGACTCTGCTCTAATTGGTGCAAGTTTTGTCCCAACACATCAACCACAAATCTCTCTTCCTTTTTTCATGTGTGCATGTATTGCTATCAACCTTCTTCTGATGAATACCTTTGCTGAATTCCAAAGGTTTGGGTACATCATATTTTCATTCTAATTGATTTCTAGAAACTTCCTGATTTCAACTCTGATTTGGGACAAAACCCACTCCTTTTGTAATAGAGAATTATTCATCCTCTAATTGTTTGCCCTTGTTTTCTTCATCATCCTTTTGTTGATTTCCAGCTTTACAGCATAGTGCTCAGAGTGAGAAGTCTGTATAATCTCTATGTACTTTAATTTACTCAGGTTGGACTTGTGTCCCAGCATGTTGTCTATCTTCAAGTATGTACCATGTGGGCTTGAAAAGAATGGATGTTTTTTGCATTTGAGTGGAAAGCTCTGAAAATACTTATCAGGTCAAGTCATCCAATTGTGCTGTGTATATCTGTAGCCTCCTTGTTAAGTATCTTTCCCTATGATCTGTCTTTTTCAGAGAGTGGTGTATTAGTCACCTACTATAATTGTTCAACCTGTAATTTCTTTTTTCATGCTTGATTTACAAATGTTGTGGGTTTCTCATTGCCCATATATATATTTATTATATATTATTAAAAATGGACTACTTATTCTAAAATCCACTTAAAAATACAAGATACTTAGACTATCCTAAACACTCTTAAAGAAAAATGTTGTTGACATATTCAAACCTTCCAATTTCAAAATTACTACAAAGATACCATAGCCAATGAGAACCCACAGACAGATACATAGAATTTAATTGAAATCCCCAGTAATGAACCTGTAAAATTTTGATCAGATTATTTTCAATAACAGTAGCACTGTATTCATTTTTGAAAATGTGCTTTTCAAAAATGATACTGTGATGGTAGGGTTTCTTCATGCTAAATAATGAAATTTTATTTGTACCTAACACCATAAATAAGAATTAATTAAGATTCGATCAAATACCCAAATATAAAAGCTAAAACTATAAAACACCTATACAAAAATTTAAGTATATATTTTTGTTACTGTGGGTTAAACAATTATTTCCCAGATATGATACCAACAGCTCAAACAATTGACGAAAAACTATATATAAATAGAACTTCATCAAAATTTAAAGTGTTTCAAATAATCCTATCAAGAATATTTTTAAATGACCCATAGAATGGGAAATTTGGCCTATCGTATATTGGATAAGAGACTTGTAAATAATATATATAAAGGATTATTATAACTCAATACTAAAAGAACAAATAACCCCCCTTTTATGCACTAAAGATTTGAATACATATATCCTTAAAGGAATATAAGTTATTGTTTTTGTGCACCATAAAGTTGATTCCAACTTACAGTTGGAATCCATTTAGAATACATAAGAAATGCCCTGAAGGGATTCTTAGGCTGAAGTATTTACAAGAGCAACTAGCCAAGTCTTTTCTTCCACCAGTGGCTAGTGGGCATGATTGCTGGCCTTTTGGTTAGGAACTGAACACAACATGATTTTTCCAACAGGATTCCTTAAAGAAATAGATCTCAGACTCACTGTCATACAGTCAATGCAGACTCACAGTGACAGGCTATTGGACAGGCTACTGCTATTAATAGTTAGTCTCACAAACACATTTTCCTGCCTCCAGTCTTGTTCCTCTCCGATTAATAGCCCTTACTGCTGCCAAAGAGCAGCCCTGGTGACATAGTCGGTTATGCGTTGGGCTGCTAACTGTAAGCTCAGCAATTTGAAAACATCAGCTACTTAGCAAAGGAAAGATGAGGCTTTTCATTCCAACGAAGATTTGAACTCTCAGAAACCCTAAGGGGTGATTTTACTCTGCCACACAGGGTTGCTATGAGTCAGATTGACTCAAAGGCAGTGAGTATGATATGTTAAGTTTCTGAGGCCAAAGTGATCTTTATACAACAAACCAAGTCATGTTAAACTTTTTATCAGTAAAAACTCATCTTCTCTCTCATACATGCATTGGTAACGGGATGGGGGGATGGGGCATAGACTGGAGTTTGCCCTGAAAATAAAATAGGGAAATGTTACAAGACTAAAGAGCTGAGGCCAAAAATTATTCGTTGGTTGATTACCAGGAAAATATTTATTTTAACTATGGTATTGCATGACTCTTCTGGAAATATAAGATGTTCATAACTTTGTTATATGATCTCATTATCTCTAGTACTTGTATAAAAATTTGAATAAAGGACTTCTGGGAAGATGGGTCCAAAGTAGGTACACCAAGCCTGCAGTTCCCTCTGAGTGGTTGCCAGATCTGCGGATAAGAGGGCCATTTCAGCGGATTCAGAACAAGTCCTTGTCTAGCAGCCCCCGTGGGTGCCTTTTAGCAGTTCCCTACAAATGGAATAGCTGTACTCACCACAAACCTGAGATCCAAGCACTGTGATCCCTATTGTTTCCCAGCACCGGTGACACATGGCCAGGTTCCCTGGCTCTATCTGACCCCAGAATCCCTTTTGCAGTAGGTTTCCCTGTGATCCCTCCCACCAGCACCCCACACGCATGTTGCAGTCCTCTGCATTTCTCATCCAAATAGCTGGTGTACATCGATCCCTTGAGTTGTTTCCATTCCTTCCACTAGAGACCCACTCACGTGGCACTTGCCCACGCCCACACACCACCCACCTGTACCTCCATGCCAACTGTCTGCGCCCCTGCACCAACCCCATGCACCCCATGCACCCTCCAATCCCGCGGTGGGAGTAAGCCCAGGATAGTACGTCTTGCTAAGGTAACATAAGAAATTCCACGTGGACTTTTTGAGGCCCTGGATGCTGGCAACTTCTGTGGCCAGCAAATCTGAATCCCAACTGGGATAATACCATTGCTGAGCCCCTGCATACTACCCTAATAGCAAGGATGCTATTAGGCCCCTGGGATAGATAACCCCAGTTTTCTATGGAGAGAGTCAGCCCCAGTGAGACAGAGCTTCTACTAGAACCCATGACATAGCTGACACGAGGTGGTTGTTAGACTTTTTCTTATTAGCTCTGAGAAAGAAGACACAGGACTCCTTTCCTTGCCAGAGGAATTGAAACTCAGCACATCAGGGTTACTCAGTGACTGACCCACCCCTAGAGAGTAGCCAGTTAATACGATGTCCCACTGGTCTTAGCCAGACTGACTTTTAATCAGAAGCTCCTCCTCCCTGGGGCACCAACTACAATAGCCTATATCCACCCTGGAACTGTATATTAGGAGCAGAGAATACAGAGTTGTGCAGCATTCTACTATAAAGGGGTCTGCTGTTATAAAAACAAATAATTAAAGGATGCCACTTTCCCTTTCATAATTTACAGGGTAGATAAGGGACTCATTGATTTAATATACACCTCATGTACTCCAAACACCATAATCTCTAGAACCTGCTTCCTCCACTTTCTCTTCTAAATTAACAAATAAAAATGTATCTCCCATAACCCTCTTGGCCAACTCATTAAAAATTAATTCACTTTAAAGGAAGGCTTCCTAAGAATAAT
The DNA here is from genome assembly GCF_050624435.1 of Tenrec ecaudatus. Classification (NCBI taxonomy): domain Eukaryota; kingdom Metazoa; phylum Chordata; class Mammalia; order Afrosoricida; family Tenrecidae; genus Tenrec; species Tenrec ecaudatus. Next base: position 89,370,417 of record NC_134548.1, read on the forward strand.
ACTACTAACTAAAACATACTCCTAAGTAACTATATTCTATTTCTCCTATTCATCCACCTTAGATGACCTCATTACCTACACACAATACCTTTTCTGGCAAATTGCTGATCCACCTCTAACCTATAGAGCTAGTCCCTCCAGTCTACAAATCACAGAAGCTGATGCAACACATCAGTTCATCGACGATACAGTGCAGACAACAGACATCAGCAGTAGCTACCACAAACAATCTAGGGAAACAAAAATAGATTATTGAAGATGATCTGAACTTAATAGTTTACATAGAAGCACCAGCCCTTGAATTGCCAGATAGAGAATTCAGGAGAATACTGTTGAGAGTCATACAAGAATTTAGGGGACCAATCCTGAAAACAGATGAAAAAGATTGATACTAGAATCCTCACAGCAAAGAAAATTTCAAGAGTTAATGGATGAAGTAGCAGAATCGAGGAACAAGGTAAAAGCTCTCAAATATAGAATAGAAGAAATGGAAATCAAGTAAGTGAACTTGAAAATAACAAGCAGAATTCAGCACACAAGAACAGCAATCAAACAAAAAAGCAAAAGAGCCTGAAGAAAGCCTGAGGATGGTGGGGATACCCATGAAATGTAACAATGTTTGAATTAGAGGTTCCTGAGCAGGAAGAAACAAATAAGCATACAGTTAAAATAGTAAGAGAATTCGTGGGAGAAAATTTCTCCAATATTACAAAGAAGGAGACAAAAACCATCCAGGAAGAAGAGAGAACAGGACTTAGATTTAACCCCCCCCCCCAAAAAAAAAAACCACATCAAGGCATATAGTGGTCACATTGTACAACTTAAGGGAAAAGGAGAGAATCATGAGATAAGCTAGAGAGAATTTTAAAAAGTGACCTATAAAGGTAAACATAAGAATAAGCACAGACCTCTTCACAGAAACCAGGCAAGAAAGCAGGAATCAAAGCAACATATTCGAAAAGGAGAAAGACAGCAACTTCATACCCAATAATCCTTTATCCAGCAGAGTTTTTAATAAAATATGAAGTAGAAAGAAATGTTTTCTCAAATAAGGAAATATTTAGTGAATACATGAAAACAAAGCCAGCATTACAAAAACTACTATACAGTACCCTATGGGTAGAAAAATACCAAATGTAGCACATGATCACAGGGTGTAACAATATATAGAATATATAGAAACCAAAACCCAGAAAATAGCACTGCAAACAATAAACATCAAATGGAGGAAAGAAGAAAAGGATAAACGCTTCATACCCATAAACCACTCTATTAATGGGAAAAAGGAAAATATCAAACACAAATAGTAAAAGATGACAGGGTCTAATCTTCTATTGGATTTAATGATACTGAATGTTAACCAGCTAAAAATGCCCAGAAAAAGACAAAGAGTGCAGACTGGATTAGCCAGCAAGTTCTAGTGATCTTTGGCCTTCAAGAGACACATCTCACAGACAAAAGCAGACTGAGACAAAGGTTGGCAAAAAAATTTACAAAGTTAATGGCAATCAAAATAAAAAAGCAGAGGTGGCAATATTAATCTCTGACAAAATAGACCTCAATGTACACAAGATAATGAACAACAAGAATGGGAATTACATAATGCTGAGGGTATCAATAGACTAAGAACACATCACCATAATAAACCTATATGCGCCCAACAAAAGACCCTCAAAATTCATCTATCAAATCCACAAAATGATGAAAGGAGAAATAATTAGATCAACAATGATAGTAAGTAATGTTAATACACATCTCTCAAAGAAACATAGATCAATAGGTAAGAAACTCAATGAAGGAATGGAGGAGATGAACAAGATAATCTATGAACTTAACTTTAAAGATATATATAAAGCTCTCCATCCTAGTGTTACAGCTCTTTTAGAATTTGTCTTTGTCTAGCAGGTTTTCTGGTTTTCCCGGAAACCACCCACACACACACACACACACACACACAAAGCTCTCCATCCAACAGCAAAAAATTACACATTTTTCTCCAATGCACATGACTCATTTTATAGAGTAGACCACATGCTGGGGCATAAGGCAAGCTTGTGAGAATTCAAACACAGAGAGATCATTCCATCCATTTTCTTTGACCACTATGCCATTAAACTGGACATCAACAATAGAAAGAATAGACAAACAAAACAATAACATGTGGACTGAACAATTCACTTCTCATGCCTGTGTTGGGATTTACGGCAGGTCCGACCCCATGGGCCTCTCACAGTGCCCCAGGCCAAAGCATACTGCAACCCCGGACCATTGCCTGGCTTTCCCTGTGGGCTTCAGGCACTGAAGCGGGTTGCACAGTGGAAAAAAACACACAAACAATTCACTTCTCAAAAATAATGGGTAATACTCCAAGTAAGGGAGGAAATTGGGAAATTCCTAGAAACTAGCAAGAATGATACCACACCACATAAAAACCCATGCGATGTAGTAAATGTGGTTATCAGAGGTCACTTTACTTCAATAAAGGCACACATGAAAAAATAAGAGAGAATTATGGTCACCACCTTAACACAGCACCTCTAACAATTAGAACAGAGGCAATAGCATAATTCCTCGAACAGCAAAAGAAAGGAAATCATAAAGCAGAAATAAATGACCTGGAAAACAGAAGAGCATTGGGAAAAAATAACAAATCAAGAAGCTGATTCTTTGAAAGGATTAACAAGATAACAAAGGAAAAGAAGGAGCAAACATCAATTTCAAGAATTAGGAATGAAACAGGCAAAGTAACAACAGACCATTATGAAATTTAAAAATTAATAATATAGTGCTATGAAAGACAGTATGCTAACAAATTCAATAACTTGGAGGGCATAGACAAATACTTAGGAAACATTCTCTCTCTAAATTATCACATATGGAAATTAAGAATTTCAACAGACCAAGAGCAAAAGAAGAAATAGATAAGGTCATCAAGAAACTCCAAACTAAAATAAGCCCTGGTCCAGATGGCTTCACAGAATTCTACCAAGCTTTCAGATAACTGACACCAGTCCTACACAAATTCTTCCAGAACATAGAAAAGGAGAGCAAATACCCAAACTCATATGAAGCAGCAAACCCTGACACCAAAACTGGGGAAAGACACAAGGATAGGGGTTTACAGACCTAATGTATATACTCGAATATAAACCGACCCGAGTATAAGCCGAGGTACCTAATTATTACCTGGGAAACCAGAAAAACTGATTACTCAAGTATAATAAGCCTAGGGTGGAAAATGCAGAAACTATTGGTGAGTATCAATAATCAAAACAAATGATAATAAAATTACTAAAAATTGAGACATAGATGGGGTAATATATTTAAATATTTATTTTAAATTTTAAAAAACCATAAAAGGACAAGTCATTTAATATTAGTAAACCAGCACAGTAAGTGGAAAATAGGTTCAACAGAAACAATAAGGTATCAACAATGATACCTTAAGAGTACTATTCCCTGAGCTCAATCAGCAACCAAGCTAAAATATAAAGAGTTAAAATCCTTCAAAACTGGATTCCTCATCATCATCCGTATCCCAATGCAGAGCTTCAGCTGGTGTGAGGTCATCATAGATGCTGTCCTCACTGAGATCGCCGTCATCACCATCACTGCTGCCATTTTCATACAAAGCTCAGTCTTCACTGCCTTCCACAGCATTACTAATATTACATTTCTAGAAGGCACATCGCACCATGTCTTCTGGAATGTCTTCCCATGCATCTCGAACCCATTTTGCTATTACCTCTATGTCAGGCGTCATGCGATTTCCTCCTTTTGTTAGTCGCGCTTGATCAGATGACATCCATTCATGCCACATCCTTTGCACATGGTCTTTAAAAGGCTTATTCAAGGATACATCCAGAGGCTGCAGTACAGATGTAAGCCCACCTGGAATAATGGCTAAAGTAACTTTACTAGATTTTGCCAATTTTTCTGTGTCTTCCGATAGGTGGGCTCTGAACATATCCCAAACAAGTAACAATGGCTTATTCTTTAAGGCTGCTCCTGGTCGTTTGTTCCAAATTTCTTCCGGACATTTTTTTTGTTCCGTCTTCATCCATCCAGCCTTTAACATGTGCACGCACAGTAATTCTTTGTGGGAAATTGATCTTTTTAGACAAGGTCTTCCTTTTAAAAATAATGACAGGACGCAGCTTAGTTCCATTAGCCAAACATGATAGAACAAATGTAAAGTGTTTCTTTTTCATTTCCTGTGGTTTTGAGAATATGTTTTTTCTCCTAAACTTGTCAGAGTTCTATTGCTTGGAAGATCAAAAGTCATGGCAGTTTCATCCATATTCTCAATATCTGCCAGGTCATAATTAAAAATCCTTCTTTGTTTTATAATAAATGACTGGAATGACATATGTAATTTTTTCTTCAAGGTCTCAAATAGGAAATATAGAGGACACCAATTAGACTAAACACCAGGAAGAACTCACCAAAGCATATAATAGTTAAATTATCCTATTTTGAGGAAAAAGAGAAAATGTTTAGAGCAGCATGTATGTTAAGTGGCCACATACAATAGTGCTCAGGTAAGAAAATGCTCACACCCACCAGCATATACCATGAAGAAGAGCGAGTGGAGTAACATCTTCTGAAAGCTGAAAGAAAAAATGCCTGCCAGCCAATCTATTATGATAGAAGGTGAAGTAAGAGTCTTCCAGGACAAGGAAAAGCTCAAAGACTATGCCGTAAGACAACCAACCTTGCAGAAAACCCTTCCCGACTAACTATGGTCAGAAGAGCAACATCTTCCAGTCACAAGCAGGAGAAAACCATATACCCAACACCACCAGAAGCCAATCCACCATTAACAATTACCAAGACAACATGGCCTCAGAGGGAAAAGTAGGCAAAAATGAAGTCACACACACAAACAGCACACTGATATGAACAGAGATAGGAAAACACCCAACAAAAAAGATATGAGATGACAGCAATGAATTCCCAGATTGTGATAATAACTCTGAAGGTGGATGGCCTCAATCCATCCACTAGAAGACAATGACTAGCACAGTGGCTAAAGAAGCATAACCCATCCATTTGTTGCCTACAAGAGACAAATCTTAAACTCCAGAAAAAATAGACTAAGAAAAAATGACTGGTGGAAATATACCAGGCAAAAAGCAACATAAAAAAAGGGTTGAGTAAGCCTTCAAAGATAGTCCAACTCAAAAAAATCAGAAAGAAACAAGTGTTGGACAGGCTATGGTGAGATAGACGCACTCATCCATTGCAGGTGAGCCTGTAGATATGTACAGCCATTATGGAAATCAATCTGGTGCTATCTAAAACGGATGCAAATTGAGCTACCATATGACCCAGCAATCTCCCTACTGGGCACCTACCCAGAAAGGGCAAAAAATAAACCATGGCCAGATATCTGTGTTCCAGTGTTCATTGTGGCACAGTTCACAATCACAAGGAATTGAAAACAACCCAAATTTTCATCAACGGACAAATGAATTAAGAATCTGTGGTAGGCACCTGATGCAAGGGGCTTAAGTGGAGAGCAAATGCTTTGAGAATGATTGGGGCAGGGAATGTATGGATGTGCTTTATACAATTGATGTATGTATATGTATGGATTGTGATAAGAGTTGTATGAGTCCCTAATAAAATGTGAAAAAAGAAAAATAAATAAAACTTAAAAAAAGAGTAGTAGCATGATTAGTGTTTAATATTTAGCTCAGAAAAAAATCAGCATAAACTATGAATAAAATTGACATATTTATTTACATCAGTGTTATTTTGAAGATGAAAATAATATGCATAACAATAAATGTTAAGATATATCAAGTTCTTATTAAAATTTGCACGTATTGCATACATTTAAAAAAAAGAATCTGTGGTAGGCATTTCTTTTTGCTGTTTTCTTTTGTTGTTTTGATTTGCTTTGTCTTGGTACTGTGCTGATAATTGTCTCTGCATGTCGATCTAGGTAAGATAGGCGGGATAAACAATCTGAAAGAGAAAACAATGGAAACAACAATTCTGATGGGGCATGGGAGATTGGGTGTTGGGGGAAGGGAAGGAGGGTGCCAAGAAACCCAGGGATAACGGAACAACAAGTGATCTAAAATCAATGGCGAGGAGGACATAGGATGCCTGGTGAGGCTTAATCAAGGACAATGTAGCTGAGACGATTATTGAAACCCAAATGAAGGCCTAATACTGTCATAAAAGGAAATAGAGAAACGAACTAGGAGGGAAAGGACATTTATAGAGGTCTGAATACATGTACATATATTTATATATAATGATAAGGAAAGAGACCTATGTACATATATTTATATGTTAAGTATTAAGGTAGAAGATGGACATTGGGCCATCTTCTACTCCCTCAAAACAAGAACACGATGTTCTAATAACCCAGAATTCTGTGATGCTCACCTTCCCAATATGATCGCTGAAGACAAAATAGGTGTATAAGCAAATGTGGTGAAGAAAGCTGATGGTGCCTGGCTATCCAAAGATATAGTGTCTGGGGTTTTAATGGCTTGAAGATAAACAGGCAACCATCTACCTGAGAAGCCACAACACCCCCTGTGTAATCATGGGGTTTTGGTGGGATAAGCTATCGGGCATCAAAGACCCAGAACAAAAAATCTTATCATTGTGAATGAGGGGGGATCACAGAGTGGAAACTGAAAGCCCATCTGTAGAAAATTGGACATCCTCTTACAGAAGGGTCACAAGGAAGAGACGAGCCAGTCAGAATGCTTTATAATATCGATGACACATACAACTTATCTCTACTTCTTTAATGCTTCACTACCACCACCACTATCATGACCCCAACTCTACCTTACAAATCCAGCTAGACCAGAGCATGTACACAGGTACAGATAAGAGTTTGCAACACAGGGAATTCGGGACAGATACACTTCTCAAGACCAATAATGAAAGTAGTGATTCCAGGGGGAAGGCAAAGGGAGAAAGGGAGAACCAATCATAATGATCTACATATAACCCCTCCCCAGGGGAACAGACAACAGAAAAGTGGGTGGAGGGAGACAGTGGTTGGTGTAAGACATGAAAAAAAAAACATTTTATAAATTATCAAGGGTGCATGAGGGAGAGAGGGTGGGGAGGGGAAGAATGAGGAGCTGATATCAAGGCCTCAATTAGAAAGAAAATGTTTTGAAAATGATGATGATAACATATGTACAAATGTGCTTGACGCTTGACACAATGGATGTATATATGGATTGTGATAAGAGCTGTAAGAGCCCCCAATAAAATATTTTTTAAAAGCAGGATTGAAATCCTAATCTCTGACAAAATTGACCTCAAGGTGCAAACCATAAAAAGAGACAAGTAGGGGCACTATATAATGCTCAAAGTATCAAACCATGAAACACTGAGCATAATAAACATATATGCACCTAAGGAGACACAATAAGAAATCTGTCAAACAAACGATACAAAAGATGATAAAAGAAATAACAGATTCAACAATCATAGTAGGTGACTTCAATACACTGCTATCAGAGGAAGAGATCACTGGGAAAGAAGCTCGGAGGCTACAGAACTAAACTCTACAATTAGGCAACTGGACCTGATAGACATTTATAGAGCTTTCCATCCAAATGCAAAAAAAAAAAATCACATTATTTTCAAGTGCACATGGCTAATCTTTGAAAGTAGACCACATGCTGGGGCACAAGTCGAGCCTGAATAAATTGAAACACAGAGATTACTCAGACATCCTGCTAGGATCACCATGCCACGAAGCTGGAAATCAATAAAAGGATGACCAGAAAAACAATTGGAGGAAGAATAATGATCTTCTGCAACAGAAATGGGTACTGGCATAGAAAAAGATGACAAACTCCCAAACTCATTCTACAAAGCCAGTGAAACTTTGATACCAAACAGGCCAAGGATCCCACAGCATTAGAGAACTACAGACCAATATCTCTAATGAACATAGATGAAAAAATCCTTAACAAAATATTGGCCAGGAGCATACAAAAGTATATAAAACATATCATCCACCATGATCAGGTGAGATTCATGCCAGTGATGCAGGATGGTTTAAAATGCAAAAACCGATATTATACACCACATCGGTACAAAAAAGCAAAAGTATAACACGATAATATCACTAGACACGGAAAAAGCATTTGACAACATCCAACACCCATTCCTAATTAAGACACTCAAGAAGACAGGAATGGAAGGAAACGTCCTCAAGTTAAGGCAAGCTATCTACAAAAAGCCAACAGCCAACCTCATAGTCAATGGAGAAAAAATGAAAAGAATCCCACTGGAAAAGGGGACCAGACAAGGGTGCCCTTGACCCCACTTCTATTCAACATTGAACTGGAGGTCCTAGCAAACAACATAAGACAGCACAAGAACATTATAGGTATCCAAATGGAAGAGGAGGAGGTGAAACTATCACTATTTGCAGGCAACATGATGCTGTACATTGAAAATCCCAAAAGCTCCACAACTGGAGTACTGACAGCAATAGAGAAATATGGAAGAGTGGCAGGATACAAGATTAACAGACAGAAATCTACTGGATTGCTATATAGATCAGACAACACCATGGAAGAGGAGATCAAGAAGGCAGTACCCTTCACAATAGCAAGAACAAAATGAAATATCTAGTGATATATTTAACAAAAAAAACCAAAAAAACTTATAAAAGGGAAACTACAGGACCCTACTATAGTAAGCCCAAAGTGACCTCCACAAATGGAAGAATATCCCATGCACATAGATTGGAAGACTCAATATAGTAAAGATGTCAATCTTACCCAAGGCACTATATAAATTAAATGCTTTCCCAATTCAAATACCAAAAATCTTCTTCAAAGAATTGGAAAATCTGACCACTAATTTCATATGGAGAGAGAAGAAGACCAGAATTAACAGAGAACTCCTCAAGAAGAAGGACAAAGTTGGAGGGCTTGCTTTATCTGACTTTAACACCTACTACACAGCCACAGTGGTCAAAACAACGTGGTACTGGTATAATGATAGATACTCAGACCAGTGGAAAATAACAGGAAACACAGAAATAAAAAACCCAGAAATAAAACCATCAGCATACAGACAACAGATCTTTGGTCAAGGGTTCAAAAAACATCAAGTGGGAGGCGGATAACCTTTTTAACAAGTGGTACTGGAAACAATGTAGAAAAATGAAATGAGATGTCTACCCCACACCATGCACAATAACAAACCCAAGGTGGATCAAAGACCTAGAAGTAAACCCCCAAACTATCAGGACCATCAATGAAGGAATCGGGACCAACCTAAAGGAATACATAGGCTAACTACAATAGGGAAGGGTACACACACAGGTGAACCTGAAATCAACAGGTGGGATATACTAAGGATAAAACACCTGGGTGCGTGGAAAGACATCACCAAGTGGTTACCAAGAGAACCCACAGACTTGGGGAGGATTTTTAGCAATGACACAACAGACAAAGGACTTATTACTGAAATCTACAATACCCTTCCAGCCTGCAAAAAGAGGAAAACAGTTAACCTGAGGAAGTGGGCAAAAAACTTGAAGAGGATTTCATTAGGGAGGAGACAGACATGTATGGCCAATAAACATTTAAGAAAATGCTCCCAATTATTAGCCTTCAATGAACTGCAAATTGGAAAACCATAAGATACCACCTAACACCCTTAAGGATAGCCTGAATCAGAAAATCAGAGAGCAACAAATGTTGGAGGGGATGTGGCAAGATAGGACCTCTCCTCCACTGCTGGTGGTCGTGTAGATATGTACAGCCTCCGTGGAAAGCGATTGGCAAATGGAAATTGAGTCACCTTATGGCCCAGCTTTCCTTCTACTAGGAATATACCAAGAAGAGGTAAAAATAGACCACGACCAGTCAGTCACCTGCACTCCAATGTTTATTTTGGCACAATTTGTAATCGCAAAGAATTGGAAGCAACCTAAATTTTTATTGATAGATGAGGGGATTAGTAAACTCTGACACATACACTCAATGGAGTACAGTAAAGTCCCAGTACTCAACCCCATTAGTATTCGACATAATTGGATTTCAACAGGAAATATCGAGAAAATTTTGCATCGGATCTTGAGCAAAATATCAGAATCTGACCCAATGCACATTATTTTTTTAAATGCATGGGATTTTTGTAAGCAAAAGCACTTCGTGTTTTGGTCCCTAGGCGTTAGTTGGCGTTGTTACTATGAGTTGCTCAAACCTTTTGAGCTGTGTTCCAAGCGCTTTGCTAGAATTTTCTTAGTTTCTGTGGCTTTTTGTACTGTTTTTAGAAAAAAATGGGTTGTAAGAAAGAGTTTTTTGAAGAGTCATGATAAGAAACTGGTTAACCATGTTATCGGTATTGTTCAGGATAATTTTGTAAACCCTTTTAGAAAACAGTTAAGGAAACACCAACAGCAGACCACATTGGACAGATTTGTTTTAGAGACAGCCAGACAGGTCCTGGTGAAAAAAGGCAAGGAAGGGGAAAAAAACCTCCTGAAAAGCAGCTGCCAGCTGATTTGATGGAAGGGGATTCCCTTTCCCAACAATGGCTCTCTCTCCATCCCTCCTCTCCACATCTGTGTTCACAGATCCAGATCCTCATCAGTCATAAGGTATGGGCCATACTGTAGTTGTTGAAAAACTTTTTTAATGTTGTGTTTCTTATTTAAATTATATTCTTTAACTCTGAACTTATTTACTTTGAAATTTCTCTGTAATGCTTTTTTATAAAAAGGCAAAGTTAGAGTAAAAACTTGGTGGTCAAGAATGGATTAATCCATTTTCAGTTATTTCTTATGGGAAAAATTGATTTGGAACTCGACTGCATCATGTCTCGATGCTCCTAGAACGGATTAGTGTTGAGGTCCAGGGTTCTACTGTACTACACATCACTGAAAAGCCCTGATGATCGCATGAAGCAAGTAATTTCAAGGGAAGAGTTGGAAGAAATTATGCTAAGCCAAGTTAGCCAATCACAAAAGGACAAGAACAACATATGTCCCCTGAGGTGAGTATTAGTAGCATAGTATGTATAGAAGAAAAACAAATGATCTCACACTATATGGGTTGAGGTACAGGCAGTCAGGTGAAGGTCAGACCAAACCCAAGGAGGTGCATGTTAAACAAAGAAGAGGAAAGGGGGGAACGTGGAGGGACAAATGTGGGGAGAAGGGAAATGATGTCAGGGCACTAACCAATCCAGGGGGGGGGGAGTTTTGGTTATGTCTCCACAGAATTTGGAGTGTGCATGAAGACCCTACCACGGTCTACAAAACCTTGAGGGCAACATAACCATATGGAGAAATGCAAGGAAAGATTGGACTACAGGGCTGGCTCCAATCAGAGCCAAACTGACCACTTCCCTAGAAGTATGTGCTACAGAGAGCAACCCTAAGCCTACAGGTCGAGGAGATGGGCCTTCATGCCACCCCCACATGGAAGCAAACCAAGAAGGAAAAAGAGAAAGGGAAGGTCTAGACCCCATATCAGCACACCAAGTCCAGAGGATGACGTCCCTGCATGCAGCTGCAGAGGCACAGAGATGCCTGTCGGGCTGACAACAGCTCAAGACATATTGATCCCTCCCTGGAGCATACTGTGACACAGGACAATATTGGGGACACATGGTGGCGAGTTAGTCCAGTTTGAATCCCCTGCAGTGGGGCAAACCAAAAAATAATATAACAGATTAGCAACAGGAGCAAAGCCTCTGAAGAGCCAAAAAACTAGACTTCATGCTAGAGTGGGCAGCTCCTGGAATTCCCCCAGGCTCAGTAGGGAGATAATCATAAAGGCTAGCGGACAGACCTAAAATCATGTATTTTTTCAATCTTTTGTTTTCTTTTTGTTTGGTCTCTGTTATTATTAGTTTGCCCCCATATATAATAGGCATGGGAAGCAAGCTTGAGGAGAAAGCAATGGGACCAACAGTCCTGGGAGGTCTTGGGGGAAAACAAGGCGGGGGAAAGGAGTAGTGAGCAATCAATGCCATAGACAGGGGAACAACTAGGTAATCAAAATTAACAAGGAGGATGTAGAGATCCTGGGAATGTTGGAGCAACAGCAATATAACTGAGGGGAATTACTAAGAGGCAGAAGTAGGGCAAGCAGGATGGTGGGGCAGGAGGAAAGTAAAAGCAAAGAGAGAAAAGATCCAGGAAGTAAAGCTATGGATAGAGCTATAAGCATAGGTGTGTACATATGTAAATACATTAATTCATAAATATAGAAGTATTGGCCTAGGCACATACATTTACACTGAGGTAATGGACAGACTTTGGGCCTTTGCTCATACACTCCCTCAATGCAAGAACACTTTGTTCTAACAACCTGGCACTCTGTTATGCTCACCCTCCTGGTACAATCGCTGAAGACAAAATGGGTACATAAGCAAATGTGGTGAAGAAAGTGGATGGTTCCTGGCTATCAAAGAATATAGCACCTGGGTTGTAGAATGCTTGAAGTTAAACATGCGGCTATGTAGCAGAGAAGCAACAAGTCTACATGGAAGAAGCGCATGGCTCTTCACAGCCTGTGCAAATATCATCTTTTGTAATTTTACTGTAGAGGGCAATGCAATCATGGAAATACACTATGATGTATTAGGGAATACTTTCATCTTATGGCCAAGATTGGGAAACCAGCAATGAATAAGCTGGAGAACAAAATAGATGCGATAAAGAGAAACTCAACTAAAAACAAAACGGTAAAAGTCTCCAGTTCAAAGAGGTAGGTGAAGTGGATACAAATAAAAAGGGAAAGGCCACTTTCAAACTGAGACTTGGTCAGAGATACTCAGTGTCCTGACAAATAGGCAATTGGTTTCAGTTATAACCTCATGCCTCAGTGCCTGCTCACGGTGAATAATTTCCTTGATGGCAACTGACTGCCCAGTAATGCCTTAGAGGAAAAACTGGCCCTATTTGTATTAAATTCCCTTTCTCTGTATTCCTTCTAGGGCTTTGAGTGGGTTCATTCTGGACTGACCTCTTGATGAGAATTTGGTGGCACAGATGTACTAAATATGAGCATCTATATGTTAACAAGATGCTATTATGTATATAAGAATCACCTGGAAATCCTGCTAAAATGTATATTATGATCAGTAAATCTGTAATAGTCATGCAAATTCTCAGCCAGGTTAAAGCCCAAATTAAACCTGTTCAAAGCCCCGACTCTTTCTCTGGGAGAATCATAGCTACTTACTACATGGATCTCTTCATAATGCACAAAAAATTAATTCATAATGCACAAAAAATTTTTGTTTGTTTCTTTGAATATTAATTTTATTGGCATTCTGAATAAAAATATTTAAATAGTTATTGTACATTGTCCCTGTTTAAGATAAGAACATTGAGAAAACCTACAAAGATTCTACAGCAGTTCCTACCCTCATGGAGTTTACATTCTAGTGCATAACAAATTTTGGTACTCCCATCATTATGCTTTCGTTAAAGGCAAGAGCAAGCGCTTATTCTTCTCTAGGCTTGTGTCTTGAATGATGTCCAATAAATCCCAAAGTGCTAACTGAAGCCCTAAGGTACCACTTAGAAAGGTTCCCTGATAGGAGCTAGGCTGAATAGCAGACTAATACTCCAATGTTTTCTGAGCTCCGATAACTTCACCAACCTAGGTTGCACATAAATCTAACCCAACACCATTGAGTGGCTGATGACTCATACTGAACTTAAGTAGAATCTCCAAGGTGGTAAATGGGAGCAGACAGCAGCTTTCTCCCACAGAGAAGTTGGTGGAATTGTGGGTAGCAGTACCCACAGTACAACCAGGTTGCACTTAAGCGATTACATTTTTCACTTTGTAGAATTCTTTCCAGTGACGACGATTCTCGAGTTCTTAGCAATATTATCACTTCCAGAGAATTGACTACTGGCATGACTTGTGTCACGGATCACATTTAATCTCCAACTTAAGTGCTTAAACCCAATCTCACACCATTAACGTTTCTTTCCAATGTGAACTCTTCGGTGAGAGTACAGTTGTGAAGTTTGAGTGAAGACTCTACCGCACACATCACATCTGTATGGTTTCTCTCCAGTATGGATACGCTCGTGATGCTGAAGGCTTGAGGCATAGCTGAAGGACTTCCCACACTTCCCATACTTATAGGGTTTCTCTCCGGTGTGGACCCTCTGGTGCATGTCAAGATTCAAACTCCACTTGAAGCCCTTCCCACACTGTTCACACTTAAACGGCTTTTCTTCGTTATGGACTCTCTGGTGGGCTTGAAGGTGTGAAACCTGACAGAAACTCTTCCCGCAGTCTTCACATTTGAAGGGCTTTTCCCCACTGTGGACTCTCTGATGGGTCAAGAGATGGGCGGCCTGCCTGAAGCCTTTCCCACACTCCTCACAGTTGTAAGGTTTCTCGCCCGTGTGGACTCTGCAGTGCATCTGGATATATCCTCTGGTTCTGAAATGCTTCCCGCACACTTCACACTTGAATGGCTTTTCCCCACTGTGGACTCTGTGATGGGTAGACAGTTGCGATGCGACCCTGAAGCCCTTCCCACACTCCTCACAGCTGTAGGGCTTCTCGCCCGTGTGGATCCTACGGTGCTTCTGGAGATTTGATCTGCTGCTGAAGGACTTCCCACACGCTTCGCACTTGAACGGCTTTTCTCCACTGTGGACTCTCTCATGGGACAAAAGGTGTGAGGCCTGCCTGAAGCCCCTCTCACAACCCTCACATGTATAGGGCTTCTCGCCAGTGTGGATTCTATAATGCACTTGAAGAATGGACCTGCTACGGAAGTACTTGCCACACTCTTCACAGACGAACGGTTTTTCTCCGCTATGGACTTTCTGATGAGTCATGAGGTGTGCAGCCTGCCGGAAGCCCTTTCCACATGCCTCACAATTATAAGATTTCTCTCCTGTGTGGATTCGACAATGAATCTGAAGTTTTGATCTGCTGCTGAAGGACTTCACACACTCTTCACTTTTGAATGTTTTTTTCCCCACTGTGCACCCTCTGATGGGGCAGAAGTACAGGGAACTTGGAACCTTTCCCATAATTATTTGGACTGTTGACCGTGTGGATTCCATAGTGAGTCTGAAGATCCGCCCTGTGACTGAAGCCCTCCCCACATTCCTCACATCTGTGAGGCGTCTCTCTCGCGTGGACCTTGCAGGGAGCAGTAAGCTCTCCTTTATGACAAAAGTTCACACCACACATATCACATTCGAATAGTCTATCGCCAGTGTGGATTTTCTGGTGTTCGTGAAAATGCAAAAAAAGACACCAAGTCCTGCCCACATTCCTCACAAGTATAAGGTTGTGCTCCTGCGTGGCTTTTGCGATGAACACTGAGCATTGTTTTATGCCTGAGGTGTTTCCCACGTTCCTCACATTTGTGTGGCTTCTCTGCAGTGTGGTCATTCACATGACTGTGCAGAAGTGGGCCTTCATTAACTTCCTTACGACACTCATCAGGTGTACAGCAGTTCATTCCTCTGGGAAGCCTCTGGTGGTTAAGAAGACCTGCAATGTTAATGAAGGGTTTTCCACACTTACTGCATGGGTGAGTCTGCTCTCCTGAGTGTAAACAATGATGCAGGTCACAGCTGGAGACATATTTGAAGGTTTCCACACACCCATTACACTGGTAAGGTTTCTCGCCAGTAAGAAAACTTGACATTCCTCCTGCAGCTGGAGAGGGCGAATCATCTTGTTTACACAACTGGGACTTATTTATCATCAAATCTTGACACCTGGCTAAGTCCACTGAAATGTGTTGCAAGATATTTGAATTGGACGCATCCTCCTGTGCTCCTGTTTGTGTAACAGTCTCCAAATCCCTTGGGATCGTGCCTCCTACTGCCATCAGGTTCCGGAAGTTCTCCACCATCACATCTTGGTGCAGCTTTTTCTGAGTGGAGTCCAGCAGCTCATGCTCCTCCTCCGTGAAGACCACGGCCACGTCCTTGAACGTCATTGATCCCAGGAACGTGCTCATGTTCCCTCCGACTTCTGCAGACACGCATGGTACAGAATGCTAGATTTTTTGGCTGCTGTTGAATCAACAGTATTTAAAAGAATTCCTAGAATATAGTGCCTCAATAGGCTCTCCTTGGTGAAGATGACAAAATATGGTTACTGACAAAGTTTTACTCGTTGAACTGGGCATGAGCTTTCCCAACCTTGTACTCTCAATGTTCTTTTAGTTGTATTTCCTGGAAAATCTATACCTTATACTTTCCATATGGTACTTCCACTGTAAGCAAAAACAAAACTCTTCTCTAACTTCTCCCTTCCATTTTCATGATTTAAATTCTGAACATGGGCCACCTCTTAAATGATGTTGTTTCAGACCAGAAAATCGAGGCATCACTCCTATATTGTGAGTGTAAATCTGCAGTATAGTTATATAAAATAACTATAATTTACAGTATGAGTGAAAATCAACTCAGAGTCATTTTGTTTTATAGTGGGTTATGATCCAGACATGTCCATGAGTACATAATATGGATTATCTTTTATAATTATCATATTCCTGTGATGTAGGTACTGATAATTTCCCCATTTTTTTTACATTTTATTAGGGGCTCATACAACTCTTGCACAATCCACACATATACATACATCAATTGTATAAAGCACATCCGTACATTCTTTGCCCTCATCATTTTCAAAGCATTTGCTCTCCACTTAAGCCCTTAGCATCATAATTTCCCCATTTTTCAGGTTTAAAACTAAATCAGTGAATGCTGAAGTAACTTGCTAAATTTTGCATTATCATAAGGGTCTAGGATCTTAACAGCATAAACTTTGCTGGACTGTAACACCCTTGCATTCTCCCAACAGCTAATAGAAAGGTGATTGCATGACTTCATATCCTGAAAGCCACTTAATATTTGGATGTCAATTTGTTATATTCACTGGACCTAGCTTTGCATGAAGTCTTATACAAGTACTCCTGGACCAATAGCATAGACATCAACATTAGGCTTTGGAATGGTCCAAATGTACCTGTGCCAAAATTATGACAAAGTTAAGACACTATCACACAGGATATAATATATTCATTTTGTTAATTTGCAACTAATTCCGTACATCTTGGGTTTTACTAAATTAGAATTCTGAGCTACATAAGTGGAGTAATCCTTTCATACTTAAAACATGTTATTTTTCAAGACAGAACAAAAATTTTCTATTTTAACCTATATCAGAGTACAAAGCAGTAACCATCACCCATTATGTTGTTCTACCACCACAACTATCCATTTTCAAGTGTTTGTCATTGCCCTGAACACACTCTTCCTACCCCTTTTAATGCATCTTCAACTCACATTCCTCCAATCCAAACTCAATAGCAATTATTCTCATACTTTTTCTTTATACATTTATCATGTAGTCAGATTATCCACTATTTCTCATTTTGTGTCTGACTGATCTTACTTGACATAATTTTTAAACTTGAATCCATGGTACATGTATAAAATATTTCATATCTTTTTATTCATGGATAATAATATATTGTGTATTATCATATTTAAACACACACAAAAGGCTGAAATGGCCAGTGTTTAGGGTGTGTGTGTGTGTATACTTAAAAAAACTAGCAAAATGGAACCTGAAAACAAAAGGATTTGTTCTCAAGATTTCATCATAACTCCAAATATAAATCTTCTGAGGTCAATCTTAATATACTTCAAAGGATAATTAAAGCCCTTAGAGATACACTAATGTACTTCTGACATCTGACTTTCAGTTAGATCCAGAGAGTCAATATTTGTTAATTTTCTTCTGGGAGAATTCACTGTTTATGTTCCTAGTGGTTTCATGAAGCTCTTCTTATTTCTCTCAAATGTTAAATAAAAATTTTAAAATTTTTCTCGTGTCTGCTTTGATGTGATACATAATATTTTGCTGTGCTCGAAAGATGAGCAAACATCTAGATCTGACTATGTTTATTATTAAAAGCCTTAACTTAAAAGGGACATAGACTCACCAAAGACAAATTATAATTCTGCAAAAATAAAATATTTATTACTTTGAATATAAAAAAATCCAAGAAGGTAAATCTCTCACTGCTTTTAGATTATAAAGCTATCAGAATATTTCTAGGCTAATTATGAAAAGATAAATTTGAGTAGTCCTTGGGCTGACACATGGTGCCAAACTTCTCTGTTTATACTATTTAGAAGTTTAAACCAAGTTCTTTGTCTCTAAGCCTCTCTCATAATAAATAACCATTTTTTTTTTGGTAACTGAAAAATGTCTCTGGAACTACTGCCAATATTGTAATAGCCAAGCCGATAAAAAAAAATCATTTTCCCTGCATGTGAAAGAATAAAATTGGACTCATATCTCACACTATATTTGAAAAATAATTTAAAATGGATGAGCCTAACAGGTATCAGAGGGGGGTCAACTGACAAGATTTTAATCATTCGAATCGGGTTTAAACTTTTGATCTTCTACAGTCATCTCTCCAATGCACTCTGTTCAGTAACCACTTTCCTCTCATCCCTCTATTATCAACAGGGATTTATTTCCTATACAGATCCCACAAATGTATCTTGGCCTCCCACTGTCATCCATAGCCTTCTGCAAACCAGATTCTCACAGTTTAGGCTCTGATACTATTCCTTCCTTGGACTTCGGATTACATAGTTTACAATCTTTCAGTGACTGATGTCGGTGTGGTTCTTCCATGGGGACGCAGTTGACAATAGATGACTACTTGTTTCAAAACACGCCTTTAAGACCTCAGATACGATTTTATCTGGTAGACAGTGACCATCTAATTCCGTCACCACAGACTACAAAGACATAGACTGTCCACTTCGGAGAAATTAGCCATTGAAAATGGTATGGGTAGCATTGAGATAGTGTCAGATACTGAAAACCTCATGAATAGAAGTGAAAGACTATAGGAAATAGTGCCAGAAAGTGAACTCCTCAAAATATGACTGAGGAAGAACTGCCTTCTCAAAGGAGAGTGCACCCTAATGATGTAGATGTAGTAAAGCCGGCAGGAGTACAGTCTTTAGAACCTTCATTTTCTGATGAGACAAAGACTAAAAATATATGAAATAAATGCAAATATAAATTAGTTATCAGAATTTGGAATACATTAAGTTTGTATCTAAGAAAATTAGAAGTTGTCAAAAATGAAATGGAATACATGAAGCTCAATATGATAAGTGTTAGTGGACTAAAATGGACTGTTATTGGCCATTCTGAATCAGAAAATCATGTGATTTACTTACTATGGTTAGAATGAAAGATTCAAGAAAACCAGAGCTACATCCATCATCAAAAAAGGCACTTTAAAATCTATCATGAAGTACAAGGCTGTTGTGATAGGATGATATTGATCCACATTCAAGGAAAACCAATCATTACAACTACTACTCAAATTTACACACCAACCACCAAAACTAGGGATGCAGAAGTTGAAGAATTCTACTAATGTCTTCAGTCTAAAATTGATATAAAATGCAACCAAGAGGTATTAGAATTATTAGCATTTTTGAAAGGATTAACAAAATCAAGAAACCACTAGCAAACTTAACAAAGAAAAAAAAGGAGCAGATGTCAACATATAGAAATAGGGATGAACTAGGGGAAGTGACAACATACCCTAATGAAATAAAAGGAGCCATTACACCATACTATGAAAGACTGTATTCCAACAAATTCAATGATTTGGAGGACATGGACATATAGCTGGAAAATCACTCTTTCAAAAAATTAACATAGAAGGACATTAAGAAGTTCAAACAACCCGTAGCAAATGGAGAAATAGATGGGTCATCAAGAAACTCCCCACTAAAAAAAACTCTCATCCAGATGGCTTCACAGGAGAATTTTACCAAGCATTCAGAGAAAAGCTGACACCAATTCTACACAAACTCATTTAGAACATCAAAAAAGGCAGCAAACTCCAAAACTCAGTTTATGAATCCAGAATAACTCTGATAGCAAAACCAGGTAAAGACCCCACAAAGCTAGAGAATAACAGACCAATATCTCTCATTAACATGGATACAAAGATCCTCAATAAAATCTTGGCAGTAAAATCCAATGATATATGTATTAAATCTCAACTAATTTTTTTAATGAATGAACACACAAAAATAAAAATAATAAAATCAGGAAAGTTTTGTTTCAGGCTTGTATCCTCTTACCATACGTATTCCATCTGTATGCTGAGAAAATAATCTGAGACTCTGGATTATACGATGAAGAATATGGTATCACAATTTTAGGAAAGCTTAATAACCATTTGCAATGTGCAGATGACACAACCTTCCTTCTGGAAGTGAGACAAAGCTGAAGCACTTGCTGCTGAGGAACAAGGATCGCAACTCAATGTAAATTGGATATAATGTAAATGTAAAATGGATCATAACACAGTGTAAAAAAGAAACAAAAATCCTCACAGTTGGACCAGTACCATCATGATAAAGCTAAGGAAGATCAAAGCTGTCAAGGATTTTGTTTTGCATGAATCCACAATCAATGGTCATGGAAGCAATAATCAAAAGATGGATTGCACTAGGAAAATCTGTTTCACAAGACCTCTTTAAATATTGAAAAGCAAAGATTTTACTTTGAGGACTTAGATGGGCCTAACACATACCATGTATTCAGTTATCACATATGCATGTGAAAGTTGGACATTGATGTTTGCTCGTGAACTTTAACACCCCAGTCACTACTCTCCAACATAGAATGTGTTGTTGTTGTTAGTTGTCATCGAGTCAGTTCTGACCCTATGCACTACAGAAGGAAAAACTGACTACATGGACCGGCACCATTCTTAAAATCGTTCCTATGCCATTGTTGTAACTGCAGTGTCAATTCATCTACGGAATGGCCTTTTCTTTTTTGCTGGCCCTCCACTTTACCAAGCATGATATCCCCCAGGGACTGGCCTCTCTTGTCAATATGTCCAAAAGGAGCACTCTGGTCATACGTCTTCCAAGACAGATCAGTTTGTCCTCTTAGCAGTCCATGGTATTTTCCATAATTTCCTCCAGCACTACAGTACAAATGCATCAACTCTTCCTCAGACTTCTCATTTATGTCCAACTTTCACATGAAGATGAGGCAGTGGAATATACCATGGCTTGAGTCAGGCTCATCTTATCCTTGTTTCTCAATACTCTAAAGAGGGTTTGTGCAGCAGATTTACCTCATACAACTAGTTTTTGATGTCTTGATTGCTACTTCCATGCACATTGATTATGGATCCAACCAAGACAAAATCGTTGAAAACTTCAACCTTGTCACCATTTACCATGTTACTTATTGGTCCAGCTGTTAGGAATTTGGCCTTCGGTACATTGAGTTGTAATCTACAGTGAAGGCTGCAATCTTTGATCTTCATCAGCAAATGCTTTACGTCCTTCTCACTTTCAGCAAGCAAAGTTGTGTCATCTGCCTATCGCAGGTTGTTAACAAGCCTTTCTCCAATCTTGATGCCACATTTTTCTTCATATAATCCAGCTACTCTGCTGTTTTGTTCAGCACACAGATTGAATAAATATGGGGAGATAATATAACCCTGAAAAACACTTTTCATGATTCTAAACCATGCAGTATTCCTTTGCTGTGTTTGCACAACGGCCTCTTGATCCATGTAAAAATTCCACATGAGCACAATGAAATGTTCTGGAATTCCTATTCTACTCAAGGTTATCCATTGGTTGTTATGATTCACACGATCAAATGCTTTGGCGCAGTCAATGAAACACAAATGAACGTCTTTGTGATGTTGTTTACTTTTTACAAAGATCCATCTGACACAGTGGTCATTCATTACATAATCTGTTGTCAATTTGAGGCTTAAGAGTGAAGGGGTGGAATTTAGTCTGTCAATCAGAATGCAGCTTGATGACCTCATTTGGAGGCGGTAAGGAGATAAATAGCTCGCTGCAGGTGGGACACTTTCTCACTCCCTGCTAGACATTTCTGAAGAGAAGTAACATGAAGCTACCATGATACAGCCAGAACCTCAGAGCTGGTGAAGCCACGTGGAGACCCCTGCCAGCACTGAAATGCTTACAATGCCACTGGATCCACAAGACTTCCCACCCACTAGCCTGTGATCTTCCCGCAATCACCATCATTGCATGTGTTGCATGAATCTGAAGAGGACTTTATAAGTTGGTATCAGACAGACATATGGGCTAATATTTGGACTGGCCTGGGATGTTTCTCAATATTCAACTGTTCTTGTATATAAAACTCTCTCTTATAAACATATGAGTGTCTATGAATTTATTTATCTAGTCTACCCAGACTAAAACAACACCAACAAGGATATTCCTATTTCACATCCTGCTTTGAATTCAGTCTGCTCTTCTGACAGCTACCTATCCATGTAACCTGTTAGTTTCCCTAATTAACTCCCATAATTGTGAGGATTGTCTGAGAATTCTATATAGCCATTGTAACAGATTATTGAACCCTGATACAAAGTAGAGTGCCAGGGAAGGTGTCATAAGAGTTTAAAGGAAAATATGTGAGGATATTCTGACACGGTGGCAATTGGCCTTGGGCAAGTTTGGAATTGGATTCTCCTTCTCCCTTGTGTAACCAAACAAGGTCAGATGTGGCTACCCCTTCCCCATTCCCCTTATCAAAATTTCGGTCACCATCATGGCTCACCACCATGTCTCAATTTTCAGCCAAACAAAAGACAGGTTTATAAGGGTAACAATAATAAGAGTGAAGTCATAATCAACCATTTGAGTTCAAGAGAACAGCATTTACCCAAAGACAACATTCAAAAGGTTAGGAAAGGAGTGGAAACACTGAGAATAAGTGAGAAAAGTGATGTTATTTTGAGTGGTTGCAATGAATGTGTCTAAGTATTAAATCTTAAATGGTTCATATTCTCTATATACCTTCACTCGATTCACAAAAAAACACTTTAACATTTTAATTAAAAAGTGAAACAAAAATATCACTATATGTGATAAAAACATTCAGCAAAGTGAGTCTAGAAGGAAACATTCTCATTCACAATTAAAGAGAGATTTACAAAACGAAATACTAACGCTATTCTCATGGAAAATCTGACAACCTTTTGTTGGCAAAAGGGAACGGGAAAAGGGTGCCCACTATCATTACTCTTCCTCAATATGGTACCTCCATCTTAGCCAGAGCGCAAGGGAAGACAGAGAAATAAAGTGAATAAAAATTGGAAAGGAAGAAGTAAAAATATCCGATCTGTTGATTATCATGATCCAATACATAGAAAATCCTAGCACTCAAAGAAAATGTCTGTGTCTGCTGGGAGAATTCAGCAATATTGAAGATTATTAGATCAACCCACAGTTGGTAATCTATAAGGTAACAACAGTTGGTAATCGATAAGGTAGCAGTTAGATCATCCAAAAGAGAAATCAAGAAATTAGTACCAGTTACAATAAACCCCCACCAAATAATAAATGACCAAGAATAATCCTAACCAGAGATATAAGATCCTTGTACAAAGAAAACTATACAACATTATTGCATGGCTGAAAAAAGAGACAAATAGGCTGAAGGTCGTTCCATGACCTTGGATTGTAATATCTAATATTGTGAAAATGTCAATACGATTCAAAGTGATACAATGCAATCCTCATCCAAAGTGCACAATATTCTTTACTAAGATGTAAAACAATGGCAAAATTTATATGGAAAGAAAGAAGCCCCAAAGTCAATTATTGAAGAACAACAAGGTAGGAGACTGCACACACATGCCCTCATCTGAAAACAAATGTAATATACAGCTACAGTAAACAAAATACTCTGATTCTAGTTCAATGATAGACACTTAGGTCAATGGAAGAAAATTGAGAACCTAGAATAAAGAAAATCTCTATATATTTGGTCAACTGATTTTTGGCTACGAGTCTAAGTCCATTTAATGAGGAGGAAACAACCTCTTTAACAAATAATGCTGCTAAAATTGGATATCCACATGCAGAAAAAAATGTTTAAGGACTCATGCCTCACACCATACTAAAAAGTTCATTCAAAATGGATCAATCATCTAAATATTAAAGCTAAAACTATAAAATTCTTGGAAGAAAACAAGGGAAAGATTATGGAACCTAATAAAAAATAAATACATTATCAAAAAGAATATTAATATACAAACAGCATTCATTACATAACAAATTATACAACAGGGACCTTTTAAAAACTCAGTATATATTCTCATCAAAAGCTTTTGTCGAAAGGGTAAAATGAGAACTTACAGGGAAAAATTACTTGGGAATGGCATATCCGATGAAAGTCAAATCTTTAAAACATATTGAAAAACTCAACATCTCAACCACGAAAGACAAACAATTCAATTAAAAACTGAGCAGACACTCACCAAAGGAGAAAGTCGAGTCTTCAACAAACACACAAAAAAATGCTCATGATTATTAGTTATCTGAGAGATATTAATCAAAATAATTACTACTTATCTGTCAATTGGCTATTCTGTGTTGGCTTGAATGTTGCTGAGAAACTGGAAATTATGACACCAGCATTTCAAATATAAGCTGAGTCAGTCAAGATGGACAAGTTTTAGAAGAGCTTCTACCCTAAAGCAGGATAAGAAGAAGGAAAACACAGTTCTCTTCTGAGAGGCTAGCCAATGAAAACGTTATGAATCACAGAGAAACCTTGTTAGATATAGTACCAGAAGATGAGCCCCTCAAGTTGCAAGGCACTCAAAATATGGCTGAGGAAGAGCGGCCTTCTCAAAGTAGAGTTGAGGGAGTAATATTTTCTGAACTTTCATTTTTCCTTTTGTCACTCATCTCCCTTAATATTCACCTAATATCTCTTTCTGCTCTCTTGTATCACATGAAATATATATCCATGGAAATTATTCATTCTGATTACCCCTCTAAAAACATATGTTCTGATCATATTTCCAAATATTTTGGCCTATCCAGACAGCCACTTATAATTATAATCATTACTTTTATTCTCATTCTTATGACTCCAACTCCATTTTTATTATCTGCCCATCTCTGTTCCCTTTTCTCCATTTCACCACCATATTAGACCAGCTCCTAGTAGACCTCTCCCACATAACTTGACAGAGCCTACTATCTCTATATGACCCAGAAACTCAAGCACTACTAATAGATGTACATAAATACAGGTAAGCAGCAGTCATCCTCAGTAAACAAACAAAAATATCAATAAAAACAATCACACACAACCAAAAACCACCCAAACTCAAAGGAGTACTCTGAAGAAGATGCCATGAAACTACCAGGAAAAGAATTCAGAACATGTATGTCCTTTCAAAAGATGTAGGGACATTTATCTGAACAACAGAAGAAATTGAAAAACTAAAATCCTTAGACCAAAAGGAATCTCCAAAGATAAATAATGAGATAACAGAATAAAACAACAGTAAAAGATTCGAGGAAAAGAATGGAAGAATAAAATTAAATCAATGCGGATGAAGAGACTCACTCTGGCTACAGTTGATGAGAGAAAAAACAACAACAACAACAACAGATGCAAAAGAAGCAACGTGTGGCAGTTAAATAATCTCCGGTCAAGTTGCAAAGGGTTGGAGTCTAGCTTGTCAATCAGGTCACAGTTTGATGACCTCATTTGGAGGCAAATAGCAGACTGGAGGCCAGATACACACAAACACTCCCTGCTAGACATTCCAGTTGACAAGACACATGGAGCTACCCTGATGGAGCCAGAGCCCTAAACTGGAGAGGCCACATGGAGACCAACACCAGTGCTGAGATGAGTTGTTTCTACCACCACTGGATCCAAAAGACTTTCCACCCACTGGCCTGTGATATTCATACATTCAGAATCATTTCAGGTGTTGCATAAATCTGAAGAGGAATTTATAGACTGGTATAGGACAGATGGGCTAACATTGGACTTATGGAATTGAAGTGGGCTGGGCTGGGATGCTTTCTTAATATACAATTACTCTTTGGTCTAAAGCTCTTGTACACAAATAAGTGTCTATGAATTTGTTTCTCTGGTCAACCCAGACTAACACACAACCTATGTCTCATCAGGATCCTGGAAGAAGGAAAAACAACAACAACAACAAATCTACAGAGATAATAGTATGAGAAATCATAGAAGAAAACTTTCCTAACATCATGAAGGAGGCAAAAATACCTATTCAAGAAACAACAGAACCCCAGACAGGATAGATCCCAAAAGAAAAATATCACAGCCTATCATAGTCAAACAATGAAATTTCAAGGAGAATGAGAGAAGTCTGAGAGCAGCTAGGGGAAAAATAAAAAGAAACAGTCACTTACAAAGGAAACCAATAAGGATGAGCTCGGACTTCTCATCAGAACCTATGCAGGCAAGAAGACAATGGAGTGACATAGACCCAAAGTCCATCTATAGACAATTGGCCATCCCCCACAGAAGGGTTACAAGAAAGGGATGTATTCAACCAGGGTGCAGTAGAGCACTGATGAAACACACATTATTCCTCTAGTTCCTGAATGCTCCCCCACCACCGCCACCACCACTAACATGACCCAGTTCTACCTTACAAATCCAGCTAGACTGGAGTACACACATTGGTACAGGTAAGAGATCTCAACATCTCAACAATGAAATTCAGGATAGATAAAACCCTCAGGAATAGTAGTGGGAGTAGCAATATCATGAGGAGGGGGGTAGTAGGGGAACGGTGGTAAAGGGGGAACCCATCAAAAGGTTGGATATATAGCCCTCCCCTCCAAGAGGGATGAATAACAGCAATGTGGGTGAAGGGAGACAATGGACAGTGTAAGACACAAAATAACAATAATAATATATAATTAATCAAGGATTCATGAGGGTAAGAGAGTGGGGGAGGGAGGGGGAAAAGAGGAGCTAATACTAAGGGCTCAAGTAGAGAAAAAATATTTTGGAAATGTTGATACCAAAATATGTATGTGTGCTTATTACAATTGATTGTTATAAGATTTTTAAGAGAGCCTCCCCCCAATAAAATGCTTTCAAAAAGAATAAAATACAAAATAAGGTGTACAGGAGTAGGTAGTGACTCTTTACCAGTAATCAGAGTTGCAGGAAGTATTAGCATTGCTGAACTGTATAGTGCAGTTGCTGTCCCTATCAGATAGGACAAGAAAAGGGAGAAACTACAAATATAAATAAATAAAAGAAGAAAATAATATAGAAAAAAATCAAGCAAGGAAAATAAGATGGAATATATCAAGAAAAAGAAGTTTCATAACTAAAAAGGAAAAGTGTAATTGAAAATAAGTACAAGGAGATGGAAAAACATATAGAAAGGAAAATACTGCAAGCAAAAAGAGAGAATGAAACCAAATATTAACCAAAAATAAAAGGAAAAAGAAAGGAGAAATTGAGAAAAAGAAAGAACAAAGGAAAAGCCAAGCAGGGAAACAAAGGAAAGGTTTAATGGAAAGAAAGGGAAAAATCAATGAAGGAAAAATCTTCAACAAGGGTTGAACCCAGAGAGAAGAAAACTTTTGGGCACAGGGACCCAGTATTAGTTGGAACGTTCTAAGAGCTGAAGAGCTCAAAAAAAAAACCCCAAAAAGAGCTTAAGTGTTCATGGGATGGGTTGGAGGGCGGTGTTGAATGAGTGGTATGTCCAGTCACAGATGTGGTTCATGTAAGCCTAGGTGTTTTCCAGGGAGGGCATCTGATATGGAAGTCATTCCTAATGGTTCACATGGTGACTAAGCTCAGTGTGCTTGCTCTTTGAAGGAATTCTTTCAGTCCCAATGGGCAGCTGAAGGCAGGGCAGCTGGCGTGTTAGTCTGGGTAGACTAGATAAACACATTCATAGACATTCATATATGTATAAGAAAGAGCTTTATATACAAGAGCAATTGAATATTGAGAAACATCCCAGCCCAGTCCAGATCAAGTCCATAAGTCCGATATTAGCCCATATTTCTGATACCAATCTATAAAGTGCTCTTCAGACTCATGCAACATAGGCTATGGTGCCAGATCCAGGAAGATCCCAGACCACTGGTTGGAAAGTCTTGTGGATCTAGTGGTGGTGTAAACATCTCAGTGCTGGCGTGGGTCTCCATATGGCTCCTCCAGCTCCAAGGCTCTTACATAGCTCCATGTGTCTTGTGAACAGGAATGTCTTACAGGGAGTGAGTGTCCCACCTCCAGTGAGCTATTTATCTCCTTCGTGCCTCCAAATGAAGCCATCAAGTTGTGACCTGATTGACAGGCTAAATGACTGCTCTTCACTCTTAAGTCTCAAGTTGACAACAGATTATGTAACTACCACAGCTGGATATAGGAGTTCTTGCTTGCCCCAGGATAACCAGGGAAGAGTTATTCCATGTGTTATTGGTCGAATGGGGCAAAGTCCACGCATTTCCATATGCCAAGGTGATGTACCTGGAGCCAGATCCACAAAGGTACAGCTCTGATCTCAAGAAGAATAGAGGCTGTGCAGAGGGTGATGTTCTCAGGCCATGGGTGGGTGAGGGCAGAAGCAGGCCACAATCCTAATCATCAGGAAGTTGTGGGAAACAAGGGAGTATCGCACCTTTCTTTTTTTAAAAACATTTTATTAGGGGCTCATAAAGCTCTTATCACAATCCATACATATACATACATCAATTGTATAAAACACATCTGTACATTATTTGCCCTAATCATTTTCAAAGCATTTGCTCTCCACTTAATCCCTTTGCATCAGGTCCTCTTTTTTATTCCCCTCTCTCCCCTCCCTCATGAGCCCTTGATAATTTATAGATTATTATTTTGTCATATCTTGCCCTATCCGGTATCACCCTTCACCCCCTTTTCTGTTGTCCGTCCCCCAGAGAGGAGGTCACATGTAGATCCTTGTAGTTGGTTTCCCCTTTCCAACCCACTCACCCTCTACTCTTCCAGTATCGCCACTCACACCCCTGGTCCTGAAGGTATCATCCACCCTGGATTCCCTGTGCCTCCAGCTCTTATATATACCAGTGCACAACCTCTGTTCTATCCAGACTTGCAAGGTAGAATTCGGATCATGGTAGTTGGGGGAGGAAACATTTAGGATCTGGGGGAAAGCTGTATTCTTCATCGGTGCTACATCGCACCCTCATGACTCATCTCCTCCCCTAGACCCCTCTGTGAGGGGATCCCCAGTGGCCGACAAATGGGCTTTGGGCCTCCACTCTGCACTTCCCCCATCATTCACTATGGTAAGATTTTGTTTTGATGTACCAATCACCAGTGTTCATTTTTGTGGTAGGTTCATTTTTTACTTGAAATGGTGTTGTTGTTAAGTGCCATCAAGTCATTCAAGTCATATGAATCAGATGATAGTTGAAAAAGTAAAAGATGGCCATAGTGCTTCAGACTGGTCTTCAATTCACTTATCTGGCTTGTAACTGGATGCTTTTGCTTACCTTCTTCTTAGTCAATCCACTTCTCTATCATTTCTCCTGAACCTTGAAGTTTCAGGGTTACCCTCCATAGCTGTTTCATTTGGCTTCAGCTGTCTTTGTTGTGAAGCCCTGTTGTCCTAGTGGTTACACAGCAGATAGAAACCACCAGCAGCTCCATAGGAGATGGAACTTTCTATTTACACAAAGAATGACAGTATCAGAAACTCACAGGGGCAGTTCAACCCTGCATTTTAGGGTCACCATGAGTCAGATTTGACTTGATGGCAGTGAGTTTGGGGCTTGGTTTGGTCTTTGTTGCACAGTGTGTTGTGTGTCTTCCATGTTTGTCAAATTTCTGGAAGAAACTCTATATACATTTAGAGGAGTCACCAAGGATGATTCCCCCCCACCTTGCTGTTCCATTTTGCAATCCCACAGGCAACGGTGTTGTTGTCAAGTGCCATCCAGTCCATTCTGACTCACAGTGGCACTATGTATAAGAGAATGAAACACTGCCCAGTGATGTGTAGTCCGCATAATTGTTATATTTGAGTCCACTGTTGCTTCAATTGTACTCATGTAGAATCGTACATGGACCAAGAGGCAGTCAAGATCCATCTAACATAAGTAATATTCCACATATTCCTTGTTCCACATCCTCTTCGGAATCTGGCTTGGACCTCGGGCAACTCCCTGTCAATTGCTGCAACCTTTGTTGGGTGATCTTAAGCAAAATTTAACTTGCATGTGATATCAATTATATTGTTCTATAATTTGTGCATTCCATTGGGCTACCTTTCTTTGGAATGGGTACAAATATGGATCACTTCCAGTCAGTTAACCAAGTAGCTGTCTTTCATATTTCCTGGCATAGAGGGCTGAGTGCTTCTAGTGCTTTATCAACTTGTTGGGGCAATTAAATTGTTATTCCATCTATTCCCAGAGCCTTATTTTTGGACAATGCCTTCAGTGCAGCTTAACGTCAGCACCATTGGTTTTTGGTCATATGCTACCTCCTGAAGTAGTGGAATGTCCACTAGTTCTTTTTGGTATGGTGACTATGTATTCTTTCCATCTTTGGGTGCTTCCTGTATCATTCAACATTTTGCCCATAGAATCTTTCAATATTGAAACTTGAGGCATGAATTTTATCTTGAGTTCTTTCAGTTTAAGATATGCTGAGTGTGTTCTTCCCTTTTGGTTTTCTAATTCTAGGTCTTTGCACATTTCATTTAATATTTGACTTTGACTTCTTGAGCTGCCTTTTGAAATTTTCAGCTCTTTGACTTCATAGCTTTTTCCCATTTGTTTTACCTACTCTATGATTTAGAGCAAGTGTCAGAGTCACTTATGACATATACTTTGACCCTTTCTTTCTTTCTTTCTTTCTTTCTTTCTTTCTTTCTTTCTTTCTTGTCTTTTTAATGACCTTCTGATTTCTTCATTATTGATGGTCTTGCTGTCCTTCTACAGCTCATCAGATCTTCTGTCATTAGTGTTCAATGCACCAAATCTGTTCTTAAGATTTTCCCCAAATCCAGGTGGAATATACTCAAGGTCATAGTTGGGCTCTCATAGATGTCGTTTAATTTTCTTTAGCTTTATAGTAAACTTACATACGTGAAATTGATGGTCAGTTCCACAGTCAGCCTTCTATGGTTTTAGTGTTAATATGGAGCTACTCCATTATCTCTTCTCACAGATGTAGTCAACTCGATTCTTGTGTGATCCATCTGGAGAAGTCAATATGTATAGTTGTATTTCTGCTGTTCAAAAAAGTTATTTGCTATGAACTAGTCTTTGGTCTTGCAAAATTCTATCATGCAGTCTCTAGCTTCGTTTTTTATCACTTAGCCCATATTTTCCAACTTCTCATTCTTGCTCTTCCTTTCCAACTTTTGTATTCCAATATCCAATAATAATCAATACATCTTTTTTTGAATCAGGAAATCATATGCTTTATTAGGCTGGAAATGGGACAATCAAAAGGAATGGTGTGTCATTCATTGTCAGAAAGAATATATTGCTAACTCCGTCATGAAATCAATAATCAATACATCTTGATTGCATGTTTGATTAATTTCTGACTGAAGACATTGGTGGAATTATTCAAATTCTTCATCACTAGTTTTGTGATGAACAAATCCAATCAATATAACTGTAATTCAGTTATATTGATTGGATTTTCTTGAAGTCAGATATATAATCCTATCAGAGAAATCATTGTACTTTATGGTTGATTTTGCAATGTCTTTTTGAGAATGAATGAATGTCACGACATTGTGGTATTCCCAGCATAGTATGTCATATAGTTTTCTGATTCAAAATGGCCAATACTAGTCTTTTTCACTTCACTAATGCCAAGAATGCTCATCTGTATGCATTCCATTTAATTTTGGATGACACATTTTGGATGACTCCACGATTCATACTTCACATATTTCAAGTTCCAATTATTTGCAGATTTTTAAGCTGCTTCTCCTTACCTTGTGTTGTGCCCCATCAGCAAATAGGATCCTGTAAGCTCCACTCCCACACACTTTACCACACTGAAATCACCATTGTCTACTCCACTCAGAGAAATCACCTCCTCCTCAGTCACATTTCCAGTGCCCTTCTACCCAAGGGGCCTATGCCCCGCTACTGTCTCTAACAATGTTCTGCTTCTAGTTATTATGCCTTTAGTGCCTGACAATGTTTTAAAGCATAAAGTTTTCAGTGGCTCCTTCCTCAAAAGTGGGGAGCCAAGTCTTTCTTCATTGTTTGTTCTTAGTCTGAAAGCCCTACTGAAATCTGCTCAATTTGGGTGATCCTGTTGGCATTTGAAATATCAGTGACATAGCTTCCAGCATCACATCAATATACAAGTTACCACAGTATGACAGGTAGACTCTAGCCTGTTGGGCAGTGGTTCTCAACTGTGGGTCACGACCCTTTTGGTGAACTTGCCTTACTAGTTCTTGGGTCTCTTGCTTTCTGATGGTCAGACCAGGGTGCAGCTGCCTTAGCCAATCTCCTGCTTCAGCTAGGAAGACTCACTTTCTGCAAGACATCCCTGAGGAGAAGCCATATGGACCTTCCCCAATGCAGTACTGGGTGCTGGAGCAGCTGTGTGGAGACCCCTGCCAGTGCTGAGATGCTTACATGCTCACTGATTGGCTTTGTGAGATTGAGGAAGACATTGTAGATTATTGTCGGGCATATGGACTAATATTGGACTTATGGGCTTGGACAGCACTGGATTGGGATGCTTTCTTAATGTACACTTACCCTTTATATAGAACTCTCTCTTTTACATATGAGTTTCTGCGGAATTGTTTCCCTAGTTTACCCAGACTGACACGGGTTGAACGACCCTTTCACAAGGGTCACCTGATTCATAACAGCAGCAAAATTACAGTTATGAAGTGGCAATGTTGGAGGGTTACCACAGCTTGATGAATCGTATTTAAGGGTTGTGGCATTAGGAAGGTTGAGAACCACTGCTGTATGGTATCTGTGAGTCACTATCGACCGATTGGTAGTGAATTTGGTACCAAAAAAATAGATTCAAATATTCTGAAACCCAAAATGGGTCTGTCAGAGTTCAAACTCTTGTTAAAGTTAAAATGCTCTAGTCTTGTTAGAAGATAGTACAACTTCTCTATCTGTGTATAGAAGCTCTCAAAAGAAATGTTAGAGTTTCCTTATAAAGAAGCTTGGAGTCAACCTCAACTCTGCAACATTTAACATGAATTATTTACTGACTTCTATATATTCAAATGTGTTCTGAAATGTTTACTGCATAATTTAAAGAAGAGACTTTCTATTTTAAAAATATTTAAGAAGATTTCTATGAAATCTTTGCATTTTTGACACTCTAAATTCCCTCACATCTTCCATATATGTGCCTTTTCAATTTTCTTTTTATTTTCCACTATTATCAAGCTGTTTTCTGGCTTTGTAGTATCCAAAATATAGTCTCTGTATACATTGCACTGCCTTCCATACCAAAAAGAAGAATCTGTGGTCAACAAATTGATTCAAATGCATAGAGATCCTATAGGACAGAGAAAAACGGTGGTATTTGGTGTCCAAATGTTTAAATATTTTAAATGCTGTAGAGTGACTGGTGGGTTCCAACTACTGACATGGATTTATATACAGCTTCCTTTGGAAGTCCTTTAAGACCGAATTCTTTTTTCAGTTACATCTTACCTTTTTGGTCTTATTAGGTACTTTGTAGATCTGAATTCTTCTTATATTTAACACTGGGATGATTAATAAATTAGTGTAATTTAATAGCGCAAAACATAATGGAACATCATATCTAAGAGACTAGAACTGATGCAGTCTAGTCAATACATAGATTCAATATATAGAATACTTCATGCAGCCACATTATAATATACATTCTCCAGGATATACAATGTATGGTGAAGTGAAATTAATTTCTTATGGCTCTACTAGCCATTTATCTGTAACTCCTACCAGCTGATGTGGGGGTGGTCATGAACACAGGATGTGGAGAGGATTGGTCAGTTTGGCCATTCCCTTGACTGTAAGCCGTTCAGAGGCAAAAACAAAGACTACAGAGAGCATCAAGAAAGAATTGCCGCACCAAACTCAGACAATACTCGTGATTATGGTGGTTTAACACAGAAGTTAAAAAGTTACCACAAGGCCGGATCATAAAGCATTGTGAGGAAAGTGTAAATACGACTAGCTTGATAAACAACATCATTATAAATGGAGAAAATTTGCCACAATCCTTTAATCCATATCAGCATCTCTTCTCAATAAAGCTGGCAGGCACATTATTCTGGTCTTCAGATTTCTAGCTATTTGACAACTTCTTCTCTGGCCTGCTCAAATAAGATAAGTCTTAAAAAAAAATCCCTTTCACTGATAAATGCCAAAAGGACACCCCACTCTGTAAGTCAGCCTCCTGTCCAAAGTCATACAGCTTTATCTATTCCATAACCTGGGAAGCCTGCCACTTCTGGATGAGCATAGCGCCTCCTTCAGCTGATCTTGGGGTTCTCTGTTCCTGTCTCCGAAATGGTTCACTAAACCCAGAGAATGTGAAAGAAACCCTATCCAATTCCTGAAGGTTACAGTCCTCTACACTTTATTTGCATCCTCTCATGCAGTCATTTGATGGAAGTTACTAGCACCATGGATGGAACAGCCAGTATCCCTTCACTAAATCTTTTCTCAATTTCATGTATTTCTGCTTTGCCCCCCCCCCCCGCAATTTTGGTAGATTTTGGTTTAGTTTGCTCTTCTTTCTCAAGTCCCTGAAGTTGTAAGTTTAAATTATGCATTTAAGAGCATCCTTCTTTGTCATTGTAAGTATTTACTACTATAAAATTTCCTGTTAGCATTCTCTTTGCTGTGTCCCAAAACTTTGTTCTTTCATTTTCATTCATCTCTAAGTATTTTCTGTTTTTTCACTTTATTCCTTCTTAGATCCATTAATTGTTTAACAGTGCTTGTGGATTATACAGTTTCCTTCTGCATTAATTTCCACTTTCAAATGTTCGCCAATTTCATTGTGGTCAGAGAAGCTTGTTTTAGGACATCACGGTGAGAACATGGCATGGCGCCACATGGGCTCTCCTCCAGCTTGAATAGGGAGAAGGCGAATCCATGTCCACACCTATCCAAGACCTACTACCACAAGGCAGAGGACAGATATTTCTCCATCCTTCTTTTACTCTTTTCTGACACAAACTATTATTCCCAAGTCAGTGTGCTTCTTTGCTGGGTTTGATAAACTTTGCAATGACTGCATGGAACTCACAGACAATACTCACAATTATGGGGATTTATTAGGGAAGTTGATTAACCCTGGCGGAGTAGTGGTTACTCATTAGGTTGCATGTGAAAGGTCAGCGGGAGAAAGATGAGGCTTTTTACCCTTGAAAATAATTACAATCTTGGAAACTTACAAAGTCAGTTCTACCCTGTCCTGTAGGGTTACTAGAAGTCTGCTTCGACACATTAGCAGTGAGTGAAGAGGAAATTAACGGGTTACCACAAATCGGGATTTTTTTTTAAAAGGAAATAATCCACAGCAGCACCTCTTCGAAGCCAGCAGCCAAGTCTCTTTCTGGTCTTCAGTCTCTCTGTCACATGGTCCCTTGACTTCTGCCTGCATGAGGCAGAAATTTCACCTGTCACTCTATCTCCCTTCTGCATGACCCCAGGGGTGTAGCTCCTTCCCCGTGATGCCTCTGGTATTACCATGGCATGACATCTGCTGCCTTCAGATAGGGACCTCACATATGCTATGCTGGGGGCTTCCCTTGTTGCTCATGGGATACCTGTTCCTGCATGTGAGATGTCTCTCATATCCAGAGTAATGATAAAACCAACCAATTCCCTCTTGTGTTTCACATAGCCTATTTGCATGGTCTAACCCAATCATTTGGTGGGAGCTACAAAGAAATGAGTAGAAGAGACGTAGTGTTTTCCCTTCACCACACTATCAATCCTTCCTACAGTCAGTCAGCGAGCCTGCATCCAATCATAGATCCCAGGATTGTGTATATAACAGTACTTCACTCTGCCATATTTAATTTTTGTAAACCTCCTTGTGTCTTCCCTGCCTCCATCAATTTTGGAAGCCTCTCTCCTATTGTATATTGCCATCCTCTTCAAGCAAGTTAGCATGCTTTCATCCTCTAGCCAATAACTTCACCTCATACTTCTGGTAATCAAAGAATGTTTATTTTAGTGTGAACGTTTTTCTTGAGTTTTTACATTAATGGTCTCATACAATATTTGTTCTTTTGTGATTCACTAAATTCACTCAATCCTCAAGATACTTTGAGGTGTTCCACAGATTCATCATTTTCCCTAAGGTTACTATTTTTGTTTTTCTGTGTGTAGGTGTGTGTGTCTTGTTGTTAGTGGTGCCATTCATTTATTTATTCCAATTTTCTGTGTGGTGTTCATTTTCTTCACTGCTGTTGGTTAGTGTTTACTAATCTTTGTGGTTTTCTTCTATTTTATTTTTGTGACGTTTATTCATTTTATTTGAGGTTGCTCTATATTTTATTAATATCTTCCAAAGTTTAAAACAGTAGCTCAATCTACTTTATTTCTCCATTTGGAAGTTCTGTAACACCATTCCTTCTTTTTACTTTGTAAATGTCTTTAATACATACTGATATCTCTGGTTCCTATTATCAGCCATGTGGGTTTGTTTTATTTTGGATACTTCTCTATCTGATTTGAATTCTGGATGGTGATGTTATGTATGTTTAACTACAAATATTGCTGTCTACTGTTGTTGATTCTCTTATGAAAATAACTAACTCATTATTTCTTGTAATGTTGGCTTATGTTTAACAGATTCCTCTAATCTGTTTGAAAATATCCTTTACTGTCATATTTGAGGGATAATAAACTGCACTCAAGATACTTTCTTTATGCTTGGTTTTGGAAAGTTTGATTGTGATCTGTCTTGTTCACTTTTTTTGAGGACTATCCTCATAATGCATCAGCTTTTTTCCACCCAACAGTTTTATTGGCTTTTAATACACACATCATATAATACATTAGTTCAGTCATATTAAGAAGAGTTGCACATATATATATTCAGCTTTTGCAATGCATAGCTGCTCATCTTTCATGATGCTAGGGAAGTTTTCTTCCAAAAATTCCTGAACAATCACATTCCATTCTTCCTTTCTCACTTTCTTCCTTTCTGTCTGTCTCTTAGTATGTCTCTTCTTGCTATGGAACTCCAATCAAACATAAACTAATGGCGATTTTTAGGCTTTCTTAGACTTTTTGATTTCTTTATTTTTACTGATTGTTCCTCTAGCACAGCGGTTCTCAACCTGTGAGTTGCGACATCTTTGGGGTCCAATGACCCTTTCACAGGGGTTGCCCAAGACCATCAAAAACACGTATATCGGATGGTCTTAGGAACTGAGATACCAGCCCTCTGTCTCCAGGCACATCTGCTCACATGCAGATACACCCACATACAAGTACCCAGCATGATGACATCATTGTGCCAACCCCATCACATACACCCCGTACAAATACAGTTGTATGTGACAGGGTTGGTGCCATAATGTACTCATGCAGACCAGTCACACATGTGTAGAAAGCAGCTACTCTGTTAAAAGCAGCGACTGTATTGAAGGCAGCAGTATTGGAGGTAAAATGACACTTCATGAATTGTAATTACTGGATAAATTTAAAATCATGTACTGTAAAATCAACTAATGAAAAACAACCTGTACCATGGGAACTTAATCTGGATGCTGATCGGGTCTTTTTATATTCAGCTGTGGTTGATGTGAATACTTCCTCCTTGTGATAGTAACAGGTATGTAAATACAACAGCAGAATGGTAAATCATAGGAAAATTTAATGAACTATATTGACTGAACTATACCATGTATCACCTTTTGTATTATTAAAGCTATTGCTATATATTATTTTCATTAGCAAACCATCCCATGACAATGGATTGTGTAGAGAAGAAGGTTAAGAAAAGAAAATATAGTGAGGACTTTTTACAGTATGCTTTTACCTCAATAATTGAGAAACTGGGAGGGAGGGGGGAAATGAGGAACTGATGCCAAGGGCTCAAGTAGAAGGCAAATGTTTTGAGAATGATGATGGCAACAAATGTACAAATGTGCTTGACACAATGAATTTATGTATGGATTGTGATGAGCACTGTATGAGTCCCCAATAAAATGATTTTAAAGAACCTGAGAAACCACAAGGGGTTATTTGTTGTGAAGTTCTATCAGCTGAATCTATGAAGCCAAACAACTAAAACACCATTTTGATAGCAAGCATCCAAGCTTTGCCGGCAAGGATACCAATTATTTTTAGAAGCAAAGCTGATGGACTCAAGAAAGCCAGACTTGACACTGGTGGCAAGTACCACAAACAAAACGTAATAGCCATTGAAGCTTCATATTTGGTGGCACTCAGGATCACCAGAGTTATGAAACCTGACACCATTGCTGAGGATTTACTGTTGCCGGGGACCGAAGACATTGTTTGAGTTATGATCAGAGACGAATTTGTTATGAAATTGAGTGCAATTTCCTTATCTAACGACACTGTCCACAGAAGAATAGATGGCATGTCTGCTGATATTCATGATCGGGTAATCCAGGAAATGAAATCTGCTCCACTTCCAATATTTAGCATCCAGTTTGATGAATCTACAGATGCTGCACACTGTTCACAAGTTCACAACTGTGAACAGTGAGGTATATTAATGATGGCGAATTTAAAGATGAGATTCTTTTTTGCAAACCTCTTGAAACGACTACCGCATGTGATGTATTTGACACAGTTGGTTCATTTCTGAAGAGCATAAGATCTCTTGGGAAAAGGTTTGTGGTGTCTGCACAGATGGTGCTCCAGCTCTGCTGGGATTTCGATCTGGATTTCAACGTCTGGTACTGAATGAGTCACCAAAAGTCAACGGAACTCACTGTATGATCCACCAGCAAATATTCGCAATGAACATGCTGCCACAAGCGTTACAAGAAGTAATGAAAAGCATCATAAGTTCTGTCAATTTTGTAAAGGCGAGCACTTTAAACAGTCGACTGCTTTCGCAACTGTGCAACGAGTTGGATGCACCAAACTATACTCTGCTATTTCGCACCGAGGTGAGATGGCTGTCGAGAGGAAAAGTTATAAAACGTGTTTTTGAGCTTCGTGATGAACTCAAAACGGTTTTCAATCAGAAAGTATGACTACAGCTCGAAGCACTTTTCAGCGATACAAGTGAACTGCAGAAAAGAGCTTACTTGGTTGCCATCTTTGCCATCTTGAATGAGTTAAATTTATCACTGCCAGGACCAAATGCAGCATGCCTCGATTTGTCTGAAAAGATCTGATCATTCCAAATGAAACTTCAATTTTGGCAAAAAAAAGTATTTTGGATAAAATAAAATTTACATGTTGCCTACCTTATCTGCTTTCTTTGAAGAACATGACATTGAATCAGGCAAAAGGATTATGATGATAATTTCTGTGAAAGAACACTTGCACAAGCTTGCAGACGAAATTTCATCATACTCTCCAAATCTACCTGACACCCCATTTGCACTTGCCAGAAGACCATTCACACTCAAAGTTGAAGATGTTCCTGAGACAGCACAAGAGGAGTTCATTCAGAAATTCAGGGAAAACTGATTTCTCTACAATGCCAGTTACAAAATTCTGGATCAAGTGTTTGCAGTCATATCCTGTTCTGTCTGAGACTGTGTTGGGCCTTCTTCTTCCATTTCCAACAACATATCTTTGTGAAAAAAGGTTTTCCAGCTTGTTAGTTATCAAGTCTAAATAGAGAAGTAGACTTGTTGTGGAAGATGATCGTCATTGTGGTCTTGAAAAGACTGCCCTGAGAATGTCTGATCTGGTGAGAAAGAAGCTATCTTGACCTTCGCACTGACGTTGGCTTTTTATGCAGACTGTTGCAAAATAGTTTACTGTAGCAATGTAGTTTACTGTTGTTACATTAAGACTGTTACCCATGCTACACCATGCTTCAAGACAAAATTTCATTTATTTGTAATTAGAAAAAAATATTTCACAATATATAATTACATATTGTTTTTGTGATTAATCACTATGCTTTAATTATGTTCAATTTGTAACAATGAAAATATATCCTGCATATCAGGTATTTACATTATGATTCATAACAGTAGCAAAATTACAGGTATGAAGCAGCAAGGAAATGGTTGGGGGTCCCCACCACATGAGGAAGTCTATCAAAGGGTCCCAGAAGTAGGAAGGTTGAGGAACACTCCTCTAGCAGACAATGTTGAGAGACTTGATTTTGGCCTTCCATTAATTCAATACTACTACTTTGGAGCAAGCTATTTCTTCACTTAGTATTAGCTTAGGTGTTATAATTCTTTGACTGCTATCCAGAGTCTGGAAATTGTAATTTCACCTATTGTTGCTTGATAATTTAAAAATGTTTTTCACTGTGAGAAGAAAGAACTGTACAGCCGTACATGCTGTCATCTTATACCTCCTACCACAAAATTTAGAACTTACGGGCATCATGATATGATGTGCTTACACCGTTCACATAATGTGGCTTAGCAGGTTCTTGGGATTTGGGAGCAAAGCTCTGCCATCCTCTGCAGATAAACAGTCCACTTTTGAAAAATAGATTGTGTCTTATTACTTGGCCTTAGTGGAGAATGAAGGCCTCACCATGGACCACCATGTCACTATCAGCCCTGTGCTACTTATCATGAATTGGGTATTATCTGACTCACAGAGTCATAAAGTTGGATGTTCACAGCAACACTCCATTATTAAATGGAAATATTATAAATAAGACTGAACTAGGACATGAAGGTAAAAGTAACCTGCATGAGGAAGTGGCCCAGATGCCTATGGTCTAAACTCCTATCACAGTGTAGTCCTTCTCCCAGTCTGTGTTTATGGCTCATGGGAAGATCTTTATAATCAGTTGCCTGAGGATGAAAAACTCACATTCACATTAAGCCAAACAAACAAAATCCCTCCAGACTAGCAGTAGGGCAATTTCCATATGTGGCCACTAGATGGTAGGATTGTCAAGGCAGAATTGATGAGATGATCCTGAAAGGGTTGTGGGCCAATGCACCACCAGGACTCCTTTTAATACATGTAAGAAAGTTAAACACGGCTTGAGATACAATTGGCATTAAACTTTATGTCAATTATAAGGAACCCTGGTGTTGCAGTGGTACGCCGTTGGGCCACGATTCACCTGGTCAGCATCATAAGCGAATGACTGGGCTTTCTACTCCCATCAACAGTGAACAGCGTCAGAAATCCACATGGGGTCATTCAGTCAGCATTGACTCAATAGCAGTGAGTTTGAGGTTTTCTGGATGTTAATTATAGGTGTAGGGGAGGCTGTGAGATAAGAAATGGATTGCTAACCAAAAGGTCAATGGTTCAAAACTACCAGTCACTTGGGGAGAAAGGTGAGGCTGTCTGCTCCCATAAAGATTTAGGGCCTCCAAACCATGTCGAAGTGGCTATGAGTTGGAATCAACTCAGTGACCGTGGGTTTGATTTGTTACTTCATTTCGTTTTGTAAACAGTTGTTAGTAGCCCTGGTGGTACCTTGATTAAGCACTCCTAAAAGTTGGTGGTTCCTACTCACCCAGAAGCTTTATGGGAAAGCCTGACTTTGTGATTACTAGGAGTCAGCGGCACACTAAACAACATGGCTATTGCTGTAGGTTTTTAAAATTAGGTATTAAAAGACTAAGTTTTACGAAAAATAGTATCTCATTGTTATAATTTGTATTTTTGTTATTACAATTTTCCAAGTATACATATGCACACACGTCTGCATATGTAAAAGCATCCCATGTATAGTCTGTAAATAATGCATATACGAATTTATCTTGCTTTCCCTGTTTTTTCAGAGTTAAAATCTGGGCCTTAGTGTTTTTTCTTATTTTTTGTATGAATTCTCTATTAAAAAGAAGATACAATCATACAAGCCTTGAGCTCTTCCTGTTACACATACCGCACACACTCGAGTATAAGCTGACCTGAATAACTCGGCTTTACACAAATATACACGGTATTTGTGTTTGAATGTTCACATTATTACTATGCAAACTTGATGGCGCTCTGGTGGTACAGTGGGTGACATATTGAGCTGATTCTCAGCCACTTGAGGACGAAAGATGAAGCCACCTACTCCTGTAAATGTTTATAGTCTCAGAGACCCCCAAAGGACCATTCTACTCTGTCTGATAGGGTCTCTATGAGTGGGAATGGACTTGCTGGCAGTGAGTTTGAGTTTTCGGTATAAACTTGAATGAGTGACTTAATTGCTCTGTGCCTCCATTACATTATCTATATCATAAAGATAAGAATGTCTACCTCAGAAAATTTTTGTAATGAATAAATGACATATTTAAAAAACACCTTTAAAAGTCCCAAATATGAACTAAAGACTCAACAAATATTGGTTATCTTCACCAAGATATTTATAACCCTTTTCTTGTTTCTAAATAACTCTTAACTTCTATTCCATCTTCCTTATTTCTTCTAGGCTAATCATCCAATGTACAGCTTGCTCATATTATTCCTTTATCTTTGCTCAAAACCCTTCACTGCTCAGTCCTTAATCACCTACAAAATTAAGTCCAATCTCAGTCTACCTAGAATTTTGAGGCATTCCATTTTCTGACTCCAACTTACCTTTTCAGAATTCTGTTATTTAGTTCATCCTACCCAACCTAGATTCCCTTGCTGTTCTACACACTCATAATACATATATTCACTCATTGCCACAGAGTCTATGCCAACTCATAGCAACACTATAAGACAAAAAGTAGAACTGCTTCGGTGGGTTTCCAAGATTGTAAATTTTTACAGGAGTAGAAAACCTTACCTTTCTCCTGAGGAGCAGCTGGTGGTTTCAAACTGCTGATGTTTCAGTGTGGGTTACTGTGCTGGCAGATTGGGAACTCAGCAATGGCAGTAGCCATGCCAGCTTTGGTGAGTGTAAATCTACATTGCTGAGCCCAAACATAATCTTTATCCTTGCTACCATGGCCATTTGGTCCACGCACCTATTGTGCAATAACAACAGGGTTGGGTGCAGGCGGGATTGAAATGAATGTTTTCCGTAGAAAGTGTCATCCTACCCACTGGATTGTTAAAATCATCCCCTGCAGATATAATCCTTTGGTGAGCATTCACATGAAACACAAATATTTTCCTTTTTTCCCCATTCAGAGAGATCTAGCTATACACTCCGGGACCTGAATTATTTGCCAATTATATTCCTTCCATATCTCTGGCCATGCAGCCAAAAAAAGTGCCAAAGCCCACAAATCAATATACAGTCACAACACATGTGTACAGTTCTCCTTCCAAACTGAATAATCAGTTGTGCTAGTCGAAATCATGCACAAATTTCCCATTGCCACTGTCTTAAAGGATAGGCCTCAGAAAGGGGCTGTAGTGCTGCTGCTG
Organism: Tenrec ecaudatus; assembly: GCF_050624435.1. NCBI lineage: Eukaryota > Metazoa > Chordata > Mammalia > Afrosoricida > Tenrecidae > Tenrec > Tenrec ecaudatus. The sequence continues at coordinate 89,413,759 of NC_134548.1, forward strand.
TCCAATTTTAAGTCAAACCTGCATATTGTGCTGAATCATCCATAAGCTAAGCATGCATTTCTCTTCCTCAGTCAACTGATTATAAAGATCTTCCCATGAGTCATAAACAGACTGGGAGAAGGACTACACTGTGATAGGAGTTGAGACCATAGGCATTTGGGCCACTTCCTCGTGCAGGTTACTTGTACCTTCATGTCCTAGTCCAGTCTTGTTTATAATATTTCCATTTAATAATGGAGTGTTGCTGTGAACATCCAACTTTATGACTCTGTGAGTCAGATATTACCCAATTCATGATAAGTAGCACAGGGCTGATGGTGACATGGTGGTCCATGGTGAGGCCTTCATTCTCCACTAAGGCCAAGTAAAAAGACACAATCTATTTTTCAAAAGTGGACTGTTTATCTGCAGAGGATGGCAGAGCTTTGCTCCAAAATCCCAAGAACCTGCTACGGTTCACCAACAACGACTCCAAACTGCATCTCCATCTGTCACTGACACTTCAAGCGCCCTGGGATTAGCTGGATCATATGGCCCAAGTGGGAAAATGGCTTGCAAGCCAGCCCAAACCTGTTTCAGAGCCTTCTGTTGTTTTGGACTCCACTCAAATCTGATACCTTTGAGTCACTTGATAAATAGGCTGAGTAGCACACTCAAATGATGGACATGTTGCTTCCAAAATTCAGAAGGCCCCACAAGGTGTTATGCTTCTTTGTTTAGTTTGGGGGAGGGTCAAGATGCTATAACATTTCACTTTAGTAAGAATATCTCAATATGCTCTACACCACTGAATCTTTAAAACTTGAACTGAATTGGAAGGGACCTGAATTATTGTCAGGTTCATTTCCCACTGTCTAGGAAGCAGATGTGCTACCAATACATTTAAAGCCATTTATACTTTTTCCCTTACTGATTCCAACCAGCATAATATCATCAGTGTAATGGATCAATGTGTCATTTTGTGGAAGGGAAAGGCAATCAAGTTTTCTGTGGACTATATTATGGCATAGGCTAGAGAACTGATACAACCATAAGGATGAGTTATTTATTGCCTTTGTCATGTGAAGGCAAACTGCTTCAAATTGAGAAAAACACATTGACCACATCAATAGCTGCCTACCAGGTACCAAAAGAAGCACACATTTTCTCAAGCAATGAAACACATCTGGAACAGTAGTTGCAATTGGAGTTACTACTTGGTTACATCTACAATAATATAATGCCATTCTCCAAAATCAATTGAATTTTTGCACAGGCCAAATAGGTGAGTTAAATAGGGTTATGATGGGAGTCAGCACTCCTGCACCTTTCAAGTCATTGATGGTGGCACTAATTTCTACCATCCTTCCAGGAATGTAGCATCATTTTTGATTTACTATCTTCCTAGGTAGAAGTATATATAATGTTTTCCACATGGCTTTTATTAACATACCGTATATACTTGCATATAAGCCGAGTTTTTCAGCACATTTTAATGCAGTTTTTGTGGTAAAATTAGGTGCCTCAGCTGATATTCGGGGTGGCTTACACGTGTGTATATAAGGTAAATAGCCCATATTCCACATGTCAGGAATCCAATATGGCGGTCTGCCAATTACTGAGTATGTATATTTCAATTATGCATTCTGGAGCTGAGGAAATTACTACAGAATGGGTTCAGGGACTCATTGAGCCAATTGTGAAGTCAACCTGAGATTTTCTTAGTTGTTGATAGGTGCCATCAAGATAATTCTGACTCATCGCGAACCTCCATGTAACAGAATGAAACCCTACCTGGTTTCGTCACCACTTTTACAACTGTGGCTATGTTCCAGTCCATTGTTGCAGCCACAGTGCCGATCTATCTTGTTGAAGGTCTTTCTCTGTTTTGCCTACCTTCCACTTCACCAAGAATGATGTCCTTTTCAAGAACTGATTAGTGCTGGTACTATGTTTTAAAACACTGTTGAAAGAGAAACATTTAACCAGTGTAGGCTAACTATATATTCAAAAGCCTGAATTATTCATTTGTACAGAATGAATTCTTATGTGACTTGGTGCTCTTTACACAAACAATGGGAGTTGGTTGTCAGGGAAAACTTACAATAATATTCACTGACAATGTAAATCACATGTTTTCTAGAATAATATATATCTTAATATAAAATATAGGGCATTGATGTACTAAGTCAATGTTTGTTTGCCTACTAACAGTTCAATACAATTGGTATAGCTGTTTTCTACTTCTACACACATCATGAATTTTAACACTCAAGTTCTCAGGTTACAGGTGTTTGATGTAGACACCTTATTGATTTCTTGAGATGGGATATGTAAATACATACAGTATGTTTCTTTAAAACAATCCCTCCAGATTCCTTATCCCTCAAACCTAAATAGTGGTCTGAATGACTTTTAGAAAAAAGGAGGAAAAGTAAAGCTGAAATGAATTGGGTACAGTATTTAGTGACAGACAAGTTCATCTAAAAATAGTACTCTGTATACCTTAATCTGAAAGAACTAAAGAAAATGTGTCAAGCCTCTATTTGCAATATTGCAAGATTCTTGGGCAAAATATTGAATGGTGCATGAAAGATGAAAAGAAGATGGAACAAATACATAGAGTCTCTGTACCAAAAGGAACAAGTCTTCGTTCCACCATTTGAGAAAATAGTAGATGAGCAAGAAGCAAGGATCCTAAATGAAGACATTCAAGCTGCATTGAAAACATCAGCCAAAAACGGGGCTCCAGAATTAAATGGAGCACCACTTGAAATGCTTCAACAAGCTGATGAAGCACTGGAGGCACTCACTTGTCTATGCCAAGAAATTTGAAATACACCAATTTGGCCAACTGACTGGAATAGTCCCATTTGTACCCAAATGGTACAAAGAAAGGTAGCCCAATGGAATGCACAAATTACATAGCAATATCATTAATACCACATGCAAGTAAAAGATTGCTTCAGATCATCCGACAACAGTCATAGCAGTACATGTGTTTAATAAACTTCAATAATTTTGTCAAGATGGCAAGTATAGGTAAACTGGTTGGTTGGTTGGTAATTCTTAAAATAGAAAAACCAATAAAGGAAGGAGATGAACTCACAGCTTGCTCAAATTCTTCATAAAAGAGCTCAAAGGTTCTACTTGTATTATGAAAAAAAATCCATCTCTTCTAGTAACAGAACTGATATTGCTGAAATCCAAACCCAAGTCGAACTTAATTCTCAACCTAAAGAGGTGTCTGATATTAAAGTGAGTGTAATGCCAGGAAAGATGGAGAGATATAGCATGATAATCTGAAATATGGGGGATAGAACTCCTAGATTTCATTGTCACTTCAGTGACCAATACTACCCCTCCCATCTGCAAAGATTAATCCACTTTCAGGAAAACCATTATTGTTCCCCATCACACTATTTGGCCAACTGACCAGAAGAGATCCTTATTTGTACACATTCCAAAGAAAGGTCACTCAACAGAATGCTCACATTAAAGAATAGTATCAACAATATCACGTGCAAGTAAAATATTGCTGAAGACTATACAACACTGATTGAAGTAGTACATTGACAGAGAGCTGCCAGGAATCCAGGAAGAATTCAGAAGAGGACATAAAACAAGGGATATTATTGCTGGTGTCAAATGGATGAAAGCAGAGAAAGTTGTTTACTTGTGTTCCATTGACTATGCAAAGGCATTTGACTGAGTGGGTCTTAAAAAATTATGGATAGCCTTGAAAAGAACAGGCATTCCAGAACACTTCATTTTGCCTATGCAGAACTTCGACATGCAGCAAGAAGCAGTTCTTCAAAAAGAACAAGGGACTACTGCATGATTTAAATTCTGGAAGGGTGTATGTGAGGATTGTATCTTCTCACTATCCTTACTCAATCTTATATTGAACAAATAATCAGAGAAGTTGGATTACATGAAGAATGTAGTAGCAATATTAAAGGAAGACGTTTTAAGAACCTGGGATATGCTGCAGATGACACAATCTTACTTGCTGAAAGTGAAGAAACCTTGAAGTACTTGCTCATGAAGATCAAGGATTGCAAAATTCAATATGGATTAAAACAATGTAAATGCAACAAAAATTCTCACAACGGAATCTTTAAAATTGGAAAACTAATGTATAGAATATGTGCTTCTTTTCTCGTTTCAGATTGTAGATTAATTCACTAGCATGAATAATACATATGGTAGTTACATCATTTCATGTCAACTTGATAACACAGAATATAGTGGAGTCTAACCTGTCAATCAGGTCAAAAGGTAACACCCACCAGGGGGATTCTGGGAACTTCCTTTTTTTTTCTCCTGGGAGCAGGACCACACTCCCTCTGTTTCATATTCCTGTTGACAAGCCACCTGGAGCTATGCTGAAAGCAGTCAGAGCCCTGGAGCTGAAGAAGCCACATGGAGAACCACACCAGCGCTGAGATGCTTCCACCACCACTGGATCCACAAGACTTTCCATCCAATGGACTGTGATCTTCCTGCATTTGGCATCATTGCATGTGATGCGTGAGTCTGAACAGGAATTTATAGTCGGACATATGGGCTAATATCGGACTTATGTACTTGATCTGGACTGGGCTGGGGTGTATTTTAATATACAATTACTCTTTGACATGCAATTAATATACAATTTAATATACAATTACTCTGTGATATAAAGTGCTTTCCTATACATACATGAGTGTCCCTGAATTTTTTTCTCTAGTCAACCCGGTCCAAAACAATGCATCTGCAAACTTTTAATATAAATATATTATGATATTCTTAAACTATTAGAGATTGAATCAAAAGTTAAATAATATAATTATTGACATGTAAATATATCTATATGCAAATTCAAATCATGACTTATGTATATATACACTTAAATATAAAATGTAAATATACTCATATCAAAGAGTTTACACATCCAACTAATATAGTGTACTTAACAATAATTTGTAAAAGATTAGTAAGTATAGTTACTGATATCCTAATAAATATTTTATATATAAATCTTAAAAATAAAATAACAATATGTGAAAACCTCCATACATATGGTTCTTTTTTGCTCCCCACCCAAGCCCATTATTCCTCCCTTCCTCAATATCCTATCCCTCTTCTCTCCCTGCTCCTGCCCCACCCTGATCTCCTCATAGGCACTGAAGTTTTGTCTATTGATATATAAACCACATTTCTTTTTCTTCGTATTTCCTTATAATAAGTGTTATTAAATATATATTTTTGTAAGATTGACTACATTTGCTAAGCACAATAGGGTCTAGTTTTGTGCATATCTTTCCAGGTTTAAGAAGGTTTTTTTTTTTTTACTACTCCATAATATTCCGTAATAGTAATGTACCAGAGCTTGTTTATCATTCTTTTGTAATTGAGGTTTGGGGTTGTTTCCCATGTTTTTTGCTGTTATGGAAATTGTTACAATCAATAAAGATCTATCTATATCTGTTTGCATTGTTTTCTTAGCTGCTTTAGGATATATACTTGTATTTTCATTTCTTTAAGGAAGTATCATATTGATTTCAATAGTGGCTGTACAATTCTACAGTACCACCAGCAATGTAAGAGCATTCAATCTCTGTGCATCCTCTCTAGAATTTATTTTGTTTTATTGAATTTTGATAAAAGTAGCTCATTTTCATGTGTATTCCTCGTGACCTTGAACATTTCTTCATATGGTTGTTGGCCACCAGATGTCATCTTTGGTAAATTATATATCCATGGTAAATTGCCTATTGATTTGGTTATTTCTGTTCTGCTTTTTGGTTTTCTAAGTCTTTGCACATTTCATTAACAATATTTTACTTTTTCTTCTTGAGATGTCCTTTGGAATTTTCTGTTCAGTTCTTTGACTTATCATTTCTTCCATTTGCCTTAGCTACTCTTGGATCAAGTGTAAGTTTCATGATAGTGGGGGGGGGAGCATTTCATCATTGCTACACTGCACCCTGACTGGCCCGTCTCCTCCCTACAACCCCTCTGTAAAAGGATGGCCAGTTGTCTACAAATGGGCTTTGGGTCCGCACTCTGCACTCCCCCCGCATTCACAATGATATGATTTTTTTGTTCTTTGATGCCTGATACCTGATTCCTTCGACACCTCGTGATCACACCAGCTGGTGTGTTTCTTCCATGTGGGCTTTGTTGTTTCTCAGCTAGATGACTGCCTATTAATCTTCATGCCTTTAAGACCCCAGACTCTATCTTTTGATAGCTGGGCACCATCAGCTTTCTTCACCACATTTGCTTATGCACCTGCTTTGCCTTCAGTGATTGTGTCGGGACAGGCTGGTGTGCTTCTTCCATGGGGGCTTTGTGGTTTCTCAGCTAGATTACCACCTGTTTATCATCTAGCCTTTAAGACCCCAGATGCTATATCTTTTAATAGTTGGGCACCATCAGCTTTCTTCAACACATTTGTATGATCATGATTCCAAATCTACTTTACAAATCCAGCTGGACTGGAGGATATACATTGGTACAGATAGGAACTGGAAACACAGGGAATCCAGGACAGATGAACCCCACAGGATCAGTGGTGAGAATGGTGATACCGGAGGATGAAGGGAAGGTGACAGAGAAGGGGGGAACAGATTCCAAGAATCTACATATAACCTCCTCTCTGGAGGACGGACAGCAGAGAAGTGGGTGAAGGGGTACGTCGGACAACTTAATTTATAAATTTATAATTATAAATAATTTATAAATGATCAAGGGTTCATGGGGGAGGCACGGGGAGGGAGAGGAAAATGAGGAGCGGATAATACCAGGGGCTCAAGTAGAAAGCAAATACTTTGAGAATGATGAGGGGAACATATGTACAGGAGTGCTTGACACAATGGATGTGTGTGTGGATTCTGATGAGTTGTATGAGCCCCCAATAAAATGATTTAATTTTTAAAAATTAAGGAAATACAAATTTCCTCCCTTCCCCTCCCAGGAAAAAGAGTAAGTTTCAGAGTTTCTTCTGACAGCCACATTGATCTTTTCTTTATTTCCTCTTTTTGGTGACCTTTTCCTTTCTTCACGTAAGATGTTCTTAATGTCATCCCACAGTTCACCAAGTCTTATATCAGTGTTTAATGCAGCACACCTTTCTTTTGAAATGTTCTGAAAATTCAGTTGGGATATACTCAAGGTCTTGTTTTGGCTGTCATGGACTTGTATTAATATTTTTCATCTTCAACCTGAACTTACATATAAACAATTGATGGTCTGTTCCAAAGTTGGTCACTGGCCTGGATTTAGGTACTGATACTGTTTCTCCCTGGAGAAGTTCACAAGGATAGTCTGTGTTTGTATTTTTGAAAAAATGTATTTGCTATGTGGAAGTCATTGGTTTTGCAAAATTCTACTAGGCGATTTCTAGCTTTGTTTCTATCTCCAAGACTATATTTCCCAACTCTGTTCCTTTCTCTTTGTTTCCAACTATTACATTCCAGTTGCAAATAATTATCAATTCACTTTGATTGCATGTTTGATCAATTTCTGACTGGTAACATTGGTAGAATTCTTTAATTTCTGCCTCATTAGTTTTAGTGGTTAGTGTGTAAATTTGAATAATAGTTGTAGTGACTGAATTTCCTTTTATGAAGATAATCCTATCACAGATAGCATTGTACTTCGAGAGAGATCTTAAAATTTACTTTTTTCCTAGCGTAGGAAATCATGGCTTTCTAATTAAAAATGGCCAACATCAGCCCATTAATGCCTAGAATAGCAATCTTTATACATTCCATTTAATTTTTTGACAACTTCCAATTTCCCAAATTCATACTTCATGCATTCCAATTTGATTTTTGTTATGTTTTTCTTTTTTTGAGTGGTGCCCCTTCAGCCAATCAAGTTCCTGAAAGTTTTATTCCCACAGACTTTACTCTATGTACATCATTACAGTCGAATACACTCTGAAAACACTCCTGTTCCACAGTCATGTTTGGAGTGCTTTCTGACCTGAGAGGCCCGTTTTCTGACACTATCTCTGACAATCTTCTCCTTTTCATGAGGTTTTCAGAACCTGCCAATGTTTTTATGCCAAGCATAAGATTTTATGTGACTAATTCCTCCAAAGTATATAGCCTGTTCCATCATTGTAGTTTGCTCTTAGTCTGGAAGGTTTGCTGAAACCTGTTCACATTGGGTGACATTGCTGGTATTTGAAATACCAGTAACATAGATTCCAGCATCACAGCAACACTCAGGTCATTATAGTACGGCAAACTGACAGACCAGCCCACTATTTCCATGAAGGGATCACTGAAATAAGGGGGCTATAGTAAAGCACTCTTAACTCAGATGATGCCTAGCTAGCAGAAAGACTATTGTCTGGACTCTTAAAAGTTTGTCTTAAAACAAGCCGCTATGTAGTCAGGTGACAACTAAGCGCACATGGGAAACATATATCAGTCTATGTGATCCAAGGATTGTAAATAACAAAATCCAAGATCAGCGGAAGTAAATGTATTGGAACTTAAATTCTGAGCACCCAGTTTGCAGAAGGCTACGGGTAAGAGTGAAAGCCCAAAAGTCTTTTGCAGAGACCCCATTAGCAATAAGTCTCCACTGAATATTCTTAGACTACTGAACAGGGATGGGAAAAGCCCTGTCCACAGAGTACATTGGAAAGTAAATTATTGTAGATATATTTAGGTTAAAGTTGAACATCGTCCTTTTTCTTTTACACATTCTTAATTTTTAAAAAGTATGTCAGCTTTCTTTGAAATGAAAAAAAAGTGATCAATATCCCTGAAGTTGTATAGAAATCATTAAAATTAAAACCTAATTGCCTATGTAAACCTTCCCTAAAGACACAGTAACATTCTATATTTTTTAAGTATAAAGCCAAGTATTGGCTGAGTAATCAAGAGAACAAACCTATTTTTGTCAAAAACAAAAATCCTTTTAGAATGCCTTGAATAAGATGGTAAAAAATGGATGAATAACAACATCAGGGTTCTATAGGTGCTTGGTATTTCTGGGTTCTATGTTCTAATCCATTGGCTTACATATCTATCATTGTACCAACACCATGTTGTTTTGATTACTGTGGCTGTATAGTAAAGTTTTGATAACAGGAAGTGAAAAGCCTGCTTGTATATTTTTCAATAAATAGTGTTTTGAAACCATTTGTTTATTTTTTGAAACTATTTTTCAATAGTGTTTTTATATATCTGGGTTTCTTTCCTTTCCCTATGAAGTTGATTAGTTTTTCCATTTCTTTGATGAATTGCATTGAATTTGGATCAGAATTGTTTTGGATAGAATGATTTTCATAATATTGACATTTTCATTGTATTCAGTCTATCTATGAACATATGACATTCTTCCATTCATGTGTCTCTTTTGGTTTCTTGTAGAAATATTTTATATGTATATTTGTATCTTATCTGTTATATCTCTGGCTAGATTTATTCCTAAGTATTTTAACTTTGGGGTAGCTATTGTAAACGGTACTTATTGTTTATTAGCAAACAGTTTTGTATCAACAAATAATCAAGCAAGGTCAATAGTAAAGTGTAGAAAGTTGCAGCCTTTTTATTTAGTACCCAGATAATGCCAGTTATTAACATATTTCAATAATTGTTGCTCATAGACTTTTAACAAGAACAAAATAAAATTCTATATATTCTTTGGCATGTTGTAAATTCAAAATGATAGCAATTTCTTTAGTACCATGGTAAAGGAATAAAAACACTATAAAAGCACAACTATATTATGTCTTATATAATGAGAAAATGTAGTACAATGAAAACTTTAATGCCCAAAGAATCCATTTTAAGGAAAATATTTATAAAATGATTGCATATATTCATAATATAATCAGAAAACAAAATTTAACACCATTTCTGTCTTGAGAAGTGCAATAAAATGCCACAAATACTTTAATATCAGAAAATAAATTTAGAAATTCTGAAGTGCTTGGGAAGAATTGGCAAAATATTTTTTAAAAAAATATGGCTATAGCACATTACTCTCTCTGCATAATGCCTATGTAACTCATGACTAACAACAATAATTCCTATTTGGAAAAGTCAAACACACAAAAGACATTTTTCCTGTACTTTAGAATTTAATTCAAGATAAATTCTCACTTCCAAATCATGCTGGCATTGGATAGTTAAGGTTTCATGTATAACCGTTTAAGTGGCTGCTTATTTAAACTGCTTTCCTGGTGTTTTAAAAAAAATCATTAAAACAAATTATTTTGTTGTTGTAAGTGGTAGCAATATTATAGGGAGCAAATATGTGGATAGAAAGTAAAATATTTAAATCAACTGTTATCTGACCAATATTAGTTGATAGGCCCAAAAACAACACCACTGCCATTTGATTCTATTCCACTCATAGATTTTTTTTAAAAATCTAGTTGATCACATTGAGACACTGTGTTAACAAACTAATAATGTACATTATCTAGAATGTTACACATACGATTAGATACTACCTTTTAACAAGTGAATTAATTCACATAGACTCCTAGAACAAAAAGAAGCTGTATTGTTCAAGGTTTATAAATGTGAATACTTATTTCTAAGCATTTAGCTCAAGTTTTCTGCTGGTACATAAAGTGAGAGAGGCCACCTAATACATCAAAATGTAAGCAGGCTTGAGCTCTGTTCTAATAGTCTTTCTTCACATTTCAAAGAAATACGCACTTTTAAGATTTACTATACCTTCAAGTTCAATCCCCCTATGTATAGCAAGAACTAGAATTTTCGGTGAAGAAGCATTATCACTTTATTGAAATTATGTGGTGGTCTTCACTGCATTTTAAGACTAAAAGTGCATCCATGAGAATATAATGTATGTTTTGAATAATCATTGGGCATAGGAAGGCAGGAAGCATATTACTAGTTAACTTTTAATTTTAGTAATCATTGATATTGAAACACATGGCAACAAGTTCAAAATAAGTGATGATATGTATGGAATTGTTCTAAAGCAGTTTAATTGCAGTTGGTCTATCTATACTTAATATTGCTTGCATTGTTAAGGAGAAATAAAAATTGTGAAATATAATATTGGTCCTGAAATCTAGAAAAAAGGCTATGGAAGCAGACTCTACCGATAGTGTACATTCAGTATTCCTTGTGCTCTTGTTAATCTATACAATAGAAATAAGGGCTGGGGAGAAAAGTCTCCATGTTATAAATTGTGTAATGTAAGAAATGAGAACACAAAAAAACACAGGCTTAATATAACATAGGAAAATGACCAGAGATCTTGACTTATCCACACCACTCTTTTGTCTTATAAATCTTTGTGATTAAAAAGTTAAAACTTCAGAGGAAATGTGGATTGAGAAATACAGAAGAAGGAGATAGGCATAAATGAATCTCTTACCCTGACCCTAAGCCATATTTGGTGGTTGGTATTTTTTAACCTAAAAATATCTTCCCCGGTAATTTAAAATTCTTTCCATTTTGGCATTATTGCCCTAAACTCCAGCAACTAGAAACTAATTTAAATTGATGGACATATCCTTTTAAAACATAATAATTATATATTAGCTACTGACAGAAAATTGCAAATTAACTCCAAGTACCCTTCCTTTTCCATTTTTTCTAAAGATGGCTATGAACATGAAAGTTGATTTGGGGAAGGAGCATATAGTGTAGAGCCCTTTGGAGCACAGAATGCTTCTGCAGATAGCTAAGCCTAAAAGGAGTCCCTGTTTCTAGGTAGATAATCATGAGGAAACTAGACAGTCAGAAGACTATAGAGATTACCAAATTGCCTAAAGTTTTCTTGACTACCTACTGAAGGCTGAGCAAGCAGTGGCTTTTCTTCATTTATGAAGGGCTTCTTAAGAAATTCCTAGGGCCTTCAAAAAGTTCATAGAACAAATAGAATTAAAAGATACTGGAATTTCTCCACAAACTGTTGAAGCTTCTTGGTACTTAATCAGTCTAAGTTTCTGTGGGAAAGACTATTTTAACATATTTCTTTTACGAAAAAACATATTTCAATGGAGAGATGCATGCATTATAAATACCAAGTGTCCATTCTTAAATGTGTGGGTTGTCTAAACATTACTCTTTAAGGTTAACTACAGGTGCTTTGAAAACAATATTTTACTACGATTAAGTACCAATGGCAATAAATAAATGTTTACTCATTTCTGAATCTAACCAAACTGGCTAACGTTTGATCTTCATGGAAGGGGTAACCATTTTGCCTCACAATATTATCATCACCAGTGGTATATTACAATCTTCTTATAAATGGTTTCCTGAGTTTATTCTTAGTAATATGTGCTTTTAGACAAAGATTTCTAGTTTGTCGGAGTAAACTTGAAACTTTCCCTTTAAGAAAAAAAGTTTATAAGCTCATCCTTCCAGAAAAATAAAAACTCCAAATGGTGCTAACAATAAATATTACCAAGAACTTTAACTATAAAGAAAATCAATTAAAAGTAAGTGTATGAATCCATTAGAAAATAGAGTAACCTAAAAATCTTACAGAAAAAGATTTACTTGTACCGGTTACACATTTAGAGACTGCACATGGAAAAATAGCCCCATTGAAATAAATGTTTGTGATGGCAGGTTTCTAGCCAAATTACATATGCTTAGGAATCCCTACTTGGGGTCCTTCAACAATATGAAGAAATATTCTGAAGCTTTCCTTTATAAAAAGGTTATTTTTCTACTATTATCAAGTTAATATGTATGAATTTTCCAGCAGAAAACACCCACACAATTACTGGGCACACCCACTTGCATATCTGGGTGTCTTTTACATACTGTCAGTTCTCAATGGGTAATGAAAATTCATATTGTTCAAGCTCAGTTCTGAGCACATTACTTTTGTGATAGGAATAAATGACATGACACTTCTGAGCAAGTTAAATAAAAATGAAGTTAATCTATTCTGAAATCATTGATAATAGAAAGCTTAGAAATTATTTTGTGATCACTTCATTGCCAATTTCTTACTCTAATAATAATACTACTAGAGATGCATGAATGGAAATAGGATATATATTTTTCAAATTTAAACTTCGAATGATACTTCTGAATTTGTCTTATTAATTTTGATAAAAAGACACAGCAGCATAAACAAACTAAATAATCAGTCAGAGTACATGGATACAAATTGTTCTATGCAAGTAATTCCAGTAATGAAGTCAAATGAGGAAAGAAAAAGCCAAATGAGGATATTAAAAGTCACAATATACAATACTACCATAATTATTTCTAACTAATGTTTTCCATGTGGTATTAGATGTTCCTTAGTGTCTTCAAAATAAGAATACATACCGATATACATCACACCCGAAAACAGATCTTTGTGCATGGAGTATATGTAACTTATATTATAGAGAATATGTATATATTTTAAAATTAAATACCCAAATTATAGATCTCCTAGTCTAAAACTGAATACTCCAGCATTCAGTAACAAACTCTCTGAAATAAATGAAGTAAAACATACAGCAACCAGAACACTTAATACACACAAGCAGTTCACTTATATTTACTAAGTAAAACTGCGGTATCCTCTGGTTTACATTCATGAGTTCTTTCTGTCATTTGTTGTAGTACCAATGGCATCTTTTTAACAACACAAAAAGTCCATAAGTTAGAGAAAACAAAACAGACTACAGAGTGGTTCTGAATCATAAGTTCAATGATAAGATCAATTTGACCCTATTCTTATAAGTATGATTTTAAATGTGCTCATGTTTTATGTAGATTTTTAATATTAATTTCTTCCCTGTAAATGTTAGTTTACTTTAACTATTTGGATTATATAGAATTATCTAACTTTACTGAAATGTATTATACTTTATCATGTGTGCTAAATATTGTGTGCACACAAATTCACTACAGTAACATTTCAACTATATTAGCTTAGGACTCCAGGTTGATTAAGATAATACACTGTAATTCAAATACATGAAAATAAAAAAGACGTGTACTTCACTATAAAGGGGAAAGATAATTAAACCCAAGTGGTTAAGTTGAACGTTAACTTGCATAATACTGATGTAGTGTTAACAATATGTACTTTCTTCTCAAAGGCTTAATTATGATCTGTTTAATAGATGGTAACATCTATATAGCCTTTATTTAAAAATCTTCTCTTTTACTGTTAACTCCATTAGGTATAAAATTTACAGATGCCTTAACATTTTCTATTTCAATTAAACCATTTATGTAAAATATACAGGTCTGTCTGAACATATTATATTCTGTAAAATATTGGCACCAAGAATATCAGGAGTTCACATATTAACACATAAGTATATATCTCAGAAACTGAACTACTCTTTATTTTAATAGCTACAGGGATTCAAATGAATGGAGTCTATTGGTTGTGCACAGTAACAAGCTTCTATATACTCTTGTGTTTTCACTTTTAAAAAGCCTATTCTTGAGGAACTTAAGTTAAAAATACTGATTTTGCTTGGCATTATAGGATTATATATGCATCTGATTATTAGTAATGGTTCACCAAAATTGTGTTATGAGAAACCAAAAGCTATTAAAGTATTTTTATTTGAAAAGAAGTTTATAAGTTAGTGTGCATAGAAGTTGTTAGACCCTACTGCCAAACAACAGAAAATGAATACTGTGGACCTGTGTTTTGTTTTGTTTTTCTCCAATCTGACTTTTCTTAATAAAAGGACTTCAACATAATATGCAAGTACTGTAGCTGAAGACTATGTTTTTAATAAACATTTAGGCTAAAAGACACAACATTTAACTTTCTCTTCATCCAGTATGTCTGAAGACCACTGTAAATCTTACAGGCCAGTTGATGTTCGCTTTTTCAGACTTCGTCGTTGAGCTAAGTTTGATGCAGCAACAGGTTCTAGGACTGGCTGGAATGTTTTGTGACTCAGAACAGAATATGTTGCAACTACTGTTCCCTAAAATAATAAGACATTACAAATTGAATTAAAAGCTCTGGAAATAATTAAATCAAACTCAACTTTCACATTTTACCATGAGATATTTAATCAAAACAAATTTGATCTGATGCCCCCTTGACAAAGTAATACTTGAATAGATATTTCAACAATTATGTATCTTAAAGAGTTTTCTTTTTAACAATAAAATCTGAAGTAGAAAAAAACATATGAAGAATCTATGACGGCTTAAGTGGAGAGCAAGTGGTTTGAGACTGATGAGGGCAATGATTGTACAAAAGTACTTTACACAATTGATGTATGTATGGATTGTGATAAGAGTTGTATGAACCCCTCATAAAATGATTTTTACAAAAAGAATCCATGGGTGTTACCTAAAAACAAAACCCCCCAAAAATCCAATTTAAAAAACAAAAATTTTTAATGGAAGTTATTTAAATGTCATTAGTGAAAGACATCTAATACATGCCACATTAAAGAATGTTTGATAGTTTTACCTTAATGACAGGTGACGCATCATTTCTATTTGGCTGATCACATGGCAATTGTTCTCTGTGGGTTATCCATGAGTGTTTCAATACTTGATCTGTAGTGTACCGCAAGTGTGGATCCATATGAAGCATATGGGAAAGTAAATCCTAAATCAAAATAAAACACAAAATGTTGTGCATATCAAAAAGAATTTTAATCAGACTTATTATTTTATATTTTTCTCAAAAGCTGAAAGCATTAACTTTATAATTTTTATGGATCTATACTTACAAGAAAACGCAACCTATATTATACATTGTCAACTTTCAAATGGAAATCTTAAAACAGGTTTTACAAAATATAGTAAATGCTTAAATATAGTAAATATATTTAATATATTTAAATAAAAATAGTAAGAAATAACAAATTAGTGGAAATTTAATGTGATTAGTAAAGAAGTGGGAAAATGTGAAGTATTAGGAATTATCCTAAAATGAACTATAGTCAAGAGCATCTGAACCCAAAGTGTAAACATATATATATGCCTGCAAATAGCAGATACAAGGCAAGGTTCCAGTTCTTAATGATGAGCTTACCGTATTAGATATGAAAAAAAGCAAATTAAAAAACCAATGTTAGGAACTGACTGCAACATAAACAACCCATCAAATTAACTGTTATTGCTATTCTGCTTGATTTGGTTCAATTTTGACTCATAGTAATAATAGGAAAGAGTAGAACTGCCCCATAGGATTTCCTAGGCTATACTCTTTACTGGAACAAATCTCCAGGTCTCTTCTTCCAGACTCAGTGGTGGACTCAACTGCTGACCTTTTGGTTAGGTGCTGAGTACTTAACCATTACAAACCCCAAACTCACTGCCATCAAGTTGATTCTGACTCATAGCAATCCCATAAAGCAAAATGGAACTGCCTCTATGGCTTTCTAAGGCTATTAATCGTTACAAAAACAGAAAACTTCATTTGTGAACACACTTCTTTGATCTAGGTTATGGTAAAAAGTAGTGAATTTAACATTAATGAATAGAAAATGTACATACTTTAATATATTTTAGAGAAAGAAGCAAAGTCTTTTTAACAAGTATCTTCTAAGATAGAAGCAAAACCATTATTTATGAGCTTTTTGTAAAAAATCTTAAATAGTAATATATTTAAATGAAATCATGAGTAGGACAACTGATAAAATATCTACTTGCATACAAAAATGAAAAATTAATGTGACAAAGGGAAAAAAAGGACTAATATATTACACACATTGGTTTCACAGGCCTAAGACCAAAAGAACTAGATGGCGTCTGGCTATCGCAACCAACTGACCTGAAAAAGAACACTTTAGAAGATCTTGCATAGAGTGGAATTCTATTTTTTTTGGAGAAGCTTGTTTGATCAAAGGCAATTTCTTTTAAGGCTGAGTACAATATTCTATTTTCATCAGTTTTTTTCTTCTGCCACATCTAATCTTGTCTTATTCTTATGCAACTTAATTGTCTCACATTTTATCTTTAGGATTATATTTATTCATTTTAATATCTTCTCTTTCTCTAAACTTATTGAATATCTAATTCACAGTAATCATAATTGGTATATTGTCTTTGTCTTAAAATTTAAAATATGTGTCAGCTCTGGATCTGATGTTTTCTTCCTTTCATTTTAGTGTTAAATATGTTTAAAGGAAACAAAGAAAAAAATGAAAACTAATGGAGATCAGGAAATAAAATAAGAATTTCAATAAAGATATTAATAACATTTAAAATCACACAAAGAATTATAATGGAATGAAACAGAAATAACTGAATTGGAAAATGTCAGAGAACTATAATATAGAGTAACAAAATTAAATAAGTCTGAAGAGAAGCAAGAGGGAAAAAAAACAAAGCCAAATGGAAATGTAGAATTCAATTAAAAAAATCAAACATTATAGTTTTGAGAATTCTAGATAATCATAAGGTCTAGAAATAATTTTTTATAGAAGAACCATAAATAAGGAGCCTTGGTGGTGTTATGGTTTAAGCATTGGACTGCTAACTGCAAAGTCAGTGGTTCAAACCCATCAACCACTCTGCAGGGGAAAGATGAGGCTATCTGCTTGTTCCTGTAAAGATTAACCGGCTGCTCCACACTATAGGGTCATTAAGTTGCAACTGACTTGATGGCAGTGAGTTTTAATCATAGATAATTTCTCAAACATAAAGTATTAGAAAAACATGCAAATTAAGGAAGCTACACAGACTCCAAACAGAATATAAGATGCACTCTAAGATACATGATTAAAAAAAAATCTGGAACACCAAAGACAAGGATACTTGTGAAAGCAGTAAGAGAAAAGCAAAATATAACAGAATTGGTGTGGATTTCTGCCTAGGGACCCTGGACCCAAAATCAATGAATGGTACTAGAGCCTAAATGCTAAATACCCATATTATAGATGACAGTAGAAACCCACAATCCACTTGTGAGGTTCATATGTGGAATTCCCTGGTTTCTGGTGAATCCTCACTGACCACAGTCTAGGAAAATGAATACCTTAGTATCAGACAAAGAACAGTGTAGAGTGGAATTTAGCAGCTGTAGTTAAGCTGGAACATAACAGCTTGTCATTAAATCTCCCTTTTGACCTATTTTAAAATATTTTCTGCTTTCTTTTCTATTGGGGTTTTATTTAGCCATTGTTTCTAGCTCCATTATTGGTTTTTCATACAAAACAGGATAGGTGGGACAGTGACCTGTATAATATTTCCATCTTCTTTGGATGCTTTCTGCATCATTCAAAAATTTGCCCTTAAAATCTTTCAAGATTGCAACTTCAGACTTGATTTTTTTCTTGTGATCCTTCAGTTTAAGATATGCTCAGCATGTTCTTCTTGTTTGATTTTCTAATTCTAGATCTTTGCACATTTCATTATATTTGATTTTTTGTTCTCGAGCTATTCTTTGAAATTTTCTATTCACATCTTTGACTCCATCACTTTTCCAATTTGCTTTAGCTATTCTAAAATTGAGAGCAAGTTTTAGTCCTTTCTTGGTGGGCACTTGAATCCTTTCTTTCCTGTGTTTTTAATGACTCTTTGCTTTCTTCATGAATTATTTTCTTGATATACTCCCACAGCTCATCAGGCTTCTTCTGCCACTAGGGGTCAATGCATCAAATCTGTTCTTGAGATGTTCTCAAAATTCAGGTGCGATATTAATTGTATAATGTTATTAATATCTCAACAAAGTTATTTCAAATTCATGGAGTTATACTATTATCTTTTTATCCCACTTGTTCATGCACATTTTGAATCCCCCTTGTACATAGAATATTGAAGGTAGACAATTCTTACCCAAGAATTTTTAAACAAGCTAAGGTATAATTTAAATATAAGTGGTAAAATAAGAAGTTCCTAAATAAACAGAAGCTTTGTGTGAGAATTTGCAACTAACAAATCAGCTTTACATGTATTTTTCTTTTTTTTAAATCATTTTATTGGGGGCTCATACAACTCTTGTACAATGGATACATTAATTGAATCAGGCATGTTTGGACATATGCTGCCTTCATTCTTTTTTTAAAAACTCATTTTATTAGGGAATCATATAACTCTTATCATAATCCTTACATATATCAATTGTGTAAACCACATTTATACATTCATTGCCCTACATGTATTTCTTAACAGACATCTCTAAATAAAAAGAAAAGTTTATTAAACCAATATTTGAATCGACACAAGGGAAATAAAAATATTAATGAGAAAGATCTTAACCATATGTAACAGCTAGGACAAATCTATGAAAAAGCATGTTATTTTGAGAACTGTTGAGAGTAAACTCAACAGTTAAGTTTTGCAAGCAATGCAACGTCAATTGCATAAGATATACCGTACATACTCCAGTATAAGCTGACCTGAATATCAGCCAAGGCACCTAATTTTACCACAAAACTCCATTAAACTGTGCTGAAAAACTTGGTTTATACATGAATATATTTGGTAAGTAAAGATTAAATCAATGGGACACAGAAAATTTACTGATATTCTCAAGACTTATCAACAGAAAAGGGGGAGTAAAACTGTAATATTTATAGTATATTAATATGCCACTTCTTGTTTGGTATGTAAATGTTGCTGAAATTGCAAATTAAATAATATAATATTTGTGATAACTACCAAGAAAACAAATAGAAAAAGTACACCAAAGAAATATTGTACGAAATTACACTTACAAAAAATGCTAAATCTAAAAACATCAGAAAAATAATAAAAGCTAAATAAGACATAAATCATTCAAAAAATAAGCAAAATGAATGAAGTAGATTCTTCATCTTCAGTGACAGCATTAAATACAAATGGTCTAAATATCCCATGCAAATTATATAGAGAAAAATAACAGATTAAAAACACATATAATCTATCATGTTGCTGCCTACAAGAAATATGTTTTACGTGCGGCAGAACAACTGTGGGAGCAGAGCAGGGAACCCCCAAGGGAGTTCAAAGGACAGACTCTGGGGCCAAAGCATGGCACCCGATTGGACTTGACTGAAGGACACGCCTAAAGATCAAAAATCAGACCTTGATTTACAGGTTTTTCTTTAATTTTTTTAAAATTAATTTATTCTTCTATGGGTAATTGGTTTCCTTTTTTGTTGTCATAGCTGTGTTCTCACTCATTGCCTATCTTGCTATGGCTTTATTTTTGGTGCATATTATTATCTCTACACATCTATCTAGATAAGACAGACTGCATAAATAGTTTGGAGGAGAAAACAACAGGACCAATGGTTCTGAGGGGACAAGGGAGAGGGGGAGGAGGGGGCAAGGAGGTGGTGCTGACAAACCCAGGGACAGGGGAGCAATAATTGATCCAAAATCAGTAGCAAGGAGGGTGTGAGTGGCCTGGTAGGGATTCAGCAAGAGCAAGGTAACCGTGAGAAATTACTGAAACCCAAATGAAGGCTGAGCATGATAGTGGGACAAGAAGAAAGTAAAAGGAAATAGAGGAAAGAACTAGGTGACAAAGGGTATTTACACAGGTCTACAGACTGGAATGTACATATGTAAATATATCTATATGAGTGTAGGGAAAAAGATATATGTGCATATATTTATAGGTTTAGTACTAAGGCAGCAGATGGACATCGGGCCTCCACTCAAGCACTTACTCAATGCAAGAACATGCTATTCTATTAAATGGGCATTCTAGGATGCACATCTTCCCAACATAATTGCTGAAGAAAAATGTGTGCATAAGCAAATGTACTGAAGAAAGCTGCCGGTGCCTGGCTATGAAAAGATATAGCGTCTGGGGTGTTAAAGGCTTGAAGATAAACAAGTGGCTGAGAAGCGTCAAGGCCCACATGGAAGAAGCACAGCAGCCTGTCAGACCACAAGGTGCAGAAGGGACCAGGTATCAGACATCAAAGAACTAAAAATCATATCAATGGGTGCCCACCTCCCTGATACGATCAATGAAGACAAACATGTGCATCAGAAAATGTGGTGAAGAAAGCTGATGGTGCCCAGCTATCAAAAGATATAGCGTCTGGTGTCTTAAAGGCTCGAAGAGAAAAAAGTGGCCATCTAGTTCAGAAGCAACAAAGCCCACATGGAAGAAACACACCAGCCTGTGTGACCATGAGCTGTTGAAGGGATCAGGTATCAAGCATCAAGGAACAAAAAATCATATCATTGAAAATGTGGGTGAGTGCAGAGTGGAGAATGAAAGTCCATTGGTAGCCAACCAGACACCCTTTACTGAAGGGTTGTGGGGAGGAGATGAGCCAGTCAGGGTGCAGGGTAGCAATGATGAAACATCTAATTTTCCTCTAGTTCTTAAATGCTTACTCCCCCCACCTATCATGATCCCAATTCTACCTTACAAATCTGGCTAGACCAGAGGATGTACAAAGGTACAGATAGCAACTGGAAACACAGGGAATCCAGGACAGATGACTCCTTCAGGACCAGTGGTGAGAGTGGCGATGCCTGGAGGGTGGAGAGAATGCGGGGTAGAAAGGGGGGACTGATTACAGGAATCTACGTATAGCCTCCTCCCTGGGGGATGGGCAGCAAAAAAGAAGGTGGGGGATAAATTGGACAGTATAACATGACAAAATAATAAGAATTTATGAATGATGAAGGGTTCATGAGGTAGGGGGAGTGGGATGGGAGGGGGAAAATGAGCAGCAGATATTAAGGGCTCAAGTAGAAAGCAAATGTTTTGAGATTGATGATGGCAACAAATGTACATGCTCTTGACACAATTGATGTATGTATGGATTGTGATAACAGTTGTATGAGCCCCTAATAAAATGATCTTTTTAAAAAAAGAATGTTTTCAGTCTTTCAGATTATCATGTGTGTGGAAAAAAATGGTCAGTTTCATCTGGTATCTGTCTCTTGTAAGCTCCTGCCCTTCCCTAATGCCCTGAGAGCAGGGAACTTAAATTTACACAATGAAGCCTGTCTAACTAGTTTAACAGATATAAAATCAAGCAAGTAGCCTGAGATTGCTTATGGTGTTTTTAAATCTCCATTATTAAAACAGAAGGGGGAGATAAATAGAAATTTTATGTATGACAAACTTCATTCATAGTCTTTTTAACCAGGAAAACATTTTCCTTACTAAAAGCTTCTAACAAAATTACGGAGGATAAACAAGTTTCCACTTGTACAGAAAAACAGGGACCTTGAAAAAAAAAAAACCTCGAAGGATGACAATCACTTTTGGAACCCGGGTCCGCCAATCACTTGTTGGAAGGGCTATTCACTTCTGTTTTTGCAGAAGAAAGAAGATGGACTCCCTTGAGGAGGCTGTAACTATTTCTAAAGAAATATGAAAGAGCGAATTGTTGATGAAACTACCCAATCTTACCAATGATTCTGCTTTCAGGTTGCTAACAGCCCAAAGGGAGGGACTATTTGTTTATATTTTCACAGGCAAAGGAAATAGGTGGATTTCTCTTCAGCCAGAAAGGCCCAGAAGGAAAAAGAGAGCTGATGGTGTGGCAAGAGAAAACAGACTACAGACCTCTGTCCTGTTGCTGAAGTTATCCACAACATCAAGAAGGCCTCACAGATTCCTGAGAATGACAATTGCTGCCTGCTAAAACATTTCTACCATTGCTGATGCTATTGAAGAGACACTCTAGGACGCTATCAGAAAGGAGCATTTTATGTAAAAGTGACTGAACTATTACAACAAACTGTTAATTTGCTAAGAGGTAACAATTATGGACTTTTAACATCGATACTTATGATAGACTGGGAAATTGCAAATTTTTGTGTAACCCCATTCGTATAATTTACCCTTACATAATTGGGCTTTGATTAGAAATAATTTTCAGGGCTTAACAGAAACTTTTATCTAAATGTGATTCAGCTAAAAACTAGGTATTTTCTATACATTCATGGATAGACTTAAAGCATCCCCTAGCTCCTGAGGTGATTAAACAATTGGTGGATAGTATAAAGGGGATGCATCCACATGCTTGTGTTCCAAGTACTTCACATAGCTTAAGTTCTAGTCTGACTGTTGTGTTCATTGTCGTAATTTTGGTACTCGCAGTCTTGTGCTGCTTCTATAGAAAGCTAAGAGATATGAAAAGAAACCATGCTGCCTCTGTGACTCAATTAAATTTTAAACATAATACAGAAGATGTGGGAAACAAACACTGAGGGAAATATGAAAAGGACTATATTCCCTAACATATTAGAGGGAACCTGGAAAGCTGGTATTCCACGGTAGGAAAGCCTCCACTTTGATAAGTTAGAGGTAAGGTCCAGGTACATCATCCTGCTTTAAAAATCATTCTCACAGATTCTCCCCTTAACAGCTGCCTTAAAATGAGCACATGGTTGATTAAATCTCCCTATAAAATAGACATTGTACTTCTATCCTCTCTTCTCGCTGGACACCCAGTCCCCTTTATATGTTTCTCCAATGCAGGTATTAGGTTTCCTCACCTGTGAGCTCAGGGACCCTCAATGTAGATGCTGCCCACCTTGTGATGTACGTAACTAATAAATATGCATGTCTTAAGTTTACTTATAAATATCCCTACAAAATAAAGGAGCTTTTTCTGGTTTGCAGGGGGGAGTACCCCCTCATACATCACTTCCATTTAATGGAGTGCAGCCGTGCACATCCAACTTTATGACTGTGGATCAGGCAACATGTAGTTCATGATAGATAGCTCAGGGCGTATGGTGACTTGGTGCCCCATGGTGAGGTATTCAGTCTCTACTAAGGACAAGTAGCAGGTAAAATGTTGTTTCTCAAAATAGGAGTAAGCATTTGCAGAGGATAGCGGAGCTTTATTCCCAAATCCTCACTCTCCACTGAGATTCACCAATAGGGGCCTGCCATGAACCCAAAGGCACCTTTTTATCTGGAATTGACATTTCAAATAAAATTGAGTCCGCTGGATCATAAGGCCCAAGTGGCAGAGTGGCTTTAACAGCATCCTAAACCTGTTGCAGAGGCTTTTCTTGTTCCAGGCCTCATTAAAAGCAAAGAACTCTCCAGTCATTTAATAAATTAGCTGGAGTACCCCACCCAAATGTGGGATAGGTTTCCTCTAAAAGGCAAAGACATACACCAGGTATTGTGCTTACTCTTTTAGTTTTAGGAGGGGCTGGATACAGTAACTCATCTTTCACTTTGGTAGGAATATCTTGAAATGCCCTTATGCCACTGGATCCCTAGAAACTTCAATGAAGTGGAAGGCACCTAAATTTTAGTCAGGTTAAATTTCCATCTTCCAGACTGCAATTGTTTTACCAATAAATCTAGCCATTGATATTAGTTTCTTACTAGGTCTCATTAGCATAATGTCATTAGAGTAATGGACCAATGTGACATTTTGTGGCAGAGAAAAGCAATCAAGGTCCCTATGGACTAAATTCTGACATAGTGCAGGAGAATTGATATAATTCTGAGGGAGGGTTGTAAAAGTGTATCGTTGTCCTTACCAGCTGAAGGCAAACTGCTTCTGGTGGTCCTTTGAATACCAAATTGAGGTAAAGGCTGTGGCCAGATGAATGATTACTTATCAGGAACCAGGAGAAATATTAGTTTAAAAGCAATGATATCACATCTGGAAGAGCAGGAGCACTTGCAGTCACCAATTGGTTAAGTTTAATAATCCACTGCCATTCTCCAAAATCCACCTGATTATTGCACAGGTCAACTAGGTGTGTTAAGTGGGGATGTGGTGGGAACCACCACTCCTGTATCTTTCAAATCTTTGATTATGGCACTAATCCCTACAATCCCTCTAGGAATGTGGTGATTACTTTAGATTAACCTTTCCTTGACAGGTATTTCTGATGGTTTCCACATAGCATTTGCTATCACAATTGTGTTGTGTGTTTTGCTATCACAATCACATTTTAGGGATTTAATATGGGCATCCTGCCAGTTATTGGGTATGTCTATTCCAATTATGAATTCTACAACTGGAGAAATTATTACAGGATGAGTTTGGGGACACAGGAGGCCCACTGCCAGTCAAACCTGAACTAAAACTTCTTTAGTAATTTGACATCTATATGCCCCACTCTGACTGGTGAGTCTTCAAAACATATTGGGTCCCTTGGAATTAATGTCAATTCAGAGGCAGTGTACCATATTCCCTAAAAATCAGAATATTTTATTTTCTCCAAGGTGAGTCACTCTAAACAAATACAGATACCTTTGGGGAAAGTTGGGAAAAAAGAGTAACAGTATAAACTTTGACAATGTAATGGGGTCCTTCTTCAAAGGAACACAGCCTTCCATTTATTTAAGGGGGAGTGAGTCCATAAACCATCTTTATTCTAAAAACTGATTAACTGGTCTTGACTCTATTTTGGCAATTCAAGTTAGAGTGCTGTTTACCTGATCAAGAATTCTTCCCCTTACATAGATCAAGTAAATATTTAGCAGGTTCTCCATCGATTTCACTTGTAGGGGAACCCTTCCTAAGTAGTCAATACAAATCCATAAAAGTCAGGGTAGTCTGATTATCACTTAGATTTTGCTGACCAATATGTTAATCACACTTGCCTTTTTTTCTGTCAATTAAGTGTTGCCATGTGTCCCTACCACCACAGGCTTAAACCAGCCCTTGGTATATAGGTGTATTCATTTAATTATGGTACTTTCCACTATCAAGTCTGGCATGCATAAAATATCAATGGCAAGAGCCTTCAGAGATGTTGGGTCTCCAATGACAAATTCATTTTTTATTGTTTTGGTAAAAAAATGTGTATCTTCAGGCACTCTATTAGTGAGTTTCTGTGTTTATCCAGATAAATCCACTCTAACATGTCAATTTCCCCAAGCCTTAGGATACCTTCTTCTATAGTATACCAAGTTAGGTCTGGAATTTCAAGTTGACTTACCATAGGCTATCTATCACAACCCAAGCTTCAGTTAACCAGTCAAATTGGACTCTCTCTTAACCTTTTTAGACAAAACGTTGAATGAAAAATGTGCTTAGTGGTCCCACATCAACAAACTCAAGCTGATCCAAACTTATGGTCCTAGCACAAGTATTTCAAAACCTTAATAACTGTTCTCACACATATTCTCCAAATTTCCATCTGTACATATTTGAAAACTATAGTTCTTACAAGTACACTATACATCTTCTTGGGTGAACAACTGTACATCATCACCTTTAGGGACTCACTGAAAATTCTAGTAACAAGTGTAGAAGCAATAATGAGTATTGAGGATTTTTCATAGGGGCCTTCGGCATTATCTTGTAAGGTATCTGGCTCAGGAAATGCTCCAAAAGAGCCCCACAGGCATCTCAGGATGTACAGTTGGGCTAATCCTCTCAAGGTTGTGTGTTTTTTTGGATAGTGAGTGCAACCGGTAGTGTGATGGGACACAGGCAGGTGGAAGCCGAGGTGATGCCAGCCGAGGACTGGCAGCAACATATGCAGAGCCAACACCAGCAGGAAAAGAGCGAGAACCATGCTTCACAGTGTTCACTGTTACCTATAGCAAGTATGCCAGATCAGACATCATCACGCTTGAGTCTGGACCAGACCTCATGGGAACCTTGGAAGAGAGGCCCTTTTACTAAGATGTACGACCAAGCCAAGTTGACATGATCACAGTGCTAAGTGACATTCTTGCTGTTCAATTTTGAAAAGGTCTTTTGCAGCCAATTTGTTCAATGCGCTATGTCCTTTGATTTTTTTTGACTGATGCTCCCATGATCATTGACTGAGGATCCACATAAGATAAAATCCTTGACAATATCACCTTTTTCATCAGTTCTCATTATAATGTATATTGGTCAAGTTGTGAGAATTTTCCTTACATTAGATTGTAATCTATATCGAGGTCTCTCACCTTCATCAGCAAGTGCCTCAAGTCCTCTTTGCTTTCAACAAACAAGACTCATTTGCATACTGAAGTCTGTTAAATGAGTCTTTCTCTAGTCCTGATGCCATAGCCTTCTTCATATACTCCATTTTCTCGTATTAGTTCCCCGGGATCTTGATTTTAATTCATAAAGCAATCCTTTGTTCTGTTTAAATGACTGCTGCTTGGTGTATGTGCAAGTTACACATCAGTATAACTGTTATAGTTATACATTTTTCTCAATGTTATCTATAGTTTGTCACGATCCACACAGGCAAATATTTTTTTTCTTTCCAAAACCATTTTCTTGGGAGTTGTGGTAGTTATATAATCAATCGTTTGTCAATTTGAGGATTAAGAGTGAAGGGGTGGA
Organism: Tenrec ecaudatus; assembly: GCF_050624435.1. Lineage (NCBI taxonomy): Eukaryota > Metazoa > Chordata > Mammalia > Afrosoricida > Tenrecidae > Tenrec > Tenrec ecaudatus. Next base: position 89,440,847 of record NC_134548.1, read on the forward strand.
GTCTAGCCTGTCAATCAGATCATAGCTAATAAGGTCTCTGAGTGGGCATAGTCTTCTCTTGAGAATTCTGGGAAATCCTGTATTTCTTCCTTGGAGTCTGGAGACTCTTCTCTCTCTGCTCACTCCATGAGAGATGCTCTACTGACAAGACACATGAACTATGCCCTGGGAGCTGGAGAAGCCACATGGACCTACCCTGATGCAACCAGACCTCTGGAGCTGCAGAAACCACATAGAGACCTTTGCCAGTGCTGAGATGCTTAAAATGTCACTGGATCCACAAGACTTCCAACCCATTGGTCTGTGATCCTCCTGCGTTCGGCATCAGTGCATGTATTTCATGAGTCTGAAGAGGACATTATAGATTGGTACTGGACATATGGACTAATATGGACTTGATCTGGAATGGGCTGGGATGTCTTCTCAATATTTAATTGCTCTTGTATATAATGCTCTTTCCTATACACATATGAATGTCTCTGGATTAGTTTCTCTAGTTATCCTAGACTAACATAGGAATTAATACAGATATCAAGTCATTCCATAGTTCAATCACATTGCTAAAATAATCAGTCTCAAAACATTATTTTCCTTATTGTACTCCTTGGCATCAGCGCCCTTTTACCACCCCACTTCCCAATATACCCCCCAGAAACCCTTATTCTACTTTCTGTTCTTACAGGTTCCTCAATCCTGGGTTTAATATAGTGAAAAACAGAAAAACATATAACAAAAATTCAATAATGACACATCTGAGATAAACCCAACAGAACAAACAAAAACTAATAAAATACAGACAATGCTGAAAACCAGATAAGGCCTAACATGCATCAGAGGGGGCTCAATTGACAAGATTTTAGCTCTTCAAGTAAGGTTTCTCATTTTTACCTTGTGTAGTCATCTCACCAATACACTCTATTTGGTAAATCCTAGCTCCAATTTAAGAACAATGAGCTCTTACATCATAGCACTGCTTGATACTTGCCTTTAAACAGGGAACTATAGCAAAGTGTGGTGAAAAAATTATATTTTGCCTGGCTATCAGACAGAATAGCATCTTGGGTCTTAAAAAGCTTGTTTCTAAACAAGCAGTCATCTAAAAGAGTTACCAACTAAATCCTCGTGGAGGAAGCATACCATCATCAGTCACCAAAGGACTGTAAATTATATAATCTGAAGCCAAAGGAGGGAATAGTATCAGAGTCTAAATTGTGAGAGTCTGGTTTTGCATAAGGCTATGGGTGACAGTGGAAGCCCAAGATACATTTGTGGGATCTCCATAGAAATAAGCCTCCATTGAACTCCCTCAATCAAAAATCAAGCGATAGGACGGCAGTGGTTACTAAAGAGTGAAATGTCTTTTGAAAGTCAATAAAACACAAGTAAACATCTTTACAGGATAATTTTCTTTCATTAAGATATATCTGACATGAGTAACAATATCCCTAATTCCATTTCCTCATTTGAATCTGGCTTGGATGTCTGGTAGCTCCCTGTTGAAGTACTGCCGTAATGCATATTGGATTGTTTTTAGCAAATTTTACTTCTATGAGATATTAGTGATGTCTGATAATTGCCGCATTCTGCTGGGTCACCTTTCTTAGGAATGGGCATATTATAGACCCCTTCCAGTTGATTGGACAGGTGGCTGTCTTCTAAATTTCTTGGCATAGATGAATGAGTGCTTCTAGTGCATCAATAGCTTACTGAAAATTTTCAATTTTTGCAAATTCCTGGACCTTTGTTTTTTGGTAATTTCTTCAGTATAGTTTGGATTTCTTCCTTCAGTACTGCTGGTTCTTGACCACATGCTACTTTTGTCTTTTCTTCTTTCCTTTTAAATGATCTTTGGTTTTCTTCATATATGATGTTCTGATGTCATTCCAGTCCTTGTCAGGTTCATTAGTTTTCAATCCATGAACTCTGTTCCCATGCTACCATCATCATTTTCAAAGCATCTTCTTTCTACTTGAGCCCTTAATTACATTTTACCAGCTTTTTAATTGATATATTTTAAGTAATTGGGATGTATGTGGTTACTATATATTTTGGTTTATCTATTTTATCAAAAATGATACCGCATGCACACATTTTAAGATGCGAAATGTTTTCTTTTTGTTAAAGAAAAATGCTGGAAAATAAATACATATGCACACCTAGAAAAAAATCTGTTATCAAGTTCAGATGGGATACACTCAAGGTTGCATTTTGGCTCTTATGGATTTGTTTCCATTTTCTTAGTTTCAACCTTTAACCTACATGTGAGCAATTGATGATCTATCCCCCAGTTGTCTCCTGACTGTCTTAGATTAATGTTATTGAGCTTCTCCATCTACTCTTTCCATAGAGTCCATTTAATTCCTGTATGTTCCATCTGGCAATGTAAACTTATATAGTTATTCTTTACATTGCTGAAATTAGGAAGTTGTAAAAATAAATTATTGACCTTACAAAATTCTCTCATGTGATCTCCAGCTTTGTTTCTAGCAACAAGGGCATATTTTATTATTTTAAAAATAATTTTATTGGCGGCTCACACAACTCTTATTACAATCCATGCATACATCCATTGTGTCAAACACACTTGTACATATGTTGCCATCATCGATTTCAAAGCATTTTCTTTCTATTTGAGCCTCATTCCCCCCCTCCCTCCCACATGAACCCTTGATAATTTATAAATTATTATTTTTTTCATGTCTTATGCTGTCCAATGTCTCCCTTACCCCCTTGTCTGTTGTCTATCCCCTGGAAAGAGGTTATAGATAGGTAACTGTGATTGGTTCCTCCTTTCTTCCCCCACCTTCTCCTTCCCCTCCTGGTATGACTACTCTCAATATTGGTCCCAAGGAGTTTATCTGTTCTGGATCCCCTGCGTTTCCAACTCTTATCTGTACCCATGAACATGTTCTGGTCTAGTCAGATTTGTAAGGTAGAATTAGGGTTATAATAGTGTGGATGAGGTAGATGAGGTAGCATTAAAGAACCAAAGAAAATCTGTATGTGTCATCGGTGCTATACTATACCCTCACTGGCTCGTTTTCTCCCCACGACACTTCTGTAAGGAAACGTCCAATTTAACAAGGCCATTATTTTAAAACAACAGTTCCTTCCTCTATGTTTACAACTTTTGCATGCAATCTCTAGTAATTATTAACACATTTTGATTGCATATGTGATCAATTTTGGATGGGAGAAGTTGGTTGAATAACACAATTTCTTCATCATTAGCTGTAGTGGTTGGTACACAAATTTAAAGAATGATTGTATTAACTGGACTTCTTTGTAGGCTTATAGATATTACACCACAGACAGCTGTGTACTTCTAAATAGACGTTGAGATGTTCTGTTTGATAATGAAGCACATTGACAGTAAAACACATGAATGCCTGATTCGATGTAGACAATATCAATCCCTTTTAGTTCACTAATACATAGAATATCAATCTTTATACATTTCAATTTTGATGACTTCCAATTTTCCTAGGCTTGTACTTGGTACATTGCCCTCCTCTATTAGTAATGGGTATTTTCAGCTATTTATTCTCATTTTGAGTTGTTCTTTTTTTTGAAATGCACCAATTCTTCTTTGATCTTTCCTTCTTTAAATTGTTCTATTAGGGGTTCATACAACTCTTATCACAATCCACACATACATCAATTGTGTAAAGCACATCTGTACATGCATTGCCCGCATTATTCTCAAAACATTTGCACTCCACTTAAGCATCAGGTCATTTTTTTCCCTCCCTCCCTGCTTCCTCCTCCCTCATGAGCCCTTGATAATTTATAAATTATTTTATATCTTGCTCTGTCAGACATCTCTTCACCCACTTTTCTGTTGTCTGACCCCCAGAGAGGAGGTCACATTTAGATCCTTGTAATCGGTTCCCTCTTTCCAACCCACTCACACCCCTGGTCCTGACGGTATCATCCGCCCTGGAGTCCCTGTGTTTCCAGTTCCTATCTGTACCAGTGTACATCCTCTGGTCTAGCCAGACTTGCAAAGTAGAATTCAGATCATGACAGTTGGGGGGTGGGGAGGGGAGTAAGCACTCAGGAACTAGAGGAAAGTTGTATTTTTCATCAGTGTTACATTGTACCTTTACTGGCTCCTCTCTTCCCCTAGACCCCTCTGCAAGGGGATCTCCAGTGGCCGACAAATGGGCTTTGGGTCTCCACTCTGCACTCCCCACTTCCTTCACTATGGTAAGATTTTTTCGTTCTGTTGATGCCTTATACCTGATCCCTTCGATACCTCGTAGTCGCACAGGCTGGTGTGCTTCTTCCATGTGAGCTTTGTTGCTTCTGAGCTAGATGGCCGCTTGTTTACCTTCATGCCTTTAAGACCCCAGACACTATACCTTTTGATAGTTGGGCATCATCAGCTTTCTTCGCCACATTTGCTTATGCACCCATTTGTCCTCAGCGAGCGCATCATGGAGGTGTGCACACAATGATATGACTTTTTGTTTTTGATGCCTGATAACTGATCCCTTCGGAACCACGTGATCACACAGGCAGGTGTGTTCTTCCATTTGGGCTTTATTGCTTCTGAGCTAGATGTCCGCTTGTTTATCTGCAAGCCTTTAAGACCCCAGACACTGTATCTTTTCATAGCCATTCACCATCAGCTTTCTTCACCACATTTGCTTATTCACCCGCTTTGTCTTCAGCGGTTGTGTTGGGAAGGTGAGCATCATAGAATACCAATTTAATAGAAGAAAGCATTCTTGCATTGAGGGAGTACTTGAGTGGAGGCCCAATGTCCTTCTGCTACGTTAATACTAAACCTATAAATATATGCACATAGATCTATTTCCCCATTCTCATATGTAAATATATTTGCATATGTACATGTCTTTATCTAGACCTCTATAAATGCCCTTTGCCTCCAAGCTCTACCCTCTATTTCCCTTGACTTTCCTCTTGTCCCACTATCATGCTCAGTCTTCATTTGGGTTTCAGCAATAATTCCTCTTGGTTACATTACCCTTGATCGAGTTGTTCTTTATCAGCAAATGAAGGTCTCGAAAGCTTTTCTGCATCCATGTCGTTAGGATCAATTTTACTTTGAGCCAGCAGTTCTTCTCTGTTTACTTTTTGAATGCCTTCCAATCTACAGGGCCGATTCTGTCGATAAGGTTTTCACTGGCTAATGCCTCAGAATAGGATTACCTGTTCCTTCTCCTCAGTCTGTTCTCAGTCTGGAAGCTCCACTGAACTATGCCCCCACCATTTTTATCCTATTGGTATTTGAAATACTCGTGGAATGACTTCAGTTAATTACAGCAACAGCAAGCCATCATATGGCAAAAGATGACATGTGGCATCATGGCAAATCCAGACATGTGGTGGTGATTCACCAAAGGGGTTTGCAACAGACTCCAAACTCCATCTTCCACTGACACTTCAAGTACCATTGGATCAATTGGATAATGTGGCCCAAGTGGCGCAACTACTTGCACAGCATCCTGATCCTGTTTCAGAACCTTATGTTACTCTGGGACTCACTTTAAACTAGCAGAGCTTTCTGAGTTACTTGATAAATAGCCCAGAGGAGCTTACCTAAATGAAGGATATGTTGCCTCAAAAATCAGAAGAGGCCTACTAAAAGTTGGGTCTCCTTTTTAATTGTGGAAAGGATCCTATGCAGTAACTTATTCTTCATCTTAATATGAGTATCCTGACATGTCCCACACCATGACACCTCTACATATTTCACTGTGGTGCAAGGGACGTTAATTTTTGTCAGGCTAAGTTTACATAATCTACTGCCATTCTCCAAGATCTAACCAGTTTTTACAAGCCACATAGGTAAGTTAAATCAGGATGTGGCAGGAATCACTAGCCCATGTATCCTTTAAGTCCTTGATGGTGACACTAATTTCTGCCATCCTTCCAAGAATATAGTACAGCTTTTGGTGTACTATTTTCCAAGTTACAGATAGTTCTAATAGTAACCATTCACCTTGTCCTACCATAACAGTCCTTATTCTACATGGCGGGTATCCAACTGTGAAGAAAGGGGATTCCAGTTGTAGAGTATGTCTATTTCAATTTTGCATTCTGAAACTGGGGAATTATTACAAGATGGGCTTGGGGACCCACTGGACCCACTCTGAGGCAGAAGTTAAGACTCCATTAATAACTTAACCTCCAAATCCTCCCTTCCTCATTCTGACTGGTGGGCCACAGTGAAATTTTTAATTTTCTAGAATTAGTGTCAATTCAGCAATGGTGCCCAATAGACCGGAAAAAAAAAGATTAGCAGTACACATATTTGATGGTACAATGGGATTCTTTCTCAAGGGTACATAAGCTACCCTTGATTCAAAATCTTGAGGATCTGTAAGCGTTGTACCTTGATGACTCATACTATACTACTTTTCATATGACCTATAACTCTACTGTTTTTACAGATCAAGTAAATACAAAGAGTTTTTGCTTTGCCTAAGTAGTCAGTGCCATAAATCCACACGTTAGATTATTTAGATTACCACTTTGGCTATGCTATCCATTATGGTAAGCAAACCCACATTATCAACTAGCTCTTATCACCAAGGGGTCCGATCATAACCATTGTAGTTGTATCTTAATTCAATTAGGGCAGTACTATCAATTATGAATTACATTAGATAGCAATTACAGTTGTCTTCAAGGAAGTTGTGGCCTCTTCACAAATGTGTTCCTCACTACTGTGATAAAAGGTGTGATCTCTGGACACTCCTTGTATGGGTATATGGGTCTAATCCATTCAAATAGGCCAATTTCCCTGTTTTTTGATACCTTCTTCTACAGTACACTAAAGCAGGTCTGGCCCTTCAACTTGATTTAATGTAGATCACCACATAATTTGTTTCCACTAATTAGCTAAATAAAATATTAGATTCTCTCTTGGGCAGAAACATTGAAGGATTAATCTGAGTTCAGTAGGTCCATACTAATAAACTCAGATGATCAAACTTTGTTTCCTTTAATCTTGTGCCACATCCACAACGGACATTCCTAAACAAATTCTCCAGATTTATGCTGTACATATTAGAAAAATCAAGCAGTAATTTGGGAGTGCAGTGTACCTCTTCTGGAAGACAACTCATACTTCACCTATGGGGGCTCAAAGGAATGTAGGTATAAAAGCAATAATGATTGGCGGGGGTATTTTCTGGAAACATTTATCTTATTAGTCAGTGGTTCCCAACTGTCCTAATGTTGTGACCCTTTAATCCAGTTCCTCATGTGGTTGTGTCCCCCAACCATAATATTATTTTCGTTGCTACTTCGTAACTGTAACTTTGCTATATCTGATAGGCAGGGTGTATTTTCATTGTTACAAATGGACCATAATTAAAGCATAGTGATTAATCACAAAACAATATGTAATTATATATTGTGAAATCTTTATGTGTTTTCCGATGATCTTAGGCAACCCCTGAGAAAGGGCTGTTTGATCCTCCCAAAGGGATCGTGACCCACAGGTTGAGAACTGCTGTTGTAAAAGTCATTTATCTTGTAAGTCATCTGTGTCAGACACCATCTCAGGCACCCTTGGGGATTAATCTCATCACAACAAAACTAGCAAGAGTGCTAGTTTTGTTGTCATAGTGATTCAATGGATTTTAAAGGCTCAATATCCTCAGCTTCCTGATTGTCTGCTCACATGTTCCCATCTCAAGTTTCAGAATCCCATTTTTTCCCCAGGCAATGCCTTCATTTTAAGTTCATGTATCACTCAAGATTTAGAATTCAATTGGTATTGTAATTCAGCCACTCTTAAAATAAGAATCGGGGTTTGTTTTTCAGCAATATCAGCTCTGTTATTACAAACCACAGGTTCTTTCATGGATGTGATGCTTGAGCTGTGATTCTGCGGCCCTGAGCGCATCTATTTACCTTTTTATCTGGTACACATAGGATCAAACAACTAGCTTCCTTATACTAATCAACCTGGAAAAAAATGCAGAAAAGTATCAAATACATCATCTCCCAGAGCCTCTCTTCTCACCAATATTTGATATTATGCATATTAATATTGGTACCTCATGCCATGGATCTATACTGTCCTTTTTACTAATGAATGTAGAGCTATCGGTGGCAGTAAAACGAGATTTGAAAATCAATTTACAAACTGAAGATGAGAAAAAGGCCAGACACTTTCTCCAAACATGACTATTTACCTGCTCATTCTTTGAGGTTAACTTTTTCCATGAATTTTAACATGGATTTTATAGAATTTTAATGGGAAATCATACTCTATTTACCATGCATCCCTGATTTTGTCCATTAATACCTTTTCTTCCCCCCAAACTCAAAGAACACTTTTTACAAATTCACAATTTGAGTGCTTTGAAGATGACAAAAGCTACTATACAGAATGGTGAAAAACAAACAAACAAAACCAGAATTCTTCAGGGAAGGGTTAGAAAAATAGAATCACTACCTTCAGAAGTGAATTGAACTAGATGGATGGCATGTTGAGAAACAATAGCTTCACCTTTTATTGTTTTGTTTTAAAAAATTGTATTTTTATTTAATATTTAATCATTTTATTGGGGGCTCATAGAGCTCTTATCCAAATCCATCCATCCATCCATCCATCCATCCATCCATCCATCCATCCATCCATCCATCCATCCATCCATTGTGTCAAGCACATTGTGAATAAGGGGGAGTGTGGAGTGGAGACCCAAAGCCTGTCTGTAGACAACTGGACATCCCCTTACAGAAGGGTCACAAGGAAGGGATGCGCCAGTCCCTTCCTCTAGTTCTTGAATGCTTCCTCCTCCCCACTATCATGACCCCAATTCTACCTTACAAATCCGGCTAGATGAGAGCATGTACACTGGTATCAATAAAAGCTGGAAACACAGAGAGGGAATCCAGGACAGATAGCCCCCCCAGGATCAATAATGAGAGTAGCAATACCAGGAGGGAAAGGGGAAGGTGGGGGGAGAAAGTGGAAACCGATTACAATGATCTACATATAACCCCCTCCCAGGAGGACAGGCGACAGAAAAGTGGGTAAAGCAAGACATCAGTCAGTGTAATACATGAAAAATTAATAATATTTTATAAATTATCAAGGGTTCATGAAGGAGGGAGGAAAAAATGAGGAGCTGATACGAAGAGCTTGAGTAGAAGGAAAATGTTTTAAAAATGATGACGACAAGGTTATATTTTTATAGTATTACCTCTTCTTATCCTCATGCAATCCCATCTTCATTCAATACCAACAGTATTCTTTACAGAAATGGAAAAAGTAATGACAACTTTATAAGAAAAGAGTACTTGAATAGCCAAAGCATTATTGTAGAAGAACACAGGTGGAACCTTGACTACTTTGAATAGGACCACAATACAGGGTCCTAGATAGAATGCAAGAAAAATGTGGAACCATATAATGAAAATGAGCTTGCTAGTCTGACAGAGACTAGTATAACCCCCAAAATAATGGCCTTTGGTCACTCTTCAGACCTGGAATGGAACTTGTTCCTCTGGTTCAACTTTCAGCCCCCAAATAGGCAGGCCTATAGATTGCATAATAACACCAGTGAGGAATGCACTCCTTAGAACTATCAGTTATATGATATAACAAAGGCATCATTTGCCCTGGATAAATTTCAGAATGTAAGAATTGATGGGGAAGAAGGACAAACAAAAATGTTAAACACAGGAAGGAAGTGGGACATTGTTACATTGGGAGTACTGTAAACAATGTCAATGAACTGACCCTTCAAATCAAAATGAAAAATATGAAACAAAAACAAAGTGCAGTCAAGAAATACCAAAACAGGATGTCTTACCCATCCTGCTTTCCAGATATACTATATAATCACTATGGTCAGAAGTCTGATATTACTTCAATCACAGGCATGTAGACCAGTAAAACAGAATTGAGAAACAAGAAATAAATACATCAATTTATAGACAAGTTATTTTTGAAAGATCAAACTTCGATGAATGGGGAAGAAACAGTACCATTAAAAGTTGGTATTGGTAACACTGGAAATCCAATTTGCAGAATAATGAAGACCCCATACCTCAAACAACCCCCCCCCACACAAAAAAGGATCAAAGATCAGTATGTTAAAACTATAAGATTCACGGCAGCGGAAGGGGGGGACATAGAGAAAATCATTGGGTCCATTTTTTTTTATAAAGATAGGCAAACAAACATCACTACAAATTTGGGAAAAACAAAAGACAAATTATATAATATTTTGTCATATTATATAATTGTATTTATATACTATTTATAATATAATTATATTACATAATACTATATAAATTCTATAATATAATATCATTTTATAATAGTATATAATTTTATGCAAATATTAAAAAATTTACATCAAAAGACCATCAAATAAGTAAAAGGCAACCTATAAAATAGTGAAAAAGAGTATTTGAATGTTACATATCCAGTAAGAGTCTAATCTCTAAAATATAAATAAAACTTCAAAAAATAAGTCAGCAACTAATTAGACAAGCAACCTAATTAGAACAAAGGACATGAATAGATACTTAATTTCAAACAGCCAGCAAATCCATGGACAGAAGCTCAAGAACATAAGTTATTAGAAAGATACATGTGAAAACTACATTGTGACACCATGTCACCCCAGCTAAAATGGCAATGATTTGTTGTTCTTGTTGTTAGGTACCATCAATTTTGTTGTGACTCATAGCAACCTCATGTACAAGACAATGAACAACTCCTGGTCTCGCAACATCTTCACAATTTTTCTTATGTGTGAGCCCATTGTTGCAGCGACTGTGTCAATACATCTCATTCACGGTATTTCTCTTTTTCACTGACCCTTTATTCTAGAATAGGATTAGGTTTAGGGTTCAAAGTATGTGAGGTAAAATCTCAATATCCTTGCTTATAAGGAACATTCTGGCTCTTTTTTTTTTCAAGTAAAAAACTTTTTCTAAGACCTATTTCTTTGTTCTTCTGGCAGTCCGTGGTACTTTCAATTTTCTTACCTAGCATAATAATTTTTTGCTCAAAACCATTTTATTGTGAATTAATACAGATATATCATTTCATAGTTCAGTTACACCAAGCAGTATTGTACAATTACTACCATAATCATTTTCAAAACTGTCTTTCATTCCTGAAATCCTGGATATCAGCTCTCTTTTACCACCCCCACCCTCCTAAAAACTCTCTTATTCTACATGTTGTCTTTATAAGTTAATCATTTGTTGGTTTCATATACTGAAAATGAGAAAAACATGTAACAAAAATTCAAGATGGTGACTCCCAATGACACAGAGATGTCAGATGAGATAAACCTCAATAAGAAAATGTTGAAAACCAGATCAGGCCTAACGTACATCAGAGTGGGGAACAACTTACAAGGTTTTAACCCTTCAAGTCAGGTTTGTCCTTTTGATTTTCTATAATCCTGTCTCCAATGAAATTTGTTCAGTAAGCACTTTACTCCCATCGGTCTATTATGGATAGAGGGAAATCACTGGAGGCTTATTTCCTATGTCGATCCTACAAATGTATCTTGGGCTCCCACTGTCATCCACAGCCATCTGTAAACCAGATTCTCATAATTTAGGCTCTGAGACTATTCCCTCCTTTGACTTCAGATTACATGATTTATAATCCTTTGGTGACTGATAATGTGTGCTTCTTCCATGTGGACTTAGTTGACATCTCACTTAGATGGCTGTTTGTTAGGAGACAAGCCTTTAAGACACTGACACTATTTTATCTTATAGGTGGAAACCATCTAATTTCTTCATCAGAGTTTGCTATAGCATCTATATCTTCATGTAACAACTAATTGTTCTTTATGTTGGCTCTAGGAGTTAGTGCAAGCCCCAAACCCCTTCCTGGAACTATGTTTATCTATCGATCAATCGATCGATTGATCGATAGAAATAGAAATCTGCCTTTAACCCAGCACCACAATTTAAATGCATTGATTCTTCTTCAGTCTTCCTGTTTAATGTCCAAGTTTCATGCACATATGATGCAACTGAAAATACCATGTCCTCAAATGAATATTCTTGCTTTGAAACACTTTAAATATATTTTGTGTAGATTTATCAAATGCAATGTGCCATTTGATCTCGTTATGGCTGCTTCCATAATCAATGATTATGAATCGAAGTCAGATGAAATCCTTCTCAACATCAATCTTTATTTCTTGTTATATTAACTACTGATCCAATTGTGACAATTTTTGTTTTCTTTACATTAAAATGTAATCCATATTGAAGGCTATAATCCTTGATTTTCATCAGTAAGTGCTTCAAGTTCTCCCTACTTTTTGCGAGCAAGGTTGCGGTATCTGCACATAGCAGGTTGTTAATAAGCCTTCCTCCAATCCTGTTGTCTGTTCTTCATATAACCCAGCTTTTAAAAAAATTTTCTTATACAGTCTGTTCTTAATTTATAAGCTCTAGTAAAATCTGTTCATTTTGGGCGACCCTGTTGGCACTTGAAATACCAGTGACAGCTTTGAACAGCACAGCAACCCACAAGCCACCACAGTATGACAAATGACACACAAGTGGTAGAAAATGCATTGATGAAAAACAGACAACAAATGTTGGTAAGGATTATGGAAACTGAAGTCCTTATCCATTACTGATTGGAGTATAAAAATTGTACACTACAATGGGAAATAGTATAGTGTGTCCTTAAAAATACAAGAAAACCCCTTTAATCCAGCAATATCATTCTTAGTTATATAATGTGAAACCTAAAAGAAATGACATGAACAGGTATATGCACACCTGTGTTCACTATAGTATTATTCATAAATGTGAGAAAGAGAAATGTCTAAATATCCTCTAATGAATGAATGTATAAGTAAAATATGGAACATTTTGGGTGACTTTGCTGGCTTTTGAAATACCAGTGACATATATCCCAGCATCACAGCAACACAGAACCCAACACAGTAAGAAAAGGTGATAGACTAGTACAAAAAGGCACAGATAATAAATGTTGGTGAGTAAGAGAGTAGATCAAATGGAATACACAATAGAATAATATGCAACAATACATAATGGTGAGTCTGTGGAACATGTTATAAGAAAGACAGATCTGGAGAATATAATGCTAAGTATATAAATCACATAGGAACAAACATTACAAGATCAATATAATATAGGAAGAATATAGATATCTATATATCTGTACATATATATCACAAACATGCACATACTTACAGAAACCAATGTTCATTTGATTATTAGGGATGGGAGAGTTCATGCTCTAGATTTAGATACCTGTTATTTTGGTGATGGGAAAAGTAGCACAGCATGAGGTTGCAATGGGCACAGTTTGACCATCATAAACAATTCCACTGAGGAATGCAAAAGAGAAAAGGATGTTTGTGCTAACTAATATAACATATATAATTTGGCAACAAAAAAATTAAAAACAACCAGAAAATGCTTGTATGGTCGCATGCTCAGGTACATAGGCATATATGTATATAAGAAATACTGGTTAGTATATATGTTTAGACAGGTAGTAGTATCTGTATGCATGTGAATGTATAGATATGTGTGTGAATGCACAGATAATCAAAGAGAGCACAATTACAGATACTTTTCAAGCAAAACCAAATAATTTGTTAAAATGGTTTATTAGGTTTGAAGTATCTAGGACCTTAGACTCATAAGATAACTCACTCAATTGGTATAAAATAGTTCAAAAAGTTCAGAATCTAAATCCTACTGTAGTGAATTTGATGTTTTAAAAAGCTCATGAGCAGCCATCTGAGAAACAATTGTTGTTATATACTTGTTAAGAGCAAAATAAAAAGATGGAGGTCAAATTACAGAGAAGAATTAAATTACAGGGCTAACTGCGATGCTCATTTACCCTGGGACTAATGGAACTGGATGGTGCCTGGTTATCACTAACAACTATTTTGATCAGTGCAAAAGGATGCAGATGGAAGAGAAGATAAACTTAAAAAAGAATCCAAGATCTTTAAAAAATCCAGACTTACTGGACCAGCTGAAATTGCAGGACTCCCTAAAATAACAACCGTGACCAGAAGATACTGCCCCCAAGCTTACCTTTTAGCAAAATAACAGATAGCGTAAAGGATATTACCCATCAGTGCAGAGCTTCATTAAAAACCATCTATATGAGATTAAAAAGCCCTGATGGCACTGTTGGGTAACCATTGGATTGTTGACCACAAGGATGGCAGTTCAAACCCACTAACTACTCCTTGGGAGAAATATGAGATTATCTACTCCAGTAAAGATTTACAGTCTCAAAAGCCCTATGGTAAGGTTGCAAGGAGTTAGAAGAGACTCGATAGCAGTGGGTGGGATATGAGACAAGAGGTCAACAATTACTGTAAAGCAAATGTGAGAAGACAATGGGCCAGGGACTCTGGAATATTGGATATACAACAACCAAATAGAAATTATTGAGAATGTAGGCACATTGTGAAAAATATAACTAATGTACAGAACAAATGGTGTAGAAACTCTCAAATGAGTACCGATTTTGCTGTGTAAACTTTCACCCAAAACACAGAATTTCTTTAAGGATAGAACTAAACAAATAGATTCATAATTATTTTTGGAATGGGAAAATAGGCAATGCTAGAGAAGATATAAATAATAACATGAGAGTAAAGGCATATTTTAAAAATAATATGCCAATACATTCAACAAGAGACAAATTCTTTTGGGGGAAAAAACCCAATGCTCACTTCAGAAGAAACAGATAGCTTAAATAGTTATATCAATTGAAGAAATGAGTTAATAGTTCAAAACATTCCAATAAAGAAAATATAATTCCCAGATGTATTCACTGGCGAAATCTAATAAACATGCCAATTCTAAATAAGCTTCAGAAAACCGAATAGGAGGGAATAGCTACTGATTCAATTTTAAAAAGGCCAATACTACCCTATAAAAAGGCCAAAAACATTACACGAAAACAACACTGCAAAGCAATATTCCTCATGAATATAGATGTAGAAAATTATAAACAAAATTTAGCAAATAAAAGCAGGCAATATAGATACATGATTAATTGATATTTGTCCTAGGAATGTACAAATTGGTTTAACAATTTAAAATCATGTAATTAGGTGTAATAACAAACCAAAAAAGAAAAAAATGTTGTCAGATGCCATCAAGTTGGCTCTGACTCATAGTGACCCTAGGTACAATAGAAAGAAATACTGCATGGTCATGTTATCCTCACAGTTGTTAGACACCAGGAAATCCACTTTGATTTTGGAAATCATTCTGTTTACAAGTAAAAATGGACCATTGTGTATGTTAAAACACCTGCGGAGCATTTACCTAGTTGTAAATAACTTAGCATAATTTTATCCCAAAATAATTATCTCATTTCTGCTTTACTCCGGTTGACCATATATCACAGTTTTCATGGAGCACTCATGGTTTATGCTTTTCCTCTTAATTCCTCTAGTTTGGAGGATAAATTATATGGCACCCTACCTTTAATTGACTTAACATACAAAATGGTCCATTTTTACTTGTAAACACAATTATTTCCAACATCAAAGTGGATTCTCCTGATGTGTAACTCAAAAATGATAATATGCCAAAAGGGAACATATATCTTAAGTGCTTATAACACTTTATAATCCATGCTTCCTAGTTAAGACAGGAATAAAATGTTTATTAGGTTACATACTTTCTTTTAAGATTTTGAAGTCATTTTAATAGGATATAATTTCTGTTTTTCCCCATATATCCTCTAAGAATAAATTAAGACTATAAAAACTGACAACATAATCAAAAGTCAATTTCTGTGCTGAAGAACAAGTTATGACATAGAGAACCCAGACATAAATTTTAGTCGGCTTTACCTGCCTTTTCCTAGTTCATTTATATTTTTAAAAACTAGTTTATAATCCCTGATCACATATAAAAGGATAAGAGAAAATTGTCATATTTAAAGAGCCCTGTTGCCAAAGTGGGTTAGGCAAGGTCAGCAGTTTGAACTCCCTGGGAGAAAGAATGAGCTGTCTGTTCCTATAAAAATTTACACCTTTAGAAATACAAACAGGTGTAGTCCTACTCTGTCCTATAGGGTTACTACAAGTCAGAATCAACTCAATGACAGTGAGTTTGTTTTTGGCATCTTTGATCCACATGTAGATGTGAGCTGACTTAGGTAAAAACCCAAAACCAAACATATGACATCATCAGATATCCTGCAAATAGAGATTAGGAAATATAAAGAGGTTGACAATTTAGCTGAAATGCAACAAAACAAAGCATATTTATAATATATACCTTAGCTCCATCTGAAATATTGTCCCAGTTTCCACCACTCAAAGAGAATTTTCCATTACCTATACGCAGCAGTATCTCTTCAGGAGTATCATTTGGGCCATTAGCAAATGGAGTATAGCTATTAAAAATAAAAAATAAATAAAAGTGATGAATATAGGACTACAGTTGACCCCTGAACAACAAGGATGAACTGTTCATGCAGAGATTTAATGTAATTTTAGTGAAATTTGCAACCCTTAAGCTCACTGCAAGAGAGAAAAAAACACATTTAAGTAGGCACATGTGGTTCACACTCATGTTCCTTAAGAGTCGACTGTAAACTCAATTTGGATATTCTGCTACATGGAATGTTAGCAACCCTAGCTCCTGCATTTTTTCAAGGGTCAACTGCATGTACAAATATTTACTATAGCAAACCAAGACTATCATGTAAAATCTCCCTTCACTGTGCATATAAGTTTTACATTTAAAATACCTACAGCTTTTCATTTTTCAATTAAAATCTTTGATGCATTAATTAATGTAAAAGAAAACAAAAGTTGCTTTTAAAGTAAAACAAAACCAGGTCAGAACAAAACTTGCAAATTTTACCTTCACTTAAAGTGTGAATTAGGAAACCTAGTATAAAATATTTCTCTAGCTTTGTAATATAGTTATCGTAGTCATTCAAATTTTTTCTTTAGGATTCCATTATTATTATCTATGCAAAAAAGAATAGTAATATTAATCTAATGTCTATGAAAATAGTGGCCTTGGTCCAGGCTGTGGGCTTCCCAGTCAGGGTGTAAGGGCCGCCTTGAGTGGAAAGAGCTGAGTGTGCAAGGCCCCAGTCCTCAATACGCTTAGCTCAGGAGAGAGCCGAGGTCTGTTTTAGGGCAGAGGAGCAATCACTCTGAGCTACATGCACCATCACATGTGAGGCTCTAACAGTCAGTAACTCAGAAAAGCATAATGGGCTCTTTTAGGAATAAGGTGGAGTCTTTCTTCCTAATCAGTAGGTGGGTAGAGGGTCAGAACCTTCACTTTAGCACTTATGATCTACAACTATTTCATATAAATTTAAATATATCTAAGAGTACATAAAATACTCTAGCTTGCATAATATTTATCACACAGCAGTCACTATTTTATAACATATTTATAAAGTTCCTGGTATGTCATGTATACCAAGCATATTTAATTATACTAAATGCACTCTTTAGAAAACCATACCTAAGAACATTACAATTCTTCTCATTCCCTTCTACACAGTAGACTTTGCTATTATCACTTTGTCTGGTAAAGATTTCTTAAAATACTCTATAAGCATAAGGCTCTATGCAAATAAAAATGAAGAACACCAATTATTGTAATTTTTTAATCTGTCTTTATTCTTCAAAGGGAAGGAAGGCATCCTGTGTGTTTCTGTTTAGTATTGTTACATTTAGATTCATTAAAAATAGAATCTTACTAATCCTCTGTTGTCAGAACAAAAGGATGAAAGTATTATTTCAGTTTGATTTTTCATGTTTAATCAATAGCAACAAATTAATTTATTATCAGGTAAATGTTTACAAGTAATGCAAATATCTTATTTAAAAGTTTAGATGAAAACTTTCATTTAATATATCTAAGTCCACAGTGCCTCATTATAGACTTTCTTTTATGTTTTTCAATTTATGCTTTTTATGTTAGGTTATTCTCATCCTATTTACTTTCGAGAAGGAGATAAAAAGGTAAATTCAAATAATGATGTGAACACTTATAAGTATCTAAGTTTCTTACCCAGCCAGCATCGTGTAAAAAAGAACTCCCAAACTCCAAATATCACAAGCAGCATCATATCCTTGTTGCATAAGAACCTGAGAAAGAAAAAATCATAATCTTGTATGAAGGAGTACAAACAATTTTCTCATCTACATGTTTATGAGATAAAAATTTGGATCCTTTCAATCTTTTAGAAAATACATTCACTTAATACTAATGGAACTGTTTCCTGCTATTAGCAAGTATTGAATAAATGCATATTTATAGATTAAATAATATAGATTATACAAAAACCAACATTGTAAGACATGATTCATAACCTCACAATAGCTTTCAGTCCTCTTCTTAGGAAAACCAGACATCCAAGTATAAAAATGTACAGAAAACCTAATATATATGCTGCACAGTACTAAGACTTTCTATGTTCATAGTGATCCTATGAATACAATATTATTATTCTCATTTTTAAGATGAAGCAATTGAGGTAAATGCTAAATAACTTCCTTGCAACACAAGAGATTGCAAGATAATACACAATGCTACACAAGTAACATGAATTCACATTTTACACACATGGCTGATCTCTTGCAGAGGAGTATGTTTCTGGAACATAAACATATATTTCATAAATTATGATAGGATTCATTAACTTCTCATATAATAACTTAGGTAGCTATTTTCTTGTTCTTTTGTACAGTGTTAATAAAAATCAAATAGTATCTTACATATATGTGAGCTTTCTCTATGGAGTTAATAGTATTTGTTAGAAAAAGAGGTGTAATGAGACCGCAACCTTTTTTTTATTTAGAAAACCACACCTCTAGGCATAGGAACAATATTTTTTAAATTATTAATGTACCAACACTGGGGATTACATAAACAACAGCAGGAAGTTTTGATTTAAAACGGATAAAAATATTAATGTTTACCTTTGACAGTTAACAAACATGACTGATGAGTATGCAGCTAACTTATAATTTAAGACAACCTCTTTCCAGTTAAAGAATCTTTTAAAAGGGCACACATAACCCTCACTCACTGAGAGTACAAATGTAAAGTGTTTATAGCAACAGGAAAAGTAAGGTGGTTCCTCACAAAGGGAAATATGAAATTACCATATGACACTGGTTCTACCCCAAATAACTGCAAGCAGGGATGAAGACAGAAACTTATACGCACATATTCATTGCAGCATTATTCCCAATCATCAGAAGGTGAAAACAATCACGTGCTCATAAACAGACGAGTGAATAAAGACAATGTGGAATATCTATATAATGAAATAGTATTCGGCCATAAATAGAAATAAAGTTCTCATACATGCTGTGCCATGGATAATCATAGAAAATATTGAGTTAATTAAATCAGATACAAAAGGGAAAATACTGTATATTTTCATATACATGAAATACCTAGAATAGCCAGTGTTTATTAGCAGTGACCAAGATTAAGTGGGAGAGGGAAATGGAGAGTTATTGCTTAAAAGGGACTGACTTTCAGAATATGGAAAACACCTGGACAGTGGTAATGGAGGAACAACATGGTAAGCATCATTACTGTTCATGTAAAAGTCTTTGAAATAGCACATGTTTTGTTATATATATTTCACTGCAAAAAAGTTTTTTGAATTATGGAATGTGAAATTGGGGGAAATGGGGAGCTAATAATGAGTACAAGAAAGAAAGTGTTCTTAAATTTATTATGGTGATGAATGCACAACTCTTTTTATCATGTTTAAATTACTGAACTGTATGATATGTGAATTATAAGTCAATAAAACTATTAAACTGTTATCTGATAACAAGGGTTCAAATAGAAATATGTATTTAGAAAATAATGATGGCAACATATGTACAAATATGCTTGGCACAATTGATGCATGGATTGTTATAAGAGCACCCAATAAAGTAATAAATAAATAACTGTTTTAATAGTACACATACTCTCAGAATTGAGAAGCTGAAGAGTCATTCACAGAACCTATGTAACTAAGACTTATAGAAGTAATACAAATAGTAGCAACATAAGACAAAATAACAATTTAAAAATTATTATCAAGGGCACACGAGGGAGGGAGGAGTGGAGAGGGAAGGGAAAAAGAAAGAGGACCTGATGCAAAGGGCTTAAGTGGAGTGCAAATGCTTTGAGAATGATTAGGGAAAAGAATGTACGGATGTGCTTTACACAATTGATGTATGTATGGATTGTGCTAAGAGTTGTATGAGCCCCTAATGAAACGTTTAAAAAAATAGTAATAATACAAATAGAAGTAATACAACTCAACTGCAGTTGAGCACTAACTTATAATGACCCTATAAGGCAGAGTAGAACTGCCCCACAGGGTTTGCAAGGCTCTAAACCTTCATGGAAGTGGACTGCCATATCTTCCTCTCAAAGAGCAGCTGGTGGGTTTAAATCAACAGCCTTTCAGTCAGCAGCTGAGTATTGAGCCCTGTGTGTCACCAAGCTCCTTAGGGACTGTAGACCAACTCAACTCATAGCAACTAAGTCAATTCTGACTAATACAGACCCTATAAAGTTTCTGAGGTTTGTAAGTCTTTACAGGAGCAGACAGCAAAGGCCATAATAAATAATAAGGTAGAGATAATTTACTCACATTACAGTAAACCTAAGTTGGCAACTGAATACAATGTAACACCTTCCTGTTCCCATTCTCTGATCTCATCTCCTTCTTTTTCTGATCATATATTACATTACTAGACATTATCATGTTTTCCCTGGTCCCATAAGACAATATTGCAATACATTGTCATGGTTAAGGCCCACAACTTTAGAACTAGTTAGACAGTTGAGGGCTAATCAGCAAATTAGATATGTGTACTTCATACTCCCATGCTTGTCTTCCATTCATTAATGAAAAGGGTAGAATTGAGCAAATGTCACATTGCTTAATAAGGGCCCATCAAGAAAAACTTGTTTTAGATTTATTATCACATGCTTATATCCATCCATTTGGTAGAGTGCAAAAGGCAGTACACTTTTATTCTAATGCTGATATCAATGTCCTATAAATATAAAAACATGCAACAAAAAAGGGAATGGTGGTTCGGACAACTCTTACCACAATCCATACATAAATCCGCTGTGTAAACATTTGTACATTTGTTGCCATCATCATTCTCAAAACATTTGCTTTCTACTTGAGCCCTTGGTATCAGCTCATTTTCTCCCACCCTCTCCACTCCCTACTCCCTCATGAACCCTTGATATTTTATAAATTATTATTATTTGGCATACCTTACACTGTCCAACATCTCCCTTCACGCATTTTTCGGTTGTCCAGCCCCCTGGGAGGAGGTTATATGTAGATCCTTGTAATTGGTTAATGATTAAAAATAAAATGTAATGGTGGATGAATGAAAGAATACAGTACAGAGGGTGTGCTTCACACCTTACTTGCGTCAAGTTAAATACTAGGATAGAAATCAGAATTAATGTGCCAAAATTTTCTATTTTATTTGGATTCTCAAACCAGCAAAGGGTAGCACATAGAGATATTGCCATTCCATTCATTCTAGAATTCAAACTAATTTATACTTGGAGCAGAATGCACAGTAGGCCAGAACCAGAGCAAAGCAAGACAATTTCTTAATTTTTATAAAGAGCTGTACACATAGCATTCCTCAAACTTTAAGCACATTTAATTCAGGAACATTTTTAAGCTTCAGTAAGCATTTAATACCTGTTCAACAACATAATGGACCTCTCTTTCTCATAGAATGATAGTTTTGAGGGATATATTAACCTTTGAAACACATGCACAGCATAAAAGCATATCATTTAGGTACACATTAAGAGGCTTTTAGGAGATTAGAGGCAGGGCGAGATTGAAAAGTGAGTGGTGTTCCCATTTATCTGCTACCAATTAAGTCACTGAACAATGAATATAAGTATACAGAATATGAGATCTCAGAGTTTTGGACAGCAGCTGCGGTGTTGGAGAATCAAGGTTGAGACCAGAGATAAAGGAGAAGAGTGAGAGTACCATGGAAGTTTGGAGAAACTACCCACAAACATCTGGAGCACTCACTCGCTCCCTACAGCCATTTATGTACAGGTTGGGAAATACTTCAAATGAAAATGAAGAATGAAAACTAAACTGAGGAAAACAGTAGCTGGGTTTTTAAGGCTGAGCAGATTAAAGGTGAAAATTCCCAGAATGTATACTTGGGAAGGGATAAAGGGAGACTGCCATCGTAAGACAGTACTGATGAACATTGTTCACACTTGACATAGATGGGCACTAGAACTTAAAGCTGCTGAAAAAGCACATGGATGAGGGAGATACTTCAGATGGGCAGCACAAGGAAAGAGAAATAAAGTCAAGAAGACAGAAGATAGAATACATGCACAAGAATGAAGAATAACTGAAGTTAACAAATCTCAAGCAGAAAAAAAAAGCCGAATGGAAATCTGGAATTCAATTACAAAATTTGAAATTAGAATTATGAGTATTAAAGAGCACCATATAATAATAAAGGATAAAAAAGTATTCTCCAAATTGCCCAACTTTGAAAAGAGAACTACAGCTGAAAACATAGGAAATTACATGAATAACACACAGAAAATTGTAAGAGCAATTCCACATTACATCCTTATAAAATTCCCAAAAATCAAAGACAAGGAACCAATTCTAAAAACAGTTAAAAAAAATAAGACAGGACAATATACTAAGGGTCTGAAGAATCAGTGAAGATTTTTTTCCCCTAGAAATCCTATGAAGGCTAACACATGGAGTCCACATCAGAGTTAAATAACGCTACATCACAAAAAACTTCGTTAACAAATTAAAAATGTGAAGACACTGCTTTCTGGAATGTTTTTTTAGGCCAATAGACTTGTTTTTCTTTTTCTATTTTTCCAATATTTTACTATGAATTACATGGGGATTTATGTTTCAGATCATAATTTTTATATTCCATGTATTAAAACTACTTATCAAACCTATCGATTGCTTTCTGCCCTACTCCTCCCACAGCCTTTTATTCTCTTCTCCCACTTGTAGAATACCATCCTGCCTTTCACTGAAGACCTGTCTACCCTCTAGTCTATAGCTTTCCCTTCTCTCTCTTCTGGTCAGAAGTTCAGGCCAGATTCAAAAGTGGACATGGAAAAACGGATATCATCCCTAATGTCAGATGTATCTTGATGTAAAGCAGAGAATACCAGAAAGATGTTTACTTGAATTTTATTGACAATGCAACGACATTTGAGAGTGTTGACCATAATAAACTATGGATAATCTTGAGAAGAATAGGAATTCCAGAACACTTCATTGTGCTCATCTGGAACTTGTATCTGGATCATGAGGCAGTTGTGCAAACAGAACAGGAAACGCTGCATGATTTAAAATCACACAAGGTGTGCGTCAGGGTTGTATCCTCTCACCATATTTCTTCAATCTGTATGCTGACCAAATCATCAGAGAAGCTGGATTATGTGAAGAATGTGGCATCAGGATTGGCTCAGTAAAAACCTATGGTATGGACATGATACCACCTTGCTTGCTGGAAGTGAGGATAACGTGAAACATTTATTATTGAAGATCAAGGATTGCTGCCTTCAGTATGGATTAAAACTCAATGCAGGAAAGCCCAAAATCCTCACAACTGGACCAATAGGTAACATCATAATAAATGGAGAAAAGGTTAAAGTAATCAGGCATTTTGTCTTACTCAGATCCACAATCAATGATCATGACAAAAGCAGTAAAGATATCAAAAGATCTGTTCCATTAAGTAAATCTGCTGCACAAGAACTCTTTATAGAGTATACTGAAAAGGAAGGATGTTATTAGAGGACTAAGATGTGCTTGACCCAAGCCATGGTATTCTCCATTGCATCATCTGTATGTGAACATTGGACATTAAATAAGGAACAGAAGAACTGATGCATTTGAACTGTGGTGGTGGTGAAAATTATTGAAAGTTCCACGGACTGCTAAATGGACAAAATGATATGCACTGGAAGAAGTAAGGTCAGAGTTCCCCTTAGAGACAAGGATGGCAATGCTGTCTTACATACTTTGGACATATTATCAGAAGAGACCAGTCCCTAGAGAAGGACTTCATGTTTAGTAAAGTGGAAGAGAGGTGAAGAAGATGAAGGGCCTCAATTAGACGGATTGACACGGTAGCGGCATCTATGGGCCCCCGCATAGGAACATCCTGTGAGGATGGCACAGGACTGTGCAGTGTTTCATCCTGTTGTGCATGGGTCAGAATTGACTTGATGGCCCCTACCAACAAACCTCCTTTCTTCTGCCATTCGTGGTAACCATCAAAGTTTGTTTCTTTTGGTATAAAAACTTTTGTCTTGATTTTTTCCCCTTGTGTGATAGAATAACTTTATTTGACATAAAGTTTTGAAAATCCATCCATGCCAACAAGTATTTTGTAGTTCATTATATTCTTTAATATGAATATTATATATTTCACTGTTTATGTGCTAAAATATTTATTCATTCTACTAATGTTGGACATTTAGGTGGTTTCCAACCTCTTGCTATTATGAATAGTACTGTGATGAAATGAATGTACATATATCTATTTATGGTATGGCTCTTACTTTTTTATGTTATAATCAAGTAAAGAGTTTGTAGAGTTAAAAAAAAGCAGGAGCTGCAATCCCAATCTCTGACAAAATTGATTTCAAGGTGCAGGGCATAACAAGAGACAAGGGTGGACATTATACAATGCTTAAGGGATTAGAAGACTAAAACCCAGTAATCTTAAAAAATATATACTTACCAACAAGAGACCAGTGAAATTTGTCAATTAAATCCTTCATTGTAAGTGCTCTCCAAGAAAGCACTGCTCTTCAAGAAAGACAAATCAGTGAGGAAGAAGCTCAAGAAGGTTACAGGACTAAACGCCACAATTGGACAACTTAACATGACAGACATATTCAGAGCTCTCCACCCAAATGCAAAAAAATTCATTCTTTTCAAATGAAATTGGCACGTGTTCAAAAATAGACAAAAGTCATACTTGAGTAAATTCAAAAACAAAGAAGTCAATCAAGAATTCCTTTTCTAACCACTGTAACATAAATCTAGAAATCAACAAAAGAAAGAATTAAAAAAACAAAGGCAAATACTTTGAGGATGAATCATTTTCTTCTTGCAAAGGAGGGGGCACTATCCCAAATTAGAGATGGTATTAGGAAGTTTATAGAAACTAATGAGAATGAGAATACAACATACCAAAACCTATGGGACACAGCAAAGGCAATTATCAGAGGATGTTTGGTAGTGATAAATGCACATATGAAGAAGGAAGAGAGACTTATAGTTGATAACTCTATCAGAAAAACTCCAGCAGTAGAACAGAGCCAACAGAAAAAATCCTTCTAATAACAAAATAAAATAAATAAGAATCAGGACAGAGATAAATGAATGGGAAAACAAGAAAACAATGCAAAAAACGAATGCAGTAAAAAGCTAGTTCTGGTATATATACACAATGGAGTATTACACATCCCTAAAAATAGTGATGATGAAAACATGAAACACCTCCTTTCGTGGAAACAATTGGAAGATATTATGCTGAGTGAAGTTAGCCAAGTACAAACAGACAAGTACAACATGAGTCCTCTGAGGTAAATCCAAATAGCCGAACTGGCATAAGGGAAAATGCACATATTGCAAAGTCTTGGGCTAAGGCCCAGGTACTCTAGCATGAGCTACCCATTGAGACATTTATTATCAACAAAATAAAAAATATATATGATAAAAATGATGCAAATAGCACCTGTACTGAAAGATACTGCTCCATCCCCCCCTTTTATGCATTTAAGGCCTACAGAGAGGAGGAAGAAGAAGAAAGATGGCAATGGGGGATCAGGGCACTAGTTTACCCAAGGAAAGGGTATTGTCTATGTCTCCACAGAAAAGGAAGAGAGAGTAGGCCTCAACCTGGTACACCAGTACTTAAGGGCAACATTCCTGCTTGGCGCAGCTCTCTCGAGACATGATGTACTCTCATCCTAGAGAACAGCACAACAGAGGACAGCATTGAAAACAGAATTCAGAGAAAGAGGCTGGTCTGAAGTGCCCACATGGGGCGAACCAAGAGAGCAGTGCAACAGACCAAAAATGGGTACAAAACCAAGAAGTCCTTGAGGAATCCCAATTGTAGACTCAAGGCAGTGCTTGGCACCTCATCTGAACTGGTTGGGGTTGCTCTCAAGGGGGGGGGGGGTACGCTGAAAGTCTAAAGGTGTAACAAAGTTTGTGTGTGGTGGGCGGGGGGGAACTGGCCTACTCCTTCCCTGCATGCAGGAAGAGCGATGGGCACTTGTAGGAGGTGAGGCTTTTTGTCACTAATGCTAAATATTAAAAAGGTGCAAATGCTGCTGGCTAAGTGGGTCTCCGGATATGGAACCTTGAGAGGAACGGGGACAAGACTGACAGTTTATAACATGTCATTCTCTCCATTTAACAGAGAGATAATCATCTACTCTGGGTCAAGCTAATAATTAGATTAGGAACTACTTGTTTTTCTTTTTCTACTTAAAACTTTTTTTCTTCTCTTTTCTGTTTTCTCTTCTCTCTCTTCTTTTGGTGTCTATCTGTTTAAGATAGGCAGGATAAGCAAGCCCAAGCATGTGGGCATGGGAGGGGAAAAGGTGAGGGGGGGTCAGGGGTGGTGAGCCAATAATTACAGGAAAAGGGGAATAGCAAGGGTTATAAAATTGATGGTTAAAGAAGGCATAGTGTTCTTGGTCATGTTGGATCAATTGAAACATGTCCAAGAGGAATTAGTGAGAAGTGAAAGATGGAAAAACATGATAGTGGGGCAACAGGATGGGAAAAAAAGGAAAACATATATATATATATATATATATATATATATATATATATATATATATATATATATATATATATATATCCCAAGACTCACTTACCCAACAGCATATATATATATATATCCCAAGACTCACTTACCCAACAGCATATATATATATATATATATACACACACATACACATAAACAAAACAAGTAAACAGATGGACCTTTGAGCAACTTAAACTTCACTTCAGTACAAGAACAGTTTGTTCTAATAATGTGATACTGTATGACACGCACCTTCCCGACACAATCGCTGAAGGTGCATAAGCAAATATGGTGAAGAAAGTTGATGTTGGCCAGCTATTAAAAGATATAGCATCTGGGGTCTTAAAGGCTTGAAATCAAATAAATGGCCATCTAGCAGGGAAGCAACAAGGCCCACATGGAAGAAGCACACCAGCCTGTGTGATCATGAGATGTTGACTAGAATAAGTATCAGCATTTCAAAAACAAGCAATAAAATTGATGTTCAGGAGTGTGGACAAAGTGGAGATCCAAAACTCACTGGTATAATTATTAGACAGTCCTTTGCAGAAGGGTCACATGGAAGGGATGATATTTCTAGAGTGTGGTACAGCAGTGATGAAGTATGTAACTATCCTCTAGATCTGTAATATTTCCTTCCCCTTACCATTACTGACTTTGTTTTACCTCATTATTCTTGTCAGACCTGCATAGGTTCATTTGTATAATTAAGATTGTGTGATGCATGAAAGCCAAGATAGATAACCCTTCAGAAACAGTAACAGGAGCAATGATTCCCTGAGTGTATTGGAAAGGGGGCAGGGAAGGAATTCTGATAGCAATGAGGACTACATAACTCCACTTGAGGGGAATGAACAGCAGAAGTATAGGTGAAAAGACACATTGGAGGATACAAGGTATGACAATAATAATAATTATAATGATAATTTGGGTTCCTGGGGGTTAAGGCAAGGGAGAGGGGATAAAGAGGAGCTGATATCAAGGAGTTAAAGAGGAAAGAAAATTTTATGAAACTGATGGGGGGAGCAATTGTACAATTATGTTTGATCTAATTGAAGTATGAATTGTTAGAATATCATTAAAAGCTTCTAATAAAATGATTTTAAAAGTTTAAAAACTTTTCTGGGTCATATCTTTTCCCAGTGATTTGAGGACGTGCCATACCAGTTTCTACAGTGATGGCATATATTTACAGTCCCACCAGCAGTATATGAGGGCTCCAATGTCTTCACACCCTCTCCTGTGCTCTTTTCTGCTGTTTAGAACTTTGCTACCATTGGTCTCTCATCACTGCGTGGATATGCAACTCTCAGATGGCTAGTGATCATATTTATTCATATTTGTTAGCCACCTGGGTATCTTCTTTGGTGAACTGTTTGTTTTCTCTCCAAAATTCAGTTGAATTATTCATCACTTTCTTGAGGTGTTTCAGTTTTCTATATAATTTAGAGATTAGTCCCTCATTTGATGTATCACTGCAAAACAAATTTTCCCAGAATGTGGGTTTCCTTTTTATTCTTTTGATGCACAGAAGTGTCTTAGTATTAGGAGTTTTAGATATCTATCCTGTTCTGCTATAGGTATTTTTTTCATTATTCTTCGTAGCATCTTTAAGCCGTGTTAGGGTCAGATTAAGTTTGTTCTACTTTCTTATTGATGATCTTTATAGCTCTAAGGTTCACATTTAGGTCTTTAATCCATCTTGAAGAATTTTTTGTATATGGTGTGAGGTATAGGTTCTTTTTAAAACCTTTTTAATTTTATTTTAATCAATCATTTTGGGAGGATCTTGCAGCTTTTGTAACAATCCACACATTAATTGGATCATGCACATTTGTACATGAGTTGCCATCATTTTCAAAATATTTTCTTTCTGTTTGAGCCCTTTGTATCATCGCCCCCTTTTCCCCTCCCTCCCCCACCCTCCCATCCTCATGGACCCCCTGATAAATTATAAATTACTATGATTTTTATATCTTACAATACCTGCTGTCTCTCTGCACCCACGTTACTGTTGTCCATCCCCCTGGGAAGGGGGATGAGTTATGCATGGGCCATTGCAGTCTGTTCCCCGTTTCTCCCCATTCCCCCCACCTGCCCTCTACCTTCATGGTATTGCTACTCCCATTACTGTTCCTGAGGGGTTTATCTGTCATGGATTTCGTGTGGAAGAGTTCTTATCTATACCAATGTACATGCTCCAGTCTAGCCTGATTTATATATGTTCTCTTTCTTTCTGCAAATGGAAATCCTGCTGTCACTGCCATATGTTGAAAAGAGTATCTCTTCCCCAGGTGATATATTTTGGCATTTTGTCAAAAATCAGTTGTCCATGGGTGGATGGCTTTATTCCTCAGTTATCTAGTTTCTTCACTGGCCTACTAATCTATTGTACTAATTATCAAGCTGTCTCAACTACCTTAGCTGTGTAGCCGGCTTTGCTATCAGAGAGTGAGAGGATTTCTGCTTTGTTCTTTATTAATGCTTTGCTTATCCTTAGTCTCTTTGCTTTCCATATGAAAGTGATAAATTTTTCTACCTCTTTAAAGAATGATGCTGGGTTCTAGCTCTAAATTACATTTATGCATTAATTTAGATAATATTGACATTTTCACAATGTTGTATTCCTATCCATGAACATGGAACATTCTTGCATTTATATAGATGTCTTTTGGTGGCTTATAGTAGTGTTCTGTAGATTTGTTTATAAAGGTCTTTTGTTTCTCTGGTTATATTTATTCTTAAGTATTCTTCTGGCTGTATATGGTATTGTTTTCTTGATTTCCTTTGTACTCTCTTCCTTAGTAAATAGGAATTTAATTGATTTTTTAAATGGTAGCATTTTATCCTGCCATTCTACTGAATCTTTCAATTATTTCCAGCAATTTTCTTGTCGAGCTTGGGGGTTTTCTATATAAAGAATCATCTCATCTGTAAATAGGGTTTTACTACTTCTTTACCTATCTGAATGTCTATGATTTATTTTTGTCATTTTATTACTCTGGATTACAAATTGGCTACTAGCTGCTAATTCAGCAGTTTGCAGCTATCAGCTACTCCGTGAGAAAAGAAAGGGGGAGCTCTCTATTCCCATAAACAGTTACAGTCTCCGAAACTCACAGGGGCAGTTTAACTCCATCCTACAGGGTGCCTATCGGTTGGCATAAACTTGATGGCGGTGAGTTTGGTTTGGAATAACCTTGGCTAAGATTTCCAACACAACAGTGTATAAGAATGGGATAAAAAAATCCTTGTCTAGTTCTTATTCACAAGGCAAATGCTTGCAATTTCTTCCCACCGAGTGAGATGTTTGTGGTTGGCATTGTGTGGATGGCCTTCATTATGTTACAAACCTCCTTGAAGTGAAGTGGCAGGATTTTGTCTTGCTTGGATCCACAATCAATGCACATGGAAGCAGCAGTCAACAAATGAAAAGATGACTTGCATTAGTCAAATATGCTGCACAAGACTTCTTTAGAGTACTGAAAAGCTAGGATATTACTTTGAGAACCTCTATTTCAATGTTTTATATCTACACTTTCATTTCTTTTTCCTCTGGAACTGTGTTCACTACAGAATTCTATCTCCTATTCCATATTCCCTGATATATAAGTTTATTTTGAGTAGTACTTTATGTGGGTTGATTCTAGGTGGTAATATTATTTATGTTGACCTCAGGTTGATGACAACTGTTGTTAATTTTCTGTCCAAAGAACTTTTCTTAGAGTTTTTATTGGTGTGGGTTTTACAGATTCCTTTCATTTCTTCTTATCTTGGAAGGCTCTTACTTCTCTCTCATGTTTAAAGGGTAGTTTTTCTGGATATAAGATTCTTGGTAGGCAATTCCATTGGTTCCTTCCTGCATGTTTTTTTGCTGAGAAACCAAACTTATTTTTTTTATCATTTTATTGGGGCTTATACAGCTCTTATCACAAACCTTACATACATCCATTGTGTCAAGTACATTTGTATATATGTTGCCATCATGTTAAAAACATTTTCTTTCTACTTAAACCCTTAGTATCAGCTGATTTCCCCCTCCCCCTTCCCCACCCTCTCTCTCTCATGAACCCTTGACAATTTATAAATTTTTTTTCATGTCTTACACAGACCGCTGCCTCCCTTCACCCTTTTCTGTTGTTTGTCCCCCTGGGAGGGGGTTATATGTCAATCATTGTGATCAGTTTTCCGTTTCTCACCCCATCTTCCCCCTACCCTCCTGGTATCGCTACTCTCAGATATGTAAAGCAGAATTGGGGTCATGATAGTGGGAGGGAGGGGTAGGAAGCATTAAAAAGCTAAAGGAAAATAAATAAATAAAATAATAAAAATAAAAAGCTAGAGGAAACGTATATGTTTCGTCGGTGCTATACTGCACCCTGACTGGTTCAACTCTTCCTCGTGATCCTTTTTTAAGAGGATGTCCAATTGTTTACATATGGGCTTTGGGTCTCCACTCTGCCCTCCCTCTCATTCACATCGATATGATTTTTTGTTCTGGGTCTTTGATTCCTGATACTTGATCCCAGTGACACCTTATCATCACACAGGCTGGTGTAATTCTTCCATGTTGGCTTTCTTGCTTCTCAGCTAGATCAAACTTATTGTTATTGATCTTTTTATCCTAATTTGTTCATTTTCTCCCAAGCTTCTCTCAGATTCTTCCTCGTCTTTGATATTGGAAAGATTGAGTATGCGTCATTATTTTTTTTTAAGCATCTATCCTGTTTATTTTTTTTTCAGATTCTTGAATGTTTTTTGTAGTAAATAATCTCGTGTCAACTTGAGACTATTGAAAGTAAAAGATGGAGTATACCTGTTAATCAGGGCGCAGATTGATGACCTCATTTGAAGGTTCAATGGAGATAAATAGCTCACTGGAGGCCAGATACACTCACTCCCTGTGAGACATTCCTGTTGGCAAGCCACATGGAGTTACATTGGTAGAGGAGCCACATGGAGACCCATGCCAGCACTGAGATGCTTCTACCACCAGTGGATCCAAAGACTTTCCACCCACTGGCCTGTAATCTTCCCGCATTCAGCATCATTCCATGGCTGCATGAATCTAAGGAGGAATTTATGGACTAGTATCGACATATGGGGTGATATCAGATTTACGGACTTGATCTGGACTGGGCTGGGATGTTTTCTTAATATACAATTGCTCTTTGATATAACATTTTCTCTTATACACATGAGTGTCTCTGGATTTGTTTCTCTAGTCTACCCAGACTAACAGAGTTTTCTATTATTTTGTGTTGCTGGGGAAATTTTTTTTACTATTTTCGTATAGAGTTTTTCTTCCTGTTTTTGAATGTCAATGAAATTTAAGTTATTCCTCTTGATAGTGTCTCATATAATACTCAGACCTTCTTTTGATCAATTTGTTCTTTTTACTGACTGTCCTCATAGGTTGGAATTGACACTTTTTTCAAGCTAACTCAGTCTTCTATTGCTTCAGTTTTACTCTTTAGTTCTTTAAAAGCATTGCCTAGTTCTAACATTATAGTACTAGTGTTTGGAATTCTATTTATATATTTTATGATAGCTTCTAATTTTTCTTTTATCTGTAACTCCACTGAAGTTCTTCTCCATTTGTTAAAAATGCCTGAACCTCATTCTACTGAATGTCTTTTCTGTTAGTTCTAATGCCTTTTCTTCCTCAGAAGTGTCTTTTGGTTTGGTATAATAGTCACTTGTTCATGTCAGCTTATACTGTGTGAACTGAGACAGTAGTTTCTGAGACTTGTTGATACAACTGCTGGAGATGTGAAGGTGGATAGGTTGTGTGGGGACAGTTGACTCCATAAGTAGTACAAAAAAGGAGCAATGAAAACAAGCAAACTAAAAGCAACAACAGAAAAAAATATCAGTAACATAAAAGTTTTAAAGAAAAAAAATAAAACACGTTAAAAAAATACATAAATTGGAATCCCACGTCCACTCCCTCAACACCCTGGAAAAGTGCTAGTTTGTTTTCCTCAGTCATGGTGTGTGTTTTTCTCAGTCACAAGTATGTCTTTTTATCAAAGTCCCACTAAGAATTCACACAGTTGGAGTCACACAGTGGAATAAAAGGGTGGAATCTGGGATCTTTTTTGGTCAACGGAGGTTCTAGCAAGTAGAGTATTCGCCAGTGACCATTGTAGATTCTTCTTTCTAATAGTATCATTGGCTGTATTTGGCCCACTAAGCTATGCTTTCCTAAGAGATTCAGGACATCAAATTTCTCCTCTGCAGGCACTTTCTGGATTCTTTGTCACAGAGGAAATAATACCACATCTGTCTATTTTACCATGTTTTACTAGAAGTTCAACCTATTAACTTTGGAAGGTGCTTCTCTCTAACTATTCACCAAACAATTCTGCAATCTTGTCAGCTTTAATGATTAAATTGTATGATATGTCAGGATATTTCAATAAAAATATTTTTCATTTTTAAAAATATGAAAGAAGTTCCAAACATGGCTGCCAGATAACACTTTCTGTCCAATACTTGGCTAGTTCCAGCCGCACTCTAACAGGGAGGGATGTGTACTCTAGAAAATAAAATGTGAGATCTAAATTTTGTGTGCTCCTAAATTTTGGCTTTCCATTAAAAGGATTATCACCATTTCAACCCATAGGGGAACTAGAGCTCTTCAATGAACAATTATCTGCAGCTCTCCCCTTCCTCCATCTCAGTATGCCATATGTGTGCAAGATTCATCTCTTCCCAACCTCTCCATCAGAAGCCCCCTATCACATTTCGACTCCCTTCCTTCTGCCAATCTTCCCCTGGCACCCTTGACTGAAGGTTGGGTCTTGAGTCACAGAATGGAATTTTCATGCTTCCCCCCACCCAGTTAAAGGGTTGACTCTCCCCTACATTTTAAGAACTCAGTTTCTACAATGACTGATCAGTTCCTGGAAAGCCTACAAGCGGATTGCCTGAAAACCAGGTCCTCTTTGTTATATACACAATAACATTGGTATATAGTGGGTTGATAACTGTCATGGCAGATTACAAGATACAGTCTACTTGCCCCACACCCACTACCTCGATTCCCTCCTTCTTTCTCAGCGAGACACACTTTCACATAAACTAACAAATTCTAGCACACCTCTTAACCTCCCATTATACAATTTATTAAAAATACTATATTTAACCAAAATATCACCTCTTATTAAAACTATTCCTCCCTGTTCCTACCCACCCCACCCCTGCCCATTTGTGTTACATACAACACTGTCGCTTCTTCCTCATTTCCACACAATATGATATTCAGCCCCTTTTGGCTATTTCTCCTCTAACCCAAACAGACACTCGCCCACCTCACACAAACACACAACCCAGAATTCTACACACAATCTGCAGCTTGAGCACTTTGCCATGTGAATAATAACCAACATCAGTAAACACAAAACAATCAAGTTAAACAAAAGTTAACAACTGAAGATTAACCAAACCCAATGGAATACACAGAAAAAGAAGCTCTGGAATGACCAACAGAGAATACAAGAGAATGAATACAGAACCACACAAGAGAGATGGGAAAGGAAGAAAATGAGATTCTGAAATCTTCACACACACAAAAATATCTAGAAGCTAAGCAATGAGATAACAGAAATAATAATTTAAAAAAACACTGTACAAGAAAGTGCTCATCAATAGCAATGAAGCAAAGGAAATCTAATCAGTGAACTGAAAGACAACCATGATGACTTCTGCCAATGAGAGAAACAATCAAACACCCCCCCACAAAAAATTAAAGAAAGACTAAGGATGATGTGGGGCACCAAGAGGACAAAAATATGTATCATTGAAATATCAGAACAAGAAAAGACACAACTCTATAGATAAAATAGTAAGAAAATCCATGGGAAAAAAAAGGTCCTCAATATCGCAAAGGAGACGATAAGTATACAGCAGAGAGTACTCTAAATAGGTCAGACTCACCAAAAACAGGGCATATAGTACACAGATTATCTAATTTCAAGGAAAAATTGCAAATCTTCAGAGCAGTTAAGAGTCAAAATCATTATCTCTCAGCAGAAACTATGCAGGAAAGAAGACAATAGAGCAGCATATATCAAATGGAAAGGAAAAAAAAATGCCAACCAAGAATCCTATATCTAGCAAAGAGATCCACCAACAATGGAGGAGAAATAAAAATATTCTTTAAGAAGAAAATGTTTACATAATCCGTAAAATCAAAGCCAACATTACAAAAAAATTAACAGTACCTCCATCAGTAAATCAACAACAACCAAACATAAACATGATACCACTAAAGTCACTAACACCACTCAGAAATCAACCCATTGAAAACAACACCCAAAACAACAACGATCTAGAAGAGCTATGAAGACATTTATACACTCGCCCTCAGCAAAAATTAAGAGAAATATAAAACATAAATAAAGTGATATGGCAGCAACTAACCTACATTTAGAATGAATACAATTGAATGTCAATGGGCTGAATGCACTAATCAAAAAGACAAAGAGTAACAACCTGGATTAGGATACAACACTCATCACCTGCTGCCTTCAAGAGAAACACCTCAGATAAGAGTAGATTGAAAGTCAAAGGATGGCGCAAATTTACAAAGTCATGGACAAACCAAAAAAGCAGGAGTAGAAATATAAATCTATGACAAAAATAGACTTTCAAAATAAACAACATGCTAGACAACAGTAGAACCTACATAATAATCACAAAATCGATAGACCAAGAACACATAGCCATAATAAACATATATAAGCCCAATGAAAGACACTCAAAACATATCAATCAAATCCTACGGAAATGAAAAGAGAAATCATCATATCTACAACAATAGTAGGAGAATTTAATAAAACACTCTTAAGGAAGGTAAGACGAACAGGAAAGAAACTCAGAAACAACAACAAAAACTGAATTGCTGAACAGCATAATCAAACAGCTCAAACTTTGAGATTCTTTCAGAGTATTCCAAACAGCAGCAAAAATATACAAGATCTTCACCAACACACATACTAAATATATGACCACATACTAGGCCATCAAACAAGCCTTAAGATATTCAAACACACAGAGATCATTCCAAACATCTTCTCAAAGCACAGTGCAACAATATGGGAAATCAACAATAAAAAAACAAAAAAAAATAAAGGCAAACACATGGAGATTCAACAAAACATTACTCAAAATAGACTGGCTATTGGCCCCAAAAAGATGCATACCAAAATCTATGGGACACAGTAAAAGAAGTAATGAGAGGTCAGACTGAAGCAATTAATGCACACATACAAATAAAGAGATTCAATTTTTAACCCTTTAACAACACCTCCAAAATTTAGAACAGAGGTAGCAACAAAGTAAAGAGAAGTAAAGAAAGCATAAAAATTAGAGTACAAATAAATAAGCTGGAAAACAGAAAAACAATGGAATAAAAATCAACAAAACAGGAAGTTAGTTCTCTGAGAGGATCAATAAAATTTTAAACACCACTAGCAAACTAAGCAAAGGAAAAGAAAGAGCAAATGAAAATATCTAGAATTTGAGATGAAACAGGTGGCATCATAACAGATCCAAAAGAAAAGAATAACACATTATTACAAAGTATTGTATTCCAAATAGACCACATAATCTAGAAGATATGGAAAAATACATAGAAATACACCCTATACCCAAATTAATGCAGACAGACACAAAAACTTGAACAGACTCATAGTAAAGAAATAGACAAGGCCATTAAGAAACTTCTAATCAAAGAAACATCTTAGGACCAGATGGCTTCACAGGAGATTGTACAAAGTATTCAGAAAAGAGCTGACACCAATTCTTCATAAACTATTTGGGAATACAGAAAGAGACAACAAACTCTGAAGCTCATTTTATGAATCCATTAAAACCTTGATTCCATAGGCAGACAAAGCCCCCACACAGATAATAAAGATTAATATTCCTCATGAACACAGATGTATAAATGCTCAACAAAATCCTGGCCAACATTCTAATAATATATATACACACACACATACCAAGTGGGATTGATACCAAGACTGCAAGGATGGTTTAATATTTTAAAAACAATTAATCTAATCCATCACATAAACAAGGTAAAATATGAGAACCACATGATCATATCAATAATGTAGAAAAGGCAATTGAAAATATATATAACACTCATTTCTAATAAAAGCAATCAATAAAAGAGTAATAGAAGGGGCGGGACGGACGGTGAGGCGAGCGGCAGCTGGGACCATGGGGAAAAAAAGAGTAATAGAAGGGAAAACCCTCCATATTAAAAGGGTCATATATGAAAAATCAAGGGCCAATATCATATACCTACTAAAAATGGAAAGCAGACAAGGATGCCAATTATCACCACTCTTATTCAACAATATGCTGGAACCATAAGACAACAAAGAGATGTTAAGGCAGTACAACTGACCAAAGAAAAATTGAAATTCTCGATCTTTGCTGATGATATGATTTTAAATAGAGAAAACTCCAAAGTTTCCACAATAAGATTGTTGGAAACAAGTGAGGATTTTAATTATCAGGATACAAGATTAACAAGCAGAAGTCAACTGGACTCCGATGTAACAGTGAAGAGAAATTCAAAAAAGACATCAAGAAAAAATACCATTCACAATAGCCGCATAATAGTTGAAATACCTAGTAA
The DNA here is from genome assembly GCF_050624435.1 of Tenrec ecaudatus. Classification (NCBI taxonomy): domain Eukaryota; kingdom Metazoa; phylum Chordata; class Mammalia; order Afrosoricida; family Tenrecidae; genus Tenrec; species Tenrec ecaudatus. The sequence goes on from NC_134548.1 coordinate 89,478,383, forward strand.
TAAACCCAAGCAAAAAAACCCCAATAGAACTATACAAAGAAATCTATAAACCATTAATTAAAAACTACAAAAATGGAAGAATATCCCATGTTCCTGAATATCAAGATTCAATATTATGAAAATGTTAATACTACCTAGAGCAATCTACAAACTCAATGCAGGACCGATCCAAATCCCAACATCATTCATCAAAAAACTGGAAAAATTACCAATTTCATATGGATAGGGAAGAGGCCAAGGATAAGTAAAGAAGTTAAAAAAAAAAAGAACAAAGTTAGACGTCTTGGTCTACCAGACATCAAACCCTAGTACACAGCCACAATTGTCAAAACAGCCTGGTAAGGGTTTAATCATAGACACATAGACTAATGTAACAAGAAAGAAAACTCAGAAATAAGTGCATTGGCCTACAGACAACTGATTTTTGACAAAAGACCAAAAAAATAAAATGGGAAGGAGAAGCCCACCAAAACAAATGGTGCTAAAAAAAACTGGATATTCATTTGCAGAACAATGAAACCAGACCCATATATCTCCCCTTGCACAAAAACTAAATCAAGATGGATCAGAGAGCTGAATGTAAAAACCAAATTCATTGGAATCATCAATGAGACAAAAACCTAAGGGCCCTAATGCAAGGCATACATGAACTATCATATATAATAAAAGATGCACATACAGTAAGAGATAAAATAGATGACTGGGGCTTATTAATTATATTAAAAACTTGTGTACATCAAAAAAGTCATCAAAAGAATAAAATGAAAGCACACTGTGGTAAGATATTAAGCAATGAAACAATGGACAAAGGACTAATTACTAAAATCTAAAAATAGACAATTTACAAAAGATGATAGACATCTCAGTGGTTAACAAGCACATAAGAAAATGCTCTCTTCACTAGCCCTCCAGGATACGCAAATCAAAGCAATGATGAGATACAATAGTCTAATTTTTTTAAAAATCAGAGAACAACAAATGTTGGAGAGTGTGTGGAGAGATTGGAATTCTTTTTTTTCGTTTTTTTAAACGTTTTATTAGGGGCTCATACAACTCTTATCACAGTCCATACATATATATACATCAATTGTATAAAGCACATCTGTACATTCTTTGCCCTAATCATTTTTTCTTTCTTTCTTTTCCCTTTTCTTTTTTTACATTTTATTAGGGACTCATACAACTCTTATCACAATCCATACATATACATACATCAATTGTATAAAGCACATCCATACATTCCTCGCCCCAATCATTCTCAAAGCATTTGCTCTCCACTTAAGCCCTTTGCATCAGGTCCTCTTTTTTCCCCCTCTCTCCCCGCTCCCCCCTCCCTCATGTGCCCTTTGTAATTTATACATCATTATTTTGTCATATCTTGCTCTATCCGGAGTCTCCCTTCCCCCCGCCTTCTCTGTCATCCCTCTCCCAGGGAGGAGATCACAAGTGGATCCCTGTAATCAGTTCCCCCTTTCCAACCCACTCACCCTACGCTCTCCCAGCATCGCCCCCCACACCCTTGGTCCTGAAGGTATCATCCACCCTGGATTCCCTGTGCCTCCAGCCCTCATATGTACCAGTGTACAACCTCTGCCCTATCCAGCCCTGCAAGGAAGAATTTGGATCATGGTAGTTGGGGGGAGGAAGCATCCAGGATCTGGGGGAAAGCTGTGCTCTTCGTCGGTACTACCTTGCACCCTGACTGACCCATCGCCTCTCCTAAGCCCCTCTATGAGGGGATCTCCAGTGGCCGACTCTTGGGCCTTGGGTCTCCACTCTGCACTTCCCCCTTCATTCAATGTGGTATATATATAAATATATATACACACATATATATATATACACATACACACACACACATTCTTTTTTTTTTTTGCATGGTGCCTTATACCTGGTCCCTTTGACACCTCGTGATCGCACTGGCTGGTGTGCTTCTTCCATGTGGGCTTTTTTGCTTCTGAGCTAGATGGCCACTTGTTTATCTTCAAGCCTTTAAGACCCCAGACACTATCTCTTTTGATAGCCGGGCAGAGATTGGAATTCTTATAAACCAGTGGTGAGTTTGTAAATACGTACAACCACTGTGGAAAACGATATGGTAATTCCTAGAACAACTGGCAATAGAAACACTATGAGTATATACCCCAAAGAAATACAGAACAGTTCACCCCAAACCAGCAAACATTCCTACCAGAGTGATAAGCCATATTGATGGGAAAATCAAGTCAAGAGGAGGTATGGAGAGTATATGAGGGGGTACCGAAAAAAACAAACAAACCCTAAAACGGAATTTATTTTCAAAGGTATATAGTTAATTTTTTTACAAGACAACCTTATCACCTTCAAAGTACTCTACATTACACTTAAAGTATTTGTCAAATCTGCGATTCCATTCTTGAACCACATTGAGTTGATCAGAAGTTGATCAGATAAAGATAAAAGATTTTTTGAGTTTGTGAATTGGTGTATATTGCTGCTGACTTTATGGACAGCCTGTCCTGGTTTGACTTTGCTTATGGATGCAGACTCACAAGGTTCCAACTGAAATGAAGATTCTTCACACCAAAGAACATGCAAATTGGATTACCAAAATTGGGGGATAAACGCAAGCAGTGCTGGCTTATAAAGTCTCATGGGTGGGGGATATTTTGAAAGAATTATGGTGTAGGTGTTCACATAACTGCAATGGCTAGGAATATAATAATTTTGTTTAGTTCACCTATAGAATATTATGTTTAAATGAGGCAGGCACATTTTGAGTTGTATGCATTTTAGTTTTATCCTGTTAGGCACAAATAAGATTCTACTATTGTTTTCATTTTGAAAATCATGTATGGCTAAAGAGTTGTGTGTAAAGGTGTCAAGTTGAAAAGAGGTAGTTTGTGGCAGTTACATAATTTCATGTCAACTTGAAGATATATAAAATTGTAGGGGTGGAGTCTATCCTGTCAATCAGGTCACAGCCTAATAGTGCCTCCTTGTGGGTATAAACTCCTAAGGAGGGTCCTGGGAAACTTCCTGTTTCTCTTTACCTTCCTGCTGCAAAGCCACTCAGACCTGCCAGAGCCACCGCCATTGGATCCACAGATCCACAAAACTTTGCACCCACTGGTTTGTGATATTCCTACATTCTGTATCATTGCATGTGGCTTCATGAGTGTGAGAAGGAGCTTATGGACTAGTATTGGATTTACAGACATGGACTGGGCTGGGATGTTTACTTGATACATAATTAGTTGTTGATATAAAGCTCTTTCTTACACATACATGTCACTGAATTTGTTTCTATAGTGAAAGTGATGGAACACAATGGCTTTATTAAAGATATTATATAAGGATCTTATGATCCAGAGAGATGATTGATAAGATTCTTTATCATAAAAGAATAAAGATGCCTCTGAGATGAATCAAAGGCAGATAGAAAACAGAGGTCTAGGAATGGATTTTGGTCTCATACTTAATCCTAACTTCAATTAATTACTTATGACATGGCCCTACTTCATAAGAGTCCCCATGAAGGAATCATGGAAGATATGAGTGCTACAGCAAAGTGTGGTGAAGAATTAGATGGTGTCTCCCTGAGATAGTTAAGGTTTATGTGCTAACCTGGCTGAAAAACACATGTAGGATTAATTGAAGGGCAGAAAGAAAAATGACTACGCGAGCCTTACCTTTCTAGTTCTCTGGTCTCTTGCTCTGATAGTTGGACAAGGGTGTGGCTGCCTTAGCTAGTTCTCTGCCTCAGCTGGCAAGGCTCACTTTCTGCAAGACATCCCTGAGGAGAAGCTGCATGGACTTACCCAGATGCAGCCCTGCGTGCTGGAGAAGCCGCGTGGAGACCCCTGGCAGCGTTGAGATGCTTACACCACCAATATATTCAAAGACTTTCTACCCACTGGCCCGTGATCCTCCTGAATTTAGTATCATTGTGTGTGTTTTGTAAGTTTGAGGAGGACTTTGTAGATCGGTGTCAGACATATGGTCTAAGTTTTACGGGCTTGGACTGGACAGGGTTGCGATGCTTTCTGAATGTACACATACCCTTTATATAAAACTCTCTTTTATATACAAGTTGCTGAGGATTTGTTTCCCTAGTTTACCCAGATTAATACACCCACTATCAGAAAGAATAGCGTCTGGGGTCTTACAGGTTTGTTTACAAACGCAACCAGCTAAGTGAGATATCAACAAAAACCATGTGGAAGAAGCACACTAACATCTGTGATACAAGGAGATTGTAAATTATATAGTCAAAATCTGACAGAGGGAATGGTATAAGGGTTTAAATTGTAGATTCTGCTTTGCAAAAGGTTATGGAGGACAATGGAATCCCAAATTACACTTGTAGTATCTATACATGGAATAAGCCTCTGGTGATTTCCCTGACCAGAATGCAGGTCTGGGAATAAACTGTTTTTCTGAGAGAGACCATTATAGAGACTATTATAGTAGGTTAAAATGATAAATCTGACTTGAATGTTTAAAACCTTTACATTTGATCTCCCTTTTAATACATTTTGAGCTTAATCTGGTTATAAATATATATACATATACACACACATATATAAAATATTTTATAAATATATTTTTCAAATTGGGATTTATCTGTTGTATTTTGTTATTTTTAGTAGCATTCTTGACTCTGTGTTATGTATATATCTATGTATTTTGGTATATGAAACCAAGGTTGGGAGAATCTATAGAGACAATAAGCAAAATAAGGGTTCCTGGAAGGTAAGGGAAGAAGGGTGGGGCAGGTAATGGGGAGCGTAGGGAGTAAAGGAAGAAAGAAATGTTTTGAAAATGATTATGATAGTGATTGTACAACACTGCTTGATATGACTGAACTATTGAGTGGTATGAGGTCTACATTATGTCCTAACAATACAGACTGAAATACATATATATATTCAAAAAAGGAAGTTTTGTCTATCATTAACCTCCATTGTTCATATAAATAGTGTCCATTAAAATTAGATTTTAATCCATACAAGTCAACAATTCATGTAACGCTGTCTGAAGCCAGCTTGTAATTATGTGATTTCCTTTTTTGAACAGTGCTTTACATCGTATACCATTGGTTACATTAATAACAATATCAAATGAATTACCATATTTTTAGGAAGATTATAATGTTCTCTATCATTAAGTGATTTCACTTGGGGTCTTACAGGCTTGTCTTCAAACAAGCAGCCATCTAAGTGAGGCACCAATTAAATCCAAATGAAAGAAGTACTTCAGTTTGTATGAGCCAAGAATTATAAATAATAAAATCCAAATGTGAAGGAGAGAATGGTATCAGCATTATAAAGTTAATTATGGCAGATGTAGTTTGGTTAAAATGAAAGATCTTCTCATTTGATGTCCCTTTTACACATCTGGAGCCCTGGTATGTCCATGGTTATGCATGAGCTGCTCATTGAAAGGTATGTAGTTCAAAACCACCAGCTTCTCTGTGGCAGTAACACAATCTCCTGTCAACTTGCAAAGAGTGGAATCTAGCCTCTCAATCAGGTAACACTCAATGAAGCCTCTGTGTGAGTATGGCCTTCTCCTGAGGATTCTGGGAATTCCGGTCTTCCTCCCTGGAGGCTGGACAGACACTCTCTCTCTGCTTCATCTCCCTGCATGTCGTTCCTGTTGACAAGCCATATGAAGCTATGCTGATAGCAGAGCCCTTGGAGCTGGAGGAGCTACATGGAGACCCACACCAGTGCTGAGATGCTTCCACCACCACTGGGTCCACAAGACTTTCTACCCACTGGCCTGTGATCTTCCTGCACTCAGCATCATTGCAAGTGTTGTGTGAGTCTGAAGAGGAATTTATACACTGCTATCGGACATATTGGCTGGTATCGGACTTATGGACTAGATCTGAACTGGGCTCGGATATTTTCTTAATATACAATTACTCTTTGATATAAAGCAGCTCTCTCTTACATATATATGAGTGTCTCTGGGTTTGTTTCTCTAGTCTACCCAGAAGACCACGTGATTTTTGGAAGTCAGGGCATTCTACTCCAATATATAGTTACATTCTTGGATACTCACAGGGGCAGTTCTACCCTGTCCTATAAGATGACTATGAGTTGACACGGACTCAATGGCAGTTAATTTTGTGTTTTATTGCTGACCCACTTTAAAGTTGTTTCAGTTTTTAATATTTTCTCCTTTTTTTGATTGAGGCTTCCCTATGTATTGTTCACTCATTGTTCTTGCCTTTTTTTTGTTTGTTTGCTTTCTGTTTGTGTTTTGCATGATATTCTGTACCTGACATCCAGGCTAGGTAGAACTATAGAGACAGTAATTGGATTGACAATTGCCTGGGACTATGGCAGGAGAGGATGGGGGAAGTGGGGTGCTAACAATAACGAATATAATAAGAAAATGTCCTGAAATTGATTGCCATGATGATTGCACAAATGTTCTTAATATGACTGATTTCAATTGTAACATATGTGAAGTGTATGCTAATCAAAATTATTTTTCAAAACGGTTTCTAGTTAAGAAAAGAAAAATTAACTCATCCTTTATCTCTCTAGCTTATATTATACCAAACACATTCAAAGAAGAAGGATGAAATGCAAGTACTCAAAGTGTAAAGAATACCTCAGGTGCTACAAAGTTTGCAGTGTAACATGGAGTTAAAAGAAGTCCATTTTCTCCTCGAAGTTGTTTTGCAAATCCAAAATCACAGATCTTTATTGAGTCTGCACTGGCTGATTCATCCATATATAAGATATTACTAGGTTTAAGATCACGGTGAACAACCTTGAAAATAAAGGGGAAAAAAGCATTAGGCTTCTATAGGCAATTTAATATCTATGAAATGAAACATTTAAAATACTTCTAGGGTAGCAGCTCTCAACCTGTGAGTCACGGCCCCTTTGGGGGTCCAATGACCCTTTCAGTGGGGTCACCTAAGACCATCAGAAAACATCTTTCTGATGGTCTTAGGAACCGAGACACCACTCCTCTATCCGTCTCCAGGCGGGTCTGTCCACATGCAGCTATGCCCATATACAAATACCCGGTGTGAAGACTGTTACCCATGCTGCACCATGCTTCAAGACAAAATTTCATTTATTTGTCATTAGAAATAAATATTTCACAATATATAATTACATATTGTTTTTATGATTAATCACTGCACTTTAATTATGTTTAATTTGTAACAATGAAAATACATCCTGCATATGAGATGTTTACATTAAGATTCATAACTAGCAAAATTACAGTTATGAAGTAGCAACGAAAATAATTTTATGGTTGGGGGTCATCAAAACATGAGGAACTGGATTAAAGGGTCACAGTATTAGGAAGGTTGTATTAGGAAGGTTGAGAACCACTGTTCTAGGGGAAGGAAAATCTGGGATTGATACTTTGTATATGCAGAAAACTATCTCTATAAGGTATATACTCCAGTTTCTACATGTCACCTGTTTGTTAACTACTTCCCATCTCAAAATATCAAAATCCACATTTCAATTCCACTTCTGGATATGATAAAGCTCTTAAGTCCTCTAAACAGATATAGTTTTAGAGGCTCACAAGGGCAGTTCTACCCCATCCTATTGGGTTGCTGTAAGTCAGTTTCAACTTGATGGCAGTGAGTTTGGTTTTTGGGCTGGATATGATACACTATACACAAGCTGTTATCCCTAACAGTAAATAACCATAAAAACTGGACAACTGAAAAATGCAACTTTCTGAAGGTAGTAAAGAGAGAACAGAGTCAGAAGTGGACAGATTCTGGTGAGGAGAATATATTTTGTATGAATGGAGACAGAAAACAATAGGGTTAAGTGCCCATAGTTAAAACTTCTAGCTTGGGGTTAAATATAATTCCAATGACATATTTCAGCGGGAGGACATATGCAGAAAGTAACAAAACCAAAAACGCTCTTTCTGGCTTGAAGGACTAGAAAAGTACTGGCACTGATTACTACACTATGGATGTGCAGGAGGTTCAAAGCAGCTTGTATAAACATAAATAGAATAAACAGAGACTAGAACTCCTGCTCAAGAAACAGAGTTTGTCGCTTACACCGAGCCCAGAAAATAATCCAGGAAAACAAAGGAAATAACAATACATACTAGAGTAAAAGAACATTAAAAAATCTTCACAACTTAATATTCATAATGTGCACAATACAATATAAAATATCTGACTTACAACGAACCAAATATAGTCTCATGGAAAAAGAAAACCAAGTCCAACTCAGAAATGAATCACATGTTATGATTCATAATAATCAAGGATTTTAAAGTGGCTGTCTTAACTATCCTTAAAATAAAACATGTCTTCCCTGCATAAAAATCATGGTAAGAATAAGTTCTAGCAGAGAAACAAAAAATATAAAATAGCTAAATAAAAATAACAATATGGTTTGCTCTATGTTATAATTTTCCTATAATTACTGTCTTCTGCATTTAATACTGTATTACTTTCAATCAGCAGTTTGCTACACTGAGAGGTATTTTATGTTGAGGAAAAAGTTTTACTCATCTTTCAGTCTGTAAAAGCTTTACATGACTGACATGTTCAACTACTCACTGAATGCTTAGCATCCATTTGTTTAAATGATGTAACAACTTGTAAGTTCGATTCTAAGAAAGTCTTGTCTTTTAGGTGAGAGAGCTGATAATGAGGGTCAATGAATTAAAGTACAATAAAATCATTCTGATTGTATTATATAACAATTTATATTTCAAAATATTGAAAATATAATCTATTATACCATATATACAATTAAGTGGGATTTTTTTAACTTTAGAAACTTTACTCCTCTCACGCATAGGTAACAAAGCGAAACAAACAAAACCCATGTTTAGGAAAGGATCTCATCTCATTTTATATTCTTTACTTTGGCAAATAGTCATCTTTCAACAAGCTGTTGCCTGATTAGGTTGATGTCTTAATGTCTTCATACTCTGCTGTACATATACAGTACGTTGCCAAGAGCAGAGCACCTGCAATTTATACAGTAAACAAAATCCTCCCGTTGATGAAGTAGCTTTGTTCATGTGTACTCTTCTTTCCTACAGAGACATTATCTTCTCAGACACTGCACCAAACCCTCACAGGTCAAGACATAAGCAATGTGAATGAACTGCTTTTCAGAGGCCCGATGAGCCTCAATATGTATTCAGAAAGGATCTAGTTCCGAGGGGGGGGCTGATAGTTAAATAAAAAAGAATCAGGATTTGCTAGAGTTAATTATGTGGAGCAGAAACTGGAAATGAGTAATTTTACAGTAATATTATGTATTTGAAGACAAGGACATAATAGATTGCTTAGATCAGTAACTTCTCACAAGAGATGAAAAAGGCTCAAGTTTTAAGAGAGGCATGTATGCAATAATTTTTTTCAACTGAAGCTGAGGTCTGATGGGCAATAAATCTGTGTTCTTGCCTATGGAACCTATATGTTCTTTGCATGGGAAGAGACCAAGCACCCAAGCATCCATCCAACAAGAAGCAATGACTTTATTAATGACAGAAACAGTACAAATTTCAAACAAATTACAGTTACTCTTTTGAAAAACCAGAGAAAAAGGTCTTTGTTTTCAGATGGTTACATTGTTAATGCTATAATGGCATTACAATATCCTAAGGCAGGGCTTGGACTGCCTTTGCTCTTTATACTGTATATCTTTGTTTATGACACCAATCCACACCCGATTCATCAACCTCTTCCTCTTGACTCTCCTTTTTTTACAGTTGGAGTTTGTTTTCTTGAAGGCTCTAGCCAACTTCACCTTTCTTTGAATTTCTCAGCAGCTGCTAGTAGTGTGTACTGAGAAAAATCCTCAATCTTGCTTTCCCCAAAAACTATGTAGGTATCTGAATTGGGGCTCTTGTGGATATCTGGATTTCTGGATAGTGATTCTAGTAAACCCTGTGACTTGTCGAAGACCCAGTTTGGATATAGCCTTGGTTGCCTTCTTTTCACTCCAACTGTTTTGCTTCACTCACTGATTCCTCATGGATTTCAGCTGCTGCCACCAGCTGGACTTAAGTGGTTGCCTGCATGAAATCCTGTTCCTCAAGCTCTGGTACTAATTCAGCACAGTCAGATTCTCTTCCTGATCCTGTCTCAGGCACTTTGTACAGGACAGTGTAGATGTCTGTTGTTCTTTTTTTAATTACAAGAAGGCTCCTTTTAGAATTTTTTATTATACTAATTCTTATGTGTATATTTTTTTATTAGGTGGGTATAAAATCAACTATTGTAACTGTTAAGAACTCTAAAATTATTTGCCATTTTGTCCTTTCATTGATACATATAAACAGACTTTTATATAACTCAAATAATTAACCTTCTTTATGAAGAGACAGGGTGGAAATAACAAGCCTACCCTCTCCCACACAGATTATATTAATACTTTTTATGTTTTGAATTCAAACATCATACTATATTTGGGAAGCAGGTAAGCAAGGGCCAAGATATAGTCATTACTGCCAAAGCTGTAAATGGTAAGGAGAGTGCAATTTGAATGATACTCATGGTGTGCCCATGTATAATTCTAGGTTTCACTTTTATGTTTGATTATGTTTATTAAGTTCAAAGTCAAGTTTAGGGAAGAATATAACTACAACTTACTCCTTGACAATGAAGATAGTCAACAGCTTTAGTTATTACATACAGTACATCACTAGCCTCCCGTTCTGAGAAGCATTTTTGTTTGATAATACGGTCAAGTAGCTCTCCTCCTTTCATCAAATCCGTAACAAGGTAAGCATATCTGCCATCATCATAGACCTAAAAGAAAACATATTTCAATGTTACTATTTACAATTCTAATATGCTTATATTATACTTACTATGCTTTCTTAATTAACCTTTAGTGTAAAAAAATAAATCCTTTACTGTTAATGTAGAATACACTTTACTGAAGACTGGATTAGCTAAACAACCTCCTACACAGGCCTTTGAAACCAGGTTAAACATATAGAAGGAGTAGTAGATTATTTAGGATGAGTCTTCTAGTCGAAGTCTCTAACTCCCACCAAACAACCTTTCTTTGCATGGACCTTGTAAGAAGGTAAGGGAAAGATGCTAATAGGATTAACCTGTAATTACAAACAAATTCCCTAAGTATCATTTCTATTCTACTGTGTATAAAATGAGAAGCAGGGGGCAGGAAATCATTACTAACAAGAGCCAGGAGTAGAGTGCATCCTCTGGACCTGATATCCCTATACAGGAAGCTCCTGTATGTAGAAGAACAGCAGAAAAACAGCAACAGAAGCTGTAGCAGTGCATAGCAACCAGTGTCCGACTTCCCAATCCATAGACTGAGTAAAGATGAGTGCTTTTGTGCAGGAGGCTGACATGCAGAGTGGGGTACCTCTGGGAACTTAATTGGGGAAGTTGAACTTGCTGACCCATGGAAGTGGAGCCGAGTGCCTTCAGGATTAGCTTACTGGAGTGAGGTGCCTCTGGGAGCTTAATTCTTGGAGTTGGGTTTGCTGACCCACAGAGCTTAAGTTTAAATGCCTTCAGATTGAGAGTTATAGAAAAGTAGTGTATGCCCTTTGGGCATTTAATAGCACAATTGACAGAACTTTATATGATGTCCTGATAACAACTTGTTAACTTTCTTAATAAACCCTTTATTCATGATTTGTGTCTGTGAGTTCTGTGTATGCATTGCAATGGATAACAGAACCCAGAGTTACAATAGAGTGCACTAATTCAGACAACACACTAAATAATTTTACTAACTTTTGATGTAGGATACAACTCATCAATATATATGTGTGTGTGTGTATATATATATATAATTAGAACTTTGTACCTTTCAAAGGAACACTGATGGTCTAGTAACCTTGGTGCTAAACAAAAGCATAAACCCACCAGGAGCTCAACAGGATATACATACAGCAATATGCTTTCGTAAGGACTGACAGTCTTGGAAACCCTATGGAGTAGTTCTACTCAATTCTAAGGCTTCACTATGAGTCAGAATCAATTTAATTGCAGTGGTGTTAATTTCTGGATTGGTGTCTATCAATGATATTTATCTCATATACACAGATACTTCTCTTCCCTACTAAGCTTAAACTTCTTTATGGTTATAAGTGTACTCAAGAGTATATTAATATAAAAATAATATACATACTACTATGAAGAGGTTAGCACTTAGTAGGGAAGAGAAGTAGTTGTATGTATTATACATATATTTAAAAGTACCTAATTTTAACTGAAACAAATTAATCACAGAAATCACTATTAGTTCTGTTTATTTTCTCTAATGGGAAATTAATATTTTCTAATATTCAAAGACAATACTCAATTCAGTAACATTTAGTAAAATTAATTTATGTTGTTCTTAGGTGTTATCCAATCGGTGCCTACCCATAGCAACCGTATGTACAACAGAACACAACACTGCCCTGTCCTGTACCACCCTCACAATTGTTCTTAAACTTGAACCTACTGTTGCAGCTACTTTGTCAATCCATACGGAGTGCATTCCACCTTTTTGAAGCCCCTATACTTTACCAAGCATGATAACTTTCTCCAGCAACTGCTCTCTCCTGACTATATGTCCAAAGTACCCAAGATGAACTCTGGCCATCCTTGCCTTTAAGAAGCTTTCTATACTTTTTGAAAGATAGATTTGTTTGTTCTTTTTTTTTTTTTTTTTAACATTTTATTAGGGGCTCATACAACACTTATCACAATCCATACATAGACATACATCAATTGTATAAAGCACATCTGTACATATTTTGCCCTAATCATTTTCTTTTTTTTTTTTCTTCTTTTACATTTTATTAGGGACTCCAACAACTCTTACCACAATCCATACATATACATACATCAATTGTACAAAGCACACCCATACACTCCCTGTCCCAATCACTTATCAGTCTACAATACTTTCAATATTCTTCATCAGCACTACAAACACATCAGTTCTTCTTCCGTCTTCTTCATTCACATGTCCAACTTTCACATGCATATGAATTAACTGAAAATATCATGGCATGGGTCAGGCACATCTTAATCCTCAAAGTAACCTGTCTGATTTTCAATACTCTAAAGAAATCTTATGCAGCAGATTTACCCATCTTTGAACCCCTTGACCGATGTTTCTGTGAGCATTGTTTGTGGATACAAGCAAGACAAAATCCTTGACAATTTTAATCTTTTCTCCATTTATCATGATCTTAACTATTAGACCAGTTGTGAGGATTTTCATTTTCTTTACATGGAGTAGTAATCTATACTGAAAGCTACAATCCTAGAATTTCCTCAGCATGTGCTTCTAGTCCTCCTCACTTTCTACAAGCAAGGTTGTGTTATCTGTATACCACAGGTTGTTAATAAGCCTTTCTCCAATCCTGATGTTGCATTCATTATATGATCCACCTTCTCTGATGATTTCCTCAGCATACAGAATCAATAAGTATGGTGAGAGGATACAGCCCTTTCACAAACCTATCCTGATTTTAAACCATGCACTACTTCCTTGTTGTATTTGCACAACTGCCTCTTGATCCATGTATAAGTACTTCGTGAGCACAATAAGGTGTTTTGGGATTCCCCTTCTTCTCAAGTTTATCCATAGTTTGCTATAGTACACATAGACCCCTTTTCTTCTTTAATAAAACATAAACATCTTTCTGGTATTCCCTGCTTTCAGCCAAGATCCATTTGATATCAGCAGTGACCTTCCTTGTTTCACACTCTTCTGATTCCAGCCTGAACATCTGGCAGCTTTATGTCAATGTGCTTCTGCAACCATTGTTGGATGATCGTCAGCAAATCTTACTTGCAGATGATAATCTTTAATCTGAGCATTCTGTTGGGTCACCTTTCTTTAGAATGGGTACAAATATGGACTGCGTCTAGTTAGTTGCCCGAGTAGCTATGTTCCACATTTTCTGGAACAAGCGAGTAAATGGTTCCAATACTTTATCAGCTTGAAATATTTCAATTGGTAGTCCATCATTTCCTAGAGCTTTGTTTATGGCTAATGTTTTCAGGTCAGCCTGGATTTCTTCCTTAAGTACCATTGGTTCTTTCTCATATGCTACCTCCTGAAATGGTTCCTTTAGGCACACTGACCTTGTGTATTCTTTCCATTTTGTTTTGGTGCTTTGTGGATGGTTTAATATTCTGCCCATAGCATCTTTCAATATTGCAACTCAAGGCTTGAACTTTTCTTGGGTTTTTTCAATTTAAGATATGCTGAGCATGTTCTTCCTTTCTGGTTTTTTAAGTCTTTGCACATTTCATTATAATATTTTATTTTGTTCTCTCAAAATTGTACTTTAAAATTTTCTATTCAACTCTTTGACTTCACTTCTTCCATTTTCTTTAGCTACTCTATGATTAAGAGTAAGTTTTAGAATTTCTTCTGATAGACACACTTCGATTCTTTCTTTCCTGCCTTTCTAATAACCTTTGTTTTAAAAGAAAATATTCTAAAATTTATTGTAGTAATAACTGTATAGCTCTTAAATATACTTGTCATTAATCATATATGTGAATTATGTGTCTAATAAAACTTTAGAAAAAAGGTCAACTTGAAGGAACTTTAAGAACAACAAAAGACTCTCTATATTCAAGATATATTACAAAATTTGGTATAAGGTATATTTAAATTTTATTTAAATATATTAGATACTCAAAGCACAAGGTAAAGTAACCACCATTCTGTGATCATCTTAAAATCCCAAGGGGATGAAGGTGATTTTCAAAAATGGAAACTAATTTGTACTTTTAGACTAATCCCTAAGCGCTATTCTGCTTTATAACCCCCAATATTATTGCCAATTTCATCCAGTTTTACTTTATAACACACTCCTACAGGAAGAAATTTCTGGAGGTTTTCCCAGATATACACAGCTACATTTTCTGTTGTGTTCACAACATCCGCAAAGTATGGGACATTTAAATCCAGATTGTTATAGACAAGGGGCTTCATAATTGGTTCCTCTTTTTACACTTTGAGGTCAAATTCATAACCATTCCTCGAACCAGATCAATCTTTATAATTGTGCCCATGGCCATTTGGATAATTTCAAGTTTTCTTCATTACTTAGACATTTGCTGTGGAGCCAGTCACTCGCACTGAACAAGACAAAGTGGGACACTTGGGCATAGTGTTGACAGATCAAGCTGGGAGGTGCTCATTTTCTCCCTGACCTTTGGCTTTTTCATGAATGATGTCTTGATGTCCTCACACAAATTTAAAGATTAATACTATGTCCTATCAAAACACCCATAATACTCTTGCTGAATTGCTGTACGCAAAACATCAAACGCATAATCTTCGAGTCATTGCCGACTCATAGCTATCCTGTAGGGTATGGTAACCCTTGGGGGTTTCCAAGACTGTAATTGTTATGGGATTTTAATGCCTCATCTTTCTCTTGTGGAGTGACTCATGGTTTTGAACTTTTGCCCTTTGGCTAGCAGCCCAATGCGTAACCCCTATGCCACCAGACATCCTAATTGCTGTACAGTCAAGTAAAATCTTCCAGAATTTGGCAAATTCCTAATCTCTTGTATATTCTATATTAACAGAATGACAAAATAAATGGTGTTAATTATAATGTTACTGGTTATACAGCTAAAATGTATTATTCAAAACTGTCCTAGCTCTCTAGACCCATATGACAGAAATACCATTAATAAATGGCTATAACAAACAGAGATTTATTCTCTCACAGTTTAGGAGGATAGAAGTTCAAACTGAGGCATCAGTGTCAGTGGAAGACTCGCTGTTTCTTTTGTGTGTCTTTTGACCGTTGTGTTATGTTGTGTGTGTGCTGTGTTGAGTGTTGTTTGCTGAGCATTGTGGTCACAGGGGAAAGTTCTTGTCTTCTTTAAACATTTGCGACCCCAGTGTTCCCTGCAAAGCTCCATGTGTCTTGATACGATTCTTACTCTGAGCCTAGGCTCTTCATACTGCTCTGCTCCTTGCTCTTCTTGGTGCATGGTAATGAAATCCCCCTCCTTTTGATTCTCTCTCCTTTTATGTCTTTCAAGGCAAAAGGTAAGGCAGGCCACACTCCAGGGAAATTCCTCTTACAGGAGATGAGGGTTATGACCGGATTAAGGCTGTTGCATCCTACCTGAACCTCCTTACCACTCACTGACGGGCCACATCAGATCACATCATAGGAGACAATTATATTTTTAAACAACTGAAAAACTGCTGAGAATCATGGCTCTGCAAAGTTGACATATTTTGGAGGTCAATAAATTCA
Source organism: Tenrec ecaudatus (assembly GCF_050624435.1). Taxonomy (NCBI): domain Eukaryota; kingdom Metazoa; phylum Chordata; class Mammalia; order Afrosoricida; family Tenrecidae; genus Tenrec; species Tenrec ecaudatus. Next base: position 89,494,616 of record NC_134548.1, read on the forward strand.
ATCAATGATGAGGACACTCTCATTTATTAAACATTATAGTTATGTACCATTTTTCTAAAAAAAGGTAGGAATAAAGAACCACAGAGAAAAAGAAGTGAAGCTTAAAATTTAAAACTATTGATATTTTGTGGCATGGAACTAAATATACTACAGATATAAAAAATTTTAAATCTGCAAAATAAAGTGCCAGGTAATAACTTAATTAATTTAGCTAGTTAATATCTAGATTTTAAAATACCTACATCCTTTAAAGTGATAATGTTGGGGTGTTGTCCATAGCGCATCAAAATTTCAATTTCTTCTGAGGGGTCTCTCTTACTTTTATCAATGATCTAAGTAAAAATAAAAGAAAACAACTTATTTACCTTTTCTAAAAATGAAGTATTTTCCATTTGGCTAAACGCATATTTAAAAATAATATTTAAGACTAAACAAATGATGTTTCAAAGAATTTTAACATTTAAATTTTTCTGTAAATAATATTAACAGAAAATGGAAAAACAGCATTTTATCACTATATTTCACTTAACTTGAACCACCCATAATGAAAACCACCCATAATGACAACATGAATATAAATATAATTATCCAAATTAATCAATCTTAAATACTATATTGAAATAAAAACTTCTAGAGCAAAGCACTCACCAAATACACTATCCATATTAATGCTTTGAAAATAAATTCAATAGGAAAATATTAAGCCTGATAGTTCTTTCTCAACATTTTATATATCTTCTGTTTTGACATGTCCTGTTGAAAATGCATTTCAGTTCACCTATAATTTCAATTACATATATGAAAGACACAAGAAGAAAGACCCAGAAAGTACCTTCACGGCATATTCCATGTTGTTAGCTGTATGTATGCATCGCTTGCAAACAGAATAGGAGCCAATGCCAATATCTTCTTTCACTTCATATACTTCACCAAATTGTGCAACACTTCCATTTACCTATTTTTAAAAAATAAAGTGCTGAGGACCAAGCTGCTAGAGGCTGCTCCCACAGCCTCTAGCCCAGACAGGCCCCGCCCCGGGCCACGAATGCAGAGCAGCAGGCTCCAGGAGCTAAGGCCTGGCTCTGCCTGGCTCCCTGGCGCTAGACGCAGGCCCGAGGTTTTGGACAGCAGTTGAGGACAACAGCCAGGTGAGGACACCATGCCCAAGGAGGTGGAACAGAATGATGGCTTACATAATATAAGTGTCTATGAATTTGTTTCTCTAGTCAACCCAGACTAACGCAACTGGGCCACTTCTATGACTCGGAGATTGTCTCAGCCCTGGACCACCTGAACTCAGAGAAGAATGTGGTCTACAGTGACCTCAAGCTGGAGAAGAACCTCATGCTTGTCATGGATGGGCACATGAGGATCACAGGCTGTGCAAGGAAGGCATCAAGGACAGAGCCACTGTGAAGACCTTCTGTGGCACACCAGAGTACCAGGCCCCCTGGTTGGAAGATGACAACTATGGGCATGCCGTGGGACTGGTGAGGGGCTGGGCGTGGTCATGTATGAGATGGTGTGCAGCTGCTTGCCCTTCTGCAACCAGGACCAAAGAAGCTCTTTGAGCTCATCCTCTTGGAGGAGCATTCTCCTCCCATGCTCTTGGGGCTGCTCAAGAAGGACCCCAAGCAGAAGCTCAGTGGGTGGGGTCGCTGAGGACACCAAGATCAGACACCACTGCTTCTTTAAGTCCCAGGACACGTTAGAGATAGACACCCGGTATCAAGTTGAGGAGTTCACGGCCTAAATGATCACCATCACACTGTCAGATGAAGACGACAGTATGGAGTGCACAGACAGTGAGTGCCAACCCCACTTCCAGCAGTTCTTCTACTTGGCCAGCAGCAGGACCTGAGCAGTGCAGCCACAGCCTGGACAAGGGTGCTTGACCACTTATTACCACACGGTGAACTTTTCTCTCTGGGGCATCTTCCTGCAAGCTGGTGTGGAAGCTGTGTCCCTGTGGTTTTCTTACTTTATCTCATTCAGGTTGTGCTCGTGCCTGAATAGGTAGATTTCTGGAAACAGGTTCCAGGTCTGGCTTGTCACTGCCCCATACTTAGGCCACGCACCCAGGGCTGCAGTTCCTGGCCCAAAGTTCACCTGTTGGTTGTGTGTTATGCTGTTCAATGCATTTGAGTTGTTTGAATCTTAGAGACAGGAATGGCTCCCAACCCCCACCCTCCCGTGTTATGTCTAATGTCACCCTTCTCCCACACGAGCCCTCCACGTAGCACTTGTCCTTCTGTTTCCACTGGGCATAGCTGTCCACCCACCCAGTCTGGCCCTTCTAAAGGGGTCCCAACCCTCCATACCCCAATTGGTGGCACACTGCTCCATGGCATTTATTTACAACATTCAACTTTATCATTTTATTGTAATATGAAACTCTTCCTCCAAATTCTTCAATAATAACAGCTTTTCAAGTTTTTTGGGGGTGGGTAAGTGAAATATTAAGAAGAATGAGATATTTTCCATTAGTTTTCATCTCTCATGTATGCTCATTATAAATCTTAAAATGTTTATAGAAGAAACATGGGGCTTTCTACCCCTGTAAAGAGCTATAATCTTGGAAACCTACAGGGGAAATTCTACCCTGCCCTAAAGGATCATTATGAGTCAGAACTGACTATGGGAGTGAGTTTGGTTTAGTTTTTTAGATGCTCATAGAGTCTAAAATTTAGGATTAGCTACACACACACACACACACACATACCTAAATTCTATGCTCTCTGAATCCTAAAAGGAATGCTATAAAACAGTTGGTTTATTCATCATAATTACATTTTCATGCCCAAAGAACATAAAAATATGTAATTATTACTACTTTATTTACAAATCACAGTCACATTTAATTTATAATTCTACCCAGGGCTAAGCTATGAAGTTAAAAATCTTGTTTAATCATTATAAACAATTTAGTGTTGAAGTTAAATTTTTAATCAGAGACAAAATTATCTCCAAACTGATGGATCCCAAAACTAAGTAGTCTGGGTAAGTGATTTTACCTGAACACTTGGTAGTACATTTGTACTTGTAGTGGGAGTTATTTTATATTCTTCTTCTATGGAAGCTGCAACAAAGCTGAATCCTTTGAAGAGCTGATGAGCATTAGCACTGGCTGGCAATCCAGGAGAATCTAAGGTTCAAATAATTGTAATTTTTAGAATTACATAGAATTTTAATGTGTAAAATGTCAGAATTTCTTTCAATAGCAAGGAAACGATGAAATGCCACCATCTAGCACAATATATATCTGATTAGTGGTATATTATTTGTTTTTCCCTTGCTACTGTGGACACTTCCTTTGTCTAGAAAATTTTACCTATTCTGTACACTGCTGAATCCTTATTCCTTAGTAAAGATTAGGCATTCAATATTTGTTGAATGAATGCAAGGAACAAATGCCACTACAAGTAAAGTGAATTACATTATATATTGTAATTCCAATTTCTCATACCAGAAAGTGAATAAAAATAGGGGGGAAATGAAATGAAATTACATGGTGGAAAACAGATGATGGAAGAGTAAAGTGAAATGTCTCTATTACAGCATCTAGAGATAATTCCATACAATTTTAATCCTTCTAGAAATGACATGAAGGTAAGTTCATACTATAATCCTGTTTAATAAATTATTTATTTATATTTATTTAAATAATGTCTTCTGATGGTTCCATCATATCCTATAATTTATACATATATGCATCACATCTGAAAATCTGTTAAAAATTAAGATATTAACAGTCAGAAGGATATGAGTTTGTGAAATGATTCTATTATATTTTAATTCCATTTTCCCATGATATTTTATACCTCCTTCATATATCTCATAAAACCTCCTACCCTCTAAAGCATTAGCATGTCAAGAGCCCTATTAAAAGGGAAATAAAACTGCCACCTCTTGCCTTAGTGCTTGCTATCATCAAAACTATGCCCATTAAAAGCTGCTACCTGAAAGGTATACAAGAAATGTATATCAGATCTATATTTCCATAAAAGGCAATTAAATCCTCTATGAAAATTTAACATATTCTTTTAACCTAAAAAGAGGTGACTTTTAAAAAAATACTAAAAGAATAGATGCTCTGATTATACACTTATATATGCATTACCTTTAGGTGTTTTTGCTGTAAATTCGGGATCAAAACAAAAAGTATCATCTGGTTTTCCAGAAGCAGGTGTAAAAGGAGGTTGAACTTCTTTTTTATATAATTTCTAAAAGAAACAATAATTCCCCCAAAATAAACATTAACCTTTTAAAAGTTATTATCCTTTCTGAGTTAAAGTAGCACATAGTATTGGTTTGCTGGTTTTTAACATAACACTCACAATTTCACAATCATAATTTCAATAGGCTCTAGGAACCAGTTAAATAATTTTTTTAATTTGAGTGATAATATACAAATTAAATAAGGTCAAGAAATAACAAGGATGCCATAGGCTACATCGACAAGGAATTATGATCAATTTTGATTAAAAATGGATTTTAATTCTCAATGAAAATTTATTTTTTAAACAATCTGGAACCATAGAGGGTGTCATAGAGAAGAAAAAGAAGGTATGTGCTATTCCACAGAACCTTAAGAAAAACTAAGTATTTTCACAGAACTGAAGATCAAGCACCTGAGAAAGTTCGCCCAAAAGCTGTTTCAAAAGGCAAGGAGGAAGCCTATCTATGAGAAAGCTAAACACCATCTCAAGGAATATAGGCAGGTTTACAGAAATGATATTCGAATGGCTAGGGTGTCAGGAAAAACTGCCAACGTCTATGTACCTAAAGAACTCAAGGGGTTGTTTGTTATCAGGATCAGAGGTATCAATGTTGTGAGCCCAAAGGTTTGAGAACTGTTACAGCTTCTTTACCTTCACCAGATTTTCAATGACACCTTTGTTAAACTTAACAAGGCTTCAATTAACATGCTGTGAATTATGGAACCATACATTCCATGGGAGTACCCGAAACTGAAGTCAGTGAAAGAACAAAAAATGGCAAAATCAGTAAGAAGCATATTGGCTCTGACAGATAACACTTTGCATGATCTCTTGGTAAATATGGCATCATCTGCATGGAGGATCTGATTCATGAGCTCTATAGTGTTGAGAAAAACTTCAAAGAAGTAAATAACTTCCTTTATCCCGTCAAATGATCTCTTTCATGAGGTGGGATGAAGAAAAAGACACCCCCCTCCCCCAGGTGGAGATGCTGGCAACAGGGATAACCAGAGAAAAAGGCTTATTGGAAGGATGAACAAAAGTGTCTGCCAAGATTATTTTTGTAATCTGATCAGTTAAAAAACAAGCCTGCTTTCAAATGGGGGCAAAAACCCCTCAATGATAACATGATAAAAAATATGAGAAAAATAAGTATTGCTACAGAATAAGACTTTTTTAATGAAAATATCAAAATATGGTACTATTACATCTCAACGTATTCTCCATGTAGGGATATATGAGGGATACGCAACCCAAAATAGTATTCTTTTTTCAAAGCTATGTACTTCATTATTTTTTTTTACAAAACAACCTTAGCACCATTAGAGTACTCTCCATTACACTTCATACATTTGTCAAATCTGCGATCCTATTTTTGGAAACATTTTTCAAACTCATTTGTTTGGATGGTTGACAGCACCTCCTTGGTTTTTTCCTTCACCTCTTCTAGTTGTCAAATTACGATCTTTTCAGGTCCCTCTGCATTCGCAGAAACATAAATCACAAGGAGCAAGGTCAGGTGAGTAAGGTGCATGGGCAAGATAGACTAGCTGTTTTTTGTTTTGTTTTGTTTTGTTTTGCCAACTACTGGCACACTGAGATGGTTGCATGAGCTGGTGCAGTGTCATAGTGGAAAACTCATCCTGTCTGTCACAAATCAGGCCTTTTTTGTTGCACACTGTGACACTATCTTTTCAGAACATCTAAATATACAGCCTGATTAACAGCATGACCTGGTGGAATGAAGGCCAAATGCACTATAAGTAGACATTTTTGTTTGTTTTTGTTTTTTGTTTTGTTTTTATCATTTTATTGGGGACTCAATATAACTCTTATCACAATTCATAGATATATCAATTGTGTAAAGCACATTTGCACATTAATTTCCCTCATCATTTTCAAAACATTTGCTCTCCACTTAAGCCCTTGGCATCAGCTCATTTATTTCCCCCTTTCTACTCCCCCCATGAACCCTTGATAATTCATAAATTATTATTTTGTCATATCTTACACTGTCTGATGTCTCCCTTCACGCACTTTTTGTTGTCCATCCCCCAGGGAGGAGGTTATATGTAGATCCTTGTAATCAGTTTCCCCTTTCCACCCCACCCTCCCTCCAGCCTTCCGGAATCGCCGCTCACCACTGGTCCTGAAGGGATCATCTGTCCTGGATTCCCTGTTTCCAGTTACTATCTGTACCAGTGTAGATCCCCTGGTTTAGTCAGATTTGTAAGGAAGAATTGGAATCATGATAGTGGGGTTGGGGGAAGCTTTAAGGAACTAGAGGAAAGCTGTATGTTGCAACATTGCTACACTGCACCCTGACTAGCTCATCTCCTCCCTGCGACCCTTTTGTAAGGGGATGTCCAGTTGCCTACAGATGGGCTTTGGGTCCCCACTCTGCACTCCCACTCATTCACAATGATATGATTTTATGTTCTTTGATGCTTGATAACTGATCCCTTCTATACCTTGAGATCATACAGGCTGGTGTGCTTCTTCCATGTGGGCTTTGTTGCTTCTGAGCTAGATGCCTGCTTGTTTACCTTCAAGTCTTTAAGACCCTAGATGCTGTATCTTTTGATAGCGAGGCTCTACCAGCTCTTCACCACATTTGCTTATGCACCCACTTTGTGTTCAGTGATTGTGTCAGGAAGGGGAACATCATGTAATACCAGTTTCATAGAACAAAGTATTCTTGCATTGAGGGAGTACTTGAGTGGAGGCCCAATGTCCATCTGCTAACTTAATACTAAACATACAAATATATGCATATAGATCTATTTCCCCATCCTCATAAATATATTTGAATATGTATAAGCCTTTATTTAGACCTCTATAAATGCCCTTTGCCTCCTAGGTCTTTCCTCTACTTCCTTTTACCAAGTTGACAGTTTCGTGCTTTCAGGTAGTTGATGGACGTCCGGAAAGAGGTTTAACATCAATCAACATTTTACCTTTTTTGAAACAAGAAAACCACACTTACACTTGTGTTTTTCCCATAGCACTGTCCTTTGTGTGTTCAACATCACAACAGTTTCTGGGGCAATTTTCTAAAGTGGGAAACAAAATTTCACAACCACACGCTGTTCTCTTAAATCAGCCATCACAAAACACAGGGTTTCAGCGACACTGCTTTTACAAAAAAAATTCACTGTGATCAAAGAGAAGCTTCTCAGGTGATGCCACTGGGTGCACTAACTCAGAGAGTTGCTAGATGGTCACCTAGTGAGGGAAAATGCATACTACAAAAGTTCCTCCCAGCTTTATTTTGGGGGTGTACCCCCTCATTACACTTCTGATGGTGGTGTTTCCATCTCTCTAACGTAATATTGAAGAATTATGCACCCTTTGATTTATAGTAAAAATTTTGTACTGCATCAAAATGGCACTGTAAGGCCCTTTTGAGGGACTCAAGTCATATTCCATTTTAATGTTTTTTTGTATTTAGGGAACAAAATCTGAAGGGACAAAATCAATGATAAAGGGTAGATAGAGCAAGGTTTTACAATTAAATTCCCAAAGGAGAGCCTCAAAGAATGAGCAAGTGCAAAAGTTTTCATAATAAAGCCCCATGATCATCTTGTGTCCTTTGAGAAAATCAGATTACTCCTTCACAATCCAAAAACCAGTTGCCTTCTGAATTGAACCATCTGCCTTGACTTTAACTGACCAAGCAGATTCCTTTGAAAGCCATTTTTAATTGGTTCTTGCTCTCTGGATTGTTTTCATAAGTTCAAGGAATCCCTGGTTACAATTTATTCTAAAAAATCACGTCCATTAGTTTTGATCTTGCTTAAAAGACTAACTGAAAGATCAGCTCTTTCAGTCAGCTAATAATCACACAAAGCTTTTGACATGCAGTAAGCCAAAAGCTTGCTGAGGCCAAGATGTTTACTTAAAAATGCTGAAGCATGAGAGACCTCAACTTCAGCAGCTATGGCATCAATGGCAATCTTATGTATTTCTTCCACTATTCCTGTTCTTCAGCTACAGTTTATTCAAGTGTAATGGGTGTGCCTGATTTATCTAATAAACTGCTGTTTTATGTGGGAAATATTCCTGTAAACTTGTTGATAAGTTTCATTAATTTGAAAATGTGTTCACTTGGCTTTGTTAAAAATTTGACATTAGCACTGATGTCAAAAAAGGTGTTTTTTCTATAACCTACCAAGTATTCTCTTTTTTGAAGGCACATCAAAGCCCTTATAGTGCAGTGGTTACGCATTGGGCTGCTAACTGCAAGGTCAGCAGCTGGAAACTACTAGTAGCTCCTCAGGAGAAGACGGGGATTTAATTCCTTTAAGAGCTAGTCTCAGAAACTCACAGAGGAAGTTCTGCCATGGGATGGGCCCGATGAGTGGTCATGGGCTAGATAGCAGTGAGTTTGGTATTTGGTATATGTATTACTTGGAGAAATTGTCTGCTGCAATCCTCTGATGCAGAAACATTTAAACACACTTTAAAATAATCTCTTAAATGTATGAAATAAAATCCTAGCAGCAATATTTTGACTTATCCTCATATATCACAATATTATCATGAAAATAACATTCAGGAATTTGTTATTTAAATTAAGTACAATGACTATAAACTGTTGATATATTAAAAATTATAGGGACAATTTTTTCCAGTTTGTACAGTTACAGAGAAAAGAAGCACTAGGCAGGAAGAAAAAGAAGAAATGCTGGCAAAATGAAAGACTAGGCACATTTGCTACCAAGACATTCTATACAAATGACATGGGGGACCAAATTAAATTATATAGATGACAATCCTGGAACCCTGAGCTTCAGCGATACGGACAGAAGTGTACTAAATACCAACCAGTAGAAGCTGAACATAAGCAGTGATAATGGGAACAGACAGAGAGGATTAATTGCAACTGGCTATTTTGACTTGTGCAAGCAGTTTTCACTCAGGACAGCAGCCTGTTACTACAAGCTCCTATACTAGTAGCTGGCGACCAGAAAGTTGTGACTTTTCCTTGATTCCTACACCCTCCTAGAGACCACAGTGCGGTCAACTCCCACCTACACCCACCCATTATCCACTTAGATTCATCAGCTCTGCAAATGCAGCTCTTCACTTGAATTCAGAGCCACACCCTTAAGGATGGGACATCAGGTGCACTGCACCACCTCTGTGTCTCCAAATGTCGAACATGTCCTTCATCTGACCAATAGAAAGTGCAGTTCTGGACAGAAGCTTGTCCTTGGCCAGCCCATAATGAAAAAGAACCATTTTCATATCCAGTTTCCTTGCGCCAAGTTGCACTATGGGAACAAGCATACTCAGGGACTCTCTGTGCTAGCACAGACTATCTCTGGATTACACGCACTCACTCTATTGATGATCTATGTATGCCATCTACGACTGTCCACTCCATCATCTAATAAGCTTTGTCTAACAGAGAATGTAGAGTTATCAAGAGCACCGGAAATCAACATGCTTTTCTCTTCTAAGGGTCCTAGCGGCTCATATATTTCTCTTCATTTTTCCCTTCCAATTTCCCTTGGTATTTTCCCCTACAATAAACTGTTTTTCTCCCCTGCCCCTTTATCTTTTTGCATTCACTTTTTCTTTTAAGTTTTATTGAAATAATTCACATACATAAAATTCAACAGTGTAAATACGTTAAAAAGTTGTATAATCTTGCACTGAGGGAGTACTTGAGTGGAGGCCCAATGTCCGTCTGCTATCTTAATACTAAACCTATAAATATATGCACATAGATCTATTTTCCCATATATATACATATATGTACATGCCTTTACTTAGACCTCTATAAATACCTTTTGCCACCTAGCTCTTTCCTCTATCTTGTTTTACTTTCCTCTTGTTCCACTATCATGCTCAGCCTTCATTTGGGATTCAATAATTACTCTCAGTTACAATGCCCTTGGCCACGCCCTACCAGGCCTCCTACACACTCCTAACCACCAATTTGGATCAGTTGTTCTTCCCTTGTCCCTGGGTTCAATAAAACCACTTCCTTTTCTCTCACCTCCCCTCTCCCATTGTTTTCTCCTCCAGATTGTTCATCCAGCCTATCTTATTTAAACAAATGTGCAGAGATAATAACATGCACAAAAACAAGACAGAGCAAAACCAAGCAACAAAAGAAAACAAGAACAACAAAAAGCCAATGACAAATCACAACAAAACAAAAGCTTATAGTTTGTTCAAGGGCTGTTTGTTGGCCTTTAGGAGTGTTTTCCGGTAAAGTCTGATGGCGACAAGCCTTGGTCCCAAAGTCTATTTTTGGTACTTCCCCAGGGACTTCGCTGCTCTGTTCCCCTTGCTGTTCTGTTGTTTTTTGTCTTAGTGTTTTGCCTCAGTGTGGTGGGATCAGATCGGGCAGGAATCTCTCACTGTGCCTCCAGTGTTGTCCCCTGTAGGGCTATGGGTCAGTGAGGGAAGTCATGTCTCATAGTGGGGCCAGCCATATGTTTTTCTCTGTGGATTGGGTTCTCTGAGTGGGAATATTGTCCCCAAGGTTCGGTGGGTCAGTATGTGCTCCACTCTCTCTTCTTCCTTCTTCATTTGCTCCCGTGTGTTCTGATCAGACATGTCCCTCTCCCTGAGCTGCAGCTTCAATGCTGTCCTCTGAAATAAATTATTCTGGGGGGAGGGGCAGGTGTTCACGTAGTTGGGATTGGGGCCAACCCCTCAGACCTTTTCACTGGTTCCCTACTCCATCCCTACTTTGTTCTATTAAACTGGCATTCCATGATGCTCACCTTCCGACACAATAGCTGAAGACAAAGCAGGTGCATAAGCAAATGTGGTGAAGCAAGCTGAAGGAGTCTGGTTATCAAAAGATAAAGCATCTGGGGCCTTAAAGACTTGAAGTTAAACAAGCGGCCATCTAGCTCAGTAGCAACAAAGTACACATGGAAGAAGAACACCAGCCTGTGTGACCACGAGGTGCCGAAGGGATCAATTATCAAGCAACAAAGACAAAGAATCCTATCATTGTGAGCTCACCTCCCCAATATCATCGCTGAAGAAAAAATGGGTGCATAGCAAATGTGAAGAAAGCTGATGGTGCCCAGCTATCAAAAGATATAACTTCTGGGGTCTTAATGCTTGAACATAAACAAGTGGCCATCTAGTTCAGAAGCAACAAAGTCCACATGGATGAAGCATACCAGTCTGTGATCACGAGGTATAGACGGGATGAGGTATCAGGCATGAAAGAACAAAAAAATCAAATCAAATAATTGTGAATGAGGGGGAGTCCCGAGTGGGGACCCAAAGCACATCTGTAGGCTATTCACATCCCTCAACTATGATTGGAGGAGATTCACCAGATGCTAAGTCAATGTGTGCGTCCTGCAAATGAGGTGTTCACATTTTAGCTCCGATGCCATTCCCTCCTTTAGATTTAGATTATACTATTTACAATCCTTGGATCACACAGGCTAGCATGCTTCTACCATGTGAACTTAGTTGATGCCTTACTTAGATGGTTACTTGCTTGAAAACAAGCCTGTAAGACCCTCAGATGCTTTTCATTTTGATAGTCTGGCACCATCTGGTACAGGGGTTCTCAACCTTCCTAACGCCGCGACCTTTTAATACAGTTCCTCATATTGTGGTGACCCCGAAAACCATAAAATTGTTTTTGTTCCTACTTCATAACTGTAATTTTGCTGTTATGAATCAAGAATTGTCGATCTAGTGTGTTTACCACATTTTTATAGTCCTCATATTTTAAGTGATCTGTTTAAGAGCTCGAGCATCTTAAATTGGGGCTAGAATTAGGGGCAAGCCCCAAATCCATTCACACACCTATGGCTTATATATGTCTCTGGTTCACCTTAGAGACAACATTGTCATTTTATGTTAGAGAGTATTACCAATCATCCTCCTGGGGTTGACTTACAGCAACCCTATAAGCCAGGATAGGATTGCTTTCACAATCCTGAGTTTCACAGCCTACAAATCTTCACTGGATTAGAAAGCCTCATTCTTCCCCAGCAGAGATAGATGGTGGTTTTGAATTGCTGACCTTGAAGTAGATAGTCCAATGCATAAACACAATGAATTTGTGTGTTCGCTGTTCTTTAATACATTCAGAAAGAGTCCATGTACAATTAAAGACAGCTCATTGAACACTTGGTATATTTTCCTTATGAAGCTATCTTGTCCAGGAATTTTCTTGGTTGAAAGTTTCTTGATGAATTTCTCCATTTCTCTTTTTGTTATGTATCTATTGAGGTTTTTTACATTCATATGGGTTGATTAGGGTAGATGGTATATGTATATAGCCAATTCCCCTAGGTTACTAAACTTGTTAAAGTACCATCTATCATAGCAGTGTGTGAGATGAAGTTCTGCCACTCTTGCGCTCTGGCCATACTTCTCCCAAGATGTATGTCCTTTTAGCAGTCTATCATACTTTCTATGTTCTTCGCATGTACCACAATTCAAATTCATTAATTCTTCTCCATTTTCCTTATCAATTTCCAAATACATATGAGGGAATTGAAAATGCCATTGCCCAGCTAAGGCACACCTCAGACCTCAAAGTAACATCCTTGCTTTTCGATACTTTAAAAAGGTCACAAGACCTCTATAGAGTATTGTATTACCCAATGCAATTTGCCTTCTGATCTCTTGACTGCTGCTTCATTGTGGATTCACCAAGTTCTAAGATAAAATCTTCGACAACTTCAACCTTTTCCCATTTATCATGATGTTACCTATTGGTCTAGTTGTGAGGATTTTGATCATTGATATTGATTTGTAATACATATTGAAGGCTGCAATCCTTGTATTCATAAGCAAGTGCTTCAAGTTCTGCTCTTTCAGCAAGAAAGGTTGCATCCCTGGTCCTCACACCCTTGTAAGGGGCGATACTGGGAGAGCAGAAGGTGAGTGGGTTGGAAAGGGGGAAACCGATTACAAGGATCTACATGTGACCTCCTCCCTGGGAGACGGACAGCAGAGAAGGGGTGAAGGGAGACTCCGGATAGCGCAAGATATGACAAAATAACAATCTATAAATTATCAAGGGCTCATGAAGGATGGGGGAACGGGGAGGGAGGGGGGAAAACAAAGAGGACCTGATGCAAAGGGCTTAAGTAGAGAGCAAATGCTTTGAAAATGATTAGGGCAAAGAATGTACAGATGTGCTTTATACGATTGATGTATGTATATGTATATGTATGGCTTGTAATAAGAGTTGTATGAGCCACTAATAAAATGTAAAAAAAAGAAGAAAATGATTAGGGCAAAGAATGTACAGATGTGCTTTACAAAATTGATGTATGTATATGTATGGCTTGTGATAAGAGTTGTATGAGCCCCTAATAAAATGTTAAAAAAAAAGAAAGATTGCATCATGTGGATATTACAGGTGTCAATAACCTTGCTCCAATCCTGACACGGCATTCTTCTTCATATAATTCAGCTTCTTTGATTATGTGTTCAGCATAGAGATTGAATAAGTATGGTGAGAGGATGCAACCCTGTCACACACCTTTCCTGATTTTAAACCATGCAGTACTTCCTTCTTCTGTTAACACCACTGCATCTTGATCCATATACAAGTTCCACATGAGCACAATGAACCGTTCTACAATTCCCATTCTTCTCAAGATTATCCATAGTTTGTTATTATCCTTGGCAAAGTAAATAAAACACAAGAAAACATCTTTCTGGTATTCTGCTTTGAGCCAATATCCATCTGATACCAGCAATGAAAGCCTTCGTTCCATGACCAATTTGCCACACAGCCTGACCTTCTGGTAGCTCTGTCAAGTTACTACTGCAATCTTTGATTATTTTCTGTAAGATTTTATTTGCATATGATATCAATGATACTATTCGATAATTTAAACATTCTATTGAGTCACCATTATTTGGAATGGGTACAAATATGGATAATGCCAATCAGCTGGCCAAGTAGCTGTCTTCCAAATTCCTAGCATAGGAAAATGCTTCCAATGCTTTATCAGCTTGAAACATTTCAATTAGTATTCCATCAATTTTTTTGTTTTTGGCTAATACACTCAGTGCAATTTGAAAGTCTTTCTTCAACACAAATGGTTCTTGCTCATATGCTACCTCATGAAAAAGTCCTTTTTGGTTCAATGACTATGTATATTTTCCATCTTCTTCTGATACTTCCAGCATAATTCAATATTTTGACCATAGAATCTTTCAATATTGTATCCTGAGGCATGAGTTTTTTCTTCAGTTCTCTGCTTCAGATATATCAAAAATTTTACTTAAAAAAGGAACTAGCAGTATCAATTTACAATGAAATCAATACAAAAGCTTCACTTTATTCTTATTTCTTTCAACCTAAGATACACTGAATGTGCTCTTCCTTTATGGTATGCTAACTCCAGGTATGTGCTATTTCATTACACGAGTAATTATTTTCTTGAGCTACCTTTGAAAGCCTGCTCAGTTCTTTTACTTAATCATTTCTTCAGTTGTCTTAACTACTCTACGTGCAAGAACAAGTTTCACATTCTCTTCTAACATCCACTTTGTTCTTTTTAATTCTCTCCTATTTTTAAAATGAACTTTTGTATTTTTTATGTATGATATATTTTATGTAATCTCAAAATTCATCAGGTCTTTGGTCACTGATGATCAATACAATGCATCAAATCTGTTCTCCAGATGGTCCCTAAATTCAGTTTGGATACACTCAACGTCACAATGGAGGTGCTGTGGACTTCTTTGAATTTTCTTGAGCTTCAATCTGAATACACATACGAACAATTTTGGATCTGTTCCAGTTATCCCTTGTCCTTTTGGTTGATGATATTGAATTTCTCCATGGTTTCTTCTCACAGATGTAGTCAATTTGATTCTTCCGTATTTAGTGATGTTCATATGTAAAATTGCCATTTAATGATTGGAAAGTGATAAAAATCATTGGTTTTGCTAAGTTCTATCATGCCATCTTCAGTTTAATTTCTATCACCACATAGACCCTCTTTTACAACTATTGGCCCTTCCTCTTTATCGCCAACATTTGCATTCATTAATCATCAATAATTACATATATTAATCATGTATAATTATGAATATATGATTAATTTATGACTGAAGAACTAAGTAGAATTTTTCAAATTCAGCATCATTGGCTTTAGTTCCTGCTGCACACATTTTAAATATAGTTTTATTAACAGAACTTCCTTACAGAGACCATTGTAATTCAACATGCACTTTGAAATATTCTTTTTGATTGTGAATGTGACGCAATTCTTCTTGAATGTCATTCATGCTTAATAAACCATACAATATCAGTCAATTTTTGGTCACTACTACTACCTAAGACATCAATCTTTATGCACTCCATTTCATTTTGACTACCTTGAATATTTTCCAGGTTCATAGTAAATTTCATGCTCAGATTATTATTGGTTATTGTAAACCTTACTTCATTTTGCATCATGCTCCATCAGCAAATAAAAGTTCCAAAAGCTTTGTTTTATCCCTGTCATTAAGGTCAACTCTACTTTGAAGAGAAACAGCTCTTCAGCAATCATTTTTGCCTACCAACCCAAGGAACTCATCATCAGGCATTATACCAGACAATTTTCTGAGTGTATTCTGTTATCCATGGTCTGTTCCTAGTCTGGAGAAAACACTGAAATCTGCCCACCATGGGTGACACTATTAGTATTTGAGATACTGGTAGCATGACTTCTATCATCACAGCAACACAGAAGATACGAGTATAACAAATTGACACATGCATGGTGGAAGATACTGAGAGGAGGGCAGGTGTTAAAGGCAACAGTAGTAAATAATGTTGTATAAACAACTGTGCAATAATGATGCTCACGGAGCCCTGGTGGTATAGTGGTTACATGTTGGGTTGCAATCTGTAAGGTCAGAAGTTCAATGCCACCAGGTGAACCTCGGGAGAAAGACGGGTCTTTCTAGTCCCGTAAATAGTTATAGCCTTAAAAACTCAAAGGGGCAGTTCTGTTGCTATGAGTCAGTATTGATTCAATGTCAGTGAGTGTATGAGCCAATACATGGATAAAAATTCAGTCTAAAAGACCATGGGAAGGAGAGCGCAAGTGTACCCACAAATATAAATAGGATTTGGCAGAATATATTTCAACATTGGGACTTTCCATGGATAGAAATTGTGTTAGGCTGGTTTGACGAGAAAAAAATCCAATGTTGTAGTATAAAAAGAACTTTATGGGTGCATAAGCGAATGTGGTAAATAAAGCTGATGGTACACAGTTATCAAAAGATATAGCATATGGAGCCTTGAAGGCTTGAAGATAAACAATCAGCCATCTAGGTCAGAAGCAACAAAGTCCACATGGAAGAAGCACACCAGCCTGTGTGATCAAGAAGTGTCAATGGGATTAGGTATCAGGCATCTAAGAGCCAGAACAAAACCATGCCCAAGGTGAATTGGGGAGGGGGGACATGCAGTGGAGACACAATGCCCACATGTAGACAACTGGACATCCCGTCACAGAGGGGTCACAGTCAGGGTGCAGTATAGCACCGATTAAACACACAACTTTCCTCTAGTTCTTTTGTGCTTTCTTCACCCCACTCTCATTTTTACCTTAAAAACAGATTAGACCAGAGCATGCACACTGCTACAGGTAAGAGTCCAAAACCTAAGAAATCCAGGGTAGATAAACCCCTCAGGGCCATCAATCAGAGTAGAGATACCAGTAGGATTAGGGGATGGTGGGGGAGCAAAGGGGAATTGATCACGAGGATCAACCTAGAACGTCTTCCCAGGGGGATGAATAACGGAAAAGTGGGTGTGGGGCAATAGACGATGATGTAAGATATGGAAATAATAATCTATAACTTATAAAGAGTTCATGATGGAAGGTGGGTGCAGGAGGGAGGGGGAAGAAGTGGGTAGCTGATATCAGGGGCTCAAGGGGGAAGAGAATGCTGTGAAAATGATGATGGTGGCATATGTGCAAATGTGTTTGACACACTGGATGACATGGAAGAGCCCCCAAAAAAGTATTAAAGAAAAAGAGCTCTATATTAAGAAGTAGTTACAAATCAGGAAAGTATCTCAGCCCAGACCAACTCAAGTCCTTAAGTCTGATACTTGTCCATAAGTCCCTCTTCAAGCTCACTCAGCTACAAGAAATGATGCAAAATGCAGGAAGATCACAGGCCAGAGGGTGAAAAGTAGCTAATGGCATTGGAAGCATTACAGGGTTCTGGTAAGTCCCAGAGTGGCTCTTCAGCAAGAAGGTGAAGGCAGAGAAAGAGAGGGAGGTTCCCAGGACCCTCCTTATGAGAAGGCTACGCCCACAAGGAAGTACCATCAGGCTGATTCACAGGTCCTTACACTTTTATGTATTAAGTTGATATGAAATTATGTAAGTGCCACAGAAATATATCCATCGTTATGGTTGAGGGTACAGGGAATATGATATGTTAAGAAAATTTCTAAGACTATCACATGCCTAGACCTGGGGGTTCAGGACTATACATACCCTCGGGAAACCAAGGTCATCTGGCATAATACTGTAACCAAAGAAAATGTTCTACACATCCTAATTGGTAAATGTGCAACTGTTAGTCCCATCATAGCCTAAGGAAAGGATAATGAAGAAAACTGAAGACACGTGGAAATAATTAGTCAAATGCACAAATGGGCCACATGAACATAAATGTCCATTACCCTGAAGTCAGGACTATATGGTACCTAACTGCTACAATAAACTGCTTTTTAAGGGGATCATATTAGAAGGCCCTGGATAAGATAGGAGAAAAATGAGGAACAAAACTCAAAAGAATTGAAAGGATAGGTTTACTGGTTGTATAGAGACTGGTAACACTCAAGACTGATTATTAGCGGGCCTTCAAGTCTAGAAATGAACTCATCCTCATAGCTCTTTTCAGTCGAATAATAATACTAGTAATGTGCATACATCGATGTATAATCAACCCTGGCAGTGTACTGGTTATGTGTTGGGCTTCAGTCTGCATAATCAGCAGTTTGGAACCACCAGCAGTTCCACAAGCGAAAGACTTGGCTTTCTACTCCCATAAACAGTTACAGTCTTGGAAGTCCACAGGGGGTTTCTATGAGCTAGCATTGACTTGGTGGCAGTGAGTTATTTAGCCCAGGACAAAGTTCAAATGGTTAGAAAAAATGAAGCCGGAAATGCAGGAAGAGCGCAAGGTTATGTTACATTGAGGGAAATGCAATCAGTGACACAAAACAAAATATATATTAATTGTTGGAATGTAAACTATTCTACTCTATAACCATTACCCAATTGACAGTCAAAACATTTTGTTAATTAAGGAAACAAAAAGGAGAAATATGGATATAAAAGGAGAGATGCACACTATAGTCTTCCAAGGTATTAATATTAATGACTTACTAAGTTTTGGTGCATTTAACATTTATAAAAGGCAAAATCAAGTCTTCCCATAGGGAACTAAGGTGCTTTGTAAAATTGGTTTCTAGTCATTTGACCCTGAAAACCCCATAAATCATGCAAATCAAAAGCCACCAAGTATTTGAAAGATGTCACTTTATAGAAGTAGCATGCACCTTTCTGACATTATAATGGTGTTGTTGATAGGAGTGCCCAGTCCAAACAGTGGGATTAGGCACAAGCTCAAGAAAATAATACTGAATTTTTGCTGAAAATGATTAATAATACAGACAGTAATGCCAAATTTAAGGGTTATATGTGGATTCCCTGATTTCTGAGCACATTCAGGTAAACAAAGCCCCTAAGATGTGCCAATGTGCTGCCAGACTTTCAGAGTTCAT
Source organism: Tenrec ecaudatus (assembly GCF_050624435.1). Taxonomy (NCBI): domain Eukaryota; kingdom Metazoa; phylum Chordata; class Mammalia; order Afrosoricida; family Tenrecidae; genus Tenrec; species Tenrec ecaudatus. Next base: position 89,513,603 of record NC_134548.1, read on the forward strand.
GGTTAGATCAAATAAATTTTACCTAAACAACAGGGATTGCACAGAAGAAAAAAGATATCCAAGAAGAAACTGGAGGCACAAAAAAAAACCTTCATAGCTTTAGATAAGCTTAAAATAAAAGCTATATAAAATAAGTTAAAAATGGTAAATAAAATTATCTCTCAAAATATTTTCCACAGGTCAAATGAAATAATTACTTGGCTAGTGAATTAGTGGTTCTCTACCCCTATGCCAGGAATCAAAACAGACTTGTTTTCCTTTTGATAAAAAATACATTATCAATATAAAAATGCATGTTTGATTATGATATTAGTAACATATAACATGTACAGAGCTGAGTAGATTTGTTGAAGTAAGTTTTTTAAAGAAGTATTTATTAGTATAGGATTTGGAATTAAATTTCAAATTTATCTCTAAGCATGACTTAGCAGAATTTCGCAATGTTTCCTTGTTCGTTTCCATTAAAAAGTATTTCATGAACTATCTGTACAAATATTAATTTAATAAAATCACTTTGTTCTAATGCATGGCAATAAACAGCTTAAAATCTCTAAAATTCATTTTCTATAAAATCTATGACATCGATGGGGAAATAGATCTATGTGTCTATATTTATAGGTTTAGTATTAAGGTGGTGGAAGGACCTTGGGCCTCTACTCAAGCACTCCCTCAATGCATGAATATTTTCTTTTATTAAATTGGCACTCTATGATGCTCACTCTCCCGACACTACTGCTGAAGCCAAAGTGGGTGAACAAGTAAATGGGGTGAAGAAAGCTGATGGTGCCCGGCTATCAAAAGAGATAGTGACTGGGTTCTTAAAGGCTTGAAGATTAAAAAGCGGCCATCTAACTCAGAAGCAACAAAGCCCACATGGAAGAACACACCAACCTGTGTGATCGCGTGGTTCCAAAGGGATCAGTTATCAGGCATCAAAGAACAAAAAAATCATATCATTGGCTGCACACCTCCATGATATGATCGCCGAAGACAAACGGGTACATAATAAATGTGGCGAAGAAAGCTGATGGTGCCCAGCTATCGAAAGAGATAGTGTTTGGGTGGGGTCTTAAAGGCTTAAAGGTGAACAAGCGGCCATCTAGCTCAGAAGCAATAAAGCCCACATGGAAGAAGCACACCAGCCGGTGAGATCGCGGGGTGCCAAAGGGACCAGGTATAAGGCTTCATGCAAAAAAATAAAAAGAATATATGTGTATGTGTGTGTGTATATATATACATATATATACATATATACATATATATATACCATAGTGAATGAAGGGGGAAGTGCAGAGTGGAGATCCAAGGCCCAAGTGTCGACCACTGGAGATCCCCTCATAGAGGGGTTTAGGAGAGGAGATGGATGGGTCAGTCAGGGTGCAATGTAGTACCGATGAAGAACATAGCTTTCCCCCAGATCCTGGATGCTTCCTCCCCCCAACTACCATGATCCAAATTCTACCTTGCAGGACTAGATAGGGCAGAGGTTGTACACTGCTGCATATGGGAGCTGGAGGCACAGGGAATCCAGGGTGGACGATACCTTCAGGACCAAGGGTGTGAGGGGCAATGCTGGGAGAGTGGAGGGTGCGTGGGTTGGAAAGGGGGAACTGGTTACAAGGATCCACATGAGACCTCCCCCCTCGGAGATGGACGGCAGAGAAGGGGGAGAAAGGAGACTCCGGATAGGGCAAGATATGACAAAATAACAATCTGTGGATTATCAAGGGCTCATGAGGGAGGGGGGAGCGGGGAGGGAGGGGGAAAAAAAGAGGACCTGATACAGAGGGCTTAAGTGGAGAGTAAATGCTTTGAGAGTGATTAGGGCAAAGAATGTGTGGATGTGCTTTAAACAATTGATGTATGCATATGTATGTATGTGATAAGAGTTGTATGAGCCCCTAATAAAATGTAAAAAAAGAAAAGAAAAAAAATCTATCATATCATTTATATCCTTTCCCATTCCCTTTCCTCTCTGCAAGAAGCTTTGGTGGCATAGTGGTTACAACTTGGGCTACTAACTGCAAGGTCAGCAGTTTAGAACTATGAGCCACTTAATGCAAGAAAGAAGGGGCTGTCTACTGCTGTAAAGATTTGCAGTCTTAAAAAACTTACAGGGACAGTTCTATCCTGTTCCATAAGGTCACTATGAGTCGGGAATGACTCGATGGCAGTGAGTTTGGTTTGGGTTGGCTTCCTCTCCACATGTCCACATTCCCAAACTAAAATATGGAAAAAATATTAATCATGTTTAACAGATAAAACATATGAGAAGCAAAAATGCACTTATTTTTTTCATATACCTAATGGTTCAAAGTTACTTTAATAATATGCTACACTTGGCAGACTTCTGGGAAGATGGCAATGGAGTAACACATACCAGAGGGACTCCGTAGAATTCAGCACAGGAGAGTTGCTTAGAGAGAAATTCAACACTGCTGGACCGCAAGAAGAGCATCATAAAGATAAGTAGGCACAAACCCACAGGGCTTTGATGGGCTGGGGCTTTTGGCTTATCTCAGTGGAGGCCAGCGGGGGCTTGACTTTGGCCATGACATTGTCTCTGCTGGAGCCAGGACCATTTGGAGCCTGTAGGGAAGCTTAGTCTCAACACAGCCACAGTTTGCCCCCACCTGCCTCAGGGCAAGGACTGTACCCTTGCAGCTCTCCACAGGCAGGGTTCGGGGTTCAGCTACATTGCTGCTATTGTTTCCATCTCATCTCTCTGTCCCCTCCCTCGGTCTTGGAGGGCTGCAAAGGGGCTTTTTCTCAACACAGCCACAGCTTGCCCCTGCCACCTTGGGGCAGGGACTAAATCCTTGCAGCTCCACTGGCAGGGACCAGGACTCAGCTACATTGTTGTGTTTGTTTCCATCACTTCACTATATCCTCCCCCTCCCCCTGCCATCCACAGGTCCAGCAGCCTTGCTTAATTTTTTTCCTCTCTGTCTCTTTCTTGGTGTCTCACACACTACTGCTAACCTCCAGACCACTCCCCATAGCCTAGGGCATTTATACCAGCGCCACACCCAGCTAGGTGAGCTCCATCCTGTGTAGCTAGCGGGAGGCTAGGGAAACCCTGCTGACCTCCACCAGGGGATACTCTGCTCAACTTCTTACTGGGGAATTTCTGTCTGTGTGCCTGGGGTCCTAAGGTAGCTAAGCCAAGACTCCTCAACGTTTCAAGCTACTGAAGGAACCTCTGCCGACACTCCACAACAGCAAAGGAGACAACCCACCAGCCTTCTGGGTCACTCCCGAGAGGGAAGCCACAGGAGGATAAAGTGGTAGGTTAATTCCATAGTAAAATAAGCTGTAGGCAATTTGAAGAGCATTCCCCAAAGAGAGAGTCAGTACTCTTCGACTCCCTGGTAAATGGCACTTGACTCCTCTAAAACAACGCAACGCAAACAGTCATCAGCCTCAATGACCTCAACGAACAAAACAGAAGAAACAAAAGGCAATGACAGAAAATGTCCCAAACATAACAACAAACATAGAAGAAGCAGACACTGAGCTGTCACAGAAAGAAATTTTCAGAATGCTGTTTGGAGTCATACAGGACATGAGGGAAACAATAAAGAAAAAGGATTAAATGATAGAGAAGATAAAAGCCATAAACCAAAGGGAAATATAGGAGCTTAGGGAGGAGATAATAAAAACCAGTAACAGAAACACAGACCTCAATAATCAACTGGAGGAAGCAGAGAAACACATCAGTGACTTGGAGGACAGCCAATCAGACGTTACCTAAAGCAAACAAAAATCTAATAAGATCATCAAAGAAGCTGAAGGAAACTTAAGTACTATGTCTGATGCTATGAAGAACAATATTAGAATTATTGGCTTACCGGAGGAAGACATAACAAAGAAGTCATCTACAACCATACTGAGACAATTCTTGAAGGAAAACCTCCCCAGCTTAATGAATGAAAAACACGCTACTATTCAGGAGGCTGAAAGAATACCAGCTAGATTGAATCCCAAGAAGTCACCAAGTCACATAGTAGTTAAATTATCCAACTTTGAGGATAAGGAGAAAATCATGAGAGCAGCTAAGGAAAAACAAGCAATCACATATAAAGGTTCCCAAATAAGAATATGCTCACACCTATCAGCAGAAACAATGAAGAAGAGGAGAGAGTGGAGTAACATATTCCAAAAATTGAAGGAAACAATGCAAACCCAAGAACACTCTACCCAGCCAAATTATCAATCAAGATAGACGGAGAAGTAAGAGTCTTCCCAGACAAGGAAAAACTCAAAGAATATGTTAGAAGAAACCCAGGCCTACAAAAGATCCTTGCCCACCCAGTACAGGCAGAAGAACAACAACACTCACCAAGCATGAAAAAGAGACCACCACATAGAAGCTCACCCAGAGGGAAAAAACGAGAAAACAAACCTCAAGATAGCACTGGCTTAAAGATGGAAAGAATTCAACGTTTGCTGAGGGAAGCTTTAAAAAAAATAGAAAAGGGACATAGGGAAAAAGCTACAGTATACAAACATTCTTGGGGTGAGGACTAGGTAATCAGGGACCAGACCAAATACAGGGATACACATGATAGACAACTAAAAGGGAGGTGGAGAAATGAAAAAAATAATAAAAAAGAAATGGGTAGAGGAGGCACTGGGCACTAACCCACCCGAGGGTATTGTTTATATTTCCACAGGGAAAGAAGGACCAGACTTCAACCCAGTGTTCCAAGATGTGAATGCAACATGCCTGCATGGAGTAGGGAACCAGAGGAGAGGTCTGGGGGCTCGGCTCCAACCCCAAATACTAAGTGGACACCTGCCCTTCCCCTTAGAAGAATTTATTTCAAATGACGGCACTGAATCTGCAGCTCCGGGAGAGGGACATCAGAGCACACGGGAGCAGATGAAGTGGGAGGAGAAGAGAGTGGAGCACAACCTGGCCCGCCAGGCCGTGAGGGCGATGTTTCCAATTAGAACAGCCAGTTGACAGAGTGGACCACATGGCCGGCCCCACTATGAGACATGATACCCCTCACTGACCCATAGCCCTATAGGGGACAACACCAGACACACAGGGTGGGAATTGCACCCTATCTGATCCCGCCACACCAAGGCAAAACATTAAGGGAGTGCAACAGAACAGCAAGGGAATGGTACAGCAAGGTCCCCAGGGAATGCTGAAGGTGGACTTTGGGGCCAGAGTGTGGTGCCTCAACAGACTGTACTGGAAAACACTGAAAGGTCAACAAACAATCCTTAAACTAACTACAAACTTTTCTTTCTTGTGTTTTGATTTGTTTGTTTTTTGTCATTAGTTTGTTGCTGTTGTTTTGTTGTATATTGTTGCTTGGTTTTGCTCTGTCTTGTTTTTGTGCATGTTATTATCTCTGCAGGTCTGTCTAAATAAACTAGGCTGGTTGAAAAATTGGAGGAGAAAACAACGGGACCGACAGTTCCGCGGGGACATGGGAGAGAGGAGGGTGGGGAGAAAGGTAGTAGTGTTAATAAACCCAGGGACAAGGGAAGAACAAGTGATCCAAATCAGTGGTGAGGAGGGTGTGGGAGGCCTCACTGGGTATAATCAAGGGTAATGTAACCAAAGGAATTGTTGAAACCCTGGTCAGGACCGAGCATGATAGTGGGACAGGAGGAAAGTAAAAGGAAATAGAGGAAAGAGCTGGAAGGCAAAGGGCATTGATAGAGGTCTAGTTAAAGGCATGCACATATGAAAATATATTTATATATGAGGATGGGGAAATAGATCTATGTGTATATATTTATAGGTTTAGTATTGAGGTAGCAGAAGGACATTGTGCCTCCACTCAAGTACTGCATCAATGCAAGAATACTTTCTTCTATTAAATTGGCATTTTATGATGCTCACCTTCCCAACTCAACCGCTGAAGACAAAGAGAGTGAACAGTCGAATGTGGTGAAGAAAGCTGATGGTGCCCGGCTATCAAAAGATATAGCATCTGGGATATTAAAAGCTTGAAGATAAACAAGCGCCCATCTAGCTCAGAAGCAACTAAGTCCACATGGAAGAAGCACACCAGCCTGCAAGATCACAAGGTGTCAAAGGGATCAAGTGTCAGGCATCATGAGAACAAAAAAAATCTCACCATAGTGAATGAGGGAGAGAGTGGAGTCGAAACCCTAAGCCCATTTGTAGGCCACTGGCCATCCCCTTACAGAAAGGTCTTGGGGAGGAGACGAACCAGTCAGAGCAGCAACGATGAAAAATACAACTTTCCTCTAGTTCCTAAATGCTTCCTAACCCCCCACCCCCACCCCTACTGTCATGATCCGAATCCTACCTTGCAAGTCTGGCTAGACCAGAGGATATACACTGGTATAGATGGGAACTGGAAACACAGAAAATCCAGGGCGGATGATCCCCTCAAGTGGTATGAGTGGATATACTGAGAGGGCATAGTGAGGGTGGGTTGGAAAGGGGGAACCGATTTCAAGTATATACATGTGACCTCCTCCTCCCTGGGAGACAGACAACAGAAAAGTGGGTGAAGGGAGACGTTGAACAGAGCAAGATAAGAGGAAATAATAATTTATAAATTATCGAGGATTCATGAGGGAGTGGAGGAGTAGGGAGGGAGGGGAAAAATGAGGAGCTGATGCCAGGGGCTTAACTGGAGAACAAATGTTTTGAGAATGAGGGCAATGAATGAAAATGTGCTTTACACAATCGATGTATGTATGGATTGTGATAAGAGTTGTATGAGCCCCTAACTAAATGATTTTTAAAATAATATGCTACACTTATAAATAAAAATATCAGATTGAATGTATCAAGCAAATAGCTTAAATTTGTCACCAAAGTCCATATGTTACCATTGTCCAGATTTTTGTTATTACTAAAAATTTATTCAGTAACAAACTTTCTGCTGCACTTACATTCCAGTCAATATTTGCAAAGAAGATGTGCTTTTTGATTTCTTCAACGCCATCTGAACCTATAAAAAATGGCAATAACAAAAAGATTATGACTTTTAAATCAAGCTACCTAGCTTCCAGGCTATCTATCTGTAAAGAAAAGTATATATATTTCCTGGGTTCCTGCAGTGAAAGTTCTATTTTTTTTAACTTGAATTTTATTAAAAGGTTCTTATTTTAGTATGATAAAAATAACTGGTACTAACATCACATTGACTATCATGAAATATTGAAGTATTTTATAAATAAAATCAAAATTATGTTCAAAACAATTTAAACACATGTTCTTTAAAATTTTTATTCCTTACTTATATCATCATGGAAAATTATGAAATCCAGAGGAATAAAAGAACCTTGACATTAAAACACAAATAAGGTGGTAAGACCATATCTGGATCCAGGAAAAGGATATTGGAAAGTGGTCATAATCTTTACCTCGAAGAATACAGGGAAGGATAATTTAACTACTAGCAAATATTTAAAATGATTATTCTTAAAAGGTATTATACTGCTAACTCTTTCAAAATAGTTCTTATATGTATAAAGTACATAATATTGTCTTTGAAATAAAAGTTTCAAATAGATCACATTTTGCTTAAATAATGTACATAAGTTTTTATTGTTGCATGAATATGTGTAGCCACAATCATAAAATCTAGGGATAAATTACTATCAGTAATTAGTATGAATTAGTATCTGTAATCATTGAAGTGTAATTATCCCCCAAATATACTGTATAAAATTATAAAAAATGATACAAGTAACTGTACCCAATCTATTTACTGGATTCCTTTTGAATAGCATCCTTAGAAGACTTTGTGCTTCTCCACTAAGAAACTGAGGCATTCCAAGTTTTGCTCTGAAAAAGATGAATTTAGAAGTTTTCACTTATATAATCGAACAGTACTTCTGAATTGACAAATCTGGGGGGGAAGTACTTTAATAATAGTCACCAATGTCCCCTATATCATAGGAGAAAGTAGAAGACAGTGAAAAAATATTCTCTGGTGTCAATTTACAACATTATGCTTCTCAAAAAAATAGATACTGTTTATACTTACTTTAGTATCATATTCATGGTCTCATTTCTGTCTTTACCTTGAAATGGTAGAGTACCCGTAAGCATTTCAAACTAAAACAAAAATGAAATCACAATAGTTCATTTAGAACATCTTATATAATAAAATTATTTATCAACAAGATACTTATCAAAACAGCATCATCTTTTGATGAGTTCAAATCAATTACATAGATAAGTGTTTAAGAAATTGGGGCAACCAATTTTATTTGTTCTATCTAATTTAGTTAAGTTCCAAAAGCCAAGGCTATTTGGAAATTGACAAAAGAATTTTCTTTAAAGATATGCTTTCATGGTTTACATTTTATAATAAAAGAGAAATAAGAAACCAACACTTCCAAATTCACACCTAACCAAGACATATTAAATCATTTCAACTCCCTAAAAAGAGGGAGGAGAGACTTCCAGAGGAAAATGATCACTAGGTAACAAATCCAGGATAATCTGAACAACAATAAAAAATCCCAGCGAGAAGGAAATGCTGTACTCCTTGGAAGCTTTAAAAAAAACACCTTAAAAGTAAGTAAACCATGGTTTCTCAAAGCCACAGCTTGAGCATCAAGGTAGTGCAGTCACCATGTGGTGTAGGGCAACAAGTGCTGGCTGGTTGCTGCACCAGGAACATCCATGTTTCCCTTTCACAACAGACTAACAGCCCAATTTGCTTCTATATACTACTCCTCAGTTGCATACACATACAAACCTCTGGTAGACCTGTGTAAATAACAGACCAAGCAAGCTGCTTAGTGCAGATGCCCTCCTTGCCTGACTGGAATGTATCATCCAGGCTGTGTTTCTTTCTTGCTTTACCCACCACCTGTTTCCTTTCTTCTCTCCCCCCCACCCTCATCTGCACTATGCCCCTTTAAGATGTGCATGCCCCCATTGAGTAAATTGTTTGCATGCCAATACAGCTATGAAAATATATGCATACCCACCCAAGCTAAAGTTTTTTTCCGTTCTTTTATTCATGTACCTACACAACATAGACCTTTGAGTCTGCATTTCCACAAAAGACTTTAGCATCCTCATCCAAACCACATCACTTTTTTCTTTTATTTTCTCTATTTTCCTGATTTTTTCTTATCCTTCTCCCTCTTCCTTTTTTTCAGGAAAAAAACATAACTTAAAAAAGGAACATAAGATCTAAACTGTACAACCAGTTTGACCTCCTGGATATACACAGAACATTTCATGCAGCAATGAAATGATATATATTCTTTTCCAGTGCCCAGGTACTCTACAAGCACATGTTAAGTCACAAAACAAGCCACAACAAAATAAAAAAAACAATGACATCCTACCATTCATTTTCTCAAATCACAATACTATAAAACTAGAAATGAACAATAGAAAGAACAAGAATATAAACTCAAACATGTGGGGATTGAAACATATATTACTGAACTAGGGCAAGAAGATAAACCCAACAGTGGAAAAGAAACCATAAAGATTATAGAGTAGAATAAACAAATTGAAAAACAACATTTTGCTTAAATAATGTACAAGAAAATAAGTTACTTTATTGAAAGGATTAACAAAATTGACAACTACTGGCAAATTTAAGATAAAGAGAGAAGAGTCAAACACTTAGTACTAGAGATGAAAAGGTTGACATAACAACAGATCCAAATGAAATAAAAGAATAACACTGTAATACTATTAAAGACTACTCTAACAAGTTGGATAATCTAGAATAGACAAATATTGGTGAGGTAGTTAGTTTATTGTGCCAACCTGGCCGATAAACATATGTGGTGTTAATTGAAGGGCAGAAGGATAAATGGCTCAGTGAGCTTTGCCTTTTGAGTTCTCGGGTCTCTTGCTTTGTGATGGTCAGACCATGGTGCAGCTGCCTTGGCCAGTTCCCTGCTTCAGCTGGCAAAGCTCACTTCCTGCAAGACACCCCCAAGGAGACCTATCCCAAATACAGACCTGGGTGCTGGAGCAGCCGTGTGGAGACCCCTATCAGTGCTGAGATGCTTACACATTCAGTGACTCGGCTTTCCTCCTGCAGTAGGCATCATTGCGACTGTTTTGTGAGACGGAGGACTTTGTGGATTGGTGTTGGACATATGAGTTAATGTTGGACTGATGGGCTTGGGCAGCAGTGGGTTGGAATTTTTTCTTAATGCACACTTAACCTTTATATAAAACTCTCTCTTATATATGAGTTTCTGTGGATTTGTTTCTCTAAAGTACCCAGACTAACACAACTGAAAAATACAGCATCAACCCAAATTAATGCACATGGATATAGAAAACCAGCATAGTTCCATAACAAAAGAAAATTGGGGAGGCTATCAAAAGACTTCCAATCAGGAAAAGCCTAGGACCTCATGGCTTCATGGGGTAATTCTAGGAAAGGCTCAGTGAAGAGCTGCCATCAGTTCTACACAGACTATTTCAGAATATAAATTAGGACAAAAAAACTGCCAAAATTATTCTATAAAGGGAGGGGAAGACTCCACAAAGACAAAAAAATATATAGACCAATATCCCTCATTAGCGTAGACACAAAATTCCCAACAGGCCTCTGGCAGATAGAATCCAACAATAAAAAGCATTTTAACCAAATAGAATTCATACCAGTGATGCAAGAATGGACCAACATTCAAAACACCAATCAATGGAATACAGCAGATAAACAAGACAACCAAAATAAAAATAAACACATGACCATATCAACAAATGTAGAAGGCATTTGGCAATATGCAAAACTATTTCTGATAAAAACACAATAACATTTAAATAGGAAGAAAATTTTTCACCACATAAGCCACATATGAAATTCAAACAGCCAACATCAGCTCAACGGGGACAAAACTAAAAACATCTCCTCTATGAACAGGAACTGTACAAGGATGCCCTAATCACCACTCTTATTCAATAGCATACTGGAAATCTTAAATAGAACTTTTAGACCACAGACAGATAGCAAGGGAATATAATTGGGTAAAAAGTAAAACTCTATTTGAAGATATGATTTTATATGGAGAGAACCTAGGGCTCCACAGAAAGCAATTGAGGGATTTAGTAAGGTAGCAGCATGTATGGTTAACAAGCAGAAAACAATTGGATTGCTACATACCAGTGAAGAGACCACTGAAAAGACATCAAGAAAACAATACCATTTACAACAGGTATACAAAGAAAATGCATAGTAATAAACCTAACCAAAGAAACAAAAGACCTGTACAAAGAAAACTACAGACCATTATTACATGAATCCAAAAGGAACCTACAAAATAGAAAGAAACCTGTACTAATGGATAAGAAGATTTAATATTGTGAAAGTGTCAATACTACTTAAAGCAATCTACAAATACAATTCTGATCCAAATCCAAGCTTCATTCTCAAAGTAAATGAGAAAACTAATTACCAATTTCATATGGAGAGATAAGAGACAAGGATGAGCAAATTAATTTCTCAAGACGAAAACAAAGATCTCCTCAGCAACTATCAGAAAAGGTCCCCAGGGAGGTATATCCTGCACTTCCTGGCAGCAAGAATCTCAATATAAAAGTAGACCCAAGTTCTTAAAATGGGAGAGTAGCAATGCTAGTTAACCACTGACAAGAGTCATGAGCCTCTTCTGTGAACCCTACTCCTCCTAAGCACAGCTGATTTTTCCAGGTCCCTGAGGCAATGCAAACAGCCGAACCTCTAACTCCACTGGCCTCTGTAAGAAAGCTTTGTATCGGCTGCTTGGAGCAGAGATAATCAGTAGACAAACTTAACTTTTCACTTTTTCTTCCTTCTCCCCTCCTAACTTCTTTCTTTCATTAGGCTCTGGTGCCTTCCTTCACCACTTCCCAACCTTCCCTGCACAGCACATGTGTTTACAAAATAACACTACAAAAGGAAAAGATTTCCAACCCAGTAGGCAGTTTAATTTTCTACTTTATTATATTTGGGGAGTAGGAGTAGTCTGTACTTTTGTTCTATTATAATACTCTCATATTCCCAGAGTTATCCACCACTTCCTCTTCCAGTGCGATCTTCAGGTGCAGCCCTATCCTCCAGAGAATACCCAAGGCAAAAACAAACAATCCTTTAGATACTTGCACACATATCCAAACAAGGTTTTGTTTTGTTTTTTTTGCAAAGATATGTCCGCATTAATGCCATAAAAACTGAAACCAGTACCCACCCCAGGCCATGCCCTTATCTTGTGTCTGTTTTGTACCTCCCCTCCTTACAACTCTAGCCATTACCTCTTTTTTCTCTTAATTTTTCCTCATGAAATATGTGTCAGTGGAACTTATTGATTCCAATTGCCCTCTTAAAATACATTTACCCATTATTTTTACAAATTTGTTGGTCTCTCCTGACAGCTTCTTATCATTTTTATTTTATTTTTCCACTTTTTCCCACCCCCTGCCACCCAGTCATCACCTTCCCAATTAACCACCTGTGGTAGTTAGATGATTTTATGTCAACTTGAAGATGTGTGAAAGTGTAGGGATGGAGTCAATCTGTTAATTAGGTCACAGGTTCATGATGCCTCTTTGGAGCTGTGGTCATCTTATAAACGAAGAAAAGTGGAAGTTTTACTCTCTGAACCACCATCTTCTGTTTGCTGTGATACTGTCACTGAACCTGAGAGGTGCCAGTGCCCTTCCATACTTCCCGACCTTGAATCCATCAGCCTGTAATTGTCCTGTATTGTGCGTCAGTGCATGTGGTTATGTAAGTGTGAAGAGGGACATGTAGACTAGTATCAGACATATGGGCATGAGTTGGACTAGGCTGGAAGGCCTTCTTGATATATATAATTATTTCATGACAGAAAGTTTTTTTTTTCACATATATAGATGAATGTCATTGGATTTTTCGCTCGACAACCTGGCCTAATACATTACGGTACTGAGAATGGGTTGCTAGAGAGACAAATAATGAAAATGGAGGAGAGGCTTGTATTACCTCTGCATTATAGACATTGGATGAAATTGGATTTTTCTCCTTTGGATAGTCAGAGATCAGGGCCACTCAGTTTGCTCAGCGGTGAACAGCACAAGGAGAAGATAACTGCTATCCCAAGGTTATGTAATTGGTGGGTAATTGGACTTCGATTCGGATTTTTTGCTTTGAGGGTATACCTTGTGATCATATATTTGTTCTGGATGGTAGCCTGAGACCAATGGTGACCTGTGACCATATATTTATTACTTAATGATCTCCTTGCTTATGACATATATTAGTCTGTTAGACATGATTCTGCCTTTGTGGATGAGTGCTATTGAAAGTTTTCCCCTATCATCAATGCCTATGGTTTATGGAAATAGTTAAGACTTTATCAGTCCTAGTCAAGAATTAGTACAATCAGTACTAGTCAGCAATTCAGATATTTCTGTCTGAAAAGTCAGCCTAGACATACTAAATTTCATTTTTTCAACAGTGTTTTAAATTCTATACCACTGGCTAAATTAATGACACTATCAACAGAATTGAGGAACCCTGTTTGCATAACTGTGAGGTCAGCAGTTCAAAACCACCAGCAACTCTGAGAGAGAAAGAGAAGGCTTCCTACTCTTATAAAGAATTACAGTCTTAGAAACCTACAAATGCAGTCCTACACGTCCTGTAGGGTTGCTATGAGTCAGCGTGGACTCAGTGATTTCTTTTATCAATAGAATTACCTTATGCCCCAAGGAGATGATTGATAATGTTCTGTCATAAAATATAACAATGATGTCTCTAAAGTATACAAGGCATATATATAAACCATAGATATATGAATGGATTTCGGGCATACACTTACTTCGAGCATCAACCTAAGAACAATTAGATTGATCCTATGAGATGGCCCTACTTGATACCTGCCCTTATGAAGAGATTATGGAAGATATGGATGCTATAGCAAAGTGTGGTGAAGAAAGCAGATGATGCCCGGCTAGCGGAAAGATTAGTGTCTAGGGACTTAAAGGCTGCTCCTCAAACAAGCAGCCATGTAAATGAGGCTTCAAGTAAGACTGCATGGAAGAATACAGCCTGTGTGATCTAAGTAATAAAATGACAGATTTAGTCACGTTAAAAAGTAACATTTTAACTTGATCTCCTTTTTGACCCATTTAAATTTTTTTGGCTTCTAATATTTTCTGCTATCTTTTTACTAATATTTTCCTCTACTTTGTCTCTGAGTTCTGTGTGGTAACAGCAACAGATTATTGAACCCAGCATAGATGTACAATGGTATGGGAAGAATAGGTAAGAAAGAATGGGCCATGGAGGCTTGTTTGATTCCTTCCTTGTAGCAATAGGGAAGCCAGAGATCAGATATGTCCATCTCCATTGTCATTTATTGAACCTATATATTCAGTGATCCCTTCAACCTTCATTGTTTTCAAAAACAAGATTCAGTCCCTTAAATTTTAGAAATTGGGCTGCTAACCTCAAGTTAGTGGTTCAAACCCACCATGGGAATAGGTTGTTTGCTCTAGTCTCAGAAGTCCTATATAGACTTAGTCTGAGAATTTCCATAGAAAGTCACTAAAAGCCAAGTTGATGGCAATGGCTTTGGTTTGGTTTTTGTTTTCTTGGGATAAATAAATAATACTAGGTCATAAAATGTATGATCATTAAAGAGAAATTTATTTTATATCCCAAACGTTTTCCTTAATCACTGTCTTATTAAGGATCTTAAATAGTTTCCTATTATCCAGAGAATTAAATACACATGCGTTTAGCCTTATTATTTTCACTTTCACCCTGATTTACTCTTATAGTAAAACTAGCTTTTTATATTTTTACCAATATGATTGCAACACTCTCCTTTTTCATATATTATCTATTTAAAGTTTATCCATCCTCAGGGACTAATTTCACTTTCATCTCCTCCAAGAAACATTCCCTTTCTAAGAAAATATAAATTCTACCCTTAACTCATGAGGTATTTCCAAACAGTTAATTTAGTTATTCAATTCTTTTCAAAATCAAATTATATGCCTTTTTAGGGGAGGGAAAATGCCAAATAAAAGTACTCTTAAGAAAGCCTAGGAAAAATTTTAATTTTCAAAAAAATCATTGACTTAAAATTTTTGTTGCACCAATACAAACTCATGTTAATTTGTTCTATATATTTGGTCAGGATCTAATTTGAGGCACTAAGTAAGATAATCAGTTCAAAAATAGCTCCTATCAGAGTTACATAAATTTCTAAACTTGAAGCAAGGAAAAATATCAGTATTGGGAAGAATAATGCCAAAATCATTCATTCTATACAAAGAAGTTTATGGAGACAATGCCCTTGAGGTATCAGCAATAGACATACTCATTGTTTTAAGAAGAGTTAAGGGGATGTTGAAGCTTAAAAGTCTGCAATGGCAGACCATTGAAAACAATTTGTGAGGAAATAATTAATCTTGACCATACCCTAATTGAAGAGGACCAGTCACTAACAGCAGAAGCATTCGCCAACATCAGAGACATTGGCTCAGCTTATACAAATCTGCCTGAAAAATTTAGGATGAGCTAACTTTCTTGTTGATGGGTGTCAAAACCACTGTAACCTATAAGAACCGGTTTTTTTCAGGGGAAATTTTAAAAAGTGGGATTAAGATTTTGAAGTACTTCTTGGAAGAACTACAACAGGTGATAGAACATGGCTTTACTGATATGATACTGAAGACAAATTACAATCAAGGCAATGACTGACAAGAGGTGATAGGTGAACAGTCAAAGCAAAAGTAGACAGATCAAAGATTATAGTAAATGTTCTTAGGATGCTCAAGACACTTTGCTTGCCCATTTTCTGGAGGGACAGAGTATCTTTTCTGAAAGTTAGCCAAACATTTTGGCAGAAAAAGTCATGGGAAAGCTTCATCAAAGAGTTCTTCTCCAAAGAAACAATACATCTATTTATTCCTTACATCAAAGAAGGACAATTCTTAGAACTTTGATGGAATTACCATTAGAAATCCACCTTAAACCCCAAGTTTGATCCTCACTTTTTTTTTTTGCTTATAAATCTTATAAAAATCTCTAAAGGGCATCATTAATCTTTTGTTAATATTTTAAGCAAAGCCTGTACTAGTATGACTAAATTCTTGGCACCGTTAATTCTTTAGAGGTGGATTAATGATAACCATCACTTATAAAAAGTTCTCTGATATTAATGGAGTTTATTTTGAGAAATAAAGTTTATATTTTTCTTTTAATTCTATTTCCAAGAACTTTTTTAATTCCCTCATATTTCTTTGTAGTCAGTTCCCATATAAGCATCATCTAGTGTTAAGTTTATACAATAAATTATGAATTGTAATTTATATGTCTATAAAATAAATAATATTTATTTCAATAGTTACTCATTTATCCTACTTAGTTTATCAAGTATACACTTACTGTTATGTCAAATTAGTTATTCAGTATTTATTAAGCATTTACTAAGTGCCCAATAATATGTTAGCTACTTAAAACCAGTATAAAATTTTAAAAAAGTATTATATGGCATGATCCCTGTCCTCAAGATTACAACTTTCCTAGGGACACACCTAAAACAATTTAACAATAAAACAATATATGGTAAAGTAGTAAATGCTGTGACAAAAAATTTAAATGTAATTGCTGCAGTATTCTAAAATCTGTAACTGGGCGGATTATTTTCCAATTACTAATAGTTTATATAATAAAACTTGCATTTATCTTTTAGAAACTAAAAGAAAAAGAATACAAAAATAATGCAATTGTATAACAATTTTATATTGTAAATCACATTTTAAAAGAAATCACACATGATCAAAACCATATTCTTACTAGAAACATACCAAAACACTGCATTTATTAAGTTGACTGAAGTTTAAATAAAAGTAATTTTATAGGAATTAAGAAAAAATATCCCTACTTACCATAAGTACACCAAATGACCACCAATCAGCACTCTGGGAATGGCCTCTCCTATTTACTACTTCAGGAGCCATATACTCTACTGTCCCACAAAATGAGTAAGCCTTCTTTTCTTGATCTACTGACTCCTTGCTGAGTCCAAAATCTGTAATAACCACATTACAAAAATATACTTGAAAAAGTCGAAGAAATAAACATAAAAACACTATTCACGAGTATAGATTGCTCAGTTTAGTATCTTCAAAGTACATGACCTCAGACCTGCACTAGTAGAGATTATATCAGTACTGTCATATTAATCTACACTTTAAAAGACACTAAACGGACCGAAGTGGTTTAGTAGATTACAGGTTTGGCTGCTAACCACAAGATCAGCAGTTCAAACTCCCCAGCTGCTCCAAGGGAGAGAGAACAGGTTTTCAACTCTTAAAGATTTATAGTCTTAGAAGGTCACTATATGGTCGCTATGAGTCAGAATTGACTTGAACTCAGTGAGTTATGAGTTAGGAGTCTGGTTTTGAGAAGATGACACACTCAGCAACTTAAATTTTTTATTGTTATTGGTATTAGATTCTATGAGTCACTTCCGATAGATAGCCACCCTATGCACAACAAAATAAAACACTTCCCAGTTGTGTTAGCTGGGTTCACTAAGGAAACAAATCCGGGGACACTCATATATGTGTAAGAAAGAGCTTTATATCAAAGAGCAATTGTATACTGAGAAAACACCCCAGCCAAGTCCAGATAAAGTCCATAAGTCTGATACTATTCCATAAGACCGATACTATTCCATAATTCCCTCTTCAGACTCAAACCGTAACAAAAATGTTGCCAAATACAGGAGGATCACAGGCCAGTGGGTGAGCAGTTTGTGGAACCAATGGTGGTGAAAGCAACTCAACGCTGGCATGCGTCTCCACAGTGCTCCTCCAGCTATCCATGTGGCTCATCAACAGGAAGGTGAAGCAGAGAGAGAGAGAGAGAGAGACACTCTCGCAGGGCTCAACAATTCTTTATGGCTTGCCAATAGAAAGTTGAAGCTCACAAGGAGGCATTCTCAGGCTGTGACCTGATTGGCAGGCTAAACTCCATCCCTTCAGGTTATTTATCAAGTTGACATGAAATTAGATAACCATCATAGACCATTCCTTGTCATACTGACATTTTTACACAACTATTTAGCCATACATAATTTTTAAACAAAACAATGTCATATCTGTACCTAACAGGATAAAATTAAAATGCATATAACTCAAAATGTCAGCCTCATTTGAACATATTCTATAAGTGAACAAAACAATACTCTATACCTAACAACAGCAGTTAACTAAACACCTATACCATAACCCTATAATCCTATGTACATATTCCTCCACCGATGGAAGTTTGTAAGCCAGCCACTTCATGCCTTTATCCTCCCCATTTTGGGTATCCAATTTCTATCCTCCCCATTTATATCAATCAGTATTCTGAGGAGACAAGCATGTTCTCTGATGCGAAGAATCTTCATTCCAGTTGGAACCATTAGCAAAGTCAAATCAGGGCAGGCTATCCATAAAGTCAGCAGCAATATGCACCACTTCACAAGTTCGAAAATCTCATCTTCATCTGGTCGGCTTCTGGCCAATTCAATGTGGCCGGCCTTGCTTGGTCTCACCAGGGTGCCCATTGGCCGCCTCAGCTTTTGTCTATGGGCCCCATCACAAATTTTCAAAAACCTTAGTCCCCTTGGGGAGGTCATGAACTTCAGATCAGCCAACACGCTCTCATCTTCTCCTCTAGTAATTGAGAACAAGGTCTATGGGTGTCAGTGGCCAGACTCAACATGCCTCTCTATTACTGCTTTTCTCCCACTTCCACAGAACAAATGAATCCAGGTGGTCACCTAGCAAGCATTGCAGGCTGCCTCCAGACTCCCTTTAACTTTCAGTCCTAGAAAGGAGAATTCCTTCAGGGCTCTAGATTTTTCCAGCATCAGGCACAACCAGTAGTTCAAAATTCAAATAGCCAAAGGGGTGTTTTGTTTTTTCCTTCAGTATACCAACAGCCACCTAGGCAAGTCATTTTGAATGAAAATGTCCTGAATAAAGTACCAGGTGAGGCTTATCTTTTCAGAGCCTTCTGTGCAGATGTATCCTAAACCATTTAAAGGTCCAGTTTAATGTCTAAAGGCATGTAGGCTTATAAACTCTCTATTTTCACTTCCCAACAATCATTTCTACGACACATTTCAATAATAATGGGCAGAAGACATCAGTATAAACCTAGTCGAGCCAGATCCTAAACATATTCTTAAATGCCAATTTCAATCTATATCAAAACTAACCCATTCATATGCAAAAATGGCTACAAACCAGGACCAGGCCTCTGTCAGCCATTTTACTAGGCAGCATGGACTCTGCCAGAGAGATTCAAGGGGACATTTCACTCCGAGTTCAAATTTTACATTTATCATATCCATTTCGCCATTTCAAACATGAATAAAAAAAAGACAACTTCTAGGAATCAAAATCTTCACTTCACATGTCTTTTCCAGTAAACGGCGGAGTAAACATGGTAGCCATATCTGATCTTGTCTATCCAAAAAACAACTATCGTGAGGCAGAGGTGAAACAAGCATCCACTCTCCATCTTTATGATTTGTTTCTCTAGTACGCCACTCCCAAGGTACCATAATGTGTTAGGCAGGTTGACTTGGGAAACGCATCCAGGGATACTCATATGTGTAAAAAAGAGATTTATATCAAAGAGCAATTGTATATTGAGAAAACATCCAAACCTAGACCAAGACCAGAATTGATACTACTCCATAAGTCAAACACTATTCCCTAAATCCCTCTTCAGACTCATGCAGTCACAAGCAATGATGTTCGGTGCAGGAGGATCACAGGCCAGTGAGTGAGAAGTCTTGTGGATCCAATGGTGATGAAAGCATCTCAGCACTGGCGCAGGTCTCCACATGACTCCAGCTATCTGTGTGGCTCTTCAACAGGAAGGTGAACCAGAAAGAGGCTCTCACAGGGCTCAGCAGGTCTTTGTGGAGTGCCAATAGCAGGGTGAAAGATGAGAGAGAGGAAGTTCCCAGAATCCTCCTCATGAGACAGTCACACCCACAAGAAGGCATCATCAGGATGTGACCTGATTGACAGGTTAAATTCTACCCTTCACTTTATTTATCAAGTTGACATGAAATTATGTAGCCCTCACACCAATCCAATGCTACCATTACAATTGTTCCTATACTGAACCCATTAATACAGGCACTGTCTCGATCCATTCTCCTTGAGAAGACAGATTGGTTTGTCCTTTTAGCAGACCATGGTACTTTCAATATTCTTCATCAGCACCACAATTCAAATGCATCAAATTTTCTTTAGTCTTTTTCCAATGTCACATTTACACATGCACATGAAGTGGTCGAAAAGACCACGACTTGGGTCAGGCATACTTGAATTCTCAAAGTAACATCCTTACTTTTCATTATTCAAGAGCTCTTGTGCAAGAGATATATCCAAGACAACACAACTTTTGAACTCTTGATTGATGCTTCCAGGAGCATTGATTGTAAATTCAAACAAGACAATTTCAGTCTTTTCTCCATTTATCATGATGTTACCTATTGGTCAACATGCAAGTGTAAGGATTTTTGTGTTCTTTACATTGGGTCGTAAACCTTACTGAAGGCTGTAATCCTTGATCTTCATCAGCAAGTGCTTCAAGTCCTCCTGACTTTCAACAAACAAAACTGTATCATCTACCTATAGTAAGATTTTAATAAGACTTCTTCCAATCCTTATGCAAAACTCTTCTTCATATAATCAAGTTTATCTGACCATTTGCTCAGCATATAGATTGAACAAGTGTGCTGAGAGGATATAATACTGATGCACACTTGTCCTGATTTTAAACCTGCCTTTTGATTCATGTAAAAGTTCCTTAGAAGCACAATGAATTGTTCTAGAATTCCTATTTATATCAAGACTATCTATAGTTTGTTATGATCCACACAGTGAAATACCTTGGAATATTCAAACACAAGTAAACATCTTTCTGGTAGTCTCTGCTTCCATGCAAGATCCATCTGACATCAGCAATGTGATCCTTTGTTCCATTTCCTCTTCTAAATCTAGCCTGGCTCTTTGGCTGTCAATGTCAATGCCACTGTCAATGTACTGCTTCAACTCTTGTTGGATGATATTCTGCAAAATTTTACTTGAACGAGATATAAGTGATGTTGTATAGTTTGAGCATTCTCTAGGATCACCTTTCTTTGAAATGGTTACAAATATGGATCTCTTCAAGTCAGTTGGCAAACTAGCTGTCTTCCAAATGTGCTGGTATAGATGAGTGCTTTCAGAACTTCATCAGCTTTATGAAACATTTCAATTGATATTCCATTAATTCCTAGTGTCTTATATTTGGCTAATGCTTTCAATGTAGCTTGATCTAATTTCTTCAGTATCATTTGCTCCATCCTGGAATGGTGGAATGTCAACTAGCTCATTTCAGTATGGTGACTCTGTATATTCTTTCTATAGTCTTTAGATATTTCCTGCATCATTTGATATTTCCCCCCATAGAATCTCAATAATAAAACTCAATGCTTAAATTTCTCCTTGAGTTCTTTCCGTTTAAGGTATGTTGTTTTTTGTTCCATTTTGGTTTTTTTAACTCTAGGTGTCTGCATATTTCATTATAATATTTGGCTCTGTCTTCTCAAGCTGTCCTTTAAAATTTTGTACTCATCCCCTTGACTTTATCATTTTTTCCATTTGTCTTAGCAACTCTACAATTAAGAGTATGTTTGGAGTCTCTTCAGATATCCACTTTGAGCTTTACATTTAAATGACTTTTTGTTTTCTTCATGAATGATGGTCTTTATGTCCTCCCACAGGCCATCGGGTTTTCTAACATTACTATTCAATACATAAATCTGTTCTTCAGATGTTCTCAAAATTCAGGTGACATAGACTCAAGGCCATATTTTGGCTCACATGGATGTTTTAATTTTTTTCAGCTCTTACCTAAAATTAAATATGAGGAATTAGTCATTAGTTCCACAGTCATCCCTTAGCCTCATTTTAGCTACTGATAATGAGGTCCTCCATAGTGTCTGCCAACAGATGGAGTCAATTTGACTTGTGTGTATCCCATCTAAAGAAATCCATGTGAATATTTACCTTTTGTGTTGTTGAAAAAGGTATTTCCTATAAACAAATCATTGGTCTTACAAAATTCTATCATGCAATCCCAGCTTTATTTCTCTCACCAAATCCATTATTTTCGAACAACTCTTCCTTCCTGTTTGTTTCCAACTGTTATTCTAATCATCAATAATTATCAGTGCATCTTGATTGCATGTTTGATCAATTTCAGACTGGAGATGTTGGTTAGTGCATAAATATGAATAATAATTTTATTGAATGGATTTCCTTGAAGGTAGGTAGATATCATCCTTTCACAGACAGGACTATACTTCAAGATATATACTGAAATGTCCTTTTTGACAATGAATATGGTACCATTCCTCTTGATTGAGTCATTCCTGGTATAGTAAACCATGATTTTCTGATTCAAAAAGAGCAATACCAGTCCATCTCAGTTAACTAATACCTAGGCTATTGATATTCATGTATTCCATTTAATTTTTTATTAATTTTGACATAAATTCTAATTTTCCTAAATTCATACCTCACACACTCCAAGTTCTGCTCATTAGCAAAGTTTTGCAGCTTTTTATTCTTACCTTAAGCCATGCTCCATCAGCAAATGAATACCCTGAATGCTTCACTCCCAAAGGCTTTACTCGCGCGTCACTGTGGCCAACTCCACTTCAAAAATGTAGCACCTCCTTGGTCATCTTTCAACTACCCTCTGACCCCAGGGGCCCACCCTCCCAGCACTATCTCTGACAAAGTTATACTTCCATTCATTAGACCTTCAGTATTTGACAATGATTTTAAACTGTGTTAAAGCCACTTCCTCTGAAGTGGCCAGTTGATTCCTTCTTTGTAGTCTGTACTTAATCTGGCAGCTCTGCTGAAACATGGTGACCCTGTTGACATTTGAAATAACCAGTGACATAGCTTCCAGCATCACAGAAACACACAAGCTGCCGCATTAGGACAGGAGTACAATGCCTCAGTTTTCTTCTAAGAGAGATACAAAGAATAGTTGCATACCCTGATGAATATAATCAAACTATAAGACAACTTGACATGATTATTCATTTTAATATAGAAGACAGACATATATATGATACATTTTCCTTCTACTCTCCTACCAAAACAGATCAAATTTATCAAGAAAAAATTAAATTAAATTCTAATTAGTTTGAGATTAAAATTCAATTGCTATAAAATAAAAAGTAGATAGTACCTAATCTCAGGATAGTATTTTTATCTTTTCACATTTATTCTCTTTCTATTCTTCTTCCAAAGGTGCTTTGTTAGCACTGGAGATTATATCTTGTGCGACTAACCACAAAGTCAACATTTCAAACCCACCAGCCCCGCAGTGAGAGAAGTATGAGACTTTTTGGCTTTGGAAAAGATTTGGTCTTCGAAACCCAAAGGCACAGCATAGTTCTACTCTGGCCTATTGGGTTGCTATGGGTCAGAATGGACATGATGGCAGTGAGCTTGCTTTGGTTTTGATTTATTTTCTGAGAATCCCTTTGAAACTGTATAATTTCTCTCAAATGAAAGAGTACTAGGCTATGAAGCAATAAGCTTCGTGTAAACTTTATTTGAATTTTGTCACATTTACTTAAGCTTTCAGAGTAGCATCTTGATACATCATTTTTATATTGAAGCAGCACACGTAGGCATTTAAAGCAACTTACTACTAAACGACTGATCTAAAATTCTCTGTAAAGATCACATTTCACTTTTTGTCATACTCTGTTAATATTCTTATCATTAAATACAGAATTTACTATTTTAAACACATGTAGCCATTTGAGGATGACTTTTTCTCTAAGCAGCATGGCCTTGACATTCATCCAAGTTGTCAACAGTTCCTTCCTTTTAATGCTTAAGAAGTATGTCATTGTATTGATATACCATGATTTGTTTAACCAAAAACTCTATGAGGCATATTTGGGCCATTTCTTGTTTGACCATTATACATACAGTTGCTGTGAACATTTGTTTAAAATATATTTTCATTTCTCCAAGATCAATGTTCAGAAATGTGGCAGTTGCATGGTTCTGTTCATGGAATGTTCATTAAACGACAAAATTATAGAGATATGGAAAAGATAAGTGTTGTCAGGAGTTAATGTGAGAGGGTGTGATGTAAAATAGTATGACAGAAGTTCCTTTGAGTTTGCCAAAATAGTTCTGAATCTTGAATGTGGTCAAGACATATAAATTTATATTAAATGATAAAATGTGGAATTATACACAGATATATAAAAGTTAGTATATAAAAAACCTCGTGAATTGCAAGTTTGTAATCCAGTTAATTATATTACATAGCTTAATTTCCTAGGATAGATAATACTTATACACTGCAGTTTTATAAAATGGGGGATGCTGGGTGCTGTGCACACATGACATCCCTGTACTACTTTTACAACTTCTTGTGAGCCTATCATTCTTTCAAAATAATTTTTAAGGATATAATAAGGATACTTTATGAATAAAAGTGTTATGAAGACTGCATATGGGAGCTGGAGGAACAGGAAATCCAGGGTGGACGATACCTTCAGGACCAGTGGTGTGAGGGGGAACTGATTAAAAGGATCCACATGTGATCTCCTCCCTGCGAGATGTACGGCAGAGAAGGGGAGGAAGGGAGACTCCAGATAGGGCAAGATATGACAAAATAACAATCTGTGGATTATCAAGGGCTCATGAGGGAAGGGGGAGTGGGGAGGGAGGGGAAAAAAAAGAGGACCTGATACAGAGGGCTTAAGTGGAGAGCAAATGCTTTGAGAGTATCAGGGCAAAGAATGTACGGATGTGCTTTATACAATTGATGTATGTATATGTGTGGACTGAGATAAGAGTTGTATGAGCCCCTAATAAAATGTTAAAAAAAAAAAAAAGAAAGAAAATGATTAGGGCAAAGAATGTACAGATGTGCTTTATACAATTGATGTATGTATATGCATGGATTGTGATGAGTTGTATGAGCCCCTAATAAAATGTTTTTTAAAAAAAAGATTAACATACTATGTTACACATAATCAAACAAAGCAAACCAATGTATTTGCAAATAAAGAGCTAATTAAACTCCATTTGATATACATGATTTAAAAGCTTATTATGGACTATATTTAAAATGTTATGACTATTAATAATAAATCATTCAACCTAGACAAAATCGAGGATGTACATTACCTAGAAAATTAAATGTCAATTCTTAATTAGAATAATGATTGCTTTTCTAAAATTACAATTAGAATATATTTAGCCTTATGTTACCTAACCTTTAAATGAACTTCAGTTTTCTAGAGAAATAAATAAAATGCAAATAAAAACCAGAAAAATAAAACAGGCTGAGACAAATATGTATCAAACTGAATAAAAATAAAGAACTATGGACTTAAGGTATAAGAAAATGTACATACCTGTTAATTTGATATGTCCTAGTTCATCAAGCAAAATGCTGTAAATCAAAATTGACACAAAAAAGATGGAATATAACAGTTTATAGGAAATATTTAGATAACAATAAGCTTATAATAAAACAGTGTATTTTAAATATCATAAAATTTTAATTTAGAACCAATTTGTCTATTGTGATGATGACTATGTATGGCTCTTTCAGATAACTATGTAATTCATATTTAATTTCAAATAATCCTTAAGATAAACAACTTATAGAGAATTCCAAAAGAAGTTATATAAGTAAGAGAACAGGGATATGTAAAGAGAACAAAGCATTACTTTTCTGGCTTCAGGTCTCTATATACAATTCCTAATTGGTGCAGATGATCCAAAGCTAGGGCCAGTTCTCCGAGGTAGAATTTCACGTCTTCCTCTGTAAACAGAACCTAAAGTGAAATATAATTTTATCATTTGAAATTTATTTCAATAGTAAATATTTTAAAATTTTGCTTCTTTTAAAACCAGTGGGCAAACGTAGGACAGTGTAAGACATGACAAAATAATAATTTATACATTACAAAGGGTTCATGAGGGAGGGTTTTTGGGGGAGGGAGGGGAAAAAATGAGGAATTGATACCAAGGGCTCAAGTAGAAGAAAATGTTTTGAGAATGATGGCAACAAATGTGCAAATGTGCTTGACACACAGTATGTATGTATGGATTGTTCTGAGTTGTACGAGCCCCCAATAAAATAATTTTTTAAAAATCAGTGGGCAGATAAACCTAAGTAAAACATGAAAATATGAATAAAGTCTTAAATTATAGGCATAATTATAAGACATAATAGAGAAGATTTCTAGACAGATGAAACTATCTTCATTAAAATGCAATATTACATATAATTCTAAACACACTGCGGACCTCAGGGGGTAGTTCCAGGCCTCTTCTGATAGGGAAGTATATGAGTTCAATGGCACTATATTCCTCAACTTTTTTATCCCCTAAAAATAGAGCTGCTTTGATAAAATGAAGCAAGTCCTGGACTTAGAATCAGAATTAGCAACGTAACATAGTACAAGTCACCTGGAACTCAGTTTCTCAGTCTTTAAGATGAGGATAAAAGACATAATGTTTGCTGGATCTTCCTAACAAGTTTGCTGTGAGAATGAAATTTGATTAGGGAAGAGGGACAAAGCTTTGTAATCTATGAAATGCTATGTGCGCAAATATGAGGTATTTTTACAGGTTTATGTCTGTTGATGTCATAATTGAGTACTAATTTACATACACAGTGGCATTAGATATAATTGTTAGGATTTTTCAAGGGAAAATCTTTTTTCTTGAAATTCATTATTCTCAATAATGCTGTTACTAGGGAGATTCAAACTCCAAATAATGCCATCTTACAACCCACTACCTATTTGAAGTTAAATCCACTCACTGCATTACACACTACAGATTCAAACTACTAAGGAAACTAAAAATCATAACTAAAAATAACTTTTCACACCTGATCTACTATTAAAAGTGATCTATAGAAAAACAAAGATTGTTCATTATTTAAGTTTCAGGAAAATTACTTTGAATATATAAGAAAAATGTATAGTAACATTATGGTCTCTTGATAATTTAATAAAAATAAAAACATTTACTATTCTTTTTTTTTTTTAGGGGAGAGCGCAAACGCAGTCCCCCACTACCACAAATTATGCAGTCGAGTTTCCCACATTTGGAGAAATCGCAGGGGTCAGCACATCCGAAGTGCAATGGATGAACCTCGCCCTGGGAAAACCACCTTTGTGATCATGGTTTCTCCCCTGCCAGTAAGTATACATTTACTATTCATAAGGAAGAATAATCAAAATGTTCACTGAGACCTAGCACATGGATTAAAAAAAATTTCTAAACTCAGGAAGCAATTTGGGTTTCTTACAGTTTATGGGCAACCTATTACCTTGTCATGAAGTTGTCTTCTGATGGAAACCCAACAAAAACTTACTTATTTTTAAAAATTATATGGCAGCCTTAATTAATTAGGTGCCAAGAACTTTATATTCATTCTATTATAATCTTTCAAATAACTAATCACTATTAATATACCCATAATGCTCTACTCCTAAAAAGAAAATTCATCCAAATTCAACTGAAATAAGCATTGTTCATTTATTTTTATCCTACATAATGTTCAACTGTGAAAGCATGCTAAGAGTTAACGTCATACTATGTACCCACTACATATTAGTAGGTTCTGCTCCTTCCAAGTAATGTCATATTATAAACATATTCCCATAACTTTAAAACTAACTTGCAAGCATGGTTCTGAACAGCTGCACAATATAAATTATATTCATTAACCATAATTTATATAAACATTCACCTTCTGAATATATAGGTTACCTACAGCTTTTCACTATTTTACATAACACTATAACGGGCATAAATACCATGAATCATCTGTCAGTTTGTCACATTATGATGGTTTGTCACATTATGATGCTTAAAGCTATGTCACAGTTATTTCAGATATTAGTAAACAGGTTTCAACGGAGCTTCCAGATTAAGTACAGACCATAAAGAAAGCTGAA
Organism: Tenrec ecaudatus; assembly: GCF_050624435.1. Lineage (NCBI taxonomy): Eukaryota > Metazoa > Chordata > Mammalia > Afrosoricida > Tenrecidae > Tenrec > Tenrec ecaudatus. The sequence continues at coordinate 89,541,605 of NC_134548.1, forward strand.
AAATTAGCTACTGAAACCTTATTGTGCAGAATATTGTCACATACTAAAAACCTCATGAACATTAGTAGAACATTGTCAGAAATAGTGCAAGAAGATGAACACCTTGGGTCAAAAAACACTCAAAATATAACTGAAGAAAAGTTGCCTTCTTAAATTAGAATAGACTGTAATGAGTTGGATGAATGGAAACCTTCTGGAGTAATGATTTCTGGACTTTCATTTGCTGACGGAGAAAGAACTCAAAAATGAAAACAGCTACAAATATGTAAGAATAATTAAACCTTGAAATGCATGACATATGAATCTAAGAGAATTCAGGGTGTTGTGTAGCAACAATGAAACATACAATTTTCCTCTAGTTCTTGAATGCTTCTTCTCCCCACTGTCATGATCCCAATTCTACCTTACAAATCCGGCTGGACCGGAGGATGTACACTGGTACAGATGGGAACTGGAAACGCAGGGAATCCAGGGCAGATGATCCCTTCAGGATCAGTGCTGAGAATGCCAATACCGGGAGGGTGGAGGGAGGGTGAGGGAGAAAGGGGAAAAAGATTACAAGGATCTACATATAACCTCCTCCCTGGGAGACAGACAGCGGAGAAGTGGGTGAAGGGAGATGTCAGACTGTGTAAGATGTGAAAAAAGAATAATAATTTATAAATTATAAAGGGTTTATGGGGGAGGGGGGAGCAGGGAGGGAGGAGGAAAATGAACTGGTACCAATGGCACAAGTAGAAGGAAAATGTTTTGAGAATGAAGAGGGGGAAAAAGTGCTTGACCTTGACACAATGGATGGATATATGAATTGGATAAGATTGTAAGAGCCCCCAATAAAATGATTTTAAAAAATGAAAGTGAATGCATAACAATTAATATCGTAGGCATTATTAAGCTGAAATGGACTGGTATTGGCCACTTTAAAACAGAAAATCATATGCTTTACTAGCCTAGGAATGGCAATATTACTCTGTCCTATTGTGTTTCTTTACATTGGAGTTGATTCAATGCCAATGGGTTTTATATCAATCTATCAAAATCCCAAATTCACTGTCATTGAGTCCATACCAATGCATAGCAAACTTACAGGACAGAGCAGAATTGCCGCTATGAGGTTCTCAGACTGTGAATCATTACAGGAGTAAAAAGCCTCGAATTCCTCCCTCGGAACTGAAAGTGGTTTCATATTTCTGACCTTTTGTTTATCACCCACTCTGCCACTAGACATCTTAGACATATACAGAACAATGTACACAATAATACAGTATACATTCTTCTCCAGTGTACATGGAACACATACCAGAGTAGGCCATGTGATAAGTGACAAAGAAAATATTATCAAATTTGAAAACCTCAGATATTACAAAGTATTTTCAGAGATCACAAGGCTATAAAGTTAGATATCAATAAGAAGATGATTAAGGGGAAAATAAAAAATATGAAAGTCAAACAACATCCCACTTAAAAACTACTAGGTAATTAAAGAAATAAGCAATTTTTTATCAACTCAAAACGAATGAGAATGAAAATACAACACATGAAACTCTTTGGGACAGAGCAAAATCAATACTTAGAGAGTCATTTATATAAATAAACACATCTTCATAGCAATAAATACATATATCAAAACATACAAAATTAACATCTTAGCCAAACATATTCAACAATTAAAATAAAAGCAACAAAATAAACCAAACACCAACAGAAGAAAATGAATGATAATGACTAAAACAGAAATAAATGAATTGGAAAACAGAAAAATAGAAAAAATCAACAAGAGGTTGATTAGAATCAAATAAACAACACCTCGGAACAATAACAATGTGAAAAGATTACAGAGGATGGGGGGGAGAGGATAATGTCAATTTAAAGTAAGTTTTTGTTTGTTTATTTACCAAAGTGAAAAAGAACTAAGAGGGGAATACCAAATCAAAATGAGAGACTGAAAGAGAGAAGAGGTTGGTTCTCAGAAATGACCAAGAAAATCAACAAACCATTGGCAAATTTAACAAAGGTTAAGAAGGACATTATGGAAATATAACACATAAGAAATGAAATGTATAATCTCACAACAGAACCAACTTAAATTAAAGCGATAATATTATAATTATACAATTTTATGAGAGGTTGTACTCCAAAAAATGTTGAAAACTTAGAAGAAATGGACAAATTTCTACAAACATATGACCTACTTAGATTAATACAAATAAAAAACCTTAAAGGGCCTGTAACACAAGAAGAAATCAATCTGATCATTCAATAATACCCCCCAAAATGTCAAAACACCCTAAACAAAAGTCTAGGACCAGACAGCTTCACCGGAGGAGTCTACCAAGCATTCAGAGAAGAGATCACACCAATTCAATATAAACTATTCTAGAATATAGAAAAGCCATGCAAACTCCCTAACTTATTTTACAAAGTTAGGAAAACTGTGATTTCAAAACCAGGAAAAATAATACCAGAATAGAAAATAACAAATCTATATTTCTTATAAATATAGATTTTGGATCATGGTAGTTGGTGGGGGGATGGGGGATGAAGCATTCAGGAACTGGAGGAAAACTATTTCTTCATCGTTGCTACATTGCACACTGACTGACTTATCTCCTCCCCTAGACCCCTCTGCAAGCGGATCTCCAGTGGTCCACAAATGGGCTTTGGGTCTCCACTCTGCACTCCCCCTTCATTCACTATGTTAAGATTTTCTTTTTCTGATGATGCCTTACACCTGATCCCTTCGACACCTTGTAGTCGCACAGGCTGGTGTGCTTCTTCCACGTGAGCTTTGTTGCTTCTGAGCTAGATGGCCGCTTGTTTATCTTCAAGCTTTTAAGACCCCAGACGCTCTATCTTTTGATAGGCAGGCACCATCAGCTTTCTTTACCACATTTGCTTGTTCACATGCTTTGGCTTCAGTGGTTGTGTCGGGAGGGTGAATTTTCATGAGTTACTTTTGTCCTCTGTAGCCCTCTATTTCAGTCAGGGAGTGCATCATATAAACTGAAGATTTCTCTATACTCATGATAGCAAATCTCATACATCAGCTACTACATTATTCAGATTTTTAACTGTGATTTAATCATATTATAATGATATTTACCTCATAATTACTGTGAGGTAAGTTCCTTTCAAATAGTTTCTCTAATTGGAAAATTGCAAGTTGAAAGAGGGTAGATTATTCAACAAGTAAAGTGCGTGTTGGAACACATATAAGAGCTAGGAATCTCTTATTTATATCTATCATACATTGCATTGATCAGGTTGCTTAGATTATAGCAAGAGGACATTGAGTATGATATTTTAATGCACCATCAATGACTACTATTAGGATAAGTCCATACTTCAAATTCTGCAGTTGTTGCACTGCATTATTTGACAGTACTTCCATGTGAAGACAAAATGGAAATTGTTATAAAGGGTAGAACTATTTGTATCTGGTGACATTTAAAATTACCTTAATATCAAGCATTTCATACGAGTCAAAACTTGGATTCCCAATGAGAGTAAACAATTTAAGCAATTTTGCCCCTAGATTTTATTCTCCAGCCTAAATAAAAATGTCACTTTTATTGGATAAAGTATATAATTCTTTTCTAAAAAATAATTAAATTATTTTTGGGGGGGGTTGTACAACTCTTATCTCAAGCCACACATACATCCATTGTGTCAAGCACTTTTGTACATTTTTTCCCTCATCATTCTCAAAGCATTTGCTTTCTACTTGAGCCCTTGGTATCAGCTCATTTTTACCCTTCCTTCCCCACTCTTCCCTCTCCCATGAACTCTTGATAACTTATAAATTATTATAATTTTGTCATATCTTACACTGTCTGATGTCTCCCTTCACCCACTTCTCTGCTATCCGTCCCCTAGAGAGGGAGTTATATGTAGATCCTTATAATCTGTTCCCCTTTTCTTCCTCACCTTCCCTCCACTTTCCTGTAAAGTATATAATTAAAAGTATTTTTATAATAATATATTATTTCTTGATGTAATTTTCAGACTTTTCATGTTGCTTTTATTAATTAAAAGACAATCTTTTCATGGATGTACTTCTTCAAATATTGTCATATAGCTTGTTTCACAATCATAAAAACTCTGTTTAAATGTTTGTTTTATTACAGATTCAGAATATGACCATGTATTGTTACATCAAAGCCACATCATTTCAATAACTAATAAAATTGATAGCAACAAAAGAATACTCAAAATATAAAGTATAAGCCTTAATTCCATACTGTGTTGTTCCTGTTGTGCCACTAATAATATAAATAGAGCTATAAAATGTTCTAATAATGATTATAAAGATGTTAAATTATGAGTCATTGCATGAGTAATTTTTAATGGCTTAGATTCTTTGGAGGGAATGGTTTCAGTATTCAACAGCAACAAACTGTAAGTTTTGTTTACATGATTCCTTTAAAGTAAGAATTTGTGACAAATTTCATCACATAAAGCAATGTCTCATTGATTAAACTAGTATGCTATCACAACAGTAAATAAACTATTTATAATCAGAAAATATTATTTGAAAAAGCCGATACATCACAGGAAATTAGGTGTCCATCAGGGACTTAAGAGGTTTGATTATTTCTTTGAAATCCATCATCAGTCCAGCACAAAATTGTTAAGATAAAGCCCACACATCAATTGTAGTATTAAATAACCTGATGGAAATGAAAGATTTTTAAAGTGATTTATGCACACACGCACACCAAACATTGAAACCATAATTAAAACTAACAACAGGTGAGCCAAAGGGTGATGGGATTGGTTTAAAATACATTGAAAGTTCACGTCTTCATGTTACATTATAAATTCAAGCTATGGTTCCTTCCAAAATCCTTAAGCAGTCAAAATCAATTCCTGACAATTCACAGCATAAATGCACCATATCTCCACCCCTATTTTCACATAGTGTTCTACTCTATGCATTTCTGGTGGTTACATAATTTCATGTCAACTTGATAAATAATGAAGGGGTGGAGTTTAACCTGTCAATCGGGTCACAGCCTGATGACACTTCCATGTGGGTATGGCATTTTCATGAGGATTCTGGGTACTTCCTCCCTTTCTCCTGGGTGGTGGGTCACTCTCTCTGCTTCACCTTCCTGTTGACAACCACATGGGCCCAGGCTGAAGGTAGTCAGAGTTCTAGAGATTAGTTCAGCAACACTGAAACCACAAGACTTTTTACCCACTGGTCTGTGATCTTCCTGCATTTAACATCATTGCATGTTCTGTGTGTGTTTGAGGAGGAATTTATGGACTAGTATGAGGCTTATGGGCTAATAGCACACATAGGGACTTGATCTGGACTGGGTTGCAATGTTTTCTTAATATATAATGACTCTTTGATATAAAGCTCTTTCTTATACATATACGAGTCTTTCTGATACAAATACAAGTGTCAATGACTTTGTTTATCTAATCAACCTGGTATAACACAGCATTTGTCCTGCAACCTGAAGTAGCCCAATTCAATGAATATTCCTTTTGCAAGCCCCCAATTATTGCTCTGTCTTATATAGTTAAGTAGAGGTGATGAGTAGAGGGAAGAACATTAGATTGGGCACCAGAAACCCTGAGTTTTAAGACACTCTTGATAAAATAAGCAAAAACTTCATATTTCTGGTGAGCTCATTTTTCTCATCTGTAACTTGATAAACCCCTTGTGTTAGTCCGGTTAGACTAGCGAAATAAATTCATAAATATGCATATATGTATAGAAAAGAGCTTCATATAAAGAGTAATTGTACATTAAAATATCCCAGCCCAATCCAGATCAAGTCCATAAGACCTATATTAACGCATATATCCGATACCGATGTATAAATTCCTCTTCACATGCACAAAACACATGCAATGACACCAAATGCAGGAAGATTACAGGCCAGTGGGCAGAAAGTCTTGTGGATACAATGGTGGTAGAAGCATCTCAGGGCAGGCAGGGGTCTCCACGTGGCTCCTAGAGCTCCCAGGGCTCTGGCTGCATCAGTGTAGCTCCATGTGACTTGTCCTCAGGAATGTCTTGCAAGGAGTGTTCCCTGACTCCAGCCAGCTATAAATCTAATTAGCACCTCCAAATGAGGTCATCAAGTTGTGACCAGATTGACAGCTAAACTCCACTTCTACAATTTCCCTAGCTTACTAACAGGAAAGAGTGTCTAACAAGCAATGCAAGGAAGCCGTAGTCCAGAATACTTCCTGAGTTGAAGAGATAGAGCTGAGTCTGGTAACAGAATACCAGAGAAAAGAGAATTGAACATAGAGAGAACTCTGGACACGTCGATAATCCTATAAAATATTCAGCAAAGTAATATGTAGTGCAAATAAGAGTGAGTGAATAAACTACAAGTTGGAAATGACACAAATGAAAGAGTTTGAGGGAACAATACATAACACTAATACAAAGCCAGGAAAAGTCCCTACTCCTATGAAGCACAGCATCAGATATAGTATATAAAAGTGGTTTTACCCTTAGGAGAAGATGGCAATGAGGTAGGGTCACCCTTGTGGAGTTTTCTTTATGTGATTTCTAGATCTGCGGTAAAGGAGACCAGTTCAGGGGAGTGGGATGTGGGCACTGGTCTTGCAGTGTCCAGGAATCTCTTTTCGGTTTCCCCACCGATGGCACAGTTGTGCTCACCATAACACACACTCCCCTCATGCCCCACATCGGAGACCATATGCCATGGACCCTTTCTTTTACCCACCCCAGCAACTGGAACACCATGGTCCCTTGTGCTACTCCTTCCCCCTCCCTCCAGAGACCCCTGAGAGCCACGCCCTCTTGCATTCCCTCCTCACCCTTCCAGTGACACACACACTATGTCTTGTGTATAACCTCCCAGCAGCAACACATGAACTGTGATCCCTGGCATTTCCGCCCAAGTGACTAGAGTATTGCAGTCCTTGTGCTACCACGTCCCCTCTCTCCAAGACCAAGCGCCATGTTCATTTGCAACCCCTCTCAGTGAACCACATGCTACACTCCCGAGCGCCTTGTAAGCAGCCCTCCCTTGGGGTTCCCAGCTTCAGTGACCCATGGCCACACGCTCCTTCTATCCCCAGTCACTGAGACCCTGCTTGCCACAACACCCATTTGCATTCCCTACCTTCTGGCACAGCCCCCCTTCAGCCACATGTGCAATGCAGGCCCCTGCAGACCCCAGCACCAGTGTCAGTGTTGCCATGGTCCCTTATGTTTCCAACGCAGGCAACCAAAGTGTCGTGGTCCCTTGTGCTACTCTCTCCCTGTCCCCCGAGACCCTCATACTGTGTTCACCTGTGCTTCTGTCCCAAGGCAACTCATGCACAGCGTTCCCTTGGGGTTTCCCTATCCAGACAGCCTGGCCATCTAGGGTACCACAGGGACATCTGCTTGGACTTCTGAAGGCCCTGGACACTGAAAACCACTGTGGCACACAGATCTTAATCCCAATAGGGAAATTCCCCAACACAGGCTCTCAATACTCCCCTAATAGCCTGGTCACAACTAGGACCCTCCAGATAAATAGTCCCATCTGTTTAGGGAAAGAGCCAGAGGCAGAGAAAGAGATCCATCACAAACCTGCAGTATAGCTGGCTCCATATATTCTTATGGTACATATATTCTTATTACATTCTGGGAAGTAAAATATAGGGCTCCCTTCCATGCCGGAGGAATTGGAACTCAGGATGTCAGGGTAACTCAGTGGCCTTCCCCAACCCCAGCTAGGAAGTCCCTCCTCCCTGGGGCACCCACTACAATTGTCTTCTCTAACCCGACCCTATATAAAGAGTGGAGAGACCTGAGTAATACAGCAAGCTACTATAAAGGGGCCATCTGTCATAAACACAAATAACTGAAGGAGTGTAAACTTCCTACATAAATAAGAGGGTCAATAAGGAACTCTGGGAGATATACATACCGTATATACTCGAATATAAGCTGACCCGAATATAAGTCGAGGTACCTAATTATTACCTGGGAAACCAGAAAAACTGATTGACTCAAGTATAATAAGCCTAGGGTGGAAAATGCAGAAGCTATTGGTGAGTTTCAATAATCAAAACAAATGAAAATAAAATTATTAAAAATTGAGACATCAGTGGGGTAATGTATTTAAATATTTATTTTAAATAGACATAAATAAAAGGACAAGTACGTTAACATTAGTAAACCACCACAGTAAGTGGAAAATAGGTTCACAAAAGCAATAAGGTATCAGTATCAACAATTATACCTTAAGAGTACTATTCCCTGAGCTCAATCAGCAACCAAGCTAAAATTTAAAGAGTTAAAAAATCCTTCAAAACTGGATTCATCATCATCATCCGTATCCCAGTGCAGAGCTTCAACTGGTGTGAGGTCATCATAGATGCTGTCCTCACTGAGATCGCTGTCATCACCATCACTGCTGTCATTTTCATACAAAGTGCAGTCTTCACTGCCATCCACAGCATTACAAATACTACATTTCTGAAAGGCACGTCGCACCATGTCTTCTGGAATGTCTTCCCATGCATCTGGAACCCACTTTGCTATTAACTCTATGTCAGGCTTCATGAGATTTCCTCCTTTTGTTAGTCGGGCTTGACCAGCTGACATCCATTCATGTCACATCCTTCACACACAATCTTTAAAAGGCTTATTCAAAGATACACATCATAGGACGTATCTGATTGGTTAGATGTGAGTAAACAAACTTTCAAAGCCCTGCAGTGTCAGCGGGGCTTTCAATGAACAGCAGAGAAACAGCAATCACCCGCGAGATAACGGGCGCTCATCCCATTACCTCTGGAGTGGGGGGGGGTGTGAGGCAGCAAGATGTTACTCCTCACTGGGGTACCATGAACCCGTGTAAAAGCCGAACCCCAGCAGAAAAAACGTGCTGAAAAACTTGGCTTATACACGAGTATATGCCGTACATATACCCCTCACGTACCCCAACCATGATCATTTCTAGAGCCTGCTTGCTACACGTCTGTAACACAAGCTCTCCATTAACCTAGCAAGTAAAAACATGCCTCCCATAACCCTCTTTGCAAACTCTTTAAAAAATTAACACACTTAACTGGAAGACTTCTTATGATTAATACCACTAACTAAAACGTACTCCAAGTATCTATAGCCTATTTCTCCTATTCACCCAACTAACACTTCATCACCTACATACAATACCTTTTCTAGCATCTAGATTATCCTCCCCTAACCTATAGAGCCAGCCCTCCTCTCTACAAATCAAAGAAGCCAAGGAAGCACCTTAGATAATCCACGATGTGACACAACAGCAGTCTACACTAGCAGCTACCACAAAAAAAATCTACAGAAACAAAAATCAATCACGGAAGATGACCTAAACCCAACAGTTTACACAGAAGAAGCAGCCTTTGAATCATCACTTAGAGAATTCAAGAGAATATTGTTTAGAGTCATACAGGAAATCAGTGGATCAATCCTGAAAACACATGAAAAAAGAGATATATAAGAATACACACAGCGTGAACAAGCGGCCATCTAGCTCAGAAGGAATAAAGCCCACATGGAAGAAGCACACCAGCCAGTGCGATCACGAGGTGCCAAAGGGACCAGGTATAAGGCATCATGCAAAAAAAAAGTATATATAAATATATGTGTGTGTGTATATATGTATATATGTGTATATATATGCCATAGTGAATGAAGGGGGAAGTGCAGAGTGGAGACCCGAGGCCCAAGTGTCGACCACTGGAGATCCCCTCACAGAGGGGTTTAGGAGAGGAGATGGGTCAGTCAGGTTGCGATGTAGTACCGATGAAGAACACAGCTTTCCCCCAGATCCTGGATGCTTCCTCCCCCCAACTACCATGATCCGAAGTCTACCTTGCAGGGCTCGATAGGGCAGAGCTTGTACACTGGTGCATATGGGAGCTGGAGGCACAGGGAATCCAGGGTGGACGATACCTTCAGGACCAGGGGTGTGAGGGGTGAGGCTGAGAGAGTGGAGGGTGAGTGGGTTGGAAAGGGGGAACTGATTACAAGGATCCACATGTGACTTCCTCCCTGGGAGATAGACGGTAGAGAAGAGGGGGAAGGGAGACTCCAGATAGGGCAAGATATGACAAAATAACAATCTGTGGATTATCAATGGCTCATGAGGGAGGGGGGAGCGGGGATGGAGGGGAAAAAAAAGAGGACCTGATGCAGAGGGTTTAAGTGGAGAGTAAATGCTTTGAGAGTGATTACGGCAAATAATGTACAGATGTGCTTTATACAATTAATGTATATATATATATGTGTGTGGATTGTGATAAGAGTTGTATGAGCCCTTAATAAAATTTTTTAAAAAAAGAATCCACACACCAAAAGGAAATCCAAGAGTTAAGTAACCAGGGAGTAGAATTAAGGAACAAAGTGAAGCATCTCAACAATTGAAGAAAAGAAAAATCGAATCAGAGAACTTGAAGATAACCAATCATAATTCAGCAAAAAAGGGAAGCAATCGAACATAAAGAATCTAAAGAGACTCTGAGGATGATGTGGGATACTAGGAAGTGAAACAATATTCAAATTACTGGGGTCCCTCAGAAGGAAGAAACAAGCCTACAGGTAAAATAGGAAGGGAATTCTTAGGAGAAAATGTCGCCAATAGCACAAAGGAAGAGACAATAACCATGCAGGAAGCAAAGAGAACTCCAATTACATTAAACACCCTCAAAAATAACAACACACTAAGCCATATAGCAGTCAAATTATCCAACTTCAAGGAAAAGGAGAGACTCATGGGAGCAGTTAGAAAGAAAATATAAGTCACATATAAAGGTGAACAGATAAGAGTAAGTCCAGACCTCTGTTCAGAGACCATGCAAGAAAGAAGCAATTGGAACAACATATTCCAAAAGTCAAGACACCAACTGCAACCCAATAATTCTTTATCCTGCAAAGCTTTCCTTAAAGTTTGAAGGAGAGAAGAAAATTTTCTTGAATAAGAAAATATTTAGAGACTTCATAAAAATAAAACCAGCATTACAAAAAATATTTTTCAGCTCTTTATGAGCAAAAAACCAATAACCATAGCACAAGAATATGAGACCATGACAGGGTATAACATTACCCAGAAACCAACACACAGAAAACAGCAACCAAAAATTATAAATCAAACAGATAAATGAAGGCAAGAATAAGTTGCTCACACATAGTCTAACCTATAAATGGAGAAGGCAAATATCAAACACAAGTAGTATGAGATAACAGCGACTAAACTGCAATTAGACTTACTTGCACTAAATGTTAACGGACTGAATGCACCCATAAAAAGATAAAGGGTAGCAGACTGGATTAGACAGCAATATCTATCTGCTGCCTTCCAGAGACACATCTCAAATTCACTGACAAAAACAGACAGAGTAAAAGGATGGTGAAAAATGTATCTAGCTAATGGTAATAAAAAAAAGCATGAGTGGCAATACTAATCTCTGACAAAATAGACCTTGATGTACACAAGAAATGAGAACCAAGACTAGGTATTACTTAATAAAAACTCTGAAGCAGTTATGATTGGCAAGGAAAATTCTCCATACAATAAAGGCCATATACAAAAAACCAAGAGCCAATATTATGTCAATGGAAAAAAGTTGAAAACATTTCCACTAATTAAGGGAACCTAACAAGGATGTCTCTTATCCCTATTTTTATTCAAATTTTCTGGAGGTCCTAGCCAGTACCATAAGACAATAGCAAGAATCAAGGGAGTAAAATTGACTAAAGAAAAAAAATGAACTTTCACTATTTGGAGACAATATGATTTTATATATTGAGAATCCCAATTCACAAAAGGATTACTGGAAGCAATAGAGCAGTTTGGTGGTATAACAGTACACAAGATTAACAACAACAATCCATTGGTTTCCCATATACTAGAGATGGGAACATTGAAAAAGACATCAAGGAAAAATAGCATTCACAATAGCCACACAGAAGTTGAAATATTTAGGAATATAAGTAACACAAAAAACCTAAAGACCTGTATGAAGAAAACTATAAAACAATAAGCCAGAAGGGTTCAACACCAATGGGAGAACATCCTATATTCATGGATTTAAAGAATCGATATCATGAAAATGCCAATATTACCTAAATCAATATACAGATTCAATGCAATCACAGTCCAGATCCCAGACTCATTCTTCAAAGAAACAAAAAATGATTACCAATGTCATATGGAGAGGGAACAAGCCAAGGATGGGTAAAGAACTCCTCAAATAGAAGAATAAAGTAGCTGGTCCTGCTCTACCTGACCTCAAAACCTACTAGATAACTACAGTTGTCAAAACAGCCTGGTACTGGTATGATAGGTAAACAGACCAATGGATCGGGACAGAAAACCCGGAAATAAATACATCCAAATACCGACAGCTGCTTTTCACAAAGACCTAAAAAGCATTAAAGTGAAGATGATGTCCTCTTCAATAAATGGTGTTTGAAAATCTGGACATCCACTTGCAGATGAAGCAAGTCCCATATCTCACTCCATGCACAACAACAAAATCAAGGTGGATTAAAGACTTAAATGTAAAACCCAAAGCTATAAGGATTATTAATGTGAACACTAGAAAAAATCTAGGAGCCCTAGTGCTTGGATTAGGTAAGCTATCAAAATTAACAAATGAAACTCACCCCCGTGGAAGATAAAAATAGATGCATGGGACCTATTCAAAGTAAAACATGTGTGTACTTTGAAAGACTTTACTATAAGAGCAAAAAGAGAGCCCACGGACTGGGAAAGATAGTAATAACATAACAGACAAGGAACTAATTACAAAAATCTACAGAATTTCTAAAAACCTACAACAAGAAAAATAAAAGCACAGCCCTCTGAGAAGGTGGGCAAAATAAATAAATAGATGATTCACAAAGGATGACACATAAATGACTAATAAACACATGAGGAAATGCTCCAAGTCATTAAGCATCTGGGAACTTTAAGTCAATAAAACCATGAGATACCACTTAATGTCCATTACTGTAGCCCAATTTTTAAAAACAGAGAACAAATGTTGGAGAAGGTGTGGTAAGATAGAAAATTTTATCCACTGCTCGTGGACTTATAAATACATACATTCACTATGAAACGTGATATGGTGATACCTAAAACAGATAGCAATTGAACAATCATATGATCCAGCAATATCATTACTGGACATAAACACAAAGAAATAAGAAACAGATCACAGACATTTTTCCCCCATATTCATCCCAGCACAGTTCACAATATCATGAAGCCGCAAACAGCCTAAATTCTCTTCAATATAAAACTGGATTAAAAAAAACTGGTATATACAAGTAGGTACACTGCCCCCCCCCAAAAAAAAACCAGGATTGTTCTGGAAGGAGTGGCACTTTCATAGTATGCATTTTTACCACTAGGCAAGCACCGAGCAACTCACTCTGAAACAGTGCACCCAGTGGCATAGCCTGGGAAGGTTCTCTCTGGTCATAATGAATTTTTTTGTAAAAGTAGTTTCGCTTGAACCTCATTTTTCTCTGATGGCTGATTTAAGAGAATAGCATGCAGCTGTGAAATTGCTTTTCCTGCTTGGGAAAAATACCACTGAAACTGTTGTAATGTTACAACAGTAATGTACAAGGAGAGTGCTATGGGAGTGGTTTTCTCATTTCAACAAAGGAGAAATGTTGATTGGTGACAAAACTTCATTCCAGATATCTGTCAGCTTCCAGAATGCACAAAAATGTCAAATTGTAGCACATTTGGAGTTCATTCCACCAGGTCAGACTGTTAATCAAACTTTCTATTTAGAGGTTCTGAAAAGATAGTGTCATAGTGTACAACAAAAAAGGCTTGATATGTGGTACATGGGGGACTGGTTTTGCCACCAATGCACCTGCTCATGCAGCCATCTCTGTACCAGTTTTGGGCAAAACCCAGCATGTTTCTCTTGCCGCACACACCTCACTCACCTGACTTGATTCCGTGCAACTTCTTTTTGTTTCTGCAAATGCAGAGGGACATGAAGGGCAGTCATTTGAAACACGAAAGGGGTGCTGTCAGTTATCCAAATAGGTGAGTTTTTAAAATATTTCCAAAAATAGAATCACAGATTTGACAAATGTATTAGGTGTAATACAGAGTACTTTGAAGGTGATCAGGTTGTTTTGTAAAAAAATTAAATACATAGTTTGAAAACAAATCATATATATATATATATATATATATATCTTCCTCATACACACAACGCAATACTATGCAGCCCTAAAACACAGTAATGAAAACACCTTATCTTGTGGAGGGATCTAGAAGACATAATGCTGAGTGAAGTTAGTTAAGCACAATAGGACAAATACTGTATGAGTTCACTGTTGTAGGAACAAGCAGCAGAAAGGCCACAAACCCAAGCTTGCAGGCCAGCCAGTCTTCTGGCTGGGGACCAGAGAACCTGGTACAGAGCAAGACTGGTGCCAAAGAACCACACACCATCCAGTTCAGGTTAAGTATAGGGAAGGTCACTTGACTGGAGGGAACTTCACAACAGCTGGGATCAATGGACTAGAAAGAAGGAGAGGACGCTGTATAATAAGTGGTAGCCATGTGGATCCGGGGTACGGTCCCCTGGAGAGAGAGGTGGCCTTATCAGAGGGATGAGGCTTACTGAGGGGAGGGGCAATACAGGAGAGGGTAAAAGGAACGAACACATTTGAAGGAACATAGGTGCATATCTGTGGAGGGGAGGGGAAGGAGACCTGATCCCCCAGGTGGGGGAAGGAGAGACCAATTCTCTTAGGAGCATTAGGTGGGGAGGGTCTTTATCGCCATGCAGCGGGTAGGCAAAATGGACCTAGAACATCGGGAGTATCCTGGGAACTAAGGCCAGGTGCAACAGAACATTGAGGCACTGGATCCTGGATCTTCATTGAACACATCAGGCTCCAGAGACTACATCAGTGAGACCCTATATGGGAACTCCACTGGGTGAACTGGACTCTACCTCAGACTCACTTGTAACCTGAGGACATAAGCCAGAAAACACATGGTGTCCGAGGAAGCAGAAGACATCTGTACAAAGAGTAGTGTAATGTTTGGTTGCCAGATAAACAAGGTCTGACTACATCAGTGCTATATTAAGATGTGTGTTATTCAGGTAATTTTGTGATGGTCATTCAATTATATTATGATTCTGCATATTTATATTTGGGTTCATCTCGGAGTTCAGTAGCCATTGGGGCTCACCCGCTTGAAGCTGTTACTGTTATCTCTGTTTTTCTTTAACTCAAACCCAAGAACAGTGAGGCAATAGGGAAAGAAAATATAACAAGGGTTTGTGGGAAGGGCGATAGAGAGGGGTAGGGGAGATAAGAAAGAGGATGTCAAGAAGTCCAAGAAGGAAAAGTATGTTTGGAGACTGATTATGGAAACAGCTGTACAATCGTGTTTGACATGATTGAATTATAGAATTATATAACATATGTATTAACTCCCAAGTTACCACAAATTAAAGAAAGAGGAGAAGAAGAAGATGATGATTATTCAGGAATGGGTTTTGGTTTTGCACTAAATCTTATCTCTAACCTAAGACCAGCTAGTTCTTACATCATGGCCCTGTTCACTACTCATCTTCACAAAATGATCACTGAAGATAAGAGTGCTAGAGCCAAGTGTGGTGAAGAAAGCAGATGCTGCTCAGCTATTAATCAGAATAGCATCTGGGATCTTAAATAGAGTCTGCTTGCTTAAATTTAAACAATCGTCGAGGAGTCAACTAAGTCCACCCAAAAGCAGCACACCAGCTTGTGTGAATCAAAGATGATAATTAGAATTTTTGAGTATGGTGAAGGGAAAAGTATCAGAACTAAAATTATGAGCACCAATTTGTAGAAAACTATGGAGGACAGTGGGAGCTCAAAACCCATCTGCAGATTACCTAGCCAGACTGAGCTGCTGGCAGATACATTCTAGCCAAAGACAAGAATCTGAAACAGGCTTACTATCAGAGACCACTGTAATATTGATTATGCTGGATCGAACTCCATACTTGGTCCATTGACCCTCCTGCAGACACAACCTGAATTTATACTGGGGGAAAGTATCTCTCACTTGTTCCACGACAGAAACTTCCTCCCTGACTTGTTGAATGTTGATGTGGTTCTTTCCCGTCTTACTCATTATTTGTAATCTTGTCTTTACACTATTATGATTTTAGTCTTACCACCTTAGGCAATTTTGTTTTTTATTGTGGTTTGTTGGGTTTCCCAGCTGTCTATCACAGGAGGAGTGGATGCATAATGAGAATAACTGATACAATGGGTTATAGGGAGGGAAAGAGGATTTCTGGAGTAAATAATGAAGGCAGAGGGTGGGGAGCACTAGAACTGATCTGTGATTTCACAACTCATTTTAAAGGCAAATTAACCATGGTGTGTGTGTGGAGGGAAAGGGTGCTCTAAAATTGATGTAGTGGTGACTGTACAATGCCTTTGATATGATTAAAAGATTGAACTGTTGAATTATATGACATGTAAATTATGTGCCAATAAAATTGTTTGGGGGGAATAAAAGTGGTTTTGCATCAGCTAGTGTGTGGGATCCTAAACTTATTTGCCTCACTAGTCCCTTGTGTTAGACTAGGTTGACTAGAGAACAAATCCAATAACACTCATATGTGTAAGAGACCTTTTTATCAAGAAGTATATGAGGGGAAAAAAAACCAGACCAGTCCAGTGTGCAAATTCCTAAGTCTGATATCTGTTGAAAAATCCCTCTTCAGACTCATGCATCCACAAGCAATGATACAAAATGCAGAAAGATTACAGGCCAGTAGGTGAAAAGTTTTGTGAATTAAATAGTGAGGAGAAGCATCGCAGGGCTGTCACAGGTCTCTGCATGGCTCACCAGCACAAAGGTGAAGGCAACGAGAATGGGAGAGGCAATCAGGACCATCCTTACGAGGAGGTCACATCACAATGAAGCACCATCAAGCTGTGACTTGATTTACAGGCTAAACTCCACCCCCTACATGTCAAATTGATATAAAATTATTTAACTACCACACCCCTTTTCAGAAAATAAAAGAACTACACAATGGTTCCCTGGCAATTAAAATCCTATAATACAGGATATAGTATGGAAATTTGCTTTTGCAGCTCCCCTGGATCATCCTAGGACCTCTCGGAGTGCAACTTTGGGAAACACTGAGGTATAATTAACCCTCAGCCAAATGCTCTTGTTTCAGTCTAATAAAACTTAAAAGTATGTCCTCAAAGGATAAAACTAGATTCAAGTTACTTAATCAAAAAGAATGACTCAACGAAACCCCCACCCACAGAAACATTCTTTTCAGTGATTTATTATGCTGGCAGCAAAAAACCACCTGAAGAAACATCTTGCTCAGTAATCTCCCACCCGCCTGCAGATGACTATAATTCCCAAAATTAGTCAACCTGCCACCCACAAATGTACCCCCTTGATTAGTCCTGTAACACCCTGCTATTCTGTACAGAGAGGGTCTTTTGACTCAGATCAGAGGCCCCTCTCAAGTTTCCTCCAATAAACCTGTCTCTCGCTGTTGAATCGCTCTCTGTCTTTGCAATTACATATATTCTAACATTTGGTGCCCATAGGCAGCTTCAGTTCAGTCAAGGGATGGCACTAGAAACCCCCTCTCCCTTCTCTCTGCCCTTTGGGTCCTTATTAAGCAGGAAACAATAGGTAACAGAAGCAGCCTGAACTTACTCCTTTATTCTGAACTCATTTTCCCTTTCCTCAAAAACTGCTTGGGCAGACTGGTCTTGGGCATCAGTAATTAATGAGTCCAGCCGTCTCTGAAGTCTGAGTCTGTCTCTTTGCACAGCAGTAGCCAGACCCAGTAGTCTTTCTCTTCATCCTTTTCCAGGTTTCTCTCTCTCATTTACTCATTCACTCACTCTCCCTTTACATTCCAAGAGACTCTGGCAATGAGAGGCCATTTCTTCACTCCAATCCTGAATGCAACATCAGTCACTGATTTGTTGTGGTTCAGTAAGACCCTCTGGAATCCATCTCTGGAGCCCTTGGAAGCAGTCTCTTCTGTCAAGAGTTGAGAACCAACTTCCTCTCTTCTCTGGGAGCAAGGATGCCCCTCCAAATTGGAGACTCTCCTGGCTTTCCATCCTCTCACTCAAGATGCCCTGTGAGATGAGCACTAGTCCTGGACGTATGTACACTTACTCACCTAACACTTTCCACACAGATTGCCAATCCCTTCCTCTCCACTTTTTTCTAAGGCTCTATCCCTCTCTCTCATTCTCCGATCATATTCAACCACTACTTTCTGTGGAAAAGTCAGTCCCCTCCAAATTCCTTCCCTAGAGGACCCTAATGACATTTCCTCCACCTTTCAGCACCAGGCTCCAACTTCCTCTCCTCATGGGAAGCAGGGATGCCCCTCAAATTTGGAGAGACTCCCTCTATCTTTCCATCCTCTTATTTAGTATTCTCTTTGAGAGGATGGTAGATTCAGATCTACACTTAGCCATACCCTTCACCCACCCCCTTCTCAAACATGGTTCAGTCCTCCTACAGTCCCCACCCCACCCCAATTTTGGAGATCCATTGGGCACCAGACTGTCTGGGTTCCTCTACTCACTGAGAGTTGAGCAACCTCCAGTTCGATCACAGCAAACATGTCCTTAAACTGTTTCCTTCCCAATTAAAAAAAAATTAGCCCTGACTAACCTAAAACACAAAATTCTTCTTTTTCTCTCAATCATGGCCTTGTCTCAATATGCTCTTGATAATGACTCCCGATGGCCAGAATTCTGCACTTTTGATTTCCAAATACTCCGAGATCTCAGTAATTTACACAGAGAAAATGATAAAAAGGTCAGAGGTCCCCTATACCCAACCCTTCTTCGCTGGTTCTGCCCGTCCCTTTGCAAATCTTGTTCAACCTATCATTTATTCCTTCTTAATGAAAAGACCCTTGCTATCCTCATTTTCCTGGCTGTAATCCGGACCTCACTGCTCTTATCCAATGTTTCATCTCAGTCCTCTGCTCTCGAAACCTCTTCCTCCTCCTCATCTGACACCACTCCTCCTGCTCATTCCAAGAACCTCCTTGACCATAGATCATATCCCAAACACAGATTTACATTTTTCCCCTCTGTGAAAGCCCCCAAGTTTCTGATCTCTCCTAAAGTGAAAGCCATGTAAGCTCCTTCAGTGAAAATTCCTCCATATTCAAAGGTTCTCTTACATTAACTACTTCCTTTATCCTAGCCTGGCAAGACATCAACACCATCCTAAATTGTAAACTAACTAGAGAAGAAAAAAGCTCATCTGGCGAGCAGCCAAAGCCCATGCAATGATCAGACCCTAGCAGATACGCTGTAGCCAAATATGCCGTCTCCTGAACTAACTCTCATTGATTGAAATTAGCAAATAAATCATGACATTATAGCCCAAAAAGATCATTTGGTCTCCTACCTAGCAGCGAGAATGAAAAAGCATGCCCCTGAAGCAATGAATTATATAAAACTTAGATCACCCAAAGGTCACGTGGAAACCCTGCCATCTTTCTATCCTGCCTGACTGATGCCATGTTCAAGCATACCCACCTTGATCCTGAACCCTCCAAAAAAAGAACATACCGCCATCTCCAATTTATTGGCTAGTCTGAGTGCAGTGGAGTCACAACTAATGATGACAGCCAGTTAGTTACAAGTTCCTTTGTTCCTTCTCCAAATTCATTTCCCAGTTCAAACCAGACATACAGAAATCAGTTGCATAAGCTTCTCTCTAATCTGCTGAGAAAAATCATCCCCCAAACTGTACCTCCTCTTCAAGGAAGTGTCAGAGCTGAAACACCTTATTATCAAAGCTGTTTCTAAGCAGCAGCTGTGAGACGGCTTTAGAGAAGCTAAATGTGTACACCAAGCCACTTCTGTTTTTGTGTGTCATCTGTTTAGTTTGTGTGTAATCTGTAAAAATTCAAGTGAAATTCCAGCTAAGTGGAGGTTACCCAAGATTACATTCAAATCTGCCTCATAGAAGGAATGAAAGACATTCAGATTCAGAGATTTACCAATATATATCCAGAAACACCTGAAGAAAAGCTTTTCTAAAGACCCATTTTATTAATTGGTCTACTGCACTCATTCGTAAGAAACTGAAATGTAAAGTTATGGGACCTCAGATTGATCAAGATGAGCTCATAACAGCAGCAACCTTAGTGTACAGCAACCGAGACTAGAGAAAGAAAGGAAAGAACACCCCCAAATTAAAATTAGTAGAGCTGCTATCACAGCTAATATCAGCCCTAAGTCTCCACAGCTTGAAGACTCTACTCTGCCTGTGTAACAGCCCTAACCCCAAGTGGTCTGTTATAGCTGTGGGAAGCATGTAGAGGAGTTCCTCCCAGAAACACGGGGGCAAGAGAGAGGCCTCCTTCACCTGTTTCCAGTGTGAGACTTCAGGACACTGAGCTTGAGTGTATTCCAAGCAATTTTTGCTGGCAAAAGATACTGTTGACTGATAAGTCCCACGTTCCTGGCTCTTTCTGACAAATCCATTGACATTAAACTCAAAGAGCTTTGGGAATGTGTGGACACTGCTGTTAAGTCCATCCATTTTTTATGGACACCAGGGCTGAACATTCAGTTCTAAAATCTTTTGGTGGCCTTTGGACTTCCTACTATCCCCATGTTGTTGGCATTAACCTGCTGCCAACTAGACGGTTTCTTATACCTCCTCTGCTCCGCACCCAGGAGGGAGGATCCTTTATTTTTTACATCAGAGTTTAATTCTTTCTGAATGCTTGCTTCAATTTTGTGGAGAGATATCTTATTAAAATAATTATTCAGATGACTGTCGCATTTAATTCTATAGCACTTATAAGAATTAAAGCCTCTCCTCAGTCTCTCTCAAAGGTATTGCCATTTGAATTCATGTATAGCCAGCCTATTTTCTGTACCAGAACTGAGATCTAACTGAGCAGTTAAACTCCACAGAATTAAACTTTGAGTGCATCTATCCCAAGTAAAGCCAAGTCAAGCTCTGGATAATATCAATACTAAACAGAAAAGTACTTCCTAATGTCAGCGTATGTAAAATTGTCCTCTTTGAAAAGCAAAAACCTATTAAGTACCCCAAAATGAATCATGGGCTCCAACTGTCATCCATAGTCTTCTGCAAATCAGATTCTCACAATTTAAGCTCAGATACTAATTCCTCCTTCGACTTCAGATTATATGTTTTACAATCCTTCAGTGACTGAAGATGATGTGCTTCTTCCCTGTGGACTTAGTCGACATCTCACTTAGATGGCTGCTTGTTTTCTTGTTTGGATAAGATCCTAGATACTATCTGATCTGCAAACCGGGCACCATCTAATTTCTTTACCACATTTTTCTATAGCACCCGTATTTTCTGTGTTCCCTTCCTGAGCAAGACCACGATGAAAAACTAATCGTTCTTAAGTTGGAGCTAGGATTTAGTGGGAACCTAAAACCCAGTCCTGGATCAATGCTTTTGTTTTGTTTAAATAAGCTTCCAGGGAACTCCCTCTATTCACAATTGTGGGATGAAAGGAAAGTGGTTACTAAACAGAGTGCACTGGAGAGATGAACATATAACATCAAATGCATAAATCTGGCTTGAACCAACTTGATCTGGCTTTCAACATTTTCTGTTTTGTTTGTTCATAGTAGGGTGTATATCAGAGGTGTGTGCCTTTAGAGGTCACTCTCATGAAGCTATATGTTTTTCTGTGGTTCAGTATATGAAACCCAGGACTGATGAACTCATGGGGGGGGAGGGGGCTTTACAAGGAAGGGTAGGGAGACAATGTCAAGGTGTCCAGGTGAAAAAAAAAGGTGAAAAAAATGTTTGGAAACTGATTTAGGTAGCAATTGTACAATTCTTCTTGACCTGAGCAGAAATACCGAATGGACTTAAGCCATGAAGTTGGAGGAGGCATCTGACTTCTCCCACCCTTTTCACCAGCAGCTGTTTTAGCCTTGGAACTTGGTACTTACTAAGAAGGAATTCCTTCTAGAGACAACATAACCCACTGCTGATGCTTTGTTAAAAGAAAGAAAGGCAGCAAAAAAAATGTTAAGGAGAACTTGAAATAAAGAGCAAGAACTATTGTACACTGAAGAAAAATATAACAGCTTACAAGAAGCAGAACATGGATATACCAATAAATTAAAGAAAGTTTTAAAACTTACTGATGCTTATTGTATGGCCTAAAATATGATCTATTCTAGAATAGCTTCCATGGCCAATAGAGCAGAGAGTGAAATCAATGTTTTTCAGGTGAAGTTTTCTAAATATATAAATGAGATCACACTGATAAATTATATTTAATATTTTTGTATCTTTGTTGGTTTTCTTTCTAGTGGATCAATTTTAGTGGGAAGTGATATATATAGAGAGAAGTCTTCTAGTATTATTTTACTATGATCTATTTGTCTCTTCATTTCTATATACATCAATTAAAACAATTGGGGAAATGCAGCAAAACAAACCATAACATACTAGAATAAAAGAAACGGGGCAGAAGTGAATCAGAAAAAAATTTTAAACTATAGAAAAAAATCAATACGACAAGAAGTTGGTTCTTTGGAAGTATTAACCAAATCGATTAACTACTTGCAAACCTAACAAAGGAGAAAAACAAAGTCTATGAATAAGAAACCAAATGGAATATACTAGAATAAAAACAAACAAGAAAATATATAATTACATATAATAAAAATATATTCCACCAAATTAGAAAATCTAGAACAAATAAATTTCTAGAAATACATTGTTGACCCATTATCACGGGATAATGTAGAAAACAAGGTTATAACACAAGTAGAAATATATGTAGTCACACAAAAAATCCAAATATCAAAAAGTCCAGATCGAGATGATTTCAACAGAGAATTCTATCAAACATTTAGAGAAAACTTAAAACTCATTTTATATAAACTATTCCACTATATACAAATAGACAATATACTACCAAACTCATTGTTTGAAGCAACTATAATTCTGATACCTAAACCAGACCAAGATATCACCAGAATTGAAAATTATAGACCAATATCTCTAATGAATATAGATGCCAAGATCTTCAATAAAATACTGGCTAACAGAATTCAAGAAAACATTAAAAAATATTTCATATCAAGTGGGATTCATACCAAATATGCAATAAAGATTTAATAAGAAAAAATCAATGTACTTCACATAAACAAATTAACGAAGAACCATAAGATTATATTAATCAATGCAGAAAAATGCATTTGATAAAATTCAACATTCATTCCTGATAAAAACACTTAACAAAATAGGCTTAGAAGGGAAATTTCTCAATATAATAAAAGATATTTAGTCAAACCAATAGCCTGCATCTCACTTGATGGAGAGACATTGAAATCATTTCCTCTTAAAAGGCAAATCAGACAAGGTTGCCCTTTATCACCACTTTTATTTAATATAGTCTATAAATTTTATCTAGAGCAACAAGCTATCAAAAAGAAATTAAAGGTATCCAATGGACACAGAAGAAATAAAAATCTATTTTGCAGATGACAAAATCCTATATATAGAAAATTCCAAAGATTTAATTAAACAATTGCTCAAACTAATTTAAAAATTTGGCAGCCTAATAGGCTGTAAGATCAACATGCAGAAATAGTTGAATTTTTGTATATTAAAGATGATACCGAAAAAGATGTTAAAAGAACAATACCTTTTAACAATAACTACAAAAGATAAAATATTTAGTAATAAATCTTACCAGAGAAACAAAAGACGTATACAAACAAAACTAAAAAAGCTCATTCAAGAAACCAAAAGGAACTTACACAAATGAAACAAATTACCATGTTTCTAGACAAGCAGCCTAAATATTTTGAGAATATCAGTATTACCTAAATTATATTTAAAAATTCAAAGCAATTTCTAGCCATATCCTACCACAAATACTCAAAAAATAAAAAAAATTAATCACGAACTTTATATGAAAGAGAACAGAAACCATGGATAAACAAAACATTATTGAAAAATAAAATAGGACTCTCTCACTCACTCACTCTCACTCACTCACTCACTCTCACTCACTCACTCTCACTCACTCACTCATTCTAACTCTCTCTCTCACTCACTCACTCATTCTAACTCACTCTCACTCACTCTAACTCTCTCTCACTCAATCACTCACTCTAACTCACTCACTCATTCTAACTCACTCTCTCTAACTCACTCACTCATTCTAACTCACTCTCTCACTCTAACTCACTCACTCTCACTCACTTACTCACTCTCTCACTCACTCACTCTAACTCACTCACTCATTCTAACTCACTCTCACTCTAACTCACTCACTCACTCACTCTAACTCACTCACTCACTCTCTCTCACTCACTCACTCTCACTCACTCTTTCACTCTAACTCACTCACTCTCTCACTCACTCACTCACTCTCTCACTCAATCACTCTCACTCTAACTCACTCACTCACTCTAACTCACTCACTCACTCTCACTCACTCACTCTAACTCACTTACTCACTCTAACTCACTCACTCACTCTAACTCACTCACTCAAAAAAAAGAAAAAGAAAATAGTAGGTCTTTCACTCCCAGACCATCAAATCTACTATATAGCCAATGGTAATAGAAACATCCTGTAATGGACTGGTACAATGACAGATATGAAAATCAATGGATTAGAATTGAAAACCCAGAAACAGAACAAAGTCCCTATAGACACCTACATTTAGTAAAGAACTAAAACACATTAAATGAGCAAGAGATCACCTTTCCAATAAACGGTGCTGGAAAAACTTGATCTTCACCTGCAAAAGAATATAACAAGACACATTCTCCACACCATGTTCAAAAAAAATGAAGATGAATCAAAGACCTAAATATAAATCACGTCATTATTAAGACCATTAATGAAATATCGGCACAAACTTAAAGACCCTAACATAAGGCATAAACATACTACCTAACATAATGGAAAATATTTACACTATGTAGTTCTTATTGTTAGGTGTTATTAAGTCTGTTCTGACCCATAACAAGGCTATGCATGACAGAAGGAAACACCTCATGATCCTGCACCATTCTTTAATTGTTCCCATGCCTGAGTTCATTGCTGCATTCATTGTGTCAATCCATCTAGTTGACACTCTAATAAGAACAAAGACAAAACAAAACAATGCAAACACAAAAAAATTTAGAAACCAGATGCAGTCCAGGCTGCCTCAAAGGGGCATCTACTACGTTTTAGCTGTTCAAGTCAGATTTATCCCTTTGATCTTCTGTATTCATCTCTCCCAAGCACTCTGTGGAGTGGCCACCTTCCTCCCATCCTCAAGTTTAAAGAGGAGGAGATCTGCGGAGGCTTATTTCCTATGGAATTCCACAAATGAATCTTGGGCCTCCACTAGCATCCATTGCCTTCTGCACCCTGGATTCTCACAATTGAGGCTCTGATACTAATCCCTCCTTCAATTTCATTTCATAAGGATTACAATCCCTTGCTGATTGGTGATGGTGTGCTTCTTCCATGCGAACTTAGTTGACATCTCACTTAAATGGTTGCTTGACTGGACAAAAGCCTTTAAGACCCTAGATGCTGTTAGATAAAACAGCTGGGTACCATCTAATTTTTTTTAGCCACTCTTCTATTGATGGGAATTGAGGCTGTTTTCAGCTTCTTGCTATTGTGTACTGAGCTGCAATGCACATGGGGAAGCAAACATCTGTTCGTGATCTGTTTCTTATTTCTTTGATTTATGCCCCGTAAGGGTATTTTGTCATGTGTTTAAGAATCGTCCTATCTCTTTCCACAGTGGCTGTACATATTTACAAACAGTGGATAAGAGTTCCAATCTCACATGCTCTCTAGCATCTGTTGTTCTCAGGTTTTAAAATTGGGCTACAGGTATGGCATGGCTGTTCTGACTTGCATTTCCCAGATGGTTACTGAACCGGAGCATATCCTTGTGTGTTTATCAGTCATTTGAGTGTCATTCATTGTGAATCATCTGTTCAGGTCATTTGCCCATCTTCTCAAAGGGTTATTAGGGTTTTTTTTCTTGTTGTACTTGTAAAATATTGTCAATTTTAGTAATTAGCCATATTTTATGTAGTTACTAAATATTTGACACCTTGTTCTTAATTTCTGCTACATCATTCCTTAACTCCTGGATTTTCCTTGGGTATGAGGATGCTAGTATCTCCATTTTTTCATCTGTTTTCAGGATTAATTCCTTCATTTCTTGTATGGTCCTAAGTATCATTTTCTTGTATTCTCTGACAATTCAAGGGCTTCTTCTGTGTAATCCACTGGGTTTGGGTAATCTTCAGTAATTCACTTTTCTTTCTCTGATTTTTGCTGCTACCTGCTGGTGTTAACGTCTGTTTTTGCTGCATCATGCTCAAGCTGAAGGTGCTGCATGTACTTCTGTGATTTGTATGGGGTAGGGAGTTTCTTTAGGTTAGGGGATCATCAGATGGGTGCTACAAAATATTGTGTGAAGATGAAGAGGGCATATTAGTTGGGTGAGTAGGAGGAAGAGGATACAGGTGCTCAGGAGTAAGTAGTAGTATTAATCAGAGGAATCCTTCCTGTTAAGTATAATAATTTTAATGCGTTGGACAAAAGGGTTTGCGGGGCCATTTTACTTGGTAAATTAAAGGAGAGTATGTGTTACTGAGGTGGAAGAATTAAGGTCTAGAGCAGGGGTGCACGATACATCGATTGCGATCTACTAGTTGATCGCAAATGTAGGGTGGGTAGATTGCATGGCATTAAAAAATAGACATAAGCCTATCATCAATCCTGTCACTTAACTGATATACAGTGTAGTCAATCAGATGCAATCTTAGGTGTCAAACACATGTGCAGACAGCTGCATTTTTGTCTCAATGGGGCCGGATCCATCTCTAGATAGCTGGGATTATCCATCTGGAGAGTCCGGCCATGCCCTGGGAAACACAATCCTAAAGTGCTCTGAGTCTGGCTCCCACCTCTAAATTCCCTGGCTTGACATGCTTTTGGTAGGGAGTGTAGGGCACCTGCCACAACCAGAGAAGGTAGTTTGTGGGTGCAGCGAAAGGGCAACCTCAGAAGAGTTCTGCTGTATTCCCAGTGGGCAAGAAACTGAATGGGAAGTCGGAAACAATCCACCAATGCCCTGAGCCTAAGTTTCTCTTACAAATTCCCTGGATTGGCCTACTTTAGTAGGGGGATGGGGAGCCTGCTGAAACCAGAGAGGGATTTGGAGAACTCAGTTCACTTGTAGAGTTGGGACAGAGACTCTGTGTTCTCCATGGATGAGAATTGGAGTGGGAGATTTGAACAAAATCCCACAGTGCCTAGAATCTAGGCCCTGTGTCTAAGTTCCCAGACTTGGCCTCCGTACCAGTTGCTCTCTGAGTCACACAAGGAGAGCTCTAAGCACGAGACTCTACTTCCACACCATCTGCCCAGAAGTCTCTCTTTTGATCTCTTGATTGCTGCTTCCCTGAGCACTGACTGTTGATTCAAGCAAGAAAATGCTGGACAACTTCAACCTTTTCTCCGTTTACCATGATGTTACCTATTGGTACAGTTGTGAGAATTTTGGTCTTCTTTTAACTGAGTTGTAATTCATACTGAATGCTAAAACCCTTTAACATCATCAGCAAGTGCTTTAAATCCACTTGATTTTCAGCAAGCAAGGTTGTGTCATCTGCATATCACAGCTTGTTAACAAGCTTACTCCAATCCTGATTGCCAAAATCTTCATAAAAGTCAGTTTCTCTGATGATTTGCTCAAGATACAGATTGAACAAACGTAGTTAGAAGATACAACCCTGATGCATACCTTTCCTGATTTTAAACCATGAAGTATTCCCTAGTTTGTTTCCACACCTGCCTCTTAATCTATTTACAAGGTCTGCAGAGCACAATGAAGTGTTTTGGAGTTCCTACTCTTAAGGATATCCGTAATTCAGTATGGTTCACACAGTCAAATACCTTTCCACAGGCAGTAAAACATTTTTCTGGTATTCTCTGCTTTGAGCCAACATTCATCTGACATCAGTAATGATATCTCTTGTTCAAAATCCTCTTCTGAATCCAGTCTGAACCTCTTTCAGTCCCCTGTCAATGTACTGCTGAAACCATTGTTGGAAGATTTCAGTAAAACGTTACTTGCGAGTGCTATCAATATTTATTCTATAATTTTATCTTCAATTGGAAAGGGTAAAAATATAGACTTCTTCCATTCAATTGGGCAAGTAGTTGTCATGCATTTCCTGGTATAGATGAGTAAGTGTTTCTTCAGCTTACTGAAACATTTCTATTGACATTCCATCAATTCCAAGAGCCCTGTTTTTGGCTAATGCTTTCAATGTAGCTTGAATTGCTTCCTTCAATACCATTAGTTCTTAAACACATGTTAATGCTTGAAATGGTGGAATGTTGACTAGTTCTTTTTGGTATGATGACTGTGTATTCTTTCCATCTTCTTTTGAGGCTCCTGCATTGTTCAATATCTTGCCTATAAATCTTTCAATATTGCAAATTCAGGCTAGCATTTTGTCCCGAGTTCTTTCAGTTTAAGATATGCTGAGCATGATATTCCTTTTTATTTTCTAACTCTAGAGCTTTGTACATTTCATTTAATATTTGGTTTTGTCTTCTCAAGCTTCCCTTTGAAATTTTCTGCTCACCACTTTGGTATCATTTCTTCCAGGCGCCTTAGTTCCTCTGAGTATGAGCAAGTTTCAGAGTAACTTTTGACATCTACTTTCTTTCTTTCCTGTATTTTTAATGGCTTCCTGCTTTTGCGAATGATGTTCCTGATATCCTTCCACTGCTCGTCAGGTTGTCTGTCCTTAGTGTTTAATGCATTAATTCTGTTTTTGAGATGCTCTCAAAATTCATGTCTGCTGTTCAAGACCTCTGAAGAGTACTAAAAAGCAAGGATGTTATTTTGAGAACTAAGATGCATATGACCCAAACCATAGTATTTTCAATTCCCTAATATACTCATGAAAGTTGGACAATGAATAAGTAAGACCACAGAATAATTTATGTGCATGAATTGTGGTGCTGGATAAGAAAATTAAAAGTACCATGGACTGCTAAAAGGACAAACTCACTTAAAAGAAGTATGGCCAAAGAATGGCAAGACTTTGTTTTACATATTTTTGACATGTTGTTAGGAGAGACCAGTCCCTGGAGAAGGACATCACCTTGGTAAAGGAGAAATTCAGCAAAAAACAAGACCTTCAAGAAGATTGATTGATACAGTGGTTCCAACAATGGGCAGAGTATAGAAACAACTGGGAAGATGATACACCACCAGACAGTATTTTGTTATGTAGTGCATAGGATCCTAACTAACTTGATGGAACTAACTTGATGGCACCTAACAACAACAAAAGACTCAAGGTCGTATTTTGGCTCCAGGAGACTTTTAAAATTTTCTTTAGGTTCAACCTGAACTTCCATATGGATGACCGATTATTTGTTACAATTAGTCCCTGGTATGATTTTAGATCCTGATATTGAGCTTCCTCAGCGTCTCCTCAAACAGATGTAGTCAAATTGATTTCTGTGTATTCCATCAGGAGAAATTCCTATGTATACTTTTTGTGTTGTTGAAAAAAAGTATTTGCTATGAACAAGTCAATGATTTTGCAAAACTCTTATGTGATCTTCAGTTTAATTTCGATCACGAAGACCATTTATCTTCCAACTACTGTTCTTTGTTTGCAACGTTTGCATTCCAATTGCCAATGAAAAGTAATACATCTTGAGGGTAGGTTTGGTCAATTTCTATATGAAGATGTTGTAGTTGGTGTACACATAGTATTGATTGCATTTCCTTGAAGGAAGATAGACATAGTCCTATCATAGACAGCATTGTACTTCAAGGTAGACTTTAAAATGTCCTTTTTGATGATGAATGCAACTCCATTCCTCTTGATTTTGTCGTTCCCAGCATAGTAATTCCTACAACTTTCTGATTCAAAATACCTAATATCAGTCCATTTCAGCTCATTAACACCAAGAATATCAATGTGTTCCATTCCATTTTTCAGCACTTCCAATTTTCCTGGTTACAGACTTCATACATACTACATATTTATTATTAATTGGTGTTTGTAGCTGTTTATTCCCATTTACAGTTGTGCCCATCATCAAATAAAGATCTTGAAGGCTTTATTCCAACAGGCTTTAGATCATGCTCCTCATCATGCTCAACTCTGCTTTGAAAAGTCAGCTCCTCCTCAGTCATATTTCAAATGCTTTCCAAGCTGAGCGGCTCATCTTCTCTGACAATGATTTGCTTTCATTCATCAGGCTCTCGGTATCTGACAATGTTTTAATTCTATGGAGGAGGTTTTCAGCAGCTACTTCCTCCAAAGTAAACAGCTGATTCCTTTTTTCAGAGTCTGAAATATGATAGCATTCCTCATTTGTTTAGATTCTGTTAAAGTTTAGGAATAATTAAAGGTGGTCTATATCTACATGTATATCCCACAAGCAGAATCCATTTGATAAGTTGTCTATTTTCTGGAAAAAGAAGAGAC
The DNA here is from genome assembly GCF_050624435.1 of Tenrec ecaudatus. Classification (NCBI taxonomy): domain Eukaryota; kingdom Metazoa; phylum Chordata; class Mammalia; order Afrosoricida; family Tenrecidae; genus Tenrec; species Tenrec ecaudatus. Next base: position 89,572,155 of record NC_134548.1, read on the forward strand.
ATTTTTTCCAAGAAATTGAAAGCTATATTTTGGAATGAGGAGTTGCTCACTCATCTTTAGCACATTTTATAATTGTAATTTTTCTGAGTAGGTTGTTTTTGGATGGGAATTTGTATTTATTTTCTTTTTAATCTACATTAAAATCTTTCTTTCCCCTAAGCACTTAAGTTAAAAAAAACCTTCTCTTTCCCACAGGCTGGGCATAAAAGAATGAGTAGAATTTACATTATAATATCCCCAATGTCTGTCCAGTTTTTAACGAATGCATTTTTTTTTCATTTTATTTTTCTCTGGCTGTTAGAATGGTAGAACATAACAGATATCCTCCTGTCTTTGAACTTATTTTGTAGTCTAATTTAAATCATTAATAATGTCAATAACACATTGGCTAGAATTACAAACTGCACAGTAAGTTAGCTACAAAAATTTCAAGTCATATTTCAATTTTTTATTTTATTAAAAGATCATTTTATTGGGGGCTCTTTGAGTGCTTATAACAATCCATACATCAATTGTATCAAACATATTAGTAAATATGTTGCCATCATTATTTTCTTAACATTTATACTTTCCATTGAGCCCTTCGTATCAGCTTCTCTTCCCATCCTGCCAACTCAATTCTATTTCATATATATAAATTGTATTTGTGTTTAAGTTGTATATATCAGCATTGTCTGTGTACATGAAACATGGTTATACGAGGGGTACCCCCCCCCAAAAAAGGAAAAAGCTCCACTGGGCAGAGCTTTTGTAATACATATTTTTCCCACTGGGTGGGCACCTAGCAATTTGCTCTGGGAAGGTTCTCTCTGGTCACAGTGGATATTTTCGTAAAAGCAGTTTCACTCAAACCTCTTTTTTTTGTGATGGCAGATCTAAGAGAATGCCATGTGGCTATGAATTTTGTTTCCCCTCAGAAAAAAATGCCTCAGAAACTGTTGTGATGTTGAGCACATTTTACAAGGGCAGTGCTATGGGAAAAACCCACATGTACAAGTGGTTTTATCATTTCAAAGAAGGTGAAATCTTGATTGATGACAAACCTCATTCTAGACATCTGTTAGCTTCCCAAACAGATGAAAATGTGAACTTGTAGTGCCTTTGGAGTTCATTCTACCAGGTCAGGCTGTCAGTGAAGCTTTTGATTTAAAGGTTTTGAAAAGACAGTGTCATGGTGTGTGACAAAAACAGCCTGTTTTGTAGCAGGTGGGGGACTGGTTTGACAGATTTGACAAATGTATTAAGTGTAATGGTGAGTAATGTAAAGGTGATAAGGTTCTTTTATACAAAAATTTAAATACATAGTTTTAAAAATAAATTCCAGTTCGGGGGGGTACCCCCTCATATAAGAAATGAAAATCTTTCACTAAAAAATAAATAAAAGCACAAAAGTGTTCAATTGCAATGATGAAAAAAGACATTTTGCCAATACTAATTAAAATATAATTATATATGAATATATATAAAAACAGTACTCACAGGGAAATTTTATAACACTGAACATCTACATTAGAAATAGAGTTCTCTAATTAGTAACTTTGGCCTCTATTTTGAGAAGCTAAAACCAAAAAATCAAGTGAAATTCAAATTAAGAATAGAAAAACATCAATAAACTGATAAAATTAAAGGTGATTCTTTGAAAATAATAAACAAAACTGTAAGGAAAGAAGACACAGATTGCCCACATCAGGCTATCAACAGAGTTTGGTCTCAGGTCCTCTGACAATGGATCAAATGATTCCCTAAATGCATCCCATAATGATTTCCTCAGCTCCATAATACATAATTAAATACATATGCTCAGTAACTAGCAGAATCCCCATACTGGCATAATGGGTGAAGACTATTATGGTAGCAACGATCAAGTGAAAGCCACCAGAGGTGCTTCTAATACAGAAAATACCCAAAAGCAATCCTGAATTCCTGGAGGAATTGCACATTAATGCCATCCCTATGGATTTCAAGGATGCAGGGGTAATTCCCCATTTAACCTATTTTTTTCTGTGTAAAAAACAGATTTTATCTTGTAAAGGGACAGTGGATTTTCATAAACTAAGTCAGATGGTAACTCCAATTGCAGCTATTGTTTCATATGTAGTTTCATTGACTGAACAAATTAACACATTTTCTGGTACATGGTACATACCTACTGGCATAGCCAACGATTTTTCTCTAGATTTCTGTTAGTAAAGAGCACTAGAATCACTTTGCCTTCAGCTGGCAAAACCCCGAAATACCATTTTATTGTTAGACCACAAGAATAGATGACTTTCTAATCCTATGTCATAATTTAGTCTGAAGTGACCTTACCTTTCCTTCCACAAGACATCACGCTGTTATTAACATTCACAAAATCATGTTGTTTAGATTTAGTAAGCAAGAATAGCAATTCCTGTAGACTTACTGATAAGATATTTGCATACTACCGGGTGTCAAATAAACCTGACAAAAATTTGGGGGTCTTCCACCTCAGTCAAATATAATCTCTAGACATAAATGGGTTAAAGGCATGTTGAGATGGCCCTTCTAAGATGCAGAAAAGGTTCTTGATTCTGGCCTCTTATACAACTAAAAAGGAGACATAATGCCAAAAGGGTCACTTCAGATTTCAGAGGCAACATACTTCTTTGGATGTGCTTCTGAGGGATTTGAGTTGAATCTAGAACAAGAAGAGGTTCTGCGACAGGTGTAGGCTGCCATGCAAGTTGTACTTTCATTTTAGGGCCCTATGATCTGGAAAATTCAATAGTGACTGAAATGGCAGTGGTAGATAAGACACTCTTTGGAGTCTTGGGCAGATTTTTATTTATAAATCACAGTGCAGACCCTTAGGATCTTAGAGCAAACCCATGGCATCCTTTGACAAACCACTTATTGTGCTATAAGCCCTTAGTAAAAATTAAATGCTTAAGCAAGGGTCACTAAATTACCATGTAAATTAAGTTACCCATCATGTACCACTGGGTGGTATACAATCTATAAAAAATCTATAACGTCATATATGTACACAGCAGTGCCCCACCATCAAATTAAAGGGATATATATATACATAAAAAATATTAAGTTACATGAGGAAGCGTCCCAAGTCCCCATCATCACCGCTCCTGCTAGTTTCTCTCTCCACATCTGCATTTATGATCATGTGAATAGGTACATAGATTATGTTTACGGATGGTCTCTGTAATATGCAGGCCCCATTTGAAAATAAATAGTTAACAGAACTGTAGCTTCTTTTTAAGACTTTCCTGAAGTACAGTGGTGAAGGGAAACCCTCATAGTAGGCAGAGCTTTGAACACAGTTTCTAGTTGCTCATTTCAGGAGATATAGTTAGTGGTATTATTCATATATAAACATGGCCAGTTCTTTGGTTTGCTATACAAGGTCTTAAATGAAGTCGGTTGAAAAAGTCCTTATAAGACCTAGGAAACTATACCTTTCTAAATTAGGGGATGGGGTGTAGTTATTTATGTCCATGAAAAGGCTTATCAAGGGGTGTCCTCAGCAGAGTATGATTTTATCAATCAAGTACACAAGATAGCCATTCTTGGCCATGCCCAATGAACTCATGAGCAAAAGGGTCATGACAGTAGAGACAGAAGTCATGCATAGGCTCAACGATGTGAACTTCCACTCACCATGGCTTATCTGACTACAGCAACTGCTGAGAATTCCAATTAACCAGTAGAAGAGGCCAACACTGAATTCTCAATTTGCTACCAGTCCCTGAAGTGATCAGCCAGCACAGGTTAATTACAATGGACTACTTTCATCAGGGAAGGGGTTATGTTTTAACTGGAAAAGGCACACTACAGATTTGCTTTCTGTATAGTTAATGCTTCTGCCAAAATTACTGTCCATGAACTGACAACGTTTTAATAATTTTTTTCACACAACACATTGCCTCAGATTATGGTAAACACTTCACATTAAATGAAGTATGTCAGTGGTCCATCAATCTTCATAGAATTCACTGATTTTAACTTGATCACTAACATCCTAAAGCAGCTAGCTTGATAAAATGGTGGAAAGGCCTTTTGTAAACGGAATTACCGTATATACTCGAATATAAGTCAGCCCAAGTATAACCTGAGGTACCTAATTATTACCTGGGAAACCAGAAAAACTGATTGACTCAAGTATAATAAGCCTAGGGTGGAAAATGCAGAAACTATTGGTGAGTTTCAATAATCAAAACAAATGAAAATAAAATTACTAAAAATTGAGACATCAGTGGGGTAATGTATTTAAATATTTATTTTAAATAAAAAACAAATAAAAAGGCGAGTCATTTAACATTAATGAAAATGAAGTAGAAGTCTTTACTATAGACAACTTGGTTGTCCTTACAGAAAAAGCCAAACCAGCACAGTAAGTGGAAAATAGGTTCAACAAAAACAATAAGGTATCAACAATGATACCTTAAGAGTACTATTCCCTGAGTTCAATCGGCAATCAAGCTAAAATGTAGAGTTAAAATCCTTCAAAACTGGATTCCTCATCAACATCTGTATCCCAATGCAGAGCTTCAGCTGGTGTGAGGTCATCATAGACGCTGGCCTCACTGAGATCTCCTTCATCACCATCACTGCTGTCATTTTCATACAAAGCGCAGTCTTCACTGCCATCCATAGCATTACTAATACTACATTTCTGGAAGGCATGTCGCACCATGTCTTCTGGAATGTTTTCCCATGCATCTGGAACCCACTTTGCTATTAACGCTATGTCAGGCTTCATGAGAGTTCCTCCTTTTGTTATTCAGGCTTGACCAGATGACATCCATTCATGCCACATCTTTCGCACATGGTCTTTAAAAGGCTTATTCAAAGATACACCTCATAGGACGGCTCTGATGGGTTAGATGTGAGTAAGCAAACATTCAAAGCCCTGCAGTGTCAGCGGGGCTTTCAATGAACAGCGGAAACGACAATCATCTGCAAGATAACGGGCACTTGCCCCGTTACCTCAGGGGGGCCCAGTGAGATGTTACACCTCGCTGGGGTACCACAGACCCATCTATAAGCTGAACTCGTTTTTCAGCACATTTTTTTGTGCTGAAAAACTCAACTTATACACGAGTATATATGGTACTATGTCACCTAGATGGTAGTACTCTCCAGTAGGCTGTATGTACTTTAAATCAGCATCTAAATTATGGTGCTGCTTCCTCCCATAGCCACCAGGATTCAAAAGTTCAGGATCAAGGGCAGAAATGCACCATTTGCTAGTGATCTACTTACAAACTGTTTACTTTCTGACCCCCATGACACAATGTTCCATTGATCTAAATGTCTTAATTCCAAAAGGAGAAATTCTGTCAAAACGAGTCATTGATAACATTGAACATAAGTTAAGAATGCAACCTGGCCACTGTGAGTTCCTTGTGCTTCTGAATGAACAGGCAAATAAAAGAGTTACTATATCTCTTGGGTTTATGACTTTATTACCAAGGAGAAATTGGACTATTATTACATAACGGAGGTAAAATAGACCTGTATGAGTATGTCTGGAGTATAGGATGTCCCATAAGGCATCTCTTAATACTATCATACTCTGTGATTAAGCCAATACAATGTTAAAACTTAATTCTGACAAGGTTACTAATGTGTATGGATGCCAGGTTGCCAATGCCTGGACTATAAAGATAAAATTTATGTGGCACCTTGGCTAGGCTATGGTGTGCAGTTGTTTGGTCAAACATTAGTCTTTCAGCTGACATGAGAGCAAATCAGTTGACTTTATGTAAAGCCAATTACCCTTCATAATGAAAATGAAGTAGAAGTCCTTATTACAGAAAACTTGGTTGCCTTTACAGAAAAAGCCAAAAGAATTTGCAAAACAAATCATTACAAGAAATTAAAGAGGATCTATATTAATAGAAGAATATTCTATCCTCATGGATAGGTAAACTTAATATCATTAAAATGACAATACTACCTTAAACAATCTATAGACATAGTGCAGTTCTAATTCAAATCCAAAATAAATTCTTTAAAGACAGGGGAAAACAAATTACCAATTTCATATGGGCAGGCAAAAGATCAAGGATAAACAAAGAGCTTCTTAAAAAAGAAGAACCAAGCAGGAGGCCTAGCACTGCCTGACTTATAAACCTATTACATAACCACAATAGTTGAAACACCCTGGTACTGGTACAACATGAGATACGTGGACCAATGGATCAGAACAGAAAACCCAAACATAAAAGCATCAGACTACAAACATCTAATCTTTGACAAAGGACCTAGAAATAGCTAATGGGAGAAAGACAGTCCCTACAAAAATGGTGTTGGACAAACTGGATTACCATATGTAAGAGACCTTTCCCCATACACAAACATGAACCCAAGATGGGTTAAAGACTTAAATGTAAACCCCAAAGCTGTCAGGATCATCAATGAGAAGGCTGGAACAAACTTAAGGCCCTATTGTAGGCTACCACATACAATCGAGGGGGCACACACAGAAGAAGACAAGATAGATGATTTGGATACGCTGAAATTACATCACTTATGCATATCAAAAGACTTCATCAGGAGAGCCGACAGATTGGGGAGGAAATTCAGCAACACATTGGACAGAAGGCTAATTACTTATATATACAGAACTCTACAATAAAATAACAAGAGACCCAATTAAGAAATGGGAAAAATACATGAACAGTTCACCAAAAATGAAGCACAAATGTCTAACATATGAAAAAATGCTCATGATCACTAGCCACCAGCGAGATGCAAATTAAAGCCATAATGCAATACAACTTTACACCTACAATGCTAGCCAAAAAAGAAAATAGAAAACACCAAATGCTGGAGAGGATGTGGAGAGAATGGAACTCGTTTACACTGACGGACTTGTAAATGTGTACAGCCACTGGGGAAAATGATGTGGCGATGCTTAAAGCAACTAGAAATTGAAATCCTTATGATCAAGAAATACCACAATTAGGCATATTCCCTCAAGAAATATGAAACACAACACGAGTGGGGGTGTTCTCACCCATGTTCATAGCAGCACAATTCATAATAGCGAGAAACTGGAAGCAGCCCAGATGCTCAATAGCGTAATAGATAAAGAAACTACGTACATACACACAATGGAATACTATATATACCTAAAACAGCAATGAAATCATGAAACAGCACATGACATGGAAGGCTCTGGAAGCCATTATGCTGAATGAAGTAAGTCAATCACACATGGACAAGTACTGTATGAGAACATTACTATAAGGACAAATACCAACTTAACAAATCTTTGGAACCAATTCCTAAACAAACAAAGGAGAAAAGGCTACCTACCAGCCATAAACCATACATCATCTCCCTTTTGTGTACCACATAAGATCCAATGTGCAAAAGGAGACACCACATTGTCTGGGGTCACTCTTTCAAGAAGGAAGAATTGGGAGATGACCATCCACCCACTTGAGGATAGACAATATCAACACAAGACTGGGGAAAGTCATTTGGGGCCCCAACAGGAATGGAAGGAGCAGCTTTCCAAAAAAGTCAAGCCAAGACCACAAGAGGGGACCACCTACATTTTGGATAAGACCTGTAATTCTGTTGGTGAGTACGGTGGGTTATTGGGGAAAACTAACCACATAACAAAAAAGGATGTTAAACAATGAGTGTAGGAAACCTCTCATGAGTGTAGGGACAATGTGTCAGATTTTAGGTACCTGGTTAGACACTATTAATTCATTTCTTCCCAACCTTCGGCGAACCATGCCTCAGATTAAGCACCAGGATGAGCACAGAAGCTGACCTGGCAGGCAGGAGGGCACAACAGAGGGGCTATACCAAACGGACATATAGAGGCTCTGCTGAATGAACTGAACCTCACCTCCAAGCTGCCTGCACCCTTGACCGGAGGGCTGGAGTATTTGGATGTGAGAGGAAGCACAGAGTGGCTGCTCCGGGATTGTGAAAGTGACAGTTGTTGGACCTTGGGAAGAAACCCCAGCTCGGTGGATGTCCGGTGGACACAGGATCGCCACACATGTAGTGCCTCAGTGCCCACCCTGCAGTGACTCAACAGGTTGGGATATGTTGAAAAAAGGATCTACACTTAGGGTAGTGGGTCCAGTAAGGCTCTCATTGGCATCAACCCCCATGCTTAGGGTCAACAGAGCCCAATGGAATGAGAGATTGAACTGTGTAAGACTGAAACTCATGGGTTGCAGCTCAAGGTGAAACTTCCCTCATAGACTCCTCACACCAACAGTGTCTCAAGTGCTCAATCATCAGGAAAAACTGATCATAATAACCTACATATAATACCCTCGCAGGAGAACAAAAAGAAAAGTGGGTGATGGGAAACATCAGTCAGTGTAAGACATGAAAAAAATAATAATTTATAAATTATGAAGGGTTCATGAGGGAGGAAAGCAGGGAGGGGAAAAAATAAAGAGCTCAAGTAGAAAGAAAATGTTTTTAAAATGATGATAGCAACATATGTACAAATGTATGTGACACAATGGATGGATGGATTTAATAAGAGCTGCACGAGCCCCCAATAAAATGATATTTTTTAAATAGTGCAATGGACTTATACCCCAAGGGGGTAATTAACAATGCTGTAGTTCTTTGAGTTTTTTGCTTTCCTACTTATAGCTTGCTTTTTGTGATTTTGGTTTTTCTTTCTTTTTCCTTTTGTGGAGGGTGTATGTATTCAGTTTGCCTGATTGCTGACTGGCTTATGGCTGCTATTGATGCAGTTGATATTATAGGGTTGTGATTTTGTCATATTGCCACCACCAAAGTAAACCTGAGATGTGCAAGCCCCATAGACAAGCAGATGGAGTCTGGGTTCCTACTTAACTCTAGCCCCCAATTCAAGAACAATTAGTTCTGATAACATGGCCCAGCTCGATAATAACCTTCATGAAACGATCCCTGAAGATAAGGGTGCTACAGCAAGGTGATGAAGAAAGTAAATGGTACTCGGCTATCAATATGAATAGTGGATGGGTCTTCAAAGCTTGTGTTCAAACAAGCAGCCACCTAAGCAAAGAGTCAACTAAGTCCACACAGAAGAAGTACAACAGCTTGTGTGATCGAAAGATGACAATTAAAAATTTTTAATATGGCGAAGAGAAAAGTACCAGAGCTAAAATTTTGAAGAGCCAATTTGTGGGCAGCTATGGAGGACAGTGGGAGCCCAAAACCTATCTGTAGAGTATCTAGTCAGACTGAGTCACTGGCAGATCCGCTCTAGCCAAAGGCAAGAATATCCAACAGCCTTGTTGTCAGGTAGAGAATATTATAATCTTGAATATGCAGAATCGAACTCAATACAGATGAACTCCCTATAGAACCAGGATTTGGGTCTTTATATTTTTATTATTGTATCCTTAGCACCTTATTTTGATTTGGGTTTTTATTGCTTCTGTTGCGTTTCCCAGTTTGTGACCCAGAGAAGGAGTACATGCACAGTGATAATAACTAATATAGAGTTGGATTGGGGATGCAGGGGTGGGTGATACGGAGGGAAAGGGGTGAGAAATGAAGGCAAGAGAGGGAAGGGAGCGCTAGAACTGACTGTGATTGCACAACTAATTTTAAAGGCAATTTAACCATGGATGGGGAGTTGTTCTAAAATTGATATGGTAATGATTGTACAGTTCTCCTTTATATGACTGAATGATTAAACTATTGAATTGTATGCTATATAACTTATTTGCAAATAAAACTGTTCTAAAAAAGAATTTACAGAATGACTACTAGAAACAAAAAGTAAGAATAGGGAGCTTGAGGAATAGAACATAAATATACAAAAATCCATTGTATTCTCATTCAAATTGAAATTACGATACTAATTTCACGTAAATAGGAAAATATTAAGCTGATATATGCTGTGCAAGAACTGTTTAATGGAAATCACAAGATATTGTTAAAATTTTTTCAATCATTTTATTGGCGGCTCTTATAGCTCTTATAACATTCCATACATCAATTGTATCAAGCATATCTGTCCATATGTTGCCATCATTTTTTAAACATTTACCTTCTTTTTGAGCCCCTCATTTTTCCTTACCTCCCCCTCCTCCCACTCTCATGACCCCTGGATAAATTATAAATTATTATTGTTTTCACATCTTTCACCGACCACTGTTCCCTTCACCCATGTTTCTGTTGTTCATACCCCTGGCTCAGGGGAGGGGACTGTTATCTGTCTATCACTGCAATTGGTTCCTTCCTCCTCCTTCCTTCCATCCTCCCCCGACTTTCCCCCTACGCTCCTGGTATCACTACTCACATTTCTGTTCCTGAAGGGTTTAACTGACCTGGATCCCATGTGTCATGAGTTCTTATCTATACCAGGTACACGCTCCAGTCTAACCAGAACTGAAAGGCAGGACTCAGGTCGTGATAGTGAGGGGTAAGGAAGCCTCAAAAAAAAAAACAGAGGAATGTTTTGTGTTTCACAGGTGCTATACTGAGCCCTGAATGTCTCATTCTTCACTTGTGACCATTTGGTAAGAGGAAGTCCTACTGTCTACAAATGGGTTTTGGGTCTCAGCTCTGGGCCCCCTCATTCAAACAATGTTTTTTGTTATTGTTTTGGGTTTTCTGGTGCCTGTTACCTGATTCTGTTGACACCTCATGATCGCACAGGCTGGTATGCTTCTTACATGTGGACATGTGGACTTGTGGACTTGCTTCTCTGCAAGATGCTCGCTTGTTTAACTGCAAGCCTTTATGATCCAAGACACTATTACTTTTGATAGCCAAGCATCATCAGCTTTCTTAACCACATTTGTTTATGCACCTATTTTGCCTGAAGACTTTTTTTTAGTGGGGCAGGGGGCTCCTCAGGGGTTTTGTGGCTTTGCTTTCCTCCAGCCACTGATCTGTTATGTTCTCTTCTTGGTTCACCCAAATTAAAGACAACCTATGCAGTAACACATTGACAGTGAATTGCCAGAATTTCAGGCTGAATTCAGAAGAGGACAGGGAAAAAGGAGTATGATTGCTGATGTCAGATGGACCTTGGCTCAAAGCTTAGAATACAAGAAAGATGTTTACTTGTGTTTCATTGACTATGCAAGAGAATTTAACTGTGTAGACCATAATAAACGGTGGATAACTTTGAGAAGAATGGGGAGTCCAGAACACTCTACTACACTCTTTTGAATCTGTACATGGATCAAGAGGTAGTTGTGCAAACACAACAAGGAAGTACTGCATGGTTTACAATCAGGAAAAATGTGCATCAGGATTGTATCCTCTCGCCATACTTGTTCAATCTATATGGTGAGCAAATCAAAAGAGAAGCTGAATTATATGCAGAAGAGTATGGCAATCAGGATTGGAGGAAGGCTTATTAACAACCTGCAGTTCGTAGGAGGAATTGAAGCACCTGCTGCTGAAGATCAAGGATTTTACCCTTCGGTATGAGTTACAACTCAACATAAAAAAGACTAAAATCCTCACAACTGGATCAATGTGTAACATCATAATATATGGAGAAAAGACTGGAGTTGTCAAGGCTTTTGTCTTAACTTGGATCAATAATCAGTGCTCATGGAAGCAGCAGTCAAGAGATCAAAATAAGTATTCCATTTGGTAAATATGCAGCATACGACCACTTTAAAGTGTTTAAAAACAAAGAATGTTACTCTGAGAACACAGGTCCCCCTGCCCTAAGCCACGCTATGCTCAACTGCCTCATGTGAATGAGAAAATTGGACACTGGATACGGAAAACCAAAGAATCAATGCATTTGAATTATGGTGCTGATGAAGAATATTGAAACAATATTGCCAAAAGAACAAACAGATCTGTCCAGGAAGAAATACAGCCAAAATGCTCATTAGATGAAAGGATGGTGAGACTTCATCTCATGTATTTTGGATATGTTGTCAGGAGAGACTAGACCATGGAGAAGGATACTTATGCCTGCTAAAGTAGTGGGACGGTATATAAAGGAAGACCTTAGACAAAATTGATTGGCACAGTTGTACTGGTGGGCTCAAATATGAAACAATTGTGACAATAGCACAGAATCAGGCAGTGTTTTGTTCTGATGTACATAGGATAACTATGAGTTTCAACCAATTCAATGGCATCTATTAACAACAACTTTGGACACACTGTCGGAAAACACCAATCCCTGCAGGACATAATGCTTGCTACCGTAACAGAGCCACGAGAAAAGAGGAAGACCTTCAATAAGATTGATTGACAAAGTGACTGCATAGATGGGCTCAAACATAAGAACAATTGTGAAGATCAGACAGGAATGGGCAGTATTTAATTTTGCTGTACATAACGTTACCATGAGTTGGCACCAACTCAATGACACCTAAGAACAACAGTAATACTCTCCAAAATAGACTGTTAAGAGAATGAATAACGCCACAGACTGAAATAACATATTTGCCAGTAACGTGTAATGAAAAATGGAACTGAAAGATAAAGGATTTGTTACAAAAACTTCTTGAAACCTTTTATAAAAAATAAAGGACTTATATTCAAAACATATAAAGAACTTCCAAAGTTCAATAAGAAAACAACCCCATAAAAATAGACCATGGATTTAAATAGATACTCTATGAAAGAGTATAAAGAAGTACAAATGTTAATCACCTAAAAATGCTTGATATCAATAGTCATTCAAAAAATAAGAGCAAACTCACTGTCTTCACCTCAATTCTGATAAGACAAAGTGGAATTGTCTCTGTGGATTTCTAAGGCTGTAACTGTTTAGGAGTAGAAAAGCTCTTCTTTCCTGTGGAGTATGCCTAGTAGTTTCTAACTGCTAGCCCTGCAGTTCACAGCCTACTGCATAGCCCACTATGCCACCAGGGCTCCGTATCATTAGTCATTAGGATAATACAATTTAAAAGCGTAAGATGTGACTACACACTTAGTGGCATGTACAAAATAAAAGAGACTGACAATTCTAGGTGTTGGCAAATATATGAAACAACTGGAACTCTCATACACTGCTGGAAAGAAGAGGAAAACCATATAACCACTTTGGAAAATGACTTGGCAGCGTCTTTGAAGGTATATCACCCAACCATGACATTCCAAGGTACTTGTCCATGAAAAATAAAAACTTATGTCCAGACAAAGACTTGCACATTAATGTTAATAGAAGCTTTATGTATAATATTAAAACTTCAAAAATCCCATATATCTATCAATAGGTAAATAAACTGCCGCATAGCCATAAAATGGAATAGTCCTCAGTAATAAAAATGGAGCAAATTACATGAAACAACATACCGCATACACTTGAGCATAAGCCAACCTGAATATAAGCCGAGGCACTTAATTTTACCACAAAACTACATTAAAAATGTGCTGAAAAAATTGACTTATGCACGAGTACATATGGTAGATTAATTTCAAAATAATGATGCTTCATTAACGATTCTGGAGGGAAAAGGGGACATGTCATATGATTCATTTACATAAAGTTCTAAAAAAGACAAATCATATACTTACTGAAAACAGATTATTCACTGGAGTTGTGTTAGGAGGGACAGATTAAAAAGGGCCCAATAAAACATTTTGGGGGTAATGGATATGTTCATTATTTCACATGATCAATATAAAAATTTATCAAATTGTACATGTTAGTAAGCATAGTTTATAATGTATTAATAATACCTCCATAAAACTTTCCAAATAAATAAATTGAACACTACTCCCACAGGCATTTAGGTGGCTTGAATATCCAAAGTCTTATACTTGCCCCCATCTACTTTACCTAGTTATTTATATTGTTCTTACACCTAAAAGAATACTGAGCAACAAAGGGATGCTCCAAATGAAAGGCAGAAAGAAAATGTCATTAATTATGACAAATAGAAGATACTATGAAATGAACTTAGAATAATCATTTAAAATTTCTCTAAGAAAAAAATAATTAGCAAAAACAAATATTTTTTCATATTTCTGTTTAAACAAGTAGAAATTTACAGTCTTACCTCTTTAGATAATCTTGTGAAGACATCTCCTCCCCTGAGAAAATCCAGTATTAAGTATAACTTCCCTTCAGTCTGAAAGGCTAGTTAGAAAGCAGTAAATGAATAATCTTTTTAAAAAGCTTAGGGTATTTAATTAATAAAACTGCTTAGAATGGCATAATGAAACTATAAGACAATTAAGTATTTACTCACATGGTCCACTGCTGGATATTATTATATTAAAAACTAAGCCCAGTGTTAATTTTAAATTCAACAATAAATACCTAGAAGCCTTTCATATAAATATGATCAACCTTGTATGTGGCTTTAAATGGAAATTTACCAACATAACTTTCCTAATTAATGAAGCCTCACATTTTATGATAGTTCCTGAACTCTAAATGCCACTTCCATACTTCTTGAAAGAAGACTAATTGTTTAAATTTCAACAAAAATACTACTTCCTCTAATAAGGATCATCCCCACCCCCACCCCACCCAATCTTCTGCTTCTCTTTGTTTCAACCTACTCTCAAGAAGAACAAATTATTCTTACTTTTGAGATTCCATTGTACTTTATACCTTTCTTATTGGACTCATCCTGTTCAGGTTGGAATCAATTTAATGGTAGTGAGCTTGTTTTGTGTTTTGACATTCCTAATAGACTGTAAATTCCTTGAACAATTATGCTCATCTCCTTTTAATAATTTCGATCCATTTAATACATTGTTTTGAACACAACAGATATGTGAGGTAAGAATTAATCTAATGGTATACTGAAGATGACAAGGAGTACCGTATATACTTGTGTATAAGCCTAGTTATTCAACACATTTTTTATGCAGTTTTGTGGTAAAATTAGGTGCCTCGGCTGATATTCGGGTTGACTTATACTCAAGTATATACGGTATTTTAAATATGACTACTTTTAATGGAATTAGACTAATTAGGAGTAAAGAATAATAGAAATTTCTTTGGAGTTTTTGATATGGACAACCAGTGACATATTTTAATATATTATTTATAAAAGTTACACTAAAAGGAAAATCAATAGCTACTAAAATTTAAGTATTAAAAAATGGATAATGATGAAATAGACTTTATCAATGATTTAACAATACTAAACCTTGTAAGGAAAACAAATTCCACAATTCCTTCCACATATTAAATTAGCAATAGAGCTACAATTCAAACTCAGAATTGTTTGACTCTAAAGCTCATGTAGTTTTCATTATATCTACTATTATACTAAAAATTCCAAATATAATAAAGAATAACTCAAATGAATTAATATAACTGAGTAATTCTCAACAGAACCAGCAAATAAGCTTAATATTAACATTAGATATGAGAAAAGTATTCAAACATGAGAATGGTTTATATTATTATAACATTATACCTGAGTTATCAATTATTTTACTATCTGATATTTGGCCTTATTGAATATTGTGAAAAACTATGTTGCACATTAAAGATGTATGTCTGGCAATAATAAATGCTGAGGGCAAGGCAAGAGTAACACATTGATGGTTAAAGCTATGTGCCAATTTGCCTGGGCCATGATTTTCTTGGCAGCTATACAATGATGTAAATTTTATTACATGATGATGTAATTTAGCAATCATCTAATGAATAAATTTGAAAGTTATATAGTCATATCCATTTAAAGATCTAAAATGCTCACCCCTCCATTTTCACATAAGGTCAATTTTCATTTTTTTTTCTTAAATCATTTTATTGAGGGCTCTTATCACAATCTATACATCCATCTATCGGATGTATATGTTGCCATTATCATTTTCAAAACATTTTCTTTCTACTTGAGCCCCTGGTAACAGCTCATTCACCCTCAACCACCCATCCTCCCTCCCTCATGAACTCTTGATAATTTATAAGATTTCTTTTTCATGTCTTACACCGACCACTTTCTCCTTTTACCCGCTTTCCTGTTGTTCATCCCTCTGGCAGGGCGTTATATGTAGATCATGTGATCACTTTCCTCTTTCTCCCCCCACTTTTCTCCCTACTCCCGTTACCCTCCTGTTATTGCTATTCTCGTTATTGGTCCTGAGGGGTTTATTTGTCCTGGATTCCCTGTGTTCCCAGCTCTTATCTGTACCCATGTACATTCTCTGTTCTACCTGCATTTATAAGGTAGAGTTGGGGTCATAACTGTGGAGGGGGGGAAGCATTAAAGAACTGGAGGAAAGGTGTATGTTTCATCAGTGCTATACTGCACCCTGACTAGCTCATCTCTCCCTTGTGACCCTTTTGTAAGGGGATGTCCAATTATCTACAGGTGGGCTTTGGACCTAATTAGCGCATATACTCGAGTATAAGCCAACCCGAATATCCGCCAAGGCATCTAATTTTACCACAAAAACGGCATTAAAAATGTGCAGAAAAACTCGGTTCGTACTCGACTATATATGGTAAGTGAGAAGTGGGGTGTCTGATTGGACAGGATTACCTGGGGAATAGATTAATAGATTCTAATAGATTAATAGAAACGCTACTAGGCAATTAATCAGAAGACAATTACAAGTAAATGGTGAAATACAACCTCCAATCCAGAAAAAAAAAACTTAATCTTTATATAGAACTCAAGGGAAGAATACGCCTGGTATTATGTTCCTAATTAGATACTTTTGACCTAGAATCTATGCAGCCCTTGGTGACCCAGGCCATGTGCTATAGACTTCCAGGACTTTAGATTTTGTTCTTTAAAGGCACACGTTCTTCATAGATCACTCCAGAAGGACTCCATTTGAAAACTCCAGGAGGTAAACTATGCTTTACCTCAAACTCATCCATGGACTTAACACTAAAATTCTCCAGTATAAGAAACAGCAGATAAATGTTATCACAAGATGATATAACTGGCAGCTGTTAGGCTTTAGTTCAGATCTCTTGCCTTGAAAGGTACCCAATTGTGGCCTGGGACTATCCTATGCTTACTATTTTAATGCCCTCATTGCTTTAGTGTGACAGGCAAATCTGGTAGACATAGTTTTGCCAATGTGAATAAATAATATTGAAAGAGTTGTCCTATCACTAAAACCCATTATTTGTGTAAATACTGTCACTTAAGAGTTCAATCTGTACATGTCAACAATCCATGTATTGTGGTTTTTAGCTGGACATGTATAATTTCCCTTTCTCCACAATTGTTTTAATAAAACTTCTATACCACTGACTAAATTAATGACACTATCAATAGAATTACAATATGCCCCAGGGGATAATTTATAATGTTCGCTAATATAAAATGATCATGATATTTCCAAAGTGAACCAAAGACATATATAAACCACAGCAGTATGACTGGATGTTAGGCTCCCACTTAATTCTAATCCCATTCTCAGAAGAATGAATTCTTATGTCATGGACTGCTTGATGCTCACCCTCATGGAGAAATCACTGAAGATCTGGATGCTATAACAAATTGTGGTAAAGAAACTAGATGGTGCCTGGCTATCAGAAAGAATAGCATCTGGGATATGAAAGACACAAGCAGCCACCTAAGTGAAATTTCAACTAAGTCTACATGGAAGAAGCACACCAGTCTATGTGATCTAAGGATTATAGATCATAAATCCAAATCCGAAGGGTAGAATGGTATCAGAGCTCAAATGGTTTGCAGAAGGTGATGGATAACAATGGAAACCCAAAATCCTTTTGAAAGATCCCCACATGGATCAAGCCACTGGTGAATCCCCTCTGACCACAGAGCAGGGATGTCAATAGCTTTGCTATTATGCAGAGTGCATTTAAAAGCAGACTCTTGCAGATACAGTTCACTTAAATTTAACACTTTATCATTTGATCTCCCTTTGGACCATTTTTAATTTGTTCTAATTTTTAATATTTTCTGCATTTACTGAGGATTTTCTCTGCTTTGCTTTGTTATTATTGTTAAGTTTTGAGTTTTTGTATGTTTGTATATGAAATTTAAGGTGGGTAAAACTACAGAGGCAGTATCTGAACTAATAGTTTCTTGGGGGTCAGGCAAGAGAGGTTGGAGGAAAATGGAGAATCAATAACAGTGAGTGCCAAGAAAGAAAATATTCTAAAATTGTGGTGATGATAGTATAACTCTTTTCATATGACTGAATTATCGAATTTTATGGTATGTGAATTACACACCAACAAAAATGTTAAAAATTAAAATCAGAAAAAAAGAAGACAAGTACTGTCATACTGCTTTAGCAAACTTAGGCTACTAAGGAAAAAGAAAGCAACTGTAACTAAAAACTAAATTGATCTTTATTTCAGATAGATACCTTTACAAAATTAAATATATTGAATCCATGTATTTATGCTTTTTTATATTATTGCTTGTAAGGAAATCTTAAATTGGAATTCCAAAAATTAAAAAACAATACGTACCATAGTGCAATTTTACAATAAATGGATGATGTACTTCCACCAGTATATCCCTCTCCATCTTTGTCCGAACTCTGTCTCGAACTAAAAATCACACAAAGAAGGCTTTAAATTATTTTTAAATGTTATCTTTAGTAATTTAACAAAGACAAAATAATATACACTACAAAATCATAAATGTCCAAATTTGGAGTATATGCATTCCTTGATATTAATATATGCTCAAAAGTCATCAAATTACAACTAAGTCCACATGGAAGAAGCATACAAGCTTGTGCAATCCAAAGATGACAATTCCAAAACTTGAATATGGTGAGGAGAAAAGCATCAAAGCAAAAATTATGAACACCCCATTTGTGGAGGGCTCAGGAGGACGGTGGGAGCCCAAAACCCATGTGCAGAGTATCTAGTCAGACCAAGCCACACAGACGAGAGTATTGAACAGCCTTATTATCAGGCTGAAACCACTGTAATCTTGATTTTGCTGAATCGAACTCATACTTGGCCAGTTAACCACCCTGAATCTGTTCAGGGTGCAAGTATCTCTTCCTGATTCCATGACAGAAATTTCTTCTCTGGTTGGTCGAATGTTGTTGGGGGTCTTTTCCATCTTACGCATTTGTATTTCTTTCTGTTCACTGTTTATGCTTTGACCTTACCACCTTAGCGAGAGTTTACGTTTATTGTTTTCTGTTGGGTGTCCAAGTTGTGAAACCCAGAAGGAGTGGATGCAAAATGATAATAATTTACACAAGGGGATATAGCCAAACCATGGGTAGGGTGGTGGGTATTATGAAGGAAGATGGAATTTTGCAAGTAAATAATGAAGCTAGGAGTGGGGAGGGAACACTAGAATGGATTGTGATTGCACAACTCATTTTAAAGGCAATTTAACCATGGGGGAGGGATCCACTAAAATTGATGTAGTGATGATTGTACAATTCTCCTTGTTATGATTGAATGATTGAACTATTGTATTGTATGATATATAAATTATATGTCAATGAAAGTACTGGGGGGAAAAGTTAACAAATTAAGTTCATATGTAATAATTTACCTTTAGAGATATATTCAAGTACCAAAATAGATATTTGCCTAATTTGAATGAATTATGTATTTTTTTTGCATTGTTCAAATGAGATTACAGATTAAAATTGATCATGTTGTTGCTGAGTGTTATCAGGCTAATCACAATTGGTAGGGACTCTACATTATACAGAACTGCAAAGTTGGATTTTCTACACAAGAATTAAATTGACTGCATCTATGGAAAGACTATAGAGGAGCCCAATATCATTAGCTATAACAGGAGAAGGAACTAACCATTAATTGTTCATTTACAGGTCCAGGTTGAAGCTAAAGAAAATAAATCAATTCTGAAAAAGCCAAAACACTATACTGAGTTTATTTCATGTGAATTTAGAGACCATCTCATAAATATAATTGTCATATTGACCATCGAAGAT
The DNA here is from genome assembly GCF_050624435.1 of Tenrec ecaudatus. Classification (NCBI taxonomy): domain Eukaryota; kingdom Metazoa; phylum Chordata; class Mammalia; order Afrosoricida; family Tenrecidae; genus Tenrec; species Tenrec ecaudatus. Next base: position 89,591,934 of record NC_134548.1, read on the forward strand.
GGGATGAGGTAAAGTCTTCAAGAAATCATCATAAAGAAAGCAAAAGGTGATTAAGAAGACAACAAAGAAAGAAACCCCAAAAATGGATGTCAGAAGAGAATGAAACTTTTTCTTTAATGTAAAGTAGCTACAGTGAATGGAAGAAATGATGAAGCAGAAGACCCGGATAGACAATTTCAAAGGGAAGCTCAAGAAGAAAAAAGTAAAGTATTATAATAAAATATGGAAAAACCTGAGAAAACCAAGGGGAAGAATATTCTCAGCATTTCTAAAGCTAAAATCAACAACAACAAAGAAACAATTTAAGCTTTGATTTGAATACTGAAGGATTGTATGAGCAAAACATTCAATGACAGCAGAAGTATCCAAAAGAGATCAAAGAAATATTTACTCGATGACCAAAATGAATGGATAAGTATTCAACCACTTCAAGAGGTAGCATAAAATCATTAACTGATGGTACTGGAGGAAGACATCCAAGATATCCTGAAAGTACTTGTGGAAAATAAGGCTCCAGGAAATGATTAAATACCAATAATTTCAACAAATTGGTGTAGTACTGGAAGTGCTTACTCTTTTTTCTGAGAAATATAAAAGACGAGACCAATCAACTGAAAAAATACATATTTATGCCCATTCCAAAGAAAGGCAACTCACACAACAAAAATAACAGATTTTCACACAGTATCATTACTATCACATGAAAGAAAAATTTTGCTGAAGATAGTTCAGAAAGAGTTGCAGAAGTGTATCATCAGCTGACAGAATGCAAGTGAGATATAAAATAGGATATGGAATGAATGATATCACTGCTTTAGTCAGATGTGTCAAGGCTGAAAATAAAATACTGGAAAGATGTACACTTATGTTTTATTGACCATTCCAAGGCATTCAACAATGGGAATCATAACAAAGTATGAATAATATTGCAAAGAATGGTAATACCAGGACACTTCATTATGCTCATTCAGAATCTGTGCATAGCCCCAAATGAGGTCATCTGAAGATAACAAGGTAATATTGAATGGTTTAAAATTAGGAAAGATGTGCATCAGGGTTGTATCCTTTCACCAAACATATGGAATTTGCATGGTGAATAAATAACCCAAGAAGCTGGAATATATTAAGATTGGAAGAAAGCTCCATGAATGACTTGTGATATGTAGATGGTACAACTTTGCATGTTGAAAGCAAAGAGAATTTAAGTAACTGATTAGTGAAGATCAAATATGGTAGACTTCAGTATGGATTGCTTCTCACATAAAAAAAGAAAAAAATTCTTACAACAGGACTGATATGCATCATGATAAAGGGAGAAAAAACTGACGGTGTCAAGAATTTTATTTTATTTTAATCTACAATAAATGTTCAAGGAAGCAGCAATCAAGAAATATAACTACATATTGGGAAATCTCCTGCAAAAGTCATGTTAAAGAATAAATATGTCACCTTAAGGACTAAGACCACATGACCCAAACCATGGCATTTTGAACAGCTTCATATGCATGTGAAAGCTGAACAATGAAGTACATCAGAAAAGTTAATACACTTGAATTACAGTGTTTGTGAAGAACAACCAGTGTACCATGGGCTGTCAGAAGAAGAAAGAAATCTTTTTTGAAAGAAGTCCAGCCAATTGCTTGATGGAAGTAAGGATAGCAAGATTTTGTCCCTTGTAATTTGTTCACATTATCAGAAGAGACCAGTCACTGCAGAAGAACTAACTGCATGCTTGGTAAAGGCAGGGTCAGCAAAAATGAAGACTCTAAATTAGACAGACTGACACAATGACATCAACAATGGGCTCAAACAAAACAATTGTGAGAATGGTGTAGAACCAGCGTTTACTACGCTGTACATAGGGTTATTATGAGCTGATTCGACAGAAGCTAGCAACAACACAACAACCTTTATAAGAACAGATCACCAGGTCTTTCTCCCATAGAGCTGTTGGGTAGGTTGAACCTCCAACTTTTCAGTTAGTAGCAAGAACATAAGTGTTAACACAACCAGGGCTCCATACACTAAACATAAAATCCAGAGCCAACAGATATTACAACTCACTGCAACCTTAAAGGACATAAGAGAAACTGCCACATACAGATACAGTTCCAAGACACTATAGTGCTTTTGTTTTTATTGTAAAAACAAATAACAATTTTAAACAGCTTATACAGAAAAAGGCCTAGCTTGGTTTTCAGATCTCCTTGTTTAATTTTTTGTACTGTCCCTTTCATGTTGCCTCCAAAGATCTTCTGCCTTTCTAAAGTTTTGTTTTATTTGTTTGGGTTTTTATAATCATTTTATTAGGGGCACATACAGCACTTATCACAATCCATACGTCCATCCATTGCGTAAAGAACAATTGTAGATGTGCTCTCATCATTCTCAAAACATTTACTCGCCACATAAGCCCCTGGCATCAGCTCCTCATTTTCCCCCTCCCTCCCCGTGCCCCCTTCCTATGAACCCATTATAATAATTTATGAATTATTATTTTGTCATATCTTATACTGTCTGATGTCTTCCTTCACCCACTTTTCTGTTGTCTGTCCCCCAGGGAGAAGGTTATATGCAGATCCTTGTAATCGGTTCCCCCTTTCCACCCCAGCCTCCCGGCATCGCCACCCTCACCACTGGATTCCCTATGTTTCCAGTTCCTATCTGTACCAATGTACATCCCGTTCTAGCCAAATTTGTAAGTTAGAATTGGGATCATGATAGTGAGGGGTGGTGCATTTAGGAACTAGAGGAAAGTTGTACATTTCATTGTTACTACACTGCACCCTGACTGGCTCGTCTCCTCCCCGTGACCCATCTGTAAGGAGATGTCCAGTTGCCTACAGATGGGCTTTGGGTCTCCACTCCACACTCCACTTTATTCACAATGATATGATTTTTTGTTCTGATGATGCCCGATACCTGATCCCTTTGACACCTTGTGATCACACACGCGCGTGTCCTTCTTCCATGTGGCCTTTATTGCTTCTGAGCTAGATGGCTACTTGTTTACCTTCAAGCCTGTAAGACCCCAGATGCTATATCTTCTGATAGCCAGGCACAATCATCTTTCTTCACCACATTTGCTTATGCACCCATTTGTCTTCAGCGATCATATCGGGGAGGTGAGCACATAATAATATGATTTTTTGTTCTTTGATGCCTAATACTGATTCCTTCGGCACCTCATGACCACACAGGCTGGTGTGCTTCTTCCATTTGGGCTTTGCTGCTTTTAAGCAAGATGGCCGCTTGTTTACCTTCAAGCCTTTAAGACCCCAGATGCTATAAGGCTATATATATTTACAGAAGCAGATTATTCCATCTTTCACCCACAGAGCTTGTGATAGGTTTGAATCACCAACCTTTTGATTAACATTTGAGAGCTTATTTATTATGCAACTAAGGCTCCAATAATTAAACATAGTAGGATTGCAATCACAACATAAAAGGCAATGCCTGTGGTAGTTGCACAAAAGGGCTTCAAAAAGTTCATGGGAAAATCCCATATATTTTACTTACATTTCTCCATGAATTTTTGAAGCCCCTTAACAATCTCTCAGTAAGTAATAAAGCTAGAGATATAACAGAAAAAAACATGGAAGAAAATAATGCAGCTTAACAAAATTAAGTTCATTTTAAACTAAATTAAATGTGTCACCTTTTCTACTATTTAAGTTTTTTTTTAAGCCAAGGTAAAATTTCACTAAATTAGGGCATGTGGCAATATCAAACTGGCTAAAAACTGTAAGAATTGTTATGTGAAAAAGAAATTAAATATATTCCATCTTATTCAAGCAACACCCAACATAAAATAAGCTATACCAAATTCTATTCTTATGGATTTCTAAATTTCTACCTTTTAAAGAAGCTTTTTTCAACACCTTCATTGCATACAGCTGCCCAGCATCAGGACCAGTCTTCTTCCTAACAAGAAAAACCTAATGGAGAAGAAAAAGTTACATGCAAAGTTCAAACCATTGTTACTATAAAAGAGGGTGCTTCAAAAAGCTTATGGAAAAAATGGGATTCAAAATAAATAAATTTCCCCATGAATTATTATAGGCCTTCTTAATTTCATTATCTTTTATTTACATTTCTCTGAACTTATAGAAGCACCCTTGTACATATTACTATAAAAATACTCATATCCTTATATTTCCTCTAGTTTCATAAAAAACATACACTCTTCTATAAATTACATTACACAATTTTTAAATATTTTCCTATTTTGATCATTTAGTAAAGCACACTCAGCACACATATTATTGAGCAAAAAACTTAAATAGACGATACAGAAATAGTGTTGTAACACCAGCATACTACTTTTAATTAGAAACTATTTTTAAGACTCAAGCCCTTTTTTGTTACCTTGATAAGAGCAAACAAATGCTATCACTGTTAGTTTCTTTTCTTCATTACTATGTCCTTATTGATTTGTTTTAGCAGTTACCAAACATTATATTTTCAATAAGAAATCAAAGCAATTTTTATCTCTGGAGTTAAAATAATTGAGATGGTACATTATCTCAATTAACAAATGAAAGTTAAACTTTATAGTTATCAAGCAAGCTTAAATAAGACCATGTCTCATTAAAAGTTACAGTCTTAAAATTCTCAACCACTAAAACAATAAGTGATAATTAGTTTTTATAAGAAATTATAAGATTCGTTTTTATATATTAGGAAAGGGCTGTCTCATTTAAAAAGTTACTACCACTAATTTGCTACTTCATCCTGCCATCCCAAGCGCTAACATTTCTAATTATGTGTTAAAAATTAAAATTCAATTACCATATATACCCGAGTGTAAACTGACCCGATTATCAGCTGAAGCACCTAATTTTACCACAAAAACTGCATTAAAATATGCTGAAAAACTTGGCTTATACCTGAGTATATAAAGTAAGTGCCTACATTATTCGTGATGTTGCTTTTTATAAAAGAAGCCATTGTATACAGTCTAAAAGAGTAATGATTTATTTTTCAATTGTGTGGATGTCACTTCAGACCTGCTCTGGCTACAAAAAAAAGAAAGGAGAATCCAACTTCACATATGTCCACGGAAGATTTCTGTAAGGCAAAGGTCAAATATGCTTCAACCCTCCAACTGTCTTTATCCTATTCTGACACCAGCAGTTCCTTCATGACACTTTACCTTTCCTCGCATTAGAAATCCTAATCTCCCTTACCCTACCCTTTCCATACAATCAACTGCAAATTGCTGCAAACTATGGGCGTAGTAACAACAAAATTTCATCCTAATAGGTTTCTTTTCAAATGTGCTAATTCATAGGGTTAGGGTTAGATAAAGTGTGCTAATTCAACTCTGGGAAGTAATGCTTAATTACAAAATTTCTAGACTTTTTATATTTGTCAATTAAAAAGGTACTCAATAAGTATTTGTTGAAGTGAACTGAAAACATCACACAACCTTAAACCATGACTGAAGAGGAAAAACCAACTGTAGGAAATGCTAAGACATAAACATACATGAGATGATGTCTAAAAGCATTATTATAAAATCACAGAAACTTTGAGTAGGCAAAAAATATCAAAATGTGATCTTTTTCTTGACAAATTATTTCTCTACATAGCCTCCATCTATATCTACACACTTCTGAAGGCAGTGAGTTTTCAATCTCTCTAACCATCCCCTGAATCAGTCTGCATTCTTTAATTTACAATATAATATAACAAAGCAATTACTTGCAATGACATGAAATTTTTCCCTGATGAGATTTTATTATGTAAGTCAAACATTTAAGCATTTTCAATGTAAAAGAACTATAGCTCTGTTCTTCTAAAATGAACACCATAAAATAACTATATATCAGACAATAGTTAACAAAATATCATAGTTGTTGAACTTAAAATAAAGGTTTGCTAAATACATGGGTGAACTCTACAAGTCAATAATTAATAGTATTTCTCCTCAGTCTATTAACAGTCTCCTCTAGTTTTGCTCTCTCTAGTACAACTGTTCATGTTCTATCTTCTTGTCTTCATAAATCCCCTCTACAACCTCACTGCCAAGTCACATTCCATCTTAGTGTTTTATTTCTTGAATTTTTTCTCTATACTTCACGTTATATTTTGTAACACCTAGGTATCAAATTGGTTTAAAATATATACTTTATATTCACCAATGCTGTAAACAAATGATTTTGTTTTAAAATATTCCTGAACACTACAAATAATCACTATTCTGCTCAATTCCTTTACTTGTATCTTTTGAACATAAAATCCAGTCATCCTTAAATTGTTTCTTTTTGCCTTTCTCCTCTTCAATTTTTGTGCTTGCTGGTTTGTTTCCCTAAATGTTCATTTCATGTATGTTGGGTGTATATGTTATAATATTCACATCTGAGATATTAGGTACACAAGTCAGGAACAAGATTTGCCTAGTTCTTTCCTAAGAACCATGTCATTAAGCAGTTAATCAGAAATCCCAGAGTTGTTAGGTGCCATTGAGTCAGTTCTGAATCATAGCGACCCAATGTACAATCTCACAATTGTTTTTTATGTTATTAGCCCATTGTTGCCCCACTTTGTCAATCCATTTTGTAGAGTCTTTTTCTTTTTCACTGTTCCCCTACTTTAACAAACATGATGTAATTACCCAGGGACTGATTTCTCCGGACAACATGTCTAAAGCACATGAGACAAAAGTCTCATCATCCTTGCCTCTGGAGAGCATTCTGGATATACTTCTTCCAAGATAGATTTGTTTGTTTCTTGGTACTTTCAAGATTCTTCTTCAGCACCATAATTAAAATGAATTGATTCTGCTTTGTTCTTCCTTATGCAATATCCAACTTTCACATGCATAGGAAATGATTGCAAATACCCTGGCTTGGGTCAGGTACACCTTACTCCTCAAAGTAATGTCCTTGCTTTTCAATACTTAAAAGATATCCTAGCAGCAGATTTACCCAAGGCAATCAATATCCCTCCGTTTGTCCTTCTGCCTTGAAATTTGGGATCCTTGAAGGCAGAATTTCACACAATTAAAATATCCTCTACTACCAAGTCTTGTCACACTTTGCACATACACTACTTTAACAGATGACAGATAAAAGGACACATAAATTCTGACTTCTATGATAAACATAAGGAATGCAGATTAAGTCATCAGGAAAGATCAAGTTGTGTTTAAGCCAGCATGTATACACAGGGATGAGGAAAAACATTGTCTCTAAAATGTAAACTATCTTGATTTCGTCAGCTAAAAAACAGCATGCTATATTTTGTTCTATAATGAAATTAGCAAATCTAGGGGATTGGGTAACCTTGATTATTACCAAAAACCAAAAACAAACCCACGACTCTGGAGTTGATTCTAACTCATAGTGATCCTACTGGATAGAGTAGAAATGTTCCATATGGGTTTCAAGGCTACAAATCATCACAGAAGTAGACTGTCAGCTTTCTTCTGTAGAGAAGCTGATGAGTCTGAACCACCAAACTTACTTAATCCTCTGTAGCACTAGGATTCCCGATTATAGAAAAATATGATGAAATGGAAATGGAAGCATAAGAGAAACAAAAGACATAAAATGAAAATGACATTTGTGAGCATCATTTTGAGAAATATGGAAATGGCACATTTATCAGAATTCTTTGTACATGGGCAATGTTTTCCTAAGTGGTTACCAGAGAAAACATTGGGGAAGACAGGTCACTCATACCTTTCCAAATGATCCCTGACCAAGAACCTTGAGCAATTCAAACTGTGTAGGATCTGCCTTCTCGTATCCTTCTTTAACATGATGAGTAATAGGGATTTCCTTTAAAACTCCTTCATCCTGTTAAAAGAAATCCAAGCAATAGCTAAAGATTAGCCCCATTTAGCTGGAGAGACTAATTTACCCCACAAAGTTCCCCACAACACAGTGATGCCTTGATTGTTGAACTTAATTTGTTCCAAATTCATGTTCAAACACTGAAAAGTTTGAGACCTGAACATATTTTCCCTTAAGAAAGAACAGAAACCAAGTAGTTGGTGATGAGGCCTAAAAGTTACACTTATAAATTCATTTTCCCAAGACTTTAAATCACTATGGAAGCTTTTAGCCTCCTTGCACATGCCTGTCTTGGATACACTATCTTTATCGAGTTGTTTCTCACGTAACCACTGTAAGCACATATTTCAAAATGCTGGTAACGTACACTTAGCCATGTTGCATTTAGCTTCCAAAATCAGAGAAGCAGCGACTTGATATAAATTTAGAAATGTCTTTCTGTAACTCTGTCGTTGCTCTGTTTTCCTCTTAGCTTTACTGCTGGTATCACTAACACTCTGTGGCACCAGGGCTATGACATTTTACACAAACAATGTGCATACAAACACAATGGTGAATGTTTTAACACAATAATACAATGGGAGCAAGAGCAGTGCTCAGAATGAAATGCCATGTCAGTTCTGTTTGCAGTGAGACTTAATTCATGACTCACACTTGGCTGATAAAAAGTTTTTTCAGGTCGGATTTTCGGTTCAACTATCAAGCAGTGTTCTGAACACCAAGCAGGTTTTTTTGCGAACTTTGTTGTCTGAGTAGTAGAAAGTTCAAGCTTGGAGCTGCTGGAAACTAAGGTATTACTATACCGGAAATCATATAACACCTAATTCCCTCAAGATAGAAAAATACAGTTTTTATTAGTTAAGAATATACTTACTTCCCATTTTCTACCACCATTTTCCCTACTACATAATTTCATTTAAATAGAAACATATGAAACCTTTAGCATTTCAACTATGTAGCAATAGAAAAAAAGATGTTAACAACTAAGTGGCAAGAGCAACATTGGATTGTGAGTTTGAAGTAGATAAAAAGGAAGTTACATAATACCTTGTATATTATAAGACATGCAAAAATATGAACCCCAATAGCTCTTTTTAAAAAGTATTTCACCAAGCCCTATTAATCATATAAAATTATTTAAATATCCAATTCACCATATTAATGACAAAGATTTGATATGGACCACAAAAGGAAAACTAACAAATGTTTACAGGTCAGTGTCCTAATGTTCCTGAAAATCTATATAAATTATATGCCAGATTTTCTGCAACCTGCATTGGTCATAAAGGAAGTAGGGCTTCTAACAAGTCCATTCTGGCTTGACACCCTATTGAGCATTTATACTTCTACTTCAGATACAGTACACCAAGAATCACTTGGGGATCTATAAGAATCACCTAGACATAGTGATAAAATATAAATTCAGTATACTATAGGTAAAAATGCATGTTCTCAACAGGGGGTGGAATCAAAGAGAACCTCTTCTTTTCCCCAAAAGTTTAATTAGCATATAATTTACATATCATGCAATTGAATAGTTCAATTGTTAAATCATGTCATGGGAAACTGCACAATCAGCACCACATAGAGCTTAGAGCATTCCCTGCCCCATGGTTTAATCGCCATTAAAATGAGTTGTGCAATCAAAACCAGTTCTAGTGCTCCCTCCCCACTCTTGCCTTTTTTACTCCAGAAATGCCCATTCCCTCCCCTCGCCTGTCTATCCCTCGCCCCTGCACTCCTTATAACACTTTGTATCAGTCATCATTATACATGCATTTCTCCTGTGATTCACAGCTGGGAAACCCATCAGAAAACAAAACAAAAAAAAAAACAAATCACACTGTGATACGGATAAGATAATATTAGTATAAAGACAAAACTACAAATAATCCGTGAGAGGGAGAAGACCCCCCCATTGACATTCAAGAAGACAGGGAAGAAATTTCTGTTATGGAACATCTCGGATATACTTGCACCCAGAACAAATTCAGATCGATCGTGTATATAGGGAAGTCAACTGGCCAAGTATTGAGTTCATTCCAGCATTATCAAGATTACGAAAGTACATCTGACGGGAAGGCTATTCAAGACACTTGCGTTTGGCTACAGCAGATCTGTCAGCAGCTGGGTCTGACTAGATACTCCGCAGATGGGTTTGGGAGTTTCCACTGTCCTCCAAAGCCTTTTACAAATTGGGCGTTCATACTTTTTGCTCAACACTATTCTCTTCACCATATTTGAATTTTGTAATTGTCATCTTTGTATCACAGAAACTGGTGTGCTTCTTCTACGTGGACTTAGTTGATTCCTCACTTAGGATGGCTACTTGTTTGAATACAAGCCTTTAAGACCCCAGACACAATTCAGATTAATAGCCAGGCACCATCTACTTTCTTTACCACACTTTGCTGTAGCATCCTTATCCTTCAGTGATTATTTCAAGGTGAGTATCGAGCAGGGCCATGATGTAAAAAGTAATTGTGCTTAAATTGGAGCTAGGTTTCAATGAGATGCCATATCCTTCTTATCTCCCCCACCCCTTTACATCACCTCTCCCCCCTTTTAAGAACCTCTTTTAAGCACTAAAAAGAAGTCACCCAGAGAGTTTTCTGATCCTTGATGCATTACTCTCTTCAGTTGATAACTATGCTCCTGTGAGATTTAATTCGAGTCCTTAGGTAAGCACAGTAGAGCTGGAAGAGGTAAACTAGGCTGGGGAATTTTAGCTTTGCATAACAGGAACCCTATTAAGTTATTCAGTGATTGATGGGGGGGACCGGTGAAAGTATTTCAATGAATTTTTTTAACTCATCAAACTATCTAGTGACCAAATTTTTAAGCAGTCATAAAAGAAATATTTAAATGTTATGAAAATAAGCTGTACCATTTAGAAGGAGCTCTTTTTAATATTAAGAACCACTTTTAATAAAAATGCATGATTTGTAGCTGGCATTTTGAAATTATATTTAATCATGATATATGTGTATGTACCTTTGCAGTAGGAAAGATGTATGCCAAAATCCCATTATTAAAAAATTCCCACCAGTGGAATCAGTCTTTCTTTTGCTCCTAGCTCTGTCCTTTCTACGCCTTGGACAAATCAGAAGTCATTCTCAAATTTTTTCACATTCACAAAAAGAAGTATGTTATATGAGTGGTTAAGATCCCCTGTAAATTTGTTTTTCTATACTGAACACAATATACTATTCTGATGTATAAAAAGGCACATCAGTTCCTGCCATGCTTAAGATCATCATTATAAACATGGATCATTATTGAAGTTAATTTTTTATTACATCCTAAGAAAGAATTGCACTCCAGTTTTATCAAATATAAGGGATAGAAGTCAAAGCAGCAATCAAAAATAACTGGATTTATATGGACTTATGATCTGTAAAAAATTATCAGTAAAAATAGAAAAATTCTAAGTGAATGGTAGTTTAATGTGGAGAGAGAGAGAAAGCGAGCTGTGGCACTTTAATCAATCCCATACTTGAGCCAGTTTAAGAGCTCACAACCTCTGGATATTGAAGGGGAGGCTGGACCCTATTTTAGCCAAAGTCTAACTCCCATCAAGTGGTCTTTCCCTACCTGGGTCTGGAAAGATGGTGGGGAAAGATTCTGATAAGATTACCCTTTAATTACAAACAGGATTCCCTGGAGTGATATCCTAAAATATATTGTGAGCCCTCAAACGCAGGAGGAGGGATCTCATTACCAGCAAGAGCAATGTGTGGAAGGAGCCCTCTGGACATGAGATCCCTGCGCAGAAACCCTCCTCAATCCAGGTATACCATCCATCAGAGAAACAGCAACAGAACCGGGAACCAGAGCACAGAACAGAGTGGTGAACTTCCCAACCCACGGAGTAAATAAGGATGAGTGCTTTTGTACAGGAGGCTAGCTGGCTGGTTGGGTGGGGTATGTCTTGACACTTAATTGGAGAAGTTGGACTTGCTGAACCACAGAAGTGGAGTTGAGTGCCTTTGGGCTAAAGTTTACTAAAGAAGGGTGCCTTTAGGCACTTAATTCAGAACCGAGGGCTTACTGAATTATGTAAGTGAAGCTGAGGCTTACTGGTGCCTCTGAGCATCTAATTCAGGAGCTAGGTTTGTTGATCCACTGAGGTGGAATTGAATGCCCTCAGACTGAGACATACAGCAGAGTGGCAATGCCTATAGGCATTAATAAGAAGACCTGAAACTTTGTAGCATGTCCTGGTAAACTACCCTGAGCATTTCTCACTGGCATAACTTCCTTAATAAATCCTTTAATCATTAGTTTTGTCTGTGGGTTGCTGTGTAGTCACTGTAATGGATATTGGAACCCAAAGAGATCAAGTAGAGACGTAAAATAGAGATATTAAGACAACTCACATGGCCAAATGTGATACTGTAACTCTTCTTCCCAAACTTCTCCAAAGGACTCTAAGGACTTTTATAAGAGCAATCACTGGGAAAAAGGAAATAATCAGACTTTTCAGGGATTACAGAACACAGGCTCTGAATTCCAGGAGACTCAAGATGTTGCTATGGCCCACCAATCACTGGGGGTCTATAGAGCTCAGGTTATTGGTGCACTCTTAACTCAAGCTTATCTGGCACAGGGTCCAGTGGCTCTCTGCATCCATTCTGTAATGAATTCTTCAATTCCTGAATGCATAACTGGCATAGACATGTACAACGGGCAGAATCTCCACAGTGGATCTCTGACATATAGAAAAGTAAGGACTAGTATGGTAGGTGCAAAAAGGATGTAGAGTTGACCTCCTCCGACTTCCCAAGGAGGAAGGAGAATCAAACTCATCAGCCTCAAGCTGATTCCTAACAGGTTGCTCTAAGAACATGTCTGCACCCTCCAAACTTCTTTGCCATCTGTGACGTCAAATGTCCTTCCCACAGCACTCTACTTCTCAGCAGGCTTTGATACCATATATACTCAAGTATAAGCCAAGTCACCTAATTTTACCACAAAAAAATAGGGGGTGTTTTCAGCATTAAAAATGTGCTGAAAAGACTTGGTTTATACTTGTGTATATAGGGTAATGCATGTCAATAACCACACAAAACTCACAGACAATATTCATAATCATGGGTTTTATAGGTAAAGTTAGCAAGATCAGTAATGAATGCTCAAGATACACTTCTTTGGTCAGGACAGTCTCTTCTCAGCCATGGCCACAGGTGACCTCTCTGGTCCCCAGTATGTCAGCCACTAGGCCCCTTGGTCTCTAGCCTTGCTTGGGCACGGTTGAAAATTTCTTTTGGTGCTGCTGATAAATGCCTGATGGGCACCAATCATTATAAGCCCTAGCCCAAAGGGACTCTGCTTTAGCAAATGGTTCCGAAAATCTAGGTTTCTACTGTCTGGAAACACCCTACTCCTCAAATGCGCCTCTGAACTGAAAGCTCAGCTTTATTTTCTCCATGGGACAGTAACCCCACCACTCCGTCTCATGCTCTGGCTCAGTTGCTTCTTTGGCATAAAACTTTCTCTCTCCTGGATCTAGGAGGTTGAGCATGCAGGGATTTCTGGGTCTAATGGACATATCTCACTCCTTGGCTTGTTTGTTAATTTGATGGTAGTGAGATCTCTCCTCCTTTTTCTAAGATGGCTCACATTATACCCAGCAAGATGTCAACATTGAACACTTCATGTTAGAGATAAAGGTTTTGTTTTTTTTATAAATTATTTTATTGGGGCTCATACAATTCTTATCACAATCCATACATACATCAATTGAGTAAAGCACCCTTATACATTCGTTGCCGTTATTATTCTCAAAATTCGCCTTCCACTTGGGTTCCTGGAATCAGCTCGTTTTCCTTTTTTCCTTCCCCCTCCCTCCCCACTCCTTCCTCCCTCTCTCACGAACCCTTAATAACTTACAAATTATTACTCTATCCTATCTTACACTGCCCGGCGTCTCCCCTCACCCACTTTCTTGTTGCCCATCCCCCAGAAAAGAGGTTACATGTAGATCCCTGAGATCAGTTCCCCCTTTCCACACCCCCTTCCTTCCTGGTGTCGCCACTCAGCACTGGTCCTGAGGGATGCATCTGTCCTAGATTCCCTGTGTTTACAGATCCCAACTGCACCGCTGTGCCTCCTCTGGTCTAACCAGGTCTGCAAGGTAGAATTGGAATCATGATAATTGGGGGGGGGAGAGAGCGTTCAAGAATTAGAGGAAGGTTTTGAGTTTCATTGTTGCTACAGTGAACCCTGAGTGACAAATCTCCTCCCCACTACCCCACTGCAAGGGATGTCCAGCTGTCTACAGAGGGGCATTGGGTCCCCATCACACACTCCCCTCATTCACATGATTTTTCCCCCGCCTTTGTTTCTTGAAACCTGGTTCCCTCAGCCCTTCATGATCACACATGTTGGTATGCTGCTTCCATGTGGGCTTTGTTACTCCTGGCCGCTTGTTGTTTTCAAGACTTTAAGTCCCCAGATGCTATATCGCTCAATAGCCGGGCACCATCAGCCTTCTTCACCACACTTACTTATGCACACATTTGTCTTCAGCATTTATGTGGGGAAGGTGAGATCAACTTCTTACAATCACAATTAATTATATTAAAAATGACTCACAACTGAGGCATATAATCCTGTCAAGCATCTTCAGCTACTCAGAAGCACCAGGAAAAGAGGAAATACTGGTCATTTGGTGGGAGCTAAAAATATTATGGCAATATCAAAACCCAGAGAAGAGCAACATTAAGTATATCATTGCTCCACAGTATGGAAAGTCAAGGGAAAGCCATTACAACTTTCCATACAGAAGCAAGCAATAAACTAAAAGCATTAACTTATAGGGCTGGGTACTATCCTCCAGGAAAATGCATATATTCTAAACTATCTTCTATTTCTCCAATTGCCAGGATCATGGATTCAGAAGCCAAGTGGTGGAAATGGGAGTGGCACTACTCACTATTACCCCTAATAAACCACTCAAAAATTTTGATACCTGTCTCTGAGTCCCCATATTCTATGGATCTGAAGGTCTTATTTCCAAAGGGAGGAATAATCTGCTGTAGCGACTCAATACTGATTCCACTAAACTGGAAGTTAAGAATGCCACCCAGTCACTTTGGAATCAACAGGCAATGAAGAGTGTCAGTCTGTTGGCTATTTTGACTGCTTGGTTATCAAAGGGGAAACCATCCTAAGACAACACGTAAGCCTTCCATTGTAAAAGGTGTTTCATGTTCCTTCTCTTTAGTAAAATTCCATGTATTCCCATCATAGTTAAAATATGATATATCATGTTTTCAGCAGCATTATCTTAAAAGTTCCTACCATGAAAATAAGAGATAATAAAAGACCGATACAGCTAATAGGTAAATACCATATAATAGAAACACTATGTCCTAACAATTTATCTTGATTTTCTCCTCAACAAGACTGTGAGCTTCTAGAAAGTACATATGACCACATTCAACTGTGAATTCTTAATGCCCAGCACAATATGGAAAAGGAGCCCTGTTGGCATAGTGGTTACACATTGGGCTGCTAACTAAGAGACCAGCAGTTTGAAACCAACAGTTGCTTTGTGGGAGAAAAGAGGTGGAGTTCCAGTGCCTTAAACAATAATAGTTTCATCTGGAGGTGGAGAGGTAGGTGAAAGGGGGAAACTGAGACCCATCTGCAGGGTGCACAGACAATTATTCTCAATGGAAGCATCTGGAAAGGATGGCGGATATGGTGTGGGGTATTATACTTATGAACCAAGCAGACTCGTTCTAGCTTTAAACATTTTTTTTTCATTTTAGGTTGCTAGGCTAATGGGACCCGAGATAGGTAACTCTGAAAGAAATGGGGGTTGGGATGATGTCCTTTTCTTTCTTTTACATAGTTATTTACTATATACTAGTGTAAAAATCGAGTTTTTCAGCACATTTGTAATGCAGTTTTGTGGTAAATTTAGGTGCCTCAGCTGATATTCAGTAGGACTTAAACACGAGTATATACGGTATCTGCTCTATGTCACCATTCTTGTTAACCTTGGTATTATTTGTATGTGTTTTTGGTGTTTATCTATACATGAAATTCAGAATAGACATACTGACTGAGACAGAAACTAGGTTGATGGTTCCTGGGGGGCATGGGTGGAGAGAGGAAGAGGGGATGAGGTAGCCAACAATGAGGGGTACATGAGAATAATAAGTGTTCTAAATTTAATGGCAAGAAGTATGTAGCTTCTCTTGACATCTTTGAACAATTGAATTAATGAAATGGGAATGATAAGTGTGGTAGTTACATAATCTGGTGTCAATTTGAGGATTAAGAGTGTCGAGGTAATCTGGAGATAGCCAATGAGACCTCTGTGTGGACATGGCCTTCTCCTGAGAATTCTGGGAACTGCAGTAGTTTCTCCTTGGAGGTGAGAAACAGTCACACACATAGCTCACTCCCTGGGAGACATGGCAGCTGACAAGACACATGTAACTATGCTAGTGCCTTGAGCTGGAGAAGCCACATGGGCCTACCCTGATGCAATCAGACCTCTGAAGCCAGAGAATCTACGTAGAGACCCCTGCCAGCACTAAGAAGCTTACAGTGCCACTGGACCCAAAAACTTTCTACCCACTGGCCTGTGATCTCCCTGCATTCAGTGTCATTGCATGTGTTTTGTGAGTCTGAAGAGGACTTTATAAATTGGTATCGGACATATGGGCTAATATAGGACTTATGGGCTTGACTGGACTGGGTTGAGATGCCTTCTTAATATACATTTACCCTTTATATAAAACTCTCTTATACACATATGAGTTTCTATGAATTTTTTCTCTAGTCTACCCAGACTAACACAATGGGTAAACATAATGGTTGGGTAGGAGAAATATATATATGCGTGTGTGTAAGTGTATGTATGTATGTGTATGTATATGTGTACGTGTTCATATATGTATACGTATATGAATATGTATATAACAAGGAAGCAGATGGACTTTGGGCTTCTACCTAAATCTTGCCTCAGTAAAAGAATGGCTTGGTCTAACAATGTGGCATTGTGTGATACCTTCCTGACAGGATCACTGAAGACAAAATGAGTACATAAGCAAATGTGGTAAATAAAGCTAATGGTACCCGGCTATCAAAAGGTATAGTGTCTGAAGTCTTTAAAGGCTTGTAATTAAACAAGCAGCCATCTAGCAGGGAAGCAACAAAGTCCACATGGAAGAAACACACCAGCCTGTGTGATCATGAGGTGTTGAGGGAAGAAGTATCAGCTATTCAAAAATACACAACCAACTCAATGTGAAGAGGTAGGGATGCAATAGAGACCCAAAGCTAATCTGCAAAGTAACTGAAGAGTCCCTCTCAGAAAAGCCACATGGATAAATCCAGGGTGTTGTATGGCACTGATAAGCCACATAAATATCCTCTGGTTACTCAATATTTCCTCCCCTTACATTAAGGTATTTATTTGTTTTACCTCATTAATGTTAGATTTGCACATTCTCATTTGTTTATGTAAGATTATTTGATACATGAAAGACAGATAATCCTTCAGAAACACATAAAGATCACTATCCTAACAATTATCTGAAATGGACCAGTCTTGTTCATTTTGAATCAGATGACTATTATGTTTTGCTATGCCAGGAATAACACAATCCAGGGAAACGGTGTAGCATTCATTGCTAAAAAAGAAAAAAAAAGCTCACTGCCATCAAGTCTATTCTGACTCACAGTGACCCTTTGTGTGATTACGAGACTCTTTCTCCCATGGAGCTGTTGGTGGTTTCAAACTGCTGACTATACGGATCGCAGTTCAACTCATAACCACCACACCAACAGGGCTACTAGATTGTCAAAAAGGACATTGCTAAGTCGATCATAAAATACAATATTGTCTGTGATGTGGTTGTATCTATGGATCTTCAAGCAAATCAAATCAATACAACTATTAGTCATATTTATGTACCAACCACAAAATCTAACGATGAAGAGATTGAAGAAGTCTACCAACAATATCAGCCAGAAATTGATTACACATACAATGTAGATGCATTGATAATTATTGGCAATTGCAAAAAATTGGGGAAAAGAGAAAGGAACAATAATTGGAAAATATGGACTTGATGACAGAAACAAAGCTGGAGATCTCATGATAGAACCTGAAAAACCAATGACTTGTTCATAGCAAATACTTTTCAATAACACAAAAGGTGACACTTATACACATGTACTTCTCCAGATGGACTCCACAAAATCAAATTGATTACATTAGTGGAAAGAGACACTGGAAAAACACTATCACAGCAGCTAAAACCAGGGCAGGAACCAACCATCAACTGCTCATATGTATATTCAGGATGAGCTGAAAATAATTAAAACAAGACTACAAGAACCTGAATTTTGAGAGCATCTCAAGCACAGACTTGACACATTGAACACAAATGACAAAAGACCTAATGAGCTGTGGGAAGGTATCTAGATCATCATTCATTAAGAAAGCAAATGATCATCAAAAAGAGAGGAAAGAAAGAAGATCAAAGCATATATCAGAAGAGACTCAGTACCTAAAGCAAATGGAAGCAAGGATGAAGTAAAAGAGCTGAATAGAAAAATTCAAAGGGCAGTTTGAGAGGGTAAATTCAAATATAAGGAAATGTGCAAGACCTAGAATTAGAAAAGCAAAAGGGGAAAACATACTCAGCCTGTCTTAAACTGAAAGAAATCAAGGAAGAAATTCAGGCCACAACTTGCAAAACTGGAAGATTTTTATGGGAAAAATATTGAATGGCACATACAGGAAGCATCAAAATAAAATGGATAGAATATACAGTCACTGTACCAAACAGAAGCAGTTGACAGTCCACAATTTCAGGAGGTAGCATATGAGCAAGAACCAACAGTGTAAAAGGAAGAAGATCAAGCTGCACGGAGGCATTAGCCTAAAAGAAGGCTCCATGAATTAATGGAATACAAATTGAAAGGTTTCAACAAGCTGATGAAGCACTGGAAGCCTTCGCTTACCTCTGTATGCAAATCTGGAAGACAGCTACTTGGCGAACTGGAAAAGACCCATATTTGTACCTATTACAAAGAAAGATGACCCAACAAGTGCTGAAATTATAGACAATGCCATTGCTGACATGCAAGTAAAATTTTGCTGAAGATCATCCCACATCGGTTGGAGCAGAACATTGACAAGGAGCTGCCATAGGTTTAAGTCAGATTCAGAAGAACATGGACATCATTGCAGATATCAGATGGATCTTGGCTCCAAGCAGAGATACCAGAATGAAGTTGACTTATATTTTTTAATCATTTTATTAAGGTAGGGGTTCATACACCTCATCACAATCCAAACATACGTCAATTATGTAAAGGACATTTGTACATTCATTGCCCTCATCATTCTCAAAACATTTGCTCTCCACTTAAGCCCCTGGCATCAGCTCCTAATTTTCCCCCTCCCTCCTCACTCCCCCTCCCTCATTAACCCTTGATAATTTATAAATTATTTTGTCATATCTTGCCCTGTCCGACAATCTCCCTTCACCCACTTTTCTGTTTTCTGTCCTCCAGGGAGGAGGTCACATGTAGATCCTTAAAATCAGTCCCCCCCTTTCTAACCCACCCTCTCTATCCCCTCCCATTATCGCCAATCACACCACTGGTCCTGAGGGGATCATCTGCCCTGGATTCCCTGTTTTTCCAGTTCCCATCTGTACCAGTGTATATCCTCTGGTCTAGCCAGACTTCAGACTTGCAAGGTAGGATTCGGATCCTGATAGTGGGCCGGGGGGGGGGCATTTAGGAACTAGAGGAAAGTAGTATTTTTCATCGTTGCTACATCGCACCCTGACTGGCTCATCTCCTCCCCAAGACCCTTCTGTAAGGGGATGTCCAGTGGCCTACAAATTGACTTTGGGTCTCCACTCTGCATTCCCCACCTCATTCACTATGGTAAGATTTTTTTGTTCTGATGATGTCTGATATCTGATCCCTTCGACACCTTGTGATCGCACTGGCTGGTGTGGTTCTTCCATGTGGGCTTTGTTGCTTCTGAGCTAGATGGCCGCTTGTGTACCTTCAAGCCTTTAAGACCCCAGATGCTATATCTTTTGAAAGCCGGGCACCATCAGCTTTATTCCCCACATTTGCTTATGTACCCATTTGTATTCAGCGGTCATATGAGGGAGGTAAGCACACAATGATATGATTTTTTGATCTTTGATACCTGATAACTGATCCCTTCAGCCACCTCGTGATCACACAGGCTGGTGTGCATCTTCCATGTGGGCTTTGTTACTTCTGAGCCAGATGGCCGCTTGTTTACCTTCAAGTCTTTAAGATCCCAGACGCTATATCTTTTGATAGCTGGGCACCATCAGATTTCTTCACCACATTTGATTGTTCATCCTAACTTCAGCGGTTATGTCGGAGAGGTGAGCATCATAGAATGTCAATTTAATAGAAGAACGTATTCTTGCATTGAGGGAGTACTTGAGTAGAGGCCCAATGTCCTGTTTTTTTATTGACTCTGCAGAGGTATTTCACTGTGTGGACCATAAAAAAACTACGGATAACATTGAGAAGATTAGGAATTCCAACACATTTCACTGTTGTCATCAGGAATTTGTACATGGACCAAGAGGCAGTGGTTTGAAAAGATCAAGGGAACACTGCATGGTTTAAAAATGAAGAAAGGTGTGTGTTATGATTGCAAGGTCTCAAAATACTTTTTCAGTCTGCATGTGGAGCAAATAATCAGAAAAGCTAGATTATTAGAAGAAGAATGTAATATCAGGAGTGGAGGAAGACTTACTAACAACCTAGATTCTGCAGATGAGACACTTTTTCCTGCTGAAAGTAATATGGATTTGAAGTATGCACTGATAAAGATCAAGGATTGCACCTTTCAGTATATATTACAACTCAAAGTAAAGAAGACCAAAATTCTCACAACTCGACCAATAATTAACATTATGATAAATGGAGAAAAGATTGATATGTCAAGTATACTGGTTTGGTTGTGTCTACAATCAATGCTCATGGAAGCAATAAGCAAACGGCAAGTTGCATTAGGGAAATCTGCTGCACAAGACCTCTTTAGAGTATCGAAGAGTAAGGATGTTACTTTGAGGACCACGGTGTGCCTGACCTAAGCCATGCAATTTTCCACTGCCTCATATGCACATGAAAGTTGAACACTGAATAAAAGACGATAGAAAAATTGATGAATTTGAATCATGGTGCTAGAGAAGAATATTGAAAGTACCATGGACTACTAAAGGGACAAATTGATCTGCCTTGGAAGAAGTGCTCCAGAGTGCTCCTTAAAGCCAAGAATGATGTGTTAGGCCCAGATAACTAAAGAAATAAATCCAGTGACACTCATGTATACATAAGAAAGAATTTTATAAAAAGTAATTTTATATCAAGAAGACACCCCATCCCAGTCCAACTCAAGTCCATCAGTCCCTCTTCAGATTCACATAGCAACCTACAATGACAAAGAAAATGAGGCAAAGGAATGCAGGCATGAACATCATAGGCCGGGGGATACAGAGTCAATTGGATCCTAGGTTGTTGGGAACATTGCAGAGGACCAGCAACTACTCTCATGGTTGGTGATAAAGTCTCAGTAAGCAGGAAGAGTGAAGTTCCCAGTTTCCCCAAGTTATAAAAAGGCCACAGGCCCAAGGAGGCATCATCAGACTGTAACCTGCTTGACAGGTTGGATTCCACCCCTATACTTTCAAACATCTTCAAGTTGACATAAAATCATGTAACTACCACATATGGCAAGACTTTATCTTACATACTTTGGACATGCTGTCAGAAGAGACCACTCCCTGGAGAAGAACTTCATGTTTGGGAAAGAAAAGGGGCATTGAAGAAGAAAAAGGCCCTCAAAGATCGACTGTCACTGTGGCTGCAATAATGGGCTCAAACATAAGAAGAATTGTGAAGATGACACAGGACTGGGCATTGTTTCATTGTGTATAAGGTCATTATGTGTCAGAACCAATTTTATGGTACCTAACAAAAACAAACCTGTACTTTACAAAAGAAGCTATTACTTACTGATTAGTCATTATCCTTTTCTATAAACACAAGTGTGTGAGCAAATAATTACTATACAGCATCACTATCTGATGGCTAATTTAAATAGACATGGTTTACAATACCCTAGTTGTACTTAAGAATCACCTGTAGAAAAGAATTATTTAATATGCACTTGTTTAGGTCCCAAACCCCAAAGACCCTGATTCAATAGCTACAGGGAGAATTGAGCATCCATATAGTTTGCAAATGGCAGGTCGCTACATTAGGGATAAAGGGGGGTTGTCTTCTTGAAGGTCTGCACTAGCAAAATTAGCTGTCCATGCCACAGTAAAAAAAATAAAGATTCAGGCCCACTAATTAGACACCTATGGGTAAATCCAGAACTGAGCATGCTCAGACCCAAGTTACCTAGGCCCAGGTGAGAGGTCCACCTAGGCCCACAGA
Organism: Tenrec ecaudatus; assembly: GCF_050624435.1. Taxonomy (NCBI): domain Eukaryota; kingdom Metazoa; phylum Chordata; class Mammalia; order Afrosoricida; family Tenrecidae; genus Tenrec; species Tenrec ecaudatus. The sequence goes on from NC_134548.1 coordinate 89,614,217, forward strand.
CTAGGCACCAGCGACGTGACATCACACAGGTGTCTAAGCACAACCAATAAGATCGGTTAATACTGTCAACCACGCCTTCCCAGCCAGTGGTGATAAGAGGGGATAAATAGCACAGGCTGGGGACAGAGCTATCTCTCTTCTCTTATTCAGGTGTGTACTGCAAGTGGAGGATGAGATTCCTCCCACGTGCAGATGTACACACACCTGCATGCCCACTTACAGCTCACTTGCTCTCTTGGGATGTCCTGCTCTTGGCTCCCTAGGATGGTTCCATGCTCCTGCACTCCTGTTCAAGTATTCCTTCCACCGGTTTTTCCATGCTTTGCAAAATGGCCATTTTCAGTCGTGAACATTCCCACAGGCCCTGCATGTGGCCCTGCACACTTTACAGAGATAGCATGTACCTGTACCTTTTCAGACTGTAATACCTGAAACTTCCCTTTCACGCATAAAAGTTACTTGGGAAGATTCTTGGATTTACAAAATCCAAGTACCTTATATGCATGAAAGGGAAGTTCTGTCACATGAATTCTTTCAGGGTTGCCAAGCAAGAACTGAGTAAACCACCCCAAGAACCTAACAGAACTTACCCATGTATAACTTTCTTATGTGGCTGAGACCAATCCTCTAAAATATACAAAGACGTACAATTACTTACACACAAAGAACTTCAAAAAGTTCATGAAAAAATTCCATTCTCTTTTTTTTCAACAAAATTTTTAAAGCTACCTCATGGATATACACATATACAGACATATATATATACATATACACACACATACATATATTATGTATGAGTCCTAGTACCGCAAATGATATGTTCCCATAAAAATTACAGCTAGAAAACTATTTTATTCTGCCACATAGACTCACTATGCAGCAAAATCGACTAGATGGTACCTAACAGCAATCACACACACACACACACACACACACACACACACGTATGGCTATTTTTAATGTACTCTGGAGGCAAAGCAAGTTATGTGTTGATTTGCTAATTGCAAGTTCACAACTTCAAATTAACCAGAGACTTTGCAGGAGAAAGATGAAACTGTGAAGATTCACATGGGCAGTTTTACTTCCTGGAGGGTCACTATGAGTTGGAATCAACTTGATAGCAGTGGTTTACAGCTATTCATTACAGATGTGTTTATTATTGGTTTATTACTAGGTGTTTTATACTATAAATTACTAATAATCTCCTGCATCACTCCTTTTACCCTTCATATTTAATCTGCTCTGAATTTCATTATTTCAGCTTCCCAATACTATACAGATGTTTACTATTAGATATGCCTTTTTTAATCGTTTTATTAGGGCTCATAGAGCTCTTATCACAATCCATACATACATCAATTGTGTAAAGCACATTTGTACATTCATTGCCCTAGATATTCCTTTTTATCATCTGCAACCCCCTTCCCACTATCTAACTTTATGTTTTGTACCATTCAAAAAGTTTAAAAATAGCAAGAATCTAGGTCCAGTACCAAAAAAGGTGGTTATCTAATCAGTAATCCTTTCTCCTCCCCTCAAGAATATGGCTTCAGGATCACAGGAAGACTCGTTAACATCCTATGAATATCCAGATGGCATCACCTGGCCTGCTGAAAGCTCTTAAATTAGCGTTGGAGGAAGAATACTGAAAGCACCATTGGAGCCAAGTGAAATTGCTTACTCAATGCTCTTCTAGTCATTTCTCTGTATCTCCTACCAAATGATTGGTTAAACCCAAAACCAAACGCACTGCCATTGAGTCAATGCCGACATTATAGAACAGGGTAGAAATGCCCCTGTGAGTTCCTGAGACTTAACTCTTTGCAGGAGTAGAAAGTCCAATCCTTCTCCCAAGGAGCAGCTGGAGGTTTTGAACTGCTGCCCTTGCATTTAGCAGTCCAAATGCGTAGCCACTACAGCACCACCAGGGCTCCTATTAATGATTGTGTAGGACCATACAAATATGGTGCAGAGGATTCTAAACTGAGGACTGGTCAATTTTACCATTCCTCTAAGAAAGCCATCTCAAAAGCAGAGAGAGAATTTCTGGGCCAAGGAGTAAAAAGAGCAACCAGTGCAGGACAATCCAGATCCCTGCCTGAAGTTGCAACATCAGCAAAGGCCATACTATACCAGGACCAGAAGCACCAGAGCAAAAGTATTACACTGCTGAGACTCTGGAGCTGTGGGCCAGAGCAGCAGGTGGGCTTCCTGGACTGTGGAGGTCAAGGGACCCCTGACTAAGATTCTGAGTACCAGAGAGACTTGGTTGCTAGTTGAGAAGTGGAGCTACTGTGAACTAATATATCCTTAATGTTTTCTGACCCTAGCATGTTAACTAACCTAATAAACTCCCATAATCATGAATACTGTCCTTGAGTTCATTGTAGCCATTACAATGTATTACTGAATGTAGCAGAAAAGTGGAGTGCCATGGGAAGAAGAGTTGGTACCAGAAGAGGGCAAAAGAATGCTAGAGAGTTGAGGCGTATCTGATCTCTGCTTTATAGCAATCAGCTATAGGCTGCTGTGGAGCTGGATCCTCCTCTCTTATGTAGCCAGAAAACACCATGACCCCCATGATGTTTCCTCAGTTGAGATTAGAAATGGTAATTTTTATAGTGGTTCCAGATTCATGGAAGCATGAGGTTTACAAGAGAAAGGTGTATGGGAAGTGAAACCTGTGATTTTTAGATGGTTACTTTAGATGGTCCTTTCCTTTAATCACAAAAGGAATAGATTGGGTGTTAAACAGCAGCCAAGGAGAGAAAGTCACTTCTAGAATTGCCTGGGGCAAAAGCAGGGCTGGTTAGTGTTTGATAGAAGAGCAGGTTCTGGTGGATTCACATTGCCAAAGTCCAAAGGGTATATGTATATGAAAGAGAAATCTGGGGTAAAGAGGAGAAAATTGAATTTGGGTATTGTTTTTAAAGGACTGTTGTTTAGGATCAAGCATCTAGCTGACTCTACAATGGATTTTGGTTTCTCCTACTTCGTGTTATAAAATAGACATAAATGTGTCATAAAAATGAATGAGAATTGTGATTACAGTGACTTTGTAAGCCCATATACATCCTATACTTGACTGTGCTCAAAGGCCAAGATTAAGAATTGCTATAAAATATTTCTTGTTTAAAACCAAGGGGATTTAGGCAGAAAAGCTGAGGACCACCTAAAACCTTGAACATCAGACATTTGCATTTGAAAAGGCAATTAGATCTACCCAGAACTGCTGAGAGAATAGATTTACCTTAGATGGAAACACTTGCAGGAAAAAAGTGATATTCTTTTAATTTTGAGCAAGCAGTTTCCAAACTTTTAATTATGAGATTTATTAGGGAAGTTAACAGGTTACAAGTTAGTATCAGAAAACATTAAGGATATTGTCCTCTTGTCCACAAGAGCATACTACTCGGTTATTTGAGCAATCACTTGTCTCTCTCAAGTACTCAACCTCTTAGCCACATAGTCCCTTGGCCTCAGCCTGGTTCCATAGCCTGGGAAGCCCTTTATTCTGCCTCACCATCTTGGTGCTGCTCCTCTGGTATGTTTCATGGTTTCTGGGCTGTAGCCTCTAGTGACTCTGCCACCTCAGTCAAGGATTTCCTACAACAGATTCTGATAGTGGTTTTTCTTTCTTGATGGTCTTAGGATGTCCTATTACTTCTTCTGAGATGCATCATTCTTATACCCACTACCACTAATCTGTTCTGTTAGTGTTTCACACACTGTATTTTAATTATCCCACCCAATTATGACCTGGTCCTGTACTGGGTTATACCAATGGCTGCTAGCTACAAGGTCCCCAGTTTGAAACTACCCGTTGCCCCATGCGAGAAAGATGAGGGCTTTCTACTCCCATAAGGAGTCACAGTGTCAGAAACCTACCCTGTCCTACAGAATAGCTATAGGTCAAAACAGACCTGAGAACAGTAAGTTTGCTGTTAGGTGCTGTCACATCAGTTCCCAAGCATAGCGACCCTACATACAAAACAACAAAACACTACCCAGTCCTGCCCCATCATCACAATTGTTATGACTGTAGAACTAAGTTGTACATAGGACTGTAGAACTAAACACAATGTCCTCCATAAAATAGGTAAAAGCCATAGCATTTTTAAACACTAAACTTGATTTATATTAATAATGCAATGTAAGATATGACTAAATAATAATAATTTATAAATTATCAAGGGTTCATGAGAAAATGGGGAGCGGGTAAAGAAGGGAAATGAGGAACTGATACCAAGGGTTCAAATGTTTTGAGAATGATGACAGCAACAAATGTACAAATGTGCTTGAAACAATGGATGTATGTATGGATTGTGATAAGCGTTGTACGAGCCCCCAATAAAATGATATTTTAAAAATAATGCAATATACTTCCGTTAAAATATTTGCTACAGACAGGACATATTGGTGAAAAGATCACCTAGAAATTCCAAGAGACAATTAAAAAGTATGGATGTGACAATTAACATACATGCAGATATCTGGGGATAGAGTTTGATTATACCCTTCCCATGCAGAGAATAAACCAGGGTCGTTGAAAACCAAGCCAAGAATAAGTATACAGCCCTTACAAAGAATGCTATCAGAAATAATGGAAATGTAATAAAAATACAACTTAATATAAACATTATAATGCAATTGAAAAGCATTTAGGCTTGTAAATTTTTGGTTTGGCGATTGAAAAGCAAAGAAGGATGGCAAACTACTTCTCACATGGGTTAGTTTATTCTATTTATTAGGGTCAGTTCATCCATAAAATGAGAATAATTTCTGTCATCCCTTTTTAAGACTAAAGTTAAAAGGATCAAAACTGAACATTTTTACCATGTGAAATAACTTTTGAATACCACAAAATATTTACAAAAATTGAGGTTATTGCACTTATTTGTACTATATTGTGTAATTTGTAATGGTTACCTCTTACAGTAATTATCTATTTACAGTTGAATTATAAGCAAGCACTCGTACTGCAATGAAAAAAGTAATGCTCCTCTTTCTTCTTGGTGTGCTAACATTCTGAATGTATTCTCTGTAAGTGTAACTCTGAATGGTCCCAGTGAAAGGTTGACAAAAGCAAAGTGGCAATGTTATGCTGGTAGTTCAGGCCACGACCTCTCCTAATACTGTGTCACTTACTTGCTATACGTCGCTTAACTACAATGTGACTCAGCATTCCTTCATTTTACAAAGCATTTTGGGATCTTTAGCAGAGAAATTCTCTTAAATCCTGAGTATTTTTATAGCAGGTGTACCCCCTATGAACTTGTGTTTCCATGGCTTGAACAGTATCATTAATCTCTGGTTCTTTCCAAAAGATTGAATGGAGTCCATTGGATAAGTGGTAGATGATTAGCCAGACAAAGTTTGGGAATGCATAAACTCATTGCCATGGAAATATCCACAGGGTACCTTGTCCCTGACTGCATGGGAATTTCCCCTTTTAATGTGGGATAGTAGTTATTTGTGACCTAAGGATAATTTTCTAATAATATCTATAAACTTTGAAGCTAGTTGTAATGATCTGAGATTGTGTTTGCTCGTAAGAAAAGTCAATTGAGTTGGGGTGAGGGGGACAAAAATAATGATTAAAGCTCAATTAGCACTGTAATTTTGAGATAAGGAAAAACTTCATCATGCAAAGGGCAATCACCCTCATTTTAGACTCCTGCAAACTTTAATGCTCTATGTGAAATTGACTATGTAAAACTCATACTTGAAACTATATTAAAAATAGTTATTATGTGAAATGTCAAGAATAATTCAAAAGCAGAAATCTAGCACTTAAAATGAAGATATTAGTTTCTGTTAATATATATTTTCAGTTAAATATAACTAAATTTTCTAAGTAAATATGAATCAATATACAGAGCAAATATTTTACTGCCTTGTGCTAATGTATAACCATCCAATTCCTAAGATACTGGTAACATTTAAAAATACACATTTCAGAGAACAAATAGTCCATACATACTTTAAAAGTAATTATAAGTTATCACCAATGAGTAGGATGGTGTGAAATGGTAAAGCAATCCATTACAAAACATCAGGCCACAGAGAAGATGCCACAAGTTCAAAATGTTAAGGACCACTCAGTAAAGAATTTCAAACATCCTCTCTTAAAAAACACACACAAAAATCTGAAAACACGGGGAGGGAGGGGGAAAAAAAAAGAGGACCTGATGCAAAGGGCTTAAGTGGAGAGCAAATGCTTTGAGAATGATTGGGGCAGGGAATGTATGGATGTGCTTTATAAAATTGATGTATGTATATGTATGGATTGTGATAAGAGTTGTACGAGCCCCTAATAAAATGTAGAAAAAGAAAAGAGAAAAAAATGATTAGGGCAAAGACTGTACAGATGTGCTTTATACAATTGATGTATGTTTATGTATGGACTGTGATAAGAGTTGTATGAGCCCCTAATAAATTGTTTAAAAAAAAAATTTGTAAGAGCCCCCCCCCCAATAAAACGATTAACAAAAAAAATCTGAAAACAAAGTCAAAGACCAAAGAACACAAAGCCGATAGCAGCATTTTCCAATAAGAAAGAACACTAAGAGGATACAAATAAAGAAAAGATAAAATTTTATTTTAGTTATCACCCATAGGATTTTCAATCGTTTTATTGACATATAATTCATATATAATGTGTGTCCACAGTTCAATTGTATTTAAAGAGTTGTATACGTATCATCACAATGACTTCCAGAACATCCTCCCACTCCTGTATTCATTATTTTCTCCCCATTTTCCTCCAACCTCCCCTTCTCACCCTGTATCACCAATAGGCATTATACTAGTTGTCACTATACATCTGCCCATTCTGCCCGCCCACCCACCTCCTGATAAAAAGCAGCAAATATATTAAATTTTATTAAAAGAAAAAAAGACCAATGAAAATATTTTAAAAGACCAGGAGAAAAATATCTATCAAGGAATATTGAAAAATATAATGAATTCAAAATTGGTCGAGAGAGCAAATGACCAGGTACCATATTTTAACTTAATTCCTTCTGCCTTAAATGAGTTATTTACAGTAGTCTCTGTCTGATAGCAAAGTAATTCACGTCCCTTGACTGTGATCAGTGGGTAGACACCAAAGGCTAAATATATGCAGGGAGCCTGCAGATGAATTTTGGGCTTCCACTGCAGATGAACTTTGGGCTGTCTGCCAACTGGATGTTCACAATTAAAGCTCTGATACCTTTCCCTCTCTGGGAGTTGGATTTTGTTATTTATCATCCTTGGAACATTCAGGCTGGTGTGTTTCTTCCATGTGGACTTAGTTGACACCTTACTTAGATGGCTGTTTTCTTTTAAGATAAGCCTTAAAGACACCAAATGTTTTTGAAAGTTGAGCACCATCAGCTTTCTTTACCACACTTTGTTGTAGCAACCATATCTTCAATGATATCTTCATGAAAGCGAGCATCAAGCAGGGCCATCTCATAAGACCAAGTGTTCTTGGATTGGGGCTAGAATTAAGTGCAAGCCTAAAATCCAATCACATGTCTATGGATTATGTCCATCTCTGCCTTACTTTGGAGGCCTCATTTTCATTTTATGAAAAAGAAAATTATTGGTCATTTTTCTGGGTTAAAAGGTAATTCTATTGATAGTTATTAATTTATCAACAGCAGAATTTAATACACTGTTGAGAATAGGAAGCAATGCAAACATAGACCAGCTCAAACTGCAATTCATGAGTTGTTGATTTGCACAGATTGAACTTTTAAATGATTATACACAATGGGGGTTGGTTATAGGGGAAATTTTCCAGTAACATTCATCCATAGGGGCAGAACCTTGACTACCAGATTAATGTCATTGTAAAACAAGGACATTTAAATAGTAAATATATGGTAGTTCCAGGCCACCTTTTATTGGGCACCGGCAAAGCATGGCATCCAAACCAAGGTCCAGTAACCACCATTCCACAACTTTAAGGTTGTAGTCATCTGTTTCTTGTCATACCAGGAGTCTCAGTCTTGAGTCCAAGGGCTATAAGTAAGTTTGAGATATAACCCAATTAACCCAATGGGATTTCCACATCAAGTCCTTCTGATGTGGTCTATGATGGAAGTCATGTTCTCTGAAATGGCAGTCTAAGTTCACAATAATACATACTACACACACTGAGTCGTGGAGGGTTGACTAGAAACAAGGTCAAAAATGTATATAACCAGGAACATAAGACAAGATTTTTTTTCCCCTTGGATTCTACAAAGGGGTTCCCCAAAATTGGAATTTTTTTTCAAAGCTATGTATTTAAATTTTTCACAAAACCTTATTACCTTCAGAGTACTCTCCATTACACGTAATATATTTGTCAAATCTGTGATTCCGTTCTTGGGAACGTTTTTCAAACTCATCTGTTTAGAGGAATACATTTTGGATTTGGATTGAAGATGCACTGTACTTGTAGATACAATGCTGGTGTAATAGTTAGGCACTGTACTGCTTACCCAAAGGTGAACAATTTGAAACCACCAATCAATCCTCAGGAGATAGACGAGGCTTTCTACTTCCATAAAGTAACAAACTCAGAAACCCACAGGGGCAGTTCTACCTTGTACTAAAGGGTCATTATCAGTAAAAATTGATAAAATTAGAATGAGTTTGTGTTTGGGTTTTGTAGATTGCTTCATGTAGTATTGATATTTTCTCAATATTGTCTGCTTATTCATGAACATAAGATATTCTATATATGTAGTTATTTTTTGGTTTCTTACAATAGCATTCTGTAGTTTTCTCTGTACATGTCTTTTGATTCTGTGATTAGATTATTCTTAAATATTTCATCTTTTGTATGTTTATTATAAAAGATATATTCTTAATATCTTGTTTCACAGCTCTGTGTTGGTATTCATAATCCAATTGATTTCTGCTTGTTAACTTTTTAACTGGCTTTTTTACAGAATGCCTTAATTCCAGCAGACATTTTGTGGAGACTTTTGAGTTCTCTATATATTGAATCATATTGTCAGCAAACAGCAGGAATTTCACTTCTTTTTTGACTATTTGAATTCCCTTCATTTCTTTTTGTTGTCTGAAGGTTATGGCTAAAACTATAAGAACAATGTTGAATAAGAGTGGTGATAGGAGGCATCTTTATTGGATCTTCATTTTTAGGGAAAATGTTTCTAGTCTTTCCCCAGTCAGCATGATGTTGGTTGTTCCTATATGGCTTTAGTTATGTTGTGGAATTTCCCATCTATTCCTGTTTTGTCGAGTGATTTATCAGAAATCTGTGTTGGGCATAGTAAAATGCTTCTTCTGCACCTATTGATATGATCATGTGGCTTTTTCTCTCTGCCTATTCATGTGGTGGATTACACTGATTGCTTTTTGATTGTTAAACCATCTCTGTATCCCTTGGACACAGTGAATTATATTTTGATATGCTGTTGGATTCTATTGGATAGAATTATGTTGAGTTTTCTATGTTCATGAGGGATACAGATCTGTAATTTTCTTTGTTATCTGAAAATCTATTTTCTTTTCATTTTTTAAAACACGTTTATTGATACTTCATCCACATATTATATAATTCAATAGGTTAACCATATCAAGAAGAGTTGCACAATTTTTACCTCAATCAATTTCAGAATATTTTCTTTTTACGTTATTCATGTAATTTTTTCTAATTTTGGCAATAATACACACAACAAAACATTCACCCAATTCCAAAATTTCTATATGTATAATTCAGTGTCATTTATTATACTCATTTTGTACAACCATTAATTTAATATCACTCTCCAAATTGTTCTACCACCATTAAAATGAACTCAATGCCTCCTAAGCAAAACCTCTTCCTCCTTTATCCATGGTGGCCATAGGTCTCAAGTTTGTTTTTTGTTTTTGTTTTCCATTTTCTTTATATACTATTAGTATATCAAACACTTCCATAGTTAAACCGCTTCTAAAGAGTTATATATACATCATCACAATCAGCTCTACTACTCTGTTCCTGGTCTGCAATTTTCTATCTTTGTCGGATTTTTGCATCAGGATTATGTGTGCTTCATAGAATGAGTTTGGGACTGTGTTGTCCTCTATATTCTGGAATAGTTTGTGGAATATCAGTGACAGATCTTCTGTGAATACTTGGTAGAATTCCCCTGTGATTCCATCTGGCCCTGGGCTTTTCTTGGTTGAAAGATTCTTAAAGACCTCAATTTCTTTTTTTGTTACAGGTCTATTGAGTTTTTCACATCTGTTTGCATTAATTTGAGTGGATGACATGTTTCTAGATATATGTCCATTTTTTATATGTTGTCAATATGTTGGAGTACATTTCTTAATATTAGTGTTGCATTATTCTTTTTATTTCCAGCAGACATTTTGTGGAGACTTTTGAGTTCTCTCTATTCAGAATCATATTATCAACAAGCTGTAGGAGTTTGGTGTGATGTCACCATTTTCATATCTTATTTAGGTATTTGCAGCTTTCCTTTGTTTTCCTTTAGGTTTTCCAGTGATCTGCTTTGCTAATCTTTTCAAAGAACCAACTTCATGTCTTGTTGATTTTTTTCCACTGTTGATTTCCCCCCCCCCCCAGATTGTTTATTTATGCTTTAATCCTTATGAGTTATTTTCTTCTTTTATTAGAGCATTTATGCTCCAGTTGTTGAAGGTACTATGTTAGGGTATTGATTTGGGATTTCTCTTTTGTCATGTGTGTGTTTATTGCTATGAATTGATCTCTGATTATTGCTTTCATTGTATCCCAAAGGTTTTGATAGATTGTATCAGCATTCCCATTACTTTCAAAGATTTTAAAAATTTTATCCCTTAGTTGATTTATTACCCAGTTTATTTTTTTCAACCATACAGTCAGATTTATCATTTGAATCTACAATAGTCATCTCTCCAGGACTCTGATAACCAGGTTATTCCCATCCCACAATTATGGATAGAGGGAATTCATTGGGAGTTTTTTCATCCTGTGTACATCCTGAAAATGTATTTTGAACTTCTACTGTCATCCATAGCATTCTGAATACCAGAATCTCACAATTAAAGGTTTGCTACCATTCACTCTTTGAATTAGGATTACATAAATTAAAATCCTTGTATCACAGATGTTGGTGTGCTTCTTCTATGTGGGCCTAGTTGATACCTTCCTTAGATGGCTGCTTGTTTGAAAACAAGCCTTTAAGACTCCAGATGCTCTTCTTTTTGACAGTCAGGCACCATCTAATTTATTCACCACACTTTGGTATAGCACCCAGTCAGTATTCCTTCATGAGGGTAACTATTGAGCAGGGTCATGTCATAAGAACTAATTGTTCTCAGATTGGAGCTAGGATTATGCGCGAGCCCAAACCATTCCTGAATCTACATGTTTTGGATCTGTCTCTGGTTCACCTTAGACATCCTTATAATTTTATGGTAGAGGATCTTATTGATAATTTCCCTTGAACATAAGGACCTTCTGTTTAGAGTTTCATTGATTAGCCCGTGTAATAATTTTAAAACACTATTGAGAGAGGGAGATTAAACAAGTGGAGGCTAACCACAAATCAAAAAGCATGGAGTATTGAATTGTACTGAATACAACCTTGCGTGCCTGGATGCTATTTACACTAACAATAGGAGTTAGTGGTAAGAAAAATGGTTTAAATTATATTCACCGACAATGTGTCAGACACAGCTCTGCCAGGATAATACATATCTTAATACAGCAAGAAGGGCATTGAAGTAGCAAGGAAATGTTAATCTGCCTACCAATAGTTCAATATTCTTGGTACAGCTGTCTTCTGCATCTTCACAGACCATGTAGTTTCAATTTTTTTTTGTAGTTTCAATCTTAAGTAGTCAGGTTAAAGGTATGTTTCAGGTACAGCCTAGTTTACTTAGTTGGGGTTTCACATCACTTCCCTCTGGAATGGCTTTTGGAGCATGTTGTGTGCCTTAAAGCTCCAGGATACAATGTCCCAGTGTTCTATGGCACATGGCCTGAATCCCAAGGGGGTGGGGTACAGAAACTCAAACCAAATGTGGCCTAGTAGGAACAATCTACAGGCATAATCCCCCCTTAGGGTCCTTAAAAGTATTGTTAGTCATTTTTTTCCCTGCTAAGAAGTTGGTTACCAACAGAAATGCACTTGTCTTCTCCCAGACATGTATGCTCCCTTCCACAAATCCTGGCTTGATTTTCCCATCAGTATCTCTCATCATTCTGGTAGGAATGTCTGCCAGTCCAAAGGATCTCACCATACCTGTACATGGTAATCACTAAGTGGTCATCCTCTCCTCCCCACCTTTCAAAAATCTGATCCCAGTTGACGTGAGAACCCCTCTGCCAAAGTGCCCGTCAACATACACAGTCCTCCACCAAAGTGCCCTTCAAGATGCACAGTTAGGATAGTACATAGTTCATGGTTACAATTCAGGCTCTCAACAGAGGCCCCTGACCTAGCCAGCAGACTGGATGGCCTGAAAGTCTGAACCTGCTCCCATCCAGGTGTTCATCCCTGTAGGAGTGGACTCACAAAGCACTTGTCCTTTTGAGACTGAACCCAGTCATTTTAAAGTACTATGTTATTCAAATCTCAATGTGTTTGTCTTCATGTTTTTGTTCCTTTTATTGTTAATTTGTCATTTTACTATATTATGATCTGAGAAAATATGTTTCAGAATCTTTTTTTTAATTGTTAAGGCATGCTTTGTGGCTTAGTATGTGGTCTTTGCTAGAGAATGTTCCACATTGAAGAAGAATGTATACTGTATTTTTGTTGGATGGAGCCTTTTGTATATGACTAGGAGCTCAAGTTTCAGCTGTTTTGTGTCTTTATTGAGTTTCTTTCCTGATCTTCTGTGTTTCCTTGACAGTGTTATATTGAAGTCTCCCATTATTACTCTTGAGCTTTCTGTATCTGTCCTCAATTCTCTCAGGATTTGATTAATGTATTCAAGGGTCTTTTACGGGTGCATCTGGGGAGCAGAGAATGGGAAGAGAGTGCATATGGATGAGTCCTTTAGTTTCATATATTAAGGAGCCTGGCGGGCTGGGTTTCTGGGGTGGAGGGAGGCCTTCACCTTTGGAGGTGAGTCCCCATCACATTCTCATAATATTGTTCCCTGTTATATCCTCTCATAATAGTGCTACCTTAAAGTTACTTTGTATTATAAATATATTTATATATGATGAGGAGGAAATAGATCTATGTGCATATATTTATGGGTTTAGTATTAAGGTAGCAGATGGACAATGGGCCTCTAGTCAACTACTCCCTCGATGCAAGTACATTTTGTTCTATTAAACTGGCATTCCATGATGCTCACCTTCCAGACGAGATCATTCAAGACAAAGCAGATGCATAAGCACATCTGAAGAAAGCTGATGAACCCCAGCTATCAAAAGCTATAGCATCTGGAGTCTTAAAGGTTTGAAGGTAAACAAGCGGCCATCAATCTCAGAAATAACAAAGCCCACATGGAAGAAGCACACCAGCCTGTGTGATCACGAGGTGTCTATGGGATCGGGTATCAGGCAGCAAAGAACAAAATATCCTATCATTGTGAATGAGGGGGAGTGCAGACTGGGGACCCAAAGCCCATCTGTAGGCAACTGGACATTCCTGTATAAAAAGGACTGTTGGGAGGAGACGAGCCAGTCAGAGTGCAGTACAGCACTGATGAAACATACAATTTTCCTATAGTTCTTTAATGCTTCCTCCCCACCCCAACTGTCATGATCCCAATTCTACCTTACAAATCTGCTACACCAGAAGATGTACACTGGTACAGATAAGAGCAGGAAAACACAAAGAATCCAGAACAGATAAACCCTTTAGGACCAATAATGAGAGTAGCAATGCCAGGAGGCTAAGAGTAAGGTGAGGGATAAAGGGGGGACCAATCACAGGATCTACATATAACTCCCTCCATGGAGAACAGACAACAGAAAAGTAGGTGAAGGGAAGCATCGGACAGTGAAAGATATGACAAAATAATAATTTATAAATTATCAAGGGTTAGTGAGGGGGGGGTGGGAAGGGAGAGGGAAAATGAGGAGATGATACCAAGGGCTCAAGTGGAAAGCAAATGTTTTGAGAATGATGATGGCAACAAATATACAAATGTGCTTGACACAATGGATTGTGAGGAGTTGTACAAACCCCCAATAAAGTGATTTAAAAAGGGAAAAAAAGTTACCTTGTGCAAGCACATGGCTGATTGCTGTGAGGTCAGCAGCTTTACCTACAGGAGCAGACACAAGCTATTGCTCTCAAGTTTCTGAGGACGGCCACTCCCCCTTACCTGCCCTAGGCACTGGTGTTGTTACTCCTCCAATATACTCGGGGACTTTGAGGGTTAGGTTATACCCTACTTTGTTACGTATGTGGTTACCTGTAACTAGATGGGTTTGCACATCCCCTGAGTACATATAAGCCTTGGTTGGAAATATATTCTCCCTCTCTCTTGCATGGATATGACTCCTGAAGTCATGATGGTCCCAGAGGTGAGCATTTTCATGCTTTATCTTGTTTGGTGTCTCTTTAATTTTACCCCTCAATTACACAGCCACCCCTTGGACCCATTCGATTGTGGGGACTGGTGCCCCACAGGCACATGCGTTTATTAGAGTTATATCTTCTTGAGCTATTGTTCCTTTAATCATTATGTAGTGTTCATTCTTGTCTCTTATTACACTATTTGCCTTGAAGTCTATCTTTTCAAAGATTATTATTGATATACCTGCTTGCTTTTGATTATTTGCTTCATATGCTTTTGTGCAGTCTCTGTTTATGTTTGTTTCTGAGATATGTTTCTTATAAGCAGTATATTGATGGGTTTTGTTTTCTTATCAACTCTATTACTCTCTGCCTCTTTACTGGTATATTTAGCCCATTAATGTTCAGTCAGAATATTGATATATATGGATTTGTCACTGTCATTTTGCTTGATATTTATATATGAGTGTGTGTGTGTGTGGTGTAATTAGTTTCTTAATTCTTATATTTCTTCACTGTTTTATATGTTATACTTTGAGTGTGTTAGTCTACACACCATTACTGACACAAAACCAGTAGAGTAACTATTACAAGCTTAATGAGAAGGTTTTATATACAGAGAACTCCTGCCACTCACTAGATCCAATCCTTGAAAGTGAGTCTGTCCTTTACTCTTCAAAAATCCATACGACTCCCTGTAGCTCATGAAGCTGACTGGGAAGTAAGAATAAATCAGATTTTCATCTAGCACTGTATATATTTTCTTGTTCTTCTATCCAAAGCACTATTTCCCCAACTTGTTTTCTTACAATTAAAAAGGTAATTATTTGACAATCATTCAATATACAAAGTCAGGTATTGCTATAAAATTATAGCAATCTTTACTAAACTATCAAAATGTAATGCTATTTTCTTTCAACACATCCTCTATCTAGATGCACATATACTTTAGAAGTAACTGTTTCCAATTATCAACCCCTTCACCAAAAATGCAGTGTTCTTCTATGTGCACCACGTCAAATGGGGGTTTGGGCACCCTCTATGCACTCACCTTTTGATTGTTTGCAAATATCTTTCAGTTGAGGGAACATGAATTACGAGGAAGCAAGATAAAGGCCTTAAAAGTTGGATGAGATAAGGTTTCCCAACAAAAATCTCAGAGGAGAGCCCATCCTCCCAGGATAAATGAGCAGGTACACTATCATAATTGGGGGGGAAAAATCATTGTTTCATGTTTCCTGGCCTTTTTCTCCCCAATGTAGTTTTCAATTTTCTTAAAGCTTTTTTCTTGTTATAATAAGCCGCCATGATCTCCCGTGCATTTTAAGAAAACTTATCAAAATCACGTTGTTGGAATCCTAAATATGCAGCCACCATAACCATGTGAACCAACTTCTCCATCTTGATTTGAACTAGTCCAGCCCATCAGTTAATTGGACTTTGTTTTAAGAAAATACCTTAATAAGATTAAGATAAATGTATTACTCAGAGAACTTCTTTGCAGCCATTCACTGATCACAGAGGCATGTTTATTCATGCTTAGTTTGCAATAAATCTGTGTATGTATGAAGTGGAATTCCAGCAGCAGTAACTGTTTACTTACACTAGTACAGATATAATGTAATATTATGTGTTGGTAAATAGAAATAAATGTCTGACACATGCCAGAACATGGGTAAATGTTGAAATATTAGGTTAAGTGAAATCAATTGTAAAGGATGAATACTTTAGGGTCTCAAAATATATAAAACCCAAATATACACAACAAAATGCAAAGCAAATATACAGAGACCAATGATAATTCATGGCTACCAAGGATGGGAAAATAAGGAAAAGAGGGAAGGGTTTTTTAGACAGCACTGAGTTTATGTTAATTGGAGTGAAATATTTTGAATACGGCTAACAATAATTGTGGCACAAAATGACAAAAAAACAAAACATCAAACTCACTATCAAGATAATTCCAACTCATAGAAACTACCTTTTTGGGTTTCTGAGGCTCTAAACCGTTACAGGAGGAGAAAGCCTCATTCTTCTCCTAGTGAGTTCAAACTACTGAATTTACCGTTAGGAGCTCAAACACCACTACACCACCAGAGCGCCCACAAAATGATAAATATAAGTAATGTCATTTAAATGTGGAAGCACTTGCAGATGTTTGGTATGTATAATTTCACCACAATTTAAAAGGCCTTGCAACATGAGAATCTAGTGTATAAATAAGCCTTGCAAAAATGGCCAAAAAGTAAAGTAGCCTTTAGAAGGGGTAAAAACTTTTGAAATAATTTAGGTGCGATCCTTCCTAAAAGTATTGAAATGAGTTTGAAGTGAGCTAAGGGTACCCTCCTGGTTAAATATTTGCATATTAAATCTCCTACCATGAAGCTGGAAGCTCTCAATATATCATTTAATTCAGGAGATTCTCTAATCCAAATTAGCAAGTAAAATGCAAACAGGCATGTAAAAATTTCATTCATTTCAACTTTAAATTGGTAAAATTTATGAAAGGAAAATTACACTTCAATAAAATTCTTTAAAGAAAAATACTCCATGCATAATCAATTATAATAGGAAAACTTACCCTATTTTTTAACTACAGGTCATTTATTAATTAAATTTGTTTAATAGCAATTTATTTGAATACATTTATTTAACTGACAGAAACTTTTCCCTTTCCCATTTTTCTCTTTTTTATATGCTAATACTGTGGCTCAATAATTTAGTAAAAATACTCAAACAGCCAACAGACAAATAGATAAATAAAACTGTGATGCATAACATATAAAGGAATACTATACAATAAGAGAAATGAAGTTTTGATATACACTACAATAAAGAAGGAGCTAGAAGGCACTATGCTAGGGAAATAAGTCTATCACAGAAGGAGAAATGTTGTATGACCTCACTTACATAAAAAGACAAGAACAGGTAAATGCGTAGAGATCAAACATTTATGTGTGGTTACTAGAGGGTAGCGGAGAAGGAGACAAAGTGGGAGCTTACTGCTTATAGACTACTACCAGTACACAGTGGTGGAAAACTGATTAAGGGTAGGGGCTACAAAGCTGATTTACGTAATTGCTGTCAATAAGTTGCACACGTGGAAAAACTGAATTGGCAAAAATTGTGATATATATATATAGATATATATAGATATATAGAGATATATATAAAACAACAAAAAGAAAGAGTAGCTGTTAAGGCTGCTTATGTACAACTAAACACTTCATGGGATCTGGTTCCTTGGTTTGAAGGTTCACAGAACATTCCAGTTAATTGGCCTAACAATATATTTAGTGTTCTGTTCTACTTTCTAGTTCTTTGCATAGTGCCTAAGATCCTAAAAAGTTTCAAGCGACCATCTAAGGTACAACAATTGGTCTGTAATTCACCTGATGAAACAGAGGAAGGAGAGTCAAGAATATCAAGAAAAAAATGGAATGTGTGGCTAACTGCCTCCTCCATGAACAACTGTCTCTTTTACCATGATGTCAGGAGAAATGGATGGGGCCTTCACATTATTACTTAACACTTTTAAAAAAATAGTTCCACGGGAATAAAAATCCCACAGAGTTCTGATCAAAAGTGTAAAATACAAACCAGAACTTAAAATTCTCATGCACCCTAAATTTCTGGAGTCATAGGGGCTAAAAGAATTCCTGACAATATTACATTGAGATATCTTTTAAAGGTTAAACCAAAATTATCCCCTGAACTCTAAAACCAAAGAATACTTTAGTTTAATTAATAAAGAATGCCTGCCTTGAGCATTAAGCTCTTTAAAGATCTATATGAGATTAAATTGATAATAGCAAACAGAAGGACTAAATAGTAAAAACAGGAAGTAGTGAAACTATGTTAGGAGGAACACCTTGAAAAGGGTAAAAATGATTGCACAATTAAAAGAATGTAAGCAATGTCATTGAATTGTACAAGTAAAAATGAATTCGTTAAAAAAAGAATTAGGGCGTGTTCTGCTGTATATATTCCTAGTAACAAAACTAAAATATTTTTAAAGTATACTTACACAGCAAGAATCTGCTTCTCCTTCTTCCATTGGCTCAACCACCATTTGAATACTATTTACCTGGAAAATATTATTAAATAGTTGAAGTTTAAGAGTATTAGAACAATCATTATAACTACACACATTCCCCTTCAGAATCTAACAAGCCCCATACTTACTAAACACAAAAGGGCAAAAGAGGGTCACAATTAACATAACTTCCCTGTCGTCCTAGAGAACCCTTTATTTGCAGAGCTTTACATCTCATTTCACATTGTTTAGATCTTTGTTGTTATGGGTAAAAAAATACACTAAATTATATGAAATGCATGACTTATTATTTCCAGTAAGACAGTCTCTTACCAAATACTCATGAGACCAATTTTTTTAATTTAAAAACCAAACACAGGGAAAATCTATTGAGGGTGTATATCAAAACCAAAAGGTTTAAATATAATTACACTGCTATAAATTATTCTTCATTCAGCTAAGTTCAGTTTTATGAGACACTATACATAAGAAAGAATAGACCCTAAGCAAGAGAAAAAAAGTAGTTAAGAAAATAAAATTATTTTAATATACAAATCTCAGTAGGAAATCATGGTTACAGTTTAACCACTACATTAGAAAATAATACAGAGGATTTCTCTTTTTTTATGCAAGGGAGAGCTTTATATCAAAGAGTAATTGCATATTAAGAAAACATCCCAGCCCAGTTCACATCAAGTCCGTAAGTCTGATATTAGCCCATATGCCCGATACCAGTATAAAAATTCCTCTTCAGACTCACAGAGCACATGCAATGACGCCAAATGCAGGAAGATCACAGGCCAGTGGGTAAAAAGTCTTGTGAATCCAGTGGTGGTGGAAACATCTCAGTGCTGACGTAGGTCTCTACATGGCTCCTCCAGCTCCAAGGCTGTGGTTGCCATCAGATTAGCTCCATGTGGCTTGTCAACCAGACTGTCTGGCAGGGAGAGTGTGTGTCCTGCCTCCAGGGAGGAAGACAGGAGTTCCCAAAATCCTCAGGAGGCGGCTGTACCCATAGAGAGGCCTCATTGGCTATGACCTGACTGACAGGCTAGACTCCACCCATTCGCTCCAGTTGACAGATTAAGTAACTGCCACAGTCAGCCTGTCCTCTTCTCTCTCGGCCACCAAATCTGTTTGTCTTCAAGAACATCATAAGCTTCTTTTATAAAAGATAGCACATTAGGATTTTACTGCTTAAAGAATACAGCATGTGAAATCACAAGACTGTCAACATGAAGAATGGACCTGAACTCTACATCCGAAAAAAATTAATGTGGAAAAATATCATCGAAATTGTTTATCGAAGAAACAGATATACTTAAAATAATAGGTGTAAGGTTAAGAATTAGAAAAGCTAACACTTTATCAACTCATTATTTCTCTAGACTAGACTAGGCCACCTTGAAGGAGCCCTGGTGGTGTAGTGGTTACGTATTGGACTGCAATTTGCACAGTCAGCAGTGCAAAACCACCAGCCACTTGGTGGGAGAAGGAAAGGCTTGCTTCTTCCATAAAGTTCCATTCTTAGAAACCCACAGAAGCAGTTCTACCCTGTATTGTAGGGTCACTATAAGTAGGCATTGACTCAATGGCAATGAGCAGACTACTTTGCGTACTCAAATCTTTTAAAAATTGCTTCTATTTTATTAATTTTCTCCACAAATACTTATCCATGAAACAAATTCAACTGAAGCATTCAGCAAACAGAATTTTGTTTCATAAGCAAAGTGTATTTAATAAATGTATGATAAAATTTTACTTTTTCATAAATTGAAAATACGATGAAATCTAATACATATAAACTTGAAGGGGATTATCACATTCTTGTAGCCCACACTCTTGGCAGGAGCATAGAATTAGAATTCGCCATTGAAAAGGGAATGTCTTTCCTCCTTGGCCTCTCCTGTCTCCACCATTCAAGAACTTCCATAGGCATGCTCCACGAATACCCTCTGAACTCCTAATCTTGCTAATTTCTGACATGGTGGCCACTTCATCCCTGGAAGTTGGAGGGGACCCTTTTTTTAAATAAATCATTCTATTGAGAGCTCTTATAACAATCCATACATCCACTGTATAAAGCACATTTGTACATGTTGCCATCATTTTCAAAACATTTTCTTTCTACTTGATCCCTTGGTATCAGCTTTGCCCCCCCACCATCCCCCCTCGTGGACCAGTGATAAATTATAAATTATTATTATTTTCATATCTTACACAGCCTGCATTCTCCTTTAGCCCATGTTACTGTGGTCGGTGCCCCTAGGGAGGGGGAGATTATACATCGATCATTGTAGTCCAGTTCCCCCTTCTCCCCCTCTCCCCACACCTTCCCCCAACCCTCATGGTATCCCTAGTCCCATTGCTGTTTTTGAGGGGTTTATCTGCCCTGGATTCCACTGTTGAGAGCTTTTGTCTGTACCAGTGTACATGCTCCAGTCTAGCAGGATTTGTAAAGTAGAACTGGGGTCATGATGAGGGGAGTGGGGGAGTGTTAAAGAACTAGAGGAATGTTATGTGTTCCATCAGTGCAATGCTGCACCCTATCTCGTTCTCTCCTTGTGACCCTTCTGTGAGGGAATGTCCAATTATCTACAGATGGGCTTTGAGTCTCCACTCTGACCTCCATCATTTGCATCAATATATTTGTGTTTGGGGTCTTCTGATGCCTGATACTTTATGCCATTGACACCTCAAAACGACACATGCTTCTTCCATGTGGGCTTTGTTGCTTTCCTGCTAGATGGGCCCTTGTTTAACTTCAAGCCCTTAAGATCCCCAAAACTGTATCTTTTAATAGCCAGGCACCATCAGCTTTCTTTACCACATTAGCTTACGTACCCATTATTGACCTCAGCAATCGTTTAGGGAAGGAGAACATCACAGAATGCCGGGTTATAAGAACAAAGTGTTCTTGCATTGAGTGAGCACTTCAGTAGAGATCCAATGCTCATTTGCTACCCTAATACTTAACATTTAACATGTACATAGACCTACATCCCTATTGTTATATATTAATGTATTTACATATATTCATGTCTTTATTTATAACTCTATAAATGTTTTTGCCACCAAGTTCTTTCCTCTATTTCTTTTCATTTTCCTCCTGTCCCACTGTCATATCCAACCTTCATTTGATGCTCAGTGCTTTTTCTCAGCTACATTGCACTTAACCAAACCCATCAGGTATTCTATGCACTCCTCGCCATCGATTGTAGGTCTCTTATTGTTCCCTTGTCCCTGAGTTTATTGGCTTCCCCCTCCCTTTCTCCCACCTCCTCCTCTCCCATGTTCCCCCAGAGCCGTCGGCACCATTGTTTTCTCCTCGGGATCGTTTATCTTGCCTCTCCTATATGAATAGACAATAATAGAGGATTTCTATTAGACAGTGCCAAATTATGGTTTTATAATTGAAGTTTTACAGAAGCAAAGACACAACGTTTAGTTTGCATATTACTGATGAACTTAAACATTTCCTATATGGCCCAATACAGAAAAGGTCTGCCAAGTCATAATCTAAAGTGTTTCAAAATTAAGCACAAGTCAAGATGGTCTGGGGGGAAAAGAAAATTTACCACTACAGTTTATTTGTAAAGCGTCAACAGAAACGTTGTTTGTTTTTTTCCAACAGAAAAGTTTTTAAATAAAAAGCAAATAGAGCTTCTTGTGACAGCTGACATTATATAAAACTACTAACCTTCCTGCTCTCCTAATAATAAATTAAAACTTTTGAAATATAAAACCTGAAAACTAACCAATATCAAGTGGATTTTGAAAATACATCAAAATTTGTGAGGAAAAGTATACTTTCATAAATTTCCCAGATTTTTTTTTGTAAGGTAGTCGAGAGGCACCAGAGACCAAATCAGTCTAATCAGAGCAAACAGGCTTTAATGGGGAGAAAAACCCAGCCTGGGTTAAATCCCAGGTCTACAGTGTCTGGGCCAAAGGAGTCGCGCCCCAGGATACAGGGGTGGTGCTTAAATGGCCAGACAACATGTGACTGGGCTGTTTTGAGTCCATATAAAGTAGTCAGGGATTGGGAGATACAGGTATGTCTGGGTTTCTGGAATGTAAGGTGTCTTCCTGATTCCGGGTGTATTTGTGCTGGGTGCAGAGCAGCAGGCCAAGAACAAAGTGGGCACTGAACCAAATGGGCCATGAGCAAAACAGGCCATGAGTAAAAGAAAGAAAAAAATCTGCAAAGCTGTTGACACGTTAGATAGCCAGCTCTGGTCAGCTCCGCAGGTGTGTGTGGGAGAGTCAAGGCCACTTGCTGCTAGTTGTATCAGCCAGCTCTGGTCAGCTCCGCACGGGTAGGGGAGATTCAAGGTCACTTGCTGCTAGAAGCCGGCCTGGCACTGATCTGGCCATACACTTTTCTCCTTTATTTCCTTGCTTTGATTTTTTTTTAAAAAAATGCCTAAGCCATGCTGAAAAAGATGCACTTAATGAGTCAGTGGCTATGGGAAGAACACCTAATTTGAAAGTTATTTTCCACTTTTTCCCCTTACATTCTCACCCCGTCCCATTCAAAAGCAAGCCTGCATCACAAGCCTACATCACATCCCTCTATAGCCACGAGAACCAGGGAAAGAAGTTCCTATGATACAAAAAGTGTGGGAGTAGTCATAATTATGTTTCCCCAAAAATCTTTTTATTTTGCCTCAAGGACAATCCCAATAGAACAAAGCTGCATAATAGCAGATAAACCTTTACTTCTTGACAAAGTAATCAGTCTTCAGGATAAGTCTCCTGATAATTAGAGAATGTAGAGAAACCATATTAAGGATATAATAAAAGAAAAATTATCCTCAAAATTTTTATATCAACCGACACAAATTCTAATTTTGATGCCAAAATACTTATGTACAGAATACAACTAAAAACTACAACGAAGGTTTTGACTCTTATCAACCCCTTTCAAATCTCAACCGCTAAGTGACACATATACAAGAAACTGGCGTAAAGAGCATAACAAACATTCTGAAAACTAAATAACATTGATTGGACACATTATCCAGAGAAGATGAGGCCAATTTAAGGACCTGAAACTAGCAAGGTACACTGTCTACTAAACAAGAAAAATTAAAGGAAAATTCCTTAGAGTATTTTAACAGAATCCAGAGTCTTACAGCATAATATTAAAATGGCAGACCATTGAAGAAACATGCAATAGGACATGTGACCAATTCTCAAAGGAAAAGGAAAAACAACAGATAAGAATCTCAGGATGGCACTTCTATTAAAGTTATCTCTTAAAAACATGGAATTGTTGAAACTTTTCTTTGGATAGATATAAACACTCTTGAATGGTGTCATAAAGTAAATTACTTGACATGGTTTCTCTAGTTATAACTTTTTAAGTCCTACCAAATGACGTTACAACTGCACAAATAGGGGTGGATGGGAATCTAATATGGTAATTGATCAGTTTTGCCATCCTGAGATTAAAAAGAGCCAACTTAGGAAGAATGGGATCTCACTATAATCAAGAAAGACAAGCCGGGAGCGGAGTTAATCTTTTGAACTGCAAGATCCATGAGCGCTGAACCTTCTCGATCTAGGTGGCAAGAGCTGTGACACCACAGAAGTGTTAGAGAAGCAGCAACAGCAGAAGTACCTGCACCAAGAGCCTGAGGCAAAGCGGTGGGCTTCCTGGACGAGAGAACAATGAAGCTGAATGCCTCCGGATAAGGCTTATGCCACAGCAAGAGTACCCAATGAGCACTGATAGGCAGTTGTAAAGGAGTTCTGTAATATTACTCAAGCAAGGCAGATGCCAAGAGGCTGCATGGTTAAAAGGCATATATGTGGACACAGTGGAGAAGATATTGTATCCTGAGCACTTTTGAGCCACTTCTTTTATAACAGCTATAATAAACCCCATAATTATGAGTATTGTCTGAACTCTGTGTGGCTATTGCAATGGATTAGAGAAGTAGAATGCAGGGAAGTAGAAAGCTGTAGGAGGAATGGTTGGTATCAGAATTGATAAAGAACAATGAGAAGGTGGCAGCATGTCTGGGCCCTGCTTCATAGGAATCAGCCTTGGGACTGATGATGAGTTTGATTTTTCTTCTCTCTTGTAAAATCAGAGGTCAGGAATACCTGATCCCCCCCCACCCCCGTGCCGACACAAACACACACATACCAATCTTACAAGTGGAGTAAGAATCTCTCTGAAACAGAAATTATAAAAACGAACCAAATGCAAATAACCATTACCAAAGCATAACACTAAATTTTAATTATTGTACGAGCTTTATGAAAGAATCAAGATGACAGAATAGTAAATTTCAAAAAAATTAATATAAATTACCCATATGAAAATGACAATGATTTTTTAAATGAACAAAGCCTGTAGAATAATATCAAAATGGCTAAGTACTATGTCACTGAGATCTCAATAAAATAAGAGATTGCTGTGGAAACAACAGATGAAAATAAAATAATTTGATGAAATATGCATATTCTATCCATGAGAATTTAATAAGAAAGACTAACAAAGAATCAAATTATGGTGCTAGAGAAAAATATTGAAACTACCATAGACTGCCAAAAGTACAGTCTGAAGAAGTACAGTCAGAATGTTCCTTAGAAGCAAGGATGGCAAGATTTTGTCTCCGGTATTTTGGACATGTTAACAGGAAAGATCCATATCTGGAGAAGGACATCATGGTTGGTAAACTGGAGGGTCGATAAAAAAGAGGAAGGTCCCCAAAATGGATTGACACAGTAGCTGCAATAATGGGCTCAACTATAAGAACAAGTGTGAGGCTGGCTCGCTCGCGCGCGCTCTCTCTCTCTCTCTCTCTCTCTCTCCCTCCCTCCCCTCCCCCTTCCCCTCCCCCTCCTCCTATAAAAAAAAAAGAAAAAAAAAACAAATGTGAGGATGGCTCTGGATCAGGTAGTGTTTCCTTCCCGATATACATAAGGTCACTATGGGTCAGAACTGACTGGACAGCACCTAACAACATGCTAATACAAATATCTGCATCATCTTATTTCACATTTGTCCAAAATCAGAACACCCAGATATCCTTCATCTGGTGAGTGGATAAACGACTGTGTAATTATAGAATGGAATTAGTATTCATCAATAAAAAGGAAAAAAATTGTTGATATTTGTAACATGTATAATTAGTAAGTGTAAATTTTATACTCAGTGAAAGAAGCCATACTCAAAAGGCTCATATGCATATTCTATGGCCTCATTTATATGACATTCTGGAAAACTAGATAATGCAGAAATATAACACTGGAGAACAGCTTAGGAACACAGAAGTTAGGACTGTGAGGTAAACTGATTAGAAAGAAACTATACATAGAAATTTTAGGGGTTCAAGAAACTATTCTGTATTTTGATAATGGTGGAAGTTACACAACTCATGAATTCATCTGACTCCTAGCCTAAGAACAACATATGAAAAAGAGTTAATTTTACTATATGCAAATTTTCAAACACTCTCATTAATTAAAGTAATTTAAGGGCAATTTAACTATCTTATTAGCAAAGAACATTATTTGACTAGCATCTTTCATCTAAAATATTTGAGTATTAAATAATATCGCCAATGATGTCTATTTTGGATATGGATACATCAGTCCTTATTTTATCTCTCTGTAGTATTTCCCATTGATAACTGTCATTTGAACATCTTGACTTCTGTAACTTCAAACTCTCATTCTCTTTTTCATTTTTGTTTAACAATTACTTTTATATCTGGCTCAGCAATATATATATATATATATATATATATATATACACACACATACATACATACATACATACACACACACAGAACCAGAACTATCTGAGGAAGAAATGGAATTGAAACTACCTGACAAGGAATTCAAAAGATTGAAGGAGCTCTTGTGGGTGTAGGAATTACAAGTTGGGATGCCATCTGCATGATCAGCATTTCAAAACCACCAGAAGCTCCTCAGCCTTCTACTCCTGTAAACAGTTAATCTTGGAAACCCACAGGCGGTTTCTATGAGCCAGCATTAACTCAACCACAGAGAGTTTGGTGTGGTTTTCAATAGATTTGAGAGAAAGATCAAGAAAACTCCATACCAAAGAATTAAAAACCCAGAAAAAGAATTAGAAGAAATCAGGAAAACACTACAAAAACTAACAAAATAAATGAAAACTTATAAACCATACAAAAACAGAAAATATAAATCCAGAAGATTAATACTGAGAATTCAGAAATAGATAGTATATTTAAAGGGCAAAAGAGTAGGATTAAATCTATAGAAGACCAAATTAGTGAGCTTTAAGACCCTCAATACCAATCTGCTAGAACAGTCAGATAAAAAGAAAAAGAACAACAACAAATTATGTGGGACACATCCAACAGGAATAAGTTACATGTGATTGGAATTCCAGAACAGGATAAAATCAACAACCAAAGTACAGAGAATGTTGTCAAAGAATTATTAGAACAAAACTTCTTCCCCAACATAATGAAAGTCAAAAGGATATGCTTTTAAGAAGCTGAACAAACTCCAAAACAGAATTTACCCCAAAAGAAGTTCACCAAAAAATATCATAACCCAACATTCCAAAACCAAAGACAAGAACATTGAGACCAGCTCAAGAAAAATGAAGTTACCTACAAAGGAGAACAAATAGACTACGGTCTAATTTGTCAGCAGATTTATTGGCAAGAAAGCAATGGGGTAATATATGCAAATATATACAAATACTTAAAAACAAATTACCAATCATATACCCAGACAAAATTGTTCTTCAAATGTGATACTGAAATAATACCATCTAAAAATAAACAGAAACTAAAGGAGTTTGCAAAAAACAGACCAACCTTACAAGAAATGCAAAAGAAAGTTCTTTAGACAAAGAACCAACAACAGTAGACAATAACCTGAGATTAGCATACATTGCACCACCACCCAGAAGTCAATCAGATATAAAAGTATCCAAAGTAAAGCATACCTATAAGACTGAAGATAGGGAACCAAAGATGTCAATGTGTATTGAAGACAATTACAATAAACTTGAGGGGATGAGTCTATGGACCTGAGTGCTCAGGACCACAGTCTTGGGAGCCACCAAGGTCAATAAGCATATGTGTTAGTCCAGGTTGACTAGAGAAACAAATTCATAGATACACATGTGTATAAGAAAGAACTTTATATAAAAGAGCAATTGTATATTAAGAAAACACGCCAGCCCAGTCCTGATCAAGTCCGTTAGTCCAATATTAGCTCATATATCCAATAGCAGTCTACAAATTCCTCTTCAGACTCATGCGGCACATGCAATGATGTCAAATTCAGGAAGATCACAGGCCAGTGGGTGGAAAGTCTTGTGGATCCAGTGGCAGAAGCATCTCAGTGCAGGCATGAATCTCCAGTGTGTCCTCTAGCTCCAAGGCTCTGGCTGCAATCAGCATAGCTCCATCTGGCTTGTCAACAGGAATATGAAGCTGAGACCAGGTCTGGCATCCAGTGAGCTATTTTATCTCAGCCATGCCTCCAAATGAGGTCATCAAGCTCCAACATGATTGACTGGCTAGACCCCACTCCTTTGCTCATGTTGACATGAGATAATGTAGCTGCCACAGCCTAGCAGTTCACAAAATCTACATTCTACTTTTATAAATAATACCTAGGGTCTTAAAAGCTTATGTACTGTTACCTACTGTGTAAAAAGTGTTTTCTCCCTATCTACAAGAAAGAAGAGTAAAAGGAATCAAAGGTGAATTGAAATAATTAGTACAATAGATAAATGGACCACAGAAATATCAATTTCAATAATCCAGAGAACAGAAGAACTACATGGTGTCTGGCTCTGAAAGGGATCGTCGTAGAAGGTCCTGAAAAAAGTGACACAAAAAGTGGAACAAAACTGAAAAATCATAAAAGAGATCAGGCTTACTGTTAGAACAAGGACAGCTAGAACCCCTGAGTATATGGACGGCACTTAGTTACTCGTTAGGTCTGGAACTTCACTCATGCTCACAGTTCAATTTTCGGGCAAATAATACAGGGATATGAGGAAAATAGCATTACTTATATATATAAACCTTAAAATAATCAACCGTTTGAGACCAAAAGGGCAGCCTTTACCAAAGTACAAAGTTCAGAAGAGTTAGGAAAGGAGGGACCGAAATAGGAACCTATAGGATAAATGATGTTAATTGAGGGAATTGCAATGAATGATATAAAACAAAATTGTATAAATCGTTGAATGTGAAATTGATGATCTACCTGCCCCATAAGTTATATTTTTAGAAAATGGATAAATAAATCATTTTCAAATATCCAAGCAAATAGAAATACTGATTTGAAGCATTCATCTGGTCTGGAAAATATACAAGTCAAATAATATCTAAATTTAAGAGATAAGTTTGGTCTCCCTCAGTTGTGTTAGGTTGGGGAACAAAACTAATGATGTTCATGTGTTTATATATAAAGACATTTATATCAAGAAATGGTTTACAAAAGTTGCAGAAGTAGTAAGCCCTGTCAGGTTCAAATCAAGCTTCTGATTCCTGTAGCTATGGAAGCTGGCAAACAAGAAATCAGATGATAAATGGGGGGACGGGGGAAGGGGGGTACACAAGAGAGGCTAGGCACAGGCTGGAGAACGATGCAGAGGTAAATGAATCAGGAATTGGCTGAACGAATACATCATTAGTAGTCTGCTGACTCCTGGAATTGGAGGACAATGGATTAGAAGATCAAAAAGCCAGGCACAGGATCCACCTCCAGCAGAAACCAAAGGGTCAAAAAAGAACACGGCCTAAGCGAATACAAGGTGTTGAATGGACCATGTAGCAGATACAAAGGAACAAAAACAATCATTGTGTGATCACCTTCCTCACATAATGGCTGAAGACGAAAGTGTGCATAAGCAAGTGTGGTGAAGAAGGCGGATGGTGCCCGGCTACTGAGAGATATAGCGTCTGGGGACTTAAAGGCTTGAAAGCAAACAAGCGGCCATCTAGCCCAGAAGCAACCGAGCCCACACGGAAGCAGCACACCAACATAGGTGACCATGAAGGACAGAGGAGACCAGGTCTCCAACATCAAAGGTGGGGTGGTGGTGAGAATCACATCACCGTGAAAGAGGGGGAGTGCATGATGGGGACCCAATGCCCACCTGTAGACAGCTGGACACCCCTTCCAGAGGGTAGTGAGGAGGAGATGGGCCACTCAGGGTTCAGTGTAGCAACAATGAAACTCAAAACCTTCCTCTAGTTCCTGAACGCTTTCTCCCCCCCAATCATCATGACCCCAATCCTACCTTGCCTTGCGGACCTGGTTATACCAGAGGATGTACAGCAGTGCAGTGGGGATCTGGAGGCACATCCCTGTGGGAATCTAGGACAGACGAACCCCTCAACACCAGCGGTGGGAGTGGCGACACCAGGAGGGAAGGGGGTGTAGAAAGGGAGAACCGATCTCGGAGATCTATGTGTAACCTCCTCTCTGGGAGATTGGCAAGGGGGAGGCGGGTGAGGGGAGACGCCGGGGAGTGTAAAATAAGACATAATAATTATTTATAAACTATCAAGGGACCAGGGGTGGGATCGGGGAGGAAGGGGGATGGGGGGAAAAAAAGGGAAACCGAGCTGATTCCAGGAACCCAATTGGAAGGTGAATTATGAGAGTGACGAGTGCAACGAATGTATAAGGGTGCTTTGCTCAATTGATGTATGTACAGATTGTGATAAGAGCCTTATGAGCCCCAATAAAAAGATTAAAAAAAAAAAAAGAACTGAGCTCTGCTTGGGATCTCTCTTATGCAAAAGACTACACACACAAAGAGGGGTCATCAGGTTGCAACTTGATTGGTAGGTTGAGCTCCACCTATACCTTCACCCAGGTGTATCTAGTTGCAATAGACTCTAACCATCACATTGGCCTAGGTTAAAGTATATGTCTATATAATGAATTAAGATTACAACACAATAAAATAATAAATAAACCTCCTAATTAATCAATGTAGCAGACAGACTGTGTAATGGCTCCCCAAGATCCTCACTCCTTGGTATTCAAGCTTTTCTCTCTGACCAGCTTCCAAACAACAGAATGTAGCAAAAATGTAAGGATTACACTTCCAAGAATGTGTAAGACCACCAACTTTCCTGGGTGAGTATTTGAAAATATATAAATTAATTTCAAACAAACACTCCAACCACTACCCCCAAAGGAAGAAATTTGCCCACAGTTGATAATACCAATAAGAATGTGTGTATGAGTTGTTGTTTTCAAGGAATTCCCAAAGAAATTGCATTATCTTCCAATTTTGAAGCTCCCTCATATTTTAAAGCAATCCTATTGCCATTGAGTCAATTCTAACACAGAGCTACCCTATAAGATCTAGTAGAACTGCCCCACATAGGATTTCATAAATTGTTAATCTTTTTAACTTTTTAAAAAATGAAGTGATTGTTTATTATTTCATTACTGACACACACACATCCCTCAAGAGAGAGAAAAGGAGGGAGACAGAAAGAGGAAGCAAGGGGAAGTGGGGGGAGAAGAAAGAGGAAGAGGGGGAAGGTAGAAAAAGGGAGTTGGTGGGAGGGAAGGGGAGAGGGAGAGGGAGAGGGAGAGGGAGGGGGAGGGGAGGGGGAGGGGGAGGGAGACAGAGAGAACAAGGGATTCTTTATCACAGTCTATATTGAGGTTTGCTTTCATTCGAGAATAAAACCCAGTCCTGAGAATTCATCCACATGCACTCCTTTTTTCCAAAACTTTTCATTGATTTTATTCTTTATGTTTTGATATTCTCTGTGATCCAGAAATTTCAATGTCAAAAAATGGGAAATCACAGATTAAAGGTATAAATCTAGTAAAAAAAAATTCACTCGTGAATTCCTTGTTCCTGCACACTACAATCCATGCTGCTGTAAAGGTCTTCGATAGAAGTTACATGAGAATGAGGAAATGAAGCTCCAGTGTCTGTATGAGGAAAGAAACTAACTGGTCTTACTGAAAAAAGTTTTTAAATATTTTAGATACAATATTCAAATTTTGTTTTTTGTGTTTTATAATTGTATTGGGATAAAATTCACACATCATACAATTCAGTCGTTCAATCTTTTGACGAAGAGTTGCACAATCATCACCACAATCAATTTTAAAACATTTTCTTCATTCTTGTACTCATCCTTATTAGCTCCCTATTTTCCCCAAACCTCCCCTGCCATACCATAAAAGAACCATTAACCCAGTTATTATCTCTATATGTTTACCTATCCTGGAATTCATATACAGAAAAACATTTTTTTACAAAATACCTAACAACAATAACAAAATAAAACAGAGAAAAACCTCAACAGAAAAGAAAGCAGAAAATATTAAACACTAGGCCAATCTTAAAATGGGTCAAAGGGAGGTCAATGTGATAAGGTGTTAAATTTTAATCCAACTGCATCTGCAATATGCACTTTCTAGGGCATGCTTTCTGATAGCAAGGTGATTCACATCCCAAGTCTATGGTCGCAGGATTCACCAGAGTCTTAATCCACATGTTTTCCCCCTTCACTTTTTTGTTTTAAATGAAACAACTTTAAAATGGGTCAAAAGGGATATCAAATGATAAGATATTACAGGTCAACCTAACTACACCTGCCATAATCCATTTTACAATGCTTTCTGATAGCAAGACTATTTAAATCCCTCAACTATGGTCAGAGAGGGATCACCTAAAGGCTTAATACATGTGTGGATCCTGCAAAAGTATTTTAGGCTTCCACTGTCATCCATAGCCTTCTGCAAACCAGATGATAACAATTTAAACTCTGACACCATTTCCTCCATTAAGTTTGGATTTTATTATTTGCATTTTTTGGATCACACAAGCTGGTGTGCTTGTTCCTTGTGGACTTAGTTGATGCCTCACTTAGATGGCTGCTTGTTTAAAGACAAGCCTTTAATACATCAAACACTATTCCTTCTGAAAGCCAAGCACTATCTAGTTTCTTCACCACACTGCTATAGCATCTAGTGATCTCTTCATAAGGGTGAATATCAAGCTGGGTCATGTCATAAGAACTAAGTGTTCAGTGTTCTTTGGGGCAAGAATTAAGTGTGAACCCAAGCCTGTCTCCCTTCTGGGTGTGCTTAAAAGCTAACCTTTGTTAGGTGAGGAGATCAAGAGCTTAACTGTTTGCATCACCCCGGAGCTGTGTTATTACAGAAATACGTCTATTATTTTTACTGTAAGAGCTCTACCAATTCGTCACCATTTTTGTGGCCAACCATAAAGAGGGTTACCATAATTATACCCCCTTGAATAATGAAGATGATTATCACTTAAGGCCAATTCTATACTTTAGTAAGTAATATTTTGCCGACATTTAAATATGTTTCTAAATGGACCATTCAGAAATAAACTTAACAATGATATGGATTTGTGTATTGTTGTCAGGTGCCAATGAGTTGATTTTTATCCATATCAACCTCATAAGACAGAACTTTAATCTTTACAGAATCTGATTGCCAGTACATTCTCCTACAGAGGCTGTAAATCTTTATGCGGACTGTAACATCTTTTGCCTGTAGAGAAGCTGGTGAGTTTTAAACTGCACGGTTTTCAGTTAGCAGTCAAGTGTTTCAACTATTACACCATGCAGGTTCCTTAGACTAACATGATGGCCTGGAAAACCACTGATTACAACTTTGAGAACCTAGCTAGATCATTTTCAGAATCCTGACTTGGGCAAAAATTTGTTATTGCTCAGTTTTATAGTTTTGACTTATAGATGTGCAAAAAATTAAAAATCGCATGGTTTTCTGCCATCCTCACAATTTTTGTGTTGGCGTCCGTAGAAAGACAGATTTACTATGATTGAAGACAAATTTCTCAATACTAAATCTGATACAGAAATAATCTCAAAAGGAATGACTAAAAATGAACAAAACCTAAGAATTTAGTAGGACAACATTACGAGCAATAACTTATAGGCAATCTGAATTCAATAATTAGAAGAGGGGGAAAACTTATTCAAGATTTCTTGGACAAAAACTACCCTAATAATATGGAAAATGGGAAGAAATATGTTCAATAAACTTAACAAATCCCAAACATGATAAGCCTAAAAAGAAAATCACCAAGACATATCACCATTGAACTTTCTAATACCAAAGACAAAGAAAAAGACTCCTAAGAGCAGCTTTAGGAATGTGAAAATTTCTTACATAAAAGAGAACCTGTAAGACTGAGTTCTGATTTCTTGGCAAAAACTAGGCAGGCCAGATCACAATGAGATAATACACATAGAACCCGGAAAAAAAAAGTCTACAAGAATTATATACTCAGCAAAATGGACATTACAATATTGCACAATTAGTATTTTTCAATAAACAGAAATTAATGGAATTTGTGAAAACCAGATGCACTTTAAAATAAATAAAATTTCTTCTAACAGAGAACAAACAGCAGAAAAACTTGAGATTAACGCACACGACAACATCACAAACCAGCCCAGATAGAAAGTATTCAAAGTAAAATTATTCTAACAGGAGATATAAAAAAGAACAAGATACATAAATTTATAAATGAGGATAACTACAATACAAAAAGTGGGAGTAATACTGTCGTTACAGAATTTACAAATAGAAAGGAAGTCAAGACAATTATAAAACAGAATCAACTACTTTGATCTCTGGAAAAAATAACAAACTATAAAGTAATCCAACAAAAGTAATATACATTCTCAGTTCAATAAAAATGAGAAATATGAATATTTAGTAAACAGTACCATAACAGCAATGACGGAAAGGATAAGAAAATCCTTAAAGAAAATTAACTAATCACAAAGAATTATATGTAACAAGGAATCTAGCAACAACACATAAAACATACACAAAACCAAATAACAGCAATACATTCAAGATTATTGATAATTACAATGACTGCAAATGGATTAAAAGAACCACTCAAAAGATTATACTGTCTACAAGAGACACAAGTGACACACAAAGACAAAAAGAACTAAAAACCAAAGGTTAGAGGAAGAAATCTATCAAGCTAATTACAATAAAAATGAGCAAAGATGGCAATATTAATTTCTGATAAAATAGGGCAACCCAAGAAGACCTAACAATAAATATCTACACACCCAATAAAATAACCTCAGAATACACAACTGAAACTTTAACAGAATTGAAGAGGAATAGATAACTGTACAATAGGAGAATTTAGCATACCACTTCCAATGAAGCACAGAAGAAATCCAAAGACATAGAACTAATCAACACTATATGCCATTTTGACCTCATATACACATCCCAACAACACACAATATACATTCTCTTCCAGCAGATATGGAACATTCCCTAGAATATACTATATGTAAGGCCGCAAAG
Source organism: Tenrec ecaudatus (assembly GCF_050624435.1). Taxonomy (NCBI): domain Eukaryota; kingdom Metazoa; phylum Chordata; class Mammalia; order Afrosoricida; family Tenrecidae; genus Tenrec; species Tenrec ecaudatus. Next base: position 89,649,086 of record NC_134548.1, read on the forward strand.
CAAACCTCAATAAATTTTAAAACATTAGAATACTACAAAGCATCATCTCAGATCACAGAGCTATAAAATTTTATGTTAACAATAGGAAGATGGGGGGATAGAAACTTTAAACAATTCTTAAAAACTACTAGGCAATAAAAGAAAAAACTTTAAATCCCTTGAATAAAAGCAATGTATCAAGACCTTTGGGAGATAGCAAAATAGTACTCAGAAAGCATGGTGCATGAATGAAAAATGGTATAGCCACTGAGGTTTGGTGGTTCCTCAGTTAAACAGAATTAACTTATCACCTGCAATTTCACTGCTAGTTGTATATCCAAAAGACTTAAAAGTAAAGATGCAACCAGACTTACATACACTGATGTTTTTCAAGGCACCATTCATAATTGTCAAAAGGTGGAAACAACATAAATGTTCATCAATAGATGAATGGATAAAATATATACAGTATACACACAGAATGGGTTATGATACAGCCATAAAAATAAATGAAATCCTGAGACATGCTACAACATAGGTGAAGCTTGAAATTATTAGGCTGAGTAAAGTCATTTACAAAAGGACAGATATTGTCTGTTCTTATTTATATGAAATGTCTAAAATAGCTGGAGCCCTGGTGGCACAATAGGCTATGCCTTAATCTGTTAATCCCAAGGTCAGTGGCCCTTCTAGCCATAATCTGTTATGTGATGTTACAAATTTGTCTGTGGTTACAACTCTATTTTGGAGGGAATTCTACGCTATGCAAATGGGCGAGATTGATTAAATCTAAAAGGGCCATATTAATTGAACTACATCTCAAGCTACCCCCTGGTTCTTTTAGCCATCAATACATTCATATTTGAAGAATTGAGTTTGCCCCCCTTTCAGTTACACCTTCTACAATTATAATTTTTGCAACCACCATTAATCCTGTTGGAAATCACACCTGAACAATATAATCTGATCAATATCTCCCAAACCCCACCTTCCCTTCTCCAAACCATCGGGACAAGAAAAATCAGTGGCTATCCTCCCTTGTTCCACTCATTTGTGGTACCCATGAAAATTCGTAAACCAGCAATTCCATGTCTTATCTCTCACCATTTTAGATATCCAATGTCTACTTTGCCCATCTCTATCAACCCAGTACTCTGAGGACAAGCCAGTTCTTTGATCTGAAGAACCTTCATTACAGTTAAAATTTTGAGCCTCTGCATTTATAAGCAAATTACAGTCTAAAGAAGCATCTATCAAGACCACAGTAATGTATACCAGCTCACTAAATCAACATCTTTCTCTAGTCAGATCTGGTCAATTCAGCATTAATTGCCATCCAAGCCAGGTCAAATGGGTACCAGTAGCAAGCTCAAATATACACACCTCCCTGTACTTCCAACCATCTGGCTCCTTCACATACTCTCATCAGCCCTAGCCCACTGGGGATAGGTTATGCCCATAAACAAAGATTTGCACACACTTTAAACTTCGGGTCAGCTAGCCCTTCCTCTTCACTCACCTCATAGTCCCTGTGGAACAGGTTTACAAGTGCCAGTCTCTTCAATGATGCATTTCCTTCACTTTCACTCATCAAATAGATCCAGGTGGTCACCTCAATGAGAATATCAGGCTGCTCAAAGGTTCCCTTAACTTTCAATCTTAGAAAGTAGTCTTTTTTGGTGGCCATAAACTTTTCTAGCTTCAGTGCATCCAAAGGTAAACTGCTTGCTCAAAACTCGAATGTGACACTCAAGGTTCTTGGTGGGGCTGTTTCCACCTAAGACTCTTATTCTATATTAGCTCTATATAAAATCATGTTTCTTCTAGGCATCTAACTTACTTTTAACTAATCCAATAAAGCCTAGGCTTTAGGTACACTTATAGGCTCTTACCAGTCATAATTCTCAATATTCATTTATATCACACATGTCTTTAACACTAAGCAGAAGAAACAAATACCCATAATATAATCATCGAAAAATGTAATCCTTTAACACAATCCTTTAATAAATCTCAATTCAATTCCTCTCCTCTCTACCCTAAACTATCTTATTCATATGAATTTTGTCTTGAGTCTTTGGCAGAGTATATCCACAAGGCCTGGATTTCTATCAGCTATTTTACTTAAACTACATTTGGTAATCGGCAGCTCCAGAATCAGTTTTTCTCCCCTCGTCTTCAGCTTAATATTCTTTACATATTTATTTCAGACATTTCAGGTAAGAACAAAAGGACTCATCCAAGAATGAAGCATTTCACTTTTCATACCCCTTTCCTTCTTTATTTTACAAAACTACATTCTTCCATGAGTCTGGGGCTATTGTAACAAATCCCATTTCTGACACCAACTGCCAACAAAATAGCACGGGGGGGGGGGGTGTCATACCTTACTTCCTCTGGTTTCCCTATTGCTACAAGAGTTGTATCCTTTCACCATATCTATTCAATCTGTATGCTGATAAAATAATATGAGAGTGTGGACTCTATGAAAAAGAACCCAGATCAGAAATGGAGGAAGGTTTTTTAACCGTCTTTATCATGCATGAGGCACCACAGTGCTTGCTGAAAATGAGGGGAACTCGAAGTGATTAATGATGAAAACCTACAACAATCGGGAGAAACACATAAGGAAACACATTTTATGAAATTTTGGAAAACAGCTCAAGAGCTTAGTAGACCAAAGTCTCCAGACCTCAGCGTCTGGGTGTCAGGAGAAAGAGAGCTAGGAGCAGAGCGAGTGATATGGTAGCCAACCCCTATCCATCATAAATCTCTCCAGGCAGGGCACTGCACTCGCTCCAGACCAGCCCCTGGCACCTTTTCTTTCTTGCAGTGTCTTGCTGGCACTCTGATGCCTGATATAATGTTCCTGGGATGTTATTTTACTTTTTATTACCTTTTGCATCTGTTTTCTTCTTCTCCTTGCTACTATTCCTCTGCTGCACCAATTGGCAGAGTCAACTAACCTACACAATCCAGGATCCCTCCGTCACTAACAGCTGCATCACAATACTACAGAGAGACATCAGTCAGTATCAGTCCATATGAAAACAAAAAACATGAAAAACAGGTATAAAAATGTGAACAATCCCCAGACCAAACAGAATTTCCTAAAGAAGGAAAGGCAATGGAATTACCAGAAAAATAATTTAGAAAAATGAAGTTCAGATACTTTCAAGGAATGGAGAAAAAAAATTGATAGAGCTATGAAAAATTAAAAACTACAAACCTTATCCCCAAAACAAAACAAAAATGCAATCAGCAATCCAGAAAATAAATATTAAGATAACAGAATTAGAAAATATTGGGTAATCAATGAAACAAGAAATCAAATTTTAAAATTCCTTGAAAACAATGAAAACAAAAACACACAGCATACCAAAACCTGTCGGACACAGCAAAAGCAGTACTCAGAGGGAAATTTATAGCAATAAATTCACACATGAAGAAGACAGAAGCAAAATTAAAACCTTAACCCAGCATTTTCATAAATAGGATACATCCAACAAAATAAAGCTCCATACAACATGAAAAAATAATAAACATTGGAGCAGAAATAAATCCAGGAAAACAGTACAAAAAAAAACCAACAAGAAGTTGGTTCTCTGAAAGAATTAACAAAATTGGCAAACTACTGGCAAAGGAAAAGAATGAGAAGATGCAAATATCAAGAATGAGCGATGACATCACATGAGACCCAATTGAAATTCAAAAATAATAGCACATTACTATGAAAGACTGTTTCAAGTACCGGTACTACAAATTTGAAAACCTAGATGAAATGGCTGAATTTCTAGAAATGCACTATCTACTCAAACTAACACAAACTGAATTAGAAAACTCAACAGACTCATAATAAAAAAGCAACAAAGCAGGTTATTAAAAAACTTCCAACTAATAAGAATCTGGTGCAAAATGGCTTCACCAGGGCATCCTATCAAGTATTCAGAGAAGACGTGACACTAATTCTACACAAACGATCCCCAAATACAGAAAAGAAAAATGCCCAAATTCATTTTATGAAACAAACATAACCCTGATAGCAAAATTAGGCAATGACATTACCATGATAAAAAAACTACAAACCAGTATCCCTCATGAACACAGAAACAAAAATTTTCCACAAAAATGTCCACAGTATATCAAAAACTATAAAATATATCATGATCAAGTGGTGGTGGTGGTGGTAAAGAATATTGAAACTGCTGTGAACTGCCAGAAAAATAAATAAATCTGTTTGAAAGATGTACAACCAGAATGCTTCTTAGAAGGGAAGAGGGGAAGAGTTCACCTCATGTACTTCGGACATATTATCAGGAGACCAGTCTCCAGAAAAGGACACCATGCTTGATAAAAGTAGAAGTAAAAAAAAGAAATATCCCCAATGAGCTAGGCTGACACTGTGGCTGTAACAATGAATTTAAACTTAACAATTGTGAGGGTGAGCAGTGTTGCATTCTGTTGAATATAAGGTCTTAATTGGAGCTGACTCAATAGCATCTAATAACAAGAACATAGATGTTTGTATAAAACATATATATATATATATATATATATATATAAATTAAAACAACTCCCCTGCACAAACTCCTCTGGCTAGCTGTTATCTCCCAGAGCCTCTGTATTTACAAACTTGCACGTTCAATAGACTTTCTCTAGGTCCAGTGTTCCCAGAGCAATTCCACTGACCTTGATCATAAGCCCTAAGGGACAGGGCAGAGTTGCTACAGCCCAATGTGTCCATGGGAAACAATTGCAAACTGGAGAGCTGAGAAGGACTTAGCACCAATATTGGTGGAAGATCTATTAACAACCCGCAACGCGCAGGTGTTGCTTGCTGAAAAGAGGACCTGAGGTGCTTGCTGATGAAGATCAATGACTGCAGCCTTCAGTAGAGATTACAACACAATGTAAACCCAAACCAAAATCCTCACAACTGAAACAACAGTCAACATCATTATACACGGTTAACTATCTTAAATATTTCTCTATTTTTATAGCTACTGAGTTCGATAACTCATTGCAAAGGCCACAGAGAATTCATATGCTCAGGACTATAGGGTTTAATGATAAAGCTAAGAGGCTAAAATGGAAGTGAGAAACTTTGAATATACAGTTGGTACAGTAAGGGCATGTTTCAAAGTTCTATCAGGGATGTTAATAAATGCCCAAATGGCACTCTGATGTAAGTCTCCACCTGAAAGCATTCAGATGAAGCTCCATGGATCAGTGAACCCAGCTCCCTGAACTAAGTGCCCAGAAGTACTTCACTCCAGTAAACCACAACCTGAAGACACTCAACTCCAGCTCTGTGGTTCATCAAGTTCAGATCTTCCAATTAAGTTCTGAAAGGCATCCCACTCCACATGCCAGCCTCCTATCCCAAAGTGCTCAGCTTTACTTGCTCTATGGGCTGGGAAGTTCAACACTCTGTCTCATATTGTGACTCCTTGTTCTGCTGCTGCTTCTTTCAACAAAATGGTCTTGAATAGCTTTCTAAGTAGAACAGACACTTGGTTGAGGGAAATTGTTATTCATTATCAGAACCACAAACAGACTCAATCATATTTTGAAGTTTGGGTTCGTTTGTTGTTTACTTCCTAGAAAAAAAATAAGTACTAGCAAATGCATAATGATTACCAAGGCAAAGGGTATGGGAAAATAAGAGCTATTCCTTCAAGGGTACTGAGTACTGGGTGTTAAAGAAGACAAAGGAGATCCAAAATATCAATTTAATTTAAAAAACATACGAACTCTGCCATTGAATTGATTCTGCCGTATATCGACTCTATAGGACGAACTAGAACTTCCGCTGTGGGTTTCCAGGACTATAACTCTTCACAGGAACAGAAAATTTCATCTTTCTCCAAATTCAGCATAAGGAGAACATTTATTAAGTCTTCAACAGGGCAAGGACAAATACAAAGACATATCATTTGGATGAAGGAGATCATTGACATTAATTCATAATGGCATCCTGGGTTTACAAAGACTTGAACAAGACATGGAAACTATCATAAAAGCACAACTGGTGACAGATCAACATATCACAGTTGCAGGTAGGACTACCGAAACAGGAATGGGCCCATGGTTGAGACAAGAGCATTGTGCAAGATAGAAGAGCTTACAAATTTGGTACAGAGCTCTCCAGCCAAGGCAGTCTGGTGATGACTCATGACTGTGCCATCCTAGCTCTCTAATTGCCATGAATGGCATACCCAGGTGTGTTGACAGGGTTCTCTAGAGAGACAAGACCAGATTGCTAGTAATTATATATAAATATATTTATAAAGATAGATATATAATACAAGAAATGAACCGTTAAATTATATAGATAGATAATACAAGAAATTAACAGTTCAATTATAAAGCTGTGAGACACTAGCAGTCCTTTAAGGCTTGAGAGCCGCCAGTTGCCAGTCCCTTTCTGTAGAGAGAGCTGGGCTATATACCCAGGCAGCAAACAGCAAGGCAGGTCACCAACTGTCAGTCCCCAGCTCCAGAGATGAACATTCCAATCATGTGGGCTTAAAGGGACCTCAACTTACAGCGACACAGTCCACAGGCTAGGCATCCCACAGGTAGTGTACCCCTTTAAATTGAGGCACAGAACAAGCAAGGCGAGGCTCACCGAGCCATTTATCCCTCTGCCCTTCAGTTAATCCTACTTGTGTTTATCAGCCAGGCTGGCATGATAAACTATCGCACCAGGCAAGGATCTAAGGACTTGCCACCCCTCCCTGGAATGAATAGGAAAGTGGTAGTAATTCATTCTCTAATACACCGACTAAGCGCAAGGTCATTCACATTGCAAGTAAAATGGTCAAAAATAATTCAGTGGAGGCTGAATGTATGTGAAGACTCAAAAATTGACTTAAGACTTCCACTGTAAACCATAGCCTTCCACAAACTTCATGCTCTAATGCAGGTTGAAAAAAACTTTCTGAGAGAGATTGATGGCTGTACAATATGCAACTAATATGTGTTGTACACTAAAAAATGGTCAAAATAGAAAATTACAGTATATATTTTACAGCTAAAAAAATAAATACTAGCACACAATATGTATTAAATTATAGAAGTGGACAACAAATCAATTTGACTTATGGAAGAATTTAGCTCTCACAAATTTTAAGGCTAACTAACATAAAAATTCTCAATGCCATTATTGTTCTCTTCTCGAATGATAGCAGAGAGAGAACCTATTGGCAGAGAGAGGGAAAAGCAGCCCAACAGAAAGCACTTGGAGTGGTAGGATGTCTAAAGGAGTGATTCTGACAGCCTAGGATAATTTTAAATCTTAAGTCAGCAGGTACCAGACCCCTAGGCTGATTTTAAACTCCAAAGTCAGTGAACCCATGACTCACTTTGCGGACCCATTACGTCTTTACATCCTTGTCCATACTCATCCAAGACCACAGCAGATAGAACGTGAATAGCTTCATGATTGGGCCTGAAGTATGTGACTATATCCAGAATTGGCTCGTTCATACCCTAGAGATTTAGACAGGCCAAGTACGCCACATCCCATGAAAACTCCTAGACAGAGCTTTTCCCACAACTCAGAGACCCCACCAGATGCAGCAGGTGCTTTTCTTTTTTTTTTTAAATAGACTTTCATTTCCGCTTGACATTTGTGGTCCATAAGTCCATTTTCTGGCTCAAGAGACTAAGAACCCCAAGACACCTCAAAGCAGGTGCAACACTTTGGCACTCAACAAAGGACACCTCAAAGGAACTCAAAGGAGCAGTAAGCAAATGTACCCCTGCCTATGCTTTTGTCATTGCTTTCCTCTCTGTTTCCCTGGAGAAACCTGCTAAGCAATGGGCAGGGTGGAGTTTCCTGTCTGACCCTAGAAGACAGCCCTTTCCTGTGACTTTTCTCCCTCCTTTTTAAATCCCCAGTCTGACTTCAAAGGCTGTAAGGTACATGTAACCAGTGGCCCCAGGATTCCAGTGCAAGCATTCCACTACAATCTTGCCTAAATGAAAGTCCTACAACTTCCAATTCAATTTGTTGGGTCTCTGTCTTAACACTCTTAGTCCTTTTTTCCATGTTGTATGGGAAACCCTCTTTATCAAAGGCCAGAGGGAAGTACTCCAGGAAACTCTCCTGAGTTCACAGATACCCTCAGGGGATAAACAGAAACAACAGAGATCCCAGGAGGCCACTCCTACTCTTTTTCAGAGAATGTCACATGATGTGAATTGCACAGGCTGCCATTTATGAACCTAGGGTCTTTTAAAGTACTACTTTTTGAACAGATATCCGCCAAGACAGGTGGCCCCACCAGTTAAGTAGTTCAGATCTGGCTTACAACAAATGAACTAGAGGCGATTCCTTATCTCTGAAATATGTCTTTGATGGAAAATTACGAGCTTGGTTCCAAACAACTGTGGGGGGGAGAGGGGGGCACAAGTTCTCCTTATAAAGGTTTTAATTTGCTGATCTCTATTAATTAGATTCTTAGTAGAAGCTCAATAGCACCTCTAGAAATACATATACTAGAAGGACGCCTGGCAGAACTGCTAGCAGCCAATATGGTCTCTTACTAGACACCAGGGATAGGCACATGAAGGCCTGGGGAGCTTTTCAGGAATCAGCACCTGAAAGACTGAGCAAGTATTGGGTTACTCCCATTCCATGAAGGCATGGTGAATCCAAGGGGAGGGCTGTGGTGGCCATATACCATGGAGTTTCAAGTCATGTCCAGAAGGGATGCTCCACAGCCAGAACTTCGGTCTCGCAGTTCAGGTCACTATGACAGTCTCTTTTTCCTTTTCCTTTTCCTCTTAGGTAGGTACTTCTTCACGGTTCCCATTTGAGAATCTGCTGGGCTGCATATTGAAAAATTAGTTTTTGACCACCAGAGCCCAAAGAAAGTGTTTAATTTTCTTTTTCCTTGAAGGGTTGGCCCCAGTATAAACATTTTGATGGCAAAAAGTGATAACCTAAAGAAAGCACTAATTATAACATCATCTTTCATGGGGTAGTTTGATTTTATGTTAACTTGAATTTGTATGGAAGTATAGGGGTGGACTCAAACCTGTCAATCAGGTTGCAGCCTAATGATGCCTCCTTAGGAATGGCCTTTTCCTAAGGGAGAAACTGGGACTCCTTCCCTCTCTCTCTGCTGCTCCATCTTCCTACTTGCTGAGACTCAGTGTCTATGTCCAGGGGCAGTTGTATGTAGGCCATCTGACCCTGAGAGCTGTTGGCGCCGTGCCATGTTTCCACCAACCTTGGATCCACATGACTCTACACCCACTGGCATGTGCCTTCTTGTATCTCAATTCACCTTTCTACATCATAGACTTGCAGATATGTGAGCCTGAAGAAGCCACCAGCTAGCATCAAACTTAAGTTGGACTGGGGCTGAGGTACCTTCTCGATATGGAATTATTTCTTGATGTAAAGTTCTTTCTTGTACATAGATCAGTGTCACTGATTGTTGTCTTGACAACCCAATCTAACACATCTGGGCAGAATTATTTTGTACCTGGGAGGACAGATAGTCTGAAGTTGCCTATATGGAAGCCTTTTTAGTCTTCTGAGGAAATCAGAAGTTATGAAGAACTTGCTAGATACAGCTCTTTTCGAAGCCTATGCAGCTAAGAAAACCAAGACCAGTTCCAAGCCCTCAATACCTTCCCCGTGCCAATCAGAATCTCCCTGTGCACCTTTAGTGAGCCCTTCCTGTCCTTCATATCCAGGATGCCCTGACTCTATCAGGGCTACTAAAACCTCTGAAAACAAAATTCCCTTTGAAACACAAATGAGAGCTCAGTAGAGCTCTTGAGTGCTCTCTTCTGAAGTTAGGCACAGAATATTTTTTCCCTCTCTGACCTGAGGCAAAAAGAAAGACCTGAAAAAGTTCTCAGATAATTCCAAAAAGTAATAGACACTTCCAAGAGACCATCCCAGACTTCTTCCTTTTGCACTTTTGACCATGACCAAGGCAGATAAACCTATAGTGTTAGAAGCAGCTTAGGCCTTTGGAAATGAATGGTACATCCTGAATGCTACAGATGACATGAACTCTGAAGAAAAGGCCCAATTTCCTACAAGAAATCAACCAGTCCCCCTAGTTGACCCAGAATTAGACTCTGACAAGCCTAAGATCAGAATAGGAGGTAGTTTCAACCCTGTATCCTAGAGGGTCTCCAAAGATCTAAAAGCCCTTTAATTATTCTATGATTTCCAACATTAATCAAAGAAAGAAAGAAGACCCCATAGCATCTCTGGAGCAATAAGAAAGCCATGAAAAATCACACCCCAGTATCCCTGGTCTCCCTGGAGAGTCAAGTATTGTTGAAGGATAAGTTTATTACTCAGGCAGCTCTGGACATAAGGAGGAAGCTGCTCAATACTTGCCTTTATGAAAAGTTCACTGAAGATAAAGGTACTACAGCAAAGTGTGGTAAAGAAAGCAGATTATGCTTGACTATCAATTGGAATAGTGAGTGCCTGGGGTCTTAAAGGCCTGTATTCAAACAAGCAGCCATCTAAGTGAGGCATCAACTAAGTCCACATGGAAGAAGCCTATGTGATCCAAAGATGATAACAAACCCAAATACAAGGAAGGGAAAAGTATCAGAGCTTGAATTGTACACAACCAATTTGTAGAAGGTGATAAGAGGACAATGGGAACCCCAAATCCATCTGCCAATTATCTAGTCAGATTAAGCCTCTGGAAGAACCCCTCTGGTCACAGTCAAGGGACTCAAACAGCTTTACGATTACACAGCGATCGTGATAAACTTGAGTTTGGTGTATCAAAGCACGGTATAATAAGATAGTTGGTTAGCTGACTTCCCTCTTGACCCAATCTGAATTTTCTCTAGACTCAAATATTTCTCACTTGTTTCACAACAAAAGTTTCTTCTCAGGCTTTTTAAATATTATTGGTAATCTTTTCTTTCTTTTTATCTTTATATTATTATTTTCCATTTTCTGTTTCATTGTTTTTTGTTTTTTTATTGCAATTGTTAGGTTTACCAGTTTATGAAGCACAGAACAGGGGAATACATAGAGACAATAACTGATGCAATGGTTTATCGGGAATGGGAAGGGGGTAGAGAATGAGGGGAATTGGGCAGCAAACAATGAATGCAGAAGCAGGGAGAGAGCATTAGAACTGGTTGTGATGATTGTGTTAGTAAGGGATGACTAGAGAAACAAATGTTAAAACACTCACATATGTATAAGAAAGAGCTTATGTACAAGAGCAATTGAATATTGAGGAAAACATCCCAGCCCAATCAAGAACAAATCCATAAGTCGGATATTAGCCAATATGTCTGATTCCAATCTATAAATTCCTCTTCAGACTCACAAAACACATGCAATAATGCCAAATGCAGGAATATCACAGGCCAGTGGGTAGACAGTCTTGTGGATCCAGTAGTGGTGGAAGCAACTTCATACTAGCGTGGGTCTCCATTTGGCTCCTCCAGGTCCAGAGCTCTGGGTGCATCAGCATAGCTCAATCAGGCTTGTCATCAGTAATGTCTCGCAGGGAGTCTCAATGTGCCCTGCCTCCAGTGAGCTATTTATCTCCGTAGCGCCTCCAAAACAAGGTCATCAAGCTGCGACCTGAATGACAGGCTAAAGTCCACCCCTTCACTCTTAAGTCTAAAGTTGACACCAGATTATGTAATTACCAAAATGATGTATATACAACTCTTTTTAAGAGCAGTTTAACTATGGAAGTATATGTGAATATTATATCCAAAAAATCTACTGAAAAAAACAGGAACCAAACTTGACCTATGGTTACCATGGGTGAAGAAGGAAGAAGAGTTTTTGCTTAGGGGGCATTGAGTTTATATGAATGGTGGTGGAATAATTTTAAAAAGGATATCAGTAATGGTTGTACAACATGAAGAGTATAATGCATGGCACTGAATTATACATATAGAGGTTGTTGAATTGAGAATGTTTTGCTGTGTATATTTGTGCCAGAGTTTAAAAAGTAATTACATGAACAACGATGAATACAAGAAGAAAATGTTCTAAAACTGATTGTGGTAATGACCGTACAACTCTTCTTGATATGACTGAACCTTTCAATTAAATGATATGTGAATAAAATGCCAATAAAACTGTTAATAACACGTACAAAAGTTGGGTCAATGAGGGTGTGAGGTACTACCGATGAAGAACACAGCTTTCCCCCAGATCCTGGATGCTTCCTCCCCCCAACTACCATGATCCGAAGTCTACCTTGCAGGGCTGGATAGGGCAGAGGCTGTAACACTGGTACATATGAGGACTGGAGACACAGGGAATCCAGGGTTGATGATACCTTCAGGACCAAGGGTGTGAGGGGTGATGCTGGGAGAGTGGAGGGTGAGTGGGTTGGAAAGGGGGAACTGATTACAAGGATCCACATGTGACCTCCTCCCTGGGAGATGGACGGCAGAGAAAGGTGGGGAGGGAGACTCCGGATAGGGCAAGATATGACAAAATAATGATGTATAAATTACCAAGGGCACATTAGGGGGGTGGGCGGGGAGGGAGGGGAATAAAAAATGAGGACCTGATGCAAAGGGCTTAAGTGGAGAGCAAATGCTTTGAGAATGATTGGGGCAGGGAATGTATGGATGTGATTTATACAATTGATGTATGTATATGTATGGATTGTGATAAGAGTTTTATGAGTCCCTAATAAAACGTAAAAAAAGAAGAGAGGAGAAAAAAAAAAGAAAACGATTAGGGCAAAGAATGTAGAGATGTGCTTTATACAACTGATGTATGTATATGTATGGACAGTGATAAGAGCTGTGTGAGCCCCTAATAAATTGTTTTTTAAAAAAAGTACAAAAGCGGCTCTTGGTCCTAATTCATACCTTTTGAAAATTGATACCTCAGTATTTTACAATCAAGGCCAGGTAGAGAGGGAGGAAAAGAATAGAAGGAGGAAGAAAAAGCCATTAGCCTTTGACATGACACTCCAACAGGTTAACAAACTCCAACAGGATATTCCAAGTGTTGCGCTTATGGGACAGCCTTTGGAACTTACTTATGTGGTCAGCAGAGCAAATTCTAAAGGAACTGCCCCAAATTGCTAAGAAACCATGTAAACCCTGTCCCCAATGAAAGGGAGACCACTGGAAGGAGGATTGCCATGTCGTCCAACAGGGTTGAAAGGACCAGAGGCAGTGCTTCTCGGCATCTGCGTGTTCCCTTCTCCTCTGGGAGCCCTACGTATGCCTAAATGTCGAAGGCAAGATTGATTCTTCTCCTTGACAAGAGTTCCACTTTTTCAGTCCTTCTCTCCTGTCGTGCTCCTGTCTAAAATTAGAACCTTTTTTGGGGAGTATCTGATAGCCCTTGACCCAATTTTCTTTTCTCAGCCTTTAAGCTGTGACTAGGGAGAAGTGCTGTTTCCTCTTGCCTTCTTCATCATGCTAGAAAGCCCTACTCCCCGAGTGGGAAGAGATCTTTTATCCAAATTTCAGACAACTACTCAGACACTGACTCTCCAGAAAAGTCAGAGCCCCAGCTTCAATACTCCTGTGAACCAATAGCAGACTTACAACTTTTGTTTCATAAAGATTCACCTGACTCAAGGAGGCAACTAGTTTGTTTCACTTTAGTTTTTCAAACCCCTATGACTAGTCAGGCACAGTTAAACATCCCTGTTTTTTTGAATAGTTGTGATTTTTTTGGTTTGATTATTCTTTTTGTTTGATAGTGGGTTTTTTTTGCTGCCTAAAGGATTTAATTGTGCTGTTGTTGCTCTTAGTTATTCAGACACAGTTTGTAGCCTTAGTAAGCTCAGTCACACAAGGAGGCTATTTAACATCCTGCTGGGTATGTCACCTCTTCCCTTCCAATGTGGAAGATTTCTGAGTCCTTTAGGGCCAAGCTCCACAATATGTAAACACCACAATAACCCCTGTGAACATTAATACTACCAATGATTAATTCCCCTTAAGTGTCATAATTTCCTCAGAAAATTCTCTGTACTTACCTCTTAATTCTTCTTCATGAACCATAGTGGGGGGAACATGAAGAGACACTGATTGCAAGAGTATGACTACTAGAGGTTGTCTGAGAAAAATAAGCAATATGTCTAATTTTACCTGTGTCAAGAACTAAAGTCCTTTCTTAATGAAGCAATTTCTTATCTCCCCAATATCACCATGAAGATTGGAAGTGATCCTTATTGCAATCACTCCTTGATACCCACTGAATGGTCCCATACCACCCATAATTACTCTGTCAGCTCTGGGGGTTGACTACACACACCCAGGATATATAATTTCCTGTGTGTTTGCCTATAAATGTTTAGATCCTCTTTCAATGATGGTAGTGTAGTTGTGCCTTGGAGTATCTCACTTTACCTCTGTTGTTGTGCCATTGAGTAGTTTTGACACAATAGTAAGTAACCCTATGCAGGACAGAACAAAACACTGTCAGGTTCTATGCCATCCCCCTAACTGTTCCATTGCTTGAGCCTATTGTTGAAGCCACTATATCAATCCAACTTGTTGAGGGCCTTCCTCTTTTTCACTGCCACTCCACTTTACCAAGCATGACTGATGCTCTTCTCTAGGGACTGCTTTCTCCTGATAATATATCCAAAGTATGTAAGACGAAGTCTTGCCATAATTGCCCCTAAGGAACACTCTGACCATACTTCTTCCAAGACAGATTTGTTTGTCGTTTTAGCAGTCTATGATACTTTCAGTATACTTTTCCAGCACTACAATTCAGATGTATAGATTCTTATTTAGTTTTCTTTATTCAATGTGTGACTTTCACATGCATATGAGGCAAGTGAAAATACCACGGTTTGGATAAGGTGCCTAGGAGATCAATCTACAAAATCAGCTAATCACCAGAACTTAGAATGTGCAAAGTAAATATCTGGGAAAATTGGAGGTCGTCAAAATAAAATGGAACACACACGGATGGATATCCTAGGCATCAGTGAGGTGAGAAGGACTGGCATTGGCTATTTTGAATCAGAAAATTATACACAGTAAATAATACAATTTACTGTGTCAGAGATAACACAATCAAGCTGAATGACATGGTATTCTATTTCAAAAAGAGTATTGGAAAATCCATCATGAAGTACAATGATGTCTGTGATAGGATTGCATCGATCTGCCTTCAAGGAAATCCAGTCAATACAACTATTATTCAAATGTATACCACTCACCACAAAAGCCAGTGTAGAAGAAATTGAAGAATTCTACAAGCAACTTCAGTTGTAAATTGATCAAACATACAATCAGAATGCACTGATAATTATTGGCAATTGGAATGCAAAAGTTGAGGGAAAAGAGGAAGAAACAATAGTTGCAAAACAGAATTTTGCAAGACCAACAATTTGTTAATAGGTACTCTGAAGTGTCTTACACGAAGTGTGAGCAAGCTCTCATTATTTCATTCATTATCTTCTTTTGCCATTTGAGTGATTTGCTCAGTGGTCAGGGGATAGAGGTGACACTTCTGTAAAGACTTACAGCCTTGAGAACCCTGAGGTATTGTTCTGAGTGCAAATGGACACAATGGGGCAGTGGGTTAGTGGTCAGTCTTTACAAAATCATTGTCAAAGTTTAAAATTGATGCTGATGTTTCTTCAGTAGAGCTACAACGTTAGTTTTCACAAGGTGACCAAATGACATTGTGGTCCCCAAAGTAACTATCAAATACCTATAATCATTATGAACAATTTACATGCTCACTACTTTTCTTGAAACACAAAAATTCACTTCTTTAAGTTCTCATTGCACACATGCTCTCTGTAACCTAGAATTCATTGCTGTTGAAAATAGTGTTGTAAAAAGTAGCATAAATAAATAATTTCAGTTTATACCATGCAAACTATTAGAAAAAATAAAGCTAAAGTTGATTTAAAAGACCGGGAAGAAAGGACCAAAGTGGATGTCAGAAGAAACTCAGAAGCTTGTTCTTAATAATTGAGTAGTTGAAGCAAATGGAAAAAGTTACGAAATTCAAGAATGGAACAGAAAATTTCAAAAAGCAGCTCAAGAAGGCAGGGAGGGTGGGTGGGCTGGAAAGGGGGTACCGATTACAAGGATCTACATATAACCCGCTCCCTGGGAGACAGACAACAGAAAAGTGGGTGAAGGGAGACGTCGGACAGGTCAAGATATGATAAAATAATAACATATAAGTTATCAAGGGTTCATGAGGGAGGGGGGGAAATGAGGAGCTGATGCCCAGAGCTTAGGTGGAGAGCAAATCTTTTGAGAATGATGAGGGCAATGAATGTACAAATGTGCTTTACACAATTGATGTATGTATGGATTGAGATAAGAGTTGTATGAGCCACTAATAAAACGGCTAAAAAAGAAGGCAAGGAGGGGGGAAAAAGAGGAGCTGATCCCAAGGTCTCAATAGAAAGAAAATATCTAGAAAAGAATTATGGCAATATATGTACTAGTATGTCAGATACAATTGATATATGGATTGTAACAAGAGTTGTAAGAGCCCCCAATAAAATCATCTTTAAAAATAGGACAGGGAGAAGTTTTATAATGAAATGTGCAAAGATCTAGTTAGAAAACCAAAAAGAAAGAACATATTCAACATACCTTAAACTGAAAGAAGAAAAGTTTGAGCCTCAAGTTGCAAACTTGAAAGATCCTTATAAAGAAAATATTGAATGATGTGGGAAGCATCAAAAGACTAAAGGAATACACAGCCACTGTACCCAAAATAACTATTTGGCATTCTACCATTGCAGGAGGAAGCATATGAGCAAGAGCCAATGTTGCTGGGGGAAAAGGTTGAAGTGCACTAAAGGCATTACCCAAAAACAAGGCTGCAGGAAATGAAAGACTATCCATTGAAAGATTTCAGCAAGCTGAAGGAGCACTGAAAGTAGTCACTCTTCTATGCCAGGAAATTCTAAAGACAGATAGCTGGCCAATAACTGGAAAAGATCCATATTTGTGCCCATTCCCAAAAAATGTGATAAAACAAAATGTGCAAACTATACAAGATTTGCCATTGATATCACATGCAAATAAATTTTTGCTGAAGATCATCCAACAGTTGCGCCAATACATTTACAAGGAACTGCCAGAGGTTCAGGCAGGATTCAGAAGGTGTGGAACCAGGAATATAACTGGCATGTCAGATGGATCTTATCTCAAAGCAGGGAATACCAGAAAGATGTTTACTTGTATTTCATTGAGTATACAATGGCATTTGACTGTGTGGACCATAATAAACTATGGGTAACCTTGAGAAGAGTGCAAATTCCAGAATACCTCATTATGCTAATGTGGAACTTGTACATGAATAAGAGGCAGCTGTGAAGAACTGAACAATGGTATACTGTATGGTTTAAAATCAGGAAAGGTTTGCTTCAGGGTCGTTATTCAATCTGTATACTGATCAAATAATCAAAGAAGCTGGATTATATCAAGAAGAGTGTGGCATCAGGGTTGGAAGATGGCTTATTAACAACCCATGATATGCACATGAGACAACCTTGCTTGCTGAAACCAAGGAGGACTTGAAGCACTTGCTGATGAAGATCAAGGAATGAAGCTACCAGTGTACATTAGAATTCAATGTAAACAACTCCAAAATCCTCATAACCAGTAATATAACTGGAGAAAAGATTTAAGTTGTCAAGGATTTTGTCTTGCTTGGATCCACATTCAATGTTCATGGAAGCAGCAGTCAAGAGATCAAAAGAAGTGTTGCCCTAGGTAAATCTGCTGCACAAGACCTCTTTAGAGTATTGAAAAGCAAGGATATCACTTTGGGGACTAAGGTGAACCTGGCCCAAGCCATATTCTTTTCAGTCCCTTCATATGCATGTGAAAGTTGGATACTGAAAAAGGAAGACCGAAGAAGAATTGATGCTTTTGAATTAAGGCGCTAGCGAAGAATATTGAAAGTATCGTGGACTGCTAAAAGTCCATGCTAAAAGGACAGGCATATGTCTTAAAAGAAGTACAGCTAAAGTGCTCCTTTTAGACAAGGATGGAATTCATCTTATATAATTTGAACATGTCAGTAGAAACTAGTCTCTGGAGAAGGACATCATGCTTGGTAAATTGGCATATGTACATGTCTTTGTCTAGATCTCTATAAATGCCCTTTGCCTCCTAGCTCTTTCCTCTATTTCCCTCGACTTTCCTCCTGTCCCACTATCATGCTCCGTCCCCACCTGAGTTTCAGCTATAGCTTTTCGTTACCTTACCCTTGATCATTCCCTACGAGGCCTGCCACCCCCACCTCACCACCAATTTGGATCCCTTGTTGTTCCCTTCTCCCTGGGTTGGTTAACAACACTTCCTTACTCCCCACCTCCCCCTATCTCATGTCCCCCCGGAATTGTCATTGCAAATACCTTTTTCTCAATAACATAAACAATGACTATACATGTGGACCTTGTAGTGCAGAATATACAGAAACCAAATTGGCTCATCTGTGGGAAGAACAATAGAAAATCTAACTCTTATGGGTCAAAACAAGGACAGGGCCTTGGCAGTGGAACAGACTATCAAGTGCTCATAGGCAAGTTAAGGCTAAAGCTGAAGATTATTTAAACAATTCTACCAGTGGCAAAATAAGACCATGAGTATGGCCTACTTGAATTTAGAAAGCATCTCCAGAAAAGATTTGACACTTTGAACACTAATGACAGAAGCTAAGAGATGGCATCAAGATCATACATGAAAAAGTCAAAAGAGCATTACAAAAACAGTATGTCAGTTACATAATCTCCTGTCAACTTGAAAAGGGTTGGAGTCTAGCCTGTCAATCAGGTAATAACCAAGAAGGCCACTGTGAGGGTATGGTCTCTGAGGACTCTGATAACTCCTGTCTTCCTCCCTGGAGGTGGAACACACACTAACTCAGCTTGTCTTCCGGTTGACAAGACGCATGGAGATTCCAAATGGAAACAAAGCCCTGGAGCTGGAGGAGCCACATGGAGACCCACGGCAACGCTCAGATGCTTCTACCACCACTGGATCCACAACTTTCCATCCACTGGCCTGTGTTCTTCCTCCATTCGGAATCATTGCATGTGTTGTGTGAGTCTGAAGAGGAATTTATAGACTGGTGTCAGATACATGGGCTAATATCGGACTTATGGACTTGATCTGGACTGGGCAGTGATGTTTTCTTAATATAATATTACTCTTATAATAAAGCTCTTTCTTATACACATGAGTGTCTATGAATTTGTTTCTACAGTCCACCCAGACTAACACAGAAAGGAAATAAAGATAAAATAGATATCAGAAGAGAATCTGAAACTTTCTGTTGAATGCAGAGTAGCTGACACAAATGGAAGAAATCATAAAGTGAAAGAAATTAATAAATCAGTTGAAGGGGACACAGTATTATAATGAAATGCCCCAAAACCTATCTTAGCTCAACAAATGGAAAAAACACACTCTGCATATCTCAAGTTGGAAGAACTGAAGAAAAAATTCAAGTCTTGAGTTGAAATATTAAAGGATTCCATTGGCAATATATGTAAGAGGCATCAAAAGAAGACAGAAGGAAAAGAGTCACTGTACGAAAATTAATTGGCCAACTATCAGCCACTTTGAGAAGTAGCAGATAATCAAGAACCAAAGGTACAGAATGATGAAGTCGAAGCTTCACTAAAAGCATTATTGGAAAACAAAGATCCATTATTGATGGGCTACCAATTGTAATGGTTCATCAAGCTGATGAAGCAGTGAAAGCACTCACTCCTCATCTCCATGCCAAGATACATCTAGAAGATACCTGGTCAACTGAATGAAAGAAACACATAATTGTGCTCATTCCAAAGAAAAGGGACTCAATAAAATATAGAAGTTATCAAACAATATCATGACTATCACACGCAAGTAAAATCTTGCTAAAGATAATTCAAAAACAGTTGCAGCAGTTACAGACCAAGAGATGCAGGGAATTCGATTTAGATTCAGAAAGGGACTTGGCATAAGAGCTGACATCACATTGATCTTAGCTGAAAGCAGAGAACACCAGAAAGATGTTTACTTGTGTATTATCAACTATGCAAAGGCATTCAACTATGTGGGTCATAACAAACTATGGATAACACTAAGAAGAATGGGAATTTCAGAACACTTCATTGTGCTCATGCAGAACGTATATACAGACCAAAAGGCTGTCATATGAACAGAACAAAGGAATGCTACATGATTTTAAATAAGGAAAGGTAAGTGTTTTATCCTGTCATACTTATTCAATCTATATGCTGAGCAAATGATTTAAGAAGCTAAACTAACGGAAGAAAGAGGAATCAGGACTGGAAGAAAGCTTTTTCAGCAAGCTGCAGTATGAAGATGATGCAACTTAACTTGCTGAAAGCAAAAAGGACTTGAAGCACGTGCGATGGAAATCAAGTACTACAGTCTTCAATATGGATTGCAATTCAATGTATACAAAACAAAAACCATCAGAATTGGACCAACAGACAATATGATGACAAACAGAAAAAAGATTGAAGTTGTTAAGGATTTCATTTCACTTGGATCCACAATCAATGTTTAGGGAAGCAGCTCTCAAAAAATCAAATGATCAAATGACACAATGTATTGGGCAAATCCGCTGTACAAGACTTGTTTAAAGTGTCGAAAAGCAAAAATGTATGTCACTTTGAGGACCTAACCCAAGCCACTGTATTTTCTACTGCCTCAACATTGAAAGTTGAACAATAAATAATAAAGAGTGAAGAATTGATCTACTTGAATTCTGGTGTTGGCAAATAACTTTGAAAGTACCATGGACTGCCGAAAGAACAAACAAATCTATCTAGGAAAAGGTCGGTCGGAAAGCTCCGTAGAAGCAAGGATGGTTACACTTGTCTCATGTATATTGGTCATGTTATCAGGACAAACCAGACCCTGGAAAAATACATCAGTAAGAGGGGTCAATGAAACAGAGGAAGATCCTGAAAGAGATGAATTTGCACAGTAGCTACAACAATGGGCTCAAACGTAACAATTGACAGTGTAGGACCAGGAAGCATTTCATTTTGTTCTATACAGGGTCAACTCCATGGCACCTAACAACATCCTACTTTAGTAAACAGTGAGTTACTGGCATCTTTCAAAGTTGTGAGCTAAAGTGCAAATACTTGCTTCTCCATCTGAAGCACAGATGAATAAAGAAATTCAAAAACACGTGAAAACAATTAGTTCCAAGGAACACTAAAAACAGGGAAAGTTCACTGTCTACAACCATGGGACTAGAACTACATGATGCCTGGCTACCACTGGTGACCCTTCTCATAGCAATCACAATAGAAGGTCTTGGATAGCACTAGGAAAATGTAAAACAAAATCCAAAATTATAATCACATCGCCCCCATTATTCACTTCCCCACACTAGAATGTGGTGCTTAGTCACCCTTCAGGTATGGATCTGAACTCACCCCTGTGGCTCAATTTTCAGTCTAACAATAGCTCTCTACATTGAACAATAAAACTCTAGAATAATTAACCATTTGAAATTAAAAGTAAACACTTAACCAAGGACAAATGACAGAAAATAGGAAGTATATGGAAGGAGGAAGAATGGAAACAAGAGGCATAGGGTGAAGTGGGATAAGAGATGTTACATTGTGGGGATTATAATCAGTGACATTGTAAAGGTGAAACTGAGGTACAGGGAGATGGACAGACATAACTGGCAGGACAAGGGAGAGCAGAAACAAAAATAGCTTTATTGGGGGGAAACTCCCGGACGAGGTTCTGTGACCTACGCCAACAGGTCAGGGAAGTCGTGTCCAGCAGCTAGGGGCGCAGGTTTCTAAAGGGGTGGTGAGGTTTTTAAAGGGGTGGTTGTGGTGTATGGCAATTAGCAATATGGGGTCTGGAAACTCCATGAATTGCTTGTCCACTCCTGGTGGCTTTCTTTAAACCCAGAGCATCTGGTTTCACTGGTTATCTTTTTTTTTTTTTTAACAATTTATTAGGGGCTCATACAACTCTTATCACAGTCCATACATATACATACATCAATTGTATAAAGCACATCTGTACATTCTTTTCCCTAATCATTTTTTTCTCTTTTCTTTTTTTACATTTTATTAGGGACTCATAGAACTCTTATCACAATCCATACATATACATACATCAATTGTATAAAGCACATCCATACATTCCCTGCCCCAATCATTCTCAAAGCATTTGCTCTCCACTTAAGCCCTTTGCATCAGGTTCTCTTTTTTTTCCCCTCCCTCCCCTCTCCCCCCTCCCTCATGTGCCCTTGGAAATTTATACATCATTATTTTGTCATATCTTGCCCTATCCGGAGTCTCCCCTCCCCCCTTCTCTGCTGTCCCTCTCCCAGGGAAGAGGTCACATGTGGATCCTTGTAATCAGATCTGGCGCCTTCTGCTGCTGACCTTTGGGATGTGCAGGGAAGCAGGTACAGGACCCTTACCTGCTTCAGCTTAGTCTAAACATTCCAGCCATTTTAGTGATAAAGGGGCATCGAAATCTGATCTACTTCCTGCTGATATGGGGCGATGGGGGAAGGGCTATGGGCTGGAATGGTCTGGACCAGCATTGGCAGGTAGGGGGCTGTAAGGATGTAACAAGAGTTGGTTAGCAGTTAGATTGGATATGTCTTTCATTGGTTCTTGAAGGAATTAAAAGGACAGGGGGCTAAAAGTATCAGTAAACAAATTATTACGAGGGGTCCTGCCAGGGGCATGACCCAGGATATAATGGGGTTTTGGAACCAGGAAGTGGTTGCTGTGTTGCCCCAGTGGCGATTTCTGATTTATTTGCCCGTAGTTTTAACACTTTAACATTTGGTTCAACCACTCCAAATTCATTAATATAGTAGCAATACTTTTTCCTAGAAACATGCACGAACCTCTCTTGTCAGCTGTTAACAGATCCAATGCACAAGGGTTCTGAAGGGTTACCTATGCCATGGATGTAAGCTGTAGCTGTAAAGAAGTGAGAGGCTCCAAAGTGGAGTCTATGACTAGCTGGAGCTGTTTGCTAAAGTTTTGTGTTTGGAGCATGTTGTGGTCTAAGGCTCTAGTAGAAATCTTTGCCACTGTCAGGGAGGAGGCAGAACTAAGGTTTACTAGGACAGGTAGAATACAGCTACGCTTTGCCTTACTATTCCTGATTTATTGTCACAATAATGGCATTCTTGAGCTTGTCCCTTCAGGGAGGCTAGAGAGACTGGGATGGATTAGGAATGTTATTCTTCTCCAACCTTTGGGTGGGGAGTAACTATGCTAATTCATATTGACCATATAGGATGAGCTGAGGAACTACATACAGTAACTGGAAAACAACGTCCTTCTGTGGAAAAATTTACACTTTTAGTTATTTGCTCAGCCAAAGTCGGTGGTTGAAGGTCTTTTATGACCCAGTATCTATCTATCTAGAGCAGGGGTCCTCAAACTTGTTAAACAGGGGGCCAGTTCACTGTCCCTCAGCCCTGCTGGAGGGCTAGACTATATATTTTTTTTAAAAACTATGAACAAATTCCTATGTACACTTTTGAAGTTAAAAAACAAACGGGGCAAAACACCCAGTGGGCCAGATAAATGTCCTCGGCAGGCCTCAAGTGGCCCACTGGCCTTAGTTTGAGGATGCCTGATATAGAGAAACCTGAGTGGTGGGGTGAGGCACAGGCCTGAATAGATAACGGAGGAATGAGATAATAGTGCCTTGGAGGAAGAGAGAAGTTGGGCTGTGTTTGCTTTAGAACTGTTTTAGGAGGGGCTACAGGTAAATGCAAACAAATGCTGACAAGCTGGATTAAGGGGGTTGGTAAAAAAGACGTAATAGAGGGGGAATGTGGGACAAAAGAGTATAGGGATCAAGAACTACCTGGTGTAAGGGGATAACAGCTTTGTTAATGAGGTGCAGGTCCTGGACCAAGCAGTAAGTACCATTTGGTTTCCTACTGGTAAGGCTGGAGTGTTACAGGGAGAGTGGGCAGGAATAACGAGGTTGTTAGAATAGAGGCATTGCATGATGGGTTAACACTGGGAAGCGATGAGGTCTGTAGGGCCAGTTCTTTCAGGTTGGGTGAAAGAAGGGAAAGGAGCAGAGGTGCTGTGAGACCAAAAGTAAGGTGTAAAGAAGTTCCTAACTACTTTAAAATGTTTCTTCCCAACAGATGTACCAGGCATGGAGGGATTATAAGGAAGGAATGAATAAAGGGCTAGTACACCTGGGGCAGATAGGCTTGCCATCAATATCCATGACCGAGATTAAGGAAGGAATGCCTAGCCCTAAAATCACGAGGGCAAGTCAGAAAAGATAGCTTCTGTGTAAGAAGGAAATTTACTCAACCAATACCTTTAGCAATACCCCAGACTTGGCGAGGGTGATGAGGGGGTCCAGTTAGGGTCTCCTCTGACTTTGGCCAAACCCAGTAGGGTCAACAGTGGGTCAGGAATTAGAAGGACAGTCCCCTCACGTGGAGACAGACGCAAAGGGCCTGTCACTTTTCCAAGGACAGTCAGATTTCCAGTGCCCGCTTTGACGGCATGCCATGGGCAGGGTTTGCTTGGAGCTTTAGGCCTGGGGAACTTCTGTGACCCGTGCCCTTCTCCGCACTTGAAGCAGGCACCAGGTGGTGGTCATTGTTCCCATACATCCTTGCCCCACGCTGCCCTTCTGGGGCCTCGGGGGATCGCCGGCCACAGGGCTGCTACTAAGGCTTGGGTTTGAAAATTTACCTTCTGCCAGAACCAGGCTTCACAGGATGACTCTGCCTGTTCCTCACGGCTGTTAAAAACCTTAAATGCCATATTCACTAAGTCTTGGACTGGGATTTGAGGGCCTTTCTTCCGTGTTTTTTTAAAGCTATTAATGTAAAGCATCAGTTAATCAGCTTAAAAAGGTGGCTGGATTCTCATCAGGTTTTTGAGTGATCTTAAGATTACTAAAATTGACTCCTATAGGGGAAGTGGCCTGAAGCCAAGCCATGACACACTGAAGCATTTTATTATGGCAAGCATGTCTGTCCCTACCAGCTTGATTGTTAATTTGATAATTCTAACCAGGTTTTTGTCTGGGAACCACTTAGATCAGGGTGGGTTAAATGAACCTGGTCGAAGTGCTGCTGAACAGCAAGAAAAATGCGTTCCCTCTTATCTGTGGTTTGGGTAGAGGAAAGGATGGCAAAAATAATCATGCCAGGACAAATCATAAGCTTGAGTTAAATATCGAAACTCCTTGATACAGGTTGTGGGATCATTAAAGAGGAGCCCATATGCTTTCCAATCTGAGATAAGTCAGGGAGAGAGAAGGGGACATGAACCACACCACTCTTAGTCCCAGCCACTTTCCAGAGCAGACAGAGAAGGGGGCTGTCCGATTGCCTGTGCTTGCTAACTGGCGAGGGGAGTGCAGACTGGGGTTCCTCCAGCAAGGCTGGTAGATCAGGAGAAGAGAACATGGGGGTTCTGGGTGTGGCCAGAATAGGGAGGGGGTGAGTTGGAGGAGAGACAAGGTGTTCAGGCAGGTTTGAAAAGGTAGACACCAGAGGGGCTTGCAGAAGCAGGAGGAGAGGAGGAATTTTTTTTAGTCAAAAGGACTTAGGAAGGGGAGCAGGAAATACAGAGGAAGAGACAGGAGTGCAGAGAAAAGGCGGCCTGGACATCCAGAATTTCTGACTATTTGTGAGTTTACTGGCAGAAATTGTCAAGATTTCAGAGGATATTGAAATCAAAGGTACAGCAAGCAATTAAAGTTGTTACTTCCCTGAGCTTTTTGACCCCTCCCTCCTGCCAGCCTCAGGGCATGGACCAAGGCTGGGGCTTCTGGCAAGCTGGAATTTGTGGCTGCTTCTCAGTCCTGGGAGAGTCCTGAGCAGCTGTGGTGTTGGCTCAGAGGAGACTGAGCACAGGGGGAGCTGGGAAAGGGAGAGGGAGAGAAAAGAGACTCCAGGGAGTCTGAGGGGTCTGGCTCCAGAGAGGGGACGGGTGTCGAGGTTGCAGTCGCCTCAGCCTTTGGGAGTTGATGGGATATCTAAGGGAAGTGATGGTGGGGGTACCCAGAATATGGAAGAGGTCTTACTGGGGGCACAGACAAGGAGTCAGGGGGTTCGGAGAAAGACGGAAGAGGAGTACTGTCAGGGGCCTGTTTAAGAGAGTGTTTGGCTAAGAGAACTGGAGCAGGGTGACAGGTAGTAGAAAGGGACGGGAGCGAAGAAAGAATAAGTTCTGAACATATAGGACTTCTGATAATTTGTGAGTTTGTTTACAATAATTGTTGAGGTTGTGGGGAAAGTTAAAATCGAAAGTGTCATTTTCTGGCTAGCTCGACTCATTATCCAATTGGTATTGAGGCCAAACTTGATTACAGAAAAAGACCAGGCATTTAAGGGAGAAATCAAGAGCCAAACCCAATTCAGTAAGGTTGGCAATAGGCACTCCAAAGGACTGTCCTTAGGGGGTTGTGACAGAAGGCTTCCCATTGTGTGTCAACCTACAGGGGGTACGGACAGAGGAGAAGGGCATCCCCTGGTCCCAGTTCACACTCATCAGTCAGGTGGTGGCCCAGTAACCCTGAGAGGCATCCTGGTCAGAGCTAGGGGCCCAGTGGGAGAGTCCTAGACTCTCCGAACAGGAAGGTTCCCAGGCGCAGGCCTGCGAATTTAACCAGCAGACAGGGACTTCCAATCAGAGGAAGACACAATGGAAGCGGAGGAGGGAGAGGGAGGCCTGGCTTTATGGCAGGTAAAAATGGAGGTTGGTCAGGCCTTTGTGCAGGGTGAGAGGAAGGGGAAGCAGAAAATTTTAGAGAAAGCAACGCTGAGCCGCAAACGCAAAACACACAAACAGGTAGAAAAGGCTCAGACACACCCTCTGCATTCCAGTCCAGGCAGAAGGTGCAGTGACTGCTTGGCCTACAGCTAGGCGTCCTGTGATCAGCAGGAGTCCCAGGAGGTAAACATAGAGACAAAAGGCTGGAGGCCACATGAGAGAAGACAGACACAGAGAAAAGATGGCCATGAGAATCTGACCTCATAGTCACACCCCTTTGGGGAGAGGCAGTTATTTCCAGGGTTGCAGAATAAACCTCTGCCGTGGCGCCACGTTCAGGTTCCTGGCGTACTTGCTTTTCCGGGCTTTCACCTAGTTAACCTCCCACAGACCCTAAGTTCCCGTATGAGTTTGCTGGTCCTCAGTGTCCAGAGCAACAAACAAGACAAACGAAACAGAACGAACATACAAAGAGAGATGCTGACCAGAAGTCACTTGTTCAGACAGGCTCCAGAGGTTCAAGGAGAGGAGGGGTGGGCTACGTCCCAGCCAAAGTATGGCCTGGACGGCATGGAGCTGTGTCCCCATCTCTCCCAGGTTTTGGTACGAAATGTAAAGTTGAAACTGAGGTACAGGGAGATAGACAGACATATCTGACAGAACAAGGGAGAACAGAAATAGCTCTATTACGGGAGAAGCTCCTGGACAAGGTTCCATGACCTAGGCCAACAGGTCAGGGCAGTTGTGCGGGTGCAGGTTTTTAAAAGGTTGGTGAGCAAGGTATGGCAATTAGCATATGGGGTCTGGAAATTCTAAGAATTGCAAGTTGACTCCTAGTAGCTTTCTTCTAATGCACAGCATCTGGTTTCACTGGTTATCTTATCTGACATTTATCTTATCTGGCACTGTCTGCTGCTGACCTTTGGGATGTGCAAGGAAGCGCATACAGGGCCCTGACCAGCTTCAGCTTGGTCCAAACTGACATGAAACAAAATGTAAATAAACTCGAATGGAAAAAAATGAATCATGCTGTGAATATTATCCCAATTCCTAATAAAATGTTGAAAAAATGAAAAAAAGGTTTGTCAAAAATTCCTTGCTACAACTTTCCTGACCTTTTTTCTCACCAATGTAGTTTTCAATTTTCTTTAAATATCTTCATAGTAAATAAATCCCCTTGATTATCCTGTGTTTTCTGGGGGGGGGGGGAGATATCTATCAAGATTACTCCTTCAGAATCCCAGAAAATAGTTGCCATACCTTCTTAGCTGACCTCTCTGCCTTGAATTTAAGTGACCAAGCACAATCCTTGGGAAACCACTGGTTTGTTTTTATTTTTGGTTGGTTGGTTGTTTTGTTTTGTGTTTTGGTGTTTATGCTTTTTAAAAATCATTTTATTAGGGACTCATATAACTCTTATCACAATCTTATCAATTGTGAAAAGCACATTTGTACATTCATTGCCCTCATCATTCTCAAAACATTTGCTCTCCACCCTAGCATCATGAACCCCTTCATGAACCCTTAATAATTTATAAATTATTATTTTGTCATATCTTTCACTGTCCCAACATCTCCCTTCACCCACTTTTCTGTTGTCCATCCCCCAGGGAGGAGGTTATACATAGATCCTTGTAATCAGGTCCCCCTTTCCAACCACCCTCCCTCCACCCTCCCAGTATTGCCACTCACATCACTGGTCCTGAAGGGATCATCCGCCCTGGATTCCGTTTCCAGTTCCTATCTGTACCAGTGTACATCCTCTGGTCTAGCCATATTTGCGAGGTAAAATTGGGATCATGATAGTGGAGGAGGGGGGTAGGAAGCATTTAGGAAATAGAGGAAAGTTGTATGAAACCACTATTTTGACTAGAACTTGTTCTCTGAATTGTTTGGTAAATCACACTTGTCCTTCATTATGAACTCAATCCATAAAATCATCGTTAACTTGGATCTTGCTTAAAAGACTGATGGAAAGAACAGTCTTTGAGCTAGCTGATTTTGGATCAAGGCCAATGTTTTCTTTTGTTGAGACCAAAATATTTGCTTAAAATTAAAAACGTTGAACCATGTGAGAGCCCAATTTTTGTGACTAAGGGTAATTCTATTATTTTCTTCCATCAGTTTCTGCACTTCAAAATACAGTGATAACTCAGTTGTCTAACAGCTCCAAACTCAAACTTTCCATTACACGAACAGCAAAGTTTGGTAATAATTTTCTCCATGCTTTTAACTTTGCTCAATGGACTATCCAAAAATCTGACTTGAA
Source organism: Tenrec ecaudatus (assembly GCF_050624435.1). Classification (NCBI taxonomy): domain Eukaryota; kingdom Metazoa; phylum Chordata; class Mammalia; order Afrosoricida; family Tenrecidae; genus Tenrec; species Tenrec ecaudatus. The sequence continues at coordinate 89,678,054 of NC_134548.1, forward strand.
AGTACCTGTCTGAGCAACCACGGTCACAAAGGGATAACATTTCAGCATAAGCACCACTCTTGCTCAGACAACATATAGTGCTTCTGTTAGTGCATTACAGTACTCACCCCTTGTTGTTTTTTTCTTGCCTTTTATTTGCATGAACTACCGTAGCCCTGGCTACAATGAAAGTTAGTAATAACTGCTGTAAAGCGAAGAGAAAACTCAGTACCAAGATAAGAGTTCAAGAAAAAAATCACTAAGACTGATTTGGCAGCTAAATACAACATGGCTAAGTTAACATTTTCAACACTTTTTAAAATGTCATTAAAGCAGCTAATGTAGCAAAAGGTGTGAAATCGTTAACCAAAAAATAAAGAGCCCAGAATATCGAAGAGGCTGGAAAGTTATGGTTAATTTGGGTAAATCAGAATCAGAAACCAGAGACAGTGATATGCAAGAAGGCTAAAACCCTCCATAGTGATCTAAATCTTGGAAAAATGAACTTATAAGTGTAACTGTGGGGCTACAGAATCAATTATTTAGTTGTTCATTATTTCTTATGGGAAAATAAGTTCAGTTCTCAAACTTTTCAGTGCTCAAACACGAATTTGTAATGAATTGAGTTTAACAACCATACAGAGAGGACTGAACCTCTTAAGTAAGGGGACTTTAAAAGTGCATACAAAAATGGAATGAAAAGAAAATGATAATTTTCAATGAAATTTGATGCCCTCTTACATAAAGCTAAACTACATCAATATCAACAAGAACCTTAACATTGATTTCACTCTTATGGAAAAGCAAATATATCTAAACTAAACAGCACATAGAACAAATCAAATATTCCTTTGTCTCAGTATCTTAAACCAAGAACAGAATAAAATACTTTAAAGAAAAAAGATCTTAGCATTAATTGCTATCTTAGGAACTGATTTCATTTTTTTTTTGTTAAATAGTATACTATATGATTATTTTCTTTTTATTTTGGCATGGAGTTGTGGTTCTTTACTCTGCGTACGTAATTCGAACCACCACTTGTCGGTCAGTTTGTCACACTGTGGTGGCTTCTGTGTTCCTGTCGTACTAGAAGCCATGTCAATGGTATTTCAAATGCCAGCATGGTCAACCAAAGTGAACAAGTTTCAGTGGTGCTTCCAAACTAGGAAGAGACAATGAAGAAGAAATGGACTCCCCACTTCAAAGGAAGGAACTACTGACAATCTTATACATAGAGTCGAAAATTGTCAGATACTAAAGGACTAAAGAATGGAAGTAGAACATTGTTGGAGACAGGACTGGAAGATGGCTCTGGTCCTAGGCCACTCGAAATGTGACAGAGCAGGGTCCAATCTCTCAGAAGTGTAATTGACCAGAGTCCCATGAGTCGGTAAAGCCTGTGGGAATGGAGCCTTTCAGATTTTCCTTTGCTGCTGAGGCGTGACTGCAAAAATCTACTATCTATTAGAACTTGGAATGCACAAAGTATAAATCTTGGAAAATTGAAGGTCATCAAAAATGAAATGGAACACATACAGATTGATATCCTAGGCAATGGTCAGGTAAAAGGGGCTGTACTGGCCATTCTGAATTTGAAAAAAAATCATATGATTTACTGTGCCAGGGATAACACAATCAAGAAGAATGGCATCCTCTTGTCAAAAAGGACATTGGAAAATCCATCAAGTACATTGCCATCTGTGATAGCATTGTATCTGTCCGCCTTCAAGGAAATCCAATCAATACAAACATTATTCAAATGTATGTGCCCACCACAAAAGCCAAAGAAAAAGAAATTGAAGAACTGTACCAACAACTTCAGTGAGAAACTTTTCAGGCATGCAATCAAAATGTGTTGATAATTCTTAGCAATTGGAATGCAAAGGTTGAAAACAAAGGGGAAGGAACAGTAGTTGGAAAACATGGAATTGGCAATAGAACTAAAACTGAAGACAGCATGATAGAATTTTGCAAAACCAATGACTTCATTGCAAATCTTTTTTTTAATAACACAAAAGGCATACATGGACTTCACTAGATGGAATATCAAATGGACTACATCTGAGGGAAGAGACAATTGAAAAGATCAATATCAGCAACTAACATCAGACCAGCGGCTGACTGTGACACAAGCCATAATTGTTCATATGTTAGTTCAGGTTGAAGCTGAAGAAAATTAAACCAAGTCCATGAGAACCAAAATATGACCTTGAATCAATCCAATATGAATTTCGAGAACAAATTTTACACACTGAGCACTACTGACAATATACCTGATGAGCTGTGGGAGGGCATCAAGACCATCATTCAGTGTTTGCTTTGGAGCACATATACTAATATTAGAATGATACAGAGATTAGCATGGCCTCTGTCCAAGGATGACACGCAAATTTGTGAATGGTCCCATATTTTTGCAAGTCCTTCACCGCCACCCGCACCCCATCCTGACCCTGGGCATCAGGTGCAGCAGAAAGGGAAAATGGGTCTTCTTTTGAGATTTTCATATGCAGACTGACTGCCTTACAATAAAACTCCCATTGCCGAGGCTCAAAACATCGCACATGAAGAAAGCAAAAGGTCATTAAAAACACAGGAAAGAAATGATCAAAGCTGATGTCAGAAGAGACCCGAAACTTGCTCTTAATTGAAAGGATCCCAAACTCACGACAATCAATTAGATCCCTATTCATAGTGACCCTGTAGGACAGGGTAGAACTCCCCAGGGGTTCTGGAGACTGTTACTCTTTATGGGAGTAGAAATCCCTGTCTTTCTCCTTCAGAATGGCTGGTGGATTCGAACTGCTGACCTTGCAGACTGCAGTCCAATGTGTAACCACTATGTTACCAGAGAAGAAAGGATGAAGTCAGAGAGTTGAATACTGTGTTAGTCTGGGTAGACTAGAGAAATAAAATTTGTAGACACTCATATGTGCATAAGAAAGAGTTTTATATAAAGAATAATTGTACATTAAGAAAGCATTCCAAAAAAAAGGAAATGATTAGGGCCAAGAATGTACAGATGTGCTTTATAAAATTGATGTATGTATATGTATGGATTGTGATAAGAGGCGTATGAGCCCCTAATAAAATGTTTTTAAAAAAAGAATGCAATGCTTCGAAAAAGATGAGGGCAATGAATGTACAGATGTGCTTTATACAATTGATGTATGTATATGTACGGATTGTGATAACAGTTGTATGAGCCCCTAATAAAATAATTAATTAAAATAAGTAAAGAAAAAAGAAAAGAAAGCATTCCAGCCTGTCCAGGTCAAGTCCATAAGTCCAATATTAGCCCACATGTCTGATACCAATCTATAAAGTCATCATCTTCAGACTCACAAAACACAGGCAATGACACTGAATGTAGAAATATCAAAGGCCAGTGGGTAGGAAGTCTTGTGGATCCAGTGGCGTTGTAAGCATCTCAGCACTGGCAGGGGTCTCCACGTGGCTCCTCCAGTTCAAGACACTAGCGTAGCTCCATGTGTCTTGCCAACTGCAATGTCTCCCAAGAAGTGAGGTTATGTCCTGCCTCCAGTGAGCTATTTATTTCCTTAGCACCTCCAAATGAGGGCATCAAGCTGTGACCTGACTGATAGGCTAAACTCCACCCCTTCAATCTTAAATCTTAAATTAACAACAGATTATGTAACTACCACAAGCAGAAAATTTCAAAGGGCAGCTCAAGAAGACAAAGCCAAATAAATGAAATGTGCTAAGACCTAAAATTAGAAAAGTAAAATGGAAGAACACATGCTCAGCATATCTAAAACTGAAAGAACTCAAACAAAATCCAAGCGCTGAGGTGCAATCTTGAAAGACTATGGGAAAAAATACTGAATGATACAGGAAGCATCAAGGGAAGATAGAAAAAATACACTTATCACTGTCCCAAAAAGAACTAGTCGACATTCCACCATGACAGAAGGTAGCATATGAGCAAGAACCAATTGTGCTGAAGGAAAAAGTTCAAACTACACTAAATGCATTAGCCAAACACAAAACTTGATCCAAACTCACTGCTGTTGAGTCAATGCTGACTCATAGCTCATGCCTTTGGGTTTCTGAGATTGTAACCTTTTATGGGAATAGAAAGCTCAGTCTTTCTCCTGAAAAGCTGCTGGCAGTTTTGAACTACCAACCCTGAGGAACACAGACCAACACATAACCACTATACCACCAGGGCCAAACTAATTATCAAAATAATTTTCTATTGAATTACATTTCATATACTTTGTAAAATGAAGCAAAGCCTAACAGTAAAGCACATACACATATATTAGCACAAAGAGCAGGGCCTACTGAAAACGTACTGATGTAGTTTAAAAACAAGTGATTCCTGGTGGTACAGTGTTAAAGCACTTGACTACTAACCATAAGGTTGGTGGTTCTAGCCTGTCAAGCACACTCCTCAGAAAGACTTGACAGTAGGCTTCCATAAAGATTTACAGTTTAGGAAACCCCTTGGGCTTCTATTTTGTTCTACTGCAATGGTTCTCAACCTGTGAGTTGTGACCCCTTTGGGGGTGCTACAACCCTTTCACAGGGGTTGTCTGATTCATAACAGTAGCAAAATTACAGTTATGAAGTAGCAATGAAATAATTTTGTGGTTTGGGTTCACCACAACATGAGGAACTGTATTAAAGGGCTGTGGCATTAAGAAGGTTGAGAACCACTGTTCTACTGTGTCTTTATAAATTCTATTTAATTACAGAACAGTAGAGATTAAAATGTCCCAATAAAATCATTGACATAGAATGCCTCTAAAGAAAATTTTTAAATCCCTGTTACCTGCAAAGGTCAGACAAAGTTTAGCTCTAAATCTCTCATTCAACTCCATTCACAACTAAAATCAAAAAGAAAACAAAATATACCCCGCCCCCCAAAAGTAAACAGCAAGTACTGTACGTAATCCTTGGAATAACATAAATGCATACACATTAGATAACTAAGCACTAAAAAGCTTACCTCCAGATTCCAAGTACTGAGCAAATCTTCAAGTATGTTACTAAAGACAACGACAGTACCCACCACCAAGAGAAAAATTAGAAGGAGGAAATAAATCATGGAGTTCCTCCTCAAAATTGTAGATGAGACAAACTAGGAAGGGGATGGTATTGAAACAATCGCATGGCCACAAGAAAGCAGCAGCAGCACTGTTAGGCATTATTATGAAGTTCATTTCTTGATGAACTAATCAAGATAAGAGAAACATAGAGAAGCACTGCCCTCAAGGAACTGACCTACATACAGACAAACCAAACTGGTTTAAAGGAGAAAAGACTTGGAGGAACTAAGAAGGCACCTGGTGGAGACAAGCACAGGAACTTTCTGACACTTCCAGCCTTTTCCATTCCTATTGACACCAGTGAAAACATATCGCTGTTCAGGTTTTCTTTCCCATGTTCTATAAGGAGCACTGGTCACTACTTTCCAATCATCCCTGTGTACCCATTGTTTGCTGAGTTATTTAAGATAAATATGGGACAAACAGCTACTGCAGCCTACTTTTAAAAAAGAACAAACTCATTGCCATTGAATCAATGCTGACTCATAGTGACCCTATAGGACAGAGGAGAACAGCCCCTGTGAATTTACCCAAGACTGTAACTACTAACATGAGTAGAAAGCCCCATCTTTCTTCCTTAGCAGCCCGATGCATAAACACGTAACCACTATGCGACCACGGCAAATTACAGGCCTAAGACCTACTATGCTTTTTATCTAGCAATAAGCACATTCATTTAGCTAGTAAAGATTTTAGGTATGACAAGCATGATCTTTGCAGTGTTTTGCTCTTATTCAAAACAGCATTAGAAAGAGGAAGTTCATTTTAACTTTCTACCTCCCTATTACAAAGATCTATGTATCTTCATGTTAGTTCAGTGCCTAGCACAGAACCCATGTTGGTATACATGTATTAAATGTCTATTCATTTAAATTAACTTTACCATAACATTCCTAACTTCAGTTGCTTTTTATTCTTCCATCTCATTCCCTAGCATCTACTTAGTTGTCAAATTTTAACTATTCTACCTCTGTACGGTCCTTTCCTATCCCTCTGGTTCTACTATTAAAATATCATTACTGTTACCTCTGACTAATGCAATTACCTCATTTCCCATCTTCAGTCTCTCCCCAGTCCATCCAACATATTGCCAGCAGTTATTTTTCAAAGCACAAATCTGATTATGTCATTCGTGTCCTCAGTAAACTTCAATGGTTTCTATTTACAGAATAAAATTAAACTGGTTTTAAAACCCTCATAGAATCTGGGCCTAGCTTACATTTGGTACATTCTCTATCTCATCTCATCCATATTGTCTTCACTCTCACACCACAGACCATAGGCCCTAGCAGTGTCATAATCCCTTTTCTTCCAAGAAAACCATGTCTTTTAATGTCCCCATCCATCTGAAATATGTTCCTGTCATATCAGCCTGTAAAAACATTACCCACACTTTAACACCTTGCTCAAACTGAATTCCCTTCACAATGCCTTGATGGCACTGTTAGGTAAGCATTTAACTGCTTGCTAACAGCAAGGTTGGCAGTTCAAACCCACCACATGATCCAAGGGAAAAAGATGATGCTATCTGCTCCTGCAATGCTTTATAACCTCTGAAACCGTATACATCATAATTGGCTAATGGAAGTAGGTGATATTTGGTTTGTTTTGGTTTTTTTCTACCAAGGCCTTACCAGATCTATCCTTTCCAAACTATCATCAGCACCATGCCATTGTTAGAGTAGTAGTCCTGTGCTGTTTATAATAATTTCTGCATATGCCGATAGGTTTTTTTCCCCACCTAAAAATTAACCAGTGGAAATTAGGTAGAGCCCAAGGTAATATACCTTTATGAATTTCACATTATAGCACCATGTATTGCACTGCCTTATACTCAAAACATACTTGATTACTTAAACCAATGCCTACCATAAGAGGTCAGAACAGTAATAAAAATAAATTTTTTAATGTCAAACACCTCATTAGCCCCGTACACCAAATGAAATCAAAATACCAATGTTTTAATATCATAACAGCTTTGAAAGCTTTATCATCTTCTCTTCCACAGGAAAGAAGTACTCCCTCATTTAAAACATACATACACAAATAACTTTGAAATTGTAATATACATGGCACTTATTCATGAAGCGCTAACTGTATTAAAACAGGCAATTTTTATGACCCATGCCTACCCCAACTCAAGTAACACTTTTTTTCCTGATCCTAACAGAATGCTGACAAAATTGAAATTAGGTTGCCTGAGGACTATCTGATATCCTTTGATGTCCCTGTCCCCAAAGGGCCTGACTGAGACAATCCCTGCAAGAGCTCTCACTATCAGAGCCTCTTGGTTACCCTCTTTCTCCTCTTTCAAGGAGTCCACAGAACCCACATCTCCTTTTTCGGGCCCTTTCTTTATCTGCCCTGGAACGATGCTATATCTTATTGAAATTTGGGGCACATTTCCTTACAGGACAATTTTATAGTGATTACTTCCTCATCATTATACTTCCATATTATTGCATACTAGTCTGATAATATAACTATCCTTAACAACTTTGTCCAGTAGGAAAAACTCTTAAGTATTTCAAACCAATTTACATAATTATACATTATTATTCAACAGTTAACACTGCCCATGCAAATAAGACCGGTAAAAGATACTGAAGAGGACTCAAAATATAATGGGCTAACATCTATAATCTTCAATAGTATCAGGATTCAACACATATAAATTATAGGAATTATTTCCTTTGCCTTTAAAGTTAAAAGATTTCTCAATTCTACTTGCTTTACAAATTCTAAAACATTTTATAATGTATTATACAATATAAACACCCTTAGTTCTAGTAAACTATAATTTATGATTTAAAAGTTTCTACCCAAAAGTTATCAAAGTCAACTGTAACAATTAACTAAAATTTTAAAAAATCTTAGGAAGTAAAATTGTTTACTTCTTACCAAAAGAACATCCTAAAAATACCAAATGATTCATTCCATTCACATTGAGAAGGTGCTGTATTATTGACTGACTAAGCCCTTTGGTTCACAGCAGCTAGATGTTCATCTGAGGGGTAAACATTTATTACACTTTGTAATTTTTCAAAATAATGCATTAATGCTCAAATGAGGCAAATTTTAAACATGACATTTATTTGCAGCAACGTATTTTATCTTGAGTGATATTTTGCCAACAGATTTTGAACATTTTAAATTTTAAAAATGCTAGACTTTTCTTGAGAATATTTATGAAATATTCTTGTAATAAACCTATTCTTTCAGATCCTGAGACCTTTTGATATTTAAATTTTTAATTACAGTGACATGGATCATTAGTTAACAAAGCCATACTTTTGTTGGTTGTAAGTTGACGATTTAGTATCGTGACTTTGCAGTCTGTGGTTTTATTTGTAAACATACAATTGCTACCTTTGCAAGAACAAATGTATTTCTTTATTAAATAAACTAGTGGTAAATGTACCAAAATATGATCACTTAACTCTATGAGAGATCTGCATTTAAATCCATAGTTTACTATTTATTAGCTATTCTTGTGTTGATCATACAACAAACTTAATTCCTGTTTAAACAGATAATTGTAGAATGTTCATGGACTTATCCTTTTTAGGGTAGGTGTAATATTTAGGTAAACTGGAAACCTTGTTGATTTGGAAGTAAATTTGGAAGTAAATTTCCTCCTGTTTGCGTTGCTGCACTTACAAAGGCTGTGCTTAATGAAAATGGCAATTCTAATAGTAAATGGTTTATGTGTGAATTTTTGAAAGGCTAATTTTAGACACTTTTGCAACACTCATCAAGCAGTCATTAAAAGATCGAAACAAAGGAATAAGAACCTTAATGATTAAAAATACTATATTTTGACTTTGAGCAGATTGTTTATCTGTTAAACTCTAGACTTTACCCAAAATGTAAAAATAATTTGAAGATGCTAACAAGGAAAAGTGTAAAAGTATATTGGACATGTTTTTAGCAGTTTCTTTTTTTTAAGTGTAAACAAACTGTCCTAGTGTGCTTTTGAAAAAAGCCCCTTTGGGCTTAAGAAGTGGAGAGCAAATGTTTTGAGAATGATGAGGGCAATGAATGTACAAAAGTAGGTTACAACACAATTGATGTATGTATGGATTGTGATAAGAGTTGTATGAGCGAGCCCCTAATAAAACGATTTAAAAAGAAAAAAGAAAAAAGGGGGGCACTAAAAAACTGGCTTGAAAAATATGCCAAACAAACATCAAAAATAATTAAGTATATAAAATCAACCCTTAATTACAAAAACTAATGGATGGTTGTGGGGTAAATAAAAGAATGGAAGGAGAGGTTTAGAGGCGTTCTCCTCATTGGGCAGGATGACTGGGGGGGAAAGCCCCTTTCAATTCTGAAAATGTAACAACAGTAAGCAATTAAAGAAGTCTCTCAAGTGCTGATGATTAGGCGAGTTTAATTCAATTAGGGTTTAACTAACTATACATTTCAAAAGCGTGGGCTGAAGAGTAGAGCTGCCAGTTTAGGCACCTCTGGTTGGAAAAGCCACCCCAGAATCCAAACAGGACGTATGACCTCCAGAGCACTGGGGTGTAAGGGAATTTTGCTTTGCCTGTATAGATAGGCATATGTTTATGCATTTGTAAAATCTGACAGCAATTTTTCAAATAATGTAAATGTAATATACTAGTTTACTTATAAAGGTACTTGGACAGACTCTAATGGTGTTAAAATATTTAATTATGAAAAATGTAACTTGTAAGGATGACTATTTTGCAACTTGTGGAGAACCAAAGGAAATAAAAATTTGGGGTGGCGTTTCAAATTGTCTTCCCAACAGGTTTTTGTTTGTTTTTTAAATCATTTTGAGGGCCTTTACAGCTCTTACCACAATCCATACATCCATCCATTGTGTCAAGCACATATGTACATTTGTTGCCATCATCCTCAAAACATTTTCTTTCTACTTGAGCCCTCGGTTATCAGCTCATTGTTCCCCTCCTGCCCTCCCTCAAGAACCCTTGATAATTTATAAATTATTATTACTTTTTCATGTCTTACACTGTCCGACATCTCCCTTCACCCACTTTTCTGTTATCCGCCAGGGAGGAGGTTATATGTAGATCTATTGGAATCAGTTCCCCCTTTCTCTCCCACCTTCCCCTTCCCCTCCTGGTATCTCTACTCTCATTGGTCCTGAGGGGTTTATCTGTCCTGTATTCCCTGTGTTTCCAGCTCTTTTTGGTACCCTTGTACATCCTCTGGTGTAGCCGGAATTATAAGGTAGAAATGGGATCATGATATGGGGGGGCGTTAAAGAACTAGAGGAAAGTTGTATGTTTCATCAGTGCTATACGGTATCAAAAACTTACTTTAAACAAACAAAAATCTTACGTAATAGTTATAATTAAGAACACACCAAATTCACAAATTAATAAAAATGAATAAATTAAGTATCCAATTGCTTTCTACCCCCTCATTCGTACAGCAAAGCGTTGAACTATTTTATAAACTAAATGTCTGTGACTATAAATAGAACACATACATAAACAAAATTCCTGTCCTCCTTAGCAGTCTTACTAGAAAACCCCTGCAACTAGGAAGTATGTTCATACCTGTCCTGTTCTAAAACTTTTACAATATTAAAAGGTTTTCTAAGTTTTTTGTTTCACTAATTAATAAAACATTTCCAAGAAATACATAGGATTCAACTCTAAGGTACTTCTGAATTTATTCCCACTACCTTTTTAAGTGTTAACCTAGTATGAATTCTTAACCCCAGTTTCCTTGGAATTTATAAAAGGGAAGAAAGAGAGGAAATAAACATATGGTCGTGCAAAGTGTGCTTTTAAAGATGGAGCTGTGGAAGTGTTCGTGCTACCTGAAACCATTTTACGACGGAAAAAAAAAAGGCTTTCAACAACTATTTTTCAGAGGCATATGGTGGCCTCTACTGGAATGCAAAGTCAATTGACTGTACTTCTCAGACTTCCTATTGGAAAAGAAACGTGCGGGTGTTTAAATGTCACATGCTTCTAGACCAGAACCAATCCTGCCCCTCACAATTTAAAAATTATTCGAGAGCCATAAATATATGTTTACACAAAATCACCATTATCTGAATCTCCTTTCAAATTTTCCATTTTACTTCAGAGTCACATGTATATACCAAAAGAGCCACACACACATATGGCTGGACAGCCTCAGTTTGTCAACCACTGTTCTAGACCAACAAAAGCAGCAATATGTTTTTAAGTATTTGTATGGGGTCACTAAGAATCAAAATCTACTGGATTGCAGTGAGTTTGGGTTTTTTAATTTGCTTTTTGTGTGTGTTTGTTCTTAATTCATTTAAGTTCCCACAGCTCAGCGTACCAACCAGAGCCCTTTGCAGAAGAAGACTGAAAAGTGAGGCAAACCAAAATACTTTGGATGAAGGTACTAAGATTTTCTAGTAAAGAGCTGGGGTATGCGGGGAGGGGGAGTGCAGCGAATTTTCCCCCCAGGAATTTACACACCTACCGGTGAGGACACAGATTGGAATAAGGGAACCGGGCAGGAGGAAGCAGGCAGAATTGAAAACACCTGCCTCCAATTTTAAAAAGTCACAGCGAAATGATCACGGAGCATGCAATCAACCTAAGTGCAAATATGCCAGGGTCGTTGGGTCACCTTGGGGTGTTCGCTGCGCTAGATTGGTAAGAAACGCTCAGAATTCAAGCGCGAGATGGAGTCCCTCGATGCATTTCAAGCACGCCGACCCGGAGCGGCGCGGAGAGACTGGGCCCCGCGCGGCAGGGTGCGGCAGCGGGCGCGCCCCTCAGTCCCACTGGAGGTGGGAACGGAGCAAAGTGAAGTGTCACGAAGTGGAGCACGAATGGCGAGGGAGGCCGCCGGTTTGAGCGCCGGCCCCGCGGAGCCCGGGCTGGTCCCCGCCCCTTCCCCAGCAGAAGCACGGGGGAGACAGCGAGAACTCAGTCTCTCGAACACCTGAAGGGGAACTGCCCGGGCGCCCCGCTTCCCAACCCCGCGCCCCTTCCTTCTCGGGGGTCCCCAAGAAGCTTCCTGAGGCGCGGGCGCGCCAGGGGGCGAGGGGCGTGCAACTCCAGCCCGCCGCGGCCACTCACCTCGCTGCTCCTCGCGCCGCCACCACCGCCGCCGCCGCCGCCGCCAACCTCCATTTGTGGGTGCCAGGGCTCGTCCTGAGGAACGAAGGGTAGCATCGTCCTTTCAAGAGCACTTGGGCAGGAGCTGCCGACCGCCGTCTGGGCCGCGCATCGCGCCGCTGCCGCTCTGACCCTCAGCCTGGCCTTCAGCGACCCACGCCTTCGCCGCGCGGCCCCTCAAAGACTGGGAGCGGGGGGTCCCCGCCGCCGGAGGCAGCTGCTCCCCATAGAGAAGACAGCTCTGCCCTGCCTTTCCCACAGCCGTCGCTCGGCTCGCGCTCACCACTGCCACCGCCTCCACTGCCACGCTCGCCGGCGAATTCCCCCGCCCGCTTTGTCAGGCCCCCTCCCCGCTCCTGCCTCCGTCAATATGGCGGCAGCGGCGGCGTTACCTGAGCTGCGCCTGGAACCCCCACACAACTGCGCGCAGCGGCGTCACCAGGACGTCAATGGAGATTCCCCTGCCTTAGGCTGAAAGGGGGGTAGGGGTGGAGGAGAAGGTGAGGGGGGAGGAGGGAAAGGAAGCTTGGAAACGCCGCGGACCACGTAGGGGAGGTGGGAAACGGGAGGGGGGCGTGCTAGGCTGGAGAGCGGCTGTAGTAAAAACCTGGCTAGTGCCTGGAAAAACCTGCCCGCTCCACGGAGCATGCGCGGCGCCATTCACACATGCTCAGCAGGCCTTCTGGAGTCTATGGAACAGCCTTGTCAATGGGAGGATGCTCAAAGAGCAGGGAAGCTCGGGAACCCTCCTTGGTGTTTGAAGAGCCAAAGTCTGCCAGGACTCTGTGAGTATCTGCTGGCAGGCATCCTATATTGCAAACCACATCTATTTACTACTCAGTATCAAAACACAAAACCCACTGCTATCCAGTACGACTTCATAGCAACCATATGGCCGTAGGATTTCCGAGGTTGTGAATCTACATTGGAACAGATAAATCTGCCTTTTTCCCTCTCAGTGACTGGTGAGTTTGAACCCCCAACCTTGTGGTCAGCAGCCCAAATGCTTACCAGATAGCGACAGCAACACCAGGGCTCCTTATTCAAAATCCACTGCTATCCAATGGATCCCAACTCGGAATGATCCCATAGGACCAAAGAAAACTGCCCCACAGGCTGTAAGTCTTTCCAAAGCTATAAATCTTTATGAAAGCAGATTGCCACATCTTTCGCCTGCAGGGGATTGTGGAGACGGTAATCACCAGGAGTTCTATAATTACTAGGGCAAGGATTTTACTCCATTATACATTAACTTCCTAGGAGCTGGAGGCAAGCAGAAAATGCACTGAGTTCACCTGCAACCATTACCCCCTTGAAGTAGTTAGTTTATGGTCTCAACCTGGCCGATAAACACATGGGGTTAATTGAAGGGCGGAAGGATAAATGGCTCAGCGAGCCTCGCCTTTCTAGTTCTTGGGTCTCTTGCTTTCTGATGGTCAGACCAGGGTGCAGCTGCCTTAGTTCCCTGTTTTACCTGGCAAAGCTCACTTCCTACATGACATCCCTAAGGAAAAGCCACATGGACCTACCCCAGTGCAGCCCTGGGTGCTGGAGCACCCCTGTGGAGACCCCTGCCAGCACTGAGATGCTTACATGCTCACTGACTCGACTTTCCTCTTGCAGTTGGCATCATTGTGTCTGTTTTGTGAGATGGAGGAGGACTTTGTGGATTGGTGTTAGACATATGCGATACTGACTTGTGGGTTTGGGCAGCACTGGGTTGGGATGTTTACTTGATGCACACTTAACTTTATATAAAACTCTCTTATACATCATGAGTTTCTGTGGATTTGTTTCTTTAAAATACCCAAACTAACACACCCCTCCCCCAGTATTGTCACTTTCATGGTGTTTCACAACCTGTAAATTTCCCACTGGTTGCCCTCACACTATTAATTACACAGAATGTTTCTAGTGCTTATACACACAGGCCAATTAATATACTTGCAGCAAGAAAGGCAGGGTGCTTGAAGCTAGCCACACCACCATCCCCTCTGAGGACTCTGAAGATACTGGACCTGTAGTGGTATTAACATTTTCTGCTTCTTTCGAATGGACCTTTCACTACTTTGCTACATTAAGCCATCTCAAAACTCAAAATCAAACTCACTGCCATTGAGTCAATGCTGATTCATAGCAACCCTATAGGACAGGGTGGAACTGCCTGGGTGAGTTTCCAAGACTGTAACTGTTTATGGAAGTAGGAAGTCCCATCTTTTTCCTACAGAGTGGTGGTTTTGAATAGTCCACCTTTCAGATCACAGCCCAAGTGCTAGAAATATAACAGCTAAATAAAGTACAGTTTGATCCAGAGCAATAAGTAAGATCCTTCTCAGCAAAATTATAACTGTAACAACTACTAAATTGGCTCAATAACTTGAAGAGGTTCCTAATGGTCTACATAAAACATTACAATACCCTCTTCCTCTTCTACATCTAAAACTGTTGTTGTGTTAGTAGAGAACCCTGAACTATGACTTCCATTTATTTCACCATCAAGAACCTAGGGTTAACTAAGTCAATGGGGCCACGAAAGCTGACAGTGAATTAGCAATAAAGATCACCAATAGTACCCACCTACTCTGAAGTGGAAATAGGGATATCATTGCTGGCATCAGATTAATCTTGGGTCAGAGGAGTGTTTTCCATAAAGATGCTTACTTGTGTTTATTATTTATGAAAAAACATTCCATTGTGTGGATCATAACAAACTGTGGATAAAACTGCAAAGAAGAGGAATTCCAGAGCACTTTCCTGTGCTCATGCAGAACCTGTACTTAGAAAAAGAGACAGTCATTCAAGCAGAAAACCTCATAAGTGGTGTGAGGACATCAAGAACATCATTCATGAAAAAAAGTAAGACTGTATTCCTACAAATTAAAAAATCTGGATGACATGGACAAATACCTGTAAAATCACTCTCTCCCCAAATTCGCACATTAAGAACTTAAAGAGACCCATAGCAAAAGAAAATAAAAGATAAGGCCATCAAAACTCTCAACTGGTCCAAATGGCTTCTCAGGAGCATTCGCTCAAGCATTCAGAGAAGAGTTGACACCAGTTCTTCACAAACACTTCCAGAATATAGAAAGGGACAATTACACAATCTCGCTTTACCTTGATAAAACAATGAAGGGAAAAAAAAAATGAAGGAGTGGAGTCCGTGTGGGCGTGGCTTTTTCTTGAGAATTCTAGGAGTTTCCTCTCTTTCTCCCTGGAGGAGGGACTCTCTCTGCTTGACATTCCTGATGACAATCCACATGGATCAATGCTGATAGCAGCCAGAGCCCTGGAGATGCTTCCACCACCACTGGATCCACAAGATTTTCCACCCAGATGCCTGTGATCTCCTTGCATCCAGCATCATTGCATGTGTTGCATGAGTCTGAAGATGAATTTATAGAATAGTAAGGGACATATGAACTAATATTTGACTCATAGACTTGCTCTGGGCTGGGCTGGGCTGTTTTCTTAATATACAGCTACTCTTTGATATAAAACTCTCTTTTACACATATGAGTATTTCTGGATTTGTTTCTCTAGTCTACCCATACTAACACAGGCAGCAAACTCCCAAACGCATTCTATGAAGCCAGCATAACCCTGATACAAAAACCAGGCAAAGACCCCACAATATAGTGAGTTACAGACCTATCTCTCATGAACATAGATGCAAAAATCCTCAACAAAATCTTGGTCAATAGTATACAACAAGGTATCAAAAAATAATTCATCATGACCAATTGAGATTAATACCAGGAATGCAGGGACAGCTCAGCATTCAAAAAACAAATAGTGTGATCCACCATGTCAACAAGAAAAAGGACAAAAACCACATGATCATATCAATTGATGCAGAAAAAGAAATTAATAACATCCAAACCCATTCCTAAAATATACTTTCAATAAAATAGGATTAGAAGGGAAAATCCTCAATATAATAAAAGCCATATACGAAAACCAATAGGCAATATTACATTCAATGGAGAAAATCTGAAAACATTTCTACTGAACAAGGGAATCCGAGAAGGATGCCCCTTATTTTCATTTCTATTCAACATTGTGCTGGAAGTCCTAGCCAATACCATAAGACAAAAGCAAGATATCAAGGGTGTACAACTGGGTAAAGAAGAAGTGAAACTCTCACTGTTTGTAGATGATTTGATTTTAACGTATTGAGAATCCTAAGGGGTCCACAATAGGTTTGCTGGAAACAAAAGAGGGGTTTAGTAGAGTATCAGGACACAACATTAACAAACAGAAATCAAGTACATCCCTATATACCAGTGATAGGAATGCAGAAAAAATATATCAAGAAATCATTTCCATTCACAGTAGCCACACAAAATAGTCCTGAAATACCTAGGAATAAACCTAACAAAAGAAAACAAAAAGTCCTGTACAAAGAAAATTACAGAATATGACTACAAGATACCAAAAGGGCAAACAAAGAACCCCTCAAGAAGAAGAACAAGGTAGGTGGTCTCGCTCTACTTGATCTCAAAACCTCCTATATAGTCACAGTTGTTCAAACATGCTGGTACTGGCATAATGACAGCTACACGGGCCAATGGATCAGGACAGAAAACAAGAAATAAGCACATCTGCATACAGACAACTGATTTTTCACAGCGGCCCCCAAAAACATTAAATAGGAAGCAGATGTCCTCTTCAATAAACAGTTTTGGAAAAGCTGGATATCCACCTGCATAAGAATGAAACAAGACCCATATCTCACTCCATGCACAAAAACAAACTCAAGGTGGATCAATGACCTTCATGTAAAACCTAAAGCTTGCAAGATCATCAATGAGAGAATTAGGACAAACCTAGGTGCAGGGAATACACTGGTTATCAGAAATAACAAAGGAAACACAATCTGTGGAATAAAAAATAGATGAGTGAGACCTATTAAAAAGAAAACACATTAAAAGAGTAAAAAAGAGAGCCCACACTGGGAAATGATATTTAGTAGTGACTAGTCGTCCTAATTACTAAAATCTACTGAATTTTACAAGTTTACAACAAGAAAAAAAAAGCTAATAGCTCTCTGAGAAGGTGAGCAAAGAATGTGGACAGATGATTCACAAGCTATGACATTCGAATGGCTGATAAAACCAGGAGGAAATGCTCCTGGTCATTAGCCATCCAGGAAATGCAAGTCAAAACAACCAGTAAATGTCACTAACGTCCATAACTGTAGCCCAATTTAAAAAAAACTGAGAACAACAAATTCTGGAGAAGGTGAGGTAAGATGGGTACTCTTATCCACTGCTGGTGCACTTATAAACATGTACAGCCGCTGTGGAAGGTAATATGCAGATACCCAAAACAAATGGCAATTGAAATACCATATGATTCAGCAATACCATTACTGGGAATATACCCAAATGAAATAAGAAACAGATCATGAACAGATGTTTGCTTCCCCAGGTTTATCACAATACAGTTCAAAATAGCAAGAAGCTGGAAAAAGCCTAAATTCCCATCAATAGAAGAATGGATTAAAAAACTCTGATATATACACACAATGTAATACTATGCAACCCTAATAAACAGTGATGAAACCAGGAAACACCTCACATCGTGGAGGGATATGAAAGACATTGTGCTGCGTGAAATTAATCAAGCACAAAAGGACAAATACTGTATGAGTCCACTGCATTAGGAACAAGCAGCAGAATAGGCACAAGCTCAAGCTTGTAGAGTATTCAGAATCCTGGCTGGGGACCAGACAGTCTGGTAATCAGCTGGAGCAGGGCCAATAAACCATCATCCGCTCCAGGTAAGTATAATGTAGGTCACTTAGTCAGAGGATGCCTCCACGAAGATGGGATCAAATGGTCGGGGGAGAGGGGCAGGGATGCTATCTGCTAGGTGGTTGGCATGTAGATTTGGGGTGAGTCCCCCCCCCCCCCGAGGAAAGAGGTGGCCCTGTCAAAGGGATGAGGTTCACTGATGGGAGGGGCAGCGCAGGAGAGGGGAGAGGGAGCAGTCACATTTGGGGAACAGAGGTGCATGTCTACTGAGAGGAGGGGTGGAAGGGCTGACCAGGTGCGGGGAGCAGAGACAGAGGATGCTTTGGGGAATGTTAAGTGGGGAGTACCCTTAGTTGTGTGCAGCAGGTGAGCAAATTTGAACTGGTGCCTCTAGAGATATACTGGGAACCCAGGTGGGGTGCCACGGAACACTGGGACACTGTGGTAGTTATATAATCTGGTATGAACTTGAGACTATTAAGAATGAAGGGGTGGGGCTTAGCCTTTCAATCAGGTTGCAGCTTGATGACCCCATTTGGAGGCACTACAGAGCTAAATAGCTCATTGGAGGTCAGACACACAAAGACTGTGCTTCGTCACCCTAGAAAACATTCCTGTTGACAAACCAAATGGAGACACACTGATGGAACCAGAGCCCTGGAGCTTGAGAAGCAGCTTGGAGACCCACACCAGCACTGAGATCATTCCACTACCCCTGGATCTATATGACTTTCCGCCCACTGGCCTGTGATCTTCCTGCATCCAGCATCATTGCATGGCTATGTGAGTCAAAGAGGAATTTATGGACTAGTATTGGGCATTTGGGCTAATATTGGACTTATGGACTTCATCTGGACTGGCCTGGGATGTTTCACAATATACAATTGCTCCTTGATATAAAGTTCTCTCTTATATATAAGTTTCTATGAATATTTTTCTCTAGTCAACTCAGACTAACACAGACACTGAATCCCAGATCTTCGTGACGCATAGGATAAAGGAACTCCACTGGATGAAATGGACTCTACCTCAGACACACTTGTAACCTAAGGACTTAAGCCAGAAAATACATGGTGTCCAAGGAAGCAGAAAACAGATGTACCAAGAGCAATGTACTGTTGCTTGGTGGACAAACGAGGTCTTGCTACATCAATGATATGTATGCTGTATTAATATTTGTATTATTCCGGCAATCCTGTGATGGTCATTCGATTATATTTTGATTATGCTTGTTCATATTAGGGTATATCTCAGAGGTTCATTGCCATTGGGGGTCATCCTCTTGAGCCTGTGTTATTTGTTTCTATTTTTTAATAAATGAAACCTAGGGATGTTTAGCTTATATGGAAAGCAAATATTGCAAGGGTTTGGGATGAGGCAGGACATAGAGGGGTGGGAAATATAAGAGGCAGATGATGTCAAGGAGTCCATAAAGGAAAAGTATGTTTGGAGACTGATTATGGAAGTAATTGTACAATTCTGTCTCACATGATTGAACTATGGAATGATAGGACATATGAATATGTATTAACTCCCAGGTTACAGTAAATTTTAAACAAAAAATCGTAGATCTAGAAATGGGTTTGGGGCTAACAGTAAATCCTAGCACCATCTTAAGAATAATTACTTCTTACAATCTGGCCCAGCTTGATACTCACCCTCAAGAAGGGAACTCAGAAAACATGGGTGATATAGCAAAATAAGGTGAAAAATTTAGATGGTGCCTGGCTATCAGATAAAATAGCATCTGTAGTCTTAAAAACTTGTCTCCAAACAAGCAGCTATCTAAATGAGATGACAACTAAGTCCATGTGGAAGAAGTCCACCATCATTAGTAATTGAAGGATTGGAATCCATACAATCCCAAGTCAAAGGAGGGATCGATATCAGAGCCTAATTTGTTAGAATCTGGTGTGCAGAAAGCGATGGATGGCAGTGGGAGACCAAGGTTCACTGGTGGAACTACATAGGAAATAAGCCAATGGAGAACTCCCCCTGTCTAAAATTGAGGGATGGGAGGAAAGTGATCACTAAACAGAGTGCCTGGGAGAGAAGAACCTAGAAGAGAAAAGGCATAAATCTGACCTGAACGGTTTTAACTTTGTCAGTAGATTCCCCACTATACTGGAAGCTGGACCTGATCGGGTTACCAAAATTTTCTGTATTTTTGGTTTGTATTGTTTTGTTCAGTTTTTGTGTGTTCGTAGTAGAGTGTATCTCAGAGATGTTATATCAGTGGAGGTCACCTTCTTGAAGCTGTGTTATATGCTTTTCTGTCCCGACTAGCGGGACATCAACAACGTGGACCTGAAAGAGAGACTGGGAATGAAGATGGGCAAGGGCGCGGAGAGATGGAGGCAAGACAGGAATCTGATCAAGCCTCGTTTATTGAGCTGAGAGCAGAGGTTTAAATAGCCAGCGAGGGGCTGGCACCATTACGTCACATGTAAAATAAGGTACAGCTGAGGTAGCCAAGAGTTGTGCATCTCTAAATAAGGAAGGAATGGCGGGCAACTGATCAAACAGGTAAGTATGCTAATGAAGCATTCCTGGTGACCCAGGGGGGAGATGCCACCAGTCATGAATTGACCAATGAGCATAGCAGCTGCTAGTGAAAGAGCACCAATCCTAGCAAGGGTCAAGGCAGCCACCCTCTGGCGGGAGTTGAGACAAAGGGCAGTAAAACCTCAGGGCAGTTTGTATGGCAGGAAACCGAGAGTAAATTCATGGCTTAAATCCAGGGTAGGGAGACACGCAGTTCCCTACACTTTTCCATCTTTCAGTATAGGAAACCCAGGATTGATGAACCTATAGGGACAGCAAGTAGAATAAGAGAGGAGGGGAGAGGGGGTTACAGTGATGGTGGTGGAGTAGAACATAGACGATATCAAGGAGTCCCTGTACAAACAGATTTTTTGGAAACTGATTGTGGCAATAATTGTACAATTCTATTTGATATGACTGAAATATGGAATGATGTATGTACTAAATCCCAATTAATATAAAAAAGAAAGTATTTTATATTAAGTCAGTGGTCCAGTCCAATCCAATTCAAGTTCCTTTGTCAAAAATAAATAAACAATAAAGACTTGACCTTTTTAGCACAGTATAAACAAACAAAATAAAACAAACTCACTATCAATTAGTTGATTCTGACTCAAAGCAACCTTAGAGCACAGAATTGAACTGTGTCCAGGACTCTAAATCTTTATGGGAGTGTAAACTCTCATCATTCTCCTGAGGGTGGCTGGTAATTTGAAACTACTGACCTTGATGTTACTAACTCAACTCATAACCCATTATGCCCCCAGGGCTCCTGAAGCAAAATACACAGGAAAGTATAAACAGCAGAAATTGCTTCCTTCTCTTTGGCATTTACAACATGTTTAGCTTGGAACTGTCTCTATGGCTATATATCTCTAGGTTTCCAATTATATTAGTATAGCGTTCAAAATTATGGAATGGTTGTCAATATTTTTGTGGGTCTAGAACTTAAGATGCACATATCTACCCTCTAAATGATGCATTGTTCGTTGTAAAAGATGTTGATATGGACTTTATTGCCGTAAACATGTGATCTGAATATTTCTAGAATTAAAGGAAGGATACACTTCCGCTTCCATGCTGACTTTTTAACCATTGTGGCAAATGGCACATATTGGATAACCAAGGTCAGTGGTCAAATGGCTGGTCATGTGAATTTTTTAACAGAAAAAAGCTAACCGACCCATAGAGGCATAAAAATAAAATCATTTCCCCCCACTGAATATGTTTAAAATATTAATCAAATGCCTTTGGTCAGCAGATCACAGGCCACCCACAGTTCTAAGACCATGGCTCTGATTTCTTAACTGTGACATATGCAAAGTAGTACACATTGGGTTGTAATTGTAGAAATGGTCACATGGTTCCTCAGTATTTTCAGCCTGACTAGTTGCCAAAAGTTTATCATTCAAATATCTTGAAAATGGTGACATGCCACAAGATAAAGCACTACATAGAAAGTGATTCAAATATTTATTTAAGCATTATTCTTACTTTTTAATTTGAGTTTTTGTATTGAAATCTAAGAAATTTTAGGTGCATAAGTATTCATAAATATTTGCTTGTCTTTAAATAATATTTACAACATTGAGAGAAGTTTCAGTCTCTAAAACTACTAAAAATTGTCTTTTACAAACAACAAAAAAGTTACTAATTCACACACACTTGTAAACCATAAGCTCATTATTGTCTACTGTTGCAATTAATATGATAAAACAATAATATGACCTTAGTTTAATACTTGTTTTTTTAACAACTCCTTTAATAACAATACCTATTCTGAGTCATAGTTACCAAGTAGAATTGGTCCTTAAGTTTTCTGAGGCTGATTATACACACACACACACACACACACACCTCTTTCTCTTGTTGAGTTGCTGTTGGATTCCAACTGCTGACATTGAAGTTAGCAGCCCAACGTATACTACAGCACCATGGATCCTATTGAATTGGAATCAATTCAATGGCAATGGATAATAATTCTAGAAAGAAAGGGGTGTTGTAATCACTGTTTGTACTTCACTCATTATGATTTCAATGAAAACTAATAACATGCTGGTGATGATACAGCTGCCGCAGGTTGCCATCTCTGTGACATGTGCCGCCAGCACAAAGGGCTTCTAACAATGTGCCTTTCCCTGCTGCAGATGTGTCCCTGGAAATATCCATGCAGCTGCTCCACTGGCCCCAAGACCAAGTGCTTTGCAGGCCCCTACCCATGATTTCTGCCAGTGAAAACCCCACACCCACCCAAGTGCTGCACCCTTTATACGCCTACAACAACTAAAAGGTTCCTACTTGGAGGGCAGATCCACCCAAACAGTGCTCCACACCCTTCATTGTCCCCTATTACTCTTTATCTTGTTTTTCTTTTACTGTGCTTATATTGTTATTTGTTTTATTACATTTTAATATATATTTACTATTTTTATTAATTTAAAATTTTGTCTTCCTTTTCTCTTTCTTCTTTTTTGCTTCATTTATATTTATGTTTTGTGGTGCCTTTAATCTTATCCTATGCCATTCAACAGTGAATTATTCACACAAAACCCAGCCCCACTCCCACCCTTAACAGCTGAAACACAATATCATGGAAACAGCAAAAAAAAAATCAATGAACACAAAGCACAAACACAAATATGTGAACAATATTTGCAATACAAAGGAATTTTTTTACAGAAAAAAAATCTCTGTAACTATCAGAAAAAAATTAAGTAAAATGATGTTTGGATATTGCAAACAGACCTAGAAATAGATTGAGAGACCTTTGGGGAAAAAAGAAACCTTCCAACAATGACAAACAAACATATAAAAAATAGAAATCCAGGAGATGAATATGAAGATGGCAGAATTATCCAACACTTACAAGGACCATACTAATAGAATCAAAGAAATGGAAGACTGAATCAGTGAACTTTAAGATAAATTTCTGAACTATTACTGACAAAAGGTGAAATCAAGAAAAGGAGCAAGATAATTCAAAGAAACCTAAGAATTATGTGGAATTCTATTAAGAGGACTGATTTAGGTTTTGTTGTTATTTCAGAAGAAAGAGAAACAAAACAAAAAGTAATCTACAGAGAAGAAACAGGACTGGAAATCCTGGAAGGACAATATTCTAACAGTATAAAAGAGAAGTAAATAATTATTCAGAAGATGAAAGAACATCAAACAAGATCAACCTCCCCCTCCAAAAAAAAATCATGGCATATCTTAGTTAATCTCTCCAATATCAAGTTCCAGGGTTGAATTCTGAGAGCAGATAGAAAGAAAAGAACAGTCACCTCCGCAAGGAAACCAAAGAGAATGAGCTTGGAGAAACCATGTAGGCAAAAAGATAACACAATTACATACATTAAGCACTGAGAAAAAACTGCCACCCAAGAATCTTATAGCTAGCAAAACTATCCTTCAAATGGAGAAATAAGGGTATTTCCAGACAAGGAGAAATTAAAGAAATTTGTAAATAAAAAGACCAAATCCGAAAAAAATCAAAACAAAACAAATTCACTGCTGTAGAGATGATGCCAACTCATAGCAACCTTATAGGATAGGATAGAACTGCCCTTGTGGATTTCCAAGACTGTAACTCTTTATGGGAGTAGAAAGTCTCATCTTTCTCTCTTAAAGAAGTTGGTGGCTTTGAGCTGCTGACCTTAAGTTTAGCAGCACAATGTGTAATCACTATGCAACCAGGTTCTCAAAATGGAAAAATAAGGGTATTTCTAGATAAGGAGAAATGACAGGAATTTTTGAAAAAAATAAAAGACTCACATGTCAAAAAATACTAAGAACAGCCCTTTGGACAGAGAATCAACAACAGCAGACAGAACTAAGATCAACAAACAAGACAACACTACTCAGAAATTAACACATGTAAAACAGTATTCAACACAGTACAAAAATATAGGGAAAATAAAGGAGCCAATAATGCTACAAAAAGGAACACACAGAGAAAAATGACAGCAACACAGATATAAATACTGACATTGAATTTTTTTTCTGACATTGAATTTTAGTGGCTTAAACATATCAGGAAAAGACAGAGTAGGAGACTGGGTGAGAAACCAAGACCTATCAATACGCTGCCAACTAAAAACACACCTTAGACACAAAGACAAAATGGACTAAGACTCAAAGGATAAACATACCAAGGTAATGGCAACCAAAAGTAAGTGGGTGGGAAGGTCAATATTAATTTCTAATAAAATAAACTTCCAGGAAAATTCCACCATGAGAGACAAATAAAGGTATTGCATTATGATTAGAGGAATGATAAGACAAAAAGACATAATCACAATCAACATACATGCCCCCAATGGAATATCCTCAAAATATATTAATCAGTTTTTTAACAGACCTAAAAGGATAGACTATCCCAAAAAATGTGACTTCAATACACCACTCACAAGGAAAGATGGATCATTGGGAAAGAAACTCAATAAAGACAGAGAATAAAGAACAAAATTAACCAAGTAGATCAGCGTTCAACAAACTCCAGCTCTTGAGTAATATAAGGCTCTTTTGGTCCATAAATGTGCTTCTGAGGTAGAATTGGAATTTTTTAAAGGGATATTATTCAGAGAATAGTGATTTCATTTGTTTGTAAAAATATATTCATGGTCCTTGATTAATTTTTAATATTGAGGGACAGGATTGACTCTTCCGTCAACTCCCGTACTAGATACATAAACTCTATCCAATAGCAAAACAGTATATTCTTTTCCAGTGCATGTGGGACATTCTGAAGAACAGGCATGATATTTTAAAAGATTGAGATTTTATAATCTATTTTCTCAGATCAAAATACTGTAAAATTTGAAATCAGCAGTAGAATAAACAAGGATTAAAAAAAGAAAATACATTGAAACTGAACAACACACTGCTTAAAAACTACTGGGTTTTGATGAAATAGAGAATAAAATTTTAAATTCCTTGAAACAAATGAGAATAAAATCACAACATACCAAAATTGTCGACACATAACAAAGCAATATTCAGATGGAATTTATAGCGATAAATTCCAGACAAGAAAAAAGAAAGACCTTAAATCAACAACTTAACCCAGTGCTTTCCACAATTAGGGAAAAAAAGCAATATAATAAATCTTCAGTACCAGGTGAAAAGAAGTCATAAAGAGCAAAAATAAATGAATCAACAAAATAGAAAAAGGATGAGGAAAATCAACAAGACAAGAAGTTGGTTCTGGGCTTCCATGTCAATATGGCTGAAAGAGAGTGAATCCTCCCCACCAATCAAGAGGTGAACAATGAGAAAAAGAAAGCGAGGGATAAGTAATTGTGGAGAACAGCTCAGTAGATAAGTCACCTAAAGCCCTTTGGCTCCAGAGATGGTGGGAGTCTCCACAAGGGAAGAGGAAATGGTAAACTCACCCATGATAGGCTTAGCCCTTCCTCTTGCTCAATCAATTGGATGAACTCATAGCAGGCTTGTGTGACCACTTAGCTTCCCAGCTGGCATGCATTCCGTATACCCCAGATTACTTGAGCAACGTCCTCATCCCTTGACCGAAGTGCTAGTCCTATGCCATGGGCTCAGATGGTCTGAGGACCTGCCTCATATCCTAGCTGATGCACACACTCTTCTCTCCAAACCACCTGCTGGCTTATGCACACCACCCCCTGATCATCTTGTCTCCCAGTGAGCACTCCATGTAGACCAGCCCAGGCTGTTAAGAGCATGTCCTCTGAGTAGGCCCATGCCTCATCCCTTGCCCCCTGGGCTAACCTGAGGGATAGTCTCAGCCCCAGGATAGTGGCTGGCTCAGCTCCCTCCTCCACGAGTCCCTTATAGAGACCTATGCCTCTGTAACAGTCTGACTCTTCTCCAGGTCACCCCACTTGACCTCTTTTCCTTTGAAATACTGGTCTACACTCAGCCCTAGACTCCCCTGTGAGACCTCTTTGCATCTCAAATGGCAAGAGCTCTGGTTCCAACACCTCAGTCAGCCCACTGGATCCTCTTAACTACAGGCCAGTATCCCATATAAGTGTACTCTAGCCAGGTCAAGCACACACGTGGGCAGAGCTAGCCACCTCTTTACACTGCTTACAACTGCTCAACTGCTTCTCACTGTGTGTGCCCCTAGCCCAGGTCCTGAACCCACTCAGGTATTCCACCCTTCTTGAGGTGGCACATCTGGGCAGAGTTTAGACAGCGGTTGTCAACCTGTGCCTTGCGACTCCTTTGGGGGTCAAACAACCCTTTCAAAGAGGTCACCCGATTCACAACAGTAGCAAAATTACAGTTATGAAGTAGCAACGGAAATAATTTTATGGTTGGGGTGGGGAGTCATCACAACATGAGGAACTATATGAAAGGGTGGCGGCAATAGGAAGGTTGAGAACCACTGGTTTAGACCTAACCAAACAGAAACACCTTTTCCCCATATTTTCCTCTTCTTTAAATTTAAATGTTGCATTTTTAAATAATTCCCTTTTAATTAGTACTACATTTTCTTCTGAATATTTTCCCCACTAATTTTCATTCCTTAAATTAGTATTACCATCATCAACCAGCCAGCACCTCTTTAGAACACTCCAGGCTAAAAAAGCAGCAATTTGCTGCATGGGACCACTTGTGTTTTTCTCCCTGGATATTACCAGGACCTTCTCCTTCACCTCTTGGCTCCTTTCAGAGACCTGTGCCTCCTGAATGGTGTGCACACTGCCTCCTCCATATCCACTTTGTCCTGGACCTCTCTGTGAGACTTCTTCACCTCCCAAACAGCAAGAGTTCTGTTTCCTCTGATCCCAGCCCCACAATTCAAGTCCCTTGTCTTTGTGACAGTGTCCAGCCTAAATCTATTCTAGCCAGTCCAAGTATTTCACTGAATGGATCCATTTGCCCCGAGACATTGATTGCAAATGCTCAACTGCTATTTGCTCTGTGTGCTTCCTTACCCACCTAGGTGTCCTCTTTTCACAGTGACACACCTTTCTGCTGCCCACACTAGCTACAATGCTCCTGGTCAGACCTTAGACACCAACCAAAAAGAAACAACTTTACTCTTTTCTTTCTTCTTTTAAATGTTCTTTTAAAGAAAATATCATTTAAAATTATTATTAATTGGGATTTAATACATATATCATATAATTCCAGAGTTCAATCATATCAAGTAGAATTGTACAATTGTTACCACAGTTCCCAGACATTTTTTTCTACATGGATTCCTTGACATCGTTCCCTTTTTACCCCACCACCGTCCCTGTACCCCCTTCCCACGGAAACTACTTGCTGTCTGTGGTGATTACATGATTTCAGGTTAACTTGATAAATAAATCTGGGGGCAGAGTATAGCTTGTCAACCAGGTCACAGTCTGATGATGCTTCCTTGTTGGCATGGCCTTCTCATGAGGATTCTGGGAACTTCCTCTCTTCCTCCCTGTTTCACCTTCCTGTTGATAAAGCACATGGAGCCACATTGATGGCAGCCAGAGCCCTGGAGATGTGTCCACTGTCATTGGATCCACAGGACTTTCTCTACCCACTGGCCCATGATCTTCCTGCATTAGGCATCATTACATGTGTCACATGAGTCTAAAGAGGAATTAATGGACTAGAATCGGATATATGGGCTAATATCAGACTTATGGACTTGATCTGGACTGGGCTGGTTTTTTTTCAATATGCAAATGCTCTTTAATATTAATATCTCTCTTACACCCACATATGAGTGTCTTTGGATTTGTTTCTATAGTCAATCTGGACCAACACACTGTCCCTATAGGTTCATGAATCCTGGGTTTCTTATACTGAAAAACAGAAAAGCATATAATGCAGCTTCAAGAAGGTGAAATCCAATGATAAAGTACTCTTGAGATACACCCTAATAATTTTCTTTAAAATTAAATTATATACTCTTTTTATAATTCCTTTAGAATGAGTGCTATCCTCTCATTCTTAAAACATTTTACATTTCTTAAATTATACCTACTGAATCCTTTTTTCTCTCTTTCTCTGTTATTTTCCCTTCCATTCTTTTTCTCTTTCCCCTATACCTTTCTCTCATGCTACCTCATTTCTATCATTACTTGTTCTGAAACTTCTATTATTCCTCTCGTGTACCACTCAATATAATTAATACCTTCCACATGATCCAACCACAGCTACACCAAAATATTAAGGAAACACCAGAAAATATTGGTCTACACAAGAAAATCCAGATAAACAGAAAGAAAGAATTGAATAACATCCTGACCTAAAGAAAATAACTAAAGTTGAAGAAACTATGGAACTGCTAGACAAACAGTTCAGGAGAATGATGAGAGAGTATGTTCAACAAATACAGAAAGAATCTGAGGGGGGAAAAGAGAACAGAAAAATGAGAAACCTTACTAGAAGCCTTCAAAGAAAAACTCCAAAAAGTTTTAAAAACTCCCCAAATCAAGCACTAAGATAGTAAAATTACACACTATAAAATGACAGAGAAGTAGAATTGAATAAATGAAAACCTAGAATAATGGTCTCAATGACTAATCATTTGACTCCAATCTATGAGACGGACAAGCAACAAAAAACACGAAGGAGACAGCCTAAGAATTTTCAAGACACAAGTGAGAGGAAAAACGTAAGACTTATTGGGATTCCAGAACAAGGAGAAGCAAGCAGAAAAATGAAACCCACAGAGACAACAGCACAATAACTTCTGGAGGAAATTTTCTTAACTGCAGAAAAGATGGGAAGATAACTATCAAGGAAATTGAAGGAAACCCAAACAGGATAGACCCCTGAAAGACAAATAGCATGATATATTGTAGTAAACGTTTCTAATATCAAGGACAATTGGATCCACAATCAATGCTCATGGAAGCAGCAGTCAAAGTAACAAAAGATATATTGCATTAGGTAAATCTGCTGATCAAGGCCTCTTTAGAGGATTGAAAAGCAAAGATGTCCCTTTGGGGATTAAAGTGCGCGTGACCCAAGCCTTGGTATTTTCAATTGCCTACTTTTCTAGTGAAAGTTGGACATTGAATAAAGAAGACCGCAGAAGAATTGATACATTTGAATTGTGGTGCTGGAGAAGAAGTCGAAAGTACCATGCTAAAAGGACAAACTGATCTGTCTTGCAAGAAGTACGGTCAGAGTGCTCCTTAGAGGCAAGGATGGCAAGACTTTATCTTACATACTTTGGACATGTTGTCAGGAGATTCAGTCCCTGGAAAAGGACTTCATTCTTGGCAAAGTGGAGAGGCATCAAAAAAGAGGAAGGCCCTCAAGTAGATGCATTGATACAGTGGCTGCCACGAAGAGATGGGGCACAGGAACAATTGTGAGGATGGCACAGGACTGAGCAGTGTTTCTTTCTGTTGTGCATAAGGTCACTATAGGTGGGAATCGACTCCATGGCACCAAACAACAACATGATATGATGATGAAACACAACGTGATTGTATATTGAATTCTCTCAAAAAATAAACTCACTGCTATCAAATCAATACTGACTCAT
Source organism: Tenrec ecaudatus (assembly GCF_050624435.1). Taxonomy (NCBI): domain Eukaryota; kingdom Metazoa; phylum Chordata; class Mammalia; order Afrosoricida; family Tenrecidae; genus Tenrec; species Tenrec ecaudatus. The sequence continues at coordinate 89,707,986 of NC_134548.1, forward strand.
AATGTCCCTATAGTGTGGGGTATAATTTCCCATGTGGATTTCTGAGACTGGGAATAAAAAGCCCCTCATTCTTCTGTGGTGTGGCTGCTGGTTTTGAACTGCCCACCTTGGGGAAAGCAGTCCAACATAACTAGAACTAAGCCACTAGGATCCCTGGATTTAAAAAAAAATAACATTAGTGGTATGGTTGGTAAAACTTTTTTTTTTTTGACTTTGTTTTTGTTTTGTTTTTTATATTTAGAGCCTCTAATTTTCTGGGGAGAAATGAAGCTTATATGCATACTTTTAGATTGTCTTTTTTTTAAAAAAAACCATTTTATTAGGGGCTCATGCAACTCTTATCACAATCCATACATATACATACATCAATTGTATAAAGCACATCTGTACATTCTTTGCCCTAATCATTTTCAAAGCATTTGCTCTCCACTTAAGTCCTTTGCATCAGGTCCTCTTTTTATTTTTTCCCCTCCCTCCCCGTTTGGTAAAACTTGAATAAGAACTCTACATTAGCTCATAGTATCATATAATTACTAAATTTCTGATTTTAATAATTGTGCTGTAGTTATAATAAGTTAACAATTGGGGAATCTGAATTAAAGTATTGTATGTGTTTTTTGGGGGGGACACTAATTGTGACTGAAATGGTTTAAGTGTAAAGTTAAAAAAATTAAAACAAAATTTTATATTAGCTTATATTACTGAACATAACTGATTATTTTATTAATTTGCTCTCTCATGCTAGGGAGATGAGGTGCTTCCTAATATTAATTTGAAAAAATTTAATGTATAATATTTGAGGGGATTTTTAAAATTTCTGTTAAAAATGAATTAAAATTTTAGATTTTCCCTGAAACTTTTTCTTGAAGAAAAATATTTAATATTTTTCTTGCACAGGGAAAAGCATCTAAGGTAGGTACTTATATATGCCTGTCCTGAACTCCATGCACTCCTGTTTTATAAAAATATAGGATGGAGCAGATTTGAAAGAGCAAAGATGGTAGGGTAGAAGACAACATCTTTATTTGACAGGAGCAGAGAATGCAGAAAAAATGACAACAACCACACAGGTGCCAGTTAAACACTTTTAGTCCTTGCACCAAATCAGAAAGATGCCGCCAAACTACTGGTGATGCTGTCATGGATGCAGGTGAAAATATTCATTTCTAAGGGAGCGAGCGACAGTGAAGTGTACTCTGGGCCATAAATACAGCGGGGCAATCCAGGGAGAAGAATGGCGTATAGCCAATTTTGCTCCTAACCACACAACTTAGAAAACCCGACCTGTCCCCTTTGGGAGGCCAAATTACATCCTGCCCATTTGCTCGCTTAGCCATTATTGTATATTTCCCTCAGACAAACTGTGGCTCTAGATAGATTGTGTACTCCAGCGTAATGCTGAGCAGCACCTAGCTGTCTACATTGCCACTTTTATAAAGGTGGAATTAGGACCAGTGGGGTAAATGAGAATTGTGAAAACTTTTGAAAATAAAGTAGAACCCAGAGAAATTGTCAAAAGCTGCTGCCACGTATGCATCACTAGCAAGCAGTTCTGGAACTCCTCGTCTTCCTCCCAGTAATCCTCTTTGTCTAAAAACTTTTACAGCCTCCTCCTCTGAATCACATCGCATGTGCGAGGTAGCTGCAGACAACACTAAAATGAAGAAGAATTAATCCTCAGCTTCAATCTAATAACTCACTGCCATTGAATCAATTCCAACTCATAGCGATCCTATTGAACAGGGGAACTGTCCCTTTGGGTTTCAGAGACTTCCATCTTTATGGGACTACACAGCTTCAACGTTCTCCTTCAGAGCAGCTGCAAGATTTGAACCACTGACCTTACGGTTAGCAGTTCAGGGTGTATGACACCAAGGCTTCTTCAATCTAATAGAGTGAAAACATGCCCACCTAATGTGAAGAGCAGTGATAGGAACATGTTATAGGCACTCAGAAAAAAGAACATTTATTTCCTGCTTTGGATGATCAGAAAATGTCACTGAGAAATTAACCTTTGTACTAGTAGCCTTTGAAGAAGGGCAGGACTTTACAAAGTCAAATTTGAGAATATGGTAATTAAGATGCATAAGATTAAAAGAATAGCATGCAGAAATAATGGAAGAGGTAAGAAAGTTGAACAAACACATTCCCCCCTACTTCCCAAAATGATTCATTCACACACTTTGCTTTGGACCATATTATAGGGTTGAAATTTGATGGTTTTATAATTTTTAATTGCTTATAAAAAATTCAGACAATATCCTAAAAGCACACAAGATACTAGATTTGGAAGGGGACTTAGAGATTTTCTTACTGGACTACCTCCTCTTGCTGCTGGGAAAAAATGAAGATATTCTCCTAAGGCCAAAGTCAGTGGCAGCAGCAGGGCTAGGACCCTATGTTTTTGTCTCCCAATTTAGTATCTTACATACCCTTAACACCGTAAAACTTTTAAATAAGCGTTGTGAGGTGAGTCAATATTTGTCATCCAGCCACAGGACTCTTGACACTGACCTCTGGAGAGTCTTATCATTCCCAGAATTTAGTCCATACTGCAGTTGTACCTGTCTTTTCTTGTAAGTCTCTTATATTCCTTATACAGTATTATGCTAAGGATGGGCTAATAGGCCCAGTTCTACGGAATTTGATGGCAGTAAGCCAATAGTCAGTTATTAGCTACCTTTGATAGTGCTGAAGCCCTGTTCTCATGCAAACCCACTCCTGTGCTCATGCCTTCTGGATATAATTAGTTGATGAATCACTCCTGAGCCTAAAATGAAACAGTCAACATAAGAGCCAAATTTCCTTTTCATTCCTGTCTGTTTCAGATGAAGCATTCATAAGCATCCTACACGTGTTCTCCTTCAGAAACACGTGAATTTTGATGGGCTATCTTACAAAGTGTTAAAACACATTCGCTACCATAATAATGTCATTAAAGGGCATGGAGTCAGAGCAGAGCACCAGAGACTGGGGATTTCAGACTTTTTACCTCTTACCCAGTTGACAGCATCCATTCTGAAAGCATACCCCTGAAAATGTTGCTCTTTCTGTAAAAATGTGCCTATCATCCTCAATGCATCACTCTGTTATATTCATGGACGTTGGCAAGATTTATGCATGCAATATGGACAATTATCTGGGGGAAGCATTGAGAACTTACAGGTTTACTTATCTCACTGCTCACTAGGCCTATAGGGGAAGGGAAACATACTGCCAATAAGTCAGTCGTGACTCACAGCAACTCTATAGGACAGTGTAGAATGGCCCCTGTTATTTTTGAGGCTCTAACTGTTTACAGGGGTAGAAAGCCCCTCCTTTACCCACAGAGCTTCTAGTGATTTCAAATTGATGACTTTGCTGAGTACAGCTCAATGCATAACTACTACACCACCAGTAGTTTGCCAATACATCTTAAGATTCAGATCACAACAGAAATAACCCATCATGGTTTGTGAGGGAGGGAGGGTGGGGAGAGAGGAGAAAAATCAGGAGCTGATACCAGGGGCTCAAATAGAAAGAAAATATTTTGAAAAAGATGATGGCAACAAATGTACAAATGTGCTTGACACAATGGATGAATGTATTGTGAAAACAGTTGTATGAGCCTCCAATAAAATGATTTTTAAAAAGAAATAACCGTCATAAATAAAGCTATAGTTCAATACATTTACATTTAAACCCACGTAACAAGGTTGGCCATGAATAACAGTGAGAAGACACACAAAACAAAAAGAGAAAATGGGAATTGAGGTAAGACTTTGTGGCTTATCAATAGACACAAGATTCCAACTGCTAACTATATCTGTAAATCCGCCACTTCGTAGGAACTGTTGCTTTTTATCAGAATCATAGAAAGCCCGACTTCTCATCCGATCAGAGATCTCCCAAAATTAGAGTGTCAAAGTAAGTGTTTTGGTAACAAATATGGTGAAAGTGAAGAGTTTAGTTTGATGTTACTTCCTTTGTTTTTGATAAGCCATCTCCAAGTTGTACCTTTCCCCCATTTCTACACTGATAGAAGTGCCTGGTGAATAACTTGTTTTCAACTTGCTACTACTATCTATCCCATTAAACCACCTCCCACTATCAGTCTTTGTCTTCTGTACCATTTTTCTTATGCACATGCTCAACAAAAAAACATACTTAGGTAGTTGAAATGGACATTTGTGCAATATGCTCCTTATCTCAGTTAATATTCACATCCTAATGAGGACATTTGATCCTCACTGCTATGAGAGGCAAGATTGGAATGGGTAGCGTTCTGGGGTAGTGATGCTTCTAATTGCTCTTCACATCACTGCAAAGGAAATTGTCAGATGTTTTACCCTGTGGATAAGGCTGGCCCTAGATAGTTGCGGTGTTAGTCTGGGTACACTAGAGAAACAAATTCATGGACACTCACATGTGTGCAAAAGAGAACTTTATGTCAAAGAGTAATAGTACATTAAGAAAACATCCCAGCCCAGTCCAGACCAAGTACATAAGTCCAATACTAGCCCATAGGTCCAATACTAGTCCATAAATTTCTCTTTTGACTCATACAGTCATGCAATAAGGCCAAATGCAGGAAGATTGCAGACCAGTGGGTAGAAAGTCTTGTGGATCCAGTGGTGGTAGAAGGATCTCAGCATTGGCAGAGGCCTCCATGTGGCTCCTACAGTTCCCAGGGCTCTGGCTGCGTCAGTGTAGCTCCATATGGCTTGTCGTCAAGAATGTCTTGCTGTGAGTGAGCCTACGCTCCACCTCCAATGGGCTATTTATCTTCTTAGCATCTCCAAATGAAGTCATCAAGCTGCGACCTGATTGACAGACTAAACCCCACCCCTTCACTCTTAAGTCTCCAATTGATAACAGATTTTGTAACTACCACAGTAGGAGACCATTTGGATAGTGCTAAGAACAAAAAGGCACTAAGTTGGCTTCCCATCTTATACTCCATGTATAAAAAGTATAAAAATCCCTATTGATTAAATGATGCAGAGTGCAAACATATCCAGCTGAATTTATAATATGCGGCCCTATTCACTAAGAAAGAGAAGACAAATCAATTTGAGTTTTTATTACAACCACCACCTGCTCCTAATACACATACCTCTCCACTACTCATCTCATAGAACTCCTAAAATAACTATTAATGCAGCATTCATTGCAGCTTACACAAACCCACTCCACCCTGGATGCTGATAATTATCTGTCTTTATGGACAGACACCAATTTCTAAGTGTATAATGAGAACACACATGAGGTACGTTAATTTTAAGCTTTATCTTAAGCAGCTACTTCGTAGACAATTCTACCAATTTTGAGCCAAGAGAAATCTTTAAAATCAGATGATATTATAAAAGTAGAAATTTCTGTTTTGTAACTTGGCTACAAAGCCGTTTTTGAGATGAAAAATCAGAAATTGGAAGCAACCTCAAATTCAACAACACTATAGTCAATGTGCTATTATTACTTTCTACTTTTCCCATAATAGGTTTAAAGCAATAGAATTTGACTACTCAAACCTGCAGAGGCAAATTACCTTCAAGGGAAGCATGTCATTCTTAATGAGGAAAAGATCGTTCATTCTTGATTGAAGAAAATTAATATAACCCAGACTAGCATTCTTAGGAAGGAGGTGGAGTCATGGGTATAGTAAAATCAAACCAACGAAAAGGCTGTCCTTGCTTTTCCTCACCCAAATCAGAAATAAGTGTTGGGGTGTATCTGCGAAGTACAAATGTAGTGATGCAGCTGGAGACAGAGGCTCTTAATTTCTCAATGCACCAGGTATAGAAAGAAGCTGAACTAAAATGTATAGCTCCTCCAGTCCTTTTAGCAATGGGGAATTTCAAAGACAGACAAGTTATTTTGGCTCAAAGTAGAGAACACCTTTGGGACTGGAAAGACAGGTATACATTTTAGGTGACCGCATTATTGGAAATAATCAATGAGTAGCTCTCTATATTAAGAGAAAACTAAAGAATAAGCGATCCTTGACTGAGGATCCAGGTCCCTGAGTCTTGAATCCTAAATCCTGAATTTAAAGTAATTGTTACAAGAGACAAAATCAAGCACTTCATAGTTGTGCAGTAGGGAAAAGTAAAATATTAATATTGTAAATATATTAATAACCGAAGTTGAAAAGTTCATCTATAGGCAGCTTAGGGTAGCAGGGGAAGTGCCTAATTATAGGAGAAAGAATATCTGAGTTTAGTCTTGACCTCTGCTGTCAGTTTGGATATATATTCTTGGGCAATTTCCTTCCCCTGTCTGGGCCTGAGTTCCCACAGTTTGTAAACAAGTTTGAACTCTGCTATAATTTCTTAGACTTTGAACTTTATAGTTCCAGTAAAATTAAACTAGGGGAGTATGTACACATATGGAGTTAATTCTTCCCATCTCTCCTTCCTCGATATACTATTCCCTCATTTTCTTCCTGCTCAGAGGCCTAGCCTCCTCATAGTCATCACAGTCTTGTCTTTTGCTATATAAACCACATTTTTTCTTTGTTTTTTCCTTTTAATGATGGTGTTATTGAATATCTATCTTTGTAAGATTTACTAATCCGCTAAACAAAATGTTGTCTCATTTTTTCCACATCTTGTGGTGTTTTAAAAAAATGTAATTTTTATTAATGCATAATATTCCATTGTATGAATGTACAAGAGGTTATACGTTTAATTATAACATGGATTGTTGGTTGTTTCTATGTTTTTGCTATTGTGGAAATTGCTGCAGTAATATAAGAGTGCATGTGTTTGCTCAAGTTGTATTTTTGGTTTCTGTAGGGTATGTGCCCAGTAGAGAGATTGCTGGATAATAAGGTGCTTTTATTTGAATTTGTTTAAAGAAGTGTCATACTGATTACCATAGTGGTTGCATAATTCTATAGTACCACTAGCAGTGTAAAAGTGTTCCAATCTCTCCAGCATATATTTTCTGTTTTATTTAATTTTGCCAAAAGTGTCTGTATGATGTGGTATCTTATGGCTGTTTTAATTTGTACTCCTATTATTGCTAATAAACACAAACCTTTCTTCATATACTTTCTGGCTGCCTTGATGTCATCTTTGGTAAGTTGTCTATTCACGTCTTGTTCCCATTGTTCTATTGGCCTCGTTGTCTTTTTCTTATTAAGATATTGTAGTTTTCTATAGATTTTGGAGATTAGCCTTTTAAATGATGTAGCCCTGGTGGTGTAGTAGTTCATATTGGGCTGCGATCTGCATGATCAGCAGTTCAAAACCACCAGCACTTCGCAGCAGAAAGACTGGATTTTTTTCTCCACTAACTACTTACAGTCTTGGAAACCCACAGGGGGTCACTATGAGTTAGAATTGACTAGATGGCAATGAGTTTTTGTTTTGTTTATTATTGCTAAATATTGTTTTCCAATCTTTGGGTTCTCTGTTATCTCATTCAGTGAAATCTTGTGATATACATAAATGTGTTTCCAGTAGGTCCCATTTCTTTATTTTATTTTCTATAGTGTGACTATTTTTCAATTTGTTCAATAGTATGTTTATGCATTGTATTAGCATCTTTAAGTTTGTCCCTCTTTTGTCATTAATAATCTTTATAATTGTGTGATTTATGTTTGGAGTTAACAGTTTTATCTCACTAATGAAAAAAAGCACCTTAAATATAGCGTCTGGAGTTTTAAAGGCTTGAAGATAAACAAGTGGGTATCTAGCTGAGAAGCAACAAAGCCCACATGGAAGAAGCACACCCTCCTGTGTGATCACGGGGTGTAGAAGGAACCAGGTATCAGGCATCAAAGAACAAACAATCATATCATTGTGAATGAGAGGGAGTGTAGTTTGGGGACCCAAAGCCCATTTGTAGGCAACTGGACATCCCCTTACAGAAGAATCGTGGGGAGGAGAAGAGCCAGTCAAGATGCGGTGTAACAATGATGAAGCAGACATCTTTCCTCTAGTTCTAAATTGCTTCCTCTCCACCCCCCCCCCCACTATCATGATCCCAATTCTACCTTACAAATCCGGCTCGACCAGAGCATGTAAACTGGTACAGATAGGAACTGGAACACAGGGAATCCAGGACAGATGATCCCTTTACCATCAGTGGTGAGAGTGGCGATACCACGAGGGTTGAGGGAAGGTGGGGGAAGAAAGGGGGAACCAATTAAAAGGATCTACATAACCTCCTCCCTGGCGGGCGGACAACAGAAAAGTGGGTAAAGGGAGATGTCGGACTGTGTAAGATATGACAAAATAATAATAATTTATAAATTGTCAAGGGTTCATGAGGCAGGGGGGTGCGGGGAGGGAGGGGAAAATGAGAATCTTATATCAAGGGCTCAAGGAGAAAGCAAATGTTTTGAGAATTATGAGGGAAACAAATGTACAAATGTGCTCGACACAATGGATATATGTGTGGATTATAATGAGTTGTACGAGCCCCCCATAAAAAGATTTGAAAAAATCTTACCCCTACCGTTTCCATCATCTATTAATGGGGGCCACAAAGCCAGTTGTGATAATTAAATTAGTTGCTTTTGCAAAGTATTTACAATAGTACCTGGTTCATAATAAAGCTTTGATTTATATTATAGCTATTATTTGTATTATTATTATACATAATCACAAAAAACATTTCTAGTTCTATTATGAAGTGGTATGATGTCAGTAATAGTATATTACCCATGCACTACAAGACAGAAGAGCTAATAGTATTTTTCAAATTTATTAATGAACCACTACAAAGATGAAGAAACTGAACATCTTTTTCACCAATTTCTGCATTCTGAAATTGATCATACATGCAACCAAGGTTCACTGATAATTATAGGTCTTTGAAATGCAAAAGTTAGAAACAAAGAAGAATGATTGATAGTTATAAAATATTTCCTTGATAATATAAATGATTCCTGGGATCATAGGATAGAATTTTGCAAGACCAACAACTTATTCATTCCAAATACCTTTTCAACCCATAAACAACAATAGTACACATTGACCTCCCCAGGCAGTATCAGGAATCAAATAAAATATATCTGTGGAGAGAAATGATTGGCATATCAGTTCAGTAAAAGGTCAGGGCTGACTGCAGAACAGACTATCAATATCATATGACATTTGAAATGTCAACTTAAGTTTAAGTTGAAGCTGAGGAAAATTAAAACAAGTTCATGAGAGACAAAACCTCGAAATATCCCATGTTAATGGAGAGAGCACTTCAAGATTAGGTTTAACACATTGAACACTAATTACCAAATACTAGATGAATTGTATTTGACAATTCATGACACCAAAGATATACATGAAGAAAGCCATCTAAAATGAAACCAAAGTCTCTGCTAGTGAGTTGATTATAGAAACCCTACAGAAAGGAGTAGAATAACCCTTATGAGTTTCTGAGATTGTAAATATTTATATTCTAAAGGAGTGTATCTCACACTGTGGCCCAAGGACAACTTGTATCAGAATCTCTAAGACGTTTATTAAAAATGAAGATTTTGGGTCCTCACTCTAGACCTCTCATACCAGTGAGCCCTTTGAACCCAGAGTTCCAACAAGTGTGTCAAGCAAATACACAGTTTGAGAGCTACTGTTATAAATGATGTGTCCCTTGGTTGTTTGGGTGTATTTTAAAATAGTCTGGTCAGCCATCCCATGCTTTCCAAGAGTGACTCAAGAAGACAGAAAAAAAGTACAATAATGAAATAAAAAAATCTGTAGTTATAAAACCTAAGGAAAGAACATATTCAACATTTCTCAAACTGAATAAACTTAAGAAAACATTGAAAACTTGAGTGGAAATATTGAAGGTTATATGGGAAAATATTGAAAGACAAAATAAGCATCAAAATAAATTCATTGCAACAGCCACAGAAAACTCAGAGACAATACTCACAATCAAAGGACCAGCAAAGGATACAGTTATTGGTCCACAACACCTTGACTCAGCCAGGAGCTATGTCTTTTTCAAGTCTCAGCCTCTGAGCCCTGAGGTCTTTTGGCCTTTGCCTCCATGGGCCAGGAAGCTATCCTGTCCCTCCACCTCAAAGTCCTATAGTCTTGATGCTGCTCCTCTTGCTCTGTCCCATAGTCTTCATGACCACAGTTCCTGCCACTTCAAAGAGGGTACCTTGGGCATACTCTTTATGCTAGTCTGGGTACTTTAGAGAAACAAATCCACAGAAACTCATGTATAAGAGAAAGTTTTATATAAAGGTTTTATATAAAGGTTAAGAAAACATCCCAACCCAGTGCTGCCCAAACCCACAAGTCCAACATTAACCCATATGTCCAACACCAATCCACAAAGTCCTCCTCCATCTCAAAAAAAGCCAACTGCATGTAATGACGCCAACTGTAACTGCATGTAATGACGCCAACTGCAGGAGGAAAGCTGAGTCAGTGAATGTGTAAGCATCTCAGTGCTGGTAGGGGTCTCCACACGACTGCTCCAGCACCCAGGGCTGCATCAGGGTAGGTCCATGCAACTTCTCCTTGGGTATGTCTTACAGGAAGTGAGCCTTGCCAGCTGAAGCAGAGAACTGCTAAGGCAGCTGCACCCTGGTCTGACCATCACAAAGCAAGACACCCGAGAACTAGAAAGGTGAGGCTCACTGAGCCATTTATCCCTCCGCCCTTCAATTAACCCCACATGTGTTTATCGGCCAGTTTGGCACAGTAAATTAACTAACTCACTCTTCCAATGGTCCCTCAAACTTTTTTCTTTTTACCAGATAGCTTTTAAACACTGGGGGATGGCTTTGATAGAGGTGTCATTTTTTTGGTCTGTTAATTGACCATACCCTAAAGGAAAATGAGGGATTATGTCTTAAGCATCATTCTCTATTACAGTATCCTTTAAAAAAATCATTTTATTAGGGGCTCATACAACTCTTATCACAATCCATACATACATGAATTGTGTAAAGCACATTTGTACATTCATTGCCCTCATCATTCTCAAAACATTTGCTCTCCACCTAAGCCCCTGGCATCAGTTCCTGCTGTTATCACTAATTCTGCTGCAGGACCAAATGTCACATACCTTGACCTACAGCTTAAAAAAATAACATTTTATTGGGGGCTTGTACAACACTTATCACAATCCATCCATACATAGTGTCAAGCACATTTGTACATTTGTTGCCATCATCATTCTCAAAACATTTGCTTTCGACTTGAGCCCTTGACATCAGTTCCTCATTTTTGCCCTCCCTCCCTGTTCCCCTCTCCCTCATGAACCCTTGATAATTTACAAGTCATTATTATTTTGTCATATCTTACACTGTCCAACATCTCCCTTCACCCACTTTTCTGTTGTCCTTCCTCCAGAGAGGAGGTTATATGTAGATCCTTGTAATCGATTCCCCTTTTCTAACCCACTCTCCCGTATTGCCTCCACTCTCCCGTATTGCCACTCTCCCGTATTGCCACTCCACTCTCCCGTATTGCCACTCTCACCACTGGTTGTGAAGGGATCATCTTTCTTGGATTCCATGTGTTTCCAGTTCCCATATGTACCAGTGTACATCCTCCAGTCCAGCCAGATTTGTAAGGTGGAATTGGGATCATGATAGTTGGGGGGAGGAAGCTTTTAAGAACTAGAGGAAAGTTCTATGTTTCATTGTTGCTACACTGCACCCTGACTGGCTCGTCTCCTCCCCATGACCCTTCTGTAAGGGGATGTCCAGCTGCCCACAGATGGGCTTTGGGTCCCCACTCTGCATTCCCCTCATTCACAATGATGTGATTTTTGTACCTTGATGCTTGATACCTGATCCCTTTGACACCTTGTGATCACACAGGCTGGTGTGGGCTTTGATGCTTCTGTGCTAGATGGCCGCTTGTTTACCTTCAAGCCTTTAAGGGCCCAGATGCTGTATCTTTTGGTATCTGGGCACCATAAGCTTTATCCACCACATTTGCTTATGCACCGATTTGTCCTCAGTGATCGTATCGGGAAAGTGAGCACTCAATTATGTGATTTTTTGTTCTTTGATGCCGGATACCTGATTCCTTCCACACCTCATGATCACACAGGCTGGTGTGCTTCTTCTGTGTGGGCTTGGTTGCTTCTCAGTTTGATGGCTGCTTGTTTATCTTTAAGCCTTTAAGAGCGCAGACGTTATATCTTTTAACAGCTGGGCAACATCAGCTTTCTTCACCACATTTACTTATGCACCCATTTGTCTTCAGTGATCATACCGGGCAGGTGAGCATCATGGAATGCCAGTTTAATAGAACAGTGTTCTTGCATTGAGGGAGTACTTGAGTGGAGGCCCAATGTCCATCTGCAACCTTAGTACTAAACCTATAAATATATGCACATATATTTATTTCCTCCTCATCATAAATAATATATTTACACATGTCCATGCTTGTATTTAGGCCTCTATAAATGCCCTTTACCTCCTAGTTCTTTCTTCTATTTCCTTTTACTTTTCTCTTGTCCCACTATCATGCTCAGCCTTCATTTGGGTTTCAGTAATTCCTCTCGGTTACATTACCCTTGGTCACGCCCTACCAGGTCTCCTACACCCTCCTCATCAACGATTTTGGACCATTTGTTGTTCCCTTGTCCCTGAGTTTGTTAACACCACTTCCTTCCCCCACCTCCCCCTCTCCCATGTCCTCCAGAACCGTCGGTCCCATTGCTTTCTCCTCCTGATTGTTTATCCAGTTATGCTACCTTCTTGATTGGGGGGTATGCTCCCCCAGTTTTGGGGGGTTCAGACCACGCTACTTCCCCACCATGTGACCCCAGAAATGTCCTCTGTCACAGTCTGCTCCAGTAAGGGGACAGCATGATGTGCTGTTTTCATTTTCCCAGTCCCCTCTGTGTCTCATTAGTTCCCAGCAAGGACGTCATCCTCTGAGCATCATGTGCCAGCATGGAGCCCAGTCCGACTCTCTTTCTCTTCCTCCCTTCCAGCCTGCCTCCATGTGGGTGTGGTATGCTGGCCCCTCTCCCCACCCTGCTCTCCACCACACCCGCTTCCAGGGAGGGGTGCCAGTTTGGCTCTCTCTCTTCATGCATCCTTCCATGTGACCATGCCGTCCTCATGGTTTGGCACTTCATGGTAGGGTCTGCGTGCCCATTCCAGATTCTGTGGAGACAAGACCAGTACTCTCCCCCTGGGTGGACTGGTGCCCTGCTCCCTCCGTTATCATTTCACTTTCAACCCCCACCCCTTTTTCTGCCTCCCCCCTCTGTCCTTTTCCCATTAATGTTTTGGACCAACATGTACCTCCTTGGGTTTGGTCCAACCTTCTCCCACTTCCTTGTATCTCAACCCATTTGTTACGATATAGGTGGCTTCTCTTCTATACCTACCGTGCTGATTATACTTTCCTCAGGGGACTCGTGCTGGACTTCTCCTTTTGTGATTGGCTGACTTGGCTTAGCATAATTTTCTCCAACTCTTTCCATGAAAAGACGTGTTTCATGTGCTCATCAGTGCTTTTTAGTGATGCATAATACTCCATAGTGTATATGTGCCTGAGTTTACTGATCCACTCATCTACCAATGGAAATTTAGGTTGTTTCCAACTCTTTGAGATTGCGAATTGTGCTGCAATAAACATTGGAGTTCATACAACTGGTGGTGGTTTATTTCTTACCTCTTCTTGGTATATACCCAGTAAAGGGATAGCTGGGTCATAAGGTAGTTCAATTTCCATCTTCTTTAGATATTGTCAGACTGATTTACATAGCGGCTATACACATCTACAGGACCACCAGCAATGTAGGAGTGTTCCTATCTCGCCACATCACCTCCAAAATTTGTTGCTCTCTGATTTCCTTATCTGGGCTACCTTCGAAGGTATTAGATGGTATCTTATGGTTGTTTTGATTTGCATTTCTCTGATGGCTAATGATTAGGAGCATTATCTCATATGTTTATTGGCCATATGGGTTTCCTCCGTAGTGAAACTTCTTTTCAGTTCTTTTTCACACTTCTTCAAAGGGTTAAATGTTTTCCTCTTTTTGCAGGCAAGGAGGGTATTGTAGATTTTCATAATAAGCCCTTTGTCTGTTGTGTCCTTGCTAAAAATCCTCTCCCAGTCTGTCGGTTGCCTTGTTACCCTCTTGGTAAAGTCTTTTGATTCACACAAGTGTTTCATCCTTAGTAAATCCCATTTGTCAATTTCAGATCCCCCTGCATGTGTACCCTGCCCTAATGCAGTTAACCTTTGTATTCCCTGGGCCAAGGTTCTTAGGTTTGTCCTTATTCCTTCACTAATGATCCTGATGTTTGGGGGTTTTACTTCTAGGTCCGTGATCCACCTTGAGTTTGTTCTTGTGCATGAGGTGAGGTAGATGTCCTGTTTCATTTTTCTACATGTAGATTTTCATTGTTTCTGGCACCACTTGTTAAATAGGGCATTGACCTTCCACTTGATGCTTTTGGGGCGATTGTCGAAGATCAGTTGTCTGTATGCTGATGGTTTTATTTCTGGGTTTTCTATTCTTTTACATTGGTCTGGGTATCTGTCATTATGCCAGGACCACACTGTTTTCACCACTGTGGCTTTGTAGCAGGTGTGAAAGTCAGGTAAAGCAAGTCAACCGACTATGTCCTTCTTCTTGAGGAGTTCTCGGCTAATTCTGGGTTTCTTCCCTCTCCATATGATATTGATGGTCAGTTTTTCCAATTCTCTGAAGAAGGCTGTTGGTATGTGAATCGGAATAGAATTAAACTTATAAAGTGCCCTGGGTAGGATAGACATCTTTATTATAGCATGGGATATTCCTCCATATGCGGAGGTTACTTTTGGTTTCCTGTAGTAGGGTCTTGTAGTTTTCCTTATATAGGTCTTTTGGTTTTTTTTGTGTAGATATATCCCTAGATATTTCGGTTTGTTCTTGGCTATTGTGAATGGTACTGCCTTCCTGATCTCCTCGTCCATGGTCTTGTGTGGTGTGTACAGCAAACCAATTGACTTTGAGACCTACAGCTCCTTTGCCTCCTCTCTTTCTCTTCCTTTGCCTGCTTTTTCTCTATGCTCTCTTTCTCATTCTTCTTTCTTTTCTGAAGGTTTGTCTGTGTTAGTTGCATATATAAGCAAATGCCTTGTCACATTTAAGGCACTGAATACTCACTGGGGCTATGAACTGACCTCACAGAAGTCTACAATCACTTAATTTGGATAATAATTTATAATAATTTAATTTGTATAAATATATTGATTCTTTCTTGCAAAGTGAATAAAATAAACCAACCACAGAGCAGGCTGCCACTCAGGGCATATCAATCAAGCTGATCAAAAGTAAAAAATACTCTGGAGTGGAAAACTAGGGCAAAGGTAATTCCTCAGGCGATAGTGGGGAAATCTCTCCACTTACTTTTTCAAAAAAGTAAAACAACATTCCATATAAAAGGAACTCATCTCACCACAAGAGTAGATAGATGGGGTGGCTAGTGGTGAGTGTTAATGTTGGCTCTGGGTGCGCAGCTGCTGTAAGTATAGACTAGAAATCAATATTTAGGCACACCTGAAACCTAGTCCTAGTTTACTGTTGAGTAATTTACTGTTTGGAAAGTTTTGGCATACATCATAGAATGATAGTATGGTGGTCAATAACCAGCATGAATTTCATAAATCAGTCTACCTTCTGGGGATGCTGATTTAAGGATATGTTCAAGGGGAAATGTAGAAGAAACAGCTAGGAAAAGGATCTGGTAGAAAAACAGAATTTTCAATGATTTCTCAAACTCCAAGGACTTCATGATAAAAGCTTCAATTGCTTCCTTTCTGAAAAGCATTATAAGATTCAACCAAACCAAACTCACTTCCATTGAGTCAATGTTGATTCATAACAACTGTATTAGGATATAACTGCCCCCTGTGAGTTTCTGAGACTGTCGCTGTTTACAGGAGTAGGAAAGCCCCATCTTTCTCCTGTGAAGCAGGTGGTGTCTTTGAACAACAAACCTTTCAGATTAATGAAATTTGTAACTCCTGTGGAGATAATTGCAAATACTCCAGATGGATAGTATTGAAATACAATCAATTTTGAAATAAGCAATAGAAGGAAGCCAGAAAGATGCAAGAAATGAAGATAATCTCAAACTGAGTTCCAGCATAATCAGGAATAAATGGTAACCACTGCAAATACAAACCAAATTCTGTAGTTCAACACAATAATACTAGTTTTGTTAGACATATGATATATCATTATGTGAGGTGACAAATAAAAATGGAGCACAAATATCTTTCTTCACTGAGAGTGTAATCAGTAATGAGAAAGCAATGATGTGATTGTGTTTTTCATCTTTCCTTAGTATTAAACAATTAGTTTAAACAATTGTGTTAAAAGTCTAGTTAAAAGGACTTGTATCTCTACTTGCATCTTTGCTGCACTTTTCCACCCCACGTACATTATAACCTTCTTTTAAAAAAACACAAATATCTAACTTTTTTTCAGAGAATTACATTGACTTTGCACTTCTAAAGGTCAAATTGAAAGTCTTCCTGGAAATATGCCTAACCTTTTTACACACAGCTCAAGTGCAAATAGAAATTCCATATACCTGCAAGTGAAAATATGACCCTGAATGTTCACGAGCTCTTGAGAAGCACAACAAATGCATTTGTATTCTTGTGCTGCCCACTTTTAGTGACTGCAACTAAGAAAACAGATTAAGAGCAGGAGCAGAATCATTCCTTTACTTTCATAAATCTAGCCTTTCTTAATGCTCGATATGAATAGAATGTAACACATTAAGCTTCCAAGGAGAGAATAATGATCAATTGCTCATCATCATCATCTAGTTGGCCTTTTCAAAGGTTTCCAGTACATGGCGCTGTCAGATTGCTTAGCCTCAACTAAAGGATCAATTGAGTCATACAGCCAATTATTTTGACAGGCTTTTTTTTTAATCCACCTGACAGAATTGATTGGTTATTCTGGTATCAAATAGATTCAGTCTCAATATCTTCATGAAATCATACTAATGGATATCTTATAAAAATATTTCATTGTAGGCAGAGAAATAATTATCTGTGAGAGGATTAATGACTTTTGTTCATGTCAGGAGATCAAAGGCCTTGAATTTTATTTCAAATGTAGCTCTCCCTTTTTAACTTGCACCGGGGTGAGTAACAAAACATGAAATCATAGCAACATAATGTCATATCAAAATTGTATTTTATGATTGTGAATGTTTTGGTCTGTGATATATACCTTTGTCAGTTCAAGGATTCAAGTCCTCAATGTGGTCAATTCTAAGCTAACAGAAAATCCCCTGAGATCACACTATTGGAGCCATTGGTGGCCAGTATAAGATGGATGCTACCATCATGTATACAAACAGGCTAGCTTATTCATGGGTTCACTCTCCTAATGCACAATAAAGTAATAACTCATTATTTTATTCTTTATGAAGACACATGGAAGAATCAATAATTTCCTACTGCCTGAAAACTGGAAAGATAATATTGAGAATAATGTGGTCTAGTTCTCTGGACAATTAAAAAGCTTAAAATATAGCCAAATCCACACCGTACCTTTCAGATTTTGAAAATTTAATATGAAGAAGAGACCACATATAGCAGTATATAATTTTATAAAGTGCATTGTTATTAATTATTACAGAAATATTTTTGTAAATAATGTTCCAGAAAGCAAGATAAGCCAGTTTATTTAAAATATACTTCATTAATGATTTAATGACAAATTATTTTCTTGATGTCATGTGATTCTCTTATTGTTAGGTGCCAACAGGTCTTTTCTGACTCATAGTGAGTTTATGCACAACAGAACTTAACACTGCCCAGTCCTGCCTGCATCATTCTCACAATATTTCATGTACTTGAGCTCACTGTTTCAGCGACTGTGTCAATCAATCTCATAGAGGTTCTTTCTCTTTTTTGCTGCTCTTCTACATTAACAAGCATGATCCTTCTCCAAGGCCTGGACTCTCCTGATAACATAAGCAAAGAATGTGAGACAAACTCTTGTCCTCCTTGCCTCTGAGGAGTACTCTGGCTGTACTCCTTCTAAGACAGATTTGTTTGTCCTTTCAGCAGTCCATGGTACTTTTAGTATATTTTGGCAGCACCACAATTGAAGTCCATTGATTCTTCTTTGGCCGTCCTTATTCAATGTTCAACTTGTACATGCATATGAGACAATTAAAAATAACATGACTTGTGTCAGAGATACCCTAGTCCTCAAAATAACATCCTTGTTTTTCTTTTTTTCTTTTAAACAATTTATTACGGGCTCGTACAACTGTTATCACAATCCATACATATACATACATCAATTGTATAAAGCACATCTGCACATTCCCTGCCCCAATCATTCTCAAAGCATTTGCTCTCCACTTAAGCCCTTTGCATCAGGTCCTCTTTTATTTCCCCTCCCTCCCCGCTCCCCCCTCCCTCATGTGCCCTTGGTAATTTATACATCGTTATTTTGTCATATCTTGCCCTATCCGGAGTCTCCCTTCCCCCCCTTCTCCGCCATCCCTCCCCCAGGGAGGAGGTCACATGAGGATCCTTGTAATCAGTTCCCCCTTTCCAACCCACTCACCCTCCACTCTCCCAGCATCGCCCCTCACACCCTTGGCCCTGAAGGTATCATCCACCCTGGATTCCCTGTGCCTCCAGCCCTCATATGTACCAGTGTGCAACCTCTGCCCTATCCAGCCCTGCAAGGTAGAATTCGGATCATGGTAGTTGGGGGGAGGAAGCATCCAGGATCTTGGGGAAAGCTGTGTTCTTCATCGGTACTACCTCGCACCCTAATTAACCCATCTCCTCTCCTAAACCCCTCTGTGAGGGGATCTCCACTGGCCGACACTTGGGCCTTGGGTCTCCACTCTGCACTTCCCCCTTCATTCAATATGGTATATATATATATATATATATACACACACACACACACACACACACACACACACACATATATATACATATACGCACATATATCTTTTTTTTTGCATGATGCTTTATACCTGGTCCCTTTGGCACCTCGTGATCGCACTGGCCAGTGTGCTTCTTCCATGTGGGCTTTTTTGCTTCTGAGCTAGATGGCCGCTTGTTCACCTTCAAGCCTTTAAGACCCCAGACACTATCTCTTTTGATAGCCGGGCACCATCAGCTTTCTTCACCACATTTGCTTATGCACCCATTTGTCTTCAGCGATCCTATCATGGAGGTGTGCAGTCAATGATATTATTTTTTGTTCTTTGATGCCTGATAACTGATTCCTTTGGGACCACTCATCACACAGGATGGTGTGTTCTTCCATGTGGACTTTGTTGCTTCTGAGCTAGATGGCCGCTTGTTTATCTTCAAGCCTTTAAGACCCCAGTCACTATCTCTTTTGATAGCCGGGCACCATCAGCTTTCTTCACCACATTTACTCTAAAGAGATCTTGTGCAGGACATTCACCCAGCACAACTCAACTTTTGATCTCTTGACTCCTGCTTCCATGAGCATTGATTGTGTATCCAAGCAAGACAAAATCCTTGACAGCTTTAATCTTTTTCCACTTATCATTTTGTCCTGTTTTTCCAGTTGTAAGGATTTGGGTATTCTTTACACTGAGTGTAACCTACACTGAGGGCTGCAATCCTGACCTTCATCTGCAAGTGCTTCAAGTCTTCCTCACTTTCAGGAAGCAAGGTGGTGTCAACTGCATATGACAGGTGGTCAATAAGCATTCCTCTAATCAGAATGGTACATTCTTCTTCAATAATCCAACTTCTCTGATGATTTACCAGCAGAAAGATGGACTTAGTATCATGAGAGGATATAATCCTGAGAGGCACGTCTTTCCCGATTTTAAACCATGCAGATTTTAAACCTTGTTCTGTTCACACAACAGTCTCTTGATCCATGAACAAGCTCCATGTGAGCACAACGATGTCTTCTGGAATTCCCATTCTTCTAAAGGATATCCATAGTTTGTTGTGATCTATGTGATCACAGTAGATGCCTTGGCATAGTAAAAAAAACAAAAACAACTGATAAGTAAATATCTTTCAGCCAAGATTCATCTGACATCAGCAATGATATCCTCTGATCCATGCCCTTTTCTGACGCTGGTCTGAACCTCTGGCAACTCCTTGTCAATGTACTGCTGCAACTGTTGTTAGATGATCTTCAACAAAATTGTACTTACATGGATAACAATGACATTGTTCTATAATTTTAGCATCATGTTGAGTCCTCTACTTTGGGATAGGTGCCAATATGGATCTCTTCCAGTTATTTGGCCAAATAATTGTCTTCCAAAGTTCCTGGTATTGACAAGTATGTGCTTCCAGTGCATCATCAGCTTGTTCTAACATTTTTTTCTATTTTCAAAACCATTTTATTGGGAGCTAATTCAAATATATTATTCCATAGCTCAATCATATGAAGTAGTATTGTACAATTGGTACAACAATCAGTTTCAAAACATTCTGTTCCTTCTTGACCTCCTTGATACCAGCTCCACTATACCTCACTCACCCACTGTACCCCCAGGAAGCTTGATTCTACTTGTCTCTATGGGTTCAGCAATACTGCGTTTCATATACTGAGAAAGGGAAAACATATAAAAAATTTCAAGAGGGCTACCTACAATAGCAAAACATATCATAGATAAACCTCAATATGAAAAAAGAGAAAAACAAACACACAGAAAATCTTGAAATTCAGATCAGGCCCAACGTGTGTCAGAGGGGGGATCAAGTGACAAGTTCATGCCAGGTTTATCATTTTGATCTCCTATAGTCTTTTGTTCAATACTCGCTTTTTGGCAACCAGTTTATTCCCACCCTCCATTATGGATAGAAGGGATTCACCAGAGGCTTATTTTCTGTGTAGACCTCACAAATTTATCCTGCCTTCTTCAAACTAGAATCTCAAAATTTAGGTTTCAATACTATTCCTTCCTTCAGCTTCGGGTTATATGATCTATGATCCTTGAGTCACAGGTGTTGGTTTGCTTTTTTCATGTGGACGTAGTTGACATCTCACTTAGATGGCTGCTTGTTTGGAGACAAACCTTTATTTAAGACAACAGATGCTATTCTGATAGTCAGTCAACACCTAAATTCTTCACCACACTTTTCTATGACACCTATATCTTTGCATTCCTTGCCTGAGAGTGAGTATCAAAGAGGACCACGAGGTAAGAAAGAATTGTTCTTAAATTGGAGGAAGGATTTAGTTTGAGCGCAAAATCCATTCCTGGATCTATGTTTATTTATTTGCCTTTGACTCCCCTTAGAGATTTCCTTGCTAATTTATGGGAGAGTCTTATAAATAATTTCCCTGGAGCATAAAGATTTTCCATTAATATTATCACTGATTATCTTCTGGTACTAATTTTCAAAACACTGTTGAGAGAAGGACATTTGACCAGTGTAGGTTAATTACACATCAGGATACTTGAATTATTCACTTGTACAAAATAAATCTTTACATAGCTGGGCACTACTTACACAAACAATGAGAGTTGGTTGTAAGGCAAAATTTACAATAATGTTCACTGACAAGGTCAATCACAGGTCTGCTGGAAGAATATATATCTTAATACAGCTAATAGGGCATTGATGTACTAAGTCAATGTCTGTCCACCTGCCCACAGTTTGTGGGATATAAAAAGGCTGTTCTCCAGCTTGTCTCCCCCAAATATATGTCAGAACTAGGACACTGGTAGCAGTGAATGGTAAATGATTGTCAAGTTATCTCCTTAAAGCAGCATCTCTCAACCTGTGAATCATGACCCCATTGGGGGGTTGAACAACCCTTTCACAGGGATCTCCTAAGACCATCCAAAAACACATATTTCCAATGGTCTGAGGAACCGAGACACCAGTCCTCTATCCGTCTCCAGGCGGGTTTGCCCACATGCAGATACACCCACATAGGAATGCCTGGCATGAAGCATGTTACCCATGCTACACCATGTTTCAAGATAAAATTTCATTTACTTGTAATTATAAATAAGTATTTCACAATATATAATTATACATTTTTGTGATCAACCACTATGCTTTAATTATGTTCAATTCATAACAATGAAAATATATCCTGCATATCAGATATTTACATTGCAATTCATAACAGTAGAAAAATTACAGTTATGAAGTAGCAATTAAAATAATCTTATGGTTGGAGGTCACCACAACATGAGGAACTGTATTAAAATGTCACAGCATTAGGAAGCTTAAGAAACACTGCCCTAAAAGCATCAGCCATCCAGAGCTATTAGACTACTATCTGGTCCACCATAGGTGTGGCTCACACTCTACTGATAAAGATAGTAATTATTTCCCTGGATTGCTCAGAACAGGTCAAACCAGCTCAGTGACATCCTAGGTTAGGCTGCCATCCTGAATCTAGGATCTGCCCTTCTCATTACATGTGTACATGTGTACACCCCTAAAGCGTCCCCCTCCCATAACTGTATTACTTATGGTACAACCCCTTCATGTGACGTAGGTCATTACCTGTAATCAGGGGGCTTGCACATCCCCAAAGATATATAAGCCTGGGTTAGAAGTAAATCTCTCTCTCTCCTCTGGTCCTTCTTCCCTCTCCTGCCTTCCCTCCTTTCCTACTCCCTATCTCCTGCCCTCTCCTCCTCCCGCATCCCCATGTAGACCACCAAGAAGGGCGGAGATGAGCATTCTACTATGAAATGTGTCTGACTCCTTTATTTTACTCTCTCTCCTATCTTCTATGACTTTACTATAATCTTTATATATCATAACTATACAGTTCAACTACAAACCCGTGATAGTTGTTGGGGACTAGTTTCCCCTCACAACAGTTCAATACTCTTGGTAAAGCTGTCTTCTGCTTTTTCAAACAACATGAAATCTCAGTCCTAAATCCTCAGGTTACAGATGTGTTTGAGATAGAGTCCCACCTAGTGGGGTTTCCATATTGTATCCCTCTGATGTGGTCTTTAGCACGTGCTGTTTGCCTTGAAGATCCAGGATTCAATGACCCAGTGTTCTATGGCACCTGGCCCGGGTCCCCAGGGTATGTCCAGACACTCTGGCTAATGTAGTTTATTACGTGCATATTACCCCCTTAGGGTCTTTGAAAATATTGTCAGTCATTTTTCTTCCCACATGAAGGTTGGTCTTCCTCCCTTTTCTACCACAGACATGCACTTATCTTATTGGTAGTCCATCAATTCCTGACCATTGTTTCTGGCTATCACTTTCAGTGCAGTTTGAAGGTCTTCCTTCAGCACCATTGGTTCTTGCTCACCTCCTGAAATGGTGGAATGTCGACGAGTTCTTTGTGGTACAATAACTCTGGGTGTTCTTTCCATCTTCTTTTGCTGCTTCCTTCACCATTCAATATATTGCCTATGACATTTCTCAATATTACAAATCGAGGATTGAAATATTTTTAGTTCTTTCAGTTTAAGGTCTGCTGAACATGATCTTTCTTTTTGGTGTTCTAATTCTAAGTCTTTGTACATTTCATTATGATATCTGACTTTGTTTTCTTGAGTTGCTATTTGAATTTCCTATTCAGCTCTTTGCCTTCATCATTCCTTCCAGCTGTCTTAGCTAATCTACAATTAAGCACAAGTTTCAGAGTGTCTTCTGACATCCACTTGGATATATCTTTACTGTCTTTCTAACGATCTTTTGCTTTAATCATGAATGATGATCTTGATGTCTTCCCACAGCTCATCAGGTCTTCTGTTATTGGTTTTCAATGTATCAAATCTGTTCTTAAAATTCAGGTGGGATAGACTCAAGGTCATATTTTAGCTTTCATGGACATATTTAATTTTCTTCAATTTCAACCTGAACTTTGCCTTTACTTTGCCAAGTCTGATGCCAAGTCTCCAGGGAGTGGTCCCTCCTGGCAACAAGTCCAAGGAATGTGCAATGAAGTCTCACCATCATTGCGTCTAGGGAGCATTCTGGCTGTACTTATTCCAGTAGAGATTTGTTTTTTCTTCTAGCAGATATTGGTGTATTTAATATTCTTTGACAGCAACACAATTCAAAACTATCAATTCTTCTTTTGGTAAGGAAGACTGAAGATGATGCTGATGATTTTAATAATAGTGTTGGCAAAGAATATTAAATATACCACGAACTGATGGACGAATGAATAAAGTTGTCTCAGAAGAAGTAGAGCCAGAATGCTCTGTGATAGGTGGGTTTATCGTGCCAACCTGGCCAATAGGATCATGAGGGATTAATAAGGTTACAGTGTGATTGGATGACAAAGAGATGAATGGTGCAGCAAGGCTCGCCCCTCTCTCTCTTGCTCTCTCATGATTGGACCAGAGTGTGGCTGCTTTAGCTACTTCTTTGCCTCATCTTGTGAGATACACTACCTGTGGGACAGTCAATCTATGGATCATGTCACTAGAGCTTAAGGTTCCTTCGAGACCTGCTTTGCCACACTGCTGTTGTATACATTGCTTGAGCTTGAGGCTGGCGGATCCTGTCATTTTGCAATGCTTGAGTTCAACGTTCCATCTGGACCTGTTTGCCTAAGCTCCTGAGCTGCTGACTGTTGGTGACCTGCCCTGCTGTTTGCTGCCTGTGGCTGGACTGCCTCCATTGCCCTGGGCAAGACTCAGCTGTTTGCTTCCTTGACCTTGGACCTGGCAGTCCTCGCGAGTTGAAGGGCTTCCAAATACATTAACTGTTCCACAGAAGTGAGTTGAACTGAGCCCTCTGTACTGCTGTGTGGACTAATTAGCTGTTATATTCCCTCGTGCTGTATATATCTATCCATATATATAATCATAAATGTTCTGGTTTTGTTTCTCTAAAGAACCCTGTCTAAGGAACTCTCATCCACTACTGGTGGGCCTATAAGTACGTACAGCCACTATGGAAATCAATCTGGCGATACCTAAAACAGATGGAAATAGAGTTACCATATGACCCAGCAATACCCCTACTGGGCATATACCCAGAACAGGCAAGAAACAAACCAAGGCCAGACATCTGTGCTCCAATGTTCAATGCGGCACAGTTCACAATTGCAAGGAGCTGGAAGCAACCTAAATTTCCATCAACTGATGATTGGATTAAAAAGCTGTGGTACATACATACAATGGATTGCTACGCATCACTAAAAAGCAGTGATGAACGTATGAGGCACATAGCGGCATGGGAAGAACTGGAGGAACTCATGCTAAGCAAAGTAAATCAGGCACAAAAGGACAAGTACAACATGAGCCCGCTGAGGTAAGTATTAAAAAAATGCAAAAGTGGCATAGGGGAAAAACTTACTGTATACAAACATTTTTGGGGTGCAGACTGTGCAGTATGGCAGAGACAAGAAAAAAACCAGGGATGCACATGGTAGACAATGGTGGAGGAGGTGGGGAAAGGAAAATAAAAGGATGAATATAAGGAAGAAAAGGTGAGTGGGGGCATGGGGCACTAATCCACCCAAGGGGAGGGTATTGTTTATGTCTCCACAGGGAAAGAGGGACCAGACTTCAACCCAGTTCCGCAAGGTGTGAATGCAATATCCCGGCGTGGAATAGGGAACCAGTGGAGAGGTCTGGGAGGCTGGCCCCAGGACCAAAAATTAAGTGCATTCCTACCCCTCCCCCGAGAAGAATTTGTTTCAAAGGATGACATTGATTCTGCAGCTCCGGGAGATGGACATATCTGATCAGAGCACACGGAAGCAGATGAAGGGGGAAGAGGAGAGAGTGGAACACAGCCTGGCCCACCAGGCCGTGAGGATGATGTTCCTGAGTAGAGCAGCCAGTCCACAGAGAGGACAACATGGCTGGACCCACTATGTGACATGATGCCCCCCAGTGACTAAAGGCGATACAGGGGACAGCACCAGAGACACAGTGTGGGAATTGTACCTGACCTGATCCCACCACACCAAGGCAAAGCACTAGGGGAGTGCAGTGGAACAGTGAGGGAGTTGAGAAGCAAGGTCCCCAGGGAATGCTAAAAGTGGACTTTGGGGCCAGGCCGTGGTGCCCCAACAGACTGGACTGGAAAACACTCCTAAGGGTCAATAAACGATCCTTGAACTAACTACAAGCTTTTCTTTCGTGAAGTGTTTTGTTTTGTTTTTTGTCAGTGGTTTGTTGTTGTTGTTTTGTTGTCTGGTTGTATACTGTTGCTTTGTTTTCCTCTGTCTTGTTTTCGTGCATGTTAGTGTCTCCACAGGTCTGTCTGAATAGGACAGGCTGGATGAACTATCTGGAGGAAAAACAACGGGACCGACAGTTCCGGGGGGACTTGGGGTGGGGGGGTCAGGGGGGTAAGGAAGTGGTGTTAACAAACACAGAGACAAGGGAACAACATGGGACCCCAAATGGTAGATAGGGGGGAGTGGCAGGTCTGGTGGGGAATGATCAAGGGTAAGGTTGTGTAGAGAAGAGGTATACTCTAGCCCAGGTGGCGACGAAGCATGGTAGTAGGGAAGGAGGAAGGTCAAGGGAGGTGGAGGAAAGAGCTAGGAATCAAAGGGCATTTATGGAGATCTAGACAAAGACATGTACATGCAAATATATATAGGAGGATGGGGAAATAGATCTATGTGTCTATATTTATAGGTTAAGTATTAAGGTGGCGGAAGGACCTTGGGCCTCTACTCAAACGCTCCCTCAATGCATGAATACTTTCTTTTATTAAATTGGAACTCTATGATGCTCACTCTGCCGACACAACGGCTGGAGCCAAAGTGGGTGAACAAGTAAATGGGATGAAGAAAGCTGATGGTGCCCAGCTATCAAAAGAGATAGCAACTGGGGTCTTAAAGGCTTGAAGATAAACAAGCGGCCATCTAGCTCAGAAGCAAAAAAGTCCACATGGAAGAACACACCAGCCTGTGTGATCAAGTGGTCCCAAAGGGATCAGTTATCAGGCATCAAAGAACAAAAAAATCATATCATTGACTGCACACCTCCATGACAGGATCGCGGAAGACAAATGGGTGCATAAGCAAATGTGGTGAAGAAAGCTGATGGTGCCCGGCTATCAAAAGAGATAGTGTCTGGGGTCTTAAAGGCTTGAAGGTGAACAAGCGGCCATCTAGCTCAGAAGCAAAAAAGCCCACATGGAAGAAGCACACCGGCCAGTGCGATCACGAGGTGCCCAAGGGACCAGGTATAAGGCATCATGCAAAAAAAAAAAGATATAAGTGTATATATGTGTATATGTATATATGTATATATATACCATATTAAATGAAGGGGGAAGTGCAGAGTGGAGACCCAAGGCCCAAGTGTCGGCCAATGGAGATCCCCTCATAGAGGGGTTTAGGAGAGGAGATGGGTTAATTAGGGTGTGAGGTAGTATCGATGAAGAACACAGCTTTCCCCCAGATCCTGGATGCTTCCTCCCCCCAACTACCATGATCCGAATTCTACCTTGCAGGGCTGGATAGGACAGAGGCTGTACACTGGTACATATAAGGGCTGGAGGTACAGGGAATCCAGTGTGGATGATACCTTCAGGACCAAGGGTGTGAGGGACGATGCTGGGAGAGTGGAGGGTGAGTGGGTTGGAAAGGGGGAACTGATTACAAGGATCCACATGTGACCTCTTCCCTGGTAGAGGGACAGCAGAGAAGGGGGGAAGGGAGACTCCGGATAGGGCAAGATATGACAAAATAACGATGTATAAATTACCAAGGGCACATGAGGGAGGGGGGAAAGGGGAGGGAGGGGAAAAAAAGAGGACCTGATGTGAGGGGCTTGAGTGGAGAGCGGGTGCCTTGAGAATGATTGGGGCAGGGAATGTATGGATGGGCTTTATACAATTGATGTATGTATATGTATGGATGGTGATAAGAGTTGTATGAGTCCCTAATAAAATGTAAAAAAAGAAAAGTGGAGAAAAAAATGATTAGGGCAAAGACTGTACAGATGTGCTTTATGCAATTGATGTATGTATATTATGAACTGTGATAAGAATTGTATGAGCCCCAATAAATTGTTAAAAAAAAACTTCAGTAGTTGGAACAGAGTAAACAGAATAATCCTTCTAATAGCAAAATAAATAAATAAATATATCAAGGCAGAGTTAATGAAATAGGAAAACAAGAAAATGATGCAAAAAAAAAAAAAAAACCCAAAAACCAACACAGTAAAACCTGGTTCTGTAGCCAGAGTGGCACACATCCTAGCCCAACAAGCCCTAAGGATGATAGTCCTGCTCAGAACAACCAAGGCACAGAAAGGACCAAAGGGTCAGCCTCACCATAAGACACGATGTCCCTCACAGACCCATAGTTCTTCAAGGAACAACACTAGAAGCATAGTGTGGGAATTGTGCCTGATCTGACCCCATCACACTAGTGTGAGATGCTAAGAGTGTGCAACAGAGCAGCAATGGAAGCAAAGCAATGAAGCCCTGGGGAACACCAAAAATAGACTCTGGGGCCAGGGTGTGACACCCCATCAGACTTGACCAGAAAACACTCCTAAAGGTGAACAAACAAACCTGGAACTATGTATAAGCTTTTCTTTTTTGTTGTTTTCTTTTGCTCTGCCTTGTTTTTGTATTTGTCATTGTGTCTGCATGTCTATCTAGATAAGATATGTGGGATAAACTCTCTGGGGAGAAAACAATGGCACTGATGGTTCCTGGGGACATGGGAGAGGGGGAGGCCGGGGAAAGGAAGTGGATGTCAACAAACCCAGGGACAAAGGAACAAAATGTGATCTAAAATAGATGGCAAGGAGGGCATAGGATGCTTGGTGGGAATTGATCAAGGGCAATGTAACCCAGAGGAATTACCAAAACCCACATGAAGGATGAACATGATTGTGGGACAAGAGGAAAGTAAAAGGAAATAGAGGAAAGAACTAGGAGGCAAAGGGCACTTACAGGTGTCCAAATACAGGCATGTACACATGGAAATATATTTATATAAAATGATAGGGAAATGGATCTATGTACATATATTTATATGTTAAGTATTAAGGTAGCAGACAGACATTGGGCCTCTACTCAAGTACTCCTTCAACCCAAGAACACTTTGTTCTAAAAACCTGGTATTCTGTGATGCTTAGCTTCCTAACACGATCACTAAAAAGAGAATGGGTGCATAAGAAAATGTGGCAAAGAGAGCTGATGATTCCTGAATATCAAATGATATAGTGTCTGGGGTCTTAAAGGCTTGAAGATAAACAAGTGGCTATCTAGCAGAGAAGCAACCAAGCCCACATGGAAGAAGCGCTTCAGCCCGTGTGATCACGAAGTGTCAATAGGATCAGGTATCAGGCATCAAAGCCTCAGAACAAAAAACCTTATCAATGTGAATGAGGGGGAATGCAGAGTGGAGACCCAAAGACCACCTGTAGACAATTGGACATCCCCATACAGAAGGATCACAAGGAAGAGATGAGCCAATCAGAGTGCAGGGTAGCACTAATGAAACAACTTTCCTCTAGTCCTTTAATGTTTACACCCACCCACTATCATGACCGCAATTCTACCTTACAAATCCAGCTAGACCAGAGCATGCACACTGATATAGATAATAGCTGGAAAGACAGGGAATGCAGGACAGAAAAACCCCTCAGGACAATAATGAGAGTAGCAATAACAGAAGGGAAGGGGAAGGTGGGGGGGAGGGGAGAAAGGGGAAACCAATCACAATGATCTATATATAAACAACCTCCTCCCAGGGGGACAGACAACAGAAAAGTGGGTAAAGGGAGACATCGGTCAGTGTAAGACATGAAAAAAAATTATAAATTATCAAGTGTTTCGTGAGGAAAGGAGGGTGGGAAAGGAGGGAAAAAATGAGGAGCTGATACCAAGGTCCAAGTAGAACACAAATGTTTTGAAAATGATGATGGCAATACATGTACAAATTTACTTGACCCAATGGATGTATGTATGGATTGTGAAAAGTGCTGTATGAGCCCCCAATAAAATGATTTTTTTTTAAAAAGGCTGGTTCTTTGAAAGGATTAACAGAATTGCCAAAGTGTTGGCAAATGTAACCAAAGACAGTAAGGAATAGACATTAATATCCAGTATGAGGGATGGACCAGGGTAAATTACAGTGAACCCTAATGAAATTAAGAGAATAATTACACCGTTCTACAATGGTCTGGACTCCAATGAATACAACTTGGAAGACATGGACAATTACGTGGGAAAACAATCCCTCCCGAGATTATCTCATATAGATGTCTAGAACTTGAATAGACTCATATCAAAAGAAGAAATAGATTAGGTTTTAAAGGAACTTCCAACTAAAACAACTACCAGCCCAGATGGCTACACAGGAGAATTCTACCAAGCATTCAAGGTTGAACTGAGACCAATTCTACACAAACTCTTCCAAAGGACAGAAATGAACAGTAAACTCCCAATTGCATTCTATGTAACTAGTATAACACTGATACCAAAATCATGCAAGAATTCTACAAAAATAGAGAACTATTGGTTGTTATCTCTAAATAATATGTATGCAACACCTTTAACAAAATCTTAGCCATTAGAATACAAAAGAACATAAAATGAATAATTAATCATCACCAAGTTGGATTCATACCAGGCATGCAAGGATAGTTTAATATCCAAAAATCCATTAACATTATCCATCACATTGACAATGAAAAAAAAACCACATGATAATATCAATAGATGCAGAAAAGGCATTTGACAATATTCAACACACATTTTTAATTAAGACACTCAAGATAATAGGATTGGAAGGAAATTATCTCAATATAATACAAGCTATATATAAAACCAACACCCAATGTTAACAATCAATGGAGAAAAGATGAAAACAGTCCCACTGAAAAGGGATCAGGTAAGGATGCCCCTTGTTCCCACTTCTTTTTAACATCGTCCTGGAGGTTCTACCTAATAACATAAGGCAAGAGAAGAATATCAAAGCTATTCATCTGGTGAAAGATGAAGTGAAACTATTGTTATTTGCAGATGATATGATTTTATATATTGATAACTCCAAAGGCTCCACAATAGGAGTGCTGGAAATAATAGAGGAATATGGTAGAGTAGCAGGATACAAGACCAATAAGTAGAATTCAATTGGATTGCTATATACAACTGATGGGATTACAGAAAAAGAGATCAAGAAGGTAGTACCCAGCACAATAGTCAAGCATTAGTTGAGATATCTAGGAATATACCTAACCTCCAAAACAAAAGATCTGTATGAGAAAAACTAAAGAACATTATTACAAGAAACCAAAAGGGACCTTCACAAATGGAAGAATATCCCATGCTCATGGATTGGAAGGCTCAATATTATAAAGACATCAATCCTACCTAAGGCACTGTATAAATTCAATGCAATTCCAATACAAATGCCATCATCATTTAAAAAAAAAAGAAATGGAAAAACTTACTACCAACTTCATACGGACAAGGAAGAAGCCCAAAATTGGCAAAGAACTCTGCAAGAAGAAGAATATAGTCAGAGGCCTTGCATACCTCACTTTAAAGAATATTATACAGCCACAGTGGTCAAAACAGCATGGGACTGAAACTACGATAGATACTCAGACCGATGGATACGAACAGAAAATCCAGAAATAAAATAAGCAGCATACAGTCAACTGATATTTGATAAGGGTCCCAAAATTCAAATGGGAAGCAGATGCTCCTATAAACAAATGGTGCTTGAAAAACAATATCCACCTGTAGAAAAATGATACTCAATGGCAGTGAGTTTGCCTTTGTGTTGGGTACCACAGTCAATGCACATGGAAGCAGCATTGAAGAAATTAAATGCTAGATTGCATTGGGTAAATCTGCTGCTAAAGGCTCTTTAAACTTTTAGAATACAAACATGTCACTTTGAGGAAAAAGGTACACCTGACCCAAGCAATCACATATTAAATTGCTGAATATGTATGGGAAAGATGGATAATGAACAAATGAGACTGATGAATCTTTGAATTATGGTGTTGTTGAAGAATATTGAATATATCATGCAGTGCCAGAAGGAACAAATATGTCATGGAAGAAGTACAGCCAGACATGAGTGTACAGGGACTTTGTCTTAAATACTTTGGATATACTCTCAGGAAGGACCAGTCCCTAGAGAAGGACATTATACTTTGAAAAGTAGAGGAACAACGAAAAAGAAAAAGACTCTCAAGGAGAAGGATTGACCATGACTGCAACAATGGGTTCAAACAACAATTGTGAAGATGATGCAGATCTAGGCAGTATTCCATTGTATTGTGAATGGTGTTACTGTGAGTTGGGCATGACTTCACAGTATGTAACAACAATAGTAATCTCTGGAATTTTTTGTAGTGCTTTGTAAATGGTAAAGTGATTTCCATATTAGTTTATGTAATTCTTACAACCACCATGAGAGACAATCAGAGTAGACATTTTAATTTCCAGTTTATAGATGAAGGAATTGAGGCCTAAATAATAAGGTTTGAATAAAAGCACATAGCTAGAGTGCCATTATACTACACTGCCTTTTATTTTAATGGAGAAAGGATAGACTGGAGTACAGGTTGTAGGAGCCAGGTAGTTTCCATCCCACCCAAGAATGTAGTGAATTTTATTAAAAATGTTTGTATTGAAATGAAAAAAATGAGAATGTTGAATTTCTCATTAGGTCGTCAGGAAACATTAATTCTTGAATATCTTTATTGCATCTGACCTTGATGTTGCCATTATTATAAGATCTTTAAACTTCTGTATCTGAACTATTTTTTTTTCCTGATTTCCAGCATGTGATTGTATACAAAGAGGTCTACAGCTTTAAAAAGTTTGTGAAAACTTTAAAAAGGAAAATGAATACAAAAGAATGTATGAGGCCATTTAAGAAAACGAATCCATTGACATTAAAGTAGTAAGACTGCCTTAGTGAATGTAAACAGCCCTTTCCCTAGTCTTGTGTCCTAATGAAGATACCAAATTACAATCCTTTATTCAAGGGGAACTAAGTATTTGTCTTTTATTAAAAAATCATTTTATTGGGGGCTTTTACATCACAGAATGCCAGGTTATTAGAACAATGTGATCTTACATTGAGGGAGGGCTTGAATAGAGACTCAATGTTTATCTGCTTATTATTTATATGTTTATACTTAACATATAAATATATGTACATAGACCTATAACTATATAGTTACATATTAACTTATTTACATATATACATGCCTATATTTATACCTCTGTACATGTCTTTTGCCTCCTACTTCTTTCCTCTATTTCCTTTTAAGTTCCTCCTGTCCCACTATAAAGTTAGACCTTCATTTGGCTCTCAGTAATTCCTCTCAGCTACATTGCACTTGATCCAACCCAACCATGGCATATGAGTTGAAAGCAGGGTCTGGAATCAGTTCATTCAGTTTAACCCATTGTGGAGGATCTACCTTTCCACTTCAAATACAATCCAGAATCAGAGACTTCAGTATGACAAAGTTCCTCAGGTGATTCCTATAGCTTACCAGGTTATTGTTATGGATGGACAGCTTATTCTTACATATACTTCTGGGAAATGGAAATTCTGATTCATTATATCTGGAGCAGAGATACAAGCTCTAAGCAGGGTATGAAACTAGGATGAAGTTTGAAACCCTAATATAACCCTTAAAAATAAATCATGTACCCGCGAACAGAATGGAAGGAAAGCTGCATGTAAATATGGAACCTACAACGAAGTAAGACAATCAATGCAAGGTCACATGATAAATAATATATACTTGAACAAAATAGGTTAGTTAAACTACTTTAGAACCTGTTATAACTGGCTTGGAAATGAAAGGCAATTCAAAAGAAAACAAGTAAACTAGAATTTTTATAGATGACTTTAATCAGAAATTAACATTAAACTGTACACAAAAATTTTATATATAGATAAATTGATTTAAAAGGTAATACTTTATTATATTATCAGTGGAACTGTACACAGTAAGACATGTTCCTATTAAATATTTAACATCTTTACATATATTGTTTATGATGTTGCTTACGTTCTTCTTATTATATCAACATTCTCACTATTTTCATTTTAGTTATTCCATTTCCATTAACCAGTCTCAAAATTCTCCACATTCTCCTCTATGCTTTAGAGTATTTATTGATCAGTTGGCCTCATATAGTTTTTGTTTTTTAAAGATAGTCTTGCTCAAGGGTAATCATTGTGTTACATATAAACCTAGTATTTAGATAAAAGATAATTTGAGGAAATAATTTTGCTTCAAGGTTCATAGAAAGTCTGAGGGATTTTCCCTGTCTCTGTGGATCTAGTAAGTCTAGAAACTTTGAAAATTTGAAGTTATGTTCCATAATTTTCTCCCTTTGTATCAGGATCCATCCATTGTAATCCTGTCAGAATATTTGATGTTGATAGCTGAGCACCATCTGGTTCTTCTAGTCTCAAGGTAGGGGAGATGTTATGTATGTAGATTATTAATCCTGTAAACTTATTGCATCTCTGAATCTTGAATTTCCTTCTTTTTCTTTAGCTCCAGGTGAATAGAGACCACTCATTATATGTTAGATGGCTACTTACATGTTTTTAAAAATACCATATACTCATCAGATAGGATGGAGGACATAAAATTTTTAAACTGTACCATATCAATTGACCAAGTTTTCCACAAGACTATGTCCCTAAGTTTTGAAACCAAAACTTGGGTGCTGTAATTGTTGTCTAACAAACATCAATTTCTATGAAACGTATTTGTTTTATTATGCATGCAAATGTGTATATTATTTGAATATATACATGCATATATTCACATATATGGATATATAGACATATAGTTGTTATGAATTATATAAAACAGTATTTGCTGAAATATCTTTTTTGTATAATTATGAGTGTGCAACCTAGTGAAACCAATTACCTATATTCAGTGCTACCTTTTCCATCACCATAAGAAAGAAGAGACTACTGTCTACAGATTGTGTTCCCCTCAACCAGTGAACTTTGGTTTCTATATGCAGATGCTCTTGTCATTTTATAAAAGTGAGACCTTATAATATTTGTTCTTTTGCAATCGATTTTTTTAGGTCAGCATGATATCCCCTAAGTTTATCCATGTTCCAAGATGTTGTGGGAATTCCTCATATTTTATGGCTGTGTAATATTCTATTTCATATACATATAACATTGTAGTTATCCAGTCATCTCTTGATGAGTACTTAAGTTTCCCCCCCTCTTTTTTAGTATTGTGAATAGCGCTGCAATAAAGTTAGCTATGCATATATCTGTTAGCTCTCTCTGATAAATGTCAAGGAATAGAATTGCTGGATCATGAGGTAGTGCAACTTTATTTCTAATTTTTTGAAGAATTGTCATACAGTTTACCTAGGGGCTGAACCATTTTGTTTATACAAGATTGTAAAACATCATACATACAGATGAAAGATTGATAAAACTTAATGGTATATGTTACAAGGTATCAATAACCTCATTTAGTACAAAATAATGATCCAAGTTTCCCTCTCTTTCATAGCAACTTCCTGATAGGGAGGCTGTACTATTAACTCTCCAAAGCCATAAGAAGAGCAATGAGGGCACTAAAAATAAATTTGTGGCAGTCTTTGACTATGACAACCCTACTGGTAAGACATTATATATAGATTAAATTGCTTTGAGTTTAGTTTGATTCTTCTGGATATATTTGACTGAATCATTTCATCCAGTGCAAAATTACTAGGTAGAAGCTATCTTTGACTCCCTTCAATCTCATTTTCTGTAATTCATAATAATAGTATTGGTTAACATTTACTGATCATTCACTGTGTACTAAGCATTGTGGTAAATCACTTATGAGAAGTTATTTTATTTCTCATAGAAAACCTATGAGAGAGGTACTTTCATTATTCATTTTGCAAAGGTATTAACCCATAGAAATAAAAAAAAATTGGTCCAAGAGCATACATTCAGGAAGTGTTAAAGCTAAGGTTATCCCACAATTTGATCTCTACATTTGCTACTGGAACCCCTGAATACTCTCTATATCGATAACCTTCTAGATCAGTGGTTCTCAACCTTCCTAATGCTGTGACCCTTTAATACAGTTCCTCATGTTGTGGTGACCCCCAACCATAAAGTTATTTTCATTGCTACTTCATGACTGTAATTTTGCTACTGTTACGAATCGGGAGAACCCTGTGAAAGGGTCATTCAACCCCCAAAGGGGTCACGACCTACAGGTTGAGAACTGCTGTCCTAGATCCTAGAGTCTTCTCTCCTTCATTCACTAACCATATTAAGACTCTTTATTATTATTCTCCTTCCATACATTCTCTATACTATACTATTCAAATACCCTTCTTTTAGTATCCTGAAATTGACCTGTTGTTGTGAAGAAATCATCTAGTTATGCACATGTACAATGTGGTATGGCTACCTCATATACTCCCTTAACTTCACCAGGGCTGAGTACATATTATACAAGATTACTACTAATAAATTACTAATATAATGCCAGCAGTGGTACCTCACTGCTGTGGAGTCCGTTTCGTAATCCTATAGAACATAGTAGAACTGCTTTACAGGGTTTCAGAGGTTGTAATTTTTTTGTAAAATCATTTTATTGGGGGCTCACACAACTCTTATCACAATCCATCCAATGTATCAAGTACATTTGTACATTTGTTGTCATCATCATTCTCAAAACATTTGCTTTCTACTTGAGTCCTGTATATCAGCTCATTTCCCCCTCCCTCCCTGCTCCCCCTTCCTCATGAACCCTTGATAAATTATTATTATTTTGTCCTATCTTACACTGTCCAATGTCTCCCTTCACCCACTTTTCTGTTGTCCATTCCCCAGGGAGGAGGTTATATGTAGATCCTTGTAAATAGACTAACTCATCATTCTTTTCAAAAGCAATTGGTGGATTCAAATAGCTTACCTTTTGGTTAGCAGCCAACAGAAGTATAGGGATGAGAATGGATAGGCAATCTTTATCATTATTCATCATTTTACATAATTCCAACAACATATATGGTTGGCTGTATCCACTTACATCTCCCCTGTGAGCCTCTATGACTAGTGAGACAAAGCATACATTAGGAATATAGATAAATGATGACCCTGTAGCAGAGGGTTTCCCCCTTTTCTTTTGTATAAACTACATGGTCTGAATGAAGAGCAAACCTGTGCTCTGGTTTTTAGAATGGTATTCTATCCATTTGTGTTAAAAACATTATGGATACTCATTTCAACATTATGGACCACTGCACTAAAGGGTTTACTAGAAGCTTGAAGGTAAATAAGGAGCAATAATAGTTTTAAATATAGGGCAAGAGGTATAGTTTTTACATAAGATAGCTACTTGTCAATTCCTTAATAAATATTTTTCAAAAATTGAAATTTTACTTTTTTCTTCTTACATAAACTTTAAAAAAGTCTTTTAGTGCTTTAGATGCAAATATAATTAAGGATGAAATACCTTAGTATTTTGCATTGTAATACTTGCATTGGAAATTATTCTCTTAATACATTCTTGAGGGAAAGAATGGGACACATAATTGCACACTCTTTATAATCTGTAGTAAATATATTTCTATATAAAAGGGTAAGTCAGAAAGTATTGCTACTACAGTTCTAGTTTATACATGCATGGGTTCACTCCAAATAAAACATGTTATAACATGTCTGCAATCAGTGGATGATTGTAGACAAATGTCCCTAGTAATATATATTTCTGGCTTTTATTAGGGTTTCTTGAAAAAGAAGTCTGAGCATAACAGTAGCTTCTGAGGAGATCTGTGGGTAAATTAAACTCAAGAAGAGAGGTTAACTTAGAAGGAAATAGTGCTTGTGTTTGGGGATGCTGAAGGCATAATCTTGAGAGATTTTCTTCAAGACAAAGGGTGATCATGGGGGCTTGTTAGGAATAAGTTGTTTTTTTAATTGAAAAATGCCTTGATGAGAGAAGGGGTATGAAAGGTGTGCTGAGGATTTTGTCCCCCTATCATGACAATGCACCTGCTCATCCCTCAAGGATAGCAAGTGCTGTCCTATGAGAATTTCATTGGGAAATTTTCCCTCATGTACCCCGAAAACCTGATATTGCCTCTTCAGACTTCTTTTTTTGCCTCCAAACTAAAAAAAAAACAACCAAAAAACAGAAAAGAGCACTATTTAAATCCCAGAGGATTTAAAAACTGCCACTTTGACATGATGCAGATGGAAGAGTGCAGATTTATTTTTCAGGGGGTGTGGGGTGGGTAAACATGTTAGATGGGTGGAAACACCTCTTTTAGAATTGTGTATTCCTAGGTGGAGGATATGATGAGAAAGAATATCTTCACATGTTCATAATTTTGTGTAATAAAGGTGGATACATTTATCAAATAATAAAAGTTTTGCAGCAGTACTTTTTTACATGGCTTTAGGAGGGGGTCCCCCTCTCAATACGGATTTTTCCCCAAAGAAATGTTTTTAAACTTTTTTTTTATCACCTTCAAAGTACTCTCCATTACACTTAATATATTTGTCAGATTTGCGATTCCATTCTTGGAAACATTTTCCAAACTCATCTGTTTGGATGGCTGACAGCACCTCCCTCATTTTTTTCTTCACCTCTTCTATGTTGTCACATAGTTGTCCTTTCATGTTCCTTTCAGTTTTTGGAAACCAAAAGAAGTTGCACGGAGTGAGATCAGGCGAGTAAGGTGCGTGGGGCAAGAGAAGCATACTGGTTTTTACCCTAAACGGGCTCACTGTGATGGTTGAATGAGCAGATGCATTGTTGTGGTTGCAAAACCAGTCCCCTGTCTGCCCAAAATGAGGTCTTTTTTGTTACACACTATTATGCAACCTTTTCAGAACCTTGCAGAAAGCATAATTAAGAGTCTGACCTGGTGGAACAAACTCCAAATGCACTATGAGTCACCATTTTCACCCTTTTGGGAAGTTGATAGATGTCCAGAATGAGGTTTGTCATCAATCTAAATTTCACCTTTTATGAAATCAGAAAACCACTCGTACACTTGAGTGCTTTCCATAGCACTGTCCTTGTAAACTGTGTTCAATATCACAACAGTTTCTGTTGCAGTTTTCCCAAGCAGGAAACAAAATTTCAAAACCACATGCTGTTCTCTTAAATCAGCCATCACAAAAAATGAGGTTCAGTGAAACTGCTTTCACAAAACAATTCACTGTGAGCAGAGAGAACTTTCCCAGGTGACACCACTGGGTGCACTAACTCAGAGAGCATCGCTGGATGCTCACCTAGTGGGAAAAATGCATACTACGAAAACTGCCCACTGGAGCTTTTTTCCCTTTTTTGGGGGGAGGAGGGAACACCCTCATATATAATATGCAGAAGAAATTACTGCAATGAAAAATACTAGGATATTAACAGTAGTTATTAATGGATAGTTGTATCACACATGGTTTTGTTTCCCTTTGTATTTTTCTACATTTTCTGCAATGAACCTCTATTAATATTATCACAGGACATAAATAATCAATGTAAACAATGCCTTTAAGTTCAAAAGTTATGAATAGCATAGTCCAGTCTATGCCTGTACTTATCAATTGATTTGTTTTTTAAGTAGATTTGTATAAATTCACCATCTTCAATTATTTTGCAGAGCTCAGAAAGACCTGGGTCATTTACAGTATATGTTTGTATGTGATTTTTTTCATGGAAATTTATCAAGTGGGAGGAAAACCGAGGATGTACTATTTGAATCTTTCCCTTTGCCACCTTCTTTCTTTCACTTATCAGATTGGTAATATGAAGAGCTTTAATTTTAAAAGGTTTTGACAAAGAAAACATTGGCATATTTCACCCACATTTAAAGCATGTTCAACACTTTTCAGAGAGAGAGCTAGGAAGAAATAAGTGCATCTCCACCACTTAAAAAAAGAAAAACCGTTCCCAAGCCACCAGTCTTTGCTTCTGTCATGTCAATTTACTTGCTGTTTTTACCATTTAAATATACTATTAGCAAAAATTCTATTCTGTAGTAGATGTTATTGATTTTATTAATTTGCTGTTGGAGTAGTTTTTTCTTAAATAAAATTAAAATAAAGTTGACATATATACCATCTTGTAAATCAAACAATTTTCCACTTGAATACTCCATGCTATCCCTTCCTAATTCCCAACACCTTAGTCTTCTCTGCATATTTTTCCCCTAGAATCTTAGTTTGATAAAAAAATCAAAATGTCACCTTATAAGGGAAACAATGCTTATAACACAAAACCTTAGAAAATAAATATTAAAAGAACTATATGTCAATTAGTTGGAAATCATTTATTGCTTCTACAAAAGTTTAAATAAAAACCTACAAAAGTTCACATTACAGTCTGATGTAATTTCAAAATGATAGTATATTTCAGAGGTAGTACCAGTAAAATGCGTTGCTAAAAAGAATTTCTTAACAATGTAATGCAAAATAAAATTTCAATGTGAAGCAATATGTATTCAGTATACACTTTAATAGAACAATTATAATTATATTTATGTGAAAATATCACTTTATTCTCTTCTTCCCCTTTGTGAATCTGCATTTTAGAGAGATTTGTCTTCAGCAGCAGTGTGTTGACTGTAGACTCAAGTTAGTAGGCTCCTGCATTATAACATTATAAAGCATAGCTGGGTGAAGAGCATGATATAGTGCTGTCTGCCAAGGATAACACTATCTTCAAATATATACCTACACATTGATCCATCATGTTGAGAATATGTTACTGATAACCTTAACTTATAAAAAAGTTTCTATCTAGGACATGAATGAAAATCTAACACATAAAAAAAATAGACAACATGCCCGGTGTGTTATTGCAATGTGGAGGAAGCAATAGGAGTTTTCACAACCTCTAAAAATAATGATAAGCTATTAGGCTATCATGAACAAACGCTCCCTTGGAAATGGGCTACATATACCTCCCCCCAAACCAAACGAACAAACAAAAGCAAAGCAAAGAAAGTAATAAGGCAACAAAATCTTTTTTAGACCTTACTCCTATTGTTGACTGTTGCTGACTTGATTTGGACTCTTGGGGATTTCAGTGTGCAGAATAGAAATTCTCCATACGGTTTTAAAGGCTGTGATTTTTCTGAAGAAGCTCATCAAGGCTGTCTTCCAAAATGCCTCTAGGTAGGCTTGAATCACCAACTTTTGTGTAGTTAAGCACAAATCACTAGATACTTAAAAATCTACCACTATGATTTCTTTAACAAACGACAGACTGATGAATGTTCCTTTAAATACATGATGATGCCATTGGAGGAATGGCTTCTTGGACATCTTTCTTGTAGTATACAAAGCTCTAGGAGCGTCATATGCAAGGTGGCACAGCCATTCTTTAACAATGACAAACAAGCACACAAGTCCTGCTGTTGATAACCGACCCTGCAAGAAAACATTCTTGGTCCCAGAAGTCGACAATTTTCAAATGTTTTACTTGCATGTACTAATTTTCCTATTCTTTAGAACAATTGCAGTTCTCATTTTCTTGAGAATAATTATAGCTTGAGGGAAGTGAGGGAAGTATCTTCAGTATTTTTTTGGCATTGTTTGGTATTGGTTGCACATGTTGGCAATGTATTGCTCTTAAGTATGTACGTCCTTCTTAAAACCTACTTAGCTACCACATGCTAAAGGAATCCTTAAAATGTGCTTAAAAGGGGAGGAAATGTTTTCGATTTTTCAATGTTCTTTTTTTTCTGTCTCATGAGCTACTCTTCAGAGAATATGGGCTGTTTCCATATTGTGTCGAAGCCATGAGAAAGAAATACCAGTGGTTATCTATCCCACAGCCCTGGTGATGCTCATAAGAGCATTCGTAAACTGATATTTTTCTGCTCTTAAGTGTTTCAAAACCAACTTTGACCTATACATGTGAACACATATCCTTTCTATGTAGTAGTTGGGAATATCTACCTTGACGTCTTTTTCAAAATCCACTGTGCATAATTTCAATCTGCCAATTGTTCTTTATCTTGGATATAGTGATTGCCTTTGGTCCCTGCTGTAAAAGTGGCCATATTTCATTTTAAATGTGTTTTAATTTCAGTGCTGATTGAAAAAAATACTTCTGGTGATAGATGTATACAAATACCAAGATAAAAAGGATTTTCAGAGTAATTTTATGATTTCACCCTATTTTTATACAAATAATGTGCACATTATATGTCTTTACAAGCTGGGAAACCCCAGTGTGATTTTCATAGGAATGCTATACTAATATTTTTACATGTTGCTTCAATTTCACGTTTTGTTCCTGTGCAACAAATTTAATGTTACTTGGATAAAACTGACCTCATGGAAACTTCTTTTAAGATAGGCATCTTTCTAAACCAAGTGCAAACAAAGAGAACGGAAAGGGTTCCTGATGTGAATGGGACTCCACAGTGAAAGCAAAGATTATGAATTCATGAAGAACTAGAAATTAATAAGTAAGCAATTTTCCTAGCCTTAAACTTACAAGAACAAGATATTGTTTACATTTACTGCTTTCAAAAATCATAATGTGGAACACAATTTTTGATAATCAATGTCTGGAGACAATAATTAAAGTCACTAATTAATTGTGTTTTCATCTTAAACTAGGTCATTTTAGTTTATTCATTTATTATCTCCATCTGACTGCTGCATATCAAACTCACTAACATTGATTCTGAGTAATAGTAAGTAATTCTATGGGAAAAAGTAGAACTGCTCCATAGGGCTTCTGAGACTGTACATTTTTACATAAATAGAGAGCATCATCTTTCTTCTGAGGAGCCTCTGGTGTCTTTGAACCATTGTCCCTGTGCTAAGTAGTCCAATGCCTAATATACAGTGCCACTAGGACCCCTTATCCAATTTCCAAACTCTTCAGATTTCAATACCTCCTTACTAGCATCATGGAACTAGCTCAGTGCTTCCTGAAGGCACACTCCAGTGATGGCAGAACTGATAGATAGCAGCATCACTCTCTTCAGTGCCTTCAACAACATCATCAACATCATTGTTGGTTATTTGGCTGACATTCAATCTCAGAATTTCTGAAGCCATTTATGGTGTCGGGGAATATCTTGCCCCAAGCAGATGCCAGCCACTTGCAGATTTCTGCAAATGCTGTCCACTTCAATTGTTTGGATGATGGGACCAACACATGAATCTCAATGTTACTTTCTCAGGAAATTATCAAATGAGTGTTTGACAGCTCTAGATTGTGGCCATATAACATTTATCTACCCCTAGTTTCATAATATTATAGCCCACCCATCTCTTTGTATTAAAATGCAAAACTACACTGCTGGTGGGGATACTTTGGGATAATGGCAACTCTCTTGAGAATCACCATCTGCTTTAATTTTACCCCACTATCAGTGCAACCCTACAGCAGCTACCGTTCTGGTGGCTGGAGCATCAAAAGAAAACAGAACGTTGTCCATCTTGATTATGTGCACTTCAGATATACTAGGTCCAGAGATTTCTTTGGTGATAATTTTATGGAAGATTATTACCTTTTTTCTCTCTGTCATGCTGAAATTACTGGCCTATAGTAGTTCTCATTCTCACAGAAAAACCATTTCTTTTCATGAATTTAGGAATCTGGATAAAAAATCAACTTGAAATTTGGACTTCCTCTTTTATTTGTTAAGAATTTCTCTTCAATCTGAATTGTGACAGTAGAGATAGTTTATTTTGTTCCTTTTGAGGAATATTTCCCTCTTTCAATTTATTCTCTAACTCATGCCATTTTTTGGGGGGGGGCTCACAATGTGTGTTTTCACAAATTCATTTATTCTCGATTCTCTTTTCTTCAAACCTTCTAACCTCAAACTTTCTCACAGCTTCATTATTGTTGTTTCTTCTGTCCTCTCAATGATTTTCAGTTTTAAGTCACCAGTTAGCACTTGCATTGAACTCTTGCCAGGATCCTAAAGGATTTTAAGAAGTAAATTGATTAATTGAAATAATGTGTACACTAAAATTGATTACTAGCTGATTCTAGTAAAGAAAAATAAAAATTCAATGGTTGTTTTATATGCTCGTGAGTATATAAATAAGATGGTTTATGATCATTGTTCATAGATTTTGAGATAATAAGATATAATTAGAAAAATAAGTAGACCTAATATAACTTAATAGTTCATTTAAAATGACCTGATGCCATTTTCTTATTCAACTGTTAAGAACTGTCACATAACAACTTTGCTTTGTTTACCTTGATATTTAAAACTCAGAGGTGGAAGAAGACTGTGATAATTATGAAAAATAATTCTGGATAAACTACTAGTCCTATTGATAGCTGCAAGGAGTCCTCGTAGCAGAATGGTTATGCACTGGGCTGTGATACAAAAAGTCTGCAGTTTGAAACCACCAGCCACTCCACAGGAGAAAGACAGGGCTTTCTACTCCT
Source organism: Tenrec ecaudatus (assembly GCF_050624435.1). Lineage (NCBI taxonomy): Eukaryota > Metazoa > Chordata > Mammalia > Afrosoricida > Tenrecidae > Tenrec > Tenrec ecaudatus. Next base: position 89,752,228 of record NC_134548.1, read on the forward strand.
GCAAACAGTCAGTGTCTGAAACTAATAGGAGCATTTCTACCATGTACTATAGGATTGCAATGAGTTGGTATCAATTGGATGGCAGTGAGTGTGGTCTGAGTCTTGATAGCTACTGGGTGTCATTTATGCTAATGCATGCTCTGCTTATGCTTCCAATTGATAGCACGTGATTTATGGACAATCTTTGGTAGGTTCAAGTTTCCAACTGATGACTAAAAATGATGGAGTGTTAATGATCAACTTAACTTAATAGAAACAAATGCAGTTTCAATTGTTTATTTTCCAATTACTGGTCTCCTACTAAATTTCACAGATTACTTCTTGACCATGGTTTATACTTTATTAAACAAAGGTCATCAAAAGGAATATTTTCAGGCTATCGAATGTAAGTGAATGAAGATGAAAAAACTTGGAAATGTTAAAAGACATGAATATTTGTGTATATGAATGGGTGAATGATGCCAAAACTCTTTTTCATTAGTCAGTTCTACATGTTAAATGTGTGTGCACATTATTTGGGACACTATTTGCAAAACCATGGTAATATAATTTCTATTTTAAGGGAAATTTACACTGGGCTAAGGTTATATCCTATGCCTCTTCTCATAATTGTAGGTTAGGGTTTATTAGAGGACTCACGCATACAGAATCCTTAAATGTATACAAATTTCAACTTAAACAACTTTTATGAATAAACTTGAAAAAGTTAACAAGAAGTTGTTCTTTTTGAAGTATAAGACTTGCTGAGTAGTTGAAATCCCATGTTCAGCACCATGTCTTCCCTATAGCAGAAGCTCAGTAAATACTTTTGTGATATATTGACTAATTGCTGAACTGTGATAAGATGTAGGAGGGAGCCACTTCTCTTTAATTTACAGTAATAACCAAAGAAGAAGGGTTTTAACTTGAAGCAGAAGAGACTAGAATTAAAAGATAAATTCAATAATTACGAAGGAAACAGCAAGAAGAACTTGAAGGACTGCAATTTGTTCATACTACCTTAATAGATGGATTTAATATGTGCTGTATATAGTGGGAATTGTTAATCACATAGAAGAATTTGCATGAATTGATACATTTAATCCTGATATCTGTGATTCTGTTACTAAATGTTCTTTTCGCCTATTGAAATTTGACTTGATTGCAAAGAACCACATGGCTCTCAATTAATGGGGAGCATATTTACTCACTCAAACATCTCAACTAACAAAGGAACAATAGCAATAACATGGCAACAGTGTTAAATCAAACTAGTAGTTGACAAAATGGACGACTCTCTATGAATCTTGCCTGTTGATTTAGAATAGACATATCTGACACAAAGAAAAAGAAGATATTCATGAGTGCTTTTCTACATTTTGAAGTTTGTATCTGTGAATTCAATGATCAAAATTGCTTTTAATCACAAATTGCAGAATTGCCATAAAAAGAAATGTATGATTTAAAATGGGCAAAACAGCCATCTACCTTCTTTTCTAGTATATTAGGTATAAATAATTATTTAACCATGCAACATAATTCTATACTGCCAATATGACACTGTGAGCTCAGAGAGAAATTGGCAATTTTTTCTATGGGTCTTGGGAATACCATCTGGTACCTCGGAAGGGAAGATCTGCAAAGAATTGTCCACAGTACGTGGCCATCTGGTACCTACTAATCGAACAACTGAGTAACATAACTATTTAAGAGTACAGTCATAAACTAGAATTCCAGAAATTCAGAGTATTCTGCTTTGCAACCAAAGTAATGTAAATCTTTTTGCATGTCATCCTTGGCTGATGGCTCTATACAGGCCTCACATGAAACTGAGGTAAATTTTGTGGCAAAGATGTGTGACTAGATAATAAAACATCTCAGTAGCTTACCTTCATTTCCTGATTCACAAATTGTAAGAACTGAAAAAATATTATTAAGTTGGCAATAAACAATATTTTTGTAACATTCAATCCAACTCTGTTACACAAATTTACTTGCAGAATGAGATTTGTCTGTTGCAACAATGAAGAATTCCCATCAACACTAATATTGTACAACACTTATATTTTTGTTTCTGTACATAATTTGCTTGATTTTATATTTGTGGGGTAATTTTCCACAGTGCCCCATCTAATATTTAAATTAGATAATGAAAGGAAGATAACAATTTCAATTATCAACTAGTAGTCAGTTCAATTTTCAATTATTAGTTTAAGCCAAACTTTCATAGGAATTCAAAATAAATCTCAGGGCTTGTCTAGGTTAAATAGTTATTTTGTTTTGTTCCAGTATTCGTTCCATTTTCCTGAGTAAATGTGTATGTAGATGCCAGAAAGGGGGAAAAAGATAGAAGGGCTACAAAAACGAGGCTAATCAAGTTTTAGCAACTTGGTAAGTACATCGAACTATATTTTTGTCCGGTCAAAACTATTACTAAAACTATGACTCTTCTATAAAACCAAACCAAACTCTTCCAGAAATTAGACAGTATACATTTCATAGCTGAACTGCTTGAAATTAAATAGAATATTTCCCAGAGTTCCATCAATTTGGAAAACACTCTCAATGTTTTAAAATTTCACATCCTTTTTTGCGCTATACATTGTCGCCATTACAACTTGTCCATCCTTCCCAGATTATGTCTTTTTCCAACTGCAGAACATTGGGCAACATAATGCAGTTATCTTGAAATGCACACCTGTTAGGCAACCAAAAGGCTATATCAAATCACAAGCTGTCTGCGGCATTTTTTTCTGATAAAGAAGACAGGCTGAATGAGGTATCATCAGGCTCTGGTGAGGCATGATTAAAATTCATTTCTTCTAATTCAGGAGGCAAATCTGACAGCAGTGCCTGAGTGGGAAAAATCAAATTTTTGATTAGTAAGTGGATATACATTTCTTCCAATTTTATGTTAAGATTTGAAATTCTCTAAGTGTGACTTATTCCTCAGGATGTAAAGAAAGAATGATTTCTCTTTAATAATCTTATGCTTATCTTACCTAAAGCAAAATGATCTCCCTAAGTATTAAATAACTTTAAAAAAACACTAGATATTGAGGCTGTGGAGTATGTAGACTGGAACCCTAGACAAAGGAGAATTCAGAAGGGATAATGAACAGCTATTCTCAACCAAGTGTTTGAGGCAACGTTCAAACTAGTTTCATATATTCATTAATCACTGCTAAAAGCTTTAAAATCTTGTTCTTCATTTAAAGATTCCTGCTCAATTAAGCTACCCTTTAAAGGGAAATACATTTCATTTCACAAAAGACTAATTTGTATTTCAGTGGTAGAGTGGATTTTGCAATGATTCTACGTTAGACTAAAATTTAACAACTTGAAAATACCAAGTGATTCTTTTTCTTTGCTTGCCCATGTCTTTCTCTACAGAAGGCCAAACCAAGAAACAGCTGAACCAATTAACTTCAGCTGCAGTGATGTATCCAGAAAATGGATTATCGCTCTCTTAGAGGAATTAGGATAAACCAAGAATCATGGACTAAGCTTCATAATGGTCTAATTAATTCATCTGGAATTACAGAACATGCAGCTATATTATGGAATAAATGATTAGTCAAGTTTGAGATGCTTATTTAACCATAAGACATTATTTATTAAATTATTTGCTCCTTCCAATGCTAAATATATCATATCTGAGGAATTTTTAGACAGAATTACATGTATATGAGCTTTGAAAATTATGGTAGACAAGGACCTAGTGAACAAGGACAAATGGAAGTCCACTACAACCAAACTAAGCAACACAAAGCCCATGTACACTTGGAGAAAATATGGAACGCAGTGTTGAAATAAGACAGGTTAAATACTTATCCTTTGATTCTCTTTATTAAGAGAAGTGACCACTGTAAATCCAATTTTGTTTCATTTAGCACAGAAGTAAGATTAGAAATGCCCTCCTTTTTATGGGCTGTATTAATAAAAGTCCATTTGGACTAAGATAAAAAGTGTTATCTATTGTGTACAATTAAACAAATCTGAACTTCTTATTGAAGTTTGGAGCATTTAAATAGTGAGACACTACACACTAAGGTGCTGGTTTGAAGTAATAGGACACAGAACAATATTCTTTCTACTGGTAGTTTACCACTAACCCAGATCAGGTAAAACGAAGCCTTTGCTGAATTTGTTTGATCATAATTTATGCAAATTACACCACTGGATTTAGATCTTATTGTTATCATGAATAAAACATCAGCAAGAAACCTAGACCAGTTGTTGATGCTGAATGTTGGTGAATGTATGTGTCGTGCAGTAGGGCTGTTCTTTACAGGGATTTCTGTGACTTTTGGGAAGGGTATCTCCAGGAAAATGTACCGATTGACATTCACTCTGCTCAGACTCTTGGAAAATCAAGCAGATCATGAAACTTAATGATATTCTAAATTTTAGTGAGAAGACCTTCAAATCAGGGATATACTATTTTTTATGCATTGCATGTCATTAACTGTTGGTAATAAAACATACCAACTTTAAAATTCATTACTAATGGATGAAGTACACTTCAAAATTTTTCCTTTCCCTATCTTACAGGATTGCAATATTTGCTCATTTAGAATATTTCAGCTTCTGGAACTTCCTTTTTCATAGGTAACTAAGTAAACACAATTAACTTTTCCTTTTTTACTACAGGTTCTTCATCAATGACAACTACCTTCAGAGTCTGATCTCCTGGCACTATTCCCACAAGACTAAAGTATTTCCCAGTTTCTTTTTTTGCTCATTAAACTTTGTTTTAATGGGTCTCAAAATCCTACAACAAATTTTGGGTCAAGTTGCTTTCCATTTAAAAAGTACTGATTTTGAAACCTAATAACAACACTGCCACACAAAAAACATACGGTCCACAAACATTCTTTTCCTTCTGAAAGTTTTACGATGCACTGTTATCATCAACCAGTCTTTCACTATGAAACTTAAATGGCCAATTGAGACAAACAGCACTGAGACCGTCTTCCACCCCTGATTAAGACTGGAGTGGCAGGTGTGATGGGTAATATTCATTTAGCCTTCTGAGCCTTCTGGGCAGACTTGGTGACCTTGCCAGCTCCAGCAGCCTTTTTGTCCACTGCCTTGACGACACCCACAGCAACTGTTTGTCTCATGTCTCGGACAGCAAAACGACCCAGAGGAGGATAGTCAGAAAAGCTTTCCACACACATGGGCTTGCCACGCACCATGTCAACAATGGCAGCATCACCAGACTTCAAGAACTTGGGGCCATCTTCCAATTCCTTGCCAGAACGGCGATCAGTCTTCTCTTTGAGCTCAGCAAACTTGCAAGCAATGTGTGCAGGGTGACAATCCAGCACAGGCATGTGTCCAGCACTGATTTGGCCTGGATGGTTCAGGATGATCGCCTGAGCAGTGAAGTCAGCTGCTTCCATTGGTGGGTCATTTTTGCTGTCACCAGCCACATTGCCACAGTGAGACGTTCTTCACATTGAAGCCGTCATTGTCCCTAGGGAGAGCTTCACTCAAAGCTTCATGGTGCATTTCAACAGACTTCCCTTTAGTGGCAATGTTGACTGGAGCAAAGGTGACCACCATACCAGGTTTCAGAAGCCCAGTTTCCGCTCTGCCCACAGGGACAGTCCCAAGACCACCAATCTTGTAGACATCCTGGAAAGGCAGGCTTGTCAGTTGGGTGGGTTGGTGGCAGGTTGCAATCCAGAGCTTCAAGTAGTGTGGTCCCACTGGCATTGCTATCCTTACGGCTAACCTTCCACCTCTTGAACCAAGGCATATTAGCACTTGGTTCCAGCATGTTGTCACCATTCCAACCAGAAATTGGCACAAATGCTGCTGTGTCAGGGTTATAGCCAACTTTCTTAATGTAGGCGCTGACTTCCTTAACAATTTCCTCATCTCTCTTCTGACTGCGGGGTGGCTCAGTGGAATCCATTTTGTTAACACCAACAGCGAGCTGCTTCACACCCAGCGTGTAAGCCAGAAGGGCATGCTCACGGGTCTGCCCATTCTTGGACTGACGAGCTTCACATTCACCCACACCAGCAGCAACAATAAGGACAGCACAGTCAGCCTGCGATGTGTCCTGTAATCGTGTTTTTAATGAAGTCTCTGTCCGCGGGCATTGATGATGGTCACATAATACTTGCTGGTCTCCAATATCCACAGGGAGATGTCAATGGCGATGCCATGCTCCTGTTCGGCTTTCAGCTTATCCAAGACTCAGGCAGACTTGAAGGAGTCCTTACCCATCTCAGCAGCTTCCTTCTCGATTTTTGTGATGGTTCTTTTGTCGATCCCACCACATTTGTAGATCAGGTGACCAGTTGTGGTGGACTTGCCAGAATCGACGTGTCCAATGACAACGATGTTGATATGGGTCTTTTCCTTTCCCATTGTACTTACGCAAAAGGGAAGAGATTTATTGTAGCCCATACGTGAAACACTAGAGGGGTCCAGCATACCCTACTATGTAGGCATGCTCAGAGTGACTCCTCTTGAGCCAAGCCCCAAAGCCCCAGGACTGGCTGGGGTGGGGATATCCTTTCCAATTTTGGCTTAGGTTTTAGTGATGATTTTCACCAACACTTATATTCTGGTGGCAAACCTGTTGCAAAAAAGCCATCAGTTTCTATACCACTTATTCCAGGTTCTAGGGCTGAATGTCAAATTCCATATTATTAATCCTTCCTATTACCCTTGCAAAGTGGAAAGTCTGGAGTTCAAGACCTTTACCAGAAGAAATAATAAATATAAACAATGACTTGGTACATGGCTGTCAATATTATGTTAAATGATTATTGATTGAAAACCAAAAACACTTTGAATAATATTTTAGTTCATATTGTTTTTCCAAACTGTGTATGGCTTCCTTGTATATTAATCACACCACTTGACTTGCTTAAATTAAAATTAATGAAAAAATAGTGATTTTGTACAAAGAGAATCTGATGTATTATTAGGTAGAATAAATATTAGTGTCTTCTGGAAATAAGCCTAAGTATATCACAGTGTAAAAATTATTAGATCACATAGGTAGCCCCCCCCAAAGTTTTCTTCTGATTCCTTTGCCTTTTTTATTTTTAATCATTTTCTGGGGGCTCGTACAACTGTCATCACAATTCATACATCAGTTGAATCAGGCATGTTTGTACTTATGTTGCCCTTATTCTTTTCTAGACATTTACTTTCTATTGAGCCCTTGGTATCAGCTCTTTTTAAATTTCTCCCCTCACCCCACCCTCATAACCCCCAGATAGATTGTACATTGTTATTATTTTCATCTCCCATATAGACTTGTTTCCCTTCCCCCATGTTTTCTGTTGTTCTTCCCCCTGTAGAGGGGTATATGGTTTTGCAATGATCATTGTGATAGGTTCCCCCATTCTCCCTTTTTCTCCCCCTTTCCCCTTCTAGTATCACTATTCCCATTTCTGTTCCTGGATTCTGTATGTCGTGAGCTCCCATCCCTATCTATACCTGTGTACATGTTCTGGTTTGAATTGAGAAGCAGCACTGGGGTCATGATAGTGGGGAGTGAGGAAGCCTCAAGGAACCAGAGAAATATAGTGTGTTTCATCGATGCTTTACTTCACCCTGGTGACTCACCATCGGTAGTTTTTAATCTTTTTAGTGATTGATTATGTTTTGAATAAACCCGGGTTAAAGTCATGTTTGAAATCCACCCATTAAGAAAGTACTTATAATCTATCTAAATTATGTAAATCAGGAATTTCTTTTTGGGTGTTTATTATATAGACTATGATTTACCCACTGCTGAGAAGTCAGTCCTGACTCCTAGTAACTCCATAGGACAGAACTGCTCTTTAGTTTCTGAGTGTACATGTGTATGAGAGCAAACAGCCTCATCTTTCCCTGGAAGAGACTCTGGTGGGCTGGAACTGCAGACCTTATAGTTAACAGCCCACCGTGCTATCAGGGCTATAATATTCAGTACAACGTTGTCCTATTTTCTCTTTATTTTGGCCAAATTTTTGTCCATAGTTAAGTCTTTTATCAGAGGAAAAGTAGAAGAGGAGAAAAGTGAAATCACATTAGTTTCTTTTCTTATTTGTTAGTAGCCCTGGAAAAAGAACCAAGTCAGAAATGAAGTTAAAATCAGAGAATAAAATGGAGTCTATGTGCCACGACTCTTAGATGTCAAGAGACATAGGTGATGACTCTTTAGTTGCTTCTATAACCCTGTATAGAAAAACCATACTGTGGCTTCTGAGTACATGAGTACTATTTTTTCTACTTTATAAAAATTTACAGTACCTTTAGTACCATGTTACAGATTAGCATTTCTTCCTTTAAAATAAATCTGAATTTCTGAAAATAAGCACATTATATATATATAAAATCTGGAAAATATATAATTCACACAAGAAATTAGTTGACTTAAATAAAGTTTTCAAAGTGTGTGAAGAGGATGGAAAATCTCTGATGATGGATACATAACGTACATGTTGGTTTCAATCTTATGAGTAATTTCTTTTAGTACATACTTTGTGAGTCAGCCCATTAGTAAAATAATTTTAAAAGACTAGTTTATCTATTTTTAATGGAGAATTGAAGGATATTCAGACTATTATTTTCCTGTAGATGTCTAGTATGGGTTATGTAAAGTCTTACTTGGATATGATTTTTTTTCTGCTTCTGAAATTTCTTACTAAAAAAACTCTTGGTGGCTACTTCCTAAATAATGGTTACTTGTGTCTCATATTACTCATATGAAACATTTCTGGCAAAGAATCAGCATGGTGATATATAATGCAAAGACAAATTTGATAGCCTTTAATGTAAAATTAAATATTTATACAATCTTGTAGAAAGGTTAATAAATTACTAAACATATTTAATATGAAAATTTGAGAAAGAAAAGATAATTTGGGAAGAATTTGTTTTTAAAAATCCACAGAGGTTAATGGAAAAAATTACATTTCAATTATGAAATAGAAGAATCAAATACTCTACTTAAATTGTGCAAAAAGAAATGATACTGCATCACAAATATTTTCCCATTTTCCTTAGTGAGGACTAATATATCAAATAATAGAGGTTATCCATGCATTTGTGAGCTATAGCTGGAGATGGAAGGTAAATTAAATCTAGCAAAGAGGCAATTGTCTCACTTCTTTCATTATCAAAAAGTCCTAAAATATGTGCCTTCCTAGTCTCTAGAAACATTTTGAGAAATTTCTGTTAAATTATTTTTCAACATTTAAAAGATAGCCTGGAAAAGCATACTAATCAATTACTCATATTTCCCACTACAGCCGAACACAAAATCTCAATAGTTACTTTCAAGAATGTCTTTAAATATGGTAAGAAAATAATTCCTCCAATAAAGCACACAATGAAAACAAAACTGAAAAATATATTAGGAGTCCACGTGTAATAGGCTACTTTGTAACATGATGCAATGCAGCTTAATAGTGTCTTTTGAGACTTACCTGCTGCTGGTCCTTATCATCTGCTTTCATAGCTAGTATCAAGCTTCTAACAAAAGTTTGAAGTTTAAAATATTTTTGCTTTTGGATTTCTAGCTCATTTTCAATAAATCTGACTTCTTCATTCTAAAGGATGAAAAAAAGCAAGTAATATAATTACCTGATGTAAATGTAGAACTGTACATGTTTGATAAACATACAATTCTAAAGAACAACAAAATTAGAGACACAACGAAGAAAATAAATCTTCTTGCTACCCAAAGACAAACCACCAACAGGAAATAATTTCTTATGTCAAATATCCAATGATTAGACTCCAGTAAGAGAAAGAACCCTCCAATAAAAAAATTGAATTTGCCCACTGATTAAGAACAGGTAAAACCCAAATACAGACAATGACACAATTATTAATGTTGATTGTACCATTCACAAAGCCAACTGCAGGGATAGAAATATACTACTCTTTTATACTGAAATTGTTACTAAGACTGTTTGTGTCCTATTATGTAGAAGTTAGCTTTCAGAAAATATCTCCGATGCACCATTAAATTGAGATCTAGTCTCACCACTATTTTTGTTAGCTGTAAAAGAAAAGAAAACTAGACTGGGATTTAGAGGTGCTTTAGTGCCATGTTTACTGGTAACTACGTGTATCAATATGATCAAGCCAGTAAACATTTCTGTGCCCCCATTTTCTTGCCAGTAAAATGGAGGTAATATTAGTAAACTTTGGCAAATATGATTGAGGTTTATAAAGCTCACATAAGATAATGGGTATTAATATCCTCTGAATAGATTTACTATAAAGCCACAGTAATTAGAAAATGTAGTGCTGAAATAATATAGGCCAGTAGAATAGAAGGAAAAAAATGAAATAGAATTGTGCAAAAATGGTCAATTGATTTATTATAAAAGAGCTGAAGTAATGCAATAGACAAAGTACAGTCTTTCAGCAAACAGTAGTGGAACAATTGTAAACCTGTGTGCAAGAAAGAGAGAGAAAGAGGGAGGGAGGAAAGGAAAAAAGGCAAGAGGGAAGGAAGGAATACTGACCTTTACCTAACACCATATAAAAATTTAACAAGAAATTTGTTGCAACCATAAATGTATTGCCTAACACTAGAAAACTTCTAGAGGAAAACAAAGGAGGACAAACCCTCAAACCCTTTTCTCTGCCAATATTTCCTGCTTTCTTTTCATTGAGAATCTCTGGGGGGTTTTTTTTGTCCCTGTTGGATTTGGTTTACTTAAAGAAGTCCTGTACAGCAGATTTACCCAATACAATGTGTCATTTGATCTCTTGACTGCTGCTTCCATGAGCATTGATTGTAGATCTAAGTAAGAGGAAATTCTTGACAACTGCAACCTTTGCTCCATTTAGCATGATGCTACCCTATTGGTCCAGGTGCAAGGATTTTGGTTTTTTTTATACTGAGGTATAATCTGTACTGAAGGCTTCAATCCTCGAGCTCCATCCAGCAAGTGCTTAAATTCCTCCTCACTTTAAGCAAGCAAGTTTGTGTCATTTGCATATTGCAGGTTGTTAATAGGCCTCCTTCCAATTCTGATGCCACACTCTTCTTCATCTAATCCAGCTTCTCTGATGATTTGCTCAGCACACAGACTGAATAAATATCATGAGAGAGGATACACTTTCCTAATTGCAAACCACGCTATATTCTCTTGTTCTATTTGCCCAACTGCCTCTTGATCCGTATACAGGTTCCACCTGAGCATAATGTAGTGTTCTAGATCTCTAATTCTTCTCAAGGCTAACCATAGTTTGTTATGGCCCACACAGGTGAGTGTTTTAGCTTAATCAATAAAACACAAGTGAATATATTTCAGCCAAGATCCATTCTCTGGTACCACTGCAACCACTGTTCAATGACTGTCAGTAAAATCTGCACATGCCCTAGAGATATGAATTTCTCGAGTTATATCTTAATAAGGAACTCCTTGATGACCAAACTGAGTATTAATGGCTTAAAAAAAAGACAAAGCAAAATAGCGACTTTCGAGTAAATTCTTTCTTATGGTGACTCCATGTGTATCAGAATTCAGAATAAAATTATGCTCCAGAGTTTTATTTCAGAATTTTCTGTGCTGATTTTTTCAAAAGTTGATTGTCAGGACTTTCTTCCAAGGTACTTCTAGTGGATATGAACTTTTCCATTATCAGTCAAGAATTTTAACTTTTTGTGCCAATAATAATTATCAAATGTACCCAAGAGATAGTCTTTCAGTTTGCCATAATGGATCCCAAGAATGCAAATATTAGTTTTAAAATTATTTTAAAAAATAAATTAATCATTAATTTACACAGTCACTGGTTGCTGAACACTTATTTAGAAGGCTCTAGACTAGATAATATAAAGAATAATAAGACACAATTCTGCATTCAAGAAGTTTATGATTAATACACTTAAAAAACAGCAAAATGATTTTCATCGAAAAGCAATGATCACTAACAATAGCGTTGATGAAATATTTTTGATGTAAAAACAGCACAACAATTTCCTTTAATGACAAATTAATGTTTTAAATGTATAATGCTGCTTTAGACCAATGTTCTAAAATCAAAAATGTGTACTGCAATATAGCAACACCAAAAGAATGTAGTTAGAAATATGGATGGCAAATGTGCTTTAAAAGAAAATAGTGGACATGTGGTGCATTTTAAGCAATGACAAAGAATTTGTATATTTGGCTGATGAGATTTCTAATCAAGATCTTGATGCTTATAGTACAATTGGAGAAGAAAGAGATTAATTTAAATAGTGCAAAGTTAAAACAGCACTTAAAGATTTGGAAAATTCTATTGTATGAACTAAGGACATGTCCTAGAATTTTAACCATGGTTGTGGGTACACTATCTCTTGTTGAAGAAATTAAGTCTTTTGTATGAACACATTAAGATGATTTCTGGATCTAACCAATTACTACAGAAGAACTTAAGGTAACTTACACTGAAGGGGCTACAGAAAGAAAAAAAAGGAGAATAATTTCTGCCTCTGGATTTCTAGAAACAGGAGACAGGGCAAAGGAGCTACATCTTTCTTCTGCCAAGAAAAGAAGCACCCCTAGAGCAACTTTGAGATAGGCAGAACTGTTGGAAAATATGCAGGAAGTAGAACTTTCCTGGTTTCAAAAAGGTTGAGACATGATCTTCTGGATCCCAAAGGGTGAGTCCACAGCCTCCGATATTTCAGAGTTGGGCCTATACCAACTTGGTTCTGGAGTGTGAGTCGACTGTTATTGTGTGTCAGGAGTGTGGGGCCACCACCCAAATCTGAGGAGTCAGTGCTACCATACCGAAGAAGCAGAATCATGGAGCCTGCTAGTGCCTACTACGACCAAGCGGGTTGGATTACAACTCAGATACACTAGAATAATGGGACTGGACAAAGTCAAGGGAGCAAATCGCCTCTCAGTGGGCCTGTAACATGGAGTTGAGTCCATTGTTAAAATGCATATACCCAGATTTTGCAAATAGTTCCAAAAAAACACCAAAGAAATATTTTCAAGCCTTGAGATCCAAGGAAAATTTTTCTGTTTGCTTTTGGACTTGCTTAGTGCCTGTTACACCTTATTTTCCTTCAATTTTTTATCCTTGCAATGAAAAGCACTTTAATCTAGATTTCATAGATTTACACATGAAGGGGAATTTTGTCCCAAGGGAGACTGTACCTAAAATGTCACCCATATTATGTTTAGATGCTTTAGAATATGAGACTTTCGACCTGGAAGAGATTTAACATTGTTAATATGATGTCATAGGGCGTATGTTTTGCCTATGGCAAGGGCATGAATTTTTGCTTGTCAAGGGGTGAAATTATACACTGAATTATGTCCTGCAGAAACATATATTTTAAATCCTAACTTCTATGCCTGTGTTTAATGTCAGTCCACAGCTGGCTTGGTCTTCTGTCTTTAATGTTCAATGTGTTAAATCTACACTTTGAACATCATACATGAAGAAAGCAAAGGGTCATTAAAAACCAAGAAAGAAAGAAAATATCAAACTGGATATCAGAGGAGCTTCTAAAATATACTTTTGAACTTGGATAAGTTAATGTGACTGTAAGAAATGACAAGATATAAACTTGAGCAGAACATTCCAAAAAGCAGCTGGAGAAGACAAAGTAAAGGGTTATAATGAAATATGCAAAGGAAAAAATGCTCAACATTTATCAGTATAAAAGCACTGAAGAAAATGTGCAAAACTCAAGTCACAATTTTGAAGTGCAAAATATTGAACCATGAAGGAATAGTCAAAAGAAGATGGATGGTGTATAGAGTCACAGTATCCCAAATAATCCAGCAACATGCAACCATTTTAAGAGGTAGCATATTATCAAGAACTGATAGTATGGAAAGAAATTAAAGTGAAAAATGAAACTCCAGAAATGGATGGAATACCAATAGAAAGAGTTCAACAAACATATTCAGCATTGGAAGTTCTCTTTCAGAGAGGAGACTCTGGCTGAACATCAAGTTCAGGCCAATGGAGGGGAGCATGTACATTTCAGAGGAGTCACTGATATTTCTGCTGGTGGGTAAATGGGGAGAAGCAGCCTCACATCAGGAAGGGATGCTAAGGAACTTAAGGGATGCTAATGGATGTAGGGAACGTCAGGGGAGAAGAAACCTGGTTTTATGTTCCTGGGTAGACATTTCAAATGTTTCTTCCCAACCCTGGGAGAAATGCATGATGGGCTAAGCATTACGATGATCTTAGACTCTGGCCTTACAGGGAACATGGCATTCCCCATGGGCCACACCAGAAGGACTTATCGTGGAAGCCTGGCTCAATGAATTGGGCCCTATCTCAAAACTACCGGCAGCCTTGGACTTAGGACGGAAATAGTCTGATGGGAGAGGAAGCCAAAGATAGCGACCCCAAGACTGTGGAACTGGTGGTCATTGGACCTTGAGTGGGACCCCTGGTTCAGAGGGTGGCCAATGAAAGGGGAACTGGAATCACCATATATTTAGGACCTCAATGCTCCCCTTGCATTTACATGACAGGTTTTAATCTAAGCGGCAAGGATCTGCATTTGTAAGAAACGACACAGGAAATTTTCGCCTAGCTCCAACCCCTATGATCAATGTAAACAGAGCTTAATCAATAGAGAAATACATCTATAGAAGCAACAATTCACAGATTGAAGCTCAGAGTTGGACTATACTTGCAGATATTCCTCATATCAACATACCTTAATTCTATGTCATTGACTAAATTATTGATGATATCCATGTAAGCCTTTTATTCCACAGGGACACAATTGACATGTTTTACTTTTTTGTTTCTTTAGTTTTTTTTGGGGGGGTGTGTGCTATTTTGCTTGCTTGCTTGTTTTTGAGTGTTTTTTGGAGTTGTTCTTGTTGGTTTTTGCCATAATCTGATCGCAAAAGTAAACCAGAGTCATTCACAACCCATGGACAAGCAGATGGATTCTGGGTTGCCCCATAATTCTAGCCCTAATCCAAGAACAGTTAGTTCTTATAACATGGCCCTGCTCAATACTCACCTTTATGAAGAGAGCACTGAAGGTAATGTAATGAAGAAAGCAGATGGTGTCCAGCTATCCATTAGAAGTGTTTCTTATGTCTTAAAGGCATGTTTTAAAAGAAGCAGCCTTCTAAGTGAAGCATCAACTAAGTCCACAATGCAAAGATGATGATAACAAAATCCAATTATGATGAAGGGAAAAGTATCAGAGCTTAACTTGTGAACACCCAATTTGTTGAATGATACAGAGGACAGTAAAACCCTTAAATCCATCTGCAGTCTATCTAGTTATATTAACCCTCTGACAGATCCCCTCTAGCCACAGGTGAGGGACTTGAACCACTTTACTATTAGACAGAGATTGTAAACTTGATTGTGCCACTTGATTATGGTGAGTCAAATCACGGTACAGTATGATACTTGGTCAATTGACCTCCCTCTTGACCCAATCTGTTTTTGTTCTAGGCACTAATATTTCTCACTTGATCCATGACAGAAATTTGTTCTCTGACTTTTAAAATATTATTGGTGGTCTTTTCCTTCTTACTCTTTATTTCATTTTGATTTTTATCTTTATTAGTATTATTTTCTTGCTGTATTGTTTTTTTATTGTTTCTGTTGGGTTCCACAATTTGTGAATCACAGAAGTAGTGTATGCATAGAGAAAGTAGTTGAAGCAATGGCTTATTTGGGATGTGGGGGGTGGTTCTGGGGAGAGTGAAGGGCTTTGGGGAACAAATAATGAATGTGGGGAGGGGAGCATTAGAATTGTTTGTGATGATGTATGTACATCTCTCTTTAAAGAAATTTAACTATGGAAGTGTATGATATGTGAATATTATGTCAAGAAAAATACTTTAAAAAAGAAACAAGCAACAACAAAAACAAGATAAAGAATAAGAACCACATGATCACATCAATATATGCAGAAAAAGCATTTGACATTACCCAACACCGATACCTAATAAAATCACTCAATAAGATAGGACTAGTAGGAAAATTCCCCGATATAATAAAGGTTATATATGAAAAAAACCAACAGCCAACATAACACTCAATGCGGAAAAACTGAAAACATACCCATTGAAAATGAGAACTAGACAAGGATGCCACTTAACATCACTCTTAATCAACATTATGCTGGAAATCTTATCTGGAACTATAAGACAACAAAAATACATCAGAGGAGTACAATTGGGCAAAGAAAAAATGAATTTCTTGCTATTTGCAGACAATATGAATTTATATAGAGAGAACTCCCAAGTATCCACAAAAAAAACCCTGTTGGAAATAGTTGAGGGATTTAGTGAGGTATCAGGATCCAAGATTAACAAGAAGAAGCCAATAGAATTACTATATACCAGTGAAGAGAGATCAGAAAAATACATCATTCACTGAAGGACTGTAAATCATATCATCCAAACTCAAAGGAAGGAATAGTTTCAGAGCCTGAACTGTAAGATTCTGGTTTGCAGAAAGCTATGGATGACAGTGAGAACCCAAGAGACATTTGTGAGATCTACACAGGAAATACGCCTCTGGAGATTCCCCTCTGTCCATAATAGAACGTTGGGAAGGAAATGGTCACCAAATAGAGTGCATTGGAGAGATGACTACAGAAGATCAAAATGACAACCTGACTTGAACACTTAAAACCTTGTCAGTTGATCTCCCTTCTAATGCACATTAGGCCTAATCTGGTTTTCAACATTTCCTGTATTTTTTTGTTTGTTCATATTGAGGTTTATCTCACATGGATTATGTCATTGGTGGGTCACCTTTTGAATTTCTGTTATATACTTTTCTGTTTCTCAGTACATAAAACCCAGGACTGATGAACCTAGAGGGACAGCAAGTAGAATAAGGGTTTCTGGGGGGTACAGTGCTAGATGGGTGCTAAAAGGAAGCTGATATCAAGGGCTCAGGAAGAAAAATAATGTTTTGAAACTGATCGTGGTAGCAATTGGACAATAAAATGTTTGGTGTGACTGAACTATAGAATGATATGATATCTCTATTAACTCCCAATAAAATGGTTTTTAAATAAAAGAAAAGAGAGAACAGAATACCATTAATAATAGCCAAACAATGGGTGAAATATTTAGGAATAAACCTAACCAAAGAAACAAAAACCCATATAAGTAAAAAATACAAGATATTATCACAAGAAATCAAATGAGATCTGCATAAATGTTCATGGATAGGACGAGTCAATATTGTTAAAATGTCAATACTAACCAAAGCAATCTACAAACACAACAAAATCTTGATCCAAATCCCAACATAATTATTTAAATTAATGGAAAAACTAACTACCAACTTTGTATGGAGAGGGAGGAGGCCCAGGATAAGGAAATAATTTCTTAAAAAGTAGAACACAGTAGATCATCTTATACTGCCTGACCTCAAAATCTACTGCACAGCCACAGTTATCAAAGCAGCGTGGTACTGGTATAATGATAGATAAACAAACCAATGGAATAGGATAGAACCCTAGAAATAAAAGTTCTGCCTACAGACAACCGAATTTTGAAAAAGGACCAAAATACAATAAATGGGAAGAGGGTCCCCTCTTCAATAAATGGTGCTTGACAAATTGGATATCCATCTGCAGAAGAATGAAACAGGCCCCATATTTCACCCAAGTAACAAAAACAAACTCAAGATGGATCAGAGATACTGTATATACTTGAGTATAAGTCAACTCGAATATCAGCCGAGGCACCTACTTTTACCACAAAAACTGCATTAAAAACATGCTGAAAAACTCAGCTTATACACGAATATATACGGTAAATGTAAACTTCAAAGTTAATAGGATCAAAAACAAGAAAATTGGGACAAAATTAAGAACCCTATTGCAGGGCATACACAGACTACCAGATATAACAAAGGAAGCACACACAATGGAAGACAAAATAGATGAAGGGGACCTATTAAAAAAAAACACTTAGTACATCAAAAGACTTAAAATAGCAAAATGACTTTTTTTTTGGGGGGGGGTGTCTTTAGCAGTGACATACCAAAGGACAATGTGGTAGTTATATAATTTGTTGTCAACTTGACACTATTAAGAGTGAATGGGGTGGAGTTTAGCCTGTCAATCATGTCACAGCTTGACCTCATTTGGAGGCACTAAGGAGATAAATAGCTCACTGGAGGTGGGACACATACTCACTCCCTGCAAGACATTCCTGTTGAAAAGCCACATGGAGCTATGCTGATGGCAGCCAGAGCCTTGGAGCTGGAGGAGCCACATGGAGACCTGCACCAGCACTAAGATGCTTCCACCACCACTGGATTCACAAGACTTTCCACCCACTGGCCTGTGATCTTCCTGCACTCGGAGTCATTGCATGTGCTGCGTGAGTCTGAAGAGGAATTTATAGATTGGTACTGGACATATAGGCTAATATCGAATTTATGAACTTGATCTGGACTGGCCTGGGATGTTTTCTTAATGTAAAATTACTCTTTATATAAAGCTCTTGCTTTGCATATGTGAGCCTCCCTGGATTTGTTTCTTTAGTTTAATCAGACCGACACAGACAAATTATTAAAATCTGCAGAATTCTGCAACACTCCAATAAGAAAAATCTAAACAAATAGCCCTCTTAAAATATGGGCAACGGACCTCAATAGACGATGCACAAAAGGTAACACTTGAATGACTAACAAAAACATGAGGAAATGGCTCACGTTCACTAACTACCCTTGAAATGCAAATCCAAACAACGATGAGATACCATCATATACTCACAACGATAGCACAGTTAAACAAAACAAAAGAAGCAAACAGAGAACAACAAATGCTGGAGAGGGTGTGGAGAGACTGGAACTCTTACACACTGCTGGTGGGCAGGTTAATATGTACTACCATTGAGGAATGCGATGCAGCGATACCTAAAACAACTGGCAATAGAAATGCCATATGACAAAGCAATGCCATTGCTGGGTATATGCCTAATGAAATAAGAGACAGATCACAAATAGACGTATGCTCTCCTACGTTCATTGTATCAAGGTTCACAAGAGCAAGAAGTTAGAAACAACCCAAATTCCCATCAGGAGAAGAACTGATAAAAAAAACATTGGTATATACACACAATGGAATATAACACATGCATAAAATAACACAATGGAGCCATGAAACACCTCATTAAATGGAGGGATCTGGAAATCATTATTCTGAATGAAATTAGTCAACTAAAAAAGGAAAATATTATATGAGTTCAATACTTCAAGGATAAATACCAAGATGAAACCAAACACATGCTTCCAGGTCATGCAATCTGCTAACCCAGTCTGCCAAGCAAAGCAGTAGAGAACATTGTTGGTGCCCATGAAGCGCACTGAATCCTCTATGTACATGTTAAACACTACTTTGACAGAGGATGTTTCACTTCAATCAGTACCAGATTTTGAAGAGGAGGGGAGAGGGAGATGACCATACTTACTGCCATACACAATTGTGCTAAGGTCAATCCAAACCAACAGACACTCCTACAGAGTGATAATTAATCCTCATGGGAAAATCAAGTTAAGAGCTGGGGAGGGGTTCATATCGGTCTGGAGAAGGAAGTACATTTCTGTTGGTAGAAAATGGGGAGGACCAGCCTCCCAAGAGGAAAAAATTATTAACAATATTTATAGGGAGCCCAAGGAGAGAATATGCCTGGTACTATGATCCTAATAGTTCACATCTGACCTAGAGTCTATACAGGCCCTAGGGACTCAGGTCATGTGGAACAAACTATGGGGACTTT
Source organism: Tenrec ecaudatus (assembly GCF_050624435.1). NCBI lineage: Eukaryota > Metazoa > Chordata > Mammalia > Afrosoricida > Tenrecidae > Tenrec > Tenrec ecaudatus. The sequence goes on from NC_134548.1 coordinate 89,771,931, forward strand.
AAGTGCTGTGTTTTCGAAGCGCACAACATCCTTCAAAGACTCGAGGGGGAAACCCCACTAAGTGAACTGGGCTCTACCTCAAATGCACCTGTAATCGGTGCACTTAAGGCTTAAACTATGTGGTATGTGAAAAAGCAGAAGCTATCCCAAGAGTATTTAACGGGCAGTTGCTGAACCATATATTTACTACTTCAATGAACTATTTGCTTTATTTAGATATTTATTAATATGGTAGACCTGATTCTGCCACTGGCATTGAATATTGTTGTACGTTTGGCCTTACCACAAACCCACATGATTTTTGTAAGTAGTGACTAATCACATAATGAGTTAATCAGTACAAATCAATAATTTATATATTGTGATTTTCAGCCAGGCTACATTTGTTCAATCCCCTTTTCTCAATTGTGCTTTAAATGCACTATCATGGACTAAATTAAGGACACTATCAAGAGAATGATTGATAATATTCTCTAGCATAAAATGAAAAGTGAGCCAGAGGCATATATAAACCAGAGCTATATGGATGAATTTTGGTCTTGCACTAAATTCTAGCCCCAATCTTAGAGCAATTAGTTCTCATGACATGGCCTTGGTTAATACTCATCCTCATAAAGAGTGCACAGAAGATTACAACAAAATGTGGTGGAGAAACTCGATGGTGCACAGCTATCAGAAAGAATAGCATCTGGAGTCTTGAAAGCTTGCTTTCAAACAGCAGTCATTTAAGTGAGACATCAACTAAACACACATGGAAAAAGCACACCAGCCTGCATGGTCCAAGGATAGTTAATAATCTAATCAATATCTGAAAGGGGGATTTGCATCAAAGATTAAATTGCAAACACCTAGTTTGCAGAAGGCTGTGAAGGATAATAGAAGCCCAAAATGCACTTGCAGGGTGCACACATAGATTAAGCCTCCAGTGAATCCCCTCTGATCATTTTTAGGGATGTGAGTAGCCTTGTTATCATTCAGACACCACTGTAAAGTCCATTTTACAGTTAGGTTAAAATGTAATGTCTTATTTGATCTTGCTATTGACTCATTTAAAAGTTGCTTCACAAACCAACTTTCCCCAAGAGAGGAAAAAGAAAATGTTTAAGGTAGGTTTCTTTTCTTTTTTTTTTTTACATTTCATTAGGGACTCATACAACTCTTATCACAATCCATACATATACATACATCAATTGTATAAAGCACATCTGTACATTCTTTGCCCTAATCATTTTCTTTTTTTTACATTTTATTAGGGGCTCATACAACTCTTATCACAATCCACACATATACATACATCAATTGTATAAAGCACATCCATACATTCTTTGCCCTAATCACTCTCAAAGCATTTGCTCTCCACTTAAGCCCTCTGCATCAGGTCCTCTTTTTCCCCCTCCCTCCCTGCTCCCCCCTTCCTCATGAGCCCTTGATAATCCACAGATTGTTATTTTGTCATATCTTGCCCTATCCAGAGTCTCCCTTCCCCCCTTCTCTGCCGTCCATCTCCCTGGGAGGAGGTCACATGTGGATCCTTGTAATCAGTTCCCCCTTTCCAACCCACTCACCCTCCACTCTCCCAGCATTGCCCCTCACACCCCTGGTCCTGACGGTATCGTCCACCCTGGATTCCCTGTGTCTCCAGCTCCCATATGCACCAATGTACAACCTCTGCTCTATCCAGGCTTGCAAGGTAGAATTCAGATCATGGTAGTGGTGGGGGGGGTGGGGGGAGAGGAAGCATTTAGGAACTGGAGGAAAGCTGTATTCTTCATCGGTGCTACATCGCACCCTGACTGACTCATATCCTCCTCTAGACCCCTCTGTGAGGGGATCTCCAGTGGCCGACAGATGGGCTTTGGGTCTACACTCTGTATTTCCCCCTTCATTCACTATGGTAAGATTTTTTTTATTATGCCTTATACCTGATCATAAGGTAGATTTCTTGAGTATATATTGTGACAACAATATAACATCATGTAGAAATATTTTATTGGAAAACAATAAAATAATAAAAGGACAAGTGGTTGTTATTGGTAGAGTATAAACCAATGCAAACTTAAGCAAAATACAAATAAAATAAATCACTGAAAAATAAATAAACAAAAGTTGGTTCAGTTCTTTTTTTAAAGTGTGGATTAAGCCTTAGGTGAAGGGATCTGAATAGCCTTTCTATCATGCTGAGGACATTTGGAAGTGAATTATTGTAGATATAGTTAGATTAAAATTTAACACCTTATCATTTAATCTTCTTGTTGACCCATTTTAAAGTTTTTCTAGTTGTTAATGTTTTCTGGTTTATTTCATAGAGGCTTTGCTCTTTTACATTGTTGTTTAGTTTTGCTGTGGTTTGTTTTGTATGTTTTTCTGTATATGAAATCCAGAATAGGTCAGTCTATAGAGAGAGTAACTGGATCAATGATTTCTTGGAGGTATGGCAGTGGATGCTGGGGGGACATGGGGACCTAATAACAATGAGTTCAAGAAAGAAGAAAATGTTATAACACTGATTATGGTAATGATTGTACAACTCTTCTTGAATGTGATTGAACTATTGAATTATATGATATGTGGATTATATGCCAATAAAACTGCTAAAAAAGAAAGAAAAAATAATCTCGATTTATATTCATTATGTAGTCTACTTTGAGAATTGTTTTCAAACTTATTCTCTCACCAAACTCATGGACATCAAGTCGATGCAGAATCATAGCAATCAGTTATATTACCATCTAAGCAATTATTTGGTCTTTATAAATAGTTGCAATTCAATATAAAACTATCAAGGGCCACTGGAGAAAAAAAATCTCTACTTTCACTACTATTTCCATGAACATTGGCTTTAAAAACGCTTTGATATGAACTTTATATTAACTACAATGTCAAATGCTATCAATGCCTAAATCTATTTATAAACTCTTTACTTAAAACTAGAACCACTAAAAAAGCCAGCACTAATTAAGATGCCCTACATACAGACTCATTTACAAGATGCCCAAAATGTAGATGCCCTTATGAAAGGGGAGTAGTATAGGGACTGTAAAACATCTGTTTTAGATACTTTCTCTTCATGAATTCAGAAATTGAAATTATTTTTACCTTATAATCCAAGAGAGAATTCACTTGTTCCACTTCAGAATTGCTTATCATTTCACTTTCATCATCATCAATAATTTCTATTTTCTGAAAGAAATGTTATGATAAGTATATACCAGGTCATTATCACTATATTCAATAATGTATAGAACATCTATGTTCAATGTTTAGTTATCAAGTTGGAGTTAATTACTTTAGATTATCTGGAATAAATTCTGATACACCTACTATGTGCCCAAGTGACTAATATCTACCTTTGATTTATGAGTGCTTAGTCAATAAAAAATCACTTTAATATCACCTAACACAGAAAAATCCCTTTCACAAAGTCCTTGGGAAAAAAATAGGCACTCAAATTCTGTTTAAATAGCACACTGTCTAGTGGTAGTGAATTCACTTCTTACAAGGGAAGTTTATTTAATTAGTAAACCTTTCTAATTGGTAGGAAGAACTTTCTTTTTTGTTGTTCCCATATCCTCTTTTGAACTTTTAATGCAAAATAGCAACATTGGCATATTACAAAGTCAAAGACAAAATTTTAAATACCATATTTATTATACTCCATTAGGTAATCGAAAGATGACATCTATAATATAATGCCAAAAAACGAATGATAATTTTCTTTTCTACTGGAAAGTGACAAAGACACACACAGAGAGATTTTGTTAGTAGGTAGTCTTTTAAAAGCAAATTCATTAAGGGAGTATAAAAAATCTCCCTTAGAGGAAGAAGAGAAACCAGGAGAGAGGCGTGGGATAGAATATGGGGTGAGGGGATGATGACGCGGTTGAATTGTTGAGAGCAGAGTTGATGGTCTGAAATATAAACCCCCATCTAATTCACAATAAAAAATTCATTAAACATAAGCACGCACAAATTCATTAATAGCAATGTGATTTATGGACAGAATTTGAAATCACGATTTGTAGACCAATAATATAAATTGTGATTTAAAGTCACAAATGTGGAAAAATCATAGCTCATATATTGCCAATATGGATATAATACAATTTTCAGGGGTTTGCAACCTGTGAGTTTTTAAGTAAAGAGGATGGCTACAACAAAAGTTCTTTCTACTGCTGACTGGAGATGAATATAATGTTTTGTTTTCCATTACAATCATTATAAACTCGGGGCTTGATCATGTTGGCTTTCACTGAACCTCGGATTTTATACTTTATTTATTCCAGATGCGTGATTTGTTGAGATTGGTTTTGGGGGTGGGGGGCGGAAAGAGAGTGCTAGGCAATGGAGGAAGGAAGGCACCACGGACCACTGTATATTGTTGTTAGGTGCAGTCAAGTCAGTTCTGACTCAGCAACCCTAAGCAAAACAATGAAACACTGCCAGATCCCACACCAACTTTACAATGGTTACATTAGATCTTATTGTTGCAGCTACTTTGTCGATTCATCTTGTTGAGGGTCTCCCACCTTTTTACTGCCCCTCTACTGTACCAAATGATGTCCTTTTCCAGGAGCTGGTCTGATTTATTGCACTGTGTATACTGTGATTTCTCCAAATGTGGGAAACCCCACTGCATAATTTGTGGTAATTGGGGGATCGTTGTGTAGATTCGTTCATTTAAATAAGTCTTGCATATCTGTGTGCTTTGTCAGCCATGGCTGTTTTGAGGTGATTAAAGTTTTAAGCAAAGATAAACCTTTGAAAGTTGGGAGTTTTGTCTCAGAAAATCAATTGTTCTTGAAAAAATTTAGGTGTCTGTGAATCATTTCCTGCAATGACTTCATTCATTACCATCAAATAACTGTTGCAGGCAAGACAATGCAGAAAAATTCACGTTATAACGAGTGTGATTCTAAGGAGAAAGAGGTTTCAATTTATAAGTCATCAGCCATTCCTTGTAGGATACAATTTATATCTATGGCAGTGGGAGATTATTACTTGATGGCATTTAAGACTATTTATAATAGTGGAAACCAATCATTACTAGATAGCTAATAAAATAATAGCATGTTTTTTCTTTATGTCTGTTGGACTTAGTGTTCAGAGTCAGGCTTCAAGTTCAATTGGTCTAAATTCAATACAATCATCTGAAACTGCATTATGAATTACAAACCATGTATTCATATGCAGTTAATGGATGAGCCTTTCTACTCTCATAAAGAGTTAAAGTCTTGGAAACTCACGGGGGCAGTTCTACTCCATCCAATAGGGTTGGTATCACTCAGCCTCTCCTTGATGGCGTGCATTTTTTGCAACAACCCCCCCCCCAAATTATTCAATATACTTAGCAATTATTAAGGAAATATGGCAGAATTGTGTTATCAAATGTTTGCAATAGAAGCCAGTGTAAATTTTGAAGCCACAGCAGAAAAAAATGCACAACATGGGTCAAATGTTAAAAGCTTGCAATCAGGTACAAAACTCTGACCTAAAATGAGGACGAAAGCACATGTGCCTGACTTCAGTTAATTACCAACTTGATTCAAAACTTGATGGGGTCAGAATGTAAACAGGTGCTGTTAAGCTTAGAAAGTATTCTTTCTTTCTTTTTTTACTTTTACACCTGCCATAGGCACTTTCTTTATTTATCCTTTTGTGATTGACTTATTTCCTTCTTTATTTTAAAATCATTTTATTGCGAGGTCTTACAGTTGTAGTAAGAATTCACAATTCAATTGGATCAAGCATATTCAAACAATTGCTGTCACCATCCATTTCAAAACACATGTTTTCTTCTTTAACTCCTTGATAACAGCTCCCCTCTATCCCTTCCTTCCCTGCCTTACCCTCAGGAGCCCTTATTGTTATGTTATATTATTTATTATTATTATCCATGTCTTAACGCCATCCAATACAGCTGTTCACCTACAATTCTGTTATTTGTTCCCCTCGAGTGAGATTACTCTGTGATCATTGCTATCAGGTCCCCATGCCCCCTCTTCTTCCCTCCTCTTTTCCTGCACCTTCAGGGAATCATTATAAAGATTATAAAAATCATTCTTTATATACCAAAATGTTACATTTCATAAAAGCCAGTTTAATCCATGCACAGGCCTCCCTTTGTTTGCTATTCAGCTTTATAATCCCGTCTTTCCCCATTTTACTGAAGTCTTAAGGTGACTAAAAAAGTTAATTTAATTAAGACTGAAAAAAAAGTCCCAGTATAGAATGGTCTGAATAGAAAACTTGGAGTTACAAATCCTTGGAGCCAAGTCACAGCACTAATAAAAGCCTCCTTCATAATATCAGGCTAATCTCAGTTTTAATTCTGCCATCTGTTAAATGAGAAGAAATCTGCACTTTGCTAAAAGGTGCTAAAAATATAACTTGTATTATAAAATGCCATATGTGTACTAAGCACTAGGGATTTATATGTGCAAATCTCCTAAATTAAAAAAATTGTGGTACAATGGCACTTAAAATATTTTTATGCTCTCAGATACACATTTTCATTGATAAACAATTGTGTTTTGGTTTATGAAGTGGCACAAGACAATATTATGACAATGCTGATATTATGACCATCTGAAAATATGTCCGTGAAAATCAATTATGAAATGAAGAAAGATTTTCAAAATGTACATACCACATTATCTCCAGATACTGCATGATGGCCATCTTCCTTATGAGCCCTTACCTCATTTGAAACAACTTCACTGGACTCTTCTATAGGAAGAAAGTACATCAAATTCATTTTTCGTTTCTCAAAACTGTATTGGGATTTCTTTTACAATAATATGCAAATAATTTCTCATTTTTAAAAAGATACAAGGGGCTAATTCACTTAATACATACTTAAATGTGCGTTCTCAGTTTTTAAACAATGTACCCCTGAGGAAATAAGGATAGGTTTGTGCAAAATCAAGGATATTCTTCTTTATGATATTTATAACAAAGAAGGGAGAAAAACAAAAAAACACCACCTATATGCTGAACAGTTGAAAGTTTAAGAAATGATTTAAAATCTTTCTGTACAATAGAATACTATGAATCCACTGAAAATGAGGTAGATGTGTTCATAAGAAGAAAATTATTCATTATCTGTGGGAAAGTGAAATAAAAATGATCACTAAGCTTACAGTGATTTAATTCTTGTGAAAGAAAAAGTATACATGGGTAAATAAACAGGATTGCTACTAGAGTTTTCGTTCATACACCCAGGTGATTATTCCAAAGAAAACATGTCTAAACATGTCTCTGCACTCAGTGAATGGCTGTCAATACATTCTCTCAGTAATACACTTGTCTTAGTCTCATTAGGATGCTTTAAAAAACTAATAATTTTTGTTCCATGAAAATGAAAACAATTTTGAGTTCAGGGCTAATCCCTTGGTCACTCCAAACAGGTAATTTTGATAATTTCTCAAATGCCATACGACGATCAAGTATGTGGGGTTTATTATGAATAGTCTTGAAGAGAGTGGAAAATGCATTGGTGATAAAAAGACTAAGGCCCTATGACAAGGAATTCTCCCCTTCCCCCCATCATAACCCCTCTGGTCATTCTTTGTGGATAGTAAGCGCTGTCCCAAAGAAATTTATTGGGAAACCTTACCCCATCTACTCCACAGCCTGATCATGCCCCATCAGGTTCCTTTTTGTTCTCCAAATATACAGAACATTGAAAAGGAACACAATTTGAGTCCCTTGAAGATACCAGAATTGTTATATATTGACATAATATAAAATGTTGTAAATTGATATGATATAAACGGAAGAGGGCTGGATTCTTTGGGGGGAAATTAGAGTGATGGAAACACTGCTTTCATATTTTGATGTTTTTTAAATAAAGATTTCTATTCTCTTGTATCTTTATTGTTTACTCTACACTTACAAATACTTCTGGAGAAAACAAAATGACTAGCACTATTTATACCAAAACAGCATTATTAGCTCAATGGAATTACAGGACATTTTCATGTTTCTTCATTTTATTTATAAATAATTATTCTTATTTCCTCCTTTTTACTTATTTGTATTTAAATATTTTCTACAATTAGCATGCATTGTTTATTGTGTTAAGATAATAATAGCACAATTTCAAAGTATAAAGCATAAAACTAAGACTACATTTTTAATTTTGTAAAAAGATAGTGTCAGTATTATTTCCATTTTCATGGCAGTTTCTACAATGATCGTGTATTCTGTTAAGATCAGAATTTAATTTTCTGAAAATAAGAAAAAATTAAAATAGAAAGAAATTACCTCATAATTCAGAGATTAAAATAGCATTCCTACTTAGCTTCAGAAAATAGCTGGTTGATTTTTAAAATAAAAGCATTGTATTGTGAATTAGATGGCAAGGTTACATAATAGTTCATAATTTTTGTATCCTACAATCTTAACAACTTATTAACCTTCCAAGTAGTCCCCGTACCCCGGTCTTTTTCTCCCTTTTCCTTTTGTTGGATATTATCTTTCCTCTACAACACTAACTGCCATTTGCCCCCCGCCATATTACTTCTCCATACTGCCCCTCCTCTTGCACCTCTGGTAGCCATCAAAGTCTGTTTCCTTTGTTATGATACAGTTTATCTATTTTTTATAACGGTGGTCTCACATAATATTTGTCCTTTTGTGTCTGACTAACTTCCTTTGTTTGTCAGTTTGTTACACAGTGATGGCCTGTGTGTGGCTGTGATGCTGTAATCTATGTCACAGGTATTTAAAATGCCAGCAGGGTCACCCACAGTGAAAAGGTTTTAAGAGAGCTTCAAGACTAAGAATAAGGGAGGAGTGGGGAGGGAAGGGGGAAATGAACAGTAGATATGAAGGGCTCAAGTAGAAGGCAAATGTTTTGAAAATGATGGTGGCAACAAATGTACATATGTGCTTGACACAATGGATGTATTATGGATTGTGATAAGAATTGTACGAGCCCCCAATAAAATTATTTTTAAAAGACTAAGAATAAACTTTGAAGAAGGAATAGGCTGCCCACTCAAAATATGTGTGAAGAAACAATGGAAAAACTAAGTATCAGTAGCTAAAACAAGGCTAGGGGCTGACTGTAGAGCAGGCCTTCAATTGTTCATATGTAAGTACAGATTAAAGCTGAAGAAAATTAAAAAACAAGATCACGAGACCCAAAATATGACCTCGAGTCTATCCCACATAAATTTGGAGAATATCAATTATAGAGTTGACATATTGAACATTAATGACAGAAGACCTGGTAAACTGTGGGAGAGCATCAAGAGCTTAAACAGAAAATTCAAAGGGCCGTTGGAGATAATAAAGTAAAATATTGTAATGTAACATGCAAAGACCAAGAATAAGAAAACCAAAAAGGCAGAATACAATCAGCATATCTTTTTAAAAATGTGTAATAGATAACTGTATATCAAAGAGTAGTTGTATATTAAGAAAACATCCCAGCCCAGTCCAGATCAAGTTCATAAGTCCTATATTAGCCCATATGTTTGATACCAATCTATAAATTCCTATTCATTTTCACGGAACACATGCAATGATGCTGAATGCAGGATGATCACAGGCCAGTGGCTGGAATATCTTATGGATCCAGTGGCGGTGGAGGCAGCTCAGTCCTGGCATGGCTCTTCATGTGGTTCTTCTGCTCCTGAGCTCAGGCTCCATCAGCTTGGCTCCATGTGGCTTGTCAACATTTCAAGATCTATCTTTAAGTATGTGGTAGTTACATAATATCTTGTCAACTTCTGAAGAGGTGGAGTCTAGCCTGTCAATCAGGATGTAGCTTGATGACCTCATTTGGAGGTGTCACAGAGATAAATAGCTAATTGGAGGCCAGATACACACAGACACTCTCTGTTTCTCTCCCTGTGAGATAATCAGCATAGCTTAATCTGAAAGAATGCAAGAAAAAAAAAACCAAGCCTAGAGTTTCAATATTGAAAGATTCTAGGGGTAAAATACTGAAGGATGCAAGAAATATCAAAAGAAGATGGAAAGAACACAGAGAGTCACAGTACCAGAAGGAACTCGCCGGCATTCAGCCATTTCAAGAGGTACCATATGATCCACAACCAGGGTGCAATGAAGGCATTAGCCTAAAAGAAAGCTCCAGGAATTGACAGAATACCAATGGATATATGTCAACAGCTGATCAAACACAAGAAATGCTCACTCAACTATGTCAAGAACTTTAGGCGAGTATTCCCAGGCAAACTCACTAGAAGAGATCCATATTTGTATCCATTCCAAGAAATTGGACCCAACGAATGCACACATTTTACAGCATCATGGATATCACATGCAAGTGAAATTTTGCTGACGATCATTCAATAACAATTGCTGTAGTACATTGACAGGAGACTACAAGAGGTTCTGGTTCAGAAGTGGGAATAATACAAGGAATATCACTGGTAATAGCAGATAGACATTGGCTGAAAGCAGAGAATACCATAAAGATGTTTACTTGTGTTTTTTTTTTTTTTACTATTACAAGGCATTCCACTGTGTGGACCATAAGAAACTATGGATAGGCTTGAGAAGAATGGGAAATCCTGATCACTTCATTGTGTTCATGGGAAAATGGCTCAAGGACCAAGAGGCAGTTGTGTGAACAGAACAAAGGAACACTGCAACATTTAAAATTAGACAAGGTGTTTCATGAGGTTCTTTACTGAATTTGTATTCTGAATAAATAATCAGAGTATCTCTACCATATGAAGAAGAATGTGGCATCAGAATTAAAGGAGGGCTTATTGAGAAACAAAAAATGTAGATGATACAACCAACAGTACCAAAGTACTTGCTGATGATTAAGGATTTCAGCCTTTAATATGAGTGACAACTCAATGTAAAGAAAACCCAAATTCCCACAATTGGACTAATAGAGAATATTATGATAAATGGAGATAAGATTGGAATTGTCAACAATTTCATTTTGCTTGGATCCACAATCAATGCTCATGGAAGCAGCAGTCAAGAAATCAAAGGACACATGGAATTGAGTAAGTGTACTGCACAAGACCTCTTTGAAGTATTGAAAAACAAGGATGTCACTTTGAGGACTAAGGTATTCCTAAGCCAGGCCATGATGTTTTCCTTTGCCTTATATGCATGCAAAAGTTGGACATTGAATAAGGAAGACAAAAGACTAATTAATGCATTTGAATTATGGTGCTATCAAATAATGTTAAATGCTCCATGAATTACCAAAATAAACAAATTTGACTTCAAAGAAGTACAGCCAGAATTCCCTTAGAAGCGTTCATCTCATGGACTTTGGACATGTTATAAGGAGAGGTCAGTCCCTGGGTCAGTCCTATTTGTTTGGCAAAATAGAGGTTCAGTGAAAAGGAGAATGATTCTCAACAAGAAGGATTGATGTAGTGTAGATAAGGTAGGAACCAAGTTGAGGTACCTAATATCTTTTTGGTTTATTTTACCTTTTTCTTTGTACAAATGTTTTGTTTTCCTGGTTAGGTTTATTCTTCAGCATTCCATCTTTTGGGTGGCTAAATGGAATCAATTTTTAAATTTCCCTTTAAGAAATCTCTTTAGCATATAGAAATCCAATTGATATTTTTATGTTGATCTTACAATTACATCCAAGCTTGAAATCCATTCACATATCTATACTGTATATATGTCGTTGGTTTGCTTTGTGGACATCATCATTATTTTATAGGGAAACATTGTAAATCTTCCCCATTGAGGATATGGTAATAGTATTTACAGTATAATTAATTTAGTCAATGGTATGGCATTTAAAGCACTATTGAGAAAAGGAACGTATCATGTATAAGACAGCTTTTTATATCATATTACATGAAATATTGACTTGTGGGGGAACCAATCATAATGATCTACATGTAACCCCTTTCCAGGGGTACAGAAAACAGAAAATTGGGTGAGGGGAGACATCAATCAATGTAAGACATGAAAAAATAATAATTTATAACTTATCAAGGGTTTATGATAGAGGGAGGGTGGGGGAGGGAGGGTAAAAATGAGGAGCTGTTACCAAGGGCTCAAGTAGAAAGCAAATGTTTTGAAAATGATGATGGCAATAAATGTACATATGTACTTGACACAATGGATGGACATATGGATTGTGATAAGAGTTGTATGAGCTCCCAATACAATGATTAAAAAAATATTTTAAAGCGTGACTGGACAATATATAACAACGAGAGTTGGACATAGGGAAAGCGTCCAATAACATTCATTCACAAGGGTAGAACTATGCCTTCTGGACTAACCTATGTGATAAAATCAGAGAGAGCATGAAAATGGCAAATACAGGGTAGTCAAGAGCCACTATTCTTTGAGCACTCTAAATGCAAGAGATCTGACCAAAGTTCAATGACCACCAATTCCATACCTTAGTATAGCATTCATATGCTTCGTTTCACACTAGTCAATTCCAGCAATAAGTCCAAGGGAATATCTCAGTTCCTTAAATCTGCTGCAGGTGATTTTAAGGTAAAATCCAGTTCACTTAGTAGGATTTCCAAATATGATCCTTCCAGGTAGACTATGAAGAATGTTTTGCATCCCAATAGGACAGAGTCTAAAGTCCCAGTTGGTTAACTAGGACTGGATAAAAACTAGTTCAAAAGTACCTAGTGAGAACCATAATACTTGATATATACTCTCCTTGGGGTCTATATTAGTAATGTTTAGTAGTTTTCCCCAATCGTACATTGTTCCACCCAGTTTACCAATAGCAACCACCTTTTCCAATACAAAGATGCCCCTCTTCACCTCTTGATTTGAATTTCCAGTAAGGTTCACTAATCAATCTTGTAGGAGTTATCTGTTGAATTGGGATGACCATGGGACAATATTATATGGCAGGAATTGATTGTTATTCTACTTCTCCCACCAATAGGAGAAATTGACCAAGGCTGAAGTGAGGCCTTCTTTCTCAAAGTAGTTTAAAATGTACAAATAAAGGAATGATATAAGGATTATGATAAGACACATGACCTTATTGCTGGGAGACTGGATTAGAAGATTACCTGGACTGAGAACAGAATGCTTCCTTTTCCCTTACAGTGGTAGACATACAATTTTGGTCCTTTTGTGATGAACTAACTTCAATCAGCATAATTTCCAGGTCCATCTATGTCATGATGTTTTCTGTAGTTTCATCACTAATTTTTAGGTGTGCATAATATTGTGTTGTGTGAATGTACCAGAATTTATTTATCCATTCTTTTACTAATGGGAATTTAGGCTATTTCTGTCTTCTTGCTATTGGTATCTATGCTGCAGTGAACATGGAAACGCATATATCTGTTATTGTTCTGTCTCCTACTTTTGGGGGGTACATGCCTAGCAGAGATTGCTGGATCTTATGATATTTCGGTTTGCAGTTAGTTTAAGAAGTGCCACATTGCTTTCCACAATGGTAGCATGTTCATAAAGCCATCATCAGGGTATAAGAGTTCTAATTTCTCTGCACCCTCTACAGCATTTGTTGTTGTCGTTTATTTATTTGGTAAATTGGGCTAATGTTGTGGCTGAAATCTCATCATTGTTTTTATTTGCATCTCCCAGATGGCTAGTGATCGTATTGGCTCATTTGTTTCTTAGAAATTGGTGTGTCATCCTGGTGAATTGCCTGTTCATGTTCTTTGCCTATTTTTTAATTGGATTAATTGATTTTTTCTTATTGATGTGTTGTAGAATTCTAGAGTTTTTAAGTAAAGAGTCCCTTGTTCACTGTGTCAATGATAAAGATTTGCCCATGATCCATCAACTCTTGTTTTACTATTTTGTTGAAGTCTTTTTAAGTGCATAAGTGTTTTATTTTTTATCATTTTATTGGGGTTCATACAACTCTTATCATAATCCATACACATATAAATTGTTTAAAACACATTAGTACATTCACTTCCCTCATCATTCTCAAAACATTTGGTTTCCACTTGGGCTCTTGGAATCAGCTCCTCATTTTTAATTGTTTTCCCTCCCTTCCCGCTCCCCACGCCCTCATGAACCCTTGATAGTGTTTTATTTTTAGTAGGCCTCAGTCATCTATTTTGTCTTCCACTGTGTGTGCTTCGGTTATTACTGCATATACTCAAGTATAAATTCACCTCAATATCTGCCGAGGCACCTAACTTTTCCACAAAAGCTGCATTAAAAATGTGCTGAATAAAGGTGCTTTACTCAATTGATGTATGCATGGATTGTGATAAGTTGTATGAGCCCCAATAGAATGATTTATTTTAAAAACGTGCTGAAAAACTCAGTTTATACGGTATATGATAACCTGGCAGCATGTTATGTTATGTGTTGGACTATTAACTACAAGGTGAGCAATTAGAACCCACTAACTGCTCCACTGGGGAAAGATGAGGCTTTTTATTCCCATAAAGAGAAATCCACAGGGGCACTTCTACCCTGTCCTATAAGGTTGCTATGAGTTGGAACTGACTCAATGGCAGTGAGTTGAGTTGAATCTGTACATGCCCTGCAATTAAAAAAAATTGTCCCAGTTTTCTCATGAATGATCTGTAGAACTCTGGGATTTGCATTTGTTGCTAATCCATCTTACGTTTATTTTTTTTGTTCATGGAGTGAATTATGGGTCCTGTTTTATTCTTCTATAGATGGAGATCAAGTTTTTCCAGCACCATTAATTGAAGAAGGTGGGTCCCTTGCCCATTTAATGTTTTATGATCTTTCTTTGAAAATCAGTTGCATGTTTGTGGATGGTTTTATTTCTGTGTTTTCTATTGTGTTCCCTTGGTCTATGTATCTACCATGGTACAAGTAGCAGACTGTTTTCACTCCTGTAGTTGTATAATAGGTTTTAAAATCAGGTAGCGTGAGGCCTGTCACTTTGTTCCTTTTCTTTTGAGAATTCTTATCTTGGATATCACCACTCTTCAACGAAGATTGGTGATAGGGGGTATCCTTGTCTAGTTCCCATTCTCAGGGGAAATGTTTTCAGCTTTTCCCTGTGGTGTATGATGCTAACTGATGCATTTTCCTATATGGCCCTTATTATGTGAAGGAATTTCCCTTATATCGCTATTTATTAATTTTTTGTTAGAAACGAGTGTTGGATATTGTCAAATGCCTTTTCTGCACGCATTTATATGATCAAGTGGTTCTTATTCTTTTTCCATGTGGTGGATTACATTGTTTTACTAATATTGAACCATCCTTGCATCTCTGTTATCACTTGATGATGGTGAATTTTTATTTATATATTGCTGGATTTTGTTGGTTAGTATTTTGTTGGGAATTTTTTCATCTATGTTCATGACGGATATGGGTCTTTAGTTTTCTGTCTGTGGGGCATTTTCCTAGCTTTGGTATCCGGGTTGTGCTCACTTCGTAGAATGAGTTTGAAAATGTGTGGATCTGTTCTCTATTCAGGAATACTTTGTGTAGAATTGCTGACAACTCCTCACTGAATATTTGAGAGAATTCCCCCGCGAAGCCATGCGGTCCTGGGTTTTCTTGATCGGAAATTTCTTAAAGACCATGCAATTTTATTCCTCTGTTATTGTTCAAGTTTTCTATATCATTTGGGTACTTAGTGTGTTTCTCAAGAGTTGTCCATTTCTTTTAGATAATGACATTTATTAGAGTACAGTCTGTTTGTCCTGTTGATTTTTTCCCATTATTTTTCTGTTTTCTAGTTTGTTTATTCCTACTTTAATCTTTATGATTTCTTTTCTTCTGTTAGTAGAGGGGTTTGGTTGTGGCTCCTGTTCTATTTATTAAAGATGGTGTGTTAAAGTGTTGATTTGGGATTTCTCCTCTTTTTTATGTATATGTTAATTGCTATAAATTGATCACTGATATCATTCTCATTTCTTTGAAGAATTTCTTATTTTAGTCCCTAATTTGATCTATAACTCTATCTTTTTAGGTAGTATATTGTTCAGTTTCCTGTATGTGGCTTGTGCTCCTGGTCTTTCTATTGTTAATTTTCAATTATATAGTATTGTGGTCTGAGAAAATGGGCTGTAGCATTCAAATATTTTGAAATGTTAAGGCTTATTTTATGGCCTAACATGTGATCAGTTCTAGACTATGTACTGTGTGTGATGTAGAGAAATACATATTGCGTAGTTGTGTATATCTAAGAAGTCAAACTGGTTGTATTCAGTTCTTCTCTTTATTATTGCTTTGCCAATGGTCTACTCTTTCCAATAGTGGTGTATAGAAATCTCCTACAATTTTTGTCAAATTGTCTATTTTGCTATTAAACTCAATGAGAATATGATAATGTATTTCCAGAATTTTTAATTTGGGGGCATGTATGGTTATTTCTTTTAAAAAACAATTTATTAGGGGCTCATACAACTCTTATCACAATCCATGCATATACATACATCAATTGTATAAAGCATATCTGTACATTCTTTGCCCTCATCATTTTCTTTCTTTATTTTTTCTTTTCTTTTTTTACATTTTATTAGGGGCTCATACAACTCTTATCTCAATCCACACATATACATACGTCAATTGTATAAAGCACATCCGTACATTCTTTGCCCTAATCACTCTCAAAGCATTTGCTCTCCATTTAAGCCCTCTGCATCAGGTCCTCTTTTTTCCCCCCTCCCTCCCCGCTCCCCCCTCCCTCGTGAGCCCTTGATAATCTACAGATTGTTATTTTGTCATATCTTGCCCTATCCGGAGTCTCCCTTCCCCCCCTTCTCTGCCGTCCATCTCCCAGGGAGGAGGTCACATGTGGATCCTTGTAATCAGTTATTATGGTTATTTCTTATTATTCTATTGTTTCTTTAATTATTATGTAGTGACCACTCTTATCTCTCATTGTTATTTGACTTGAAGTCTATTTTTATCAAAGATTCATATTGCCACTCCTAATTTTTATGTGTAGCATTGGTTTGATGGGTTGTTCACTATCCCTTGCTATTTTGTCCATTTTTATCTTTGATTTTAAGGTGTGTCTCTTGTAGGAAGCATATAGAATGCCCTTGTTTTATAATCCAGTTTGATACTCTCTTTCTTCTGATTGGCACATTTCATCCAGTGACATTCAATGTTACTACTGTTGTGGGTAGATTGCTAATATATTTCCTTTGTTTGTGTATAGATTCTTTTCTTTTACTTTTGTTTGTTTTATTGGTGACTTTGTTCCTCTTCTACTCCTTAAGCACTCTTTCATCGTATTGGTTTCTGGGTGGTGTCGTTCTGCATGATGCTTTCAGGTTTGTCTGCTACTGTTATTGATACTCTTCCCAGAGTGATCCTGTTAATAGTTTTGGTAATGTTGGTTTTGTTTTTACAAATTCCTATAACTTTTCTTCAAATATTTAAATACCTTTACTTCTCTCTTTTATTGGAGGGGTATTTGTTTTCAAGTACAGTAGTGCTTTATTGTAAATACACTGGGAGTCCAGGAAAAGATGTGCTAATAGGCCAAAGGAACAACAGATGTCAAGTAACTTCCACAATATTGGCTGCTCTTTCTGTTTATTGCTCTCCACCACTCTCTATGTAGCAGATGTTGTTGCATCTTTCTTGACCTACTCCACTGTAGCTCTCTTTTACACAAGGCCTGAAATATCCCATTTCCAAGTTTGCATAACCTTTCAAATCTATTAAAAGACAATACTCTCTATATATGCCTTTTAAATAAAAATTCCTGAGAACCTGATTAACTCAATTCATATTTTAAAATAAGTTCGCAGTTAAAGATCACAGAGTTACCCGTTGGGCACTCTCGGCCAATTTTTTAGTTTTTTCCCTCCAATCTCTTTTAAAATCATTTTAAAAATCATTTTATTAGGGGCTCATACAACTCTTATCACAATCCATACATACATCAATTGTGTAAAGCACATCTGTACATACACTGCCCTCATCATTCTCAAAACATTAGCTCTCCACTTAAGCCCCCGGCATCAGGTTCTCATTTTGCACCTCCCTCCCTGTTCCCCCCTCCCTCATGAGACCTTGATAATTTATAAATTATTATTTTGTCATATCTTGCCCTGTCCAACGATTACCTTCTCCCAGTTTTCTGCTGTCCATCCCAGGAAGCAGGTCACATGTAGGTCCTTGTAATCGGTTCCCCCTTTCCAACCCCTCTCTTCACCCTTCCGGTATCGCCACTCTCACCACCGATCCTGAAGGTAGCATTTGCCCTGGCTTCCCTGTGTTTCCAGTTCCTATCTGTACCAGTGTACATCCTCTGGTCTAGGCAGACTTGCAATGTAGAATTGGGATCATGATAGTGGGGGTGGGGAGGCAGAGAGGAAGCATTTAGGAACTAGAGGAAAGTTGTATTTTTCATCGTTGCTGCATCGCACCTTGACTGGCTCATCTATTCCCCTAGACTGAGAGATAATTTTTATGGATATAAAAAAATATGGATAGGTTGGCTCCCTCCCGATTCCTTAGCCCTCACACCTAAACAGTGGTCTGAGAGGAATAAAGAAAAAAGGAGGAAAGTGAAACTGAAAAGGACTTGGAGTCTTTTGACAAACAACTTCACTTTAAAACATAACAACATATAAACAACAAAATATTAGGTTGGCAATTTGTTTCCTTTCAAAATTTGATATGTCTCTCCATTTCTTCCTGCCTTCAGAGTTTCTGTTGAGAATCTGAGCTTATGTTTCTCCTCTGGGATCTATCCTATTTAGGGTTTTCTCCTATTTTGTGCTATTGGGGAAAAGTTCTTCCATAGCTTCTTATATTATTTTCAATGTACAATTTTTGTTTCTTCTTCCTTTGGGATCTTAATGAGATGTAGTTTATTTCTCTTGATAGTGTCTCACATTGTTCTCAGGCTTTATTTGAATGTCTTGGTTTTTTTCACTGATTGTTTCTTTCATAAGTTGTAGTCAGAGTCCTTGACTTTACGCCCAATGTCTGGATTTTTATTTTCTTCCATTGAACTTCAGAAGTCTTTTGCTATATTTCTTAACTCTACTATCTCATTTATTTTCTAGGATTCCTTTTATTGAAAAGTTTTCATTTGTCAATGTATTCTCTTGTCTTTATGAGTGTTTCCCATATCTATTGAAGGAACCTAAACACCATTCTTCTCAATTTTATCTCTAGTTGTTCCAGGGCCTCTATTTTAGATTACTCCATTGGTGATTTTGTGTTTGTGTGATTTTGTGTTGTTTGAATTCATTTCTCTTAAATTTGGGTCTATTCCGTGGTTAACTACTGTGTCTGTAACATCATGATATCCCTCTTTGTTGTATGTTATGTTCTTGGCTGCTAACCACAAGGGTCAGCAGTTCAAAACCATGAGCCGCTCTGTGGGAGAAAGACATACCTTTCTAATCCCACAAAGAATTACTGCCTCTGAAACCTACAGGGGCAATTATACATGGTCCTATAGGGTTGCATGAATTAAAATGGACTCAAGGATAGTCAGTTTGTTTAACTTCTGGCTCATGTAAGGGTAGTTGGCTCTTTCAAGTTATGCGGGAGATATGTAACAGGAACTTGAAATCATATGACGGGTAAAATGAAGAACAAGGGAGAGAAATAAGTATTTGAAGAAGGTGGAGGAAGAAGAGAGAGATTTGAAATAAAAGTAATAGCAGTGATAAAGGGCTACCTGGATAAACAAATGATTTCTAAAAACAAAGGAAACATGTATTTTAAGAGGTTTAGTAACACTTAATCAGTAGTATGGAACTATATTTCACAGGGAAAGGGAGAAAGAGACCAGAAAACATATAGTGGGACTTCTGGGAAGATGGCGGACCAGGGGACCCGCATGCTCTGAGAGCTCTTTCAAACAAGGAGGGTTTGGTGACCAGGTAGCTGAGTGGTAGGAGTGTGGTGAGTGAAATGTCCACCCGGGACAGAACCCCACCCCCACGCACTTGTCCTGAGCAGGGGCCTCAGTGGTCCAGGTCCCAATTCCTGGGACATCTCGGGTCATTAGGCTGTCGCCACCATGGCCATGACTAGCTGTAGCCCCACTCCATCCCCAGACCTGGACTCTGCACCAGGAGTTACTTGCCTGTTCTGCTGAGAAATGCACAGAGGTGGCAGGACTCCCTACAGCAGCTGCCAACTTGCAGGACTCCACTAGGAGAGAAGCTTCCCTTTCCCCATTCCCCTCTCCCCATGGGCAGTGATCTGCCCTTGGGTCCTTGTCCTTCCCTCCATTCATCCAAGGCCTGGGTAACTGACCTGCAACCTACCGGGGGCTGCCTGGGTCACCCCCTACGGGGCACCATCAACCCCCAATGCTGCCTGGGACCTCTCTACAATAGTTTTTAGAATATTTTGTAATTACTATATCCATAATTATTTGCTCCTTATTTCCCCCCAACTTCCACTATCATAACCCTAAGAATTAATTAATCTAGTAACTGTATCTATAGATTTAGCTATCCTGGATTTCTTATAAAGAAATAATCCCATCACTAACCACAAAATAAAACGAATCCCATAACTAACCACAAAAGAAAACACAGAAAAATGTCAATTCAAAAGAAAGCATAAAATAATAAAAACTAGAACAATTAAAAATGGGTCAAAAGGAAAAGCAAATGGTAAGATAATACATTTTAAACTAACTGTATCTGCAGTTAGTTTACTTTCCAATACACTCTGTTTGAGGACAAGACTATTCACATCCCTGGTCAATAGTTCTAGGTAGTTCGGTGAAGGTGTAATCCACATGGGGAATTTGCGAATGAATTTTGGGCTTTCACTGTCATCCATAGCTTTCTGCGCATTGTGTGTTTAAATTTGAAGCTCTAATACAGTTTCTTCCTCTGGTTTTGTATTTCATTATTACCATCCTTGTATCACATTGGCTGATGTGCTCCTTCCATGTAGACTTAGCTGAGACGTCAATTAAATGGGTCATGCTTTCAGATAAGCCGTTAAGTCCCTAGACACTGTTTTTTCTACTAGCTGACACCATGCACTTTCTCCACCACACTTCTCTGCAGCACCCATATTTTCAGTGATCACTACATTAGGGCAAAAATCCAACAAGTCTAACTCATAAGAACTAACTGTTCTTAAATTAGGGTTTAAAATTAAGTATGAGCTCAAAATATATTCACATATTAAAGGTTTCTATATATTGTAGGTCCACTTGAGAGGCAGGATTATCAGGTTCTTGAGTAATGATACAGGTAATCTGTAAGGGGCATCTGGTATTTCTAATAATAATATAATTAATCTAGCCACTAGTATGTAGTTTAAAATACTAATGAGGAAAGAAAAACATACATACATGGAAAATCATATTAAATGAAATATATGGAATGTTCACATATACAGATGAGAAACTTAAGTGGTGGGCCACTGCCTAAGGAAACAAAGAGGGTTAGACACAAGGCAAAAATATTTTACAATGCACATTCACTGAGACAAATATATGCCTGCAGAACTAAGACGTGTCTCAGAAAACAAAGGAAATATTGAAATAATAACTATATGTTAGTATTAAATTGTTAGTTTTTGGACAATCTTAAAAACAAGAGATTTTAAATAAAGTTCCAAGATTTTTCAAGTCCATGATGTTGAGATAGCAGTAACTTCCTTCTTCTCTTTCTAGAAAGTTTTACCTTTAAATCCAAAGGAATGTTTCAATTCCTTAAATCTACAACCGATATATTTTAGGTAAGGTCTAGTTCATTTACAGGAATTTCCCAATTGGATTCTTCTGATGTGGGCTATGAAGAATACTATACACAACTTCAAGCATGGGTCATCAAGGGCAAAAAGGAAACTCTGTTTAAAAATATCATGATTAGCAATGTACTACAGGGTGGAATCTCTTTTGGGGGTCTGTGCAAGTAATGTTAAGTGTTTTCCTCGGGGCAGGCTGTCCCTTCCTAATTTACCCATTAACAGAAATAGAATCACTTTTTCTGAGACAGATATATTCCACCACCACCCCTCCACTGGTCCTAAATGTCCATTGAGATTTATGTAACATCATTGTAGGAACATCTATTAAATTGGAGTATCCGTGAAGCAATGCTATGTGGCAGGAACTCCTCAGAAGAATTGTTTTTTTGAGGTGTACAAATGAGGGAGTAATAAATGATTCTTAAATAAGAGACACACCACAACATTGGTTGATAGGCCATATGAAATGAGTACACAATCTGAGAACAGATGCAAAATTTTGTCTAGAAGTTTATACAATATTTGCAGTTTCATGATATTTTCCCTTTTGAGATTGACTACTTTGCTCAACAAAATGTTCTCCAGGATCATCATGTTGTAAAGTGCTTTGTGG
Source organism: Tenrec ecaudatus (assembly GCF_050624435.1). NCBI lineage: Eukaryota > Metazoa > Chordata > Mammalia > Afrosoricida > Tenrecidae > Tenrec > Tenrec ecaudatus. Next base: position 89,794,156 of record NC_134548.1, read on the forward strand.
TTTCCTCAATGTTTTTTAGTGATGCATGGTATTCAGTTATGTTTGTACAAAATTTTCTTTATCCATTCTTCTATTAATTGGCATTTTGGTTGTTTCCAATATCTTGCTTTTGTGAACAGGGCTGCAATGAACATGGATGGTGCACTCCCATGTCCACTGCAGAAGTGTTAACAATGGAATACTAAAAAGTTTGATAGTGGTTTGTTAATTTTGTTAGTCTTTTGAAAGAACCAATTTCTTGTCTTGACCTTTCCATTGTTTCTGTTTTCCAGTTCATTTACTTCTGCTCTTATCTTTCATTTTCCCTTTCTTATTTAATGAGAGTTTATTTTACTGGTGTTCAAGTTAAAGATGCTAGGATACGGTGCTGACTTTAGTTTTGTCCTCTTTTTTTCATATATGCATTTGTTGATATAAATTTTCCTTTGATATCCACATTTGTGTTGTCCTAAAGGTTTTGGTATGGTGTGTTTTCATTCTTGTTTCAAGGAATTTTAAAATTCCATGCTTTATTTGATCTACTGCTAAATTGTTTTTATGGACTATGCTTTAACATTTCCATGTATTTGATTTTTTGCTTTTTTCCCCTAGTGTTTATTTTTTTAGATTTGTACTGTTGCAGTCTGAGAAAATAGGTTGCAGAATCTCAATATTTTAAAATTTATTAAGGCTTTTGTCCTAACATGTGGTCTTATGTCGATAATGCATTATGTGTGATGGTAAAGAATGTGGACTCTACTGTTGTCGCATTTAGTATTCCATATAGCCCTGTGTGTTTATGAGGTCGAGTTGGTTGATTGTGCTACTTAGTTCTGATATGTTTTTAGTGAGTTTCTTTCCTGAATGATGTATTTTTTTTAGAATGAGGTATTGGAATCTCACATGATTATTGTCAATCTATTTCTCACTTCAGTTTTATGAAAATATGATTAATGTATTTTGGTTTTCCTTTCTTTTAAAAAAAATCACTTACTCAGCTCTTCTACCATGTTATCTAACTCGGTTGTCTTGTTTTTTCTCTGTGGTTTCTAATTTTTCCAATCCATTCCTCTTTCTGTTGAAGATAGCTAAATATCTTTTCTCCAGAGTAATTTCTGTGTCTGGGTGTTTTTCAGTTGTTTATTTCTGTTTTTCTTGATTTGTGGGTGTTGCGATTGACTGCTATTTCTGCTGTATCATGGTGCAACTATTAGTATCAAGTAGATTTCTGGGCTGGGTGAGGGTAGTTCACTCTGTCATGTAGTACAGGAGAAGGATGATGGGGATCGGAAAACAGGTGTTGGTCAAAAGGTGAACAAAGGAGAAAAGTAAAGGGGAAATAGGGGATGGAAGAGATCATTAAAAAAAGAAAAATATGCATAAAATCAGAGAAAATGTATTATAAAACATGCAATAAAATTAATAGATGTTTAAAAATATGTTTCAAGAGGAAAATGGAACAAGTCTGGCTATATGGAGTAAACACATTGGTATAGATAAGCACACTATATCCAGGGAATTCAGGACAGATAAAACCTTCAGGAGTAGTAGAGGGATAGCGATATGCCGGTAGGGGGATGGTGATGGTGGGTGTGGGGGTGGGTGAAGGAGGACAATGGGGACACTCATCACAAGGTTGGATATATAGTCCCCTTCTAGGGGGACAAATAACAGAAAGGTAGGTGAAAGGAGATAATGGACAGTGTAAGACAGGAAATAATAATATATAATTGGTCAAGGATAAATGAGGGTAGAGGGTCAGGGAGGGAAGGAGGGAAATAGGGAGCTGATACCAAGGGCTCAAGTAGAAAGAAATTGTTTTGGAAATGTTGATGGCAACATATGTACAAATGTGCTTAATATTATTCTATGTTAGATTGTTATAAGATTTTTTAAGAGCCCCCAAATAAAATGATTAATTTTTTTAAAGAAGAAAATGGGAGAAAGAAAAGAAATAGAAGGTGGGGAAATGAGGAGAATAAACTTACAATCATGCGGGTGCCATTCTTGTGGGATGGGTGCTGCACTGGCTTGTATTGTGCAGGCAGAGCTGTTGCCATATTGATGGGTTAGGTGCTTCATGGGCCAGTATAATGTGGATTGGTGGTATGTGGGTCAGGTATGTGTTGTAGGGGTGAGGCTAGTCAGTGTGGTTCATGGGGGAGGGGCCAGGCAGAGATGTGTATTGGGCCAGGGCCTGGCAGGGTGGCAAGTGTAACTGGTTAGGCCAGTCTGGATGGGGGCCAGATGGGGTGCCTGGCTGGGAAGATGCCTCCAAGTCATGTGTCCCCTCAAGCAGGTGCCCAGTGGCCTGGCTTTCATGGGCAATGGTGGTGGGGTTTCCACCTGAGTTTGGAGTGCATTTATACTGGGTGACAGTAACTGATAACTATCTGGGAAAGGCCACCAGTGATATCTGCGGTCTGTGCTGCAGTTCGGAGTGTGGGAGTGGTACTAGAAGAGGAGGTGCTCTGTCAGCAGCATAAATAAGGACCACGTTGAGTATATGTGCAGGAGTGACCAGAGTTGCTGATCAATGGGAAAGGGAAGACAGAAGACTGGAGGCAACTCATGGTAAGGATGCACACTGGGGACACCAGTTGCTGCCAGCAGAGTTCACCAATCCCACATGTTTGGCTCCACTCCCTTCTCCCTTCACTGTGCCCATCCCATGGATTCTGTGCTGAAGGGTCCTAGGTCCATTTAGCTTTAACCAAGTTCTCCTGGTTTGAGTGAGTCCCATTGTTCCCTCTGTTTTTCCTGGTTTTTTTTGAAGAGAGATCTCTCTATGCTTGTTAGATGATAATCATACTCCCAGAAACCACCTCAGTTTTTAAATGATTGTCTCCCTGTTTATGTTGTTAGACAAATTTCCTTGGACTATTTTTTGTGTGGATGTTTTTGTTTCTCCTTATTCTGAAATTCCAACCTGACATAAATCATTCCTTTTAGAACTGTTTCACATATTTTTGGAGATTCTTCAGATTTTTTGCTCTTTTTATTGATTGCTCTCTGGCAGGTTGTTAGAGATTTTTCTTCAAGCTCACTTATTAAGCCTCCCATTGCTTCAATTCTACTGTTTTGCTCTTTCAAAGTGTTATCTAATTCTAATATCTGAGTATCAATCTTCTGGAATTCTATTGGGAGTTGTTGTATGCTTTCTAATTTTGTGTTTATTTCATCTGATTCTTCTTGTAGTTTTTTTTTTTGCTGGATTATTCTAGTTTTTTTCCTGTAGTGTTCTTGATATTTTCCTCCATCGAATGAAAGTATCTGAGAATTATTTTTCTAAATTTCTTTCCTGATACGTTATCAAATAACATAAAGAGATTTTTAAAAATAAAGAAGGATAAAGAAAGAAGAGAAAGAAATTATAATCCTAAATTAGCACTGGTAACTCCAGAGTTCTCACAGCCTCTCAGGCCATTGAGTTGAACACCTGCTGCATCTGCTGTCTGGGCTAATTTCCCTGTGATTCCAAGCCCTCTAGCACTGCCCCCTTTGATGGGAAAAGAAGCCGAAGCTGGCTCAACCAGAAACAGGGTCCCAGAACCCATGAATATGTGTACTCTGTCATCTGGCTGGTTAAAAAAAAAAAAAAAGAATCCAATCCAGCAAGGCCAATTTCAAGGCCAAAATGCATGTATTTTGTTATCCCATTGGTTCAAAAACAACCCCAAGTACACAACATTGGGTTTAGTACTGAGGTCCATGCTGTTAGTGTTGTCTACTTAGATTTTCTTTCTTTCTTGTTCTTTTTTACCCTCAAAAATTGAGGGCTCCAAAATTTTCCTCGGAATCTGTATTCTCATGTCTTTGTCGAAGAGGGATTATTTGGTATGTTTCTACGTCGTCACATTTATCAGAAGTTGACTAGTCACTTTTTGCTTATAAAGATTTTTCTAGAGTTTGATTTGTCTTTTTCATTGAAAATATTTCTATAACAAAATTTGCCATTTTAACAACGTCTAAGCATAAAAAGCAGTGACATTAGAATCACTATTTGTGTAACCGTTGGTACTATCCATTTCCAAGTCTTTTTCATTGCTCCAAATAAAAACTCAGTAACCCTTAAGACATTGTTCTCAATTCTCAACCTGTACATTGATTTTTACCATGTAAATATAAGCCCCTATGTTAAGGTAATTTTCCCCCCTCTTAGGTGTTTAGAAAACTTTAATCCTATTGAATCAACAGTCATATTATAAGGACTCCGAATTTCAAGTTGTTAGGCTTTTTAAATACTAAGGGAAACTATTCTGATTATTGTCCCTATATTGCTAAGATTTAATTAATGGATATATCAGAATGACTATACATTTTTATACACTGGAAGTGAAAATGGTTAGCATGTTTTAAATGTATGATATTAATCGTGGCTAAATGACACAATTTATCATCACATAGGGATAACACAGACAAACCAATCAGCTTAGTATTCTCTAACAGCAAAATGAGAAATAGGACAGAATTTTTTTGAAATTGTGCAGAAAGCCTCTTTCAAGCTCTGAATATTTTAAAAATATTTCTGTTGCGGTTTTTGATGACAATGAAAAGGTTAATATGCATCTGTGAAAAATAAGCCATTAAGAAGAATTCAAGACAATCTTTCTTCCAATGAAATGCTTTTGGGATCTATGAATTACATTATCTCTCTTTTCCTCATTAAATCTTGATTACTGTGCCAGATGTCTAGAAAATACGTTATTAAATGACAGAGGATGACAGTATAGAGCAGTGGTCCAGTAACAGCTTTAAAATCAATTTTCACTTTTTCCATGAACTATTTTTAAAAATTCTCCTTTAGCTGGGAAAGTATGAGTTGGGACTCAAACTTGCTTTCCTTTTCTCTGAATGTTTCCTCACAAACCCCTACTCCACTGTTCTTCCATAAACAGCTGCCAATCACAAGGCAAGATTCAGTCATCAATCAATGGAATTGTACCTCATACAACCTAACAAAGACTAAGAGGAAGCAAAATATGGTTTATTTGGGTTATTATATTAGAAATTAACATGATTGAAATGATGCAATAGCTTCTGCAGTTTGCTTAATGAGTTTTGGTTATGCCTTATACTTTCCCTGTACATCAAATTCACTTTCATTTTCTTCAGCAGCATCAACAGAAAATATTGGTTGAAAAAAATAGATAAAATTTGAATATTCATATTGATAAACTTTTAAACAATTGGACTTATAATACAGGACCATATGAATATAAACATAATTTATATTATATATATTTATATATATATTATATATCTAACTACTCAGCATCTTGAAGCCTTCTTGTCTCACCAATACAATACACCCAAACCCACTGCCATTAAGTGGATCCCAACTCCCAGTGATTCTAGGTAAGGTTCCCCAGGCTGTAAATGTGACATCACCTTCTTTCTTCTATAGAATTGCTCGTGTGTTTGAACTGCTACGTTAGCAGTGCATTTGGCAGCGCCACTGCACAAAAGATTGTTGTAAACCAAACCCACTGCCACTGAGTGGATTATGAGTCAGATCAGCCCGATAAACACTCAATTCAGTGGTTTCTTGATCGTCATGTATTTATGTGTGCTGTGTTAGTTGTCGTTAAGTAAGCTCGGACTCATAGAGACCCTGTGCATAACAACAACACACTACTTATTCTCATAATTGTTATGTAGTTCCTTCCAACCTGAGGGGCTTTTCAGGCAACGCTCTACCACTATTCCTAAGGTTTTCAGTCGGTCTCTATGAGATGATTCCTATAATTCTTCTTTGTTTAAAATCTCCCTTTCTTAAAATTTTTTTTGTTTTTAATCGTTTTATTAGGGGCTCATACAACTCTTATCACAATCCTTACATACATCAGTTGTGTAAAGCACATCTGTACATTCATTGTCCTCATCATTCTCAAAATATTTGCTCTCCACCTAAGCCCCTGCCATCAGCTCCTCATTTTCCCCCTCCCTCCCCACTCTCCCTTCCCTCATGAACCCTTGATAATTTATAAATTATTATTTTGTCATATCTCGCCCTGTCCGATGTCTCCCTTCACCCACTTTTCTGTTGTCCATCCCCCAGGGAGGAGGTCAGATGTAGATCCTTGTAATTGGTTCCCCCTTTCCAACCCACCCTCCCTCCACCCTCCCAGTACTGCTACTCACACCACTGGTCCTGAAGGGATCATCTGCCCTGGATTCTCCCTTTCTTTAATACTATCTTTATTCTTTTTCTGAATATTCTTTAAATGGTTCTATTCTTTCCTCCAGCCCCCATATTTAGATATTTCACAAGGCCCAATCCTTGTAAGTCTGTCTCTCTTATTTTTTTAATTTTAAATTGTTACTCACTTAAGTAAATATTTTAATTTTATGAATAGGTAGTTTTTAGTCTTAACATGGCTCCTGTATTTCTGCTTACATCTTAATCTCTCTTCTGATTTCATATTATCATTTCAGAGTCATATTATCCAGGGGCCTGCTAAAATGTTCTAAATGGAAGTCCTGCCACCACCTAAAGCTCAACATATACAAAACTGGATTAATTTTAGTGCATTAAATGACCCACTTAATATAGTGCCACTGAAAACCCAAAGTGCACTTTGAAAGGAAGGAAGAGGGTCAGTCTGACTTAACAATTCTAAAGTTTATATAGAGGAATCAATGGACTACAAGAGCTAACAAGAATAATAAGAGTTCTACCCAATATTAAGATATATTAAAAACCAGCAGTTGTAGCCATGAAATTGTAAGATAATAGGAATCCACAGTGTGTATGTATACATTTAAGTATACATGAATCCATATATATATGGGTGTGAATATATATGCATATATATACATATACAATAAAGTCACTGGAGAAAAGTCAGCATATTTAATAATTAGTTGAGGGGCAATCTGTTAAATGAAGCCATAAGGATACCAGAATGGCACAGTAAATTAAATGTAGTATAAGGAAAGGCTTTTAAATCATAATATTGAAGCAGAAATCATAAAGGAAAACATTTTTAGATTTTGTATAAAAATTCCAAACAAAATCTAGCCTCATATGAACTTATGATCCAAATTAAAAGTAACCAATGAACTCGAAATATAGTATTAGAATCCTGATATGGGGGTATTTTCCTTCTTACCCATTATTTGTAATTTTGTCTTTATACTATTATGATTGTATCCTTACAAACTTAGAGAAATTTTGCTCTTTATGATTTTCTGTTGGGTTTCCCAGCTGTGAAGCACAAGAGGAGTGGATGCATAATGATAATAACGGACACAAAGGGATATAGGGGATATGATACAGGGGTTGCGGTGGGTGACGGGAAGGGAAAGGGGATTTCGGGAGTAAAGAATGAAGGTGGGAGGGGGAGGGAACCCTAGAACGGACTTAGATTGCACAACTCATTTTAAAGGCGATTTGACCATGGAGGGGGTGCTCTAAGATTGATGTGGTAATGATCTTACAATTCTCCTTGATATGATTGCATGATTGAGCTGTTGAATTGTATGATATGTAAACTATGTGTCAATAAAAGTGTTGGGGGAAAAAAGAAAAAAACAAAATGGATAAAAGCAAAATCATATTCTCTCTCTAATATGCACACGTGCAACTATATAAATAAATACATATTGCATGATTCCATTTATATAAAAATCCATAAAAGACAAACACATAGAGACAGAAAGCAGATCAATGGTTGCCTGGGGCTGATGGTGGGAGGTAAACCTTACTGCAAACAGATTCAAGAGAAAATTTTGTATGAAAATATTTTAAAACTGCGCTTTGGTGATGCTGATGGTTGTACAAATGCAAAATTTATGAAAAATATTGAATCAGAAACTTACACTAGATACATTTTATGACATGTAAATCAACCATACTACAGCTGTTATAACATCTGAAAGCCATCAGAAGCGAATTACCTGTTTGAAGTCAAAATAAATATACATTTCATAGGTAAGTGGTATAATTGTGTGTTGTTTGAATTACCATATAGAGACATTGTAAGGTTTTAAAAAGATGATGTAGTCTAATTTTCTTATTTTTCACACAGAGAAACTAAAACCCTAATAGTTAATATTTCCTCTCTGCTAATAAGAGAGCTAGGATTTACAATTAGTTTGCCGGGGGGTTGGCAAACTCTATCATACTCTTTCATGACAGTGCACATATTATGCTCTCTACATAACTTGACTAGAATTTCAAAGAAATAAAAACACAATCATATACTTAAGTATAATTTATGGATTATTGAAATATACATAATTTATAAATGTGGAAAATCACTATTTTGGTAGATGAATGCTCTTTTTTTGTGATTACTTGATGTGAGAGACTGAGGGGGAGATATTGAAAATAAATTTTATTTTCAAGTGCTCGACTGAATGCTTTGAAAACATTCTATTTTATCCACTGTAAGCTTAAAAACAATAAAAATGCATCTGATTTATAAAGGTAATTATTAAGAGGTGCAGCATGTAAGTACCTTGAGAGCTTCCATCAGACAAACAGATGGATACGTCATCATTTCTGTCATTATCCTCTCCAGCGTCAGGCCCGGCTTCCTCTCCCGGTGGGAAGGTAGACAATGAGGCAGACTCAGGCTGCTCAGAGAAATCAGCAGGGCCTCCTCTTGGAGGTGGAACTTCAATCCCCATTAAACGATATTTTCTTCTTCGATTCCCAATCCAAGTCTTTACAAAAGAAATGTAAGATAAAATTATGAAATCATAAACTGATTTATACATGGCAATAGAACAGTAAGTATTCTTACTATTTAATAAGTTACAATAAAATAATGGTTTTCTTTTCAAATGCCTTATTCGAAGAAATATCCAATTTTCAAATTTTCAAGACACATGAAGTCCACTAGCAGTGTAATTTTGTTTTCTCTTTCCCCCTTTCTTACCTGGAGAAAATAATTCAACAAACCTTTCAAAAGAAAAGGAAATCGTTTATTTCCCCTTAGGAAACAATAAACAGTTACAATTGTAGTTCATGTTCCCTTTCTTATTTTTCCATTGCATATAAAAACATAATTTTTACCTTTGTTTGATTCTATATTAGTTGCCTTCATATTCCAAGAATTCAGAAATATCATTGTGTTAGATTTACAGCCATTATAAAATAAATTGATATTAAAAATAGTTTTAAGGTCACAGGAATTTGTAAAGTAAGCCCAGAGGTTCCATGTATCCTTAACTCAGTTTACACAATTTATTTTTTATAAAATTATAGTCCTATATAAAAATAGGAAATTTATATTAAACCATATTTATTTCTAAAGTCTTATTATCATATAATTTTTCCTACCATTTCCACTCTGCCTGATTCCTGGGCACCATTAATCTGTTTTCCCTTTCCACATCCTTATTATTTTAAAAATGTCATAAACTGGGACTATACAGCATAATTTTGTTGAGATTCACCCATGTTCTTTGTGTTGAAATAGTTTTTGTGTTGAAATAGTTTTCGTGTTTCATCACTAAAAAGTACCAAGATTTGTGATGTACAAAAGTTTGTTTAACTATTTAACAGTAAAAAGACATTGCAATTATTTCTAGATTTTTAACCTATTATATCAAAAGCTCCTATAAACAATTGTGTACAGATTTTTAATCTTTAAAAATCTATACTTTGATTTCTCTTCAAATAATATAAATCTTTTGCTTTTTAAAAAAATTGCAATAAATTAAATAAGGGTAAGTCAAGGGTTTCCTAAACAAAATTAGCAAAATGTGACATTATTGTCTGAAGGTAGTGTTTTCATTTTCATAAGATTTTCATGAAGAAATTCTGAACTCTTTAATTTTCACCATGTCAAAATGCCAATTTTACGATCTTCAAAGAACTAAAATCATATACCTTTGATGTGTGGAAACAAAAAGAACAAGGAGGAACAAGGTCAGGACGATATGGTTCATGGTGTAAGACTTCCCAATAAAAATCTCCTAGGGTAGCCTGCTGCCCTAAAAAAATGAGCAGGGACATTCATGTGATGGAAAAGAGTCTCTTGGTGATATTTTCCTGTCATATATATTTCTTACCAATACTGTTTTTCCTTTTTCTTAAAACTTCTTCATAATAAGCACCTATGACCCTGCAGTGTTCTTCTAGAAAATCTATCAAGATTACTCCTTTGGAGTCTCATACTGAACGGGGCAGTGGCCGCTACCCATTCCTGTACCACCCAGCCATCGATGGATAGCAACCAGCCAAAACTGCCTTCAAATGTGCTAAAAACAGACTACCCTTCAAAGAAAAACTAAAGGGAGTTCTTTGGGCAGAGCACCAACAATAAACAAAATCCTAAGATTGGCATGCCTTACGACACCACCCAGAAGTCAACTTAGATATAAATATGTCCAAAATAAAATAAATCTCCAAAATTGAACATAAGAAACTGCATTTATCAATGAAAATTACAAAGCAAATAGAGTGATTAATGTAACTATGGAACTTTTAAATAGAAAGGAAGTCAAGTAGATTTCAAGATAGAACAGATGGCTTTAAATTAGGCAGAAACTAATGAATTGCAGGATAACCTGAAAGAAAATGAATAAATCTCATCAAAATATAAAAGAGGAAAATCAAATTCATTTAATAATCATTAAACAGTTTTTCCATACTCTATCCAGGGTCCTGTAGAATATTTTAGAGCATTTGAGGGTGGTAGCTGGGTATGATTTAATTCTTCTGGTCTTCGGGTTGTGGAGATATAAATAGTCTAGTAGTCATTAGTCTAATTGTTTTCATGCATCTTTGATTTTCTTAACTCTTGGCTCCAAATATATCCATGAACATGGTGGAGTGTACATGTCTAAGTCAGGAAATTTAGACATAACCGAACACTTTAAGAATTTAGTTGCTGTGCCTGAGGGCTTAGATTACAGTTTCAGGGGACAGACACCAAGGTAAAGTTGTTTTTTTTTAAAATCATTTTATTGGGGGCTTGTACAATTCTTTTCACAATCCAAACATGCATCCATTGTGTCAAGCACATATGCTCATTTGTTGCCATCATCAGTCTCAAAACATTTGCCTTCTACTTGAGGCCTTAATATTGACTCCTCATTTTCCCCCTCCTTCCCCCCCTCCCTCATGAACCCTTCCTCATTCATAAATTATTATTATTTTGGATATGATACACTGTCCGACGTCTTCCCCTGCCCTCTTCTCTGCTGTCCACCCCCAAGGGAGGAGACCATACGCAGATTCTTGTAATCGCCCCCATCAAAGTCAAGGTCTATTCCACAAGGCAGTGCTCTACACCTACACCCACATTGCTTTATAGACAGTAAACGACAAATAGTTACATCTAGATGGCCATTCATGAACTTTTAAGACCCCATTACTCTTCACCAAAGTAGGATATAGAATACCGACATTGTCGCTTATGTTGTGCCAATTGACCTTTGTTTCCCCTGAGGGTACAAGTGACCTTGGTGTTCCCTGAGAGCTCCGGCCTAGTGACTTATTCAGGCTTGGTTATGTCTAGAAGTTTCTATAACTTTCCCCTGTATGCTCTACCACATAGTTATATTTCCACTGAAAGTAAATATACGTGTACTAATTTCCCCTGTTATCTATATCGATATCTATCTAGCTATCTATCTATCCATGGGTAGAATCCTTGAAGAAATTGCTTGGGGCCATATCTGAATTCCTTTAGCTCCACAAGGGAGAAGGGAACCCAACTCCACATCTGCCTTTGGGGCAAAGGTCAGACGTGACTCCAACCTCCATCCTTCTTTATCCTAGTCTGACACCGAGTATACACACCAACAAAAAATTCCTTTTTTCTGCAGCAACACCTTTTCTCAGCTAGGCAGGAAAGGGTGTCTCTCTCTGGCCTTTATCATCTCAGTCAAGTAGTACCTTGACCTCTGCTCCTTTAGCTTTCATAAGTGTCCAAATGTTTCAACCAGCTGATGAAGCACTAGAAGAACTCACTCATCTATGCCAGGAAATTTGGAAAAGAGCTACTTGACCAACTGACTGGAGGATAATCATATTTGTACGCATTCCAAAAATTGATGACTCAACAGAATGCTCAAATTATATAATAATATCACATGCCAGTAAAATTCTATTGAAGATTATCCAGCAGGGGTTGCAGTAGTACATTGACAGGGAGCTGTCAGAGGTTCAGGGCAGATTCAGAACATGGAACAAGGGATATCATTGCTGTTATCAGATGCATCTTGGCTCAAAGTAGAGAATAGCAGAAAGATGTTTATTTGTGTTTTATTGGCTATGTGAAGGCATTCAACTGTGTGGATCGTAACAAAGTACGGATGATGACCTTGAGAAGAGCCACAATTCCAGAGCGCTTCATTGTGCTCATGCAAACTTGTGCATGGACCAAGAGGCAGTGGTGAGACGGGAACAGAGGAACCCTGCAGGGTTTCAAGTTAGCGTGTGTGTGAGGATTTCATCCTCTCACCATACCTATTCAGTCCGCGTGCTAACCAAATAATCAGAGAAGCTGGCTTATATGAAGAATGTGGTATTAGGATTGGAGGAAATTTTATGAACAACCTTGTATGCTGAAAGTGAGGAGGGCTTGAAGCACTTGTTTATGAATATCAAGGATTGCAGCCTTCAGTAAAAATTACAACTCAATGTAAAGAACACCAAAATTCTCACAACCGATGAATGGAGAAAAGGTTGAAATTCTCAAGGATTTTGTCTTGCTTGGATCCATAACCAATGCTCATAGAAATAGCAGTCAAGAGATCAAATGATGCAATGCATTAGGTAAATCTGCTGCACTAGACCACTTTGGAGTGTTGAAAGGCAAGCATGTTAGTTTGTGGACTTTTGTGGACTAAGGTGCACTGGACCCTAATCTTGGTATTTCCAATGACCTCAAATGAATATGAAAGCTGGACTTTGAATAAAGAAGACCAAAGGAGAAGCAATGTGTTTGAATTGTGGTGCTGGAGAAGAATATTGAAAGTACCATGGACTGCTGAAAGTACAAGTAGTAAAGCTAGAATCTCCTTAGAGGCAACAATGGTGAAACTTCAGCTTCATACTTGGGGCATGTTGCCAGGAGAGAACAGTTCCTGGAGAGGGACATCAAGGACGGGGGCAGCTAAGCAGAGGAAAGCCCTCAAGGAGATGGATTGGCACCACCCTACAACAATAGGCTCCAGCACGAAGAACTATTGTGAGGATAGTGACATGTTTCTCTGAGCATAGTGTCATCCAGGTTATTTCATGTAATGAGCTGTTTTGAAGATTTATTGTTATTTTTGTAATACTACAAAATATTTTATTGGGTGTATCAGCCTGGGAAACCCACAGGCACAATTCTATTTTTCCTTAGGGTTGCTTTGAGTCAGAATTGACTCAATGATAGTGAGTTTTTGTTTTCTTTTTGTTTTTGTGTACTGTAGTTTATCAATTCTTCAATCAATGGGCATTACATTAATCAAATATACAATGTGATTTTTCCATTACTATAAACCTAAACTAAATAATCCTAAGAAATAAGTCCTCTTTCCTTATCCAGCATGCCCTTAGTGACCATTAATATACTTTGATGTATATGTTTTCCTGTTTTTGTTTTTTTTAACAAGTGAAGTCCAACAGTATTTATTCTTTTGTGATTATTCCCTTTCAGCATAATGTCTTCAAGGTAAATCCATATTGTAATATGTATGAGGAATTTGATTTTTCTTCTGGCTGAGCAATATTCCATTGTATACATGCAGCACATTCTGTTTATTCGTTCATTCAAGAATGAGCATTTATATTGTTTCCACATTGGGCAAGTGTGAATAATGCTGTAACGAACACTGGAGTACAAATCGCATTTTGAATCTCTGGCTTAAAGCCTTTTTGTCCACACCAAGGCATGCAATTACTGAGTGATAGGGTGTTCTACTTTTAGTTTTGGAGGTACTGCTACACTGATTTTTGTTTTTCACAGAAGTGGTTCCATGTTGCATTCCTACCAGCAAGGGTTTCAATTTCCCTACATCCTCATGAATATTTGCTATCCTCTGTTTTGTTTTAATTTTTCTTAGTCTTCTTATTGGGAGTGAAATGAACATCTTTCTATGTACTGACTAGACATTTGTATATTTTTGTTGGTGAAATGTGTCCTTTGAATTTCTTTTAATAAATCATTTTATTGGGGCTCACACAACTCTTATCACAATCCATACATACATCAATTGAGCAAAGCAGCCATATACATTCATTGCCCTCCTCATATTCTGCTCTTTTTTTAGAGTTGTAAGAATTCTTTACATATACCCTATATAAATCCTTTGTCAATTTTGTCATTTTCAAATATTTTCCCTCCTATCTTGTGGTTGTTCAATGTATAATGCTATGGCCCCGAGCATCAGAACAATTGTGAGGATGGCACAGTACTGGGTGGTGTTTCATTCTGTTGTGCATAAAGTCATTATGGATATAAACGGACTAATTGGCACCTAACAACAACAACAACAACAACAACAACAACAACCATTTATAGCACATCATGCAATGTTTTAAAGCTTTCATTTATGCTACTCACCAACCACAGCATAACAATTATTGAAAATGTCTTACCCGCACTATTTCACAGTCAACATTTAATTCAGTTGCAACTGCTTCAATTTTCTCTCTACAAACAGAGCCCAAACTGGTCATGCCATTGTCCCAGTACTTCTTAAGAGTGGCTAAGTCTCGGTCACTGAACTGAGTACGATCTTGTAGCTGTAAAACAGATTTTTTTAAAAAAGTAAGATTATCAAAGGAAAGAATGTTATATGAAGAATCATTAGGGTGAAATATGCTAGGTTATATTCAACACAGAATAGTAACTAAAGTAGTTTCATAATACTTTTCCCCTGCACAACATCTCTATATTTTAATTTTTACAGAATTTTATTGTGATATAATTAACATGTCATACAATTCAATAATTGAATCTTATTAAGAAAGGTGATGCAATCAACTTTGGAATATTTTCTTCCTTCTTATACTCATTGCTATTGACTTCCTATTTCCTTCCACCTCCCTTTCCATGCCACCCCCCAACCTCAACACTTTGATTTTCCTGTACAGTAAAACATACAAAGACAAAATCCAACTGAACAAAGACAAAACCCAACTGAGCAACAATGACCAAATAAGACAGAGAAAAACCACAATCTAAAGGAAAGTAAAAAACATTAAAAAATAGAAACCAGACTAAATGTAAAAAAGTTCAAAAGGGAGATATATATTCAGGTATTACTTTCTGATCTAACTGCAGGTACTAACATCCATTTTACAATGTTCTTTGTCTGATACAACATATAATGCCGTATATCAATAAATAGCATAACGTACTTAAAACTGATGCAACATCAAACAATACACATAAATTTGTTATAAATCTATAGTTTTGAAAAGTAATTTTAACTACCAGAGATTAAAGCAGCATTCTAATTCTTGGTTTAGTACCACAAGTTTGCAAATAGATGGAGTGAAATGTGTCTTTCTTTAAGAAATATGTTAATTCCATTATACACTAACTGTGTTTCCTTTTCGTACTTACAAAAACAAACCAAACAAAAACATCCTGATATGTAACGTTTTTCAGTAAGTGAATCAAAACATGTTATTCAATTTTATTTTTATTAATTTTAATAAAAAAGTATAACTGGAATTATTTACAATGTAAAGATCTCATTAGGTGCTCAATCTATATTGATTACACAATCTTTGTGGAGCTAAAATTCCTTAAAATATGGCACAAAATTGTAGTAATGTTCTAGGTACATTCATATAATTCATTAGAAATGCCAGTACAAGTCAACCACGTTCACATGGAAGAAGTACTCCCACTTGTGTGATCCAAGGATTGTAAATAATTAAATCCAAATCTGAAGGAAGGAATGGTATCAGAGATTAAAATGTGAAATTAAATGGTATCAGAGATTAAATTGCAGAAGGTTGTGGATGACAGTGGAAGTCCAAATCAATTTTCAGAGTCCATACAAGGATTAAGCCTCTTGTGACTCCCCTTGACTCATCGCTTAAGGATGTGAATAGCTTTGTTATCAAATAGAGAGCATTGTAAAGTTTATTATGGCAGATGTAGTTATGGTAAAATGTCATATCGCTGCACAAGTCATTTTAATGGCACTTTAACCATGTGGAGGGGGGGAAGGTGAATACTCTAAAATTGATGTCGTACAATTTTCCTTGATATGATTAAACAACTGAGCTATTGCAAAAAAATAAAATGAAAAAAGTGATATCATTTGATCTCCTTTTTGATACATTTTAAAGCTGTTTTAGTTTTTTTAAAAAGTGAAGGAGAAATACACATGGATGTGAACAGCCTTGCTGGAAAGTAGAATATTGCCAGTGCAGTTCTGTTAAAATTTGATACTATTGTTTGATCTCTTTTACCATTTGTCTAATTTTTAATAATTTATATTTTCTTTTCAATTGAGGTTTTAATTTTGGTAGTCTCACCGCCCCCCTCCGCCATTTTTTTTGGTATATTTTTCTGTATATGAAGTCCAGGGTAGATAAATCTAGTGAGACAGTAACTGGATTGGTGATACATTTGTGATATGGTGCGGAGGTTGGTGAGAAAGAGTACAAGAATGATGGAGATGTTTCAGACCTGATAGTGGTAATTATTGTACAACTCTTCTTGATGTGACTGAATATTGAATTGTATGAAATGTGAATTATATGCCAATAACATTATTTTAAAATGCAAGTACAAATATTTCTATAACTTTCTATTGCACCAAATTCTCCAGTTCAAGCTAACCTATGTTACTAGTAGAATGGAAGGAATAATAAACAAAACACTTAATCATTCAATTAACTTGTAGTTTATTTAGAAGACACCAAAAGCTGATAGGATTTTCTAGAATTGTGCTGTGGGCTCAGCATTAGCAATGCTGACAGCGGCCCTTTATGACAACATTGTTAAATATAAATTTCTTCAGGAAATTTCTAAGAGTACGTTTTAATTTATAATAAAGTAAAAAAAGATCAATTAACTTTAAAACTGTAATGTCTATTTAAAAAAGGAAAAATGATGAGCATTGAAAGAAGAGGAATTCTTCCACAAGGATCCTTGAAGCTTAAGTCAGTTTCCTTTTTCTATTGGACTCTAAAGCCACTTTCACTATACAAGGTATCCTACAGCCTACACTTCTGACCCTTGTGGGAAATAAATTAGGGGGGGATTATTGATTATTTTATGAAAATAATAGCATTCTAATAGCTCTGGAAGTCTTAGTGAAAGGAGACGCATGGCCAAAATGACTACATAATTGTGTTAACTTTGTTTGATGTATATTGTGATACAATATCCATCAAATATCTGCTATTTTCATCTGCCTCAAGAATACCCCTGGTGACATCTTTGTTTTAAAATCCAAATTAGTTGGAAAAAATGAGATAAAATCAAACTAGATGAAAAAAACCAACTCTGATGAAATTGTCTGATGAGCATGTATCTCAATCAAATATTGAACTAAATTATATATATTTATTAAAATAAAGCCTTTGAAAATGGGAAATATTAAATTTTCAACCTACTTTCCTCAACTTGTGGCCTTAGTTTTCTGTGTTGATGTCAAAGAGTTCAAGAAGAAAAAGAATGTTTTGAAACTGATTGTGGTAGCAATTGTACAATACTGCTTAATATAATTAAACTATAGGATGATCTTAATATAATTAAACTATATGATCTCTCTATTAAGTCCCAATAAAATGGTTTAAAAATAATAACAGTTTAATTGGCATATGAAACAATTTAATAGTTCAATCATATTATGAAGAGTTTGGGCTAAAATGAAGTGCAAGCTCAAAATCTATTCATGCATCAATAGTTTATATAGGTCTCTGGTTCACCTTAGAGACATCTTTGTCATTTTATGTTAGACAATGTTGTCAATCAATCCCCTGGGACATCCCTTCCATTGCCATCAAGTTAATGCTGACTCATAGTAACCTTATAGGGTCCCTGTGAATCTCCAAGCCTTCACTTCTTCACAGAAGTAGAAAGCCTTATCCTTGTGGTTAACAGTCCAATTTGTAATTACTAACAATTTATAGTGTTATGAGTTTAGGCAGTAGTATAGAATTTCTAATTCTATTGAGAAAAGGAAATTATGCGTATAGGCCAGCTATGAACCACAACACATGAACCGTTCACTTGTACAGATTAAACTCTTAAGAGACTGGGCAATAGTTACACAAAACATGGTGGTTGGTGATAGAGCAAATCTTCTTGTACTCTTCATTCCCAACAGCAGAGCCATGCCTACAGATTAATATATGTCATAATGAAACAAGGTGGTCATTAAGCTAGTAAGAGCATTATAGTTCCAGGTTATTGTTAACTGGGCACCCTCAAGGCACTAGATTCAATTCAAAGTCCAACGTCTTCCAGTCTTATGCCTTTGGGTTTGCAGTCATCTGCTTTGAGGGAAAGCCCAGTTCAGTTAGTGGAGTTTTAACATTGAGCCCTTCTGATGTGGCCGATGAAGGATGTGTGCCTTGAAAGAAGAGTATAAAGTCCCAGTAGGCTACAGCACATGGACTGGGTCACCAAGGCTGTATAGAAAACAGTCTCAATCTATAAACAATTAGTATTTATGGCATGGCCCTGCTTGATGCTCACCCTCATGAAGAGATCATTGAATATATGGTGCTATAGCAATGTGTGGTGAAGAATCTGTATAGTGCCTGGCTATGAGAAAGAATTGTGTGTGGGATCTTAAAAGCTTGTCTTCAAATAAGCAGTCATCTAAATGATACCATGACTAAGTCTACATAGAAGAATCACTCCAACCTCTGTTATACAAGGATTATAAACAATATACTTCAAATATAAAGGAAATTGTGAACATCTGGTTTGCAGTAGGCTATGGATGACAGGGGAAGCCCAGAATCCTTTTGCAGGGTCCACGCATGAATTAGAACTCTGGTGAATTCCCTCTGGTCATAGTTGAGAGATGCGAATAGCCTTGTTATCAGTTATAGAGCACTGTAACGTCAATCATGGTAGATGTAGTTAGGTTCAAGTGTAGCATCATTTAATCCCCCATTTGATACATTTTAAATCTCTTTCAATTTCCAAAAAAATGAATAGGAAACACACGTGGCTTAAGCCCCGATGAATTCCCTCTGACCATGGATCAGGCATGTGAATAGCCGTGCTAACATGCAGAACGCATTAGAAGGTGAATTGTTAAGTTAAAATTTAGCACCCCTTCATTTGATCTCCATTATAATCAATTTAAATTTTCTCTAGTTTTTTGTATTATGATTGAGGTTTTTATCTGTTTTACTTTGTTGTTGTTGTTAGGGTTGTTATGATTTTCTATATATGAAATTCAGGATAGGTAAATCTATAAATTCAGTGATGGGATTAATAGTTCCTTGAGTGTACGGCAGGGGAGATTAGGGGAGATGGGGAGCTCATAATGATGAGTACAAGAATGAAGAGAATGTTCTAAAATTGATTGTGGTAATGATTGTACAATTCTTCTTGATGTTATTGAATTATATGAAATGTGATGTGAATTATATGTCAATAAAACTATTGGGAGAAAAGAAGAGTTGGGCTGATTTGGGAGTTGGATTCTCCTTTCCCTCCTGTAGCCAAAGAAGGTCAGACATAAGCTCCTTTTCTGGTGTCAGAAGGGATTCATTGCCATGGCTCCAAACTTATGGAAGCATAGAGATTTGTAAGAGGAAAATGGAAGGGCCGTGGAAAGTGAACATTCTGATTCTTAGATGGTTACTTTGGTTATTTGTACCTATAATGGCTTAAAAGGATATAAGAAATGATAAAATGCAGCCAAGGGGAGAAAAGCTTCATCTAGAGTGGCCTGTAGCCAAATCCAGGCTGGATAAATGAGATATCCTGGTAGACAAACTCTATCAGAGGCCCAATGGCTCAGGCATATGAATGGGATAATACAGAAGTGAAAAGAGAAAATAGAATGGAGTGCTTTGAGTAGGATGATATGTTTAGCTTACTGTTCTCTAGATATTGGTTTCCCCACCTAGTGGTGTCAAATACACATACGTATGTGAGAGAAATACATATTGGGAATTCTAACTACAAGGAGCTTGTACGTCCTCCTTCAGCCAATACTTCACTGGAAGTTAGAAATTTCCCAGAAGAAACAGGATTTTGTTTGAAGCCCATGTAGATAATGGGGCCTTAGGTAAATATCTCAGCCCCACACAGAACCTTCATCATGAGAACATTTGAATTTGAAAAAGACACAGAAGACCCAGCCAAAGCTTCTGTGAGAATAGGAAATTTACCTTTAAGGGAAAGTCCACCACGAAAGAAGAGTCATCAGTGATATTCCTGGTGCATGTGATATTCCTGCCTGAAGTGGTAGTAGCCATCACAGCGGGGTCACCAGAGGCTGATCCAGAGCGAGAAAGCAAAATTTGCAAAAGTTCCTCAGCAAAGATACAGGGAAAAATTACCACCAAAATGACTGCTGCCCCAGGGCTTCGGTAACTATCTTGACATGAGTTCCAGCATGATCTTTTTCCTGACTCGAGATCTGCTTTCACTTTAGGTATTTTGTGTCTTGGTATCTGTGCTGATGAACTCTGGCAATGTTTGCTTTCTGGCTCTGGAAATTTGGCGAAAAATATTGAAATTATCATGGACTGCAAAACAACCAAATAAATCTCTATCTTGGGCGAAGTACAGTGAAATGCTCCATGGAGACACTAATGGCAAGATTTGGGGGCATCCTGCTTGCTAAAGTGGAAGGGCAATGAAGAAGAGGAAGGCCCTTGACACACTGGCTGCACCAATGAGCTCAAACACAGGAATGAGCGTGAGGGCGGCACAAGACTGAGCTGTGCTTCATTTTGTTGTGCAAAGGGTCACTATAGGTCGGAAAAGACTCAAAGGCACCAGCAACATCAACAACATACGGTTCTATAGCTAAATATATTAAAGTGAGTTAGGAAAGCACCAACACAATCAATTTTAGAACATTTCCTTCAGTCCTATACCCATTATCATTAGCTCCCTATTTTGCTTCCCATCTCCCCTGACAAAACCCTAAGGAATTGTTCATCTAGTTACCTTTTCTAAATACTTACCCATCCTAGATTTCATATAAAGAAAATCATAACCCCCCAAAAATAAAAGACCCAGCAATGACAAGTAAAACAGAAAGAAATTTCAAACAAGTGAACGCAGAAGATAATAAAAATTAGAGCAACTAGTTTGGAACAACTAAAATCTTCTTTTTGATGTATATGTTTAATTGGTATAAACTGCATTCTGAGCAATGGTTTTGCTGTGTCCCAAAGGTTTTGGTAAGTTATGTTCTTATTCTTGTTTGATTTAAGGGACTTTTTGTTTTCTTTTTAAGTTTCCCTATTAGCTACTAGTTTTAAAAAGAGTGGTATTCTATTACATGCATTTGATTTTATTTCCCTTGATTTTCCTGTTGGTGCCTTAAACATCTATCCTATAAACGTTTTATAATGAAAACTTTATGGTATTGTGACCTGAGTAAATGCTTTCAAGTATTTTGCTGTCTTCAAATTTATTGAGGCTTATTTGTGGTCTAACACATTGTCTCTTCTGGAGAATATTCCAGGTGAGTTGGAAAAGATTTTTAATATATTATTGTTGGGCAGAGTTTTTTGTATATACCTTTGAAATCAACTTGTTTTATTGTGTTTTTTAGTGCTTCTGTGTCTTTGTTGAGTTTCTTCCTAGTTCTGTCCTTCATGGAAAATAGTGTATAAAAGGGCTTTAAAAGGTTTGTGGAAAAGTTCCATTAGATTTTAGTTCAACTTCTTTCATGAATTTGTGAAGCCCATTGTATTAAAATCTACTGCTCTATGATTATGTTGCTGTTGTTGCTGTTGCTTGATGCAATCAAGTTAGAGCTGGCTCGCAGCAATTCCAAGTGCAACAGAAGGAAACACTGGTCTTACTTCCTCCTCAGCATTTTTATGTGTGGGTCTATTGTTGGAGCCATGTAGTAATCCATCTTGTGGAGGGTCTCTCTCTTTCCACCGGTCTGACACTTCACCGAGCTTGATGCCTTCCTCCAGGAACTGGCCTCTCATAATGACATATGCAAAATACACGAGACAAAGTCTTGCGATCCTTAACTCTAAGGAGCATTCTAGCTGTACTTCTTCCAAGACAGATCTGTTAGTTCTTTTATTAGTCAATTGTACTTTCTTTTTTAAGGAACATTTTTTCTAATTTTATTTTGTGGAAGGTCTGCATAGTAAAACATATAGTTTCTACATGTACAGTTTAGTAATACTGATTACATTTTCAACGGGTACATTTGTACCCACTCATTAACAAACTCTTTGTCCCAGAAGGTCTGTATCTAATCTGTTGAAAATATATGGTAAATTTGATCCCATAGAGACAAATGTTAAAACTGCATAATGCTCAAGCAAGTAGACTTTACTAGTTAAGTGGACGTTAAGAATACTTCAGGGGATATTTTTGGTTTAAGGGGAAAATATTTGATTATCATTCCAGATAACTTAGTAGGCTTTTTAAAAATAAACAAAACAAAATGTGATATTGGGATATAATCCAGACATCATACCATTCAATAGTTGAGTCATATCAAGCAGTGTTGTACAATCGCGACCACAATCAGTTTCAAAACATTTTCTTCCTTCTTGTACTCCTTGATATTAGGTTCCTATTAACTCCACCACCTCCCCTACCTTACTCCCTCCAATCCCCAGGAACTCTTAATCTAGTTATTGTCTTTATAGGTTCACTCATCCTGGGTTTCATATACTGAAAAACATAGAAAAACATGTAACAGAGAGGCTAGAAGACTACCCAAAATAACAAAATACAGCCAGAGATAAATCCCAATTTGAAACAACCCCCCAAATATTAGAAAAGCTAGATCAGACTCAAAGTGTGTCAAAAGGGAGATCAGATGATAAGACTTTAACTGTTGAAGTCAAATTTTTCATGTTAATCTATAATCATCTTTAAGATATCCTATGTCTGAAAACTAAACTATTCCCATCCCTGGATTATGATCAGAGGGAAATCGCTAGAGGCTTAATCTATGTGTAAATACTGCTTCCACTGTCATCTACAGCCTTCTGCAAATCAGAGTTCACAATTGAAACTCTGATACCATTCCCTCTTTGGATTTGGATTATATTATTTACAATCTTTGAATCATGCCAGCTGGTGTGCTTTTTCCATGTGAATTTAGTTGATATATGACTTCTATGGCTGCTTGTTTGAAAACAATCCTTTAAGATTCCAGACATTATTCTTTCTGGGAACCATAAATGTTCTTCACCACACATTGCTATAGCACCCACAACTTCTTGTTTCCTTCATGCAAATAAGTATCCAGAAGGGCCATGTCATAAGAACTAATTATTCTTCTATTGGAGCTAGGATTAAGTGCAAGCCTCAAATCTATTACTATATCTATATTTTCTATCTGCCTCTGGTTTACCTTAGAGACATCTTTTTTATTTTATGCTAGAGAACATTATTGATCACCTCCCTGGAGCATAAGGTCCTTCTGTTTATAGTGACATTGATTTAGTCCATGGTAATATATTTAATGCACAATTGATAAATGGAGATTAATCAAATGTAGGCTAGTTACAAATAATAATACATAGATTATTGACTTATACAGAGGATACCATGTAAACCAACAATGGGAGCTTGTGGCCAGGCAAAATTTACTATAATAATCAATGACAATATCAGATCCAGGTGTGTCAGTATAATATCTATCTTAATAAAGCAAATAGACATTAAAGTAAATGGAAGCCCACCTACTGAAAGTTCAATACTCTTGACATAGGTGTCTTCTTCTTCACACATCATGTAGTTTCAACCTTAAATCCTTGGGCTACAGGTGTTTTTGAGGTAGAATCCAGTTCACCTGATGGGGTTTTCCCATCATATCCCTTTTGTAAGGACTTTGGAACATGCTATGTCCCTCTAAAACCCCAGGTACCTAACGGCTGTGGAGAAACTCAGTCCAATGTGGAGAAAGCATAGGGACCCTTGGGGCCCATATAAGTATTGTTAGTAATTTTCCCTTTCTGGGATATTGGTCCTCCCACTTTCTCTACCAAAAGAAATGCACTTGTCTTCTCCAAGATGGGTATGCTCCCCTTCTCCTGTCTTGACTTGATTTGTCCATCAGTATCACTTATCACTCTGGTAGGAATTTGGTTTTGAGGGGACTATTGATTTGGGGAAACCTCATCACATTTTTGCATGGTACCAACTACATGGTCATCTTCCTTTCCTCCGATCTTGAAAATCTGATCCAGGTTGAAGTAATTGGGATTGTGTTGAATTTATTGATGGCTTTAGGTTATATTCACATTTTCACAGTATTGAGTCTTCCTATCCATGAACCTGGGATATTCTTTCATTTGTGCAGATTTCTTTTGTTTTCTTGTATTAATGTTCTGTGGTATTCTTTGTACAGGTCATTTGTTTCTTTGGTTAGCTTTATTCCTAGTTATTTTAACTTTTGTGTGGCTACTTAAATTGGATACCCAAAATTGGGGGGGATAAAGGCATGAAGTGGTTGACTTTCAAACTTTCATAGGTGGGGAAACATATTCTCAAGATTACAGGATTAAGGTGTAGGTGTTAATTGCAATTGCGAGGCTAAAGAATTATGTACACATGACAGGTTGGCAAGGGGTGGATTGAAGTAGTTTATTATGCCAACCTTGCCGATAAACACATGTGGGGTTAATTGAAGGGCAGAGAGATAAATGGCTTGGTGAGCCTTTCTTTTCTAGTTCTCAGGTCTCTTGCTTTCAGATGGTTGGATCAGGGTGCAGCTGCCTTAGCCAGTTCCCTGCTTCAGCTGGCAAGCTTCACTTCCTGTAAGACATCCCCAAGGAGAAGTCACATGGACCTACCCCGAAGCAGCCCTGGCTGCTGGAGCAGTCGTGTGGAGACTCCTGCCAGTACTGAGATGCTTACATGTTCACTGATTTGACTTTCCTCCTGCAATCGACATCATAGTGGGGTTTTGTGAGATTGAGGAGGACTTTGTGGATTGGTGTTGGACATAAGGATTAATGTTGGACTTGTGGGCTTGGGCAGTACTGGGTTGGGATGTTTTCTTGATTTGCACTTAACCTTTATATAAAACTCTCTCTTATCCATATGAGTTTCTGTGGTTTTGTTTCTCTGATGTACCCAGACTAACACACTACTGTAAAAGGTACTGTTTTCTTGATGTCTTTTCCAGCTCACACTTCACTGGCATTTGATTTCTATTTGTTAATCTTCTATCCTGATATGTTACTAAAATCTTCAATTATTTCCAACAGTCATTTTGTAAAGATTTTGAAGCTCACTCTCTATAAAAATATATCAACTGCAAATAGTGAGAATATAACTTCTTTACCCAGTTGTACTCCTTAATTTGTAGTTGTCTTATGGTTATGTCAAGGACATCAAGAATAATATTGAGTAACTGTGGGAATTTTTTCAGTTTCCCCCCATTGAGTGTAATATTGGATGTTAGTTTTCATATATTGACTTTATTGTATTGTGGAATTTCCCTTCTATTCCTATCTTACTGAGTCTTTTCAGTAGTTATCAGTGTTGGATATTGTCAAATATTTTTTCTGCATCAGTTGATGGAATAATGTGGTCCTTAATTTGTTATCCTGTTTATGTGGTGGATTATATTAATAAATTTTTACTTTTGAACTATACACCACTGATATAAATCCAAATTGATCATTACATATGATTATTTTTGATATGCTGTTGAATTCTATTGACCAGGATTTATTGAGAATTTTTGTATCTATGTTTATGAAGTACATTGATCTCTTGTTTTTTCTACCTATGTCTGGTTTTGGGATAAGAGTTGTGCTGGCTTCATAGAATGAGTTTGAGAGTTTCCTGTCTATTTCTATTGTGGAATAGTTTGTGTAGAATTGGTGACACGTCTTTGAATACTTGGTGGAATTGTCCTAAGAAGCTATGTGGTCATGGACTTTTATTGGTTGGGAGTTTCTCGATGACTTTGTCTATTTGTTCTGTTGCTATGGATATGTTCAAGTTTTTTATGTCCTTCTGCATTAATTTGGGTAGAGAGTTTGTTTCCAGGCATTTATCCATGGCTTCAAGATTATAGAATTTGTTGATATACAGTCTTTTGTAATACTGTGTTATACTTTTTATTTAATTTTAATTTGTTGTGATACCACCTGTTTTACCTCTAATTCTAGATATTTTTGTCTGCTCTTTCTTTTCCTTTATTAAGTTCATTAAAGGTTTGTCAATTTTGTTGATCTATTCAAAGAACAGACTTCTTTTTTTTTTAAATCATTTCATTAGAGGCTCATACAACTCTTGTCACAATCATACGTACATCAATTTTGTAAAGCACATTTATACATTCATTGCCCTCAACATTCTCAAAACATTTGCTCTCCACCTGAGACTGTTATCACCGCCTCGTTTTTCACCTCCCTCCCCACTCCCACCTCCTTCATGAACGCTTGATAATTTATAAATTAATATTTTGTCATATTTTGCCCTGTATCATGTCTCCCTTCACCCACTTCTCTGTTGTCCGTCCCCCAGGGAGCAGGTCACATGTAGATCCTTGTTATCAGTTCCCCCTCAGTATCACCACCCACACCACTGGTCCTGAAGGGATCATCCGCCCTAGATTCCCTGTGTTTCCAGTTCCTATCTGTACCAGTGTCCATCCTCTGGTCTAGCCAGATTTTTAAGGTAGAATTGGGGTCATCAGAGTGGGGGAGGAGGAAGCATTTAGGAACTAGAGGAAAGATGTATGTTTCATCGTTGCTATATCGCACCCTGACTGGCTCATCTCCTCCCTGAGACCCTTCAGTAAGGGGATGTCCTGTGGCCAACAAATGGACTCTGGGTCTCCACTCCGCACTCCCCACCTCATTCACTATGATATGATTTTTTGTTCTGATGATGCCTGATACCTGATCCCTTTGACACCTCGTGATTGCACAGGCTGGTGTGCTTCTTCCATGTGGGCTTTGTTGCTTCTGAGCTAGATGGCCGATTGTTCACCTACAAGCCTTTAAGACCCCAGACGCTATATCTTTTGATAGCGGGGCACCATCAGCTTTCTTCACCACATTTACTTATTCATCCACTTTGTCTTCAGCGTTTGTGTCAGGAAGGTGAGCATCATAGAATGCCAATTTAATAGAAGAAAGTATTCTTGCATTGAGAGAGCACTTGAGTAGGGGGGTGCAATGTAGAACAGACTTCTTATTCTGTTGATTTTTCTATTGATTTTTTTGTTTTCCAGTTCATTTATTTCTGCTCTGATACTCTTTCTCTTTTGATTGGTGTATTTAGTCTACTGACATTCAATGTCATTATTTCTAAATGTAGGTTAGTTTCTGTCATTTCATAATTTTTGTGTTCGGTATTTTTCTTCCTTTTTGTGTGGGAGTTGTTATTCCTGACGTTGTTTCCCCTATATATCAATGTTTGTTTTGGATGTTGTTTCCACTGTGTTGATTTCTGGGTGTTGTTGCAAATTTTTCTGGTCTCATGTTTGTGTACTGCTGTTATTAGTTTTCTGACAACAAAGATCCAGTTAATATTTTTGCTTGGGAATATTTTTATTTCTTCATATTTGGTGGATATCTTTGTTGGATATAGAATTTGGGGTTGGAAGTATTTGTTTTTTCTTTCAAATTTTGGTATACATTGCCCCATTACCTTCTTTTTAAATTTAAATCATTTTATTGTGGGCTCATACAACTTTTATCACAATCCCTACATTCATCCATTGTGTCAAGCACATTTGTACATTTGGTGCTTTCATCACTCTCAAAACATTTGCTTTCCAATTGAGCCCTTGGTATCAGCTCCTCGTTTCGCCCCTCCCTCTCTTCTCCCCCATGAACCCTTGCTAATTTATAAATTATTATTTTATTATATCTTATACTGCCTGATGTCTCCCTTCACCCATTTTCTGTTGTCCATTCCCCAGGGAGGAGGTTATATGTATATCCTTGTTGTTGGTTCCCCCTTTCTACCGCACCTTCCCTCTACCCTCGCAGTATCGCCACTCTCACCATTGGTCCTGAGGGGCTCATCTGTCCTCGATTCCCTGTGTTTCCAGTTCCTATCTGTACCAGTGTACATCCTGTAGTCTAGCCAAGTTTGTAAGGTTAGAATTTGGATCATGATTCAGAATAGTGTGTGTGTGTGGGGGGGGAAGCATTTAGGAACTGGAGGAAAATTGTGTGTTTCATGGATGCTACACTGCACCCTGACTGATTTGTCTCCTCCCTACCACCCCTCTGCAAAGGGATGTCCAGTTGCCTACAGATGGGCCTTGGGTCCCCACCCCGCACACCCCCTCATTCACGATGATATGATGTTTGAGGCTTGAAGGTAAACAAGTGGTCATCTAGCCCAGACGCAACAAAGTGATCACAAGTTATCGAAGGGATCAGGTGTCAAGCACCATTACCTTCTTGCCTGATTTTAGGTTCCTGCTGAGATCTGAGTTCATCATAATCTGTTTACCATTGTAAGTGACTGCTTTTTCTCTCTAGCTGCTCTCAAGATTCTATTTTTCCTTGAAATTTGATAATGTCACTACTATATGTCTTGATTTTTTTTCTGGGTCATTACTTTATTGGCGTTCTCTCTGATTCCTGGATGGTTATTATCTCATCATTTGTGGTATTGGGGAAATTTCCCCATGAATTCTTTAATATTTATCTGTAGACTTATTTATTTCTTTCCAATTCCTGTATTTCAATGAAACATATATTATTTCGGTTCCTGTTCATTGTGTTCCACATCATCCTCAGGCAATGTTCAGATTCTTTTTTGTTTCTCTCGTGAGATGAGGTCTGCGTCATTATCTTCATGTTCACTGATTAATTTTCTTCTGTTTTATTGCTCAGTTCTTGTATGGTGTTTTTTGTAATTTTAGTAATTTCATTGTTTAGCTTCTGGGTTTCTTGTGGATGAGCAGTTTTTAGTATCTCATTATCTTCCTTTGCTTTCTGGATTTATCCCCAGATTTCTTATAGCGTCCTAAACACCTTTCCTCTCTATTCACTTTCTAGTTGGTCCAGGGCTTTCTTTTCTGTGTATTCCATTGGGTTTGAATAATATCCAATTGCTGGATTTTGATTATCTTTATTTTTAGTGGTTACATCTGTTGACTGTTGTTTGCATGGCATAATGGTACAGCTGTAGATGGTGTAGGGTTCTGTGTTTTGTGTGGGAGTGGTGGTTGGGGGATCAGTTTAGAGGAAAAAGATCTGATAGGAGCTAGAAATTGTATTGTGTGAGATGAGGAAGAGGTGATAGAGTTGGGTGTGTAGTATGAATGAGGATCAGAGCCAAGAGTAGGGTTTAAGTGTTGACGTTAAAATATATGTTTTTTTGTTAAATATAATATTGGTTTAAAATAATATTAAAAATAAATTAAGAGTGGAGTACATCCTGGCCCAGCAAGCGTTGAGGACGAGGTTCCCAATTAGAGTAGTGAATCCACAGAAACGACCAGATGGCTGGCACCATTATGAAGCACGGCATCCCTCACTGACCCATAGTCCTACAGGGGACAACACTGGAGACACAGTGCTGGAATTGTGCCTGATCTGATCCCGCCACACCGAAGCAAAACACGAAAGGTGTGCAACAGAACAGCAAGAGAACGGAGCGACAAGGTCTCCAGGGAATGCCGAAGGTGGACTTTGGGGCCAGGGCTTGGTGCCCCAACAGAGTAGACTAGAAAACTCTCCTAAAGGTCAACAAACAATCCTTGAACTAACTACAAGCTTTTTGTTGTTGTGTTTTGTTTTTTGTCATTGGTTTGTTGTATATTGTTGCTTGATTTTGCTCTGTCTTGTTTTTGTGCATGTTATTATCTCCACAGGTCTGTCTAAATAAGACAGGATGGATGAGCAATCTGGAGGAGAAAACAACGGAACCGACAGTCCCGGGCGGACATGGGAGAGGGGGAAGTGAGGGGAAAGGTAGTGATGTTAACAAACCCAGGGACAAGGGAACAACAAGTGATCCCAATTGGTGGGGAGGAGGGTATGGGAGGCATGGTAGGGCGTGATCAAGGGTAATGTAACCAAGAGGAATTACTGAAACCCAAATGAAGATGGAGCATGATAGTGGGACAAGAGGAAGGTCAACGGAAATAGAGGAAAGAGCTGGGAGGCAAAGGGCATTTATAGAGGTCTAAACAAAGCCATGTACATATGTAAATATATTTATATATGAGAATGGGGGAAGTAGATATATGTGCATATATGTATAGGTTTAGTATTAAGGTAGCAGAAGGACATTGGGCCTCCACTCAAGTACTCCTTCAATGCAAAAACACTTTCTTCTATTAAATTGGCATTCTATGATGCTCACCTTCCTGACACAATCGCTGAACAAAGTGGGTGAATAAGCAAATGTGGTGAAGGAAGCTGATCGTGCCCAGCTATCAAAATATATAGCATCTGGAATCTTAAAGGCTTGAAGGTGAACAATCAGCCATCTAGCTCAGAAGCAACAAAGCCGACATGGAAGAAACACACCAGCCTGTGTGATCACAAGCTGTCAAAGGGATCAGGTATCAGGCATCATCAGAACAAAAAAATCATATCATAGTGAATGAGGTACAGAGTGCAGAGTGGAGACCCAAAGCCCATTTTGTAGGCCACAGGACATCCCCTTACCGAAGGGTCTCAGGGAGGAGATGAGCCAGTCAGGGTGCGATATAGCAATGATGAAACATACAACTTTCCTCTAGTTCCTAAATGCTTCCTCCTCCCCCACTATGATGAGCCCATTCTACCTTAAAAATCTGGCTAGACCAGAGGATGGACACTGGTACAGATAGGAACTGGAAACACAGGGAATCTAGGTCAGATGATCCCTTCAGGACCAGTGATGAGAGTGGCGATACTGGGAGGGTGAAGAGAGGGTGGTTTGGAAAGGGGGAACAGATTACAATGATCTACATGTGACCTCTTCCCTGGGGGATGGACAACAGACAAGTGGGTGGAGGGAGACGTCGTACAGGGCAAAATATGACAAAATAATCATTTATAAATTATCAAGGGTTCATGAGGGAGGTGGGAGTGGGGAGGGAGGTGAAAAATGAAGAGCTGATGCCAGAGGATTAGGTGGCAAGCAAATGTTTTTAGAATGATGAGGGCAGTTAATGTCCAAGTGTGCTTTACACAATTCATGTATGTATAGATTGTGATAAGAGTTGCATGAGCTCCTAACAAAACAATATAAAAATAAATTAGGAAAAGGGATTTACAGTAGTGTGCTAGTCATTTCTAGTTTATGTGAAAGTGTGCCACAATAAAAAAGTATGAGTGAGGTATTGAAGTAGTGGTTGGTGGGGGAGGTGAACAATATAATTTTTAGTCTACTAGGGTCACTTATTAATCCACCATATAATATATGAAGAGTGTAGCAGATTGATGATATTGTTTATATAACAAAGTGCCCCTGGTATTTCAGCTGTCAGCTTACTGGCTCACAGGTTTCTGATTGGTTGGAGTTGGAACTGAGCTCCTATAAGGTGTGAGAGAACCTCCAAGGGGAAAAGGGAGAGGTGGCCCTCTATATCTGTAAAAGTGGGAGGTTACAGTGCATATATTGTGGGAGATTCTGTGCCATGCAATACAACCTCCATGCAGGGATCTTAGGGAACAGAGAGGTAGGAAGAATAGATGAAAGAGATGAGAAGGGGCTTCTGATCAGAAGGAAGTTACGGGAAGGTGAGTCTGGTGTACCAGCAGATGAGCTGGGGAAAGGGAAGCCAGAAAGACTCACTGATGTGCTGAGCTCCAAGTTTTCTTTGGGGGAAAGAGTTTTTAAAATACCAAAAATATTTTTTGGAGCACATAGGCTTCAGGTAGAGCATCTTCTTTGCCAGGGTGTCAACTCCTACCTGTTAAATTCTGGCAGGGACTAGCAGAGTTTCTGACAGGTGCTGCTATCTGGCAGCCATCTCCCTCTCCCCCTCTTTCTTTAATATAATGCCCAAACATGGCAAATGGTAGTTTCCTCAAAATTAAAATGAATCACATCATATGAATAAACTATTTTGTACTATTCCATTAAAAGCATTTAAATTCTCTTTAACTTATAATGGATTTTTAGTAACATCATTTGAAGATGTTACATAATTTTGTAACATCATTTGGAAGAAGTTTGTTCACGCAGTAATGCATCACTTTTAAATGTAGGCATATGGTATTACACAATGTCAAAAATTCCATGTGTGTTAATGTTACCACTTATCTCATCTGAGGAAAAGCTACTGGCAGGAAAGTATTCTCCATAATCCTAATTTCTACATAGTAACTTGCATTTTGTTATGGCAACAAATATACTAGTTGTTTATTCAAAGTGACAAGCAGAATTTATTTGAGAAAATGACTGTCAAATACTTAAGTTTAAATAGACTTCATATGTCTTTTAATCATTATTTCAACAAAAATGATCTGTGAAAAAAAATGGGTACCATATATACTCGTGTATAAGCCGAGTTTTTCAGAACAAAAAATGTGCTGAAAAACTGGGGTTTGGCTTATACACGGGTCAGTGGTACCCCAACGAGGTGTAACATCTTGCTGGGACCTCCCGAGGTAATGGGATGAGCGCCCATTATCTCGCGGGTGATTGCTGTTTCTCCGCTGTTCATGCAAAGCCCCGCTGACACTGCAGGGCTTTGAATGTTTGTTTACTCACATCTAACCAATCAGAGCCGTCCTATGACGTGTATCTTTGAATAAACCTTTTAAAGACCATGTGGGAAGGATGTGGCATGAATGGATATCATCTGGTCAAGCCCGACTAACAAAAGGAGGAAATCTCATGAAGCCGGACATAGAGTTAATAGCAAAGTGGGTTCCAGATGCATGGGAAGACATTCCAGAAGACAGGGTGCGACATGCCTTCCAGAAATGTAGTATTAGTCATGCTATGAATGGCAGTGAAGACTGCGCTTGGTATGCAAATGACAGCAGTGATGGTGATGACACGATCTCAGTGAGGATAGCTTCTATGATGACCTCACACCAGCTGAAGCTCTGCATTGGGATATGGATGATGATGAGGAATCCAGTTTTGAAGGATTTTAACTCTTTACATTTTAGCTTGGTTGCTGATTGAGCTCAGGGAATAATACTCTTAAGGTATCATTGTTGATACCTTATTGTTTTTGTTGAACATATTTTCCACTTACTGTGCTGGTTTACTAATGTTAAATGACTTGTCCTTCTATTTGTTTTTTATTTAAAATACATATTTAAATACATTACCCCATTGATGTCTCAATTTTTAGTAATTTAATTTTCATTTATTTTGATTATTGAAACTCACCAATAGCTTCTGCATTTCCACCCTAGGCTTATATTCGAGTCAATCAGTTTTTCTGGTATCCTAGGTAATAATTAGGTACCTCGGCTTATACTCAGGGTCGGCTTATATTGGAGTATATACAGTAGGTCAATTCACAACTCAATCCCATAAGTGCTTTATTGCAATTAAACCATCATATTTGGGTCTGCAGCAAAACACATTAAATGTCCCTCCCATTTTGTCCCATAAATTATTAAAAAGTTGTATATGCTTGTATCAAGACAATAAAAGTAACATGTTTTCTTCTTCAACTATATTTCTAGAATTCTATGTATTTTTAAATTTCACTTTTGATTGCTTTGTTAACCTAATGAACTTGTAATTTAAACTCTATTCTTCTTTTTATTTATTTCTAGCTTCATTCTATTATTATCAGATTAGAAGCTTTATATGATTTTAATATTTAGACCTTATTGAAATTTACTTTTTGTCTGAAAATTATCTATACTGGACATTTGTATAATGAAATTGAATGTGTACCATATTGTTGAGTGGTGTGCCCTGTTAGGTCCAAGTGAAACATTTCTCAGATCTTTTAAATATATATACTACTCCGTTCATCATCAAAAAGTGGTGCATATAATGGCTTTTTTGTCTGATAATACATTTTGACTCAAAATTCATTGTCAGAAATTAATATTGCCACTCTGGCTCTCTTTATAGTTCTACTTACTTGGTATGTCCTGGTCCTCAACCCCATCACACCCCGACATTTAATCTATTTACACACCTATTCCTAAAATGTGCCCCTTGTAAACAGCATATGGACATGTCATATCATTATTCTAGTTTACCACTCTCTTTCTTATCTCAAGTATTTCATCTATTTATATTCATTGCAAATAATTATCAGTAAGGAATAACTTACTTCAAACATTTCGTTACATTTTTTTGGATGGGTTTGATGGCTTTTTTTCTATCTTCAATGCTGAGTTCTTTTTAGGAATAGACTTTTTCCCTTGCTATCATTTTATTTAGAAAAATTTTTACTACCTAATCATTTCAATCCCCCATTTAATATGTGAAAAGTCCTTATTGTTAGCAATCACCTTGTTTTATTTTTGTCTTACTGTTAATGTGAATTTGTAATCCAGAATCCTTATCATCTCATTTTTAATTTGTATTCAGGTGGTGTTTCAGTGTCAACACTTTGGATTGTTGGGCTTGCGTCATTAGTTTTCTTTCTAGAGAACACCCTTTAATATTTCTTGTCTGGCTGATCTGGTGGTTAAAAAAAATCCCTGGATTTGTTTATCTGGGAACATCCTAACTTCATCCTCATTTTTAATGACAATTTTGCTGTGTATATTATTTCTGGCAGACAGGTTTTTTTTCTTTAAAGGCTTTGTATATGCCACCCAGTTTCCTTCTTGCTGGCATAGTTTCTGGTGAGAAATCAGCACTTATTTTTATTGAGGCTCCTTTGCAACTGATGTTTTCTTTATCTTATGCAGCACTCAAAATTCTTTATCTTTGTATCTGAAAAGTTCGATTATTATATATCTTAGGTTGCTTGTCTTAGGTCTTAATATATATGGAATACATGGAGCATCTTGGATGATAATTTCCTGTTCCAGGTTTGGAAAAATTTTTGCCCTTAGTTCTTCAAAAATATTTTCTGGACTTCAGTTCCTTTCTTCTCTTCCTGGAACTCCTATTATGCATATCTTATTACTTTGATGAAGTCTTACAGAATCTTTTCAAGTTTTAAGAGGTCTTGCATGGTAGATTTACCCAATGCAAAGCTGCATACAATCTCTTGACTGTGGCTTCTATGAACATTGATTATGGATCCAAGCAAGATGAAATGCTTGGCAACTTCAAATCTTTTCTCCACTGATCATTATGTTTCCTATTGGCCTAATTGTTAGGATTTTGGTCTTCTTTACATTGAGTTGTAATTCATGTTGAACTTGAATCCTTGTCTTCATCAGCAAGTGATTCAAGTCTTCCTCACTTTTAACAGGCAAGGTTTCATTATAACATAGGTTTCTGTATAACATAGGTTGTTAATAAGCCTTCCTCCAAACCTAATTCATGGTTCTCCATACGGTCCAGTTATTCTGATTATTTTCTCAGCATAAAGATTGAATAAGTATGGTAGGAGGATGCAACTCTGATGCAACCTTTCTTGATTTTAAATGATGTAGTATTCCCTTGTTTTCTTAGCAAAACTACTCCTTGATCCATGTACAGTTTCTGCATGAGCACAATGAAGTTGTCTGGAATTCCCATTCTTTTCAAAGTTATCCATAGTTTGTTATGATCCATATAATCAAATGTCATTGTGTAATTAATGAAACACAAATAAACGCCTTTCTGGTAGTCTCTGCTTCCACACAAGGTCTATCTAACATCAGCCATGATATCCTGTGTTCACATCCTCTTCTAAATCTGGCAGGATTCTCTGGCAGCTTCCTGTCAATGTACTATAGGTGCCATTGATGATGAATGACTTTCATCAAAATTTTACTTGCAATCTCAGCGATATTGTTCGATGTTTTACATATTTTTTTCAAATGGGTACAAATATACATAAATTTAAATCACTTTACCAGGTAGCTGCCTTCTAAATTGCTGACCGTAAAAGAGTGAGTACTGGCAGTGATCCATCAGTTTGCTGAAACATTTCAATTGGCAGTTACTGGAGCCTTATTTTTGGCTAATGGCTTTAGTGTGCTACCTCTTAAAATGGTTGAATGTTAACTAGTTCTTTTTGGTATAGTGACAGTATATTCTTTCCATCCTATTTCTAATTTCCAATTATTAATGATGCTTCTTGCACCATTCAATATTTTGCCTATAAAATCTTTCAATATTACAACTTCGGATTGGGTTTTTTTCTTTTTATTTAAAATGTGCTGAATGTATACTTTCAGTTTTCTAACTCTATATTCTTGAACATCCCATTATAATATTTGGCTTTGTCTTCTCAAGCCGCCCTTTGAAATTTTCTGTGTTGCTCTTTTACTTCATCATTTCTTCAATTTGCCTTAGCTACTCTATGATTAAGAGCAAGAGTCTCTTCTGAAATCTACTTTGATCTTTTCTTTCCTGTCTTTTTAATGACCTTTTCTCTTTCTTCATTTATGATGTACTTGTCATTTACAACTTATCATGTCTTCGGTCATTCATTTTCAATGCAGCAAATCTGTTTTTGAGATATTCCTGAAATTCATATGGAATATACTCAAGGTCGTATTTTGACTCTCATGGATTTATTTTAATTTTCTTCAGTTTCAACCTGAACTTACATATGTAGCAATTGTTCTACAGTTCCCACCTGGCCTCAGTTTAGCTGCTGATTTTGAGATTCTCTGTCTTTTCTTCACACAAATGTACTCAATGTGATTTCTATGTATTCCATGTGGAGAAAGCCAAATATTTTGTGTTGTTGGGGGAAAAAGAGATATTTGCAATGTAGAAGTTGTTGGTCTTGAAATGTAAAAGCTGTTGGTCTGTCATGTGAGCTCCAGCTAAGTTTCCATTACCAAGGCTGTACTTTCCAACTATTGATCCTTCTCTGCTTCCAATCTTTACATTCTGATCACCAATAATTATCGATACATCAAATTTGCTTGTCTTAATTTATGAATCAAAATGTTAGTAGAATTTTAAATTTTTATCATCACTAGCTTTAACAGTGGTGCAGACATTTGAAAACAATAGTTGTATTGGCTGGATTTTCTTGTATGTGGATAGAAATAATTCTATCATAGACAAAATTTTACTTCAAAATAGATCTTGATTCATAAAGAATTTAACACCATTTCTCTTGAATGTGTTATTCAAGGCATAGCAAACAATATGATTTTATGATTAAAAATGACCGAGACCAGTAAACTTCAGTTTACCAATGCCTAGGACAGAAATTTTTGTAAATTTTATTTTATTTTGGATTACTTCCAATTTTCCTAGAATCATATTTCATTCAATCTATGTTCCAATTATTCATAGATGTCTACAACTGAGACATATACTAGCAGCAAAGGAAGATCTGGAAGTCTCTTCTCCATCTTCTTCATTATAGTTGACTATATTTTGAGTAGGAAGCTCTTCCTCAGTCATATTTTGAGTTTTTTCAACCTGAGGGATTCACCTTATGGCACTAAATTTGACAATGCTCAGTGCTATTCAAGAGATTTTCAATATCTGACAATATTCTTATTCTACTCATAAAGTTTTCTTTTTTTATAATAAATCTGTTTTGGGAGCTCATACGACTCTTATCACAATCCATTCATACATCCATTGTGTCAAGCACATTTCTACATTTGTTGCCATCATCATTTTCAAAACATTTTCTTTCTACTTGTGCCTTGGGTATCAGCTCCTCATTTTTCCCCCTCCCTCCCCACTTTCCCTCCCTCATGAACACTTGATAATTTATAAATTATTATTATTTCATCACTTGCACTTCCCGATCTCTCCCTTTACCCACTTATCTGTTGTCCATTCCCCTGGGAGGGGTTTATAATTAGGTCATTGTGATTGATTTCCCTTTTCACCCCCCACATTTTCCTTCCCATCTTGGTATGGCTACTCTCAATATCGGTCCCGAGGAGTTTATCTGTCTTGCATTCCCTGTGTTTCCAGACCTTTTCTACCCATGTACATGTTCTGGTCTAGCTAGATTTGTAAAGTTGAATTAGGGTCATGATAGTGGTGGGGAGGAAGCATTAAAGTATCAGAGGAAAGTTCTATGTTTCATTGGTGCTATACTGAAACTTGACTGGCTCGTCTCCTCCCTGCGACCTTCTGCAAGGGGATGTCCAATTCCCTACAGATTGGGTTTGGGTTTCCAATCCTTACTCCCCCACATTGACGTTGACATGTTTTTATGTTCTGGGTGTTTGATGCCTGATCCCATGGACACCTCATGATCACACAGGCTGGGGTGCTTCTTCCATGTGGGCTTTGTTGCTTCTCAGCTGCATGGCTGCTTGTCTATATTCAAGCCTTTAAGACCCCAGATGCTATATCTTTTGATAGCTGGGCACCATCAACTTTCTTCACCACATTTGCTTATGTACCCATTTTGTCTTCAGCGATCATGTCGGGAAGGTGAGCATCACAGAATGCCTGATTATTAGAACAAAGTTTTCTTGTGTTGAGGGGGTACTTGAGTAGACGACTAGTGTCCATCTGCTACATTAATACTTAACCTATAAATATATGCACATAAACCTCTCCCCTTCCTCATAAATAAATATATTTACATAGGTACATGCCTGTATTTAGATTTCTCTAAATGCCCTTTACCTCCTAGTTCTCTCATCTATTTCCTTTATTTTTCCTCTTGACCATCATGTTCAGCCTTCACTTGGGTTTCAGTAATTCCTCTGTTACATTGCACTTGATCAAGCCCTACCAGACCTCCTACACCCTCCTCGCCCTCAATTTTCAGTCACTTGTTGTTCCCTTTTCATAATGTTTTCAATAGCTAATTCCTCAGAAATGAAAAATCTATTCTTCCTTTTTAGTCAGTTCTTAGCCCAGAAGCTCTGCTGAAACCTATTCACTTTGAGTAACCCTGCAGGTATTTAAAATACCAATGACAATGTTTTAGACATCACAGCAGCACACAAGCCAGTACAACAAACTGATAGACAAGTCTTTTGTTACTTTTTGAAATTATCTATTTAACTTTTGAATTTTGATAAAGTTTGATTTATATATTTTGGGGGTTTTTCATTGGGTGCATGAATATTTATTATGGCTATGGCCTCTTGTTGATCCTTTAATCATTATATCATGCCCTTCCTTTTCTCATGCTGGTTTTTGACATTATTCTGTGTTATCAGAATTTAATATGCTCTCTTTTGATTTTCATTAGTTTGATATATGTTTCCCATCTGTGATAATTACAGTTTTGTATCAAATTCGCTGGGCCAAAATTCCAGCAGTTTGTCAGTTAACTCCCATGAACTGACCTAACACAATGAAATCACAGTCAATTTGTTGTAAGTCTCCATAATTGGTTAAGATTTGGGATGAATACAATGTTCTTACTTAGATCACATATCACGTCCCTGATGAAAGTATTTTCCTCTGGGTTGTGACCTGCTTCCAATATAAGTGAATTGTGTGGAAACGTTTGATTATTTTTGCTAGGTTTGGATTCTGCATTTTGTTTATCAACCTCTAGTTTCTTGAACTTGAGTTAATGGCTTCCCATATCTTCTACCAATCATGGGAGTTTTCAGCCATAGGTCATCTTACCTTCTGACTTTGAATTCATTTGCCGCTGTAGCCACCAACCTACAGTCTTCCTGTAAGTCTTGTGTTCATTAGTCCCTGCATCTCTAGGAGTCAGGAGAAGTCCCGGGCCTAACATTTAAGCTACAGAGTTGGAATCCACATGAATGTGAACTTTTCCATTTCTACAACTTTGCGGTTTGGAGACATAAGTGTTTCTATACACATATAACCACCACTGTTTTTACTTCTCTAGAGAACCCATCTTATGATACGATCCTTTTATTTTTGTCTATTTTTGTCTTAGTGTCTAATGTTTGTATATTGTAGATAGGATATTTGGATCATTTCTCTAACGTTTTTCTTCTCTCTCCTCAATGCATAATGAATTAACCTACATTCACTGTAATCATTGCTATATATGGATTTATGGCTTTAATTTTGCTACATGTTTCTTTTTGTTTTCTTCTGAGTTTATTTTGTAATTTATAGATTCTTTTATTGTTATTTTGTGTGCCTACAAATCTCTGATTTTCTTTCCCTCTTTTAAATGGTTATTAAATTTCTTTGAGGTTACTCTGTAATTTATGATTTCCTTCTCAAGTTTAGACCAGTCTATTCTACCTCGAAATCATTGTTACTTACTCTCTACTTGGAAATTCTGTAATTACACTATTCACTCTGTTTTATAGTTTTCCATATTTAGCAACTGGTATATCCAATTGCCTATTTTTAGTCTTTTGTGTCTATTTCACATTTGACACTTTTATATCTGGGTTGGTTTCTTGGTTTTATTATCATTTGTCTTAATCTTGGGCTGTTTTCTACAGTTTTGTGTCCTCTGTCCAAAGTTTTTCTTTTAATAATTATTGTAAGGTTGATTTCTGCTTTGCAATTGTCCTTCTTTTCTGTTTATCTGGACGTACCTTAATTTAACCATTTTATTTGTGTGGTAATTTTGCTAGGTATATCATTTTGGGCTGCCAATTTTCTGTTTGATCTGTATTTTGCATATATCACCCCATTGCCTTCTCACTTGTATGGCTTCTGCCATATTAAAAAAAAGTATTGTTATGGGTTCTCCTTTGTAGGTAATTCTTCCTTTTATCCCTGAGCTGCTTTCAGGACTGCTTTTCTGTATTTTTGTTTGCTTTGACAGTTTGGGAGATGTCAAGGTGATATTTTTGAGGGGGGGCATTATCATGGTTAGGGTTCTGAAGTACATATTCTCATCTTTCGTAGTATCAGGGAAGTTTTCTTGTAACCACTTTCGCTGTTTGTTTATTTGTTTCTTCCTTTGGTCTCTTAATGTTCCATAAATCTCATCACATGTAATTTTTTACATCTTGACTATGTCCCATAAGATTCTTAGGCTTTCTTTGATGTAATTTTATTTTTAATTCTTTTTCTTTTTATTGTTTATCTAACACATTCATATTGAGAAATCTGTCTTCAATATCACGAACTTGTCTTCCATTCATTCAATTCTACTCCTTTGCCTTATCAGTGCATTGACTATTTTTGCAATCATAGTATTACTTTTCTGGATTTTTTATGGGTTCTGAATTTTCATTTATTTTGTCATTTTTTATATGCTGCTTTCCTGAATTGTTCTAGAATGTTGCTTGTGTTTTCCTTTATTTTTTTTTCAGTAATCTTTCTTCCATTACTTAAGGTACCTAAATGCCATTCTTTTGAATTCTTTATCAGGAAGTTCCAATTTTATTTGAGTCTTAAGGTTCCCTGCTGTATATTTTTATCACTTGTTTGAACTACTCTGACTTCTTTCTTCAAGTCACCTGATTTTGTTTTATCTGTCATTGTGTTGATGTTGTATTTATCTTTAATTGGTGATTTTATAATGGTATGTTCTGTCCATGTGAAAACAGCATGGGGGGGGGTGGGCACATCTAATTTCCTATGGCTACACAAGGGAGAAGGACAATTCAAGTCTTCAACAGCCCAAGGTCTATTGCCACGAGATTCAGACATGCCTACAACCTTTGCCTTCTATATCTATTTTTACACCAACTATCCCTTCCAAGACACTTTGTTTCCATTTGGCTTAAGAATCTGTTCCTTTTGTAAAGTATTTTATTCAGCTATAATTAATATAATAAAATTCAATAGTTCAATCATTTTAAGAAGGATTGCACAATCATCACCACAATCAACTTTGGAACATTTTCTGTTTTCTCATACCCATTGCTGTTGACACTCCCAATTCCTTGAATTCCTTCTGTGTCTTTAAGTTAAATATCAGTCCAGTTACTGTCTTGATAGATCAACCAACCCTAACTTCACTATTAATAAAAGCATACAAAACAAAGACAAAAAAAATAAAGAGACAGCAAAAATGATCAAATATAATGGGGGAAAACCTCAATTGAAAAGAAAGCAGGAAATATTTTTTAAAGCTAGAATAAATTCAAAATGGGTCAAAATGGAGATCTAAGGTCCAGGTGTTACATTCCAGCCTAAGTACAACTGCTGACATCCACTTTGTACTGCTCTTTGTCTGATATTGGGGCTAGCCACATTCCTAGATTATGTTCTGTCAGGATTCGCCAGTGACTTCATTCAGGTAGGGTCTCTGAAAATGGATTTTAGACTTCTACTATCATGCATAGTGTCCTGAAAAACTGGTGTTTAAATTTATGTTAGGGTACTATTCCTGCAGGTTCCTTGGATCAACAGGCTGGAGAGCTTTTTCTGTGTGGACTTAGCTGACTCCTTACTTAGAAGGCTGCTTGTTTTGAGACGCCGCATGCTATTTTGTCTAATTTCTTCACCACACTTTACTACAGCACCCATATAGTTGGTGATCTCCTCATGAGGGAGAGTAGTAAGGAGGCTCAAGTCACAACAACTAATTATCCTTATGTTAGGGCTACACTCAATTGAGATATCAAATCCATTAATTTATCTATGGTATATATATATATATTTCACTTTAGAAACATCATTATAATTTTATTGAAGGAGATCATAAAGTATCCCTATGGGGCATAATATTTTTATCAATAGTGGTAAAGAATTTAAAGTATTACTGAGAGAAGGAATTTTTAGATGATAATACACCAATTATTAACACGAATAGCTTCAAAACTTTGTTTGACTGAACACTAATTACCTAAACCATGAGGGTTGGATACATAGCAATACTTTAAGTATTTACATGGTTACACAGGTATAACACATGTCACTCACAAAAAAAGCAGAGTGTATGAAAACAGAAAATATATGTTGGTCCCAGGTCAACATTCTTTGAGTACTTTAAAAGCAATAGCTTTGAACCAAACTAGAGTCAAATGAACACCAATTCCCTTCCTTTGGGATAGAAATCATCTACTATTCTTCCACTAGGTCATTTCAGTTTTATGTTCAAGGGAGTATTTCAGTTCTTTAGTTTTGCTGCAAGCGAATTTAAGGTAAAGTCCTATTCTGTTAGTGGAGTTTCCAATTAGGGACCTTTTGGTGTGGTCTATGAAGAGCGCTGTGTACCTTGAAAGGACAGAATCTGTCATCCCAGTTGTCTATAGCACACTGACTGAGTCACCAGTGGCTGGTTAGAAACTGTCAAAAGTGTCAAGTTAGGAACATAATACCAGGCATTTTTCCCCATGTTGTCTATATAATTAATGTTAATTTTTCTCAATGGCACGGTGCATCACCTGGTTTACTTACCATCAGATTGTAATCACCTTCTCTGATGCATACATGTCCCTCCTTCTCTTGGTCTGAGTTCCCAATAAGGTTCACTAATTACTCTTGTAAACATATCTCCTGATTTTGAATGACCATGGAACACTGCTGTTCGGTAAGGCTTAATTTATTTTCTCCCTCTCCCCACAACATGGGAAACTTCCATCTAGACTTGTCATGTCACTTAAGGTGGTTTTTAAGATGTTAAACAGGGAGGTGAGATCTAGTTCATGAGAACTAGGTAGGCACACTACTTCTTTGTTTGGAAGACCTAATTAGAATATTACATAACCTGGAAACAGCAGCCTGCCTTTGTCTTGATTTTTATTCTTATAGTACTAGACTCATATAACAGCTGTCTTCCTGTGATTGACTAAATACATTCACCGTAATGGTTTCCACGTCCATCTGTGTCATGAGATGTTTTGTGGTTTCATTACTGCTTTTTTAGGGATGCATA
Organism: Tenrec ecaudatus; assembly: GCF_050624435.1. Classification (NCBI taxonomy): domain Eukaryota; kingdom Metazoa; phylum Chordata; class Mammalia; order Afrosoricida; family Tenrecidae; genus Tenrec; species Tenrec ecaudatus. Next base: position 89,837,914 of record NC_134548.1, read on the forward strand.
GTATTCCATTGTATGGATGTACAAGAGTTTCTTTATCTATTCCTCAACTGATGGGCATTTGGCCATTTCCAGCTTCTTACTATTATGAGCTGTGCTGCAAAGAACATGAGAGAGCATATGTTTTTGCATGTTCTGTCTTTTACATAGGAATTTCTGGGTCGTACGGCATTTCTAGTCCAAAATGTTTCAGGAAGCACTACATCACTTTCCACAACTGTTGTATATTGTTACTGTTTCAATGGCCCCACATAACTCACAGATAATACTCATAGTTAAAGGAGTTTAATTGGGAAGTTATCAAGATACTACATGTCAGGATCAGAAAACATTAAAGATACAGTCATTGGTCTACAGCAACATCTTTCCTCAGCCAGCAGGCACATCTCTCTGTAATCCTCAGCTTCTCAGCCACTCGGTTCCTTGGCCTTTGCCTCTGTGGCCAAGGAATACAGCTCACTACTATTCCTCACAGTCTCACAGTCTCAGTGATACTCCTTTGTTCTGTCACATGGTTTCCTTTCTTGTGCCTTTGGTGCCTCTGGTCTTGGCCTCTGCCACTTCAGACAGAAATCTTGAACAAACCCCACTGATGGCTCTTCTTTCTTAATGGTTCCATGAATCCTTTTTAGCTGCTTCTGAGATGACTCATCCTTAGAGTCGATTTCCATAGTTCAACCCAATCAATGCTCATGGAAGCAGCAATCAAGATATCAAATGACATGTTGCCCTGGGTAAATCTGCTGTACAACGTCTCTTTAGTGTTGAAAATCAGGGTGGTTACTTTGTGGACTAACATGTGTCTGATTTAAGCTATGGTATTTTCAATCATTTCCTATGCATATAAAAGTTGTTAATTGACTAAGGAAGACCAAAGAAGAATCTATGCATTTGAATTATGGTGCTAGTGACAAAAATTGAAAGTACCATGGACTGCTGAAAAAAAAAATCTGTCTTGGAAGAAGTACAGTCAAAAGCTCCTTAGAGGCAAGGGTGGTGATGGTGAGAATTCCTCTCACATACTTTGGGAATATCATCAGGAAAGACCAGTCCCTGAAGAAGGACTGGGTTACCGAAAAATAGGAAGGCCGTCACCAAAATGAATTGATATGGTGGCTCCAACAATGGGCTTCATCATAGGAATAACTGTGACGACGGAGCATGACCTGGCTGTTTCGTTCTGTCATACATAGGACACTATGAGTTGGAACTGATTTGATGGCACCTAACAACATCATGCAATAATTTGGTGAGAGTTGCAGATATGTGGATAGAAGAGTCATAGTCAGAAATAGCAATTCACCATAGTTCAGGGTTTTTGTTTTGTTTTGTTTTAATCTGTGTGTATTCAGGTAGGTGCACTAAGCTGCTCTCTCATTTGGCCCACTTAGGTGGCTAGCCTTTTCTCCTGATAGCTGTGATCAAGGATGGAAGGGTGTGCACAGTTCTCTGTTTTTAGTTTACTTAAATTAATTGAAGGAGGGTTGAGTAGATGTTAGCCATCTTTTTTCATTAAGTGTTGCAGAAGCAGGTGGTAGCTATCGCTCAGTGAGGGGGGGCATCCAGGAGATGCAGGTGTGGCTAGGCAATGTGCACGGTTGCTTTCTGGTCACCAGTTCCCTGAGAGAAGAGCTGACTGTCAGTTTGTTTCTCTGACCGAAAGGGGGCTTGTAAAAATGTAAAATGGCCGTGCTGGTTCATCAGAGTTGACAATTCACTGTGCATTTAGCGTCCTTGTTATCCGTTTATATTTAATTTCTTCTGGTAATCAGCACTTTATCCAATTTTTGTTCTTTTTGAAACTTAAGAGTTCTAGAATTAACATCTATATTGTTTTTTTTGTTTTCATTGTAGATTGTGTAAATTGTTTGCCCAGTCTGCCATTTTACCACATGTCTCAATTCCTACAAACTTTAATTTTTAAATTTAATAGTGCCTCTGTGAGATTTTTAAATCCCTATCAACAGATATAATTCAATTTTGCTAAATTCCTTCATTGCCTTTAATCATATAAAATACCCCAAGCTTTATGCAAAGTACCTATTGAGGGGCACATAGGGATATTTTTAGGCTATTGCTACCAAAAATTATGCTGATATAAGAAAGAATAGTGCCTGGGGTCTTGAAGGCCCATCTCAAAGCAAGCACCCATCTACGTGAGGTGTCAGCTCAATCCACATAAAAAAAAAGCACACCAGCTTGTGTAATTCAAATGCTGTAAACAATAAAATTCCAATCTAGAAGATTGGAATTAGAACTTAAATTCTGAATACCAGCTTTCCAGAAAGCTATGGTTGATGGTGAAAGTCCCAAATCCATTGGCTGGGTCACACACGTGGATTAAGCCTTCTCTGAATATTGACCAGGGATGGAAATGGATTTTTTTGTCAGACAGAATACATTTTTGGGTGGATCAATTCAGCTGTAATTAGGTTAAAATGTGACACCTTGTCATTTGATCTTCCTTTTGGTCCAATGTTTTTAATGCTTTCTGCTTTATTTTAGATTAAAGTTTTTCTGTTTGATTCTGTCATTGTTGTTGGATATTTTTGTATGTTTTGGTTTTGATTTTGTACGACTTTCTGTATATGTAATCCAGGATATGTAAATCTACAGAGACAGCAACTGGATTAACAGTTTACTTGGAGTGTGGCAGAGAAAGTTTTCAGGAAATTTGAAGCTAACAACAGGAGTACAAAGAAGAAGAAATGTCCTAGAATTTATTGTGATGATGACTATACAGTCCTTTCGAATATTATTAAACTATTGAAATTTATGATATGTATATTCCAATAAAACTGTTAAAATTATACAGAAAATAACAATTCTATACATAATTTGTATATTTGCCATTATTTGAGATGGTAAGCTACTAGTAGTGGCATTGCTGGAACAAATATTGTGTGCATTACAGAGTTCCATTAATATAGTCAAACTGGCCTCCAGAGGGCAGAGATAGAAAACCTCTACTCCTATATTTTTTATCAATATTAGATACTATAAAATTTATTTTCCCCATTTTGTAAATAATGGCTTTTTGTTTTGATTTATATTATTTTAACTATAAGGGAGATTAAGTATTTTCAAAAGCTCCTTGATTGTGTATATTTATTTTTTAAGTGTGTTAACTATTAGTCTTTGAATTTCTGAAACACGTTCACTTATAGTCCAGGGGCAACTTGTACTTTATCTTTGAGAAATTTAAGTCTCCTTTCAGTTTTGACACCAAAGAGGCTGGGTAAGGGGTTTAATTGGTCTTTACTGCCAAGGTGTTGTTGCTGTTGTTCGGGACCATTGAGTTGCTTTTCACTCATAGCAATCGTAGGTACAGCAAAATAAAATGGAATTCCATATTCATAATTATTACTATGCTTGATCTCATTGTGGCTGCCATTGTGTCAATCCATCTCATTGATGGTCTTCTAATTTCTCTTGCCCTCTCCTTTATCAAGCATGATGTCTTTTTCCAAGGACTGCTCTCTCATGATATATAACATATCCAAAATAGATGACATGAAGCCTCACCAAATTTTTTGCTAAGGAGTATTTGGGATGTACTTCTTCCAAGACTGATTTGTTTATTCTTTTAGCAGTCCATGCTTTCCATGCTTTATTCAACATTCTTTGTCAACACCACAAGTCAAATACATAATTCCTCTAAGGTCTTCCTTATTCATTGTCTAAGTCCCCCGTGCATATGAGGCAAATGAAGATAGTGTGGCTTGGATCAGATGCACTTTAGTCTTCTAAATGACATCCTTGCAACACATTGAAGATGACTTGGGCAGCAGATTTTCCCAATGCAACATATCATTTGATTTTTTTACTCCACTTTCCATGAGTATTGATTATGGATCCAATACATATGAAACCTTTTTAATTTCAATCTTTTCTCACTTTATAATGATGTTTATTCATCCAGTTGTGAGGATTTTTGCTTTCTTTAGATTGAGGTATAATAAATACTGGACATTGCACATGTTAATTTTCACAGTAAGTATTTAAGCCACTTCACTTTCAGCAATCATGTTTATGGCATTTGACTTCACAGCAAAGCGTATTCACAACCAAACTAAATGATGCCTGGTACCATGCAATCACAACGATCGATTGTGGATTTTCCTGTTGTAATCGATACAGTTTCAGTGATTAACTTTTGTAAGTACATTGCTAAGCCTTTCTTCCTAGTCTTAGTATGGGAGCTGTGCTTAAAGAGGTTTAGCACCATAGCTAGGCATTAGGGGAGTTGAGACTGTGAATGAGGCTGCATTGACCAGGAATAGAAGCCTTAGTCTCTCATATGGAAAAAGAAATTCTACCACTGATCCACCAGTGACACCTTAAATTTTGATAATTATTGGTACTTAGAATTGGTAGTACTGTATATACTCGTGTATGAGCCAAGTTTTTCAACACGTTTTTAATGCAATTTTTGTGGTAAAATTATGTGCCTCGGCTGATATTCGAGTCGGCTTTTACTTGAATATAAACTTGAGTATTTAATGGAATACAATTCTCTCAATGCAAATTAGTGGGACAAAATATAATCTCTAGCACCAGAAAACATACATTTAAATTTGTGTCTTCTTAGTTATGAAAAAGTAAGTTAATCTCCGAGGCTTAGTTGCATTATCTGAAAATGAAGAAACTATACATACCCTATACGCAGTTGTTTGGGAGTTGATTTCAACTCGTGTTCCCATGTGTGTCAGAGTAGGACTATAAACAATAGGGTTTACAATGGAATTAGATGACTAGGTCTTTTTTACAAGACAAAGCTGGGTAGACTCAAACCACCATCTTTTCAGTTTACAACTAACTATGCTGTTTCTACCAGCTGTTTCTACACATCCTTAATCTATAGGATTTTTTTCTTGCTTATCTTATATTATTGATGAAGTCTCTGGTTGATGCTAACTGAAATTGACAATGCTAAGATAGTTTTTGTCAATAAATTTCCCAAATCTAGGCTTATTTATGTTACCAGGTGCCAATTATAAGTGATTTGAGAGCACCCAACAACAAGACAACATTAGTTCACTCATAAATGCTGATTCTTTGGGAGTGAATTAAAGCAAAATCATAGGGGAAATTCTGGAAAGATCGTGGACTAGACAGACAATTTTCACAGACCCTCTACACAAAACACATCCAAGCAATCAAATAAAACAGATACTGATAACAATCCTGGACCGGTGACCTTCAAATAAAAGGATAAGAAAATGCCTCAAATACCCACCAGACTAAGAAACTGAAGAAAAATAGAGAACAGGCAGCAAAAGCGAGCAGTGGGCTGTCAACTGACCTAAAGTAGCATGGTTATTTATTTTTTTCAAGCAATATTCAGATCAGGAATATAACTTGATAGTCAACTCTGAGAACCATGCATCATCTATCACACCTACTGAGAGAGGCAGTAAGTGTGTATGTGCTGCCAAAATGGATGAACAGAATAGTACATTCACCACCTTCCTTCACATAGATTAAAACAAAACAAAGAAAGAACAAAATAAGAACATTGGGCAAAAGACAGTGACATACAATCAATTAAATACAAATACAGCAACACCACGAATTCTCAGGGCAACAAACAACTTCAGTTCATAAAAAAAATAAAAGATGGAGTGGTTAGCACTCTAGCCACTTGATAGATAAACAAGTGGCTTAAATAACTGAATTTTTTAAAAAAGAGAGCCATGAAACCATCTTGAGGAAGAAATGACACTAAAACTACCTGATAAAAAGTTTAGAAGAATGATATATATGCACCATATTAAAGAATTGAAAGAATGAGGACAGCATCAACAAAAAAAAGGAAAACACAGACAAAATTTTAGAAGAATTTTGGAATGCAATACAAGAACAAACTGACAAAATAAGTGAAAAATTAGAAACCATACAAAAACAGCAAGTAGAAAATCAGGAATACAATCCTAAGATTTCAGAAACAGATAATGTATGCAAAGGGAAAAAATCTTAATGAAATCAATGTAAGACAGAATCAGTGAACTTAAAGACAACTCTGTCAACATGACTCTGTTAAGGAATAATCCAAAAATAGAGAACAAAAGAAAAGAAAATCTAATGATTTTTAGCGACACCATAAAGAACATGTAGTTGGAATTCCTAAAAAGGAAGACACACATATATGCACACAAAGAGAGAGAGAGAGAAGAGAGTACTCTCAATGATTTGTGGAGAGAAAATTTCCCTAGTATCATAAAAGGTGAGAAAATATATATTCAAGAAACTCAACAAACTCCAAACAGGAGAGACTCTACAAGAAAAGCACCAAGCCATATCATAATCAAACAGTCTAACTAAAGAAAATGGAATATTCCTGAAAGTAAAAAAATCACCATCATTGAGTCAATTCTGACTCAGAGAGACCCTACAGGTCAGGGTAGAACTGCCCCTGCGAATATCTGAGACTGTAACTCTTTACAGTAGTAGAAAGCCCGATATTTCTCCTGAGGAGCAGCTGGTGGTTTTGAACTGCTAACCTTTAGGATAGCTGCCCAGTTCAAAACCATTGCACCACTAGGGCTCCCAATTAAGGTTACTAAGAAGAACTAAAGTTTTGATATCAGCATAAACCATGCAGGAAAAAAGGAAATGGGATGCCTTACATAAAATTCAAACTAAAAATGCCAAATGAGAATTTTATAACCAATTGAATAGTGGATTATGCTGCTAATTACCATGTCAGCAGCTTGAAACCGCTAGCAACTCTGCAATAGAAAGATAAGGCTTGCTACTCCTGTAAATATTTACAGTTTTTGAAACCCACAGGGGCATTTCTAGTCTGTCCTATAAGGTTGCTATGAGTTGGCATCAGCTCAGTGACAGTGAGTTTGGTTTATAATTGAATGTGAAATACAGTGTTTAGTGTAGGACATTTTCAGCTAAATAGAATTTAAAGAAATATATAAAAATTGAATGACTCTTATGAGAAATATTAAAAGACGTTCTTCAGAAAGACAACCCAACAATGAAAAGGTGTGAAATTAATAAACATGAAAACATTACTCAGAAACCTACCAAGATATAGTAATATCTATAGTGAAAAAGCATATTGTAATGAAAATAGGGAAGCAGAGATATTCATTTGTAAATGTGAAAAATTAAAAGCAAAACTCTCTAAAGCCTGTGACATTAAAAAAAAAAACAACCTGTGACATCTAAGTTCATTCTGACTCATAGCAACCTCTTTCTGAAGGTGCAAAATTTTACAGAAGAAGCAGAGGAATAAACATGACAGTGAGTCAAAAATATGGCTACAAAATATTGCTACCATGTCATACATATATTTATTTAAAAATATCAAATGTGAAGCTATTATTTCCATGACTTTTATGATTGTCATATTGTGGTGGCTTAAATATGATTCTGATGCTAGAAGCTTTGCCATTGGTGTTTTACACACTCACAATATGAATAGATGCCAACAGAGCTTTCAGACTAAGAAGAATTAGGCAGTCAACTCTTAAAACCTTATGAATAGGAGTGGGACGTTGTTGGATGAAATGTGTGCATGATGAATCATCAGGTTGGAAAGCATTTAAAATACGACTGGAAAAGAACTGCCTCTTAAAGGAGTGTCAACCTTAATGATGGAGAATAGTTTTGGGATCTCCATTTACTAATGGCACATGACTTTAAAAAATAAAAAAGATCACACAGGCTGGTGTGCTTCTTCCATGTTGGCTTTGTTGCTTCCTAGCTAGATGGCTGCTTGTTTATCTTAAAGCCTTTAAGACCCCGGATGCTATATCTTTTGATAGCTGGGCACCATCAGCTTTCTTCACCACATTTGCTTATGCACCCATTTTATGTTCAGCAATCTAGTCGGGAAAGTGAGCATCACAGAATGCCAGATTGTTAGAACAAAGTGTTCTTGTGTTGAGGGAGTACTTGAGTCGAGGTCCAATATCCAGCTACAACCTTAATTTTTAACATATAGATATGAGCACCTAGTTCTAGTCCCCTATCATTACATATATATATATATATATATATATATATATTTGCATATGTACATACCTGTATTTAGGCTTCTATAAATGTCCTTTGCCTCCTGGTTCTTTCCTCTATTTCTTTTTACTTTGCGCTTGTCCCACTATCATGTTCAGCCTTAATTTCTGGTTTAGTAATTTCTTACTGCTACGTTGCCCTTGATTAGGCCCTACTAGGTATCCTACAACTTTCCTTCCATTGATTTTAGTTCACTTGTTCCTTTGTCCCTGGGTTGGTTCCCCCCTCCCCTTCCTTTCTCCCCCCTCCCCTTCTCCCATATCCCCCAGAACCATTGGTCCTATTCTTTTTATTTCTGAATTATTTATCCTGCCTATCTTATCTAGATAGACATGCAGACACATTAATAAGTGCAAATAAGAGCCACAACACGGGGAATCCAGGAAAGATAAACCCCTCAGGTCTAACAATGAGAGTAGAGATATTAGGAGGATTAGGGGAGGGTGGGGGGAGAAAGGAGGAATCAATCAAAAGGATCCACCTAAAACCTCCTCCCAAGGAGATGAATAATGGAAAAATGGGTGAGGGGCAACGGAGGACAATGTAAGATATGGAAATAATAATCTATAACTTATCAAGGGTTTGTGAGGGATCAGTGGGTGGAGGAGGGAGGGGTAAGAAATCAGTAGCTGATATCAGGGACTCAAGTGGGAAGAGAATGCTTTGAAAATGATGATGGTGGCATATGTGCAAATGTGCTTGACATGTATGGACTGTGATGAGACATAACAGCCTCCAATAAAAGTATTAATAAAACAGCTGCAAACATACATTAATGATTGGAATCATGAATTCAGTAAAACTCGAAGTCATCAAAAATTAAATCAAATACATAAATTTTAATATCTTAGGAATTAGCAAACTTAAATAGACTGGTAAAGGCCACTTTGAATCTGACTGTCATATGGTTTACTATGCTGGGAATGGTAAATTCAAGAAGAATGGTATTATATTAATTGCCAAAAGAACATTTCAAGGTCTATCTTAGTACAATGCTGTATAAGACAGAATAAAATCTATACGTCTACAAGGATGATGTAGAACATGGGGTTATCATTACTGATGTCAGATAGTTCTTGTCTGAAAGCGTAGAATAACAGAAAGATGTTTACTTGTGTTGTATTGACTACGCAATGGCATTTCACTGTGTGGATCATAACAAACTGTGGATAGCCTTGAGAAGAATTTGAATTCCAGGACATTTCATTGGCTCATGCAGAAGTTTACATGCATCAATAGGTTCTTGTGTGAGCAGAATAAGGAAATATGGCATGATTTAAAATCCAGAATGGTGTATATCAGGGTTGCATCACCTCACTATACTTATTCAATCTGCCTAGTGAGCAAATAATCAGAGAAGCAGGACTATATGAAGAAGAATTTGAATCCAGATTAGGTTTGTTAACGCCTTCGAGGTGCAGATCACATAACACTGCTTGCTGAAGTGAGGCAGACTTGAAGCACTTGTTGATGAGGATCAAGGATTGCAGCCTTCAGTGTGTATATAACCCAATGTAAAGAGCACAAATATCCTCACAACTGGAACAAAAGGTAACAGCATCTTAAATGGAGAAAATATTGATATTGTAAGAATTTTGTCTTGCTTGAATACACAATCAATGCCCATGGAAGAAGCAGCCAAGACATCAAAGGATGTATTGGGAAAATCTGCTGCACAAGATCTCTTGTTGAAAAGCAAGGATGCTACTTTGAGGACTAACTTACTTGTGCCTGACCCAAGTCATGATATTCAATTGCCTCATATGCATATGAAAGTTGGATATTGAATAAGGAAGACCAAAGAAGAATCAATGCATTTGAATTATGGTGATGGTGGAGATTATTAAGGTACTTTCATGGACTGCCAAAAACAAACAAATCTGTCTTAGAAGAAGTACAGCCAGACCCCTCCTTAGAAACAAGGATGACAAGTCTTTATCATACATTTTCCACATATTATCTGGAGACACAAATCCCTAGAGAAGGAGATCATGCTTTGTAAAGTAGAGGGGCAGCAAAAATAGAGAAAGGCCCTTGACAAAATGGATTGATACAGTGGCTGCAACAATGGGCTCAAACATAAGAACAATTGTGCATATGGCACAGGATCAGGTAGTTTTTATTCTGCTGTACATAGTGTGGCTACGAGTTGGAAGTGATGATGACATTTAACAACAACAAGGGAGACAACTATAACTGAAAGTTACACACTAATCAATAAAGTCCATGATGGAAAAAATAATTCTACTAACTTTTTCTGGGAAAAATTGATCAAACCTACAATCAAGATACCTTGGTAATTACTGGTGTTCAGAATAGGAAGTTTGCAAACAAAAAGGGAACACTGGTTGAAAAATATGGCCTTGGTGATAAAAATGGCACTAGAGATCACATGATAGAATTTTATATAATACCAATAAATTCTACATTGAAAATACCTTAATATATACATATATATATATATGTCATCTGTCGAAACTAGGCCAGCATCTGAACAAATAATCAATTGCTCATACAAATGTTGTGATTGAAGCTGACAAAAAAGTAAACAAATCCACAAGATCCAAAATACAACCTTGAGTTTATCCCACCTGAATTTAGAGATCATCTGAAAAACAGATTTGATGTATGTAGCACTCATGACCAAAGAGCAGTCAACTTGTGGGATGACATCAAACACATCATACACCAAGAAAGTAGAAAGACAGGAAGAAAAGAACAAAGGGAATGTCAGAAGATACACTAAAATTTCCTCTTGAACATAGAATAGCAAAAGAGAATGGAAGAAATGACCCAGTAGAAGAGCTGAAGAGAACTTTTTACAGGAAGCTTGAGAAGATAAAGTAACAGCTTATAATAAAAGGTGCAAAATCCTCTAGTTAGAATTCCCAAGGGGAAGAGTGCACTTAGTGCATCTCCCGCTGAAAGTACTGAAGAAAAGCTTACACCTTTCAATTGCAATACTGAGGGAGACGTCTAGGGCACGATGGCTGACTGAAAACACTCACAATTGCACTTCTCTGCAGCAATCAGGAGGAAATTGGCAGGACGGATGAAAAGGGCAACCTGAGATTGGCCCGAATGGCTTTAAACTTAACTGAATAAAAATCTCTACATCCCAAAAGTTTAGGGACCAAGCAGGGAAAAAGGAGAAGGGAAATGACTCGCTCACTTGAGAGGTGTCCAGCCACTGGCCCCCCCATGCCCCCCCCACAGCAACAGGCACCAGGTTGAAAGCTGAACCACCATGGTACCAGCAGCAGGCCTAGCAAAGTTCTCCACTCTGAGTCAGAGACTGGGATCGAGCAAGACTAGCAAGGTGCCAGCTCGGAGTTACCAGCTTGGTGTGGTACTGGAAGAAACAGAGGGCCAACTCACGACTGCCCTAGGTGTGCCCCTGGCACCAAGACTTTTTCAATGCGGCTCTAACATTTTACTTCAAATTCTGTTTTCTTCTTTTTATTTTTCTTTCTCTTTCTTTATCCCCTTTTATCTCTCTATTCTATGTTTCCACTTTTTTTCTTGTTCCTTTAATTTTGTGGTTTTTATTATTCATTTCCAGAACTACCTGACAGAGTCACCTACTCCTAAAGGACTTAGTAGCACAGCCAAGCCTCTCCAACACGAACAGCTGCATAAAAGAAGCTGCAAAAACATCATCCACAGTATACACATACACACACACAACAGAGATGGAAGAAAATTATGTAAATAATTAAGATTCAGAAGAATGATTCCACTTCTCCCAATGGATGGAGGAAATGTTACAGAGAATGATAGAAAAAATAGAATTCCTATACCAATTAAAATTTCAGAAGATAAATAATAAGATAAACTGAATTATAAAATATAGTGAGAGCAGAGTAATAAAACCTAAGAAATGGAAAGCTGAATTAGTGAGCTTAAAGACAATTCCCACACCTACTACCTACTGGCCTTAGATTTTATTATTTCCAATCTTTGGATCACACAGGCTGGTGTGCTTCCTCTGTGTGGACTTATCTGATACCACTCTTAGATGACTACTTTTGTTAAGACAAGCCTTTGAGACTCTAGAAGCTATTCTTTCTGACAGCTGGGTACCATCTGATTTCTTCACATTTTGCTGTAACACTCATATCTTCAGTGATCACTTCAAGAAGGCAAATATTGAGTAGGGCCATGCCATAAGAACGGATTCTTTTTAGATAATGGCTACAATTAAATATAAGTTCAAAATTCATTCATTTATCTACAGTTTATATGTGTCCCAGGTTCACTTTAGAGGCAATAGTATTCTTTTATTGAGGAATATTATAAACCATCCCTGTGGGGCATATGACAATACTATTAATTGTATAATTAAATTAGCCAGTGATATAGAGTTTAAAACACTATTGAGAACAGGAAAGTATACATGTACAGTGCAGTTTTGTTGATAAAAATATATGGAAAACCTAACCCTAACCCTAAACCTAACCCTAACCCCAAACTTAACCCTAACCCTAAGCAATATATATATATATATATATATATTGTTGACTTGTCCAGATTAGAAACTTAAATGACTAGACACTATTTACACAAACAATGAGAGCTAAAGACAGGGCACATCTTTCAATAACACTTCTTTACAAAGGCAGAACCATGTCTTCTGGATGAACATGTGTCATAAAAATGAAAAGAGAACACAAAAACAGTGAATATGTGGTAGTCCCTGGCCACCATTGACTGGGCACCCTCAAAATAGAAGATCTGACCAAAACTCCAATGTCCTACAAATCCATAACCTTGGGAATAATCATCATCTGCTTCTTCTTCTATCACGGCATTTCAGTTCCTTAAATATGCCACAGGTGAGTTTAAAGTTCTGTTGCTTAATAGGGTTTCCTCAGATTTTTCTGGTGTGGTGCACCTCAAAAGTTTAAAGTCCCAGTTGTCTATTGAACTTGGCCCACAGCATCAAGGGCTAGATAGAAACTAATTCAATTGTTTCTTGAGTTTTTAGCTAAGATGAAGTGTAGAAATCAAGTCAAAAGTGGCCAATTAGGAACATAATATTGGATGTATTCTCCCTTGGTGATTTAATATAGGTAATGTTAGACATTTATCACAATGGCAGGTTGTCCCCCCTGATTTACCCACCAAAATAAGTGAAATTACCTTCTTGGAGACAGACATGGCCCCCATCCCCACCTCTTGACTTAAATGTCTATGAAAATTCACCCCAAAACTATTGTAAGCATGTCTGTTGATTTGGGGTGACTATAGAGCAATTTTATATGGTAGGACCTAATTAGTTTTCTCCCTCACTCAACAAAATGAGAAATGGAGCTCAGCTGAGGTGAGCCCTTCCTTGTCAAAGTAGTTTTTAAGATGTACAAATAAAGATATGGCTCATTAGCACTACCCAGGAAAACTAACCCTCATATCTGTGGGAAATACCTCATTGGGGTATTTCCATACAAGGAGAAGTGAAATAAAATTGTGATATCAAGACCAGGATTACAAAAATTACTAAAGGGGACACTTTGGACAAAGACTCAACAACAGACAAACCTGAAGCAATGCTCAGGGGAACACGACCTAGAAATCAACACATTGAAACCACATAGAAATCAACACACTGAAACCACCTAGAAGTCAACACATTGAAACCATACTCACAATGACACAAGAAATAGAGGGAGAACAAATAAACTAATAATATACACAAACAAAGACAAGGAACACACAGCAAAATGACAGTATCAATTCCTCACATATTGTCCCATGGTCACCGTCACCCCCAATTTAATACACATTCCTACAATTGTGTTCCATGAATTTCCATGGAACTCATTACCAGAGTAGTTGAAATATTCAAGTTTTGGATAAGGTCATTTCAGTTCAGTTGTCCCGTAAACTAGGCAGGACAACCTGCCCTTGAAGAAAATCGTCGTGTATAGACCACCAATTAGAGAATCTGTGTTTAATTATGTGGCTGATCATGCATTTTCCACTGACTTTCTTTTCTGCCATTGGCGTACCCAGGCCTCCTGCTATAGACTACCTGGATTCTAGCAGTCTTACTTAAGTGCTTCCCTGGGTATGTGCTTGATGGAGATTAGCATACTGGGGAACGCATAGTCATGAGTCATACTCTGACAGCTACTCTGCCTTATATAATACGCATGTCCTAATCATGACCTCATCTCACTCAAGCACTCCCACTGCTAACTATGTTGTATTGATATGTTACCAGCCATGTTTATGTGAAAGTTTTCTCTGACCTCACATGTACTTTTAAAAGCTCTATATCACAGAAAACTCTTACACACCTTTATGAGATCCTGCTAATGCTCTCCCTCATCTGGAGGATAAATCTCTGAATTTGCCCTGTCCCTGCCCCATTTAAGACTTAATAAATGTTCCCTTTAAATGACATAAAAAAGAGATTCATGACACCGAAGACTGTGGCCCTTAGCCACCCTTCAGATTTGAAACTGAACTCACTTCTATGTTAGAATAATCAACCATTCAATATAAAAAGGTTAGCATTTATTCAAGGACAAAATTAAGTTGGTTACGAAAGAAGGAGGAATGGAAACAGGAAACAAAGGGAGGAAGTGTGAAATCAGTGGCGGTACTTTGAAGAGATTGCAATGCACAAAATATATGTGAATTATTTAATGTAAAATTGATGATCTTATCTGTAAACCTTAACCTAAATCACATTAAAAACCTTTTTTAAACTTCCAATGTTGGAGAATTTTGTGGGCAAAAATTGCATGATGCTGAATGCATCCAAAGAAAAGGGAAGGAATGAATATACAGTCACTGCATCAAGAATAATTGATCAGCACTCAACCATTGTGAAAAGCAGCATAATATTCATATATGCTAATATATTAATATAATATACAGTGAAAGAAGAAACTGAAGGGATCAATTAAACACAAGTTTATGGGAAGTGATGGAATACCAGTCAGAATGTTTCAACACAAAGATGCAGCACTTGAAGCACACACCCTCATCTATGCCAAGAAATTTGGAGATAGTTACCTGGTCAACCATCTGGAATAGAACGTTATCTGTGCCCATTCCAAAGGAAGGATACCCAACAAAATGCAAATATTATTAAACAATAGCATTAATATCACATGCAAGTAAAATTTTGTTGTTGAAGATAATTTTAAAAGAGCTCCATTTGTATACTGACAGGGAGTTTCCAGAAGGTCAACTTGGATAGAGGACATAGAACAAGGGATATTATTTCTGATAACAAATGAAACTTGACTGGTAGCGTAGAACACCAGCAAACATTTTTATTTATGTTTTATTGGCTATTCAGAGGTTTTGACTCTGTAAATCAGAACAAACCATGGGTAATAATGCAAAGAAAGGGAATTATAGGTAACTTAATTATGCTCCTGTGCAAACTGTGCATAGACCAAACGGCAGCTGTTCAAACAGAGCAAGGAGATATTAAATGTTTTAAAATCAGGAAAGTTGTGTTTCAGAGAATTGTCCTTTCTGATACTTAATCTGTATGATGAGCCAAAAAATCAGAGAAGGTGGAATATATAATAAGAATGTGGCATCAAGTTTGGGCGAAGGTTCATCAACAATATGCAATCTGCAGATGACACAAATTTGCTTGCTGAAACTCACAAGGACTTAAAGTATTTACTGATGAAATTCAAGGAGTACAGATTATACCACAATGTAAAGAAAACAAGAATCCTCAAAATGGACCAATAGACATCATCATGATAAGCAGAAAAGATTGAACTTTTCAAGAATTTCACGTTACTTTCGTCCACAATATTGTTGACTGTTCCAGAAACCATAAGATGTATTTCATTAAGTTGACCTGCTTCAATTCCACTACTGAGCATATACCCAGAAGAGGCAAGAAACAAACCATGACCAGACATCTGTGCTCCAATGTTCATCGCAGCACAGTTCACAATTGCAAAGAGTTGGAAACAATCCAAATTTCCATCAACAAAGGAATGGATCAAAACACTGTGGTACAAACATACAATAGAGTAATATGCTTCCCAAAAAACAGCGATGAACGCATGAAGCACATTGCCGCATGGGAAGAACTGGAGGAAATCATGCTACGTGAAGTAAGTCAAGCACAAAAGGACAAGTATAACATGAGTCTATTGAGGTGAGCTTAAAAAAAGGGGGGGCATAGGGGAAAGGCTACTGTATACATACATCCCTGGAATGAGGTCCAGCAACTATGGCAGGGGCCAAACCCAATCCAGGGATACATATGGCAGCTAACTAAATAAGATGGGGAAAAAGAGAGAAAAAAAGACATGGGTAGGGGGGAACAGTGCACTAACCCACCCAAGGGAAGGGTATTGTTTATATTTCCACAAGAGAGGAAGAAAGAGACCAGGCTTCAACCCTATGTGCCAAGACAACATACCAGCATGTACCAAGGAACTAATAGAGAGGTCCATGGGGCTGGGCCCAATCTGAACTATGAACACCACTCCCCTTCAAAAGAATGCACTGCAGAGGACAGCACTGGGGACACGGCTTGGGGAGAGGGGCACACCAGATTAGAGCACACTGGAGAAACGAAAAGGGATGGAGAGGGAGGAGAGGACATCCTCACCCAGCAAGCCCGGAGGACAATGTTCCTGCTCAGAGCAGACAACACATGGGGAGGACTGTAAAGCCAGCCCCACCACGGGACACGGCATCCCTCACTAAACCATGGTGTTGTGGGGGACAGCACTGGAGACACCGTGTGGGAATAGTGCACGGCCTGGCCCTATCATGCTGGGGCAAGGCACTGAGGGCATGTAGCAGAGCAGCAGGGGAAACACAGTAATGAAACCCCCAGAGAATACCAAAAATAGACATTGGAGATAGAGTATGGCACCCCATCAGTCTCAACTGGAAAACACTCATAAAGGCCAACAAACAGACCTTTAACTATTTATAGGCTTTTCCATTTTTGTCAGTGGCTTTCTTTTTGTTATTGTTGTTATTATTGTTTTGTTGGGTTTTACTTCCTTTGTTGTTTTATTTGACTTTGCCTGGGTTTTGAACTTATTAATGTATCTGCATGTCTATTGAGGTAAAATAGGTGGGATAAATAATTAGGAGATAAAAAGAACGGGACCAATGGTTGGGGGGGGGATACGGGAGAAGGGGATGGGGGAGAAAGGAAGGGGGGGGAACACCAAGTGAATTAAAATAAATGGAAGGAAGGTGGAAGGTTGCCTAGTAGGGCTTAATCAAGGGCAATGTAGCAGCGAGGAATTACTAAACCCGAATGAACACCGAACATGCTGGATGCTGGTGGGACAAGAGGAAAGTAAAAAGAAATAGAGGAAAGAACCAGGAGCAAAGGATACTTATAGAGTCCTAAATACAGGCACGTGCATATGCAAATATATATACATATATAAAATGAGAGGGGAATAGAACTATGTGCTCATATCTATATGTTAAGATTTAAGGTTGTAGATGGACATTGGGCCTTGACTCAAGTACTCCCTCAACACAAGAACACTTTGTTCTAAGAATTCCTCTAGTTTCTAAATGCTCCCCCTCCCCAACCCACTATCATGATCCGAATTCTACCTTGCAAGTCTGGCTAGACAAGAGGATGTACACTGGTACAGATAGGAACTGGAAACACAGGGAATCCAGGGCGGATGATACCTTCAGGACCAGGGGTGTGAGTGGCGATACCGGAAGGGTAGAGGGAGAGTGGGTTGGAAAGAGGGAACTGATTACAAGGATCTACATGTGACCTTCTCCCTGGGGGACGAACAACAGAAAAGTGGGTGGAGGGAGACGTCGGACAGGGAAAGATATGGCAAAATAATAATTTATAAATTATCGAGGGCTCATGAGGGAGGGGGAAGCAGGGAGGGAGGGGAAAAATGAGGACCTGATGCCAAGGGCTTAAGTGGCGAAAAAATGTTTTGAGAATGATGAGGGCAATGAATGTACAGATGTGCTTTACGCAACTGATGTATGTATGGATTGTGATAAGAGTTATATGAGCCCCTAATAAAATGATTAAAACAAACAAACAAACAAAATACTCTGGCATTCTGTGATGCTCACCTTCCTGACAAAATTGCTGATGATAAAATGGGTGCATAAGCAAATGTGGTGAAGAAAGTTGATGGTGCCCATATATCAAAAGATATAGCACCTGGGGTCTTAAAGGCTTTAAGATAAACAAGCGGCTGTGTAGCTCAGAAGCAACAAAGCACACATGGAAGAAGCACACTAGCCTATGTGATCATGAGGTGTTATGAGATCAGGTATCAGGCATCTAAGACCCAGATCAAAACATACCCAAAGTGAATTGGTGGGGGTGGGCCATGGAGTGGAGGCCCAATGTCCATCTGTAGGCAATTGGACATCCCCTCACAGAGGGGACATAGGGAAGAGATGAGCCAGTCATGGTGTAGTGTAGCACTGATGAAACACAAAGCTTTCCTCTAGTTCTTTGGTGCTTCATTCACCGCACTATGACCTCAATTCTACCTTACAGTTCTACCTGGATTAGACCAGACCATGCACAGTGTTACAGATAAGAGCCCGCAACACAGGGAATACAGTATAGATAAACCCCTAAGGTCCAACACTAAGAGTGGAGATACCAGGAGGATTAGGGGACTGTGGGGGGGATAAAAGGGGACTCGATCACAAGGATCAATCTAGAATCCCCTCCCATGGGGATGAATAACTGAAAAGTGGGTGAGAGGTGAAGGAAGATGATATAAGATATGGAAATAATAATCTATAACTTATCAAGGGTTTGTGAGGGAGAGGAAAGAAAAGGGGAGCTGATAACAGGGGCTCAAGTGGGAAGAGAATGCTTTGAAAATGATGATGGTGGCATATGTGCAAATGTGCTTGACACACTGATTGGATGCATAAATTGGAATAAAACATGTAAGATCCCCCAATAAAAGTATTTTTTAAAAAGTGTATCTGTGGCACAAGATTAAAGTTGTAAAGATAAGTGTGTCACTTGGAGAATTCAGATGTGCCTGATACAAGTTATGGTATCTATAATCGCCTTCTATTCATGTGAAAGTTGGATAATGAATAAGGAGGAATCAGAATAACTGGTGCACTTGAGTTATGGTGTTGGTGAAGAATACTGAAAGTACCATCAACTTCTAGGATATACATATTATCTTAGAGAAACTACAGAAAGAATTCTCCTTAGAACCAAGGATGACAAGATTTCATCTCATATACTTTGTACATGTTTTTATGAAAGACCAGTTTCCTGGAAAGGGACACAATGTTTGGTAAATTAGAGGGTCATTTAAAAACAGGAATATCCTCAATAAGACAGATGGACCCAGTGACTGCAAAACGAGGCTAAAACACAATTATGAGGGCACTACAGGAGAGGGCAATGCTTAGTTCTGTTATACATAGTGTCATTATGAGTTGGAAATGAATGGCACATCCAACAATATTGTTAACATATTCTCCATCTAGGCGCACACACTTCTAAAATTGGTGTTTCTATCTCCTTAATCCTTTCCCAAATCATTTTGTGCTCTTTGAGTTACACTGCATGAAAACGATAGTTTTGATATCCTGGGGAGACTTATATCAAATTCCTTTTTTATTATTTATGTTATTTGAGTTTAAATACTAAATATATATCTCAAAGGACAAATTGAGTCTAAATGATCTATGGGGTAAGATTTTCCAAACCAATTTTATAGGACAGTCCCTGCTATGCTTGAAGAATAAACAAGTGCATTGTAATGAGGAAAAATAAATTCACCGGTACCTCAATTCCTGCCATTTTTCTCACTACTACAGTTTTCCATTTTCTTTTTTTAAATTTAATAAATCACTTTATTGGAGGCTCTTACAATTCTATACATCAACTGTATTAAGCACATTCGTAAATGTTGCCATCACAGTTTAAAAAACATTTTCTTTCTACTTGAGCTCTTGGTATCATCTCCTCATTTTCTTTCCTCCCCCCGACCCTCCTTCACACATGAACTTTTAGTAATTTATAAATTTTTATTATTTTCATATTTTACACTGACCGCTGTCTCCTTTCACTCATGTTTCTGTTGTATGACCCCCTCCCGGGGGCGGTTATATGTTTATCATTGCGATCAGTTCCCCCTTTCTCCCTCCCCACCTTCCCCCTACCCTTGTTGTATTGCTACTCATGAGATTGTTCCTGAGGATTGTATCTGTCCTGGATTCTATGTGTCGAGAGCTCTTATCTGTACCAGCATACATTCTCTTGTCTAGCCAGATTTGTAAAGTAGAATTGGGGTCATCAGAGGGAAGGGGTTGGGAAGGAAGTATTAAAGAACTAGAGAAATGTGTTTCTTATCAGTGCTATGCTGCATCCTGTCTGACTTGTCCCCTTCTTGTGAACCTTGTGTGAGAGAATGTCCAATTGTCTACAGATGGGATTTGGGTCTCCCTCAATCTTTTTTGTAATAATCCCTATGGTCTTCCTGTGACCTCAAGGTAATCTATCAGTATTCTCCTTTTAAGAATCATGTAAAACAGGTATCCTAGTCTTTTTGCTTACTGTCTGCCTTGAATGTAACTTGCCTAGCACGCCACTGTTTTTATTGCATATTTCTTGAAAGGTTTCCTAACAAGACTAAGACAAATATATTACTCAGCCAACTTATCTACAGTCATTCACTATTCACAGACAGGTTTAAACAAGCTTTTTCTTGGAATAAACCCAAGCATGTATGATCGGCAACACTAATAACAATACTGTTGAATCACCCTGATGATATTTACAAACTTTCTTATTGAGAAGAAGTCAAGATGATAAAATGATAGAACAGGTTGTTTTAAATTTGGGAAGAAGAACATTAATTACAGGATAACTTCAAAGAAAATTATTAAATATAAAAGCAGGAAGAAAAGAATAAATATTTAGTAAACCCTAAAACAACAGTAATGAAAGAAATGATCAGAAAACCCATAAATGAAATGAATCTGCATATATAATTATGTGGAACAAAGAAACCAGGAGGACCACAAAAAACAACACAACAAAAATGAAATGAATTTTTAACTATTGATAATTACATTGTATTTAAATGGATTAAATGCACCTGTAGGAGACAAAGTAGTACAACTGGTATGACAACATGGCACATCAAAATGCTGTCTACAAGAGAAACACCTTAGGCATAAAGACAAAGTAGACTAAAAATCACAAGATATGCAAGGTTTCTTCAACAATAGAAAAACAATCAACATAAAACAGACCGCATAAAGGAAACAACGGAAAAGAACCCAAGAATCATATCAATCCATGTAGAAAAGTCTTTTGATAAAATCCAACACCCATTTCTGATAAAACCTCTCAGCAAAATATGGCAGGGGAAATTCTTTAACGTAATTAAGAACATATACAAAAACCCAACAAACAACATTATACTCAACAGAGAAAGACTGAATCCATTCCCCTTTTGAATAGGAACCAAATATGGATGCCCTCTATAAGCACTCATATTCAATATTTAAATGAAAATCCTAGCTGGATCAATAAGGCAAAAAAGCAAAATAAAAGGCATTAAAATTGGCAAGGAATAAATAAAATGCTTTCTATTTGCAGATATGATCTTGTCTATAGAAAATCCCAGATACTCAACACGAAAAATATTAGAACTAATTGAAAATTTCAAAGTGGCCAGATATATGATCAATATTTAAAAATTTTCAGATTACTTTACACCAGCAAAGAGAACTCTTCAAATAAAATAAGGGGAAAATACCATTTAAATTAGTTATCTAAAAGCTAAAGTATTTAGGAATAAAACTAACCAATGATACAAAAGACTTACATGGGCTAATGGATAACTACTGCCATTATGTCATTTTAAAAAATTCATAATGACCATATAGGGTAGGATAGAACTGATGTATATGGTTTCCAAAGCTGTAAATTTTTATGAAAGCAGACTGCCTCATCTTTCTCCTACTGAGAGGCTAGTGTGTTTGACCCATCCATCTGTTTTGTATAAGCCTAATCTTAAGCTACTGCACCATCAGGTCTCCTTATACTAATGGGTAGGTAGGAGGATTGAAATAAAACCTAAACACAACACACTGCCTTTGAGTTTATTCTGACTTATAGTGACCCTATGAAAGGTGTCCAAGACTGCAAATCTTAATGGGAGTAGATAGTGTCATCTTTCACCAGGGGGGGCAGCCGGTGAGTTTCAACCATCAACTTTGTGGTTAAGAATCTAATACTTACTTGAAAGTTCCACTTGGGCTTCTTTAGGAAGACTTAATATTATCAAAATGTCAAAAATACCCAAAATGATATACTGACAGAATGCAATCCCAAGCCAGACTCCATCAACAGTCTTCAATGAGTTAAAAAAAATACTACCTTTATATAGAAATGAAAGAAATACCAAATAAGGAAAGCACCACAGGAAATACATAGCAAAGTAGGAGGTCAAACACTTTCTAATTTCAAAAACTACTACACAGGTATGATGGCCCAAACAATCTGGTACTATTAAAACAGTAAACATAAACTAAAATCCATTAAATGGGGAAAAAGAAAGTCTAACAAATGATGTTGGCAAAACTAAAATTCCATTTGCAGATATATTGTAAAAAATCCAATTTAAGATTAATCAATTACCTAAAAGTAAAGCCTGACACTGTAAAGGTCATCGAAGAAAATATAGGGGAAAATGTACCAACCATGATTTATGGCATAAGTAGAATATCAAACATATGCAAAAGTGTACAAAGACCAGAAGATACACTGTTTG
Source organism: Tenrec ecaudatus (assembly GCF_050624435.1). Classification (NCBI taxonomy): domain Eukaryota; kingdom Metazoa; phylum Chordata; class Mammalia; order Afrosoricida; family Tenrecidae; genus Tenrec; species Tenrec ecaudatus. Next base: position 89,860,713 of record NC_134548.1, read on the forward strand.
ACTGTGACTTTCTAAAAATTAAATGCTTTTGCCCATGAAAATACTTCTCCAAAATATTTTGGTGTAACACAACGGACTAAGGACTAATAAAAAAATTATAGCTTTCCCCCAGATCCTGGATGCTTCCTCCCCCTAACTACCATGATCCGAATTCTACCTTGTAGGACTGGATAGAGCAGAGGTTGTGCACTGGTACATATGGGGGCTGGAGACACAGGGAATCCAGGGTGGATGATACCTTCAGGACCAAGGGTGTGAGGGGCGATGCTGGGAGAGTGGAGGGTGAGTGGGTTGGAAAGGGGGAACTGATTACAAGGATCCACATGTGACCTCCTCCCTGGGAGATGGACGGCAGAGAAAGGTGGGGAGGGAGACTCCGGATAGGGCAAGATATGACAAAATAACAATGTATAAATTACCAAGGCCACATGAGGGAGGGGGGAGTGGTAAAAAAAAAAGAGGACCTGATACAAAGGGCTTAAGTGGAGTGCAAATGCTTTTTTAATGATTGGGGCAGGGAATGTGCAGATGTGCTTTATACAATGGATATATGTATATGTATGGATTGTGATAAGAGTTGTATGAGCCCCTAATAAAATGTAAAAAAGAAAAGAGGAGAAAAAAAAAGAAAGAAAACTTGACGTCAACAAGACACACAACGAAAAAAGTGAAGACATGGGCAGATAAGTCATCAAAGAGGAAATATAAGGGGTCAACAAATACATGAAGAAATGCTTATGATCATTTCCATTAAAGAGTTGTAAATCAAAATAACAATGAGATATTATCACACTCCAACAATAATATGACAATTCTGTGAGATAGAAAACAGCAAATCCTGATGAAAGTGTAGACAGGTGGAACCCTCATACTGTGGCTAGAAAAAGCCTAAATAATAATATGTGGCTTCCTTAAAAAGTTGAAAATATAAATACTATTTGAATCAACAATTACATTACTATACGTATAACTTAAAGAAATAATAGCTAGGAAACAGAGAAGTTTATGCACACCCATATTAACTGCAGCACTATTAAACATAGAAAAGAGAGGGAAACAGCTTGAATTCAATAAATGAATGGGTAAACATAGAATTGTACATACACATACTCAAATGTCATGCAACGTTACAGAATAACAAGGAATCTGTGAAACACCTCATAATAAATCATGGAGGACATTATGCTAACAGAAATGGGTCCATTGAAAAAGCCCAAATATTGTGTAAGTCCATTATTCCAAAAGTAAATATTGATGATGCTGTGGGCTGCTAATTATAAAGTTGACAGTTCAATCTACAAGCCACTCCCATAGGACAAAGATGAGGCTGTCTGCTCCAGAATTCAGATTATAGTGAACGTAATGCTTTACAGTAGCATGAACGTTTTTTTTAGGTGCCTTGATTTCTGCTTATTTAGGTTTCCTTATTCAGCTGTCATACCTTCTTGGATGTTTACGATGAATAATTTATCTAGAGGATCCAACAAATAAGATGTTTCTATAAGAAATTTCTTGAACAAATAAGCAAACCAATTCAGGAAAGGCATTAGTTCTTTAATTTTCCCATACTAATCAAATGGGATTTTTTGGGTTGGATGATTTTCAGTAGTGTGCTAGTCTGGGTTGACTAGAGAAACAAATTCATAGATACTAATATGTGCACAAGAGAGAGCTTTACATACAAGAGCAATTGAATTTTGAGAAAGCATCCCAGCTCAGTCCAGATCAAGTCCATAACCTCGATATTAGCCCATATGTCTGATACCAATCTATAAATTCCTCTTCAGACTCATGAAACACATGAAATGACACCAAATACAGGAAGATCACAGGCCAGTGCGTGGAAATTCTTGTGGATCCAGTGGCTGTGGAAGCACCTTGGTGCTGGCAGGGGTCTTCATATGGATCCTTCAGCTCCTGGGCTCTAGCGTAGTTCCATGTGTCTTCTAGACAGAGATGTCTCGCAGAGAGTGAGCCTGCGTTCGGCTTCCAGTGAGCTATTTATCTCCTTAGTGCCTCCCAATGAGGTCATCAACCTGCAACCTGATAGACATGCTAAAATCCACCCTTTCATTTTTAAATCTCAAATTGAGAACAGATTATGTAACTACCACAAGTAGTTTTTCTGTTTTCAGATTTTTTTGTTGCTAAGGATCATCAAACAATGTTTGCAACAGCACATTGACAGGGTACTGCCAGAAGTTCAAGCAGGATTCACAAGAAGATATTGAACAAGGGATATCAGTGCTGATGTCAGATGGATCTTGGCTCAAAGCAGAGAATACCAGAAAGATGTTAACTTGAGTTTTCTTGACTGTGCGAAGGCATTCAACTGTGTGGACCAAAATAAAATCTGGATAACCTTGAGAAGAATGGAAATTCCAGAACACTTCATTGTGCTTACGATGAATTTGGATATGCATCAAGAAGTGGCTGTGCAAACAGAACACAGGAATACTGCATGTTTTAAAATTAGGGAACACATGTGTGAGGGTTGTATCCTCTCCACATATTTATTCAGTCTGTAGGATGAGCAGATAATCAGAAAAGCTGGCTTATATGAAGAAGAATGCCACAACAGAATTGAAGGAAGGTTTATTAACAACTTCAATAAGCACATGTCAACCTGACTTGCTGAAAGTGAGCATGACTTAAAGAACTGGTTGATGAAGATCAAGGATTGCAGCCTTCAGTGTGGATTATGACTCAATGTAAAGAAGACCAAAATACTCATAACCAGACTGATAGGTAGCATCATGCCAATCCTTGAAGTTGTCAAGGATTTTGGCTTTTTGGATTCATAATCAATTATTATAGAACCAGCAGTCAACTGATTAAATGACACATTTCATTGGTTGACCCTGCTCCACAAGACCTCTTTGGAGTATTGAAAAGCAAGGACTAAGTTGTGCTTGACCCAAGCTATGGTATTTTCAATTGCCTCATATGCATGTGAAAATTGGCATTTAACAAAGAAGATGAAGGAGAATCTATGCATTTGCATTTTGGTGGTAGAGAAGAATAATTAAAGTACCATGAACTGCTAAAAGGACAAACCAATCTGTCATGAAAGAAGTAAGTCCAGAATGCTCCTTAAGGCAAGGATAGCAAAGCTTTTTTCTTGCATATTTTGGACATATTGTCAGGAACGGCCAGTTCTTGGGAAAAGGACATCATTTTCGGTAAAGAGGAGGGGCAATAAAAATGAGGAAGGCCCCCAATGAGATGGATGGACACAGTTGCTGCAACAATGAACTCGGGCATAGGAACAATGGCAAGGATGACACAGGTTCGTGTAGTATTCCATTCTGTTGTGCATACGATTCAGAACCAAGTCAATGGCACCAAACAACAATCAAATAGTTACATTATCATAGATGAAAAGAGAAACCGAAGACCCTCCAGATCAAGTTGGAGCCAAATTTTCTCACAGTTCCATCCCACGTGAATGCTGGTAGTCCTCATTCTGGTGGGTTTGGAACAATAGGCACTTCTGGTGATACGTGTACGAAGCCACTTTAGAACTCCAGTCCCACTAACTGTTAGAAAATCCCTCCCTTCATCCTGTTAATGCATCAATTCCTTTCAAGCATCAGTTTAAAATGGAAGGAAAAGAAGGTACAAATAGCAATCATAAAAATAAAAATGATGATAGTTTCCAGATACTCTTCTGTCTACACTAAATTTAGAGCCAATCCAACAACCCTCTACCTCGGTATACAATTACTCCTTCCACTAAATCCCTTTTCAATTGTGTTTCTTATAAAAGAGATATATCTCAATTCTTCTGATTTAATAAAATTTTATTGTTCAAAATGTACAGTTGTCACCCCTCTCCCATCACAGACTCTGCTCCTCTTTTGAAAGAATTAATATAATGGACAAACAAATGGAAAATCTAACAAAAGAATAAAAAAAGAAGGTTCAACTTCCTGACTGGCAGGCCCTGCTGTAGTCTAGGCACAGAAGAGGTGGGTGTCGGGAGCTCTGATTTTCAGTGGCAGGTATGGGGAAGGGGTGGCAAGCACCATGTCAGGCCTTGACAGTGGCAAGAAGCCCCTGAAACAAGATAAGAAACCGACTAAGGAAATGGACAAGGGAGATAATGCTTTCAAGCAGAAATGGAAAGAAAAGCAGAAGAAACTCAAGGAGCTAAAAGTATAAATCATGGGCAAGGCCCTCCTGGCCACAGATGGAATTAAGAAATCTGGCAAAAGGTAGGCTGTTTTTGGTGATTGAAGCAACGATGACCCTTGATTCCATTCTTGTTTAAACATCTGGATCCCTATTATAACATTTGTTGTCATCTATAATTAGAATGAAGTGTTTTCTTGGAGCCTGCTGTACATTTAAGAATAAACTTTTTTTAAAAGAAGAAAAAGAAATATATATAATGGTTCATCTCTTTAGTTCTTCCCACTCAGCCATTCCCAACTTAGCTGTGAGGTCAGAGTGAACCCAGTCCAGAATTCTACCAGAGTTGCTCTTCAGCCTTTGTTATGCCCAGAATTCTGTACCACCTGGAATTAAAGCAACCAGTTTAGGGGGGAAAAGATGTAAAAAACATTAATATGAAATTAAATGATGGTACCACAACAGAACTAACTTAAATAAAAAGAATAACAGACTAGAATTAAGACCTGAATTCCATCAAATTTTAAAACCTAGAAGAAATGGACACTTTTCTAGAAACACACTACTTACCTACCTAATTTAACATAGACTGAGGTATAAAATTTGAATAGCTACATAACAAACGAAGACATTAAATAAGTCATTTTAAAAAACCCTTAGTATTGCCAATGAAACAACAAAAGCATTGGTCCAGATAGTTTCACTGGCAAATTTTACCAAACATTTCAAGAAAAGCTGACATCAATTCCATCCAAACAATTCTGAAATATGGAAAACAATGGACTATTTCTGAATTCATTTTATGAAGTGACCATAATCCTACTACCAAAAGAAGGCAAAGACATCACTAAAGATGAACATTGTACACCAATATCCCTCATAAATTCAAACATAAAAATTCTTAACAAAATCCTTAACAATAGAAACCAACAACATGTTTAGATAATAATACATCATGATCAACTGGGATGCATATATGGTATGAAAAAGTGATTAGTCCTTAGAAAATAATAAGCATAATCCAACATATAAATAAAACAAAATACAAGTCCTACATAGTAATATCAATCAATGCAGAAAAAGCATTTGACAAAATTCAACACCCGTTCCTTTCATCAAAATGAAATATATAAGACCGTATATGCAAAACCAGTGGCCAACATTAGTTTAAATGTAGAGAGACTGAAAGCATTCCCTTGGTGAATGGGAAGCAGACAAGGATGTCCATTATCATCACTCATTTTCAAGACTCTACTGGACTTTCAGTCAGAGCAATAAAATAAGAAAAGAAAACAGGAAAACAATACCATTTGCAATAACCAACTAAAGGTGAAATAATTGAGAACAAATCTAAGCATATATATAAAAACCTATAAAGAGAAAACTACAAAGTACTATTATAAGAAACTAATAGGGACAGACCTACATAAATGGAAGAATAAAACATGTTCATGGATAGGAAGATTAATATTCTGAAAATGTTAAAACTACTCAAAATTGATCTACAAATACAATACAATCCAAATTTAGATACCAAAATAATTCTCTAAAGAGATTGTAAAACTAAATACTAATTTTATAAGGAATAGAAAGAGAAGTCAGTTAGGGAAGGAACCACTAAGGAAGAACAAAGTAAGAGGCCTCACAACTTGTCATCTAAAAACACAGAAATCATAGCCAAAATAGCTAATATTAATACAACAGACAAATAAAGCAATGAAACAGCATAGAGAATACAGCAATAAATACATGCACTTAAGGACACCTGGCTGATCTTTGGGTTGATCAAAGCCCTTAAATAGGAGCAGATATAGTCCCTCTAACAAAGGGTGCTGCAAAACTAAATGTCTATTTTTATAAAAAGAAATAAGATCCTTGTTGTTGTTTGGTGCCATTCATCAGTTACAACTCATAACTACCCTACCTAAAACAGAATGAAACATTGCTTGATCCTGAACCATTATCACAATTGTGACCTGTGAGTTTATTGGTGCAATAACTTTCTCAATTCATCTGTTTCCTCTTTTTCGGTGGCCCTCAACTTTACCAAGTATGATGTGCCATCTAGTCACTTATGATAACATGACCAAATTACTTGAGACTCATTTGTTCTTCTAGCAGTCCATAATTCTTTCAATGTTCTTCACCAATACATACCATGTATACTCATGTATAAGCCAAGTTTTTCCAGAACATTTTTTATGCAGTTTGGGGGATAAAATTAGGTGCCTTGGCTGATATTCAGACCAACTTATACTTAAGTATATTCAGTATTTCAAATGCATCAAATCTTCGCAGGTATTCTTTATTCATTGTTTGGCTTTCACATGCAAAGAGATGATAAGAAAAAACAAACAAACTATGGCTTGAGTCAAACTCACCTTAGTGCTCAATTGACATGTACTTTAAAAAGGTCTTGTGGAGTAGATTTGCCCAATGTTATACATCTTTTGCTTTCTTGACTGCTGCTTCCATGAGCTTGCTTGTGGATCCAAGCAAAATGAAAACCTTGACAACTTGAATCTTTTCTGTTTATGAAGATGTTGTCTATTGGACTAATTATGAATATATTTGTTTTCTTTACAATGGGTTGTCATCCATACTGAAATCTGTATTCTTTCATCTTCATCAGTAAGGGCTACAAATCCATGTCACCTTCAGTACTCAATGATGTGTCATCTGCATATCACAGGTTGTAATGAATCTTCCTCCAATCTTCTACCAAGTTCTTCAGTCTGAAATTGACCAAATTTAATCAAAATGCATTGATAATTATTGGTGATTGTAATGCAAAAGTTGAAAACAATGAGATACAGTAAGGGGAAATGTGGCCTTGGTGAAAGAAATAAAGCTGGAGATGACATGATACAATTGCAAGACCAACAACTTCATCTCAACAACCTTTTTACAACAAAACAAAACGTACAAATGTGCTTGATAAAATTGATGTATGAACTGTTATAAGAGCTGTAAGAGCCCTCAATAAAACGATTTATTAAAATAAAAGGAAAATATGACCTTGAGGTCATTTCATCTGAATTTCAAGAATAACTCAAACAGCAGATTTAACATACTGAACACTAATGACAGACTAATAAGCTGAGGGATGATAACTAAAATGTCATACATGAAGAAAGCAAAAGGTTATTAAAAAGACAAGAAAGAAAGAAAAGCTCAAAGTGAATGTCAGAAGAGACTGAAACTTGCTTTTAATTATAGAGTATCTAAGACAAATGGAAGAAATTAAATATAAAAATTGAAAAAATATTCCGAAGGGCAACTCAAGAAGAAAAATAAGATATATTGAAATGTGCAAAGACTTAGATTTAAAAACCAAAATTGAAGAGCATGCTCTGCTAGAAAAACAAATGAATCTTTAACTGAAAGAACTGAATAAAAAATTCCAACTTCGAGGTCTAAAATTGCAAGTCTATAGGAAAAAAATATTGAAATATACAGGAAGTTTTAAAATAAGATGGAAAGAACATCCAGAATCACTGTAGCAAAAATGTAGTCCATATTAAACCATTTTAATAGGTAGTATATGACCTGAAGACATTTGGCAAAAACAAAGCTCCAGAAGTTGATAGAATACCAATTAAAATGTTTCAACAATATGATGATGCATTCAAAGCCCTTATTCATCTATGCCAAGAAATTTGAAAGAAAAATGACTGACTGAGTGAGATTCATAAGTGTACCTGTTCCAAAGAAATATAAAAGAATGCTCAAATTATGGAATAATATCATTGATATTACATGAATATAAAATTCTATTGAAGATCATCCAACAAGAGTTGCAGCATTACATTGACAGGGAGCTGCCAGAGATTTAGGCTGAATTTAGAAGAGGATGTGGGACAAGGAATATCATTACTGATGCCAGATGGATCTTGGTTCAAAGCAGAGAATGCTGTAAGATGCTTGCTTGTGCTTTATTTACTAGGCAAAGATATTCAAATGTGTGGAAAATAATAAACTGTGGAAAGCCTCGATAAGAACAGAAATTTCAGAACACTATATTGTGCTCATGTTAAACCTGTACATGGATCGAGAGGCAGTTGTGCACAAAGAACAAGGACATACAGCATGGTTTAAAATCAAGGAAGGCGTGCAAAAGGGTTGCATTCTCTCAATATACTCATTCAGTTTGTATGCTGAACAAATAATCAGAGAAGATAATTATATTAAGAATGTTTGGAGAAACTATTAACAATGTGCAATATGAACACAACCTTTCTTGCTGAAAGTAAGGAGGACTCTAAAAAACAATTGGTGAAGATCACAGATTCAAGCCGGCTCAATGTAGAGGGAAAGATTGAGAGACAGTGGGTGCAACAATGGGCTCAAACAATTAGTGGGATTTATCTGATTCGTACTAGTGAGGCAGAACCAATAACTATATTTTTTGTTGAGTTCAGTGAACCTGTTGTTAAAATAACATTTGTGAGACAGGGAGTCAATATGGCATCCAGGTAGAATCACCAACCATGAGTTCCTGCTGTTGGACCAGAAAATTAAGAAGTAAGAGGTCAGTACTGGGAGACTTGGAGCTAAAAATATATTAAGTGTACTAGGGTCTGGTTCTGATACATACACACCTCTTTGATTTTCACCCATGAAGCAATTCATGAACTCACTGAAAAAAAATCTAAGCACACTATCTACTGCAGGTTCCACTAACCCCTCAACAGATCCAGCAGGATGGCATCTGTCACCCCTTTCTACATCCTAGACCTGCCGTGAACAGTAATTTCCCCAGGCTGCTGTTTAAAAGTGGCATTAATCCCAGACTCACAGAGAGCCTCCAAAAGCCTGACAGTAGCCATAAGACCTCACACTGAAGTTTCCCTCAATGCTATCCACCCCGTATATGCAGTCTAGTACTTTGCAACTCCTCTCTCCAACCAGGAACAGAGTGATTAGATTGGCCATCCTCTTTCTACCTCTTCCCAGCTCCGTGCCTGCAAGCATGAGTAACAATAGATAATTAAAAATAATTTGCAGAAAATGAAGAGCTACTGGATATTTACCTGTAACAGAAAACAGTTTCCCAGAGCACAACCAGATAGAGCTGGGAGTGAGACTGGGGGGAAATTCAGAACCAGTTATCCCCAGAAGTTGGTCCCCCTTCCCTTCAGAAGAGTGTGGCACAACCCCAATACCAGGGCACACCACAAGCCCACTATAAGAAGAGATATATATATATTAAAACGTTTTCAATTCCAGGTTGTGGTCCTTTATATAATTTAATGTAAGCCTGCAGAACTCTGTCTATTAGCTTAACTTTAACAAAATAAGGTAGCCAGAAAGCTAATCTCGAGAGCACAACCTAAGGTTTTAACATAAAACAGGAAAAGCCAACAGGTGCTCATAGCCACAGTCCAAAGGAAAAACTGGCTCTCCAAGTTTGGGGCTCCAGAGACTGTCTTTAAAAGGCTAAAAATTGTGGCCTGACACTCCAGACCAGGACCATGCCCCATGCTACAGCCCTGCCCCAACTGGCCAATAGCATACTTACAGTCATCTGCCTCATCCCAGACTTTTGAGACCCCCCACCACTGCCAGCCACTGAGTTACCACAGCACCCTACCTACATGGCAAAAAGACCCACCATAGTATAGGCCACAAGTAGACCTTGAAAACAGTATTAGCAGGCACACAAAGAAAGAGCTCAGGGACTCTTGGTCTCCTAGAAACATAGTGCCCAGTTCTTCCAAAATGATAGTCAAATAGCAACATACCATAACACCCTCAACAAGAAAACAAGAGAAACAAAATGCAACAGCAGAGGAAGTCATAAACCCAATGATGCTCATTGCAGAATCATACATGAATCTGCCACAATAAGAAATCTTTGGAATGTAGCTTGGAGTAATATAGGATATGACGGAAGCAACATAAAATAAGAATGTAATGATAGAAGAGATGAGTCTACGATAGAGGGGATGAAGCCCACGATAAAGGCAATGAGGTCCATGCACCAAAGGAAAATACAAGAAATAATGGATGAGGTAACAAAAGCAAAAGACAAGATCACGGATTTCATCAACAGACTAGAAGAAGTGGAGAATCATACCAGAAATCTCGAGAACAATCAGGCATACTTCAACAACTGGGAAAGACAGTCAAACAATATAATCTAATAGGCAGAAGAGAACCTGAGATCTATGACAGATGCTATGAAGAGGAACAATATTTGAATAATTGGTCTACCTGAACAAGACACAACCAAGATGTCAACAGCTAAATTAATGGGGGAATTGCTGAAAGCAAACTTCTCCACCTTAATTAATAAGAATTAGATAATCATACAGGAAGCAGAGAGGTCACCAATTAGACTAAACTCACCAAGGCACATAATATTTAAATTATTTAACTTCAAGGAAAAGGGGAAAATTTTAAGAGCAGCAAGAGAAAAAAGGTGGTCATGTACAATGGTGCTTAGGTAAGAATATGCTCAGACTGATCAGCAGATACCATGAACCATAGGAGAGGGTGGAGTAACATCTTCTGAAAGTTGAAAGAAAAAAAAACACCAGCCTGAGAATCCTCTACCCTGCCAAATGATCTATTAAGATAGATGGTGAAGTAAGAGTCTTCCATGACAAGGAAAAACTCAAAGAATATGCTACAAGATACCCAACCCTGTGGAAAACCATTGCTGACTCACTATGGTCAGAAGACCAACATCCACCAAGCACAAGCAGGAGGCAACCATATAACCCAACTCTACCCTGAAGCCAACATGCCAAAAACAATAACCAAGATAACATGGCCTCAGCGGGAATAGAAGGCAAGAATGAACACCCTGTCCCATCCCCCGCCCACACACAAACACAGCACACTGATATGAAGGGAGATAGGAAAACACCCAATGCAAAAGATGTGGGATGACAGCAATGAATCCACAGATGGAGATAATAACTCTGAATGTAAGTGGTCTCAACTCGCCCATTAAAAGACCTTAAAGGCTCAGCCTAGCCCAGAAAACATAACCTATCAATATGTTGCCTGCTACAGGTACAGTTTAAGCTCACAGACAAAAATAGACTAAGAATAAAAAAGCTGGCGGAAAATATAACAGACAAACAGAAACTTTAAAAATACAGGGGTTGTGATCCTAATCTCCGACAAAACTGACCTTAAGAGGGCACTATATAATGCTCAAAGGATCAGTAGACCAGGAACCAGGGAGCATAATAAATATATATGCGCCTAATGGAGACCCGCAAAATTCACCAAACTATTAAAAAGATGAAAAAAGAAATCACAGATTCAGCGATCATAGTAGGTTACTTTAATCCACCTCTATCAGAGAAAGATAGATCACTGGGAAAGAAACTCAGCAAGGAGGCTATAGAAGTAAACACTATAATTAGTCAACTGGACCTGATAGACATTTATAGAGCTTTCCATTCAACTGCAAAAAATCACATTCTTCTTAAGTGCACATGGCTCATTTTTGAAAAGAGACCACATGTTGGGACACAAGTCCAGCCTGAGCAAATTCAAACACATAGAGATTTTCCAGACATCCCTCTCAGATCACCACACCATAAATCTAAATGATAAAAGAACAACCATCAAAACAAGGACAAACACGAATGGATACTGGCCCAGATTACAGTGGAAATTAAGATGTGTCTAGAAACTTGTGGAAATAAGTTATCAGAGGAAGCTTGATAGCAATAAATACATATATGAAAAAGGAAGAGAGCCTTTTCACTGATACACTATCACAAAATCTCCAGTAACTAGAACAGTATCAACAGAACAACCCTCCAATAGCCCAAGAAAAGAAATAATGAAAATCAAGGCAGAGTTAAATGAACGGGAATACAATAGTCAAAGTAAAATACCAATGTAGAAAAAGTTGGTTTTCTGAAAGAATCAACAGATTTGACAGACCACTGGCAAGCCTAACCAAGGAAAGGAAGAAGCAAACATCAATAGCCAGGATGAGGGCATGAAACAGGGGAAATGACAATAGAGCTCAAGGAGATTAAAAGAATAATCACAAAGTAGTATGAAAGTTTCTACTCCAATCAATTCAACAATATGGAAGACATGGACAAATACTTGGAAAAAGAATCCCTTCCTAGATTATCTCAGAGAGAGTTTGTGTTAGTCTGGGTACATTAGAGAAACAAATCTACAGAAACTTATATGTAAGAGAGAGTTTTATATAAAGGGTAAGCACACATCAAGAAAACATCCCAACCCAGTGCTGCCCAAGCCCACAAGTCCAACATTAACCCATTAACCCATATGTCCAACACCAAGCCACAAAGTCCTCCTCCATCTCACAAAACACACACTATGACGTCGACTGCAGGAGGAGGAAAGCTGAATCAGTGAACGTGTAAGCATCTCAGCACTTGCAGGGGTCTCCACATGGGTGCTCCAGCACCCAGGGCTGCATCGGGGTAAGTCCATGTGACTTCTCCTCAGGGATGTCTTGCAGGAAGTGAACCTTGTCAGCTGAAGCAGGGAACTGCTAAGGCAGCTTCACCTTGGTCTGACCATTGCAAAGCAAGAGACCCAAGAACTAGAAAGGCGAGGCTCACTGAGCCATTTATCTCTCTGCCCTTCAATTAACCCCACATGTGTTTATCGGCCAGGTTGACACAGTAAACTTTAACTAACTCAGAGATCAAGAACCTCAATAGACTCATAGCAAAAGAAGAGATAGATATATTTAACAAGAAACAACCAACAAAAAATATTCCCAGACCAGACAGCTTCACAGGAGAATTGTGACATGCATTCAGGGAAGAGCTGACATTGATCCTCCATGAATTAGTCAAGAGCATAGAAAGAAGGCAATCCCTCCAAACTCATTCTACGAAGCCAGTATAACTTTGCTACCCAAACAAAGCAAGGTTCCCACAGGAATAGAGAGCGACAATCTGATATTTCTAATGAACATAGATGCAAAAACTCTTAACAAAAATACTGGCCAATAGAATACAAAAGTATATAAAACATACCATGCATCTCATAATTGGGTGGGATTCATTGCAGGGAGTCAGGGATGGTTTAACATCTGAAAGCCTATCAACATTATTCACCACATTGATAAGGAAAAGGATAAGAATCACATGATAATATTGATAGATGCAGAAAAAGCATTTGGCAACATCCAACACCCATTCATAATTAAGACACTCAAGAAGATAGGAATGGAAGGAAAAATCTTCAAGTTAATGCAAGTTATCTACAAAAAGCCAATACCCAACATCATAGTCAATGGAGAGAAGATGAAACAATCCCACTAAAAAAGGGCACCAGACAAGGATGACCCTTGTCCCCTCCTCTATTCAACATGGGAATGGAGGTCCTAGCTAACAACATAAGGCAGCTGAAGGACATTAAAGGTATCTGACTGGGAGAAGAGGAGGTGAAACTCTCATTATTTGTAGACTACATGATTCTATACACTGAAAATCCCAAAAGCCTCACACAGGAGAATTGACAACAATAGAGGAATATGGAAGAGTGGTAGGATACAAGATCATTAAACAGAAGTATCATACATACTCGAGTATAAGCCAAGTTTTTCCAGCACATTTTTATGTCGTTTTTGTGGTAAAAGTAGGTGCCTCAGCTGATATTTGGGTCAGCTTACACTCAATTATCTATGGTATATTTGTTTGCTATATACATCGGACAAGATCATGACCAAATTGAAATATCTAGGGATATATTTAACCTAAAAATAGAAGACTTATACAAGGAAAATTACAGGATCCTACTACAGGAAACCCAAAGGCAACTTCCTGAAATGGAAGAATATTCAATGATGGTGGATCAGAAGACTCAATACTGTAAATACGTCAATCTTACTCAAGGCACTATGTCAGTTTAATGCTATCCCCATTCAAATACCCACAAGCTTCTTAAAAGAAAAATTGACCAACAATTTCATATGAAAAGAAGCCCAGAATTAGCAGAGAACTTCTCTAGATGAAGGACAAAGTCACCATTCATTTTACCTGACTTTAATGCCTACTACAAAGCCACAGTGGTCAGAACAGCATGGTATTGGAATAATTACACATACTCAGACCAGTGGAAAAGAATAGAAAACCCAGATTTAAAATCATTATCATATAGACAACTGATCTTTGACAAGGGCTCAAAGAGCATCAAGTGGGAGGTGCTTGCCCTCTTTAATAAGTGGTGCTGGAAGCAATGCATATCCACCTGTAAAAAAATGAAACAAGATGATTGCCTTACCCCATGAACAAGAACAAACTCCAGGTGGATTACAGACCTACAAACAAAACCCAAAACTATCATGCCCATCAATGAAAGAATTGGGACAAACCTAAGAACCTTGGCTCATGGGATTCATAGGCTAACTGCAATAGGGAAGGGTACATACTAAGGTGAACCTAAAATCGACAAGTGTGATATACTAAGGATAAAACACCTGTGTGCATCAAAAGACTTCACCAAGAGCATAATAAGAGAACCCCCAGACTGGAACAGGATTATTAGCAATGACACAACAGACAAAGAACTTATTAATAAAGTCTATAATACCTTCCTCACCTGCAAAAAGGAAAAGAGTTAACCCCCTGAGGAAGTGGGAAAAAAGACCTGAAAAGAAGTTTCACTAGTGAGGAGACCCAAATGACCAATAAACGTATGAGAAAATGCTCCCGTTCATTAGCCATCAGAACAATGCAAATTAAAACAACCATGAGATACCACTTAACACCCGTGGGGACAGCCAAATCACAAAATCAAAGAAGAACAAATGTTGGAGGAGATGTGGCAAGACAGAAACTCTCCTCCACTGCTAGTGATCATGTATATGTGCATAGCTTCTGTGGAAAGCGATCTGGCAATATTTAAACGAAATGGAAATTGAGCTACCCCTTGACCCAGCTATCCCTCTACTGGGCGTATACCCAAAAGTGGTAAGAAATAGACAATTTGTCTGTGTTCCAATACTTATTGTGGTGCAATTCACAATTGCAAAGAATTGGAGACAACCCAAATTCCCATCAATAGACGAGTGGATTAGAAAACTTTGGCACATACACACAATAGAGTATTACACATCACTAAAGAGCACTGATAATAAAATGAAGCATGTTGTCTCATGGGAAGAGCTGGAGGAAATTATGCTAAGTAAAATTAGCCAATCACAAAAGGACAAGTGCAACATGAGTCCCCTGAGGTAAGGATAATCAACACAGTTGGAATAGAAGAACCACCATTTCTCTCACACAATATGGGTTGCGACACAGGCAGTCGGGTTGGGGACAAGCCAAACCCAAGGATGTACCTGTTATTCCCACACAAAGAAGGGGAAAGAGGAGAAGGTGGAGGGAGAAAAAGGTGGGGGAAGATGTCCCTGGGGGAACCGGGCACTAGTCCACCCAAAGGGAGAGTATTCATGATGTTTCCACAGAATTGGGCACACCAAACCCTGAGGGCATTGTAACTCATGAAAAAAGTGGCCTACTGGCTTGGCCCCAGAGCCAAATTGGCCCCTCCCTAGAAGTCTGTGCTCCAGAGGACAAAAGTAAACCTACAGGTTGGGGAGAGGTGCCGGCATGCCATGCCAACACGGAAGCAAACCAAGAAGGAAAGAGAGTGAGGGTATAGACCCCATAATGGCACACCAAGCCCAGAGGATGATGTCCCTACATGGAGCTGCTAAGGCAAAGAGAGGAATGTAGGGCCGACAACAGCTCAAAATATGATGTCCCCTCACTGGAGTATACCGTGACAGAGGACAACACTGGGGACACACGGAGAGGAGTTAGTGTGGTCAGAACCCCCCACAGTGAGGCGAAGCCAGAAGAGAACATAACAGATCAGTAATGAAAGCAAAGCAAAGTCCTAAAGCCCCCAAAGAGCCCCCTAGACTTCAGGCTGGGAGGGCCAGTTCATGGAATTCCCCCAGGACCAATGGGGAGATAGTCATAAACATCAGCAGACAGACCTGGAATTATGTATGCTTTCCCCCTCCTACTTATTATTATCTTCCCCTCCTTTTATTCAATCATTTGTATTCTTTTTGTTTTGTCTCCATTATTGTTGGTTTTGCCTACGTATATACGATAGGCATGAGAAGCAAACTGAAGGAGAAAGCAATGAGACTGATGGGGGAACAACTGGGGACTTAAAATCAACAACGAGGAGGGTATAAAGATCCTGGGGGTATTGGAATAATAGCAATCTAGCTGAGAGGAAGTACTAAGAGGCGAAAGTAGGAAAAGTGTGATGGTTGGGCAGGAGGAAGTTAAAGGAAACAGGAAAGATCTAGGAAGCAAAGTTATGGATATAGATATAAACTTAGGTGTATACATAGGTAAATTCGTTAATTCATAATACAGAGGTATTAGCCTCTGCACATATATTTATATGACAATACACTGAGGTAGTGGACTGACTTCGGGCCTGTGGTCATACTTTTCCTCAATATAAGAACACTTTGGTCTAACAAACTGGCATTCTGTGATGCTTACCCTCCCAGGAAGATCACAGAAGACAAAATTTGTGCATAAGCAAATGTGATGAAGAGAACAAATGGTGCCCGGCTATCAATAGATATAGTGTCTGGGTCTTAAAGGTTTGAAGTTAAACAAGCGGCCATCTGTCAGAGAAGAAACAAGCCCACATGGAAGAAGCACATCAGTCTGTGAGATCATGAGGTGAAGATGGATCGCATAACAGGTATCAGAACAAACAAAGTCAGCATACAAAACCATATTGTTGAGAATGAGGGGGTTCTGAGAAGAGACCCCAAACCCATGCATAGCTAATGGACATCCTCTCACAGAGAGTCTCAAGGAAGGAATGAGTCAACCAGGGTGCAGTATAGCACCAATGAAACACACACTATTCCTCTGGTTCCTTGAGGTTTCCTCACCCCTTACTACTATGACCTCAGTCCTGCCTTTCACTGTGGGCTAGACTGGAGCATGTACACAGGTAGAGATAAGAGATAAGAACTCAGGACCCATGGAATCCAGGAACAGGAATGAGAGTAGTGATACCAGGAGGGTAGGGGGAAGGTGGGGAGAGGAGGTGAGGAACGAAGAACCCATCACAATGATCAAGACATAACCACCACCCCTGCCCCCGGGAAAAACAACAGAAACTGTGGAGGGAAACAGTGGTCAGTGTAAGATATGAAATTAATAATAATTTACAATTTATCAAGTGTTCATGAGGGGGCAAAGGGGAATGCATAGGAACTGATACCAAAGGTTCAATTAGAAAGTAATTATTTAGAAAATAATGATGGCAACATATGTAAAAATATGCTTGATAAAATTGATGTATGAATTATTATGAGCTGTAAGAATGAGCAATAAAATTCTCTTTTAATAATAATTTAAATATTACATTTGTAATGAGGATTATCTCTCAGGTGGGAGGCTGGGTAGCCACCCAATATGGAAATAACAAATCCTTACTCTTTCTTAACATTCATCTAGCTGAAACTTACAAAGTAAGGTTCATTCTGTATATAGGTATAAAAAATTAGATGGAACTATGCTTGGAATATTTATTTATTTGTTTTATAAAACTTACTATACTCCAGATGAAAAACTACATTTTTATTTGTTACTTTCATAAACAAGCATATAATGAAAAAGAAACAGTGGCAAACAACTAAATAAACACACTCATTCGTTTCAACTTTGTATTATGTCCCATATCCACACAGGATATTATGAATTAATTATGCAGTGCCTGAAAGTGTTCAAAGAGATAAAAATATTGTCAGAATAATTGCTGAAAGTTCAGCAGAAGTGAAAAGGTATCTTTTAAAGATGAACATAATATATTCTGAGAAGAGAAGCTATATGTTTCTAACATATCAAACACAATGTCTATTGTCTACTTGGCCTACCTTTAAGGAAATAGTATCCTACTTCTACAGTGAAAAGATGATTATGAATAAATCATACAGCAGATGATACTTGGATAATGGCAAAGAATATTGCAAGTGAAGACACCAATCAAGAAGAAATACAGAAATATCTTAAATAACAGATGCATAGTTTTTTGGGCAGGTATTATTTAATTTTTTTGTTAGTATTTTAAAACTTTCTCATAACATAATCTAGTTTGTATACCTCTTTTAATGTTCTCATTTAAGTATTAACTGTATGAAATAATAAACTACTCTATAGTATGTATATATATATATATATATTATACTTAAAAGGGTCGTTAAGGCAGTGAATCGGTTGTTAAATTATTTGAATATCACCACTGGCTCAAGCATAAAATAATTGCGATCCCAACACAGGACTTGGCTCCATTTCGTTCTGTTGTACACAGGTTGCTATTATTTGGAAATGATTCAATGGCACCTAAGAAAGACAACATAATTTTATAGTAGTCCTGTTGACTCACCCTTGTATAATGTGATTAGTCTTTTTTCAAACCGATTCTTTCTTTTTGTGCCCTCTCTCCTATCTTGTTTATTGGTGCTTCCATGTACCTATTTATTGCCTTTGTTTAAATATCTTGTGTATGTTATAATGGCATTTAAATTATTTTCTAGTTTCAGTTTATTTCTTTCAGGTTTGTAAGAGGTGTAGTTTACTTTTTATTATTTAAAAATAGCTTTTTGTTTCATTGTTTTCTTAATTTTTTCATATTCTCAATATCATTGATTTATGCTCTAATAAGTTTTTTCTTTTGCTTGCTTTAGCTTTATTTTTCTTTTTACCAATTTCTCCAAGTAGAAACATATTTTTGAATTGCAACCATAACCTTACCTCATTTTAAATTTAATAGTACTATAAAATTCCTCTTAGCATAACTTTAGCTCCATTCCACATGTTTTGGTATGTTGTATTTTAATTTTTTTATTCAGAGATATATGTTTCATTGATTTTGAGATTTCTTTGACCCATACCTTATCTACAGGCATGTTGTTTAATTTTTATATGGCAAGAAAGAGGATTATTTTTCATGAAGAGATGAAGAGTATCTCCAATATTAGGTTTTTGTTGTAACTTGATCCCTCTTTCCAGTTGCCTGATTTCTTTACTTAGATGAAAGAATTCCTGGCTTTCAGACATAAAAAAGCTTCAACGGCCAAACTTCTAGTTATGGTGGTCTCCTCCTTGCCTTTGCTCTTTAGTTTCCAATTGTTTCTTGGTGGGGGAGAATTCAGGCCCAGCAAAGAAATAAACCATGTCCAATAATGGCTTATTGCTAATAGTGCTTCCAATTGATCTCCTTTGCCAGAGATAGCAAGCTCATTTGATGTTGCTGATGGGACTCTAAATCCATCTGAGGGAAGAATGAGCCTACCTAGGTTGCATTCTGTTGTTAGATTTGGTGTTAGGCTTAGATCGCCTTCTTCTGTTGCGTGGGGTATTATAAGACCATGCCTCCGTGTTGTTTCTGTAGGCCTAGAATCCTAAGCAGTCCTTCTTTCAACTTTATACCATTCTTTTTTGATAGCTTCCCCCACCATTCATTATTTCCAGGCATTATCGTTATATTTTGGGGGAACAAAAGAGGCAGGTGGAGTCTACACATTTTCCCCCAGTACATTTTAATTTAATTATACTGAAGCCTTTCTACCATACAAGTAACTTATTATAGATTACTAATTTTTTTCAGTTTTTTTAATGTTTAAAATATTTAATAGCTTCCTGTCAATGGACCAACTACACCCAAATCTTCAGATTGCTAATTAAAATGCAATTCATGAGCTCTCCTCAGAGAGATTGGATGAGACCCTTTGAGAAAACACAGTTATAATGAAGTTCTGTTAATTTGACAGTAAACAGAACACAACAGCTGTAGAAAAGTAATAAGAACAATTTTTTTAAAAAAAGAACAAAATAAGTTTGTCAAAATTTTAGTTCCTCATAATACTGAAATGCCCTTCATAAAGTAAATAATTTAATGTTGATTGAGATTTTTGTAAAACTTAGGATTCAACTATATTATCAAATTAACTAATACTAATGAGCTGTAGAGAAAATTAGAATGATATATCATGAATTATCTTTTAATGCTTTATAAAGTTATAAAAGCTTGTACTAGGAGTGTGTCTCATACTGACTGCTGTATTTTACTTAAAGTTAACTTTGTAAATATTATTATATCAAAATATATTCCTTGAAACAGTATAGTCTTAATAAGGTCTGTTTCACCAACTTCACAAAAATCATAGTTGTTTTCTCAATGACATTCCTATTAACAACATAGGGGAAACCACTTTTCTGCTTTAAATGAAAGATTACTTACTGCTCTTTTTCTAGAACACCCTGTAATCCAAGGCACAGTAAGGTTTCCTGAAATCTGTGGAAACAACAAATGGAATCTCAGTAAGGTATGCATCACCACTACTTGGAATGTTGATCAATACCAAGGAGTTCAGATAGAATGCAAGATAGGTATGCATTCAGAATATATCCCCCATTTAGACATCAAACATTATTTATTGATTCCAACATATTCAAAGGGGCTTGCTTGGTTAAAATAAAGATATAAGTGATACAAGGTTCTTCTGGAAATTTCAGAAAGTTTCTAAGACAACGTTGGTGCCAGGATGTATGGTTTAGATAGTTATAGATAATAAAATTATTTAAATGAAAATGCAATACCACAGAGAATAAGAGGTACAAAAACTATGGAATAGTCAGTGTGGGTGGATTTCTAAAAAGGCATATCCAGAAAGCAAGAAAGTACTTCATAATAAAAAGTGTAAGCTATAAACTATTTGAACATATTACTTCCATTGTTTCTTCATGAGTAGTCTTAATTAAAATTTTAGACATAATGCAACTGATTGAAACATTTTGTTATCTTCAAATTGTGTGACAATTAGGAGTCTAGTCACTCTGTCCTCCATACTCTTAGGGATAGTGAAGTACAGCTTTTAATAGGCACATAAATTTCATGTAGTATTCATTAGCATAAATTACATATGGTTGGAAAAAGGACAAAATGTAGACCTTTCAATATTATCATCATTATCAAACCTCTTTAGATAAGAATACATCTATCTATTAATTTGAGTCACATCCCAATGTTCAATGTTGGTAGTCAATTTTTTCAGATGTTGAAACCCTGTGTAGCTATTTCTTTCACAGAACATATGTACTTGAGTGAATAGTTTCTAACAATTTATCAAATGGAGAGATGTAGTTTGGTAGCTGAGGATATATATATATTTTCAATAATGCCTCTTGTACCCACCAACTCCTACTGAAAATTGTAATGATGATTACTATTTAATGCTAGAAAATCACATTCAGTGGTATGATAGACCCTTTCAGCAGAAATAAATATTACTCCAGTTGCATTTGTGGGAGGGTTTAGGGACCCTGGTTGTATACGGTTACAAGTTGGGCTGTGATCCTCATGATCCTCAGTCCAAAACCACCAGCAGCTCCAGGGGAGAAAGACTGGGTTTTCAACTCCCGTAAACAGTTAGTGTCTTAGAAATGTACAGGGGGTCACTATGAGTTAACATTGACTTGATGGCAGTGAGTTTGGTTCTGGTCATAGAGCTCAAGATACTTCTGAGGTTATATTCCAGATGTAACTAATGTTAGCCTAACTTAATCATAATTTTACTTGGGATATTCCTATATTGGGGAGAACTCCACACTTTGATCTCATCTTCTACTTCCCTCCCATATACAAATTTCATGAGAGATTGAGAAGTAAAATCAGTTTCTGTTGTTTGTGGAAAGGGGTTACTCAATTAAACATTTATTACATTGATAAATTATATTTATCAATGACTGGTGAATTAATACTATGACTACAAGGAATAAGGCTAAAACAGTATAAATAGTAAAGTGGTATTCTCAATCATTCACAGTTCACATAAACTACCGTACTGCCTCTGATCTGTTATTTTACTTTGATCTCTAAATATGCCTATATGCAAACCCCAAATATAACCGAAACCATTGCAATTGCGTCTATTCCAATTGGTAGTCACTTTGAATAGGGTTTCCAAGGCTATAAATCTTGATGGGAACAGATAGCCTCATCTTTCTCCTACAGAGTAGCTGGTGGGTTTGAACTGCCAACCTAGTGGTTAGTAGTTCAATGTTTATGAGCACCATCAGAGCTCACTCTTGAGGGCAGGGTAGAACTGCTTCTGTGGGTTTCCGAGCCTGTAACTTTAAAATTTTTTATTATTAATTGGGAGTTTATACATATAACAAAACGCCCCATATTTCTGCTGCGAATCAGCTGGTAGCTTTGAACGGCTGACCTTGCAGTAGAATAAATCATGCACAACTCAAAGAATGCAATCAATGTCACTAAATTGTACACATAGAAACTGTTGAACTGATGTATATGATGTAATGACAACAATACCAATAAAAATGTAAAGGAAAATATATTATACAAAATCAAAATAATATTTTTAAGGATTTGACTTCTATTTATACTCAAGGTAAAAATCAGAATGTCATTAACTGGAATGTTGGGAGATCAGGGAATATGTGGATACTGATTTTCCCCACTTCTTTCTAATGATGAAAGATGATAAATTACTTCTTGAAAACTCTACAAATTTTATAATTTCTTGTCCTCTTATCAGTACCTACTTTGTTTATAGTCATTACACATAATTTGATAGTTAGCTTTAATAAATGGTAAATTTGCTAAATAGCTACAAAGTACACAAAAAAATTGACACAGATATTCAATTGTTTTTTAATTATTTGTGCACATACTCCCATCCTGTAGTGAGGATAATTCTACCTGTGTAGTTTTTCCAGAGAAAGCATGTAATACTGAATGCATTGGGGGATAAGCCTAGTAACTACTGAAAAGTAACATATGAATTAATAAAGATAATACTTATATTAAACATGATAATTACATTTATATAAACATTGGCATTACAAATGATATAATGTGGCTGCTACTTAAATGAATTATATTTAATCAGGAAAGTGGAAAACTCATATAAGCATATTTACATACAAATATTATAGTTTCTATGCGATATGAATGGAGATAAAATTTAATTTTATTTTTGGTTTTGTAATTCTGTGACAGTAGTTACACTAAACTTAAATGCCACATTTAATTATCTTTACTTCCAATTTGTCCTCCAGTTTCTTTAGCTTCTGATAAAACTCAGGGACATTTAGGCAGAAGAACTGAATTTGTAGACTTTTTATAATCATAGGACTTCATAAATATGCATTCCTATTTATGACAAGGGTTTGATGCCAAATTGATGGCAAGGTTTATCACTCACGAAAACTATAAAATACAGTTCTTTAGCTAGAGAGACACTAATCTCATTTAAATGATATTTCACTTCCACAGGTACTTTCAACACTTGGTTTGGAAAATTCAAATGACTCTATAAGGAGACAAGACTGATTTAAACAATATATCAGAATTTACATATCCAGATGAATGAGGTATATTTTAAAGTAGAAAGCTTGTATAAACTCATTACAATGATGTTGCTTTTATGGAAAGCATTTGGGAACGTTTCTCTTGCATTATCAGCTCATGATTCTCCCAGAATTCTCATTATTTAATATTCCACTTCTTCTTTAAATTGAAAATATAATATCCAAGATTGATCATCTATATTATTAACAAAAATGGCTTAGAAAAAATTCGTACTTCTTTCCAAAATCAAATGTACCTTCAAATGATAAATATTTGTGACCACAGAACATATTTTAAGAATCACTCATATTCTAAAGCAATTCTAAAAAAATTCAAACACTTTTGACAAATTAAACAGTATTAAAATAAATATTTATATAAAATTCTATGGTAATTAATTTTAATTCTGTTCAGATATTTATAAGACATCTTTCTGTACAAAGTGCTGGTTTAGTTGATACAGGAAATAAAGAAGGGTAACATAATATACTGGAGTTCTGAGAGGGAGCGATAAGACAGACACATGAATGGTTCTAATACAAAGAACTGTATGACAAATGTCAGGAGAAAAGTGCAAAAATGAAGTGCAAATATGGAAAAGTTGCCATAATCTGTGGTGTGATATCTCACCCAAAAGCTTGGTAGAACTTTGATAACAGAAATTAAGAAGAGAGTTTTTCAGGTGAAGAATGCATAAGGGCAGTGGAATAAAGGGATAGGCTATATATGAAAATGGTCAGTTCGACTAGAACATACAAGGAAAGGTGAAGTTATTTTCAGAGAGATATGAATACAAAGGAATAATTATATCTAATTGTATAAAAATGAGGACCAACTAACTATTTTTATCATCAGAATTGTATTTTTATATTTTAGGATGATAAATTAGCCTATTGATATATAGTGAATTAAGGAAATAAGAAGATACTTATAATATTTTGGCCAGGAAGTAATCCATGCTTGGATTCGAGAGTAGTGATTTTCATAATTTAAAAAAGAAATAGAAAACAGATTTCTAAAGATAGATCTTAGGCATGATTCCAAAGAAAATGAAATAGTGTTAAGATAAATAGAATAGATTTTTAGGCCATGAAAATATATATATTTCTGCCAATGGTTAGCCTGTTCAAGTTAATGAAGAGTCACAACTTTGAATATGCCCTTAATGAAGTTTCTACTAGTGTATATATGAATATCTTGGGAAATAGTGGATAACTTAAATAGTGAATAACTTAAGTATAAACTGGAGTTGTATCATATGCGTAGTTTAAGTTTGAGAATTTAACTATAACATACTTCCTCTTCTCATATAAATAAAATGTTGAAAAACTATATTTTGAATACACGCTGAATATTAAAATATTAATTGTGTATTATACATTAATCATGTACTGTGTATATGCTTATATACAAGGAAACATATAGAGTTATTTGATTTTATGGATAGCTTCAGTGATTTTCAAAAGAATTTTTATTATTTCACTTTAAACCCTTCAGAACCTACAAATGACCCTACTATCATATTTTTGCTGGAGTATGAACTTCTTGAAGGCAAGAGATCATTTTTAAAAAAACAGTATAATTATTTTTGTATAGTCACAAAAAGAGAACGCACACAAAAATTGGTTGATTAAAATTTTTCCTATTAAAAAAGAATTCTACACATAGACTGATTATCCTATTATAATGTCTTAGACGAATTCAAGCATGGGGTATCTTACTGATTCAAACCAAAAATGTACTGTCATCTAGTCAATGACCCTATTGGACGGGGTAGAACTGCTCCTGAGACTGTAAATTCTTTACAGGAATATGTAGCTCAGTTTTTCTTCCTTAGAGTGGCTTGTGGTTTCAAACTGCTGACCTTGCAGTTAGCAACTCATTGTGTAAGCACTATACCACCATGGCTCCTTATCAATTAGTATGTCAGTAAACAGAATTTGATTCAGCAAGTTTTCTGTAATAATAACCAATTTGCTCAGCAAAGTTCAGTAGTAAAAGTCCCCTTCTCCCCCCAAAAGTTTGATCTTTCTATCAGTTGCTCTGGCATTAGCTAGGTATTAAAATTTATCAGTGGGTCTTTGTTAATATGTAGGGGTTACTTGGTGTTTCTTAATTGTGAAGTGTACAGCACAGAGAAATCTCATAGTAGCCCTAAAGGACAGGGGAGAGCTGCCATTGTGTATTTCCAAGATATAACACTTTCTTTTTTCGGGGGCAGGGAGGGGGTGGTTGAAAGTTTCGATTTTCTTCTGAAGAGCTTCTGATTGTTTTGAACTACTGACCTTGATGTTAGCAGTTCAATACACGACAGGGTGGCCATGAGTCAGAATTGACTCAACAACAGTGAGTTTGTTTTGAATCGAGCACAGAGAAACAGTTGAGTAGTAGGCATTTAATAAATGCTTGAAGTTTGATTTATTGACTGGATTATATTCAATCATTTATTATTTACTAGCTACCACTTATTGATCATCATTTGTCAGTTTGTTGTACTATGGTGCCATGTGTGTTGTCGTGATGCTGGAAATTATATCACTAGTATTTCAAATGATAGCAACATCACCCAAAGTGAACAGATTTCAACAGAACTTATAGACTGAAAACAGACTAGCAAGAAGGAATAGGTTACTCCTTGTGAGGAATTAGCCACAAAAACATAAAGGATAGAATCCAAAATGTCAGATACTGGAAACCTCATGAGAAGAAACAGAAAATTCTCAGAGATGGGAACAGAAAGAGGAGCACTTAGGTTAGAAGGCAGTCAGTCAATTATGACTGAGGGAGAGTAGAGTCAACCAAAGTGACGTTGATGGGGTAAAGCCTGTGGAAGTAAAGCTTCTGGGACGTTCTTTTGCTGATGCAGCACAATGCAAAATTAGAGGAAACATCAGTTAAAATCAGAACTTTGAATGTATGAAGTATGAATCTAGGAACATTGGAAGTTGTAAAATAAATGAAATAAAAATCAACATTCTAGCTGAACAAGACTGATATTGGCCATTTGAATCAGAAAATCATATGGTTTACTATTCTGGAAATGACACATAAAGGACATTTCAAAGTCTATCTTGAAGCACAATGCTGTCTGTATAGGATTGTATCTATCCACCTTCTAGGAACCACAAAAACTAATGATGAAGAAATTGAAAAATTCACCAATGTTTTCAGTCTGAAGTTGAGCAGACATGCAATCAAGATGCATTGATAATTATTGGCAATTGGAATGCAAAAGTTGGAAACAATGAGGAAGGAACAGAAGTTGGAATATATGGCCTTGGTGATAGAAATGAAGAGGGAGATTGCATGATAGAATTTTGCAAGACCCATGATTTATTCAAAGCAAAAATCTTTTTTCAACAACACAAAAGGCAATTAGACACATGGAATTCTCCAGATGGAAACAAAGATATCAAATTGACTACATCTGTGGGAAGAGACCATGAAAAAGCTGAATTTTCAGCAACTAAAGTCAAGTCAGTGGATGACCAAAGAACATACTATCAATTGCTCATACACAAGTACAGGTTCATGCTGAAAAAAATTAAAATAAGTCCACAAGAGCTAAAATATATTCCACCTGCATTTTTAGAACATCTCAAGAGCTGATTTGATACACTGAATACTGATGAAAGAAGACCTGAAAGGTTGTTGAATGACGTAGAGATCATTATACATGAAGAATGGTAAAGGTCATTATAAAGACAGGAAAGAAAGAAAAGATCAAAGTGGACATCAGAAGGGACATTGAAACTTACTCTTAATCATAGCTAAATCACATGGAAGAAATGATGACATGAGAGAGCTGAACAGAGTATTTCTAAGGGCATCTCTAAATCACAAAATAAAATATTATAATGAAATGTGCAAAGACCTGGAGTTAGAAAACCAAAAACGAAAAAAAAAACACTCAGTGGACTTTAAATTGAACAAACTCAAGAAAAACTTCAAGCCTCAATTTGTAATATTGAAAGATTCTATGGGAAAAGTATTAAATGATGCAAAAAGCACCAAAAGAAGATGGAAAGGAAAGAATACAGTCACTGCACCAAAATGAACTAATCGATATTCAACCATTTCAAGAGAACAGGAGCATGAACCAATGATACTGAAAGAAGTTCAACTGTCCTGAAAGCATTAGCCAAAAACAAGGCTCCAGGAGGAATACCAAATGAAATGTCTCAACAAGCTGATGAAGCACTGGAAACACTCACTTGTCTATGCCATCAAATTTGGAAGACAGCTACTTGGCCAATGTACTGGAAAAGATCCATGTTTGTACCCATTCCAAAGAAATGTGACCCATTGTTAATATCATTAATATCACATGCAAGAATATTTTTTGTTGATGTTCATCTAACAATGATTTCAGTAGCACATTGAGTGGGAACTGCCTGAGTTTCAGGCCAAATTCAGAACAGAACATGGAACAAAGGATATCATTGCTGATACCAGATGGACCTTGGCTGAAAGCAGAGAATGCCAGAAAGATATTTATATAGATACCATAAAGATATTATTTGTGTGTTATTTCCTATGCAAAGGCATTTGACTGTGTGGACTATAATAAACTATGGATAACCTTGAAAAGAATGGGAATTCTAGAACACTTCATGGTGCTCATTCAGAACTTGTCCAAAGACCAAGACACAGTTGTGTGAGCAGAAAAATGAAATACTGCATGATTTAAAATCAAGAAAGGTGTACATCAGGGTTGCATTCCCTCACCATAGTTATTCTATCTGTATACTGAGCAAATACTGATTATGGATTATATGAAGAAGGATGTAGCATTAGGATTGGAGGAGTTATTAACAAGTTGAGTTGTACAGATGACACCACTTTACCTACTAACAGTGAGGATGACTTGAAGCAATTGCTGATGAAAATCAAGTATTGCAGCCCTCATTATGGATTACAACTCAATGTAAAAAAGACCAATATCCTCACAACTGGACAAGTAGGTAACATCATGATAAATGGAGAAAAGTTTGAAGTTGTCAAAGATTTTTGTCTTGCTTGGATCCGCAACCAATGCTTACAGAAGTAGAAATCAAGACATCAAATAATGCTTTGCATTGGGTAAATCTGCTTCACAAGATCTCTTTGAAGTATTGAAAAGCAAAGATGTTACTCAGATCCAAGCCATTCTATTTTCAATTGCCTCATATGCATGTGAAAGTTGAACATTGATTAAGTAAGACCAAAGAAGAGTGTGAAATATGGTGCTGGTCAGATAGCAACTGGAAAAATGGGGAATCCAGGACAGATGACTCCTTCAGGACCATTGGTGAGAGTGGCGATGCATGGAGGGTGGAGAGAATGTGGGGTAGAAAGGGGGAACTGATTACAAGAGTCTACGTAAGTATAGCCTCCTCCCTGGGGGAGGGACAGCAGAGAAGAAGGCAGGGGGAGACGGACAGTGTAATATATGACAAAATAATAATAATTTATGAATGATGAAGGGTTCATTAGGTAGGGGGGAGTGGGAAAATGAGCAGCAGGTATTATGGGCTCAAGTAGAAGGCAAATGTTTTGAGAATGATGTTGGTAAAAAATATACTTATGTTCTTGACACAATGGATGTATTATGGATTGTGATAAGAACTGTACGAGCCCCCAATAAAATGATTTAAAAAAAAAAAAGAAAAATGGTGCTGGTAAAGAATCTTTAAAGTATTATGGACTGTCAAAAGAACAAAACAATCTGTCCTGGAAGAAGTAAACACAGAATGCTCCTCAGAAGCAAGGATGGTGCAACTATGTCTCACATATTTTGGACATGTTATCAGGAAAGACAAACCTCTGTAGAACTACATCATGCTTGGCAAAGTAGAATGGCAACATAAAAGAGGAAGCTCTTCCACCAGAGGGATTGGCACAATGGGTGCATTAATGGGCTCAAACATAAGAATAATTGTGAGGATGAGCAGGACCAGGCAGTGTTTGGTTCGGTTGTACACAGGGTACCTGTTAGTCAGAACTGACTCAACAGCACCTAACAATATCACTTGTTGAAGTTCAACAAAAGACCTAAACACTATTGAAAAGATTATTGTAAAGGTAATTTCTAAGATTATGATATCTGAAATTAGTCCATGGTGTAGGCAATTGGGGAAAGAGTGGTGTAAGTTGTGTGTTTGTTTTTCTGTTTGAGAATAAGTGTTCTACAACATAGCATAAAATATGCCTTGATGTTTTTCTATCAATTCTCTAGACAAGCTTTCAGAAATTTGATTTCCTTTACAAATAAATGTTGTGTACTACAATCTTTGGTCAAATAAATAACATTGGTAAAGCATAGTAATTGTTACTCTATTTAGTGATATGACATTCGTATTTTAAAATATTATGACATTGAAAATCAAGATTGTTCGGGGGATTTATTTTTAGTAATTAATATTTTATGAACCAAATCAAGACCAGGAAAATTATAATTCCAAGCTGTTTCAAATAAAATTGTAAAAATTATTCAGATACCACTCACCATTAAAAAATAATCATCAGTACAACATAACAAACATAATATTAGCTCAATGATTCATAAGATACTGGCTATTAAAAATAATGGAGAGATTTAAATAAAATAAATCAGTATATTGAATGATAATGTTCTGTTATAAAGGTGTTGGATCATCTAAAATTAAAAATCTTGAGCCACTGAAAATACATAAAGTAGTATTTTCTTTTAGCATCATCTAATTCAATTAATTTTAAATGACAAAGATTTGAATAAATATAAAACTCTTTACAAATTTCCAAAATAAATGGTTAACTGTTTGCTTTAGGTTCTACATATGTAAATGTCATGAGAGGTTTTGTTCTATGTGTAGACAGGGATGATTTCGCTGAAATAAGTATAAATAAGTAACAGTAAAGCAAGTATACCCTTATCACAGTGCCATTTTGTTTGACTAGAATAGTTTCCTTCCATAATTTGTAGTCCCATGTCTTTGCCTTGCATTTATCTCTTTGTTTAATCTAAAGAAAATTTTGAAATAAAATTGCATAAACTGGCTCTTTGTAGTATGAGCACTATATGTACAGAAACATTCATTTTGTGATTTAAAAAACAAACCGTAATTGGAAAGAGGTTGTTTAGGACCAAAAAATTATTGATGCATACATTAATAATATCATCTTTATTCTTAAACATAGAATTTCATTCTTCCTTTAGCAAAATAAAACTGTCACATGGAAGGGTAAAGAATCACACACACTTCCTTACAGAGCTCTGCCTGGCTTGATTCCAACAGTTCATCTATTCTCACATCTTAGACCACTCTTCTTCCTTTTGCACCCAGTATAAAGAGTCACCATGCCACTGAAAATATTCGGGCCAAACCTTCAGATACTATTGTTATTGATTTGAATATCCTGCTAATGGATAATAGTGTGAGACGAGTGAAAAATATATTCCTCTTTTTTTAAATTGGAGTAGAACACTGTGTGAGAATAGAAATATCAATTTATATGTGTGTATTTAGCAATGTGACATAAGAATGATGCACTGAATTCAATACAAGAATTCTAAAATTTCAATGTGTGGACTTCTGTAAATTTGCTCCTCAAAAGAGCACTGAAAACATGAACAAATTTGATCAAATTCAACTTTTCATTACACTAGATGTTAATCAAAGACC
Organism: Tenrec ecaudatus; assembly: GCF_050624435.1. Lineage (NCBI taxonomy): Eukaryota > Metazoa > Chordata > Mammalia > Afrosoricida > Tenrecidae > Tenrec > Tenrec ecaudatus. The sequence continues at coordinate 89,891,876 of NC_134548.1, forward strand.
TGAAAGAATCTGAAAAGTTTTTTTTAAGAAAAACATATGAATTTGTAAAAACAATGTAATTTGTGGAATGGGAAGCTGATATACTCCTGTATGCCGTCTCCATCTCTATGGCAGATTGATAGATAAACCAACTCATGACAGGAGCGACTGAAGCAGAAATAATAATAATAAAATAATAAAAGCTACAAAACAGGAGTTCCATCCCGAGAACAACACTTGACATATTTCACAGCTTCTATGAATGTCCCATTTAAGGAGTGCAGTTGTAGAACTATCACAGAAGTCACTACATGGGAAAAGCTCTCTATCCCCAGAGAGTTTCTATGTTAGCTTGGATTTTCTAGTGAAACAAAACTAGTGACACTCATATTTGTATAAGAAGGAACTTCATATCAAGAAGTAAATTAATATCAATAAAGCTTCCCAGCTCAGTCCAATTCAAGTCCACGGGCCCGATGCTTGTCAGGACCCTCTTTAGACTCAGGTAACTTAAAACCAATAAAGTAGAAAGGTGAAACTGGCACAAGGGAGATCACAGGCTGGTGGGTGCAGTCCCATGGATCCAAATTTGATGAGAACATGGTAGGGTGCCCACAGCACTCCAGTCATTGGCCCACATGGGAGCTGTCGCTGGCGGCAGATACAGAGTCCAAATGAAGTGCCAGCAAATAGGAAGGTGAAGCACCAGAGGGAAAACATTGCTAGTGTCATTCCTCTAAAAGGCCACATCTTCAGGAAGGCATCATCAGGCTATGACATGATTGACAGGTTCAATTCCAGCCCTATACATCCACACAGGGTCAAGTTGAAATAAAGCCTGACTTTGTTTAGAAAAGGATGAATGTTTAATATGGCAATTTAATGAAACATACCAAGTTGGGGAAAATAAAAGCTTCCCCACAAACTAAAATATGTAGAATGACATGACGATAGATGACTTTTAAAATGTCTGACATCTCAGGAAATCTAGAAGGCTGGACATCCATTCAAATCTGAGGTCCTGAGCAGGCAGGAAATGAAGGCAAAGGCAGAAAAGCAAAATGAGTGTAAAGAGAAGGTGTGTCCTGAAATACATACAAAGGGTAGAAATTTTCAAATAATTTAAGAAAATTTGTAACCAGTTACTAGGTGACCACAAAGTTAAATAAATAGTGACCTTAACAGCCACGCATTACAGAGAATATAAATTCCATAGAAACAGTTCCGAAAAGTCATTGAACAGCAGCAGCTACAGCAGCAAGAGCCGTGAAACAGCAAATGCAAAGTAAGAACGAATCTGATTTCCAGATTTGGCAAATTGTCGTTGTTAGGTGCCACCGGTCAGTTCTGACTCATAGCAACCCTCTACACAATGGAAGGAATTGCGACATCCTCGCAATTGTTCCTATGAGAATCCATCTTGTCAAAGAGCTTCCTCTTTCTCACCACCCTGCCACTTCACCGAGCACAATATCCTTCTACAGGGATTGGTCTCTCCTGATAACATGTCCAAAGTATCTGAGACAATGGCTCACTATGCTAGCATCCAAGAAGCACCCTGGCGTTACTTCTCCAAAGACAGACTAGTGATTCTTCGGTCCTCCATGGTACTTCCAATATTCCTCACCAGCACAATAAAATAAATGCATCAGTTCTTCTTTGCTCAATGTTCAACTTTCACATGCATATGAGGCCATTGAAAATACCATGGGTTCCTTGTTTCATGTGCACCTTAATCCTCAAAGTAACATTCTTACTCTTCAAAACTTTAAAGCAGTTACTTGCAGTAGTCAAGAGATCAAATAATGCTTCTGTTAGCATTTACTGTGGATTCGGGTAAAATGAAATCCTTGAAAACTTCAATATTTCCTCTCTTTATGCTGATGATGTTTATGATTACTGCATTGCAATCCATATTGAAGGCTACAGTATTTGATTTTATTACCTGGTGTTTCAAGTTCTATAAGTTTTCAGCAAGCAAGGTTATGTGATATGAATATTACAAGTGATTAATAAGTCTTCTTCCCATGCTGATGCCATATCCTTTGAATTATTTTCATAACACATAGATTGTATAAACATGATGAAAGAATTCAACCTTAATGCACATATTTCTTGATATTATATCATGTAGTTCACCACTTGTCTGACAGCATGAAATACCATGGTGGTTTCTATGTTGCTGTGAATCTGGAAGCTATGTCATTGGTAACTCAAGCCAGCAGTGCCATTCAAAGTGAACATATGTCGGTGGAGCTTCCAGACTAAGAACAATGAAGAAAGACTTGGCTCCCACTTTGCAGGAAGAAGCTGCTGAAAACCTAATGCATATTTTGAAAAAAATGCCAGATACTTAAGGCCTGATGAATGGAAGCACAACATTGTTGGAGATGGTGCTGGAAGATGGGCCCTTAGAACTGAGGGCACTCAAAACATGACTGAGAGATAGCTGATTTCTCAACCATGATGGCATGAGATGGGTAACGCTTTCTGTTCCTTTATTTGCTGATGAGGTATGACCAGGCAAGGAGATACAGCTGCAAAATATCTCCTAATGATGAGAATTTTGAAAGTGTGAGAATAGGAAAATTGGAAGTCATTAAAATTGAAATCAAACACATAAATATGAATATCTTAGGCATTATTGGACTGAAATGGACTAGTATTGGCTATTTTGAATCAGAAAATCATATAATTTACTATGCCGGGAATAACACAATCAAGAAGAATGGTATGGAATTCACTGTCCAAGAGGACATTGCAAAATCGACCATGAAGTACAAACAATTCTGTCTGGAATGGGATTATATCTGTCTACCTTTGATGAAATGCAATCTATACAACTGTTGTTCAAATGTATGATCTAACCACAAAAGCTAGTGATGAAGAAATTGAAGAATTCTGCTAACAACTTCAGTTGGAAATTGATCAAACAAGTAATCAAGCAAGATGCATTGATAATTATTGGTTATTACAATGCAAAAGTTAGAATCAATGAGGAAGGAATAGTAGTTGGAAAACATGGACTTTTGTAATAGAAACAAGCTGGTGATTGCATGATAGCATATTGCAAAATCAATAACTTTTCAGAGCAAATATAGTTTTTCAACGACACAAAAGGCAAACTGTACACATGGACTTCCCCAGATGGAATACATAGAAATCAAATTGACTACATCTATGAGAGGTCGTGATGGCCAAGGATTTAGTGTGGAACAAATCATTAGTTACTCATATGCATGTTCATCATAAAGCTGAAGAAAGTTCAAACAAGTCATAGACAAATTACCTTGAATCTATCCCACCTAAATTTTGAGAATATATCAAGAACATATTTGATGTCCTTCTCCAGGAATGTATTTCTCCTTCCTGTGCCACCAAGTAAGTAACACGAAGACTTGCCGTCCTTGCCTATGAGTAGCAATTTGGTCTTACTGCTTCCAAGACAGATAGGCTTGTTCATAATGAAGCTCATGGTACTTTAAATATTCTTCAGCACCATAATTCAAATGCAGATATTTTTCTCTGGTGTTCTTTATTCTTTCACATTCATATGACAAATTGAAAATACCATAGCTTAGGTGAGATACACTTTAGTCCTCAAAGTAATATCCTTGCTTTTCAATACTTTAAAGATGTCTTGTGCAGCATATTTACCGAATGCAACTTCCTATTTCATCTCTTGACTGCTGCTTTCATGAGTATTATTTGTGGATCCAAGCAAGACAAAATCTTTGGTGACTCCATACTTTTCTCCAATTATCATGTTGGTCCAGTTGTGAGGATTTTGGTGTTCTTCACATTGAGTCCTAATCCACACCTGACGGCTGAAATCCTTAAACTTTATCAGCAAGTGTTTCAATTCTTCCTCACTTTCAACAATCAAGGGTGTGTCATCTGCATACTACAAATCTTCATATCCTGATGCCCCACTCTTCTTCATATAATCCAGCTTCTCTGATACTTTGCTCAGCAAACAGACTGAATAAATATGGTGAAAAGATACAACCCTGATGCACACGTTTCCTGACATTAAACCATGCGATATTCCCTTGTTCTCTCACAAATGTCTTTTGATCCATGTACAAGTTCCTCATGAGCAAATGAGGTGTTATTTAATTCCAATTATTCTCAAATTTATCCATAGTGTTTTGAACATCTTGGCATAATCAATTAAACACAAGTAAATATATTTCTGTTATTCTCTGTTTCAACCAAGATCCATGTGATATCAGCAGTGATATCGCTTGTTCCATGTCACTCCTGTATCTGACCTGAACTTCGGCCAGCTCCCTGTCAATGTAGTGCTGCAACCACCATTGGATGATCTTCAGCAAAATTATATTAGTATGTGATAGAAATCATATAGTTCTATAGTTTGAGCATTCTGTTGGGTCACCTCTCTTTGAAAGAGGTACAGATATGGATCTCTTCCAGTCAGTTGATCAAGTAACTGTCTTCCAAATTGCCTGAATAGACAAATGAATGCATCCAGTGCTTCATTAAGTGGTTGAAACATTTCAATTGGTATTCCATCAATTCCTGGGGCCTTGTTTTTGGCTAATGTTTCAGTGAACTTCTTCCTTCAGCACCATTGGTTCTTGATCATATGCTATGCTATCTTCTGTATGAGTGGAATGTCGGCTAGCTTTCTTTGGTACAATTACTCTATATACACTTTGCATTTTCTTTTGATGCTTCCTGCATCATTCAGCATTATCTCCAGAGAAAACACACAACATAAAGTTTGAATTTTTCAATGAGTTATTTCAATTAATTTAAGATATGCTGAGCATTTACTTGCTTTTTGGTTTTCTGACCCTAGGTAATTGTGGTAGTAACATAATTTCTTGTCAACTTGAAAATATAAAAAAAAATTAGGGGTGTTATTTAACCTGTCAATCAGCTCACAGCCTGATGATGCCCCCCTTGTGAGTCTGGCCTTCTTATAAGAAGGGCCCTAGGAATCTCTCCTTCTCTCTCTGCCTTCACCTTCCTCTTGGCTGACCCTGGTTGCTGTCAGAATCCTGATATTACCACTGGCTTTGGATCCACACAACATTGTACTTACAGATCTGTGATCTACCTGCATTCTATATCATTTTATGTGGCTGTGTGAGTCTGAGGATGGACTTATGGGCTGGGATATTATCTTGATACAGAATTATTTCTTGATGTAACACTCGTTCTTACACATACAAGATGGTGCCCTCTAAAAATTGGAATTTGTTCCAATGCTATGCATTTAAATTATTTTTTAAAAGACCCTTATTACCTTTAAAGTACTCTCCATTACACTTAATACATTTGTCAAATATGCTGTTCCATTCTTGGAAACATTTTTCAAATTAATCTGTTTGGTTGGCTGACAGCACTTCCTCCAGTTTGTTCTTCTCCTCTTCTGCGTCATCAAATGACTGTTTATTCGTGTTCTTCTTCATTTGAAAAAACAAAAAGAAGTCACATGGAGTGGAGTCAAGTGAGTAAGGTGTGTGAGGCAAGAAAGGCATGCTGGTTTTTTTTTTTTTTACCAAAAATGGGTGCACTTAGATGGCTGAGTGAGCAGGTACATTGTCGTGGTGGCAAAACCAGTCCCCCTAATCTGCCACATATCAGTCCTTTTTTGTCACACATGGTTATGCAATCTTTTCAGAACTTCTAAATTAACAGTCTTACCTGGTGGAATGAACTCCAAATGCACTATCCCCCTCACATAAAAAACAAATAAACAAACAAGTGAATATCAACTTGATCTTTGATGTCACATGACAAGATTTTTGGGGGGCAAAGTGATGATGGCATCTTCCACTGACTTAATTAATGTTTGCTTTTGGGGTCATAAAAATAGCAACATGTCTCGTTACCTGTAATGTCCTTGAAAAAATATAGTCTGGGCAGTTTCAAAGTTGTTCTTTCAAAACATGGCATGTTTCCACTTAACACTCTTTTTCCTGGTTAGCCAGAACCCGAGGAACAACTTTTGCAGTGACCCTTTTCATTCCCAAATCTTGCATTGAAATTCACTGAACTGAGCATCAAGATTGTCTAGATAACTACCCCATTTCTCCAATGGTCCACTGCCAGTCTTTGAGCACAAGTGCATGAATTTTGTAGACATTTTTATCTGTTTGGGAAATTGAAGGACGTCCAGAACGAGGTTTATCATCAACCGGAATTTCACCTTTTTTGATTCGAGAAAACCACTTGTACACTTGAGTTTTCCTCAACACTGTCCTTGTAAGCTGTGTTCAATATCACAACATTTCTTTGGTGTTTTTCCCAAACAAGAAACAAAATTTCATAGCTGCATGCTCTTCTCTTAAATTGGCCATCACAAAAAAAGAACTGCTTTTATGAAAAAATTCACTGTGACCAGAGGGAGCCTTCCCAGGTGACACCACTGGGTGCACTAACACACAGTGAGTTTCTCAATGCCTGCCTAGCAAGAAAAATGCACACTATGACAGCACCAACCAGCAGGCGGTCCCAAGTTTTTTTTTTTTCCCTTTGAGTACTCTTTGTATATGTGGGTTTCTGGTTTTATTTCTCTAGCTGACTCAGTCTAACACATTATGGTACCAGTAGTTGGGAACTAGAAAAGTAAATCATGAAGATGGAGAGTAGATGCATGTCTGACCTCAGCCTTCTTTGGCTAGCCAGAGATCAGATAGTGCCAGGTTGTTTACTCAGTTGTTTTCTGAAAATTACATGGGAAGTGAAGGTATTGGTTTCTAGAAGCTGTCTTTTGGGTATTACTAACTGAAATGGTGAAAATGAATGAAATATATGTAAATTTTGAGTTCAGGGTGCCAAATCACCCCTTGAACTTCTCTGGGGCCACACTACTTAATCAAAATGGCTAACAGAAGGCCTGGCCCTGGCTTGATGCAGTCAGAGACTAGACCATGTTACATATGACTGGGATAGTTTAGATAAGGATTGAATTGGACTTTTAAGAAGGTGTTTAGGATTTGTCTATACTAGGATTATACTGCTTTTTTCTATCTGTTGTTTTTGACATAATGCATAATAGAAATGATTATTGGGAAGTATGAGTAGAGCGTTTATAAGACCACTGCCTTTCACCTTTAAATTGGATCTGTTAAATGAGTTAATGGGAAATGTCTGCAAAGAAGAAGGCTTAGAAAAGGTAAGCCCTACCCAGTTCCTTGAGTGCTCAGGACATTTGCATTTGAAAAGACTTGCTGAGAGTGCTGTTGACAAAAAAACTGAAGAAAACAAGGAGTCATTTGACCTTTATGACTTTTGAATAGTGGTTTGTGCCTGGGGCTGGAAAAATTTGGAGCAAAGAAGGAGCTTTCCTCTCTAGGACTAAACTTTATGGAGCCTACAGGCAGCCTGAAATGCTTGCTAGGTGACCACTTGGATCCACTTGTTGAGTGGAAGAAATGCAGTAAAATAGAGGCGTGGGTTGAATCTGGCCACTGACACTCATTGACCTAGTTCACAGGTACTAGAGGAGAGACAGGAGCAGGTCAACTAGTCCGAAGTTTAAAGTGTAGTTTGGAATCTGAACCAAAGGCATTACCTAGCTCAAGGCAGTTGGTGCTGTTGGGAATTTGTGAAGGCGCCCATGAAAAAGTTTCAGAGTCTCTTCTAACACACACTTTGATCTATTCTTTTTCATTCTTTTAAATAACTTTTTGTTTTCTTCATGAACAATGTTCTTGATGTCCTCTCCCAGCTCATCAGGCCTATGCCATTAGTGTTTAATGTGTCAAGCCTGTTCTTGAAATGTTCTCAAATTTTTAGGATACACTCAGGGTTGTATTTTGGCTCTTGTGGATTTGTTTGAATTTTCTTTGGCTTTAAGCTGAATTTACATACGAACAGTTGATGTTTTGTTCCACACTCAGTCCTTGGCTTGATTGTAATTGTTGATATTGAGCTTCCCCTTTATGTCTTCTCACAGATGTACTCAATTTGATTTCTGTGTATTACATCTGGAGAAGTCCATGACTACAGTCAGTCATTTTTTTCTGTTGTTGAAAAGGGTATTTGCTATGAACCAGTCATTGGTCCTGTAAAATTCTATTATGTTATCTCCAATTTCATTTCTATTACCAAGTCCATATTTTCCAACTTCTACTCTTTGTTTCCAACTTTTGCATTGAAATACCCAATAATTATCAATGCATCTTGATTGCAGGTTTAATCAATTTGTATTGATGAAGCTGATGGTAGAATTCTTTAATTTCTTAATAGTTTTTGTAGTTCATGTATAAATTTGAATAATAGTTATATTGATTGTATTTCCTAGAAAGTGGATAGATATAAACCTATCACAAACAGCATTGTACTTTAAAGTTTGTGTTGTTGGAAAAAGCTATTTGCTATGAACAAATCATTGGTATTGAAAAATTCTATCATATGACCTCTAGTTTTGTTTCTATCACCAATACCATATTTTCTAACTACTGTTGCTTATTCTTTGTTTCCAATTTTACCTAAGATGGTGACCACCAGGATACCACATGTGTGTAAACCTCTATTTTGGAAATTGTGACTTTAGAAACATTTTCCATGTTCTTTTTTCCTCTATTAACAATGGCTTCATGTTTTTAATAAGGCAGCCCTTGAAAAAATGCACTATTTAATTGGTATAGCAAGGCTTTCTGAACATAATATTAGGAAAATATGTTTCAAATTTGAGGATACTTAAGCAAAGTGTATATAAATATACTTTCCTTAAGAACTCAACTTTGATTTTGTAACATGTGCATGCTTATGAATCAAACTGTTTTAATACTATAAAGAACAAGTGAAGCTGTTCATAAACAACTTTAGAATTAAGATCTCTTAAGTTACTTGCCAATATGAAACCGAGTTTGCAAATGTTTGTAGTAATTGGAAGTAATATACTTTTTTTAAAAAAGAAAAGATGTCGCTGTATTAAAGTCCACTACATATTGTAGTGATTTTTAAATTATTCCTAATTTTTAAAGGTTATTATAAGTAGATATGATAGAATGTTTGGAGAACTTATTAATGAAAAATATATTATATATAACCAAAACTTTACTTTTTTGACTTAAAGTTCAATTAATTTGTTTTGGGGGAGGAAGAGTATTAAATAGTATTAACAAAAATTATGTTCCTTGCCATTGGACGGAAGAAAAAAATCTTTGATTATTGGTTTCAAAATCTAATTCATTCTTTAAATAGTTTGGCTTCCAGGTAAAAGTTCGATTCATTTACCAAGCCATATGGTTAAACAAAAAAAGGGCAGATGCTAGATAATTATTGACAAGTCAATAATATTATATCATTATTAACAAGTCAACCTTATTGTAACCTAAACCTACTTACTATTCTGTAGTTAGTCTAACTGTATGCTATATTTGCATTGCTCTACCCACCAATGTTCTTGGAATTGTGTTTTTCATTACTTCCCCCCCTCCATTTTATTTATTTATCTATCTATCTATTTATTTATTTATTTATTGCATAGGGGAGAGTGTAAATACAGTCCTCTACTCCTACAAATTATGAAATTACCCACATTTGGGGAAATTGTATAGGTGAGTATATCTAGAATGCAATGGATAAGCTTTGTCCTGAGAAATTAGCCTTTCTGATCATGGTATATCCCCCTACCAGGTAAAGTTTTTTTTTCATAATCTTCTACATTGGTGTAGAGCAGACATAATGTCTAGATCATTTGACCTGGTGGTCTATCTAAGACTATTACATTTACATTGTCATTAAGGCATCCAATGATATTGTTCAAACATCACAAATGTCACTCTTACTATTTTATCTGATTGCTCTACTAGATATTTACATCTTGTAATTATCATTTTTACTTTAAAAGATCATTTTAATTATTTGGATTACTAACTTTTTCCTTTTAAATCTGTTTACTTACAATCTTAAGAAAATTGACATTATTAATTTGTTGCTTTTTAAATTCAGTGTATCCCTTCATTTCTTTAAAATTTGTGTGTCATATTCATTTAGTAAAATATAGCATTTTGGTGTGGTTGAATCCATGGGAAAGAATTCAGTGCATTCTAGGCTACTAGATGAAAACATCACAAAAGGTTACATGAGTGATATTAAATAGGAATAAGATTATAAACTTTTTAAAGTGTTTAAGTAAGGTGAACCTAAAACCTTATATCATGACAGGTTTATAGCATGATCAGTTCAAGTAAATATTAATTATCCAATTAATTAGATTTACTCAGAAGAAAAAAAAGTACAGAAAAGATTTCAAGTAGACCACTCCAATTATTTCTCAGTGGTACAATGGAGCAACAATGACAAAGGAACTGGTAACTTAAATTCAATTTTACATCTGAAACTTTTAAGTATTATATTTTAAGATCTTTCTTACTGTCTAACATTCTTTCTGACACTTAGTTAGCCTTAGTTTTGCATGGGTTTGTAAATTTTCCACTGACATTTTTCATATATATATATGAGCATTGTTTAACCATAGTCATATCAAGATTTGTCATTTACAGATAAACTTTTGTGTTGTGCAAGATATAAGACATTTAACCAAATTTTTTCTACAATAGAAGACATAATGAATTTATTAAAAGGACTAAGATCCTGAACTTGGAGCACATCAAACAGATTCAAGATTTCTGGAACTTTGAAGGATTATGGGGTTTTTTAATTACAGCTGATCCCAAATAGAAATGAACCACTAAATAAATTATGGTGATTATATTTCGTTAACATATTTATGTGAGACTATTGTATTTTAAAAGTGTTCTCTGTATGTAAGTAACTACTTAAAAAGAGTTTACTGTAATTTAAACTATTTGAGTCTAAGGAAAAAGCTATTATTCCCAGAAAGCTGCAGGCAGTTTAGTGAATTAAGGGGTGGCCAGCAGTTCAAGACCACCAGTAGGTCTGTAGGGGAAAGTATGGGATACTGCAGTCCCTGAGCAAGAGCCACAGTAAAACTACCAAGAAAGGAAAGCCAAGGCAAATGGGACAGCATATCATATTCAAACTTACCGTACTGAAAAGATGAAAGACATTCAGATAAACCAATGAATCGGTCTAAGTTGACAGAAATCACTTTAAAAAGGAGGAGGAGGAAAGGAAGGGAAAGGAAGGAAGCGAGAAAGACCTGTTCCATTCAGAGTTAGCTTAGTATAGGTGCTCCAGAAGTTTACTAAGCTAGCTTCAGAATCAACCAAAAGGAAAACTGTTTTGGGGACACTTTTTTAAATTAACCAACCAGCCACTGATATCCATACGGAGCTCAAGTATAAAGCTTTTGGACTGTAAAATGACATAAATGAAGTCTTTAAGATGTCCTTCTCTGTATAAAACAACTGAGACTTAGAGGAAAAAAAGAGAAAAGACCAAAATTCTTAGGGCTGCTATTAGAGCCAATTTAGGCCCTAAACCCTAAGGCGAGTAGCCAGTGCAGTCCATAGGCCTTTGGCCCGAGTTACATGCTACAGCTATGGGAAACCAGGTCATATTCAGTTACTGTGTTGCAAAGTAGTTCCCCCATGAAATGGGGGAGGGCAGGTGGGCAGGGAGGGAAGCCTTCTTCCACCTGTTTCCAGGGTGGGAGCCTAGGATATCTGGCCCACAAATACCATAAATTAATCATGGTAAAGGCTGAACTAGTGATATAACCTCAGCTCCCAAGATCTCAGGTGACATTGGTGACATCAAACTCAAGGAACCTTGGGTATGTGAAAATGTTGCCAATAAGTCCATCCACTTTCTGCTGGACATTCAAGCTACTTTTTAGTACTGAAATAGGTTAGTGGTCTCTTAACCTCTGCCTTCCTCCAAGTAGTTTGCATTGATGAATCCCCATCAAAAAGCTTTCTCACCTCTCTATTGTATGTGGGAAGGGTTCTTCATTCTCCTACAACTTTTTGGTTTTTCCTGCATCTCTAAATGCCCCATTAGAGAGAGATTTTTTTTCTTTATTGAGACTGTTGGCACAAGTAACCTCATTCCCAAACCTACCATGTTCCTCTAGGGAATCAAAGACTACTGCAGGATTTGGATCCAAAACTCTAGAACACCACAAGGCCTTCATGAGGCTCTTTAAAAAGGGAAAATTAAAAGAGATAGACTGGGGCATGGCATGATAAAAAGCTTTTTAAGTCACACACAAGCTTTAATTAAGGTCCACAAGGATTCCCTGACCTAGAAAAACCATTTTTTGCTACATGTGTCAGAAAAAGAACCAGGTGGCAGTTAGAGTTCTTCAATTTTGGGGACCTGAACCATTACTAGTAGAATATCTGTTCAAAAACAGTAGCTGCCTCCCTTCCTGCAGACAATAACAAGCTATCTGCCTTCTGTTGTTCAGCCCATGAATCTTTAACCTGATGGTCAAGTTTTTCTCTTTTAGATTTCAGCAATTCCATGTAAAAGTGATGGGGATGAACTGGTACAGACTCAATCCATTCTTGATGGTGGACCATGCTGCTAACAATTTGGGGGCAAATGAAGAGAAGGAATGTGAAAAAATATATATCTAGATCCTGTGTACTATCTCAGTCCTATGTAGCCACATCAGTCAGTGCCCAATATCCTGAATGAATTCAGAATTCTGTTCTCTTTAGGGGGGAAGGTCAGTGTCAATTAGAGGTCTGGATGCCTTATCCCAAACTGCCTCGTCTGATCCATTCCACTGGTCATGTCCAACAATGAGCAGGATAGGGATTGAGGTGAGCCAACGAAGTCCTGCCACCCAAACCCTATCAAATCCAATGTTGTACCCCTGCACGTCATCATCTTCCCCAAATCACGAGCTGACTCACTTCATGATTCAAGTGTACTTTGCTTATTAAATCTTTGCTCTGCTTACTTTCTTTCAATACTGTCTTATCTTGATGTCTTACTTGTGTGACTACCTCTGTTGTTGTGGAAACGCATTCCGGAGACACTTGTTAGCTTTTCTCCGAGACAGAAAAGCTTGATGACATCCACTTTCAATACATAACACTGATGAGAGTACATTTGTGAACCTCAGGTATTTCACCACAAACTGCAGCTGCACCTATTTTCCAAACAGAATCAGGTGGGACCGATACTTCCATCACATTCCTTTCTCCAAAAGCACAATATGGCAAAGAGGGAAGAAAGCCAGAGAGAAACTGAGAGAATGGCTCTCAGACAAAGAGCTAAGAATTTTCAGTTCTCCGAATTACCCACTCAAAAAAGACACACATTTTAAATGTTTTTCCCCTCATCTTGTGCATACTTCTTGAATTCTATCATAGACTGATCAGTGTACAATTTTGAACCTCAGGACTCTCACCACAAACCTGTGGCAGCACCCCTCTCCCAAACACAATCAAGTAGGACAGACAATTATTTCTCTTGGTGCACAATAGGACAACTCCCTGCTCTTAAGTGAGGAAACTCAGAGGGCAACTGAGACAAGGTTCCTTGGACAAGAAGCTAAATATATTTAGCTCTAAGAACAAGTCACCCAATACAGGTACATGTTTTTGACTCCTCTGTACCTTAGCCTATGCATACTTCTTTCATCATAACATAACCATATCTGTGTACCAGTTTGCACTAGCCACCTACCCTACCCACCACTGTCTCAAGACCCTGCTTTCACTTCAAGATTAAGGAACAAGCACTACTGCACCTCTCAGAACCTCCTTTTCATACACACACACACACACACACACACATATATATACACACACATATATACATATATATATAAAAATTTCCCAGAAGACTACCAATTATTACTAGTGTCATTTATATCCCACTGTTGTGCTCCGAGCTCCATTTGCCATTACATACCCAACTCTATCACTTCTTTTTCTTCTCCAAAGAATACTATATCCAGCTCTTATTAGAACTTTCTCCTGTAACCCAAAGATCCAACCTTCTTTACACAACCCTACAGCCCACACACTACTTACAGCTGCACCAACATGCCACAGAAACAACAGTCAACAGCGGTAAGGAAAAATCAATAATAAAAAAAAAACCCTAACAACTGAAAATTACCCAAATCCAATGAAAAACAGGCCCTGGAAACACCAGAAATAGACCAAAATAGAATGATTTTTAGGACCCCACATAAGATCTGGACATCACTCTTGAAAACAAAGGAAGAAATTAAGATACTAAAAACCTCACAACCTATAGAAACCCACAGTTAAACAATGAGATAACAGAAATAATATCCCACAATATCACAAAAATAGAGACAATAACTATGCAGGAAGCAGACATAACACCAAACAGGATAAACTCCAGAAAGAAAACATGAAAACATATAGTATTCAAATAGTTCAATGCCAAGAGAAAGGAGAAAATTTTGAGAGGAGCTAAAGGAAAAAGAAGTCCCTTACAAAGGAAAAATTATGCAGGAAAAAAGACAATGGAACAACATGTTTGAAAGAAAATAACTGCCAACCAAGAATCTTGTATCCAGAAAAATTATCCATAAAATACAAGGGAGGAATAAAGGTAATTCCAAACAAGGAAAAACAAAGAATTCATCAAAGTAAACCAGCATTACAAAAAAAATGTATCTCTATGGTAGGAAATAAACAACAGCACACAAACTTGAGACCACCACAATGAGCAATACCACCCAGAAACCAACACATTGAAAACATCACCCAAAACAAAGAGGATCTAGAGGGGGAACAAAGACATGACTACCACCCCTGACTCCTTCTCACCGAAAGTGCCAAACACAAATACTATGAAATGAAAGCAACAAATCCAGTGTTATTATTTATCAATAACACTGAATGTCAATGAACTAAATGCAGCAATCCAAAGACAATGAGTAGCGTGCAAGATTACGAAAAAGAGCCATCAAACTACTGCCTTTAAAAGATACACCTCAAAGTCACATACAAAATCAGAATGAAACTCAAAGATGATAACAACTTTTACCAAGCCCATGGCAACCAACAGGGTTTCTGTAGTGTGGTGGTTATCACATTCACCTCACAGGCCAATGGCAACCAAAAAATAAATAAAAAGCAGGATTAGCAAGATTAATCTCTGACAATATAGACTTCAATGTAAATGATATAATAAGAGACAAGAATGAATACTCCATAATTATCGAAAGATCAACAAACCAGGAACATATAGCTATAATAAATACATATGCACCTAATTAAAGATCCTTGAAATACATCAAACAAATCCTAAAAGAGCTGAAAAGAAAAGTCACCATTTTCAAGGAAAGATAGATCAACAGGAAAGAAATTCAGTAAGGAAATAGAAGAGATGAAGAATACAATCAAATAGCTCAACCTCCTAGATTTATAAGTATAATCCAATGAATAACAAAAAATTCATGTTCTTCTCCATCACACATGGTACATAAATGACATGTTAGGTCACAAATCAAAACTCAACAAATGCAAACATATACATATTATACAACCCATCCTTTAAGACCACAAAGCTAAATAACTCTAAATCAACAAAAGAAAGAACAGAAACATAAAGATAAACACATGGAGACTCAACCACACACTACTTAAAAAAATACTGGGTAGTTGTGTTTATTTTTGCCACAATTAGAAAAAAATTACATAAATAACACTGACTACAAGGAAGAAGAAACTGTTCTAGAATTGAATATGGTGACAATTGTACAACTTTTCTTATTATGATTAAATTATTGAATTGTAACGTAGATGAAGTGCTAATAAAACTGTTTTTTAAAAGACTGGGCATTATCCCAAATTTGAGAGGAATTTAAGAGATTCCTTGAGACAAACCGGAATGATAAAATACCAGAACCTATGGGACATAGGAAAAACAGTGATTTATAAAATCAGAGGACATTTTCTAGCAATCAGTGCACACATTAAAAAAGAGGATAAATCTATGATCAAACTTTAACACAAGACCTCCAACAATTTGAACAAGGACAACAATATAAACCCTTCACCATCCAGGGGAAAAAAAGAATTCATAAAAGTTAGAGGAGAAATAAATGAACTAGATAACGAAAAACAATGGTAAAATCAGTAAGAAGCTGTTCTTTGAAAGAATAAACAAAGTGACATACATTTTCCTGGCAAATTTAACAAAGGGGTAACAAAAAGTGAAGATGCAAATATTAAGTGGGCAAGCAGGAGACCATTTGGCTGCACAGAGAAATGCCTAAATCAAATGATTTTGTTTCTTCAAGCTCATCTGTCAGTGATTCTGATAGAATAAAGCAAGTTGCTCCAGGAAAACAACTTGTAGAAAAGCAAAAGACTGGGGAAATTTCCAGAGCCCTGGCATCCTCCATGCAGAGTCACAGCAGTAGCAGAGATGATAACATGTTCCAAATTGGGAAAATGTAGTATGGTATGTCAGTGTTTGCGACTTCCAAGGGAAAGTCCCAATTGATATTAGAGAATATTGAATGGATCAAGAAAGTGAAATGAAAACAAGAAAAAGCATTTCTTTAAACCCTGAGCAGGGAAACCAGATGAAGGAACAGCTATCTGACATTGATGATGCAGTAAGAAAACTATAAAATTTGAGAATTATCCAAATTGTAGTAAGCAATCTCATGGTTTTAACATGTCTTTTTACATTGGCTTTTATTTTCTAACTGCTGTTTTCCATGCAATTGTCAATTTGGTTTACAGAACAATTTGTAAGATGATTTTTTTTAAATGTGCATTATTAAAAATGCCCTGAGTGAAGGTATTTGCCAGATATAGTAAGGAAGATTGCTTGTGTCCACCACCTACTGTGAAATGAAGTCCAGCAATACAATCTTATCTGTTGTGGCTTTTTGTGATCGAGGTTTGGTACTATTGAAGTACTAAAGTTACAGTTTGTAAACTTTGAATTTCAAAAGAATCTGTTGTTTTAAACTAATAAATTATTTATTTGAAAATCCGTAGTTCATCTCTTCTTTTCCAATTAAGTGCCTAGACTAGTTCAACTTTTTACCTCAATAACAATATTATCCCCTCCCGCCATTCCCTCTATTTTCTTTTACTGACGTTTCATGTCCACCTTTTATTTTTTGAATGTCAGTGAAACTGTCAATGCTATTTCAGTAAGGCACTTATAATTAAAATATGATATGGGAACTACTAATTCTACTGTATTAAATCTTAAAAGATGCAGTTTGCTAACTAACATCACTTATTTGAAATCACCTAGCAAGGGTATGCTTGTCTCTATAGTGTTCTGTGGAGCTGTTTTCTTACTCTTCAGTCTGCAGAAGATCAGTACATTGATGTAAGATTTGTTTTCATTGGTTAAACATTGTTCACCATAGGAAGATGGCTATAAAATGAGATAGTGCTGATGTAGTGTAGGATTTAGTAAACATTGTGAAAACTTAAAAAATAATATATAAATATCTAGAATCAGAGATCATAAGACTGAAAACAGGACAGAGCCAAATGAAATAAAAAGAATAACACTTCTAAAAATGAAATTCTACACATACACCAACTATCAGACTTAACATGGAAAGAAGTAGAAAACTTCACAGACCAATAACAAAAGAAGAAATGAAGTTATTAAGAAACTCTCAACCAAGAAAAGCCAAAGACTGGGAGGCTTCACAGGGAAATTCTACTAGAATTTTAGCAAGGAACTAGCACCAACTCTATAAAAAAGTACTTCAAAACACAGAAGTTGACAGCAAATTCCCAAAAATAATTCTATCAAGTGGGCATATACTTGATACCCAAACCAGGAAAAGACCCCACAAATACAGAAAAATACAGATCAATATCCCCCATCAAAATAGATGTAAAAATTTACAACAAAAATCCTGGCAAACAATTCAACAATGTATCAAAAAATATACACCATGACCAAGTGGAATTTATACCAACAATGCAAGGATGGTTCAACATTAAAAACAACAACAAGAAAACAATAAATGTAAAGTACCACATAATCAAGACAAAGAATAAAAACCACACGATCATATCAATAGATCAGAGAAGGCATTTGACATTATCCAACACCCATTCCTAATAAAAAACAGTCCACAAAATTGGAATAGAAGGGGAATTTCTCAACATAATAAAAGCCATATTCAAGAAACCAAGGGCCAACATCATGCTCAGTGCCAGCAAACAGAAAACATCTCCCTGGAGAATGGGAACTAAGACAATGATGCTCCCTGTCAACACTCCTATTCAGCATTGTGTTGGAAGTCTTAACCAGAATCACTAAATGGAAAGAAATCAAAGGAATATAAATAGGCAAAGAAGTGAAATTTGTTATTTGCAGATGACAAGATATTATATTTTGGAAACTCCAAGGACGCTACAGAGATATTTTTTGCAAAAAAATTGAGGAATTTGACAAAGTGGCAAAACACAAGTGTAACAAACAGAAATCAATTGGATTCCTACATACTGACAAAGAAATCCCCCCAAAAGACATTTTTTAAATACCATTTACAATACCCCCACTAAAGATGAATATGTAGGAATAAACATAATAAAAGAAACAAAGGACCTATACAAAGAAAACTACAAGACACTACTACAAGAAACCAAAAGAGAATTACACAAATGGAAAATATCCATGTTCATGGATAGGTAGACCCAACAAATTCAAAATATAAATTCAACTTAAAGCAATCTACAAATGCTATACAATTAAATATAAATCCTAACTACATTCTTTAAAGAAATGGGTAAACTAATAACTAACTTTATATGGAGAGAGAAGAAACAAAGGATAAGCAAAGAACTCCTTAATAAAAAAGAACAAAGTAGGAGGCCTCACACTAACCAACCTCAAAACATACTACACGGTCACAGTAGCCAAAAAGCCTTGTACCAGTACAATGACAGAGACACAGACCAATGGAAATGCACACCTAACCCAGAAATAAAAGCATCTACCTACAGAAAATTCATTTTAGACAAAAGACAAAAAATATTAAATGAGAAAGAGACAACCTATTCAAGAACTGGTGCTGGAAAAACTGGACCTACACATGCAGAAGAATGAAACACAAAAGACACATTCAAGATGGATTAAAGACTCAAATGTAAATCCCATATTTATAAGAATCATCAATGAGAAAATCGAGACCAATTTAAGGGCAGTATAGCAGCGCATGCAAAGATTACCAAGCATAATAAAGGATTCACTCACAGCAGAAAACACATTAGATGACTGAGACCTATTAAAAATAAGACACTTATGGACATAAAAAGATTTCAGCAAAAGAATAAAATGATGACTCACAGAATAGGGAAAAAAATATTCAGCAACAACACAGTAGACAAGTAACGAATCACTTAAATATATAGAATTATGCAACATGACAACAAGAAGAAAAATAATTCAATTAAAAGGTGGGCAAAAGACATGAACAGAATTTGCCTAAAACACACAAATGACAAAACAAAACACATGTGATGCTTGCCATCCCTAGCCATTCAGGAGATGCAAATCAAAATAATGATGAGATGCAATCTTACACCCACAATGCTAGCCAATATATTTTTTAACTGAGAGCGATAAAAGCTGGAGAAAATGTGGAGGGATGGAAACTTGTACACTGTTGGATTGCAAACATGTACATCCACTTTGGAAAGCAATATGGCATTATCTAAAACAAGTAGAAACAGAAATACCATAGGACCCAACAATACCTCTGTTGGGCATATTCCCCAAGAACAGAAAGAACATGAACAGACATATGCTCCTCATGTTATGACAGCACAGTCCACAATAGCAAAAGCCTGGAAACAACCCAAATTCCCATCAGTAGATGAATGGATACCAGAATTCTGGTATATACACACAGTGGAATATTATGCATCCATAAAAAAACACTGAAACCCCGAATCCCCTCATAAAATGGTAGGAACTGTAAACAATTGTGCTACGTTAAATCAGTCAAGCACTAAAAAGCATACTGTAGGAGTCTACCCCTATAAAAATGAAAACCAAGAAAAAAGCTTCTTGCTCTGAGGTCATAAATTCTTATAATTTGGTATCCCAAGCAACAGGTCCATGAAGCATTTATCACACCCTCTCTGTTTACACTTTAAAAACCACTTTGACCGAGGAGACCTCACCTCAGCTGGGGTCAGTTTTCTGGGATGTCTGGAGAGGGAGACATCCAGTTGCTGGAGAGACATCCAGACATCTGGAGAGGCCATTCAGTTGCTGCCATACAACATTATGCTGAGGTTACTCCCAAATCAACAGACACTCCTACAAGTCAGGATGTGAATAGTGGGGTATACATGTCTCATTGAAGGCAATTCTGTTAGTGGGTAAACAGGGAGGAGCAACCTCCCATCAAGGGAAAAATGCTTAACAATCTTTATATTGAACCCAAGGGGAGAATATGCCTGGTAGTATATTCGTACATGGACATTTTTTTTACCTAGTTGCAATGCAGCTCTTGATGACCCAGGCCATGTGCTGTATAACACTGGGACCCTACACTGTTCTTCTGAGGAGCACACCCCTCCATAGGATGAAAAACAACGTACGAACCCCACTAATTGAAGTTGGCTTTACCTCAAACTCACCTGTAGACCTGGGTCTTAAGGCTGAAACTCCCTAGTATTTTAGAACCAAACGGCTGCTATCCCAAGGTTATAGCACTGGTGATCATGGGCCTTTGGTGCGGACCTCTTGCCTTTAGGATGCACTTGGAATGGTGACTTGGATTTATCATATAGATTGATGCCTCAGTTATCTGATGGATCTGAGCTCAGACTTTCCACTATTCCAACAGCACCCTTTGAAAAAATGTGCTTTGTGTTCATAACTTTGCTCAGTAAGTCGTCAAAAGAAAGTCCAACTTTTAAAAACCTGTACTTGCTAGAGTGAGTCACCAGTTGCATCTTGCCTTGAGTGAAGGCTTTGGTCTAAACACCGCTCTCACACAGACGACATACAGTGCTTATGTTAGTGCATTAACATAGCTGTCACTGCTTTTCCCCCCACTTTGGGTAAAGGATCATAACCATGGCTTCAAAGAGAGTTAGTAGAAAAATAATGCAACCATTCAATAAGCCTGGTGGAAACTTTATTAAGAGGCCCAAGCTCACAAAAAAAGCCTCAGAAATTGGAAGATAAAAAAAAACTGATTCTAAAGTGGAAGAAAAAGAAACACGATGCATTCAGGCTCATCAAGGGAAACAAATGTGTATAAGAGAAAAAAATGAGAAATATGGACATGGAAACAGAATGACATTCATCTGTTCATTTAATAAATTCTGAACATTTGAAGAAAATATATTAAACTGCATCTGGAAAGTTCTTCACATCAGGCAACATTGGAGACCATACTCAGAAACAAACCAAATTTGACAAAGTAGTTATGAATATTTATATGAATGTGTGAATAAATTCAAGAGGACATTTATCCACAACAGTGTAACAGAAGCAGGCAAAATAATTGACAAAAGTGCTCTGGAAGTTTTATTGCAGGTGATCACATGATGCGGATTGATACTATTTGCTGCAATGCATGTAGAGCATACATTCCTGCTTTAAGTAGTTTAATTAAGGAGCACTGAAAATGTCATGATCGCATCAGAGCTAAGCAGGTTTATAAGGAACAAATAAAAGAGCGAGTATCTTGACTGCTACGATCATTTTATATAATCCAACAGTGCAGTCAGAGATAATGTTTTAAGAGTGAGAACTCTTTTGAAATTCAAGATCATGTTCAACATCAACTAGGAGATGAAGAGGAGGAAGAAAAGATTGGTGTACCAATTGGATGACAAAAAAGGAAGAAGTAGAGAATGTTGGAGGAGCAGGGGGAGGGAGGGAAATAGATGGGGAAGGAGAAGTGGAGGCGCTGGAGAAGATGAAGGAGCAGGGAAAGTAGGATTGGCAGAAGTAGAGGGAACTCAGGAAGGAGAGGAGGGTGTAAAGGAAGAACCTGCCAACTTGTCTGTTGACCAGCGTGAAGATTGTCAGATTCCAATGGAGCTTTAACTTCCTACTGTGCTCTAATATGTAGAAAGTAAGGATTTTAAGAGCTTAAAAATTAATCAAGACCCATATTGATGCATTCCACACATTAATATTTTTCATATAATTTTTAATGTTTGGCATTTGTTCAATAATGATAGGACAATTTTGATTAGATTTTTATAGCTACAAAACTCAGATCTGAATAATTATAATTTTAAGCTTCATTTTGATTATTACTGTTAAGGATAATAGATATGTATTGTTAGTATATCTATTCTAATCATTTGGACTTAAATGCTGCTCTTGGGAGTAAATATTCAAGTGTGCATTAATTTTGAATCTCTAGCCTTGAGAAGATAAATTGTCAAAGTATTTTGTGCTCTGTGTATTTATTTTTTACTGCACTGGACATTTAATAGAGTAATTTGTGTTAAGATATGGTTAAAGCCTTTTTGTGACCATGTTTCCCTTTGTAGCAATAAAATGTTTTTTACCAAAAAAAAAAGGAAAGTTAGTCACAGGAGGAGCAAAGCTAAGAAGAAAACTGTGAACACAGGATAGAGTTAAAGAGTGAAATTTGAATCAGAATGCCACTTATCTGATTTGATGGCTGAATACAACATGGCAAAGTTGCCATTATTAATATTTGGGGATAAAAAACTGTTTCAAGCAGTTAATATAGCAAAAGATGTGAAATCGTTAACCATGAAACAAAAAACCCAGACCATCAAAGAGGTTGAAAAGTTAAATTTCAATAAATCAGAAACAACTTGATGGCAATAGCATATCCAGGCAGTGATAGTCAAGAAAGCTAAACACCTCCAGAGTGATTTAAAGGCCTTGAAAAATTAATTTATAAGTGTATTGTTGGGCCTCAGAACAAGTTATTTGGTTTTCCATGATTTCTTATGGGAAAAAATACGTTCAGTTTGTGAACTTTTAGGTATTCAAGCAAGAATTTGCCATGAATTGAGTTTGACAACTGAGGTATCACTGTATTTAGTATTTTAATGCTCTCCTTGTTTTATTATGACATATATTAATCTGGTAGGTATGGTTCAGTGTTGTACATGAATGTTATTGAAACTTTCACTCTATCACTAATCCCCATTGTTTGGGTAAATAATGTTCAATCACTTAAAAGTTTAATCTGTACAAGTCAACAATTTATATATTGTGTTTTATAGCTCGCCTATACTTATATAACGTCCTTTGCTTTAAAGTGTTTTAAATTCAATACCATTGGCTAAATTAAAGACACTATCAATATAATTATCTTATGCCCTAGGAGGATGATTGATAATGTTTTCTTACCAACAAAATGATGATGTCTCTCAAGTGAAGCATAGACAATATAATATAGTAGATATGTGAATGAATTTGGGGTTTACACCCAATTCTAGCCCCAGTCTGAAAACAATCAGTTCTTAGGTGCTGTGTGATGTTCACCCTCATGAAGAGATCACTGAATATATGGGTGCTAAAGCAAAGTGTGTCAGAGAAAAAGGATAGGGCTGGCTATCAGGAAGAATAGCATCTGGGTTCTTAAATGTTTGTCTTTGAACAAGCAGCTATCTGAGTGTGCTATCCATTGGGCCCACACGGAAAAAGCACACCAGCCTGTGTGATCCAAGAACTGTGGATAATAAAACCCAAATCTGAAAGAGGGAATGGTATTAGAGGTTAAATTGTGAGCACCCAGTTTACAGAAGGCTATGCATAACAGTGGGAGCCCGAAATCCATTAGCAGGGTCACACCTGGATGCAGCCTCAGGTGAGTCCCCTCTGACCATAGCCTAGGGAGGTGAATAGCTTTGCTCTCCTGCAGAGTGCAATGGAGTGCTTGCCTTCCTGTATTTTTCTATGTTCTTCTATCTATGACTCCAGGATGGCTAGAGCTACAGACACAGTGACTACATTGATGGTTTCTTGGGAGGCATGGCGGGGGAGGTAGCGGGGAGGTGAAGTGTTGATGACAATGAGTACAAGAGAGAAGTAAATGTTCTGAAAATGACTGTGGAGATGACTGTATAACCCTTTAAAATATGATTGAGCTACTGAATTTTATGATATGGGAATTATATGCCAATAAAGCGGCTTTTAAAAAACAGATCCCTGTAACTTCCTCCACAAGCAGATTGCTTTGTTTTTTAATGGTGAGTACTTGCCATAGAGTTATTTTACCAGCTTATTCAATAATACAGTTATCTATATCCTCAGATGAAAATACAATTTACTTTGCTTTAGTATGCCATATTTTTTAGTTTCTTTAACTATAAACTTTCATGTTTATATTTTAAATACAACAAAGTTTACAAATTCGGAAGAAAATAGAGGATACTACCGAGGCACTTACACTAATGAAAATAATTTCTATTTATAAAATACCTTTTAAAGAGAACTCAAAGTACTATCCTTCTATTGACCTCCAAGTCCATTTGAAATCCATGTGAGATGGAAATGTAGTCAGTTAACAAAGCACAAGAATACTCCAATAATTAATCCTATGTTTGCCATAGTTTTCTTCCAAAAGTCTAATATTGTCACATATATGATTTAATTTAAAGTTTAATCATCACAAAGGACGAACTATAAGCAGGTGATCTGGTAGAAAATAACATGAAAAGTAAATGGCACATCAAAGACGATGTGTTTGAAATCTGGCTTCAAGGGGTGAGTTATCCTGAAGAATTTTTTTTTTAATGAAACTGAACTGTTGTATCCTGGCATAGCTACTTTCTGCCAGTTTCCTGACTACCGATTGAATTTTTAACATGATATTTCCAGATAACTCCAAAATAAAGCTGATTTCCACTTCATAGCATCTGCTAGGATTTCTCTATTTGTTCTTTTCCTCCTAGAGATAGCTTGGAATCAGATTGTCCTCAAAGAATAACACCTTGGCTTGAAAATGCCTGCTATGACTGAGAAAAGGCGAGTTGTCTCTATTTCAGAGTCGGAAAAACAACAGATTGCTTGCTTGCTTGCTTGCTTGCTTGCTTGCTTGCTTCCAGTTTTATTACTGGAGGTTCAGGTTCTTGCCTTCTCAAAATTAAGATTTACATTGAGAGGCACAGAATGGGGTTTTCCCATAGAGATATTTTATTAAGAATCTTCTGGTACAGAGAGAAATCAGCACACCAGCCTGAATGACTAGCTCTCTGGTGTATCTCTGCTTACCCACCTTGAAAACAGGCTTTTAAATATTCACGCAAAAAAGAGGCTGTTGTAAAGTTTGAGTGTGAATTTCTACTGGGAGTTGCAAGGGATTCTGGGAAACGCAGTCCCCAAATATTGCGCGTACTCAGCACATGCTCAGATCACATTTCCACTTGCACTCCCATGCCATACTAGATTGATAACTAGAAAATTACCAAAATGACCATCATTTCTATTCTTCTAAGTCCTAATCAAACAAGAGCTGGCAATATATCTTCAATTTTATCTTTTATGCTTCATCAACTCCACTTCCTCTAGTTGCCTTGGTTTCTCTAATGCTCAGCTAATTTTTTAAAAGGTAGAGCAGAGTTATGTCTGAAGAAATTACTGCAAACAGTAATAGTACCTTAGTACTATTTCAGTTCTATCTACCGGAGGTAGTTTGATATAATATAATCAGGGACATATGGGTGTTTAATAAATAAATTATGATTAAGATCAAAGATTATCTTTAGTCTTCCCCCACCCAGAATTGCATGTTATTTCTTCCTCAATTACCCTATGGTAATTGTGAGCTTTGAAATATTTTGTTTGAAGTTAAATATAAAGAAGAACTGAACTATTAAAGTTTTATTAATTTTGAAGCTATGAAGTCATGTACAAGAAAGTTCATGTGCCAAGGAAGATACATAGAACCTTACCAATATTATGTCATTTCATGTTCATAGCATTCTTGTAAAGTAGATATTATTAACCATATTATAAAATAAAGGAAACTAAAGTTCAGTGAGGCAGAGTAACATGCCTTGGGTCAAAAAAGTAGAAAATACCAGGGTTTGAATTTGAATTCAGGTATAATTGACTCTAAGCTTAATGCTATAAATTTAATTTTTAATGAACTTTTGCCGTGAATTGGTGAAGGTTTACAAAGCAGAAGTTTTCCATTCAACAATTCATGCACATTTTATTTCACCTCATATTTAAAGCACATGTAAGCATTGTAAAATTCTGCAAGGAAAAAATAAGAGACTATAAATATATAAAACTAAAAATGGTTAAACTGTTCTTAAGGAGTGGCTTTATAAAAATTAAGGCCTATACTCTGTGTTTTACTGATATTTTAATATGGTTGGAAAAGGTTAGGATTTATAGTGAAGGAACATAAAAACAAACCAAAAGGATCGTTTCTTGAATTGGAATTCTGGTTAGCATTTTCTATGTTTGATCCTGGATATATAATTAAAATATTTATAATAGATTTATCTATCCAGATCATCATGAAATTTAAGTGAGATAGAATATATATAAAGAGCCTAATGATGTCTGGCACAGGGTAGGCACTCAAAAATGGTAAATCTTATGTTACAATCATTATCCAGAACATAGAAGGGGTAAATAAATATAAAAGAATAGATGAGACATCGGTCAGTGTAAGACATGAAAAAATAATAATTTATAAATTATCTAGGGTTTATGAGAGAGATAAGGTGGG
The DNA here is from genome assembly GCF_050624435.1 of Tenrec ecaudatus. Classification (NCBI taxonomy): domain Eukaryota; kingdom Metazoa; phylum Chordata; class Mammalia; order Afrosoricida; family Tenrecidae; genus Tenrec; species Tenrec ecaudatus. Next base: position 89,918,400 of record NC_134548.1, read on the forward strand.
AGAGGGAGGGAAGAAAATGATGAGCCAATATCAAGGGCTCAAGTAGAAAGAAAATGTTTTGAAAATGGTGATGGCAACAAATGTACAAATGTGCTTGACACAATGGATGCATGTATGCATTGTGATAAAAACTGTATGAGTCCTCAATAAAAATATTTTTTAAAAAAATAGATGAATGAAAAGGAGTTTAGGAAGATCTTATAGTATGGTTCAAGGTTGTTTTAAGCATTCTTTAGGAAGGAGAAAACATAGAATAATTAGATTCTCTTTTAAAAAATGACTATTAATAATGATAATGAAAATTCTTTTCTGCTAGAGGCCCAGATCACCGGGCTACTTCAAGTGGTGGGATTCAGCCAGTTCGCACAAGTTCAGCAGAACAAATACCTAATTACTTGTAAAGTTTTGTGAATTGGTTGATAAAATGGTACCTGTAATCAGGGTTCTCTTGTATAAATCATAAATTTACATTCTTTACTCTTTTTTAAAAAACTCATTTTATTGGGGGCTCGTACAATTCTTATCGCAATCCATATATACATCCATTGTCTCAAGAACATATGTACATTTGTTGCCATCATCATTCTCAAAACATTTGCCTTCTACTTGAGCCCTTAATATTGGCTGCTCATTCCCCCTCCATCCCCATTCCCCCTTCCTCATGAATCCTTCATCATTCATAAATTAATTCATCATTCAAAAATTATTATTCTGTCATATGTGACACTGTCCGACGTCACCCCTCCCCCACCTTCTTCTCTGATGTCCCTCGCCCAGGGAGGAGGCTATATGTAGATTCTTGTAATCAGTTCCCCCTTTCCACCCCACATTCTCTCCACCCTCCAGGCATCGCCACTCTCACCACTGGTCCTGCAGGAGTCATCTGTCCTGGATTCCCTGTGTTTCCAGTTGCTATCTGTGCCTATGTACTTTACTCTTTTTAAACACTTAACTAAACAACAGCATATTCTAAGCACCAGTAATAATGCTCATTCCATCCATGAGTATAAAAAGTTAGATGAATATCCATTTCATAAAACTTGTTACACTTTTTGTTAAATACTACATTTTTATTACCTTGTTTTTGTTACTTCAGAAAACATATAAGATAAAGAAAAACATGTGCCAAACAACCAGAGAGTGATATGCTGTCATTCGTTTAAGCTTTGTTGATGTCCCAAATTCCCAAGAAATACTGAGTGAATTATGCCATGCCTGAAAGTGTCCAAAAAGCTAAAATATTGGCAGAACAATTACTGCAAATTCAGTAGAAGTGAAGAGGGATCATTTAAAAATGAACATAATATATTCAGAGATGTTGCTTGTTTCTAATACATCAAGCACAATGGCTATTGTCTAATTGGCCTACCTCTAAAGGAATGAGATCCTACTCCATCAGTGAAAAGATGGTTACGGATAAATCACACAGCCCATGATGCTTGGATAAAAGCAAAGAATATTGCAAATGAGGATGCCAATCAAGAAGTAATATGGAGATATCTTAAATGACAGGTTTTTTGGTCAGGTATTATTTAATGTTTTTTCACCAGTATTTTAAAATTTTCTTATAGCATGATCTAATCTTGTGGACCTCTTTTATTGTTTTTATTTAAGTATTAACTATATGAAATAATAAACTACCTTCCAGCATACTTAAAATTTTCACACTTAAAATGGTCATTAGGGCATTGAACTGGTTGGTTGTTAAATTATTTTAATTCTACCACAAGATACTTCCTACACGATTTTATTTCTTGAATTTGTATTCTTCGTTTTGAAGGTTTTGATTATTTAAAAAAGGGAGTTAAATGAAACTGGTTCCTTAAATTACTTGAGAGAAGAATCTTAAATGCAATCAGCCTTAAATATTGTGACTGGACAGATCCAAAGGAGTCGCCAGTACCAAGGCAAAATAGCAAACACCCATGTCCTGTTATTCTCATTCTCTGAAAAGTTTTCAAAAGGAATAATATGGGAAGATCTATGATTTTAAGATATGTTCTAAAGTAGTCTTATACCTCATTGTTAAAAAATGATTATTTGAGGAATATCTAAATGATAGAATATGTGCAACAGTAAAGAAATAATATTCATCTTGTGGACAGTTCTAAAATAGCTTACTTGTAAAAATTTTAAAAGACTATGTGATTAGTGTTCCACTTAAAATTTTAATAAAGCACTTAATTGAGAAAAAGCTGTTGGTTGTGTTATTGCAGGAACTGATACCTCAGTCATCAGCACCTACAGAAATTATTGACATTCTTGGCTATGTACTATGGACGGCACTATTCATCTACTGGCATGTCCTCAGAAATACAAGTAAAATCCAGTGAAGAAATAATCTCTGATTAAGAGAATGAGTCTAGCTAATTCAATCCTATTTTAATGATGAATAATGTCAGGCTTCCCATAAGTCGATCATTTCCTGAGCAAAATAATTTTCAATGACAGAGGAGAATTGCAATGCTATGAAAATAATTATATTCTGAGAAAAAATACACCATTATAAAACAAAAAAAGAAAGTGCAAGATTCTTCAGTGAATTTGACTCCAATCTATTACTGTGAAGTGAACATCCCACACTACCCCCACAAGGTGAGTTAATGATTCAAACTCTAAGTTTGATTGAATGTAACACATTATTTAAAAACCAAATATTACTTTTAAAACTCTTTACAAAATAAATTTACACATTACCTGGTAATTGTTTTGGTTTTGTGATAACCTCAATTGGTTCGATGGTGCAAAATGTGGGGAAAAACTATTCCGTGCGTTACTGTACATTGTACTAGATGCTGTATGTAATGAGGTTCGTGGTACCAGGTGGTAGTCTCTGTTTTGATATAGTACATTGTCTGACAAATCTCTAATATTCACCATTTGTGAATTTGACATATTTCTTCCTGGCCCAGACAAAGTTGTACTTTGGTTGTCAAGCCGAAGGGAACTTCCACTTTCATAAAACCTTGAGTAGTTTGGTGTCTGTGCTCCCATGGATGCCAGCGCCTCCTCTCTGGCATACTCATCATCAGCATTTCCAGTCTCCATTGCAATGGACAAACAGGTTCCTTCAGCTGAGCTAGGCTTCTGAGGAGCATTTCCTCCCAAAATTCTCTGAGGATAATCACTAACTGCCAATGAAAATACTTCACGGATTTCCAAGTTTTGTGTCCTACAGTAAGGGTCTCTAATAATTGACTTTTGTCCACATGAGTTGTGTGAACCCAAACCTGTGTGTTCTGGCTTATACGTTCTTTGAATTCCAACTGGCTCAATTTTGCAAGGTCGGTGGCACACAGATGGCTTTTGGGGTACCATCATTTCAGAAGTTTGCACCGAAGAGCTTCCATAATTTTTCTTCGTGTTATTGTATACTGAGTTTCCAGCATTTAGCACACTTGTCTGTCTTGACAAAATAATAGTTTTTTCTCCGAGGAGTAGGGAGGCATTTTTACAGTGTGCTACTTGTCTTTGAACTGGTATGTGTAACTGAAACTCAGTGTCATTTTTACCGGTAGCTTTCTGAATAGGGATTTTGTGTGCTTCTGGGATTTGTATATTCGTATGCTTGGTTGTCCCTTGCCTATTCGATGAACTGGTTGGACTATATATACCAGTGAGAATGACATCATTATTGCCAGTTGTCCAAGATGACTGTTGGTTTGGGGGTCGAGCAATATTAACCACATTTCTGACTGTAACATCTGGAACTGCCAAAGAGGTGCCAGAAACAGTTCTTGGTGTTGCTGCTGCTGATTCAGAATTCTTAGTACTCATTTTTCTTCTCTTATTGCCAACCCACGTCTGGAAGCACAGAAAAATGAAATTAATAAAAAAAAGTATTAGCAATGAATCAAGAAAAACTGTTCATGCAATAAATTATGTTATTTTTATCAAAAGAAGGTGTATACAAAAGGAAAACAATAAACTAAAATTTAAGATCAAAGATGATCAAAAGTCCTAGTCACACTTAATAAACTTACACTTAATATATTATTCAAACAGAGCATATTATTATGCTTACCTTTCTCACAATCCAATCAATATTTATCAATAACCCCAAAACGATCTTTTACTTTTAGATAGTAAACTCACTTCTTGGAATTTATCTTAAAAATTAATCAAATATGTAGACCAAAATTATTTGCAATGATTTTCATAATATATTATTTTTAATAGTAAAAACTAGAAGTCATACAAAAATGATGACATTTAATGACATTGGTAATGTTTTAAATATTTACATTTGGAATCTTCATGTTAATAATTCTTACTATATGAGAATGGAGCATAATTTGGTTAACTCTATATTGTTTGATATTTAATTATTTAAAATTTGTCATTAGAAACCATATTGTAATACACATTTCTGTACATATATCTTCATGAGGTTGGAGAATCATACTGTACTATACTACTTTGATAGAATTGTCTTTCTATTAATATTATTCATTTCTATATTGGTGTACTTGTATTTTTAATTATTTGTATGAAAAAATTTCTACTAAAGATAGTAAAAATATATAACAAGTTGCAAAGAATTTTCCTAATTAGTTATTTATTTAATAGTAGATTTTTTTTCTTTACACATTTCTCTATTTACCAAATTTTAAATAGTGATTATGTATTGCTTTAATAAACATAAATGTCATTATCAATAAAAACAATGTCAGTGGTTGGCACTCAGAATTTAGTTACAAAATGTATTTTACATAAGTAACTTACTACTACTATCTTTGAATTATTATGGTGAATCATGTTTCTTCTTGAATCAGGCAGGAGAACATATTAGGTTACATAATGTGATTACATATAAACAATCAAAATCATCTATTAATTTTAAACTGTTTTAAAAACTGAATGAACTAACCTTGCATAAACATTGTACAGATTGTATTTGGGGAGTTGACTTTTGTATGATGTGTTTTTTAAAAACATATCAGTTATCCAACTTTAAATGCTTATTTGTATTATATACAAAATGAATCATGCTGCAATACTACTAATAAAAGATAACATGTATTGAATACCGATTGTGTGCTCTTCATATATACTAGATCTTTTGGTCAATGCTATATTCCTAGTTATATATGAAGAAACTGATGTTTAGGAATCAGATTCTACATGTAGAAGTTGTGGAATTAGAGAATATTTCATTGTGCATATTTTTGCCACACTATAAAAATAATTACATGAATAACAATGAGAACAAGGAAAAAGAAAATGTCTTAGAATTTACTGTGGTGATAATTGTACAACTCTTCTTCATATGATTGAATCATTGAATCGTATGATACGTGGATGAAGTTCTAATAAAACTGTTATAAAAAAAGAAAATAAAAGAATAAAGAAATTGATTCCCAGAAAGTAGATTGTGGAAAGTATCCTGCTAGTAAGTAGCAAGGAAATTATTCAAAAACAATTCACAACAAAGCACAGTTTCCTTCCACTTCACCATAAGTAGTGATGCAAAACTTCTGAAATACTCATATCTGCTGGCAATTTAATGTTGCAATTCATATTTTGAAACAAAAATTCCAAAAGCTGAAATATTTCATGTTGCTTCGAATGAGGTTGTGTGAATTTAAAACCCAATCTGATTTACTTTCACTAAACAGCAGAAGTGAGAAGTAAAAGCCAAGGGACATACTAATATAAATGTCAAATGGAAAGGAGATATGGAGAAAAACAAAAAGAGTTTAAGATACATACTTGAAGAATGCTAAAATATAAATGTCTTAAATAAATTAAATTCCAATCTATTGTCCAAAAAGGAGAATTTTGCAAATATTCATATAAGTTCCAAGTTTTGACTTTTCAAGAAAGAAAAGTATATATGGCCAGAATGATGAATTTGCTAACAATGTTCGAAAATACATAAACATTATATTTTAAAAGTTATAGTGGAAAAACACACTTAGTTGGTAAAATTTGAATTTGATTATATATTTATAGCCCTGTGTTGAGCCATATTGTTACAACAAACAAAGAACCTACCATGCTTTAATCACACAACACCTACCTTAACTTTGGAAGAATAAGAATGGAATTAGTGTGTTATAAACACTAGGTATGTATGTATTATGTACCCAGACAAAAGTTAGATGTAGCATAATGATATGCATATTAATATGAAACTCAGCTATTTAACGATGTTGCTTATTTAGAACACAGCCAAAACAGTGATAACAACCTTTATTTTACAACCCAGCTGCTTTGGTTACATATACTATTAAGTTATTTCATATATAATTTCACACATTATATATAAAATTAATAAATATAAAATACAAATATCTAACACATTAGAAGTAAAAAAAATATATAGAAGGAAATAAGTGAGATTGTCAGAGGAAGGTGCCCTGATCGAAACAAGAAGAAAAAGTGACAGCTTTCTTTAGGACAAAGTAGAAGAAAGGAAACTCATAACAAAACAGAAGTGAGAAATTGTTTAAAAAGGAGTCTTAGATTCTTTAGTAAAGGGAGAAAAAAACCAATATGCCACATCAAGCTGGAAGTATTGCTTTATTACAGCTTAAAATCATAATTAATACCATAATGAAAACAGTCAAATACATAAATTTCTATTATTTTCAATATTCTTTAGTGAAGAAGAGTTATGCTTAATAAATATTTCTGCTTAAAATATTGAAAAAGAAAATTAATTGTCAATGTCTCCCAATAATGGAATTAAATTTTACTAAAAGTTTTTAGTTGCAAGAATAAAACTTACCAGCTATTGTTAGATATATATTATCCTCTTTAAAAATATCCATCAACAGTGAGATGGATTATTTGGTCTAAAAAGGTTAATATAAGGATAATTTGAAGTTAAAAACAATGTAATACTACTTAAGAAAAAACAGAAAAAAAGACTAACCAATCTCTGGTGACCATAAAATTCTTTTTCAATATTAACGATAAGGAAATAATTCTGAAAACTGTGTGGCAAAAAAAGAGAATTATATAAAAAGGCCACACAATCAGGATAAGTTCAGGTTTTTCCATCAAAACCATTCATGCAAGAAGACACTGGAATAATATATTCAAAATATTGAACGGAAAATTGCCAACCACTCTAGCAAAATTGTTCCTCAATATACTGAGATAGTGGATGAACTGTGGGCCTTTGCTTGTGCTCTCACTCATTTCAGGAACATTTTGTTCTAACAACCTGACATTCTGTGATGCTCACTCTCTCAGCACAATCGCTGAAGACAAAATGGTTGCACAAGTAAATGTGGTGAAGAAAACAGATGGTGCCTGGCTATAAAAAGATATAGAGTCCAGGGTCTTAAAGGCTTGAAGTTAAACAAGCAGCCATCCAGAAGAAAAGCAGCAAGCCCACATGGAAAAAGCATACTAGCCTGTGTGATCATGAGAAGCTGCTAGGACAGGGTAACAGGCATCAGAAGACCCAAAACAAACATATAAATAAAAAAGCAAAAAACCATTGTTGAGAATGAAGGGGGTCGGGACAGAGACTCAAAGCCCATATGTCAACAATGGGACCTCCTCTCACAGAGGGGTTACAGGGATGGGATGAGTCAATCAGGGTGCAGTAAAGCACCGATGAAGCACACAATCCTCCACTGGTTCCTTAAGGCTTCCTCATCCCCCACTATCATGATCCCAGTATTGCCTTTCACTGCAGGCTAGACTGGAACATGAGCATATGTACAGCTAAGAGATAAGAGTCTATGACACACGGAATCTAAGAACAGGAATGTGAATAGCAATATCAGAAGTGTAGGGGGAGATGGGGAGTGGAGGGGAGGAAGGGGGAACTAATCACAAAGATCGACACATGACCACACCACACCCCGCTTCCAGGGGGACAAACAACAGAAACCATGGGGAAAGGGAGACAGTGGTTGGTGTAAGATATGAAAACAATAATTTATGATTTATCAAGGGATCACAAGGGTGGGGCTGGGGAAGAAGGGAAAAAAGAGGAGCTAATACCAAGGGCTCAATAGAAAGCAAATGTCTAGAAAATAATGATGGCAACATATGTACAAATGTGCTTGACACAACTGATGTACGAATTGTTAAAGGAGTTGTAAGAGTCCCAAATAAAATGATCTTTAAATACAAAATTTTAAAATATGAGGGAGTAATATAAATATTTACAGAAAAAGAAAAACAAAAGCAATTTATAAAAACATGATAAGCTTTGCAAAAATATTAAAAGGAATTCTAAGGACAGAAAAATCTATAACAACAAGGGAGCAACCAAAAAATATTTAAAAAATAAATGATCATGGAGCAAATATCCCACTGAAGGATTACTCAGAATGAAATGAAACCAAGTAAATTAAAACAAGGAACTGTAGCAATATTATGCTATAAATATAATAAGTAAATAAATAAATAAGAGCAGAGAGTACAGAGCAGACAATAAATGGTTGACCAGGAAAGTCATTGAACCATTCACAAAATACAGCAAACTACTTTGAAATTGAAAAGAAAACCACACACGCACACATACACACAAATAATCTACAAATAGAAAATTAAAACTTCAACAAAACAATCAAGATGAAAATCTTGTAAACAAGACAAAGAATAGGATAAACATGCAGAAAAAGCAAAGAGAGTATCAACAGGACAAGCAAATAACAACAGGAAGACAACATAAAAATCATCATGAAAACTAAAACAAGTAACATCATAAAAAATTAACTAAATGACATCAACAAAGCCATGTTTGTCAATAACATCACTGAATGTAAATGTACTGAATTGACCGGTTAAAAGGCAAAGACTAATATAATTGATTTAAAAAAACACATGAATCTTTAATATGCTGTTTACAAGAAATGCACCTTGGACTTAAAGATAATCATAGATTAAAAATGAAAGGATCAGAACAAAAAATATGAAGCTATTGGCAAGCAAAAGAAAGTTGGATTTGCAAGATTTATCTCAGACAAAATAGAAATCAAAGTTAATGACATAATGAAAGACAAAAAAGGTCAGTACATAGAACAAGAAACCATAACCATAATTAATATATTTATGCATAAAATGAAAAACCTTCATGTGTTTTGATGAAAATACATTAATCAAATTCTTATTAAATGAAGAGATAAATAGATCATATTATGACAGTAGGATTCTTCAAAACATCACTTTCAACTAAAGATTGATCAACTGGAATGAAAATTTTAAAAGATACAAGGAAATTAAACTCTTGTAGTTTTCAGAAGGCATTATTTTATACATTGAGAATCCTAAGGGTCCCACAATAGAAGCGATAAAGAAGTTTGACAGAATATATCAAGATACAAAATTAACAAGCAGCAATCAATTGAATTCCTATACACCAGTGATGAGAATACTGAACAGATATCAAGGAAATCGGTACCATTCATAATAGCCACGCAAAACCTGAAATAATTAGGAATAAACCTAGTCCAAAAAACAAAACTAACTGCATGAAGAAGAAAACTACAGAACGCCACTACAAGAAAGCAGAAGGCCTCAACACAAATAGAAGAGTATTCCGTGTTCATGGATCAGAAGATTCGCTATTGTGAAAATGTCAATACTACCTAAATCAATATACAAATTCAATTCAATCCCGATCCAAATTCCCTTTCTTTAAAAGAAATGGAAACACTGTTTACCAACATTATATGGAGAGGGAAGAAGCTCAGGATAGGCAAAGAACTCCTCACAAAGAAGAACCCAGTAAGTGGTCTTACACGACCTGACCTCAAACCCTACTACACAGCCACAGTTGTCAAAACAGTTTGGTACTGGTACAATAATAGACACTCAGACCAGTAGATCAAGATAATAGATCCCCCCTATGATGCAGGCTGGACCTGATCTGATTTCCAAATTTTTCTATATTTTTGGCTTGTATTATTTTGTTTGGCTTTTATTTGTTTGCATTAGAGTGTATCTTAGAGGTGTTATGTCATTGGAGGTCATCCTCTTGAAGCTGTTATATTCTTTTCTGCTCTCAGTATATAAAACCCTGGATTGATGAACCTATAGGAACAGCAAGTAGAATAAAGGGTGCTGGAGGAGGAAGGTACAGTGATGGGGGACGGGAGGGCTAAAAGGGAGATGATGTTAAGGAGTCCATGTAGAAAAAGAATGTTTGGAAACTGATTGTGATAGCAATTGTGCTAGACGGGAATGAAATATGGAATGATATGATACATGTATTAAATCCCAACTAATAAAATAAATAAAGAAAAAATAAAATAAAAACACACAAAAATATCAAATAATAACCAAACAACTGGATCACATAAATATTTACAGGTCACTTTACCCAACAAATATTCATTTCACTTTCCTCTTTAGCATTTACTGAATCAATTTTAGAATAGACCATATTTTAGGTCATAAAGCAAGGATCAATAAATAAAAAACATTGAGATAATCAATCAATGGAGAAAAGGCACTAAATAAAATTCAACATCCATTCCTGATTAAAAAAAAACTTAACAAAATAGGCATAGAAGGAAAATTTCTCAACATAATAACAGCCATATATGGACAACCAATGGCCTGAGTCTCACTGAATGGAGAGAAATTGAAATCACTTCATTTTCAAATTGGAACTAGGCAAGGTTGCCTTTATCATGACTTTTATTTAATATAATGCTGGAAGTTTTATCTAGAGCCAAAAGACATCAAAATGAAATTAAGATTACCCATATAGGCACAGAAGAAAAAAATTCTTTATTTCCAGACCACATAACCTATTTATAGAAAACCCCTAAGATTCAACTCAATAATTGTTTGAACTAGATGAAAAATTCGGCAGTGTAGCGGATTATAAAATCAGCATAAAGAAATAAATTGAGTTCTTATATATGAAGAGTGAAATAGCCAAAAATATATAAAAAGAACAACACCATTTTTAATAACTATACAAGAGAAAATATTTAGGAATAAATCTTACCAGAGAAACAGAAGACTTATACAAATAAAACTACAAAATACTCCTTCAAAAGTCTAAAAGCAACGTACACAAAGAGATCAAGTTACCATATTCTGAGATAGGCAGACTAAATTTTGTGAAAATAACAATATTCCCAAAATTCCTTTACAAATTTACAGCAATTGTGATCCACATCCCACTACAGTGTTTTGAGGAAATGGAAAAACTAATTACCAACTTAAATAGGAAAAAAGAAACCTAGGAAAAATAAAACACTATTAAAAAATAAAACCAAAGGAAGCTTTTCTCTCCCAGACTTAAACCTACTAAATACCCATGACAATCTAAACCTACTGGTACTGGTACAACAATTGAAGACAAATGGGTTAAAACAGAAACCCAGGAGTATAACCCAAAATCTAGGGACCTAAATTTTAACAAAGAACTAAAACACTTTACATGGGAAAGAGACATGGTGCAGGAAGAATGGGATCTTTACCTTCAAAAGAATAAAACAAGACACATGCCTCACAGCACGTCCAAAAACGAACTCTATATGGCTCAAAGAATTAAATATAAATCACACAATTTTTAAAATCAGTTAAATAATAGGGACAAAGTTAATGACCCCAATACAAGGCATAAACATTCTACCAAAAATAATGAAAAATATCCACACCATAGAAGACAACATAAAGAACTGGGGCCTACTGAACATACAGAAGTTGTGCACAACAAGAGATTTCATTAAGAGTCAACAGAGAATCCGCAGACTGGAAAAAATATTTAGCGATAATACATCAGATAAAGAGTTAATCTCCAATATTTAGAGAAAAAATTTTAAATGGGCAAAAGACATGAACATGCTACCAAAGATGACAACCAGACAGGTCAACAGGTATATGAAGAAATATTTATGTTCATGAGCAATAAGAGAAATACAAATTAAAACAACAATGAAATATCACCTTACCCCAATACTCCTGGAAGAATTAAATAAAACAGAAAATAAAAAAATTCTGGAGAGGATGTGGAGAGATAGGAACACATTTATATTTCTAGTAGGACTGTAAAATTCTACAAACATTTACATATCAGTATGGCACTTTCTTAAAGAAATGCAAATCCAAATATTATGATCCGCACTCTTTCTGCTGGGTATATGCCTTAAAGAAATTAAGAGTACAATACCAACAGACATGTACAGCTATGTTTATTGCCACAATTTCCACAATAACAAAATCATGAAAACAAAAAAAAAACCACCTATAAAGGGCAGGAAAAATAAGCTCTGGCACATTAATACTATGGAATTTTATGCTTCAATAAAAAAACAAAGATAATTTTCTTAAACACCACAAGACACAAAGATAGAGGACATTATGCTTATCAAAGTGAGACCATCTTATAAAGCTATATTATATCACTTATGCACATCAAAGGATATTAGGAGAGTAAAATAAGAGCCCACAGATTGGGAAAAAAAAATTTTATCAACAACACATTGGACAAGAATCTAATAACCAAAATATCCAAAAATCTACAACAGTTTAATAACAGAAGACACAATTAAGAAGTGAGAAAAAAGATATGATCAGACAGTTCAGCAAAAATGAAGCACAAAAGGCTAAAAAACAGTGGAAAACTGCTCACAATCACTAGCCATTAGGGATGCAAATTAAAACAATGAGATACCACTTCATACCCACAAGGTTAGTTCAATTCAAAAAACAGAAAACAAAATGCTGGAGAGGATTTGGAAAGATGGCAACTTGTATACACTGTTTGGTGGACTTCTAAATTCATACAACCACTGTGGAAGATGATATGGTGATACTTAAAGCAACTGAGAACATGAATTCCATACAATCCAGCAAAACCACTATTAGGAATATGCCCCAAAGAAATAAGAGGCACAACATAAGTGGATGTAAGATACCCCATATTTATATCACCACAGTGCACAATAGCAAGAAACTAGAAGCAACCCAAACGCCCAGTAGTAGAAGAATGGATAAAGAAACTAAGGCACATCCACACAATGGAATGTTATACATCCTAAAAAACAGTGATGAAAGCATGCAACGCCGCATGACAGGAAAGGACTTGGAAAGCATTATGCTGAGTGAAGTCAGTCAACCACAAAAGGACAAATATTGTGTAAGTGCACTACACAAGGAAAAAACACCCATTAAACAAATCTTAGAAACCTATTCCCAAACAAATATCTGCCTACTGGCCATTCACCATATATTATTCCACTTCGTGCATTTCATAAGAGCCACGCCGAAAGAGGAGACCTCACATTGACTGGGGCCACTCCTTCAAGAAGGTGGAAAAGAGAGAAGACCATCCACTTGATGCTATACAACATGGAGGCAAGGCTGCGACAAAGAAACAGGCCTTCCACAGGAATGAGAGCAGAACCTTACTGGAAAATCCAGTTAGGACCAGGGGAAGGAAGCATCTACATTTGAGAGGAGGCACGGCAATTTTGGTTGGTGGATGTGGTGGGCAAATGGGGAGGAGTAATCTCATATCGGGAAGGGATGCTGAACAATAATTGTAGGAAACCTAAATGAAGAATAAACTCAGCTTGATGATCCTGGGTAGACACCTCAAATATGTTTCTACCCAACTCTTGGTGAACCACGCCATGAACTAAACTATAATGACCTTGGACTCTGGCCTTACAGCGAACATGGCATCCCCCAAGGACCACTAGCTAGGAAGATGTGGAAGCCCAAACTGAGTGAACTTCAAAACTAACTGTCGGTACCCTTGGGCTTAGGACGGAAATACTCTGATCACAGAGGAAGCATATAATGGCCACCCCAAGACTGTAGAAACGGCAGGCATTGGACCTTGGGAGGGAACCATGGCTTAATGTGTGTCCAATGAAAAGGGACCCACCACCACCATATATTTAATACCTCAGTGCTTGCATTAACATGACAGGTTTTAATCTGTGAAGCAAGGATCTGCCCTTGTAAGAAATGATACAGGGAATTTTCTCCTAGCACCAACTCCCATTCTCAATGTAAACAGCTCAATTGCTTAAGAAATCAATCTGTTCAAAGCAAAACCTCATGGATTGCAGTTCAGACTACACTCGCATAAATTCCTCATATAAACAGTACCTAAAATTCTATGCCATTAGGTAATTTACTGATGTTATCAATGCACTCGATTTATACCCCAGTGGGATAATGGACAATGCTTTTCTCTTTGGGTTCTTGGTGGGGGTTTTTTGGGGGGGAGGCATGGGGGTGGGGAAGCTGGGGGTTGTTTGTTTTTGTTTTTTGTTGTTATTGTTGATTTTTGTTTTTGTCACAATATGACCACCGAAGTAAATCAGATTAATTTATAACTTGTGGACAAGCAGATAGATTCTGGGCTCGCATGTAATTCTAGCCCTGATCCAAGAGGGGTTAGTACTTATAACATGGCACTGTTCAAGACTAGCCTTCATGAAGAGGTTAATGAAGATAAGCGTGCTGCAGCAAAGTGTGGGAAGAAAGCAGATTGTACCCGACTATTAATGTGAATACTGTCTGGCGTCTTAAAAGGCTTGTATTGGATGGGGAAATAGATCTGATTGTCTACATTTATAGGTTTAATATTAAGGTGGCAGAATGACCTTGGGCCTCTACTCAAGCACTCCCTCAGTGCATGAATACTTTCGTTTATTAAATTGGTACTCTATGATGCTCACTCTCCCGACACAACTGTTGAAGCCAAAGTGGGTGAACAAGTAAATGTGGTGAAGAAAGCTGATGGTGCCCAGCTATCAAAAGAGATAGTGACCGGGGTCTTAAAGGCTTGAAGATAAACAAGCGGCCATCTAGCTCCGAAGCAAAAAAGCCCACATGGAATAAGCATACCAGCCAGTGCGATCACGAGGTGCCAAAGGGACCAGGTATAAGGCATCATGCAAAAAAAAAAAAAGAATATGTGTGTGTGTGTGTGTGTGTATACCACATTGAATGAAGGGGGAAGTGCAGAGTGGAGACCCAAGACCCAAGTGTTGGCCACTGGAGATCCCCTCATAGAGGGGTTTAGGAGAGGAGATGGGTCAGTCAGGGTGCAAGGTAGTACCGATGAAGAGCACAGCTTTCCCCCAGATCCTGGATGCTTCCTCCCCCCAACTACCATGATCCGAATTCTACCTTGCAGGGCTGGATAGGACAGAGGTTGTACACTGGTACATATGAGGGCTGGAGGCACAGGGAATCCAGGGTGGATGATACCTTCAGGACCAAGGGTGTGAGGGGCGATGCAGGGAGAGTGTAGGGTGAGTGGGTTGGAAAGGGGGAACTGATTACAGGGATCCACATGTGACCTCCTCCCTGGGAGAGGGACGGCAGGGGGAAGGGAGACTCCAGATAGAGCAAGATATGACAAAATAACGATGTATAAATTACAAAGGGCACATGAGGGAGGGGGGAGCGGGGAGGGAGGGGAAAAAAAAAGAGGACCTGATGCAAAGGGCTTAAGTGGAGAGCAAATGCTTTGAGAATGATTGGGGCGGGGAATGTATGGATGTGCTTTATACAATTGATGTATGTATATGTATGGATTGTGTTAAGAGTTGTATGAGCCCCTAATAAAACGTTTAAAAAAAAAAGGCCTGTATTCAAACAAACAGTCATCAAAGCAAGGCATCAAGTAAATCCACATGGAAGAGGCACACCAGCCTGTGTGTCCCAAAGATGATGATAACAAAATCTAATTATTATGAATGGAAATGTATCAGAGCTTAAATTATGAACACCCAATTTGTAAAAGGCTATGGAGACCAGTGGTACCCCACACTCCATCTGCAGACTAGCTACTCAGATTAAGGCTCTGGTTGGTCTTCTATAGCCATAGGCGAGGGACTAGACCAGCTTTACTCTCAGACAGAAATTATTGCAAACTTGATTATGGTGTTTTGAACCGTGGTATAATATGGTACTTGGTCAGATGACCTCCGTTTAACCCAACCTGAATATTCCCTAGGCGCAAATATTTCTCACTTGTTCCATAGCAGAAATTTCTGCTCTGGCTTTTTAAAAAAACTTATCTTTGGTTAGCATGGGTGGAGGAAGAGTTGTTGCTTAGGGAGCATGGAGATTATGTTAATGGTGATGGAATAATTTGGAAAAGGATATCAATAATTGTACAACACGAGGAGTATAATCAGTGGCACTGAATTATACATGTAGAAGTTGTTGAGTTGGAAAATCTTTTGTTGTGTATATCTTTAACACAACTTAAACAATAATTATAAGAATAACACTGAATATAAAGAAGAAAATGATCTAAAATTGATTGTGGGAATGAATGTACAACTCTTCTTGATATGATTGAACAATTAAATTTTATGATATGTGGAAGAAGTGCCAATAAAACTGTCTAAAAAAAGGATATTTTCTCTAAGACTTTCTTTTTCTCTTGCCATCTTTGTTTTCTTGCTCTTTTGCTCCCTTTACATGTTCATGTTCATATGTTTTTACCCTTGTAGGTTCTCCTTGGGATCAAGTTTTTTAGTACAATGAGATGTTTATTCTTTTAAGATGAAAACATAATGGAAACTATATTTTAAATATGAAAGAAAAGTCTCTTTTGAGTAGAATATATGTTTATCTATGAAAGTATGGGAGAGGGAATTTTCAAGTGATGAGTTTATAAACAACCCCTCTTCTGATCGAAAAAAACCACAAAATTGTGTTATTATTTAGATATTTTAAAAAGTCCAACCCACTGTTGCTGAGTCAATTCTAACCCATAGTGACTGAAAATAGATATATATGCACCTAGATAGATAGATAGATAGACAGACAGACAGACAGAGAGGGAGCTAGATAGAGTTTCTGAAGCAGTAAATATTTAAACGAACAGTTATCCTCATCTTTCTTCCAGCAGCTTTGGATCATAGACCTTGAAGTTAGCAATTCACTGCTTACCTGAGATGACTCCCTGTTTAGGTTAGGACTGGATTTTATACAATTAAGCTCTTCGGGGATGCAATAAATGGATCTACTTTACACTATTGCTTATTTATATAACATTTTACTTATAATGTTATATTACATTAATTTTATCTTCATTTTTATTGTTTGTTTTAGAGTTCACATAAATGTATAAATCTGTTTCAAAACTCACATAGTCAAGCACAAACGATGGAGTTAAAATATAGTAATGAATTAGAAATATGAAAGTTAACAGTCTAAAATAGAACTGCCCATGAAGGCCTTTTCAGCATTGTCATGGTAAAATAGAAGAAAATTACTGAAAAAGGAAAAAGAATAAATATGTAATATGAAATGCAATATCTTCAACTTGAAATGTACATTTTGATATTACTTTTTCTAAGGTAATTAAAAATCTGCTCTGAAGTTTACTTAAGGTATTTCAACCATTCATAGGAGATGTTTCTGAGTATTATTTCTGAGCTCAGCAAATATGAAATAGACCTTCTGTATGCTTTTGTCCTAGACATGCTTGGTGAAATAAGCCCTTCTTTGAAGGCAAATATATTGTTTAATCATTGAGAAATGCATTCTTCAAAGAATTCTGCTTATTAAAAGATTTTTACCTTAAAAGCATTGGAAGGTAAACCAGCAGAAAAATAAATTTTAAAACAGATGTCCTTTCTCTTTCCCAAACTTGCCTAATAATTGTCAATGATGGGAAATATACTAATCTTCAAATTGCTATGATTTCTTGCCAAGAAAATTTGTAGCATGTTCAAATAGGAAAGGCTCAGTGTACCCAATAATATCTGTGATGAGTTCAGATATATTTGTCTCTTTTTTCTGTCCCAGCACTTTTATTGGCACTCTCTTCCCTTCTTTATGACACCTACCATTGGCTGTCACAAACAGATAACAGCAGTAAGTTTTCATAGGTGAATGGCTATGGTTGTGATAAAGGAGTGTCTTGTTCCTTACTTGCTAATTCATTTAAGTACATGCATTTTACTTTAAAATGAGGATGAGGTATTTATAAAAGGCTATGCTTTCCTAAAAATATAAAAAATACTGAAGCCACAATGTCTGATGAAAAATTAGAACAGAGCAAGAAAATATGCTAGGCACGTAGTAGACCCTGTTTATGTCATTTAGTTCAAAGAACTGGGACTTCTTTCTTTCATCATTTTATTGGGAGCTCTTACAGATATTATAACATAATTCCATTAGATCAGGAATAATTATACAAATGTTGCCACCATCAGTTTCAAAACATTTTCTTTCCTCTTGAACTCTTTGATATCAATTCCCTTTTATCTCCTTCCTCCCCTCCCCTACCCCTCAGGAACCCTTATTTTTAAATTATATATAATATATTGCCATATCTTATACCATCCAATTCTGTTATTTGTTCCCCTGGAGTGGGGTTATAGCGTGATCATTGCTATCAGTTCCCCCTTCCCCCATCCACTCCCTTCTCTTCCTGTACCCTTAGGGAATTGCTACTCCCATTACTATTTCTGAAAGGTTTATCTATCTTGGATTTCATGCATCGAACAATCTTATTTATACAAATGAACATACACAGTTCTATCAATATTAATTAGGTAAAACTATGACCATAACAGTAATGGAAGGAAATATTAAAGAACTAGAGGATAGTTGTGTGTTTCATCAGTGATATATTGCACCCTGCATATATCATCCCTTCTATGTGGTTCTTCTGTGAGGAACTGTCAAATTATTTTACAGGTGGGTTTTGGATCTCCACTTTGTTCCTTCACATCAATTTTATTGCTTATTTTTGAATTTCTGATAACTCTTCCCATTGACACCTCATGGCCACACAGGCTGGTGTGCTTCTTCCATGTGAGCTTTGTTGCTTCCCAGATAGATGGCCGCTTGTTTAACTTCAAGCTTTTAAGACCCCAGATGCCACATCTTTTAATAGGTGGGCACCATGAGGTTTCTTCACCATATTTGATTATGCACCCATTTTGCCTTCAGCAATTGTGTCAGGAGGGTGAGTGCAATACATTGCTACATTATTAGAACAAACTGTTCTTGTACTGAGACAAGATTTAAGGAGAGACCCAAAGTTCATCTGCTTCCTTGTTGTATTTATATGTATAAATATACTTATCTTTATATAATTACATGTACACATATATTTACATATACACTTCTATATTTATACCTATACATATAATTTTTTACTTTCTTTCCTCCTTCCCCACTATCATGTTTATCCATTATTTTCTACTCAGTAATTTTTCTCCGATACATTTCAATTGATCAAACATATCCAGGACTTCTACACCATCCTCACCATCAATTTTAGATCCCTTGCTATTCACTTGTCCCTGTCATTACCTCTTCCTCTACCTTGCCCCACCCCACCCCCCAGCCCCTGGAAGGGAATAGTCAGTCCCACTGCTGACTCCTCGGGATTGCTTATCCTGCTTGTCTTATATAGGTAGACACCAACAGAAAAGAGAAAATGAGAGAGAGAGAGAAAGAGAGAGGCCATACAAATAGTTCCGAATCTAACTATTGTCCTGACCCAGAGTTAAATAGCAAGCAGGCCTATTTAAAGCAGGCCTGTTATAATCCATCAGTCCAAACAGAACTGGGACTTTTTAAAGGGATGATTACAACTGCAACGTTTAAGAGTTACCAAGAAACTTGTAGAAGCAAGTAAATACATACTAAAAGATTAGCTCCCTCTACCTCTCAAATATTAATATTATTTTGCCAGGGAAATGAAGTTGTTTATAAACTTAAGGACTTCATACCCTGAATATTTTTTCTCATGTTAAGAAATAGCACTTCACTTGTAATAAAATTCTATAAATTTGAGAGTGGAACACCTCAATACTTACCCTGACTACACTGAAGTCCAGCTTAGTCTCCTGTGCACACTGTAATATGAGCTGAAAGCAATTTTTACTTTGATTTGTCATCCCATTTTCATAATAACGCTGTAAAATCCTTTGTTGTTCTACAGTAAATACAGAACGTAGATTCATCTAAAAATAAAAGAAGATACTCTGAAAATTGGAATAAATATTGGGTATGTGTAGAATTTGCATGCTTTTGATTTTCAATACAATTTCAGTGCTTCCAAGCCAAGCTGCAAAATTTCTTTAAGTAAATTAATCACTAGTATTGGAAAATATTTAGTGTGCTGAAGGGAGAAAGGTTCTCAATAAATATATATATACCTTATGCAAAGTTACTGATTTTGCTCAGAAAATGGAACAAGTTTTGACAAAAAGAAGAAAGCAAAGAAAAATGACCAAACTCTTATCTGTTTAGTGTCAATGTTTGGGAGAAAAAAGGCTTCCACTGAAATAAATATTTATGGCTAGTAAAGCCGGGGATAGAAGTAGACATCTGCAGTCAATTATCAACAAGGACACTTACTGTTATTTGTCAAACAAGGCATATGTTAAATGTCTTACAGCCAGAATCTGCTTTCTGGAACAAAGAGCATTTTCTGAAAATATTTCCTCTATCCAAGTTAAAGGGGTTTTAAGATTTATATATATATATATATAAATATATATATATATAAATATAAATAAAATATATATATAACCTTTCTTTTGAAGTTTAAAAATGAGCAGGAAGACTTTGTACCTGTGCAAACATCTTTGCTTTAAGCAATACTAAGTAAAATAAAATAATTATTTAAATAACTATAGGATATAAATAAAATTCAAAAGCATATGCTAAATGTATTTTATTTGATACTAAAAATAAGACATAAATAACATTTAAGTTAAATGAAAACTACCAAAATTAGATAAGAATTTAAAACAAAATGTTTTGTTCAAACTGTCAAGAGGCAATATATACTAATGAAAAATAACTCTGGGAATATCACAAATACAAGGCAGGCCTATCTATGTCTCTTTTAAAAAGAATAGTTCTAGTAGTATGTTTTAAAATGAAGGACTCTTGTAACTGAATTAAGGCAATCTCAGGTTATTGTTAAAAGCTATCAACCTGAAATTATTATTACCAAAAGTACAGGGGAAAAAACTTTCCCAGGAAAAGTAATGCTTCAAAATTAAAAGAAAAACAACAGCAAAAATTACTACAACTCAAACCAAACAGAAATCTTTCTAGCATACCACACAGGAAACCAATAAATACACTGAAGTGAAAATAAAAGATTAATTGCTTTCTCTAAGTATTTTGAACAACGAAGCCATACAGGTATCGACTGAGATTTGTTCATCTGGACTCCTTTCTTGCTACCCAAGTATTTCCCTACCTAATGTTAATAAGATCATAAGTGAGAGAGAGCACAAAGAAGGTTTGCACAAAGTGTCCTTTGTAGATAATGCCTTGAAGCATAGAGACAAACAACAAAATCTTCACTATCTTTCTTAAGGGGTTTTCATTCACCAAATATAGACGTATAGACCCATTATCTGCAAATGGAGCAAAATGTCAAGGACTTGGCACGTGTGGGTTTGAACAATAGCCTACAAAGCAATCTTTATCATCTTGTCTTCTAGCTTTCAGAACAATTTAAGGGTTTGTTTGTTTGTTTTTTTCCTAAATGGTTCAACGAAAATCAGGAAACCAGTATATGAAGGGCAAACACCCAAAATTCTTCTCTAATTTTGTGAGGTTTAAAAAGTAAGGTATATTGCAATGGATTCTTAAGATGTTGATAAATGTCCATTTACTGATACACAATCAGTGTAACAAGGGCTCTGATACTTCTCTTTAGACTAGTAACTAAAAAAATGCCTACTGTGTAAGGTATGGGAGGATCCCACAATTGTCCTAACACATATCCTAATAATATAAGAATGTTTTCATATTAGCTGTAAGTGTAATTGTTACACTTCTTTGCATATGACATAAACCTCACAAAGCACAGCAAGTCATTCCTCACTGATATCAATAGTAAGATATATGGTACATAACTGAATACTAAACAGATTTTTGGAGTCTGCAATTCTGCCTCCAGACAATGCTGGGACTTTCTCAGTTTTTCCTATAAAATCAGTAGCAACAGAAGTTTGCTCAAGGGATCTATTATCTTTCTTTCAACGTTCTACAAACTAATTATTTGCCACAAAAATTAGATAAAATCAAGAGCAAGAAAACTTACTATTATCCCTTTCCACTTGTTACCTTGAACTGTGAAATGGAGAGATATTCAAAGGTTTCACAGCCAATCTTTCTAATCATTAACAACAAATTAGGAAGAAAGTTAAGCACCTTTGTTTTTAAAGTTAGGTTCCAACTTATTTTGAAGATAACATGGTATTTCATTGGTTTCATAGAAATTGAGGTCCACTGGTTTGAGGTAGGTATGTATCCCTTACATACTGGGATACAAAAAAAGTGCTTATCCCAACATATCTACTCTAATACTTTCACGGTGAAATGCACTCAGCACATACAAGTCCAAAAGAATAAGAAGATCTGGTTCTACTCTCAGCTATTTATACCATGATGATGCCCTGCATATCTTAGTCTATAAAATGTTGGATTCTGTCTAAAATTCTGAGTTGTTATAGATAAATTAGGATATTCAAGCTAATTTATTTTTAATTGTAAGGCATCATAGAGTTGTGAAATATTTATATTTTTAACATAACTAGGTCCTTCATCTCATCTATCATATTCAGGTATGAGATTTCTAAGATTTCTCTAAGTTTTAGGATTCTATGTTTTAATGAACCATTGAGAAAAGATAACTTATGCAATACCATATAGTTTTTCAACCCTCACTCATAATAAAGAAATTAAAGCACAAAAAATATATATATCTTATCAGCACACATTTTCCTGTGACAAACTATTCAAACATACAGTGGGTACAAAGAAACTATATGTTAACATATGTTTAAGTGTTGTTAATAAAACAAAGAAACAACTATGATGTTGAAGATACATTGAATCACAGACACCTAGTTGTGTCTTCAGAGGCTTTATCAAAAGATAAAATGTGCTGCAGGCCACAGCTATGTATGCAAATGCACAATGAGAACATAGACTGGAAGATTAATGTGTTAGTCTGGGTAGACTAGAGAAACAAATCCAGGGAGACTCACATGTGTATAAGAGAGAACTTTATATATAAGAGCAATTGAATATTGAGAAAATATCCCAGCCCAGTCCAGATCAAGTCCATAAGTCCGATATTAGCCCATATGTCTAATACCAATTATAAATTCCTCTTCAGACTCACAAAACACACACAATGATATTGAATGCAGGATGATCACCAGCCAGTGGGTGGAAAGTCTTATGGATCCAGTGGTAGTTTCGCATCTCAGCTCTGGTGTGGGTCTCCACATGGCTCCTCCAGTCCCGGGCTCTGGCTGAATCAGCATAGCCCCATCAGGCTCATTATCAGTAATGTCTCACAGAGAGTATGCCTGTGTCCTGCCTCCAGTGAGCTCTTTATCTCCTTAGTGACTCCAAATGAGGTCATCAAGCTGTAACCTGACTGACAGGCTAAACTCTATCCCTTTACCCTTAAGTCTCAAATTGACAACAGGTTATGTAACTACCACAAACCACCCCTTGTCAATGTGACACTTTTACACAACTCTTTAGTCATATATAATTGTCAAATAAACAATACTAAAATCATATCTGTACCTAACAGGATAAAACTAAAATGCATGCAATTCAATAGGTGAAAAATATCCTATGCCTAACAACTGTAGTTAAGTAACACCTATACCTTATTCCTATAATCCTATGAATACATTGCTCCATTTATGAAAGTTGTGAGCCAGCCACTTCATGTCTTTAACCGCCCAATTTTGGGAAGGCAATTTTTATTCTGCCCACTTAGATCAGCCCAGTGCTCTGAGGAGATAATCATATTCTTTGATGTGAAGAATCTTCATTCCAGTTGGAACATTGTGAATCTGCATCCATAAGCAAAGTCAAATCAGGACAGGTCATCCATAAAGTCTGCAGCAATCTGCACCAGTTCACAAACTCAAAAAATCTTCTCTTCATCTGGTCCGAGTCTGGTCAGCTCAATGTGGGCTGCCTCACTTAGCTTCATTAGGGTGCCCATTGGTCACCTCGCCTGTAGACCATGTGCACTGTCATAAATTCTCAATAAGTCTAGCTCCCTTGTGCTAGGTCATGAACTTCATACCAGTCAACTGGTTTCCGCCTTTTCCTCTAGTTCCTGTAAACCAGGTCCATGGGTGGCAGTGGCCAGACTTAGCCCATCTCTTTATTGCTGCAGTTCTCTCACTTCCAGTCAACAAGTGAATCCAGGTGGTCACCTAGCAAGCAGTTCAGCTTGCCCACAGGCTCTCGTTAACAGTTCAGTCCTAGAGTGGACAGTTTCTTCAGGGCTACAGATTTTTTCCAGTTTCTTCCCAAAACCAGTAGTTCAAGTTCAAAAAGCCAAAATTTCCTTTTTCTTCAATCTGTCAACAGCCCACTAAGCAAGTGTCTTGGAAAGCAAATGTCCTGAGTACTCCAAAACACTGGGTGGGGACAATCCTATCAGAGAACTTCTTTGAAGGCATGTCCTAACCCATTTAACAATACAATTTTAATGACAGAAGACAATTGGGCTGACAAACTCTCTATTTTCATACTTCCCAATAATTATTTCTAATATCATTATATCAATAACATTAACATCATATCAATAATAATAAGCAGAAGAAATCAGGATTAACAAAGTAGAAATGATCCTAAACTCTACTCTTAAAACATTCAAGTTCAATCTTTATCTAAACAAAACCATTGATACAAAGTATGGGATTAGACCTCTGACAGCATCGAGCCAGAGCCAGGCTTTTTGTTAGCCATTTTCTCTAAACAGTATGGTCCTCTGAGCTCAAAATATGCATTAATCATATTCATTTTTGCCATTTCATGCAGGAATAACCAAAAACAACAACCAAACAAAATAAACTTTAACTTCCTATATTCTTTCCAGAAAACAACCAAGTGAACTGCATGGCCGTATCTGACCTTTGGCTAGCCAAAGAAGAAAAACTACCATGAGACAGAGGTCAAACAATTATCCACTCTCCATCTTTATTTTTTTTCTCTAGTACCCCACTCCCAAGGTGCCATAATTGGTTAGTCCAGGTAGACTAGACAAACAAATCCAGGGAGACTCATATGTGTATAAGGGAGAACTTTATATACAAGAGCAATTGAATATTGAGAAAATATCCCAGCTCAGTCCAGATCAAGTCCATAAGTCTGATATTAGCCCATAAATCCACTACCAATCTATAAAATCCTCTTCAGACTCACAAAACACATGCAATGATGTTGACTACAGAAAGATCACAGCCCAATGGGTGGAAAGTCTTGTGGCAGTAGAAGCACCTCAGTGGTGGGGTGGGTCTCCATGTGGCTCCTCCAGCTCCAGAGCTCTGGCTGCATCAGTGTAGCTCCATCAGTCTCATCATCACTAATGTCTTACAAGGAGTGAGCACGTGTCCCCCTCCAATGAGCTATTTATCTCTTTAGTGCATCCAAATGAGGTCATCAAGCTGTGACCTGATTAACAGGCTAAACTCCACCCCTTCACTCTTAAGTCTCAAATTGACAACAGAGTATGTCACTACTCAGTTTAAGTATGCTTAAAACTGGAAAATTCACAGCTCTTTAAAATTGTTTTATTTTGTTATAAAAATTCCTCTAGCCCAGGTGGCGATGAAGCATGGTAGTAGGGCAGGAGGAAAGTCAAGGGAGATGGAGGAAAGAGCTAGGAGTCAAAGGGCATTCATGGAGGTCTAGACAAAGACATGTACATGCAAATATATATAGGAGGATGGGGAAATAGATCTGTGTGTCTATATTTATAGGTCAAGTATTAAGGAGGCGGAAGGACCTTGGGCCTCTATTCAAACACTCCCCCAATGCATGAATACCTTCTTTTATTAAATTGGAACTCTATGATGCTCACTCTCCCGACACAACGGCTGAAGCCAAAGTGGGTGAACAAGTAAATGTGGTGAAGAAAGCTGATGGTGCCCGGCTATCAAAAGAGATAGTGACTGGGGTCTTAAAGGCTTGAAGATAAACAAGCGGCCATCTAGCTCAGAAGCAACAAAGTCCACATGGAAGAACACACCAGCCTGTGTGATCGAGTGGTCCCAAAGGGATCAGTTACCAGGCATCAAAGAACAAAAAATCATATCATTGACTGCACACCTCCATGATAGGATCGCTGAAGACAAATGGGTGCATAAGCAAATGTGGTGAAGAAAGCTGATGGTGCCCGGCTAATCAAAAGAGATAGTGTCTGGGGTCTTAAAGGCTTGAAGGTGAACAAGCGGCCATCTAGCTCAGAAGCAAATAAGCCCACATGGAAGAAGCACACCGGCCAGTGCGATCACGAGGTGCCCAAGGGACCAGGTATAAGGCATCATGCAAAAAAAAAAAAAAAAGATATGTGTGTGTATGTATGCGTATATATGTGTATATGTATATATGTATATATATATATATATATATCATATTAAATGAAGGGGGAAGTGCAGAGTGGAGACCCAAGGCCCAAGTGTCTGCCAATGGAGATCCCCTCATAGAGGGGTTTAGGAGAGGAGATGGGTTAATTAGGATGTGAGGTAGTATCGATGAAGAACACAGCTTTCCCCCAGATCCTGGATGCTTCCTCCCCCCAACTACCATGATCCGAATTCTACCTTGCAGGGCTGGATAGGACAGAGGCTGTACACTGGTACATATGAGGGTTGGAGGTACAGGGAATCCAGGGTGGATGATACCTTCAGGACCAAGGGTGTGAGGGACGATCCTGGGAGAGTGGAGGGTGAGTGGGTTGGAAAGGGGGAACTGATTACAAGAATCCACATGTGACCTCTTCCCTGGGAGAGGGACAGCAGAGAAGGGGGGAAGGGAGACTCCGGATAGGGCAAGATATGACAAAATAACGATGTATAAATTACCAAGGGCATATGAGGGAGGGGGGAATGGGGAGGGAGGGGGAAAAAAAAGAAGACCTGATGCAAGGGGCTTAAGTGGAGAGCAAATGCCTTGAGAATGATTGGGGCAGGGAATGTATGGATGTGCTTCATACAATTGATGTATGTATATGTATGGATTGTGGTAAGAGTTGTATGAGTCCCTAATAAAATATAAAAGAAGAAAAGAGAAAAAAATGATTAGGGCAAAGACTGTACAGATGTGCTTTATACAACTGATGTATGTATATGTATGAACTGTGAAAAGAATTATATCAGCCCCAATAAATTGTTAAAATAAATTTAAAAAAATAAATAAAAAATTGGAAAAAAAAGTCCTCTATACTCAACTAAAATTTATATGATTTTAAAGGATAATACTTCTAAATTCCTTAAGTCTTTTCTGCCACAGAAACTGCAATGGAAATAAATGCTCAGAGTCATTTTCAAGACAAAAGCAAAAATCCATTCTTTTAATAACATGCATAACAAGTCTATGAGAGATGAAATTTTCTGCATTCGCAAAGACTAGGACCATGAAAAAAAAAGCTCAAGTCAATTTTTAGTTTGTAGATTGTCAAAGGAGTTAGCATTTCAGCAGGAATTAAAATTTTTTGGATCTTTTCACCAATAACTACTAGATTTTCTTTTCAATATTTTCAATAGCATCACTTTGTAATCGTAATCGCAATTGTATATACCTGCGTGATGATGCACACCACAGTAAACATTTCCACATCTTCAACTCCAATAAGTCACAATTTCTTTCAAATCTCTGTATACAAAACAGAGATTCTTTCTTTGATTTCCTTTCTTTTTTTTTTTTTTCCTAAAGAGAGACTTGTTTTGTTCCGATAGCTGCTGCCCTCAGGTATTGAAGACAGAGAATCATACTAAAAAAGAACAGGTCTTCTACTATGGGCCTTACAGATCTTCTGTTTCAGGTATTTCTTTGTCCAGAAGTGCACTAGTCCCTTGAGCAGATGCTGCCGATTTTGGTAAAAGTGACCGATCTGATATAGGGCTTAGCTGCAGAGACGAAGATGTAGAAACTAAGGATGCAGAGCTGCTGGGACATTGCTTTCGGTGAACTGAACTAGTAAAGATTCTGTCTGGGAGAATACTAACAGAAGTTGCAGGCACACTTATTTTACAATTAATACTATTTTATTTCTGAAAATACCGTTTATAGAATACTGAACAAATTCCATAAATCCACAGCCAAAGGATCAAAGCTTAACACTTGGACAAAGACCTTTTCTTCCTGAAGCACTGCGCTCTGCCACCAATCTCAGCCAATCTGCTGCTGCCACTGACCCTTCCATCTGCTGTGTCAACATTGTCTTTTTTAGTCATTCTTATTATTTACTTTTAAATTTACATAAAGTAAAATTCACTCCTTTGCATGTACAGTTTTATGAATTAAAAAGAAGTAAACAAACAGACAACTATCCCGTGTGTTTCACCATATCAAGACCCTAAATGTTATAGTGGAATGGCTGCATGGTGTTTCTGACACTAAAGCAAATACCCTCATTTTTCTCTGCACAGGGGCTGGTGGGTTTGAACCACCACCAAAAGTACATTGTTATGAAAAAGGCATCACCACAAACAAAATAGAAAATTGTTCCATCATAGTAAAAAACCAGTTTCCCCATGCTACCTCTTTATAAATCAATATCTCTAGTCCTGCTGAACTCAGGAAATCACAAATATTGTCTGTTCTCTAATTGTTTTAAGGTTTTCAGAAACTGTAGTTTCCTGGACTCTATCCTATTTCACTTACCATCATGCATTTGAAATTCATTTGTTGTGTATATCAGTAGTATGCTTTTTTAGATTACTGAGTAGTATTCCATCATATGAATGCACCATGGTTTTTTATCCATTAATCCTTGAAGATATTTGACTTGTTCAAGTTCTTTGCAATTATAAATATGCTATGAACATTTGACTGCTGGGTCATATATTAAGTGTACTTTTTACTTCATAAGAAACTGCTAAACTTTTTATAAAAGTGGAGTAAGTCCACTCAGACCATCAACAATTCAAATATAACATTATGGACTTCTGGTAAAAGATGGTGATATAAACAGATGTGCTACGTGTTACCTACAACAAAGATGCCAGAAAGCGCAGGGAGAGGATAAATTTGGAGCTCTGATCCTCTGAGGAAAGGGGAGCTGAGCAGGCCAAGCATACCAAATAAGAAATCTGGGGCAGAATTCACAAAGTTTCATCAATGAGAATCTGATTCTCTGCTTGGCAGAACCAAACAGCTCTGCCTGTAGCACTGAGCAATTGCCCTGAGACCTCTTCCCAGGCCAACTACCAGCAGAACAACTCCTCCCACATCACAGAACCAACAATAGGGAGGTGGACCCGCCGGGTCTCTACACCTTTCAGTTGAACAGGACAATGACTAGGCCATTCATAGAGCATTCAAAGACAGCTTGACAAAGTACAGGCCATGTGTGAACAGGGATAGCAAGGGAACTACAGTGAAACCAACAGAAGGACTGAAACATCTCAGCTTCTCCAAGCCTGCCCCCTGGGTGCCCAGTTACTCATTCTAGATGTCAGCTGCCGGGACCAACTATGTGACTCCAGCACTGGGGACAGAGGCTTTGACCTCATGAACTGCCCTAAAGTAAAATCAGCTGCTTGACTGGCTTGGCTGTTTTGTTGTTTTTCTTTTTCCTTCCTTCTTTCTTTATTTTGATAACTTGCTAGCCACAACAAAGGAGAATAACCACACCTCACCATGTCAGTTGCTGGACAGAGAAATAAACAGTAGCCAGCAATTTTTCTTTACTTTCTTTCTTTTTGCAGGTTAGTTTTTCTAATATTTTGATAAACCACCAGCAGAGAGACACAAGAAAGGGCAATGATAGTCTCTAACTCCAGACAACCAATTGCTGACCAGAAAATATTCCAGATTCTACCTTCACTTGCTGCTGGATACAATATAACTGTGCAAAATCTGGACAGCTCTCTGATAAGCACACACTGCTGACTGAACAGTAGAGAGCAGCTGCTGGTTCTTAGTATACTGAGTGTGTGTGTAGAGGTGTATGTATGTATGTGTGTTGGGGGGGGTGTCATGTGGTTGTTCACTATTTTATTCTGTTCCTTTTTGATTTCCTGCCACTCTCATTGATGTTGAAGGGAGGCCTGGAGGTGTAGAGATCACACATGGGTTTATAACTATGAGGTCAGAAGTTTAAAACCACCAACGGTTTCATGGGTGAAAGATAAGGCTTTCTACTCCCATCCAAAGTTGCCTCTGTGGAAAAAATTAGGGGCAAATGTATTCTATCATATAGGGTCACTATGAGGCAGAACTGTCTTGACAGCAGTGAGAGGGGTTTTTTGCATTTTAAATCATTGTTGCTGGAGTTTGATTTTTATTTTGCTCTTGTTACTATTCCCTTCTCACACCACATGATGGAGTCAACTATTCCAAAATGGCTCAGCCACCTTCCCACCCTAACAGCCGTATCATGATTTCTCAGAGACAAAAGTCAATTTCAGTCTACACGAGAAAGCAAGCAATCAGACACAAACACGTGATCAATATGAAGAGCCAACATATCTTCCTCATGAAGAAAAGACAATGGAAGCATAAGAGAAAATGCTTTAGAAAAATGATATGTCGTTATCTTCACTGGATGAACCAAAGATTGAGATGGCTTTACAAAACAGAAATGAAAATTAGAAATGATACAAAAAAACCAAAGCATAACTAAGCAAATAGAAGTATAAAAGAGTAACAGTAAGGTAATATAATTAGAGAACACTTTACACAGTGGTAGAACTGATGCGCTGGAAAGCCAAATAAGAAGCTTTCTATTCCAATCTCCAGTGAAAAAACTTCAGCAAAAAGGAAAAAAAAACAACAACTGAAGAAAACCAAAGAATTATGTGGGACACTACTAGGAGGAACAACTTATATCTCATTAGAATTCCACACCAGGAACAAACAAACAAACAAAAATTCACATATAAAATAGTACCAAAACTTCTGGAAGATAACTTCCCTAACATCACAAAAGAGGAGAAAATAACTATTCAAGAAATGGAAAGAATCTCAAACAGTAGTGACCCCAAAAGAAAAGCATCACACCCTAACAAAGACAAACTATCTGATATTAAGGACAAGAAGATAATCTTGAGAGAAGCTGGGGTAGGGAGTTGTCTACAAAGGGGAACCCATAAGAATAAACTCGAAAATTTCGGTAAGAACCATGCAATAGAATGACTGCTACAAAACAAAGAACAAAGCTACTAAACAAGAATCTCTTTTCTTTTTTTTTATCAGTTCCTCATTTTCCCCCTCCCTCCCCTCCCCTCCCTCCCCCATGTCCCCTTGATAGTTTATAAATTTTTCTTTTTTTCTTTTTTCATGTCTTACATGGACTTCGGTCTCATTTCACCCACTTTTCTGATGTCCATCTCCCTGGGAGGGGAGTGAGTCATACATCGATCATTGTGATTGGTTCCCCCTTACTCCTCCCACCCCCCTACCCTTAACCTCCTAGTATCATTGCTCCCTTTATTGATCTGAGGGGTTTATCTATTCTGAATTCCCTGTGTTGCGAGCTCTTATCTATATCAGTATACATGTTCTGGTCTAGCCAGATTTGTAAGATAGCATTGGTGTCATGGTAGTGGGGATGGGGGGAGGAAGCATTAAAGAACTAGAAGAAGGTTGTGTGTTTCAAAGGTGCTATACTGCATCTGACTGGCTCGTCTCTTCCTTGTGGCCTTTATGCGAGAGAGTTTCCAATTGACTACTGATGGGCTTTGGGTCTCTACTCAGCCTTCCCCCTCATTCCCATTGATATGATTTTTGTTTGCTTGTTTTGGTTCTTTGAAGCCTGATACATAGTCTCATCACCACCTCATGATCACAAAAACAAGAATCTTATATCAAGCAATATTAACCCTAAAATCTGAGAATGTTCCATGTTCACGGATATGAATGTTTAACTCTGTGAAAATGTTAATACTACCCAAACATTCTATAAATATACTATAATTCCAATCCAAATCCCAATATCATTCTTTAAAGAAATGGAAAACCATATTAAACATATTACCAATATTATATGAAAATGATAGACTCAGGATAAGCAAAACAGAACAGCAAAACAGGAGGTCTATTAGTTCCCATCATAAAAACTTTTACACAGCCAGATTAGACAAAATTGCCTGCTACTGGTACAATGGAAAACTTAGGAATAAATCCATCTACCTACAGAAAAATCTTTTACATGTAGCAAAAAAAATCATCAAATGGGTAAGAGACAGTCTATTCAACAAATGGGTCTGACAAAACCGGCTTTCCATCTTCATAAGAATAAATCCAGGACTATATTTTATCCCATATACAAAAATGGATTCAAAATGAATTTAAAACCTAAATATAAATCTCAGTTATAAAGATCATCAATGAGAAAATAGGAAAGGAGACATAAAGGCACTAATTCAAGGCATAAACACACTACTACCATGTATAATAAAATTTTTAAACAAGACAAAATAGATTAATGGGACTTTCTAAAAATAGGAATAAATATGTATAAAAACATGCATCAAAAGACTTTATCTAAAGAGTAAAGGAAGAAACCACAGGTTGGGAAAACATTGACAATGACACATTGGAAAATGGCCTGATTTCTCAATAACTCAACAAAAACATGAATAATCCATTTTAAAAATTGGCAGAGGACATGAACAGACTGGTCACTGAAGAAGACATCCAGTTGACCAACAAATATCTTTTATTCTATGTGACCTGTTTTTCCCTCCCTCTTCCCTTCTTGTCCCTCCTCCCTTATATTTGGTCAAGATGTAGGTTGTAAAACAGTTTCCTCTGGTATGAAACAATTTTTCTTAGTTTTAGCTTTTATAATAGTAATGTCATGTCAATCTTAATGAGATGGACTAATTTTTCTGAGGACAATATCTTCAAAATTAGTCCATGTCATAAAGCATTTTACACTTTCCTAATTGTCTTCTAGGAATGCATAATAATCCATTGAATATGTGTTCGGGAGTTTGTTTACTCATTCCCCCACAGGTGAGCATTTTTGTTGTTTCCATCTTTTTTGCAACAGTGGATAATGCTGCAAGAAAAATGGCTGTGCAAACATCTGTTCATATTTTGTTCTTAATTTATTTGGGATATACTGAGTAGAGAGATTGCATGGTCATATGACATTTCTATTTGTAATTGTTTAGAAAGTGACATACTGATTTCCACAGGGGCTGTACAATTCTATAATCCAACAAGCAGTATATGAGTGTTCCAATCTCTCCACATCCTCTCTGGCATTTGTTACGTTTCTCTGTTTTTCATTTTTTTTTATCACTGCTGGTGTGAAGAGATTGCATTATTGGTTTGATTTGTATTTTGCTTACAGCTAATGATCACGTGCATTTCCTAATATGAGTTTTGGTTTCCTGGATGTCATTTTCAATGAATTGTCTATTCATGTATTCTGCTCATTTTTAATTGCATTATTTGTTTCAATTATTTAGATTCCACAGTTTTTTTGTTTTTTAAAAATTGCCATTTGTAGAAGGGTGTGAGAGGCCTGGTAGGGATTCAGCAAGGGGAATGTAACTAAGAGAAATTACTGAAACCCAAATGAAGGTTGAGCATGATAGTGGGACAAGAGGAAAGTAAAAGGAAATAGAGGTAAGATCTAGGAGACAGAGGGTATTTATAGAGGGCTAAATAAGGCATATACATATGTAAATATATTTATATAGGATGGTGGGGAAATAGATCTACATGCATATATTTATGGGTTTAGTATTAAGGCAGCAGATGGACATTAGACCTCCACTCAAATACTCACTCAATTCAAGAATACTTTGTTCTATTAAATTGGCATTCCATGATGCACACCTTCCCAACAAGGTCGCTGAAGACAAATATGTGCATAAGCAAATGTGGTGAAGAAAGCTGATGGTGCCCGGCTATCAAATGATATAGTATCTGGGTCTTAAAGGCTTGCAGGTAAATAAGAAGCCATCTAGCTCAGAAGCATAAAAGCCCACATGGAAGAAGCACAGCAGCTTGTGTGACCACAAGGTGTAGAAGGGACCAGGTATCAGATATCAAAGAACAAAAAATCATATCAGTGGGTGGCCACTTTCCCGATATGATCACTGAAGATAAATGTGTGCATAAGCAAATGTGGTGTAGAAAGCTGATGGTGCCCGGCTACCAAAAGATATAGGGTCTTGGGTCTTAAAGGCTTGAAGATAAACAAACAGCCATCTAGTTCAGAAGCAACAACGCCCACATGGAAGATGCGCACCAGCCTGTGTGACCATGAGGTGTCGATTGGATCAGTTATCAAGCATCAAAGAACAAAAAATCATATCATTGCAAATGAGGGTGAGTGCAGAGTGAAGACCCAAAGCCCTTCTGTAGGCAACTACACACCCCCTTACTGAAGGAGACAAGCCAGTCAGGTTGCAGGGTAGCAACAATGAAACATACAACTTTCCTCTAATTCTTAAATGCTTCTTCCCCCCACTATCATAATCCCAATTCTACCTTACAAATCTGGCTAGACCAGAGGATGTACATTGATACGGATAGAAACTGGAAACACAAGGAATCTAGGACAGATGACCCCTTCAGGACCAGTGGTGAGAGTGGCGATATCTGGAGGGTAGAGAGAGGATGTGCGTAGAAAGGAGGAACTGATTACAAGGATCTACATATACGCTCCTTCCTGGGGGATAGAAAACAGAAAAGTAGGTAAAGGGAGACATTGGACAGTGTAAAATATGACAAAATAATAATAATTTATAAATGATCAAGGGTTCATGCAGGAGGTGGGAGTTGGGAGGGAGGGGGAAAAGAGGAGTTGATATTAAGGTCTCAGTAGAAAGCAAATATTTTGAGAATGATGATGGCAACAAATGTTCAAATGTGCTTGATACAATGGCTGGATGTATGGATTGTAATAAAAATTGTACGAACCCCAATAAAATGATTTTTTATTCACAATCTTATTGACATATAATTCACATATAATACAAGTCAATAATTTACACATATTAAAAAGAGGACTGCAATCAACACCACAATCAATTTTATAACATTTTCTTTTTTTACTCATTTTTATTAGTTTCCTGTGTTAGTCTGGGTAGACCAGAGAAACAAATCTAGGGAAATTCATATGTGTGTAAGAGAGAACTGTATATCAAAGAGCAATTGTATATTAAAAAATAAATCCAGGTCAAGGTCAAGTCCATAAATCCAATATTAGCCCATATGCCCATTGCTAGTTTATAAATTCTTATTCAGACTCATGCAGCACATGCAATGATGCCGAATGCAAGAGATAGATCACAGGCCAGTGGACAGAAAGTCTTGTGTATCCAGTGGTGATGAAAGCATCTCCGACTGGCATGGGTCTCCACACGGCTCCTCCAGCTCCAGGGCCCGGGCTCTATCAGCGTAACTCCATGTGGCTTGTCAACAGGTATGTCTCCCAGAGAGTGTGTGTGTGTTCTACCTCCAGAGAACTATTTATCTCTATAGTGCCTCCAAATGAGGTCATCAAGCTGTGACCCAATTGACAGCCTATCTTTCACAAGCTAAGAGGAGATTATGTACCTGCCACTCTCCTCATTTCCTCCACCCAACCACTCCTGACATAACCCTTAAAAACTGTCCACCACGTTATTGTCTACA
Organism: Tenrec ecaudatus; assembly: GCF_050624435.1. Classification (NCBI taxonomy): domain Eukaryota; kingdom Metazoa; phylum Chordata; class Mammalia; order Afrosoricida; family Tenrecidae; genus Tenrec; species Tenrec ecaudatus. Next base: position 89,953,938 of record NC_134548.1, read on the forward strand.
AATTTACCTACTCTGGATTTCCTATGAAAAAAATATACAAATTAAAAAAACCCAAAATGAAACAGAGAAAAATCTCAATGAAAAATAAAACATTTCAAAAAAATAAATTAAATTAAAAACCTTAAAAAAAAGAAAAGAAAAATAAAACATTTCTGCCAGCTAGAACCTCCTATAAAGTTCAGCCAGTCTCAGCCACTATCTAATAGGTAAGGGATCTTTGCCCTGAGATATCAGACGTGTGACCTGAATTCTGAGTGATTCAAAAGTTATTTTTGATTCTTTTGGTTGGTTTGTCTCTAAAAACACAAAATGCCCTTTACAAACAGTGAACTGAGATTTTGGCACAGCAGCAAATCTTGAAGGCTTCTTTCTCCCCAGCTCGGCAACTTGCTGGTGCTTGGATTTACTTCCTCCTGACCTCCCCCTGATTGCAAATTAGATGCCTCCCCAAGTCAGTCACCTCACACCTCCATTGCTACTGCCTCTTTACTACCTGGGGCCCTGCATGGAAGCCAGATTGTGTAGCATGGGAAGGCTCAGAATCTTCATGCCTCCCCACTTTTTTCTCCATGGGACCCTTCCTGTAGGGGCAGAGTACCTATATTAATAGATCATTTCCCTGCTAGTAGGGAAATGGAATGATGCCAAACCAAGGGCCCTTTGTTATAAACGCAATAATATCAGGCTGCTGCACTTTCCCTATATTATATAGTGGGTCAATAAGTGAACCTGGTAGATTATTAGATATTATCTCCATCTACCCCACCCACCACCATTGCAATACTCTGCTCCATCTTTGTCAATGAGACACACATTGACATAAACTAACAAATCCTAGCACACTTCTTAAAATACCATTTTCCAGTTTATAAAAGATTACTATATTTAACCAGAAGATGACTTCTAATACTCTGACTTAAAACCTCTCATGTAAAAAAAAAAAAAACAAAAAAAACTCTCATGTTCCTATCCCCCTATTCATCCAACCAACCCAACTCTATCACTTCTTCCAAATCTGAGCACAATAAGTTATCCAGCTTCTACCTGATCTTCATCTTCTAACATATAAAGCCACCCTCCCGACCTACCCAACCGAAAACACTGCACACCATCTACAGCTGAAACACTATGCCATGCAAGCAATATCCAGCAGCAGTAACCACAAAAAATAAAGATAAACAAAAATCAACAATTGAAGATTAACCCAACCCAATGGAATATGCAAAAAGAGACACCCGTAACTACCAGATGGACAATACAGGAGACTTATATCGAGGACAGTACAAGAGATCTGGGGAATCAATCCTGAAAACAAAGGAAGAAATTGGCATACTAAAAAGCTGAAACCCAAAAGAAAACAAAAGCTAAATAATGAGATGACAAAATTTAAAAACACAGTGCAAAAACTGAACATTAGCATGGAAGAAAATAAAAATCGAATCAGTGAATTTGAAAATAATCATGCAGACTTTAGCTAATGAGAGAAACAATTAAGCAAAAACAGCAAAAGAATCTAAGGAAAGCCTGAAGATGATGTGGGATATCATGAAGAGCATTAATATGCATCTCATCAGAAACTTGAAAAGGAAGAAACAAATAAGTCTTCAGAAAAAGTATTAAGGAAATTCATAGAAGACAATAATATCCCAGTGTCACAAAAGTATAGACTATATCCAGCAAGGATGCAAAGAGAGCACCAAATAGGTTAAACATCAAGAAAAAAAATCGTGATATATAGTAATAAAAATTCCAACTTAAAGGAAATAGAGAGAATCCTGACAGCAGATAGAGAAAATAAAACAGTCACCTACAAAAGAGGACCTGATGCAAAGGGCTTAAGTGGAGAGCAAATGCCTTGAGAATGATTGGGGCAGGGAATGTATGGATGTGCTTTATACAATTGATGTATGTATATGTATGGATTGTGGTAAGAGTTGTATGAGCCCCTAATAAAATGTAAAAGAAGAAAAGGAAAAAAAAAGAAAGAAAGAAAAGAAAATGATTAGGGCAAAGAATGTGTGGATGTGCTTTATACAATTGATGTATGTATATGTATGCATTGTGATAAGAGTTGTATGAGCCCCTAATAAAACGTTAAAAAAAAACAGTCACCTACAAAGGTAAATAGATAAGAATAAACTCAGACCTCTCCACAGAAACCATTCAGGATGGAATAAAATGGAGCAACACATCCTTAACTTTGGAAGAAAAAAAAGTGGTCAATCTATATCCAGCAAAGCTATCCATCAAATATGAAGAAGAAACAAAATTATACTCAAACAAGGAAATATTTAGAGATTTATGAATACTAAATGAGCATATCTATATCTATATCAATATAGATATATTAGCTGTATCTCAAAGGATAGAAAATCAACAACTGCAGCAAACATGAGACCTTTGCTGTGGCAGTTACATAATCACCTGTCAACTTGTGCAGGGGTGGAGTCTAGCCTGTCACTCAGGTCACAGCTTCATGATCTCATTTGGAAGCAAGAAGGAGACACATATCTCACTGGAGTTCAAATACACGCCTTTCCCTACGAGATATTTCTGTTTACACGCCACATGGAGCTATGCTGAGGGCAGCCAGAGCCTTAAAGCTGGAGGAGCCACGTGGACCCCATGCCAGCACTGAGATGCTTCCATTGCCACTGGATTCATACGACTTTTCACCCACTGGCCTGTGATCTTCCTGCATTCAGTGTCATTGCATGTGTTGCGTGAATCTGAAGAATTTATAAACTGGTATTGAACGGATGGTCTAATATCAGACTTATGGACTTGATCTGGACTGCGCTGGGATGTTTTCTCAATATACAATTGTTCTTTTATATAAAGCTCTTTCTCACGCACATAAGAGTGTCTCTGGACTTATTTCTCTATGGTTTCAGGAGTGGGGTACAAAAATGTAACACCACCCAGAAATCAATATACTGAAAATAACATCTCAAACAATACAGATATAGAGGGGAAGCGAAGGTCTGAATGATCTCCTCCAGCACATCACCTCAAAAAAGAAAAATACCATACATAAGTAATAGGATATGGTAGTAAATAAATTACATTTAGAACTAATAACACTGAAAGTCAATGGAGAAAAATGAGCCAATCAGAAGACAAAGAGTAACACACTGGATTAAGAAACAAGACCTATTATTAATCTGCTGCCTTCAAGTGACACACCTCAAATTCACAGACAAAAAGAGGCTGAACGTCAAAGAATGGCCAAAAATATAGCAAGTCAATGGCAGCCAGAAAAAGAGACATTTGTGGCAAGATTAATCTCTGACAAAATAGACTTCAAAATAAACAACATAATGAGACATAAGAATGGACATTACTATTCATCAAATGATAATGGACTAAGAATACCTAGCCATAATAAACGGATATGCATCCAATGAAAGACCCTTGAAATAAATCAACCAAATCCTCAAAGAAAAGACAAGAGAAATCACCAGAACAACAATATTAGTATAGATTTCAATACACCATTCTCAAGGAAGGGTAGATCAACAGAAAAGAAACTCAACAAAGTAACTGAAGAGCTAAACAACACAATCAAACGGTTTGACCTCCTAGATATTTACTAAGTTCTCCATTCAACAGCACAAAATACACATTATTTTCAAATGCACATAGCACATATTCAATACACTGCATGAAGGGCTGTAAGGTCTCTCTCTCCTGGCTAGATTCCCACCTCAGATTTCACGCCCGAAGCCGGGCTCGTGATCCAAGTGAATTTAATGAGAGTTAAAAGAAGCTTCAGGTTTTTCGTGGCACCCATAGGATTCCTTTGACCATGCGACCTGGCAGAGACTGCTCCGGGACACGCAAGGATCTCTCCTCCCACGAAGACGACCAGACCAGCCCTCTCCCTTCCAGTCCCTGCCTTTTCAAGGGTTCCCGGGAGAGGCGTGGTGAATGACCCCAGGTCGATCCCATTGGCTGAACTGCAATCACCTGGCCCAGGTGGGCTGCTCCAGGTGTAACGCCCATTCGAGCCCACCGGCGGGATAATCTAGCTTTGTCCTATGCTGGCTCTCCTGGGCATGTGTAAATGGACTTCCCAATTCCCTAGGTTAAGCTGCCTAACGGGGCCACAAAGCAAACCTGAAGAAATTCAAACACATAGAAGTTATTCAAACTATCTTCTCAGAGCACCATGCTATAAAACTGAAAATCAACAATAGAAAGAATAATAACATGACAAAAATGTGAACACTGAACAACACACTAATAAAAAATGACTGGGCACTAGACTAAGTAAGAGATGAAATTAGGAGATTCCTAAAAACAAACAAGAATGGTAACCCAACATAACAAACTTATGTTACACAGCAAAAACAGTTATCAGGGATCAGTTTATAGCAAGTAATGCACACATAAAAAAAGAGAAAATCACTGTTAGCACATTAACACAAAACCTCCACAATTAGAACTAAGTAAACAGCATAAACACTCTAAAACAGAAGAAAGGAAATCATAAAAATTAAAGCAGAAATAAATGAGCTGTAAAACAGAAAAACAATGGGAAAAATCAACAAAACAAGAAATTGGTTCTTTGAAAGTATCAACAAAATTGACAAACTGCCAGCAAAGGTAACAAAGGAAAAGAAAGTGCAGATGAAAATATCTAGAATGAGAGAAGAAACAGGTGGCAGCACACCATAGCCAAATGAATATAAAAAATGGTAGCATAGTATTACAAAACACTGTATTCCAATAAATATTGACAATGAAATGACATGTGAAAATACCTAGAAATACATCCTTTACAGAAATTAATGAAGATGGACATAGAAACTTAAACAGACTCGTAGCAAAAGAAGAAATAGACACAGTTGTCAAGAAACTCCCAGCCAAGAAAAACCCAGGAAAATATGGCTTCAAAGGAGGATTTTATCAAATATTCAGAGAAGAGCTGTCACAAATTCTACACAATCCATTCCAAAATATAGAAAGGGGCAGTATACTCCCAAACTCATTCTATGAAGCTAGCATAATCATGGTATTAAAACCAGGCAAAAACCCCACAAAGATTTTAAAAACTACAGATTAATATCCCTCATGAACATAGATCCAAAAATTCTCAAAAGAATCTTGGCCATTAAAATCAAACAATACATTCAAAAAAATGTGGGATTCATACCAGGATTCAAGGATGGTTCAACATTCAAAAAACAACTAATGTAACCCACTACATAAACATTATAAAGGATAAGAACCATGAGATCACATCAACAGATGGAAAAATAATTTGACAATATCCAACAATATTTGACAATATCTTCTTGGAAGCACACAATAAGATAGTAATAGAAAATTCCTCAGCGCAATAAAAGTCACATATGAGAAACTAACAGCAAATATCACACTCAATGGGTAAAACTGCAAATATTCCTATTGAAAACAGGTGCTCCTTATCGCCACTCTTATTCAACACTGTGCTGGAAGTCCTAACCAGAACCATAAGACAAGAAGAAATTAAGGGAGTACCATTGAGCAAAGAAGGGGTAGAATTCTTGCTATTTGCAGATGATAAGATTTTATATAAAAAGATAACCACAAGTTCTAACTATTCTAACAATAGAATTTTCAGAAACAATTGAGGAGTGTAGTAAAATAGCAGGATATGAGATTAACAAGAAGATATCAATTAGAATCCTATATGCTAGTCCCATGTGCTAGTGATGAGCTATCCAAAGAAAACATCAAGAAAACAAAAGAATTGTAATAGCATCACAGAAATTGAAATATCGAGAGGAGGGGACGAAAGTGGCAAACAGATAGGACTCATCCCTCCTGAGCTCCTGCTGCCAGACCAGAAAATTGGGAGGTAAGGCAAAGGAAACAGGAAGGTGGAGTCCTGAAATTAGAACTAGGGTACCAGGGTTTCTCCTGAACCCCTTTTTGTGTGGGATTTCCACTCACAAAGCAAACCAAGAAAGCTTTAAAGCGCTCTAGCTTTGGCAAGCCCGCAGGCGCTGGCTCTGCCCTTGCAGGGAGCAGTGATCTGTGCAGGTAAAGGGCAAAGAGGGGACAGAATCCCAGACAAGAGGGGAACCTCACTCAGGTGCTCTCCATGTGGCTGACTGCCTTGAGGCCACGGCCAAGAGAGTGGTGGCGGGTAGCCATAAATTAGAGGAAAAGAAAAAATTTAATATTACCTTAGGAAGATCGCGGCGTGGAAAAATATAAGCGGAAAGTTGGAAGTACAGGGAGCAAATTTAGTTCCAACTGGCCGAGAAGGAAGCAACCCCCCCTAATAAGCTGGATCTCCCCCCTCTGGGGCCAGCCCAACAGCCCCCAAATCCGAGCACATCACAAGCAAAAATAAAAAAGGGGTGAAATATATATTATTGTTTTAAAACTCAAACCCAAGTCTGGTTGCTCAACTCCAACTTTAACATAAATCAGCATAAGAAGCAACCTAGCTAAGGAATACCAGATCTTAGCTACTGGGCCTGGCAATTTATAGCATAACAAAGACCAGCTGTAGCAAGAGTCAGCTTTAAACAGCAAGGGGCTACAGCCCAGTGACTGTGAGAGACAATTACATTTGAGTATACTCTAGCTGGCCAGGGAGATTAAAAAAAAAAATCCATAGGCTCATCTGGCTTGCTTTTTAACTTTTTTGTCTCCTCTTTGCCTCTTTCTTGGTCTCTCACATTCTACTGCTAACCTCCAGACCACTCCCCTTAACTTAGAGCATTTACACCTGCACTACACCCAGCAAGGTGAACTCCACCCTATGTAGCTAGATCGTCTGGGAAAAGCCCTGCTGACTTCCAAGTGATACTATGCTCAACTTCTTACTGGGAAATTCCTGCCTGTGTGCCTGGGGCATAGGCAGCTCAGCCTACACTCCTCAACGCTCCAAGCTGCAGCAAGAACCTCTGCCCAACCTCCGTAACACCAAAGCAGGCAACCCTTCTGGGTCACCCCCCTGAGAGGGAAGCCACAGGAGGATAAAGTTGTAGGTTAATTCCATAGTGAAATAAACTATAGGGAGTTTGAAGAAGTACTCCTACAAGTCTCCCAGAGAAAGCCAGTGCTTTCGACTCCCAGGAAAATGGTGTCTGGCTCTTCAAAAACAACACAACGCAAATAGCTATGAGCCCCAATAACCTCAACGAAAAAAACAGGAGAAACAAAAGGCAATGCCAGAAGATGTCCTGAACATAATGACATTCATAGAGGAAGCAGACATTGAGCTGCCACAGAAAGAAATGTTCAGAATGCTGCCTGGAGTCATTCAGGATATGAGGGAAACAATACAGAAAAAGGATAAAATGATGAAGAGGTAAAAGCCATAAATCAGAGAGAAATAAAGGAGCTTAAGGAGGCGATAACAAAAACCAGTAGCACACTCATGGACATCAAGAAGCGACTGGAGGAATCAGAGAACCACATCAGTGACTTGGAGGGCAGCCAAACAAACTTTAACACATGCAAACAAAAATCTAATAAGATCATCAGAGAAGCTGAAGAAAACTTAAGAGCTATGTCTGATGCTATGAAGCGGAACAACATTAGAATTATAGGCTTACCGGAGGAAGACACAACAAAGACGTCATCTGCAACAATAGTGAGATAATTCATGGAGGAAAGCATCCCCAGCTTAGTGAATGAAAACCAGGCAACCATTCAGGAGGTTGAAAGAATCCCAGCAAGATGGGACCCCAAGAAGAATTCACCAAGGCACATACGAGTTAAATTATCCAACTTTGAAGAAAAGGAGAAAATCATGAGAGCAGCTAGGGAAAAACAAGCAATCACATATAAAGGTTCCCAAATAAGAATATGCTCAGACCTATCAGCAGAAACTGAAGAAGAGGATAGAGTGGAGTAACATATTCCAAAAATTGAAGGAAAACAATGCAAACCCAAGAATACTCTATCCAGCCAAATTATCGATCAAGATAGATGGAGAAGTAAGAGTCTTCCCAGACAAGGAAAAACTCAAAGAATACGTTAGAAGAAACCCAGCCCTTCAAAAGATCCTTCCCAAGCCATTTTGGGCAGAAGAACAACACTCACCAAGCAGAAATAAGAGACCACCACATAGAACCTCACACAGAGGGCAAAAAAGAGAAAACAGACTTCAAGATAGCATTGATTTAAATATAGAAATACTTGACAGGCTGCTGAAGTAAGCTTAAAAAAAAGAAAAAAAGGCAAATGGGGCATAGGGAAAAAGTGATGGTATACAAATATCCCTGGGGTGAGGACCACGTAATATGGCAGGGACCAGACCAAATACAGGGATACACATGGTAGACAACTATAAAAGGAAGTGGGGAAAGGAGAAAATAATAATAACAAAAAAGAAAAGGAATGAAGGGTTAAGTACAGAGTAGAGAGCCAAAGCCCATTTGTAGGCCACTGGAGATCCCCTCACAGAGGGGTCTAGGGGAGGAGATGAGTCAGTCAGGGTGTGATGTAGCACCGATGAAGAATACAGCTTTCCCCCAGATCCTGGATGCTTCCTCCCCCCCAACTACCATGATCTGAATTCTACCTTGCAAGACTGGATAGAACTGAGCTTGTACACTGGTGCATATAGGAGCTGGAGGCACAGGGAATTCAGGGTGGATGATATCTTCAGGACCAGGGGTGTGAGGGGCAATACTGAGAGAGTAGAGGGTGAGTGGGTTGGAAAGGGGGAACCAACTACAAGGATCTACATGTGACCTCCTCCCTGGGGGACGGACAACAGAAAAGGGGGTGAAGGGAGACGCCAGAGAGGGCAAGATATGACAAAATAATAATCTATAAATTATCAAGGGCTCATGAGGGAGGGGGAAGTGGGGAGGGAGGGGAATAAAAAAGAGGACCTCAAGCAAAGGGCTTAAGTGGAGAGCAAGTGCTTTGAAAATGATTAGGGCAAAGAATGTACCGATGTGCTTTATACAATTGATGTATGTATATGTATGGATTGTGATAAGAGTTGTATAAGCCCCTAATAAAATGTTGAAAAAACACAAAACAAACAAACAAAAAAGGGTAGAGGGGGCACAAGGTACTAACCCACTGTCTCCATAGGGAAAGAGGGACCAGACTTCATCCCGATGGTCCAAGATGAATGCAACATGCCGGCGTTGAGTATGGAACCAGCGGAGAGGTCTGGGTGGCCGGCCCCAACCCCAACTACTAAGGGGACATCTGCCCATACAATCAGAAGAATGTATATCAAAGGACGGCACTGAATCTACAGCTCTGAAAGAGGGACATATCTGATCGGAGCACACGGGAACAGAGGAAGGGGGAGGAGGAGAGTGGAGCACATCATGACCCACCAGGCCAGGAGGTCGATGTTCCCAATTAGAACAGCCAGTCAACAGAGAAGACCACATGGCCAGCCCCACTATGAGACAAGCCGTCCCTCACAGACCGACCCATAGCCCTACAGGTGACAACACCGGAGACACAGTGAGGGAATTGGACCCAATCGGATCTGCCACACCATGGCAAAACATTAAGTGGGTGCAAAAGAACAGCAAGGGAATGGAATGGCAAGATCCCCAGGGAAAACTGAAGGTGGACTTTGAAGCTGAAGGTTGGTGCCCCAACAGACTGGACTGGAAAACACTCCTAAGGCCAACAAACAATCCTTGAACTAACTACAAGCTTTTCTTTCTTGTGTTTGTTTCATTTTTGTCATTGGTTTGTTGTTGTTTTGTTGTATATTGTTGCTTGGCTTTGTTCTGTCTTGTTTTTGTGCATGTTGTTGTCTCTGCAGTCCTGTCTAAATAAGATAGGCTGGATGAATAATTGGAGGAGAAAACAACGGGACCGATAGTTACGTGGGGACATGGGAGACGGGGAGGTGGGGGGAAAGGTAGTAGTGTTAATAAACCCAGGGACAAGGAAACAACAAGCTATTCAAATTGGGGATGAGAAGGGTGTGGGAGGCCTGGTTGGGCATGACAAAGGGCAATGTAACTAAGAGGAATTGCTGAAACCCTGGTGGGGACTGAGCATGATAGTGGGGCAGGAGGGAAGTCGAAGGAAACAGAGGAAAGAGAGGAGTCAGAGGGCATTTATAGAGGTCTAGATAAAGACATATACATATGCAAATATATTTATACATCAGGATGGGGAAATAGATCTATGTGCATATATTTATAAGGTTAGTATTAAGGCAGCAGAGTGACATTGGACCTCCACTCAAGTACTCCCTCAATGCAAGAATACTTTCTTCTATTAAATTGGAATTCTATAATGCTCACCTTCCCAACACAACTGCTAAAGACAAAGTGGGTGAACAACTAAACGTGGTGAAGAAAGCTGATGGTTCCCGGCTATCAAAAGAGATAGTATCTGGGGTCTTAAAGGCTTGAAGGTAAACAAGCGGCCATCTGGCACAGAAGCAATAAAGCTCACATGGCAGAAGCACACCAGCCTATGTGGCCAAGAGGTGCTGAAGGGATCAGTTATCAGGCATCAAACAACAAAAAATCGTATCATTTTGTGCTCACCTCCCTGATACGATCACTGAAGACAAATGGGTGCATAAGCAAATGTGGTGAAGAAAGCTGAAGGTGCCTGGCTATCAAAAGATATAGCGTCTGGGGTCTTAAAGGCTTGAAGGTAAACAAGCAGCCATCTAGCTCAGAAGGAACAAAGCCCACAGGGAAGAAGCACACCAGCATCTGCGATCACAAGGTGTCAAGGCATCAGGCATCATCAGAACAAAACTCTTACCATAGTGAATGAGTGGGGGAGTGCGGAGTGGAGACCCAAAACCCATTTGTAGGCCACTGGATATCCCCTTACAGAAGGGTCTTGGGGAGGAGAAGAGACAGTCAGGGGTGCAACGTAGCAAAGATCAAAAATACAACTTTCCTCTAGTTCCTAAATGCTTCCTTCCCCGCCCCCCCTCCCACTGTCATGATCCAAATCCTACCTTGCAAGCCTGACTAGACTAGCTAGACGAGGCACACTGGTAAAGATGAGAACTGGAAACACAGGGAGCCAGGGCGAATGATTCCCTCAGGACCAGTGGAGTGAGTGGCGATACTGGGAGGGCAGAGGGAGGGTGGGTTGGAAAGGGGGAACATATTTCAAGGACCTGCATTTGACCTTCTCCCTGGGGGACATAAAACAGAAAAGTGGGGGAAGGAAGACGTGGGACAGAGCAAGATAAGACAAAATAATAACTTATAAATTATCAGGGGTTCATGAGGGAGGGAGCAGAAAAATGAGGACCTGATTCCAGGGGCTTGGGTGGAGAGCAAAAGTTTTGAGAATGATGAGGGCAACGAATGTACAAATGTGCTTTACACAATTGATGTATGTATGGATCGAGATGGGTGGTGTATGAGTCCCTAATAAAATGATTTAAAAAAAAAGAAGTGGGGGAAGTGGGAAGATGCCATTATATTTTCATTAATTTTTCTACACTTTAAAAAAATCCCCTCATATTATACTTAACCTTAAATAATGCATTGCTTAATGGTATTTTTAAATATTATATGCCATCTACATAAAAAAGAAGGAAAATGTTTTGAAACCGATTGTGGTAGCAATTGTACAATACTGTTTTATGTGATTGATGGAATGTTATGATATATGTAAGAGCTCCCAATAAAATATTCAAAAATATGAAATATCTAGGAATGAACCTAACCAAAAAATCAAAAGATTGGTACAAAGCAAACTACAGAACATTAATATATGAAGTCAAAAGAGATCTACACAAATGGAAGAAGAATACCCTGTATTCATGGATAGGAAAATTCAATATTGTGTTCATGGATAGGAAAATTCAATATTGTGAAAATATCCATACTACCTAAAGCAATCGACATCATCACAATCAGTTCTAGTGTTCCCTCTCCTCTCTCACTTTCATCAATTGCTCCCCAATTCCCCTTCCCCTCCCCACTCCGAATCCCCAATAAACCATTACATCTGTTATCTATGCATCCACTCCTCTGTCCTTCCTTAACTGGAAAACCTATCAGAAACAAAAAAAAATGAAACAGAAAGTTGAAAATAATATAAAGATAAAAATGAAGAGTAAGAAAGGAAAGACCACCGACAATATTGTTTTTAAGTCAGAGAAGAAATATTTGAGCCTAGACCAAATTCAGTTTGGGTCAAGAGGGAGGTCAACTGACCACCAAGCATCATTTTATATCATGGTTCCATCCACCATAATCATGTTTACAGTAATCTCTGTGTGATTATAAAGTTGTTCTAGTCCTTGGCTTGTGGCTAAATGAGTCAAGATTTTTTATGTATCATTCCATGGGCTTCTTGCCTGCCTTGTTTCTATTGAAAATGTTGAGATTATACTTATTTGTTCAGCTATAAAAATGAATATTCTTTTTTTCTGGATTGCTCTCAGATTCTTCTCTTTACTTTGATGTTAAAAAGTTTGACGGTTTGTGTTGTGGCTTTCTTAAAGAATCAATTCTAATTGAGTATCATTGGACCTCTTAAATGGTTATTTCCTGTTCTGTCATGATATTATTTTTCATATATTTCTTGGACTATTTTCTCTGTGGTTCTCTTTTCTTTTCTGAAATTTCTACTAACTGTAATTTTTTCCTTTGATGATGTCCCATAGAATTCTTAGGTTTTCTTCACCTTTTTCCCTTTGTCTTTTTAACAGATTGCGCTTGTATTTTGGTCTTGAGAGATTTATCTTCAAGCTCATTTATTGTTGCTTCCATAGATTCAGTTCTACTATTTTGTTCTTTCAGGATGTCATCCAGTTCTAATAACTTAGTGTTTGTGTTCTGAATTTCTATTTGAAATTGTTGAATTATTCCCACCTTTTTCATTCAGTCAGATTGTTCTTGTAGTACATTCCTGAGTTCTTATTTCTTCTGCTTTTTCTATAGTTTTGCTTAACTTTGCCTCCAAACACAATGCAGCTGAAGATCATTCTTCTGAACACTCTCCTGGGAAGATCTAATGCTTTTTCTTCATCTAGGATATCTCCTCAATCTATTTCTGAATGTAGACCACTTGTTAATGAACAACAGAAACATGAAATATAGGTTAGTATAAGACATGGAAATTTTTAAAATAAATTATCAAGGGTTCATGATGAAGGGGATGGGAAAGTAAGGAGCTGATACCAAGGGCTCAAGTAGAAAGAAAATGTTTTGAGAATGATGATGGTCACAAATGTACAAATGTGCTTGACACAATCAATGTGTGTGTGGATGGTGATAAGAGTTATACGAGCCCCAAATAAAATGATTTTTAAAAGACATGATGTTGTTTTCATATGTGTCTCTGTAGTTCAGGTGAATATTATTCTCTGTGCACTTGCTGTAGCTCTTGAAGACTTAAGGATGGCTGTGTCATGTGGAAAGATTGATGACAGAAAAAAAAATGTAGATACTTTTTATTGTCCAGAATTCAGTCCTGAGATCAGCCTTTGCAGTTTTCAGGACATTTAGGCCAATCACCAAAACAGCTGCCACAACGACCATCTTTGCCAAATCTTAATATCAAGGGAAGACCCAGAGTTCATTTGTTTAGTTTGGTGATGTCTTGTCAGGGCAATCAAGAGTCAGCTGCTTTTTTAAGACATCTTACATGGGCTACTTCCTTCTGAATTGCTAGGCTGTGTCTACCCCAATCATCTGTTCTATCAGGAGGTTTGAAACTCAGGTGTGCCTGTTTTCTGCCTTTCTTTAAATTATACCTCCTTGACCAGTCGTTAATAAATAGCTTTTGTCTTTTTAAACACAAGGGCTGTGGATAGTTAAGGCATGCTAGGCTTTCCCAAACTAATTTTTACTATGTTTGTTCAATTAAATTAACCCTTTCCCAACACAGATTCACTCAAACCCATTTTTCCCCAGACCAACCCTATCCCCACCCCCAGATCTATTAGGGAAGGGTGCCACTTTTCTCTGTGGGATTTGAGTATGTCTTAGGTTCCAGGAAGATGTTGAAGATTGAGCTATCAGTTCACCTGTGCCCTTCTTCCACTGTCACAGACATAAGAAGTGGGGCAGGATTAGCTTGATGGTATCCTGTCAGGGCAGGCAAGAGTGAGCTGTCTTTTGAAAGCTTCTGGCATTGGCTTACTCCTGAATTGCTAGGCTGTACCTGCCTCAATCATCTGTTCTATTAGGAGTTGTGAAACTCAAGCTTGCCTGTTTTCTGCCTTTACTTAAAAACCTTTACTCAGAGAAGGTGAGTGTCTGGCTATCTAACAATGGATTTTTTTTCTGTTTATGTAGCCAACGTATGAAGGAATTCTTGTGTTCACTAGCCATCTGAGACATTAAAATCACTATTATTAAAAACCGCACAAATTGGCATTGATAACAAACTTAAAAAAGCAAAAAAAAAGTAGTAAATGCTGGAAAGGGTGTGGAGAGACTGGAATGCTCCTATAATGCTGGTGGGACTATAAAAATATGCAACCACAGTGGAAAGCAGTATGGTACTTCGTCAAACAACTGTAATTAGCAATACTATATATACTAGCAATTTCTTTACTGGGTATATACCCTAAATAATGCTACATCACCTCTGTAAACATTTCCAGGCCTAACTAATGCTATCTTGCTTGCGTTAGGCACGCCTGTAAAGTACCATCTGAAGGGCAAGTCTTGCTAACAAAACAGAATGCCTCAGGATAACACCCGACATCCTGCAGAGCTCCAGCCACCCTGAGATAAGGCTGAAAGGGAGAGCCGAAGAATGTGAAGGGAGTGAACTCTGTGAAGAGTGGTTCTGTAACTGCTGAATTAAGCCTTATATAAAATTGTAGATGAATTAATTGCCTTTGTGTAGAATTGTAAAAGTTTAAGTACCCAACTAGATCGGGGGAAAGGGCTGCTTTCTCAAGCCCCTACGTTGGGCTGAGGCAGTCTCTGGCCAGAAAAATAGAAGGACTCTTTAATTTCGAACTCTGGTCGTTAATTTCGAACTCTGGTCGTTAATTTCTAGATTATTAACCATTGAGATCCCAAAAAGAGTGTCTTACATTGGTAGTGAGAGCGGATGGTGCCCGGATATCAAAACATAGCATCTGGGCTCTTAAAGGCTTGAAGATAAACAAGTGGCCATCTGAGAAGCAACCAAGCCCACATGGAAGAAGCACACCAGCCTGTGTGATCACGAGGTGTCAAAGGAATCAGGTATCAGGCATCAAAGATGACCCAGAACAAAAAGCCCTATCAATGTGAATGAGGAAGAGGGTGGAGTAGATATCCAAAGCCCATCTGTAGACAACTGAGCATCCTCTTACAGAAAGGTCACAAGGAAGAGATGAGCCAGTCAGTGTGCAGTACAGCTCCGATGAAACATACAATGTTCCTCTAGTTCATTAATACTTACTCCCCCTACTATCATAACCCCAATTCTACCTTACAAATCTAGCTAGACCGGAGCACGTACACTGGTACTGATAAGAGCTCTAAACACATGGAATCCAGGACAGATAACCCCTGCAGGACCAATAATGAGATAGTGATACCAGGAGGGGGAAGGGAAGGTGGGAGGAGAAAGGAGGAACCGATCACAAAGATCTGCATATAACCCTCACTCAGGTGGAACAAACAAACAACAGAAAAGTTGGTGAAGGGAGACAGCGGTCAGTGTGAGACATGAACAAATGAATAATTGAGGGAGGGATAGAAGGGAGGGGGGAAATGAGCTAATACCAAGGGCTAAAGTAGAAAGAAAATGATGATGGTAATATATGTACAAATGCGCTTGACATGATGGATGGATGGATGGATGGATGGATGGATGGGTGGATGGATGGATGGATGGATTGTGATAAGAGCTGCAAGAACCCCCACAAAAAGGATTTTTTTAAGTGAATATTATGTATTGCTAAAAAAAGAATGATGAAAATGTGAGCAACTCTCTGTATGGGTAGTCCTGGAGAATGTGATGCTGATACAAAAGGACAAATATTGTATGAGACCATTGTTATAAAGGAAAAATCAAGACAAAGGTTTTCATAACAAATAGAACAAGCTTTGATGGTTACTGTGGCAAGGGGAAAGGGGAAGCAATAGCTAAAATCATCGTCAACTGGAGTGAAGGGGACAATATTCTACAAGAAGGAGAAGTGAAATTGAAAGTGCTAGGGAAAGCTATGTGGAGGTATGGCAAATACTTTAAATTGTTGAATGGAAAACTGATTATCTGAAAGGGCAATCTCCACCTAATTCACAATAAAAAGTTTAAAGAGAAAACAAAAATAACACTATAGCTATAATACATACCTATCAAAACTCTATAAAAATTTCATTTCCTCTAATTCTTGGTAATGTTTGTGATTGTCAGGATTTTTTTGTATGTTAAAGTTTGATCATTCTAATAAATGTATATCTGTAATTTCAGTTTTAGTTTCCCCAATATTAATGGAATTGTACAATTTTAATGTGCATATTTGTCTTCCCTATATCTTCTTTTTAAAAGTGTGTGTTCGAGTATTTTGCCAACTTTTAAATTGAGTTTTTAACTTTATTATTGATTTTGCAGGGTTCTGTATATAGTCTCAATACAAGGATATATATATATATATATATATATATATATATATATAAAATACTTTATCTGAATGTGTAGACTGAAATATTACTTTATTTTAAATCTGTTTCACAAAACATAGTATTTAAATATTATTATTTTTCTTTTATGCACTGTGCTCTTAGTGTTCTGCCTAAAAACTGCTCAACCCAAGGTCATATACTTTTTTCATGTAATCTTCTAGGAATTTTACACTTTTGTATTTACATTTAGATCTATGATTCATGAAGTATGGGTCAACTTTTTTTCTTCTTTCCTTTCTTGCTTTTTTTATATGTGGATATCCAATTGTTCCCACAGCATAAATGGAAAAATTGCATTTTTTCCTTTTAAATTGCCTATCCCTACTAGTTAAAAGTCACTTGGAAATATATTAAAAGCTCCTGATTCATAGTGATCCTTTGGTAAACAATATAAATGACCATAGTGTTTCCAAGGCTGTAAATCTTTTCAGAATCAGTGTTTCCTGTTAACCTTTTGGAATGTCTGGTGGGTGGGCATACGTTTGTGTTCCTTTGGTAAGTCATTTTACCACTACCAGACTGGGTTAATTAGTGTAGTATTATAGAAAATTTTGTATCAGGGATTGTGAATTGTGAAACTGTGCTGCAGCTTTTCAAAGTTAATTTTACTATTTCATATCCTTTACATTTCCATATCAATTTAGAAATCCTTTGGACAATGCTTACGAAGTCTTGCGGGGATTAAGTCAGGATGGTATTAACTGAAATAGATCCGTTTGTCACAAAATTCTGTCTTCCAATGCAAGGGAATGGTCTATTTCTCCAATTATCAAGTCTTGTTTGATTTCTTTTAGCAGTGTTTTGTAGTTTTCAGCATATAGCATCAGAAGGTACTCTGCTAAACTTACACCTATTTCCTGGTTTGGGAGACTATTTTATGAGTAAAATGAATTTTTTAAATAGAGATAATATTGTTTGTTGTTTTGTTGAGAATATACACAGAGGAACTTAATCTTGAGTTGTTATTATCAATTTGATCTCCTCTAGATAGTATCTATAAATGTGCACATTGCTCAAGGAAAACATTCTTGACCAGTTCATGTAAATTCCTGGTTTAAGAAGTTTTGAGGAAAGTTTGTTAAAGTATTGTGAATTAGGTGAAGCTTTGCAGAACTGATCATCAATTTGATACTCAACAATTCAGACACTTTTTGTTTCATAGCATCTATTGCAATCCCCTCAATTTACCACAATTTCCCATAACGACTCCCTGCTATGTTTCATTTTTCTATTCCTCCTTCTTTCCTAGCCATCTAAACGTTTTTCTTGCTTAAACGTCACCCATTTGATCTTAAATGCTGATTATTCTAACATAGGTGTTAGTTCAGTATTAGAACTGAAAGGTGACTAAGTGCCATATTCTTGGGGATTAGTAATTCGGTTCTCTATGAGTCTGAGTTGTGGTCCAAGTTTTTCTTCCACTCTAATCAGAACTTTCTAATATGATCCTTTGTAGAGGAATCTGTGGTGCTAGCTGGACACCATCTAGTAGTTCTGGTTTCAGGATTGTGGAGATAGTCTAATTCCTCCCAAACATCTTTTCATTTTCATCACTCTTCTTTCCTCCAGACACAGCGAGACTGAGAGTTGCACTTTAATTGGCTGCTCACAAGCTTGTAAGACTCCAGCGCTACTCGTCAAAGTAAGGTGTAGAATACTGTCTTTTATAAACTATGTTATGCCACTTGAACTTGTCCCTGAAGCTCTGGTCCTGAGTCCACAGTCCCAATGGACTCATTTTCTCAGTTTCATAATTTTGGCCCTTGCATGCTCCACCACATTCATGAATATACATTATTTGCAACAATGGTAAATCTATATATATGAATATCCTTTGTCAAACACATATACATAAACACAAATATAAACATAAACATGAACAAACATTTGGGTATAATCCCAGTCACTTTCCCACAACTGTTTAGCCTGTATGTCTATTCAAACATGTGTCCACAAACCTCCACTAGTGCAGGATTGTGTCTATCACAGTATTTCCCTTTTTCACTTTCCCCACCTCCATAATTTCTTGCTAACATTCCTCTAATTGTATATTTTCTTCTCCTTTACTTAAGTTCACACTTAATTTACCTTCTAACCATTGACTTCATCTCCTCCTATCTCTCTCTCCCTGCCATTGAGTCAATGCTGCCTCTGAGCGACCCCTTGTGGGTTTCCATGGCTATAACTATATTTTAACAATCATTTTATTGGGGGCTCGTACCAACTCTTATCACAATCCATACATACATCCATTGTGTCAAGCACCTTTGTGCATTTGTTGCCATTATCATTCTCAAATCATTTGCTTTCTGTTTCACCTCACAAAACCAATTCAACTCTATAAAATTAACCTGTCAGAATATGAATGTATATGCATTTTAACATCTTTATATATATATCTTATTAAATGTATATTGGAATGAATTTAATTGTTATACTTTTGCAAAATGTTTCTTTTTAAAAATCATTTTATTGGGGGCTTGTACAACTCTTATCACAATCCATACACGCTATAACTCTTTACAGAAATAGAAAGTCCAGTTTTTCTTCCATGGAGCTGCTGCTGATTTTGAACTGTCGACCATGAGGATCACAGCCAACCCACAACCACTACACCACCAGAGCTTCATCAATAATTGTTTCTTTCACTGAGAACATCCTTTTTTCAATTTTATAGTAGAGGTCTTGTACAATATTCTTTCCTTTTGAGATTGACTAATTCCACTTAGCATAATGTACTCCAGGTTCATCCAGATACTTTGAAGATTCACTGTTATTCTTTAACATTGCTTAACATTCCATTGTGTGTATGCACTAAATATTATCTATATATTTTTCCACTGCAAGCATTTAGGTCATTTCCATCATTTTGCTATTGTGAATAGAAGTGCAATGAATATGGATATATTCATATGTTTACTTGTGTACAGCTATTTCCCTGGGATGTGTACCAAATAGAAAGATTGCTGGAGCATAAGTTATTTCTATTCTTAAACTTCTAAGAAAGTCCCATACAGATTTGGGCAGTGATTGCACCATTGTACATCCTCATAAGCAGTGCAAGGGGCTTCAAGTGTCTGTAGATTCTCAAGCATTTGTTTTTTTCTGTTTTAATTTTGCTAGTAATACTAAGTGAACTGATAGCTCATTTTTGTGTTCATTTGCATTTCTCAAATGGCTAATTATCACAAGTATCTCTTCATATTTTTGTTGGCCACTGGAATTTTTTGTTGAATATTTGTTTATGTTCTCTGCTCATTTAAAAATTGGTTTACTTATTTTTCTTGTTGAGGTGTTGAAGTTTTTTTTTCTTCTGCAGTCTGTGGGTTCTCTTTTTGCTTTTTAAAGAAATTTTTGGTTCATATGAGTGTCTAATTTTCAGGAGGTCCTAGTCATCTAATTTGTCCTCTGTTGTTTTTTCCCCCCATTATGCTTAATAGAGTTGTGGTAGTTACATAATTTCAGATCAACCTGAAGATATAAAAGGCTAGAGGTGGAGTCTAGCCAGTCAGTCAGGTCACAGCTTGATGGTGCCTCCTTGTGGGCATGACCTTCTCAAAAGGAGGGTCTTGGGAACATCTCTCTCTCTCTCTCTCTCTCTCTCTCTCTCTCTCTCTCTCTCTCTCTCTCTCTCTCTCTCTCTCTCTCTTTCTCTCTCTCTTTTATATTGCTGCTGATGAGCCACTCTGAGACCTGCCAGAGCCCTGTGATGCTTTTACTGCCACTAGATCCACAAGACCTTTCACCCAACCTGTGATCTTCCTGCATTTTGCATCATTCATGTGGCTGCGTGAGTCTGAAGAGGGAATTATTGATAAGTATTGGACTATGGACTTAAGTTGGACGGCGCTGGGATGTTTGCTTGATATATAATTACTTCTTGATATAAAGCTCTCTTACATATATGAGCATTACTAGAATTGTTTCTCTATTCAACTTAGCCCAGCACAAGTGTGTTTTTTGACATGTATTATGGCCCCTATGTTTGTATCCATTCATTTTCATTGATGATCTTTATAGTTCTAGGTTTTACATTTTGGTTTTAGATACATCTTGTGTTTGTCGTTGTGAAATATGTGCCCTTTCATTTTTTTCCTTAAAATTGCTACCCAGTTTTTCAAGCATCATTTTAAAGAGAGTTACTATTCTCCCATTTAATGTGTTTTGCCCTTTGATAAAAACAGCTGTTTATAGGTGAAAGCCCTACCTTGCAGGGCTGGATAGGGCAGAGGTTGTACACTGCTACATATGGGGGCTGGAGGCACAGGGAATCCAGGGTGGATGATACCTTCAGGACCAAGGGTGTGAGGGGCGATGCTGGGAGAGTGGAGGGTGAGTGGGTTGGAAAGGGGGAACTGATTACAAGGATCCAC
Source organism: Tenrec ecaudatus (assembly GCF_050624435.1). Taxonomy (NCBI): domain Eukaryota; kingdom Metazoa; phylum Chordata; class Mammalia; order Afrosoricida; family Tenrecidae; genus Tenrec; species Tenrec ecaudatus. The sequence continues at coordinate 89,974,867 of NC_134548.1, forward strand.
ATGTGACCGCCTCCCTGGGAGAGGGACGGCAGAGAAGGGGGGGGAAGGGAGATTCCGGATGGGACAAGATATGACAAAATAACGATGTATAAATTACCAAAGGCACATGAGGGAGGGGGGAGTGGGGAGGGAGGGGAAAAAAAGAGGACCTGATGCAAAGGGCTTAAGTGGAGAGCAAATGCTTTGAGAATGATTGGGGCAGGGAATGTGCAGATGTGCTTTATACAATTTATGTATGTATATGTATGGATTGTGATAAGAGTTGTATGTGCCCCTAATAAAATGTTTAAAAAGTTTTTTTAAATAAATATGAACTAATATTTACTATTTATATTGCACTTCCTTTATTATTAAAGTTCTAAAGTTCCCTACGGTATTGTTTTCCTTCTGGCTGAAGAATTTCTTTTAATTTTTACTTTAGAGTAACTTTCTTTAATTTGTGAACACCTTTATTTGACAATTATTTCTGACATATAATATCATTGACTATGGAACTCTGGGTTGACAACTCTTTTCCTTCAACACTCTATGAGATGTTTCCTCACTATCTTTGCTTCTCAGAATGAATACTTTCTACTCATTTATCATCACGTTCATGGACTATTTGGACTGCTACTGTCATTCTTCTATTGAGTCCATATGATAAATTAAAATATTTTCTCTACTTAGTCATTTCTAAAAGTTTCATTTGATTCTGTTTTGTAGGTTTTAACACTGTGAAGAGTTTATGTCATTGTATTCCTTCCTAAAGTGTTCATTTTTAGGCAATGGGTTACAGTTTCTACTAAGTCCAATATCAGAGTCATAGTATGATTGGGATCTGTTGTCAACTTAAATTATACATAGAATATTTTTAATATTATTGTAGCTTAAATGCCCTGTAGAATATTGATTTGGACAGGGAAATTATCAGGCAATCAACTGTGTCAGGTTCAAGCTGCAAGTTCTCTTTTGACTCCAGTAGACAAAGTGAGTAATTGTAAAAGTATTATGTTGCATTTACTGTTTACCCACACACTGCCTGGGTAGTAGTTCCAATGTGAGTTGAGTTTGTAAAGCCTTTTTATATTGCTTGTATTTGTTCTGTACACAGTAGCTCATGAATGAATGAACTATGTGGGCATTCATATACACTACTAGCATTTTTCCTCAGTTCTTTCCACTCACTCAACATTCCTCAAGGCTCTCTTTTCATAGGTCTCTGGTCCGAAAAATGGATTTTTCTGTACAATTTCTAAATGATTATTCCCAGTCACTGCAGCAAAACTCTAACTGAAGCCATACAGTAAGCCATACAAAACTCTAAGATGAAGTACAGTAAGAAAAGTAAAATCTGTCCATTGTGGGCGATTGCTGGTATTTGAAATTCTACAGGCATATTTTCTAGCATCATAGCAAGCCACTACAGTACAAGAAAATGGCAGTGCTAATAGTTTTGAGTTTGAATCTTAAAAAAAAGGAAATTGCTTTACATTTTCCTCAAAGCTCATAAAGTGAAAATATGACTGACTACACTTGGGAATAAAGTTCAGAAAACATTTTGAAGATATCTGTTTATATATAATGGATAAATATATATTCATATTAATACTGCAGATGAACATATATTACATTTCCTATTATTTACTTTTTATTGTTTCTTTGCGACATAATTCATATATCACATAAATCAATGGTTCAAATACATCTAAAAGAGTTGTGCAACCATTGCCACAACCATTTGGGAACACGTCCTTCACTCTTGCATAAATTGTTATTGTCATATCATGCCCCTCTCAACCTTCCTTGTAGTAATCTCAGGGAAACATTAATCTAGCTGCTGTCTCTAGGTTTTCCTATCCTGAATTTTAAATAAAGCAAATCATATGCAATGAAAAAAAGAAACAACAATCAAATAAAACAGAAAAATCTCATGTCAAAAGAAAGTTGAAAGTCATAAAAACAGGACAAGTTAAAATGGATCAAAAGGGAAAACAAATAGTAAGATATTAAATTTAAACCAAACAATATTTGCAATATTCTATTTTCCAATTCACCTTGTCTATGGACAAGCCTGTCCATATCGTTGTTCAATGGTCTGAGGGAATTCAATAGCAGCTTAATAAACATGGGGACTCTGCAAATGGATTTGGGGTTTTCACTTTCATCCTTAGCCTCCTGCAAAATGGCTGTTCAGAATTCAAGCTCTAAAATCATTCTGTCCTCTGGCCATTTGAAATTTTTGGATCACAAAAACTGGCGTGCTTCTTCTCCATGGACTTAGATAATTTCCAGGCATTAAATAAATAAAAATTTTCCTCATCATGCTAATGCATGTTTCATGTATAAATATATACTGTGCTTCTCCTTAAAATTCTGGGAAATCCAGTGTTTCCTCCTTGGAGGTGGGAAACACCTCTTTCTCTGCTCACTCACTGGGAGACATTGCAGCTGACAAGACACATGGAACTAGCTAGTGCCCTGAGCTGGAGAAGCCATATAGACCTATCCTGATGCAACCAGATCTCGGAAGCCGGGGAAGCCACATAGAGACCCCTGCCATCACTGAGAAAATAAATAAATATATACTGTTGCTTATCAGGTATAATTTAGTGGGGAAACAATTTTAAGGATTTTCACTATGTTCCAATTTCTAAGATGAGTTGAAAAGTAAGTCTCAGTTTGGAAAGCTAAAGTATAAGTCTTAGCTATTTCAGAAACTATTTCCAAAATACTATAAGCACTCTCCAAAATATGAAAAAACAAATAAACTGTCCTATATAAGGCAGCCATTAATATAAACATAATTTATAAAGAATGCTCTAGTAATTGTTGGAATCCTCACTAAAATGATTTTTAGGTTATTGCATCTGATCTTTGTCGTTTGTCTCTCACTTTGTTACCTGTCATTTGTCATGCTGTCAATGGACTTGCCTTTAAAATGTTCGTCTTACTTTTCTAATTTGCTGAAATTTGTCATCCCTAATTGTTTTTCCTTATCTGGTAAAGGTCTCCAGTGGTGCAAATGGTAAGGCCACCAACCTCAAGGTAGGTTAGTGGTTCAAATCCACCCAGGAGGTGCCTCAGAATTAAGTATTAACAACATGCTTCCAAAACGTGTCTTGAAAATTCTATGGAGAATTCCTATTGAGTACGCATGGAGGTCACCTTCAATCAGAATTGACTCCATGGCAACTAACAACAATCTGGTTAAAGACAAGAAAGATCCCTCAGAATCATCCTTACCTAGATTGTTTGGATATCAATTTAGAAACTTTGTAACAGTTTTCTAAATTTCTTGGAGGAGTTCCATGTAAGTGAAGGATTATTACTGAGCTCCTTTAGTGAAGACCTGGTAAATTAAAACGGCTATTTCCTTCTGCACACTATGCAGTACTGGAATAAAATGTGGTTTTCATGAAATATAATTTATGACACTAGTTGTTTAATAACTGGGACAGCTATAATCTCTTTTGTTTAATAATAGATAAATAAGACAAGCGAAAGCTTTAGATGATATGTTAAATTATTATTAACTCAGATGCAATGGGATTGGGATTGGGAGAGGAATGAAGTTGGTGTAGAAACATGGAGCATTTGAATTGCATGAATATACATTAAGACTGATTTCATTTTATTAATTTCAATGTTCTAATGTGGGGAGAGGTCAGTTGCTTACAGACATCCTCCTCTCGGGCAGTTAGTCACCAGACTATATGGCAGGCCTCACTCCCTGCTACTGGGGACAATAAACTATTCCTCCCTGAGGCCTGCCACCAAGCGACCAAGCTTTCTCACCCTACAAATAATGATCTCTATCAGATGAGTCAGAGAACAGGCCAAACTGACTCTGTGATGTCCAAAGTTAAGTTATCTGCCCATCTTATCACATATATACCCCCAAACCCTCCTCTTACTGTTGCATGTATGTCCCTAGACCACCCCCTCTCATTACTGTATTACCTATGGCACAACCCCTCCCTGTGATGTATGTCCTCACCTGTAATTAGGGGGCTTGCACGTCCCTGGAGAAGATAAAAAGCCTGGGCTAGCATTAAAGATGACTCTCTCCCTCCACGTGGACCACCAAGTGGGGCTGAGGGGAGCATGCTACCATGAATCGTGTCTGACTCCATTTATTTCAATACTTCTATTCTATCTCTCATGCTCTCTATAACTTTACTATGATTTTTACTTATCGCTGTGCAATTGCGCTTACCGGACCCATAATGATGTGTTAGGGGCTGGTTTCCCCTGACATTTGGCGCCCATTACGTGGGGTCTTGTAGGAAAAGGACTCTTTTGAGTTATATCCCGTGTAACAATTGTACGGCCTCATCGGACAGTGAGGGTGAATCGGGACTTTTTTTTTTTTGGTTTATTTTTTAAGTGTGTTTTAGTCCGAGTGAGCTATGGGTCAGGCAAAGAGCAAGGATACAGAGTATGGTATCACTCTATGCCACCTCTTGAAGAAACAAAATGTAGTGGTAACGAATAAGAGAATGAAAGAGTTTCTTCAATTGGTAAAGAAATTTAATCCTTCTTTTCCGGAGTCAGGAACCTTCTATATGGAGATCTGGGATAAGGTAGCCATTAACTTAAGAAAAGCTCACAGGGAAGGACCGAGCATACCCATGGAGACCTGGGATCTGTGGGTGCAGATTAAGGCAGTGTTGGAGCTGCTGCAAGGAGAGAGAGCAAAAGATGAAGACCAGCAGAGTAGTGAGAAACCTCTGTTATGCAGACTTAAATCAGGTGAGAAGCAGGCAGAATGAGTTTCAGGCAGATGAAAAGATTTTAAGTGTAGCTGAGAAGGCGAAGTTTGAATCAGGAGATAGCAGAGTAGAAGCATCTGCCCCACCAGAGTATAGCTCAGGGAATCACAATACTATCAAGCAAGCCAGTGCTGGAGGAGAAGAGATTAGCTCCAAAGAGACGCAAACAAGGAGAGGTAACACAGAAGCAGTTGAGAAGACCAGCTCAGAGAATAGAAGCAAAGAGAAATATGGGAAAGCACCTTTACTTTCAAGAGTAGAAAGAGGAATTGCAGAAGGAGATTTAGAGTCCAGAATGGCTTATCCCGTTAGAATTATAGACAGGGAGCCCGACGACAGCACCCCGAAGGGAGTCAAGAAAGGCGATATACTGCCTTTCCCTTTAAGCTACTGAAAGATCGCAAGCAAGCAGTATCTAGTTATGGTCCAGATTCACCATTTGTAATTGGTATGGTCAAGAATATGGCAGATATGGAAAACTGGATACCAGCAGACTGGAAAGCTTTGACAAAAGTGTGCCTTTCCCCTTCAGAGTCTTTGCAATGTCAGATGCTATGGAATGAGGCAGCCCTTGCACGAGCATGCAAAAATGCAAAAGAGGGCACAGATATAGGGGTTCATCAGCTGCTAGGTGATGAGAATTCCATCACAATTGAGGCACAATTAAACTTTGATGAGCAGATTTTTGCTCAAGTTCGAGAAGTCTGTCTTAAGGCTTGGGAGAGATTAATACCATCAGGAAGCAGACGGCCAAGTTACTCAACAGTCAAGCAAGGGAATGATGAGTCTTACATAGATTTTATATCCAGGTTGCAGGATGCTGTCCACAAGAATGTAACAGACAAAGGGGCAGCGGATAATCTTATTCTTACATTAGCATTTGAGAACTCGAATACATCGTGCCAGGTTGTTATACGCCCTTAAAAGGGACAGAGCACACTGTTAGATTATATCAGGCTATGCAGGGATGTAGGGACAGATGAGCATAGAGCCAACCTCATGGCTGCTGCTTTGGCAAGTTACGCCAGACCTAAAGGGAGATGCTTTACATGTGGAGCAGAGGGACATTACCAGAGAGACTGCAGGCAGATATCGCAAAAGAACAGGTCGATTCACAGCGGAAACGACCCAGGGAAAGAGTCCGAGGGAACTGGGCTCTGCCCCTGCAGTGAGAGAAGTAGTCACTGGGGAGAGCATGGGCATTCAAAGTTTAGCAACAGAGGACATTTACCTGGAAGTAACGCCCAGCCAAGAAACGTGTAGTGGGGTGTGCTCCGAGCCCCTTTGAACGGAGCTTGATACAAACCCCACCCAGCAGAACATGGGAGGCAAGGTGTCTGCAGCCAGAGCAAAGATCTTAAAGAGAAACTGCAGGCATCCCCCAGTCTCACAGCAGAAGACCAGACCTAATCAAACAGGCAAAAAGCCCAACCCCTGCTATGGCTGCTGTAACCTTGATTAACCAAGAGAAAGCTCAGAAGCCCTCACAGCAGTTTGCTGATTCTAAAGAACAGGAGCTTCTTATTGAAAGATTAATACAGTTGTTATTAGGAAGTTTTAACCTAAGTACTCAAGAAATTAAAATTGATACTGGAGTTGACAAGAATTGTGAAGAAAAGCCAAAAGCTGTAATTGAATCAGAAATTAAGAGTGGTTATTGGGGTTCACTACCTAAAAGAACTATGGGATGTTTATTAGGAAAGTCTAATGTAAATTATCAAGGTGTTCTGATAGTTGCTGGAATTATTGGACAAGATTATGAAAAGGTTAAGGCAGTGATGAATTCTGATATATCATGGTTTATAAAAGAAGATCGCTTAAGCCAATTTTTGCTTCCTTGCATTCCTAGAGTAAAAATGTATGTCTATCAGGAAGGAGTACTTGAGAAGTTCGACCACCCTTTAAATCAAGGGGTCTTCTGGAATGTCGTTGTGGGGAAACACCAGTGCCCCCACATGGAATTAGAAATTGAAGAGAAAAGGTTTTTAAACCTTGGATGTAGGGTCATTTCTTTAGGGCATTCAGGAGGGCCCAAGACCCTCCCATTAACTTCCCCTAAACCCAGCTTGGTAAGAATGAGTGAAGTTAACCAAGAGAGACGATTCCAAGGTTGTAAAATCGTACTGTGTACGAAGGCTGAAGGGCAAAGCGGCATAATTGAGCCTGTAACCTTATTGGTAAACTTGGAGAAAAAAATGTCTGTTTGGTAAGTTGCCTCAAGAACAGCTGAACAAAGTTATTAAGAATTTTTTTGTCTTTCAAAGTATGATAAGAAGTTCTCCCAATCAGTTAGCCCTCTTAATGCTCTGAGAGCTGAGAGCGAAAGTTTACTTAACAATGAAGGCTATCTAACTAGCCCTTATACTGAGTCAAAGGCTAGCAAGTTAACTGAGACTGCTAGCAGTGCTTTGAAATCTGAATTGTTAAAACAGAAGGGTGAGAAGAGGAATCCTATGTGTGACAAAGTTCATTTAGTCATTTTAACCAAAAATGTTTTCTCCTTACTAAAAGCTTGTAATAAAACGAGGGAAGATAAACACGTTTTCAATTCTACAGAGAAAATTGATCCTAAGAAATCCGAAGATGATGGAAAGCACGTTTGGGATCCAGGGCCATTCACCTGGAAAAAGAGCTATGCATTTATGTTTTAACAGAATAAAGCTGTTGGACTCCCTTTAAAAGCACACAACCACGTTTGGAGAAAAATGGACAAGGAAGAGGTGGAGAAGCCACCCAATATTAATCATAATTCCGTTTTCAGGTTAATGACACCGCGAAGAGAGGGGCTATTTGTTTATATTTTCACGGGCAAAGGAGATAGGTGGATTTCTCTTCAGCCAGCAAGACCTAGAGGAAAGCAGGGAAGCTGATGTGTGACCTGATCCCACTGTCCTGTTACTGAAGTTATCCAAAACGTCAAGGAGACCTGGCAAATTCCTGAGAATGGTGATTGCTGACTGCTGAGATATTCCGTTGCTAAGAGACTTTGGGACTCTATCATAACTGAACACTTTATACAATAGTGACTGGACTATTACTGCAGACTTTTGCTAAAAGATCAAGATTTTGCACTTGTCAGTGTTGTAATGTGATTGGAATGTAACTGATTTCTGTAACTCCTTACCTATATAATATAACACTGCATGGTTGGGATCTGATTAGGAAACATTTGCAAGGGTTTAAGGGAAACATTTCATTGGATGTTGATCAGCTTAAAAAGGATATTTTCTATACATTCAAAGAAAATCTTGAGGCATCTCCTGGCTCTGATATAATTAAGCAGTTGGTGAGTGGCATGGAAGGGTTGGACCTGCAAGCTTGGGTGCAAAGTATCTCATATAGCTTAAGTTCCAGTCTGACTGTGCTGTTTGTCATCATAATTGTGATGCTTGCAGTCTCCTGTCGCTTCTATAGGAAGCTGAGAGATATGAAGAGAGACCATGTTGCTTCCGTTGCACTATTGAATCTTAAACGTAATGCAGAGAGGGGAGATGTGGGATACTAGCACTGTAGAGAAATAAAACTGGGGCTTATTCCCTGACTTGAACGGAGGGAATCTGGAAGACTAGAATTCCACGGCTGGAAGACCACCACTCTGGTAGTTGGGGGATATAGTCCAGGTACAGTTTCTTGCAGTTGTCTAAGTTTTCCACAGTTTCTCCCTTAAAGATGTGCTGCAGAGTGAGCACGTGGTTGATTCATTCTCCCTATAGAAGCAGACATTCCTATTTGGTTCTATTTTCTTCCCGCCACGGCATCCAGCCCCTCTCATACCTTCCTCCAATAGCAGATGGACATAGAGGGACTTTATCCTCCATGCCTTGGTTCAAAATGTTTCTATTAAGTCTGAATTCTTGGCTATATTAATTGGGTCATGAAGTTTTGCCTTGACAGCTTTTAATGTATAGAAAATAACCACGTCGCCTATGTGGCTTTTGAATTTTATATATAAGATAAAAGGGGGACTTGTGGGGAGAGGTCAGTTGCTTACAGACATCCTCCTCTAGGGCAGTTAGTCACTATATGGTAGGCCTCACTCTCTGCTACTGGGGACAATAAACTATTCCTCCCTGAGGCCTGCCACCAAGCATTCTTGCCCTACCTATAATGACCTCTATCAACTGAGTCAGGGAACAGGCCAAACTGACTCTGTGATGTCCAAAGTTAAGTTATCCACCCATCTTATCACATGTATACCCCCAATCCCTCCTCTTATTATTGCATATATGTCCCTAGACCACCCCCTCTCATTACTGTATTACCTATGGCACAACCCCCCTCCCTGTGATGTATGTCCTCACCTGTAATTAGGGGGCTTGCACGTCCCTGGAGAATATTAAAAGCCTGGGCTAGCATTAAAGATGACTCTCTCCCTCCACGTGGACAACCAAGTGGGGCTGAGGGGAGCATGCTACCATGAATCGTGTCTGACTCCATTTATTTCAATACTTCTCTTATATCTCTCATGCTTTCTATAACTTTACTACGACTTTTACTTATTATCGCTGTACAATTGTGCCTACCGGACCCATAATGATGTGTTAGGGGCTGGCTTCCCCTGACATTCTAATAATATACAATGGGAAGTCAATAGGCCAAGTTCACCACTGCTGATTTGTACCAAGGAAAGTTTTGTATTCAACTGTCTGCACAATGTAGGATAATTGACTTTTCTTTTCCCCTCACCATTTTGGTAAAATTGAGAGTATGACATAAGAACAAGGATCTTTAGCTTCATCATAGTATACTATAAGTTCCTAAAAAAAACCAATAAATTAAAGTTCTTTGTCTTTTTCTTTACTACCTTCCAAAATAGTCCCCGGAATAGAGCATCATGAGTGGTAACGTAGAGAGTCAATGAAAGAGGAAGACCTTCAGTGAGATGGATGGACACAGTGACGTCAACTGATTCAGACATAACAAATTGTAAGGACACCACAGGCTGGGTAATTTAATCATGCAGTGCGTAGGGTCATCGTGCGTTGGAACCAACTTGACGGCAACTAACAACAAGAACAAAGCAATGTCTAGGACCTAGTAATAGCTCAAATAAATTGTGAAGTGGTACCTCCTCCTAAATTCTTTTAAAAGTTTGTATAGATTTGGAATTAAAAACCCCACTCCGCACTTCTTGGCATGGTCGGTTCCATCATTACACAAAATTCAGCATTATGGGAAAATGGAAGGTGACTACATCATATCCCAAAATTAAGGATAACTACATCATTACAAAAGTGTGAAACTATATTATTACATTAACTGCCAGATCAATAAGAATCATAACTCATCAATTTTATATATAACCCAACCATCACAAGTCAGAGATACCCTCACCTTTCACCTGTGTTTGTTACTGCTAGGCATATATCATTAAGGCACAAAATGATTTATTATTTTCTTAAATTTAACATGCCATATGATAAATAATTCTGGAATAAGTGTATTTCTTTCTTAGGTGCTTTGTATAATTCACCATCAAAACTATTTGGGCTTATATAATCTTCTAACAAAGAAGACTTTTAATTACAAATTCATGGTATGTAATAGCTGTATAATGCTCTGGTATTGTATTTTTCCTTGAATGAGTTTTGTTGTTGTATTTTAAAGAAATGTGTCCATTGTCTCTAAGTTATTGAGTCTACATTTGTTGGATCTGTATTTTAATGATATTGGAAAGTCTTGCTTCAGGGAAATGGGTGTGAAGAAACAAAACAAACACATAGCTTCCAGGGTTCCAGAATTCCAGTAGAAAATAACAAGTTAGTGTAATTATAGATGTTAACATATAGAAAACAGATCTTGTGCAAATATTAAAATCCACACCCAGGGCTTCTTTTGTATAGATATTATAAACAATAAGCAATACTTCAACTACACACCTTTCTTGTAGAAAGGTTCTCTAGCATGAGTTGCTTTATTATGAAGAGAAAAAGTTTTAAGAATCTCACAGTGGAAACAATGTAGTATGGACAGACTCTAGTGATCGAACACGCTCCTTTTACTGTAAAATGAGGACAATTTACAGAGCAAGTACTAGCTGTGGGTATTATGACACAACCCAATTTTCCAGACCCAAAGGCACTCCCAGCTAAGGATGACACAAACTATGACCCCAGCCAGCAGTCAGATTGGTTCTCTGAAATCTGGTTACTTGCTGTTCAGTTTATGCAGCCCAAGGTAGATGGCACTTTTAATATACTGTGTTTTGAACATAAGTCTTAGACTAATTTCAATGGAGTGAAGGGATTCAATAATGTCTACTATTTCTCTTTAAAGTAGAAGATAAGAAAATGTGCTATAAACAGTGGGGATTGTAATAATTAAGATACTATATCCATAAGAAGGACTTAACACCATTTTGAGATATTTTCCTGCACTTAATAATTTGTTATTGATGTATAGGTCTATCTAATAGTTTCTTTTAAATCTAGATCAACCATAGAATTTTTAAGCTGGAAATGTAATCAGATATTATAAGATTATACCCCTTACCTCATAGCTAAATAAGTTATGTGAACCAATATAGGTATGTGAATCAGTATAATCCATAATTTCTTTTACTAAGAGTATTTAAACAGATGAACCCCTCAAGACCAGTGGTGAGAGTGGTGATACCGGGAGGGAGGAGGCAAGGTGGGGTAGAAAGGGGGAACAAATTACAAGGATCTATATACAACCTCCTCCCTGGGGGATGGGCAACGGAAAAGTAGGTGAAGGGAGATTTTGGGCAGTGTAAGATATGATAAAATAATAATTTATAAATTATCAAAGGTTCATGAGGGAGAGGGAAGTAGGGAAAAATGAGGAGCTGATTCCAGGAGCCCAAGCGGAAAGCGAGTGTTCTGAGAATGATGAGGGCAATGAATGTATAAGTGTGCTTTACACAATTGATGTATGTATGGATTGTGATAAGAGTTGTATGAGCCCCAATAAAATGATTTTTTAAAGAGTATTTAATTTATATCATAGCCTCTTTACTATCAATTTCCTTTTGTTCAAAACTTACCATAGTGCAGAACACAAATTTACTAAATATATGCCTTTGCTGATGATGATCTTAAACATCAACTACAGGCATCAGTGACTGATTACTTCAGTAAAAAGATTAGAGGATGACATCATCCCCAAAGGCCATAAGTCTCTGAACTAGGCAGACAAATAATGACCTCCCAAGGATGTCTACATTCTAATTTCCAGATAGTGTTAGGTCATATAACAAAGGTGCAATAATGTTGTAGATGGAAATAAGATAGCTAATCAGAAGCCCTTAAAATAGGGATATTATTTTAGTTTTTGTGAATTGGCCCAATGTAATACACCTCCTTCCCCCCCCCAAAACAAACAAACAAACAAGCTCACTGTGATCAATTCAATTCTGACTCACAATGATCCTATAGGAAAGAGTAGAACTGCCTCTTTGTGTTTTCCAAGCTATAAATCTTTCTGGGAACAGAAAGGTTCACCTTTCTCCCATGGAGAGGCCGATGAATTCAAACTTATGACCTTGTGGTTAGCATTCCAACAGGTAACGCACTACACCATCAGGGATCCAATGTAATTACAAGGGTTTGTAAATATGGAAGAGGGAAATTGTGGAGTTACTGTTGGCCTGAAGAAATATAAGATTTAACCAGCCAGTGATAGCTTTAAATATGGAAGGGGAAAAAAAGTCAAGGGATGTAGGCAGCCTCTAGAAACAGGAAAGGGCAATAAAGTGTTTATTCAGCCTAATCCATTCTATGGATATACCACATTTTGTTTATCCATTCATTTGTTGATGGAGACTTAGATTATTCACATCTCTTCACTATTGTGAATAGTACTGTAAAGAATATACTCATACCACTGAGTGGCCATTTTTAATGCTGTTATTCTATTGTGCTAGAATAATGGAGATGAGTCAAGGCTGGTCATTCTAATACCCAATGTCATATTTTCACTGATCAAAATATATTTTTTCCTCCACATATTACAATGTCTGGAATTTCCTCCAATTGTTGCTTTGTTTAGGCAATTTCTAGCTAATAAAAGCTTGATCTATGAAAGGGCAAAGTTATTGGGGAATGGATCTTAGATAATTAATTTCCTAAATGTCACCATTATTGTATCCATAACACACAAATTAGGTAGCCTAAGTTAACCAAATAAAATATAAAAGTAATACATAATATAGTATAAACGCATTATATTATAATTTCCCCTTTTGTAAAACCCAGTAGAGAAACACTTTCATCTTCGCTTGATACTTGGCAAGAGTAAAGAATAGTTTCATGCCATTGAAACTACTAGAGGTCAGTCCAATAGTCCTTCCCCTGAAGCCCAAATGGTGCTAAAATACTTAGAGGCTCAAAAAGAGAGATATATTAGAATTTTCTTAGATACACACACACATTCAAAAATTGAATAAATACAGGTCATAACTTAAAAACAAAACAAAAAAAAAAAACAAACTCACTGCCATCAAGTTGATGCTGAACTCCTAGCAACCCTATAGGACAGGGTAGATCTGTCACTATGAGTTTCTGAAACTGTAACTGTTCATGCTGAAACCTGTTCATTTTGGGTGACCTTGTTGGTATTTGAAATATCAGTGACAGAGTATCCAGTGTCCTTGCAGCAAACAAGCCACAACAGAATGACAGACTAACAGGCAAGAGGTGGAATATGGGGTATTATTGCTGATGTCACATGGACCTTGGCTGAAAAGCAAAGAATACCAGAAAGATATTTACTTGTGTTTTATTGACTATGCCAAGGCATTCAATTGTGTAGAACATAACAAGCTATGGATAATCTCGAGAATTCCAGAACATTTCATTGTGCTCATGCAGAACTTGTCCATGGATCAAGAGGCAGTTGTTAAACAGAACAAAGGAATACTGCATGGTTTAAAATCAGGAAAAGTGTCATCAGGGTTGTATCCTCTCATCCTACTTATTCAACCACATGCTGACCAAAAAAATGCTTATTTGAGAAGAATGCATCATCCGGACTGGAGCAAGACTTAATAACAACTTGAGATGTGCAGATACCACAACCTTGCTTGCTGAAAGTGAGGAGGACTTAAAGCATTTGTTGATGAAGATCAAGGTTTGCAGCCTCCAGTATGGATTATGATTCAGTGAAAATAAAACCAAAATCCTCACAACTGGACCAGTAGGTAACATCACGATAAATGGTGAAAAGGTTGCAGCTTTCAGGCATGCTGTCTTGCTTGGATCCACAATCAATGCTCATGGAAGCAGCAGTCAAGAGATCAAAAGACACATTGCATTACCTAAATCTGCTGTGCAATAACTCTCTAGAGTATTTAAAAGCAAGGATGTTACTTTCAAGACAAAGGTGCCCCTGACCCAAGTCATGGTATTTTCCATTGTCTCATACGCATGTGAAAGTTGGGCATTGAATAAAGAAGACTGAAGAAGAATCGATGTATTTGAATTGTGCTGGAGAAGAATATTAAAAACACCAAAGGACTGCTGAAAGAACAAACTATCTGTCTTGGAAGAAGTAAGGCCAGAGTGCTCCTTAGAGGCAAAGACGATAAGACTTCTCGCATGCATACTTTGGATATGTCAGGAGCGGCTATCCATGGCGAAGGATATCATGTTTGGTAAAGTAGAGGGGCAGGAAAAAACAGGAAGTTTCTCAAGGAGATGGTTGTACCAATAGACTCAAGCAGAGGAACAACTGTGAGGAGGGCACAGGACTGGGCAGTGTTTTGTTCTATTGTGCAGAAGGTCACTATGGGTAGAACCTGACTCAATGACACTTAACAACAAGAGTTGTTAAGAGTACTAACTCCAGATGACACCTATCTTAAAGCCCAGGCTCTCCCTTTCCTTGATATAAGACCTTGGACTAGCCACCCAACTTTTCTTGTATTGTTTTATTCATCCACAAAATGAGTCATAAGAGTTGTTACCTCATAGTGTTTCCCTGAATTCAATGATGAAATATATACAAATGTCTTTATCTAGTAGCTGACACACAGAAAATACTCAATATGTTAGCTATAATTTTTACTTAACCTACTTAAATATTTCTATATAAGATGTAGAAGAGGGAAAAAAGTTAAGGAAACAAAAGGAGAATAACTTTAAATTCAACAATAACAGGAATAATATTCAAAGACTATTTGGAGCCCACGTACAAATTACCGTCTGGATGCGTAAAGCATCTCCTTTGGGCATGAAGGAGTCATATGTTTGGCTGGTTGTTTTAAGAACCTTAAGAGAAGCACACACAGAAACCAATGTTTATTGTACATTTTTTATAATAGGCAAAATGTGAAAAAATCTAAATATCTACCAAAAAATGAATGGTAAACAAAATGTGGTGTACACACACAAATACTCAGCCATAAAGAGAAATGAAGTCCTTATGTATTTCACAATATGAATCTTTAAAATATCATTACATCAGTCACAAAAGGACAAATACTGTCTAGTCTTACTTATATAACTTAAGAATATCAAGAAAGCAAAGACAATTACTGAGAAGACATGGAGAGGGAAAGGGGTAGTTTTTGCTTACAGGAGCACAAAATTAATGTTAATGGTGATGGAATGATTTTGAAAGTAATAGAAAAATGGGGCACAATGTGAAGAGTGTAATCAATATCACCAAATTGTACATTTAGAAATTGTTGATATAATGTATGTTTTGTTATGTATTTTTTCACCACCATTTTTTACAAAAGAAGAAAAATTTTAAGGGATTGTACTCAATTCAAAGAAAAAAAGAACCTAGAAAGAAGCTAAGGAAATATTTACCTAAAGTTCTGTCACACTGACAAATAATAGGTTTAGAGATGATAAAAATCAGCCCAATTGTATAAAGTCTTGTAAGACAACTGAAGAACAAAGAAGATAGAGCAATTGTTACCGTTTTCTTTATAGATAATAGATGTAAAATGTAGTATTTAATTGACATGATATAACCGCATTTATACATGCCATGGATGTACATATATCTCTGGTTTAATCCAAGAGGTTCTGCTATTAGAAAGCAGAAGAATGATTCTCCATTTGCAGAGACTAATTTCAATGCATTTCCTGAAAATGTTATGCAGGATGGAAAGGTATCAGGGTATCAATAATAGCTTATGAATATACCTTAGGTCTGCCAACTTTTTAGACAGAAGAGTCAATCCTGTCCCTCACAACAATTTAAAAATTATGCTAGAGCCATAAATAATTCTGTACAAAAAATGAAACCACTATTATCTCAATAATATCCTTTACAAATTTTCAGTTTAACTTCAGAGTTAAATGTATATACCAAGAGATTCACCTATGACTCATGAGATGCAGTTTGCCAACTCCAGAAATATACTAACCCTAACTCCTTTTATGCAGCATTATCTCTAGCTAGAATTATCACCCTTTACTTACAAACAATTATATCTCAGTGAACATATGTTAATACACCATCAATTTCAATTTTTGCTCATTACTGACTCTGAAATCAAATAGAGAAGTAAAATATTTTATATCATTAATGATTACACTGTACAAAACATAATCCTCTCTGACACACGGTGCAATTTTAAAAGTAGAGTAAGCTAAATTGACATATGCACATATATTATAGGACTGGGTAGAACTGCCCCTTTGGGCTTCCAAGGCTATTACTCTTTGAGGAAGTAAAAAGCCTCATTTTTCCCATCAGTGTTGATAACAGACTTTAATTTTCTGGGCTTCTTTGTAATATCCAAAATTAGAAGATTGACTTATTGCTAACAGGTCCTTACAATTCAAGTTCTGCAATTTAAATGAAAAAAATCTATTTCCTTTCTCTCATTCAGATAATAACTATAAAATAGGCTTTAAAATATATGTCTCACTTGTATTTTTTCATAATTTATTTTAATCCGTCTAAAGTGAGAAGTGTATTCTCCAGCACTTTATCCATCCAGTTTTATCTCTCCGTTTAGGAAAATCTCATTATATACTATGCAAATGAAGTAAAATGAAAATATATGAGGGAGTTTTACATGATATACATAGTAAGAAAAGAACTCAAGGAGAAAGAATCTTCTATTACTACATAGAATATTGATAGCTCACTTACAATAATCTATTTCAGTAATTTTCAAATTTTAGGTTATGACACCCTTCTGGATTGCTATATATCCATGTTCCTGAACTCCGAACCTCGATGTGACATTGGGATAGAGCTGCAAAGTGAAAGAGTACCGAAGTCAGATCTGTAAAATGTCTGTATATTAAATTAAGATCACACTTCACTTCAAGTAACACTTGAGTTCTGTGGAAGCCCAAGATGTATGACAACTACTATGTAATAACAATTATGGCAGCCATCACAATGATTTGCTCTGATGGGAGAGATATGCAAATGGAAGTTATCACGGAGTCAATGGAAGACAACAATTGTAAGATACAATGCAATAAAAAGTGAATAATTCGTAGATTTTAAAAGGAAGATACCAGATGCAATGTCATTAAATAGAAATACAGAATACGGGAAGATCCTCTAACTTAGTATTTTTCAAACAGAGACCATTACAGACAATACCAACTCTGTGATAATGTTATCAGAGCCTTTTTATGAGGCTCTGATATATTTGGAGGCCACTCACTACAAAGAAACCTCAATAATGCCTTTTCCCTGCCATAGGCAGGGTTTTTCTATCACCAGAGGAGCTCTTAAAGAAACCCTGACCATGCACTCGTTAAATGCTTGGTTGCTTAGCGAAAGCTCGCTATGAGTTAGAATGAAAGATTCAACAGTTATTTATGTTTTTGTTTAGAGAGCTTTTCTTGCCTGACAATTATGAATAATGTTTCACTTCCAGGCAGATATCTTTATTGCACTTTGCTTTATTGTGCTTCACAGATACTGCATTTTTGTTTCTGTTTTTTTAATTGAAGTCTTATAGTAACATGCTTTGATAAAGGTAGTAATCATCATCAAATTTTTTCTGACACCATGTGCTTATTTGGTGTTTCTGAGTCACATTTTGATAATTCTTACAATATTTCAAGCTTTTTCATAATGCTTGCACACTTAATACAATACAGTATAAAGTAAACATAAGTTTTATATGCACTGGGAAGCCAAAAAAATTCTTGTGACTCTATAGTTGTATTAACTTATTTTGGTGGCCTGGAACCAAATACAACATATCTATGAAGTATATCCTTGTATACAGTTATCCCCATAACAATATTTGTTCACTTCCCAAGGAATTATTTTCTGTGGGAAAAATAAGATTTATAGCGACACCTATTTCAATTAGTCAGAAACGAACTGTGGACAGGGTGATAAAAAAGAAAATTATAGTGTTGCAACCATTAAGTACATATTTAAAGTCTATTTGAGGTTTGAAAATGGTCTGACACAAAGGGCAAATAAGAAAACAACACAAAACAGGCTATAAGTGACAAATACGGTAGGAATTCCAAAAAAGAAAAGCAATAACAGTTGGTTTAATGTTGGAAGGCTTTTATGAAGAGGAGCAAGTTGAGCTGAGCTTCCAAAGCAGGTATTTAAATAAGAATAGAGATAGCATCTTAGGTGTCTGTGGTGCAAGAAACAAAGTTCTGGAGGTAAATTGTTCAGAAGAAATTAAAAAGAGCCATGCACCAAAGAATAGAATAAAACAAGGGGTCTGTGGTAGAATGAGGGGAGATTAAGAAATACTTTGAAATCCAGGTGGGATTGGTTTTGGCACAATAGAAAACACAGATTGAAGAAAGTTTTATTGAAAGAAAATGACCGTGAAAGATATGTTCATAGACCATCAGTATGGCAAAATGAATTCGAGAAGTTAGTGACTAACATCAGGGATATGGGGCATAGGTGAAGGCTATAGGATCCGGGTGATAAGATTGTAGAATCAGCGAAGGATGATATGAGAGTTTTCCAAAGAAATGTCACTAAGGCTTGAGAATGTCTTAATTATGAGGAAATGAAGAAGATTCTAGATTAGGCTGGAATCCATAATTACATAGTGAAACTGAATTAATAACACGATTTTCTCCATTGACAAGCAAGCAGATTATCCCTGATAATATCTGAGTAGTATAGCCCCTCGCAATGAAAGAGAAATAAAGTTCCTCGTCATAGCATTTGGCTTTGGCGGTTCTAGCAGAAAAACAGAAGTACCTAATGGCACCAAATCTAAAATAGGAACTGAAGATTTCTAAGACACTATTCCAAGAAGTAAAAAAAAACCCAGAAAGGTGTTTCCTGAGTCTACACAGCGGATATCATTCTAAATTTCTCCAACGAGCTTATGGTTCCAATTAACCGAATAACGCCTAAAATTAGAGTTCCTTGAAGTTGGATTCATTTGGGTAAGACAGTACATCTTTGAGCTTTGTTGTTGTTTGTTTCCAAACGGTTCCGCGTGTCCATAATTTCGTCTCCATTATTCTAAACTGAGTATCTATAATTTGGGGATTTGCCTTCTAAAATTTACGTGGACCATCTTAGGGCTGGCCTGAGTATGGCTAGATTCAAGGCAGCTGGCAGATAGCTCATCAGCTCGCGCTGGAATCACCTGAACCTTTTCCACACTCTGCCTTGCCCTCGCTAAACCTTAATGCTTCCGAGGAGCGCGAAAAAGCGCCTGCGCAAACTCCAGCCCCTTTCCCGTCGCCAGGAGCCCCACCCCTCGAAGGGAACTAATGCGCAGGCGCCGAGCCTTCCTAGCGTCTGGTTAGGGCTGTGAGAAAGCTACTGTCCAGCGAAATCTAGAAGTGGTAGAATTCATTCTTTTCCCTTCTTCGGAGGCGGCGTCGCCACCTCCTTTTGACTATGGAGCTGGAAACGAACGCCAAACGTGGTGCTCTCACCTACCACGGCCCTTTTCGCTTCTACTGTGTCCCCTGCCTCTTAGTGTGCATCTCATTCCTATCCGCGCTCTGCCGCCAGCCTGTGCCCAAAGGGTAAATGAAGGCGGGTGGCTCCCCAGAGGCTGCACCGGGATGTTGGCTGCCTCTGTAGGCGGCGGAACCTTTGGGCCCCCCACCGGGCAGAGCGGTATCAGGGTGCTTTGCCCTCCCTCAGTCGTCCTTCACACCCACCCATGTGGGGGGCTTACCTCGGGGCGTGGTGTGGTCACCGGAGGGATCAGGAGATCCCAGATCAGGCCGGTGCTGGGGCAGACCGATTCGGCGAGATTTTTCCTGGGTCTCCACTGCCGCCACAGACAATGAAATCAGCGTGTCCGATCATCAATTCTCATCATGATTGTGACGTCACAAAAGACAGCGGCCAATGGGAGCTCGAGATCAGCTCCGGACAGTCCCTGGCCTCAGCCCAGAACCCAAGAGTGGGGAGGGGAAGGCGAGATGGCTGCCTGCATTGGGGCTGCCTATTCCCTGTACAGATCAGCTGAATTCATGACCAGACTTCGCTGAAGCGCTCTCTCCCGAAATAGCTGTGAATTCCCAGCATCCTTGTGTTTTTTCCCCCAAACCAAACGCATTGCTCTTCAGTGAATTCTGACTCATAAGGATCCTCTAGGACAGAGTAGAACTGTCCCACAGGTTTTTCAAGACTGTAATTAATCTCCAGTGAAACAGACAGCCACATCTTTCTCCCATGAAGCGGCTGCTGGATTTGAACTACATACCCTTTACTTGGCAGTCTAGCGCCGTAAGCCCTGCGACAAAGGTTCCTTTCCCTGTAATCATAGGAGTTTTATACCAGCTTTGAAAGGTGCTTCCTAGTCTTCCAGCAGAATTCATCCATGCTACCAAGATCAAGTGATTGTATAAAAGGTAGTGCTATCTTTTGTGATCGGTGTTCAACTTGACAAAGACACGCTAATATTCAATGCCATTAAAATCCAGAAGTCACCCTTTCTTGAGTCTTTAAATGGTTTAGTAAGAATGAGTGCTCTGTTATATGTAATTGGCTGATTCTAGTGACTTAGACTGCTACCCTTGTGGCACAGTGGGTTAAGCGGTGGACTGCTTCTGAAGAAAGATAGGACTGTCTAGTAAAGACATGCAGCTTCAGAAACATTGGAAAGCAGTTCCACTCCATCATATAGGGTCGCTGTGAGTCAAAATCGACTCAATGAGAGTGGCAGAGTGACGGGGGCAAGCAAATAGAGTCCGAAATTCCATGCACCTAATTTAAATCTCTGTTTTACCAGAAGTTACTTGAATAATCATTACATCATTGTAGAAATCAATCTCGAACTACATGATATATCAGTAAACACTCACTATGTACATTCCCACAATTTGCTGGATGCCATGAGAGAGAGATAATGCACTAGTTCTCCACTATTACAGAACTTAAAAACTGTGAATGAAATATCAACACACATCAAATATTCACAGTAACAGCATAAAGTACACGATCATGTGCTCAGTCATTAATGACAGACATGAGCTACATAGAAGGGTGAAGGGCAGCATCATCGTTGAGGTGTGAGTAGTTTGAGAAGCATTACATGTTGTAATTGAATCTTGAACGGTGGAGAGGAAAGGCTGGAAGGTGCTGTTTTAAAGGGGGAAGTAACAGGCAAAGGTAGCAAAGTAAAATTATTTATCATATGAGATGCTCCTGGATGAGATCAAACTGACAAATAAAGGGCTTATGTTGGGGACTGGTAAAATGCCACCGAGGCTTCTTAAAAGCCCTGAGAGGGACCTCAGTCTTCTACAGTCAATCTTCCCTAGGCTACAGTGATTTTACAAAACAAAAGCCAACCAGTTCCAGTTTCATGCTGTCTAATGGCTCATAGTCATATATAGGATAAGATGAAAAATTTCTCCCCAACCCCCAAACTCTAAATGATTTGTTTAGCCTTCACAACTTTTATAACCTCATCTTCTACCACTATACCACTAAGTCACTCAACTTAAAGAGCAGAAATATGTTTCAGGTTTATATCCTTTCACTGTAACTATTTATTTTAAATGGCATAGGTGTGGCTTTATCTGACCTCCTCTGGCTTCCCTCGTGTCAAGAGACAGGGTCAGGCATTTCTCTATGCCACATACTTCCTTACCAAAGTACTTTACTTCTCTGCTGGGTTCAAAAATTCATTGCTATAGCCACACAGAACTCACAGAATAATCACAATTATAGGGGGTTATTAGGGAAGTTAATAGGTCACCACAAGTCAGGATCAGTGAACAGTAAGGATACAGTCATTGGTCCACATCAATACTTCCCAATCACATTGGCCTTACCTCAATTTTGTAATTAAGTCAAGTTCATATGTACGTCTGGTCTCTCATACTGTTGTTCTTTCTGTTCTCAGATTGAAAGACTCCTTGACTTCATTCAAAGCTCTGCACAAATGAAACCCTGTAAATGAAGCATTCCCAGTTTGAAACAAATATGCTCAACATTCACTGTACGCCCTTCCTTGGTTTACTTTTATTCAGAGTATACTCTATATTTTTACTTAGTTGTTGCAAATATAAGTTCTATGTAGGCAGAACTGTTAAGCCTGCTTATTATTTCATTCCAAGCATCTAGAAGAATCCAGAACGGACCCAATAGAGAGAAATCAATCAGTACTTGCTGACGGAATGACTAAAAGCAAGTTTCATGGGATTAGTCCATCAGTAATTTGCAGCTTCAGAATAGGGATAGGCTCAAATGAGAAATATAGTTGCAGTGGTAAACCAGGTTAAAATTACTTGGGTCTGCATCCGCGTGTTTCCAGCTGGAACAAAGAGAAACTATTCAATCAGATATATTTCAAAAAGGACCGGTAAAGATGAAAATGAAGAACACAGACCGACTGCTGATTAATTAACACATTTTAAAAATACCGACCATATACCTCACAGTCTTGGTGCCAAGGAAAGATAGCTATAAAGCCAGAGTACAAAAGAAGGCAATTAAACATTAAATTCACCCAAGTTAACATGTTTCTTTCCCTTTACACTCCATATTCAATTCACTAGTAAATTTTATATGCCGTACCTTCAAATATGCCCCTTCTGAGTACTACTTATCTCTTCCATCACTATTATACTAGTCAAGGTCACTATAACCTCTAATTTTAACTACTGGGAAAAATTCCATATGGTTTCCCACCTTCCACTCTTGTGCTTATCCGATACTTTTTTAAACATAAGTCAAAATGTTATCTACACAGTAGGAATCAGATAAATCAGCTCACATAAAGCCCTCCACATGCTTCCCATAAAGTCATATTTCCCACATCTCTCCTGCCTCTTATACACCTACAATGGCTTCTCCCCCTTCCTTTTTCCTCTTGAAAGTCTCTTCCCACTTGGGAACCTTGACACAGTTGCAATATCTTCTTCTTAGAAAGATTATCTCCTGGATATCCACATAGCATATTTCTTCACATCACACAGATTTTCTTTTCAAATGTTACCTTCTCAGATGTCCCTTTAAGCACCAAGATCCTTAAAATAATGCCCCAAAATTGCTCTTTCAGGGAAATTGGCATGAATTAAATCAAGAAAGATGTCCATCAGGGTTGTATCTTTCCACCATATTTATTCAATGTGTATGCTGAGCAAATCATCTGAGACTTTTTATGTGAAGAATAATGCAGCATTAGGATATACCCAATGTTATATGCAGATAACACAATATGGCTTGAGGAATGTGAAGAAGACTACTGATGAAGATCAAAGGCTGAAATCTTCAGTATGGATTATATCTGAACAAAAACAAAGATCCTTAGAGATGAACCAGTAATCAAAATCACAATAGATGGGAAAAAAATAATGAATTTGTCAGGGATTTTATTTAACTTGTATTCACAATCAACACCTATAAAAACAGCAGTAAGTAAAGTAAATAATATTCTCCATTAAGCAAATCTGCTGTTGCAAATCTTAAAGTGGTAAAAAGCAAAGATACCATTTTGCAGACTCAGGTGCTCCTGACAAAAGCCATAGCATTTTCAATTGCCTTACATGCCTGCCAAAGCTGGACAATGAATAAGAATGACTAAAAAAAGTACTGATTTGTTTGAACTATGATGTTTGGCAAAAAAAAGTAGGGATTATATCATGAGCTGACTGAGTAGCAAACAAATAAGCCAGAATGCTCCTTCGAATTGAGGATGGTGAGACTTTGGCTCAGGCACTTCAGGCATGTGATAGGGAGGGTCCAGTACCTAGAAAAGGACATCATGCTTACTGTTGTGAAGGACAGTAAAAAAGAGGACTCTCGGTGACATGGATTGATACACTGTGGCTTAAACAATGGGTCCAAGAAAGATGATGAGGATGTTCAGGACCAAGCAGTATTTTGTTCTGGTAAATTTAGGGCCAGACCCCACTCAACAACATCAAATAACAAGAACAAATCATCCTTTATCTGTTCTATCCCTTCTCTGTACTCTTTTCCTCAAATCACTTTGGATTCGTTTGCTTACATATTTATTGGATTCTGTCCTACAAGAATGCAGGCAAGGTCCAGGTAAATACTCTGTCCCTTTATTGACTACTAAATGACCAGTAACTACAACTGTACCATTGTTTAATGCGTATGTGTCGGACAGCAGATATTGAGTGGTGTAGGTGAGAGTAACACAAGTTCAGACAAGAGAGAGATAACTCTAGTTATCTAGTCCCTTGGTAAATCTACTTTTCTGGTTGAAAACAATAAACCCTGCTTATTAAATTTGTAGGTGAAAAAGACTATGAGAAATAATAAGAATTTAAACACTATCCCAAATTCTGGAGACCTTAAAAAAACAACATATAAACGAAACCAAGACTAACAGGGCTAAATAAAAAGTCTTGCTTTTAGATTTATAGAATAATAGCTGCAAAGAACAGTATGAGAATAAACACCTATGTTGTAATATATAAAATATTATAAATTCAACATAAACTGGCATATCATAGCTCCTAGGCAAAGTAATTCAGACATAAACTATATTAATAGCTTATTTTCAATAAGCAGAGATTCAAATCTTTGTTTGTATATTGATGAGGTTCTACTCTTTCCCATTTCTACCATCAAAATTTCGAGTATTTTGAAGCTTATTGACATCTCCCTTCTAGGTTGTGCACCACATATTGACAAAAAATAGAATTAACCATTATCCTTTTAAATATACCATAGTACCAAACATGAAGGGTAAAATTTTAAAACTAAAATACAATGCCTCTTTAACAGATTCTCAATGAACAAAATAAAGTAACAGAGACCATTCTTAAGAACCTCAGATGATAGACTTACTAGACAAACTTTTTAAACAGCTCTCTTAAGGAAAACAAAGACAAAGAAATAAAGCTAAGCAGGAAAATGATGCATGAATTAAATTAAAATAAAACGAGCAAAGAGTACAAATCCTACGGGGTAGGTGGGACTCAAAGGCTATTAAAGCATATGCAAATGAAGTCCTCCATGGGAAAGCGAGAGTAAATAAGTGGAAGGAATATTTGAAGAAAAAAGAAATCTGACAAAAGACATTGATTTACATTTCTAAGAATCTCAGAGTTCTTTATATAATCCAAATTCCCAGAGTACTTGCTCAGCATGCAAATTGTATACTGGAACCACACCCAAATAGATTTCTATCAAGTCCATTTGATTCTGATTCAATAGCAAGCCTGTTAGACAGCCTAGGACTGCCTCATAGGGTTACCAATAGTGTAACTTTAAAGAAGCAGACTGTTGCACCTTTTTCCAGAGCAGTGATGATGGATTTGAACCTCTAATCTTTCAGGTAGGAGCCAAATGCTAAACCACCATACCAACAGATTGAATAGTGAGATATAGTCAATTAATATGGCCCTTCCAGCCGTAATTACTTATGGCATGTATTATATTTCTACATCTGTGGCTATAAGCCCATTTTGGAGGGAATTTTCTGTTATACCAATGGCCAGGATTTAGATGAGGTTAATTCTTGACCTTAATAGAGGATATGAACCAAATCACCCCCTTTGTTTCCCTGGGGGTATCTTTAGACTCTACTTTACTAGAGGGTGTGGTCTAAGACACCACCCTTCATTTTCCAGGGGGTATGGTCAGTTAAAAGACAAAAAGCACACCTCCATCAAAGCCATCCCTCTATCTAGGAGCCATCTTGGTCATAGAAAGATACATTTGAATCATTGGAAGGGAAATGGCAGAGGTCAAGGAGACTATGGGACGGAATAAAAGAAACCTGACTGAAACCAGAGGCCAGGCAGAACAGAGGAGCAGTGCAGAGACTATGTGACTGAGACAGAGGTACAGGTCCTGGTCCATGGAGGCAGAGGTAAAAGGAACCTGTGGTTGAGATACTGAAGACCAGAGGCTTGACTGTTGGCTGATGAAAGGCAGTGCTATGGGCCAATAAGAGCATCCGTACTGTTCACTGGCCCGCACTTGTGGTAACCTATTAACTTCCCTAATAAGTCCCCATAATTGTGATTATTATCTGTGAGTTTTGTGTGGCCATTGCAAAGAATTATTGAACTCAGCATAGACGACACTTTAATACAGTTCCTCATGTTGTGGTGACCCCCCCCCCCAATCATAAAATTATTTTCGTTGCTACTTTATAACTGCAATTTTCCTACTCTTAGGAATCTGGTGACTCCTGTGAAAGGGTCGTTTAACTCCCAAAAGGGTTGCGACCCACAGGTTGAGAACCTCTGGTTTAACTCAAATAGTTATGTTAAAGGATATAGCACTGACATATCTCTTTTCTGAATTTAAAACTGGTAGTATACCCTTTTTTTAAATGATTGCCTCTTGTTTTATGTTCCTCATAAGCACAATGAAATATTATGAGATCACCATTCTTTCCAAAGTTATTCGTAATTAGTGAGAATGAGCCACATAGTGGAAAGCTTCTATGTATTGAATAAAATGTCTTTCCAGATAAACAAAAGCTTATGCAGCTTCCTACCACAGGACCTTCCATACAAGAAATACTGAAAAAGGTTCTTTAGATTTAAATGATAGAACAATAGAAAGTAAACTAAGTAATCTAAAAAAATATATAGTTTAAAACTCCAGTAAAAGTAATTTTTAATTAAAAAATCATTATATAGGGGCTCTTATAACAATCCATATATCAATTGTATCAAACACACTTGTACAAATGTTGCCATCATCATTTTCAAAACATTTTCTTTCTGCTTGAGCCCTTGGTATCAACTCCTCTTTTTTCCCTACTTCTCCCACCCTCCCACCATCATGGACATCTGACAAATTATAAATTATTATTATTTTCATATCTTACACTGTCCGCTGTCTCCCTTTGCCCATATTTCTGTTGTTAGTCCCCCCTGGGGATGGGGGGGGAGGTTACTATGTCGATCATTGTAGTCGGTTCCCCTACCTTCCCCCCACCCTAATGGTATCCTACTCCCATTACTGCTCCTGAGGGGTTTATCTGTCCTGGATTCTGTGTGTCAAGAGCGCTTATCTGTACCAGTGCATGCTCTGGTCTAGCTGGATTTGCAAGGTAGAACTGGGGTCATGATAATGGGGGGAGGAAACATTAAAGAACTAGAGGAATGTTGTATGTTCTGTCGGTGCTATGCTGTACCCTGGCTGACTCACTCCTTCCTTGTGACCCTTCTGGGAGGGAATATACAATTGTCTACCGACGCCCTGTGATCAAGCAGGCTGGTGTGCTTCTTCCATGTGGGCTTTGTTGCTTCCTTGCTAGATGGCCGCTGGTTTAACTTCAAGCCTTTAAGATCCCACATGCTATATCTTTGAATAGCCGGGCACCATCAATTTTCTTCACCACATTTGCTTATGCACCCATTTTGTCTTCAGCGATCATGTCAGGAAGGTGAGCATCACAAAATGGCAAGTTATTAGAACAAAGTGTTCTTGCGTTGAGGGAATACTTGAGTAGAGATACAATGCCTACCTGCTACTTTAATACTTAAATATATACACATCCATATCATTATATATTAATATATTAACATGTCTATATTTATGCCTCTATAAATGTCTTTTGCCTGCTAGTTCTTTTCTCTTTGCCTTTTCTAGTAAAAGTAATTTTATGATAAATGTAAAAGTCAGTAGTATTATACCTCTGGCTTATACCTCTAGTTATTATGCCTACAATGACTTGAAAATAAAATACATAAAATAATTATAAGCTTATAATATTAGGGTGTCATGGTGGTATAGAAGGATTTGTTTTGGGCTACTAACCTCAAGGTCACCAGTTTAAAACCACTTGGCAGGACAAAGATGAGGCTTTATACTTACTAAAGATTTACAGTTTTGGAAGTTCACAGGTACAGTTCTCCTCTCTCTGATAGAGTCACTATTTGTTGGAATCGACTCAATGGCAATGAGTTGGAGTTTTTTATAGTATTGAACGCATAATGTATAAAAATGTAATGTATAGTGACATGAAAGGAAGCAATAAAGCTATATAGTAAGAACAAATTGATATTTTGTAGTTAAATTTCCAGGAGCTGGTGGCATAGTTGTTACAATTAGGCTGTCATCCACATGGCCCATAGTTCAGAGTCACCAGCAGCTCCCAGGGCAAAAGCCTGCACATTTTACTTCCGTAAACAGTTACCTACCGTCTTGGAAGCCCACAGGGGTCCCTATGAGTCAGCATTGACTTGATGTCTGTGAGTTTGATTTGGGTTTAGTTAAAATTCAGAAAAGGCGTGCATCAGAGTTGTATTTTTTCACGGTACGTGCTTAATCTGAGCAGACGTTCTGAGAACCTGAACTGTCTGAAGAGAGCAGCTCCTCTAATTCTCACACACTTTATTCGAGGAAGGCAAATTCATCATCATAATGTGCACATGTAATAACCTTGCTTGCAGACAGCACAGAGCACTTGAAACACTTCGTAATGAAGATCAAAGACTATAGTTTCCATCAAATACCTCAACACAGTTTTTTTAAATCCTCACAACTAGATTGCAAAGCACCATCAGGATAAATGGAGAAAAAATTGAGGTTGTCAGGGGTTTCATTTTACTTAAATTCATAATCAATACTCAGGAAGTAGCGGTCAAGAAATCAAATGATATTTTGCACTGGACAAATATAGTGCAAAAGAATTCTTAAAGCATTAAAAAAGCAAAAATGTCTCTTTGAGATCGCCTGACGCAGGTTATCATATGTTTAATCACCCCACATGCATGCTAAACCTAAAGAATTGAAGAATACTGGAAAAGAATTGATCACTTTAAATTATAGTGTTGGAGAATAGTGAATATACCATGAGCTGCTAGATAAACAAACAAATCTGCCTAGGACAAAGTACAGCCAGAATGCCCTTTAGACGTAGGGATAGAGAAACTTGTCTCACAATATCTGGACATACTATTAGGAGATATCTGTACCCAGAGGACATCATACTTGGCACAATGGAGGATTAATGAAAAAGAGGAAGACTCTTAATGCAATGGACAAACAGTAGCTGCAACAATGGTGGCAGAGGACCTGGTTTTACATCGGGTAGCTGTGAATTGTTACCTATTTAACTGCACGAACAAATGAAACTGAATTAAAATCACTTCACAGTTGTGGCGGTTACATAATCTTCTGTGAACTAGAACAAAGGGGCGGGGTCTAGTCTGTCAATCACATTATAGCCAATCAGGTAATTCCTTTGTGTGGGCATGGCCTTCTCCTGAGGATTCTGGGAACTCCTGTCTTTCTCTCTGGAGGCAGAAAAAAACACTCTCTGATTTGTCTTCCTGCTGACAAGACACGTGGAACCACACTGAACCCAGGCAGAGTCCTGGAGCAGGAGGAGCCAAGTGGAAACCCACACCAATGCTCAGATGCTTCCACCACCACTGGATCCACAGGACTTTCCACTCACAGGCCTGTGATCTTCCTGCATTTGGCATCATTGCGTGTGTTGCATGCATCTGAAGAGGAATTTACAGACTAGTATCAGACATAAGGGCTAATATCAGATTTATGGACTTGATCTAAACTGGGCCGGGATGTTTTTTGAATATACAATTACTCTTTTATATAAAACTCTCTCTTACACATATATGAGAATCTCTAGATTTGTTTCTCTAGTCAGCCCAGACTAATACAGCACTAGATTGTTATAAATTAAGGTTCTCAACTTTAATTCATATGGTTACTAAAATGAAAATAAAATTTAAATATACACAAAAGAAATGTGGAACAAATCAAAATCACTGAGGAGAAAAATCACCTAAATAAAACACCATTTTGGAGAACTAAAAGAGATACAAAGTAGAACCCAATAGGTTTTGACAAGGACAGGGAGAAATTGCAACTCTAATACAGTGCTGGTGAGGATGTAAAATTGTGTAGCTGCTCTGAAAAAGCACATGACTATTTTTCAAAATTTTAAATATAGTATTACCATATGCCCCAGATATTCCAGTCCTAGGTAGCCTTCCAAAAGAATTGAAAGCAGGAACCCAAACAGATACTTGCATTCCAATATTCATTGTAGCATTATTTAAAATAGCCAAAAGGTGGTGAAAATTTTATCAATAGGTAAATGGATAAACAAAATGGAATATGTATATGTATAACAAACGCAAATGCCATAGAGTTGATTCTAACTCATAGAGACACCATAGAACAGACTGTGAGCTTCTAAGACTGTACATCTTTACAGGAGTAGAAAGCGTCCTCTTTTTCATATATGTAGCAGCTGGTGGTGTCAAACTACTTAGTAGCCCAGTGCATAACCCATTACACCGCCAGGGTCATGTATTGCATTAAACCAAAGTCATTGCCATTGAGTAAATTCTGACTTATGGCGACCTATAGGGAAGGTTAGAACTGCCTCTGTAGGTTTCTGAGACTTAACTCTCTACAGAAGTCGAAAGTCTCATCTTTCTATGACAGAGAGGCTAGTGGTTCCAAACTGGTGACTTTGTAGTTCACAGGCCAAAGCATGGCCACTATGTCATCAGGGCTCTTTCAAATACTGGATCGTGTTCATGTATTGGATACCAGGGTTCTGTTTGGAATGATGGGAAAATTTCAAAGATAGCACGTTGTTGATATAAGTGTAGTTGTTGTTGGGTGCCATCAAGTTGGTTTCAACCCACAGCAAACCTATGCACAACAGAACAGAATCCTGCCTGGTCCTGTGCCATCCTCACCATTGTTCCTATATCTGAGTGCACTGTTGCAGCCGCTGTATCAATCCATCTCCCAGAGGGCTGCCCTCTTTTTCTCTGTCCCTCCACTTTACCAAGCTTGATGTCCTTCTCCAGGTACTGACCCCTCTGACATGTTCAAAAGATAAGATGAAGTTTCCCCATCCTCGCTTCAAAGGAGAACTCTGGCTGTATTTTTCCAGGAAAGATTCGTTTGCCCTTTTTTGCAGTGCCTGGTGTTTTCAGTATTCTTCCCCAGCAGTACAATTCCAATGCATCGATTCCTCTTCAGTCTTCCTTATCCAAAGTCCAGTGTTCACATGCATAGGAGGCATTTGAAGACACCATAGCTTGGGCCATGAGCAACTTAGGTGGTAAAGTAACATCCTTGCTTTTCCACACTGTTAGGAGATTTTGTGCAGTAGATTTACTTAATGCAACATATTTTAACCTCTTGGCTGCTGCTTACATGAACGACTGTGGATCAAATAAAATGAAACCCTTGACAAATTCGACCTTTTCAACATTTATCATGATGGTACCTATTGGCCCATTTGTGAGGATTTTGATCTTCTTTACCATAAATCATAATCCATACTTAAGGCTGAAATTCTTGATCTTCATCAGCAAGTGCTTCAAGGTTTCCTCATTTTAAGCAAACGAGGTTGTTTCATCTCTCAAGCATATCACAGGTTGCTTTTGCTCTACTACTGATGTCTCACTCTTCATATAATCCAGCATTTTGAAGATTTGCTGAGCATACCGATTGGATAAGTATGGTGAGAAAATACAAACCTGATGCACACCTTTCCTGATTTTAAATTATTCCATTCTTTTCATACACACAATTACTTCTTGAGCCATGTACAAGTTTTGCTTGAACACGTTGAAGTGTTTTGGAATTCCCATTCTTCTCAGGATTAACCATAGTTTGTGGTGATCTACACAGTTGAATTTATTGGCATAGTCAATAAAACATAAGTAAGCATCTTTCTGGTATTCACTGCTTTCAGCCAAGATTTATCTGACATTAACAATGACATCCCTTGTTCCACATCCTCTACTGAATCTGGCCTGAACCTCTGGCAGCTCCCTAACGATGTACTGCTGCAACCTTTGTTGGCAATTCTTCCGCAAAAAAATTTACTTGCAAGGGATATTGTTATAATATTTGAGCATTTGGTTAAATCCCCTTCCTTTAGAAGGGGGACAAATATGCATCTCTTCCAGTCTGTTGGCCAAGTAGCTGTTTTCCAAATTTTCTGATGTAGACCAGTGAGTGCTTCACCAGCTTGTTGAAACATTTCAACTGGTACTCCAGCAAGTCCTGGAGACTTGCTTTTGGTTAATGCTTTCAATGCAGCTTGAACTTCTTCCTTCAGAGCCATTGGTTCTTGTTCGGATGCTCCCTCTCGATGTGGTGGAAGCTCACCTAGTTCTTTTTGGTACAGTTACTCTCTGTAGTCGTTCCATCTCACTTTGATGTTTTCTGAATCATTCAATATTTTTCCCATAACATCTTTCAATATTGCAACTCAAAGTTTGATTTATTTTCTTTCAGTTCTTTTGGTTTAAGATATACTGAGTGTGTTCTTTTCGTTTTCTCACTTTATGTCTTTGCACATTTTATTATAATATAGGGTTTTTTCTTCTCCAATTGCTCTTTGAAAGTTGCTATTCAACTCTTTGAATTCATCATTTCTTCCATTTCCTTTAGCTACGCTACAATTAAGAGCAAGTGTCAGAATTTCTTCTGACATCCACTTTGATCTTTTCTACCGTTCTTGTCTTTTTAATGACCTTTGGCTTTCTTCATTAATGATGCCCTTCCACAGCTCACTGGGTCTTCTGTCACTAGTGTCCAAGGAGTCAAATCTATATTTGAGATGCTCTCAAAATTCAGGTGGGGTGGCCTCAAGGTCATATTTTGGCTCTCATGGATTTGTTTTAATTTTTGTCAACATTAACCTGAACTTATACACGAGCAATTGATGGCCACAGTCAGCCCTTGGTCTGGCCTCAGTGGCTGATATTGACGTTTTCCATGGTGTCTTCACACATATGTAGTCAATTTGATTTCTGTGTATGTCATCTGGAGAAGTCCGTGTGTATACTTGCCTTCTGTGTTGTAGGAAAAAATTATTAGTTATGAACAAATTGTTCATTTGAGCTCCAGTTTGTTTCTGTCTCTAACTCCCTATTTTCTACTTTTTGCATTCCAATTGTCAATAATTATCAATGCCTCTTGATTACATGCTTGGTAAATTTCTGACTGACGTTGCTTATAGAATTTTCCAGATTCTACATGGTTCTGTTTTGCGGTTGCTGCATACTTTTGACTAGTTGTAGTATGGAGTGCATGTCCTTGATGGTGGATAGATATGATCCTGTCACCGACGACACTGTACTTCATGACTGACATTTCAATATCCTTTGGGACAATGAATGCTGCAGCATTCCTCTTGATTATGTTATTCTCTATCCGCGGCATAGTAAGTCATTATTTTCTGATTCAAAGTGGTCAATGCCAGTCAAGTTCAACTCACTAACGTCTAGGATATTGCTCTGTATGGGTTCTACTTCATTTCTGACCACATGGAATTTTTGTAGATTCATATTTCTCATATACCAAGTCCCAATCACTAACAGATTGTTGCAGTTGTTTCTTCTTGCCTTGAGTCATGCCCCATCAGTAAATGAAGATCCTGAAGCCTTCACTCTCCCAGGCTTTACTCCATTCACAACACCATGATCCACTCCACTCTGAGAAATAGCTCTTCTTCAGCCACATTTCGAATGCTCTTGGATCTGAGGGGCCCACCCTCCAGCATTATCAGGAATAATGTTCGGCTTTCATTCATTAGGCCTTCAGTGTCTGACAATGTTTTGAAGCTATGCAAAAGGTTTCCAGTAGCTATTTCCTCCCAAATGAGCAGCTATTCCTTTTTCATTGTCTATTAATATAATTAGTGTCCCTGAATTGTACACCTGAAAATATTTAAAGTAGCTAACATTATGTTGGATACATTTGGCACAATTAAATAAAATTCTATATTTTTAAGAGTTCTTATTTGCAATTTCTTCCCAAATTCCACTTTACACATCCTTATATTGTTTTAGCATAATTCCCTTTTTTGCTTTCTTCTTTCAGAATCATTTGCCTGAAAATGTATATACCTAGTTGCTTGTTCAAATAGATTTTTGTTTCATGATCAAAGGCATAAGTGTAAAAAAAGTATTTCTACAAATCATAGAAATATTTAATAATATAAAATATTAAAATGTGATACTTTTGTTTCTTGACATGTCCTCTAACTCTGTACTCTTCTGAAGAAGCAGTTGCAGTTTTTCTAACCGTTCCCCAAGAATTCAAAACTCTGATTTACAGCATGTCCAAATGGAAATTTTGGCATCCCCTAAGAACAAAAAAGAAATCTTTTGGGGTGATATCATGGCTGTGATATAAAAGTAGCCCTCAAGAATGAGCAGGTGCATTGTCGTGATGGAAAAAAAATTTTCCTTGGCTCAACTTTTCTAGCTGTTTTCTCTCAATGCAGTTTAAAATTTTCTTAGAACTAAGATCATCCTGAGTGCTTCAAGAAAATCCATCAAGATTATCCCCTTCATACACCCCCCCCCAAGCCCTTCTGATGAATTTCCTCCCACCTCAAATCAGTTTCCTTAGAAGATGTACATGTTAACCTTGATTTCACACTATTTATTGCAGGCTTAAGGGGGCTTTCACTTAAAAAATGTTAGAGGTATAACAGGATAATGTGAGATACTATTACCAAATAACTTATCTTACCAAAAGCAATATCCCCAGAGACTGAATTATATTCAACATTCTTGCTAGGTAAATTATTCTATTTAGGATTAGTGGAGTATTTGAAAGGCATATATAGAATTAAACATATACGTCTTTGCCTATAAAAACTAATTTTCCTCCTACGCTTCATATTGGAATAGTAACAAAATTAAAATTAACTATCCCTAGCAGTTAACTTAAAATTACCTTCCCATACTCTGTACTCATTCTTTCATATCCTCATGCCTTGGATAGTGTGCTGACATGCAACAACTATTGGTGTGTGTGTGTGTGTGTGCGCGTGGGGGAGGATGTAATTTGCAGTATTTGCCTATTTTCATTGTTCTACAATGGATAAATTTAATCTACCAATATTTATTTCAAAATTGGGAAGTATGCCAAATCAGTTCTCATTCAGTACAAGCAAGATCCAGAATATAGCTACTGCCATTTACATATTTTCTCACATGGTTCCTGAAAGAATCAAATACTTTTCCTCAATAAGTAGAATATTGAATGCGCTTGCTTCTATATTTTTCAAATCTCTTTAAGTAAAATGTTTTCCGTAATGGGAGGAAGCAAGGCAGGTACAGAGAAATATATTTTAAATTCTACATTAACAGAAAATGTAACAATTGAAGCGGCAGGTTCATTTGTAACTATTGTTCACTTAATGCGGCAGATTTTTAAACTTGTAAAGATACAAATAATGGGGTATTTTGCTTGTCTTTTTGTTTGTTTTTAAATTGCTATATAATGCCTTAGCTGTACAGAAAATCATAGTGACAGGAACATAATCATCAACTGAACATAACTGTAGGCTAGACAGTTCATTGAATATTTAAAATGTCAATGAGGTTATACCTTTAATTATTTTAATATTATTAATAAATTAATGTGTTAGTTTCTTTTGATTGCTGAATGCTTTCCTTCTAATTGATAAATCATAATTCAAAGCCAATAGTTCTAACACTGGGTAGATTTAGGGTTTTAGAACCCATAGAAACTTCCCATGTGTGGGAAACAGAAAGATTTCACCCCCAAATATATGTTAGATTTAAGAAGATGCTTGCAATGGTAAATGATTGTCAAGTTACCTCCCTGAAGGCATTCAGTTGTCAGACTACTGTCTGGTCACACCACAAGTAGGGCCTACTCCCTGCTGTTAAGGACAATGGGCTACTTCTCCTTAAAGGTTTGAGGCCATCAGTCTGGTCCCTGTAGATGAGGTTTACACCCAACTGATAATAGTGAGCCAGAGAACAGGTCAAACCTGCTCAGTGACATCCAAAGTAAGGCTGCCATCCTGAATCTAGGATCCGCCCATCTTGTCACATGTGTGCCCCCAATCCCTCCTCTTCCTTTAGCTATGTTCCCCTATATCACCCCCTCCCATTACTATATTATGTATAGCACAACCTTTTCCTGTGACATATGTCTTTACCTGTAATTAGGGGGCTTGCACGCCCCCCAAAGATATATAAGCATGGGTTAACAATAAAGAAGCTCTCTCTATCCCCCATACCTTTCCTCTCTCCCTCTGTTCTTCCCATCCTCTCTCTCCCAGTCCTCACTCCCTGTTTCCTTTCCCCTTGTCCACCTTGCTCTCCCCCTCTCTCTTGCCCTCCAGTCTCCCATCTCCATGTGGACCACCAAGAGGAGCTGAGGTGAGCATGCTACCATGAAATGTGTCTGCCCTTAGGGGGGAAAGGGGAGGGAGGGGGGGGGGAAAGAGGACCTGATGCAAGGGGCTTAAGTGGAGAGCAAATGCCTTGAGAATGATTGGGGCAGGGAATGTATGGATGTGCTTTATACAATTGATGTATGTATATGTATGGATTGTGGTAAGAGTTGTTGGAGTCCCTAATAAAATGTAAAAGAAGAAAAGAGAAAAAAATGATTAGGGCAAAGACTGTACAGATGTGCTTTATACAATTGATGTATGTATATGTATGAACTGTGAAAAGAATTGTATCAGCCCCAATAAATTGTTAAAAAATTAAAAAAAAAAAAGAAATGTGTCTGACTGCATTATTTCAATCTCTGCTCTATCTCTCATGTTCTATGACTTTATTATAATCTATAAATATATATATTTAACCATACAATTGCGCCTATCAAACCCACGATTACTTTGGGGACTGGTCCTTTGCCCCACACTAACGTATTACACCTACTATGAAAATGGATTATATTACAACACAACTCAAACCAACCCACATTAATTCTTTTTCTGTGCAATCTATCATTAAGTTAATATAGAATCATAAAATTAAACTGAATTACAGTAATCGAAAAAGGGATGTGCATCAATATGTTGCCATGAACAAGGGTCCAGGATGCCTGCTGCTGTTCCAACCAAAGATTGATTGAAGAACTCTAAGTCTATTCTGCAAGTGCCAGGCAGAAGCAGCAGCGGGGCTTACTACCTCTGAAGTGCTTTAAAAATCTGGTGAAAATCAAGCAAGTTATATACCCTCAACTCCATAACAACAAAAGCAGGTTTTGCAATGATTAAAAGAAACAACAATCTATACCTACATTTTCCCAGGGGGTTCCAGACCACCGTCCCCGGAGGCCTCATACTTCATTGGTTTTCTAAACGGGGGATGCTTGGTGCCTGGCAAATTATCTTCATTGCCTTGCTTATCAACTTTCTGAAATAGAGCATCCCTACTGATTAAACTTAAAAGGATTTTTTTCCTACGAGGGAGGGGGTTTTTACATTTTGGATTTCTGACAAACTAAATCTTAAATTATGTTATGTTGCTAGTATTTTGATTCACATTAGGCTAACTTGCTCGATATCCCTCTATCATAAACAATACAACATTTATCTACATCTTGGCACATATTGAGCGTTTTCATAGAAGGAAAAATAAATAAGAATTAAAATAAATCTCTATTAGGCAAGTTTATAAAGCACTGGTACAGTCAGAGTCATGCAAGCCTGTAGTATACATCTCCAAAAAGAAACTGAAAATACACTCCCAAATAATTTTGTTATGGGTTGTCTAGAAATTTTACTCATATAAAAGAAAGAAATATCTTATAAACCATTGTAAAGTATTAAAAACTCTTCTTATTTCCTTTGTATTTTGTTTTTGGAATATGGTTTTTCTCATCCATACATATTTCACTGCAGCCAGGTGTTCACAATGATTTACTCTCACTTTCAGGGCCCATGATAGCAACAGCAGGATTATAAAATTCTGAGTCCAACAAAGAAAAGCATCCCTGTTTATTAGTTTTCTCTTAATATCTGTCCGTTTTTCTACACATGCTCTGTTTTTCAAACTTCTAATACTTCCTTGTTTCATAATTTGCCTTGACTCCTGAAGACCAAAATTCTTGTTTGATAACAGATAGTTCAGCTTACACTTACCTGATTTGATTTCTGGTTTCTTTCTTTTAAATGTGATCTTTGGCATCTGCCCTACTTTGAGAGTTTAGATCCTACTGGAATTTGTCCAACAGTTTTCCGTTTTCTAGCACATATTTTCTTTAACTGTGTTCTTGATTTTGTAACTCAGTGCCTGCGGTGGATGGTGCCATCTGGTAAATTGTGGGCTGCTAACCACAAAGTTGGCAGTTCAAACCCACCAGCCATTCTGTGGGAGAAATATGAGGTTTACAGCCTCAGAAACTTTATATAGAGTCTCTGGGTCAAAATCGACTGCATGACCACGGGTTGGGAGCTATTCAAAAATTAGTTTTCATGATATATATGTGAAACAGTCAGTTAATATGGCACATAACTGTATGGCCGGATCAGTGCCAGGCCGGCTTCTAGCAGCAAGTGACCTTGAATCTCCCCCACCCGTGCGGAGCTGACCAGCGCTGGCTGACACAACTAGCAGCAAGTGGCCTTGACTCTCCCACCCACACCTGCGGAGCTGACCAGAGCTGGCTGAAACAACTAGCAGCTGGAGGGAGGGAGAAGGGGGGGGGGGAGGGAAACCGAGCTGATTCCAGGAACCCAAGTGGAAGGTGAATTTTGAGAATGACGAGTGCAACGAATGTATAAGGGTGCTTTGCTCAATTGATGTATGTACGGATTGTGAAAAGAGTTGTATGAGCCCCAATAAAAAGATTGATTAATTAAAAAAAAACAAAACTAGCAGCAAGTGGCCTTGACTCTCCCACCCACACCTGCGGAGCTGACCAGAGCTGGCTATGTAACCTGTCAGCAGCTTTGCAAGTGTTTTTTTTTCCTTCTTTCTTTTACTCACAGCCCATTTTGTGCACGGCCCATTTGGCTCAGTGACCGCTTTGTTCTCAGCCCACCACTCTGCACCCGGCACTGACAGGGCCCATTTGGCTGAGGGCCTGCTTTGTTCTCGCCCACCGCTCTGCACCTGGCACGAATATGCCCAGAACCAGGAAGACACCTTACATTCCAGAAACCCAGACATACCTGTCCATATATAAGCATCACCCCTGTAGCCTGGGGTGCTACTCCTCTGGCCCAGACACTGTGGACCGTGGGACTTCGCCCAGGCTGGGTTTTTCTCCCCAATAAAACCTGTCTGCTCTAATTTGACTGATTTGGTCTCTGGCGCCTCTTGACTTCCTTACAATAACAACAACAAAGTAGGCTAAATTGTAACACTTTATCATTTGATCTGTCTTTTGACCTACTTTAAAGTTGTTTCCGTTTTTAATATATGTATTTTTTGCTTTCTGTTTGAGAGTTTTCTGTTTTCTAATTGTTGTTTTTGTTTGTTTGCTTGTTGGCCCCCTGTTTATGTTTTGCATGGTTTTCTGTATATGAAATCCAGAGTAGGTAAATTAGTGGTTGTAACTGGAGCATGAGAGGGGAGCTTATGAGAAAATAGGCAGCTAAAAACAATAAGTACAATAAAATGTTCTGAAATTAATCGTGGTGATGATTGCCCAACTCTTCTTAATATGATTGATCAATTAACTTGTATGCCAATAAAACTATTTCCAAAATTGAAAACTTGATGTGCATACTTTTCTCACCTTTTTAGTTCTCAGTGAGGTGGGTGTTGCTGTCTGATAAGTAGTGAGCTTTTAGTCACAAAGTTGGCAGTTCAAATCTACCAGCCATCCTGTGGAAGAATATGAGGTTAAATCCTCCCATAAAGATTTACAACTTCAGAAATTTTATAGTCTCTTTGAGTCAGAATCAACTGCATGACCACGGGTTGGGAGATGCTTGGAAATTATTTTCCACAATATTTATATGAAATATCATCAATTAATATGGCTATTTGAAGTGTCTAGACTCTTAAAGGCTTGTTTCCATATAGGCAGCCATCTGAATGAGATGTCAACTAAGTCCACATGGAAGAAGCACACCAACATCAGTGCTCGACAGACTATAAATCATATCATCTGAAGTCCAAGGAGAGAATAGTATCAGAGCCTAAATTGTGAGATTCTGGTTTGCAGAAGGCTATGGGACAGTGGAAACCCAAGATACATATTTGAAATCTACTCAGGAAATAAGCCTACAGTGGTTTTCCTCTATCCAAAATAGAGGCATGGGAAGAAACTGGTTACAGAAAGCAATGGAGAGATGACTATAGGGGATCAAAACGATAAACTTGATTTGAACGGTTGAAACCTTGTTAGTTGATCCTCCCTTTGTGGCACATTGGGCCTGATCTAGTTTTCAACATTTTCTGTGTTTTTAGTTTTTAAAAAATTTTTGTTTTCATATTGGTGTTTATCTCAGATGTATTTTGTCATTGGGGGTAAACCTCTTGAATTTTTGTTACATGTTTTTCTGGTTTTCAGCATATGAAACTCAGGATTGATGAACCTATAGAGACAGCAAGTAAAATAAGGGTTCCTTGGGGTTACAGTGAGGATGGGAGGGTAAAGAGGAGTAGATATCAAGGAGTTTAATAAGGAAGATAATGCTTTGAAACCAATTGTGGTAGCAATTGTACAATACTGCTTGATGTAATTGAACCATGGAATGAATGATATACCTCTATTAGCTCCCAATAAAATGGTTTTGAGCAAAAAAGAAAAAATGAAAGGAAGAAGAAACCATTACAAGAAAGGAATAAAATCATTTAACTGAAATAAAATATATATGGCTATTTGAGCCATAAGCTCTTTGGGTTATATTATGAATTCTAGTGTCTATGGTTGTGGTTAAAACCCATTTTAGAGGAAATTTCTCTTATGTTAATAGGCAGGATTAAGGTGGGATGCATTCTGAAATCTCCTTCTTACTAGAGGGTATGAGTTAAATTACTACCATTGTTTCCTTGGGAGTATGGTCTGCTGAAAGACAAAAAAAACCAAACCTCCCTCAAAGCCAACCCTTTGCCTATGAGAGCTGTCTCAGAATTAGAGAATTCCTGGGACTGTCAAAGAAGATGGACCACTAGAGGAGCGCGTTTGAGACCCCTGCCTAAATTAACAGAGTCCAAGATTGGAAGCACCAGGAACCAAGGCACAGAGAACATGGGACAGAGCAAAGGGGCTGCACCCCTTGATACCTCAGACCATGAAACAGTGATGTGAGGCAGCAGGTGAACTTCTTTGGCTTACGGAGGCAGAAGACAGGGTGCCGAGTGGCTGACAGGTGGAGGAACAAGGGAGAGACTTGGCTGCTGGCTAAGGACAAGGCACTGCTATGGACCAATTACTGTATCTTTACTGTTTACTGATTCTGACTTGTGGGAACCTGTTAACTTCCCTCATATAATTGTTCGTTTTGTCTGTGAGAACCCAGCTGAAAAATAAGAGTGCGATGGGAGGGACAGTTGGTGTCAGAATAAGGTAAAGGAAGGAAGGGAGTGGAGGCCTGCTGAGCTCTGCCTTGTGGTAATAAGCTGATGAGCAGGTGGAGTCTCCTCCCTTGTATAGTTGGGGAACATCAGCTATAGCTTCCACTCAGCTGTGATCTTAGCATATTTTATAATTACTTGGTAGGTTATTAAACACATGGAGTACCCTGGTTTCAAAAGCAAATAATCAGTCAACTAATATTGCAAAGTCCAGTCGATTCTTATCTCAATATGGTATGATATGAGAGTAAAATGCTACTTTGATTCATAAAATAACTGTTCTAGATTAGCTGAAGTAAGCAGAAATCTCAATAATTTTCAAATACAGGATTTTTTTTGTTTTCTAATTGCCTCGGCCATTTGCACATAACTATTGCAAGTCAATTGGGAAGGACTTTTATTCCAATGTTATTGTGGTATGGATATTCACTTGGCTCTCAACTTCAAGTTATTAATGAGTGAACAAAATTGATGCATCAACATGATGGACAATTGTGTACTAAGGTGATATCATTAGGAAAAGAAATAAGACTGGATGGTTCAAATTCTCAGATCTCTCATGTGGTCCCAGAACTGTAGTTATATTAATTAAATAAGACTTTTCTTTTTTCACCTCATATTAATGTGATTTGCTATTTTTTGCCACTTAAGGTTTCATAGCAATTAAGAAATTCAGGCATAAATGTTAACACTCACCAACTTCTATGTGTAATATTTTTAACAGTTTGCAAGCAAAACTCAATTTGTTGACATATTTGACTGTATTACAGTATATTTTAGGGTTCTTAGTAACAGAAAAGACATGGTGAAATGGTGGGATGTCAACTAGTCCTTTTAGGTACAATGTACATTTTTCATCTTCTTTTGACTTCTTTTGGTATACTTGAAATGCTGGCCTGTGGTCAGCAGCTGAACACATAACACACTACGCCACCAGGGCTGTTAGAACATAGTAATCCCCTACGATTTAATTCTTCAATTACATCTTTGTAATTGTGGTTGGTGTGTGGTTGGTATATAGAGTTGAGTAATAGTTGCATTGATTGGATTTCCTTGAAGGCAGATAAATATAATCTTATCACACCATCATTGTATTTCAAGATTGATTTTAAAATGTCCTTTTTGACAATAAATCCAATGCTATTCATTGTCAAATTAAGAACTTGACAAGGACTTCAGTCAAAAATCGATCGAACATGCAATCAGTGTACAGTGATAATTATTGATGATTGGAATGCAAACTTTCAAAACAAGAAGTAAGGAACTGTACTTAGGAAAATGGACTGGGTGATATAAAGGAAGTTGAAGATCACATGATAGAATTTTGCAAGACCAATGACTTGCTTATAATAAATACCTTTTTCAAAAAACTCAAAAGACAACCATATACATGAACGTCTCCTTGTGGAATACAAATCAAATTGACTACATCTGTAGGAAGAGACGATGGAGAAACTCAATGTCAGCAGCTAAAACCAGGCCAGGGATTGGCTGTGAAAGAGATCATCCATCAATTGCTCATATGGAAGTTTGGGTCAAAGCTAAAGAAAATTAAAACAAGTCCAGAGAACAAAAATATGACCTTCAGTATATCCCACCTCATTTTGGGGAACATCTCAAGAAGAGATTTGGCATATTGAACATTAAAGACAGATTACCTAATGAGCTGTGGAAGGAAAAGAACATCATTCATAAAGAAAGCAGAAGTTCATTAAAAAGACAGGAAAGAAAGAAAAATGGGAATGGATGTCAGAAGAGACTCTGCAACTTGCTCTTAACTGTCGAGTAGCTAAAGCAAATAGAAGAAATTATGAAGTCTAATAGATGGACAGAAAATTACAAAGGGCAGCTAGCAAAGACAAATTCAAATATTATAAATAAATATGCAAAGACCTAAAGTTAGAAAACCAAAAGGAACAATATGCTCAGTATATCTTAAACTGAAGGACCTCAAAAACAAATTCAAACATTCATTTGCTATGTTGAAAGATTCTAAGGACAAAACATTGTAAGATGCAGAAAGCTTCCAAAGAAAAGGGAAAGAATATAGAGTCACTGTACTAAAAAGAACTAGTAGACCTTCAACCATTGGAGGAGGTAGTATATGAGCAAGGCATTCTCCAAACACAAGCTTCCAGTTATTGACAGAACACCAATTCCAATGTTTTAACAGGCTGATGAAATGCAGGACACACTCATTTGTCTACACCCGGGAACTTGGAAAACAACTACTGGCCAACTGGCTGGAAGAGATCCATATTTATAACCATTCCAAAGAAAAATAACCCAATAGAATGCTCAAATTATAGAACAAGATCACTGATATCACATGCAGGCAAAATTTTACTGAAGATCCTCCAACAACGGTTGCAACAGTTCATTGACAGCTGTTCAGGTCAGATTTGGAATAGGACATGGATCAAGAGATGTCATTGCTGATGTCAGATGGATCTTGACTGAAAGCAAAGAACACCAGAAATATGTTTACTTGTGTTTGACTATGACAATGCATTTGACTGTGTGGGTCATAACAAACTATGGATCAAAAAGCAGTTGTGGAAACAGAACAAGGGAATACTGCATAGCTTAAAATCAGGAAAGATGTATAATAGGGTTGCATCCTCTCACCATATTATTCAATCTGTATGCTGAGCAAATCATCAGAAAACCTGGATTACATGAAAAAGAATCTCAAATTGGGATGGGAGAAAAGCTTATGAACA
The DNA here is from genome assembly GCF_050624435.1 of Tenrec ecaudatus. NCBI lineage: Eukaryota > Metazoa > Chordata > Mammalia > Afrosoricida > Tenrecidae > Tenrec > Tenrec ecaudatus. The sequence goes on from NC_134548.1 coordinate 90,018,955, forward strand.
ACCTTTGATATGCAGATTAGAGCACCTTGGTTGTGGAGAGTGAGGAGGACCAGAGCACTTGCTAATGGCAATCAATTTCATTGGATTATAACTCAATGTCAAAAAAAAACCCAAATCCTCTCAACTGTATCAATAATAACAAGTGGCATTCCATGATGCTCACTTTCCTGACAATCGCTGAAGACAAAGTGGGTGCAATCAGCAAATGTGGCGAAGAAAGCTGATGGTACCCAGCTATCAAAAGATACAGCATCTAGGGTCTTAAAGGCTTGAAGGTAAACAAGTGGCCATCTAGCTGAGAAACAACAAAGCCCACATGGAAGAAGCACACCAGCACGCGTGATCACCAGCTTGCCGAAGGGATCAGTTATCAGGCATCAAAGAACAAAAAAAAATCATATCATAGTGAATGAGGGGGGGGTGCGGAGTGGAGACCCAAAGCCCATCTGTAGACAATTGGACATCCCTTACTGAAGGGTCGCGGTGAGGAGACAAGCCTGTCAGGTTGCACTGTAGCAACGATGAAACATACAACTTTCCTCTAATTCCTAAATGCTTCTCCGCCCCACCCCCACTATCATGATCCCAATTCTACCTTACAAATCTGGCTAGACCAGAGGATGTACACTGGTACAAAAAGGAACTGGAAATATGGATTCCAAGGGAATCTATGGCAGATGATCCCTTCAGGACCAGTGGTGAGAGTGGCGATACCGGGAGGGTGGAGGGAGGGTAGAGGGGAAAGGGGGAACCAATTACAAGAATCTACATATAACTTCTTCCCTGGGGGACGGACAACAGAAAAGTGGGTGAAGGGAGACGTCAGACAGTGCAAGATATGACAAAACAATAATTTATAAATTATCAAGGGTTCATGAGGGAGGGGGAGTGGGGAGGAAGGGGAAAAATGAGGAGCTGCTGCCAGGGGCTTAAGTGGAGAGCAAATGTTTTGAGAATGATGAGGGCAATGAATGTACAAATGCGCTTTCCACAATTGATGGCTTGAGATAAGAGTTGTATGACCCCCTAATAAAACGATTAAAAAAATAAAAAGTAACATCATGATAAATGGAGAGAAGGTTGAAGCTGTCAAGAATTTCGTCTTGCTTGCATCCACAATCAATGCTCATGGGAGCAGCAGCCAAGAGATCAAACAATACCTTGCATTAAGTAAATCTGATGCACAAGGGCCTCTTTAATGAGCTGTAAAGCACGGATGATTATTTGAGGACTAAGGTGCACGTGACTTAAGCCATGGTATTTTCGATTGCTTCTATGCATTTTAAAATTAGACACTGAATGACAGAGAAGATTTGATGCATTTGGGTTGTGGTGCTGAAGAAAAATGCTGAAAGTACAATGGACTGCTAAAAGAACAAACCAATCTGTCTTGGAAGAAGTACAACCAGAATGTTCCTTGCTGGCAAGCGAGACTCTGTCTTACTGATTTTGCACATGTTGTCAGGAGAGACCAGTCCCTGAAGAAGGATACCATTTTTGTTCAAGTAGTGGGGTATCAAAAAAGAGGAAGGCCCTCAGGGATATGGATTGACACCATGGCTAAGATAGTGACCTCAAACATGGGAGCAATTGTGAGGATGGCACAGGACTGGGCATTGATTTGGTCTGTTGTGTATAAGTCAATATGAATACACTTGATGGGACCTAACATCAATATGCTTTAATAACATATAATGATCACTTCCAGGCTGAAATCTTCTATGAGCAGCCAATCAATCAAAAGGCTTTCACTATGGAGTATGATCTGCTTTTAATATGTTTGTTGTGAGTTGCTATGATTACGAACCAACTCAATGCCTCCTAATAACAACAACATGGAAAAATTGTTTGTTTTTTGCTGGGTCTGTTTTCTGCATCTGGGTCATCACCATTCCTCTTTTAATAGGTCAAGGAAGTAAAAGAGATTTTTGTTTCACGCCAGTGCTCAACAAAGAGTTATTTCAGCAAAGTTAGATTTTAACAATCAAGTGAATCAGATTGCATGATCTGTAGAAACGTGTCATCCTCTTTCGCCAGTCAGTCCTGTCATTGCCCAATGGGACCATTAAAAAAGTTGCTATTTGCACGTATTGAAGGTTTTATATGGGTTCAGCAACAGGGACTTCCATTAGCCAAGGCTAATTTGGTGATAGTGAGTGCCCAGGTTTTCCAAAGCACAGACCTACACTGAATCTGCAATATGGAGCTAACCCTTGGGGACGTCAGCCAGCAATTGGGTAGTAAGGATGGCAGAAGGAACAAAAGATCACTAATTAGAGAGTAAACACTCAAGAACTTCAATGAAGTGATAGCGAATACACAATAAAGAAGAGATAAGCACAATAAGAGGGAAACCTATCTATATATGTGTGATAGATGATGTCTCTGCATATATATTTGAATGTCATGCAAATATATCCATTTATGAGGGTCAAATAATATGTAGAGTTCCATTTCACACGCATACAGGTTTATTTTTAAAGAAACATTTCTAAGCATGGCTTCCATAAGGGGATGACCACATACAAGTTCTATAAATAATACGCATGTCTTAGATGGCCCTGGCCACTTGGCCCTGATTCTAGTCCTAAATAAGACACTCACAAGCTAGGTGACCTCTGTCAAGTCATTTCACTTTTCTGGAATGAAGGTTTCCAAGCTTACTTCCAGGTCTAAAGTTCTTTAATTTTTGTAATTACTTACAGATCTAAAATTCCTGAAGAAACTGGATGGAAGCTTTTGAGTCTTCTTTATTCTTATATTTGAACTTAACATTACAAAGTGTTAAGTTTGAATACATTTGTTCAATATTTCCTCCTTTAAGTATTACATTTCCTTGATAGTGTACTGTTTTAGTATATATAGAATACTATAGTTATTGGAACAGTATGATAAAGAATGCAGGGATAAGCAAACCTTGACTATTTGCCATAAATAAATGACATTAATTTACAGTTTCAAAGCCAGGTTATTTACACATAGTAAAAGGCAAGATACCCATTAATTATTGTGCTTTCCCTCTTCTCCTGAGATGTTTTTACTGCTGCTCTTACTATAGTAAACATGCTATGAAAAGTTCTTGTTTCAGTTCCCAGCACTGTACATTCTCAGTCATGTTACAATAAAATAGGCTTTTCCCCCATTTTGACTTTGATTCTTATGATCTTGTGAAAGTATCCAGGGTTGCAGAAACATTCTGTGTATCAGCAGGAAGTGGGGCCATTTAAAGGAATAAAACTGTTAGGTTTTGAGGTATTTTTACTGCATAATATGAGATTGTGATTTTGTGGCAGACAATTCTAAGATTCTCCCTAATGATCCATACCCTTGTATAAGCTCTTCTCTGAGTTTGTGTGATAAAGGTGAATATAATAAGATAGGAATATGATATGAATCTCCAGGATTAAGTTACTAACCTTTTAGCCTATTCAAAGACAGATTATCCTAAATGATTCTGACTTGATCATGTTAGTCCTTTAATAAAAGCTCTATCAGAGATATTATCCTGTTGGCCTTAATGGAACAAACTTCCATATGTGGAGATGGGGGATATGCTCTAATATCTGAATATAGACCCTAGTTGAAAACCATCTGAAAAATGAGAACTCACTACTTTACCCACAAGGAACAAAGTTCTACCAAACACGACTGAGTGTGAGAAAGGACTATGAACCTTAAATGAGATTACAGACTTAGCTGGAAGCTTGGATTTCACTTTTTCTGACCCTGAGCAGAGAAACAAGCTCGATTGTACCTTGGGGTATGATGTACAGAAGTTGTAAAACTGTACATAGCTGTTATTTTAAGTTGTTAAGTTTGCGGTCTTAAAGGAGCAAACTGCTGGTATTTTAGCAAAATAAAAGCAAAACAAAATAGAAACAAAACAGCTTTCAGATTGACTTTATGTTCACATTCATGGGAATACCACTGATATTTTATTCTTATAACTAGAGCCTTGATGTTCAGTGAACTAATTAATATGATCCTTCAAGTCAAGGTCTTTGTAAAATCTCACCAAATGACTGTGTATGACTATGCAAATGTGAGGTGCTTGTTGACCACTAAGGGTACTTGGTATCTTGCTAATAATATAAATAAGGTGCATGGCACACTTTGGGGCATTTGTCCACTTAAATAAGGTATCTGGAACCCTAATGTGATAATTGGTTGGTTTTATCATCCTATTTAGCTGAAAATGAACCATTTCAAATGTGAAAAGGGGAATCTTACAGCAACCATGAAAGAATAGCTCAGGGGCGGAGGAAATAAGAGCCAGGGGTGGGAAAAGCCTATGAACCCAGAATCCATGCATAGAGAACTTCTTGATTGTGGAGACAGAGCTGTGATCCCAGAGTTGGCCAGAGAGGAAGAGAAGCAAAGCAACAACAACAAAAAATGGTGGCAGCAAAGACAAAGGCAGCAGTAAACTGAAACCTGCATGAAACACAGTAGTGGGATCCTGGAACCATATAACAGAAGATCTGAATGCTTTCAGGCAGGGACTTATTGGCAAGGTGCTTAGAGTGCCTCTGGACATTTAATGGACCTAAATTTGTCGACCCTTGGAGCTAGAGCTGAGCATCTTTGCACTAGATCTTCCTGACAGGAGTGCCTCTAAATGCTTATCAGCCATGCTACAAGAACATTTAGCACTTTACTGGGCAGGACAGAGGCAAAGGATGCTTTGTGCAAAGAAGCCAGTGATTACAGAGTGACCTGTCTGTGGGCACAGCTGAAAAAAGTCTGTCCTAGACAAAGAACTATATATTTAGCATTCCTGCACCTGAATTATAATCTGTTACTTCCCTAATAACCCCATAATTGTATTGTCTATAAATTCTTCATGGTCACTAAGATGTATTCTTGAACTCAGCAGAGATGTAGGGAGTGCAGTGGGGGAGACAATTCATGTCACAGTTGGTAAAGAAAGTTGGAGGTTGACGCCTGTTTGACCTCAACCTCATAGGAAACAGTCTTCAGCTGTTGATCTTAATCTTTGTGGTAGTTACATAATCTAGTGTCAATTTGAGGATTCAGAGTGAAGGGGTGGGGTCTGGGCTGTCAATCTGGTCATAGCCAATGTGTCCTCTATGTGGACATGACCTTCTCCTGGGGATTCTGGAACTCCGGTATTCCTCCTTGGAGATGGGAGTCTCTCTCTCTCTCTCTCTCTCTCTCTCTCTCTCTCTCTCTCTCTCTCTCTCTCTCTCTCTCTCTCTCTCTCTCTCTCTCTCTCTCTCTCTCTCCCCTCTCTCCCTGAAAGACATCCCTGTGGGGAAGACACATGGAGAAAGGCTGATGGAGTCAGACCTCTGGAGCCAGAGAAGCCACGTGGAGACCCCTGCCAGTGCTGAGATGCTTACAATGGCATTGGATCCACAAGACTTCCCACCCACTGGCCTGTGATCTTCCTGCATTCAGCATCATTGCATGTGTTTCATGAATCTGAAGGGGGCTTTATAGATTGGTGTTGGGCATATGGACATGATCTGAACTGTACTGGGATGTTTTCTCAATATTCAACTACTCTTGTATATAAAGCTCTTATGCACAAATGAGTGTCCATGAATTTGCTTATCTAGTCTACCCAGATAATCACAATGTTCCTCCCTGTTTGTTAGAGAGAGTTTCAATGTCACCACCACAGAGTTTTTGATAATTCCCCAAGAAATTGAACCCTCAAGCACACACACACACCACCAACCACCACCACCACCAACCACCACCACCACCACCACCACCACCACCACCACCACCACCACCACCACCACCACCTCCTCCTCCTCGACCACCACATCACCACCACCACCAATTAATGGTTAAAAAATAAAGAAAAGAGAGGGTGAAATAACCTCCCAACGTCATGTGAGAAAAACAGAACTTTCTATTTAGAAGAGAACTTGTGAACTAAAAAGGTATACTTTGTTCTTTCTTTGGTTCCATACTGAGAGGAATTCTTGTCATTTAATTCTTGATGCTATTGCAAGGTCAGGCTCTGCACTATCTGGAACATGCCCAGACCACTTCAAATATTCACAAGATAACGTCCATGTGCCAGAATCCTCCGAGGTTCTGGCCAGTTGTGTTAATCCATGCTGTACATGGATGTACATGGATACTGTACATCGCCATGTGTGAGAAGATGGCAAAGCAAACCCCAAATGCAGGCTGTTTGTTTGGTAACATTTGGTTAATCATCTATTGACAAAGCAGCTTTCAGAAAACTTGTAACTGATCAAAATCTTTTAGGTAAGTGGAGAATAGACAGCACAGCAACATCCACATATGAAACAAGGAACCCTAATAATCATTGAGTGCAAAATTCCATGAAGAAGAAAGGTCTTCCTGTGAATCACATTGCCCAGGAGATCACCACAGAAGCCTTCACCACATTTGATTATACACTATGCAAGGAAGAAAGCTATCTGAGATCTGACTAGAAAAGGTAATCCAGTTAAAATTGAACTACTTGGAAGCTATGATCCACAAACACAAATTATTACTGAAGATCCCTATTATGGGAATGACTGACTCTGAGACTGTGCCCCAACAGTGGCTTAGGTGCTGCCAGGGATTTTTTGAGGAAGGCGCACGAACGCTGCACACATTCGCTGCTGTTCAAGGCCAACCATGGTAAGCACCTTCCCAGCGACGTTCTACATTATCAGTCAGTGGATAGGTTAAAGTGTAGTAATGGTAGTTCTATAGCTCAAAAGCACAGCTCATTCTTCAATTTTTTACCTGAAAAATAAATGTAGATGAAATCATTTGTGACTGGTCTAAGAATAGGTAAAAATAATACAATATAGAAAAAGTTTTAAATCATTTTATTGGGGACTAATATAATTCTTATCAAAATCAATACTTACATCCATTGTGTCAAGCACATTTGTAGATATATAAAATGTTATGGGATACAATAAATCTCAAATTAGTTGACCCTCCCACTTTAGCCTCTATAAGGAAAATAGTAAAGCAACGAAATATGTAGAAGGGTTGGCGTATGTTTTGTAGCGGGATATTTTCTGCTGTTTGGCAGGTACAAATCTAAGGACTACCTTCACTTGGATATGTTTAATTATTATGATAATAAGTAATTAAGACATTAGTTTAAGGTCCAGGCTACCAACAACTGGGCCAAATGATACCTAAATAGTCTGCTTCATCTCTCCAGTGATTTACACGGATATATTAATGAAGGACAAGCACTCCTTACTTAGCTATCAACTACCTCTCATCTTTTTATCCCAGGACCTTTTATTGAATAATATTCCCCACCCATAGGAGCCCATGGTCTAGATGACGTGAATTTTAATTTATACACACTATTAGTGTACTCTTTTATGTTAAAAGAATAGGCAAAGATTTATGGAAATAATCTTTAACACCTTTGATATTTAATTTTTGTCTAGCTTACTTCTTAATCGAGCCAGTTGATTTGCTTCTTTTTGAATCACTTTGCTTCTGAAATTTTAATTGTATCAAAAGAACGCTTAATGCGGTTTAATCTTATGGTCAATTTGACAAATATATCTTTTTAAATATATGCACATTGGGTCAAATGTCAAATAGATAAATTGGCTTCGAGTGAGGGAGAAATATTTTTTAAAGTTTCGAAAATCCTATTATGTGAAACTCCTTAAATATTGATCTTTAATAAATTCTTTAATTATTGTAAGATGCCATCCACTTGGCTCTGACCCATAGCAACCCTATGCACAGCAGAATGAAACACTGCACAGTCCTGCGCCATCCTCAGAACTGCTCCTATGACTGAGTCCACTTTTGCAGCCAAGGTGTCAATCCTTCTCCATGAGGACGTTCCTCTCTTTAGCTGCACCTTCACTTTTCCAAGCATGATGTCTTTTTCTAGGGACTGGTCTCTTCTGACAATATTTCCAAAGCATGTAAGACAAAGTCTTACTGTCCTTGTCTCTTAGAACACTCTGGCTGTACTTCTTCCAAGACAAACCACTTTGCCCTTTCATTAGTCCATGGTGCTTCCAATATTCTTCTCCAGCACCGTAATGCACACACATCAATTCTTCTTTGATCTTCCTTATTCTATGAGTAACTTTTATATGCATATGAGACAAATGAAAATTCCATTGCTTGGGTCAGGTGCACCTTAGTTCTCAAAGTAACACTCCTGCTTTTCAATATTCTACAGAGGGCTTGTGCAAGAGATTTACCTAATGCAATGCATCATTTGGTCTCCTGCTGCTTCCATGAGCATTGACGAAGTTCTTTCGTTAGCGTTTCATAAATGTGTAGGAGAATGTGAATAAGTTCTGTGTACTTTGAGATCACTGCGATCTAAAAATTATTTGAATATTTAATAAGGAAAGATTGTTTTCAGAATAAGCTGGGCAATATAAAAATATTACTTGGGGGGAAAAAGCAAATGTTTTGAGAATGATAAGGGAAACAAATGTACAAAAGCGCTTGACACAATGGATGTATGTGTGGATTGTGATGAGTTCTTCAAACCCCAAATAAATTATTTAATGAAAATTAAATCAAATTTTTTTAAAAAGCCTTCCTCAGAATATAACAGGAATCCATTTTCTAGTCACAGTCTCTATATTAGCCTAGAAGTCAAGAACAATTAAACTTTATGCAGATATTTGGAGAATCATTAAATATATAGACTAGTAGTTTCTAAATTCCCATAAACAATTTATGGCCACCTGGTCTAAGAATCTTACAATAAGCATCTTTTTTTGGTTGGTTGGTTTGAAAGTAGGTTATGTGTCACAAAAACATTAAAGTCAGTTTCAAATGTACATTTCCTTCTATTTTAACCACTCAGACCAGTATGTAGATCTGATAGGTAAGGAATCTGGAAAGTTTTTAAGCCTGTGACTCTTTTCTTTTTTTAATTTTAAATCTATATAGTTATTATATTTTTTCTTTTATTTGTGGAAGATAACACACATAAGCAAAAACTTCCCTTACATAATTGTGCTCTGCAATGAGTCAAAAGAGTAGCACATGAATAAGGTTCTTTCTTCTTTTTCCATTTCCCACCCACGCTCCCTTCTTACCTCCTTACCTGTCCTCTCTGCCCTCCCCCACCGCTGCCCCACTCCTGATCTCAACATACAATCTTCAAACTCTTTCCTTTAGTATGAAAATGTTTCTTTCTTTTGCTCTTTTTCCTTTTATACTAATGTCATAAAATATATATCTTTAGGAGATTGGCTAACTTTGCCGAGCATAATGTCTTCCAATTGTACGCACGTCATGAAGTGTTTGACAGACTTGTCATTGATTTTTAAGAGTTCACAATATTCCATTGTGTGTGTGTACCAGTTTATTTATCCATTCCTACACAGAGGGGGTTGTTGATTGTTTCTATCTTTTGCTATTATCGAAATTGCTGTGATAAACATGGGTGGGCATATATTTGTTTCTGTTTTGGTTTTATATGTATATCAAATAGAGCTTGCAGGATCATAAGGTATTTGTAATCGAATTTGTTTCAGGAAGCGACATACTGTTTTCCATGGTGACTGTACAATTCTGCAATACCACCAGTGATGTTTAAGTGTTCCAATCCCTCTGGATCCTCACCAGCATTTATTTCTGTATGTATATATATTTAATTTTGCAACAAGTGTCCGTTTGAAATGCTACCTCGCTGTTTTTGTTTTTTCCCATTTTACTAGGAGCTCTTACAGATATTAAAACAATCTATAGCTCAATTAGATCAAGCAAAATTTTACAACTGCTGCCACCAACATTTTCAAAGCATTTTCTTTCTTCTTGAACTCTTTGATATCAGCTAACCTTTATCCCCTCTCTTCTCCACCCTACCCCCCAGGAACCCTTAAATATATATATTTAACCCTTAATATTATACATATATATGGGGTTATATATACATCATTGCTATTGGTTCCCCTTTGCCCACCCCACCTCACTCTCTTCCCGTACACTCAGGGAATCATTACTCCCATTTCTATTTGTGAAGGGTTTATCTATCTTGGATTTCATGCATCAAACAACCTTAATTATACAAATGATCATATACAGGTCTCACAAGATTAAAAAGGTAAAACTAAGACCATAATAGTAAGAGAAGAAAATATTAAAGAACTAGAAGATAGTTATGTGTTTCAACAATGCCATACTGCACCCTTGATATATCATTCCTTCCATGTGGCCCTTGTGTGAGGGACTGTCGAATTGTCTTACAGGTGGCCTTTGGGTCTCCTTCACGTCAATTTGATTGTTTATTTTTTAATTTCTGATACCTATTCCCATCTACACCTCATGATCACACAGGCTGGTGTGCTTCTATGTGGGCTTTGTTGCTTCCCTCCTAGATGGTCGCTTGTTTAACTTCACACCTTTAAGATCCCAGATGCTATATCTTTTGATAGCTGGGCACAATCAGTTTTCTTCACCACATTTGCTTATGTACCCATTTTGTCTTCAGCGATCGTGTCGAGATGGTGGATATCATACTTTGTCACATTATTAGGACAAACCATTCTTGTAATGAGGTCAGATTTAAGTAGAAGCTGAAAGTCCACCTGCTTCCTTATTGTATTTACATATACACATACATATATACCAATACACATATCTTTAATATTTAAATATATACATAGCTGTATTTATACCTATATATATAATTTTTGCCTTCTTATCCTTTCCTCTTTTTCTTTTTTCTTCCCCCCTACCCCACTATCATGTTTACCCATCATTCACCTCTCAGTAATTCCTCTCGGATACATTTCAATTGACCAAACACAACCAGTAATGCTACACCCTCTTCACTGTCAGTTTTAGATCCCTTGTGGTACTCTTATCCCTGTTACTATTTGCTCATTGCTCCCTTACCCCCACCTCCTCCTCTCCCATGCCCTACCCCAACCGCTGTTCCATTTCTGTATCCTTAGGATTGCTTATCCTGCCTTTCTTATAGAGACAGACACCGAGAGAGAGAAAAAACTTGAGACCATACAAATAGTTCCAAGTCTGTTGTCCTGACCTAGAGCAGACGAGCATCCCTCCGTTAAACAGTGATGGACAATGGGGTCTTGTAGAAAACGCACCCCTCAGACACAACTGCTGAGGACTAAAAGAGTATAAACACTGTTATGTAAGTGGTATTGGGATATGGATCCCTGAAAGACAAGGGGATTGGACCGATGGATTATAACAGTGTCTCATTGCTTTTATCTTATAGCTATGATGAATGTGAGCATTTCCCCATATGATTGGTAGCTGGCTCGATGCCCTCTATAGTAAATTGTCTATTCATGCCATGTGCCTATTTTTATTTTTTACTATTTGTGCTTTTCTTATTAATTCTTCTATAGATTTTTTATATTAAGCCCTTCTCTAATATATCATTGACAAATATTTTTCTCAATCTGTGGCTTCTCTGTTTTTTTTTCTCTTTGGATGAAGTCTTGTTGTACATATATGTCATATTTTTAGAAGGTACCAAGCCTCTATTTTGTCTTCTGTAATGTGGATGTTTTTCAGTATGTTAGGTAAGGTATTTGTGCCTTGTATTAGAGCCCATAAATTTGTTTCTACATTTTCATTGATGATCCTTATGGTTCTAGGGTTTATATTTAGGTCTTTAGTCTATCTTGTTTTTGTACATGATGTGAGGTATGGGTTCTGTTTCTTTCTTTTGCAGGTGGAGATCTAAATTGTTCAGCACCATTTGTTGAAAATAATTTTTCTCCTTCATTTAATGTGTTTCAACCTTTTATATAAAATCAGGTGTCATCTGGTGCTTTCTGTTGTTTGTTTTCCTTTCCTGTTGTTGGGTTCTGGATTCTAATACATTAGTCTGCAAATCTACAATACCAAGTTGTGGTTTTATATAAGACTATTGATTTCTTTTAGACGTGTTTTATAGTTTTCTTTTTATAATTCTATTGTATATCTGGTTAGATTTATTCCTTAGTATTTTATCTTTGGTGTAATTGTTGTAAATAGTATTTTTCTTATCATTTCTTTTTGCTGAATCTTCTTCTTTAATATATAAGAAGCCAATTGATTTTGTATATTAATCTTATAGCCTGTTAAGTTACTAGGCTTTAAAATTAACCCCAGCAATTTTTTATTGAGTCTTTATAGATTGTATATACTGAATGGGATTATGTCATCTGCAAATAAAGAATTTTGTGTCTTCTGTACCAATTTGAGTGCATTTAATATCTCTTTGTTGTCATAACTCTAAATACAACTTCCATAATTGTATTAAGTAAGTGATGGAAAAGGGCAATCCTCTGGGATTCCCATTCAGAGGAGAAATGTTTTCAACTTCTCTCTATTCAGTGAGATGCAAGCCAATGGGTTTGCACAAATGGCCTTAATTATGTTGAGAATTTTCCCTTTTCTTACTTTATTAATTTTTTATCAAGATTGGATAATGAATTTTATCAAATTCCTTTATGTGATCAATTGTTATACTCATATTTCTTTTCCTTTATTTTGTTCATGTGGTAGATAGTTGTGGTAGTTATATAATTGTCAATTTGAGGATTAAGCGTGTAGAGGTGCAGTCTAGCCTGTCAATCAGGTTATAGTCAATGAGGTTTCTCTGTGGGCATAGCCTTCCCCTAAGGATTCTTGAAATTGTGGTATTTCTTCCTTGGAGGTGGGAGACTCTCTGCACACACCCTGGGAGATATAGGAGCTGACAAGAGACATGGACCACCCTGATGCAGCCCTGGGTGCTGGAGAAGCCATGCAGAGACCCCTGCCAGCGCTGAGATGTTTCCAATGCCACTGGATCCAAAGAATTTCTTCCCACTGGCCTGTGATCTTCTACATTCGGCATCATTACATGTGTTTCATGAGTCTGAAGAGAACTTTATAGATTGGTGTCAGACATATGGGTTAATATCAGACTTATGGACTTGATCTGGACCGGGATGCTCAATTGCTCTTGTATATAAATCTCTTTCTTATACACATGGTTGTCCATGGATTTGTTTCGCTAGCCTACCCACACTAACACAATAGCATTGATTGTTTTTCTAATGCACATCTGGTATGAATCCAACTTGATCATGGTGTAGTGTTTTTTATGTTTTGATTAAATCTGTTGGCTATAATTTTGTTGACATTGTAATGTTTATATTCATAATTTACAATTCTGATGATGTATTTCCCTGGCTTAGGTATCAGAGTTATACTTGCTTCATAAAATGAATTTGGTATTATTTAATACTTTTCTATATTCTGAAATAATTTATGTAGGATTGGTGTTAACTTTTCTCTAAATAATAAGTAGAATTCCTCAGTAAAAACTAGTGGTCCCAGACTTCCAGATATTGGTAAGTTTTAATGAGATCTATTTCATCTTGTGTTATAAGTCTGTTAAGGTTTTTTCTAATAGTCTGTGTTAATTTAAATAGGAAATGTGTTTGTAGATATTTATCCATTTCTTCTAGGTTTTCAAATGTTTTGGAATACAATTTTTCATAATATTTGCAATTACCCTCTTTTTCCATTTGATCTGTGTGATATAGCCTGTTTCATTTCTTCATTATAATATTTGCTCTTTCTACTTATTTTCCTGTGTTAGGTTTTCCAATTGTTTATCAATTTAGTTAATTCTCTCAGTGAACTAACTTATTTTCTTATGGATTTGTTAAATTGGTTTTAAAAATTTCTGATTAATTTATTTCTGCTCTAATATTTATTATTTCTTTTCTTAAAAAAAGAAAAAATAAATTGTAAGCGTAGTGTCTGCTTTTGGTTTTATGACGATGAGAAGGAAAAAAAGATGAATTTAGCAGAAGAAAGCAAAGATAAACGATAGGTAAAGTGGCTTTGAAATAATTAGATATTAAAATTAATGAAAGAATAGGCAAGAGAAAAAATGTTAAAAATAAAAATAGAAAAAATAATACTAGATAAGAAACAGAAGAGCTGGTAAGGTATGCCTTTTTGTTCTCTAAGCTTTGCCCAAGAGCTTTGTCCCTGATGTGGGTGCTATCTTGTGGATTGATGATGTGTTAAGGACTAGAAAACAAACAAAGTAAATTGAAAGCAAAAAACTAAAATAATAAACTTTTATTCCTGTCCTTACATATACCAACAGATTGGGAAATCCTGATCAAAGATGAATTTTAAGAACAGTTCACAACGCTGTTTTAAGAAGAGGAGGGTACAGGAATGATAGAACACAGAGCAACAACAATGCCAAGAGGTCCGAAGAGGAAATCAGGACTGTGTGGAGCAGAGGTCTTTTAAGCAGATGGGGACAGTGTCTGGTAGTATGTTGTTTTACTATCATGTGGTCTTTGAGGATGTCAGGGTAAGGTTGAGATTAAAGCTAGGGGTATGGTTTTGGTGTCTGGTATGGCTGAGAGTCCTGTATTCTGATGATTTAGGTTAATTATCTTAAGGAAATAGACCTCAAGTGGATCAGGTTAGAGAGTACGGGGTTCAGCCTTTTGAATGATGGAGGTGACCTAGTGGGCGTAGTGGAGTGGGCTCTATGTCTGCCACCTACGTAGGTGGTCTAGAAGAGAGGAATAAAGCACTAACCTCCTCCAAGGGCAGGTTGCTTATCTGAGCGGCTCAGAGTGCTGACCAGGACCTGGTGTCATGGGACTGTTGATGAATAGCTAGGTCTAGCTGGTATGTCAGAGGGGAATGGCTTCTGGGCCCTTAGACTTTTAATCTTTGTGTCATGGCCCAACTTCCCACCTGTTACAGTTTATATTTCTATTCTTACGCTTAATACCTTGCTAATATACCAGGTGTGTGTTATTGGCTAACTAAAGAAGTTTTAAGATAATAATTTTAAAAGCCTGTGCATGGTCATGCCTTAAGATAGGGGGCCGTGCAGAGCGGTACCTCAGGGATGGAGGATTAGTTTTGCTGAGTGGGGCTGGAGCTCCCCTGGCTTGTGTGGAGTTAGTCTATTCACTATTCACACCTGTTCCAGGCTTCCCTGTAAAGTTATCTGCCTCCCCCCCCCTCCCAGCTCCGAAGGCTGTTATCCCTGCAAATAGAGGGCTAGAGCTGTGAGGGAATCAAACTGGAACTCCCTTGGTTTAGGCCAATAGCCAAACCAAGCCTCTTTGTGCTTATATCCACCCGACTGTTCATGCAGAGCCATGTCCCTGCAGCTCGGCTGCTCAGGCACCCTTGCTAGCTCCTGGACTGGGAAACGTGGATCAGAAGAGTTGGGGATCTGCGCTCTGCCGGCATGTGTCAAGGGCCAGTGACAAAAGAATGTCTATTGCTGCTATTTTATTTTAATAAAATTGTGTCTATTTATCTTTACACTGGAAATCTTGTCTTCTTGAAGTGTGAGATACCCCACTCCATGGCCCCTCTGAGCTGGTTTCTGTGGAGTCCCTCTGAACTGTGTTATTTGATCACCATCTTGTTCCTAGAACCCTGGTGTTGTTTTTTATGTCTCTGGTTCAAGTGCAATCCACGAGCACCTGTTGTACATCCTGAAGAGCAAATGGTGTTCCATGTCATTTGGCACTAGCCTATCTCACATGGTAGCCAACACCAGGAAACACGGCCCCTTTCAAGATGCTGGTTAGCCGAGACTCCAATAATCAATTGAACTTTCATGAAGTGAAAGAAAAGAGACTATCCAGCACACTGCCTGCTCACGTGGCGCACCCTACATTCATTGACTGTATATTAGAGTAGAGCCCCCCCGGGGGGGTCCTCTTTTAAATTACTCTTCTCTGGAGATAATGCTGCAGACCGTCAGGTGATACTTCTTTGAACTCTGGGTCTGCAGATAGATGAGGTTCAAACTCTCCTCTGCTCATTTTCCCCTGACATATGCCCACCTAATTCTGTACTTCCCTGGGGCTTTCTTGCCCCCTTGGCATTTCAGGGAAATGTTGCTACATTCCAGTTACAAGAGTTTGAGCCAAACATTGAGAGTCAGCCTCCAGAGGGTATGAGTCTCTCTGATCTGCCCACAATGTGATGACTGTATTGTGACCCTCTCAATCCTAGAGTGTAGAAACCTGTGAATTTCCCAGCCCATGTTCAACCGCATTTACCTCTCCCCAGCAGCTACTCCATCATCCCCCTCCACCCATGTATATTGAGGGAGAAGAGCTAGTGTCTTCTGTGATGTCAGTTAGGGGTAAATGTAGAGATGATGCTTCAGCTCATCTTTACCCTTCTGCTCTGCTGGCGCCCGGAATACTGGGGGAAGGAGCAGCTCTGCAGGCACTCTGTCAGGATATCGCAGAATTAGCCACTTTGGGGGAGTTCTTTCTGGTGATTCCTCCCTATAAAATACCAGGGTGTAATTGGTAGAGGTCTCTGTTCTTCTGGGGAAGTTTAGAACTCATATTCTTGACTCTCCTCCACTTTTTCAAAAGCTTTAAGAGAATTTAACTAAGCCTACAGCTACATGGTCATTTTGGATCGAAATACACTGTAAGGATCTAATAGTTAAAGAGTCAAATCATAGAATGCAAAAGTTTAACAATATTAAGTAATCACGATTTAATGTCAACATATGACGGGTCAGTTAGTGATGAAACTACAACTTTTCCCAAGAGAGATAGACAGCTTGAAGGTAACTATTCAGGGAGAGCTCTATGGCATAAGTGAGCCCTTAAATGTAATTAGAATTTTGATATATAGAGAAAAAGAGCAAATAACATGTGAAAAAAATCCCAAAAAGATAAAAAGGTGTAACCTGTGGTTGAAGTGGAAGAATAAATAAATCTCCTTGGAATGACCAGTTTGTCAAGCTAGGTTAGTGCTTGCAGTAAATGACACGGGGGTCCATAGCTGACTTCCTTTGGCTTCGCTGGTGCCAAGAGGCAGGAGTCAAACAAGTCTCCATGCTCCACCCTTCTTTACCTATTCTGACAATAATAATCCCTTTCGTGGCACTCTACTTCTGTGCTGAGTTCAATAATTCATTGTAATGGCTGCATAGAACTCACAATTAGGGCTGTTTTTTAGGGAAGTTAATAGGTTGCCAGAAGTCAGAATCAGTAAACAATAAGGATACATTCATTACTTCACAGCAACACCTCAAACAAAAGTCGTCTCTGGCCCTCCGCCTTTCAACCATGCAGTCCCTTGGTTTATGCCTCTGTGATACCCCACTCCTAGTACCATAATGTGTTAGTCTGGGTAGACTAGAGAAAGAAATCATAAAGATGGAGAAGAGATGTTTGTTTGACCTCTCCCTAGTGATAGTGTTCCTTCTTTGGCTAGCCAGAAGTCAGATATATCCTTGCAGTTTACTGAGTTGTTTTCTTGAAATAATTTGGGAAGTTACAGTTTTGATTATTATGTTTGGTTGTAGTCTTTGGTTATTCCTGTTTGGAAATGGTGAAAATGAATGTGGTTAATGTATATTTTGAGCTCAGGGGTAGAAATCTCTATTTGAATTTCTCAGAGACCATGCTGGTTAGAGAAAATGATTGACAGAGGTCAAAATGGCTGACAGAAAGCCATTCTCTTGATATTCTCAAGAGGCCTAATCCCATATTTTTATATAAATAGAATAGTTTAGGTAAGGATTTAGAGAAACAAAATAAGGATTGAACTTCACTGTTTTAAGAATTGAGTTTAGTATCTGATTCTTTATTTTACTGATTTTCTCTATTTATTATTATTGATATAATGATTGATAGAAATGTTTATTAGGAAGTATGAAAATAGAGTTTGTAAGCCCATTTGTCTTCAGTCATTAAAATTGGACCTTTAGATGGGTTTAGGACACAGTAGCAGAGAAGGCTCTGAAAAGATAGGCCCCACCCAGTGCTTTGGAGTACTCAAGACATTTGCATTCCAAGAGACTTGCCTGGGGACAAGATTGACAGATTGAAGATTAAAAAAAAGGAACTCTTTGGATTTGAAGTTTGAACTCTAGTGGCTTTTTGTCAGAAACTGAAAAAAAATCTACAACCATGAAGAAAACCCTTCTCTAGGACTGAATGTTAAAGGAAGCCTATGGGCAGGCTGAAATGCTTGCTCAGTGACCACTTGGATCTGCTTGTTGAGTGGAAGTGGGAGAAAATCAGCAATAGAGAGATAGGTTGTGTCTGGCCACTGACACCCACAGACCTAGTTTACAAGGAACTAGAGGAGAAGATGAGAGCCGGTTGACTGGTCTGAAGTTCATGACCTAGCACAAGGAGGCTAGGCTTGTTGAGAATTTGTGTTGGGGCCATGGTCTAATGGCAAGGCGACCAATGGGCACCCTGGTGAGGCTAAGTGAGGCAGCCCTCATTGAGTTGAGCAGAACCCAACCAGATGAAGAGAAGTCATTTGAGCCTGTGAACTGATGCATATTGCTGCAGACTTTATGGATGGTCTGTCCTGATTTGACTTTGATTATGGATGCAGACTTCACAAAGTTGAAAATGGAATGAAAATTCTTCATGTCAAAAAATATGATTGTCTCCTGAGAGCGCTGAGTTGATGTAAGTGGGCAATATAGAAATTGTTACCCAAAATTGGGGGGATAAAGGCATGAATGGTTGGCTTAAAAACTTTCCTAGGTGGGGGAATATATTCATAGGATTATAGGATCAAGGTCTAGGTGTTACTTAACTGCAATTGTTAGGCATAGGATATTTTTGCATTGTTCACTTATAAAATGTTTAAATGAGGGTGGCACATATTGGATTATATGCATTTTAGTTTTATCCTGCTAGGTACAGATATGCTTTTATTGTTTGTTTGAAAATACATATGGTTACAGAATTATGTGAAAGTGTCAAATTGACAAGGGTGGTCTGCGGTAGTGATATGATTGTCAATTTAAGGATTAAGTGTGTAGGGGTGGGGTCTAGCCTGTCAATCAGATCATAGCCAATGAGAACTCTGTGTGGGCATGGCCTTCTCCTGAGAATTCTGGGAAATCCTGATTTTTTTTTTCCTCCTTGGAGACACTTCTCTCTCTCTGCCACTCCCTGGGAGACATTGCAACTGACAAAACACACGGAACCACGCTAGTACCCTAAGTTGGAGAAGCAACATGGACCTACCCTGATGCAAACAGACCTCTGAAGCCGGAGAAGCCACATAGAGACCCCTGCCAACACTGGGATGCTTACAATGCCACTGGATCCAAAGACTTTCTACCCACTGGCCTGTGATCATCCTGCATTCAGCATCATTGCATGTGTTTCATGAATCTGAAGAGAACTTTATAGATTGGTGTTAAACATGTGGGATAGTATTGGACTTATGGACTTGAACTGGAAAAGGTTGGGATGCTTTCTCACTATTCAATTCCTCTTGTATATAAACTTCTCCCTTCTATACATACGAGTGTCTCCATGAATTTGTTTCTATAGTCTACCCAGACTAACAGAGCCTCTGTGAACCACAATAGCAGTCTGCCAGTCACACTATCTCACAGTTAAGTATTCTTGGTGCTGTTCCTTTTGCTCTATACAATAATCTCCATGCTATAGTCTCTGGTGCCACCTCAGCCAGATCTGGAGGTTGCTCTTCTGATGATCCTGAGATTGCTCTCTCTGCTTCAAAGATGGTTCATTCTTATAGCAAGAAGTATGGTGATGAAAACTGACCAGTCCTCTCTAGTAGTGTTACACACATTATTGCATAGTTTCAACCAAACCTTTAGTGGAAGTTACAGAGAAATGGGGAGAAGACCCATGTTAAGAAATGTCACTCCCATCACAGGGCTAGACTGTGAAAGATTTTTTCTTATCACATTCCTTTTCATCTTCAATAGGGAAAATATGAATCCTCTCACTCTGATTGCTAATTTTCACTAATACTTTTGTGAAATTGAGGATGATTGATTGACCTCTCTTTCCCATGCCAAAAGAAATAAGATCACTGGATTTTACCACTATCGAGAAAGAGTTCACTGCTCTGTATTGAAGAGCTAAAGGAGTCCTCGTGGTCCTGTCAGGTTAAGCCCTGGAATGCTAACTTCAGGGACGGTGGGGCAAACAGGAAAAGGTGAGAGTATCTGCTCACGTAAAGATTACAGCCTTGGAAGCCCATTAATGTCACTGTGATTTGGAACTGATTTGACGGTAGTGAATTTGGTTTTGGTTTATGTGCACAAATGCACACTAACTTTTATAGGGGTGCTTACAAAATAGACCAGATACACAAAAGAACTCAGAGTACATTATATCTTTCATGAAAACTTCCTTTATAGTGGAGATAAATTTTCTTATCCAGGCTTAGACAATGATTTATTCACTCTTTTATTGTTGATGGGCCGATAAGAGTAATGCCTTGTGCCAACACTGCCTTTTCTGTGTCTTATCTGTGAAACATCTACTGTAATAACTATTAAGTTGCCTTCATTTTTCCCCCTCAGGTATCAGCAAGCAACTTTTATCAATAAAACCTTTCCAAAATATGCTGAGCAGCAAACTCTTCTGGGTTTGTGGCAGCAGTAGATACTGCTGCTAAGTGTGTATTATTGACTGAGCCTTCACAACTGAGGACCTTCAAACTATACACATTATTAAAACCTAATCTCATACTTAAACTAGTGACTACTAGCTTTAAAAGAATATATTATTAGTATGTAAGATATTTCTATGTGGTGTGATGATTGTGGTGTCTAGATTTTATGTCAGTGTGATGGTACCTGTGTTGAGGTAGGGGTGGAACCCAACTTGTCAATCAAGTGGGAGCTTGGTGACACCTCCTTGGGAGTGTGGCCTTTTGTATAACAGTGAGAGACACTGGGAGCTGCTCCTCTCTTGCGTTTCACCTTCATCCTTGCTGGGACTCTGTTTCTGCTTCGAGTGGTCACTCCATCTGGGTCACCTGGCCTTTCGAGATGTTGGCACCCTGCCATGTTTCCATGGACCTTGCATCCATAGGACTCTGCACTCACCAACCTGTGATCACCATGCCTGCCACTTCTCCTTTCTGTGCTGTCAGCCCAAAGCTACATAGTTCTGAAGAGGGTTCCAGCTGGCATCAGACTTATGGTGTTGAGTTGGACTGGGCTGAGATGCCTTCTTGATATTAAATTACATTTTGATATAAAGATCGAGTGTCACTAGTTTGTTTCTTTAGCAAATCCAACTTCACACATTTGGCTCCAAGAGTAGAGCACTAGAGAGAGAATTCTTGAAGATGGAAAAAAGAGGCAATCAGGTGGTGTCGAACATTCATTTGTCTTGGGGTAGACAGAGGAGGTCAGATATGGCTACCTGTTTTACTGGGTTCATTTTTGGTAGAGCATGGAAAGTGAAACTTTGGATTCTTAGAAGTTGTCTTTAGTTCTTCCCACCTGAAATGTAGCAAAGGAATGTAATGGATTTTAAATGACAGCTCAGTGGAAAAATGCCACTTTTGCACTTCTTAGCAGCAAAAGCCAAGCTACACAACACAAAAGACTAATAGAAGGTCAGGCCCCAAAGTGACCCTGCCAGTGGGCTCTAAGGCCATATTGCGTACCAATGGGAAGTATATAAAAGAAAGGATTGAATTTGAATGTTTTTACAAGGGGTTCTGTTATCATTATATGTTTAGGTGATTTTAGTATCAGTAGAGGATCCCTGGTGGCATAGTGGTTATGCATTGGGCTGCTAAATACAAGGCTAGCAGTTTGAATCCATCAGTTACTCCAAGGGAGAAAGATTGGACTTTCTATTCCCAGAAAGTGTTACAATCTTGGAAAGCCACAAGGGCAATTCTCTTATCAATAGGTTAGCTATGAGTCAGTATAGACTCAAGGGTAGTTAGGTTTTATATATGTTAATTTCTCTGAACCTGGTGTTGTAGAAATATTGTGATTGAAATGAATATTAGAAACTCTGATTCACAATTATGTGCACTTCAGCCTTAAAATTGGATTTGAGAAATGGGGTAGTTAGGAATTTCCAGAAGGGGTAGGCTTTTGCTGTAAATCAAAAGTAAGAAGACTTAGAAAAGCCCCACCTAGATACTTTAGGATGTATATTTACATTTGAAGAGACAGCTAGTACTGCTGAGAGGCTGAAGAGGAAAAGAAAAACCGACAGGCTCGTTTAATCTGGAGCAAACAGTTTGTCAACAGATACACCTAGTCCGCAAAAATCTGTACCCATGAAAGAACTCGCCCCTCTAGGACTGAACATAAAAAGCACACTGCTGACCATCTGAAATGCTCCCTAGGTGAAATAGTTCAAGTTTATTGAGCCAACCTGGCCGATAAACACATGTGGGATTAATTGAAGGTTGGCGAACTAAATGGCTCCGTGAGCCTCGCCTTTCTGGTCCTTGAGATTCTTGCTCTCTGATGGTTGGACCAGGGTGCAGCTGCCTTACCTAGTTCCCTGCTTAAACTGGCAAGGCTCACTTCCTGTGAGTCATCCCTGGGGAGAAGCCACATGGACCTACCCTGATGCAGCCCTGGGTGCTGGAGCAGCCACGTGCAGATCCCTACCAGCGCTGAGATGCCTACACACTCACTAATTTGGCTTTCCTCCTGCATTTGGCGTCATTGCATGTGTTTTGTGAAATTGAGGAGGACTTTGTAAATCGGTGTTGGACTTATGGGCTTGGACAGCACTGGGTTTGGATGTTTTCTTAATGTACACTTACCCTTTATATAAAACTCTCTCTTATATACATATGCGTATCTGTGGATTTCTTTCTCCAGTCTACCCAAACTTACACACTAGGTGACCAGTTGGATCCTCTCTTTGAGTGGAAATGGGGGAAAGGCAGCAATGGTGAGACAGGTTGTGCCTAACCACTGATACCTTTTGACCTAGTTCACAGGGACTAGAGGAGAGACAAGAATGGGCTGACTGCCATATGCATCCCTGCGTTGAGTTTGACCCCTGCCAGAGTGCCTGGGAATAAATTTCCTCCAGAGAATTTATGCATTCAGTGGCTGTGATAATTATATAATCTGTTGTCAATTTGAGACTTATGAGTGAATGGGGTGGAGTTTAGCCTGTCAATCAGGTCCCAGCTTGATGACCTCATTTGGAGCCCCTACGGAGATAAATAGCTCGCAGGAGGCAGGACACACACTCACTCCCTGGGACACATTCCTTCTGACAAGACACATGGAGTTACACTAGAGCCCCGGAGTTGGAGGTGTCGTGTGGAGACTCCTGCCAGTATTGATATGTTTCCACCACCACTGGATCCACAAGACTTTCCACCCACTGGCCTGTGATCTTACTGCATTTGGCGTCATTGCATGTGTTGTGTGAGTCTCAAATAGAATTTATAAACTGGTATCAGACATATGGGCTAATATCGGACTTATGGGCTTTATCTGAACTGGGCCGTGATGCTTTTTAATATACAATTACTCTTTTATATAAAACTCTTTCTTATACCTATATGTTTGGGTCACTAGATTTGTTTCTCTACCCAGACTAACACAGTGGCATTTCCCCTATGTCCCTTGTGCTTTCTAAGCTTGCCTCAGTGGACTCATGCTTTACTTGTCCTTTTGTGCTTGGCTTAGTTCGCTTAGCATAATTTACTCCAGCTCTTCCCATGTGGCGATGTGCTTAACGTGGCATTCTGTGATGCTCACCTTCCTGACACAATCGCTGAAGACAAAATTGGTGCATAAGCAAAGGTGATGAAGAAAGTTGATGGTGCCTGGTTCTTAGAGGTTAGAGTGTCTGGGGTCTTAAAGCCTTGAAGTTAAACAAGCAGCCATCTAGCAGGGAAGCAACAAAGCCCACATGGAAGAAGCACACCAGCCTGTGTTATCAGAAGATGTCAATGTGATCAGGTATCGGGCATCAGAAGACCCAAAATGAACAATCATATCGATGGGAACAAGAAGGGTTGGAGTAGAAACCCAAAGCCCAACTCTAGACAATTGGGCATCTCCTCACAGAAGGGTCACAAGGAAGGGTCAAGCCAGCCAGGGTGCAGTATAATACCGACCAAACACACAACATTCCTCTAGTTCTTTAATATCATGACCCCAGTTCTACCTTACAAATCTGGCTAGATTGGAGCATGTATACTGGTACAGATAAGAGCTCTCAACACATGGAATCCAGGACAGATAAAACCCCCAGAGACAAAAATGGGAGGAGTGATACCATGAGGGTAGGTGGAAGGCGGGGGTGGGGGGATGGGGAGAAAAGGGGAAACCAATCACAATGATCGACATAAAATGCCCCCCCCACCCCACATGCACACCCAAGGGGACAAGCAACTGATATGTGGGTGTGGTTGGAGGTGGGGGAGCCACAGCCCCAGCACTAATCACAGGTCCGATAAGCACAATTGTACGGTTGAGAAATATAAATATTATATTAAAGTCATCAAGAGCATGAGCGATAGAAGAGAGAATCAAATAATGGAGTCAGACACATTTCATGGTAACAATGCTCACCTCAGCCTCACTTGATGGTCCACGTGGAGAGAGGGTGAAGGGAGGGGGGACAAGAGGGAAGGGAGCAGGGAAGTGAGGATGGGAGAGGAGAGGGGGAGCCAACAAGAGGTCCAGGGAAGAGCTGAGAGAGAGAGTAGGGCCTCTATTGCTAACCCAGGCCTATATACCTTTGGAGGTGTGCAAGCCCACTAATTACAGGTAAAGACATATGACACAGGAAGGGGTTTACTATAGGTTATATAGCAATGAAAGGGGGTGGTCTAGGGACATACACACAATAGGAAGAGGAGGGGTTGGGGGGTATACATGTGACAAAATGGGCGGGTCCTAGAGTCAGGATGGCAGCTTAACTTTGGATGTCCAGGAGTTGGTTTGATCTGTTCTCAGGATCTCCATAGGAACCATTATCAGTAGGGTGTGAACTCCACCAACAGGAACCAAATCTATGATGACTGCAGGCCTGTCCATTGTCCTTAACAGCAGGGAGTGGGGTCCACTTGTCTCCCACCTGATTGCCCTCAGGGAGGATGCCTGCAAGCATCTGACCTCCCCCCACATGTGGGTGAAGGAAGACAGCGGATAGTGTAAGATATGAAAATAATAATAGGAGGGGGAATGAGGAGCTGACACCAAGGGCTCAAGTAGGAAGAAAAATGATGATGGCAACATATGCAAAAATGTGCTTGATCCAATTGATGTATAGATTATTTTAAGAGCTCAAAGAGCTCCCAATAAAATGATTTATAAAAAAATAATAAAACAAAAATTTTCATAGCAAAACAAAACCAAAAAAAGAATGGGCTCACTGGTCTGAAGTTTAAAGAGTTTCAAAAAATGAACCTGTGGATAAATTAAGGGGCCAGTGGTCTGAAGTAGAAGGAATCATCCATCAACATACCTTGGAATGGTGTGGACTGAGTTGACCTGAACCTGACTGGAATAAAAGGAAGATGTTCGACCCTGTGAACTTATATATATTGCTTGCTAAATTGATAGATGGCCTGCTCTAGATTTGAGTATGTTTATGCATGCATACACACAAGGTTCCAACTGGAATGAAGTTTCTTCACATCAGAGAATATGCTTGTCTCCTCAGAGCACTGGGTTGATAGAAATGGCCATTTAGAAATTGGATACCCAAATTTGAGGGATATAAATGAATGAAATAGCTGGCTTTCAAACTTTCATGTGTGGGATAAGGTGTTGATAGGATTAAAGATGTAAGTGTTCTTGATACTTCATTTGTTAATCATAGAAATTTTTGTTTTGTTCACTTATGTATTATAAAATTTAGATGGGATTGGTGAATACATAGTTGAACACATTTTAGTTGTATCCTGTTCGGCACAAACATGATGTTATTATTGTCCTTGTTTAGAGATTATGCATGGTTAAAGAGTTATATACAGGTATCAAGTAGACAAGGGGTGGTCTGTGACAGTTAGATTTTATGTCAATGTGATAGTACCTGTGTGGAGGTAGGCATGGAGCCCAATTGCTCCTCTCTTGGCCCTTGGCCTTCATCCTTGCTAGGACTCTATGTCTGCCTCCAGCGTCAGCCCTATGTGAGCCTCTTGTCCCTGGCAACTGTCAATGCCCTGCTACATTTCCAGTGACCTTGGGTCCACATGTCTCTGCTCCCACTGACCTGTGATCTCACTGCTTCCCACATCACCTTTCTGTGTTATCAGATTCCAGCTATGTAAGTCTGAAGAGGGTCCTAGATGGCCTCAAATTTATAGACCTTGAACTGTACTGGATGCATTCTAGATATTAAATTATTTCTTGATTTAAAGTTCTTTCTTGTACATAGATGTGTGTCACTGGTTTGTGACACCAATGATTGACTGGTTGTAACAACCCAACTTAATGCAATGCTCCTGAACTCACTGCGCAGAAAAAAAGAAATAGCTCTTCTGAGAAAGCTGTATATATTTCCCTAATGCATGGATGGGTCCTTTCCCAGAAATTGTCAGATATCTTTGTTGAATACTTCATTATTCTCAATTTTTCTACCATTAAAATTTAATTCTCATATGAAATGAAAAAGACACAAAAATAAAATTTAATAATGCCCCAGAGAATAGGACTCAATATCGAGCACACCAATACACAATTAATGGAAGTCTCAAAAGTAGAAGTAGGAGAGAAAGAACCAGAAAGAATATTTAAAGAAATTATGGACAAAATGTTTTCTACTTAAAAATAATATTAATCAATATACCAATTGAGATCAATAAATTCCAAAGAAGCTAAGCTCAAATAATGCCTCATCTAAATACATCATAACTTAGCTAACAAAAGCAAAGATAGAGTGTATCTTAAAAGCAGTAAGATAATAATGAATCATTACTTAGAACTGAAATGCAATTACACTAGCTAGAAACTTAAATCCACATGTATAAATAAAGAGCACTGTGATAGCTACAAGATTTTATGTCAACTTGAATTTTATGAGAATGTAGCCATGAAGTAAAAACTTTCAATCATGTGACAGCCTGGGAGTGTGACTTAATAACTTATCAGAAGAAACGGGAAACTCCTTTTCTCTCTGCCTCTTTGCCTTCCTGCCTGTTGGAACTCTCTGCCTCCAGGGACAGCATCATGTGGTCCACCCAACCCTGATAGCTATCGACACCTGTCATGTTTCCTTAGACCTAGGATCCATGTGACTCTGCACCCACCATGCTGTGATCTTCCTGATTCCCAGCTCACCTCTCTGCATCACCACCCTACGGCGATGTGAGTCTAAAGAGGCATTTATGGACTAGCATTAGACTTACAGACTTAAGTTGGTCTGGTCTAGGATGCCTTTCTGATATGTAATTACTTATTGATATAAAGCTCATAGGTGAGTGTCACTAGATTTGTTTCTATAAATAACCTGGCCTAACACAAGCACTGGCAAAAGACAGAAATGTACCAACTACATAGGTAGATATAAAAGACAGTATAGAGGTATATTTTGGCCTTTATTTTTTCTTCTATTTGGCTTAAAAAACTATCATTGCAAATACGTATTGGTAGTCATAGAATACATAAAGATGTAATTTGTATGACAATCAAAACACAAATTAAGTAGGGAAGACAATGGAGCTATAGAAGAGCAAAATTCCTTGCAGAGGGGTCTAGGAGAGGAGATGAGTCAGTCAGGGTGCTACGTAGCACCGATGAAGAATACAATATAGCTTTCCTCTAGTTCCTAAATGCTTCCTCTCCACCCCCACCCCACTATCATGATCAGAATTCTACCTTGCAAGTCTGGCTAGGCCAGAGGATGTACACTGGTGCAGATGGGAGCTGGAGGCACAGGGAATCCAGGGCGGATGATACCTTCAGGGAGTGGCAATACTGGG
Source organism: Tenrec ecaudatus (assembly GCF_050624435.1). Lineage (NCBI taxonomy): Eukaryota > Metazoa > Chordata > Mammalia > Afrosoricida > Tenrecidae > Tenrec > Tenrec ecaudatus. Next base: position 90,046,615 of record NC_134548.1, read on the forward strand.
CGGGTAAAGGGAGAGTGGGTTGGAAAGAGGGAACCCATTACAGGGATCTCCATTTGACCTCCTCCCTGGGTGACGGACAACAGAAAAGTGGGTAAAGGGAGACATCGGACAGGGCAGGATGTGATAAAATAATAATTTATAAATTATCAAGGGCTCATGAGGGAGGGGGAGCAGGGAAGGAGGGGGGAAAAAAGACCGGATGCCAAGGGTTTAAGTGGAGGACAATGAATGTACAAGGTGCTTTACACAAATGATGTATGTATGGATTGCGATATGTTGCATGAGCCCATAATAAAACGTTTAAAAAAAAAAGAAGAGCAAAGTTTCTCAGAAGTATTCAAAGTAAGATGGTATTAATCAAACTATATTGTTATAAATTCATATATTAATTGTATTCCTCAGGAAGTCACTATGGATATGATAAAAACAAAGTAAAAGAGTATATAAAATAAAATAGTACAGTAAAAACATATATTTAACATAAAGAAGGCAGTAATGGAAGAAGAATAGAGGAAGAAAAAGATATATAACACATAGGATACAAATAACAAAGTGGTAAAAATAAATCCTGACTTATCAGTAACTTTTTAAAGTGTATATAGATTAAGCATTATAGCTAATAGACAGTGGTATCAAAGTGGATGCAAAAATGTAATCTACCTATATGCTTTCTCAAATAGACACAGTTAAATGGAAAATGAAAGGATGGTGTATTAGTCTGGGTACTTAGGAGAAACAAATTCACAGAAACTCATGTATAAGGGAGAGTTTTATATAAAGATTAAGAGCGCATCAAGAAAACATTCCAACCCAGTGCTGCCCAAGCCTACAAGTCCACATTAACCCATATGTCCAACACCAATCCACAAAATCCAAATTAACCCATTAACCCATTTGTCCAACAGCAATCCTCAAAGTCCTCCTCCATATGACAAAACAGACACAATGATGCTGACTGAAGGAGGAAAGCCAAATCAGTGAATGTGTAAGCATCTCAGCACTGGTAGGGGTCCCCACAAGGCTGATCCAGCACCCAGGGCTGCATCTGGGTCGGTCCATGTAACTTCTCCTCAGGGATGTCTTGCAGGAAGTGAGCCTTGTCAGTTGAATCTGGGACCTGGCTAAGGCAGCTGCACCCTGGTCCGACCATCACAAAGCAAGAGACCCGAGAACTCGAAAGGTGAGGCTCACCGAGCCATTTATCCCTCCACCCTTCAAATAATCTCACATATGTTTATCAGCCAGGTTAGCACAATAAACAAACTACCTTAGATGGAAATGGGTAAACCCTGAAAACATTAACCAAAAGACAACTGAAGTAACCATACGAATTATCAGACAAATATGCTTGTAAAAAATAAAAAGTGGGGGGTGGGGGAAGGTTCTTAGTTGTACCTACTATTCTACTGATTAAAGTGAAACACTGTAAAAAGAAATATATAATTGGAAAAAAAAGGAATATTACATTTGGGAGAGAGTCAGAGAAAATTATGAAAGATTTATTTTGGACTATTTTAATTTTCACATTTTCAATACTTCATTACTGAGTACATTTGATAAATAAATACTGCTCTACAAACTAAGTGGGAAAGAGAGGGAGAGAAAGAGAGAACAGCAACCTAGGCCACTAAGTTTCAAGGACGACATTCCAGTTCAAAGCAACAAATACACAGAAAGGACTATAGGGTCGGCCTCACCACAAGACATGACATCCCCTTTCTGACCCACAGCACTAAGGGACCGGAGACACAGTGCAGGAATTGTGACCGGTCTGACCCTGCACCCCACCCCACCCCCGCACCTCACCTGCACAGACACACACAAATACCCCAAGACATAACATGAAGGGAGCACAACAGAGCAGTGAGGGGAGCAAAGCAACAAAGTCCATGAGGAATTCTGAAAATAGACTTCTGATGGGGAGCAGGGCCGCAGGGCTTGGCACTGCATCAGACCTGATCGGAAAACATTTGTAAGGGTCAGCAGACAGACCTGGAACTATTCATAGGCTATTTTTTCCATGTCTATTTTTATAAAATAGGCAGGATAAACAATTCCAAGGTGAAAAAAATGATACCAACACTTCAGGTGAGACAGGGGAGAGGAGGGAGTGGAGGAAAGGGAAGGGAAGCCAACAGACCCAGGAAAATGGGAACAACAGAGATCTAAAATCATAGGCGAGGAGGGCATATAATGCCTGGTGGGGTTCGATCAAGTGTAATGTAGACGAGAGGAACTGCAGAGAGCCAAATGAAGGTCCAACATAATAGTGGGACAGAAAGAAAATAAAAGGAAAGAACTAGGAGGCAAAAGACACTTATAGAGGCATAAACAGGTATGTACATATGTATATATATGAATATATAATGATAGGAATATAAGTCTATGTACACATATTTATAGGTTAAGTATTAAGATAGCAGATTGTGGTGGTTACATAATCTGTTGGCAATTTGAGACTTATGTATCCATTGTGATGAGTAGTACCAGCCCCTAATAAAATTATATATATATATATATATATCTGATACCAAGGGCTTCATAGAAAGTAAATGTTTAGAAAATAATGAGAACATATCTACAAATATGCCTGACACAATTGATAAATGAATTGTTATAAGAACTATGAGTCCCCAATAAAGTGATCTTTTAATTTAAAAATATTTTAAGAAGATAATGACATGAATAACTGAGTACAAGGAAGAAGGAATTATTCTAAAATTGATTGTGGTAATGATTGTACAATTCTTCTGGATATGATTGAATCATTGACTTGTATGACATATGGATGAAGTCCCAATAAAACTGTTTTTAAAAGGGGGAAAAAGAGTGAAGGGGGGAGTTTAGTCTGTCAACCAGGTCGCAGCTTGATGACCTCATTTGGAGGCTCTAAGGCAGGGCTCCTCAAACTTTTTAAACAGGGAGCCCATTCACTGTCCCTCAGACCTGTTTTAAAAAAACTATGAACAAATTCTTATGCACACTTCACATATCTTATTTTGAAGTAAAAAAACAAATGGGACAAAAACACTCGGCAGGCCGGATAAATGTCCTCTGTGGGCCTCATGTGACCCATGGGCCATAGTTTGAGGATGCCTGCTTAAGGAGATAAATAGCCCATTGGAGGTGGGACACACGCTCATTTCCCTGTGAGACATTCCTGTTGAGAAGACACATGGAAACCCATGCCTGAGATGATTCCACCACAACTGGATCCACAAGATTTTCCACCCTCTGGTCTGTGATCAGTGTCATTGCATATGCTGTGTGAGTATGAAGAGGAATTTACAGACTGGTACTGGACATATGGGCTAATATCAAAATTATGGACTTGGACTGGACTGGGCTGGGATGCTTTCTTAATGTACAAATTGCTCTTATATAAATCTCTTTCCTATACACATATGAGTATCTAAGAATTTGTTTCTCTAGTCATCCCAAACTAACACAGAGATGACCTCTACTGAGGTCCTCTCTCAAGGCAAGAACACTTTGTTCTAATAACCTGGCATTCTGTGATGCTCACTTTCCCAACATGATTGCTAAAAACCAAATGAGTGCATAAGCTAATGTGGTGAAGAAAGCTGATGGTGCCCAGCTATTAGAAGATATAGCATCTGGGGTCTTAAAGGATTGAAGTTAAAACAAGGCCATCTACCAGGGAAGCAACAAAACCCACATGGAAGAAGCACACCAGCCTGTGTGATCAAAAGGTGTTGACAGGATCAGGTATCAGGCATCAGATGACCCAAAACAAAAAATCATTTTAATGCAAACGAAGGGGGGTCAGAGTGGAGACTCAAAGCCCACCTGTAGACAACTGAAAATTCTCTCACAGAAGGATCACAAGGAAGGGACAAGCCAGCCAGAGTACAGTATAGCACCGACGAAACACAACATTCCTCTAGATCAATGGTTCTCAACCTTCCTAAAACCGCAGCTCTTTAATACAGTTCCTCATGTTGTGGTGACCCTCCAACCATAAAATTATTTTTGTTGCTACTTCATAACTCTAATTTTGCTCCTGTTATGAATCGGGAGATCCCTGTGAAAGGGTCGTTCAATCCCCAAAGGGGTTGCGATCCACGGGTTGAGAACTGCTGCTCTAGTTCTTCAATGCTTCCGCCCCCTACCTATCATAACTTCTATCTTACAAATCTAGCTAGACCAGAGCATGTACACTGGTACAGATAAGAGTTCTCAACACACAGAATCCAGAACAGATACATCCCTCAGGAACAATAATAAGAGTAGCAATACCATAAAGGTAGGGGCAAGGTGGGAGGAGAAACGGGGAACCAATATCAATGTGCTTGATACAATCGATTGTTAGAAGAGCTATAAGATCCCCCAATAAAATTATTTATTAAAATAAGTAAATAATTACTGCTCTATATGGTTCTTTTGAGTCAGAATCCACTTGTTAGTTTTTCAGACCACCTTATAAGCTCTGAAGGAGCGCTGGTGGCATAGTGGTTACAAGTTTGGCTTCTAACTGCAAGACCAGCAGTTTGAAACCACCTGCAGTTCCACAGAAGAATGAAGGAGATTTCTACTTCCATAAAGACTTATAGTCTCAGAAACTCACAGGGGCAATTCTACCTTGTCCTATAGGGTTGCTGAGAGTTAGCATGAACTCAACATTGGGTTTGGTTTGCATTATAAGACATTTTAAAAAATACTTTTATTGGAGGCTCTTACATCTCTTATCTCAATCCATGCATTCAATCAGTGTGTCAAGCACATTTGCACATATGCCGCCATCACCATTTTCAAAGCATTCTCTTCCCACTTGACTCCCTGCTATCAACTCTCCATTTCTTCCCCTACCCCTCCAGCCCACCCTCCATCATGAACCCTTGATAAGTTATAGATTATTATTTTCCTATATTACATCGTCCTCTGTCGCCTCTCATCCACTTTTCCATTGTTCGTCCCCCCTTTCTCCCCCCCACCCTGCCCTAATCCTCCTGGTATCTCTACTCTCGTTGTTGGCCCTGAGGGGGTTTATCTATCCTGGATTCCCTGTGTTGTGGGCTCTTATCTGTAGCAGTGTGCATGCTCTGGTCTAATCTGATTTATAAGGTAGAATTGAGGTCATGATAGTGTGGTGGAGTAAGCACCAAAGAACGAGAGGAAAGTTGTGTGCTTCATCGGTGCTATACTGCACCCTGACTGGCTCATCTCTTCCCTGTAACACCTCTGTGAGGGGATGTCTAATTGTCTACAGATGAGCATTGGGTCTCCACTCCATGCCCCCCACCATTCACATTGGATAGGATTTTGTTCTGTGTCTCATGATCACACAGGCTGGTGTGTTTCTTCCATGTGGGTTTTGTTGCTTTGCAGCTAGATGGCTGCTTGTTTATCTTCAAGCCATTAAGACCCCAGTAGCTATATCTTTTGATAGCTGGGTACCATCAGCTTTCTTCACCACATTTGCTTATGCATCCATTTTGTCTCCAGCAATTGTGTCAGAAATGTGAGCATCACAGAATTCCGGATAGTTAGAACAAAGTGTTCTTCTATTGAGGGACTACATGAGTCCAGGCCCAATGTCCATCTGCAACCTTAATTCTTAACATATAGATATGAGTACATAGTTTATAAGATCTTAATGCACATAGGTTTTAGATTTTGCATCATATGTATTTGATGATTGTGCAATTAAATAAAGTGTCGAATAGGTAAAAGTCAAACCCAAATATATTACTTTTAATGTGATACATCAAGTGAATATACCATGCATATAATAAAAATAGTGAATCTTGCTAGTAGTCATCAATTTTTTGCAACCAGTAATTTGAGTCTAAGTATATATTAGCAGATTTTGCAATGCCTAACTAAATGTTCAATCACTATGTTCCATCAGTTCATTTTGATAACTCAGATTCATTTAGCAAATCTACATTGTCCATATTGCTAAACCTCTAATGTACTAATGATGGTCAAAATTGCGAGGATAGAAATGTGCGTAGCTGACTCTATTAAGCTACAAAGAGGAAAAGTTTACATGAGCTGGTGAGTCATACGACACTGTTGAAGGTCATTTTAGTACCTAGACATGGCATGGTTCACTGAGGTTTGGGTAGAAACTAATTCAAAAGTGTCTAATCTTTAAGACCTCGTGATAACACAGGCTGGTGTGCTTCTTCTCTGTGGGCTATCAAAAGAGATAGCGTCTGGAGTCTTAAAGGCTTGAAGGTAAACAAGCGGCCATCTAGCTCAGAAGCAACAATGCCCACATGGAAGAAGCACACCAGCCAGTGCGATCACAAGGTGTCAAAGGGATCAGGTATCAGGCATCATCAGAACAAAAAATCTTACCATAGTGAATGAAGGGGGAAATGCGGAGTGGAGACCCAAAGCCCTCTTTTAGGCACTGGACACCCCCTTACAGAAGGGTTCCGGGGAGGAGATGAACCAGTCATGGTGCGATGTAACAATGATGAAAAAAATACAACTTTCCTATAGTTCCTAAATGCTTCCTCGCCCCCCCCCCCACTATGCTGATCCCAATTCTACCTTGCAAGTCTGGCTAGACTAGAGGATGTACACTGGTACAGATAGGAACTGGAAACACAGGGAATCCAGGGCTGATGATCCCTTCAGGATCAGTGGTGTGAGTGGCGATATTGGGAGGGTAGAGGGAGGGTGGTTTGGAAAGGGGGAACCAATTACATGTGACCTCCTCCCTCGGGAACAAACAACAGAAAAGTGGGTGAAGGGAGCCATTGGACAGGGCAAGATATGACAAAATAATAATTTATAAATTATCATTTTTCTAATTGTGGCAAAACTATATACAATAGGACATTTTCCAAATCCACAGCTTCTACTTGTATAATTCAGTGTCTTTGAGTATACTCTTCATGTTGTACAACCAATACTGATATCCTTTCCCAAATATTCTACCACCATTGAAATAAACTCAATGTCCCCTAGGAAACAACACTTTCCCCTTCACTTGTGCTAACTATTGGTCAAGTTTGGTTTCCCTTTTTTCCCCCGTGGTTTTCTTGATATATTTTTCACATATATACCTCCATGGTCAAATCATCTTTTAAGAGATTTGTATAATCACAATCAGTTCTAGTGTTCCCTCCCTCCTCTGGCATTCATTATTGACTCCCCACATCCCCTCCCCCTTCCTAACTCCTACCCCTGGCCCACTTATCCCCTGTAATTCATTGCATCAGTTGGATATCTATGCATCTACTACATCTGTACTTCACAAACTGGAGACACAAAAGAAACAATAAAATACAAAATAAAGTAGCAAGGATAAAATAATAATATAAAGGTAAAAATACAAATAATGAGTAAGAAATAAAAGACCGCCATCAATATTTACAAAGTCAGAGAAGAAATTTTTATCATGAAACAAGCAAGAAACACTTACACCTAGAAGAAATTCAGGTTCGGTCACGAGGAAGACCAATTGACCATGTAGCAAGTTCGATGCAGGATAATCAAGTTTACAGAACTTTTTGTCTGATGCTAAAGCTATTGGAGACCCTTGCCTGTGGCTATAGGGGGTCTGTCAGAAGCTTAATCTGACTAGATATTATGCAGATGGGCTTGGGCTTCCCACTGTCCTCCATAGCCTTCTACAAATTGGGTGTGTTACTCAAGTTTTACTAGAGAAACTAATCCAGAGATTCTCATATATGTATAAGACAGAGCTTTATATCCAAGAGCAATTGTATATTGAGTAAACATCCCAGACCAGTCCATATCAAATCCATAAAACCAATATTAGCTCATATATCTGATGCTAGTCCATAAATTCCTCTTTAAATTCATGTAATGATGCCTATGAAGGAAGGTCACAGGTCCGTGAGGAAAAAGTCTTGTGGATCCAGTGGCAGTGGAAGCATCTCAGCACTGGCGTGGATCTCCATGTGGCTCCTCCAGCTCTCTGAATGTGGCTCCTCAACAGGAAGGTGAAGAATAGAGAGAGTGTGACCCACCTCCAGGTTGAAAGAGAGGAAGTTCCCAGAATCCTCATGAGAAGGTCACACCCACAAAGAGGCCTTATTAGGCTAGACTCCACTCATGCCTTTATTTATCAAGTTGGCATGAAATTACGTAACTGCCACATTAGGTATTCACAATTTGAGCTCTGATATTCTTCCCATCATCATATTTCGATTTTGTTATTGTCATCTTTAGATTACACAAGTTGGTGTGTTTCTTCTATGTGGACTCAGTTGATTCCTCACTTGGTTAGTTGCTTGTTTGAATATAAGCTTTTAAGATTCCAAACACTATTCTGATTGATAGCCAGGCACCATCTGCTGTCTTCACCACACTTTTCTGTAGCACCTTATCTTTAGTGATCATTTCATGAAGGTGAGTATCAAGCAGGGCAATGTTATAAGAACTAACTGTTTTTTGGATTGTGAAGATTGTTAAGTGGGAGCTCAGAACCCATCTGCTTGTCCAAGGTTTATATGACTCTGGTTTACTTTGGTGGTTGTACTATGACAAAATCAAAACCCCACAATTCTTTTGAATTTGATTGATTGAAATGTATGATGTGTGAACCATATATCAAAAATGCAGTTAAAAATAATGAATTCCTCTGTTCCCAAAGCTTTAGTATGTAATGTTTCCATTCTTGTTTAATTCAAGGATTTTTTTCATTTCATTCAGAAAATGTCATCTATTCCAAAGTAATTTTTAAACAGGATGTGCTGATCCAACCCCGCCCCCGGGCTTAATATTAATCTCTGATTTTATGACATTGTATTCCACAAAGATGTTTTGTGGTATCTCAAAGCTTTAAATTTTATTGATGCTTGCTTTGTGGCCTAACATATTGTAATATTTAGGTTTCGTGTCGATTTGTCTGGGCCGTATTCCAAGTGATTTAGAAGTTAATACTTAATAATCTCTTGTCCTAACAAAATGTAATCAAAATCAATCATGTGTAAGCCTCCATAATTGAATAAGATTAGGGTGGAATGACCCTTACTTAGGTTCCAGTCTTCATGCAATTAAATGTCCTCTGAAACGTGGCCCATTTCCTATGTAAGTGGACTCTATGGAAAAGCTTACTTACTTTTTACTGGATCTGGATCCTGCATCTGGATCATCGACTTCTGATTTTTTTAACTTAAGGAGATGATTTGCTATATTGCCTAGCAATGCTGAAAATTGTCAGAAACCTGTTCTCTGACTTGTGAACTTGGATTCATCACCTCTATGGCTACAGCTTGTCCCACTGACTGTGGATTCATTCTCTTCTGCAACCACTAATCTGTGGTCTTCTTGCCAATCATCAGCCGCCAAACAATTACTTGAGTAAGGAGAAGCCTCGAGGGCAACATATGACCCATATACTTGGAAGCTGCCTGAATGTGGACTTGACCACTTCTATAACCTTGTGTGCCATTTTCTAACATAAAATTATTTATACACACATGCACATAAAAGAGTAACTGGTAACAAAAAAAAGAGTTACTGGTTTTGCATCAGTAGAGAACCCAGCTTAAGACACATATGGTCTATTTTGTAAAATCTGTCATGTATGCTTGGAAAGAATGTGCATTGTTCTGTTTGTGATTGTTCTGTGTCTATAGATGAGGTCCAGTTGATTGATGGTTTTTGTTTTAATTCATCGGTGTTTTAGTTTTTTCTCATTCTGATGTTCATTAGAAAATAATTTGCTAAAGTTTACTACTATATTGTAGAGCTGCGGTTTTTTATAATTCTGTAGTGATCTGATGTACATATTTTGAGACTCTTTCATAGGGTCCATAGATATTTATTATAGCTATGTCTTCTTGTCCAATTGACCCTTTAATCATTAGGTAATGTTCTTTCTTGTCTCTTCAGGCCATTTTGGCCTTAAAATATATTTTATCAGAAATTAATATTGTCACTATAGCTCTTTTTGATTGTCATTTGCATGACATATTTTCCCTCTTTTGATTTTTAGTCCATTTTATATTCCTGTTTAAAGTATGGCTCATGTTGACAGCATATTGATGGGTCATATTTTCTTATCCATTCTACCACTCTTTCTCTTGCTTGGTGCATTTATCAATACATATAGATTCATTGCTGTCACTTTGGTGTGTTTACTGTGGTGCTGATATTTATTTTTTCACAAAATGTTTTCTCTGATTTCATCTTGTTTATATTTTCGTCATCTCCTTCATTGTTGTTGCTATATGTTTATTAATTCTTTATAATTTTCCTTTTTTATTTTCAAGTCAAGGTTTATTCCTTTGATTTGAGCTTACTTTGTAATTTACTATATTTTTCAACTTGAAAAGAGTCAGCTGAATCTTGAAATTAACTTTATTTCCTCTTCATTTGAAAATTCTGTAACTACACTATTTATTCCCTTTTTACTTTATAATTGTTCTCATTTATGAATTTATACCCCAGGTTCTCTATTTTCAAGCTTGTAGGTTTATTTTACTTTTGTTTGGACTTCATTCAAATTCAAAAGAGTTGTGTAATCATCACCACAATCAGTTTTTAAGACATTCCTTGTACTCATTCCTATTAGTTGCCCATTTCCTGCCAATCTCCACCACCACTACCCTTACCCCTAGGAAACTATTCATCCACTTGCTGTCTCTATAGATTTACTGAGCCTGGATTTCAGACATTGGTTTTCAGAAGATTGTGAAATCGTGAACCCCATAGCAGATTCTCAATCTCTCCCGTGTGGATTAAACTTCTATTGTAACCCTTCTCACTATGAACCAAGGATAGGAATGGCCTTGCTATCAGAGTACATTATAGGGTGGGTTTATTTTTTGTTTTAAAACAGTTTTATTAGAACTACACTACATATCATACAAATCAATAGTCCAATAATATCAAGAAGAGTTGTATAATCATTAATACAATCAATTTTATAATACTTTCTTCTTTCTTGTACTCCAAGAAACCATTGATCCAGTTATACTCTCTATAAATTTACTTATTCTGAATATCATATGCATAAAACATTCAAAAGAAAAAAACTAACATTGAGAACAAAGTAAAACAGGAAAAAATTCAAATGAAAAGAAAGCGGGAGATATTAAAAACTAGAACAAATTTAAAATGGGCCAAATGAGTGAATGATATGGTGTAAAATTTTAACCTAACTGCGTTTCCAATAATTAATTTTCCAATGGACTATGTGTGATAGCAAGGCTAATCACATCTTTGGTCTATGGTCAGAGGGTTGAGGAGAATCACAATCCACATATGTGAGCACTGGGGTGTGTGGGGAGTAAGGGGAAGATTGCATTTTCTTGTCACCAGCTACCATTGTGAATGCTCATGAAAGTTCTGGGCAAGTGGAGCACATTATCAAGTTGATGTCCTAATCAGAATCCGACTTGAGAGAAGGGGATGTGGGGGAAAGGTAGAGGTGTTAACAAACCCCGGGACAAGGGAACAACAAGTGATCCAAATCGGTGGTGAGGAGGGTGTAGGAGGCCTGGCAGGGCATGATCAAGGGTAGTGTAACCAAAAGGAATTACTGAAACCCAAATGAAGACTGAGCATGAAAGTTGAACAAGAGGAAAGTCAGGAAATAGAGGAAAGAGCTAGGAGGCAAAGGGAATTTATAGAGATCTAAATAAAGGCATGTGCATAAGCAGATATATTTATATATGAGACTCTGGAAATAAATCTATGTGCATATATTTATAAGTTTAGTATTAAGGTGGCAGAAGGACATTGGTCCTCCACTCAAGTACTCCCTCAATGCAAGAATACTTTCTTCTATTAAATTTACATTCTATGATGTTCACCTTCCTGACCCAACTGCTGAAGACAAAGCAGGTGAACGAGCAAATGTGGTGAAGAAAGCTGATGGTTCCAGGGTATAAAAAGATATAGTGAGAGGGGTCTTAAGGACTTGAAGGTAAACAAGCAGCCATGTAGATCAGAAGCAATAAAGCCCACATGGAAGAAACACACCAGTCTGTGGAATCATGAGGTGCTGAAGGGATCAGTTATCAGGCATCAAAGAACAAATAAATCATATCATTGTGTGCTCACCTCCAAGATACGATCGCTGAAGACAAATGGGTGCATAAGCAAATGTGGCGAAGAAAGCTGATGGTGTCTAGCTATCAAAAGCTATAACATCTGGGGTTTTAAAGGTCTGAATGTAAACAAGTTGCCATCTAGCTCAGAAGCAACAAAGCCCATATGGAAGAAGCACACAAGCCTGTGTGATCATGAGATGTCAAAGGGATCAGGTATCAGGCATCATTAAAACAAAATATCTTATCATAGTGAATGAGGGGGAAGTGAAGAGTGGAGACCCAAAGCCCATTTGTAGGCCACTGGACATCCCCTTACAGAAGAGTCTCATGGAGGAGACGAGCCAGTCATGGTGCGATGTAGCAACAATGAAACATACAATTTTCCTTTAGTTCCTAAATGCTTCCTCCTCCCCCACTATCATGATCCCAATTCTACCTTACAAATCTGGCTAGACCAGAGGATGTCCACTGGTACAGAATGGAACTGGAAACATAGGGATTCCAGGGCGGATGATCCCTTCAGAACCAGTGGTGTGAGCGGCAATACTGGAAGGGTGGAGGGAGAATGGGTAGGAAAAGGGGAATCAATTACAGGGATCTACATGTGACCTTCTCCCTGGAGGAAGGACAACAGAAAAGTGAGTGAAGGAAATGTTAGACAGGGAAAGATATGACAAAATAATAATTTATAAATGATCAAGGTTTCATGAGGGAGGAGGGAGCGGGGGAAAAGGGGTAAATATGAGCAGCTGATGCCAGAGGCTTGGGTGGAGAGCAAATGTTTTGAGAATGAGAGCAAAGAATGTACAAATGTCCTTTACACAATTGATGTACATATGGATTTTGATAAGAGTTGTATGATTCCCCTATTAAAACGACAAAATAAAACAAGAAAAAAAATTTAAAAGAACCCTACTTGCAAAAATGTAAAATGTCCATTATTTTTCAGGTCTTTGAAGAATTCACCACTCAATTTTCCCTATCTTCACTGTTTTTGTTCGATTGCTTCTTTCAGTAGGTATCTGATCAACTTCTTTTTCCTTTCCTTTGAAGATCAGGGATCCAAGATTATCATCCATATATTTTATTTGATTTTTTTGTATCTTTGTTTTAGGTGATTTGGAAAGCTTGTCTTTCTAATTTTTCATCTTGTGTGCAGTCTACTCTTATAATTTTAGACTTCATATTATATTAATATATGAGCTTTGCATGTTGAAACTTTCACAATTTTGCATGTTGAAAGATTCATAGCTACATTTCCTTATTAATTGTCCATATTAACTTTAAAATTTTCCTTCAGAAAAATTATTAATTACTAAGATTTCATAATGGTTGTAAATTAATTTAATGCGAAGCCACACTTTTACAATGTAATTCTTTCCTATCTTTGAATATAGTATCTCAAAGAGGAAAATGGAGAACGAGTAACACACACTGGAGGTAGTCTGCGAAAATCAACACAGGAGAGCCATTGAAAGGGAAACTCCACTCTTTCAGGTCATAAAAGGAGCATCATAAAGATACATAAATTCAAATTCACTAGGTTTTGAAGAGCTGTGAGCTTTTGGCTTGCCACTGCGGAGGCCAGGTGAGGCTTAGCTTTAGCTGCACCACAGTCTCAGCAGATGCCAAGCTACCTCAGCCAATCCAAGGGCTTTACTTCAACACCCCCATTGCTGCCGCTGGCTCAGTTCAGTGTTTAAACCCCTACCACAATCAGGCATTTGGGGCTCTGCTACTTCTTTTCTTTGACCCCCCTCTCTTCCTGCCACAGTCGTGGCTGGCTGTTTGTTGTCGCTTTTTTTTTTTTTTTTGCTTTCTTTTTTTCTCCCATCACAACTGGCCTCCAGCAAACTCCCCTCAGCCTAGGGCAAATCCACCCACCCACCACACAGCTAGGGAACTCATGCCCCCCTTGAAGGCCCTTGAAGTGGCAGAGGGAACTCATGGGGCAAACGGCTGGGATTACACCTCTCCAATCCTCCAAGCAGCTGGGGGAACTCCCACCCACCTTCCATAACCCTCAATGCAGCTGCGGGAACTCCTACCACACTCCAAGCAGCTAGGAGAAATTCTGCTAGCTGAGCCCCTGTATGCAGGAGGCGTAACTCCCGCCCATCCTCCATCACCCTCTAAGCTGCTGGAAGAACTCCCTTCCACAATTTAAGGAACTCCAAGTGGTTGAGGGAACTTCCACCTGCCTTTCGTGGTGCTCCATGTTACTAGGGGAACTAGGGTCCACCATCTGCAGCCCTACACACATCTGGGAGAACTTCCTCCCGCCTGTCACAATGCTTCTCACCACCTAAGGCAGTCTCTCCAGCCCTCCATGGCACTTCACATGGCTGCAGGAAACTCTGCCTGCCCTCTGCAGCACTGTTGCTGTCTAGAAAACTCCACCCATCATCTGTGGCACTCCATGCCACTGTTGGAACACTCATCAGCCCTCCCCACCACCTAGGGCAACTCCATCCACACTCTTCAGTGCTCTACACAGCGATCACCCCTGCCCATCATCCACAGCACTGCCACCCCAACGGGCATGCCCACTCAACTCTGCGGTGCTTTAAGCTACAGCAGTCACCCCCGCACACACTCCAAGTTCTCCACCCTGCTTCAGGTCACACTGCCATGGCTTCCCATGTGATCACCAGCACAGCATCATTATTGTGGCCTGCAGCCATTCTATCAGCATCCCCTGATAGGGCTATCCAAATTTCCCTCCAAATAACAGAATACCAGTTGGATAGGTAGGGAGAGAGTGAAATACCAGTGGGTTTAAAGCAGTAATCTGAGCCCCCAGAGCAGTTATCTGCAGGCAGTCTGCACAAGCATTCTAACAAGTCTCCCACAGAGCCCAGTGCTCTTTGACTCACTGGAAAATGGAACTTAGCACTTCCAAACGGACACACGAACAGCAGCCAGCCCCAAAAACTTCAATGAAAAAAAACAGGAAAAACAAAATGCAATGCTGGAAGAAGTTGTGAACCTAATGACATGCATAGAAGAAGCATACATTGATCTACTACAGAAAGAAATCTTCATAATCCTGCTTGAAGTCATACATGATATCAGGAAACAATAAAGAAAAATGGTGAAACGATAGAGGAGATAAATGCCACGCATCAAAGGGACATACAAGAGATAAGAGATGAGGTTACAAAAGCTAATAACAAATTAATATACCTCATTAATAGACTAGAAGAAGCAGACAAGTTACTCAGTGACCTTGAGGACAACCAGGCAGACTTCAAAAAGCAAAAAGACAGTCAAACAAGTTAATCAAAAAATCTGAGGAAAACCTAAGAACAATGTCTGATGCCATTAAGAAGAACATGAATAATTGGATTGCCTGTACAAGACCCAACCAAGAAGTGAACAGCAATATTAGCGAGATAATTCCTGGAAGAAAACGTCTCCAGCATAATGAAGGAGAATCAGGCAACCATTCAGCAAACAGAAAGGACACCTTCTAT
Organism: Tenrec ecaudatus; assembly: GCF_050624435.1. NCBI lineage: Eukaryota > Metazoa > Chordata > Mammalia > Afrosoricida > Tenrecidae > Tenrec > Tenrec ecaudatus. The sequence continues at coordinate 90,062,099 of NC_134548.1, forward strand.
ACTGAATTCCAGGATGAAATCTCCAAGGAAAATAGTAGTTAAATTATCCAACTTTGAAGAAAAGAAGAAAATCATAAGAACAGTGAGGGGGGAAAAGGCAGTCACTTATAAAGGTACTAAAATAAGAATATGCTCAGACAGAGCAGCAGATACAATGAAAAAGAGGAGATTATGGAGTAACATCTTCAAAATGTTGAAAGAGAACAATGCCAACTCAAGTATCCTCTACACCACTAATTGTCTATCAAGATAGATGGACAAGTACGAGTCTTCCTGGACAAGGAAAATCTCAAAGAATACTTTAAAAGAAACCTAACTCTACAAAGAATACTTACCTACCCATTGTGATCAGAAAAACAAAATGCACCAAGCACAAATAGGAACAGCCACATAAAGCAACTTTATCCAGAGGAGAACACATTGAAAACAGCGTGCAGGATAACATTAGCTCAATTGTGAAAAGAAGGCAAGACTGAACACCACCACCACCACAACACAATGATACGAAGGGAGGGAGGTAAATACCCAACACAAAAGTTAGGAGAAGGCATCACAATGTAATAACTCTGAAGGTCAATGGACTGAACTCACCAATTAAAAGACGGAGACTAGTAGACTGGCTTAGAAAACATAACCCATTGATCTGTTTTCTACAAAAGACACTTTTCAACCTTGCAGATGAAAATAGGCTGATAATTAAAGGATGGCGAAAAATATACCAAGCAAATGGCAATTCAAAGGAAGCACATGGTGCAATCCTAATCTCTGATAAAACTGATCTCAAAGTTCAAAGTATAACAACAGATAAGGGGAGGCACTATATAATGTTCAAGGGAACAATAGACAAAGAATCAGTGAGCATAATAAGTATATACTTTCCATAGAGACCTGCAAAATTCGTCAAAGGTTCCAAAAGATGAAAAAAGAAACCACAGTCTCAATAATCATAGTAAGTGACTTTAAAACACCACTCTCTGAGAAAAATAGATCACAGGTCAAGAAGCATAACTAGGAAGCTACAAAACTAAACTCTATAATTAGGCAGCTTTACCTAACAGACATTTTTAGAGATCTTCACCCAAATTCCAAAAAAATCCCAATTCTTTTCAAACACGTATGGCACATACTGGAAGAGAGAGCACATGCTGAGGCACAAGTCGAGCATGAGTAAATCCAAGCACATATAGATCACTCAAACTTCTCTCTAGGACCATTATGCAATAAGGCTGGAGGAAATCAACAAAAGGACAGTTAAGATAGCAAGGGCAAATAATTGCAGAATGAATAACTCCTTACTGAAAAATGAGTGGGTACTAGTTCAGATCAGAGATGAAATTAGGAAGTTTTTAGAAACCAATAAAAATGAGAATACAATATACCAAAACCTTTGGGACACAGCAAAACCAGTTATCAGAGGAAGCTTGATAGAAATAAATGCACATATGAAAAAGGAAGAAAGACTTATGATTGATACTCTGTCACAAAGCCTCCAGAAATTAGAGCAGAATCATCAGAATAATCCTACTAATAACAAAAAAAGGAAATAAAAATCAAGGCAGAGAAACAATAAAATAATGCAAAAAAAAATCAATGCAGCACAAAGCTGGTTCTTTGAAAGAATTAATATAATCGATAGACAATTGTCATATCTAACCAAAGAAAGAAAGGAACAAACATCACTAGCCAGGATGAGGAATGAAATGGGGAAAAATACAATGGACCTTAATGAAACTAAGAGGTTAATTACACAGTACTATGATGGTCTGTACTCCAATCAATTCAACAACTTGAAAGAAATGGACAAATACCTGGAAATACAATACCTCGCAGATTATCCCAGATGGACATCAAGAACCTCAATAGACCCATAATAATAGAAGAAATAGACAAGGCTATCAAAGGACTACCAATTAAATAATCCCCTGGGCAAGATGGCTTCACAGGAGAATTTTGCCAAGCATTCAAGGAAGAAATGACACCAATGCTACACAAACTCTTCCAGAACTTAGAAAAAACCGCAAACTCCTAAACTCTTTCTATAATGCTAGTATAACACTGATACCTAACGCAGGCAAGGATCCCAGAAGAACTGAGAACTACAGACCAATATCTCTCTAGTGAACACCAATGCAAAAATCCTTAAGAAAATATTGGTCAATAGAATACAAAAGTATATAAAATGAATAATTCATCATGACCAAACAGGATTTATTACATGGATACAGTGATAGTTCAGCATCTTAAAGTCCATCAACATTATTCACCACATTAACAAGAAAAAGATAAGAACCACATAATATCGATAGACACAGAAAAAGCATTTGACACCATCCAACACCAATTCCTGTTTAAGACACTTATGAGGATAGGAATTTTCCTCAATATAATATAATACAAATATAATACAATACAATATAATAGGAAAGTTTCTCAATATAATACAAGCCATATATGAAAAACCAACAGCCAAAGTAGTAGTCCATGGATAAAAGACATTCCCACTGAAAAAGGGGACAAGACAAGGATGCCCTTTGTCTCCTCTTTTATTTAACATAGTACTGGAAGTCCTAGCCAACAACATAAGTCAAAGGAAAAACATAAAAGGAATTCATCTCTGGAAAGAAGAGGTGAAGTTGTCATTATTCGCAGATGATATAATTCCATATCTGGGAAACCCCAAAAATTTCATAAGGGAAGTGCTGGAAGTGATAGGAATATGGCACAGTGTTAGGATACAAGATCAACAAATACAAGTCTATTAGATTGTTATATACACCTGATGAGACCATGGAAGAGGAGATCAAAAAGGTAGTATCCTTCACAATAGCAAAGCACAAATTGAAGTATTTAGGGATATACCTAACCAAGAAAACAAAAAGATTTGTACCAGGAAAACTACAGAACACTATTACAAGAAACCAAAAGTGACTTCCACAAATGGAAGAATATCCCATGCTCATGGATCAGAGATGTCAATCTTATCCAAGGCTCTATATAAATTTAATGCTATCCCAATACAAATACAAACATCTTCTTTCAAGGAACTGGAAAAACTGACTACCAACTTCTTATGGAGAGGGAAAAAGTCCAGAATTAGCAGATAACTCCCCAAGAAAATGGACAAAAGAGGAGGCCTTACTTTACTTGACTTTAACACTTATTATCCAGCCATAGTGGTCAAAACAGCTTGATATTGGTATAACGACAGATACACAGACCAATGGAAAAGAACAGAAAATCCAGAAATAAAAACATCAGCATACAGACAACAGAGCTTCTATAAGGGACCCCAAATATAAAATTGGAATTTAATTCCCTCTTCAACAAGTGGTGCTGGAAAGAATGGATATCTAATTGTAGAAAAATGAAGCAAGACCCTTACCTCAATTCATGCGCAAAAATAAAGCTGAGGTAGATCACAGACCTTGAGGTAAAACACCAAATAATTAGGGCTGTCAACGAACAACTGGGACAAACCTAAGAACTTCGGTACAGGGAATATACAGGCTATTGGAAATAGGGAAGGACTCAAACACCGAGGAAGCACAAATTGACAAATGGGATATATTGAAGATAAAACACCTGTATACAAACTTCACCAAGAGTGTAATAAAAAAGCCCACAGACTGGGAAATCATCTTTAGCAATGACACATCAGACAAAATCCTGAATACTTTGCTAAAATCTATAATACTCTGCTAGCCCACAACAAGAAAAAAACAAAGAGCCCACTAAGGAAGTGGGCAAAAAACCTGAACAGAAGTTTCACAAGAGCAGAAATTCAAATGGCTAATGTGTTACATGAGAAAATGCTCCCAATTGTTACCCATAAGGGAAATGCAAATTAAAACAACTATGAGATACTACCTAACACCCTCAAAGATAGCCCAATTCAAAATATCAGAAAGAAACAAGTGCTGTAGAGGGTGTGGTGAGATAGAAATTCTCATCCACTGTTGGTGGTCTTGTAGGTACATGCAGCCATTATGGAAATCAATATGGAAATACCTAAAACAAATGTAAATTGGGCTAACATATGATCCACTAATCCCCCTACTAGGCATATACCCAGAATGTTTTAGTCTGGGTAGACTAGAGAAACAAATTCATAGACACTCACATGTGTATAAGAACTATCTTTATATAAAGAATAATTGTACATTAAGAAAACATCCCAGCCCAGTCCAGATCAAGTCTCTACATCCAATATCAACCCATATGTCCGATACCAATCTATAAAGTCCTCTTCAGACTCACGAAACACATGCAATGACACGGAATACAGGAAGATCACAGACCAGTGGGTAGGAAGTCTTGTGGATCCAGTGTGAGCATCTCAGCGCAGGCAGGGGTCTCCATGTGGCTTCTCCAACTCCCAAGGGTGCATCAGGGTAGGTCCAGATGGCTTCAACTCAGGGATGTCTCACAGGGAGTGAGCCTTGTCAGTAGAGAGTCTCCAAAGGAGTGAACAGAGAGAGAGTATCTCCTACCTCCAAGGAGAAAAAAATAGGAGTTCCCAGAATCCTCAGGAGAAGACCATGACCACACAGAGGCCTCATTGGCTATAACCTAATCGACAGACTAGACTCCATTAGACTTCACACTTAATCCTCTTAAATTCCAAATTGACACCAGATTATGTAACTACCATATTGAAGTAAGCTAAAAAAATACAAGGGCATAAAGAATAAGCTGATTAATGCATAAAATCCCGGGGCAAGCTCCAGGCACTTTGTCAGGAGTCTAACCCAACCCAGGGGGCTATATGGTAGCCAAATAAAAGAGGGGTAAAGATTTTTTTAAAACGAGGATGATGGGAAAACAGGGCACTAATACACTCACAGGGAGGGTATCATTTATGTCTCCACAGGAAAGGGAGAGAAGGACTAGACCCCATCATGGAGTACCAAACCTTGAGGGGAACATACTAGCATGGAGCAGAGAACTAAGAGGAGATGACGGGGCTGGGCCCAACCCAAGCTATGTTGACCCCTTCCCCAGAAGAAGGCAATATGAGCACAGCACTGAAGATGTAGCCTGGGGAGAGGGCGGGTCTGTACAGAGTACACAGGAATGAATTAAGTGGGAGAGAGAGAGAGAGAGAGAGAGAGAGAGAGAGAGAGAGAGAGAGAGAGAGAGAGAGAGAGAGAGAGAGAGAGAGAGAGAGAGAGAAACACCTCATTGTGGCCCACCAAGGCCTGGGTATTATATCCCTGCTGGGAGCAGCCAATGAAGAGAGGACTGTAGAGCCAGACCCACCAGGAGACACAATGTTCCCTCACTGACCCATAGCACTATGAGGGACAGCACTGGAGACACTGTGCAGAAAGTGTGCCCAGTCTGCCCCATGCAGAGTGGGGGTGAAATGCAAAGGGAGTGCAACAGGGCAGCAAGGGGAGCAAAGTAACCACGTCCCTAAGAAATCCTGAAAATCGACTTCTGACTTAGGGGACAGGGTTTTTCACCTCATCAGACTTGATCAGAAAACATACATAAGGGTCAGCAGGCAAACCTGGAACTACATATTGATTTCTTTCTTGTTTTATATGTTTTTATTTGTTTGATTTTCTTTTTCTTTCACCCTACATGTATCTATATAAGATAGGCAGGACAAACAGTCCTGAGGAGAAAGCACTGGGACCAGCAGTTCTGGGGGGACATGGGAGAGGATGAGGTAGGGTGGGGAAGTGGGGGGCCAACAAACTCGGGGATGAGGGAACAACACAAGATCTAAAGATGAAGGCTAGGAGGCCTGATGAGATTTGCAATTGCAATGTATCCAGAGGAATTACTGAGAGCCAAGTGGAGGGTGATCATGATGGTGGGACAGGAGGAAGGTGAAAGGAAATATAGGAAAGAAGTAGGAAGCAAAAGCTATTTATAGAGGTATAGCTATAGGCATGTATATATGTAAATATATTAATTTATAATGAAAGGGATAGAGGTTAATGTACATATGTTAAGTATTAAGATAACAGATGGACTTTGGGCCTCTACTCGAGGCCTCCCTAAACACAAGAAAACCTTGTTCTAATAACCTGGCACTGTGATTCTCACCTTCCCGACAAGATTATTGAAGACAAAATGGGTGCATAAGCAAATGTGGTGAAGAAAGCAGATGGTGCCTGACTACCCAAAGATATAGCATCTGGGGTATGAAAGATCTGAAATTAAACAAGCACCACCTAGCAGGAAATCAAATAAGTTCACATGGAAGAAGCACATCCCCCTGGTGATCATGAGGTATCTACAGGATCAGATATCAGATAGCAAAAGATCTCAAACAAAAAATTATCAATGTGAATGAGGGGTTTGGAGTGGAGACTCAAAGCCCATCTGCAGACAGTTGGATATCCCCCCACAGAAGGGTTACAAAGAAGGGACAATTCAACCAGGGTGCAGTATCGCACTGACATAACACATCATTCCTCTAGTTCATGAATGCTCTCCGCATGCCCCCCCACCAACTACAATGACCTAGTTCTACCTTACAAATCCAGCTAGACTGGAGTACACACATTGGTAGAGATAAGAGCTCTCGATACATGAAATTCAGGACAGATAAACCCCTCAGAAGCAGTAGGGTGAGTAGTGATATCACGAGGGTCGGAGGGTCGTGGAGGCAGGGGCAGGGGGGAAAAGAGGGAATTCATCATATAGTTGGATATATAGCTCACTCCACAGGAAGACAAATAATAGAAATGTGGGTAAACAGAGACAACAGACTGTAAGAAACAACATAACAAAAAAATGTATACTTGATCGAGAATTCACAAGAGTGGGAAAGTGGGGGAGCGAGGGGAAAAAAGAGGAGCTGATACCAAGGGCTCAGTAGAAAGAAAATGTTTTGGAAATGTTGATGGCAACATATGTACAAGTGTACTTCATAAAATTGAATGATGGATTGTCATAAGATTTGTAAGAGATCCCCAATAAAATGATTAATAAAAAAGAAAAATATATATAAATAAACATGATTACCTTACAAAACAAAAATTGTATAAAGCATGTCTTCCCATCTACTCAAGTCTACTTTTGTCTATAAGTAGTGTTTTCCTAATATATGTTTGTAACATCTTTGAAGTTGTTTTTAATCTTTTGTGTTCTTATTGCAAATAAGCTCTCTTTTAATTTTGCTGTATCGTCTAGTGGTTTATCCATACTAAAAATGCTGAAACTTGTAAATTAACTGTGTATTCCATCATGCTACTGAATGATCATTTTATCTATCTATATTACATGTACATATAGCATATATGAATGTGTGCACAAATATACACAAGGGTAAATAACAGGTTTTCCACTCAAATCTTGCTTAAAAACTATTGAGTAATTGAATAAATAGTTTTATTTACAATTCCTATAACAAATGAGAATCAAAATACAACATACCAGGAACATTGTGACACAGCAAAAGAAGTATTTAGAGGACAATTTACAGAAATAAATGCACACATCAAACAAGGAAAAAGAAAATCAATACCTGAACTCAACATCTTCAACAATTAGAACAAGAACGGCAAAACAAACCTTCAGTCACCAAAAGAAGAAATAAAGATTAGAACAAAAATAAATGAATTCAAAAACAAAAAAAGTAGAATAAAAAAGACAACAAGTTGGTTCTTTGAGCAGTTAACAAAACTGACAAACCACTAGCTAATTTAACAAAGGAAAATAAAGAGAAAACGCAAATATCACAAATAAGAATCAAAATGGATGATGTCAAACAGAACCAACTGAAATTAAAAACTTCAAAGAAACCCATAATAAAATAAGAAATTGGAAGATGGTGACCAAGTAGCACCCACAGGGGGGATTCTGCAGAGACCCACACAGCTGGACCAAGGAGTGGGATAGGCTACACTTCTATAGAGAGAGATCATGAGCATAAAGATAAGTAGGCACAAGTTTATTGAAGTTAAATAGCAGCATCGCCAACTGACAGATTCACCTTTGCATCACTATAAACCAGAGGAACTCCGCTTCCCAACTCACCTGACTAATATTGTCCGGTCCCACAGCTAGCTATGGTGGCTGGCCAACTACACTGCAGGGACATAGCTCTGCATGACCAGCCAAGGGCAGATATAAGCCTAAATAGACTTGGCTCTCAGCCCAAGCCCTGGGAGTTCTGTTCTGATCCCCTTGAAGCTCTACCTCCCTAATAGGAGGGATAACGCAGACCTACCAAGTCACTTGAAAACTCTACAGGGCAACCTGGAGCAGGTGTAAATAGTGAATAAACTCTCTTCCCACAAGTCGGGGGAGTTCCAGCTCTACTCAACAAAACTAATTCCTTGTCCAGCCTGTATTAGGGCACAGGAAAGCAAGGCCATTTTCAGACTTCTATTTTCTTTCATTACTTTTTCCTTCATTGGGAGACAATACTCACCTGTCCTATTAGCAATGTTTTAACATAATAATAGCAGTAGAGAGAGGGAGCTGATCTCACAGACCAAGAGATTTAGGGTTCCAAATAGTCTAGGAACCATACATATCCCTCAGCAAGTGGGTACTCCTGAGCGAACACCCATGCAGCATACAGGCAGATTTGCCCCCGAGGTTTTACATAGCATAGGTAGGAAGATTGTGTGTGACACAAGGGTCATAAGCCCTAGGATGACGAAGGTGCTCCAAGCTAAGGTGCTGTTTAAACTGTGCAACCTGCCAGCTGTCCCATGACACCAGTCCCTGGTAAACATCCCAAGACTCTTCGATAAGCAATCTGCCCTGTAAGTAGGCTTCATCCCTCCCTCCTAGACCACTTAGGTAGGTAGCAGTTAAAGACCCCACTCCCACACCCCCCACTTGGTCACCTCCATCATCTGCCGTCTCCAACCTGATCCACCAAAGGTCTATTCCTGTAATATCATTAACATAATTCATAAGAATACAGGACTTTCAGCTCTACCAGATATCAAAAGCATACCAGTAGCTTAAACCCAACCCAATCCTGAAATCCTAAAAGACCACAACATATGACAAGACACTGTCCCCAACTATTCAAAGAGTGCTGCTAATTTCCTTCCAGGACGAGGTCTAGTATTGTTGTTGTTCTGTGTTCTATCATTTCTATATGCATCCATTAGTAAAACAAAGTTGTACACTGTTCTTATAATTCATTCTTAATCAGAATATCCCCATCTGTTGGTCTATAAAAGGACAAAAAATCAGATATAAATACATCATCTTACAGGCAACTAATCTTTCACAAAGACATAGAAGCAACAAATGGAGTTGTACAAATTGGATTTAAATATGCAGAAAAATGAAACAAGACCTATATCTCTCCCCATGCACAAAAACAAACACAAGATGGAGTAAAGCTCTAAATGTAAAGCCCAGAGCTATGATGATCATCAATGAGAAAACAGACACAAATTTAAAGGCTCTGTTGCAGGGCATACATAGACTACCAACTATAATCAACGATGCACACACAGTGGAAGACAATATAGATGGCTGGAACATGCTGAAATTATATCACTTGTGCATATCAAAAGACTAAAATGAGAGCCCACAGATGGGGAAGATTTTTTTAGCAATGAAACATCAGACAAGGGTCTATTTACAAAAATTGACAGTACTCTACAACAGCTCATTAAGAAAATAACAAACAACCCAATTAGAAAGTGGGGGAAAGACATGAACAGACAGTTCACCAAAAATTAAGTACAAATGGCTAGCAAATACGTGAAAATATTCTCATAATCCCTAGCCATCAGGGTGATTTTTAAAAAAATCATTTTATTGGGGGCTCATACAATTCTTTTCACAATCCATACATACATCCATTGTGTCAAGAACATATGTACATTTGTTACCATCATCATTCTCAAAACATTTGCTTTCTACTTGAACCCTTAATATCTTCTGCTCATTTCCCCCTCCCTCCCCACTCCCCCCTACCTCATGAACCCTTCATCATTCATAAATTATTATTATTTTGTCATATATTACACTGTCCAACGTCTCCCCCCGCCTTCCCTGCTGTCCATCCCACAGGGAGAAGGTTATATGTAGATTCTTGAAATCAGTTCCCCCTTTCTACCCCACATTTGCTCCACCCTCCAGGCATTGCCACTCTCACCACTGGTCCTGAAGGAGTCATCTGTCCTGGATTCCCTTTATTTCCAGTTGCTATCTGTACCAATGTACATCCTCTTGTCTAGCCAGATTTGTAAGGTAGAATTGGGGTCATGACAGTGGGGGGGGGGGGGGAGGGAAGCATTTAAGAACTAGAGGAAAGTTATATGTTTCATTGTTGCTACCCTGCACCCTGCTGGCTCATCTTCTCCCCACAACCCTTCAGTAAGGGGGTGTCCGGTTGGCTACTGATGGACTTTGAGTCTCCACTCTGCACCCACCCACATTTTCAATGATATGATTTTTTTGTTCCTTGATGCTTGATACCTGATCCTTTCGACAGCTTGTGGTCACACAGGCTGGTGTGTTTCTTCCATGTGGGCTTTGCTGCTTCTGAGCTAGATGGCCACCTGTTTATTTTCAAGCCTTTAAGACCCCAGATACTATATCTTTTGATAGCCAGGCACTGTCAGCTTTCTTCACCACATTTGCTTATGCACACATTTTTCTTCAGCAATCGTGTCAGGACAGTGTGCATCCTGGAATATCAATTTAATAGAACAACGTGTTCTTGCATTGAGTAAGTGCTTGAGTGGAGGCCCAATGTCCATCTGCTGCCTTAATACTAAACCTATAAATATATGCACATAGATCTATTTCCCCACACTCTTATATAAATATATTTACATATGTACATTCCAGTCTTTAGGCTCTATAAATACTCTTTGTCGCTTAGTTCTTTCCTCTATTTCCTTTTACTTTCCTCTTGTCCCACTATCATGCTCAGGCTTCATTTGGGTTTCAGTAATTTCTCTCGGTTACCTTGCCTTTGATGAACCCCTACCAGGCCTCTCACACCCTCCTTGCTACTGATTTTGAATCACTTATTGCTCCCCTGTCCCTGGGTTGGTTAGCACCACCTCCTTACTCCCTCCTCCCCCTCTCCCGTGTCCCCCTGGAAACATTGGTCCCATTGTTTTCTCCTCCGGACTATTCATCCAATCTATCTTACCTAGATATAGCTGTAGAGATAATAATATGCACCAAAAATTAAGTCATAGCGAAATAGGCAATGAGTGAGAACACAGCGATGACAACAAAAAAGGAAACCAATTACCCATAGAAGAATAAATTAACTAAAAGGGAAAAATGTAAAAAGAAAGAAACACCTGTAAATAGATCAAGGTCTGAATTTTTATCTCTAGGCATGTCCTTCAGTCAGGTCCAATGGGGTACCATGCTTTGGTCCCAGAGTCTGTCCTTTGTACTCCCTCGGGGGCTCCCTGCTCTGCTCCCATGGTTGCTCTGCCGCACACTTTTAGTGGTTTGTCTCAGTGTCACAGGGTCACTCTGGGCAAGTCCTGACCCTGAGTCTCCAGTGTTGTCCCCCTTAGGGCCCTGGGCCATCAAGGGATGGCCGGCGTGGCTCATAGTGGGATCAGCCATATTGTCTACTCTGTCAATTGGCTGTTCAAAACGGGGATATTGTCCTCCAGGCTTGATGGGCCAGGATGTCCTCCACTCTCTCTTCCTCCCCCTTCATTTGCTCCCATTTGCTCTGGTCAGACATGCCCCTCTCCCCTAGCTGCAGCTTCAGTGCTGTCCTCTCAAGTAAATTCTTCTGGGGGAGGGGCAGTTGCCCACGCAGCTGGTATGGGGGCTGAGCCCTCAGGCCCCTCCACTGACTCCCCACTCCTTGCCGGCACACTGCATTTGTCTGGCACTGGCTTTATATCTGGTCCCTCTTTCCCGGCATCAGGGAGACTAATACCACAATTAGATACCAACTCAAACCCACAATGCTAGCCCAATTTTTAAAAATGCTGGTTAGGTTGTGGAGCGAATGGAACTCATATATACTCTTGGAGGACTTGTAAATGCATACAATGACTATGGAAAGTGAAATGGTGATACTTAAAGCAACTGGAAACTGACATCACATACAATCCAGCAATACTAATAGACATATACCCCAAAGAAACAAGAGACACAGACAAGTATGCTCTCCCATGTTTATAGCTGCACAATTCACAATAGCAATAAATGCCCAATAGTGGTAGAATGGATAAAGAAACAATGGTACATACACACAATGAAATACTATGCATTCCTAAAAGTCAATGATGAAAGCAAGAAAACTGCATGGCATGGAAAGACCTGGCTGAGTGAAGTTAATCACAAAAGGACAAAAATATTGTATGAGTTCACTATTATAAGGAGAAGCACCAATAAAACAAATCTTTGAGGCCAATTTTCAAAGGGGTAGAAAATCTGCCTACCAACCATGAACCTTATATGCACTTCATAAGAACAACCTCAAAAGAGGTGACTTCACATGGACTTGGGTCACTCAAGAAAGGGGAAAAGTGAGAAGACCATAAACTTGATGCTACACAACATTGAGACAAGGCAGCAACAAATCAATGGGCTCTCCATAGGAATGAGAGGAGAACCTTACTGGAAAATCAAGTTAAGACCAGGGGAGGGGAGCATCTACAATTCAGAAGAGGCACTGATACTTCTGTTGGTGCTTATGATGGGTAAGTGGGGAGGAGCAACCTGACATCAGGATGTGATGTTAAACAATAGGTGTAGGCAATCTACGAGGAGGATAAGCAGGATAAATCTCTCTCTCTCTCTCTCTCTCTGTAAATACTTTCAATATGTTTCAACCCACCCCACAGTGAACCACGCCATGGACTAAGCACTATGATGATCTGAAGAAGTTGGCCATAAAGGGAACATAGCATGCCCCAAGAGCCCACACCAGGGCTCCACATGGAAACTCAACTGAATAAACTGTGCCCTACTTCAAAACTACCTGTCGTCCTCGTACTTAGGACTGAAATTTCATGATAGAAAAGGAAGCTAAGGATGGCCATCCCAAGAATGGGAAATGGCAGTTGGTGGACCAGGGATGGGACCCGTGGCCTGTTGGGCATCCGTGGTAGTTACATAATCAATTATGTTGAGTACTGATGCAGTTGAGTACTAGGGTTATAGTGTATATTGAAAAAGGGACTTGGAGAGCAAAGTATTCAGGGGTGTCTTAGAAAGTCCAGTGGAGTCCATAACTTTCTCTCCAAGGACTTTGGCTCAAATGGCTGAATTGAACGTGCTAACAAGGACATTAACGAGTCCTGGTGGTGTTGTGGTTATGTATTGTGTTGCTAAGCAAAAGGTTAGCAGTTCAAAACCACCAGCCGCTCTACAGGTGACAGATGAGGCTTTCTACTCCTGTAAAGAGTTACAGCTTTGGAGAGCCACAGGAACAGTTCTACTGTGTCCTATAGGGTCACTCTGAGTCAGAATTAACTTGATGGTAGTGAATTTGGAATTTTGGAAGAAGGGCATTATAAATGTTGGCAGGAAAGATGTGAATGTGTCTATGACTCAAAATTCGTTCATCTTATGTTGTATACTCATGGGATTACATAGAAGAGAGCTGGCTCTTAAACCAAACCCACTGCCATCGAGTCAATTCTGATTCACAGCGAGTCCACAGAACAGAGTAGAACTGCCTCTGTGTGTTTCCGAAATTGAAATCTCTCTCTCTAAATAAATCATTTTATTGGTGGATCTTACAGTTCTTATAAAATCTATACATCAATTGTATCAAGTACATTTGTACATATGTTGACATGAACATTTTGCAGAAGTAGAAGACCTCATCGGTCTCCTGAGAAACAGCTGATTGTTTGGAACTGCAAACCTTGAGATCAGCAGCCCGGCACGTAAACCACTCCAAGGCCTGGGCTCCTGGAAGCTCATAATAAACATGCTCAAGGAATTCTAGGGTCTGGGGACACAGTTCAACTTCACCAGAGGGTGGTAGTTATTTACAGAGAATTTGAGATTGGAACAGAATGTGATTGTCAGTTAACAGGGTTTATTGAGAAACAGCCTCTGAACTTTTCCATAAGGCAGGTAAAGCTGAAGGAGACAGTTCTGGGGAGAGGAGCGAGAAACAGATGAGAGAGAGACAGGGGTGGGGGGCAGGAGGAGTGGTCCTGGTTTGTGCAGAAGAAGGGGTTGGGGAACAGGAAACACAGCCAGAGGGCAAGAAGCGGAATTAGAGAGATGAATAGTCAGAGGGTAAGAGAAGGGAGCGAGAGAGAAAGCAAGCCTCGCTTTAATGTACCCCCAGGACAGTCATTAATCATTTAGTCTGGAAGGGGACTCCTGAATCCTTGTAATTGAAAAGTTTGAATGCCATCCGTCTAACTCCGGTGGGACGTCAATTCTCTGGCTTCACTGGCGCAAAGGGGGGAAGGTGGGAGGGGCTATGGGGTAGAGGCACTTGTAAAAGGCTGAGTGCTGCTCTTTGCTCAGCTGGGCCCATTAGTTATGCACTACCCAGGTCATCAGAAAGGGATAGACAAGGTCTACTTCAAACATTGTTTAGCTGATCAGGAAGCCCCAAAGCCTCAAAAACCTAACCTGGTAGCCACTTTGTTTTGTATGTGGATTTGGCAGCGTTCGAGCCCCATTATGAGTCAAAGAACTTGAGTTGGACTGAGGTGAAAGTGTTGTACATGAACTGGACAAGAACAACTCAGTCTCTGGTAAGAAGCAAAACACTTTATTTAAAGGGGGACAGAAAAGAGAAAAAAGAACCTGCGCAGGGACGAGTCCCCCCAAAGAGAGCGAGAATGGCTGGTTCTGATCGCTCACAGACTTGGGTTTTCATAGGGTACGGTAAACAATGGGGGCTTGGCAGCTGTGCGAGCAAGCAAGAACAGAAGCAGACCTTACAGTTAGCCTTGACATTTAAAACAATTTTTTTCTTCGAAATAGATGTATGCCCTTATTTGCAGCTGCTATTTTCTGACCAATGTTTGCTTGACCTTAACTTCAGGGGAATTTCCCTAGCTTGATACAAAATGGAGACTGCTACAAGAGGATTCCACTCAGGCTAGCTATCACATTCCTCCCTGTGGTTGTTACACCTTTGAAGCTTCCAGGTGCAAGTGTTCATAGGGCTGTGGAGGAGGCTCACTCTGGGCTAGCCACTCATACGACTTACTAGCTGCTCATACGACTTACTTAGTACCAACAACTTGACAAATTGTACTTGGTCTTGTACAAACTGCACTAATTTACTGATGATTAGTGGGCCACAAGTTAGTCCTGTTAAAAGCAAAAGCAGAGGGCCTGCTAGGCTGGAGATTGACCGGTCTTGGCAAAACAGACACCAGTTTGAGTCCTGCACCTCCATCTTAGCTCTCAAGACTGACCCCTAACCGACCTCCCCTCCCCTGCTCAACCTCAAATTCTGGGAACCAGCTGGTCCCAAAGCCAGAATGTTTTCTGAAGATATGGTCACTCCACCCGTCCTTGACATATAGATAAGATTAACGACCTTTTCCCTGCTGAAGCACCTGTGTGCGCAGATCCTACCCAGCTTTGATCCTCCCCAGCTGTGCCTGCCAGCAGTGGGCATAAAAGCGCCGCCAGGATTTTTTCCCAGCGCGGCTTCAATAGCTCAATACCCTGAGTTGCTGACCCCGCCCGCAAGCTTCCCATTAAAGCCTACTTCTAAAACTCCGTTAATTGGGCCTTTGATTCTGTTTTCGGGTCAAAATAAACCTTATAGAGATTAGGGTGGTGAGCCATGGAGACCAGCTAAACATTTGCCAGAACCAACTTTCTTGCTTTTTCTGTTTTCTTCTCGCTCACTTAATCTTTTTCTGATTAAAGCTAAGTTATTTTTTATTATTCCCGAATGACTGGCATAAAAGCAGTAAGTTTCACCCAGAGCCAAACAAAGGCCGCCTGGCTATAGAAATAAAAGGTCCAATCCTCACCTGTTTTGTAATACTACTTTAGCAAGGGAATTGCGGGATTTTTCTAGATAACTAACTGACAGACTTCTCTAAATCCAGTAAATCATTATCAATTGGCTTTCTTATAATTTTATCATTTTCATTTCCTTGTATTAAGACCGCCGTTCCTACTGATGCTGACCCGGCTACACCTAGTCCCACAAGTAAAGGAACCATTATGGGGGCGCTTTGACTCTGGAATAAGTGTTAAAATGCTGCCACCCAGCCTCTCCAGAATACAGAAATACTTGGGGTAAAATATGAACTAATATACAAAGTCTAGTGTGGTTAGAGGCGAGTAAGGTTGTAGACAACAAGCAGGGAGTGATTCCAGAACAAGCAAACCACATTCCTGGTGGAGCTACTAACAGAAAGGGTTCCTTGGAAGTGGGTATAACAGAAACACTAGCACAATACTGACTGTACCACTGGGGTTTCCAGCTGGTTTGCTAACAGTGTCCTTTCCCGTGTAAGTCCTCCAGGGTTAGGGTAGACCTTTCCCCAGCTTCCTTCCACCTGCACACACTACTGTTATTAAAATCGGACAGTGTGATGTTGGCTACTGAGGAGGTATCGTTAGATCCAATTCCTACAAAGTAGGGTGGTGCCGGGTTAAGACATAGCCAGCACTTGCCGGTGAAGTTTGGGTTAGTAGCATTTATAAAAGCAAAAAAGGTTTCCAGGGTTTTTACTTCTGCTAACATGGGAGGCGGGGTTACTTTGGCTTCCTCAGGCTTTGGGCTATGCGTGGTTAGGTCATGGAGGGTCATGGAAGGGTCCCAATCCATGTGACTGCTCTGATCCGGGATCTCCTGCAGTGTCTGGATGGTGGAGGCAGCACAACAAGGCGTTGTTAGTGTTGCGGATGTGCTGCACAGCCTGTATAGACTTTAAAAGTTCAATATTAATGAGGTGAGCCAACTGCTCCATTCCAACCCTAGGTAGGAAAGGGGGGGTCTACCATACATAATTCCATAAGGTGCAAGGTTTTCAAGGTAAAGGGTGCAACGGACACGCATTAAAGCAAAAGGCAAAAGTCTTACCCCGTTCTCGCGGGTTTCTGTGCATAATGTAGCTAATACATCCTTTAAAGTTCCAGTCGTTCTCTCCACTGACCTGAGCTTTGGGGCCCATAGGCACAATGCAGCTTCCAGTTAATACGTAAAATTTTACTTATAATTTTAGAAATTTGTGTTATGAAGGCAGGGCCACTATCAGAGCCAATGCACCAGGGAATGCCCAATCTAGGGAGGATCTCAATGAACAGCAGTTTGCATACCACGGTGGCCGTTTCTGCCTTGGTTGGGAGAGTCTCTGTGCAACCAGAGAAGGTATTTACAAAGACCAGCAAATATTTATAACCATACAGTCCTGGCTTTACCTCGGTAAAGTCCACTTCCCAGTATTGACCACGGGAATGTCCTCACTCTCGTGGCTGGGGTGACTGGCGTGTTCTGTGGGGCTTGTTTACTTGGGCGCAGGTGAGGCATTTTTAGGCCGTTGCCTGTATCCACTTTTGGAGATTTCGAATTTTGTATTGTTTACAGAGGTACATGTACAGTTTGGTTCCTCCCAAATGGGTGGTCTGATGCAAATGATCCACCAATTCCCTGCCAATCGCCTCAGGGATCAATTTGCGGCGATCAGGGAGAATCAGCCACCTGTCAGGGTCTTCAACACAAGCTATTTGACCAGCCTTTTTTGCTCACTGTTGTGCCAGTTCCCGTTCCTGTTTTGTGTAGCAGGGCGAGTAGGCAGGTTTGGCTGGAACAAGGTAAGAGGCCGCTCACCTTCTGCTTGTGCCAGTCCCAATACTGGCCTTGGTGATGCCAATGCTGCCTTCTTGGCTGCCTGGTCAGCCAGGTTGTTGTCTCTGATCCCCTTTGAGTCTCCTCTTTGATGGGCCTTGCAATGGATTATAGTGAGACGCTGAGGCTCCCACAGGGCTCGAAGGAGGTCTTGTATTTCAGCCTTGTGCTTAATTTCCTTTCCTTCGGAGGTTAGCAGCCCCCTTTCTTGATACAGGGCTCCCTGCAAGTGAGCAGTAGCAAAAGAATCATGGCGATCTGCTAATATATTGACGGACTTTCCTTTCCCAGCTTGAGTGCCTGTGTCAGGGCGATAAGTTCTTCCTTTTGGACCGAGGTCCCTGGGGGCAGGGAGGTGGACCACAGTACCTCAGTTTCCGTGGTGACCGCAGTTCCTGTCTGCCTGGCGCCATTCTTTACCAAGCTGTTGCCATCTGAGGAGAGCTCCAGGTCTGCAGACGTCAGGGCTGCATCAGTTAAGTCTGGCCGGACGTTGGAGATGGTTTCCAAGGTCTCCACACAGCTGTGGATTGGCTCCTCCCCAGCCTCACCTGGCAGCAGGGTTGTGGGGTTGCGGGTAGCTATTTTGGAGAACTGGACACTGGGCGGATTGAGTAACAGTACCTGCTACTGGCGCACGCGGGCATTTGTCACCCAGCGGTCAGGAAGGCTTCTTAGCAGGCTCTCGACTGAGTGCCCTCCTGTGACTGTAATGTCCTGTGACTGTAATGTCCTGGCCCAGTGTGAGCTTTGATTCTCCTTTTACCAGCACTACATTGGGCGCTATGGTTCGCATACATCCTGGCCAGCCAGTGGCAACTGGGTCCTGCTCTTTAGATATGTCGGCCACGGGTCTGCTCCATGGTCCCAGGCGCTGCGTAAGGACTCCCTTGGCTACCCCACTTACCTTCTGCCACAAACAGTTCAAATGGTTTCTGCAGGTCTGGAAGAGCCAAGGCTGGGGCTGACAAGAGAGCCCCTTTCAGCTTTTCAAAGGCGGCCTCCTGATCAGGGGTGTTGTTACTTCCTGCCCTTCTCTTCTGGTGCTTTCATACAGGGGTTTGGCGATCACTGCAAAACGAAGTATCCACAAACAGCAATATCCTTCCGCACCCAAAAATTCATGTACCTTGCGTTTAGTCTCTGGGAAGGGTATTTACAGGACTGCGTTGATTCTGCTCGCAGACAGTTTTCTCTGTCCCTCCTGGAGCTGATAACCCAAGTACAAGGCCGTTCTGACGCATAGTTGTGCCTTCTTTGCTGAAACCCGGTTCCCCAGGAGGGCCAGGCTCTGCAGTAGGTTCTTGGATGCCTCCTGGCAACTCTTTTTTTTTTCTGGCTGCTGCTAGCAGGAGGTCATCTACACACTGCAAAAAGGTCATTTGGGGATTGTTTATTTTGAATTCCTGGAGGTCCTGATTCAGTGCCTCCCCAAAGAGGCCTGGAGAATTTTTGAACCCTTGGACAAACTGAGTCCAGGTCAATTTCCCAGTGAAAGTTCCTGGGGGATCAGCCCATTCAAAGGCAAAAATGGGCTGATTAAGAGGAGACAAAGAAATGGAAAAGAAAGCATCCTTTAAATCCCACACTGAATACCAAGTAAGCTCAGGGGGCCAAAGACTTAGCAAGATGTAGGGGTTAGGCACCACTGGAAGAATAGCGACTCCCCAGGCATTGACTTCCCTGAGGTCCTGCACTGGTCTCAAGTCATTGGTTCCTGGTTTGCGAACTAGGAGCAGGGGTGTATTCCAGGGCAAGTGGCAGGCCACCAGAATACTTGCCTCTCTCAGCCGGCTGATGTGGGGAGCTATGCCTTCCTCGGCTTCCTTGGACAGTGGATATTGCCGTATTCTGAAGAGAGTAGCGGTGCTGAGAAGCTGAACAATCACAGGTGGCTGATGTCGGGCTAATCCCGGGGGATTGCATTTAGCCCAGACCTCGGGGATGGTTTTTATCCACTGAATTAACAGTTCCTCAGAGCCTGAGGTTGGCTACCGGTCCGAGAACAGAATGTATTCTTCAGATAATGGAACAGATGCTGTAAGTTGAAGCACCGGTTTTTCAGTTGGGTTTATTTTCGCAGATCCCGCTTTGTCCGTGGAGTGAAATGAAATGACAGCAATTAATTTTTGTAACAAATCCTGCCCCAGCAATGGTTACAGGCAGTCAGGCATGGCCAGGAAGGAATGGGTGATTGTGCCGCGGCCTAAGTCGGTGACCCTGGCTGCAGTCCACGGATAGGCTTTAGCCTTTCCGGTGGCTCCAACAATAGAAATTTTTGTCGAGGACAGAGTCCCTTGAGTCTCTTTCAATACGGAGAAGGTTGCACCGGTATCCACTAAGAAGTTTACCAGGTGGCCTCCTACATTTAAAGTTAGCCTGGGCTCCTGGGGACCTGAATTTGTGGATCCCTGATGGCCCTAGTCATCACTTTGGGTTAGTAAAACTGGAACTTCCTCAATGTCTTTTTGTAGCTTCTCCGGGCAGTCTTTTTTCCAGTGTCCCATGCGTTTGCAATATGCGCACTGGTCTTTTTGCAGCCTGACCTGTTTTCACTCCCTCCCTTATGAGACCATATTTTTCATTTCTCTCTTCTTCTTTAAAAGCAGCCACCATGATTTTAGCCATCTGCCGTGTAGCAATTACTGATGGATCCTCCCTGTTGTTATAAACTTTTGGGGCTATCTCTATTAATTCATTAAAACTTTTCTCTTCAATCCCATCAAGCTTCTGGAGTTTTTTTCGGATGTCTGGGGCTGACTGAGCTTTAAAACCTATATTAATGGCCCTGCGGTTCTCAGGGGCCTCTGGGTCAATTGAGGTGTACAGCCTGTAAGCCTCCATGAGGCGTTCAAGAAAAGCAGCTGGCGATTCACCCGTAGCCTTCTGCACTATCTCACTCACCTTAGACAGTTTAATGGGTTTTTTAGCAGCCCCCGGGAGGCCCTGCAGCAGAAATTGGTGACACCTTATCAGGGCTTCCCTGCCCTGCGTGTTGTTGGTGTCCCATGACGGGCGCTGAGTTGGAAACAAAGCTTCTTGTAAATGCTGGGCAGCACTGGCTGTCCGTCTGCCCCAAGGAGAATCTTATGGGTTTCCCTCTGGATTCTTTCCCGTTCTTCTGCCGTGAAGAGAACCTGTAAAATTTGCTGACAATCATCCCACGTGGGCTGGTGGGTATGAAAAAATGGTTTCCAATAAGGAGATTAAGCCTTGGGGCATTTCAGACAAGGACATGTTTTGTTGCTTCCAGTTGCAAAGGTCACTGGTGGAGAAAGGGACATAAACCATGAAAGGGACCGCTTGGTCCACCCCGGGTGGAGGAACAGTTTGTCTCAGGGGTAAACGACCCACCGGGACTTCAGCAGGCTTGCCCTGTTCGCCCGCTGTCTCAGTGAATACCTTCCCTCCCCACCCCCACCCCCCCGGGTGTGGGGAGGACTGAATGGGGCGGCTGCCGCTACACTAGGTACTGTGCCCACCCCAGCAGGTGGGCATGGAGGAGGAAGCAGAGCAGGGGGCCCGGCTGCCTCAAGGGGGGCTCATGGTGGAGAAGGGTTTCAAGCTCCCCTTGAGCGCTCTGGAGGATGGGGTAAAGTCGCTGGGCTTCTTGCTTTTGACTTGAGTCTCCTTTTCCACTGCCACCAGGACCTGCTTGTGGGTAAGAACCTTCCGAATATACGGAGGAGGATTAGAGGCTCTGTCAATTCACACATCTATGAAGTAAGGGATTTGATCCGGATGACCTGGCTTTCCGTACACATATTTCGCACCTGGTATAGGGAAAAGGTCCCGTCCGAGGGCCAATCAGGCCCTCCCGCAACCCAGTCTGTCTTACACAAGGTCCTGAGATGAGACGACTTTGTTTTAAATCCATAACTTAACGTAGACCTTTGAGATAAGTCAGAGAAATTATTCAAAAGGCACTGGAGTGGAATTGACTGTGTCTGTCCCATGGTTTCATTTCGCCTATTAAAAAAATTAAACAACCACGGAAGACAAGTGGGAGCGCAAGCAAGCAACACACAGCCGAAAACAACAATATACAAAAAACACAGGACTTAACATATAAACACACAGTCGAAAACAACAATATACCAAAACAATGGGACTTAAACATATAAAGAAAATAAGAATATGACACCAATAAGGCATCAGTTTAAAGATACAGGAGGACACAGAGACGTCTCTCTGGCCCTCCGGGAGTGCCCTAAAGTTGTGTCCAACCGAGCCTATCCTCCCAACCTGGAGTGTGCACACCAACCTGGTAGCGCTCTGGACAGGATCCGACAACCAGGGTGGAGGAACGTCTCTCTGAGGCCTCCCCCTAATTGCGGCACAGGCTGAGGAGAACACCCCTTCCAGGGGTCTCGCTTGTCTGGCTAATGAACAACCTTATCACCAGATCTTGGTGGAACGGCCAAAATGTTGTACATGAACCGGACAAGAACAACCCAGTCTCTGGTAAGAAGCAAACCACTTTATTTAAGGGGGACAGAAAGAGAGAAAAAAATAACTTGCGCAGGGATCCACCCCCCCTCCCACCCACCCACGAAAGAGAGCGAGAATGGCTGGTCCCTATCGCTTGCACACTTAGGTTTTCATAGGGTGGGGTAAACAATGGGGGCTTTTCAGCTGTGCGAGCAAGCAAGCAAGAACAGAAGCAGACTTTGCAGTTAGCCTTGACATTTTTAAACTTTTTTTTCTTCGAGATAGATGTGTGGCCTTATCTTGCAGCTGCTATTTTCTGGCCAACGTTTGCTTGACCTTAGCCTCAGGGGAATTTCCATAGCTTGATACAAAATGGAGACTGCTACAAGATGGTTCCACTCAGGCTAACTATCACATGAGGATTTGAGGAGTTTGAAGGATAAAAAGTGAATGAAAATGGAATGGTTCTGGTCCTGTGAAGGCTAAATGAGTCCATGAGATGACCTCCTATGGGAAAGAGGCCCTGGCTGGGTTTGTTAGGCCTTGGCTCAATGGTAGGGAACTTACAAAAATCATCCAGGGTGCTAGCTCTGTTTAACCAGCTTAAAAATAACCTCAAGTGAGAACCAGGACAACGGATTGGTCTTCACCAATATCAGGTGAACAACCCTGTGAGCACTGGCAAATAGACTTCACCCAGACACCTCTGTGTGGGAGGTTCAAATAGCTGCTGATTTGCGTGGACACTTTCTGGCTGGGTAGATTTTCTCCACCCAGATAGACTGAGTTTAAGAAGTAGTGGAAATCCTTCTAAGAGAAATTATTCCTAAGTTCAGACTTAGGAATTTTGTTCAGAGTGATCATAGAGCATCATTCAATGCCGATGTTATCCCAAAGTCAGCAAACACCTACATATACAACGGAGATGGCATTCAGCATGGAAACCCCAGTCCTCTGGAAAAGTGAAGAAAATAAATCACATTTGTAAAGAAACAAGTATCCAAGCTCTGTCAGGAAATGCATCTACATTGGAATAAGGTGTTGCCTTTAGCCTGGTTCCAAATTTGGGAGTGGGGTGGGGCAGCATTACGTCCATAGGAAACTGTATATCATAAGTCCTTCCAGGTAGCTTCCCTCAGATTTCCATCCAATTTCAGTCAGGATTTAAAGATGCAGTAATGTTTACAGCACCTCAATTGAGGGCAATTATTCATAAATTTGCTCCACAGATATCTGTGTTCTCGTCTACAGGTAACCTGAACTGCTTCCAGCCTGGAGATCATGTCATGGGCAAGACATGGAAATTCACAATTGGAGGAAAAGACTTTGGGAGGTTATACTGACCACTCCTACCCCTCTCAAACTCGACCTCAAGACCCGGACGAACCCCATGAGGGCCAAGGAATATCGTGCAGAACAATAGACTACTAATTCTTCCTCCAATATCAAGCTACAATTGAAGTGGCCTTAATTGTCTCTGTCTTGTCAGGGGTTACACACTGTGGCTTCGTCCTTTTTTGTCAAGATGAAAGTATTTGAGTACATTTAGCAAAACACATTGATACTGGAGCTTCAAGTTCTTGCCTTCCCAAAATAAAGATTTACTTTGAGAGGCACACAATGAGGGTTTTGCATATAGAAAGTTTATTAAGAATCAATCTCCTGGGAGAGAGAGAGAAATCACCCCACCAACCTCCATGTGTGGCTCTCTGGTGCTTCTCTCTGCCTGTGTACCTGAAAATAATGCTTTGAAATATTTTCAGGGAAGAAACTGTTGGGAAATTCTGCTAGGGGTAGCAAAGGTTTCTGGGAAATATAGTGCCAATATACAGATTCTGCACTTCCTCAGTCAAATCTCCACTCTTGCTCCCATGCCCTACCACATATCCCAAAGAAATTTCATACACATAAATCTTTTTAGGACCAGGAATGGAGGTCTCGCCTTCTGTAGCTACTCCCTGCTTATATGGGCCTAGTGTATCATCCCCCTGCCTATATGAGGTGGAGATGCTGGTCTTGAAGCTGTGAGTCATCCATAGGCCCTGGTCAGCTGTCTTCATCCCTCTGGGTTGACTGGGCCTGTTCTTTCAGAACATTGCACCAATAGTCACACACAAAGATTGTCCTTAGGGAAATTCTATTTTTTTCAAATATATTTAAGGTTGCTTTTATTTATTTTTTAATCATTTTATTGGGGGCTCATACAATTCTTATCACAATCCATACATATATCCATTGTGTCAAGAGCATATATACATTTGTTGCCATCATCATTCTCAAAACATTTGCTTTCTACTTGAGCCCTTAATATCTGCTGCTCATTTCCCCCCTCCCTCCCCACTCCCCCTACCTCATGAACCCTTCATCATTCATAAATTATTATTTTGCCGTATATTACACTGTCAAACGTCTCCTCCCACCTTCTCTGCTGTCCATTCCCCAGGGAGGAGGCTATATGTACATTCTTGTAATCAGCTGACCCTTTCTACCCCACATTCCCTCCACCCTCCAGGCATCGCCACTCTCACCACTGGTCCTGAAGGAGTCATCTGTCCTGGATTCCCTGTGTTTCCAGTTGCTATCTGTACCAATGTACATCCTCTGGTCTAGCCAGATTTGTAAGGTAGAATTGGGATCATGATAGTGGGGGGGGGGCGGAGTAAGCATTTAAGAACTAGAGGAAAGTTGTATGATTCATCTTTGATACCCTGCACCCTGACTGGCTCATCTCCTCCCCACAACCCTTCAGTAAGGGGGTGTCCTGTAGGCTACCAATGGGCTTTGAGTCTCCACTCTGCACTCACCCACATTTTCTTTTTTTTACATTTTATTAGGGGCTCATACAACTCTTATCACAATCCATACATATACATACATCAATTGTATAAAGCATATCCATACATTCTTTGCCCTAATCATTTTCAAAGCATTTGCTCTCCACTTAAGTCCTTTGCATCAGGTCCTCTTTTTTTCCCTCCCTCCTTGCTCCCCCCTCCGTCATGAGCCCTTGATAATTTATAGATTGTTATTTTGTCATATCTTGCCCTATCCGGAGTCTCCCTTACCCCCCTTCCCTACCGTTCATCTCCCAGGGAGGAGGTCACATGTGGATCCCTATAATCAGTTCCCCCTTTCCAACCCACTCACCCTCCACTCTCCCAACATCGCCCCTCACACCCCTGGTCCTGAAGGTATCATCCACCCTGGATTCCCTGTGCCTCCAGCTCCCATATGCACCAGTGTACAACCTCTGCCCCATCCAGTCCTGCAAGGTAGAATTTGGATCATGATAGTTGGGAGGAGGAAGCATCCAGGATCTGGGGGAAAGCTGTGTTCTTCATCGGTACTACATTGCACCCTGACTGACCCATCTCCTCTCCTAAACCCACATTTTCAATGATATGCTTTTTTGTTCCTTGATGCTTGATACCTGATCCCTTCGACAGCTCATAGTCACATAGGCTGGTATATTTCTTCCATGTGGACTTTGTTGCTTCTGAACTAGATGGCCCCTTGTTATCTTCGAGCCTTTAAAACCCCAGACACTATCTTTTGATAGCTGGGCACCATCAGCTCTCTTCACCACATTTGCTTATGCACACGTTTGTCTTCATTGATCCTATCAGGGAGGTGGGCACCCATTGATATGATTTTTAGTTCTTTGATATCTGATAACTAGTCCCTTCTGCACCTTGTGGTCAGACAGGCTGGTGTGCTTCTTCTAAGGGAAATTCTTAATTAGTATGAGACCAAAAAAAAGAAAGGTGAGAAATGGATTGCCATGCAACAATGTTATGCCTGTCTAAAAGCATTATTAAGAGCACAAGTTATTCTACATTTCTCTCCTTTACTTTATTCTTAGAAAATGTTAATATAAGCTTTATTATAAAACATGTCAGGAAGGGGTTGGTTGATCTAACAGGCTACAATGAAAGGACAAAGAAAGATTTTTTTCTGCATGTTCTAGTTCTGAGGACACTTTCTAAGTTTGGGTCTCTGCACGTGTATGTCTGTGTGAATGCCTCAATCTTTCTATAAGCACATTATTCCTCTCCACTGTTTCTAGGATTTGTCATGGCTCCTTATGCAGTTTAGTGGTTAAAATATATGTGTGTAGATAGAGTACTAAAAATGTCTTTGGGACTGATTCAAGGCAGAGAATGAAAGCAGGGCTCTGTGCTCAAGTTATGTATTCCTGCAGAACAAGTTCCTTTCGACTTCTCGTACTGAAATATTTATTCCTCCTGATCAGAGGTTGATAATCACATTGGGCTTTAACTGGGCTGGAGATGGAGGCCATTGCAGGCTCTCCAACCTCACAGTGCTGGTATTTCACTTGATACCAACTGCTGTGTCTTCACTAGGAAACTTTACAGCATTGTTGAGAGCTTATATCCATCATCTAGGTCCAAGCCGTTCTTTTTCCTCTGCTACATGTGAGGCAGCAGTAAAAGATAATACTATGAGTGGAATGTAGATAGAATTATTATGGTCATTTGTGAAGCCAAATTATGTCATGTTCGTATTCAAATACTCTGGTGTCTGTAGGACTATTATATTTTATAACAATGTGGCCCATTGTCTAATTCTGTGTTTCCCTTCTTCTACCTTCTCAGGATTATCTGTCTATGTACTACAAGGAGTAGTGTCAGTAGTCCACACAGAATAATATACTACAGACTAATTTGTTGGATTAGTACAAATAAAGTTCAAAGTTGCTATTGATTGGGGCACTTTGGCAACAGAGATTAAGCATTGCTGCTGTGTTCCCAACCCTCATGGTGATTGATAAATCTCTAAAAGCTTTTTAATGTAACTATAGCATAACTAGGGATTAAAGTTCTTAAAATTGACCAACACTAGCCTGAATGTTAGACTAAGAGGCTTTTCCCCCCTCATTTTGCACCATGTAATGCTGTAATTTCAAATTTTGTTATAATTTCTTGGCAGTGGTCACTTATTTTTTATTAATCACTTTATTGGGGGATTCCTTCAGATCTTATAACCCTCCATCATAATTCAATTGTATTAAGCACACTTGTACATGTGTTGCAATCATCATATCCAAAACATTTTATTTCTTCTTCAGACGTTCATATCAGCGCCTCTTTTTTCCCACCCTCATGAATCCTTTATGGATTGTATATTATAATTGTTATTTCATATCTCACACCATCAGTTGTCTTCCTTCACCCACATTTCTATTACTCCTCCCCCTGGGGAGGGGTTATATATCCAACCTTGTGATCAGTTCCCCTTTTCTTCACCCCCCCCTCCTACCACAATCATTGTTTCACTACCCCCACTGCTGCTTCTGAAGGGTTTATCTCTCCTGGATTCCATCTATCAAGAGCTCTTATCTGTACCAATATATATACTCTGGTCTAGCTGGGTTTGTAAGGTAGAACAGAGTCATGATAGTGTGAGGGAGGAAGCATTCAGGAACTAAATCAAAGTTTCCTGTTCCGTTGGTGCTATATGGCAGCCTGGTTGAATTGTCCCTTTCTTGTGGCCCTTCTGTGAGGGGGATGTCTAATTGGCTAGAGATGAGTTTGGGTCTCCACTCTGACCCCCATCGCTTGCATCTTTACAATTGTTTGCTTTGGAATTTTTTGCTACCTGCTACCTGATCCCGTTGACACCTCATGATCACACACGCTGGTGTGATTCTTTCATGTGGGTTTATTTGCTTCCCTGTTAGATGTCTGCTTGTTTAACTTCAAGTCTTTAAGACCCCAGATGCGATTTCTTTTGATAGCTGGGCACCATACGCTTTCTTCACCACATTTGCTTATGCACCCATTTTGGTGGCAGGTTATTAGAACAAAGTGTTCTTGTGTTAAGGGAGGCATTGATTATTGGCCCAAAGTTTTTCTGCTACCTTAAAACTTAACATATTTTTATATGTACATTGACCTATATCCCTAGCATTATAAATAAACATGTTCACATATATACATGCATATACATATACCACTATAAGTAGCTTTGCCTCCTAGTTCTTTAGTCTATTTATTTTCACCTTCCTCCTGTCCCACTATAAAATTTGCGCTCCACTTCGCTCTCAGTAATTCCTCTCAGATACATTCCTCTTGATTGTGTTACTCTGGGTTCACTAGAGAAACAAATCCATAGATATTTGTGTGTATAAGAAAGAGCATTATATAAAAGAGCAATTGTACATTGAGAAAACATCCCAGTCCAGTCCAGATCAAGTCCATAAGTCCTATATTAGCCCATATATCAGATACCAATATATAAATTCCTTTTCAGACTCATGCAAAGCATGCAATGACATGGAATGCAAGAAGATCAGAGGTCAGTGGTGGAAAGTTTTGTGGATCCAGTGGTGGTGAAAGCATCTCACCGCTGGCATGGGTCTCCACATGGTTCCTCCAGCTCTAGGGCTATAGTGTAGCATCATGTGTCTTGTCAACAGGAATGTTTCTCAGGGAGTGTGTGTACCTGGTCTCCAGTAAGCTATTTCTCTCCTTCACAACGTCTGATGAGGTCATCAAGCTGCAACCTGATTGATAGGCTAGACTCCACCCCTTCTCAAGTTGACAGGAGATTACGTAATACCACATTGACCAAATCCCAGCAAGCATTATTTGCCCTCCTTGCAATAAATTTTAGATCTCTTGTTCCCTTGTCCCTGAGTTTATTGGCTCCCCACTCCTTCGCTGCCCTGTTGCACTCCCTTCGTCTTTTTCCTGGCTGTGTGAGGACCAGACCTCTTGGCACACTTTCCGCACAGTGTCTCCAATACTGTCCCCATAGCATTGTGGGCCAGTGAGGGGACATCGCAGTGCCTTAAATGTTAAGGAAAAACTTGGGACAGTATACAAAACATGAATGGCAAGTAAGGATATTATTTTGGGAACTGTGTGCCACACAAGTAATCATTTAACTAGGCTTTAAATGAGATTAAAACAAAGTACTACTAGATATAGGTTACTCAATGGAGCTCATAATTTAACTTAATCACACAAAGTAATATCTTGCAAATGACACTTAAAACAGGGTCCCTTGTAGCAGATTTAATACTGCATTAGATTACCAGCACTTGCTATGGATTTTGACATTTCAACAGAAGCATTCTTAATCCAAGTATCTATCCCCCTAAAAGGCACAACATTAACTAGACAGGTAATCAATACAATTTCAGATTAAAGGATATAAAGTATACCACATATTGGGATAGTTGAATTGTACCTCAAAGTTAGTCATCCATCAGAAGGGATGATCTATGGTTGCTTCAGGTGGGTGTATAATTTCTGGGTTCAGTCTTCTAGTTGTTTTGGCTATCAAGTGATAACTTTGGTCTTCTTTAGGTGATAAAGATGTACTGAAGTACCTAAGCTATGGCTCATTTGCTAACCTGCTGATTCTCATTTCTGTATTTTTCCATTGCTTAAGCTTGTTACTCCTGCATTAGTTTTCCTGCCCAGAGCCACCAGATTCACATTGTTGGTGGGCTGCTGCCCACACCCATAATGAATGCCAGTGGGAAGTTTCCTAGCTGTTCATCCTCCTAGTTGGCATGTGCAGCTGTGATTGGATGTGAAAAGTCACCCCACCCCCTCATTATCTGTTGCTTGATAAACCGGAGTTTGAGCAGTGCTCTGGGCCAAGAGACATTGAGCAATAGCTGAGTCCTGGTTGCCGGCGCCAATAAAGCTTCCCATTTAACCAGTACAGTGTAGTATTGATAGATTTGGAAACCAGGTACAACAGTACCTAAGATTTTATGCCTGGTAATTTTACAGAATTTAGACTTTTTTTGCCCTTATCCACTAAGGCAAACATAACCTGCAAGACCAAGGCAGAAGATGATAAGGATTATAATAATAAGTGGCAAATGTATGATAAACCCAAACTGGCAGGCATTAGGAAATCTTGGGAGTAATAGAAACGTAACAAATCTAATGTCTTTAGAGGACCTGGAATAGCCTTGTTTCTGCCTTCATAGACAATTCAGATTTTAAAATTTAAATAACTATTTCAGCTCCCCTGATCTATAAGGAGCTGGTTCAATGACAAACAGGCAATATCTTATTATACCTCATCTTTATGGGCAGACCACTCTCTGATTTCTCAGAACTCACTAGATATCTATAGGATTGCTGAACTTATCCCAACCATTGTAATTTCTTCTTGGCATCTGGGGGGCAGATTTATAAATATATCTCTTAAAATCATTCTTCCTGTGGGACTCAGGATCAGATAAGTAGGTTTTAATATAGCCCCTTGTAACTTTTAAAATATCATCTTCAGAGCTTTGGTTAATGATGACTAATTTATGATTATAATGTAGACTATTGTTTTCAGGTCACATGTCCCACCATTAATTACAAAGAAACATCAGTTTTTCTTTCAGGTCTGAGGATTAAATTTACTCCAGTTTTTAAGAATTAATCCCAGAGGTATGTCTGGAGGTATTGATCTTTGGTTTCCCATCTGAGAAAGAGAAGAGTACATTGTAGAGACTTTGAGCATCCCATCGTCTCTACATCATGTATTACACTTCTTTTGGAGGGGAGGGGAAAAGGGAAAATGAGCTGATTCCAGGAACTCAAGTGGAAGGCGAATTTTAAATGATGAGGGCAGCAAATGTACAAGGGTGCTTTACTCATTGGTGTAAGTATGGATTGTGATAAGACTTGTATGAGCCCCAATAAAATGATTTAAAAAAACTTCTTTGGGAAAGGATACCCCCTTTCTAAACCTGGACTTCCAGAATTAACTGGTCCTTACTGGGTGCCCCCCAACTCACTCTTCCTGGTGAGGCCTACTAGTCTATAATTCTCAGGAACTATTACAATACCTCCTCACAGGAGCTAAAAGCCTCAGCCCTGGATCTGTTGATAAATTCCCTGGATGGGAATTAGCTAAGAGACATGGCAGATCAAAACATTAATCACATAGTTTCTTGGATTTACAAAAATAAAAAAGTATCAACTTAAGATGATTATTTGAGAGTTGGAGATTTCTCATAAGACCTATAAAGTGAAACTTAATTTTGGCTTTATTTGACTCATGCTTGTGGGTAAAGTGTCCTGAGACATAACTCCACACCTTTTGTAACAGTTTTTTGCCACTGCCACCAAGTCAACTCCAGCTCACCAGCAGCATCATAGGACAAGGCAGACCTGCAAATACTCATGAGGGCAAAAAGTCGTATCTTTTGTTCTATGGAGTGGCTGATAGCCCAGAACTGTTGACTGAAGGTCACAGCCCATCACATAACCACTACACCACCAGGGCTCCTTGCTGATGTTTTATAGCAGCGGTTCTCAACTATGGGTCATGAATCCTTTGGGAGTCGGATGACGCTTTCACAGGGGTCGCCTAAGACCATCGGAAAACACATAAATATTTCACAATATATAATTACATATTGTTTGGTGATTAATCACTATGATTTAATTATGTTTAATTATGTTCAATTTGTAACAATGAAAATACATCCTTCATATCAGATATTTACATTATTTACAGTAACAAAATTACAGTTATGAAGTAGCAATGAAAATAATTTTATGGCTGGGGGTTACCACAACACGAGGAACTGTATTAAAAGGTCACGGCATTAGGAAGGTTGAGAACCACTGTTTCATAGAGACAGACATCTTAATGATTGGATTTCTACAATCTTCTGGGGATAATAGCTTTGCCCAGATCTGAATAGATTAAATTATAGCAGGCCCTTTTGAGCAGTTATTCACATACAGAAAATACCCTTAAATTGCCTACATTATTCTAACATAAAAAATTTTAAAACCATTTAGCCCTATTTAGGACTAGGTTCTCTCTATGAAAATTTGAATTAGCTGTAACTCCTCGCCTGTCAACCTCTTACAGCTCTAGAAAACTTGATTTAGTCTGGCAACTTGCAACCTTTCATAAGTTCATTTCTGCAGAAACCTTTTGATTAAACATCTTAATGGGTCCACAAACAAAGGCTTATCTGTAGGCCACAATGATTAATATGGCTCTGGTTAACTCATAGTACAATATAGACATAAGTACATATACATTTTGAAAGACCTAAGTGGGAAGCTGACCAACTGCTGCAAAGCTGAGCAAAGCTATCAATCAACGGTCAGAAGGAACAAAAGAGCAAAAGGAAATGCAATATGCAATGCTGTAAAGTTTTAGATATAACATCTTCTTTAAATTACTCAGCCTTCTGTGGTCCCTCAGTTACACAATGTACTTAAAATGATCATTAACATTTACTTGAAGTGATTATCATTAAAATTATCCATTATGCAGCTTATAAACTTGCTGCCATCAAGTGGATCCTTAATCACAGTGACCCTACAGGACAGGGCAGCATTGTCCCTGTGAGTTTCTGAGGCGGCAGCTTCTGAGGCCTCAACCTTAGCTTAATGCATAACCAGTGTGCCCCCAGGGCTCCCCAGCCAAATACAAAGAGAGGCTTTCTTAGCCTCTGAGCAGCAGGACCTCCTGAGAGGCAAATAGTAGTTCACAGAAACTACTAAATTCTATCTAGTGTTTACGAATCTTAAAAAACAAATAACCTGTTTTCATTGTTTCAAGTGACTTAGAGTAATCCTTTAAGCATAAAAAAATGAACATACTATTTAGCAGATAGCTTAGAAAGCTTGATCCTAACATTATTATAAACCAGTTTGACTCATAAGCATATGCATGTTATAAAATCAAAGTTAAGCTTTTAAGTAAACAAATCCATATACACTTCATCTATTTATCATACAGAGGTAAAATTTACATTTTACCATTATTTTGATTTAGAAGGCCTTGTTATAATAATTAAATTAAATAGTGCACTCTTTCCACCATTTGTTATCAAAGGAGAAATCTGATTCCCACAGTGGTGACTATTTATTCTAGGGAATTTGTCACCTGTGGTATCCTGTTAGTCACCATCCTGGGTGGTTAAAGTCCACTTTTTTTTTTTAAAAAAGAAATCAATCATATTACACCCAATGCCTGCTTTTCCTACATTTACAAATATAATCAGTCCATTCTTTTTG
Source organism: Tenrec ecaudatus (assembly GCF_050624435.1). Classification (NCBI taxonomy): domain Eukaryota; kingdom Metazoa; phylum Chordata; class Mammalia; order Afrosoricida; family Tenrecidae; genus Tenrec; species Tenrec ecaudatus. Next base: position 90,095,273 of record NC_134548.1, read on the forward strand.
AAATACTCAAATTCAATGTTCTCTGCTCCACTTCAGATTCTCCACATTTTTAATACTGGGAAAAGGAACTGAGCTAATTCAGAACAGCTTAAGAAAATATTGACTAAAGAAAGAAAATAGTGACTAGCCTATGTGATACAAAGCTAATGATAGCAAAATCCAAATATGATGAAGGAAAAGTATCAAAGATTAAATTGTGAACACCCAATTTGTAGAAGGCTATGGAGGACAAAATCTATCTAAAGAGTGACTCAAACAGCTTACTATCAGACAGAGATTATTGTAAACTTGATTATGGTGGACTAAGCCATAGTTTAATATGATACTTGGTCGGTTGACCCTCTTGACCCAACCTGAATTTGTTCTAGTCTCAAATATTTTTCACTTGTTCCATGACAGAAATCATTTCTCTGGCTTTTAAACTATTGTTATTGGTCTTTTCTTTCTTACTCTTTACTTGTAACTGTATGTTGTTATTATTATATTTTTCTTTCTGCTTTGTTTTGATTTGATTTTTATTGTTTCTGTTAGGTTTCCCAGCTTATAAAGAAATGGCTGCGTACAGACAATAACTGATACATTGGTTTATGGAAAGGGTGTTTGTGTGTGTATGTGTAATTGGACTGCAAACAATGAATGCCGGAGGGGGGAGGGAGCATTAAAAATTATTGTGGCGATGTACTTACAACTCTTTTTAAAATGATTTAATTATGGAAGTGTATGATATATGAATACTATATCTAGAAAATTACAGGGGGAAAAAGGAAAGAAAGAAACCAAACTTGACTTATGATTACCATGGGGAAAGAAGGAAGAGTATTTTTTAGGGGGCAATGAGTTTATATGTATTTTCCAAAGTGGTAGAATAATTGGGGAAAGGATATCAATAATAGTTGTATGACATGTAGAGTATAATCAGTGGCTCCTACCTGTACCAATGTATGTTCTCCGGTCTAGCCAGATTTGTAAGGTAGAACTATGTCAGGGGGTGGGGGGTGGGGGTGGGGAGAAGCATTCAGGAACTAGAGGAATTATGTGTGTTTCCTTAGTGCTATACTGCACGTTGGTTGAATTGTCCCTTCCTTATAACCCTTTTGGGGGAGGATATCAATTGTCTACAGATGGGTTTTGGGTCTCCACTCCAGCCCCTCTCTTTCACATTGATATAGTTATTTGTTTTGGATCTTTTCATACCTGCTACCTGAACCCATCAACACCTCATGATCACACAGGCTGGTGTGCTTCTTCCATGTGGGTTTATTTGCTTTCCTGCTAGATGGCGTCTTGTTTAACTTCAAGCCTTTAAGACCTCAGATACTGTATCTTTTGATAGCTGATCACCATCCGCTCTCTTCACCACATTTGCTTGTGCACCCATTTTTTCTTCAGCAATCATGTTGGGAAGATGAGTATCAAAGGGTGCCAGGTTATTAGAACTAAGTGTTCTTGTGTTTAGGGAGGCCTTGAGTAGAGGCCCAAAATCTGTCTGCTAACTTAATATTTAACATATAAATATATTGTATATACTCAGGTATAAGCTGACCTGAATATCAGCCAAGGCACCACTTTTTACCACAAAACCTCGATTTACCTCCATTCAGTTCTCAGTAATTCCTCTCAGATACATTGTGCTTGATTGAACCCCAGTGGACATTATACACCCTCCTTGCCATCAATTTTAGATCTCTTGTCGTTCACTTATCCCTGAGTTTGTTGGCTCCCCACTCCCCTGCCCCACTCCCACCTCTCCCATGTCCCTCCCAGCATCCCCCCAAACCGGTCCCATTGTTTTCTCCTTGGGATTTTTTTGTCCTACCTATCTTATATACTGTATATACTAGAGTATAAGGCGACCCGAATATCAGCCGAGGCACCTAATTTTACCACAAAACTGCATAAAAACATGCTGAAACACTCACCTTATACACGAGTATATATGGTAGATAGACATAAGATGAAAGGAAAGAGAAAAACAACCAAACAACAACAAAAACAAGAGAAAAAAAGCCCAATATGTAGTTCCAGTTATGTGTGCTGACCCTTATGTATGTTTTCTGATCAAGTCTCCTGAGGTGCCAAGCCCTGTCCCCTGAGTCAGAAGTCGATTTTCAGGATTCCTGGGGGATTTGGTTACTTTCCTCCCCTTGCTGCCCTGTTGCAGTCCCTTGCGTTTCACCCCACTGTGCATGGGGCAGACTGGGCACACTTTCTGCATAGTCTCCAGTGCTGTTCCCCATAGTGCTATGGGTCAGTGAGGGAGCATCACGTCTCCTGGTGGGTCGGGCCCTAAAGTCTTCTGTGCGCATTGGATGTCATCCCCGATACTTGGTGGGCCATGATGAGGTCCACTCTCTCTCTCCTACTTACTTCACTCCCATATGGTCTGGACAGACCTGCCTCTCTCCCTGGGCTGTATCTTCAGTACTGTCCTCTGTGTTGCCTTCTTCTGGGGAGGGGGTCAACATAGTTTGGTTTGGGCCCGGCCCCACCATCCTCTCCGTTAGTTCACTGCTCCATGCCAGTGTATTGTCCTCAAGGCTTGGTGCTCTGGGATGGGGTCTGTTCTCTCTCTCCCTTTCCTATGGACAGCCTCATTCTTTCTCCTAGCTCAACTTGCCAGAAATGTTACAAGAGCTTCAGGTTCTTACTTTCCCAACATATTTACTTTGGAACACCATCCCTGATTCACACACACACCAGAAAAACTCATGTAAGGGGAACTCTTAGCCAGGTAGGGTCAGGGATCCACGAGAGCCATCCCTGAATGTTGATTCTGAAGAATCTTTCTCACTGCTTGGCATCCTGTATCATTGTCTTGACATCATGTAACTTTTATTCTATCAACTGAGAATTATCAGATTTTAAACAACAGTCCCTTTAAAATGTTTATATCCAATGTTATGTTTTAGCATTATGTAATCAATAGCTGTGGTAGTTACATAATCTCGTGTCAACTTTATAAATAGAGAGAAGGGGTGGAGTCTGGCCTGTCATACAGGACACAGCCTGGCGATGCTTCCTTGGGGGCGTGGCCTTCTCTTGAGGATGCTGGGACTTCCTTCCTGAGAGGCAGGCCATATCCTCTCTGATTCACATTTCTGTTGACAAGCCATATGGAGCTATGCTGATGGCAACCAGAGACCTGGAGAGGTTTACACCACCAATGCATCCAACGGACTTTAAACCCTGTGATCTTCCTATGTTCAGCATCGTTTCATGTGTTGCATACGTCAAAAGAGAAATTTATGAACTAGTATCAGACATATGGGCGAATACCTCACTTATAGACTTAATCTGGACTGGGATGTTTTCTCAGTATACAATTGCTCTTTGACACAAAGTTCTCCCTTACACACATATGAGTGTCCTTTGATTTGTTTCTCTAGTCAACCTAGTCTAACACAATAGCAGTTCTATTTTCTAAAATTACTTCTCTTACATATCCTAGTTCAACCGTTAAAGCCAAGATGGCCTGAGAGGTGGCTTTTTACACTTCATAACCACTCAAAAAAGTTTTCCAATTTTAACATTGAGGGCTATAATCATAGCAAGTATTATGAAAAGGGAAAGGGCTACATATTTGGTTGTGTTGAACAAATGCGGGTTATTATGGCAGTTAGGAGAAAGTGCTAATCACCATATTCCAACTACATTCTAGATTTCACACAGCAATAGTTGGTGTGGTAGTTACATAATCTGTTGTCAATTTGATACTGAAGAGTGAAGAGGTGGAGTTTAGCCTGTCAGCCAGGTCACAGCTTGATGACCTCATTTGGAAGTGCTAAGGAGAGAAATAGCTCGCTGGAGGCAAAATACTCATTCCCAGAAAGACTTTCTTGTTGATAAAGAGAAAGACTGATGGCAGTCAGAGGCTCAGAGCTGAAGGAGCCACATGGAGACCAATGTCAATGCTGAGATGCTTCTACCACAACTGGATCCACAGGACTTTGCACCCACTGAGCTGTGATCTTCTTGCATTTGGTGTTATTGCATGTCTGCGTGAGTCTAAAGAGGAATTTGTGGACTAGTATCAACATATGGCATAATATCAGACTTATGGACTTGATATGGACTGGGCTGGGATGTTTTCTCAATATACAATTACTCTTTTATATAAAACTCTCTTTTCTAATAATTAAATCATTTTATTGGGGGCTTATACAACTTATCACAATCCACAATACATCCATTGTGTTAAGCACTTTTGTATATTTGTTTCCCTCATCGTTCTCAAAACATTTGCTTTTGACTTGAGCCCTTGGTATCAACTCATTTTCCCCTCCCTCCTAGCTTCCCCCTCCCCCATGAACCCTTGATAATTTATAAACTATTAATATTTTGCCAAACCTTCACCATCTGATATCTCCCTTCACCCACTTCTCAGCTGTCTGTCCCCCAGGGAGGAAGTTATATGTAGATCCTTGTACACATATGATTGTCTATGAATTTGTTTCTCTAGTCAACCCAGACTAACACAGATAAATATTTATGGTGGGAGTTATTTGGGAAGATTTCTTATTTGCATGGAATAAAAAATGACTCAAATGTGTTCAAACAAGGAAATGTGAATCAAAGATCCTTGCAGGGCATGTAATTACCATCCAATATATGTTTATATTGCTTTACATATTGACAAAAGTTAGGAAGGAAAGCATTGCATCACTAATATTTTCAGGAACAAAAACATACTATCACTAAGATACTCTTCATCAGAGTTTGGGAGAAATGACCTCATTTTCATATTTTCCGCTATAATTTTTTTCAAGAGAATTCTTGTTTTTCTTTTTCCTGTGAAAGTGTTAAAATTTTCTTTGGTTAGATCTCAACATAGGGCAGCATTTAAAACATTTTATTTTATTAAACTGAACATATCTACCCATGAACTATTATCTGGACCAACTAAATTAAAAACTATGTAGTAATAAGGAAAGATAATAATTTGATAGGATGAGTTTTTCAAGAACCTTCAGAAATATCCAAAGCAACTTCTCCTTTCCTGAAGCATTTGTTTTTCTATTGACTAGATTTAAGTATTTTTTAAGTGTTATATTAGAAAATGTACAGTCATTTCTTTAAAGAATGGATACATTGTACTTCTGGTATGAGCTCGAGCCATTCAATTATTTTGAGCATATCATATTGTCATAGCCATAGGCTCCTATTAAAAACAAGAATCAACTACACAAGAGAAAATATGATATCACTATTTCCCAATTGAGCTTTTTCTGACAGCTTGAGTAGAGAGATGTATGTAAAGCAAGGAGCAGGATGTATTTCAGATAAAAAGACGGGAAAAATCCTCACAGCTTAGATGGCAAAAGTGATATTGCCCAATGCATTAACCAATTTTATTTTCCTGTTTAAGTATTCATAGTAATAGATCAAAGGAGCCAGTTTAAAATAATATTCTTCACTCCATTTGACTCTCCCACATTAAAATTCCATCGTGAGACTTTCCTCTTTACTCTCTACACTCAAATTATTACCATGTATATGATTAGCCGGGGTACAATTACCATTTATTTCTTACTACTCGGGTGCATTTTTCTAGGAGAAGCAACACAAAGGTTTGTAAAGATATAGTCTTTGATTTCATGAACTGTGCATTGTAAATAGTAAAATATATATTGCTTTGTAAACCATATGTATAAATGTGTGTAATTACAAATGGAGATGAATGCTTCCTTTTTAATGAGAGTTTACTAATTCATAAAAATGTATAACAAGAAATCTGACCCAAAATTGTGTGTGTGTGTGTGTGTGTGTGCGCGCGCATGTGCATGCGCGCGTCAGGATAATTAATAGAGTGGCAATTAAAGTAGATTTACTTCAGGAAGAAATTCATCCGAGAGTGAAGGGAGAGTGGAAATAAATTCAGACAAAGTAGATAGGTGGTGACATAGATTTTAGACGTAGAAAACAGCATGCAAAAATGTCCACTAGTGGGTGGTAGCATGTCACCTTACAGCTACTCTAAAACCCTTAGAGCTGTCACATAGACAGAAAGAAAACCTGTATGAGATTGACTTGTAGAGTTATTTAGGAACAAACAATGCCAGGATTTTTTCACTCCAACATCATCCAACACTTTTTCTTATTTAAAATAAATTTATATAATTTGTATATGTTTGTGTGTGTATTTGTATATTTTAATTCATGTATTAAAATATGCCTTTAAGTTTATATGCAATGTTTTCAACCTACAAAGGCAAATAAAGATTGGATTTATAGGACAGGGATAATGAAAACTAAAAACATTCATTAATAAGGTATTTAAGTTACAGCAAAAACAATTTACAAAAAAAAATTTAAAAACCAATTTACAACAAAGTCATTGAAACAGAGCCCTGATTATAGTTTGAGAATTATCTGTGTTCAACTCGGGATGTAAAGGCCAAGTGAGGTTCTAATGTATTTGATACACAAACACACACACACAATGCTTGGATAATATAAAAAACATTCTTTAAATCTATGTTTTTGAGTAGTGTATAGCCTACTTTATAAATTGGAATAGAAAATTACCAATATTAAAATTAAGTAATTATATTAATCTTTCTTTATATTTTCTCATTAATTTAATCAATAGCCTAATGTCTAGTATAGCTCAAATCATCCAAATTACCTATCAGTCAGTCTAGAATTTCCACCGGGATAACATTTAAAACAGCATTCTATTCCAAGACAAGGTATCATAATCCCTTCCTTGAAGGAGTTTATCTAGTGTACAACATATTCAATGAATGAATGTGAAAAGCATGCATTTTTTCTGGAGTTTGTCACATTTTGGTAGCTTCCATGTTGTTAGGATGCTGCAAATTCTGCTACTGGTATTTCAAATACCATCAGGGACAATCAATGTAAAGAGTCTTCAGCACAGCTGTCAGGAAAAGATAAAATAAGAAACAGATGTAGTGATCTACTTCTAAAGAAAAGGTTGACCAGTGCAAACCTTAAGATTAGCAGCAGAACATTGTTTAAGATAGTGCTTGAAGGTGAGCCCCTCAGATTGGAAGGCCCTAAAAATACAACTTGAGAAGAGCTGTCTCCTCAAAGTTGAGTTAACCTTAATAATAGGCATGAAATAAAACTTTTGAGTCACTTATTTGCTGGTGTTGCACAACTCCAGATGAAAAAAATAGCGAAAACATCCATTAACATTTATAATAAGGTATGTAAGAAGAATGAATCCAAGAAAATTAAAAGGTATCCAAAATGAAATGGATAAATATTAACATACTAAGCATAAGGACCAAAGTTTCATTCTGCTGTACATAGGATCACTATGAGTCAAAACCAACTCTATACCACCTCACAACAACAGGCATAAGTCGTCAGAAATAGGCTGGTATTGGCCACTTTGAATCAAACAAACATATGGTCTACTATGCCAGGAATGACAAATTTAAGATGAATAGAATGAAGAAGAATGTGGCATCAGGATTGAAGGAAAGCTCATTAACAGCCTTTAATATGTAAATGCCACAATCTTGCTTGCTGAAAGGAGAGAATTTGAAGCACTTATTGATGATTATCAAAGACAACAAACTTCAGTATGAGTTATAGTTTAATGGAAAAAAATGAAACTTACATTAAGTGAGATGGATGTGATATACATGTGTATGTAGGTTTTGGGGGTTTTTTGGCGTTGGGGGAATTTTGCTTCAGTTACTTTGGGACAGATTAAAAAGTCCTCAGCTCTGAAAAAAAAGAATAAAAAAATTTTTAAAGCCAGTTTAATACCTCCAGATTCCTTCTCTCTCCAACCCAAATAGAGGTTTGGGTGACTTAAAAAAGAAGAGGAAAAAATAAAATAAAAATGGATTCAGAATCTTTAGTGACAAGTTCATCTTAAACAACAACACAAAAAAGACAACAAAATTCCTCAAAACTGGGCTAGTAAGCAATATCATGATAAAGGGAGCAAAGACTGAAGTAGAGAGTGATATCATTTTACTGGGACCTACAATCAACACCCATGCAAGTAGCAGTCAAAAAAATAAATTATTTATTGCAATGGGAAAATCTGATGGAAAAAACCTCTTGACAGTACTAAAATCAAAGATGTCACTTTCAGGATTAAAGTACACCTGACCTAAGCCATGACACTTTCAATCACCTCATATTCACGTGAAACCTGAACAATGAATAAGGAAGACCAGAGCAGAGTTGATGCTTTTGAATTATAGTGTTGGTGAATGTTGAATATAGCATGGACTGCAAGAAACAAACAAAGTCATGGTGGCAGAAATACAGCCAGAAAGCATTTTGGTTCTGAGGATGTCCAGACTTTATCTCATGTACTTTGGACATGTTATCAGGAGAGATCAATCCTTGGAGAAGGGCATCGTGCTTGGTAAAGTAGAAGGCCAGTGGAAAAAAAGGAAGACCCTCAATGAGACAGATTGCCACAGTGGCTACAACAATGTGCTCAAACACAGCAAGGACGTGAGGATGCCACAGGACAGGGCAGTGTTTCTGTCTGTTGTACATAAGGTCACTGTGAGTCTGAAATGACTTGATGGCATCTAACAATGATTTAAGACTTTAATTTATTTAATACATTTTTTGGTTTATTTAATACATAACAACACCAAAGATTAACTATGCTATAGAGATTGTTGCTCTTCTTTTCTTCATAACTCATATATGTACTTGGGGTTTTTACCCATTCTAATGTTAATGTCCTCTTTGTCTCCAATTCAACTATATCTATGATGCAACTGCACTTCTTCTGCCACATACGCAAAATATCCCCAACTGCCAACAAGCGAACTCTGACTCATAGCAACTGTATGGGGCACAGGCTATGATTTTTTTAAAATAACTTTATTAGGAGCACATACAACTTTTATCACAATCCATACATACATCAATTGTGTAAAGCACATTTGTACATTCATTGCCCTCATCATTCTCAAAATATTTGCTCTCCACTTAAGCCCCTGGTATCAGATCCTCATTTCCCCCCCCCCCCGTCCCTGCTCCCCCCTCCCTCATGAACTCTTGATAATTTATAAATTATTGTTTTGTCATATCTTTCCCTGTCCAATGTCACCCTTCACCCACATTCCTGTTGTCTGCCCCCCAGGGAGGAGGTTATATGTAGATCCTTGTAATCAGCTCCCCCTTTCCACCCCATCCTCCCTTCACCCTCCAGGAATTGCCACTCTCAGCACTGGTCCTCAAGGGATCATCCGGCCTGGATTCCCTGTGTTTACCATTCCTATCTGTACCAGTGTGCATCCTCTTGTCTAGCCAGATTTGTAAGGAAGAATTGGGATCATGTTAGCGGTGGGGGGTGGCGCTGGCGGGGGGGAGGAAGCATTTAGGAACTAGAGGAGAGTTGTATGTTTCATCGTTGCTACAATGCACCCTGACTGGCTTGTCTCTTCCCCATGACCTTTCCGTAGGGGATGCCCAATTGCCTACAGATGTGCTTTGGGTCTCTGCTCCTCACTCCTCCTCATTCACAATGATGTTCTGATGATGCCTGATACCTGATCCCTTAAACACTTCGTAATCACACAGGCTGGTGTGCTTCTTCCATGTGGGCTTTGTGGTTTCTGAGCTAGATGGCCGCTTGTTTACCTTCAAGCTTTTAAGATCCCAGATGCTATATCTTTTGATAGCCAGGCACCATCAGCTTTCTTGATCACATTTTCTTATGCACCCATTTGTCTTCAGCAATCATATATGGGAGGTGAGCACACAATGATATGATTTTTTGTTCTTTGATGCCTGATAACTGATCCCTTCAACACCTCATGATTGCACCGGCTGGTGTGCTTATTCCACATGGGCTTTGTTGCTCCTGAGCTAGATGGCTGCTTGCTTACCTTCAAGCCTTTAAGACCCCAGGCACTATATCTTTTCATAGCTTGGCACCATCAGCTTTCTTCACCACATTTTCTTATGTACCTGCTTTGTCTTCAGTGATTGTGTTGGGAAGGTGGGCATCATGGAATGCCAGTTCAATAGAACAAAGTGTTATTGCATTGAGGGAGTACTTGAGTGGAGGCCCAATGTCCATCTGCTACTTTAATACTAAACCTATACATATATGCACATAGATTTATTTCCACATCCTCATATATAAATATATTTACATATGTACATGCCTTTATTTAGACCTCTCTATATGCCCTTTGCCTCCTAACTCTTTCCTCTATTTCCTTTTACCTTCCTCTTGTCCCACCATCATGTTCAGCTTTCATTTGGGTTTCAGTAATTCCTCTAGGTTACATTACCCTTGGTCATTCCCTATCAGGCCTCCTACACCCTCCTCACCACCGATTTGGATCACTTGTTGTTCCCTGGTCCCCGGGTTTGTTAACACCACTTCCTTTCCCCAGGCTATGAGTTTTACAGGAAGAAATAGCCTTATCTTTCTCTCAAGAGGTAGTTGATGGTTTCAAACTGCTGACCTTGCAGTTAGCCCACTAAACCACCAGGATTCCTTCTGCAACACAGTTTCAGCTAATTTTAACTCATAATTTCAAAGAAAAATCCAGTATTTTTTGCTTTGCTTATTCGATTCTTCCCTTAATTGAGGCAACAAGTACCATCACTTACTCTTTCATTCATCCATTTTAAGAACTGAAGGAAGAAGCTCAAGCTGAATTGATGGCATTAGCCAAAAAAAGAACTCCAGCAACTGATGGAATATTCAATTAAATGTTTCAAAATGCTGCTGAAGCACTGGAAACATTCATTCTTCTATGCAAAGAAATTTGGAAGATAAATGGCCAACCAACGGAAAGAGATCCATATTTGGTCCCATTTCAAAGAAATTCAGCAATTATTCAACAATATCATTAATATCACTTGCAAGTAAAATTTTGCTAAATATCACCTAACAACCATTGCAAGAACACATTGACAGGGAGTTGCCAGAATTTCAAGCTGTATTCAAAAGAAGTGAAAAAAAAAGGAAAGGGACATTATTGCTGATGTCAAATAGATCTGCACTCAAAGCAGGGAATACCAGAAAAAATGTTTGCTTGTTTTTTAGCGAATAATCCAGAGCATTCGACTCTGTGTATCATAACCAACTACAGATAGCTTTGAAAGGAAATTCCAGAACAAATACTTGTGCTCATGGGAAAACTGTACATTAACCAAGAAGAAGTCACTTAAGTGCGCGCTTCGGCAGCACAGATACTAAAATTGGAAGGATACAGAGAAGATTAGCATGGCCCCTGTGAAAGGATGACAATCAAATTCATGAAGCGTTCCATATTTTAAAAAAAAATCACTCAAACAGAATATCGGACAACTGCGTTGTATCCTCTCACCTCTCTCCATCTGTGTACCGAGTAAAGAACCCGAGTAGCTGACCTCTATGAAGAAGAACGCTCTATCAGGACTGGAGGAAGTCTTCTGGACAACCTTCTAGAGGGAGGTGACACAATTTTGCTTGCTCAAAGTGAGGATGACTTGAAGCACTTGCTGATGAAGATTAAGGATTTCAGCCTTCAATATGGATTTCAATGTAAAGAATCCCAAATCTTGATACAGTAGAGAAAGATTGAAGTTGTCCAGGACTTCATTTTGTTTGGATCCACAATCAATGCTCATGGAAGCAGCAGTCAAGAGATCAAAAGCTGCACCTCATTAGATAAATTTGCTGCACAAGTTTTCTTTAAAGTGTTGGAGAGCAAGGATTTTACTTTGGAGAACTAAGGTGCATCTGAACCAAGCCATGGTATTTTCAATCTCCTTATATGCATGTGAAAGTAGAATATTGATTAAGGAAGATTGGAGAAGAATCGGTGTGCTTTAATTATGGTACTGGTGAAGAATGCTGGAAGTACCACGGACTGCCAAAAGAACTTACAGATCTGTCTTGGATGAAGTACAGCAAGATGCTCCTTAGAAGCCATGATGGCAATATTTTGTCTCACATACTTTGGACATGGTATCAGGGGAGACCAACCCCAGGAAAAGGACATCATGTTTAGTAAATTAGAAGGGAAGCAAAAAAGGAAAAACCTTGTGAAACCCAGTTGTTATGGTGTGGATGGCTCAGGACTGGGCAGTATTTCATCCTGTCATAAAAGGGTCGCTATAGTCGGAACCCGCTCATTGCACCTAACAACAACAAAAACAAAAATTCTTCCATTCTAGCATTCCCACCCCAGATATTGTTTTACATTTTATTGTATTCTGTGGAAGTTAGTAGCATAACTGAAATAGAAAAAAATAATTTGTTGTTTACCCAAAATTTCCTTTACAAACCTTCCTTAGTTGTGACTATGTCCAAGTTTAGTTTCAGAGCATAAAGAAATTTGTGGGAGAAAAACCTTTCCTCATATTTTTAAGTTAAATTGTTGCATAGTTTAACATCTGTACATTTGCATAGATCCTTTACAAAATGGTGGTGAAAAAGTGGGTAAGCAAAAACAGAATAAAAAGTTGTGTACATGTATGTGTATACTAAGCTGCTTTTTGAACCTACAATGCTTATAAAATATGATTGGATTCATCTTAACCTCATTAATGAAGCACACTCTCCGTGTGCTCTATTAACTTGAGTAACTCAGGTAATCATCAAATGAAGGCTAATTATGACAGGTCGGTGGATTAGGGACAGAAGGGGGCTATCTTCCCGAATACCTGTGCTTCACAAAAATTAACTGTCCGTGCCACAATAATGGGGTTGCAAAGAAATCAGGCACTGATTAGACACCTCTGGGAAAGATCCAAACTGAGCACACTCAGACACAAACTCGCTAGGCCGAGGTAGGAGGTCCACCTGGGGGCACAGACTACTCCTAGCCACATGACATCACACAGGTGAGCCTAAACTCAGCCAGTAAGATCAGCCAATACCTTCCACCATGTCTCCCCAGCCAAAAAGGTTAAATCTACAGGCCGCAACGCCAGCCTGTTTTTTCTCTTGTCCAGCTGCACGCTGCAAGCAGAGGGTGGGAATCTTTCTCCCTGCGGGCGCACATGCGCTGCCTGGGCCCTGGGATCCCTCAGTCCTCTCCCGTGGCCCTGGGATTTCATGGTTCCACAACTGTGGGTTTGGGCTCCTGTTTCTGTATACTTTCCGCGTGTTTTTTCTGCCAAGTAGCCCTGCGCATTTCCACGCAGCCTTGTACACTTTCCTACAGCAGCGAGTGCTTTTGAGACTGTAAGATCTGAAAACTCCCTTTTCCTCATAAAAATCACTTGGATTACAAACATGCTTTTGCTGCATGAATTCTTTCAGTGCCACAAAGCAAGAACTGAAGTACCCAAATCCAGAAACCTAACAATTAGAGTGCAATATATAAGAGTAATCTATCTTTTCTATATCATTTATTTGCAAGCAGTTGCTGTGATATTTCTTTAATTTTTTGAAAAAGTTATCACTTTGGGCAACTGATTGCTAGGTTTTCTTTTTGAAAAGGATTTTATGTCTCCATTTTGTTTTTGTTGTTTTTTAAAAAACATACTCATAATTCATATAGTTTTCTAATTCAAAAACAATAACAAAAACCCAATTAGTTCTCCTGTATGGATCATGTGCTACTTGTTGCCGAGCAACTGCCCTTCCAGAGTACTTCATCAGAGTGAACCATAAGTCAGTAAGGGACTGATGACTTTCAAATCCAGAAACACACTCAACAGAGCTCTCCCAAGCTGGTACTACCTTAGTCTTATATTTGAGAGTAAACAATCAATTTTCCTTAGAGAAAATTGTGCTGTGCTATGTGCCTATCTTTTGACTTTTCATTAACTCCTAATTTCAGGTATAATATTATGAAGAATGCTAACAACTCATTTCAGAGAATATTTGAATTATGAAAAATAAATGCTTTTGGACAGAAAGTATTTGATTTTATCTGTTAGAACACGTTTCTAGCTTCTTAAAATACTCTAGCATCTTCTAAAAAGGAGGTTAGAAGCTATTGACACAAATAAGGCATTATTTACTTTTGCTATAAATTAGCTTGACCCGCATATAAATAAACATTGGCTAATAGTTAAACAAAGTTTCCAAAGGACAACTATTTTTAAATATGCCTAAGCATCCCTAATAATCATCTTGGAGTAATTGTTTAAAATATTCATTGCCTGACTCTACACAAATGCCAATTTAATTGTATTTGAGTGGTACTTGTCGATGTGTAATTATTTAATCTTTTATTTGATTATCATGTAAATATATCACCAATTAAAACCTTTGGCTCTAAAGTATGTATATAAGAATATGAAATAACTAAAGACTACTCAAATGTGAACAAGCAAAAGGTATTTATTCAGAGCTGGCTACCAAGAGACTCGCCACTATCATTCAAATTTTGTAGAGAATGAAAGGCAAGCAAAAAAATAACTTTTTTTAAGTTTTATAGTGGAAATGACAAGGGCAAGGAAAGCCACCTGACCAATCTGTCTGCTAAGCCACCACATACCAGAAACAAGCAAACTGTGAGCCCTATCATCCAGGTCTTTGCGGAAATAAGGACATACTGGAGTACCAACCAACCATAGGGCACTGCTTAAGTCCCAGTCAACCAGGGACAACAAACAGCCTTAAAAAAAAAACAAACTAGCCCTGAGTTCAAAGACCCCTGCCAGACTTATAAGAAAGACCTGCCAGCTCCTGGCAGGGTCTCACTACTTTTCCCTTTGTTGGTGTAGACCCACTGGATGCCTGTTCATAGTGTCTCCTGTCTTTATTGCTTAGTTAACCTGATGTACTGCTTCTTCCTACCTGTTTTGGGGTCTCTACTTTGTTGCCACATCACCTCTCCTTTGGAGAAGCCGGAGGCACCTGGTGATCGGGCCAGAATCACCATACCCTAACAGGAAAAAATGAGACTCTGATTTAGGTGGTTAGCATGGGGAAGCGGAAGCCTAGAATGCCCTATGTGTTTAATTTGGAGAACATATTTGGCTTTCTCCAGTTAATCTTGAGTTAGGAAAAGGATCCAAAATTAGGAGAGCTTGCAGCCATTGGCCATGTCCTGAACTTTGGTGGCTAAATGTTGTAGAGATTGTAGGTAAGAGTTTTATTTTCATATACAGTCTATTATTGGTTTGTATGTTCAGTGTCAATATTCCACACTAACTACTGGATTTATAGATCAAACCCAAACAGTTGCTCTTGAGTCAACTCAGACTCATAACAACCCCATGATTTGCAGTCCAGAACTGTGTTCCTTAGTGTTTTAAAGCTGTTACCCTGCAGAAGCAGATGCTTGGCCTTTCTTTCAGGGTGCCTCGGGGTGGATTCAAACCAACCACCAATGTTTCATTTAGTGGTTTGGTGATTAAACATTTGCATAAGCCAGGGACTTATTATATAGAAGGCCCCTCAAACATCTCTTAGGTTGAAGACAAAATTCAAATTTCTGATTTGAAATTAATTCCTTTGAGTTAATATCTTCAAAGGCAGCACAAATATGCTTGGTAAATAAAATATATTGAACTTTGACCTGATATTCTTATGTATGATGAAATTATCAGATTTTCCTTTAAAATCAGATTCTAATAGAGTATGAGAATATCATGAGTATTATAGAGATATGCAAAGGAGCCTTGCGGGCATAGTGGGCTATGCTAACAGCCAGGTTAGCAGTTCAAAAATACGAACCACTCCAAGATAGAAAGATGAAGCTTTCTACTCCCATAAAAGCTTACGGACCCTGGAACTCACAGAGGGCGATTCTACCCTGTCTTATAGGGTAAAATGAGTCAGAATTGACTCAATGGCAGTGAGAGAGTGAGTGATAGAGGTAAACAAAGAGGGTGTGGCGATGATGTTTCAACAAGGAATAAAGTGTTCCAGAGTTTAAGTCTTAAATATATCCTTACTGACTTCCAAATTTTACTGAGAAAAAGCCTCTACCAAAGAAATCTAATTTTAATTTAATTTTTTTAATTATGGATTTTATTGGTGATAGTAGTCTTTTTAAATGTCTCCCAAAAGACAACTCAAGTTCTTGCTTCCAGGCAGAAATTCACTTAATACTGTTAAGATTAATATAAAATAAATTCTGTAGTCTATGAATTTACTATTAGTAAAAATCTTTAGGTGATCCATCTTTTAAATTAAAACAGCTTTAAGGAAAATATTCACTTTGTGATTTTTGTGCCTGTATTTGTGTGTTTATATATTATTTTTACTTAACCTATTAATGTATCCATCTGGACAGTGAAGAGATGTATTATGCTAGGTCAGAGAGCTTAAAGAATCAAATCAAATTGGTGAGTGTGGTAGTTGGGTAATTTTATGTCAATTTGGAGATGTATAAAAGTGTAGAGGTGGTATTCAACCTGTAAACCAGGTCATATCCTGATGGTGCATGCATGAGGGTGTGGCCATCTCATAAGGAGGATTCAAGGAACACCCCCTCTCTTTCTCTTTCCCTTCCTGAGCCAGAGAACTGTATAGCCCAGCCTTATTTCCACTGACCTTGGATCCACTTGACTGTACCCACAAGCTGGTGATTTTCCTGCATTCTGCATCATTGCATATGACTGTGTGCGTCTGGAGAGGGACTTAAGTACTAGTGTCACATTTATGGACTTGAGTAGTACTGACTGGAATTTTTCTTTAAATATATAGTTACTTTTTGATACAAAGCTCTTTCTTACACACATACTTTTTGATCTAAAGTTCATTCTACACATTAGAAATATATGTATTTATATCTCCAGTCAGCCCCATCAACACAGTGAGTTCATAGAGACAGCATTTCAAAAGATAGCAATAGAATGATAAATTAAATAAAGACCAAATCATTACCATTTCATTTCTACACAAGTACATAGAAATATATAAATTCATCATGATGAATCCTGATTGGAGTTTTTTAGAAAATGTATTCATATTTCTGACTAAAATGACAATTTTGGTTTTAATTTTCTTGAAATTCATTGAATTTGAATTTTCCATTTCAAAAAAAGGTAAATGGCAATATTTAACACTGTTGTGAGTAATGGACTGTATTTTTCATACAAGATATATGTAGAAAAATTAATTTGATATTTTTCTGGCACCTGGCAGCTGTAAGCATGGTACCTAAGGAACTTAGGAACTATTAGGCAACAAGCATATATTTATATAATGTATTGATATATTATAATGATATACTATAATGATATTCTATGTAGAATATTTTTCCGTGGTACATTTATAAGAAAGGGCGACTATTTCAATAATATATATTTTAGGTATTGAGAACTGAAGATTTAAAACAAATATGAAAACTAAAAACTAAAAAAAAGATACTTTTTCCTTGCCACTTATATCACATCTTGTATTTCTAAATGGTTTTATTGTTTAAATTGGGCATGTAATCAGACAGAAAAAGAGAGAGACCCTTTAAAACCTGAAATCTTTATTCATTTGAGATTAAAGCACTTTAAAATGCAAATGCTCTGAACACCTAACATAGAGAATATTTAATAATCATTAATTCCACAGTGTATCCATTAGTTGGCCATACTTTACTTAGTGGGGAATTGTGAGAGAAAAATTGGGGAACCACCTGGACATGGAAGGTATGATGGGATAGAATTTAGAATGCAATGTATGAAAGTGTATGCAGGAGTAAGTTTGGTTACCTGTGGCAGCAGGGGCTCACCCCATCATTGCCTGACACCCTACCTTTACCCCTGCAACAGTTGTGTCTCCCACACCTGTGTGACACAGCGCCACCCTAGGTTCTCACGGCCCACATGGAGCAGCACCACTGGCCTCTCCCAGCTCACATGGAGCAGTGCTGATGGTCTCTCCCAGCCCACACAGCACACCACCACCCCGGCCTCTCCCACATCTATGCCCTTGAAGCGCAGCACTGCCCTGGTCTCTTCCGGCCCCTGTGGAGCAGCACAGCTTGCCTCTCCCACATCCACACTCTTGCAGCTCAGCACCATCCTGGCCTCTCCCAACAGGCATGACATAGCACCACCCAGTTCTCCTGCATTCATGCAGCGCCCCCGCCCATGGCTCTGGCAGTTTCCCCCACCATTGCTCAGCGCCCCCACCCTGTGCCTGTGGGGCTTTTCCTACTGTCCCCTGACACCTCCTCCCACAACAACAGGGCACTTCTTGTATTTTCCCATCTCCTCTGCTCACAGCAATGAACTTTTACATGTGGTAGCCCAGTATGTCCAGCAGTGGGGCTTCTCTTACTGTCACCTGGAACCCCCTACTGTGACAGAGGGGCCTTTCCTGACTTCATTCTTCACCTCCACCCGTGGCACAGAGGTTTTCTTCATGGTAGCCTGGGACCTCCACCAGTGGCAGCAGGGATTTCCCCCACTTTACTTGACACCCCTGGCTGTGGAAGCAGGACTTCCCACACCATGATGTGGCACCCTCATGCACAGAGCTACACTCGCTGCCTGGAAATGCCCCACTTGTCTTCCCTGAGAGACCCACCATCCCTACCCTCCAAATAGGGAATACAAGCAGTCTAAGGAGAGTAAAACCCTAAAGAGATACAGAAGTATTCCAACTCTCCAGAGCAGTTGGCTTCAGGGAGCCCTCAGAAACATTGCTACCAACCCCCAAAAGAGACATCCTGGGGCTCTTTGACTCCCTAGTAAATGGTGTCAAGCTCCTCCAAAACGACAGACAACAGAAACCACCCACAACAACCTCAACGAAAAAACATGAGAAACAAAACACATTGTCAGAGGAAGACTAGATCTAGCGGCGTGCATAGAATAAGTAGAAGTTTAGCTACCACAGAAAGAAATCTTCAGAAGGCTGTTTGGAGCCATTCAGGACATGAGGGAAGCATTGTAGAAAAAAGGGTAAATGAAAGGAGATAAAGGTCATGCAACAAAGGGAAATACAAGAGCTAAGGGATGAGTACCAAAGGGAAATACAAGAGCTAAGGGATGAGTACCAAAGGGAAACACAAGAGTTAAAGGACTATGTAACAAAAGCAAATAGCAAGTTAACAGACTGAAACAACAGATTAGAAGATGAGAATCATATCAGTGACCTTGAAGATAACCAGACAGATTCCAACAAACAGGAACAACAGTCAAACAAGATAATCAAAGAAACCAAACCAACGCCTGAGGACAATGTCAGATGCTATAAAGAACAACATTAGGATAATTGGATTATCAGAACAAGACAACAAATAAGTCAACAGCATAAATAGCGAGTGGATTCCTAGAGGAATATTTCCCCAGCTTAATGAATGAGAATCAGGCAACGATCAAGGAAGCAGAGGGGACAACAGTTAGATTGAATCCAAGGAAGAATTCACCAAGGCATATAATTGTTAAACTATCCAACTTTGAAGAAAAGGAGAAAATCATGAGAGCAGCTGGGGTGGGGGAGGGGGTGGGGAGGCAGTCTCTTATAAAGGTACCCAGATAAGAATATGCTCAGATTTATCTGCAGACACCATGAAAATAGGAGAATGAAGTAACACCTTCCAATAGTTAAAGGAAAACAATGCAAAACCAAGAATCCTCTATACAGCCAAATTATCTATCAAGATAGATGGTGAAGTAAGAGTCTTCCCAGACAAAGGAAAACTCAAAAAATACGCTAAAGGAAGCTCAGCTCTACAAAAAATTATTACTGACCCAGTGTGGTCATAAGAACCATACCCACCAAACACAAATAGGAGACCACCACATAGGGCAACTCCACCCAGAAAACAGCCCCCAAGATAACATGGCCTCAATGATGAAAAGGAGGCAAGAATGAACCACATACTTATTCACACAATGCACTGAAAAGAAGGGAGGTAGGAAAACCCCCAACACAAAAGGTACGATGTGGCATCAGAGTCCACTGATGAATGCTATAACTCTTTAATCAATGGACTGTACTCGCGCATTAAAAAAGAGACTGGCAGGCTGGCTTAGAAAACACAACCCATCAATCAGCTGCTTACAAGAGAAAAGTCTCAAGCTTTCCGACAGAAATAGGCTAAGAATCAAAGGATGGAGAAAAATATATCAAGCAAATGGCAATTCAAAAAAAAGCAAAGGTTGCAGTCCTAATCTCTGACAAAATTATCTCAAGTTGCAAGCAATAACAAGAGATAAGTGGGGGCACTATATAATGCTCAAGGTATGACTAGACCAAGAATCATTGAGCATAATAAACATTTACACACCCAATGAGAGATGCACAAAATTCATCAATCAAATGCTCAAAAATGTGAAAAAAAGTAATCACAGACTCAGCAATCATAAAAGGTCACTTTAATGCACTGCTCTCTGAGAAAGATAGATCACAGGGAAAGAAGCTTAATATGGAATCTACAGAACTAAACTCTAAAATTAGGCAACTTAACCTGATAGATATTTTCAGAGGTCTCCAACCAAATGCAACAAAAATCATATTCTTTTCAAGTGCACATGGCACATATTCAAAGATTGACCCCAGGCTGGAACACAAGTCAATCCTACGTAAATTCAAGCACATAGAGGTCACTCAGACTTGCCTCACAGACTACTATTCCATAAGGCTGGAAATTATCAAAAGGAGGTGTATTAGTCTGGGTAGACTAGGTAAACAAATTCATAAACACTCATATGTGATAAGAAAAAGCTTTATATACAAGAGTAGTTGGATATAGAGAAAACCTCCCAGCCCTGTCCAGATCAAGTCCATAAGTCTGATATTAGCCCATATGTTAGATACTAATCTATAAAGTCCTCTTCAAACTCATGAAATGCATACAATGAGGCCAAATGCAGGAAGATCACAGGCCAGTGGGTGGAAATTATTGTGGATCAAGTGGCATTGTAAGCATCTCAGCACTGGCAGGGGTCTCCACAAGGCTTTTCTGGCTCCAGAGGTTTGGTTCCATCAGCCCTTGTCCATGTGTCTTCTCCACAGTGATGTCTCACAGAGAGTGAGCATATGTCCTGCCTCCAGTGAGCTATTTATCTCCTTAGTGCCTCACAAATGAGGTCATCAAGCTACTACCTGATCGACAGGCCAGACTCCACCCTTTCACTCTGAATCCTCAAATGAACACCAGATTATGTAACTACCACAGACCACCCCTTGTCAATTTGACACTTTCATTTATATACAATTTTCAAACAAACAATAATAAAATATTATCTGTACCTAACAGGATAAAATTATAATGCATATAATTCAATATGTGCCACCTTAACTTAGACACAATATTCCATAAGTGAACAAAACACAACTATTCTATGCCTAACAATCATAGTTAAGTAACACTAATACCTACACTTTAATCATATAATCCTATGAATATGCTCCCTCACTTATGAAAATTTGTAATCCAGCCAGTTCTTGCCTTTACCCTCCTAGTTTTGGGTACCCAATTTCCATATTGCCCACTTACATCGACCCAGTGCCTTGAGGAGACATACATTCTTTGATATGAAGAATCTTTATGCCAGTTGGAACCTTGTGAAGTCTGCATCCATAAGCAAAGTTAAATCAGGACAGGTCATCCATAAAGTTAGTAGTAATCTGCACCAGTTCACAGGCTCAAAAATCTTCTCTTTATCTGGTCGGGTTCTGGTCAACTCAATGTGGACTGCCTCACTTAGCCTCAGCAGGGTGCCCATTGGTCACCTTGCTTTTAGACCATGGCCCCATCAAAAATTCTCAACAAGCCTATCCCTTTTGTGCTAGTTCATGACCTTCAGACCAGTGAACCCACTCTCATCTTCTCCTCAAGTCCCTGTGAGCCAGGTCCATGGATGTCAGTGGCCAGACTCAACCTGTCTCTCTATGGCTGCTTTTCTCCTACTTCCACTCAACAAGTGGATCCCAAGTGGTCACCTAGCAAGCATGTCAAGCTGCCACAGGATCCTTTTAACCTTCAGCCCTAGAGAAGAGTTTTTTTCATGGTTCCAGATTTTTTCCAGCTTCTGAAAAAAAAAATCCACTAGTTTAAACTTCAAACATTCAAAGAGTTCCTTTTTCCCCTTCAATCTGTCAGCAATAGCCCTTTAGGCAAGACTCTTCAAATACAACCATGCTGAGTACTCCAAAGCACTGGGTGGGGCTTTTCTATTCAGAGCCTTCTTTGCAGGCCTGTCGTAGCCCATTTAAACATTCAAATTTTAATGGCTCAAGGCAAGTGAGCTTACAAGTTCTCTATTTTCAAACTTCCTAATAATCATTTATATCAACAATAATAAGCAGACGACATCAGTATAAACAGAGTTCAACACTAAGCTCAATTCTTAAAGTAATTAAGATCAATCCCTTTTTAGCTTATCTTAATCTTTATCTAAACTATTCTACTGATACAAAAATATGGGATTAAGCCTCAGAGAGCATTACCTCAAACCAAGACCAGACCTTCCGTCAGCCATTGTGACCTGAGTCAGCCATTTTCCCTAACCAGCCTGGTCTCTGAAAAATTCAAGGGTGATGTCTACCCCTGAACTCAAAATATACATTAGCAGCATTAATTTTCATCATCTCAAACAGAAATAGCCAAAGACAACAACCAAACAAAATAATCAAACTTTAACTTCTCATATTCTTTTAAGAAAACAACCCAGTAAACATCATGAATATATCTGACCTCTGGCTAGCCAAAGAAGAAATACCAGGGAGAGGTCAACCAAACTTCCACTCTCCATTTTTATTATTTTTTTCCTACTACTCCACCTCCAGTACAATAATGTGTTAGTCTGGGTAGACTAGAGAAACAAATCCATAGAGACTCATATATGTATTAAAAAAGGCTTTATATAAAGAGCAATTGTACATTGCAAAAATAATTGTTCATAGAGAAAACATCCCATCCCAGTCCAGATCAAGACCATAAGTCCAATATTAACCCATATGTCCAATACCAATCTATAAAATCCTCTTCCGACTCAAGAAACACATGCAATGACACCGAATGCAGGAATATCACAGGCCAGTGGGTAGGAAGTCTTGTAGATCCAGTGGTGTTGTAAGCATTTCAGCACTGGCAGGGGTCTCCACATGGCTTCTCCAGCTCCAGAGGTCTGGCTCTATCAGTCTCTCTCTGTGTCTTCTCCACTGGCAAGTCTCCCAGGGAGTGAGCATGTGTTCCACGTCTAGCTGACTATTCATCTCCTTACACCACCAAAATGAGGACATCAAGCTACTAACTGATTGGCAGGCTAGACTCCATCCCTTCACTCTGAATCCTTAAATTGACACCAGATTATGTAACTACCACAGGAGGATTAAGAAAACAAGGGCAAACAATTGGAGGACGAATAACTGTAGTGCAAAATGAGCGGGTATTGACACAGATCAGCGAGGAAATCAGGAAGTTTCTAGAAACCAATGAGAATGAGAACACGATGTACTAAAATCTGTGGGATACAGCAAAGGCAGTTATTAGAAGAAGTTTGACAGCGATAAATGAATACGTGAAAAAGGAAGAGAGACTTGTGATTGATACACTGACACAAAACTTCCAGCAATTAGAGCAGAGTCACCAGTAAAATCCTATAGATAGCAAAAGAATGAAATAATAACAATTAGGCCAGGAATAAATGAGTGGTAAAACAAGAACGCAATTCAAAAAACTCAATACAACAAAACACTGGTTCTTTGAAAGGATTACAGAATTGATAGACTGCTGGCAAACCTAACCAAAGAAAGAAAAGAACAAACATCAATAGTTAGTATGAGGGATGAAACAGGGGAACTTACAATGGACCTCAATGAAATATAAACGCTAATCATACAGTTGTACAATAAATGCAACAACTTGGAAGACATGGACAAATACCTGGAAAAATGATCCCTCCCTAGACTATCCTAGATGGACGTCAAGCAACTCAACAGATGCACAGCAATAGAAGAAATAGACAATTTTTGTTTGTTTATTTTAAATCACTTTATTTGGGAGCTCATACAACTCTTATCACAATCCATGCATACATTCATGTGTCAAGCACTTTTGTACATTTGTTTCCCTTATCATTCTTAAAACATTTGCTTTCTACTTGAGCCCTTGGTATCAGCTCCTCAATTTTCCCCTTCCTCCCCACTCTCCCCTCCCACATGAACCCTTGATAATTTATAAATTATTAATATTTTGTTATATCTTACACTGTCCAACATCACCCTTCACCCACTTCTCTGCTGCCTGTCCCCCAGAGAGGAGGTTATATGTAGATCCTTGTAATCTGTTCCCCCTTTCTCCCTCACCTTCCCTCCACCCTCTCGATATTGCCACTCTCACTGGTCCTGAGGGGTTCATCTGTCTTGGATTCCCTGTATATCCAGTTCTTCTCTGTACCAGTGTACATTCTCGGGCCCAGCTGGATTTGTAAGGTAGAATTGGGGTCATGATAGTGGGGGGAAGGAAGCATTAAAGAACTCGGGGAAAATTGTATGTTTCATCATTGCTACACTGCACCCTGACTGACTCATCTCTTCCCCGCAGCCCTTCTGCAAGGGGATGTCCAATTTCCCACAGATGGGTCCTGGGTCCCCAGTCCACACTCCCTCTCATTCACAATGCCATGATTTTTTTTTGGTCTTTGATTCCTGGTTCCTGATCCCTTTGACATCTCTTATCAAGGAAATATCAACTAAAAAATCCCCCGGGACAGATGGCATCAAAGGAGAATTCTACCAAGCATTCTGTGAATATCTGACACCAATCATACACAAAATTTTCCAGTGCACAGAAAAAGACTGCAAACTCCCAAACCCTTTCTAAGAAGCTATCATAACACTGATACCTAAAATGGGCAGGGATCCTACAAAATTTGAGAAATAGAGACCAATATCTCTATTGAACAGTGATGCAAAAATCCTTAACAAAATACTGGCCAATAGAACACAACAGTTTATAAAATGAATAATTTGCCATGGCCCAGTGGGATTCATTCCAGGGTTGCAGGAATGATTAAATATCTCAAAGTCCATCAAAATTATTTGGCACATTGATAAGAAAAAAGGATAAAAACCACATGATAATATCAATAGAAGCACAAAAAGCATTCAACAACATCCAACACCCATTTCTGTTTAAGACACCCAAGAAGACAGGAATGGAAGGAAAATTCCTCAATATAATACAAGCTATCTATGAAAAGCCAACAGTCAACATGGTAGTCAATGAGGAAAAGACAAAAACAATCCAACTGAAAAAGGGGACCAGACAAGGTTACCCCTTTCCCCCCACTTCTATTTAACATCATACTGGAGGTTCTAGCTAATAACATAAGGCAGCAGAAAAGTATCAGAGTTATTCGTCTAATAGTTTCTTGACCTTTTGACTAAGATCAAGTGTAAAGTTATTCATCTGGGGGAAGAAGAGGTGAAACTATCTGTGTTAGTCTGGGTAGACTAGAGAAACAAATTTATAAACACTGATATGTGTATAAGAAAGAGCTATATATGCAAGAGCAGTTGAATATTGAATAAGCATCCATCTCTGTCCAGATCAAGTACATAAGTGCGATATTAGCCCATATGTTCTATACCAATCTATAAAATCCTCTTCAGAACCATGAAACATATGCCTTGATGCCGAATGCAGGAAGATCACAGGCCACTGGGTAGGAAGTCTTGCGGATCCAATGGTGTTGTACGCCTCTCAGTGCTGGCAGTGTCTGCAAGCGGCTTCTCTGGCTCCAGAGGTCTGACTCCATCAGCTTCTATGTGTCTTCTACACAGGGATGTCTCACAGGGGGTGAGCAGAGAGCGTCTCCAAGGGAGTGAGCTGAGAGAGAGAATTTCTCCTGTCTCCAAGGAGGAAATACAGGAATTCCCGGAATCTTCCGGAGAAGTCATGCCCAGGCATAAGTCTCATTGGCTATATCCTGATTGACAGACAAGCTAAACTCCACTCCTTCACTTGTAATTCCTCTCAAATTGACAACAAATTATATAACTAC
The DNA here is from genome assembly GCF_050624435.1 of Tenrec ecaudatus. Taxonomy (NCBI): domain Eukaryota; kingdom Metazoa; phylum Chordata; class Mammalia; order Afrosoricida; family Tenrecidae; genus Tenrec; species Tenrec ecaudatus. Next base: position 90,121,091 of record NC_134548.1, read on the forward strand.
CACACTATAGTTATTCACAGATTATATTATTTTATATTTGTAAAACCCCAAAATCTCCACAACAGGAGTACTGGAAGTGATATAGGAATATGGCAGACTGGCAAGATCCAAGATCAAGAAACACAAATCTGTTTGGCTGCTATATACATGGGATGAGTCCATGGAAGAGGAGATCAAAAAGGTAGTGCCTTTCACAATAACCAAGCACAAACTGAAATATCTAGGGATATACCTAACCAAAAAACCCAAAGTATTTGTATGAGGAGAACTACAGAACACTATTACAAGAAACCAAGAGTGACCTCCATAAATGGAAGGATACTCCATGCTCGTGGATTGGCAGGCTCAATATAGTAAAGATGTCTGTCCTGCCTAAGGCACTACACAAGTTTAATGCCATCCCGATACAAATACCAATGTCCTTCTTCAAATAATTGGAACTTCATATGGAGGGGAAAGAACCAACTTCATACGGAGGGGGAAGAAGCCCAAAATTAGCAACTTCATATGGAGGGGGAAGAAGCCCAAACTTAGCAGAGAACTCCTCAAGGAGAAGGCAAAGTTAGAGGGCTTGCTTTACCTGACTTTAGCACCTACTATACAGCCACAGTCATTAAAACAGCATGATACTTATATAATGACAGATATTCAGACAGTAGAAAAGAGCTGAAAGCCCAGAAATAAAATCATCAGCATACAGCCAACTGATTTTTGATAAGGTTCCAAAAAATATCAAATGGGAAGTGGATGCCCTCTTCAACAAGTGGTACCGGAAAAAATGGATATCTCCCTGCAGAAAATTGAAACAAGACCTTACCTCACTCCACTCACAAGAATAAATTCAAGGCGGATCATAGACCTTGAGGTAAAACCCCAAATCATTAGGGTCATCAATGAGGGCATTGAGTCAAACCTAAGGACTTTGGCACAGGGAATAGATAGGCTATTGGAAATAGGGAAGGACACAAACACAGAGGAAGCACAAATTGACAAATGGGATGTACTGAAGATAAAACACCTGTGTACATCAAAAGACCTCTCCAAAAGACTAATAAGAAAGCCCACAGTCTGGTATAACATCTTTACCAATGACACATCAGACAAAGGTCTTATTACTAAAATTTATAATATTCTGCTAGCCTTCAATAAGAAAAAAGCAAACAACTCACAGAGGAGATTGGCAAAAGACCCGAACACGAGTTACAGAAAGGCAAAAATTTAAATGGCCAATAAATGTAGGAGAAAATATTCCTGATCATTAGCCATAAGGTTAATGCAAATTAAAACAACTATGAGATACCAACTAATACCCTTAAAAATAGCTCTATTCAAAAAAGCAGGTAGCAACAAATGTTGGAGGGGATATGGTGAGATAGGATCTTTCATACACTGCTTGTGGTTCTGTAGGAATGTGAACCATTATGGAAATCGATATGGTATTACCTAAAACAAATGGAACTTGAGTTACCATAAGACCCAGCAATCCCCCTACTGGGAATATGTACAGAAAAAGTAAGAAAAAGCCTACGACCACATATCTGTGCTCCAATGTGCATTGCATTGCAGTTTACAAGCGCAAAGAATTGGAAACAGCCTAAATTTCCATCAACCGATGAATAAATTATAAAATTCTAGTACAGTGATTTTCAACCTGTGGGTTGCAACCCCTTTGGGGGTAGAACAACCCTTTCACAGGGGTCGCCTCTGACCCTCGGAAAACACATATTCCTGATGATCTTAGGAACTAAGACATTGTTCCTCTATCTGTCTCCAGGTGGAGCCACACGCATACAAGTACCTGGTGTGAAGACTGTTACCCATGCTACACCAGGCTTCAAGACAAAATTTATTTATTTGTCATTAGAAATAAATATTTCATAATATATAGTTACATATTGTTTTGTGATGAATCACTATGCTTCAATTATGTTCAATTCGTAACAATGAAAATATATCCTTCATATCATCAGATATTTACATTATGATTCATAACAGTAGCAAAATTTCAGGTGAAAATAATTTTATGGTTGGGGGTCGCCACAACATGCGGAACTGTATTAAAGGGCCGTGGCATTAGGAAGGCTGAGAACCACTGCTCTAGTATATACATTCAACAGAATACTACACATACTTAAAAAGCAGTGATGAACACATGAAACACATCGATACATGGGAAGACTTAGAAGAAATTATGCTAAGCAAAGTAAGTCCAAAGGACAAGTACAACATGAGTCCACTGAGGTAAACTTAAAAAGCACAAGGGGCATAGGGGAAAAACCACCAAGTGCATAAATTCCAAGGGCAAGGTCCGGGCATCTTACCAGGGATGCATATAGCAGCCAAATAAAAAGGAGGGGGGAAGGGGGAGTGGTGGTGGGGGACATGGATAGTGGGGAAACAGGGCACTAATCCATACAAGGGGAGGGTATTGTTCATGTCTCCAGAGGAAAGAGAGAAAAGGACCAGTCTGGTGTGCCAAGCCTCAAGGGCACCAGACAAGTATGAAGCAGCGAACTAATAGAAAGTTCTGAGGGGCTGGCCCCAGTCCCAGGTACATCGACCCCCTCCCCAGAAGACTGCACGACAGAGGGATAGCACTAAAGATAGAGTCTGGGGAGAGTAATGGGTCTGCTCAAACCACACAGGAGCAAATCAAGAGGGAGAGAGGGGCGGAGGGAGGGAGAGAGACAGAAAGACACACACACACACACACAGAGAGAGAGAGAGAGAGAGAGAGAGAGAGAGAGAGAGAGAGAGAGAGAGAGAGAGAGAGAGAGAGAGAGAGAGAGAGAGAGAGAACAGCAAGCAGGCCCATCAAGCCTCGAGGACCACAGTCCTGTTCCTGCTCAAAGAAACCAATGCACAGAGAGGAAGGTGGGATTGGCCCCACCATGAGACCCACCACCCCTCACTGACCCACAGGGCTAAAGGGCACAGCATTGGAGGCACTGAATGCGAAATGTGCCTGGTCTGACCTCCCCCCATACCGGAGTGAAACACAAAGGGAGCACAACAGAACAACAAGAGGAGCAAAACAATGAAGCACCCGAGGACTACCGAAGGTGGACCTTGGAATGGGTGAGCAGGGCATGACACTTCACTAGACCAGATTATGAAACATTCAGAAGAGTCAGATGACAGACCTGGAACTATTTATAGGGTTGGGGTGTTGTGTTTTTTGTTTATGTTCTCATTTTTTTTGTTTTTCCTTTTCTCATGTTTGTCCATAAAGGATAGGTGGGATAACCAGTCCCAAGGAGAGAACAATAGGGTCGATGGCTCTGGGGGGATATGGTAGAGGAGGAGGTGGGAAAAAGGGAGTGCGGAGCTAACAAACCCACGAAGAGGGAAACAATAAGAGATCTAAAATGGATGGCGAGGAAGGCGTAGAATGCCTGATGGGGTGTGATCAAGAGCAATGTAGCCTAGAGAGTACTGAGAGTCCAATGAAGGTTAAACATGATAATGGAACAGAAGGAAAGTAAAAAGAAATGAAGGAAAGAACTAGGAGAAAAAAGACATTTATAGAGACATATTTTCAGGTATGCAAATATATAAATACATTAATATATAACAATAGGGATATAGGTATCTGTACATATATTTACATGTTAAGCATTAAGGTAGCAGACAGGCATTAGGTCTCTACTCAAGTACTTCCTATATGCAAGAACACTTTGTTCTGATAACGTGGCATTCTGTGATGCTCAGATTCCTGACACGATTGATGAAGTAAAAATGGGTACATGAAAGCAAATGTGGTGAAGTAAGCTGATAGTGCCCAACTATTAAAAGATATAGTGTCTGGGGTCTTAAATAGTTGAAGGCAAACAAGCGGCCATCTAACCAGAAAGCAACAAAGTCCACATAGAAGAAGCACACCAGCCTGTGTGATTATGAGGTGTCAACAGGATAAGGTATTAGGCCTCACAAGACCCAAAACAAATATATTGATGCAAATAATTGGGGTCAGAGTGGAGACCCAAAGCCCATCTGTAAATAATTGGACATTCCTTCACAGAAGGGTCACAAGGAAAGAACAAGATAGACAGGATGCAGCACAGCACCGACAAAACACTCAACATTCCTCTGGTTCTCTAATGCTTCCTTCTTCCCACTATCATGACCCCAGTCCTGCCTTACAAAGCCGGTTAGACTGGAGCACATACACTAATACAGATAAGAGCTCTTGACACTTGGAATCCAGGACAGATAAAACCCCCAGAAACAGCAACGGGAGTGGCTATATCATGAGGGTAGAGGGAAGGTGGGGGGAGGAGTAGAAAGAAACAAGGAACCGAAAACAATGATGCACAATCCTCCCCCCCCCACCAGGGGGACAAACAGCAATAACGTGGATGAAGGGAGACAGCAGGCAGTGTAAAATATGAAAATAATAATAATTTATTATCTATCGGGGAGCATGAGGGTGGAAGGGAAGGGGAGGGGGGAAAAGAAGGGCTGATACCAAATTCTCAAACAGAAATAAAATATTTGGAAAATGATGAAGGCAACATATGTACAAATGTGCTCGATACACTTCATGTATGGATTATTATAAGAGCTGTACAAGCCCCCAATAAAACCATTTATTCATAATAATAAATTAATAAAAGGAAATGTATGAAGGGATGAAAGAAACCAAAATCATTTAATTATTTCTTCCCATCAACAGTGTTCAATTATAAAGCTATTAGTTGTTGGGTGTCATCAAATCAGTACCATAGCGGCCTTATGCACCACAGAATTCTTTCTCTGTTGAGCACAATGTTGCAGTCACTGTGTCAATCCATCTATTTTTTGAGGTCTATCTACCAAGCATGGTGTCTTTCTTCAGGGACTGGTCTTTTCTGACAACATATCCAAAGTAAGTAAAATGAACACTTGTTGTCCTTGCCTTAAGATGATATCACTCTCTCTCACTGCCATTTAGTCAACTCACAGTGACCCCACAGGACAGGATAAAACTGCCCATATAAGTTTTTGAGACTGCAACTTTTTTTTATTGATCAATGAATTGGGAGCTCTTACAGAAGTCATGACATTCCATAATTCAAATAGTTAAAGCATAATTATGCAATTACTTCTACAATCAATTTCAAAACATTTTCTTTTTTATTGAATTCTTTCATATCAGCTCCCCATTTCCCTTACTCCCATGAGCCCTTATTGTTACATATTATTATTAATATTCTATTATATATGCACCTATAATTTGCTCCCCTTGAGTGCAGTTATACAGTTATTATAGTTATCAGCTCCCTCTCCGCGCACACACCCCACTTCCCAGTCTTCACAAATCCTCATGGAATCATTGCCCTTGTTGCTCTTTCTGTAGGGTCATTCATCATGGCATCCCTGTGTCCAACAATCTTACTTATATGCCAAAACTACATAGGTCCAACAATATTAATGAGGCAAAACATAAGCCTTAATAGTAAGGGGAGGAAATATTAAAGAACCAAAGGATAGTTAGCGGTTTCATCAGTGCTATACTGCACCCTGAATTTCTCATCCCCCCCATGTGGGTTTTGGGTCTATACTTTGTCCATGCTTCTTCACATCCACCTGATTTCTTGTTTTTGAATTTCTGATACCTATCCCCACCAATACCTCATGATCACACAGGCTAGTGTGCTTCTTCAATGCAAGCTTTGTTATTCCCCCTGCTCAATGGCTGCTTTTTTGACTGCAAGCTTTTAAGATCCCAGATGCTATATTTTTTAATAGCTGGGCATTATCAACTTTCATCACCATATTTGCTTAAGCGCAAAATTTTGTCTTCAGCAATTGTGTCTGGAAGGTAACATATAGTGCCACTTTATTAGAAGAAATTGTTCTTGTACTTAGGTGAGCTTTTAGTAGAGGTCCAAAGACCAACTGATTCCTTGCTGAATTTACATATATGTGCACGTATAGACAAATACACCTATATTTATATAATTATATGTTTACATATTAATATATCTGTACATATATATGTATATAAATTTTTGCTTTTTTCTTCTTTCCTCATCTCCCTCTCAGGACACTTTTCGATTGATCTAACCCAACCAAGACTGCTTTACCCACCTGACTGTCAATTTTATAACCCTTATTTTTCCCGTCCTTGTCATTATTGGCTCACCACACACCTCCCCCTGCGTCTTTCCATCCTATGCCTTACCCCCCACCATTGGTCCCATCATTGTCTCCATGGGGTTGCTTGTTCTGCCTGCCTTATATAGATCAACAGGAGAGAGAGAGAGAGAGAGAGAGAGAGAGAGAGAGAGAAACCATATAAATAATTCCAAGTCTAACTGATGCCCTAACCCAGAGTAGATGAATATCTCTCTGCTAAACAGCATGCACGACCTGTTATATTACCTCAGCTCAATCCCCTTTTCTTTCAAGGTTCCATATCCAGGTCTCACTTACCTAACAGCACGTATACTCTTGTAGCCCTCAGTCTTTGTGTCCAATAGGCACCCTGAAAATCCATGTTGGTCTTCCTGCAGTCAGGGATGGAGCAGTCTAGTGTCTCCCTCCACACACACACACCACATTACATATTTATACTTTCAGTGTGGCCCCCTAGTGAGTAACCCCCAACAACCAGTTCATGTAAGGTGGCAAGTGCTGGCCACAGAGTTGGAAGTCTACAATTGGGATTTCTCAGGGACCTTGAAGCTTCATTCCCATCGCTGGTCTGTTGCACTCTCTTCAGGATTTGCCCTCATGTGTGTGCATCAGTCTGGCTGGTCTACCTGAACTCTTGTCTTCAGGGTTATCCTCAATAGTGCTGTCTTCTAGGGACAGGATGTCACATCTGTAGCTGAGGCTAGCCCTGCGAGACTGCAACTCTAAGGGAGTAGAAAAATTCATCTTTCTTCTGTGGAGGGGCTGGTGGTTTGGAACAGCTGACCTTGTACTGAGCAGCCAATCCTTAACCCACCAAGCCACCAGGGCTCCTCTATGGTGATATAGGAGTCATAATTTAGTAAATGATATGGAGATAGTTAGAAGATCATGGTTTATAAGCAAGCAAGAGGGAAGTTTTCCTATTTCATACTATTGGGTTCAACAGACCCATGTTCATTGCAGCACGGTACAAAACAGAAAGAAGGTGAAAGCCACCTTAATTCTCACCAGTAGGAGAATAAGGAAACTCTGGTGTTTCTTTATCAGAGGAATACTATGTATTGCTAAAAGTAATGACGAAACCACAAAGCACTTCATGACATGGATATGCCTGGAGAACACTATGCTGAGTGAACTTACAAATCACAGAAGGACAAATATTATATAAGCCTAGTTATTTAAGGGGAAATTTTTAAAAGGTAGACATTCATACCAAAGTAAACAGATTTGGAGGTTGGGGTGGTGGTGGAAGGATAAGGGAGCAAGATAAAACATGGGTTATATTGAATACAGGTGTTAACTGGATGTTCATGGGATGGAGAAGAAAAATCAAGGAGTGGGTGAAAACTAAACTGTTGAGGTGTGAGAGGGTGTTGATTAGAGTTTAAATTGTTGAATACAACTTCAATGATCCAAAATGTAAATCCGAAGCTAATTAAAAATTTTAAGATGAATTTTTAAAAGATTAGTACTGTATCTTGCATTCCTAATAGATATGTAAGTATAAATTGATTTGATAAAACCGTGTCTTAAATTTTTACAAATCACATCTTTGTGTGAATGTTCTCAGAAAAGAATAACCTTAGAAGTCCCTATAAGAATTAATAATAAATAACCCAAAGGCAATGTATATTTTAGGAGTTTCAAATAATCCATAATTCACATTTGAACCCAATGAGTGATAAATAATACTGTGATCAATTTACAAAAGTCTTTAATTAATGTTTTGCTAATTAAAATCTAGAAGAAAATAGAAGTAGCTCCTTTAAAAAAATGTATGAATCATATAATTTGTCAGAGGGAATAATTATGGCAATGACAAAAAGATTGACTAAATTAAATTTGATCTGCTAGTCAAAATAAATCATAATATAAATAGAAACATATTAAGGAAAATATCTATAGAAATAAAAATATTAAAATCATCATTATATAAGCTGTTCATATAATATATTTCAAAAGCTAAAAGTTCTTTAGAAAAATAAGTTGAATATGTGTAGATTGTGATAAGAGTTGTATGAGCCCCTAATAAAATGTTTAAAAATAAAAAAGAAAAAGAAGTTGAATAATTTAGATGATTTGCTAACAAAAAGAAATAATTTGTTAACAAATATAACATACAACATCATGCATACATGCTCCCATATTTTCCAATTAGAATATTGTGAAGCTGAAGTGTAAATGTATAGGCATCAGTATTAATTCACTTTGTGTATTAGACAGGGTTCTCTAGAGAAACAAAGTCAGGACACTTATGATTATAGACAGAGATAGAGATAGAGATAGATATATAAAGCAAGAAGGAATATAACAGTTAATTTTCCACACAGCAGTACAGAGGGCTCAGTTCAACTCACATCCATGGAAAAATTAGCATACTGGAAGTCCAAGGTCAAAGAAATAGACAGCTGAGTTTCCCCTAGGCCAATGCAGGCAGTCCAGCCACAGGCAACAACAGCAGGGTGGGTCACCAACAACCAGCATTTCAGCAGCTTAGCAAAGCAGGCCTGGATGGGATATCTAACAGAAGCAATGCAAGACAACAGGATGAAACAACCTCAGCAGTGTGGTGAAGCAGTTCTAGAAGGAACTTCAAGCTCTAGTAACATGATCCACGAGTTGGCTGTCCCACAGGTAGTGTAGCTCACAAGTTGAGGCAGAGAACTAGCTAACACAGCTGTGCACTGGTCTGATCACCAGAGAGCAAGGAGAGGGGCTTGCCAAGCCACTTATCTCTTTGCCCTCCAACAAACTGAGACTTTATTAATCCCACATATTCCCATTGGCCAGGCTGGCACAATAAACCTACCTATCAAACTTTGTGAAAACTTTTTATTGAAAATAGGGTAAAATTATATACAGATGATCAGTTTTCCATCAACAATTCATAAGCAATTAATTTTATCCCGTTCATTTCAATTGCCACAATGAACATCATTCATTCTCTTTCTCCCTTGTTTCCTGTTTCCATCCTTCCTTCTTTCCTAATTCTTTTGAACTTTGTCCTTGGCAAATGCTTCCCTTTTGATCTCAAATGGATGATTAGGTGTATGCACCTCACTAATATTATTTATCTATTTATAAGCATGTCTATTTTCTAGCTGAAAATTAATCCATAGGAGTGAGTTTAGTTCCAAACTTGATGGTTGACTAGTTTGGGGGGTTCTACCAGTCACTCTCAAACTGGCAAGTCTGATCTGTTCAATGTTTTAAAATTTTGTTCCACATTTTCTCCCCATTCTAGCCAGGACCTTCTAATATGATCCCTTTGAGAGCAGTTGGTAATGGTAGCTGGGCACCATCCATTCCTTCCATTCTCATGGTCACAGACACTGATGTTTGTGTGGTCCATTAGTACTTTAGACTAATTGTTTCCAGTCATTTTTTATTTTCTTCACTTTTCTGTGGACAAGAAGAGACCATCAGTTGCATCTTAGATAGGTGCTCAGGAGATTTAAGATCATATTCGAGACTCACCAAAATAAACTGTAGAACTAAACACAGTGAAAATATCAATAACATCCAAGGCAATCTTCAAATACAATGCAATCCTGATCCATATTCCAATATCATTCTTCAAATAAATGTAAAGTCCTACTAAATGAGAATAAAGTAGAAAGTCTCACACTTGCCAGTCTCAAAACCTAATACACAACTAGGGAACAGAATTGAAGTCCAGAAGGAAATCCATGCACCTATGGACAGCTGAGCTTTGTCAAAGAACACAAATAATGCTATTAAGTGAGGGAGAGGGTTTTTTTGTTAGTTTTTTAAACAAATGGTGCTAATAAAGCTGACTATCCAGAAAAATGAAAGAAGACCCATATTTCACACTATATACAAAAAGAAACTCAAGGTGGATCAAAGATCAAGGTACAAATTTTAATTCACTTTCAATAAGACATGACAAAAGTCATATTTTTCTGTTTGCTCATGACAAGTGAGAAATATTGGTATTTCAAACAGGGAGAAACTTAATAATTCTGTAGATATGTAGAGTCTTATTAGTTATTGTTAAGTCATCATATTTCACACTGACATTTCATTTAAAACCCCAAGGAGCTCTAAATCCTCTAATAAACAATCATAGAACATTCTCAGAGCACTGAATTGAAAAATCAGTATTTTAATTAAGTCAGTAACTAACATATTACCTTTGGAAAATCACTTAAACTCTCTGAACTTTGCTTATTAACATAAATCTGGTGTAATTCTCATCTTTGTTCCCTTATACATAGCATGACCTTTCTTTCTCTGGGTACTTTTAAAATTTTCTCCTTATTGTTGGTTTTATGTAATTCACTCATGATGTGCCATGGTGTATGCAATATTATTCATTGTATTGTGAGGATTAAGTTTCTAGGATCTTCTGAGATTTACAGTATTAAATGTCTCAATGAATGTCTGGGGGAGAAATTTGAATTATCTGCTTTCTGGGTTGTTTTTTCTTCCCCCAGTGCTTTTCAGGCTTCCCATGGAAGTACCAAGAGATAGTACTCTGCTGTGGAATGCTTAAATGAATGGAATTAGTAAGCAATTTCTATTTATACACTGACTGAGCAAAAATTTGTTGAGCCACCATTGTATATAATGCACCATACGAGGTTTGGGAAATATCATGTATTTTTTATAATAAATCTTTTTATTGGGGCTCATACAACTCTTATCACAATCCATATATACATCAATTGAGTAATGCACCCTTATACTCGTTGCCCTCTTCATTCTCAGAATTCGCCTTCCACTTGGGTTCCTGGAATCAGCTCATTTTCCTTTTTCCCCTCCCTCTCCCTCCCCACTCTCCCCTTCCCCCTGAACCCTTAATAGTTTATAAATAATCATTTTATCCTATCTTACACTGCCTGGCATCTCCCCTCACCCATCTTCCCATAGCCCATCTCCCAGAGAGGAGGCTACACATAGATCCCCAAGATTGGTTCTCCCTTTCTACACCCCCTTCCCTCCCGGTGACGCCACCCCCACCGCTGATCTCGAGGGGTTCATCCGTCTTAGATTGCCTGTGTTTCCAGATCTCTACTGCACCGCTGTACATCCTCTGGTCTAACCACATCCGTAAGGTAGAATTGGGATCATGATAATTAGGAGGGGAGGAAGCGTTCAGGAACTAGAGGAAGGTTTTGAGTTTCATTGTTGCTACACTGAACCCTGAGTGACTCATCTCCTCCCCACTACCCCATCACAAACTCCCCCTCTTTCACGGTGATGTGATTCCCCCCGCCGCCTTTGTATCATGTATTTTTAAATTAAATGATATTATCCCCAACCTTATAGAGCTTTTTGTTGTTATTAGGTGCCATTAAGTTAGCTTCAACCCATAGTGGCCCTGTGTTCAACAGAACGAAAAATTGCCCAGTCCTGCATCATCCTCACAATTGGTATGTTTGAGCACATTCTTCAGTATCTGTGTCTATCCCCTTGAGGATCTTCGTCTTTCTCACTCACTATTTACTTAACCATGTACATTTTTTTTCTCCTGATAACATATCCAAAGTATTTGAGCCATAATCTAGTCATCCCCGCTTCCAAGGAGCATTCTGGTTGTACTGCCCCCAAGACCGATTTGTTTGTTCTTCTGGTAAGCCACAGTATTCTTCATCAATAATAGAATTCAACGGCATCAATTCTTCTCCAGTCTTCTTTCTTCACTTTCCAATATTCACTTGCGTATGAGGTAATTGGAAATATCATGGCTTGGGTCAACCCACCTTAGTCCTCAAAGTGATATCTTTTGGCGAGGTGGGTGAAGGTTGCCTGGTGGGGCTTGATCAAAACAATGTAGCCTAGAGGAATGACTGAAATCCAAATGAAGGCCGAACATGATAGTGGGACAAGAGGAAAGTCAAAGGAAATAGAGGAAAGAACTAGGAAGCAAAGGATATTTATAGAGGTCTAAATATGGGCATGTACATATATAAATATATTTAAACATAACAATAGGGAAATAGATCTATGTGCATATACTTATATGTTAAGTATTAAGGCACCAGACGGACATTGGACTTCTACTCAAGTACTCCCTCAACAAAAGATGATGTTCTTTTAATAATCCGACATTCTGTGATGCTCCTCTTTCCAACATGATTTCTGAAGACAAATTTGTGCATAAGTAAATATGGTGAAGAAAGCTGATGGTGCCTGGGTATCAAAAGATAAAGCATCTGAGGTTGTAGAGGCTTGAAGATAAACAAGCGGCCATCTAGCTGAGAAGTAACAAAGCCCACATGGAAGAAGGACACCGTCCTGTGTGATCATGAAGTGTTGATGAGATCAGATTATCAGGCATCAAAAACCCAGAACAAAAATCATATCGATGTGAATGAGGAGGAGAATGGAGTGGAGACCCAAAATCTATCTGTAGACAGTTGGACATCCCCTTAAAGAAGGGTCACAAAGAAGAGACCAGCCAGTCAGGGTGCAGTATAACGCTGATGAAACATACAACTCCCCTGTAGTTCTTTAATGCTTCTTCCCTCTGACTATCATGACCCCAATTCTACCTTACAAATCCAGATAGACCAGAGCATTTACATGGTACAGATAAGAGCTGGAAACACAGGGAATCCAGGACAGATAAACTCCTCAAGACCAATAATAAGAATAGCAATACCAGGAGGGTGGGAAGGTGAGGGTAGAAAGGGGGAACTGATCACGTGATCAACATATAGCCCCCCTCCCAGGGGGACAAACAACAGAAAAGTGGATGAAGGGGGACAGCAGTCGGTGTAAGACATGAAAAAAATAATAATTCTTAAACTACCAAGGGCTCATGAGGGAGGCAGGGGGGTTGGAGGGAAATGAGCTGATACCAAGGTTTTAAGTAGAAAGGAAATGTTTTGAAAATGATGATTGCTACATATGTACAAAGGTCCTTTACATAATGGATTATGTATGGATTGTGATAAGAGTTGTACGAGCCCCCAATGAAAGGGGGAGGTGTCTTGTGTAGCAGTTTTGTCCAATGTAATATATCATTTAATTTCATAACTGTTGTTTCCATGCGAGTTAATTGTGGATCCAAATAAAATTAAATCCTTGACAATTTCAATCTTTTCTCTTTTTACCATGATGTTGTCTATTGGTCCAGTTGTGAGGATTTTTGCTTTATTTGCATTGAGGTGTAATCCATATTGAATCTTGCAATCTTAATCTTTGTCAACAAGAACTTCAAGTCTTCTTTGCTTTCAGCAAACAATGTTGTGTCTTCTGGATATTCCATGCTGTTAACAAGTCTTCCTCCAATCCTGATGCCATATTCTTCTTTATATATTTGAACGTTGCTGATTGTTTTCTCATCAGCTAGATGGAGAATGGATACAACGTTGATATATATCTTCCTGAATTTTTATATTAATTTTATTTTATTAGGGGCTCTTACAGCTCATATCACAATCCATTCATATATCCATTGTGTCAAACACATCTGTACATATGTTGTTATCGTCTTTTTAGAAACATTTTCTTTCTACTTGACCCCTTGGTATCAGATCTTCATTTAAAATTTTTTTCCTCTTTCCCCCACTCTCCCTTCCCCATATCACCTTGATAATTTATAATTTTTCCCTATGTCTTTCACTGACTGCTGTCTGCTCTCACCTACTCTTATCCTGTTCATCCCCCTGGGATGAGGTCCATATGTCAATTGTTGTGAACCTTTCTTCCCGCCCCCACTTCCCTTACGCTCCTAGTTTCGCTGCTCCCCTTATTGGTCCTGGAGGGTTTATCTGTTCAGAATTTCCTATGTTGAGAGCGCTTATCTTTGCCAGTATACATGTTCTGGTCTAGCCAGATTTGTAAGATAGAATTGGAGTCATGATAGTGAGGGGGAGGAAGCATTAAAGAACTAGAGGAAGGCTGTTCTTTCATCGGTGCTATACTACGCCCTGCACCTTGCTTGTCTCTTCCTTGTGGCCCTTCTGTCAAGAGGTGTCCAGTTGACTACTGATGGGCTTTGGGTCTCCACTCTGCCCTGCCCCTCATTCCCATTGATATGATTTTTTGTTTATTTGTTTTGTTTTGGGTCTTCGATGCCTGATACCTGATCCCACTGACATCTCATCATCACACAGGCTGGCGTGCTTCTACCATGGGGGCTTTGTTGCTTCTCAGCTAGATGGCTTTTTGTTTGTCGTCAAGCCTTTAAAACCACGGACACTATATTTTTTGATAGCCAGGCACCATCAGCTTTCTTCACCACATTTGCTTATGCATCCATTTTGTCTTCAGTGATCGTGTCAGGAAGGCAAACATCACAGAATGCCATGTTAGTAGAATAAATTGTTCTCACATTGAGGGAGTACTTGAGTGGAGGCCCAATGTCCATCTGCTGCTGTAATACTTTATAAATAAATATATGTAATACTTTATAAATAAATACATATATATATTCCCCTATGGTTTTATATAAATGTATTTACATATATACATGCCTATATTTAGACCTCTGTAAATGTCCTTTCCCTCCCAGTTCTTTCCTCTATTTCCTTTTACTTTCCTCCTGTCCCACTATCATGTTCTACCTTCCTTTGGGTTTTGGTGATTTCTCTTAGGTACATTGATCGAGCCCCTCCCCCCAAGCATGCTATGCCTTCTTTGTCATCAATTTTATATCACTTATTCTCCCCTTGTCCCTGGGTTTGTTGGCACCCCCCAACTTTTCCCCGACCTCCTCTTCTCCCATAGCCCGGAACTGTTGGTCCCGTTTTTCTCTCCTCCAGATTGTTCATGCCACCTATTTTGTCCAGATAGACATGCATAGTCAATAATACGTGCAAAAACAAAACAAAACCCCCAAAAAGAAGACAAAAATAAATCAACAGCTAATGCACCAAACCAAAAAAATAAATAGAAAAAAATAATTTTAAGCAGCAAAAATTAAAAAGCTCTCAAACAGTTCCAGGTCTGTCTGTTGACCTTTATGTGTGTTTTCCAGTCAAGTCCACTGGGGTGCCATGCCCAGGCCCCAAAGTCCCCCTTTGGCATACCTTGTGGACTTCTTTGCTTTGCTTCCTTGCTGCTCCAGTGTATGCCCTTAGTGTTTCACCCCTGTGTGGCCGGGTCAGATAGGGTACATCTCCTTCACTTTGTCTCCAGTGCTAGCCCCCTTAGCGCTCTGTGTCAGCAAGGGATGTCATCATGTCTCGTGGTAGAGCCGGCCCTGTGATCCTCTCTGTGCTTCGGCGGCTCTGAGCCAGAATATTGTCTTTATAGGTTGGTGGGCCGGCCTGTGTTCCACCCTCTCTCCTTCCCTTTTTGTTTGCTCCTGACCAGATGTGCCCCATTTCCTGAGTTGCTTCTTCAGTGCTGTCCTCTGAAGTGCATTCCTCTGGGGTGGGGGGGTGCCTATGTAGTTGGGATTGGGGGCCAACCCCTCAAAACTCTATATGGTATCCCTGTTTCATGCTTGTATGTTGCATTCATGTATTGGCACGCTGTGTTAAAGTCTGGTCTCTGTCTCCCTCTCCTGTGGAGATATAAACAGCACCCTCCCCTTGGATGGGTTAGTGCTCTGTCCCCCGCCTCCTGTTTCCCCTGTTTTTCCCCCCTCCTTATTAGTTGGCTGCCATATGTATCCCTTGGTTGGATTTGGCACCTGAAATAGCACCTGGACCTCACCCAGGGAATGTATGTATATAGTAGCTTTTCCTATATGCCCCCTTTTGCTTTTTTTTTTTGGTTTGTTGACCTCAGTGGACTCATTGTATTTGTCTTTTGATTGGCTTACTTCGCTTAGCATAATTTACTCTAGTTCTTCCCATGTGGTGGTGCGTTTCAGGGGTTAATCTCTGCCATTTAGGGATGCATAGTACTCCCTTGTATGTATGTACCAGTTTTTTCATCCATTCATGCGTTGATGGAAATTTGGGTTGTTTCCAACTCCTTGCAATTGTGAACTGCACCACGATGAACATTGGAACACAGATGTCTGGCCATGGTTTCTTTCTTGTCTTTTCTGGGTATATGCCCAGTACGGGGATTGCTGGGTTGTATGGTAGCTCAATTTCCATCTGTTTTAGATATCGCCAAATTGATTTCCATGACTGTACACACCTACACGTCCACCAGCAGTGGGTGAGAGTTCCTATCTTGATACGTCCCCTCCAACATTTGTTACTTTCTGATTTTTTGAATTGGGCTATCTTTGAGGGTGTTAGGTGATATCTCATAGTTGCTTTAATTTGCATTTCTCTTCTGGCTAAGGATCTGTGGGAGTATAAAGAGACTTTTCCCAGGCTTTGTCTCCCCCAAAGACATACCAAACATTAGAGGCTATTTGCCAGCATATGGTGGGAGGTCAGATACTTAGAGACCTCCTCCCTGAAGGCAGTCAGTTGCCAGACTCCTGTCTGGTCCCACCATAGGTAGGGACCGCTCTCCCTGCTGTTAAGAACAATGGACTACTTATCTCTAAAGGCTTAAGGTCATAGGTTTGATCCCTGTGGGTGGGGTTTACACCCTACTGATAATGGTTTCTATGGAGTTCCAGAGAACAGGTCTAACCTGCTCAGTGACATCCCAATTAGGCTGCTATCCTGAATCTAGGATCCACCCATTTTGTCACATGTATACCCCCCCAATCCCTCCTCTTCCTATTGTATATATATCCCTAGATTGTCCCCCTCTCATTGCTGTATAACCTTTAGTGCAACCCCTTCCTGTGATGTATGTCTTTACCTGTAATTAGTGGGCTTGCACGCCCCCCCAAAGATATATAAGCCTTGGTTAGCAATAAAGATTCTCCTTGGCCTCTCTCATCGGCTCCCCCTTCCTCTCCCTTCCCTTGCTCCCCTGTTCCCTTTCCCTTTGTCCTCCTTCCCCTCCCCCTCTCTGCTGCCCTCCGGTCTCCCATCTCCATGTGGACCACCAAGCGGGGCTGAAGTAAGCCTGCTATTTTGAAACGTGTCTGACTCCATTATATAAGTATCTCTTTTATCTCCAAGCTCTCTATGACTTTATTAATATATATATATATATATATATATATATATATATATATATATATATATATATATATATATATATATATATATATATATATATACCATACAATTGTGCCTGAGATTAGTTGTGGGGGGCTGGCCTTTCCCCCACAAGGATCAGGAACATTTTCTCATATGTTTATTGGCCATTTGGATTTCTGCCCTTGAGAAACTTCTGTTCAGGTTCTTTACCCACTTCCTCGATGGGCAATTGGTTTTCTTCTTGTTATAAATTAGCAGAATATTATAGATTTTAGTAATAAGGTCTTTGTCTAATGTGTCATTGCTAAAGATGTTTTCCCAGTCTGTGATCTCTCTTGGCGAATTTTGATGTACACAAGTGTTTTATCTTCAGTATATCCCACTTGTCTATTTGTACCTCCTCTGTGTTTGTATCCTTCCCTATTTCCAATAGCCTATGTATTTCCTGAGTCAAAGTTCTCAGGTTTGTCCCAATTCCCTCGTTGATGGGCCTAATAGTTTGTGGTTTTACCTCTAGGTCTGTGATCCACCTAGAGTTTATTCTTGTACATGGAGAGATGTAAGGGTCTTGCTTAAATTTTCTGCAGGTAGATATCAATTTTTTTCCAACGCCACTTATTGAAGAGGGCCTCTGCTTTCCATTTGATTTTTTTGGATCTTATCAAAGATCAGTTGTCTGTATGGTGGTGATTTTATTTCTGGGTTTTCATTCCTTTTCCATTGTTCTGAGTATCTATCAATATACCTATACCACATTGTTTGACCACTGTGGCTGTATAATAGTTGCTAAATTCAAGTAAAGCAAGGCCTCCAACTTTGCCTTCTTCTTGAGGAGTTCTCTGCGAATTCTGGGTTTCTTCCCTCTCCATGTGAAGTTGGTAATCAGTTTTTCCAATCTTTAAAGAAAGATGATGGTATTTGTATTGGGATTGCATTAAAGTTATATAGTGCCTTGGGCAGAACTGACATCTTTACTATATTGAGTCTTCTGATTTACAAGTCATCTTCCTGATTTTAAGCATGAAATAACCCCTTGTTAAGTGTGATTAATTGGCTTTTGGTCTATATATAGTTTTGCATAAGCACAATCAAGTATTAGAATGGAAATTCCATTCTTTAGAATGTTCTCCATAATTGGTTATTATGCTCACAGTTGGATGCCTTTGCATAATAAAATACACAAATACACAAGTAAACATCATATGTTATTCTCTGCTTTCAGCCAAGATCCATCTCACATCAGCAATGATATCCCTAATTCACCTCCTCTTCTGAGTCTGGTTTGCATTTTTGGAAGCTCCTAGTCAATATAATGCTGTGACTGTTTTTGAACTATCTTCAGTAAAATTTTACTTGTATGAGATATTAATGATATTTTTCGATCATTTCTACATTATGTTGAATTATCTTTCTTGAGAATTGACACAGTATGGATCTCTTCCAGTCAGTTGGCCAAAGTAACTGCCTTCCAGATACCTTGGCATAGAATAAGGAGTGCTTCGAGTGTTGCATCAACTTGTTCAACATTTCAGTTGGTATTGTGTCACTCCATAGAGCCTTGTTTTTTGCTAATGCCTTCGGTGAAGCCTAGAATTCTTAGTTTTATATCAATGGTTCTTGATCATTTGTTATCTCTTGAAATATTGGATGTTGACCAATTCTTTCTTTTTGGTACAGTGATTTGGAGTCTTCTTTCCAATATATATTTTTAATGTTTCTTCCATCATCCAATATTTTGCCCATAGAATTCTTCAATGTTACAACTCAAGGCTTGGATGTTTTCTTCCTTTCTTTCAGCTTGAGATGTGCTGATTGTATTTTTTCTTTTGTTTTTTTAGCTACATGACTTTGGCCATTTCATTATAATTCTTTGTCTTCTCAAGCTGCCCTTTGAATTCTTCTGTTCAGCTCTTCTGATGTTACTTCATCATTTTTTCCATTGGATTGATCTATTCTACATTCAAGAGCAAGTTTCAGACTCTTCTAACATACACTTTGGTTTTTTCTTTCTTTTCTGTCTTTTTAATGACCTTTGGCTTTCTTCATGTATGATAATCCTTGTATCATCTCACAACCCATTTTGTATTTGTTTGGAAAGTCAATCATTTTATTCATAGCTTATCAGAAAACAAAATGGTTATAAGCTAAATGATAAGCCACTTTCGCCTGTTAGTAAAGTTTTTTCAATCAGTGATATAAACTAAAACAACTCAGGAAAAATACTCTTATATACTTGTAAAAAACTAAATGGAAGATGGATTAGTCTTCGAAGTTTGGTTTTTCATACAGGATGATAAATATCACGTCAGTAATGTGAAAAGTAGAAATGATGAAGCAAGGCATAAATATATTAAAATATTTGCTTCACTTATTAACTACAGAATAAAACAGAATGCCAAAATCAAAAAGAGTATCTCAAGAAAGAAGATCACAAAAGAAATATTGCAAGTACTACTATAAAGAAAACTAAACTCTTAAAGACTTGAAGTTAAACAAGCAGCCATCTAGCAGAGAAGCAACAATCAACATGGAAGAAGACTGTGAGATCATGAGGTATCGCTGGGACTGGGTAAGAGATATCAGAAGACCCCAAACCAACCAACCAATCAATCAACAAACCATATTGTTGAGAATGAAGGGTGTCGGAAGAGAGACCCAAAGCCCAGCTGTAGACAATGGGACAACCTCTCACAGGGGGTCACAGAGAAGGCATGAGTCAATCAGGGTGCAGTGAAGCACCGATAAAACAATACTTCTCTGATTCTTTGAGGCTTCCTCACTCCCCACTATCATAGCCCTAGTACTGCCTTTCACTGTGGGCTAGACCGGAGCTTGTGTATGGGTACAGATAAGACATAAGAGCTCAAGACACACAGAATCCAGGAACAGGAATGGCAGCAGTGATACCAGGAGGGAAGGGGGAAGGTGGGGAGAGGAGGAGCTATGGCCCAGATAGAAGAAAATAGCTCTGAGAAAATGTATGTGAATAATACCTCCAAAAGAATTTCTGGGATTTGCATTGTCTTTTATTTGTTAAAATAGTCTTCATTTATCACACACTTAAATCTCAAGGGAGAACCAATTGATCATGATGATTGACACATACTTGCATCCCCCTACACACACTCCAGGGGGACAAACAACAGAAATCATGGGGGAAGGGAAACAGCAGTTGGTGTAAGATATGAACACAATAATTTAGAACTTATCAAGGGGTCACTATGGAGGGAGGTTGAAGCGGGTGGGAGGTCGAAGCTGAAACCAAGGACTCAATAGAGAATAATGATGGCAACTTATGTACAAATGTGCTTGATACAATTGATGTATGGATTGTTAAAAGAGCTGTAAGAGCCCCCAATAAAATGTTTAAGAAGAAGAAGAAAATTATGAAGACACTATCACTGTGGTACACGAAGTATCTGTCTTAGAATCTTAAATATTTATGTTGACTTATACTAATCTTTAGTTAAATTTACTTAAACATCAAAACAAACAATAGGTTGGCCCAATATAGGCAATTAATTGGCCAATTAAATGAATAATCACTTAGATACCTTAGTTGTTAGTTTATATAACAACCAATTCAATCAGCATGAAAGAATCGTTGATATTTATAGGATATGGCCTTGACTGATTGCTTTTATTTAGGAGTGGTCTCATAATGGCTTACTTAGTGTATAAAATTTCTGGTATAGCTCTCTTTAAAGTAACCTATAACAACTATTCCAGGATGGTTCTCCCTCACATAGTCAGATTATCCTTGTCATTACCATCAAGTATAAAAAGAAATACTCTTAATATTTAATACTGACAAGGAACAATTTCATCTACAGGTAAAGATGATACACATTTCCTGAAAAAGTTTATCCTTATTACTTTTTAAAAATACTTTACCTACAGAATTAACTCTTATTTTAAAATAGAATTAGAGCATTAAGGTACAGAAAACAATAGAATACATGAATTTGGTCACATGATTCTTAAGCATAAGTTCAGCAAAATAAGCATGAAAATACTAATTTGGAAAATACAGTTATTTTAAAACTACTCTCACGAACAATTAATTATCCTTGGCCCAGATAGAAGGCAATAGCTCTGAGCAAGTATATGTGAATAATACCTCCAAAAGGATTTCTGGGATTTGCATTGTCTTTTATTTGCTAAAATAGCCTTCATTGATCACACACTATAGATCTCAAAAACTTAACTTTCTTGTAAGCTTCAAATTTCAGTTCTAATATGCATACATAAACTTTTCAACTTTAGCATGTTTCAATCTCATTTTGCCCTTTTGATCTCTGCAGCAGAGAGACAGAGCACAAGGTGGTGCTTTCAGGTAAGCATTGGACTGCTAATAGCAAGGTGAGCAGTCCAAACTCACCAGCCTATCACCAGACTCTCTACTTGATGGCAGCGAGTGTGTGTGTGTGTGTGTGTGTTTGTATTTTTTCCATTGGCGATATTTTATACAATTTTATAAATGTTTTCTTGGTTCCTATATAAAGATTAGATGGTGAAAGTTTTCAATTCTTACCAAGGAGTAAGAATTATGACACTTATTCTCCTGCCTGATATAAGATGAAAATTGATTTTCAAAAATTGACTATCAAGCAATAATGACTATTATTCCTGAGAGATTATAAACAAAAGTGTTAAGCCAAGAAATGCACCTATTTCCCACATTGGCAGAGTTCCCAGGCCACAAAATAGGGAAGGGAAACCCAAAGTAAGCCTAGTAGATTCCTCGAACAGAAGATACAGATCTAAGACTCTTGAGACGAAAACGGGGCTAGATGTCATAGAGAATAATAATACCAGAAAGGAAAGTCTTTACCTCTGTAAAGGACCCCTAGAACCTTAGTGGTTTAGTGGTTACAAGTTGAGTTGCAATCTGCATGGTCAACAGTTCGAAACCAGCAGTAGCTCTGAGGAAGAAAGACTGGGAGTTACACTCCTGTAAACAGTTTCAGTCTCAGAAACCCACAGCGCATCCCTATGAGTCAGCATTGACTTCAGGGCAGTGAGTTTGGTTGTTTTGACATTTTTCCACTAATCAGCGAGGTACTGATAAGTTCATGCTTATTATTTAGTTCCTCGAGACAAGGAGAAAGTGACCTGAAATAATTAGAGAAAATAGACACCAAAGGTCACACAAAGCTTGAAACATTGCCTGTTCCCACCAGCCAGCTGAAAAATTTCCTAATTCATGGAGCATTGATAATGTCTTGCTCCAATAAATAGTCCTAGACTAAATGATATGCTGATCTCATCTAACAAATAATATAAACCACACCCTAATGGATCAAGCTATTTCAAAGTAGCTTAAGTGTGACATACAAGTTACAAGAATATTTCTAGAATAAAAAATATGATTCAATGTACTAGAGTCCATAGTATTTGGCAACCAATAAAATATTACATATCATGCAAAAGAGCAAGAAATTTTTGTTAAGGAAGAGAAAATACAATCAAACTGGTTCGGAAATGATACGTATTTTAAAATTTGCAGACAAGGGTATTAAAAACAGCTATTTGTGGTTCTCAACCTTCCTAATGCTGTGACCCTTTAATATAGTTCCTCATGTTATTATGACCCCCCAACCATAAAATTATTTTCATTGCTACTTCATCACTGTAATTTTGCTACTGTTATGAATCAGGCGACCCCTGTGAAAGGGTCGTTCCATCCCCAAAGGTGTCAAGACCCACAGGTTGACAACTGCTGTAAAGTACAGCCTTAGATGGAGACATTTAGAAAGTAAGAAAAAGACTCACATAAATCTTCTAAAAATAAAACCTGAAATGTTTGAGATTAAAAAGGCATTTGATGATATTTATGGTAGATTAGACATTACAGGAGAAAAAAATTAGTGTATTTGAAGACATTGTTATGTTGGGCGCCATCAGGTCAGTTTCCACTCATGGCAACCGTTTTACAAGCAAGCGAAACACTACCCAGTCCTGTACCTGTTTCGTGATCTTTCCATGTTTGACGTTTGTCCCTTCCCCGGTCTGGTTACTAGTAGATTTTACAACTGTTCCTACTCCATTTCAGTTGTGCCACATCAGCAAATGAAGGTCCAGAAAGCTTTGCTCTGTGATAGTTAGCCTGAGTGGAACCATCTCGTAGCAGCCTCCATTTTGTATCAAGCTATGGAAATCCCCCTGAGGTTAAGGTCAAGCAAACATTGGCCAGAAAATAGCAGCTGCAAGATGAGGCCCCACATCAATCTCGAAGAAAAAAAAAGTTTAAAAATGTCGAGGCTAACTGCAAAGTCTGCTTCTGTTCTTGCTTGCTTGCTTGCACAGCTGCAAAGCCCCCATTGTTTAGTCCACCCTATACAAACCCAAGTCTGCAAGCGATCAGGACCAGCTCTCCCTCTCCTCAGAGGGTTGGTCCGAGCGCAGGTTCTTTTTTTCCCCTCTTTTCTGTCCCCATTTAATAAACTGTTTTTCTCCATACCAGAGACTCAGTTGTTCTTGTCCGGTTCATGTACAACATTTTGGAGGTCCCACCGAGATCTGGTGACCAGGTTGTACACTAGCGGGACAAGTGAGACCCCGGGAATGGGTGTTCTCCTCAGCCAGTGCGGCAACTAGGGGAAGGCCTCAGAGAGACGTTCCTCCCCCCGTTGTCGGATCCTGTCCAGAGCGCTACCAGGTTGGTGTGCACACTCCGGGTTGGGAGGATAGGCTCTGTTGGATGCAACTTTAGGGCACTCCCAGAGGGCCAGAGAGACGTTTCTGTGTCCTCCTGTATCTTTAAACTGATGCCTTATTGGTGGCATATTCTGATTCTCTTCATATGTGTAAGGTCCGTGTTTCTTGTCTATTGTTGTTTTTGACTGTGTGTTGCTTGCTCGTGCTCCCGCTTGTTTTCTGTGGTTGTGGTTGTTTAATTTTTTTTTAACAGACGAAGTAAAACCATGGAACAAAGTCAACTCCACTCCAGTGCCTTTTGAATAATTTCTCCAACTTATCTAGAAGGTCTCTGTCAAGTTACGGGTTTAAAACAAAGTCGTCTCATCTCAGGACCTTTTGTGAGACAGACTGGGTTGCAGGAGGGTCTGATTGGCCATCGGAGGGCACCTTTTCCCTATACCAGGTATGGAAATAAGTCTACGGAAAGCCAGGTCATCCGGATCAAATCCCTTACTTCATAGATGTGTGGATTGACAGAGCCTCTAATCCTCCTCCTTATATTCGGAAGGTTCTTCCCCCCAAGCAGGTCCTGGTGGCAGTGAAAAAGGATACTCAAGTCAAAAGCAAGAAGCCCAGCGACTGGGGTGGGGGGGTAAGGGGGGTAAGGAAGTGGTGTTAACAAACCCAGGGACAAGGGGAAAAAATGGCATCCCAAATGGTAGAGAAGGGGGAGTGGCAGGCCTGGTGGGAAATGATCAAGGGTAAGGTTGCTTAGAGAAGAGGTATACTCTAGCCCTGGTGGAGACGAAGCATGGTAGTAGGGCAGGAGGAAAGTCAAGGGAGATGGAGGAAAGAGCTAGGAGTCAAAGGGCATTCATGGAGGTCTAGACAAAGACATGTACATGCAAATATATGTAGGAGGATGGGGAAATAGATCTATGTGTCTATATTTATAGGTCAAGTATTAAGGTGGCGGAAGGACCTTGGGCCTCTACTCAAACACTCCCTCAATGCATGAATACCTTCTTTTATTAAATTGGAACTCTATGATGCTCACTTTCCCAACACAACGGCTGGAGCCAAAGTGGGTGAACAAGTAAATGTGGTGAAGAAAGCTGATGGTGCCCGGCTATCAAAAGAGATAGTGACTGGGGTCTTAAAGGCTTGAAGATAAACAAGCGGCCATCTAGCTCAGAAGCAACAAAGTCCACATGGAAGAACACACCAGCCTGTGTGATCGAGTGGTCCCAAAGAGATCCGTTACCAGGCATCATAGAACAAAAAAATCATATCATTGACTGCACACCTCCATGATAGGATCGCTGAAGACAAATGGGTGCATAAGCAAATGTGGTGAAGAAAGCTGATGGTGCCCGGCTATCAAAAGAGATACTGTCTGGGGTCTTAAAGGCTTGAAGGTGAACAAGCGGCCATCTAGCTCAGAAGCAAATAAGCCCACATGGAAGAAGCACACCGGCCAGTGCGATCACGAGGTGCCCAAGGGACCAGGTATAAGGCATCATGCAAAAAAAAAAAGATATAAGTGTGTGTATGTATGTGTATATATGTGTATATGTATATATGTATATGTATATATGTATATATATATCATATTAAATGAAGGGGGAAGTGCAGAGTGGAGACCCAAGGCCCAAGTGTCGGCCAATGGAGATCCCCTCATAGAGGGGTTTAGGAGAGGAGATGGTTTAATTAGGGTGTGAGGTAGTATCGATGAAGAACACAGCTTTCCCCCAGATCCTGGATGCTTCCTCTCCCCAACTACCATGATCCGAATTCTACCTTGCAGGGCTGGATAGGACAGAGGCTGTACACTGGTGCATATGAGGGCTGGAGGTACAGGGAATCCAGAGTGGATGATACCGTCAGGACCAAGGGTGTGAGGGACGATGCTGGGAGAGTGGAGGGTGAGTGGGTTGGAAAGGGGGAACTGATTACAAGGATCCACATGTGACCTCTTCCCTGGGAGAGGGACAGCAGAGAAGAGGGGAAGGGAGACTCCAGATAGGGCAAGATATGACAAAATAACGATGTATAAATTACCAAGGGCATATGAGGGAGGGGGGAATGGGGAGGGAGGGGAAAAAAAAGAGGACCTGATGCAAGGGGCTTAAGTGGAGAGCAAATGCCTTGAGAATGATTGGGGCAGGGAATGTATGATGTACTTTATACAATTGATGTATGTATATGTATGGATTGTGGTAAGAGTTGTATGAGTCCCTAATAAAATGTAAAAAAAGAAAAGAGAAAAAAATGATTAGGGCAAAGACTGTACAGATGTGCTTTATACAATTGATGTATGTATATGTATGAACTGTGATAAGAATTGTATGAGCCCCAATAAGTTGTTAAAAAAAAAAATGAAGCCCAGCGACTGTACCTCGTCCTCCAGAGCGCTCAAGGGGAGCTTGAAACCCTTCTCCACCATGAGCCCCCCTTGAGGCAGCTGGGCCCCCTGCTCTGCTTCCTCCTCCATGCCTGCCAGCCGAGACAGGCACAGTACCCAGTGCAGTGGCAGCTGCCCCATTCAGTCCTCCCCACACCCGGGACGGAAATGTATACCCTGAGCCAGTGGGCGAACAGGGCAAGCCTGCTGAACTCCCAGTCTCCCAGTCGGTATTTTTCCCCTGAGACAAACTGTTCCTCCACCCGGGGTGGACCAAGCGGTCCCTTTCATGGTTTATGTTCCTTTCTCCACCAGTGACCTTTGCAACTGGAAGCAAAAAAACCCGTCCTTCTCTGAAATGCCACAAGGCTTAATCTCCTTATTGGAAACCATTTTTCATACCCACCAGCCCACGTGGGATGATTGTCAGCAAATTTTACAGGTTCTCTTCACGGCAGAAGAACGGGAAAGAATCATGAGGGAAACACGTAAGATTCTACTCGGGGCAGACAGCCAGCCAGGGGCTGCCCCGTGTTTACAAGAAGCTTTGTTTCCAACTCAGCGCCTGTCATGGGACCCCAACGAAGCACAGGGCAGTGAAGTCCTGATAAGATATCACCAATTTCTGTTGCAGGGCCTCCCGGGGGCTGCTAAAAAGCCCATTAATCTGTCTAAGGTGAGTGAGATAGTGCAGAAGGCTATGGGTGAGTTGCCAGCTGCTTTTCTTGAATGCCTCATGGAGGCTTACAGGCTGTACACCTCAATTGACCCAGAGGCCCCTGAGAACCGCAGGGTCATTATTACAGCTTTTGTAGCTCAGTCAGGCCCAGACATATGAACAAAACTTCAAAAGCTTGTCTGTTTTGAGCGGGGAAATCTTAGTGTGTTAATAGAGATAACCCCAAAAGTTTATCACAACAGGGAGGATCCACCAGTAACTGCTACACGGCAGATGGCTAAAATCATGGTGGCAGCTTTTAAAGAAGAAGAGAAAATTTTTTTTAAAAAACATGGTCTTGTAAGGAAAAACCAGATAACCATAGGGTCGGGCTCCAAAAAGATCAGTGGGCTTATTGCAAACGCATGGGACACTGGGGGGAAAAAAAGACTGCCCGGAGAAGCTAAAAAAAGACATTGGGGAAGTTCCAGTTTTACTAACCCAAAGTGATGACTAAGGCCATCAGAGCTCCACAAATTTAGGCCCCCAGGATCCTAGGCTAACTTTAAATGTAGGGGTTCACCTAGTACACTTCTTAGTGGATACCAGTGCAACCTTCTCCATATTGAAAGAGACTCAAGGGACTCTGTCCTCGACAAAACTCCTACTGTTGGAGCCACTAGATAAGGTAAAGCCCATCCGTGGACTGCAGCCAGGGTCACCAACTTAGGCCGTGGCACAAACACCCATTCCTTCCTGGTCATGCCTGACTTCCCGTAGCCATTACTGGGGCGGGATTTGTTCCATAAATTAAATGCTGTCATTTTATTTAACTCCACGGACAAAGCGGGATCTGTGAAAATAAACCCAACTGAAAAACCAGTGCCTCAACTTACAGTATCTGTTCCATTATCTGAAGAATATATTCTGTTCTCGGACCCGGAACCAACCTCAGGCTCCGAAAAACTGTTAATTCAGTGGATAAAAACCATCCCCGAGGTCTGGGCTAAATACAACCCCCCGCAATTGGCCTAACATCAGCCACTGTGGTGGCTCAGCTTCTCAGCACCGCTACTCCCGTCAGAAAACGACAATACCCACTGTCCAAGGAACCCAGGAGGGCATAGCTCCCCACAGCAGCCGACTGAGCAGGCAGCATTCTAGTGGAATACACCCCTGCTCCTAGTTCGCAAACCAGGAACCAATGACTTTAGACCAGTGCAGGACCTCAGGGAAGTCAATGCCCGGCAGTCACTATTCTTCCAGTGGTGCCTAACCCCTACATCTTGCTAAGTCTTTGGCCCCCTGAGCTTACTTGGTATTCAGTGTGGGATTTAAAGGATGCTTTCTGTTCCATTCCTTTGTCTCCTCTAAACCAGCCCATTTTTGCCTAGGAAGCTTTCCCTGGGAAATTAACCCTAACTCGGTTTGTCAAAAAGTTCAAAATTCTCCAGGCCTCTTTGGGGAGGCACTGAATCAGGCCCTCCAGGAATTCAGAATACACAATTCCCATGTGACCTTGCTGCAGTGTGTAGATGACCTCCTGCTAGCTGCTGCTGGAGAAAAAGAGTTGCCAGGAGGCATCCAAGAACCTACTGCAGAGCCTGGCCCTCCTGGGGAACCAGGTATCAGCAAAGAAGGCACAACTATGCCTCACAGTGGCCACGTACTTAGGTTATCAGCTCCAGGTGGGACAGGAAAATTGTCTGCCAGCAGAATCAACGCAGTCCTGCAAATACCCTTCCCAGAGACTAAACGCAAGGTACGTAAATTCTTGGGTACAGAAGGAGACTGCCATTTGTGGCTACTTGGTTTTGCAAAAATCACCAAACCTCTAAGAAAACACCAAAGAGAGGGAGAAGTAATAAAACCCCCTAAGCGGGAGGCTTCCCTTAAAAAGCTGAAAGGGGCCCTCTTGTAGCTCCAGCCTTGGCTCTCCCAGACCTGCGGAAGCCGTTTGAACTGTTCATGGCAGACAGGAAGGGGATAG
This sequence comes from Tenrec ecaudatus, assembly GCF_050624435.1. NCBI lineage: Eukaryota > Metazoa > Chordata > Mammalia > Afrosoricida > Tenrecidae > Tenrec > Tenrec ecaudatus. The sequence continues at coordinate 90,149,884 of NC_134548.1, forward strand.
CCAAGGGATTTCTTATGCGGCGTCTGGGACCATGTCGAAGACCCGTGGCCTACATATCTAAAGAGCTGGACCCAGTTGCTGGCAGCTGGCCAGGATGTATGCGAGCCATAGTGGCCACTGCAGTGCTGGTAAAGGAAGCTTCAAAGCTCACGCTGGGCCAGGACATTACAGTCACAGGAGGGCACTCAGTCGAGAGCCTGCTAAGAAGCCCTCCTGACCGCTGCATGACAAATGCCCGCGTGCGCCAGTAGCAGGTACTGTTGCTCAATCCACCCAGTGTCCAGTTCTCCAAATCAGCTACTCTCAGCCCCACGACCCTGCTGCAGGATGAGGCTGGGGAGGAGCCGATCCACAACTGTGTGGAGAACTTGGAAACCATCTCCAACGTCCGGCCAGACTTAACTGATGCAGCCCCAATGTCTGCAGACCTGGAGCTCTTCTCAGACGGCAGCAGCTTCGTAAAGGATGGCGCCCGGCAGACAGGAACTGCGGTCACCACGGAAACTGAGGTACTGTGGTCCACCTCCCTGCCCCCGGGGACCTCGGTCCAAAAGGAAGAACTTATCGCCCTGACACAGGCACTCACGCTGGGAAAAGGAAAGACCGTCAATATATGGGCAGATCGCCATGATTCTTTTGCTACTGCTCACTTGCAGGGAGCCCTGTATCAAGAAAGGGGGCTGCTAACCTCTGAAGGAAAGGAAATTAAGTTCAAGGCTGAAATACAAGACCTCCTTCGAGCCGTGTGGGAGCCTAAGCGTCTCGCTATAATCCATTGCAAGGCCCATCAAAGAGGAGACTCAAAGGGGATCAGAGACAACAACCTGGCTGACCAGGCAGCCAAGAAGGCAGCATTGGCATCACCAAGGCCAGTAATGGGACTGGCACAAGCAGAAGGTAAGCGGCCTCTTACCTTGTTCCACGCAAGGAATGCCTACTCGCCCCTGCTACTCAAAGCAGGAACGGGAACTGGCACAACAGCGAGCAAAAAAGGCTGGTCAAATAGCTTGTGTTGAAGACCCTGAAGGGTGGCTGATTCTCCCTGATCTCCGCAAGTTGGTCCCTGAGGCGATTAGCAGGGAATTGGTGGATAAATTGCATCAGACCACCCATTTGGGAGGAACCAAACTGTACTTGAACTTGTCTAAACGATACAAAATTCCAAATCTCCAAAAGTGGATACAGGCAACGGCCTAAAAATGCCTCACCTGCGCCCAAGTAAATAAGCCCCACAGACACACCAGTCACCCCAGCCACGAGAGTGAGGACATTCCCCCCATCAATACTGGGAAGTGGACTTTACCAAGGTAAAGCCAGGACTGTATAGTTATAAACATTTGCTGGTCTTTGTAAATACCTTCTCTGGTTGGACAGAGACTTTCCCAACCAAGGCAGAAACGGCCACCGTGGTATGCAAACTGCTGTTCACTGAGATCCTCCCTAGATTGGGCATTCCCTGATGCATTGGCTCTGATAGTGGCCCTGCCTTCATAACACAAATTTCTAAAATTATAAGTAAAATTTTATGTATTAACTGGAAGATGCATTGTGCCTATGGGCCCCAAAGTTCAGGTCAAGTAAAGAAAATGAATAGAACATTAAAAAAAAGAAAGTATTAACTAAATTATGCACAGAAACTGGTAAGAACTGGGTAAGACTTTTGCCTTTTGTTTTAATGTGTGTCTGTTGTACCCCTTACCTTATAAACCTTGAGCCTTATAAAATGATGTGTGGTAGACCCCTCCTTTCCTACCTAGGGTTAGAATGAAGCAGTTGGCTCACCTCACTAATGTTGAACTTTTAAAGTCTATACAGGCTGTGCAGGAAGCCCGCAGCACTAACAATGCTTTGTTAAGCTGCCTCCACCATCCAGACACCGCAGGAGTTCCCGAATCAAAACAGTCGCATGGATCGGGACCCTTCCATGACCTAACCCCAGGCGACTGGGCCTGGGTCAAGTGCACTGGAGTCGAAGTAAACTCCCCCGTGTTAGCAGAAGTAAAAACCCTGGAAACCTTTTTTGCTTTTATAAATGCTACTAACCCAAACTTCACCGGTGATTGTTGGCTATGTCTTAACCCAGTACCACCCTACTTTGTAGGAATTGGATCTAACGATACCTTCTTAGTAGCCAACATCACACTGTTCAATTATAATAATAACAGTAGTGTGTGCAGGTGGACGGAAGCTGGGGAATGGTCTACCCTAACCCTGGAAGACTTACAAGGGAAAGGACATTGTTAGCAAACCAGCTGGAAACCCCAATGGTACAGTCAGTATTGTGCTAGTGTTTCTGTTAGTAGCCCCACCAGGAATGTGGTTTGCTTGTTCTACTGGAATCACTCCCTGCTTGTTCTCTACAACCTTACTCGCCTCTAACCACACTGGACTTTGTATTTTACATAGTATTTGTTCATATTTTACCCCAAGTATTTCTGTATTCTGGAGAGGCTGGGTGGCAGCATTTTAACACTTATTCCAGAGTCAAAGTGCCCCCATAATGGTTCCTTTACTTGTGGGACTAGGTGTAGCCGGGTCAGCATCAGTAGGAACGGCGGTCTTAATACAAGGAAATGAAAATGATAAAATTCTAAGTCAGCAGATTAATAATGATTTACTGGATTTAGAGAAGTCTGTCAGTTAGTTATCTAGAAAAATCCCTCTATTCCCTTGCTGAAGTTACAAAACAGGTGAGGATTGGACCTTTTATTTCTTAAGCAAGGCGGCCTTTGTATGGCTCTGCATGAAACCTGCTGTTTTTATGCCAGTCATTCAGGAATAATCAAAAATAACTTAGCTTTAATCAGAAAAAGATTAAATGAGCGAGAAGAAAACAGAAAAAAAACAAGAAAGTTGGTTCCAGCAAATGTCTAGCTGGTCTCCATGGCTCACTACCCTAATCTCCAGCCTAGCAGGCCTTCTGCTTTTGCTTTTAACAGGACTAACTTGTGGCCCGCTAATCATCAGTAAATTAGTGCAGTTTGTACAAGACCGTGTACAAGTTGTTGGTACTAAGTCGTATGAGTGGCTAGCCCAGAGTGAGCCTCCGCCACAGCCCTATGAACGCTTGCACCTGGAAGCTTCACAGGTGTAACAACAACAGGGAGGAATGTGATAGTTAGCCTGAGTGGAACCATCTCGTAGCAGTCTCCATTTTGTATCAAGCTAGGGAAATTCCCGAGGTTAAGGTCAAGCAAACATTGGCCAGAAAACAGCAGCAGCAAGATAAGGCCAAACATCTATATCGAAGAAAAAAAAATAGTTTTAAAATGTCAAGGCTAACTGCAAGGTCTGCTTCTGTTCTTGCTTGCTCGCACAGCTGCAAAGCCCCCATGGTTTACCCCACCCTATACAAACGCAAGTCTGTGAGCGATCGGGGCCAGCTCTCCCTCTTCTCAGAGGGTTGCTCCCTGCGCAGGTTCTTTTTTCTCATTTCTGTCCCCCTTTAATAAACTGGTTTGCTCCTTACCAGCGACTGTGTTGTTCTTGTCTGGGTCATGTACAACAGCTCCAGCCATGTCATTAAGGTAGACTCTGCTTTTGGCAGATAGCTTTTCCTGTGTTGGGCCAGCAGCCACTGCAAGGTCAGAAATTCCAAACCACCAGCCAGCTGCTCCACGGGAGAAAGCTGGGCCTTTCTACACCCAGAATGAACTAGTCTTCGAAATTCATAGTAGTAGTTCTGCTGTGTCCTAAGTTGGAATATACACCATGGTAGTGAGTTTGCTTTTGGTTTTCCAACTTGAAGGGCTAATACTTCAACACTATGTCAGGCAATGTTCCACTGTGATTCCTGAAGTATTCAGTAGCTGATTGCTTAGAACTGCATCACTTATTGCTTCTTCCTAGTCTGTTTTATCCTGAAGGTCTGGCTGAAACCTGTCTAAAATGGGTAACCCTGCTTCTATTTGGAATACTGTGCACATAGCTTCCATAATCACAGCAACATGCAAATTATCATAGAAAAGCAAACCGCCAGATGAGTGGTGGACACACTTAGTAGATTGGCTATAATAAAATAAATGCTGACAATACCAGCTACTGCTGAGAGTCCAGCGTAACTAAAACTCTCACACATTGCTCATTGTGGGGTACAGAAAGGTTTCTCTGCAGGTTCTCACACTGGCATTGTGAGGTCAGCTGCTTAGAGGTATTCTCCCCGAGGGCATCAGCCATACAGAGCCATCAGACTAGATTCTGCATTACCCTAAGTTGGGCCTACCCCCTGCTGACAAGGATAGTGGAGTGCATCCTTGAAGGAGAGCCCAAAGAAAAGGTTGAGCCAACTCAAGGAGGACCAAGGTTACGGTACCATCTTGAATCTAGGGTCCGCCCATCCTGTCACCCCTAGTGTACCTCTAGTCCCTCCCCTTCCTATTGCATGCACACCCCTAGCTGACCCCCATCCTGTGACGCATATGCCTATTGTACAGCCCCTTCCTGTGACGTATGTGGTTGCCTATAATCAGGGGGGCTTGCATGCCCCTAAGTATATATAAGCTTGGTCAGAAATATACTCTCTCCTCCTCCGCTCTCTATGCACTGACCTGGCTGCTGAGATAATGACCGCCCGGAGCGTGAGCATGCTACCATAAAATATGTCTGATTCCTTTATTTGACTTTCTCTCCTATTCTCTATGACTTTACTATGGTCTTTACATATTATTGCTGCACAGTTGCATCTATGGACTCCATGGTTGTTGCAGGCTGGTTTACTCTAACAGCTGATATACATGTAAATGGCACAAACACTTTGGAAGGCAGTTTAGAGTCTCTTAGATGGTTGAACATAAGATTAATATATAATCCAGCCATGCTACTCTTGGGTATTTCCTCAAAAGAAATAAAAGCACGTTATTACACAAATACATGCACATGGATGTCCACAGCAACTTTATTAGTAATAGCCAATACTTACGAACAATTCCCCATGTTCATCAATGGACATTATTTGCTTTATATTTCTGGTATATCCATAAAATGAAATATTCAATAATAAGAAATAACGGGTTATTAAATGAATTTAAAAATAATTCACTTAAATGAAAGAAGATATACACAAAGCGTCACAGATTGTAGGATTCTATGTACACAAAAATCTAGAAATTGTACACTAATCTATTGTGACCAACAGTGACTTTTTGGTTCTTGAGACAGGGGCAGTACGCAAGGAATATTACATAAAGGTAAAAGGAAATCTTGGTTGTGCAAATTGCTTGTATGACAATCATACTTCAATAAATTATTTTTCTAAATGTATGGAACATAGTTCTTGTAGCTATCCTGAAAAAAATATGTGGATATTTTCAAACCAAGAATAGTTTAAACCTCTAATAAACCTGCATTTTACTTTTTAAATTGCTGACACTTGTTTGTTGGGCTAATCTTTAGTAAACCTTCTGTCATAATAGGTTTCTGTGGAGATGATTTCTTCTCTTTAGATCAGTCCAGAATCTGCTCTCTCCCAGATCTGACATACAGTTTTAATATGAGTCAGATTCGACTTGACAGCAGTGTGATTGGATTTTGATTTGGTTTCAATAAAAGTTTTTGTTTTTAAAGGAACAACTTGCTATTTCTAGCATAGCATTGAAAACAAGAAAATGATGTTTACTGAATCATGAACAAAATCATTAACACACCATATAGATGAATATTTGAGAGTCCTTAAATCCCATAGTATCTCTCTGTAAACAATAATCCTGACTTATGGGTCTGATCACATTCTTTTAACATTAGAAAAATATGATTGGCAGCATAGGCAGACCACCGATTCTCAAAGTATGGCCCTCAGCTCAACTATATCAGCATTAAAAAAACCTTGTTAGAAACATAAATTCCTAGACACTATTCCACACCAAATGAATCATAAAGTATAGGGGAAGGAGCCTGAAAATCTGAGTTTTAATAAACCTTCCAGGTGATCTGATGACAGTTCAAGTGTGAAAACCACTGCTTTAGAGATGGTAACATTATTAAACTTGTATGTGTAAGGTTCAGCAATGTGACTTCACTCAGACACAAGGCCATGTGCTAGCAAACAGTGAGATTTATTTAGCGTTCAGGGGCAGATGGGCTGAGGCAGGGTAGTGCATCAGCCTCAAAGTGAGGGAGAGGTATGCTTTTATGTGTCTGTAGGAGAGGAGGGGCGGAGTCTCCGTTGAGGAGGCCCGGGCCAATGCTTCTCTCTATTTCTTGTGGTCATCTTGTTCTCGGCACAGATGTCATTGCGGTTGTCATATTTATGGGCTGTCAGTCCAAGTGGCACCTGGTGATGTCTTTGCAGCTTTCCTTGTTAAGGTATACTGGTTCTACACTAATAACCATTCCTGCAGATATTGCCTACTCGGAAAGACTTGAGCCCCACGTCAATCTCCAGTTAAACTCAGAAGTTCTAGACCTATTAATATGGATATTTTTATGTCATTGGTGATGGACAACAAATTCCATAGTTGTTTAAATTTATGAAAAGGAGGGAGGAAAATCAGGCACTGATTCAATAGCTGAACTATGCTTTCTCTTAACTAATGAAACACTTTGGCTAGTAGAGTTGAGAGACATTAAACTATTTAATTCCCATGTTTTAAAGCTGGACACTAAAATTAGGAATGACAATGGAAGAGACGAGGAGCACACATGGTATAGTGGTTATGCATTAGGCTGCTACGCACAGCAGCTCGAAGTCACCAGTTAGTGGGAAAAGATGGGTTTTCTTCTGCTGTAAAGAGTTACTGTCTTGGAAACGCACAGGGGTATTTCTACCTTTTCTATAGGGTCATTATGAGTTGGCATTGATTCAATGGCAGCTAGTTTGGTTTGGGAGGTTTGGTGAAGTTTGGGGGAAAGTTGGCTACATAGCGTGTAGCCAACTTTCTATTGACAACATTGTCTTAGAGAATGAAAGAAGACTGTCTGAAGAACTAAATGTTGTTTCAATAGGAACATAAATGGTAAGTATTTCTGGATATTTTTAATTGATAAAATACCAACAGTTAAACACTAAAAGATGCACCACCATATGCCAGGGGGATTTTGAAGTGAAGTACAGGTGGTTGTGAACGCTATTTAGGAGAGAGTTTTGGTCACTGACAAAATGTAGGCGCCATGAGCCTCCCTTTTTTCCTGTGCAGAATTCATACAATTTCAACGGGATCCTGAAATTGAACCCAATTACAATGGTTTGTGTTAATGGCACCCAGACTTGCAAGATACTTTTCATGACTCATTACTGTGGAAAAAGAGAATACTGCAAGCTGACCTCAAATTCCTACAAAGCTGCATGTACTTCTTACATAAAGGATTAGTATTCTTTTCAAATTTTACTTAAATTATTCTTTTATTTAAATGAGTAATTATGCGTTTCATATTCACCACAGTAAAGACTAGTTCATTGCTCAGAATCACACACCATGCTCTCTTTGGCATCATAAAACACAGGATATTTGCAAAATTTCCTTTCAATGAATTAGATATTTTATCTTACCATTAGTCTACTCGTTCTGCCATCTACATTCTCACAGGGTAAAAGGAATGTTAGTCTGCCTTCCTACGTTGATTAATAGGTATATTGAGTAACAGTTATGCAGATGGAAATTCTACCGTATCAGAAATGAAACCGTGGCCTGCCAGCTTATGTGATTTCTTACACACACTGAGGGAGAAAGGGAAAGAAAGGGAGAGAAAGAAGGGGATGGAGCTGCCTGTGGGGTAAAATGTTAAAGAAAAGTGAATCTGAGTGAGGAGTTAATGGAATTCTGAGAACTGCTATTATTGACTAGGGTAACTTTTGTGGTGCTGCATATAAAGCTACTTATCAGCTCAATTTTTCAGGGCTGAGAAGGGCATCCTTTTTCACCTCCCAAGTGGCCCACCTGCCTCTTTGGCCCTGCTCCTTGCACGTGGTCATTTGACAGCCAGAACTGCTGCTGTGACCTCACAGAGAGGATCCTGGTCAATCCTTGGGGCCCCAATGTGTCAGCAAGCAGCAGGGGGTGGCAGCAGGAACAGGGTCAGTGGTGTCTCTGGATAGTCCTATCACACCAGGGAAGGATCTTCTTCCTCTCAATTCAAATTCTAGCTGAGTATCTGTTCAGACCACCCCAAATGGCCTCCACTACCAGAATTTACCATCCGAACATTAACATAAATGGTTGCATATGTTTGGACATCCTGCGGTCTGAGTGGTTGTCAGTACTTACCATTTTAAAAGGTGCTGTTATCGACCTGCTCTGTGCTGTTCGATCCCAACCTAGATGAGCCTTTGATCCTTGACATTGTGAAGATCTATAAGAAGAACAGGAAAAAGTATGAAAGACTAGCTCATGAATGGACTAAAAAAAGCACGTGTAATTTTAAAGTGAAAACCAAGTTAAGGGTCTTCACAGCAACTTCAACATAAAGATACAGGAACTTTGCAGTTAGAGATGTTTTCTTTCTACAACTTTCTATGAAGTGCCATAGAGGTTTCACCTGACTTTCATATCAGGGCGGTTAGGTGAGTGTGAGACACCAGTTTTAACAGATTAGTCTTAGCAGACAGAGAGGTCGTCTTTTTTAGTGTTTTGTTTAATGTGGAGTATTCTAGGACTCATAACAAAAACAAAAGGTTGAATAAAGATACAAAAGCTGGCTAGATATTTGTTTCATTCCAAAGAATGTGTGTTTTCAAGGTGTTCTGTCCCTGTTTTATTTATTTATTTTTTACCAAGGAGATTGAAATTAATGTATATCCTCTATTTTGAGTTTAAGAGTTAAATGGTGTAGTCGGTTACGCATTGGGCTGTCAAACATTCAGATGAGAATTTATGCTCCCGTAAAGATTTACAGGCGCCCTCGTGGTGTTGTGGTTATGTGTTGGGCTGCAATCCACATGGTCAGCAGTTCAAAACCACTAGAAGTTCCATAGGAGAAAGACTGGGTTTTCTACTCCCATAAACAGTTAGTCTCAAACCTGGAGGAGGGAACCGTATTAGACCCTAAATCCTGAACACCCAGTTTGCAGAAGGCTACGGATGACAGTGAGAGCTCAAACCCCATTCAAAGCGTATCTCAGGCAGATTAGACCTCAGGTAAATCCCCACTGACTATGGGCCAAAGATGGGAAAGGCCTTGTTATCATACAGAATATTGTAGGGTGGATGTGCACTTGTATTTAGGTAAAAAATGTAACACCGTCTCATTGGCTCTCCCTCTTGTTACAATGTGTAATTGTTCCAGTTTTTAATATTTCCACTTTGTTTTCAATTGAGGGGTTTTTTGTGTGTTATTTCATCTATCATTGCTGTTGGGTCATTTGTTTTTGTTCTGTTTTGCTTCTGTATGCTATTCTGTGTATGAAATCCAGGATAGGGAAACCTTTAGAGACAACAATGGATCAATAGTTTCTGTTTTTCTTTCTTTCTTTTTTTAATCAATAGTTTCAAAGGGACATTCCAAGGGAAATGTAGAGCTAATTTGTTAGTCCAGGTAGACTAGAGAAACAAATTCATGGACATGTATATGTATGTGAGAGAGTTTTATATCAAAAAGTAATTGTACACTAAGAAAATATCCCAGCCCAGTCCAGATCAAGTCCATAAGTCCGATATTAGCCCATATGTCTGATACCAATCTATAAAGTCCTCTTCAGACTCATGAAACACAAGCAATGACGCCAATTGCAGGATGATTGCAGGCCAGTGGGTGGGAAATCTTGTGGATACAGTGGCGTTGTAAGTATTTCAGCACTGGCAGGGGTCTTCACGTGGTTCCTTCAGGTCCAAAATTCTGCCTCAGGGTAGTTTCATGTGGCTCCTCAGAAATATCTCGAAAGGAGTCAGCCTTGTCAGTAGAGAGTCTCCAAGGGAGTGAGCAGAGACAGTGTGTCTCCCGCCTCCATGGAGAAAATACAGGAGTTCCCAGAATCCTTAGGAGAAGGCCATGTCCACACAGAGGAATCATTGACAGACTAGACTCCATTCCTTCACCTTTAATTCTCACAAGTCCTAAATTGACACCATATTATGTAACTACCATTGCTAACAGTGCAAAGAAGAATAAATATCCTGGAATGGATAGTGGTGATGGTTGCAACCAGTGAAATGCATGATATATGAACTATGTTGATGAATTATTAGAAAATAAATAAGCTAATTACAAAAACAAAAATGAGAAGTAAACATGTTGCTGGTATTCTCTTTCAGTGAAGACCTATCTGACATCAGCAATGAGATCCCTTGTTCCATGTCCTCTTCTGAATCCAGCTTGAATCACTAGAGGCTGCCTGTCAATGTGCTCCTGCAACTGTTGTCAAGTGACCTTCAGCAAAATTTTACTTGCACATATATCATATCGTTCTATAACTTGTACATTCTGCTGGGTCACTTTTGTTTGATATGAGTACAAATATAGATTATCTCCAGTCAGTTGGCCAAGTAGCTGTCACCAAATTTCTTGGTATAGATGGGTGAGTTCTTCCAGTGCTTCATCAGGTGGTTGAAACATTTCAATTGGTAGTCCATCTACTTCTAGAGCCTGGTTTGTGGCTATCGCCTTCAGTGCAGACTGAATGTCTTCCTTCAGTACCATTGGTTCTTTATTATACACTACCGCTTGACACGGTGGAATGTTGACTAGTTCTTTGTGGTAGAGACTCTGTATTCGTTCCATCTTATTTTGATGTTTCCTTGGTTGTTCAATTTTTTCCCCATAGAATCTTTTAATATTGCAATTTGAAGCTTAAATTTTTTTCTGAGTTCTTTCAGTTTCAGATATCCTGAGCATGTTATTCTTTTTTGGTTTTCGAACTCTAGGTCTTTGCACATTTTATTATAATATTTGACTTTGTCTTCTTTTTTTTAATTTTTTTATTTTAACAATTTATTGGGGCTGATACAATTCTTTTCACAGTTCATACATATACATACATCAATTGTATAAAGCACATCTGTACAGTTTTGCCCTAATCATTTTTTTCTCTTTTCTTCTTTTACATTTTATTAGGGACTCAAACAACTCTTACCACAATCCATACATATACATACATCAATTGTATAAAGCACATCCACACATTCCCCGCCCCAATCACTCTCAAAGCATTCGCCCTCCACTTAAGCCCCTTGCATCAGGTCCTCTTTCCCCCCCCTCCCTCCCCATTCCCCCCTCCCTCATATGCCCTTGGTAATTTATACATCGTTATTTTGTCATATCTTGCCCTATCCGGAGTCTCCCTTCCCCCCTTCTCTGCTGTCCCTCTCCCAGGGAAGAGGTCACATGTGGATCCCTGTAATCAGTTCCCCCTTTCCAACCCACTCACCCTCCACTCTCCCAGCATCGTCCCTCACACCCTTGGTCCTGAAGGTATCATCCACCCCGGATTCCCTGTACCTCCAACCCTCATATGTACCAGTGTACAGCCTCTGTCCCATCCAGCCCTGCAAGGTAGAATTCGGATCATGGTAGTTGGGGGGAGGAAGCATCCAGGATCTGGGGGAAAGCTGTGTTCTTCATCGATACTACCTCACACCCTAATTAACCCATCTCCTCTCCTAAACCCCTCTATGAGGGGATCTCCATTGGCCGACACTTGGGCCTTGGGTCTCCACTCTGCACTTCCCCCTTCATTTAATATGATATATATATACACATACATATATACATATACACATATATACACATACATACACACACTTATATCTTTTTTTTTTGCATGATGCCTTATACCTGGTCCCTTGGGCACCTCGTGATCGCACTGGCCGGTGTGCTTCTTCCATGTGGGCTTATTTGCTTCTGAGCTAGATGGCCGCTTGTTCACCTTCAAGCCTTTAAGACCCCAGACACTATCTCTTTTGATAGCCGGTCACCATCAGCTTTCTTCACCACATTTGCTTATGCACCCATTTGTCTTCAGCGATCCTATCATGGAGGTGTGCAGTCAATGATATGTTTTTTTGTTCTTTGATGCCTGGTAACTGATCCCTTTGGGACCATTCGATCACACAGGCTGGTGTGTTCTTCCATGTGGACTTTGTTGCTTCTGAGCTAGATGGCCGCTTGTTTTTCTTGACTTTGTCTTCTTAAGCTGTCCTTTGAAATTTTCTGTTCAGCTCTGTGACTGCATAATATCTTCCATTTGGTTTATCTACTCTATGATTAAGAGCAAGTTCTTCTGATATCCACATTATCTTTTCTTTACTTCCTCTCATTTTAGTAACTTTTTTGCTTTCTTCATGATTGATGTCATCCCACAGCTCATAAGATCTTTTGTCATTAATATTTAATGCAGCAAATCTATTTTTGAGATTTTTCTCAAAATTCAAGTAGGATAGACTCAAGGTCATATTTTGGCTCTTGTGGACTTGTATTAATTTTTATTCACCTTCATTCTGAACGTACATTTGATTAATTGATAATCTGCTACATAGTCAGCCTCTGGCCTGTTTTTTGCTCCTGACATTGAAATTCTCCATAATTTCTTTCCACAGATGTAGTCAATTTCACTTCTGCAAATTCCATCAAGAGATGGAATTTGTGTTGTTGATAAAGGTATTTGGAATTACGAAGTCATTGGTCTTGCAAAATTCTGCCATATGATCTCCAGCTTCGTTTCTATGGCTATCACCAATACCATATTCTCCAACTACTTCTCCTCTTTGTTTACCACTTTTGCATTCCAATCACCGATAATTCTGATTGCATGTTTGATTAATTTCCAACTGAAGACGTTGGAGAATTCTTCAATTTGTTTGTGTCAAAAACAAGAATACTACATGTGTTGATATATCCAATGAATTGTACCTATTTCTGCATAGTTAATATGCCTTTCAAAAATATTTTTAAACTGAACATCCATTGTACTGTATTATGTAATGTTTTTATATTGAATTTTCTTTTAGATTTTTCTGATTCCAACCTTCTGGAACAGAAAGGGGCTCACAATATTTCTGAGGAGTTTATCTATTTTCATCCTATTGCAGAAGTTCAGGAAGATACCAGAAGACAAAAACAACAGAAACTACTCATACCTCCCATAGGCATTCCAAGAAGATATGGGGTAATGGTTACCACCCCACCCTTGCCCCCATTAAATGAAGAAGGAACACTGGTGGTGTTATTGGGTAAGCACTGGACTGCAGTTCAAATTGGCATTTCAAACACACCAGGTATTCCACTGCCTGCTCTGGTATATATTTAAAATTTTGAAGTTAGTTGTTTCTGTGAAGAGTTATAGCTTTGGAAACCCTATATAGGATCACTATGTGTCAGAATGAATTCAATGACTTTGGTTTTTGCTTTTTGTTTGTTGGCACCTTAGTGTCTACTTTAAACTGAAAAAGAAAAAAAAAAAGAGTCCCTTGCCTGCTAGTCTATTCTGACTCATATCAACTTTATAGAACAGAATTAAATTTCCCCTGTGGTTTCCAATGATGGTCTCTGGATGGAAAGGAATTCTGGTTGTGCAATGATTAAAGCACTCAGCAGAAAGCACTAACAGAAAGGCCACTGCTTTGAATGTACTCAATGCCCAGTAGCAGCAACATTTAGCTGTCTGATTTCACCTAGCTGCTGAATACTTAACCATTACAATACCAGAACAGCTAGAAAGAACTAACTGACAAACCAACAATTAATTTTAATAGTCTTTATAATTCTGTTTTCTTTTTTTTTACATTTTATTAGGGACGCATACAACTCTTATCACAATCCATACATATACATACATCAATTGTTTAAAGCACATCCGCACATTCCCTGCCCCAATCATTCTCAAAGCATTTGCTCTCCACTTAAGCCCTTTGCATCAGGTCCTCTTTTTTTTCCCCTCCCTCCCCTCTCCCCCATCCCTCATGAGCCCTTGATAATTTATACATTGTTATTTTGTCATATCTTGCCCTATCCGGAGTCTCCCTTCCCCCCCTTCTCTGCTGTCCCTCTCCCAGGGAAGAGGTCACATGTGGATCCTTGTAATCAGTTCCCAGTCTTTATAATTCTTAAAGATAATAAGTACTCATAGTATATTTGAAATTCCTAGATTGAAATTTGCTATTTAGTATTAAGTTTTTTTCCTTTTATTGTTGAAGCCATTTAAACGTGTATAAAAATACTATTATGGATAAGAGTTTTAGAAATTTTCCTTTTTAAATCATCTTATTAATCTGTCCCCCATAACTTCACATGAATGGTGTAATCAATTAGAAATCTTTCTTAGAATTAACCTCACCAAATCTCTGAAGAAGCATAATAGTACTTACTTTGACCCAATTGTTCTCTAAAATCATAATTTGATTATTCTGTAATTCATTAGCATTTACTTGAGAAATTACTGATCAGAACTGTACATTAAAGCATACCTAAAGGAAGCTGAAAGCATTCTACCCTTTGAAGTATTCATGAAATTGGCTCAACCCCAGTCTCATATGTCCCATGAAGATTTCTGCACAATTCTGAGTGTTGCTAATCTCTTGGTTGCCCCGCTCTGATTTCATGTTTTCACTGAACTTTTGACCTCATTCACATCTAATGCTGCAAAAGATGTAAAATTGAATACTAAATAAAATCTCTTCACCTACCCATAGTTGTGATATTTCAATAGTTAACATTCCTCTCTAATTCCCCTCCCTTCATAATATTGCTCAACCGTTTTCTCATTCTCTTCCTCCCTTCTGTACTTGCATATTTGTGGTCATTATATAGAACCATTTAGCCACAACTTTATTTTCCTCTGCCCCACTTCACACCCTAAATAGTTTATCAAGATGCTTTGCTAGACTTAAGGCGGACTACATGGTAGTATTGGTTGCCATGTGATTTTACATTGTTAAGGTGATTGAATTTATATCAAATTGGGACATTGTTATATGTCCAAAGATTTAGAGTTAAAAAACATAAAGAAAGAACATGCTCCACATATATTAAGCCCAAAAAAAGCACCAGAAAAATTCAAGCATTGAGTGGCAATGTTGAAAAATTCCATGAGCAAAATATTAAATGATGCAGGAAGCACTAAGAGAAGATGGAAAAACACAGTGACTGTATTAACCAGAATTAGTCAACATTTCAAAATTTTAGGAGATAACATATGAGCAAGAACCCATGATACTGAAAGAAGAAGTCTATGCTGTGCTTGAAAGAATTAGTTAAAACAAAGCTCTAGGCATTGATGAAATACAAATCGAAAGTTCCAACAAGCTGATGAAACACTTGAAGCATTTATTCGTCTATGCCAGGAAATTTGGAAGACAGCGACTTGGTCAGCTGACTGGAAGAGACCACATTTGTGCTCAGTCCAAAGAAAGGTGACCCAAGTATGCTCAAATTACAGAACAATGTAATTGATACCATATGTAAAAAAATTATTTCTGAAGATCACCCAACACTGGTTCCAGCACTGCATTGACAGGGAGATGTCAGCAGTTCAGGCTGGAGTCAGAAGAGGAGGTGGAACAAGGGATATCATTGCTGATGCCAGATGGATTTTGGCTAAAAGCTGAGAGTACCTGAATGATACTTACTTGTGTTTTATTGACTATTGCAATGCATTTAACTGTGGATCATAACAAACTATGGATAGCACTGAGAAGAATAGGAATTCCACAACACATTATTTTGCTCATGAGGACCTTTTACATGAATCAAGAGGCAGTTGAGTGAAGACAATAAGGGAAGTATGTATGGTCTAAAATCAGAAAAGATGTGCATCCAAGTTGTTGCATCTCACCTACGTATCCAATCTGTATGCTGAACTTATAATTAAAGAAACTGGCATATATAAAGAAGAATTTAGCATCAGGATTGGAAGAAGGCTTATTAACAACTTGTGACATGAAGCTGAAACAACATTTTTGCTAAAAGTGAGGAGTTAAAGCACATACTGATGAAGATCAAGGGTTGCAGCTTTCAATATGGATTACAACTCCATATAAAGTAAGGCAAAATCCTCACAACTGGACCAATAGGTAGCATCATAATAAACGAAGAAAAGGTTGAAGTTGTTAAGGATTTTGTCTTTCTTAAATCCATAATTGATGTTCATGGGACCAGAAGTCAAGAGATTAGGTAAATCTGATGCACTGGACCTCTTGGGAGTATTGAACAGCAAGACTAAGAATATTACCTTGATAGCGATGTTTTGAATGACCTAAACCATTCTATTTTCAGTTGCCTCATGTGCATGTGAAAGTTGGTCATTGAATAAAGAAGATGGAATACTAATTTGAATTGTGGTGCTGGAGAAGAATATTGAAAGTACCTGGGACTGCCAAAAGAACAAACTGATCTGTCTCTTAAAAAGTATGGCTAGTGACACCATAGGCAGGGAACAACTAGGGAATTAAAGACTACAACAAGGAGGATGTAGAGATCCTGGTGGTGTCGGAGCAACAGCAGCCTAGTTGAGATGAATTCCTGAGAAACAGAAGAAGGGCTAGCGTGATGGTGGGGAAGAAGGATGGTAAAAGGAAACAGAGGAAAGATCTAGGAAGCAAAGTTATCAATAGAGGTATAAATATAGGTGTACACTTATGTAAATATATTGTCATAAAAGTAGAGGTATTGGCCTATGTACATATATTTAAATTGGCAATACATTACGGAAATGGATGGACTTTGGGTCTCTACGCAAGCCCACCCTCAACCCAAGAACACTCTGTTCTAACAACATGGCATTCTGTGATGCTCATGCTCCTGACACGATTGCTGAAGACAAGATGGGTGCATAACACATGTGGTGAAGAAAATTTATGGTGCTCAGCTACCAAAAGGTATAGCATCTGGGGTCTTAAAGGCTTGAAGTGAAACAGTTATCCGTCAGAGAAGCAAAAAGCCCATCTGGAAGAAGCACAACGCCTGTGCAATCATGAGGTGGCGATAGAATCAGTTAACGGGTATATTAATCTGGGTACTTTGGAAAAACAAATCTACAGAAACTCATGTATAAGAGAGAGTTTTATATAAAGGTCAAGTGTGTATCAAGAAAACATCCCAACCCAGTGCTGCCCAAGTCCACAAGTCCAACATTAACCCATATGTCCAACAGCAATCCACAAAATCCTCCTCCATCTCACAAAACAGATGCAAGGATGCCGACTGCAAGAGGAAAGCCGAGTCAGTGAATGTGTAAACATCTCAGAGCTGGCAGGGGTCTCCACACGGGTGCTCCAGGACCCAGGGCTTCATCGGGGTAGGTCCATGTGGCTTCTCCTCAGTGATGTCTTGCAGGAAGTGAGCCTTGTAAGCTAAAGCAGGAAACTGGCTAAGGCAGCTGCACCCTGGTCCGGCCATCAGAAAGCAAGAGACCTGAGAACTAGAAAGGCGAGGCTCACTGAGCCCTTTTCCCTTCCAGTGTAGTGCGAGGCTCACTAAGCCATTTTTCCCTCCACCCTTCAATTAATCCCACATGTGTTCATCAGCAGCTTGGCACAATAAACTAACTACCTCAACAGGCACCAAAAGATCCAAAACAGCAACAACAAAACCATATTGTTGAGAAAGGGGGGGGGGGGTCAGAGAAGAAACCCCGAACCCATCTGTAGACAATAGGACATCCCCTTACAGAAGGGTCCCAAGGAAGGGATGAGTCAATCAGGGTGCAGTATAGCACTGGTGAAACACAATATTCCTCTGCTTCTTTGAGCTTCCTCACCCACTATTAGGACCCGAGTCCTGCCTTTTAGTTCTGACTAGACAAGAGTATATTTACTGGTACAGTTAAGAGCTCACAACACATGGAATCAATGTCAGATAAATTCCTCGGGAACAATAATGGGAATAGTGATAGCAGGAGGTTAGGGGCAGGTGGGAGAGGGGAAGGAGGGAAGCGAGGAAGGGGGAAACTATCACAATGATGGATGGATGTATAATCCCTTCCTCACCAGGGGGATGAACAGCAGAGATGTGGGTGAAGGGAGAGAGCAGTCTGTAAGATATAAAAACAATAATAATGAATAATTTATCAAGGGGTCACGAGGGAGGGAGGAGGTGGGTGCGGAGGGAAGTAAAAATATGTAGCTGATACCAAGGGCTCAAATAGAAAGTAAATGTTGAGAAAATGTTTAGGGCAACATATGTACAAAAATGCTCAATACAGTTGATGGATGGATTGTTATAACAGCTGTAAGAGCTCCCCATAAAATGTTTTTGGTTTTTTTTTTAAAGTATGGCTGGAGAGCTCCTTAGAGGCAAGGATGGTGACCCTTCATTTTACTACATACTTTGGACATATTTTCAGGAGAGACCGGTCCCTGGAGTAGGTTGGTAAAGTAGAGGGCCAGTGAAAATGAGGAAGGCTCTCAATTAGATAGAGTGATACAGTGGCTGAAACAATGGGCTCAGGCACATTGCAGGACCTGGCAGTGTTTCCTTCTGTTGTGCATCGGATCCCTATGGGTGGGAAATGACTCAATAGCATCTGGTATTCTTAAGATGGATGTTAATCTCATTTCATTGAAAATTAACTTTTGATCTTGTCTTTCAGAAAAAAAACAAAAGAAAAGAGACAGTATGGAAGAAGCTTGGCTAATGAGCATTTATCAACTTCTGGAGACCGTTTAATCTGTCTACTGGTCCAAGCTTGAATAATTCTTCCCATGGGCAATACTGAGATTCCCACGGACAATTTTGGAGTTTTCAAAGGCAGAATCGTAGTTCTCGTGGATAGTCTTAGGGTTCCCAGCAACAATGGTAGAATCTCCTTAGTCATCATTGGAGTTCCCATCGATAATGTTAGAACATTCTAGAACAATTTTGCAATTCCCAGATGTATTTTAACCTCTCCACTTACTGAGCTCTCAAAGATCAGTGAAGATTGATGATAAATATTGACTTTACACAGCATTCCTGATAACTAAAAAACACACCAAGACACTCCTTGACATCAAAACAGTGATTATCAAAGCTTACAACTTGAAATAGTCAACGGGACATCAAAATTAAAAATGTCTCAGTAAATAGATATAGATTTTTTGTTTTATCAGAATTTTTTAAAACTCTTTTAGAGTCTCCTTATTTATTGTAAACAGTAACCTCCCTATTGATCTATGTATTTGCTTAGAGGATGGATTGTAATGAAGATGCCAATTTAATCGAGATCAAAATTCTACTGATATAGAAAAACAATACATTTATCTTTCACTAAACAAAAGAGCAACTAAATGCCATCTAACAAACTATACAGTTCATAGTCCCAAAAAAGTTTGAGTATTTACTGTTGTACAGAAAAAAAAACACATTCAAATCAAGTTAAGGACTTTCATGCCAATGAAAGCAAACTCTGAAGACTGTCAAAAGCGGGGAGGGCAAGGGAATGAATATAAATAGGATTGACTGTTAGCAGGTATTAACTTATGTGTAATGGAAAATAGTAGTCCACAAGAGGGAGAAGAGAAATCAAGGAGCAGGTGTCAGGTAAGCTATTTAGAAGAGGGGGCAGCGGGAGAAGGCGGTGATTAATAGTTTAAACTGTTTAATACAAACTTGAAGATCTGAAATGTAAACCCCAACTAATTTACATTTTAAAATTCTGAAAAATACTTGAGTCTTCTTGAAAGTTTTAATGGGCAAATGAAAGTGATACGACAGTAATTAACAGGTCTATGAATGAATCTAGCTTAACAGTCAATAAATTTGCTGATAGAAATCTAAGGATTCAGAAGATTTTTGAATATGATGCTTCACATAAGGTCTCTAAAACAAGAGTGTTGAAGCATGCATTCATTTTTATGACAAACCAAACCCACAGTTTCACGGTCAATTCTGAGTCATAGTGGTCTTAAGATAGCTCCCACTAGTTTCCCAGGCTGTGAATCTTTACAGATGTAGACTGCCTCACCTTTCTTCCATTGGGCAGCTGGCAGGTTTGAACCACTGAGCTTCAGTTAGCAGACCAACGCTTAACCCACAGCACCACCATGGCTCATTTATGACACATGTTTGACAAAATTGTATTTATTTAAATATTTAAAAATACAAAGAGATAAATAACAGTAGAAATGTACATACTGTGAATGGATATGATGAAAATAATATTGATAAGAAAATGCTAATAGCACCCCATAATGCCTAAAATATTGTATACTGAAGCAACATTTTTTGGAAATTAATTTTGCATGGTCTTTCCAAATACCAAGTTAGTGTGGCATAAAATGGTGGAAAGTATTATTAAAACTATTAAAATTCTATTAAATATTGCTTTTTCTCTTGTCTAGGTGATTGATATGATAGTTAAATCACAGAACCATAGTGACTTATAAAATCTGGTTTGTAAAAGTATTTACTTCACAAAAACCCTAAGAGAGATAAGGTATGATTGCAAATGATGAGATTAATTCCAAAAACTACATAAGAAAAAGTCTCATTACTTATATTCATACCACATATATTTTCCCAAAAGTTTAGGGCACATAGGCCACAATTCATCTTGTTCACTTACATTTTCAATTGTCTTGAATAATACTAATTGTTGTTGTTGTTTTTAAAAAATCAAGGGTAACTTAAATTGTGGGGGCAGTGAGGACAAAGTTTTACCCACTCAGGAGTTTTTTTTGAAAGGAGGTAGCAAGGCTGGCTACAACAATGGGCTCAAACATAGGAACAATTGTGAAGACAGGCGGTATTTCCTTCTGTTATACATAGGGTCACTAGCAGTCAGAACTGACTCAACAGCACCTAATAAAAATACGAGCATTAGTAAGAAATAGAAGAAATAATTTATTGGCCCATCTGACTTCTTTTTACTCTGGAAACACAGAGAGTATTTAAAAGGAGCACTATTCAAGCCCCAGGAGAATGCCCAAACTGTGGTGTTGATGTAAATCAAAGTGTGGGGGGAAGGGTTAGGGAGATGAAAGCTTCACCTTCAGAAATGTACAGACGTAGCTGGAGGATGTGGCGAGAAAGGATAGCTTTACATTTTGATATGTGGGTTTGGTATGGCTTTCTACGGTGCGATAGCAGTTTTATTGGCATAAATTCACAAATCATACAATCAAATAGTTCAATCACAATAGAAAGAGTTGTATAGTCATCACCAATTTTAGAACATTTTCTTGCTTTTATCCATCATTAGCTACCCATTTCCCCCAATCTCCCCTGCCATACCCCTAAGAAACCAGCAATCCAGTTAATATCTCTATAGATTTATCTACCCTGTGTTACATATACAGAAAAACATACAAAACAAAACTAAAACCAAAACCAAATTTAAAACCAACAACAGTAACAAAGTGAAAGAGAAAAACCTCAATTAAAAAGAAAGCAGAAATTATGAAAATCTAGAACAAATTAAACATGAGTCAAAAAGGACTTTGCAGCTAGGCTTTAAACTAAGGGAATGTGAGAGCAGCCCCTGAACCTGCCCATCCTCCCCACTTTGAACCCCTCTGGGTCCCTGGTCCATAGCCTCACGAGGCTGCTAGGAAGAAGTGCTGGAGACAAGCAGCAGAGGGCGTAGTGCCGTGAGTGAATGACAGTGTGCCTCACCTCTTCTGTACCCAGGATTAGACTCAGACTGGGCAGGGTCAGTTCTGTCAAAAGGGCAGTAAGGAGAACTCCAGAGATGGGTGAGGTTGTCAGAGGAACCTCAGCCTGGAAAAGTGGAGACAAACCAAGGAAGGCAGCAGAAAAGGATAAATCATTAGACAAAAATGTGCAGGCAACAGGTAAAGGGAGCAAACGGAAAACAGGCTGAGGTGTCTAACCAAGAAATGAAAGAAATGGACAAAGGTCAAACAAGGAGCGACCAGCTTCTGGTGAAGCAAGAGAAAAAGTAGCCAAGTCAAATCAGTGTTTTATTGGTAGGTCTTATCTTGCTTGTACATTCCAGAGGACTATTTTTTATCAACTATTTTGTAAATGCAATAATTTAGGAGCTCTATAAACATTTTTAAGAAGGAGGAACTACCGTATCATTCCATTTTTGACAAGTGTAAGTGTTTTTGTTTCAGTCTGAAGACATTTACTGGTGGTTTCCTTTTGGTACAACCAGAACACAGTGGGATGTTATAGGAAGAGTTGACTGTCTTGGGTGCCAAGTAACAGTCCATAGGATGGGGGAGAGTGTGTGTAACCCTAATCCAAAATATATTTAGTGGCAATTTGGAGTCGCCATCATGCATTTGTATGCCTTGTGTAAGGTCGAGTGAGGAGACAACTCAGACACGGTGCCAGGTATTACCAAACGACGAGTTTTATTTCATGTGTGGACGCAGACGGGCTGAGGCAATAACATGAATAAACTACAAGCTCAGAGACTTAATGCCCTTATATATTGTACAGAAATGAGGATTGGAGGTTTGGAGGATTTCTTGGCATCATAAAAGCTCCAGGTAGTCGTTTTCAGTTGTCATCATTCTTGGTTCATTGATTTCATTGTAGTTGTCACTGCCCTTAGTTTGCTGGTTTCTGAAAAGGGCACATTCTTTCTCGTTTATGCAGAGAATTTTACAGGGTCAGCTTCGAGGAATAACTTTGTAGGGCCAGCTTGGGTGTAAATATGAAAGAACTAAGGTTCTAGTAAGCGTAACCTTCCAGACTATTTTCTTTATATATAGGGTGGTTATTCTTGGATGTAAACAGTTAAAGGTTTCCCTGAGAGGAGCAAGACTGGAAGTCTGCCAAAGAATGTATTGCCCCAGGGCTTTCTTGGCTAAAGTTTGGAGTATGTATTGGATTGCCTGTAGGTCCTTTTAAATTACAAGTGGTGTAAAGGTGATGAGTAAGAGCAAAATTATAAGGAGAATCAGGAGTGGGATCAGGTATGGCTTGAAGTGTTGTCAGATTGCGTTAAACAAATGTTGGTCTTTAGGTTAAGGTTAGCTATTGCTAATTCCCTGGGTGGGCCAGGAGCTTAGGTTTGGGATGCAAAAGAGATTTGAGAGAACTGGGTTAGGAGTTTGTCTCTTAAAGTTGGGTGTACAGGGTACATAATGTTCAGGATGCTATGGGGATATAGGGTAAATGATAAGGAAGAGTAAGACGGTGTACAAGTGCACTTCTTCTACAGTAAATAAGTGAAAGGAGCCTTGTAAACAGTGGTAGCTCAATGGTGTGTCAGTTTCTGACTCTTGAGGGTTAGGACGCCGCCTAGGATGAGCAACGCCCTTTGGCAGGTGACCATCTGTGTACAGTGGGGATTAGTTGCCTGGATAAATAGGCGACAACTCACAGAGAGGGCCCGTGTTTGTGCCTTAGGAGTCCCAATGCTATCCTTTGCCTTCCATCAGCATATAGCAGGAAAGGTTTAAAGAAATCTGGTAGAGTGAGGATTGAGGCCCACAGGAGGACTTCTTGAAGGGTTTAGAAAGTGACTCGGATGGGATGTGCAGGACCTAGGGGCTCATGGATTGGGCCTTTGGCTGTGTAGTATAGTAGCTTAGCTGGAAGGGCAAAATTGGGCACCCACAGGTGAAATAAACCAATGAGACCTAGAAAAGATAGGAGAGCTAATCTGTTATCTGGGAACTGGGAGTTAATTGCTCCAAGGTGAAGACAGCCTAAGTTAACTGGGAGGAACACAGATTTTCTAGGTCATTCCAGTTGAAGGCAAATATGTCTTGGGAGTCAGGATGGAGGGAAATATGGAAAAAAGCATGTTTGAGGTCAAGAAATGAGAAACGGGTTGTCATAGAGGGTATAAGAAAAGTGAAGTGGAGGAATTAGGGAC
Organism: Tenrec ecaudatus; assembly: GCF_050624435.1. NCBI lineage: Eukaryota > Metazoa > Chordata > Mammalia > Afrosoricida > Tenrecidae > Tenrec > Tenrec ecaudatus. Next base: position 90,173,516 of record NC_134548.1, read on the forward strand.
AATAGGATGCAAAGGCTGTACAGCATCCTGCATTAGGCAGTATGTTCCATTAGGTTTGTGACAGGTAGTATAGTTATGTTACAAGGGGAATTTACGAGTTCCTAGAGAACTCCTTTGAGGAACCATGTGATTATAGGTTTGAGCCCTCTCGAGGTGTCAGGGGTAAGGGGGTATTGCTTTTTGAATGGGAACAAATGTGGGTCCTTAGCTTGATATGTACTGGGACATTGTGGACAACAACAGAGGGCATGTCAGTGTCCCAAACACCTGGATTCGTGGAATAGGACTGGTAGGATGTCCTAGAGTCTTCTGAGTAATGAGGGAGCATGAGAAGGGTGGAGGGGGCGGATGGGGTAGAGGATGGGGCCCGTACCAGCTTGGGCAGCCAGTTCAGTGTGGGAGTCTAGAAGAAAAAGAGTAAGGGAAGAATGGAATTTGGGAAGGATAGCTCTAACTAGCAGTGCATTAGGATTGAGGGGTCTACTAATAAGGAGTGGCTGAAAATATAATTATCAACTTTACTTGGCATTGCAACAGTGAAGTGCACAAGGGATGAGAGACCTGTGAGCGTTGCAGAGCGCCTTTGTATTCAGATAAAGGCCAAAAAAGTCACCTGTGTGTCCAGAAGGAATGATAATGGTCTATCGGCTACCACAAGGCTTACCTGATAGTGTTGACAGTTTGGGTTGCCATCCTCAGGCACCTTCAGTCTTCTGTAGACAGATCTAAGAAGTCTGCAGGCTCCTTGGGAGGAGTTGAAACCCTGCCTTGGGAAGTTTGGTTACAGTCTGACTTCCAATGTGGGCCTCTGCAGACTGGGCACGGCTTGGTTGGGGTCCATGGGTTCACACACCGTTTGGGCCAGTGCCTGGTCTTCCCTCACTTAAAACAAGCTCCTGGTATGGGAGCATGTGGGGTGGTAAGACTGGAAAATGAGGGGTTCTGCTTTTGCATAAGTGGGTATCCACAATGGGAGCAGCTAGCATTTGACACTTAGCTTTATCTCTTAGGGCTTTGGGGGCTTTAACCTTTTCTTCTCTGTTATTAAAACATTTGCATATGTAAATATATTTATATATAACAATAGGGAAATAGATCTAGGTACATATATTTATATGTTAAGTATTAAGGTAGCAGACGGATATTGGGTTTCTACTCAAGTACTCCTTCATTCAAAGAACACTTTGTTATAATAACCCGGCATTTTGTGATGCTCACCTTCCCAATATTATCATTGAAGACAAAATGGGTGCATAAGCAAATGTGGTGAAGAAAACTGATGGTGCCTGGCTATCAAAAGATATAGTGACTGGGTTCTTAAAGCTTGAAGATAAACAAGTGGACTTCTAGCTGAGAAGCAACAAAGCCCACATTGAAGAAGCACACCACCCTGAGTGATCATGAGGTGTCAATGAGATCAAGTATCAAGCATCAAAGACCCAGAACAAAAAAAAATCATATCAATGTGAATGGGGGTGGGGGCAGAGTGGATACCCAAAGCTCATCTGCTGACAATTGGACATCCCCTCGCAGAAAGGTCACAAGGAAGAGACAGCCAGTCAGGGTTCAGTATAGCATGGATTGAACACACAACTTTCCTCTAGTTCTTTAATGCTTCCCCCCCAGCCCACTATCATGACCCCCATTCTACCTTAAAAATCTGGCTAGACAAGAGCATGTTCACTGGTACAGATAAGAGCTCACAACACAGTGAATCCAGGAAATATAACTCCCTCACGTCCAATAATTAGAGTAGTGATACCAGGAGGATTAAGGGGAAGGTGGGGGGAGAAAGAGGGAACTGACTACAGTGATTGACATATAACTCCCTCCCAGGTGGGGTAATAGAAAAGTGGGTGAAGGAAAACAGTGCTAGGTGTAAAACATGGAAAAAAAATAAATTATCAAGGGTTCATGAGGAAGAGAGGGTGGGGGGGGGGATGAACTGACACCAAGGGCTCAAGTAGAAAGAAAATGTTTTGAAAATGATAATAGCAACATATGTACAAATGTGCCTGTCACAATGGATGTGTTAATAGATAGTGATAATAGCTGTAAGAGCCCCCAATAAAATGATTAAAATAATAATAAACAGATTTAAAAAAAACTTTAAAGGCAACATTTAACAGGTCTCTTTGTAGGGTTTAAGGGGCTTCATCTAATTTTTGTTATTTCTTATATCTGGGCTGGATTGTGAAATAAAGGTCATATTTTGGACTAGTTGGCCTTCAGGGCTGGACCTAAAGTAGTAAATTTTTGTATAGCCTCACTGATTAGGGACAGAAAGATGGCAGGGTTTTCTTGCATTATTTCTTTGTGCTTATCATAATTTACAGCTTTGTGGGCAGCTTTTTTTAAGGCCTGCTACAAGGCAAGTAATCATATGGTGTCAATTTTTCTGACTCTGCCAGTCGCTTTGATCATTCCAATTGGGCTCTTCTCTGTGTAATACTGCCTGTCCAGTAGGATGGGCCGGATGGGCCTCAGTGTTTTGACAAACTAGATTTTCTCCTCAGGGGTTAAGGTAGATGAAATAATAAATAAAGGTCATGCCAGTTTAGTTCATTGGACAGGGTAAAGTGTTCATACTCTGGTATAAGAGGTAGGATTGGCTGAGAAAGGACCCAAGCTTTTATGGTTATGAAAAAGGTCTATAAGACAGAAAGGCGTAAGGACCCAGAGGATGGTGCCTGCCACCTCTTGCACAGCGAGAACAGAAGCAGGTGGCTGGGGAGCAATTGGCAGCAAAGACGGTATGGAGGGGAGAAGGAAAAGGTGGGAGTAAGGAAGGATCAGAGGCGTGGGTAGGGTGGAAGGTAGTGGCAAAGGGTTTGAATGAGAAGGTTTCAGAGGAAGAAAACAGTAGGGGGTGGGGCACAACAGCCAGCTGTATCAAGGGTTCACAAGGAAGAGAGGGCGGGGGAAGGGCAAATGAACTGACACCAAGGGCTCAAGTAGAAAGAAAATGTTTTGATTCCTCTTCCCCAGGAGAGTAGGGAGGATGGTGGGGAGGGGGGGGGAATGGAGGAAGAATATATATGAGCGAGAGCAGGATTTATAGAATGAGTGCTATGCTCTGAGTGTAAAGAAGGCCTGGGTGTAGGGAACCTTGGGCCACTTCTTACTGTGTTTTCAAAAGTTTTCTAAGTCAGTGAGAATGTTGAAATCGAAAGTGTCACTTTCTGACCATTGGAACTGATTGCCTAAGGCAGTGGTTCTCAACCTTCCTAATGCCACGACCCTTTAATACAGTTCATCATGTTGTGGTGACCCCAACAACAACATTATTTTTGTTGCTAATTCATAACTATAATTTTGCTACTGTTATGAATTGTAATGTAAAATACCTGATATGCAGGATGTATTTTTATTGTTACAAATTGAACATAATTAAAGCATAGTGATTCATCACAAAAACAATATGTAATTATACATTATGAAATATTTCTAAGGAAAAATAAATGAAATTATCCTGAAGCATGGTGTAGCATGGGTAACAGTCTTCACACTGGGTATTCATATGTGGGCGTATCTGCATATGGGCAGACCCACCTGGAGATGGATAGAGGAGTGGTCTCGGTTCTTAAGACCATCAGATATATGTGTTTTCCGATGGTTTTAGGTGACCCCTATGAAAGGGTCGTTTGACCCCCAAAGGGGTCACGACCCACAGGTTGAGAACCTCTGGTCTAAGGAATGTCTTGGCCAGGAAGTATCACAGTAAAACATAAAACATTGGGACAGCCCAATGGCAAATTTCCAGGTGGTCTGGATGGGACATTGATGAGAAAGACTGGCCCTGGTTGGCAAGTGGAGCAAAGAGGCATCCCAGTTTGCTCTTCTGTGTCGGAGAAATGGAGAACTGCAGTGAAGCAGTGTGTTAGTCCAGGTAGGCTAGAGAAACAAACCCATACAAATACTCATGTGTATAAGAAACAGGCTTATATACAAGAGCAGTTGAATATTGAGGAAACATCCCAGCCCAGTCCAGTCCAAGCCCCTAAATCCGATGTTAGCCCATATGTCCGATACCGATCTATAAAATCCTCTTTTGACTCACGAAACACAAGCAATGATGCCAAATGAAGGACAATCACAGGCCAGTGGGTAGAAAATCTTTGGATCCAGTGGTGTTGTAAACATCTCAGCGCTGACAGGGGTCTCCACATGGCTTCTCCAGCTTCAGAGATCTGGTTGCATCAGGGTAGGTCCAAGTGGCTTGGCACTCTACCAGAGTAGTTGGAAGATTTCCTTGACCAACGTTAGTTGGATATTCAGAAAGTACCAATATTATTGGAGTCATCTTGGGTGACAAGGAAATCTTGGAGAAGGGGGCACTCATTCTTTAAGGGAAAGGGTAAGGAAACTGCCTGTGTAGTTGGAGTTACCCTATGGGGGATGTGGGTGTGTGGGTGCAGAGAAGCTGAGGCAGACTAGAGTGACTGTCACCCAGGGCTGATGCTGTAACATACACCAGCTCCAAGGTCAGGAGCTAGTGCCCTTGTATACTGTACAGAAATGAGGGATGGGTTTGGCTCCTTTGGGGTGGAAAACACAGGCTAAGGATTTCTTGATTGATTGGCAGCATTGAAGCTCCAGGTAGTCATTTCTGGTTGTAATCGTTCTTGGTTTATTGATTGCTTTGTAGTTGTCACTATTCTTGGTTTGCTAGTTTCTGAAACTCACACTTACCCATTTGTGCAGGCACTTTTACAGGGTCATCGTAGGGGAAGAAATTTATAGGGTTTGCTTGGAGCCAGACACGGAGAAACTTTGGTTCTTAGCAGACTTGTAAACCTTACAACTCGAACATTTAAAATATGGCTTTCATGTTGTTTTTAAAAGCAGAATCGTGTCGGAACCCCACCCCATCCTCAGGGCTTTCTTCTCAGAACTGTGTGCACTCTATAATATCTTTTGTTGTGGTATTCCTGTTTTCATGATGACTTTGTTTTGTGCTGTGAAAGGTTGAACAGTTGAGTGTGCAGTGTGTGTGACATTAAATTGTGAATTAGCGGGACTTGAGATGTAACAGCTTATCAATATTTGAAGATAACGGTACTTGATATCCTCTTAACAAAAATTTGCCTTCAACTTTAAAGGTGGAAATACGTTTCAGAATAAAGCAAAAGCGGGCATTAAAATAATAAGGATATGGTAGTTCTGGCCCACCCTTCCCTAGGCAAGAGATCCTCCAGTTCTATGCCATTGCGTTAGCAGTCATCTGCTTCTTTTCATACTAGGGAGTTTCAGCCATAAGTCCAAAGGCTGAAGGAGAGTTTGGGGTAGAGCCCAGTTCACTTAGTGGGGTTTCCAAATTGAGTCCTTCTAGTTTGGTAGATCCCAAGTATGGGACCCAAGATTCATTTGAGGAACTGCATAGTAAATAAGTCCTTAGAGACCTCTTCCTATCTTAAATTGAGGGATGGGAGGAAAGCGGTCACTAAGCAGTGCTTGAGAGGAATGAGTATAGAAAATCAAAGGCAGAAATCTGACTTGAACAGTTAAACATTTTGTCAGTAGATCTCCCCTAGGATGTAGGCTGGATCCGATCTGGTTTCCAAATTTTTCTGGATTTTTTGTTTGCATTGATTTTTCTAAGTTTATATTGGGGTATATCTCAGATGTGTTATGTCATTGGGGGGCAGCCTTTTGAAGGTATGTGTTAGTCTGGGTAGACTAAAGAAACAAATCCATAAACATGCATATGTGGATCCACATGTGACCTCCTCCCTGGGAGATGGACGGCAGAGAAGGGGGGGAAGGGAGACTCCGGATAGGGCAAGATATGACAAAATAACAATGTATAAATTATCAAGGGCATATGAGGGAGAGGGGAGCAGGGAGGGAGGGGGAAAAAAAGAGGACCTGATGCAAAGGGCTTAAGTGGAGAGCAAATGCTTTGAGAATGATTGGGGCAGGGAATGTGCGGATGTGCTTTATACAATTGATGTATGTATATGTATGGATTGTGATAAGAGTTGTATGAGCCCCTAATAAAATGTTTAAAAATATGTATAGCCAAAATAATAACTTCTAAAGTAAAAAAACCCAAAAAACATGCATATGTGTATGTGAGAGTTTTATAGAAAGGATAATTCATTGTACATTAAGAAAGCACCCAACCCAGTCCAGTCTAAGCCCAAAAGTCTCATAAGAAATACAGGATTTCCCAGAATTCTCAGGAGAAGGCCATGCCCACGTCAAGGCCTCATTGGCTATGTTCTGATTGACTCCACCCTAACACTCTTAATCCTCAAATTGACAAATGATTATATAACTACCACAGTATGTTATATGATTTTCTGTTTTTCAGTATATGAAACCCAGGATTGATGAACCTATAGGAACAACAAGTAGAATAAGGGTTTTAGGGGGAGGGGTTACAGTGGTGGTAAGGGAGACCATGTCAAGGAGTTTCTGTAAAAAATAATGTTTGGAAACTGATTGTGGTAGCAATTGTACAATTCTGAGTGACGTCATTGAACGATGGAATGATCTATGCATTAAATCCCAAATATAAAAAGGGCACGAATCTAAAGTCCCAGTAGTCTACAGCACATGGCCTGGATAGAAACTTGGTCAAAAATGTCCAATTAGGAACATAGGACTAGACATATTCTCCCCTTGGATTCTATATATGTATGCTTAAGCTACTTTTTTTTCCTGGATGAGAGGTTTCTTCTCATTTCCCTACCACAGCAGTGTCATTGTCTTCTATGAGCCACATGTGCTCCCTTCCCCTTTTCTTGACTCGACTTGCCAGCAATGTTCCCGTATCACTCTGGTAGGAGGGTCTGTTGGTTCGGGGTGACCTTAGCAAAATGTTGCATGGCAGCGACTGAACGGTCTTCTCCCTCTCTCCACATCTTGAAAAGTTGGCTTTAGCTGGGGTGAAATCGCTGTGGAAGTGGTTTTTAAGGAGCTAGGCAGGCTCTCTACCTCGTTACTTGGGTGCTTGGACTAGAAGATTACGCGCCCTGGGAGCAGGGGCTTCTTTTCTTGCCAATACAGTTATCATCAAGGTAACTGGTCTGGGGTTTTAAATCCTTATCTAGACCAGGGTTGACAAACTTATGCTATGGAACAGCCAATCCTCACCCTCACAACAAATTAAAAGCTTATTTGAGAGCCATAAATAGATTTTCCACAAACAAATGAAAACCATTATATGAATATCACTTTTTTTTCAATTTTACTTCAGAGCCATGTGTATATATTAAACGAGCCACATACGGCTCACAAGCCAGTGTGCCGATCTCTGATCTAGACATATCCCAGATACCTGAAACAAACACAAAGTCGTTTTTCACCTTAGCAAAAGAACTTTTTGAAACATTTTACCAGAGACTAATCACAAAAACAAGCCCCCAGCTAGCTAGTCGATTCCAACCCCAAGCAACCCAATGGGACAGAGTAAAATTACGTCGAATAAGGGTGTTTGATACTGTGAATTGTTACAGGAATGGAAAAGACCGCTTTTTAGAGACTCGCGGAGCGCTCGAGTCCTTACCGACTCTTAGGAATCCTCGGCGTTTCAACGCTCGACCTCGGCATTAATATTCCAAGGTCTGACCCACAGCACCACAAGAAGAGCCTATCGGCGGAAAGAAAACTTTCTCTCAACTAGCCAACCAATTGCAGCAGTTTTCAGTCCGGCTCAGGGAGGGCGGAGAAAGGGTGGGAACCGGAAGGCCAGGGGCGTGGCCGGGTGCGGCCGTCTTGGGGTGGGGGGCGCGGGGGGGCGGGGAGAGCCCAATTGAACTGCTTTGTCCCGCTTCGCTTTCCGTACTCAGAGCGGCGGCGAACTTTTCAGCAATGGCGGCCATTAAGGTAAGTGGAAAAGGGTTTTGTTTAGGTTCTGTGAGTACAGGTAGCATTCTAGTAAGGGTCTAGTAAGGGTCGACTCCTCTTAGCTGCCCAAAGTGTCCTGACGGCAAGGTGCTGGGTAGAGATAAGACCATAGGAAAAGGGTCAAGGTCATGGAATTCGCGTTCGGCGCTTAAAACCCTTGGCCTCAGAAGATACCTGCCATTGTCTTTTCGATTTTCTTCATCCTGGAGCACCGCTCCCTTCCTAGTTTACCGCCTTACACAGGGGCGCAGTAAAAACTGGGAAAATACTGAGCCACGAGCTCCAGCAGAGGCTGAGGGGTTTTGAACTTGAACAGAGTGTCTCCATTCGCAAGGTGGGGCTATTTCACTGGGACGATTTTGTTGGAACTTTTTTTTGAGGGCGAAATAAACCAGCAGATCACACAGTCTCGTTCCGGTACGAATGCTTATGTGTATTGTTAAAACTCTCTGGGTTCTACCAGCAAACATGAATTTATTTTGCTCCCTGTAGCGTTACAGTGGCATGTTTACGTAGGGATTTGAGTGCCGGAAGTGATTCAGCTGTTTACCTTCTAACTCCTAACGACCTTATAGGACAGAGTAAAACTCCACAAAGTTTTCGAGGCACCAGAGTACAGACTGCCTCAGCTTTTGCCCCCAAAGCGCCTGGGGGGTTGAACCACCGACCTTTAGATCACCAACCTAATGTTTAGCCAAGCAGTGGACAAATAGTGTGTTCACATAGACGGTTTTAAGTGTAAAACCATGAACCCTGTTTGCTGGAGGAAAAAAACGTTTAAATTTGATCTTAATTTACTATTCTCATGTTTCCGAAATTCTGGCTCTCCTGTTTATTCTAATTATTGCAGCAATTTCCTAACTGGACTCATTGCCTGGCTCTTCTGGAATCCTTTCTATTATACTTCCTACTGAAATGCAAATCTACATCCAAACCCAAACACTGCTATCTGGTCAATTCCGACTCTTAGGAGCTTGTAGGACGGGAAGAACTGCCCCTGAGGGGTTATGCCACCAGCGCCCCTGTGTTTCACAGAGATGTGTTAAAATGAAGAAAGCAGGCAATGAGATTAGCCTTAGCAAAGAGAAGATACTTCTGTTTTGGAGGCTGGAGCTGGGAGGGATAAAAGGGGATGCTACAGAGAGATTTTGAGGAACAGAAGGGAATTTTGGTAGCTAACACCATTTACTAAGAGAGGAAAATGTAGAATGTGACTTTAGTGATTATAGAATGAAGAAGGCTTGGTAAAGCCAATGTAGAAAATATAATACAGCATCAGTAACAAAACCAAAGACCCCCAAACCACTGTTACCAGGTTGATTCCAGTTCATATTGACCCTGTATAGGGTTTCCGAGACTGTCAATCTTTATGGAAGCTGACAGCCTCATCTTTCTCCTTGGAGCAGCTGGTGGATTGAACCCCCGACCTTGCTCCAAAGCATCAAATAGGTATTGAATAAAATAATTCATGGGAAACAAGTTTAGCTGAGCTTGGCTTTGTTATTGTGAATTTCTCAATGCTTTTAAAAACCTTGGAGGAGATTAAATAATGGGGGTGCTCTAGTACTGAGTGTTGTAAAGGTGAGATGGGTGGTATGAGGTGTAAATAAACAGAATTTTTTCCTTTACATACACATTTTTAAAATTACAATTACACAAATTGCAATTACACACCCACAAAGGCAAATCAAAACCAGCTTGATACATTTTCATTAAATGAGCATGCCTGTTTAACCAGCACTCTCTTCCCCTCACCCCCCCAAAAAGAACAACTAGCAGCTCAGAAGTCCACCCCATGCCTCCCTTCTATTTATCTTCCACCATAGATTAATTTTGCCCTATGTTTGAGCTTTATATAAATGAAATTATGCAATATTTGCTCTATTGCAGTTGTTCTCAACCTTCCTAACGCTGCGACTCTTTAATACAGTTCCTCATGTTGTGGTGACCACCAACCACAAAATTATTTTCGTTGCTAATTCATAACTGTAATTTTGCTACTGTTATGAATTCTAATGTAAATATTGGATATGTAGGATGTATTTTCATTGTTACAAATTGAACATAATTAAAGCATAGTGATTCATCACAAAAACTAATTCTATATTGTGAAATATTTATTTCTAATGACAAATAAATGAAATTTTGGCTTGAAGCATGATGTAGCATGTGTAATAGTCTTCACGACAGGTACTTGTATGTGGGTGTATCTGCATGTGGGCGGACCCGCCTGGAGACAGATAGAGGAGTGGTGTCTCGGTTCTTAAGACCATCGGAAATACGTGTTTCTGATGGTTTTAGGTGACCCCTGTGAAAGGGTCGTTCGACCCCCAAAGGGTTCACAACCCACGGGTTGAGAGCCACTGCTCTATTGTGTCTGGCTTCTTTCACCCAATGTTGTGTTTGTGAAATTCAGCCATATTGCTCCATGTAATAGTAGTTTGTTTATTCATACTGCTTTGCAATATTCCAGTGTTTGACTATATCACAAACATCCAATATGCTGCTGATGAATACTTGAGTTGTGTTTAGACTTAATTTTTATACTTGTGGTAAGCATATAGGTGACAGACTACTGCCATTTTTAGAACTTTCAAATATGCAGTACCGTGTGACATTAATTACATTCATAGTGTTATTTGCCATTACCATTTCCAAATTTTTCAACACCCTTAACAGAATGTTTTTAGGTTTGAACTATTCCAAATAATGCTGCTATGAACATTTTCCTCAATATTTTTCGGTGTGTACACAATATGTACACATTTCTGTTGAGTGAATATGCACGAGTAAAATATCTAGGTCATAGGGCATGCAGCTTTGGTAGATCTGCCAAATAGTATTCCAAAATGGTTATGCACATTTATCTACCATTTGTGAGGTTGCTAGTTGTTCCAGAACAGAAATTTTGCCTCAGAGTGTAAAAGTAATGGTTTAGAAACAGTATTATCGAGGGGGGAGTGGGGAGGGAGGGGGAAAAAAAAAGAGGACCTGATGCAGAGGGCTTAAGTGGAGAGCAAATGCTTTGAGAGTGATAAGGGCAAAGAATGTCCGGGTGTGCTTTATACAATTGCTGTATGTATATGTGTGGATTGTGATAAGAGTTGTATGAGCCCCTAATAAAATGTAAAAAAAAAAGTTAAAAAGAAGAAGAAACAGTATTATCATTTAGAAAGAAGACAGAGCTTCCTTCCTGTACCCGAGACAATTGCCTTGTCTCCACCACAGAAGGTTAAAGGGAAGCAGTAACCTCAGGTGTCCATCACATTTCCTTTAGACATGGAGAGCAGAGGAGGGCAGGCAGAAAGAATGTTTGTGGTTTTCAGGGGTAGCATGAAGTTTGATCACAGGAGAGAAAATGCAGAACATTGTAGAAATGAGAATAGAGAAACTATTCCTTGGGGTTACATCTTGGAGCTTTGTCTAAAAATGATGGGGAAAAGGAACATGGCCGTTATAAATTTCACAGTTTCACAATCCTTGATGATACTAGCTACATATTCCTTTGGGTCAATTTCAGCCTTCTCCTTCCCCCCATGTGATTAATACCAGAAAGAAGTTGCAACTTATCAAAGTGAAGTTCATACGTAGAAAGACTGGTGGCATCTCGTGTAAATTCATATTTTCTGTTTTTATCATTGGATATCCTTAGTCTGAACATCACTTTCAGTTATCCTTTGAAATTTCTAGCTTGTTTAACAGTATGTGCCAGAAATGAAATGTGGTCCGTGCATTGCCTCTTCCCATACTCATGCCCACGGGACCCACTGCTGTAGAGTCAATTCTCCTTCATCGAGACACTATAGGACAGAGTTTAACTTTACCATAGGGTTTCTGAGACTGTAAATCTTTATAGGAAGAGACGGCCTCATGTTTCTCCCACTGACTACCTAGTGGGCTTGATAAGCTGACCTTGTTAGGCTATGAGGACTCAGTGTTTCCCATAATGTTAGTCTTAGGTTACTGCCATTTTTGTGTTTTGTTATTAAATTGTGTAAGGCTTCATATATTTTATAAAGTATATATTTTATGTTACACAAATCATATAGTTTAACATTTTATACATAGGGCTTTGATCCATTTTTAATTGTTTTTAGTCCCATTTTAATGGGGTGTGTATATGTTAGTTGTGTTTTAAAATCCATTAACTAATTTTGACAATATTTATGTTTTTCTATCCCTGATTATCAGAAACTGATTAAAGTTGAAATATGACAATCTATTAAAAATCATTTTATTGGGGGCTCTGACAGATCTTATAACAATCCATACATTAGTTGTATCAAGCACACCTTTATATATGTTGCCATCCTCAGTTTCAAAACATTTTCTTTCTACTTGAGCCCTTGGTATCAGCTCCTCTTTGGTCCCTCCCCCTTGAACCTTTTGTCCCGTGAACCCTTGATACATTATATATTATTATTTTCATATTTTACACTGTTTACTCTCTCCCTTAACCCATGTTTCTCTTGGAATTATGGCAATCTTTTTGCTATTTAAATGTTTATTTGTGTAGCAATGTATACTACCTGTATATATGAAGAAGAGGCTTATTAACCACCTGTGATATACAGATAACACAATTTTGCTGCTAAAAGGGAGGAGGGCTTGAAGCACATGCTGTTGGAGATCAAGGATTACAGCCTTCTGTATGGATTACAATGCTATGTAAAGAAAACCAAAATCCCCATACCTGGACCAATACGTAACATGATAAATGGAGAAAAGATTCAAGTTTTTGAGGATTTCTTCTTGCTTGGATCCATGATCAATTCAGTCAAGAGATCTAAGGATGCATTGCATTGGTATGTCTGCTGCTAAAGACCTCTTTAAAGTAGTGAAAAGCAGGGATGTTAGGTTGAGGACTAAGATGCGCCTGATCCAAGCCATGGAATTGTCACTTGCTTCATATACGTGTAAAAGTTGGTCATTGAATAAGGAAGAGAGATGAAGACTCTAGGTATTTGAATTACGGTGCTGGCAAAGAATATTGAAAGTACCCGGACTGCCAAAAGAACCAACAAATCTGTCTTGGGAGAAGTACCACCTGAATGTCCCTTGGAGACAAGGATGATGAGACTCCATCTCCAAGCTTTGGACGTGTCAGGAGAGACCAGTGCCTGGAGAAGAACACCATGCTTGGTAAAGTAGAGGAGCAGCAAAAAAGAGGAAGATCTTCGACAAGATAGATTGACACAGTGGTTTCAATGATGGACTCAGACTTTAGAACAATTGTGAGGATGGTGCCAGGGCCAGGTTGCTTTGAGTTGAAACCAACTCAGCGGCACCTCACAGCAGTAGCAACATATATCTTTATGTTGTAGCTCTGGTGTTCAGTTAATGTAGCATAATTACTGCATAATTTAAATGTTTTAAATTTTCAAAATAATGCACTATCACAGTTAAATCACTTGGCACTTGAGCTGCCTTAGCATCCGTTCTCTATAATTTAATTTCATAAAAGTAAAAATCCAAGCTATGCTGAGCTGCTGAGTTAATTTTTCTGCCTAACAAATTATCCTATTAAATGCCAGAGCTTTAGGTTTTATGAAAATTATATCTCAAATGTACCATGTATTTTTCCATCTATCTTAAGTTAAGGAGTTTAACCCATTCTTCATCATTCAACGGTTTTATTATTTAACTTTGTGTAATGTAATATGCCATAGTTGTTATTCTGATAGAAAATGCAAATATACATAATGGACATGAATGGATATTGAACCCCAAAACAATTTTTGAACTTTCTATCTTGAAAAAGTTTCTGATTTCATTCTTTTTTCCCTCATAAAATAAACTGAAATGTATATAATAGCCTTTTAGACAGTATAGCATGTTCATTATTATCAAAGGTGGCTTTTTTTCCAGGTGTGTTTCTCTCCTCCACAAGAGGTCATTGCTGAGACTTGCAACTCGTTTGACTTTTTTTGTTGTTGTTACTAATAACCTACATTATTTTTGTCAAATTAACCATCAGATTATTACATTTTTTACAGATATGCTGCAGGCTGCTACTCTCTTGGGGTGCTCCTTAATATTTAACTTCTAAGTAAATAGCAGATGGTATATGTCACGTGCTGTGGGATCAGTGTTCGGTTTCTAACCACAAGTTGATGGTTCAAAGCCACTAGCCCCTCTGAGGAAAAGACGAGGTTGCTCCCGTAAAGACTTACAGTCTCTGAAACCCTGTGTAGGATCAATATGAGTCTGAAGTGACTCGATGGCTGGGGGTTTTGCTTTGTTTGTGTGATGCACCATTTAAAGTCCAAGTGGTCCAAATGAGGCAGTGCTTTGCAGCTCATCAAAAGGTTGAAGATTTGAGTCTACTCAGGCATTTCAGAAGAGAGGCAAGACGATCTACTTCTCAGTCAACTTGACAACAACTGGTTGATGAATCATACATTTCTAATGTGGAAATAGATCAAAGAGGTGGAGCAAACTGTTTCTTGATAAGGCATTGCTTCCTTCTGTTGTGCATAAGGTCTCGCTATGGGTCAGAACTGAGTAGATGGCACCTAACAGCCAGGTGGGAGGTGCTTTATATTCATTGGCTCTTTCAATCACAACAATCCTATGTGGTAGACCCCATTTAAGATGTTTTTGGCTAAAGTTTAGAATCAGACAGACTTCAGAGTAAAATTTTAAAAAATTATCTCATAAAATAAGAAGTTTAGATGTAGGCCACACTTCAGGATTTCACTGCCCTCCCTGCTACCCAAGCAAGTATGATGTCCTTCTCTAGGGACTGATCTATCCTGACAACATGTCCAAAGTACGTGACATGAAGTCTTGCCATGCTTGCCTCCAAGGACCACTCTGGCAGTACTACTTCCAAGGCAGATCTGTTTGTCCTTTCAGCAGTCCATGGGACTTTGAATATTCTTCAGCACCGCAATTCAAATGCATCAATTCTTCTTTGATAATCTTTATTTGGTGTCCAACTTTTACATGCATATGAGGTAATTGAGAATACATGACTTTGGGTCTAGGGAAATGGAAAATCTTTGCTTTTCAATACTCGAAAGAGGTCATGTGCAGCAAATTTACCTAAAACAGTGTGTCTCCTGATGTCTTGATTGCTGCTTCCATGAGCATTGATTTTGGAGCCAAGTAAGACAAAATCTTTGCAAACTTATTTTTCTTGATCGTATCTATTGATCCAATTGTGAAGATTTTGGTTTTCATTATATTAAGTTGCAATCCATACTGAAGGCTCTAATCCTTGTTCTTCATCAGCAAACACCTCAAGTCCGCCTCGTTTTCAACAAGCAAGGTTGTGTCATATACATATCTTAGGTTGTTAATAAACCTTTCTCCAGTCCTGATGCCACCTTCTGTTATAAGCCAGCTTCTCTGATGACTTGCTCAACATAAGATTGAATAAGTATGGTGACAAGTTAAAACCCTGTCTCACATCTTTCTAATCCACACAGTAGTCCCCTGTTCTGTTCCCACAACTGCTTCTTGGTCCGTGTATAAGCTCCGCATGAGTGAAATGAAGTTTTCTGGAATTCTCATTCTTAAGGTTATCCACAGTTGAATGCCGTGGCATAGTCAATAAAACACAATTGAACATCTTTCTAGTGTTCTCTGTTTGATCCAAGATCCATCTACATCAGCAGTGATATCCTTTGTTCCAGGTCCTCTTCTGAATCTGAGCTGAGACTGGCGGCTCCCTGTCAGTGTACTGCTGCAACCCTTGTTGGATGATCCCCCTAGTAAACATACTTTAAACTTCTACAGAATATCATCTGATATTCTGAGATTTCTTCGTTTTCAGGGACATTATATTGAGATACAGCATCAGTACAGCATTGCCACCACCCCTATCAAACTGCAAAACTGCTCCATCATCCATTTGCTGGTTCTTTTCCTTTCACAGTCATAGCGCACTCTGCACTTATCTTTCATTCTTAATTATTTTTGCTTCTCATTTTGGGCACATGCATCAGAAATTTAGCTTTTTATAAACCCAGTTAGCTATTCAGATAATAAAAAGTTCTTCCTTTCTTTTTGTTGGTTGCAAGATGTCAGCGAAAGTTTTTTTTAGCACGAGAAATTTAAAAATAAGGTCTTTTGCTTTCTCCCCCTTCTCTTGGTTTGGAAATCCTCTAGATATGTAAAAGTTTGTAAAGATTAAGATCATATGAAATATGATGTGAAGTAGATGACTTCCAAAAAACTACGGGAAATTTCATCTCCTTGCAGTCACACCATTTTTATTTTTGAATTTAAAATGTATTAACATTACTGAAATTAGGCATCATTTGACCAAAAATACCTTTTTATGCAAAAGTACCTTTTTTGCACAATGTCTTTTTTTCCTCCCCCCCTATTTCATTTTGAGCTTGTATTTGTTCCTGTGTTTCCTAGAGGATTGTTGGATTAGAAATTGTAAGTAAAACTTGTATTTAGAATAGTTTATAAATGTTTTAGAAAAATTTTGAGGGAGAGTGAATAATTATAGAAAGTAGACTTATGGTTATAGTACAAGTACAGTGCTTCATAATTTTTCTGAGGTAGTACCGCTTTGGATTTTCTTATTTGTTTAGTTTCCTTTTTAAATGTTATTGTGGTAAAATGTGTACAAGAGTATATTAAAAAGTATTGCTATTATGGTTATAGTTTATGGATATACCGATTTATTCCAAACGAAATGGTTTTAAACTTGTCTGTGGTCAGTGGATGGCTGCAGACAGGTTTTCTTAGTAATGTATTTGTCTTCATCTCGTTAGGGTACCTTCCAAAAAGGAGCTACTTCTTATGCCATGGGAGAAAATGATTTTGAGGTCAAGGTTACTAACACATTTTAACCAAAACTCAAGTGGATATCTTTTAATCTTTGGAATTTTGTCACAAGCTTATGGAAATCCTGGCCCACTTAAAACAACACAATTCAGAGGGAGCGAGCATCTTGAGGAAGGCTGGGAACAGTTCAAAGATGGGCCCTGAGAGAGAGAGAAGACCATTAGCCACGATGGATTAAGAACCTGATTGAATTCCAGAAATAAGTAGAAGACGATGATAGAATTATCATTGATAAGACACCACTCCTAAAGGGGGAATGTCACGTATTTCAAAATTTTCAATTTTAAGGTAACATCTTTAGCTCACAGATGCCAAAAGCGTTGTGTCAAGATCAGCTATCTCAAAGAGCTGAGGTTCTTGCAGCTCAGAAATGCTGCGTGCAGGTAGGGATGACAGAAGGAAGTATAGGAAGGTGTTTGGAAGAAATGCGGAAAGTTTAAGTGATCTGAACTATACCTGAAGCCTCTGTCCCAGTGGGGTCAAGGGGTGCAGTCAGCCTCCTAGCATCCTTACCGGAAGCCCTGAGTCTCTGCCTCACCTTGAGGCCTAGAGGGCAGAATAAGCTCTGACATTGTAAATACAGAACTTGCAGGAGGTGAAAATGCAGGCCTAGAGATGGCTTTCCAGGGGACATTCTGACAAAGCAGAAAGGGAAACTGAAGTTAGGCTGTGGCCCTCCTGCCACTTGGTTGTCATCGCTGTTAGCTTCCTCAGAGTCATGTCTGACTCAGCGATTCTATGTACAAAAGAACAAAACACATAGCCTGACTTTATCTGACTTTGTTTCTTCCCAGGCTTCTCAAAAAGAATACAGACATACCTGTTGTTTTTTTTTTATGTCTTACATTACTATTTTTTGCAAATGTTTTGTTTTTTACAGATTGAAGGTTTCTGGCAACCCTGCATTGAGCAAATCTATTGGTACCATGTTTTCCCAAAAGCATGTGATCATTTTTTGTCTCGCTGTCACATTTTGGTAATTCTCACAATGTTTCAAATATTTTCCCAATGCTATTACACATTTAATGGACTACAGTATAGTCTAAACATAAATTTAACTGTACTGGGAAACCAAAATAATTGTGAGATTCCATTTACTGTGATACTTTTTTGTCATGGTTTGGAACCAGACCTGCATTGTCTTGGGTATGCCTGTAATAAGCACATCAATGATAAGCAGATCAGTAAATCTCAGCTTTTAAAACTTTTGACTATTTTCTAACATTTAAAAAGACAAGGGAATACTCTAAAACAAAAAGTCCTCCATTTCTGTAAAACACCACTTTTCACATACTGACGTCGTCATCTTTGGGACTAACCACATGCATATGTGAGGATTGGTGTATGAAGGGATTTCCTTTCCGTTCCTATCCTGTTGATTGGTTTGATCATGAAAAGGTGTTGAATTTTGTTGGATGACTTCTTTCATTAATGGATCATTTAGTTCATTACTTTTGATTCTATTAACTTGGCATATGTTACGTTGATTGATTATTTTGGTGTTGAACTACCCTTGCACTTCTGGAATAAATTCCACTTGACAATGGTAAGTAAACCTTACTATATATTTAAAAGATTTTGGTGTGCTAGAATTTTGATAAGGACTTTTGTGTCTACATTTGCTAGATCCATATTGGTATGTAGTATTTTAAGGATGTGTTCTGTCCTCTTCTATTTGTTGGAAAAGTTTCAGTAGGGTTGGTGTAATTTCTATGAATGTTTGGTCGTTTAAGTCATTAGAGCCAGGAAATTTCTTTATTAGTAAGTTTTTCATTACCATACTTTAATGCAAATGACATGTTATATATAATATTCTACATTTTTTGAATTTTTGTTTCAACCATGCCCGCCCCCTTCTGGAAGGTATTTTCTTAAACTTAACTCTGTTAATTTTTAAAAATACTTTTCTGTTGAGAAAATGGAACGGGGGCCACATCTCACCTTTGGCTACTCAAAGTGAAGGAGAATCAGTCTCCATGTCAACCTAAGGCCCATTGCCACAAATTATATTTGGGCATGTCTCAACCATTCATATTTCTGTGCCCTATTCTGCCACCAACTCCCTCCCATGGTACTCTTTTCTGCCAGATTCAATAATTCATTGCAGTATTCATACAGAACTTACAGATAACACTTAAGTTTTGGAGGTTTATCAGGGAAGTTTTCTAGAACAAACCAGGATCCGAAACAAATTACCGATAGTGCCATGTCACTGATCCACAGCACGCCCTTTTCTCACCCAGCAGCCAAATCTCTCTGGTCTTCAGCCTCTCAGCCACCTGGGCCCCTTGGCCTCTGCCCCTCTGAGCCAGGAAACCCACCCACCTCTCTGCCTTACAGCCTCATAGTCCTAGCAATGCTTTTCTTCTGTCTCATGGTCTCCTTTCCTCAGCCTTTGGTCTCAGCATGATCTGGCCTCTGCTACCTCTCTCTACAACTTCAGGCGGGGATTTCAGTTGTGCTCTGCTGGTGATTCTTATTCATTGATGGTCCCGGAAACTCTCTTTTTCTGCTTCTCAGATGCTTCATTCTTCCACCTACAGTTAGTTGTTGTTAGGTGCCCTTGAGTCGGTTCTGACAGCAACCTTTTGTACAACAGAACAAAACACTGGTCAGTCCTGGGCCATCCTCACAATTGTTCTCATGTTTGAGCCATTGCTGCAACCACCGTGTCAATTCCTTTTTCCAAAGGTCTTCCTCTTTTTGCTGTCCCTCTACCATGCACAAAGTCTTCTCTAGGGACTGAGCTCTCCTGACAACATTATACTTCCTGTTTCTCTCTATTCATGTTTCACATGCCCTATTTGCACAGCCCCTCCCAATTAATTGGTAGGAGTTACAAAAGCATGTATGAAAGAGCCATTCTAAGAAATTTAACTTCACCACTGCTGTCAAAAAAATCTAGCATAGCATACTTATGATAAGAACCACCACCTCCAGGGGTGGGCATAATTGGTAAGGAAAAGTATGAATGTGCATTATTTGCATAAAATATATTATTCCATATCGTATGTGTCTGTTTAAATCCTATTGTTTCTTGGGGGGGGGTTATACTTTTGTAGGAATTTGCCCATTTCCTTAAATTATCCAATTTGTGGACATGAGTCTGCTTATGGTATTTTCATACAATCATTTTGTTTCTGTCGTGTCATTCATAATGCCCTCATTTTCACTTTTAATTGTAGATATTTGTCTCTTTTTTCCTTATCTATCCAGCTAGTGGTTGTTGACTTAAAAAAAATCTTTTATTGTGAATTTGGTCAAGGTTTACAGATCAGATTACCTTCCAACAGTTCGTGAACATTTTGTTTTCATCTCATTGATTCCAATCCCCACAATTAACATCATTTATCCCTCTCTGTGTGTTTCCTGTTTCCATTCTTCTTTTTTTAACCTCTCCTGAAAGTTTGAATTGAGTGACTACTATTAAGTTGCCCGTGACTCCTGTAATGGACTGCCACACTAAGTATGACGTAAACACCAGTTTACTCCATTTAGAAAATCAGAAGTCCAAAATACACTGGGCTAAAACCAAGGTATTGTCCGGGCCAAATTCCATTTAAAGCCTCTATAGGAGACGTTTTTCCCTTGTCTTTCTCAGCTTCTGCAACTATATTTCTTGCATTCCTTTTCTCATGTTCTCTTCCTCCACATTACAGCTTACTATGTACCATCTTGAAAGTATCGTTACTAAGGTCACCCCATTGTCTTCTCTTCCAAATGTCTTTGCCTTCTTATAAGGGCTCTTGTAATTGCCCTTAGGGTCTACCTGGTAAATCCAGGCTCATCTCAAAGGATATGTAAATGAGTATATATACTAGTCTGGATAGACTAGAAAAACAAATGCATAGGCACTCATGTGTGTCTAAGAGAGAGTTTTATATAAAGGGTAATGTACATTAAGAAAGCATCCCAACCCAGTGCTCTCCAAGCTCATAATATGTCTGATACCAAGCTATAAAGTCCTCTACAGACAAAACTCATGCAATAACGACAAATGCAGGAGGATCACAGGCCAGTGGGTAGAAAGTCTTTGGATCCAGTGGTGTTGTAAGCATCTCAGTGCTGGCAAGGGGTCTCCATGTGGCTTCTCCAGCACCGAGGGCTGCATGAGGGTGGGTCCATGTGGCTTCTCGGGGATGTCTCGCATGGAATTAGCCTTATTAGTAGATTATCTCCAAGGGAGTCAGCAGAGAGAGATAAATGTCTCCTA
Source organism: Tenrec ecaudatus (assembly GCF_050624435.1). NCBI lineage: Eukaryota > Metazoa > Chordata > Mammalia > Afrosoricida > Tenrecidae > Tenrec > Tenrec ecaudatus. Next base: position 90,194,391 of record NC_134548.1, read on the forward strand.
CCTCCAAGGAGGAAAATACAGGCATTCCCAAAATTCTCAGGAGAAGGTCATATCCACACAGAGGCCTCATCGGTTATATCTTGATTGACCGGCCAGGCTCCACCTCTTCACTCATAATCCTCTCAAATTGACACCAGATTTTATAACTACCACAGTATCCTTAAATTTATCCCAACTGCAACATTTCTGCCTAAAAAGTAACATTTACAGATACAGAGATGCAAATCAGCCTCCCACAAATATTGTGATCAGTCTGATACATACTTTTTATGCAAATAGCACATACCTTCTACATTTGTTTACCAGTCATTCCTCCTAGGAAGTATCTTCATAAAGGCCCTTGTGCCAGCTTTTTATACATGTTGCTATAAAAAGTTAGCACAACATATTTACAAAAATAACTTCCAAAGAGGAGTGGTTGGCAAACAAACTTAGAAGACTTGTGATGTGTGTGTAAAAAGATGATAATTCCTCAAATTTTATTAACTTCTTGGTAATTATTACATTTCCTTATTTTATATGAAGTAGGTCATTAATAAATAGGTAAAAATAGCACTCTAACATGCAGAGGAGAATTTTAAAAACAATGTCATAAAAACAATTTATTTGTAGTGTTTGAGTTTAAGTTGACTTTAATTTGAGTTTAAATCATTTAAATGTAAACAATGGTGTTCTTCAGATACCTCCAGAAATTATCAGGAAATGGAAGATGGGGGAGCTTTTCAATTACAAAATATTTTGCTTTATCTTTCCAGATGAGAAAGTTGACAACCATGCCGGCAGGTCTGATACTTGGATCTGTAAGCGGAAGTGCAGCCAAAGGAGAGGACCCTAAAAAGCAGCTAGTGAAACCAGACCAGGTAATTTTCGTACTACAGGTTTGTGAATTTTGCACAATATACAGATGGTACAAAAGCTGTGAGTTTCTCAAAAGGTTAAGTGCTCCATTGTTAACCAAAAGGTTGGCGAATCAGACCTCCCAAGAAGCACTTTGGGAGACAGATCTGACTGTGAAAGATCACAGCCTCGACAACCCTATGAAACAGTTCCATTCCTCACACAAGGGGTTGTGACGAGTCACAATTGACAGCAACTCAAAAAAAATTCAAGCCTCTGTTTGAAGTATTAGAAGATTCTAAGGCAAAATATTGAATGATGCAGTAACCATCTAAAGATAGAAAGAATATACAGAGTTACTATACCAAAAGAGTTAGTTGACATTCACCTACTTTAGATCACATATGAACAAGAACCAATGGTAGTGAAGGAAGAAGTTCAAGCTGTGCTGAAGGTATTAACCAAAAACAAGGCTTCAGGAACTGATGGACTAACCATTGAAATGTTTCAACCAGCTGATGACACACTACAAGCACTCACTTGTTTGTAACAGGAAAGTTGGAAGACAGATCATTGGCCAGCTGACTGGAAGAGATCCATATTTATAACCATCACAAATAAAGGTTGAATCAGCAGAATTCTCAAATTATAGAAAAATATCATTGATAACACATGTAAGAAAAATTTGGTTGAAGACCATCCAACAATGGTTTCAGCAGTATATTTAAAGGAAACTGTCAGAAGTCCAGGCCAGATTCAGAGTAAGACATAAAACAAGGGATATCATTGTGAATGGCAGATGGATCGTTGCTCAAAACAGAGAAGACCAGAAAGATGTTTACTTGTATTTAATTCAGCTAAGGCATTCAACTATGTGGATCAGAACAAGTTGTGAGTAGCCTTGAGAAGAATGGGAATTCCAGAACACTTTATTGGGCTTATTTGGGACCTGTATATGTATCAAAAGTCAGTCATTCAGACAGAACAAGGAGATACTGAATGGTTTTTAATCAGGACAGGTGTCCATCAGGTAGTTAATATCCTCTAACCATTATTCAATCTGTATTCCGAGCAAATAATCCGAGAAATTGGATTACATGAAGAACATGCTCATGGAAGCATCTGTGATCAAAGGGTGCATTATATTGGGTAAATTGGCTGCATAAGACCACTTTAGAGTGGTGAAAAGCAAGATGTTACTATGAGGACTAAGGTGCACTTGACCCAAGCCATGGTATTTTCAGTTGCTTCGTATGTATATGAGAGTTGGACATTGGCTAAGGAAGACAGAAGATTCAGTGTATTTGCACAATGCACACTTCGATGCATTTGAGCAGTGGTGCTGGTGAATAGTATTGACAGTACCATGGACTGCAAAGGACAAGCCAATCTGTCTAGGAAGAAGTCCGGCCAGAGTGCTCCTTACAGGCAAGGATGGTGAGACTTCATTTTACTTCCTTTTGTGCTAGGTGAAGTAGGAGGGAAGAGATAAAGAAGAAGGCCCTCAGTGAGATGGCTGGACACTGCAGCAATATGCTCAGGCATCGGAACAATTGTGAAGGTGACTCAGGACCAGGCAGTGTTTTGTTCTGTTGTGCCTAGGGTAGTTATGGGTTGAAACTGACTCGATGCACTTAACAACAACAACTACTGCTATTTTCCTAAGCATGAAGTCATTTATCCAGGGACTGGTCTCTCTTGACCTGTCCAAAATACATGAGATGAATTTTGCCATCCATGCTTCTAAGGAGCATTATTGCTATATTTATTCCACAACTGATGTTCTGGCAGCCATCATACTTTAAATATTCTTTACCAGTGCCATAATTCAAATGCATCAGTTTTTCTTTGATCTAGCTTATTAATTTTCCAACATTCATGTGGATATGAGGCAATGGAAAACACCCTAGGTTGGATCAAGTGCACTTTGTACCTCAAAGTGACTTGCTTGCTATTCAACACTTTTAAAGTTCTTATGCAGCAGATTTGCCCAATGTAATTCGTCCTTTCCTTTCTTGACTGCTGCTTCTATGAGCATTGATTGTGGATCTAAGCATGATGAAATCCCTTCAACCTTTTCTTGGCTTATCATGGTGTTATCGACTTGTCCAGTTGTGAGAATTATGAGTTAAACTGAGTTGTAACTCATATTGAAGGCTGTCGTCTTGATCTTCATCGGCATGTGCTTCAAGTCCACCACATGTAGCAGGCAAGGTAGTGTCTTCTGTCTATCGCAGGTTATTGGTAAGTCTTCCTCCAATTCTGATGTCAGGTTTTCCATACATTCCAGCTTCTTGGATTATTTGCTCACCATATAGATTGAATAAATATATTGAAAGTATACAACATTGACATATACCTTTTCTGATTTTAAACCATGTGTTATTTCTTTGTTCTGCTTCACAGGCTGCGTTTTGGTCCATGGATAGGTTCTATATTAGCAAAATGTAGTACTCTAGAATTCCCACTCTTCTCAATGTTATCCATACCTTGTTCTGATCCACACAGTCAAATGTTGTTGCATAATCAATAAAACACAAGTAAAGGTCTTTCTTGTATTCTCTGCCTTCAGCTAAGCGCCAGCTGATGTCAGCAGTAATTTTTTCGGTGCCATGTCCTCTTCAGAATCCAGCTTTTTTTTTCTGGCAGTTCCCCGTGGCTGTACTGCTGGAACTGAGTTTGAATTATCTTTAACTAAATTGTACTTGCGTTTAATAGTGATGATATTGTTTGATAATTTCCACATTTGTTAAGTCACGATTTTATGGAATGTGTTGAAACTTTTCAGTTGGTGTTGTATTAAGTACTGGAACCTAGTTTTTACCAAATATCAAAGTTCAGCTTGGACTTCTTCAGTATCATAAGGTTTTGTTCATGTGCTTCCGCTTGAAAGGGTTGTATGTTGACCAGTTCTTTTTGGTATAGTGACTTAGTGTATTCCATCTACAATGTAGTATATGAATTTTTCTTCAGCTCTTTCAGCTTGAGATAGTGTTGTTCTATTTTAGCTTTCTAACTCTCATTCTTTGAGCGTTATACTTCAGTTTGTCTTCTTGAACTACCCTTTGTAATTTTCTGTTCAGCTCTTACTTTGTCATTTCTTTCATTTGCTTTAGCTGTTCTCCATTCAACAGCAAATTTCAGACTCTTCTGACATCCACTTTTGATCTTTTCTTTCTTTCCTATCTTTTTAATGACCTTTTGCTTTCTTCTTTATGTATTGCTCCCAATATCTTCCCATAGCTCAACAAGTCTTCTGTCTTTAGTGTTCAGGGTGTCAAGTACATTCCTGAACGTTCACCTAATTCACACACAAATCCATTCCTTAAATGTTCTCAGAATTCAGGTGGGATCTACTGAGAGGGAGCCCTGGTGGTGTAGTGGTTACATGTTGGGCAAAGTCAGTGGTTCAAAACTACAGCCACTTCTCGGGAGAAAGCTGAGGCTTTCTACTCCATAAAACATTACAGTCCCCTCTCTCGCCCTGGCGCTCTCTCCCTGTCCTCTCTTCCCTGTCCCCTCTCCCCTTGTCCTCCTTCCCCTCTCCCACTTGCCTCACCATCCCTCTCCTGCTCTCCCTGTGCATGGACCTGGCTGTTGAGATCATGGCCTTCCAGGAGGGGCATCCCATGTGAACTGCTGGACCTTAAGAGCTACAAACACCCTTTTCCAGCAACCTTGGATCCACAGGATTCTGCACTTACCATCCTGCGATCTCCTTGCTTTCCTCTTCACGTTTCAGAGTCATCAGCCTGCAACTATATGAGTCTGAAGAGGGCCCCAGATAGCATTGGACCACTGCACTTGAGTTGGACTGGACTGGGGTCTTCTTGATGTAAAGTTGCTTCTTGACATAAAGTTCTTTCTTGTACATAAAACCAAAAACATTGCAGTCTTAGAAATCCATAGGGGCAGTTCTGCTGTGCTCTATCAGGTCGCCATATCAATGAGGAGATGAGATGATACTGAAAGTCATATTTTGGCTCTTGTGGACTTGTTTTCATTCAACTTTCTCCTGAACTTACATATGAAGAATTGACTGTTTTATATTTAGCTCCAGGCTTCGTTTTGACTGCTGACATTACTCTTTCCATCGTCTCTTCCCACCAACCAAAACCAAATTCTTTGCCATTAAGTCAATTCTGACCCATAGCAACCTTCTAAGACAGCGTAAGTTTCCAAGACTGTAACTCTTTGTGGAAGATAAAAGCCTCTTCTTTGTTCCTTGGAGCTGGCTGGTGGTTTCGAACTGCTGATCTGTAGTTAAGCAGCCCATTGCGTAACCACTACACCACTAGGGCTCCTTTCTCTTGTCAGAGATATAGTTAATTGAATTCCTTTGTATTCCATATAGCGAGGGTCATGTGTACAGTCGTCATTCATGTTGAAAAGGGGTATTTGCAATGAAGAAATCATTGGTCATGCAAATTCTTATATGATCTCCAGGTACATTTTTATCACGAAAGTCCTGTTATTCCTTCCTCTTTGTTTCCAACTTTTGCATTCCAGTTGCTAATAATTTTCAATGCATGTTTGATCTTTTACAAACTGAAGGCATTGCTAGAATTCTTCAGTTTTCTTCATCATTAGCAGTGTGTTGAGTACATATATTCTGGAGTCTCTGGATAGATATGGCCACTCCAGCTGGGTTCGCTTAATATATTCTTGGCTTGATGCTTTTTAGATTGTGAGGATCATTTCATATTTCAGATTGTGTGAATTCTCTTGTATTTGCCTATTCTTTTTTTAAATCATTGTATTAGGGGCTCATACAATTCTTTTCACAATCCGTACATACACCATTTGTGTCCAGCACGTTCGTACATATGTTGCCATCATCATTTTCTAAACACCTGCTTTCTACTTGAGCCCTTGGTATCAGCTCCTCATTTTCCTCTCCCTCCCTACTCCCCCTCTGCCCTCCCCCTTGATAGTTTATAAATAATTATTATTTTATCATATGTTACACCATCCGACATCTCCCTCACCCAGTTCTCCACTGTCCGTCCTCCAGGGAGGAGGTTATATGTAGACCTTGTCATCTGTTTGCCTTTTCTCCTTCACCCTCCCTCCACTCTCCCAATATCACCACTCTCAAGACTTATCCTGAGGGGTTCATCTGTCCTGGATTCCCTGTATTTCCAGTTCCTATCTGTGCCAGTGTACATCCTCCGGTCCAGCCAGATATGTAAGGTAGAATTGGGATCACGATATTGGGGAGGAGGAAGCATTTAAGAACTAGAGGACACACTCCCTCAATACAATAGCACCTTGCCCAGTTAAACGGTCATTCCATGATACCCACCTTCCTGACATGATCACTGAAGACAGATGTGTGCATAAGCAAACGTGGTGAAGAAAGCTGATGGTGCACGGCTATAAAAAAGATATAGCATCTGGGGTCTTAAAGGCTTGAAGGCAACAAAGCCCACAGAGAAGAAGCACACAGCCTAAGTGAATACAAGGTGTTAAACAGACCATGTAGCAGACACCAAAGAAGAAAAACTATCATTGTGTGATCACCTTTCTCACATAAACGCTGAAGATGAATGTGTGCATAGGTAAGTGTGGTGAAGGCTGATGGTGCCCGGCTATTGAGAGATATAGCGTCTGGGGGCTTAAAGACTTGAAAGTAGATGAGCGGCCATCTAGCCCAGAAGCAACAAAGCCCATATGGAAGGAGCACACCAACGTGTGATCATGAAGGGCTGAGGGGACCAAGTTTCAAACAACAAAGGCGGGGGGAAAAAAATCACATCACCGTGAATGAGGGGAGTGCGTGATAGGGACCCAATGCCCATCTGTAGACAGCTGGACATCCCTTGCAGAGGGGTAGTGGGGAGGAGATGAGTCACTCAGGGTTCAGTGTAACAACAATGAAACTCAAAACCTTCCTCTAGTTCTTGAGCCCTTCCTCCCGCCCCCGCCCCCCCCCCATTATCATGATCCCAATTCTACCTTGCGGACCTGGTTAGACCAGAGGATGCACAGCGGTGCAGTTGGGATCTGGAAACACAGGGAATCTAGGACAGATTCACCCCTCCAGATCAGCGGAGAGAGTGGCTACACCAGGAGGGAAGGGGGTGTAAAAAGAGATAACCGATCTCGGGGATCTACATGTAACCTCCTCTCTGGGGGATGGGCAACAGGAAGGTGGGTGAGGGGAGACGCCAGGCAGTGTAAGATAAGATAAAATAATAATTTATAAACTATTAAGGGTTCATGAGGGAAGGGAGAGCGGGGAGGGAGGGGGAGGGAAAAAAAGGAAAATGAGCTGATTCCAGGAACCCAAGTGGAAGACGAATTTTGAGAATGACGAGGGCAACAAATATATAAGGGTGCTTTACTCAATTGATGTATGTATGGATTGTGATAAGAGTTGTATGAGCCCCAATGAAATGATTTATGAAAAAAAAAGAACTAGAGGAAAATTGTATGTTTCATCGTTGCTACACAGCACTATGACTAGCTCGCCACCTCCCCGCAGCCCTTCTGCAAGGGGATGTCCAATTTCCCCCAGATGGGCTCTGAATCCCCACTCTGCACTCCCCCTCATTCACAATGCTATGAGTTTAAAATTTTTTTTGGTCTTTGATGCCTGATACTTGATCCCTTCAATGCCTTGTCATCTCACAGGCTGGTGTGCATTTTCTATGTGGGCTTTGTTGTTTCTCAGTTACATGGCCCCTTGTTTATCTTCCAGCTTATGGGACCCCAGATTCTATATATTTTGACAACTGGGCACCATCAGCTTTCTTCACCGCATTTGCCTATGCACCTACTTTGTCTTCAGTGTTTCTAGGGGTAGGCTGGTGTCTTCTATGTGGGCTTTGTTGTTTATTAGATGGCTGCTTGATTGTCTTCAAGTCTTTAAGACCCCGATGCTATATCATTTGATAGCAGGGCACCATCAGCTTTCTTTACAACGTTTGCTTATGCACCCACTTTGTCCTCAGCGATCGAGTCGGGACAGGCCAGTGTGCTTCTTCCATGTGGATTTTGTTGTCTCTCAGCTAGATGGCTGCTTGTTTATCTTTAGGTCTTTAAGACTTCAGGTGCTATATCTTTCGGTAGCCGGGCACCATCAGCTTTCTTCACCACGGTGGCTATGCACCCATTGTCATCATTGATCGTGCTAGGCAGGTGAGCATCTCAGACTGCCAAAATGTTAGAACAAAGTGTTCTTGTGTTGAGGGAGTACTTGACCAGAGGCCCACTGTCCATCTGTTTCCTTAATACTAAACCTATAAATATATGTACATAGATCTATTTCCCCCTCGTCATATGTAAATATATTTACATCTTTATATGTATTTACATCTTTATATGTGTGTATTTAAATCTCTATGACTACCCTTTGCCTTCTAGTTCTTTCCTCTGTTTCTTTGTACTTTCCTCTTGTCCCGCTATCATGTTCTGCCTTCATTTGGGTTTTAGCAATTCCTCTCAGTTACATTGCCCTTGACCCAGCGCTGCCAGACCTCCCACACGCTCCTTGACACTGATTTTGGATCACTTGTTATTCCCATGTCACTGGGCTTGTTAACACCCTCTTCCTTTCCCCTGCCTTCCCTACCCCCATGTCCCCCCAGAACTGTCATTCCATTGTTCTCTCTTCTGGCTTGTTTATTCCACCTATCCCTTCCAGGTAGGCATGCTATGTACTATCACAAGACTGAATACCATGAAGCAACAGCAGAAAGTAAAACAATAGCTACAACAACAACAATAACAACACATACACACACACACAAATAAACATATGAATAGTTCAGGGTCTGTTTGTTTTTCTTCATGGGTGCTTTCTAGTCAAGTCTGATGGGGTACCATGCCCTGGCACTGCCTCTATCCCTGGGAACTTCATTGCTCTGCTTCCCCTGCTGCTCTGGCTTTGGCATGGTGAGTACATGGAGGGCACAATTTCCTGCTGTGTGTCTCTAGTGTTGTCCCCAATGGTGCTATGGGTCAATGAGGAACGCTGTGTCCCATGGTGGGGCCGGCCCTGAACATTGTCTTCATGGCTTGGTGAGCCAGTGTTTGCTCCTGTGTGCTCTTCCCCTCTTCTTGAGCTGTAGCGTCAGTGCAGTCCTCTGAAGTAAATTCTTCTTGGGGGGAGGGTGGTGCTGTCCACTTAGTTGGTATTGGGGCCGGCCCCTCAAGCCTCTCTATTGGTTCCCTGCTTCATGTCAGTGTGTTGCGTTCTTGTCTTGGAGTTCCAGTTTGAAGTCTTATCTCTCTTTCCCCGTGGAAACACAATCAACACCCTCCCCCTGTGTGGGTTATTATCATGTTCCCCCAGGCTACCCATACCTTTTTCCATCCTCCCTTTTAATGGGCTACCATGCATCCTTGAGTTTAGTCTGGCCGCTGCCATATTACCTGGACCTCACCCCAGGGACGTATGTATACAGCATCTTCTTCCCTATGCCCCTTTTGAACTTTTTTTTTTTGAACTTACCTCAGCAGACTCATGTAGTACTTGTCCTTTTTTGCTTGGCTTACCTCACTTAGCATAATTTCCTCCAGTTCTTCCCATGTGGTGATGTGCTTCATGTGTTCATCATTGCTTTTTAGGGATGCGTAGTACTCCATTGCATGTATGTGCCAGAATTTTTAATCCATTCTTCTGTTGATGGGAATTTGCACTGTTCCCAACTCCTTAAAATTGTGAACTGTGCCGCGATGAACACTGGAGCACAGATGTCTGGCTGTGGTTTGTTTTTTGTCTCTTCTGGGTATATGCCCAGTAGGGGGATTGCTGGATTATAAGGTAGCTCAATTTCCAACTGTTTTAGATATCACCACATCGATTTCCATAATGGTTGTACATTACCTACAGGTCCACCGGCAGTGCACAAGAGTTCCTATCTCTCCGCATCCCCTCCATGTGTTTGCCTATTCTTAAGGGATATTTTTCTTCCCTCTATTCTGTGTCCAGTCTTCATTATGGTCAGTTTTTCTTGCAGTTTTTGGGGGTAGAGGGGCTTTTGTTTTATTAGTTCATCTTCACGGTGATTACGTAAAAATTGGAGATACTAGGTTTATAGTGTCCCGATTGCCCACATTACTCACTTAATGGTTTTTTTGCTCTCTGGGCCCAATACTCCATGTAATGTATTCAACTGTTCTATAGCAAATGACTTCAAAATAGAAACTGATATTATTTTGGCTGGGATTCTGTTTTAATTTATGGCTACTGAATAGTCTTTATAGCCAATTTACCATATCATCCCTGCATCTAAGGTACTTAAAATGTTTTTTTCAGCCAGAATTTTTACCTATTTTTAGTGAAAAATATTTAGTGATACACAGGCTTGAGGGCTGTAGCTGATTTTTTCTGATTTCACAATGGGGAAGCATCAATCCTAGTATCACCCCAAGGTTAGTTCCTTTTTCATACTCCACCCATCTGACAACAACAATCCTTTCAGTGGGGTTCTCTACTTCTCTGCTGTGTTTAATCATTCATTTCAATGGTCATAAAGAAATGGACAGGCTATGCTTATAATTATAGTGATTATTAGGAAGTTAACAGATTACAATTTAGGATCCAAAATACTCAGTATACTGTTTGTCTATTTAAAACAAACTGGTTCTCATCCATGCCTATACGTATGCCTTTCCCTGACCTTCGTCTTCTGACCCATGTAACCCATTGACATCTGCCCTGCCTAGTTATTGTTTTAAAGCACCTTTAGTCCTACCAATAAATGCCCAGGAATTACCACTGTGCCATAAGCCTCAGTAAAAAAGATGCTCAATTGTAGCTCTGGGGGTCAGGAAACCTAGCTCCTCTGATTAACTGCTTGGAGGCATCTCGCTCAGCAAGCAAACCTGTCCATAGACACTCAGCTGTCCTTGCGCCAGGAGCTGGGAAGGGCTGCTCTGTGTCATGCTCTGGCTCTTGGTTTATCTGCTTGCGCTTCTCTGGTGTCACCAGTCTCTGTCTCCTAGATCAAGAAGTTTCAGCACAAAGGAATCTTAGAGTCCAAAGGATATGTTTTATTCCGGACTCTTTCTTGAAGGTTGTGAGATTTCCTGTGCCTGCTTTTGAAGTGGCTCTTTTAAAACCCAATGGTATGGCAAACTTTATCAGTTACCTCACTAGATTTCATACACCCAATTTGCCTGGTCCGCACAGTCAAAAAGTGCCATATCAAATAATTCACTGTAACACAAAGTTGATGAGTATTTCTGTTATGTCATACTACTAGGAAGGAAGTTCATCTTTTTATATAAACTGGTTTGTTTGTTTTTTTGGTCTCTAGCTCCCCATATATACTGCTCCACCTATGCGATCTAAATATGTTGAAGAACAGCCTGGTCGTTTACAACTGGGCTTTGCTTCCATCCGTACCACAGCTGGCTATTATATTGGCTGGTGCAAGGTAAGTAAATTCTGATAGTGGTTAAATATTGGAGGTTTTTGATTTGTATCACATACCAGTTATTCCAGTTAAGTTACTGTGTATAGGATATATATATATATACACACACACACACACACACACACACACACACACACATGAGCAGTTGAATATTGAGAAAACATCCCAGCCCAGTCCAGATCACGTTCATAAGTCCGATATTAGCCCATATGTCCGATACTAATCTCTTGAGCCTCAGGAAACATGTGCAATGACGCAGGATGCAGGAATATCACAAGCTAGTGGGTGCAAAGTCTTGTGGATCCAGTGGTAGTAGAATCATCACAGCACTGGCAGGGGTCTCCACGTGGTTCCTCCAGTTTCTAGGGCATGGGGTTTATCAGCGTAGTCCCATATGTCTTGTCAGTAGAGCATCTCCCAGGGAGTGAGCAGAGAGAGAGTTTGTTTCCTGCCTCCAACGAGGAAGTACAGCAATTATTAGAATCCTCAGGGGAAGGCCATGCCCACACAGAAGCCTCATTGGCTATACAATGATTGACAGGCTAGACTCCACCCCTTCACTCATAAGCCTCTCAAATTGACAACAGACTATATAATACCATAGACCATCCCTTGTCAATTTGACACTTCCACACAACTCTTTAGCCATATGTAATTTTCAAACAAAGAATAATAAAATCATATGTGTGCCTAACAGGATAAAACTAAAATGCATGCAATTTAATATGTGCCATCATTGAAGCATAACATTGTATAAGTGAACAAAACAAAAATATTCTATGCCTAACAATTGCATTTAAATAACACCTTAATCCTACCTATGAAAGTTTGTAAGCTAACCACTTCGTGCCTTTATACCCCCAATTTTGGGTATGCGATGTCTATACTGCACACTTACATCAACCCAGTGCTCTGAGGAGACAATCATATTCTTGACATGAAGAATCTTCATTCCAGTTGGAACCTTAGGAAATCTGCATCCATAAGCAAAGTCAAATCAGGACAGGTTGTCCACAAAATCTGCAGCAATATGCACCAGTTCACAGGCTCAAATATCTTCTCTGTGTCTGGTCAGGTTCTGGTCAGCTCAAAGTGGACTGTCTCACTTAGCCTCACCAGGGTGTCCATTGGTTGCCTTGCCTTTAGACCGTGGGCCCATCACAAATTCTAAACAACACTAGCTCCCTTGGGCTAGGCCATGAACTTCAGACCAGTTAACCGGCTCTCATCTTCTAGTTCTTGTAAGTCACTGGTCCATGGGTGCCAGTGGACAGATTTCTCTCACTTGCATCAGTGCAACAATTGCATCAGTGGTCACCTAGCAAGCACTTAAGCCTGCCCACAGCTTCCTTTAATATTCAGTCCTAGAGAGGAGTTTTCTTTATGGTTCCAGATTTTTTCTAGCTTCTGACAAAAATCACTAGCGTTCAAACTTCAAAAAGCCAGAGTTCTTTTTTCTTCAATCTGTCAATCTTGCCCCCTGGCAAGTCTCTTGGAATGCAGATGTCCTGAGTACTCCAAATCTCTGGGTGAGGCTAATCTCTTCAGAGCCTTCTTTGCAGGTGTGGCCTAACCTATTTAATGATCAACTTTTAATGGCTCCAGGCTAGTGGGCTACAAAGTATAGTGACTTAAACTGGCAGTTCTATTATAGCTCATGATTTTGTAAGTCGGTAATTTGATAAAAAATCTGTCGGGTGATTATTTTATTATATACTGAGAGAGGTCACTTTATAATGCTCAGCAGGCAGATGGGCTAATACGTATAGTCTAAGATAGCCTTTTTTGCATCTTTGGCACCTTGTCAGATATGACTGAAAAGACTAGGTTTTGGGAATTGTTGACTGGAAAATCTACATGTGGCTTCTCAAGCATAATTTTTTCAGGGTATTCAGATATCAGTCCAATTCTTCCAGACAAAATGCTCTAAGAGGGCCTATGCAAAATTTGCTGATCTCATTCTAATCTCTCCTCAGATGTAAAAAGAAAAAAAATGACATAGCATTCTGTCACTAAGGCCAGCTGAGTTTTAAAGCGGAGGGAATTAGATTCCATCTCTCAATGGGAATGGGAGTAGCAACAACATATTTGCGACCATATTTAATTTACTATACTACTATTGCATAAGTTAAAGCAGTTCAACAAGCATGAATATGTTACCTAGCAGGCGCAGAGACATTGTTTGGCTTGTTACATTAAAATCTGAAATTATTTAAGAATTATTTACTTTATTAAACAAGATGAGGTTCACCTACTGGGTTTCATTTGTAAAATTATTTTCATAGAGTGGACCTTATCATGCATGGCCCACTAAATCCCCGGGCAACATCCCTGCTTGGAGAAGCCAATGAAGAGAGAGGCCAGCTCCACCATGAGACATGACTTCCCTTACTGACCCACAGTGACCCATAGTGCTACAAGGGACAGCACTGGAGACACTGCAGAAAATGTGCCCAGTCTGCCCTGGGCACTAAGGGGTGAAACTCGACGCGAGTATACCAGGGTAGCAAAGGGTAGCAAAGTAAACAAGTCCCTTAGGATTCCTCAAAATAGACCTGTGACTAAGGGGAAAAGGCTTGGCACCTCATTAGACCCGATTGGAAAACACTCATAAGGATTAGCAGACAGAACTGGAACTATCTGGCGGACTTTTTTTTTTTCCTTTCACCTTATGTCTCTGTATATAATATAGGTAAGGACAAACAGTATCGAGAGGAGGACATGGCAGAGGAGGGGGCGGGAAGGGGGAGTGGGGAGCCAACAAACTCAGAGATAAGACAACAACAAGAGATCTAAAATTGATGGCGAGGAGGGCATATGATGCCTGGTGGGGTTTGATCAAGTGCAATATATCCGAGAGACATTACTGAGGGCAGAATGGAGGGTGAGCATGATAGTGGTACAGGAGGAAGGTGAAAGGAAAGAGGAAAAGAAGTAGAAGAAGAAAGTCTTTATAGAGGCTATAGGCATGTATATATGTAAGTATGTTAACTTATAATGAAAGGGACAGAGGTCAGTGTACATATATTTTTTTATGTTACGTGTGGTAGTCTGGGTAGACTAGAGAAACAAATCATGGACACACATATGTGTATAAAAAAGAGGTTTATATACAAGAGCAATTGAATATTGAGAAAACAACCCAGCCCAGTTCAGATTAAGTCCACAAGTCCAATATTAGCCCATATAATAATCTATAAAGTCCTCTTCAGATTCACAAAACACATGCATGACGCTAAATGCAGGAAGATCCCAGGCCAGTGGGTGCAAAGTCAATGGTGGTAGAAGCATCTCAGTGCTGGCAGGGGTCTCCTTGTGGCTCCTCCAGTTCCCAGGGCTGCATCAGGGTAGGTTCATGTGGCTTCTCCTCGGGGATGTCTTGCTGGTAGTCAGCCTTGTCAGTAGAGTCTCCAAGGGAGTGAGCAGAGAGAGAGAGAGAGTCTCTCACACCTCCAAGAAGGAAATGCCGGAGTTCCCAGAATTCTCAGGAGAAGGCCATGCTCACACAGAGGCTTCATTGGTTATAGCTTGATTGACTAGCCAGACTCCACCCCTTTACTCATAATCCTATCAAATTGACAGCAGATTATGTAACTACCACATTAAGTAGTAAGATAGCAGATGGACTTTGGGCCTCTACTCAAAGCCTTTCTAAACACAAGAACACTTTGTTGTAATAATTTGGCACTCTTTGATACTCACCTTCCCAATAATTACTGAATACAAAATGGGTGCATAAGCAAATGTGAAAAAAAGCTGATGGTGCCCGGCTATTAAAAGATATAGCGTCTGGGGTCTTAAAGGCTTAAAGTTAAACAAGCATCCATCTACCTGGGAATCAATAAAGCCCACATGGAAGCACACCAGACTCCAATCTTGAGGTGTTGACGGGTTCAAGTATCAGATATCAAAAGATCCAAAACAACCAATTATATCTATGTGAAAGGGGGATTGGAGTGGAGACCCAAAGCCCATCTGTATACAATTTGACATCCCCTACAGAAGAGTTACAAGGAGGGATGATTCAACCAGGGTGCATTACACCAGTGGAACATACATCATTCCTCTTGTTCCTGAATGCTTTCTCCCCCCCACCCTACTACCATAACTTAATTCTACCTTACAAATCTGGCTAGACCTGAGTACACACATTGGTACAGATAAGAGCTCTTGACACATGTAATTCAGTACAGATAAAACCCTCAGTAACAGTAGTGGAAGTAGTGATATGAAGGTAGGGGGATGATGGGGCCGGGGGTGGGGAAGGGGAAGAAAAGGGGAACCCATCAAAGTTTGGGTATACAGCCCAAACCCCCAGGGGCACAAATAACAAATGTTTACATTTTATTCTGAGTCAAATCACATTCTTTGTTAAACCTGGAATCATGTCATTTATTCTAACTCATAGTCCCTCTATGTAGGGTTTCCAAGACTATCACTCATTATAGGAAGTAGTGGCCTCTACTTTCTCCCATAGAGTGTCTGGCGAGATTGAACCACCGACCTTGTGGTTAGTAGTTCAGTGCATACCTGACAGTACCCAAAGCACTTCAATTCCTACCCCTCTACTTTAGTTATCAGGAAAAACCAGACCCTGGTTGGTAAAATAGAAGCACACCAAAAAAGAGGAAGACACTCCAGAAGATGGATTGAGATCAGTAACTGCAACAATGGACTCAAACATAAGTACACTTGTGAGGATGTCACAGGACTGTGCCGCAATCTGTTCTGTTGCTCATAGGTTCACTAAGAGTAGGAACCAACTTGAAGACACCTAACATAACTTTTCCTCGTTTGTAGGAAGAAAATAGGTATTTTTCACGTTGAGTAGAATGGAAAGCAAGAAAAGAGAGGCCAAGTTAAGTATTCTCATAGTGAATAAATAGGAAAGCTGGGGTCCATCTGAGTACAGTGCTATGCTATTAATCTGTGAAATATTGAGAAGCTTCTATTTCTAGAAAGTTAGCAATAACTACCTACTATATCATCTTCAAGTAAACTTTGGTATAAACTCAAAGATGATGGGCTACTTTATCTAATTATCTACAACTTAAAAATGCAAATATCATTTTTCCCCTTTGTGCTTAGGGTGTGTATGTCTGTGTGAAAAATGGGATATTGGACACAGTACAATTTGGAAAAGGTAGGTGAGTAAACTCTAATTAGAAAGGTTCTATTTTGTTCTTTTAAGTTGTAAGATTTAAATGTCGGGAAAAAAAAGACATGTTTTCTGTTATCTTGCTTGTGCCAACTCAAAAGATGGTGATGGTTTGTTAAAAATAATAAAAAAAGTAATAGTAGCTACCATTTATTTAGTAATGATTATGTACTGAGGCACTGTGCTTAGCATTTTACATAATCAATAGAATTTTTTTGATGTAGCAATTCTCTTCAAAATAGTATTCTAATCATCTCCATTTTACAAATGAGGAAACTGATTTAAACTGTTCAATAGGTTCCCAAGGTCATATAGTAAGTGACCCAGGCCAGGATTTAAATCAGCGTCTGTTTTAGCCATGAAGTTAATATTATATAATCATAAAGCATAAATTAAGATGTTTCCATTTTTGTTAATTATTTGAAATATGTACTTACTTAGTGTAAGAACATAGTATTTTGCTATCTGTTGCTAAGAAGCAATATGACAAACCTGTCAATGTATTTATATGGTGTTTAGCAGCAGATAGAGCTTCCTAATATGCTTGGTTTCAGCCACTTGTCAGAATAAATAGGCACTAGAAGACGACAAGATCAGCTAAAAGTTTAGATGTCCTTGTGAAGTTGATGATCTGTACATGAGTTACCATTAATGAGTATGTGGAGGAATTATTTCAAAGTTCTATTCCTCATAACTTTTAAGGAGTGTGATATAGTGGTTGCCAGTCAATAATTAACTGTGATGGAAGAGTAGAACCAGAAATAATTTAATTATGTAAAAAGCCAAGAAAGCTATCCTCTGCCCATTCTTCCTTCGTCTCTTTTTATCTTTTAGGCTCACTTCTGTTTTTTTAAT
Organism: Tenrec ecaudatus; assembly: GCF_050624435.1. NCBI lineage: Eukaryota > Metazoa > Chordata > Mammalia > Afrosoricida > Tenrecidae > Tenrec > Tenrec ecaudatus. Next base: position 90,211,629 of record NC_134548.1, read on the forward strand.
AGTTTTATTAGCACTGCATCCACATGTCATACAATTCAATCATATCAAGAAGAGTTGTGCAATTGTCAACACATTCAATTCTAGAACATGTTTTCTTCCTTGTACACATTGTTACTCATATATCTTTTTTCTAATTGTGGCAAAAATATACACCACAAAACATTCTCCCAACTCCCAAACTTCTACATGTCTAAGTCCTTGCCATTGATTATACTCTTCATGTTAGGCTCACTTCTTAGCATTGCGTATTCACCATTGGTTTTGATACAAGAGCAATGCTGCTCTGAGATAAATTAGGGAGCACAGAACTGAGTGTATCCCTGGAGTTTTATTCAAAGCCCCCTAATAAAGTAGCTATGTCAGTTCTTAATGGATATTACCAGGTTTTGAATGGATAATATTAGAAGCATGTACACGGTGGGGATATAATATATAAACAATTAGGAATTCACCTTAATAAGTGTTTTCTGGCATCATATTTTATTAAAAAGTTATAATTACCTGTAGCATTAGAAAAACAAGTATCAGTAAGTAAATCAGCCACTGATGGAATATTTCATATTGTAATAAGTACCTATTATAATTATCTTTTAAATTGCTGCTTATGTCACTATTTTGTACAGTTCTTTTGAATAATATTTAAACCATTTACTATTATCTTAGCAAATCCCTTTAATCCTTCTACATTATACCTATGTAGAATGCCCAATTGGAAATCATTTATATTAATTTTTAACTGATTTTTTGAGATGCATATATTTATCTGAAGAATCCACCTAGAGATTTTCTTCCCAAAATTGGAGTGATTACAGTTGCAGGATTTGCAGGCTTGGTTTCAGCAAGAAAAGGTAAGGATTAAAATATAGATTCATATTCTCCTTTAAGTGCCATTATATTTATACCTGAATTTTAGTGATATGGGAAAACTGCACATTCCTTTATTGAATATTATGAGTATAAACTACTATAAACATCTCTTTTAGATTTTATAATATAAAATTTACTTTTATATGTTTACTTTTATGAAGACTGTTTTCAAAGATAAAGCTGTTATAAAAGATATCAAGTATTATAAGTCATCTTGGAAACACAAATGAAAACTATGAAGAAGTACAGCTACCCAACTGTTAAAATTCAAAGGTTACCCACACCATGTATAGTTCAGGTGATGGTAATGCAACTATTCTTGAAAACAATTTGGCAATTTCTCATAAAGTTAAAAATATACTTGCCATATGACCAATCCTGGGTATTTACGTTGGAGAAAAAAACTGTGTTCCTACAAAAACCTACACACAAATGCTTCAGAGTAGCACACAGATGGAAATAGCCCAAGTGCCCTTCAGAGGGTTTGTAGATAATTTGGTACATATGGTGGCAGAGCACTGAGCAACAAAGACAATAGATTAATGAAACCTGCAACAATTTGGGGTGAATGTGATGAAAGAAGTCATTCTAAATAAGCTACATGCTGCATGATTTCATTTATATGACAATATGATGTTTGCATAATGTCAAAACTATAACGACAGAACAAATCTGTAGATACCAATGCTAGAACTGGGGAGAAGTTGTGACCACAGAGGGATGACATAAGGCAGACATAATTTGGGGAGTAATGAAACTGTTCTGTATGTGATTTTGGTTGTGATTAATTACATGACTCTTTATATATATCCTAAGTCATAAAACTATATGCCCCAAAAGCCAAATGTAAATAGAAAAATTTTAAAAATCCAGTGAACTGGATTCTGTGGATAACACATCAGCTTCACCTTTCGTAGTATGCCAGCCAGTTGGGTCATGTGGGAAAGGGAGAGAAAAGACCCTCCTGAGCTCCCGGCTCACTGGTTTTTATTTGCATTCCAAAGAAGGAAGTTTACCAAAGTTCAAATTCAGGGACAATACGACAGCACAAGGACTTCGGGTTCAAGGTGTTATCATGATTACTAATTAACAAACATTCTCATAGGTGAGCACATTTTAACCTGGCGAGTTCATGTTTTCTCCATCAAGGAATCTCCTTACCACTCAGCATTTTGCACCAAGTTCCTGGAACGTGTGGTTATGCAATCAAGGTTTACTCATAGTTTTTGTGCCCAGGCAACGTGTCCACTAAAAGCACTCTAAAGGAAAGCTAACTACCTCTCAAGTCCACTGTAGACATGATTACAATATTAAACCTAGCAGATAAAGACCTCTTTTCCTGCCCTAAAGTGCAGTTGTTTTCAAATATTGCCAGCTGTTTTTCGCCTGAGTCTTTATGCCAGATTGGCAGTTTGCTTTTCAAAATGAGGGTTGTAAAAGACATTCCAGAGAAGAGAAGTACTTACCTCCTTTTTAACCCCTTCATCCAAATGTCCAGATCATAGTTAAAGAGCCCAGGGCACTCAGACAAGCATTTATTCACAGTTTTAGGATACATACATTTGAGGATATTTTAATGGCTTGTTGAAACTTAGCTGTACCTTAGATCCTGGGTTTCAAACTCTCCTATAGAAGCCATGGCCCCATGGAAGTCATTTCAGGGTGGCAGAGGGATGAGGAAAAAGCCATCCCCGCATGACTCCACCTTTAGCTTCCTTCCTACAATTCAACCAGGGTACAGTAGATTAAAGGTTTGATATATTGAAGTTCCTAATGAATGTCTGTTTGGAAGGCTTTTGAAAAGGATTTTGTTCTCAAAAACTTGGAAAAGAACACTTACATGCTTAGTTGAGGTAGTTTTGGAAATGGATTTAATTCAAGTTAACAATTATTAAATTGGTACTTCATTTAACTCAGAGACATGAAGGAGTTATGAGCCTTTCAAAGTTGTTAGTTATTTAATTATTTGAACACTTCACCCTACTAAGGACTTAGCCCCTAGAGCCCTGGTGGCGTAGGGGGTTACATGTTGGGCTGAGTGCAATGCCAGCAGTTTGAATAAAACCACCAACTTCTCCTTTGGGAGAAAGATGAGATTTTCTACATTCATCAACCTTTACAGTCTCAGAAACCCACGGGAGCAATTCCATACTGTAGGGCCGCTATGAGTCAGATTCAACTTAATGGCTGTGAATTTGGTTTTAAGGACTTTGATATGATAAAAGGATATGAAAAAGAAATTTGTTTCATTTTAATAAGGAGCCACAAACTTAATGAATGGTTACTTCTCTGTATTTTCATGCTTTATTACAACATGAAAAATGACGTGGTTGCCACTTTAGGTTTCTAAGGCTGTGAACATACACCTGGCTTTAAAAGAAGGAAAATTGGCAAATCCTTTTGTGTTACCAGTATAATGTTAGATTGAGAACACCGTTCTTAAATTGAACATGAGAATAAAGAAATATTCATCAATTTGAGCTCCTTAAGAATGTCTAAGCTACTATCTTAATCAGTATCATTAGCTGAATAATATAGGGTGATGAAGAGGAACAAAGAACATTAAAGTTATAAAAGCATCAAGCACCTGGTTCCATGTGTTTGGAGTTTAATCTTTTGCTTGAATTTTATAGGTTCTAGATTTAAGAAAATTGCTTATCCATTGGGGCTAGCAACTTTAGGAGCATCGGTTTGTTACCCAGTTCAGTCAGTAATAATTGCAAAGGTAAGTTCTTTTTCAATGATGGCCACATTTCAGTATTTGTCCAAATGTGAAAATATTTAAATGTTGCAAGGCACCTGTAACATTTACTTCAAAAAATATGTTGTTGGAATCAACTCTTATGTTGTCAAAATTGCATCCGCTTCTCAATATGGTAAATACTATTTTTAATGACATGATTGTTATGTTAAAATAGGGCAGATTTATTGAAATAGAATTGAGCAATATAAATGTCAACTTGGGGATAAAGCTCCAAGACTGAATTTGAGTTTGTTGGGGAAGAATACTACTTCATTGTCAAGCAGTTGACCTTCATTTTTTAATTAATAGAAAATTATACCTGCTGGCAGCTGTTCAATTCAGTAGCTTAACTTCATGGAAGAAGAAGAAGAAGAACCAACACATTGGTAGATAACAGGCTTCAGAACCTAAAAAAATTTTAAAATACAGATATACAAACTAAAATTTGAAACCACCTAAAACTAGGAAACTTTTTTCATAAATGCTTAGAATGATACTGTAATTCTCTTGTGAGTTCATCTACAAATTAGAAAATTCTTCAATGACTTGAAAAATTTGAGTATATTATATCCTCAGTGTGTTTTAAGATTTTAAGAGCTGTTCTTTACCCCTTAGACTGCCAATATTTCCCCCTGCCAATTTGAAGTAGTGTGCCGCGTTACCAGAAGGATTTTCTCTACTTGTGTTCTCATTATTGCATCTCTTTAATTGTTGTTATAGACAGAACTGCCTCTTTGGTATTTTGAGGATGTCAAATGTGTAATATGTAGTAGTTTGTAACACTTGTCAGCTGTAAAAGCTGATAGTAAAAGAGTGCATTATTCATTAAATCTAGGAATAATTAAGTGATGGGGAAAACACTGAACTTATTTTTTTTAATTTCCTAAGACTTTACATAGGAATTAGCCACTCAAATTTGTAAAATGTTGGTGCTGCAAAAAACTTTGAGCTCCTTTAATTCTACTTCCTATCTTCTCATTGACTGATAAGGAAACTACAGCTCAGAGAGCTTTCATACTGAATGACCTACCTAGAGTCATACTCAACTCCAGGTGTCCTGCTTCCCTGTTTATTGCCATTCCTAATGCACAATGCTGCCCTGATCTCCGTTTTTGCCTGTCAAGCAGTGGTTCTGAACCTTCCTAATGCCGTGATCCTTTAATACAGTTTCTTATGTTGTGATGACCCCCAACCATAAAATCATTTTCATTGCTGCTTCATAACTGTAATTTTGCTACTTTTATGAATCAGGCGACCCCTGTGAAAAGGTCGTTCAAACCGAAAGTGGTCACGTGTGACCCACAGGTCTAGAACCACTGCAAGTGTTAAGGAATGACTTCCTTTGTTTTATAAACATGATACCCCTTTGTCTTTAATTTAGATATTATAGAACAAAAGAACAAATTAAAAGAAATTAATCTTCCTAAACCCTTCCATTCATAAAAATTTTAGTGTTGACTTTTAATCCAATCACATTATATATTATCTTTTCTACATACATATTTAATGATAAAAATACAATGGGTGAAATTTGGTAGCTGCTATCAAATCAGCGCCATTTTACATATAATGAATAAAATGATTCCCTGTCCTGTGTTACTTTCATGACCATTGGAATGCTTGAGTCCATTGTTATAACTATTGCATTCTTTTAGGATTTCCTTTGTTTTGGCTAACCCTATATTTTACCGATTGTGATGTACATTTCAAGAAGTTAGTCTTTCCTGCTGATACATAACTATTAAATTTTATTCTACCAGAAGGAAAAAAAGGAATTGCTGAATTTCAAATTAAAATTTCTATACTATAAAAAATATTAGTACCTAAAATTCCTTTTTACGGTTAAGAAATCATTGTTACTTAAACATCAAAAGTTGAGACTCTTTTTATTTTTACTGTCATAACAAACCAAACCAAAACCAGTGCCATTGAGTCAAGTCTATGTATGACAGGATGAAATACTTCTCAGTCCTGTACTAACCTCAAAATTCGTATGTTTGAGCCCATAGATGCAGCTACTATGCCAGTCCATTGTGTTGAAGGTGGTTCTTTTTTCTTACTGTCTACCACTCCCAGACTCAATGGTAGTGAGTTGTTGAGTTGCTACTTTACCAAGCATGATATATATCTCTAGGGACTGGTCTGCCCTGATAGCATGTCCAAAGTATGTGAGATGAAGTCTCACCACCTTCAATTCAAGATGGAGCTCTATGTTGTGCTTGCAGTTCATGGTACTTGCAATATTCTATGCCAACTCCATAATTCAAGTGCATCTGTAGTGACCCTATAGGACAGGACTGTCCTGTGTGATCTCTAGGGATATAAATCTTCACAAAAGCATTCTGCCGCATCTTTCTCCTGTACCGAGAAACCTGCATTATGGTTAGTAGCCCAGAACTTATCCACTGCAACAATATCATTCTCATTTCCATTGTCTAGTTCTCATATACATATGAGGCAATTAAACAACATCAAGGCTTGGGTCAAGGGCACCTTAGTCACTTAGTCTTTTGCAACAGATCTGTTTAAAGCAATAGCGTGATTTGACCGCTACATCATGAACATTGGTTGTTTATCCAAAAATAGCAGACTCCTTTGACAACTTCAGTTTTTTCTCATTTATTACGAATATATATCTTGGTTCAGTTGTAAGGGTTTTCATTGTCTGCATACTGAGGTGTAATCTCTATTCAGAGCTGTGCTCTTTGATCTTTATCAGTAAAGTGCTTCAGATTGTCTTCATTTTTGTCAAATGAAGTTGTGTCATCTGCTGTGTTAGACAGGGTTTTCTTGAGAAACAAAAACCAGGACACTTATGAATATATGGATAAATATATATAGAATGAAGGAATATAACAGCTAATTAGTCCACACAGCAGTATAGAGGGCTCAGTTCAACGTACTTCTGTGGAACAGTTAATACACTGGAAGTCCCTCAACTCACAAGGACTGCTAGGTTCAAGGTCAAGGAAGCAGACAGCTGAGTCTTCCATCGAGCAATGCAGGCAGTCCAGCCACAGGCAGCAAACACCAGAAGCGGGCCACCAACAGCCAGACTACAGAATCCGACAGTCCCAAGCTCAAACAATGTATACACCAGCAGTGTGGCGAAGCAGGTCTCGAAGGAACCTCAAGCTCTAGTGACATGATCCATGAGTTGGGTGCCCCACAGGTAGTATTGCTCACAAGTTGAGGCAGCGAACTAGCTAAGGCAGCCGCACACTGGTCCAATCACCAGAGAGCAAGAGAGAGAGAGGCGGGGCTCACCAAGCCATTTATCTCTTTGCCCTCCAACAAGCTGTGACTCTATTAATCCCACATATTCTTATTGGCCAGGTTGGCACAATAAACCTATCACATCTGCATATTACAAGTTATTAATGAGTCTTCTTCTAATCTTAATGTCATGTTTTCTTTTTTCATGTAGTCCAGCTTCTCAGATGATTTGCTGAGCTTTTAAAAAAATTGTGAAAAGACACAACCTTGTTGTTTATCTTTGCCCTTTTGTAACACATGGAGCATATATTGACTACCTACATTTTCAGCAATGTTTGTGGGCAGCTGCTATCCCACTGTTAGTACCTGTTGCCATCTAGTTGAAGCATGTGTACCTGCGTGCATGTGAACAAATGGGCCTGATCCTATCAACCTCAGCACCAGCGACCTTTCATGACATATTTGTAAGCTTCTCAAGCCACTAATTGTGCCGCAAGCCATATTACTTCAGTAATTTCCCATTTCATCCAAAATGCCTACCATTTCGGAAAACACATGATTTTAACAAAAAATTAAAATCAGAACATAAGTAAGTGTCTTAAAAGGGTTGAATCTCTTGGTTTATGTTTCAACTATTGCCACTTGGTATATGTGTAGATTACTTATAAGCACAACTTAGTATTCTGGAATTCACATTCTTTGCAGTGTTACCCATAATTTGTTATGATCCACAACATCTAATGCCTTTGCGTAGTCAATAAAACACAGTAGTCTGGTATTGTTTGCATTCAGCCGAGGTCCATTTTTCCTCAGTGGTAATATCCCTTGTTCCTCATCCTCTTCTGAATGTATCTTGAATTTCTGGTAGCTTATTGCCAGTGTGTAGGTATTTTAAAAATGATCAACAAAATTGTCCTTGTGTCAATATTAATAATATTGCTTAATAATTTATCAAACTCCTCGGTAGCTTATCCTTTCTTCACCCCCTTTTCCTTTCATCCCTCTTCTCCTTCACCCAAATTAACATCTGTTTACCTGCTAGCCCATTGCTTCCCCATCCATTTCTTCCCCTTCTACCCCTGGTAACAATCATATTCTGTTTCTTTTGGTATGAGCAGTCTTTATCTTGTTTTTGTTTTTTTATTGTAGGACTTTAAATGAGACATTTTCTTGATAATTCTAATATGAATCTGTGTACAGCACAAAAGTGTCTTAATATATAATGTAATAACTGGAAAAAATCCAAGGCATTTATACTTAGTCATCAGTGGACACAAATTTCCTGCTACATGGGGTACCTTAGAAAAGAAACCATGAAAACTTGCAACTATTCTAACACACAGCTTAGACATAAAGGTAGAAGTACATATATTTTGGTAATTCTGAATATACAAATATAAAAATTACCAGATATGCTATGTATCACTGCTTAATTTCCAAATGCAGTCAATCGTCTTGAGGAGACTGAACATTTCCCAGGCTACTTTACTGAATGTCTCTAAATAGTGTGTTCTTGAGCTAATACAGCAAAAAAAAAATACTATTGTTTGTAAAGCTATGTGGCTAAGGGAATAAAGCAAGTGCTATTATGTTGCGTTCTATCTCATTGATGACTTTATGTTAAAGGGTTCAGTTATATACAAAGGAGGCTTAAGAGGCAATTCGATATCTAGAATCAAAGGTGTCCGTTGGGTAGTGTGTAAAAATTTATCACATGTACAAACCTTTCCGTATTAACCTACTGTAAACAATTTTAATTCTAAACAGTTTGATCAAGAAAATCCTTAAGGAACACTGTTGTTGGGTTTTTTTCTTTTACTCTAGTAGGTGCAGTGGAAACTCTATTATAAAAAAGGTTCTCTAGGCTTGGATATGGCCCCCAAATTGACATCCATGTTTAGTGGCAAATTCCTCACCTCTAGCGAATGAAAAATCAAGGCATTGAGAGGTTGGGGGAAAGAGTTAAGATTAAGTTAGAACTTTCAGTACCTTTAACAATCAAAACCATAATAAAATGTCAGCCAGTTCCTCATTAGTACCTATGTTTTAGAATTACAAAATATACAATGAAGAAAGTAAAGAAAAAACATTTCTCGCAAGGCCCTGGATCCAAAAAAATTACAAAAAGATTTTTTATAATAATCACTATTTGGAGCTTATTAACACAGAAATCATGTTGTTTGAGTCAGATTAATATAAAATACTATACCAACAAATATCTTAAGCAATTTTATAAATTACTCATTTCTTTTGTTATTTCCACCCTCTCAACAATACACAAAAATAATGCTACAGCACTGTTGTCCTAACCTGTCTCCCTTCTTGTAAAGTCCTGGGGCTCTTTGAAGAGATTAGTCATCAATCTTCACTGTAGTTGCCCCACAAAAGTCAAGTGCATGTAGCTTCCAGTGACATTGGGGAGTTGAGATAGGCCCTTCAGGCTCTCGATCCGGGACCTGAGTTCTTTGCATACCAGAAAAACTTTGGCTAACCTTTGCTTATATTCTTCTCATTTATGATCTGTGCCGTCAAGGGCTTCCTTTTGACCAGGCATCCTCAAACTACGGCCCCCGGGCCACATGTGGCCCGCCAAGTGTTTTTGGCCCGTTTGTTTTTTTACTTCAAAATAAGATATGTGCAGTGTGCATAAGAATTTGTTCATAGTTTTATTTTAAACTGTAGTCCGGCCCTCCAACGGGTCTGAGGGACAGTGAACTGGCCCTGGTTTAAAAGTTGGAGGACTCCTGAATAAGGGTAATAGTCTTCTTGTGAAATCTAGGTGTCTACTGTTTCTTTCAACTTCTCAGCCTGTGGTGAAATCACAAAGTGGTACTATCAGCCAAACAGAAAGCGTTCACGAGCCCAATGTGATTACTGTTGTCAAGTGGCAGTGAATCAGTTTCCGACTCAACTGGTGACAATCCCAGTAGGACAGAGTAGAACTGCCCCTCAGCGTTTTCTAGGCTGTGATATTTAGCACAGCAGATGGCCAGGTCTGCCTCCAACTGAGATGCTGGCTGAGTTCCAATCACCAACCCCTCAATTAGCAGCTGTTTAAAAAGTTTGAGGACCCCTGCTTTTGACAATGAAGAAAATCGGATAACATTATAGTGAGTTACTTCCCATCATCTACGAGGGGGGTACCCCCCCCAAAAAAAAGAGAATTGCGCTGGGCAGAGCAGAGCTTTCCTAGTATGCAATTTTCCCGCTAGCTGAACATCAAGCAACTTTCCAGTGGTGTTGCCTGGGAAGGTTCTCTCTGGTCGCAGTGAATTTCTTCGTTAAAGCAGTTTTGCATAAACCTTGTTTTTTGGTTTTTTTTGTGATGGGTGATTTAAGGTCACAGCATGCGGCTGTGAAATTTTGTTTCTTGCTTGGGAAAAAGACGCAGACACTTGCTGTGATGTTGAACACAGCCTACAAGGACAGTACTGTGGGAAAAACTCGTCTGTATGAGTGATTTTTCTCATTTCAAAAAAGGTGAAATGTTGATGGATGACAAACCTCATTTTGGACACCCATCAACTTCCCAAATGGACGAAAATGTCAACTTGTAACACATTTGGAGTTTGTTCCCCAGGTCAGACTGTTAATCAAGCTTTCCATTTAGAGGGTCTGAAAAGATTGTATAATAGTATGTTACATAAAAGGTCTGATTTATGACACATGAGGGACTGTTTTGTCACCACAACAATGCACCTGCTAATGCAGCCATCTCAGTGTGCCAGTGTTTGGCAAAAAAAAGCATGCCTCACACACTTGACCTTTTTCCATGTGACTACTTTCTGTTTTGGCAAATGCAGAGGGACATGAAAGGACAGTGATTTGATGTAGAAGAGGCAAAGGGGAAAAAAAGGGAGGTGTTATCAGCCATCCAAACAGATGAGTTTTAGAAATATTTCCAAGAATGGAATCACAGATTTGACAAATTTATTGAGTATAATGGAGAGTACTTTGAAGATGATAGGGTGGTTTTGTAAAAGAAAAGTTCATAGATTTAGAGGGGGGACATTTGTTTTGGGGGGCACGCCCTCATGTTTCTGCAGTCTGTCATAATCTGCCAGCAAAATACAAGTATCCTCTACCAATTTAGAAAGCCTTTCTCCCGATTCTTTACCTGTCATTTTATCTACTAGGGATACTTGGTCTTCCCCGAAGCTTCATTTTGCAGATCTTATAATGCTCTAGCGCAGTGGTTCTCAACCTTCCTAATGCCAGGACCCTTTCATACACTCCCTCATGTTGTGGTGACCTCTCAACCATAACATTATTTTCGTTGCTACTTCACAACTGCAATTTTCTTACTGTTATGAATCGGGTGACCCCTGTGAAAGGGTTGTTTGACCTCCAAAGGGGTCGCAACCTACAGGTTGAGAACCGCTGCTCTAATGGGCTCAAGAGCCTTTGTCGGTTCACTTGAAGACTCCAGGGAAGATTAGTTTTCATTTTCATCCACCTTTACGTGCCTACATTCGCTTCCTATGTTTCTTATCAGCAAACTTTGCCTAACTTGATCGATTATTTTCATAAGCAGACCTTCCCAAATGGATAAAAACGATTCCAAGGTGCTTCTTATAACTTTCATTGGTTTCACTTGAAATGTGTTTAAAAGCTACCACTATAAGTGGTGCAAAGTCCTTTGTCAACTCTGGACCCTTCCTTTTGCTGTTCTCAATGACAATATTGGCTAGGTCTCGAAAAGGAAGCTTCCTCTTTTGTTTGGCTTAGCACAGCCCACAGCCCCACTCGCCCTCTTGTGGCCATGCTCACCCTGAATGGTGGTGGTAGAAAAGCTGCAGACATGTCTGCGCAATTTGCTGTGAGTTTTCTCTGCTTATCCAGCATCACCTCAGAGTCGGCAGACATCCCTCCAGCACCTTGTTCTTGGGGTCTCACGTTGGGGCTGCTGGGAGGAGAGCTTCACCGACCTAGTGTCAGCCTAGAGGAACTGTGGTCGTATAGTGGTCACACGTTCCTTGGGCTGCTAACCACCAAGTCGGCAATTTGAAACCACCAGCCACTTCATGGGAGAAACATGGGCTTTCACCCTGCTCAAGAGTTACAGTGTCGGCAATGTACAGGAGCAATTCTGCACTGTCCTGAAGGGTGGCTGTGAGTTGGCATCAACTCCACAGCTGTGGGTTTATTTGGGGGTTGGTTTGTTGTATTTTTAGTCTTGGTCTCACTCCCTCACCTCACCCTTCCACACGTCCTCCATACCACCAGCACTGCATGTAGTCCAGCAGCAAATTGACTAGGTGATGTCTGTTTTGTTTTCGCCTTTTGTTGTCGCATACAATGTGGTTTTGTGATTGACTAGCTTCATTCAGCAGCAGGCCTGCTGAATGAACTTTCCACAGTTTCACAGCCCCGTGAGCAATGTATGAAGATTCCATTCTTTCCACATCCTCTCCAAGTGTTTTAGAACTTTGCTGTCAACACCAGTGTTAGGTGGTATATTATCATTGTTTTGATTAACATCTCTTGAATGGCTAGTGGGTTCAAGCATTTCTTCACGCTTATTGACTGCTTGGATGTCTTCTCTGGTGAAATGTCTCATGTCTTAAGCCTATTTTTAAAATTCAATTGTTCATCTTGTTAATAAGGTATTACACTTTTCTATAGGTTTTTCTAGTCCCATATTCGATATATCATCACCCAAATTTCCCAGTCTCTAGATTCTATTTTTACTCTTTTGATTGTTTTTTGATGCACACAATGGTTTATTTTTAAGAGGTCACAGTCATTTATTTTGTCTTTGCCTTGGGTGGTTTTCATTATTTTCTATATTGATCCTTAAGTTTGTCCTTAGTTTTTCACCACTTTATAGTAGTCTATAAAGTTCTCATGTTTACAGAGAGATTTTTAATCCATCTTTAGTCATTTTTTTTGTATGTGGAGTGAGGCATGGCCCTATTTCATTGTCCCGCACATGGAAATCCAATTTTGGTAGCGCCATTTATTGAAGAGACTTATCTCTTTCCCATAAAATGTACTTTGGCCTGTTGTCAAAAATCAGTTATCTTCAGTGGATGGTGTCCGGCCTTGGCACAACAGACTCCATTTTGAGTCCTGCAGCTTAATCTTAGCTCTCAAAACTGACCCCTAACCGACCTCCCCTCCCCTGCTCAACCCCAAATTCCTGGAACCAGCTCATCCCGGAGCCAGAATGTTTTCTGAAGATATGGTCACTCAACCCGTCCCTGACATATAGATAAGATTAACGACCTTTTCCCTGCTGAAGCACCTGTGTGCGCAGACCCTCCCTAGCTTTGATCCTTCCCAGCTGTGCCTGCCAGCAGTGGGTATAAAACCACCACCAGGATTTTTTCCCGGCTCGGCTTCAATAGTTCAATACCCTGAGCTGCTGAACCCACCGGCAAGCTTCCCAATAAAGCCTGCTTCTAAAACTCCGTTAATTGGGTCTTTGATTCTGTTTTTGCATTCAAATAAACCTTATAGATGGCATTATTTCTGGGTTCTCTATTGTTTTCCACTGATCTCTATGTCTATCATTATGCCATTACCAAGCTTTTGTGACTGCTTTCTGTGCCGTAGGTTTTGAGACCAAGAAGTAAGATACCTCTGACGTTTCTTCTTCTCTTTAATAGCAGTACTTTGCTTATCTTATGTACATCACTTCCATATACAATAAGTGAATAACTTTTTCCATCTCTTTCAAGAATGATGCTTGGATCTGGATCAGAATTGCATTATGTTTATAGGTTGGTTGGGGTAGTATTGACATTTTCACAATATTAAGTATTGTCTGTGAAGATGGAACATTCTTCAATGTATGTAGGTTTCTTGGTTTCTTGGAGTAGTGTTATGAAGTTTTCTTTAAGTCTTTGGTTTCACTGATTAGATTTACTCCTAAATAGTTTATCTTTTAGATGTCTATGTAAATGGTATTATATTCTTTTCAGAACTCTCTTCCTTAGTATATAAGAATCCAATTGCTTTTTGTATGTTGATCATGTAATTTGTCACATTGCCAAGTCTTTCAGTTATTTCTAATAATTTTGGGGTTTTCTCCATATAGAGTCATATCATCTGCAAATATAATTTTACTTATTCTTTTCCAATTTGGAAACCGTTGATTTCTTTTTTGTTGTTGTCTAATAGCCATGGTTGCGACTTTCTGCACAATGTTGAATAAGAGTAGTGATAAAACGGCATCCTTTTATGGTTCCCATTCACAAGGGGAATGGTTATAGTTTTTCATCCTTGAAAGACATGGTTGATGTTGGTTTTGCATATATCCTTTATTATGTTGAGGAATGTCCCCTTCTGTTCCAATTTTGTTGCATCCTTTGATCAGGTGTGAGTTGGGTTTTATCTAATGCCTCTTCTGCATCAATTGATGTCATGTGTTAGTTTCTTTTGTTTTAATTTATACGATAGATTACATTGATTATTTTTCTAATGTTGAACCATCCTTGCATAATTATTGTGAGTCCCACTTGATCATAATATTTTGTTGATATTTTTCTGGATTCTACTGGCCAAGACTTTGAGAAATTTGGCATCTGTGTTAATGAAGTATGTATGTTGGCCAATTATTTTCTATTTTGGTAATGGATGCCTTTGCATGGTTTGGGTATCAGGGATATGTTTGCTTGGTAAAATGAGTTTGGGTATCTACCGTCATTTTCTCTATTCTGGAATAGTTTGAATAGAAATATGTCAACTTCTCTAAATGCTTAGTAGAATTCCACAGTGAAACTGTCTGCTCTTGGAGTGTTTTTTGTTTGTTTACAGCCAGTTTGTTTTATTGACAGGAAAGGCTCATGCCTTGACTGTGTACTTGCGCATAGTACAGCCACTCCTGCTGCTGCTGCTGCTGCTGCTGCTGCTTCTTGGTCTTCAGACTCTCCTCGTACTTGTTGAGCTGGTGGCACATTGGGCCGCAGATCCGGAGGCTTGTACATCTTACCTTTGTAGAGCTTCCTGAGATTCTCCTTTTGAGTGAAGTTGATGATGGTGAGAACTCACGCAATGGATTTTCACACAACTTGAATTTGGGGGAGCTTGGCCATGCAAAGCTGTGACAATTCTACCTTTAGATAGTCCAGCTGTTTTAGCAGCTCTGCCTTCTTGCTGCAGAGGTCACGGGCCTTGATCGTGACCATGGCTGAGCTTTAGAGCCCTGATGCTCGTTGGTCCGAGGCCTAGGGAAAGAGATGAGTTGTTGAGTGTTTTTTAATGACTTGTTCTATTTCTTCATTTGTTAGGAGTCTGTTGAGGCTTTCTGTGTCACTTGGTGTTAATTTAGGTAAGTAGTGTGGGTTTTTTTGTTGTAATTTTCTAATTTCTTCTAGGTTTCCAAATTTGTTGGGATACAGTCCTTCATAGTATTGTGTTATCTTTTAAATTTCACTTGGTTGGTTCTGTTGTAATGCCAACCATTTCATTTGTTATACATATTTCATCTTCTCATTCTCCTTTGTTGAGTATTCTACTGGATGGTCAAGTTTGGCAGTCCTTTCAAGGAACCAACTTCTTATTGACTGTTTTTCTACTGTTCTTCAGATTCATTGGTTCTCATTAGTTCAGCCATTGAGGCCGCCCCCACTCCCACCCCATGATGTTACTTAATGTAATATAAGAAACTCCCTGATGGGAACTGCTATGAGCAGCCAAGCAGTTATGGGAAGATTAGGGTAGAGTCACCCTTTTAGTTCACAGCCTCAGTGATGTTTCTTAGGAGATATGGTCCAATGTATATGTAACTAATTGCAGTGCAGAACCTCCCCCTTCTTGTTAACCTGGATAATGCAACTGGTTCATCTATTGCTGGTTCTTGGGACTCTAGCCAATGACACATTATATTGCTTGCTGACTCTGGGAGCTATCTAAAGCTATCCTTTGACTTGCTGACTTGGGTGATTCAGCTGTTTCCATCCACCAGTCCGTTGTCTTCCTGCTTCCTGGTTCATCAGCCCGCTCCTCTATTTGAGTTCAGGAAGAAGCTCCAGTTTAATATCTGACCCAAGTACTTGGAACAGACTGGACATATCTACTCTATAACCGTGTGAACCACTTCTGTGATATAAATTTCTTTATGTGCCCTGGCGGCATAGTGAATATGCATTGGGCTGCTAACCTCTAAGGTCAGCAGTTCAAAACTGCCAGCCTCCCCAGGGGAGGCTTACAAAGAGTTAAGAGTCTTGAAAACCCACTGGGCAGTTTCTATGTCTTACAGGGTCATTATGACTTAGAATTGATTCAGTGACATTGAGTTTTGAGGGTTTTCTTTTGGTTTGGTGACTTTTCTGTTGCCTTTAACTCTTGCTATCTTACTTCCCAATGACTTCTCCTGCCTCACTTTTCCCCCTGTGGTGGAGGTGGGGGACTTCACTTTTATTGTTGTGGTCCTTCTCTTTACCTAATTTAGCACTTCTACTTTCTAGCCAGTGACTTAACCTTCTCTACCCCTCCAACTACTTTAAACTATCAAACAGTATTTAGAGTGTCAACACCTTTTCTTGACTTTTTGAATTGTGGTTTCATACCTTTCCAATTGTGTCATATTTGTCCTTTTGCGATTGGTTAACTTCACTTGGCACAATGACCTCCAGGTTTTCTACAGATTCATTGTTAGTCTTTAATCTTGCATAATATTCCATTGTGTGTATGTGGCCAACGTTTGTTTCCCCATTCTTCTACGATGGACATTTAGGTTGTTTCCATCTTTTAGCAATGATGAGTAGTGCTGCAATGAACATGGGTGTGATGTAGATAGCAAGTAGAGGGATTGCTGGGTCACATGGTATTTCTGTGAACAAACTTTCTGAGGACGTGCCATACCCTTTCTCCTAATGGCTGTGCCACTTTACAGTCCCGTTTCCCTGCAACCATGCCACCCTTTGTTTTCTATTAGGTTTTGAGCCTGGTATTAGTGCTGGGGTGCAGTATCTCATTCTTGTTTTGAATTGCATCGCAGTAAAGGAGCTCTGAAGGTGCTGGGGTTATGTGCTGGGCCGCTACCTCAAGGGAGATGGCTTAAACTCCTCCACACACTCCACGGGAGAAAAGGGAAGCTGTCTGCTCTAGTAAAGATTTACAGTCTTAGGTCACTGTGATTCAGAATTGACTCAGTGGCAGTGGGATTGGGTTAGTTAATGCCTAGTGAATCATGTATTTCTTTATGTTAGTTGGCCATCATTTTCAGCCAAACAATAGGCCTGTAAAAGGAGCAATAATATTAGTGAGGTGTGCACACTTCGTATAATCAACCCTTTGCGATGAAAAGAGCAGCATTTACCCAAAGACAAAGCTCAGAAGGGTTAGGAATGAAGTAAGAATGGAAACAGGAAACATGGAAGAAGTGGGATAAATGTTGTCACTTTGAGATGATTGCAATGAATGAGATATGTATAAATTGTTGAATGTAAAACTGGTGATCTACTCTATTCACCGTCACCTGATTCACAATAAAGCATTTTTTAAAAAACTGATGATCTGCTCTGTAAGCTTTCACTCAATTCATAATACATATGCAGATTTATCCCAAACAGAACATGGTTACACACATCACTGCAACCAGTAGATGGCTAGAGTAATACACTTACCTTTTTAGGGTGCCTTCAAAAAAATAAAGCGAAAGACATCATATCCAAGTAGTGGCATCTTAGGGGAACTGCTTTATGTACCCCCAGTTGATATCTGCTTAACAAAAACAAAGATATTTTTATTAACCATATATACTTTTTAAATTGATGCTTATAGAAAGCTTTATTCTGGAAATCTCTCCCAAAGTCCTCCAGTGCTTGAAAAAAAATAGCTATTAAAATCAGTTTAACCATAAGAAACAAAAGAGTGGGGAAAGAATCAGGAGAAGTTTTTTGCAAATAGATAGATATGTGAGTGAAAGTAATGACAACTCTTAGGACTGGAATCAGCACTCCAGCTGGATGTGTTCGTTGAAAATACTTGATATGCCTTTAAAATATTTTTTAATATATGATATCTCACTTTATAATTTTAACTAGGTAACAGGGAAGAAGGCATATTCTGCAAGCCAGCAAATTTGTGAAGCAGTTAAATCATTGTGGACAAAAGGCAACAAAAGTGAATCACTCCCTGAACCTAAAGAAAAAACTAAGGTATAGTTTCAGTGGAGCAAAAGGGTACTTTTTGGGGGGATATTTTATTATTAAAAGGATTCCCTTACTAAAGAAAAATCTTTTTGGCAAACAGGTAGGAAGTTATGCTGAAATGGAAATACCTACAAAGACCACTCTAGTCTCGAAACAGTCAGTGCCTTTGCCAACAGAACTCAACTCTGCAACAACCACATCAGAACCCGCCTCAGGTTTGTTTTCATGCATAAATAATTTGATAATAGTATTATAATTCTTTGTTTGAACTTAGCTTAGGTCTCTTAATCAATGTTTTGTTTTTCTCCTATCTGTACTATGTCTATCTTTTTAGGTTGTAAGGTACTCAAGGGTCGGGGATTGTATTCATTGCTACATAGTTCATAATTTGTGTAGAGTTTTGTGTATGAGGATTAGAGTAGCACTGGTGGGTGGTTTTGCTGAGTGAAGCATTTAATATCACTTTATTAATTCAAGTTTTTAATCATGTGGGAGAAAATGTACCTCCCTGGGTCATGTCAGTTTACAGGTGTGATCCACATCAACAGCCTCCATTTTTTATTTCTACCTTCCATAGTTTTTTATTCAATTTTGGTGCTAGTAGTACTTTGGGTCCTAGTAGTACTTTCACGTTCAAGTAGTAGAAGTAGCACTTGTACGTCTACTTTACTATGCTAACATATTAATTATTAGTTGTTAAAGTGCCATCAAGTCTGTTCCAGTTTATGGACAATATGAGCAAGAGACTGAAACATTTCCTGGTCCTGTATCACTCTCGGATGTTTATGCATTGAACCCACTGTGGTAGCCATGGTGTCAGTCCATCTCTTCTGAGGACCTTCTCCTTTTTGCTGATGCTTTACCAAGCATGATGTTCTTTTCCAGGGCCTGGACGGGCCCTCCTCTTACTCTTTTTATGGGAGTGCCTTATTTTTTGTAGGTCTTCATGATCTATTTTGCAGTACAGCTTAATGGTTAAATACTCAACTGCTAAGAACAACACAAAATGGGCAGATAGAACCCATCTAATGGTCTGTGGAAGGAAATGACCTGGCAAAAGCAATCTGCTCCAATAAAGTCTATGAACGCCCAAAGGGGCAATTTTACTCTGTCCTGTGGGGTTGCTGTACTTCGGAATTGACTCGAGGTCACACAATAGCAATATGCAGTTTTAAGCCAAAAGGCTTCATATTGCGGTACTTGAGAGTTTTCCAAATTTATAGGCCCAAACTCTTTCTACCTTAGATGTAAACCAAAAGCCAAACTCATTGCCAACAGTTGATGTTCACTCATAGTGACCCCTTGGGGGTTTCTGAGATGGTAACTGTTTACTGGCGTAGAAAGCCTCTCCTACGGAGCTGCTGGTGGGTACAAACTGCCGACCATGCTGATCACAGCCCAACTTGTAACCAATCCTTCAAAACAGTGGATTTTATTAAGCGTTCTACAGTAGATTCAGATGAAGCTTCTTCTACTTAATAATTATCGATGTAAGATATGAATAAATTAAAACTTGAAGGCTTTTCACAAATTTTGAGTGATGGAGACAATCTTAAAATAAGCAGAAGTAAGTAATTTAGTGAGTTGAACTTTTGAACAGACTTTGGGCATGAATATAAATTAAGGAAAGGTGTATAAGTGCCAGAGAACTTAGCTAATTGTTGGACTTTCCTAAGCAAATTAGAGAAATTAATACTTACATGAAAGAATTATTTGTTACTTATCTAGGATACTATGATAAAGTAGAAATAGATAGAATACTTTGATAAAGTAGGAAGCTATTTTTGCTACATATTTTTGTACTGGAACTGAGCAATGGTGTCCATCAGGAGGCAGTAAAGACACATCTGAGAAATCTGCAGCTATAATATGATA
The DNA here is from genome assembly GCF_050624435.1 of Tenrec ecaudatus. Lineage (NCBI taxonomy): Eukaryota > Metazoa > Chordata > Mammalia > Afrosoricida > Tenrecidae > Tenrec > Tenrec ecaudatus. The sequence continues at coordinate 90,231,432 of NC_134548.1, forward strand.
GGAAAATATATGTGCTCGGTGTTGCTAGTACTATTGTGATTGCTGAGTACACTTATCTTTGGGGAGACGATTCCTTTTCAGTAGAGGGTAATGAAAATGAAGACACGTTTTCCCCAGGCACATTCCTAGATTACAAACATTCTATTCACAGACTCTACAGAAATCCTACTCACAGACACCCCCCCCCCCGTGTGTCCCTGGGTTAAGAATTCTATAGAGCACTAGATTAAGTGTCTAGGGTAGTATGTAATTTTTTGTAATTAAAAAATACATATTTGATGATGGAGTCACACATAGATATGTCATATGGAGTCACATATAGATATGTCATACTTTCTGAAAGAGAAATGTTTCTGAAGAGATAGGCATAAAACAAATCATTATATTCAAATCCATTTATCTACTATGTTTTCATTATATAATATTGGAAATTAAAATCCTGAAAAACAACACAAAACTTTGGCTTCAAAATGTAAGAAATCATTTGTAAATTAAATTTTGACAAACATTTAAACTAAAAAATTTCTAAAAAAGTTTGATAATACCACAAAATAAGTATAAAGATAGTTATTGCTTGTGTGTTTACTGTGTATGTAAGATACTATGTGTACTTTGTGGGGGAATTTAATACTTAAATTGGCTGTATGAGACTGTTGTTACTCTAACCCTCCACATTTTATAAATTAGTCAGGGCTGTTGTAATACAATTAGATAGACTTACTTGCTTTTGGCTTTGGATCCACATCAGTCAAGTTCACCTCTCTAAAATAAGATGTTCTTCTCCTTTAAAAAAGGTAATATAAAAATGTCTACTTCATGGTGGTAATGTGAGATAATGCATAAAATAACTGCATGTTAACATATCGGAGCATTCAAAGGATTCATTCCTTGAACCTCTTTTCTGACTTTTTGGATGATCTTAGCAATTCCATAATTTGACTATTCCAGTTTAACATCTGTATTTTGATATCTAGCAAGCAATTAAAGTTTAATATGCACAAAACTTATCGCTTTACTTGCAGATTTTTAAACCTGTGCTGCTCACATATTTCTCTAAGTCAGGGATTGGCAATTCTCATTTGTTCCATTTCTTTTTTTAAAAAAATATTCTTTTTTCTTGGACATTTTCCTTTAAAAGGAACCTTTTCATTGTGAGGGGAGGTTTATGCTTAATCATTTTTTATATTCAACAATTAAATAACTTTTAAAAACTTCCCAAGAGCTTTTCCTGCTCCCTCCCCTTCCTTCGCCCCCTTCTTATAGGACATTATCTTCCACCTTAACCCTAGTTAACACCTGTATACCGTCTAGCTACTGCTTCTCCTTCTCTCCCTTTCCTTCCACCCCTAGTCACCATCCCAGTTTGTTTCTTTTAGCACGAATAGCCGTTAACTTGATTTTCTTTTATAATAACAGTGCCATACACTATTGGTTAACTTCACTCAGCATAATGCCCACCAAATAGATCCACGTCATGAGGTGTTTCACAGTATCATCAATATTCCATTTTGTGTATTTACCAACATGTTTTTTAAATTAAGGGATCTAGTGCATCCATTTAAGAAGTTCTTTCCATTCTCCTTTTAGAAGTTCTTCACAATCCAAGCCCTTTCCCCCACATCCAGATTACACCATCGTACCTTTCTCCTGGAGCATTGTAGTAACTTCCTACCTGCTTCGACCTTTGTTCCTCTGTACTCTTTCTCCCCGTGCCAAGGAGTGATCATGAATAATTTCACTCTACTCAAAGCTGTAGCATCCAATGTGGTCACATGTCCTGTCATTCTCTTGACACACCAGTACCAAACACATTTTACCTACTGGTTCACCCAGATTGACTACTTTATGATTCTTCAGTTCTATTATAGTTTTGATCTGCTCATCCTATCAGGCATTTCTCTCATAGCTGCAGATCTTAGTCGCACCTCTTTCAGTTCCTCGCTCAAATAGCACCTTTCCAAAAAGACTTTCCTTGCCCACCCTACTTAAAATTATAAACTACCCCCAAAATCCCTACTGTGTTTTCCTATGTAGCACTTAACCAAATCTGATATATATTTTACTTGATTTATTTTATGTCTCACCCAGTTATAACAGTAGATTCATATTGGCAGAGGCTTTATCTGTTTTGTTCACTGCTTTGCTTCTAGTATGAATTATACATTTGTTAAATCCATGTTTTTTTAATACTTTATCAGGTGCTACACAGTTTTTGCATGACTCCAAGCTCATGGATCACGGGCAGTCCCATCCAGAAGATGTAGATTTGTACAGCAATAGAAGCTGAAATGGATGGCCTAGAGAACTACAAGATGTGTGAAGGTTGCAAATAATGATGAAAAATCAGGTGATGGGCAACTGTGACACGTAGAGTATAACTTAATTCAAGATTTCCCCCTTACGTCTGAAAATGACCAGTCATGTAAGTGGTTAATACACAAAGTGAGTGCAATGCAAACAGTATGAAATGATTGATGAGGAGACATTTGTAGAAGTATTTAGGATGCAGGTGATGACTTTTAAGGCTGTTTATGCAAGATCAAAATGGAATAAAGATATGAGACTAAAATCTGAAATTATGTACATAAATACACACAAATGTACCTGTTATAGCTTTTCCAAAGTTTTGTCAGCTAAATTAGAAAGGTGTGTCAAAGGATGCCTCCCTCACTTTTTTGCATTGCCCAGAGCTGGAATAAAATATGCATATTTTTGTCACGTACAACTGGTATTGTCTCTGTCTTTTGTTAACATTAACTTTACATAGACATCCCAAACTAACTCCTATCTCTCTAAAATGCCTTTGAAGACCCCTGATAGTATAGTGGGTTACAAATTGAGCTGCTAAGCACAAAATCAGCAGTTCAAGCCCGTCTGCCATTTCGCAAGGAGAAAAATGAAGCTTTCTACTCCCGTACAGATTTATAGCCTCGGGAACCCACAGGGGAACTTCTACTTTGCACCAGAGGGTGGCTTTGAGTTAGAATCAATTCAGTGCCAATTAGGTTTTCAACTACAATCTACACAGGCTCTCCAAATGCTGTTTTCTAGGATTATAATCTATCCTGCTTTATCTTCAACCTTTGGTTTCTTCCCTTTTTTTTCCCTTCACTCTAACTTCATTTCCTTAACTAAAACAACATACAAGTAACCTTTTCTTATGTCAGCCTCTTCCACTTGACCTTTCTTTTCTGTCCTCTTCCTATAATTGCACTTCTTTAAAAATTGTCAATTTCTTACTTCATCACTTTCAGTTCCTCTCACTTGCAGCAACTTGGCCCCCCTACTTACTTGAATTTTTGGTTACTGTTGACTCTTGACGCCTCCCTTCTTGAAACCCACTCCTACCTTTGCTCTTTTATTGTTTCTCTCATCATTCTTCATTGTCTTCTTCTCCTGCTCCTCTTCCTTAAATGTCGATGCTGCCTACGTTTCATTCCTAGTATGCATTTCTCAATCTAAAGGCACTCTGTTTCACTGAACACACACCATTGGTTTCAGCCACCGTTTATGCCATATTTATTTAAATTTCTGGTTCACTTATGTCTCCCGAGCTGTGAGACCTGTATTTCTAATTACCAGTTACATCATGTTACACCTCATATATCTCAATGTCTCTATGCCTAAAACTAAATTACCTTTTCTCTCTCTCTTTCTTTCTCAACCTATTCTACCTTTCTATATCTGACACTGTTGTTGTTTATGTCTTTATCTTCACATCCCTGGCTAATCTCCCTGCCTCACTTGATTCTTCCGTTTTATTCTCTGTCATTCGAAAATGTGTTCTGCTTGCAAGTAACAGCAAACCAGTTTAGTGTCTTAAATAATGGTTCGCTTAATGACCTGTTGCATTTGCCAGGGATCTAGAGTTCTTCTCTCTCTTCCCTCTGCTCTCTAACATTTGGTATGTCACCTCAGGGTCATAAGATCGGCACTGTACTGGACCTCCAGGAAGAGCATACACGTTCAAGGTAGGAAGGAGCAGGGGAGAGAAGGTGTATGCGGTGACTCTAGCCTATCAAACAACAAGTCATCTGAGAACCCCTTTAGAACACTCTTCTTTATCTCCATTATGACCTTCACATTTAGCTCAAGGAAGATTAGTTTTTTTTCTATAGTGAGGAAGGCAAGGGACAAGGGTTTGGAAGTAGATGTTGGCTTTAACATACAGTGTCTGCTATCCATCTGTGGTAGTTACATAATCTGGTGTCAATATGAGACTATTAAGAGTGACAGGGTAGACTTTAGTCCGTCAATCAGGTTGCACCTTGATGGCCTCATTTGGAAGCACTATGGAGATAAATATCTTACTGGAGGCCAGAACCCCTCTGTCTGCTTGACATTACTGTTGACAAGCCACAGGGAGCTAGGCTGATGGAGCCAGAACCCTGGACGTGGAGGAGCCACATGGAGACCCACGACAGCCCTGAAATGCTTCTACCACCACTGGATCCACAAGACTTTCCACCCACTGGCCTGTGATCTTCCTGCATTCGGCATCATTACATGTGTTGCGTGAGTCTAAAGAGAAATTTACAGATTGGTGTCGGACATGTGGGCTAATATCGGACTTAGGGACTAGATCTGGACAGGACTGGGATATTTTCTTAATATACAATTACTCTTTTATATAAAGTTCTTTCTTGTATACATATGAGTGTCTCTGGATTTGGTTCTCTAGTCTACCTGGACTAACACATTATGGTACCTTGGGAGTGGGTTACTAGAGAAACAAGTCGTGAAGATGGAGTGTAGATGCTGGTTTGACTTCTGTAGTTTCTCTTTGGCTAGCCAGAAGTCAGATATGGCCTTGCAGTTTACTGGGCCCACTTGTTGAGTGGAAGTGAGAGAAATGCCACATTAAAGAGATGGGTTGAGTCTGGCCACTGACACCCATGGATCTGGTTCACAGGGGCTAGAGGAGAAGACAGGAATGGGTTGACTATCTGAAGTTCGTGACCTAGCACAAGGAGGGCAGCTAGGGTTGTTGAGAATTTGTGATGGGGCCCATGGTCTAAAGGCAAGGCAGCCAATGGGAACTCTGATAAGACTAAGCGAGGCAGCCCACATTGAGTTGACCAGAACCCAACCAGATGAGGAGATTTTGAGCCTGTGAATGGGTGCATATTGCTGCTGACTTTATGGAATGCCCTATCCTGATTTGACTTTACTTACGGATGCAGATTTTTCAGAAGGTTCCAATTGGAATGAAGATTATTCGCTTCAAAGTTTAGGATTATCTCCTTAGAACACTGGGTTGATGTAATTGGGCAGGATACCCAAAATTTGGGGTGTGAAGGCATGACATGGCTGCCTTATAAATTTACACAGCTGGGGGAATATGTTCACAGGATTATGGTGTAGGTATTCATATAAGAATAGAATATTTTTGTTTTATTCACTTATAGAATGCTATGCTTAAAAGAGGGTGGCACATTTTTAAATTGTGTGCATTTTAATTTTGTTCTGTTAGGTACAGATATGATTTTATTGTTTGTTTGAAAAAATATATGGCTGAAGAGTTGTGTGAAAGTGTCAAGTTGACAAGGCTTGATCTGTGGTAGTTATATAATCTGGTGTCAACTTGAGACTATTAAGAGTAAAGGGGGTGCAGTCTAGCCTGTCAATCAGGTGGCACCTTGACCTCATTTAGAGGCACTATAGCGATAAATAGCTCACTGGAGGCCAGACCCACTCTGTCTGCTTGACATTACTGTTGACAAGCCATAGGGAGCTAGGCTGATATAGCCTGAGCCTTGGAGCTGGAGGAGCCACGTAGAGACCCATGCCAGCACTGAGATGCTTCCACCACCACTGGATCCACAAGACTTTCTACTCACTGACCTGTGATCTTCCTGCATTTGGCGTCATTACATGCGTTGCCTGAGTCTGAAGAAGATTTTACAGACTGGTATAGGATATATGGGCAAATATCGGACTATGGACTTGATCTGGACAGGGCTGGAATGTTTTCTTAATATATAATTACTCTTTTATATAAAGCTCTTTGTTGTACACATGAGTGTCTCTGGATTTGTTTCTATAGTTTACTTGGACTAACACACCATCTGTTTTGTTGCCAGGATAGTTTGAAACCGTGAATGGTTTGTCTTCGTTGACTATTTAATCAAATGAGAACTTCTTAGCATGACATATAAAGCCCTTCATATCTGCTCCCAACAAACATTTCTGGTCCTATAAAGGAAGCAGTGGTATTTGGCTCTTCAAGGTATGTATCCAGTCACTTATTAGTTTTTCATATAGGAGTTCTTAAGAATTTAACTAGTATTTGAAATATATTTTTAGTATTTTAGATCTGTTAACAATCAAATACACTTGCATTTCCCCACATTAAGATACTAGTGTTTACCTCTAAGAAAGGAAATGCTTCTAATTGATCATTACATTTATCTTGATTTCAGATGTTAAAATGTGGGGAAAAAATAATTGTCTTAAATTTGGTGAAATATAATAGGTGAAAAAAACAAGTCAAAGTCACGGAAAAGTGGTTTTTGAGTTATCTGTTCTTTTGCCACAGTACTGCTACTAACCATTAGTATAGTAATTTGAATGGTGGAGAGGTTACTTTATCTGGAAAATCTGTTACGAAATAAGAGGTCTGCTCAAGTCAGTGTTGTGATCACTCGTTGTATTGTATAGCGTTCAAAGTCAAATTGTTGGCCTTCAGTGACAGTTCAGTGTTCAGGCCTTTGTTGAGATGAGTTACTATGTCACATTTTCACTCTCCACTTGCCATTTCGATGAGTTTTTCTCTGTTAAATCGGAACAGATGCCAGCCTTCCTCGGAGGAAAGGTCTGAAGCCCCTCGACGAGTATAATATTCAATAGAAGCCTGATTCCAAATGACAACCAGAAAGTCCATGCAGTTACATTGGCTTCTGACGGCTATCTGTTTGAAAACAAAATTGTTTTTCATTGAAAGCACAGTCTTCATTTACACATTAATGTCATAGAAAGTCTACTATATACAAAGTGGTATGTGTACCAAATACTTCAAAATATAAGGGGGCTTCATGGCAAATGAAATTGAAAGATAATGGACCCTTCCCGTAATGTTTTGAAGTCTCTTCATAATTACATTTCAGACTTCGTTATAGCTGTAAAAACAAAAGTCCCCATTATGCACATTAAAATTTTTTAATCCAAAACTTGTTTGCAAAGTTCACACATTGCCTTTTCTGTTGACTTTATTTTTCTTTTTGTTACAGGAAAAATTTTACTTAAAAGAACATATGTTCTATAGATTCCCAAAACACATAAGTCTTTCGTTTATAGTAGTCTCATGCCTTAGTGTAGAATCACCTTCTAATTGCTTTCGTACCCCCCAAAATATATTGTGGTTGGGGATTACATAGAAATCAAATTTTGACTAAATATAAATCATAATGTGTATTAAAATATGAAAAGCCAGTTTAACTTGAATAAAAAGTTAAAAGTGAATTTTGGAGTTGTGGCCAGATGATGAGATAAATGACCTGCTATGCTGTTAAATAATAATATTTGTTGATGAGATAGGATATTGCTAACTTAGGGAATACCTGACTTAGCCTCTTCAGCATTTCAGCTCCGATACCAAGACCTTTTAAATGGATAATAAAAAATGAAAACAGTAAGTTGAAAATCTCACTTAAATAATTTTCTTTAGTTTAAAACACAAGAGCTCTGTAGCTAGTAATTATATATCCTTAATATAGTGTGTTTAAACATGAATGGTTTTCATATATCTCTTCATAATTGGAATATGCCTCCAAATATTGTAGATTTTATCAGAAAGATTTTGGAGTTTATCTGAAATGTACCTGAAAAGAAAATTAGTTTCTATCATTATCATTTTATTAATATGCTATATTTCACATTAATTTCTAGTCTAACCCAAAACACCAAAGCATTTCTTAAAAGTATAGCTGTGGTAGCTTAGCATTTGCTTTGCTAATGGGAAAAAATTTAAAAGTATTTTGTTATCAGTGGTTGATAAAATAGTATAATGATGTTTTATGTTGATAGTGTACTTCTACAATCAGGCAATAGAAAAGAGAATAACTTCCCACCACCCCCACTATCATGATCCAAATTCTATCTTGTAAGTCTGGCTAGACCAGAGGATGTACACTGGTACAGATAGGAACTGGAAACACAGGGAATCCAGGGCGGATGATCTCTTCAGGACCAGTAATATGAGTGGCGATACTGGGAGCATAGAGGGAGAGTGGATTGGAAAGGAGGAACTGTTTACAAGGATCTACATGTGATCTCCTCCCTGGGGAACGGGCAACAGAAAAGTAGGTGGAGGGAGAACGTCGGACAAGGAAAGGTATGATAAAATAATTTATAAATTATCAAGGGTTCATGAGGGAGGGGCAGTGGGGAGGGAGGGGAAAAATGAGCTGATACCAGGGCCTTAAGTGGAGAGCAAATATTTTGAGAATGATGAGGGTAATGAATATACAAATGTACTTTACCCAATTGATGTATGTATGGATTGTGATAAGAGTTGTATAAGCCCCTAATAAAAGGAGTAAAAATTAAAAACAAAAAAAATAAAAAGAGCATAACTAATATCAGACTCAAAATATAATAAAATTACATAAACTAACTTGAACTACCACATTTATACTAAAACTATAATTTTAAAAGTATTTATAAGTAAAACTAAATATATTTTGACCTCGGTACGCTTGTATGACATAAAAATCCTCTAGGTAAAGTAGCTTGCCAGTCCATGGGTCGTATGTAAAGTAGTACATGGCAAATCCAACGGTCACTGTACCAGGATGAAGCAAGAGAGGGTACAAGAGTTAATGCTTTGCATCTAAGAATGTATTTCTACCACCTCCATCCCCCCCTGGGAATCTGGGTATTTTTTTAAAAGTAAGGTGGTCTTGGAACAAAATTTCAAGCAATACACAAATACCTAAAGTAGAGCGTTTAAGTCCCTTAAAATAGAAACTTAAAGAGGTAGGACTTCTTAACAGCTTTTTCCCTATGCCTATACAAACATAGGTTATGCCTCAAAGAATCAAAAAAGGTTTATATTCTTATACTCTTGACCCAGCTTAATTGTCATTATATCCTGTCAAACTTGTTTGTAGTTTGTTTGCAGAGTGGGGAAAATATACTATAGATTTAATGAGACAAATAACATACTTTACCTGATGTATTAGGTTGATAGTGTATTTCAGCAATCAAACAGTAGAAAAGAGGATTTTCTCCAAAGCCATCCCTGAGTAAATCTAAAATAATAAATTTACATACAGTAAAAGGATTACAGTAATAGGTAAGAATATAGCATGATTCATCAAATATTTCACCTACCCCGACACTAGTATACAGCCTTTTTCCCCAAAAAAACATTTTATTGGGAGATAATATGGATATGGTTCCATAGTTCAATCACATCAAGCAGTATTGTACAATTGCTACCACAATCAGTTTAAAAACATTCTCTCCCTTCTTGAACTCCTTGACATCAGCTCCCTCCCCATTCCCTGACCAACATTATACCCCACAGAAACTCTTGTTCTCTATATATATGTTCATCAATTCTGGGTTTCAGACACTGAAAAACGGGAAAGCATATAACAAAAATTCAAGAGGTCCAACCCCAATAACAATACATGAAATAAATCCCAATATGAGCAAACAACAGGACAGAAGATAATCACGAAGTAACTGCAACTCAAAGATATACTGAAATTCTAAGTTAAGGAGATAGAATGTACTAAGTAAGAATTTTTTACTTATTTTTGTTTTTAAGATTGTCATACATTACCCTGTACAATATTTTCCTAACTATAATTAATGTGGGAACTTTATCACAGTACAGTAACAGTTTTGTTAGAGTACTGTTTTCATCATGTCCATTACTTCCAACCTTATACTTCTTATTTACATTAAAACGACAAGACAGAATTCTGTTTTTATCAAGTGTAAGATCATATGATTGTCATATCATGATGCTGTTTTCATCGTGTCCATTACTTCCAACCTTATACTTCTTATTTACATTAAAACGACAAGATAGAATTCTGTTATTATCAAGTGTAAGATCATATGATTGTCATATCACATGATTGCTCCGTGGTCCATGCAGATCAAAGAGTTATATTTCTGACCAAAGCACTAAGATTGCAATGGTAGGGCATAGTCCAAAAGACCTCACGGAATATCCTTTCTTTCAAAGCTTCTATGGATCTCTTGCCCAATAGTGTAGTAAAACCATTAATCTCCTTGGTAGAATGTATTAAGTTTATCACAAGGAATTATCTTCCAACAAAGCCCACATGGCAGAAGCACACCAGCCTGTGTGATCACCAGGTATTGATGGGATCAGGCATCAGGCATCAAAGACCCAGATCAACGTGAATGAGGGGGAGCGTGGAGTGGAGACCCAAAGCCCATCTGTAGACAATTGGACATCCCTTACAGAGGGATCACAAGGAAGAGACGAGCCAGTCAGGGTATAGAATAACACCGATGGAACACAAAATTTTCCTCTAGTTCTTTAATGCTTCTTCCCCACCACTACCATGACCTCAGTTCTGCCTTACAAATTCTGCTAGACCAGAACATGTACATTGGTAGAGATAAGAGCTCGAAACACGGAGTCCAGGACAGATAAGCTCCCTAGGACCAATAATGAGAGTAGCAATACCATGAGGGTAATGGGAAGATGGGGGAAGAAAGGAGGAACCGATCACACTGATCTACATATAACCCCTTCCCAGGGGTATGGATAACAGAAAACTGGGTGAAAGGAGACAGTGGTCAGTGTAAGACATGAGAAATTTTTTTAATAAATTATCAGGGGTTCATTAGGGAGAGAGGGTGGGGAAGGGGGAAAACTGAGGAGCTAATATCTAGAACTCAAGTAGAATATGATGATGGCAGCATATGTACAAATATATTTCTGAAAGTCTTAGGAACCTCTCCTCCATCCCTCTCCAGGTGGGTCCGCCCACATGCAGATACACCACATCCAAGTACCCGGCATGAAGATTTACCCATGCTTCAAGCCAAAATTTCATTTATTTGTCGTTAGAAATATTTCACAATATATAGTTACATATTGGTTTTGTGACTAATCACTGTGCTTTAATTGTGTTTAATTTGTAACAATGAAAATATATCCTGCATATCAGATATTTACATGACGATTCATAACAGTAGCAAAATTATAGTTATGAAATAGCAATGAAAATAATTTTATGATTGGGGGAGTCGCCACAACAAAAGGAACTGTATTAAAGGGTCACAGCATTATGAAGGTTAACCACTGCCCTAAGTATTGATTTCACATAAATAAAAAAAAAAGAATTGTGGGTGGGTGGATGCTGGAACACTGATAAAACTATCAAATTTATACTAAACAGATGGGTATTGTTGTCATTGTCTTTATGTACATTTGTGTAACTTCCAAATATCCAAATAAAATTATGCATGTTCTGTTTTTTCTATCTCCAAAAATACCAGAAAACACCTTACCTGGTACTGTTAACTTCACTGCATCTACCATGTTTTCACAAGCAGCCAATTCCTGTCAAAGCAGAGAAAACATTTCAGTTTTTGATTTGTTAGCACATTTTTAAGGTAATAACCATCAAATGCATTTATTCACTTTTGAACTTACCCCTGACAGTGTTAAAGTGGTAAAGTCAGACTTTACCATCTATAAACCGCACAACTCAACAAATACATGTATATCAGAGAGATTAGATACTTGGATAACTCACTCATGAAGGTCATTGAGCTAGGTTACTCTGTTCTGACCAGAAGCTGTGAAACTTAAGTCTCTGAGCATTCTAAGTGGATATCCTGAAGTCTATGTATTATAAAATTTCCAGAAGAGTGTGACAAATGTATTTATCTTTCAGATGTTGTTCCTGGCTTACCTTTAGACTCAGTCTATTTTGCATTTTACTGTGTTAAGTTGTGTGGGTTTTTAAAATACACATTCTATTCTTTCCTTTTGATCTCATACTTGAAAATGTACCCCCTACTTCCTTTTTATAAAGATATTCAGTCTTCTTCTTAGGTTCTTAAAATTAAAAATTGTTAAAAAATATTATGGAGCCCTAGTGGTGTAGTGGTTACAGGTTGGGCTGTGATCTGCCTGGTCAGCAGTTAGAAACCACCAGTAGCTCCTCTGGAGAAAGACTGGGCTTTCTACTTTCATAAGCAATTACGATGTCAGAAACCCACAGGGGGCCGCTATGAGTCAGCATTGACTAGATGGCAGTGAGTAAGTTCTTTAATATTGTGTATGTGTGTGTATATAAAGTGAGGTAGAGTTTCATCTTTTATTTTTTTCTCCTCAATTGTCCCCACACCATTTATTCACTAATTTGTAGTGTGTCTTGTATCGTAGTCTAAATTCTCATGTGTTGTTCGATGTCATTGATTCAATTCTGACCCATAGCGACCTTACTCACAACAACTAAACTATGTAGTCCTGTGCCATTCGCACAATTGTTCCTATGCCCGAGTCCATTGTTGAGCCAGAGTGCCGTTCTACCTCCTTGCGGGGCTTCCTCTTTTTCATGACCCTTCCACTTTACCAAGTTTGAGCTCCTTCTCTAGGGACTGTTCTCTCCTGACAACAGATCCAAACTATGTCGGACCAATTCTCGCCATCCTTACCTCTAAGGAGCACTCTGGCCATACTTTTCCCAAGACAGAACAGTTTGTTCTTTTAGCAGTTCACGCTATGTTTTCACTAGTCTTCACCACAATTCCAGTGCATTGCTTCTTCTTCAGTCTTCCTGTTCAATTTCTAAGTTTCACATGCATATGAGACAGCTGAAAATAACATGGCTTAGGTCAAGTGCATGTTAGTCCTCAAAGTAACATCTTTACTTTTCAATACTCTGAAGAGGTCTTGTGCAGCAGATTAAACCAGTGCAAAGTGGCAGGTTTTTTTTTCCCTTGTCTGCTGCTTCCATGAACATTGTTTGTGCAAACAAGACAAAATCCCTGACAACTTTAACCTTTTCTCAATTTGCCATGTTACCTATTGGTCCAGTTGTGAGGATTTTCGTTTTCTTTACATTGAGTTGTAATTCATACAAAAGTCTGTAATTCTTGATCTTCATCAGCAAGCGCTTCATGTCCTCCCCACTTTCTACAATCAAGGTCGTGTCATCTATTTCTCAGATTGCTAATAAGCCTTCTTCAAATCCTGATGCCACATTTTTCTTCACGTCAGGCAGCTTCTCTGATTTTGCTCAGCATACAGATTGACTGAGTATAGTGAGAGGACACGACCCTGGCGCACACCTATCTGACTTTTTTTAAAGCATTTTATTGTGGGCTCATACAACTCTTATCAAAATCCATACATACGTCAATTGTGTAAGGCACACTTGTACATTCGTTGCCCTCATCATTCTCAAAATATTTGCTTTCTACTTGGGCTCTTGGAATCAGCTCATTTTCATTTTTTTCCTCTCCCTCCCCATGCTCCCCTCCCTCATGAACCCTTGATAATTTATAAATTATTATTTTATCATATCTTGCACCTATCTGATTTTAAACCATATAGCATTCCCCTTTTTTCTGCTCAAAGAACTGCATATTGGTCCACATACAATTTCTGCATGAGCACAATGAAATATCTCCAATCTATCCACAGGTTGTTAGGACCCACACAGTTGAGTGCTTTCACATAGTCAATAAAACACAAGTTAACATTTTTCTGGTATTCCCTGCTTTTAGCCAAGATTTATCTGACATCAGCAATGTTATCCCTTGTTCTATGTCCTCGCCTGAATCCAGCCTGCACCTCTGGCAGTATCCTATTAATGCACTGCTGCAACCATTGTTGGATAATCTTCAGCAAAAATTTACTTGCATTTGTTATCAGTGGCATTGTTCTAAAATTTAAGCATTCCTTTGGATAGTCTTTCTTTGGAATGAGTACACATATGGATCTCTTCCAGTCAGTTGGCCAAATTTCCTGGCATAGAGTAATAAGTGCTTCTAGTGCTTCCTCAGCTTCTTGAAACATTTCAATTGGTGTTCACTCAAGTCCGGGAGCCTTGTTTTTCTCTAATGCTTTCAGTGCAGCTTGAATTTCTTCCTTCAGCACCATTGGTTCTCGCTCATACGCTACCTCCTGAAGTGGTGGAATGTGGTTTAGTTCTTTTTGGTACAGTGATTCTTTGTATTCTTTCCATCTGTCTTTAATACTTCTCGCATCATTTAGTATTTTGCCCGTAGAACCTTTCACTATTGCTACTCGAGGTTTGAATGTTTTTCATCAATTCTTTTAGTTTCAGATAGTTTTTGACAATGAATGCAAAACCTTCCTCTTGTTTGTGTTATTCCTGGCATATATAAATCATATGCCAGTCAATCATAGATTTTTTTAATTCAAAAGCACCAATACTCATCCATTTTAGCTCACTAATGCCTAGGATATTGATCTTTACATGTTCTATGTAATTTTTGATGACCTCCAATTTTCCGAGATTCATACTTCACACATTCCAAGTTCTGATCATTATCAGATGTTGGCAGTTGTGTCTGTACCTTGAGTCGTGCACGCCCCATCAGCACATGAAGATCCAGATGGCCCCACACCCACAGGCTCTACCAGACTCGTCACCGTGGTCGACTCCACTCCGAGAAAGCAGCTCCTCCAAACCAGGGACCCGTCCTCCTGCGCTGTCTCCAGCAATGCTTTGCTTTCCTTCTACATTAGACTCTCAGTGTCTGACAAGGTTTCAAAGCTCCGCATGAGGTTTTCAGTAGTTACTTCCTTCGAAGAGGACAGCTGAGTCCTTCATTGTCTGTTCTTTTGTCTGGAAGTTCTGCTGAAACCTGTACACTTTGGGTGACTCTGCTGCCATTTGAAAGGCCAGTGACATAGCTTCCAGCATGACAGCAACACACAAACCACCATAGTATCATAAACTGACAGATAGGACTTATAGCGACTCTAAATCAGATTAGAACTGCCAGTGTGGGTTTCCAAGACTATGGGAGTATAAAGTCTCATCTTCAGAGCATCTAGTGGTTTTGAACTACTGACCTTGCAGTCAGCAGTCCAATGCATAACCACTAGTAGTGGTAGAGGGTATTTCTAAATACCAACTATGGCCACATGACCTGCTATAAACATGAGGACTTCATTAAGAGTACTTCCTATTTGCGTGTATATACTATATATTTGTGCTTTGTTCGCTTATAAAATATAAGGTAAAAATGGGGGCTAGTGCTTTGTTGTTTGATTTGTGTGCTAGCTGTGTCATGTTAGGAGTAAGCATGATTTTATTCTTTCTTTGGTGATTATGCATGGTTAAATAGGAAGCTATTAGGTTGAAACGGGGTGATAGAGTAAATAGTGTCCATTCACTGAAAAATTTAATCTGTACATGTCAGCAATGCATATAATGTGATTCATAGCCAGCCTACACTTGTATAATTTCCTCTTCTCGACAGTATGTTAAATTCTATTCTATTGGATAAATAATTGACACCATCAATAGAGTTGGCTGTTCTTAGTCTGGAAGCTCTGCTAAAATATATTCACTGTGGGTGACCCTGCTGGCGTTTGAAATAACAGTGACATACCTTCCAGCATCACAGCAACACACAAGCCACCACAGCACAAACTGACAGATAAATAGTACAAAGTCTTATATTTAAAATAAAAAATCCAAACTCATTGCCATTGGTTTGCTTCCAACTTATAACGTCCCTTTAGGGCAGAACAGTTTATACCACTGTAGGTTTCCAAATCTGCAAGTCTTTACAGGAACTGAAAGCCTCATCTTTCTCCCAGTGACTGATGACTTTGATCTGCCAACCTTGCAGTTAGCAACCCAAAGCATAATCCACTCTACTACCAATATATAATTAAGAGAAATTCGAAGCTTTCTATTCTACTTAATTGATCTATAAGATCTCTACCTATAACCATAGTATTTCAGTTACCTAGAGGTTTACAATATGTGGTAGGGATAGTACTCTTTTTGGAACTTTTAGGAAATGCCCACAAGTATATACTTCCAGGTGACATTTGGGGGGTTTCAACTGGGATTGCATTATATTTATAATGTAAACATCCTTTGAAGTATGCAAGGAAGATAGCAGGGTTAGATTATGTAGATCCTTGATGAGAAATATGGATTTTATTCTTAAAACCAGAAGGAGTGCTGTGAATTTTGACTGCTGTGTATAATGCAGTAGGTAATGACGGTAAGGATTGAGTCTTTAGCTCCCCTAACACCTTTAGATTCCCTGGGAGCCAAGACTAATGTAATCACCTTTGTATCCTTTACAGTACATAGCATGTGGGCTTTCCTCTAATTCCCACCCAGTGTTTGCACCATGAACAAAAAGCAAATGTTAATGCCACGCAGCACTCATCTGTGGATCACTAGTGGCCCAGACCGCACTCTAGGAACCACCGTAAGGAAAGTTATAGCTACCTGCTTATGCGGCGACTATAGCGCCATATGCCCCTGTGGTATAGAGAATAGGTATGTATAAAGTGTATTTGGAAGAATTTTAGTGGCAGGGCAGTAAATAAAGCATGCAGTATTCTCTATTAAAGAATCACTGTAATGCCAAACTCTAAGAAACTGACAAAACGAGTATGTTTTAAAATTTAGCAACTTGTTCCTTGGATAAATATATGTTTATTAGAGATAAACATAAAATCCAATGATAATTATTGCATGCATATCTATAAAAGGTGGCTATTTAATTTTCTGTAATTGTTATGGATTCCCTTGAGTGTTACAAACGGTTATCCACTTGACACCTAGCCAAAAGGGTAGTAGTTCAAATTCACTAGAAAAATTTTGTTGCTTTATTTTGGCCATTTATTTTGTTATTTTATTTTCACTGTTTTATTTTGAAGAAATACATTCTCCATTCAAAGGGAGGAGAATCTTAGCCTAAAATATCCTTGAGACATATTGGTGAATAGATGGAAATATTATAATTTTAAAACTTACCAATATATCAATTTTCTATTTTTATTATCTATGTCTTATCTTAATCATGGATTTACTGCATGAAGCACCTGGGCTACTGCTATCATATGGAATTTTTTATCTTGTATATCATGTAAGAAATTACCTTCAGCCCACATGGAAGAAGCACACCAGTATCTGTGATCCAAGGATTGTAAATTATATAATCCAAATCCAAAGGAACGAATAGATTCAGATCTTAAATTGTGAGATCTGGTGTGCAGAAGTCTGTGGATGACAGTGGAAGCCCCAATTCATTTGCAGGGTCCACACAGGGTGTAAGCCTCCAGTGAACTCCCTCTATCCATTATTTAGGGATGGAAGTAACCTGGTTATTAGAGAGCATTGGAGAGACAACTATAGTAGATTAAAATGGTAAATTTGACTTGAATGGTTCAAACTTTGTCATTTGATCTCCGTTTTGATACACTTTTATCTGGTTTATAATATTTTCTGGGGTTTTTCATATTGGTGTTTATCTCTGCTGTATTATGTCATTATTGGCTGTCTTCTTGAATCTCTGTTTTTGATTTTTCTATGTTTTTCCTATATGAAACCTAAGATGGGTGAATAGAGACAATAATTAAGATATTGTTTCTGGGGAGTACAGCAGGAGAGGTGGAGGTAAGGGGGAGTTGATATCAGGGAGTACAAGAAGGAAGAAAATGTTTTGAAACTGATTGTGATAGCATTGATAAAATACTGCTTAATTTGATAGAACTATGGAATGGTATGATGTATGGATTAGGTCCTAATAAAATGGTTTGAAAGAAATTACCTTCAGGGCCACAGAACTTCAGCACAGTAACTGTGGCTAATCAACTAACCCCTTAACTGTACTGGAATGATTTCCAGCAGTCATTAAAATAAACATCTATAGGCAACAGGACATTCCCTTACAGAAGGGTTGCAGAGAGGAAATGAGCCAGTCAGAGTGCAAGGTAGCAACGATGAAACATACCACTTTTCTCTAGTTCCTAAATGCTTCCTTCCCCCACGCCCCCATCCATCCCCGCCTACTATCATGATCCCAGTTCTACCTTACAAATCTGCCTAGACCGGAGGATGTACACTGGTACAGATGGGAACTGGAAACACAGGGAATCCAGGACAGATGACCCCTTCAGGACCAGTGGTGAGAATGGTGATACCAGGAGGGAGGGTGGGGTAGAAAGGGGAAATCGATTACAAGGATCTACATATAGCCCCCTCCCTGGGGGATGGACAACAAAAAAGTGGGTGAAGGGAGATGTCAGACAGTATAAGATATGACAAAATAATAATTTGTAAATCATCAAGGGTTCATGAGGGAGGGGGGAATGAGGAGGGAGGGAAAAATGAGCTGATACCAAGGGCTCAAGCAGAAAGCAAATGTACAAATGTGCTTGACACGATGGATGTATGGATTGTGATAAGAGTTGTATGAGTCCCCAATAAAATTATTAATAAATAAATTAATAAACATGTAAACTGGAAATGTTTAACTCTAATCCTTGAATCCTTGAGAATTAAGGGATTAAAGAACATGGATCATGGAAAATTTGTTGTGTATGAATATTATCTTCAGGGCAGAGAATCATCAATACCTATAACCAAAACTCATGGCCAATAAGTGGATGCTGACTCATAGGGACTCATAGGGACTATATAAGGTGACACAGTAGAACTTGCCCATGAGTTTCAGAGACTGTAATGCTTTACTGGAGTAGAAAGCCACTTCTTTCTCCGAGAGTGACTGGTAGTTTTGAACTGCTTACCGTGCAGTTAGAACCCCAGCACATAACCACTATGTTACCAAAGCTCCGTCCATATCTAAAAGGGGTGTTATCTAAGATAGAAATGAACTTTTCTATCCAGAAATCTTGAACCCTGGTGGCACTCTTAGATGTGCATTGGATTGTTAACCTCAAGGTTGGTGGTTCTAACCCACCAGCTGCAGTGCAGCAAGATGAGTCTATCTGCTCCCATAATGATTTACAACCTTGTAAATCCTATAAAGGGTCACTATGAGCTGGAATGAACCAGATGCTAAGGAATTTGGGTTATCAAAAAAGCTTCCTCATTAATATTTGAAATTATATTACTGGCAAGTTATTCGATTTAAGCATTCCTTTTCTCTAAGGTCCATTAAAAAAAAACATTTTCTAGGAAAGACAACACATTTAGTCCCTGAAATTTCTATGACCTAATAATTTTATGCAACTGAATAATCTTTTGATATATATACTTATATGAGGGGGCTTGAAATCTCTCATGGAAAAATTCTATTTTAATTTCATTTTCCATGAACTGTTTGAAATCCCCTCGTGTATGTGTAAATATAATCTTGATTTTAATGAGGAAAATGGTACTTAAGTAAATCCTAGAAGATTGTGTACCTGAATCATAATTATCTGTGCCAACATTGAAATATAGCTTATACCTCTCTTGCTCTTTTTAGCTCTAAACTAACCCCATGGAGCCCCAAAAGAATCAAGGAAAGGCTTACTTTAATCAGGCGTAGTATTTCAGGGCAGTCTCGAGCTTCTGCGTGTCTTACTCTGAGAGTACTCAGACCTAGTGGCCTCATGCCTGCTTCGCTCACATATGGTTGATTTGTGTTTGGTAGACTTGTGCTTCGTTGGTTTATGCCTGACAGGTACAAGTCAGCTAGGCTTTTGCTCATGTGTGGTTGGTTCATGCACGATTGGCTAATGCCCAGTTGTCTTGCGCTGGATTGGCTCATGCCTCGTTGGCTTGTGCCTTGTTGGTTCGTATCAATAAGTCTTGTGCTTGATTGACTCGTGCTTCCTTGACTCATGCTTCTTTGGGTTGTGCTTGATTGGCTCATGCTTCCTTGGGTTGTGCTTGATTGGCTCATCCTAGTTAGACTTGTACTCTTACCTGAAAGACTCATACCTACTTGGTTCATGTCTCCTAGGGTCGCGTCTAGGTGGTACATTTCAACTAGGTTTGTGCTTGTGCCTTTCTGACTTGTTCCCAGTTGGCTGATATCTGATTGGTTCATATCAGATAGGCATACGTCTGGTAGATTCATATCTATTTGACTCATGCTTCCTTGGTTCTCGCCTGACTGGACCTCAGTTAGGTTTATGGTTGATGTACTCCTGTCTAGTTTTGTATTACTTAGGTTTGCATGTGTTTCTGGTTGGCTCATGTCTGGTTGGTATACACCAGTTAAGCTTGTGGTTGGTGGGCTCATGGCTGGTTGGTTCATGCTTCGTAGGGCTGTGCCTTCTTTGTCCATATGAGTTATGTTTATGATTATGTCTGATTGGCTCTTGCTCTCTTGACTTGTGCCAGGTTGTCTGGTTCCTGATTGATTCCTAACAGGTA
Organism: Tenrec ecaudatus; assembly: GCF_050624435.1. NCBI lineage: Eukaryota > Metazoa > Chordata > Mammalia > Afrosoricida > Tenrecidae > Tenrec > Tenrec ecaudatus. Next base: position 90,251,768 of record NC_134548.1, read on the forward strand.
AGCTATCTGGTTGAGTAATGACTGGTTGGTTCTTATCTTGCTGGCTCATGCTTCCTAGAGTCATCCCTGGCTTGTCCATACTAGTTAGATTTATGCTTGTGCCTGATTGGCCCATGTCTTGTTGACTGGTTCCCAGTTGGCTGACATCTGATTGGTTCATACCAGATAGGCATATGCCTAGTGAATACATGCTGCCTGTGTTGACTCCTGGCTGGGCCCCAGTTAGGTTTATGATTGATTTGCTTTTGGTTAGTTCTTTTGTACTACTTAGGCTTATGTTTGAGCCGGGTAGACTCATTCCTCTCTGACTTGTTCCCAGTTGGCTAGTGTCTGGCTGGTTCATAACAGGTAGGCTTGTAACAGGGTGACACAGGCCTGGTTGAATCATGCCTGGTTGGTATATACCGGTCAGGCTTGTGGTTGGTTGGCTCATGACTGGTTGGCTTATGCTTCGTAGAGTTGTGCCTTTGTCCATATGAGTTATGTTTATGAGTATGTCTGATTGATTCTTGCCTTGTTGACTTGTGCCAGGTTGACTGGTTTCTGATTGGTTCCTAATAGTTAAGCTAACAGGTTGAGTAATAACTGGTTGGTTCTTATTTTGTTGGCTCATGCTTCGTAGAGTCATCCCTGACTCGTCCATACTAATTAGATTTGTACTTGTGCCTGACTGGCTCATATCTTGTTGACTTGTGCCCAGTTGGCTGGTGCCTGGTTGGTTCATGACAGGTAGGCTTGTGCCTAGTTGACACATGCCAGGTTGACTTATGCCTCTCTGACTCGTTCCTAGTCGGCTAGTGGCTGGCTGGTTCATAATAGGTAAGCTTGTAACAGGGTGACACAGGCCTGGTTGGCATATACCAGTTAGGCTTGTGGTTGGTTGGCTCATGACTGGTTGGCTTATGCTTCGTAGGGTTGTGCCTTCTTTGTCGATATGAGTTATGTTTATGATTATGTCTGATTGGTTCTTGCCTTGTTGACTTGTGCCAGGTTGACTGGTTTCTGATTGGTTCCTAATAGTTAAGCTATCGGGTTGAGTAATAACTGGTTGGTTCTTATTTTGTTGGCTCATGCTTCGTAGAGTCATCCCTGACTCGTCCATACTAATTAGATTTGCACTTGTGCCTGACTGGCTCATGTCTTGTTGACTTGTGCCCAGTTGGCTGGTGCCTGGTTGGTTCATGACAGGTAGGCTTGTGCCTAGTTGACACATGCCAGGTTGACTTATGCCTCTCTGACTCGTTCCTAGTCGGCTAGTGGCTGGCTGGTTCATAATAGGTAAGCTTGTAACAGGGTGACACAGGCCTGGTTGGCATATACCAGTTAGGCTTGTGGTTGGTTGGCTCATGGCTGGTTGACTTATGCTTCGTAGGGTTGTGCCTTCTTTGTCCATATGAGTTATGTTTATGATTATGTCTGATTGGTTCTTGCTTTCTTGACTTGTGCCAGGTTGACTGGTTTCTGATTGGTTCCTAATAGGTAAGTTACCTGGTTGAGCAATGACTGGTTGGTTCTTATCTTGTTGGCTCATGCTTCGTAGAGTTAACCCTGGCTGGTCTATACTAATTAGATTTGTGCTTATGCCTGATTGGCTCATGTCTTGTTGACTTGTGCCCAGTTGGCTGGTGCCTGGTTGGTTCATGACAGGTAGGCTTGTGCCTAGTTGACACATGCCAGGTTGACTTACGCCTCTCTGACTCGTTCCTAGTTGGCTAGTGTCTGACTGGTTCATAACAGGTAGGCTTGTACCACGGTGACACAGACCTGGTTGGATCATGTCTGGTTGGTATATACCAGTTAGGCTTGTGGTTGGTGGGCTCATGGCTGGTTGGTTCATGCTTCGTAGGGTTGTGCCTTCTTCGTCCATATGAGTTATGTTTATGATTATGTCTGATTGGTTCTTGCTTTCTTGACTTGTGCCAGGTTGTCTGGTTCCTGATTGGTTCCTAGCAGGTAAGCTATCTGGTTGAGTAATGACTGGTTGGTTCTTATCTTGCTGGCTCATGCTTCCTAGAGTCATCCCTGGCTGGTCCATACTAGTTAGATTTGTACTTGTGCCTGATTGGCTTAGGTCTTGTTGACTTGTACCTAGTTGGCTGGTGCCTGGTTGGCTTGTAACAGGTAGGCTTGCTAGATGACTCATAGCTGGTTGGTTCGTGTCAGTTAGGTTTGTGATTGGTTGACTCATGGCGGGTTGATTTATGCCTTGTTTCTCCATGCCTGGTTGGATCATACTAGTTAGGTTTGTGCTTGTGCCTGGTTGGCTCGTGCCTCGTTGGCTTGTGTCTAGCTGGCTGGTGCCTGCTTGGTTCATACCAAGTAGGCTTGTGCCTGGTTGGCTCCTACCAGTTATGCTTGCGTTTAATTGGTTTGTGCCTGGTTGGTCCATGCCTTGTTGACTAATGCCCAATTGACTTCTGCCTGGTTGGTTTATTATAAGCAGGTTCCTACCTGGTTGACTGGCATCTGGTTGGCTCACTTCTGGTTGATTTTTGCTGGTTGCCTGATGACTAGTTTATCACTGGTTGGTCAAGGCCTGGCTGTGAGAGGACTAGTTTTCTGATGACAGATTGGCAGAGGACTGGTTGCCCGATGACTCTAGTTTAGAATAGACCTATTATAGATAGAACAGGAGTCTTTAACTACAGTGCTGTGCTTTGAGGCTTTTGGCTCTTTCCTGGTTTTCTCAACTTGATTTTAACTTCGAGAGAGCTTTCCTTCAAGGTGAGAATGGGAGAAGAAAAGGAAGATTACAGGAAGAAGATAATTGATACCAAAAGTTTGCTAGAGTTGACCTCACCAGCGATCACAGCTCTAAACTTCCTGCATGGATGTCAGATTGTCATCTGGCCTTTACCTGCCAACAGGCCATGAGTGTGGAGTAGAAAGTGACCCTATCTAAGTCCCCCTTGCACAGTGTTTCCATAATAATGATGATGTCATAATACCCTGTATCTATGTACCCACTTGCTCCCCTAGTGACAAGAGGGCAAGACAAGACCCTCTTGGCCACAACTTTATTTCCTTTTCTCCAAGAGTTAAAGACAGTAAAGGAAGAAGTTGGAGGGAGTCTCTGAGTTTAAACTTTAGAGTTTTAAGGAACCATTTTAAAGATATTTGCTTTAAACCCTTACCCTGGTCTGAAGTACCAAATATCCAGTATTCAATTTCCCTTTCTACCCTGACTTGCACTTACTGTTCCTTTTACACATGTGAAAACTAGGATGATTTTAAGAGTTGTCCCAACGAGATGCCTAAGTCCACAGTGTAGACTCATTAAAAACAAGATTAATACAGCTGCCATTCACTGAGTTCTTTTTACCTAGATTCAGTGGGAAGTACTTTGGCTGCATTCTCTCATCCTGGTATGTACCCAGTGTCCTTGTTCCCAATTCTGAGGAAACTGGCTCGATTTATTTATTTACCTGTTCAGGGCCTCATAAAAGTGTTTGAGAAACCTAACGTACTGCCATTCAGTGGAAAAACTGTTGGAAGAGAACCTGAATTCAGGCTTTATTCTATCCAATTATATTTCCAGGCTTTTAACAATCACACTATCCTACTTCTTACATAGACTTTGTTTCCACTAACCCCTTATCAGCATGTTGCCAGCTTTCCCACCCTCATCCCTGCGCAGAATTCCTTAAATAAATTCAATCTGCTGGCTCATATCCTCAACAATGCATATTATGTAAGTGGTGCTATAATGTTTTAGATGGAGCAACATTTTTTGGTACACTAGAGAATTTAATTGACTGCTAAGGGCATTGCATAGAGGAGTCCTACTGTAGTGGTTATGCATTAGGCTGCTAACCACAAGGGCAGCAGTTCGAAACCACAAACAACGCCTTGAAAGAAAGACAAAGTTTATTGTTGTAATGAGTTACAGTCTTAGAAACCCACAGGGGCAATTCTATCCACTTTTATAGGATCACTATGAATCAGAATTGATGTCAGTGGGTTTGGATTTTGGAAGGGATTTACAGATGCATTATCTCATTTAATCATCAAAGCGTCCCTGTGAGTTTATCCTTTTATCAATGAAGAAACATTGGAATTATGAAGGCTAACTAATTTGCCTAAATCTAATAAATACCAGAATGAAAGCAAAGTCCAAATCCCATATCATGCCCAAAGTTTTCAAATAAAATTTGAGAGCACAAACATCCTTAGACTTATGCTGACTATAAATGGCACCTAGAGAGACCACGGAGCCCTGCCGGTGCAGTAGTCATTGCTGGGCTGCTAATCCTAAGGTCAGTAGCTAAAATACAGCAGCCACTTACTTTATACTCCCCACACGCAATTACAGTCTTAGTAATAGAGTGGGACAGTTCTACCCAGTCCTATAGGGTTACTGTGACTAGGTAGTGATTTTTTTTTTCCTTTGAGAGAGCCCACTGTCTCACCATGACTAGCCAACAATTTTACATCACAAAACTAAGCCAAGCCCAATACAAATTAGAAGGAAGTACACTGATCATGTTGGTCTACCTGTAATAATAATACTCACTGCTATCGCGTCAACACCGACTTAAAGTGATCCTATAGGACAGAAAAAGCTGCCTTTATTGGGTTTCCAAGACTAACTTTTTACAGGAGTAGAAAGCCTCTCTTGTGGAATCGCTGGTGGTTTCAAACCCTGTGGTTTGCAGCCCAAATCATAACCTCTACATCCCCAGGACATCTGTAATAATGACAGAAAGCTAAAATTTAATGAACATTTTCCTTAGTGTTAGGCATGAGTCTACGACCATTACTTATATTAATTAATTTAATCCCCACAAGTATCCCATGAGGTTGGTCATGTTAGTATCCTCATTTTATACATAAAGAAACTGAGGTTCGAGAGGTTAAGTAACCTGTATTAGACTGTACAGCTAAAAAATCCAGAGTAAATGATTGCTTCTATTCCCCACTGCCACACAGTAGGAATACTGACCTGTCAAAACGACCCTATGTAGTATTTCAAAGGCTGTAAATCTTTATTGGAACAGATAGCCTCATCTTCCCCTCCATGGAGTGGTTAGCAAGTTTGAACAGCTAACCATGCTGTTCGCAGCCCAACACCTATTACACATTCCACTGCCAGATGGACGTTATACAGGGCTTCAGAGGTTATAAATCTTTACAGAGGCACAAAGACTCAACATTCTCCCAATGAGCACCTGGTGGGTTTGAACCACGGGTCTGTTTGTTAGCAGGCCAGTGCTTGCCCGACAGTGCCACCAGGATGTTCATCTCTTATTAAACAAAAGAAGCAAACTCAGTGCCATCGAGTCAATTCTGACTCTTAGCAACCGTTAGGGAAGAGTAGAACTGCCCCTGTGGGTTTCCAAAATTATAAATCTTTATGGGGATAAAAGCTTCATCTTTCTCCCGAGTAGCTCCTAGTGGTGTTGAACTACCGACCTCACAGTTAATAGCCCAACAAGTAACTTACTAACCCACCAGGGCTCCTTCATTCCACATTAATTGCAATTAACAACACTTGAAACATTTAGGACTTTAATTTTTGGTTTTCATAGCAAAGAATAAAATTAATTTTAATGTTTTACATAAGTGAACAAGGTCTAAAAGGGAAAATCCAAGTACCAAGAAAGAATAATTCAGGAAATTAGGATAAAATAATTCATCTCCACTTTATTAATTATTAAGCAATTTAATGAAATAATTGTCAGATATAATGGTAAGGGACTTCGCTATTTGCTTTACAAAATCAAACATTTTGCATTGTTATGGGAATAAGGGGTTTTGTTTCCCAGAGAAGGAAGCACATGTTATTTCCAGTGATGCCTTTAAAAGAATAAAGTTTGAAAATGTAGTGAAGCAACATACAACTGGGTCATGAGTTTCTTTTTAATTTTGGCTTAGGAAAACTTCAGTTGAAGGCTAGTAGTAGTTTTTCTTGATAAAAAAGGGACACTCACACAAAGATATATGTTGTTTTAGTTGCTTATTAAGGCAGCTTGTCCCATCTTGGAAACGCAGCCTTCCTCCTCCAATACTTCAAAAAAAATCCCTACTTTTGCTGGTACATTGCTTTGGGGGCGGGGGTGGGGTGGGGTGAGGGGGCGGTGGCAGTGCTGCTTAGTGGGGGTGGGTGGAGAAGGTGGATATAAGGATTCAAACAAAAAATTTCAAGTCATTATTTGCCATAAGATGGCAGTATTATCCAGTTTTAGAATGGCAAGTTATCATGATAAACTTTGTAAGATTGTATTTAATAAGTGTATTTAATATGGTACTTTAAAATTTTCTTCATTTGCAGGTATTATGAGCAAACTTTATAAAACCTGATTTCATTTTTACTTGCTATTTTATTAAACACACAATCTAAGCAACTCACCACTGGTCAGTAGATTCCGACTCAGCAGCCTATAATGACAGAGTAGAACGGCACTGTAAGGTTTCCTAGGCTGTGCTTTCTATAGACTAGAATGCCACGTCTTTCTGAAGTGTGATGGCTGCTGGATTCTAACCATCTATCTTTCAGTTCATCACTGAGCACTGACCCACTGAGCCACCAGGTCTCCTTTTTAGAAACCCACTTGAGCCAAATGCTTTTTCTAGTTGGAAATGTGTGCGAATTGTCCTCTCTACGAAATGTTTTCAATTAATATAACACGTAAAGGCACTTTCCTAGATCAAAAAATAGAGATACATTTAAATGAATACATTTAAACTCTAATGACTTCAATATACAGAAGATCCTAAGTAAAACCCAGTGTTAGGAATTCAGATTCCAGCTTGTTGTTAGGTGCCGTCTGTTTGGTTCTGACTCATAATGAATCTGTGTACAACAGAACATAATGTTGTCCAGTCTTGGCCATCCTCAGAATTGTCTCTATGTTGCAGTCCCTGTGTCACTCCATCTTGTGAAGGGTCTTCTTTTTTGCTGCTGTTCTACCAGGGTTGATATCCTTTTCCAGAGCATAGTCTCCGTTTCTTCTAAATTGAATGCTTCAACTGAGAAGTTTTCATCTATATTAAGCAGAGTTAAAATTTGTTGGAATCTCCTTATGTTTCTGTGTTATTTTGGGTAAGCTAGAGAAACAAATCCAGGGAGACTCTTTTGTGTATGAGAAAGAGCTTCATATACAAAAGCAATTGAATATTGAGAAAGCATCCCAGCTCAGTCCAGTTCAAGTCCATAAGTCCAATATTAGCCATATGTCTGATACCAATCTATAAAGTCCTCTTCAGACTCACGAAACACATGCAGTGATGCTGAATGGAGGACTATCACAGGCCAGTGAGTGGAAAGTCATGTGGATCCAGAAGTATCTCAGCGCTGGCAGGGGTTCACGTGACTCCTTCAGCTCCAGGGCTATAGTGTAGTTCCATGTGTCTTTTCTGTAGGAATGTCTTACAAGGAGTGAGCATATTCCCGCCTACAGTGAGCTATTTATCTCCTTAGCACCTCCAAATGAGGTCAACAAGCTGCGACTTGATAGGCTAAACTCCACCCCTTCATTCTTAAGTCTCAAATTTACAACAAATTATGTAACTACCGTAGTTTCAGAACCATTTTTCCTTGGCCCATTTTAAATTTAAAGGCAGTCTCCCCAACTCCTTTAAAATGTTTTTTTAAAAAAAGCAAAAAATCTGAAAGAAACAAAAAGAGAGGCAGAACTTTGAGCAATGAACCAGATGGAAACAGAACTGACATAAGATATGGAACATTTACCTTCCCGACACAACTGCTGAAGACAAAGTGGGTGAACAACTAAATGTGAAGAAAGCTGATGGTGCCTGGTTAACAAGTGATATAGTGTCTGGGCTCTTAAAGGCTTGAAGGTAAACAAGCGACCATCTGGCTCAGAAGCAATAAAGCCCACATGGAAGAAGCACACCAGCCTGTGTGACCAAGAGGTGCTGAAGGGATCAGGTATCAAAGAACAAAAAAAAAATCATATCATTGTGTGCTCACCTCACTGATATGATCGCTGAAGACAAATGGGTGCATAAGCAAATGTGGTGAAGAAAGCTGATCGTGCCCAGCTATCAAAAGAGATAGTGTCTGGCATCTTAAAGGCTTGAAGGTAAACAAGCGGCCATATAGTTCAGAAGCAACAAAGCCCACATGGAAGCACACCAGCCTGTGTGATCACAAGGTGTCAAGGGATCAGGCAACAGGCATCATCAGAACAAAAAATCTTACCATAGTGAATGAGAAGGGAATGTGGAGTGGAGACCCAAAGCCCATTTGTAGGCCACTGGACATCCCCATACAGAAGGGTCTTGGGGAGGAGACGAGACAGTCAGGGTGCAATGTAGCAACGATGAAAAATACAACTTTCCTCTGATTCCTAAATGCTTCCTCCCCCCACCCCTCCCACTGTCATGATCCGAATTCCACCTTGCAAGTCTGACTAGACCAGAGGATGTACACTGGTACAGATGGGAACTGGAAACAGGGAAGTCAGGGTGGATAATCCCCTCAGGACCAGTGGTGTGAGTGGCGATACTGGGAGGGTATAGGGAAGGTGGGTTGGAAAGGGGGAACCTGTTTCAAGGACCTGCATTTGACCTCCTCCCTGGGGGGCATAAAACAGAAAAGTGGGGGAAGGAGGTCGTGGGACAGAGCAAGATATGACAAAATTATAAATTATCAAGGGATCATGAGGGAGGCGGGAGGGAGGGGAAAAAGGATCTGATGCCAAGGGCTTGGGTGGAGAGCAAATGTTTTGAGAATGATGAGGGCAATGAATGTACAAATGTGCTTTACACAACTGATGTATGTATGGATTGTGATAAAAATTGTATGAGCCCCTGATAAAATGATTTTTTAAAAAATGTGAGCTGATACCAAGGGCTCAAGTAGGAAAAAGTTTTGGAAACCAGCATGGCAACATATGTACAAATGTGCTTGATACAATGAATGTATGAATTGTTTACAGGATTTGTAAAAAGCCCCCAATAAAACTATTAAAAAAAGATATGGAGCTTTTCCTGAAATTAAAAGGTATTTTGGAAATCTTAATCAGGAAGCAGCATTCATTTTAATACTATATTTTATTTCATTTAAAAATACATGCCCATTTGATAAAATTTGGAAAATGTTTCTAGCAGTCAAACAGAAAAATTGACTCTAGAGTTTGCTTTGATTAGAAAGGAATGCATTTAGGACTTTAAATTGATTTCCTTAGATTTTAACTAAGTTAATGGCTTTTAATCTTAAGTCCTTCTTGTTCCTTATGCTGTTTGCTTAGTTGAGAGTGTAGATTGAGGTATATAGCATATTGTTTATAAAAGTTATCCAGTAGTAGCCTATTGGTGCAGAATAGAGGCTGAACATTTTCTGTTTTGCATATATGAATTTGTGAGTTTTTCAGGAAACTGTAGAAATAGGCTGAGGAGCTCAGGGACTAGGGGAAGAGGAATTAAATGGGGGATGCAGAGAAAAAGTTATTGACTGGAGAAACAGATGCCTCAAATATAGTGGTAGGCTGAAAATCAAGGAAAACTTCATGGATCACAATTGTTCCATCTTCAGCCAATTGTGAGGATGGCACAATGCTAGTTTCTTTCCACTGTGCCTGGGGTCGCCATGAATTGCAGGAAGACTGCATGGCACCTAAAAGAAAGGAAGCAGAGAATGATAGAATATAGATCTTGCTCCAATGTGAAGCAGAAAGTTATGTAATTTGTTTTTATAGGAATAAATGACTTCAGAAGATTGGAGCCATTTGAACTAAGACATACATAAAATGGAAATGATATCTCCCAGAAGCCTGTCTACAGATAACCATTATTTGCAGTTCAGTGAATATTCTTTTAAAGACTATATGTAAATATACTTTATTTCAAAATTACTCATAAAATTCTTAAATAAATTGACAACACAGTAACCCTCTTTTTCACTTAAAAATAAATCAATAATCTTCCTCAACTGCATTGATTAAATAAAATATTTTAACATTTTGTTATTCAACAAGTAATTATTAGACACCAAACATTTGCCAAAATGCTTGAGGCCCTGTTGAACATTTATCAAGTGCCAGGCACGACAAGGTTTTATATATGAGAGGGTACCCAAAAAAAGGGAGAAAACCTCTGTCTGGCAGAGCTTTCATTGTATGCATGTTTCCTGCTAGGCAAGCATCAAGCAACTCGCTCTGAGTTAGTGCACCCAGTGGCGTCACCCAGCGTCACACCGATCACAGTGAATTTTTTTTTTTTTTGCCAAAACAGTTTCACTTGAACCTCACTTTTTTTGTGATGGCCGATTTCACAGTGTGTGGCTGTGAAATTTTGTTTCCTGCTCAGAGAAAATGCCGCAGAAACTGATGTGATGTTGAACATAGCTTACTTACAAGGACAACGCTATGCGAAAAACTCAAGTATATGAGTAGTTTTCTCGTTTCAAATAAAAGATGAAATGTCAATTGATGACAAATCTTGTTCTGGACATCCATCAATTTCCCAAATGGATGAAAATGTCGCCAAAATTTATGCACTTGTGCTCAAAGGCCGATGATGGACCATTGAAGAGATGGGGAGGCTATCTGGACTACCTTGGAGCTCATTTCAGGGAATTTTAATGGAAGATTTGGGAATAAGAAGGGTTGCTGTGGAATTTGTGCCTCGGGTTCTGACTGACCAGGAAAAAGACTGTCCAGTGGAACCGTTCTGTTCTTTGAAATAACAACTCCGAAGCGACCCAGACTTTTTTTCTAAGGTGATGAGAAATGCTATTCTTATGACCCCAAAAGGAAACATCAGTCAAGTCAGAGGAAGACACCATCATCACTTCGCCTCCCAAAAGCTTGCCAAGTGAAATCAATGATCAATGATGCTCATTTGTTTTCTTGATGTGGGGTGTGATAGTGCACTTGGAGTTTGTTCCAACAGGTTAGACTCTTAAGCCTTCTATTTAGAGGTTCTGAAAAGATTTTATAATCGTGTGTGAACAAAAAAAGAGCCTGATTTGTGGCTTTGGGGGGACTGGTTTTGTCACCACAATGCAGCTGCTCAGAGAGCCATCTCAGTGTGCCAGTTTTGAGCAAAATAACAGCATCCCTCTCTTTCCCTGTACACCTTACTCACCTGACCTCACTCCATGAGACATCTTTTGTTTCTGTGAGTGAAGAGGGACATGAAAGGACAGTGATTTGATGATGTAGAAGAGATGAAGAAGAAAAAAATGGAAGTACTGTCAGTCATCTAAACAGATGTGTTTTAAAAATGTTTCCAAGGATGAAATCACAGATTTGATTTAAGTGTAATGGAGAGTACTTGAAAGGTATTAAGGTTGTTTTGTAAAAAAAATTAAATACATAGCTTTGAAAAAAATCCTTTTTAAGGGGAAATACCCCCTTGTACATAATCCACTTTAATTTTCATAATGTGGAAGGCATAATGATCCTTATTTCATAAAATGAAAATTGAGGATTAGGGAAGTAGCTTGCCTGAAATCATATAACAAAGCAATTGTTAAGCCAAGACTTCAGATGCCATTACTGTAAACTAGATGTTGGGTCACTGTACTGTTTATGCATTTTCATTAATTTTGCCAGATCATAGAGTATGTGCATTGCAATTGTTTCTGATTGCCTCCTATCCATTTTCCAGTGATTATATTTCTAAAGTAAATTTAGAAATACTATTTACAATTTTTACTGTAAAATCTGCATGCTTTTTTGAAACAAATAGTATTAGATGATGCTCCCCGATTAGAGATCATTTTTACTCTATCATATTTTAAGGAGAATTGGTGGGAATTTATGAAAAATTATATTTTAAAGGTGTATCAGTGTCACTGATTTGTTTCTTTAATCAACCCAGCCTAACACACCTGCAAATTCAGGAACTATTATCAGACTACTGACAGTGTATTCATTCAGCTGACTTAAGACCTCTGCATCCACTAAACTATGCCCCCTGTTGTCTTTGCTTTGATATCCTGCTCTTGTCCCTCGATCTCCTATTTCTTCCTGTTTATCAGCTTCCACACATAAGGAGAAGCCTGACTTGATGTGGACTTGACCTACCTATTTCTACAACTGTGTAATCAATTTCTTAATATAAATCTCTTTCTATATACAACACTTTTTATATAAAAGTCATCACTGGTTTTGTATCTAGAGAACCCATCCTAACACATTGGGTACCAGAAGTGATTTCAGAGAATCAAAATTGTAAAGATGAGTTTTCAAAATTGGTTTTCCAGTCTGATTAGGTCTAGTGGCACTGAGAGCTCTGTCTATGTAAATACAGATAAGTCTCACTACTGGTAAATAGGGCACTGTTAATCCATGGTGTGAAGTGGCAAAGATAATTCCCAGAACAGTACTACCAATTAATGAAGTGTTAATGAGAAGTGAGACTCTGGGTGATGGTCTGTCTGATGTCTTTCTATAGATTTGTCAAATGAGAAGTATAGGGAAGTTGGTTGGTTGTTACTTCTTCCAATGGAAAAACTGTTCAGGGAATCAGATGAACTGGGAGTTTCAGAAGCCCTGCTCAAATACCATAGAATTACCTCAACGTTTCTTCATGTCCATGGACAAACCTTTCGTTCTTCCAGTAGCAGAACCAATATGGCTGTGTTAGTCTGAGTTGACTAGAGAAACAAATCCACGGACACTCATATATGTATAAGAGAGAGATTTATGTCAAAGAACAATTGTATATTGAAAAAACATCCCAGCCCGGTTCAGATCAAGTCCTTAATTCTGATATTAGCCCATATGTCCGATACTAGTCTATAAATTTCTCTTAAGACTCATGTAACACATGCAATGATGCCAAATGCAGAAAGATCACAGGCCAGTGGGTGAAAAGTCCTGTAGATCCAGTGGCAGTGGAAGTAACCTCAGCACTGGGATAGGTCTCCACAGGGCTCCTCCAGCTCTTTGAGTGTGACTTCTGAACAGAAAGGTGAAGCCGAGCCAGCAAGTTTCCAAATGGCTTCTCAGCAGGGAGATGAAGTCATTGAGAGGAAGTTCCCAGAATTCTCATGAGAAGGTCATGACCACAAGGAAGCATCATCAGGTTGTGACCTGATTGACAGGCTAGACTCTACCCCTTTACTCTAAATACCCTCAAGTTGACAGAAGACTATGTAACTACTATAAAGGCTGAAAATCCAACTTGGAGTCTTATATGAGTAGCTGAATAATTCTCAACCTACAAAGGTGTCTGATATTAAAGTGAGAGCACTGGTTGGAAAGAAATGGGACCCTGAAACTTGGAGTGGGAACATATTGTCTAATAATCTAGCACAGTGAGTCTCAACCTGTGGGTCGTGACCCGTTTGGGGGTCAAATTACCCTTTCACAGGGGTTGCCTTAGACCATCGGAAAATACATATTTCCAATGGTCTTAGGAAACGACTCCTTTATCCATCTCCAGGTGTGTACACCACATGCAGATGCACCCACATATGAGTACACAGCGTGAAGACTGTTACCCATGCTACACCAGGCTTCAAAACAAAGTTTCATTTATTTGTCAAGAAATAAATATTTCACAATATATAATTACATATTGTTTTGTGATAAATCGCTATGCTTTAACTTTGTTCAATTAGTAACAATGAAAATACATCCTGCATATCATATATTTACATTACAATTCATAACAGTAGCAAAATTACAGTTATGAAGTAGCAGCAAAAGTAATTTTATGGTTTGGGGTCACCACAACACGAGAAACTCTATTAAAGGGTCACAGCATTAGGAAGGGTGAGAACCACTAATCCAGCAGATGGAGACACTGAGCCTCAAGATTCCAGTGAGTCACTCCAGCCATCAGCACCCCACCCTATCTGAAGAAATTAATTCACTCTCAGTGAAACCATTGTGAACACTACCCATACTTGAAGAGATTAGCTGAATTATGCATGCTGATATGGCATAGGGGGTTGTACCTGGCGCAATGCCTAAGGCAGATTCCTTACAAGCTAGTGCTTCATGTTCCCAGAAAACACCCACCCCATCATTTATTGCCTCTAGGCTTATAACTAGACTTAAGTCACTATGTCCAGAAAGGTGAAGTTCAGATGATGACTGAGGAAGAAGTGTGTTATACTCCTAAAGAACGAATTTACTTATATTTACGTACAGAAACCTGGATAATATGTGCAGGAAGAATTATTAAGGGTGCGGGATAAAGGTGCAAGGAACATAAACGTTTATCAGCCTGAGTTTATATATATGGCCCATTAAGTACAAAGTCTTCATTCATTGGTTCAGCTAGAGGGCTTAGGAAAGGACCTAATAGTTTACTTGTTTGGTTTGCTGAAATATGGGTTGCAAGTTGGCCTACCCTAAGTCAAATTGGAATACCAAATCTACCTTGGTATGCCATAGAAGAAGGCAGCATCCAAAGGCTTAGGGAAGTCAGCATGGATTTATCAGGATAGACCCAGACAACCAAAAATGGAGTGCCTCCAAGATATACCTTTTTCCAGATCAAGAAGAAACAAACTTGTGAGGGGGAACCCCAGTATCTCTGAAGATGCCTGTGACTGCTATTTTATGCCAGCCAGGCTTGACAGTGTGAACAGCCCTAAGTGAACTAAGACACTTGCCTGCATTGGGGCTTATTGGACCCTGTAGGAGTGGGGGCTAGGTTGCAGCACTCAATTGACAGCAACAAGGTGGACACAGGTACTTTACTGGGCAGCAGGGTTGAATTAATAATCAGAATAGCCTGACTTGTATGAATTATGGCATTGGCTGCTTAGGGAAGGTGGCCCTAGGAGTGAATTAGATGGGAAGCCTACTAAATATTTACTTGACTTATATAAACAGAAGAATTATATATCAGATGGACAACAGTTGAACTCAAATTGCCAGATTAGAAAGTCATGATACCTCAATCAGTTCCCAAACTTGAGCCAGTTTATAGACCCACAACCCCTTGAATAAAAGTGAAGCCAGGTCCCTTTGAGGAAGGATCTCACTACACAAAAAGAGATTTATACTGTTAGTCTTTCTCCTACTCTTCCCCAAAGGGATCTGTGGCCTTTCACAAGAGTGACTTTTCAATGGGGAGAAGGTAATAATCAGAGTTTTCAGGGATTATTGTATACTGGGTCTGAATTCACATTAATCTGAGGAGACCCAAAACATGTTGAAGGCCTACCAGTGAGAGTGAGTGTGTATGGAGGTTAAGTAGTTACTAGATTCTTGGATCAAGTCCATCTTGAAGTGGGCCTAGTGAGTCCCTGAACCCATCCTATAGTAATTTCCCCAAACCCAGCAAACATTATTGGAATGGACATACTTAGCAACGGGCAGAACTCCCATAACAGATCTCTGAAATGTGGAATAAGGGCTATTGTGCTAGGATGAGCCAATTGGAAACCATTAGAATTGCTCCTGCCTAGGAAAATAGTAAACCAGAATTAATGCCACATTTCTGGAAGGATTACAGAGATTAATGCCACCATCAAAGACTTGAAGGATGCAGGGGTGGAAATTTCTACCACTTACCCATTTAATTCACCTATTTGGCCTGTGTAAAAATCAGATGGATCCTGGTTAATGACAGTGGATTACTGTAATCTGAAAACCAATTGCAAGCCACTGTTCCAGATGTGATTTTGTTGCTTGGGCAAATTAATACCACTCTTGGTGTGTTGGTATACAGCTGTTGCTGTGGCCAATGGATTTTTCTCAACTCCATTTTCAAATGCCCATCAGAAGCATTTTGCCTACATCTGGGAAGGGCAACAATACACTTTTACAACTCAACCCCAGTGTTATGTCAGCTCTCTAGGACTATGCTGTAATTTAGGAAACTTGATCATTTTTCCCTTTCACAAAATGACACACCAGTCCATTACATTGATGACCGTATGCTGATTGGACTTAGTAAGGAAAATTATCAATGACTTTAGACTCATTAGTTAAACATCTGCATGAAAGAAGGTGGGAGACAAAAATGCAGGCACCATCCACCTCAGTGAAATTTCTAGGGGTCCAGTAGTGTGGGACATGTTGCGCTATCCCTGTTAAGGTGAAAGATAAATTATTACTTATGACTCCTTACACAACGTAAAACAGGCACAATGATTGGATTTGGGAGCCAACAGATCCCTCATTTGGATGTGTTACTCTGGCCTATATATCAAGTGAGTCAAAAAGTGCCAGCTTACATGGAGCCCAGAACAAGAAAAGGCTCTTCAACAAATTAAGACTGCCATGCAAGCTACTCTCTCACTTGAACCATATGATCCAATTGATCCAGTGGTGGGTGAGGTGTCTGTGGCAGGCAGAGATGCAGTTTGGAGTCTTTGGCAGGCCCTTATTGCTGAATCACATGGCAAACTCTAACAATTTTGGAGAAAAGCTCTGCCATCATCTATAGGTAACTACTCCCCTTTTGAAAAACAGCTTTTAGCCTGTTATTGGACCTTAGTGGACACTAAATGCTCCACCATGGGCCACCAAGTCACCATGTGGCCTGAGCTCCCTGTCGTGAACTGGGTGCTGTCTGACCCGCAGAACCACAAGGTTGAATGTGCACAGCAGCACCCCATCATTAAATGGAAGTGGTGTATGAGATCAGCCTAGAGCAGGACCAGAAAGTACAAGTAAGCTGCAGGAAGAAGCCACCCAAAGGTCTATGGTCTCCACTTCTGTCACAGTACCTTTCTTCGCCCAGGCTGCACCTACAGCCTCATATGGAGTTCCTTATGAGCAGTTGGCTGAGGAACAGGAACCTCTTGCTTGATTTACTGATGGTTCTGCGCATTATGTAGGTGTCACTTGAAAGTTGGCCACCGCAGCACTACAGCCCCTTTCTGGGACCTCCATGAAGGGTAGTTGTGACAGGAAATCCTTCCCATGTGCAGAACTTCGAGCAGTGCACCTGTTGTCCGTTTTTCCTGCAGGGAGAAATGGCCAAATATGCGACTATGAACTTAGCTGTGTCCATTGGTTTGGCAAGGATGGTCAGGGACTTGGAAGGAGCATGCTGGGGAAAAGGTGGTATTTGGAAGAAGTATGTGGACAGATCTCTCTGAATGGGCGAAAAATGTGAAGATGTTTGCATCTCATGTAAATGAGCACCAACGGGTTACCTCTGAAGAGGAGGATTTTAACAATCAATTAGATAGGATGGCACGGTCTGTGGAAACTAGTCATCCTCTTCCACAAGCCACTCTTGTCATTGCCCAGGGGCCACATGAACATAGTGGACATGATGGTAAGGATGGAAGTTATGTGCGGGCTCAGCAACATGGATGTCTCCTCATCAAGGCTGACTTGGCTACTGCTACTGCTGAGTGCACTATCTGTCAGCAGCACTGAGTCCAGGATAGGAGAACCATTCCTCAGGGAGATCAACCAGCAACCTTGTTACAGGTTGATTACAGAGGACCACTTCTATCATGGAAAGGGCAATGCGGTAGTTACTTAATCTGGTGTCAGTTTGGGACTTGAGAGGATTAAGAGTGAAGGGGTGGAGACTAATCTGTCAATCAGGTCATGACCAATGAGGGCTCTGTGTGGGCGTGGCCTTCTTCGGGAAATCTGGGAACTCCTGTATTTTCCTCAGTGGCGGCGGGAGGCCCTTCTCTCTCTCTGCTCACTCCCTTGGAGACTCTCTCTGCTCACTCTCTGAGACAACACTCTACTGACAAGACACCTGGCACTACACTGACAGACCCGTGCACTGGGAACTGGAGAAACCATGTGGAGACCCCTGCCAGCACTGAGATGCTTGCAACGCCACTGGATGCAAGGACTTTCTACCCACTGGCCTGTGATCATCCTGCATTTGACATCATTGCATGTGTTTCATGAGTCTGAAGAGGACTCAGATTGGTATTGGACATATGGGCTAATATCGGATTTATGGTTTTGATCTCGACTGGGCTGGCATGTTTCCTCTTGTACATAAACCTCTTATATACATATGTGTGTCCATGGATTTTTTTCTCTAGTCTACTTGGACTAACATGGGCAGCGTTTGTTCTTGCTGGAATAGATACTCTAGATACATATTCTTCTTCCCCAAATGGACTATTTCTGCCAGAACTACTATTCATGTACTTATAGAATGTCTTATTCAAAGGATGTAATCCCATATAACATTGCTTCAGATCAAGGATTCACTTCACAGCAAATTAAATGTAGCAATGGTCCCAGGTTCATGGAATCCACTGGTTGTACCATGTTCCTCATCGTATGTAAGCAGACGGCTTAATAGAACAATGGAATGGTTTTTAAAGACACAATTATGGGCCGGCAAGGTGGCAACTCCTTGCAAGGTTGGAGCAACATTCTCCAAGAGGTTGTATTATATGCTCTAAAGCAGTGGTCAATAAAAGATGTGGTTTCCCATTAGCCAAGGTGATGGGTCCAGCAACCAAGAGGTTAAAATAGGAGTGACACCACTCACTATTACTCCTAGTAATCCACTCGCAGCAGTTTTGCTTCCTGTCATGGCAGCCCTATATTTTTTGTGACTGGAGACCCTAGTTCCAAAGGAAAGAATACTCCCAACTGGAAGCACAACACTGATTCAATGATGGTAAACTGACAGTTAAGGATGCCCCCTGCCCTTTTGGGGCTTCTCATGTTTCTGAACCAACAGGTAAAAAAGGGTGTTATTGTATTGCATGATTTAATTGATCTTGATTACCAAGAAGAAATTGGATTAGTGTTACATAATGGAGGTAACATATTTCTGAAATTCAAGAGATTCCTTAGGTCACCTCTTAGTACTATCACAGCCTGTGATTAAAGTACAGTATCCAAATTCTGACATCAGTAATAGTTGCCCAGACTCTTCTGGAATGAAGTTCAGGTCACCTCACCTGGCAAAGTACTAAGACCAGTTGAGATACTCGCCAAGGGCAAACGAAATACACAATGGTTAGTAGAAGAATATTCTAAATATCAGCTATGACAATGTGAGCCAGCTGCAGATTCATTGTTATGGATAATTTTAATTTTTTTGTAATACAAATATTTTTGTTCAATTATAAAATAGAAGATAAAAATGGGGTTAGTGTGTTTTGGGTTGTATGCATGTTGCTTGTATCATGTTAGGCGCAAGTATGATTTATTATTGTCTTTGATGATTATATATGGTTAAAAGGTGGTATAAAGGTGTCAAGTTGACAAGACATGATCTGTGACAGTTAGGGATATGTCAACTAGATGCTGTTGGCTAGTAATGGAGCCAAACCTGTCAATCAAGTCGCAGTCTAATGACACCTCCTTGATGTTGTAAACCTTTTGTATTAGAGGGAAAGACCAAAGAGAGTTTCATCTCTTTGGCATTTCCCCTTCTGCCAGAGCTGGAGCTTGTGTCTGGTTACCCTATCTCCTCTGGTATTCCATGCCAACCCAGGAGCCATCAGCAGACTACCAACGGTGTATTCATCCAGTCGACTTTGGACTTTGGCATCCACTACCGCTTTCCCCTGTTGTCTCTGTTTCGACATCCTGGTCTGGTTCCTCTTTCTCTTGGTGCTTCCTATTCATCAGCTTCTAAGAGTCAGAAGAAGACTGACTGAACTGGGCTGGACTTACCAATTTCTACAACTGTGTAAGCCATTTCTTGATATAAATCTCGTTCTATATACCACACATAGAAGCAACACTGATTTTGTTTCTCTAGGGAGCCCAACCTAAAATAAAGATGTTTGGGGATACCCTTAGTAGCAATGAATGATAATTAAAATTTCTAGAGTATTAAATATATTTTATTTTAATAGCAGAGAGAGAACAGTCATGATTAATGCAATTTTTAATCAAGCTAATGAAATATTGAAAAGACAAAAAATCCAAGTAGTAAAATAGAAAAATTCAGGAAACATTTATAAAACAAATGTCTAATTCTCAGTTACTAAGAAATTTAATTTATATTTAAGCCCCTTTTTGTTCTTTTCCTCCTTCAAGTATTATTCCTTTCAAGCTGCCTAATAACTAAATATTAGTACTCCTATTCCTGTGCTAGTATTATGAGAAAGCCTTGCTCCCCAAGCTATGGTGGAGGTGAGGCAGCAGACAGATACTGGGGAATTTCCCCATTATAAATTTTTAAAAATCATTTTCTTGGAGGCTCATACAACTCTTGTCACGGTCCATACATACATCCATTATGTCAAGCATATTTGTACATTCATTGCCCTCATCATTCTCAAAACATTTGCTCTCCACTGAAGCCCTTGGTATCAGCTCCTCATTTCCCCACCTACTTCCCTGTTCCCCCCTCCCTCATAAACCATTGGTAATTTAAAAATTAGTATTATTTTGTCATGTCTTACACTCTCCAACGTCTCCTTTCACCCACTTTTCTGTTGTCCGTCCCCCAGAGAGGAGGTTATATGTAGATCCTTATAGTTGGTTCCCCCCTTCTAGCCCACCTTCCCTCTACCTTCTGATATCGCCACTCTCACCACTCATCCTGAAGGGCTCATCTGTCCTGGATTCCCTGTGTTTCCATTTCTAATCTGTACCAGTGTACATCGTCTGGTCTAGCCGGATTTGTAAAATAGAATTGGGATAATGATAACGGGGGGAGGAAGCAATTAAGAACTAAAGGAAATTTGTATGTTTCATTGTTGCTATACTACACGCTGACTGGCTCGTCTCCTCGGCCCTTCTGTAAGGGGGTATCTGTCCCATTACCTACAGATTGGGCTTTGGGTCGCTCATGGAAATTTTATATTCTCTCATCTATATTTGAACTGCTAGCCACAAGGTTGGCAGTTCAAACCCATCAGTCTGCCCTTGGGAGAGAGATGAGATTATGCTCTGGTAAAGACTTACAAAGCCTCAGAAACCCTATATAGGGTCAGTACGAGTCAGAATCGAATTGATGGCAGTAAATTTAGCTTTGGCTTTTGTTGTTTGTTTTCCTTTTCTCTTTCCTCTTGAATTGTACTATCATCTCGTTACTTAGCCTTCCCAAAATGTTTTCACTTTATAAAGGAAACCCCAGTTCCAAAAGATGAGGCTTTCTATTCTTATAAAGATTTATAGTTTCAGGAACTGAAAGGAACTATTTTACTGTCCTATAGGGTTGTTGTGAGTTGGAAATGACTCATTGACTGTGAAGTCAAACTTAATCTCCATGAACCGACAGCTTACTTTTTTGGGGTCTTTACCTGTAAAATTGATACGTGAATGTAAGTCCAAAGTATAGCTACAAAATCATAGAAATTTTTATTAAACAAAAGATATTAAACTGTGAACTTTTTTCTTAACATATCCGTTATTTAGAGTGATTTTTTTTGCCCAATGGCTCCAAGCTCGAACTTTCCGTTACTCGAACAGCAATGTTTGAAAAAAATCTGCTGAGTTCAAACTTTGCTTGATAGTTGAACCAAATGTCTGACTTGAAAAAGTTTGTATGGGCTGAGACTAAGTCATGAGTTGCATGTCGCCATGGACACAAAGGAGTGATGCTTCAGTATATGTGCCAATCTCAGGCAACATATAGTGCTTGTGTTTGTTTGTGTTAGTGCATTAGAATATTTTTCATTGTGCTTTTGGTAGTTACATAATCCACTGTCAAGTTGAGAATTAAGAGTGAAGGCCTGGAGTTTAGCCTGTCAATCAGGTCGCAGCTTGATGATCTCATTTGGAAACTCTAAGGAGATAAACAGCTCATTGGAGGTGGGACACACATACACTCCCTGAAAAACATTCCTGTTGAGAAGACACCTGGAGCTAAGCTAAACCCCTGAGCTGAAGGAGCCACATGGAGACCCTTGACAACACTGATCTACTTCCACTGCCACTGGATCCACAAGACTTTCCACCCACAGGCCTGTGATCTTTCTGCATTCAGCGTCATTGCATGTGTTTTGTGAGTCTGAAGAGGACTTTATATATTGGTATTGGACATATGGGCTAATATTGGACTTACCGACTTGAATTGGACTCGGCTGGGATACTTTCTAACTATTCAATTGCTCTTGTATTATGTATATGAGTGTCTAAGAATTTGTTTCTCTAGTCTACCCAGACTAACATAGAGCTTTAAAAAAGTACTTTTATTGGGGGCTCTTACATCTATTATCACAATCCATATATTCCTTCAATGTATCAAGTGTATCAAGTACATTTGCACATATGCTACCCTCATTGTTTTCAAAGCATTCTCTTCCCACTTGAGCCCTTGATATCAGACCCCCATTTCTTGCCCCTCCCTCCCCCATTCAACCTCCCTCATGAATCTTTGATAAGTTATAGATTATTTTTTCCATATCTTATATTGTCCTCCATCACCCCTTACCCATCCATTATTCATCCCCCTGGGAGGGGGTTATAGTTGATCCTTGTGATTGATTCCCCCTTTCTCCCCCTCCCCTCCACTAATCCTCCTGGTATCTCTGCTCTCCTTGTTGACCCTGAGGGGTTTATCTATCCCAGATCCCCCATGTTGCGGGCTCTTATCTGTAGCAGTGTACATGCTCTGGTCTAATCCGAATTGTAAGGTAGAATTAAGGTCATGATAGAGGGGTGTAGGAAACACCAAAGAACTAAAGGAAAGTTGTGTGTTTCATCGGTGCTATACTGCACCCTGACTGACTTCTCTTCCTTGTGGCTGTTCTGACAGGTTTGGGAGCTCTTACAAATACCATACCATTCCAAAGTTCAACCATATCAAGCAGTATTGTAAAATTGCTGATAATCAGTTTCAAACATTTTCTTCCTTCTTGAACTCCTTGATTACCAGCGCCCCTTTACCCCCAGCCCCACCCGCGGTGCCACTGTACCCACCAGGAACCCTTAGTCTACTTGTTGTCTCTTTAAGTTCATCAACCTGGGCTTCATATACTGAGAAACAGAAAAACATTTAACAATTCAATAAGGTTACTATGTTAGTATGGGTAGACTAGGAAAACAAATCTTTAGAAACTCATATGTGTATAAGGGAGAGTTTTCTATAAAGGGTAATTGTACAATAAGAAATCATCCCAACCCAGTCCAGGCCAAGCCCATAAGTCCGATAATAGCCCATATGTCCAACACCAATCTATGAGGTCCTCTTAAGACTCACAAAATACATGCAATTATGCTGAATGCAGAATGATCACAGGCCAGTAGGTAGAAAGTCTTTGGATCCAGTGGCGTTGTAAGCATCTCAGCACTGGCAGGGGTCTCCACGTGGCTTCTTCAGCACTTAGGGCTGCATCAGGGTAGGTCCATGTGGCTTCTCCTCAGGGATGTCTCATGATATGTGAAGTGTATATTGGTGAAACTGTTACAATTAACAAACTAATTTAAAAATAAAAAGGGAAACTTTAAAATGAAAAAAAATTGTTTTGGAAAAAATATTTGAATGCTAAAGTACTTTTACAATAGTTTTATTAACAAACCTTAAGACTTCTCTACAATGCATTAGTACCATGAAACTTATAATGATAAAACTGGCCTTCCAATCTGTACTAAAACTCCTACTAAGCGAACTGGATGCTACCTTAAACACACCGGAAGCAGATTAAAGGAACTAATATACTCCCTGGTCCCCACAGCTGAAATTCTCTAGTGTGAGAAGCAGACCACTACTATCTCAAGGCTTTACATGTGGAAGTCATTGAACTTTGATTCAAAATTCTTGCTTTGAGGGTACCAATAAATGGCAACACCAGAATACAACATATTTGCTATTTTAATACCCTCTTTAGCTCTTTAATAAAGGAACCCTAATGATGTAGTGATTATATGTTGGGCTGTGATCCAAAAGGTCAGTAGTTCAAAACCACTTGTTGCTCCATAGGCGAAAAATGGGGATTTCTAGTCCCGTAAACAATTACAGTCTCGGAAACTCAAAGAGGCAGTTCTATCCTGCCTTATAAGGTTACTATGAGCCAACATACATTCAATGGCAGTGAGTTTGGATCGATGGTTTTGGTTCTATTTTCTTTTTGTTGTTGTTGCTTTTTAAAAAATAAATCATTTTATTGGGGGCTCATACAACTCTTATCACAATCACATCAATTGAGTAAAGCACCCTTATACATTCGTTGCCCTCGTCATTCTCAAAATCTGCCTTCTACTTGGGTTTCTGGAATCAGCTAATTGTCCTTTTTTCCTTCCCCCTCCATCCCCACTTCCCCCTCCCTCATAGTCCAGCAGGCATAGTTCTGCTTTTGTGAATGAGCATTATTGAAATTTTTGTCCTATCTCCAATACATATTGTTCGTGAAACTAGTGTCCAGTCACTTAAGTTGTTGATCTGTACAAATCATCCAAAAACTGCCCTATACATGTATACCGCCCTTTTCTTGACAGTGTTTTAAATTATATACTATTGGCTAAATGAATGGTAATATCAATAAAATCACAATATGCCTCATGTGGCTGAGTTATGTTCTTCAATTAAATAATAATGTTTCTAAAGTGAACCAGGGACCTATAGAAACCATAGTTACATTAATGGATTTTCAGTTTGTAATTCATCTGAGACTAAATCTAAGAACAATTAGTTCTTATTACATGGCCCTGTTTAATATTTGCCCTCTTGAAGAGATCACTGAAGATATATGTGCTATAGCAAAAAATAACATCTGGCATCTAGTAAAGCTATGTCCACATAGAAGCACACCAGCCTATGTGATTAAAGCACTATCAGTAATAAAATCCAAATCTGGGTGAGGGAACAAAATTAGAGCTTAAACTCTGAACACCCAGTTTGCAGAAGGGTATGGATGACCGTGAAAGCACCAAACCCTCAAGGAGATTAAGCTTCAAACAATGGACCAGGCAAGGGAAAGACCTTGTATCAGAATGCATTGTGGGTTGGATCACTGTAGTTGTAGTTAGGTTAAAATGTAACATAGTAACTTGTCATTTGATCTCTATTTTGAGTCAGTGTTTACTTGTTTCATTTTTAATATTTTCTGTATTCTTTCTTATTACACTTATTGTTTTATTCAGTCATTATTTCTGTGTTGCTTCTATGGTTTTATTTGGGTTTTCTGATTTTATGCATATGAAATCCAGGATAGGTAAGCTTTTAGAGACAGCAACAGCATTAATGATTTCCCAGGGACATGGAGAGGGAGATCAGCAGGAAATGAGGAGCTAATGAGTACAAGGAAGACAAGAAAGGTCCTAATATTAATTGTGCTGATGGTTGCGCAATTCCTTTGATTGAACTATATGATTGAGCTATTGAAATGTATAATATGTAAATTATGTCAATAAGACTTTTAAAAAAACTGACATTCTACAGTCTAGTCAGTTCGTTATTCAATCATTCTATTGAAGAAGTCACTAAATATTATCTGTTACTAAGCGGTATATTCAATTTCAATGCCTAATTTTTTAAAATTGTAGTAGAAAATTGTAAACTACCTGATGCAAGTACTTATTAAACTCTTAGAATGGCCTGCCGAATGCTGTAGTTCTAAGAATTCATTCATTGTAATCTTGAGTCAATCCTAGTCTAGAAAATTACTTCAGGGCTGAGGAAATGAAATAGGGGCCATGTGTTAGTCTGGGCTGAATAGAGAAACAAATCCATAGACACTCATATGTGTACAAGAAAGAGCTTTATATAAAGAGTAAGTTTATATTAAGAAATCAGCCCAGACCAGATTAAATCCATAAGTCTGATATTGGCCCTTATGTCTGATAGCAGTCTATAAATTCCTCTTCAGACTCATGCAACACATGCAATGACACCAAATGCAGGAAGATCACAGGTAAGTGGGTGGAAAATCTTGTGGATCCAGTGGTGATGGAGGCATTTCAGTGCTGGCAGGGGTCTCCATGTGGCTCCTCTAGCTACAGGGCTCTGGTTCCATTATTGTAGCTCCATGTGGCTTGTCAACAGGAATGAGTAGCAGAGAGAGAGATTGTATCTGGCCTCCAGTGAGCTATTTATTTCTGTCACGCCTCCAAATGAGATCATAAGGCTGCAATCTGACTGACAGACTAGACTCCACCCCTTCACAAGTTGACAGGAAATTATGTAACTGCCACAGGCCATGTATACCCTTTGGCTAATCAAAGGAGAATTTAACTCTACATCTGCCCATGGATGATTCCTATAAGTCAGAGGTCAGACATGCCTCAAACCTCCAACTTTCTTTTTCTTTAAATCATTTTATAGGGGCTCACACAACTCATCACAATCCATACATCCATCAATTGTATAAAGCACATTTGTACATTCGTTACCTTCATCATTCTCAAAACATTTGCTCTCCACATAAGAGATCCTCATCAGCTGGCATCAGCTCATTCCCTCCCCCTCCCCACTCCCCCCTTCTTCATGAACCCTTGATAATTTATAAATTATTATCTTATCTAACACTGTGCTGCGTCTCCCTCCACCCATTTTTCTGTTGCCCATCCCCCAGGGAGGAGGTTATATGTAGATCCTTGTGATCGGTTCCACCTTTCTACCCCGCTTTCCCTCCTGGTATCGCCACTCTCACCACTGGTCCTGAGGGGTTCATCTGTTCTGTCCTAGATTCCCTGTGTTTCCAGTTCCCATCTGTACCGCTGTGCATCCTCTGGTCTAACCAGGTTTGCAAGATAGAATTGGGATCATGATAATTGGGGGGAGGAAGCGTTTAAGAACTAGAGGAAGGTTGTGAGTTTCATTATTGCTACACTGAACCCTGAGTGACTCATCTCCTCGCCACTGCCCCTCTGCAAGGGATGTCCAGTTGTCTACAGATGGGCATTGGATCCCCATCATGCACTCCCCTCATTCACAATGGTATGATTCCCCCACCCCCACCTTTGGTGCTTGAAACCTGGTCCCCTCAAATCTTCATGCTCACACATGTTGGTGTGCTTCTTCCATGTGGGCTTTGTTGCTTTTGGGTTAGATGGCCGCTTGTTTACTTTCAAGCCTTTAAGACCCCAGATGCTATATCTCTCAATAGCCAGGTACCATCAGCCTTCTTCACCACACTTACTTATGCATTCATTCATCTTCGGCGTTTATATGGGGAAGATGATCACAAAATGATGGTTTTTATTCTTTGGTGTCTGCTACCTGATCCCTTCAACACCTCGTGATCACACTGGCTTGTGTGCTTCTTCTCTGTGAGCTTTGTTGCTTCCGAGCTAGATGGCCACTTGTTTGCCTTCAAGCCTTTAAGACCCCAAACACTATATCATTTGATAGCTGGGCACCATCAGCTTTCTTCACCACATTTGCTTGTGCACACGTTTGTCTTCAGCAATTATGTCGGGAAGGTGGGTATCATGGAATGACCATTTAGCTGAGCAAAGTGCTCTTGTATTAAGGGAATGTGTGCGAGGAGGCCCAACGTACCCCTGCTACCCTACTACTTAACCTATAAATATATGCACATAGGTCTATTTCCCCCATAATCATAAATATATTTACATATGTACATGTCTGTATTTAGGCCTCCATGCATGCTCTTTGCCTCCTACCCCTTTCCTCCATTTCCTTACACTTTCCTCCTGTTCCACTACCATGTTCAGCCTTCATTATGGTTTCAGTAATTCCTCTCAGTTACATTGCCCTTGGGCACTCCCTACCAGTCCTCCCATTCCCTCCCTGCCACTGGTTTTGAACCACTCATTGTTTCCTTGTCCATGGGTTAGCCAATACCTCCTCTCTACCCCCACCTCCCACACTCTCATGTCCCTCTGGGACAATTGGTCCCATTATTTTCTTCCCACATTGTGTGTCCAGCCTATCTAGATGGACCTGCAGAGAAAATAATATGTGCATAAAATTGCAGATGGCTTCAACAACAGCAAACAAAGTGGCACATAAGAACATGGTGACAACAGCAGTAACACTGATCAATATTTACACCACATTGAAAATAAAAAGGATAAAAACCATATGATAATATCCATAAATGCAGAAAAAGCATTTGACAACATCCAACACTCATTCCTAATTAAGACACTCATGAAGACAGGATTGGAATGTAAGTTCCTCAAGCTGATACAAGCTGTCTATGAAAGGCCAATGGCTAACATCATAGTCAATGGAGAAAAGACAAAAACAATCCCACTGGAAAAGGGTATAAGACAAGGATGCCCCCTGTCCCCACTTCTATTCAATACCGTTTTGGAGGTTTTAGCTAACAACATTAGACAGTGGAAGGACATCAAAGGGATCCAAATGGGAGAGAAGGAGGTGAAACTATCGCTATTTGCAGACGACATGATCCTGTACATTGAAAACCCCAAAAGCTCCACAGCTGGAGTACTTACAGCAATAGAGGAATATGGAAGAGTAGCAGGATACAAGATCAATAGACAGAAGTCAGTAGGTTTTCTATACACATCGGACAGGACAATGGAAGAGGGGATTAAGAAGGAAGTACCCTTCACGGTAGCTAATAACAAACTGAAATATCTAGGAATCTATTTAACAAAAAATACTAAAGACCTATACAAAGAAAATTATAAGTCCCTACTACAGGAAACCAAAAGCGACCTCCACAAATGGAAGAACATCCCCTGCTTGTGGATTGGAAGGCTTAACATAGTAAAAATGACAATCCTACCTAAAGCACTTTACAAGTTCAATGCTATACCAATTCAAATACCATGAACCTTCTTCAAAGAATTGGAAAAAATGATCACCAATTTCATATGGAGAGGGGAGAAACCCCAAATTTGCAGAGAATACAGGGGCACTGGTGGTTCAATGGTAGAATTCTCGCCTCCCAAATTTACAGAGAACTGCTCAAGAAGAAGGACAAAGTATGAGGACTTGCCTTACCCTATTTTAATACCTTTTACACAGCTACAGTGGTCAAAACAGAGTGATACTGGCACAATGACAGACACTCAGACCAGTGGAAAAGAATAGAAAGCCCAGGAATAAAACCATCAGCATATAGACAACTGATCTTCGACAAGGATCCCAAAACCATCAAGTGGGAAGCGGATGCCCTTTTTAACAAGTGGTGCTGGAAATAATGGATATCCACATGTAGAAAATTGAAACAAGATGTTTATCTCACCCTATGCACAATAATAAACTCAAGGTGAATCACAGACCTAGAAGTTAAACCCCAAACCATCAGGACCATCAAGGAGGGAATTGGGACTAACCTCAGAGCACTGGCCCAGGGAACTCATAGACTCAGTGCAACAGGGAAGGGTACACACACAGGTGACCTGGAAATCGACAAATGAGATTTAATAAGAATAAAGCACCTGTGCACCTCGAAAGACTTCACCAAGTGGGTGACAAGACAACCCACAGACTGGGAGAGGATTTTTAGCAATGACACATGAGACAAAGGGTTGATTACTAAAATCTACAACACCATCATGACTTGCAAAAAGAGGAAAACAGTTAACCCCCTAAGGAAGTGGGCAAAAGACCTGAAAAGAACTTTCACTAGGGAGGAGATACATATGGCCAACAAGCATATGATAAAGTATTCCCTGTAATTAGCCATAAGAGAAATGCAAATCAAAACAACCATGAGATACAACCTAACACCCCTGAGGCTAGCCCAGATCAGCAAATCAGAGTGCAACAAGTTTTGGAGGGCTGCAGTGAAGTAGTGTGTAGATTTGCACAGCCACTGTGGAAAGCAATCTGGAGATACTTAAAGAAAATGGAAATTGTTCTACCTTATGACCCAGCCATCCCTCTACTGGGCATATAACCAGGGGAGGCAACAAATAAAACACGACCACTCACCTGCACTCTAATATTTACTGTGGCACAATTCACAATAGCAAAGACTTGGAAACAGCCTAAGTTTCCATCGATAGATGAGTGGATTAATAAACTCTGGCACATACACACAATGCAGTACTATGCAGCACTGAAAAGCACGGACGCTCACATGAAACATGTCATTTTGTGGGAAGAGTTGGAAGGAATCATGTTAAGCAAGGTAAACCAATCTCAAAAGGACAGGTATAACATGAATCCCCTGAGGTATTTACAATCAGCACGGCAGGAATAGAAGAATAGACACCTATCTCGCAATAAATGGGTGGAAGCATAGATAGTTGGGGGGAGGTCAAACTACACCCAGGGAGGTACATGAGTGTCCTGTATAAAGAAGGGGAAGGGGGGAGGGAGAAGCGGCGTGGGGAGAAACTGAGTTGATGGCACGGGGGGAACAGAGCACTAACCCACCCAGGGGGAGAGTATTGGTTGTGTCCCCACAGAACTGGAGTGTGCATACAGACCCCACCATGACACGCCAAACCAGGAGGGCAACGTAACACGTGGAAGAATCCACAAAAAGACTTGGCCGTATTTCCAGCCCTAACCAAAATCAGCCCGATCCCCATCATGGAAGGGAGTGCCACAGAAAATGAAAATAGATCATCTGGTGTGGAAAGGAACTGACCTACCACACCCAGACCAGAAGGAAGCTGAAGCAAAGGAAGGAAAAAGAATGGAGCGGAACACACCTGGGCCCACCAAGCTCAGAGGATGATAGTCCGGCTTAGAGGGACCAATGTACAGAGAGGACCATATACCTGACCCAGGACCATATAGCTGGCCCCACTGTAAGATGCAACATCCTGCACTGACCCATGGCCCTACACGGGACAGCACCAGAGACACAGTGTGACTGAGCTGACCCCACCACACTGATGCAAAACACTGGGGCGTGCAATGGAGCGGCGGGGGAAGCAGAGCAAAGAGATCCTGAGGGAGTATAAAGGATGGACTTTGGGGCCAGGAGGTGGCACCCCATCAGACTCATCCAGAAAACACTCCTAAAGGTCAACAAACAAACCTTGAGCTATTACCAGGCTTTTCTTTTTTTCTTTTTGTTTTTTTTTTCTCTTCTTTTAAATTTGTATGTCAGTGGCCTCCAACTTTCTTTATCCTATTCTAACACCAACTGTCCTTCCCACCTTACTCTGTTCTGCTAGGTTCAATAATCCATTTCAATAGCCATAGAAAACTCACAATACTCACAATTATGGTGCTAGGGATACAATCCTTTTGTCCACAGGAGCTCCACTTCTTGGCCATGCCAGCAGATCTCTTTCTGATCCTCCGTCACTTTCTAGTTTACAGCCTCTCAGCTACAGGGCCCCTTGGCCTCTGTCCTACTTAGGCAAGTGTTACCAAACTCTTTTAATGCCTCAAAGGCACCCCACTATGCAATCCACCTTC
This sequence comes from Tenrec ecaudatus, assembly GCF_050624435.1. Taxonomy (NCBI): domain Eukaryota; kingdom Metazoa; phylum Chordata; class Mammalia; order Afrosoricida; family Tenrecidae; genus Tenrec; species Tenrec ecaudatus. Next base: position 90,282,806 of record NC_134548.1, read on the forward strand.
CTGCCTGAACACTGTCAGCTTTACTTGTTCCATGAGTCAGGAAACTCACCACTCTGATTCATGGATCTGCCTCATGGTCTCAGCGTGCTCTTTTGCTCTATCTGATGGTCTCAGTACTGAGTGTTCTGGTGCCTCCACAACATTAGGCAAGGGTTTTCCATGCATTCTACTGCTAGTGGTTCTTAGTTTTTGATACTCTTGATATTCTATGCTCCAGCTCTTGACACGGCTCACTTTTATAAGCAGAGCAACGGCAGAACTGGCAAGTCATGGAGATAGAGCCCTCTACACCTTATTTGCATGGTCCTACCCAGTTATTAGTTGGGAATTACCAAGACTATGGATAGAAAGGCCATGGCAAATCATTTCACTTCACTGCAAAGGCTAAACAAAAAACAAACAAGAGTTTGTTGTTGTTAGGTGGCATAGACTCATTTCCAACCTCTAGCGACCCTATGCACAGCAGAATGAAACCTCCCAGTCCTCCGCCAGCTTCACAATTGTTCCCACAAGCTGTGGCTGAGCCCATTGCTGCAGTCACTGTGTCAATCCATCTCATTGAGGGCCTTCCTCTTTTCCTCTGTGCCTCCACTTTGCCAAGTATGATGTCCTTCAGGGACAGGTCTCTCCTGACAATATGTCCAAAGTATGAAAGATGAAGTCTTGCCATCCTTGCCCGTAAGAAACACTATGGCCTTATTTCTTACAAGACAGATGGAATTGTCCTTTAGCAGTCCCCGCCCGGAACTTTCACTATTCTTTGACAGCATCACAACTCAAATGCAAGGACTCTTCTTTGGTCATCCTTGTTCAATTTCCCATTTTTAAATGTATATGAGGCAATGGAAAATACCGTGGCTTAGGTCAGGTGTATCTTAGTCTTCAAAATAACATCATTGCTTTTCAGTACTCTCAAGAGGTCTTATGAAACAGATTTACTGAATTCGCGGTGTCTATTGATCTCTTGACTGCTGCTTCCATGAGCATTGATTGTGGAGCCCAGTCAGACAAAATCCCTGACAAGTTCAGCGTTTTCTCCAATTTTCATGATTATTAGGCCAGTTGTAGGTATTTTGGCCTTCTTTTTATTGAGTAGTAATCCTTCCTGAAGGCTGAAATCCTTTATCTTCATCAGCAGGTCCCCCTCACATTCAGTAAGCAAGGTTGTGTCATTTGCATATTGCAGCTTGTTAATAAGTCTTTTTCCAACTCTGATGCCACATTTTGCTTCATACAAGCCAGTTTGTCTGGCGATTTGTTCAGCATAGATTTGAACAAGTATGATTAAAGGATACAACCCCGATGCACACTTTTCTTGATTTTAAACCATGCAATATTCCCTTGTTCTGTTCACACAACTGCCTCTTGATCCATGTACAAGTTCCACATGAGCAAAATGAAGTGTTCCAGAATTCCCATTCTTCTCAAGGCCACCCACAGTTTATTATGATCCACACAGTCAAATGCCTTTGCACAGTCAATAAAACACAAGTAAAAATCTTGCTGTTATTCTCTGCTTTGATACAAGATCCATCTGACATCAGCAATGTTATCCCTTGTTCCACATCCTTTTCTGAATCCAGCCTGAACTTCTGGTAGTTCCTTGCCAATGTGTTGCTGCAACCATGATTGGTTGATCTTTAGCAAAATTTTACTTGTGTGTGATATCAATGATACTGTTCTATAGTGTGAGCATTCCATTGGATCACCTTTCTTTGGAAAGGCTACATATATGTATCTCTTCCAGTCAGTGGCCAAGTAATTGTCTTTTGAAATTTCCTGATATAGATAAGCAAGTGCTTCCAGTGATTCATCAGCTTCCTAAAACATTTCCATTGATGTCCCATAAATCTTGGAGCTTTGACCCCCCCCCCCGAAAAAAATTATGACTGTCTTAATATAAGCCCCAACCCAAAAACAAAGCCAAACTTATTATTATGGAGAAGCAGAGTCCCACATTTTTTCTCCAAAGAGCACCTGTTTGGTTCAGATGGTAATCTTTTGGATAGGAGCTGAGTGCCTAACTATGTGCAGCCAGGGATCCCAAACTCAAAATACACGAACTCACTGCCATTGATTGGATTTAGACTGCTAGCAATCCTCCTTCTTCAGGAGCACATAGCCTCTTCTTTCTCCTGCACAGTAGCTGGCAAGTTTGAACTGCCAACCTTGCAGTTACTAGTTCAACACTTAACAGATAGGCATCACCAGGGCTCCTGAAGTAACCTCCCAAAGGCAAAAACCTAACTCACTGCCTTCAAGTCAATTCTGAATTATTGAGGCCTTGTAGGACAGAGTAGAATTGGCCCTCTGGGTTTCTGAAGCTGTGAACCTTTACGGGAGCAGAAAGCCTCGTTTTTTTCCATCAGAGGACCTGGTGGGTGTGAGTTGCTGGTCTTGTGGGTAGCCGTCCAATGAGTAACCCACGTGCCACCAGGACTCCTTATATAGGCCCATGTGAATTATACTCACTGTCATGAAATCAATTCTGATTCAGAGGGCCCCTACTATAGGGCATAGTAAGTTATGAGGCTGAACTTTCTTCCACAGAAGAGCTAGTGAGTTTAAACTGCCTAACGTGCAGTAAAAAGCCCAACATGTAACCCACTATGCAGCAGGAACTCCTTCCTATATGTAGGCCCAGAGGACCCTAACTTATAGCTAACATTCCAAAAGTTAATCTGGTGATAAGTCCATGATGGCATTAGATTTCAAGATTTCTTTATGATTTCTATCCAGTCTATCGCTTGAACAGTACATTTTGCCTTTGAATTTTGTATCAGTCCTAGTATCTTCATCCTGAAGGTTGGCCAGGGTTTTTACAATAGTTTCTCCTTTCGTCTCCCTAGCTTCAACCTTTCTCTACCCAATCTCCCTTTCACGTTAATTATTATATTGTTTATGTTTATTTACACACGTTACATATTTCCTGAATTCATTCTAAGCAACATAAACATATTAATTCATTAAATACTCCCAGAAATCTTATCCTATAGGTAATCTTGTTAAGTATAGCAATACAAAATTTACAGCAGGACCCTGAGACACAGAGGTCATGCAGCTAGCAAGAGATGGAACTTGAATTTAAACGTAGGCTTTCCGGTGTCAAAGTCCAGGTGTTTAACCACTACTGTATATTGTTGCTATCAACAGAATGAGTCACTTTCCTTGTAGTCCAGCCATGCTGATCTTCCTTTCTGTGAATTCCGTCAGCACTCATCAATCTGCACCACTTAAAGAAATGTTTGTTTTTTCAGCACATAGTTTTAATGTAATTGTTCTATACCTGTTGATTTGGACAATGCAACCAGACTATTCAATTTTTAAGGAATGGCATCCATGCCTAATCAGTAGCCCTCAGAACCCTAGCACAAGGGTTGTGGTTGTTGTTGTTGTTTCTAGGTGTCTTTGAGTTGGTTCTGACCCGGCAGTGCGAAGTTAAACAGAATTAAACACTAGCCCTGTGCAGGGATGGGTACCTAATACATTGCCCAAGACTCAGACCAGTCATCAGGGGCTGTAAACCCCAATGATGACCTTTATCCTTTGGGTTCATAAATTTTACCTTCCTGTTTCGTTAAGCTAGAATTGTAGGCAACTTATCACCAATGGTAATTAAAATCACATATGAATCAAAGCTCAAAGTTATTTTGAAACATGAAGCAACTGACAAGGAATATTTTAATTTACAAACTCAATTTCCTCTAAGTCTGCATCTATTTTATTGAATTATATTCCAAAAAGGAGATATAAGAATAAAACAAGTAGAAGCCTAATTAAATTGTGTAACTACCTTGCTAATTTAGATTCCTATTCAGTATGTAATATCAAGTAAAAAACCCCACAAACAAGAATTCATGTCCCAACCTCAAAGACTATTAGCTGTAGGACTTTGGATGGCTACTTATTCTCTGTGAACACCAATACCTCACCCTCTTCCTGTTTTCTCATCTGTAATATAGGGGACCACCACTTGTCTTTCAGTGTGTCATACTGTGGTGGCTTGTGTGTTGCTGTGATGGTGGAAGCTATGTCACTGGTATTTCATATGCCAGTAGGCCCACTCAAAGTTAACAGGTTTCAGCAGTGCTTCCAGACTACGAACATGCTACAAAGAGAGTAGGCTGTCCACTTCTAAGAAATCAGCCACAGAAAACCTTATGGATAGAATCAGAACCTTGTCAGACACTGAATACGTCAAGGAAATAAGCAGAATATTCTGGGAAATAGTAGTAGAAGATGAGACCCTCGTGTTGGAAGGGACTCAAAATATGAATGAGCTGCCTTCTCAAAGTAGATTGACCACAGTGATGTGGATGGAGTAAATCCTGAGGGAATAAAGACTTCTGCACCTTCACTTGCTGATGGGCACAACTCAAAATGAGAAGAAACAACTGTAAACAGCAATTAATAATTGGGAACCAGAATGTATGAGTATGAATCTGAGAAAATTGGAAGTTGTGAAAAATGAAATGGGACCTATAAAAGCAACATTTGAGGCATTAGTGAGAAAAATAGATTGGTGTTGGCAAGTTTTAATCAGAAAATCATATGGTTTACTGTGCTGGGAATGAAATAGGGAAGGGCATTTCAAAATCAAAAGGAAGGGCATTTCACTAATTGCCACAAAGGACATTTTTAACATTTACCTTCAAGTACACTGCTGTCTGTGATAGGATTTTATCTATCTGCCTTCAAGGAAATCCAATCAATACAACTACTATTCAAATTTATGTACCAACCAACAAAGTTAGTGATGAAGTTGAAGAATTCAACCAATATTTTCAGTTTGAAATTGATCAAATATGCAATCAAGATGCTTATTGAAAGGCAAAAGTTGTGGATAAAGAGGAAGTAACAGTAGTTAGAAAATACAGCTGTAGGAGAGACGATGGAAAACTCAACATCAGCAACTAAAACCAGGCCTGAGGCGGACTGTGTAACATATCGTCAATGGAAGTTGAAGCTGAAGGAAATTAAAATAACTCTATGAGAGCCAAAAGATGACTTTAATTCTACCTCATCTGAATTTTGAGAAAACCGCAAGAAAATATTTGTTTCATTGAACACTGATGACAGAAGACCTAATGAACTGTGGGATGACATGAATCACATCATACATGAAGAAAGCAATTAGACCAGGTTGACTAGAGCAGCAAATCCAGGGACACTCATGTATGTGTAAGAGAGAGCTTTATATCAAAGAGTAATTGTATGTTAATATCACAGTCCAGTCCATAAGTCTGATATTAGTCCTTAAGTCCAATACTAGTCCATAAATTCCTCTTTAGATTCATGTATCCACTCGTAATGATTCCAAATACAAGAAGTTCACAGCCCAGTGGATAAAAAGTCTTGTGGATCCAGTGGTGGTGGACACATCTCCAGGGCTCTGACTGCTATCAGTGTGGCTCCATGTGGCTTGTCAACAGGGAGATGAAGGCAGAGAGAGTTTGTGTTCCACCTCCAGGGAGGAAGGAAATTCCCAGAATCCTCATGAGAAGGCAACACCCACAAGGAGGCATCATCAGGCTGTGACCTGATCAACAGGCTAGACTCCACCTCTTCACTCTGAATATCCTCAAGTTGACATGAGATTATATAACCACCACAGTCATTAAAAAACAGGAAGGAAAGAAAAGATCAAAATGGATGTCAGAAGAGACTCTGCAACTCATTCTTAATTGTAGAGTAGCTAAGGCAAATGGTAGAAATGATTCATTAAAAAGATCAATGGAAAATTTCAAAGGGCAGCTCAAGAAGACAAAGTAAAGTATTATAATGAAATATGCAAATATTTAGAGTTAGAAAACCAAGAAGGGATAACACACTAAGCATATCTTAATCTGAAAAAGAAGAGTGAAAGAAAGAAAATTTAAGCCTCAGATTGCAATATTGAAATATGAGGGGGACCCCAAAAATACCAGAATTGCACTGGGCAGAGCAGACATTTTGTAGGATGCATTTTCCCCACTAGGTGAGCATTGAGCAACTCACTTGGAGTTAGTGCGCCCAGCGGCATTGCTTAGGAAGGTTCTTTCTGGTCACGGTGAATTTTTTTTTGTAAAAGCAGTTTCGCTCAAACCTTGTTTTTTTGTGGTGACTGATTTAAGAGAACAGCATGCAGCTGTGAAATTTTGTTACCTGCTCTGGAAAAGTGCTGCAGAAACTGTTGTGATGTTGAATATAGCTTACAAGGACAAGGCTATAGGAAAAACTCAAATGTATGAGTGGTTTTCTCATTTAAAAAAAAAAAAGGTGAGATGCCAATTGATGACACACCTCATTCTGGACATCTGTCAACTTACAGAATGTATGAAAATGTCAACTCATGGAACGTTTGGAATTAATTCCACCAGATGAGACTGACTGTTAATCAAGCTTTCGATTTAAAGGTTCTGAAGAGATTGCATAACAGTGTGTGACCAAAAGGGGAAAAAAAGGCCTGATTTGTGGCAGCTGGGGGACTGGTTTTGACATGACAATGCACTTGCTCACACAGCCATCTCAGTGACAGATTTGGGCAAAAAAAACAAAACCAGCATGCCTCTCTTGTCCCATGCACATTAATCACCTGACCTCACTCCTTGTGACTTCTTTTTGTTTTCACGAATGAACAGGGACATGAAAGGACAGAGATTTGACAACACAGAAGAGGTGAAGAATAAAACAAGGGAGGTGTGTCAGTCATCCAAACAGATGACTTTGAAAATATTTCCAAGAATAGAATTACAGATTTGATAAATGTATTAAGTGCAATGGAGAGTATTTTGAAAGTGATAGGGGTGTTGTGTAAAAAAATTAAATACACAGATTTGAAAAAAGTTCTGAGTTCTTTTTGACGGGATACCCCCTCACAATGTAGGGGCAAGATACTAAGTGATTCAGGAAGAAGCCAAAGAACATGGAAAGAATACACAGAGTCACTGTACCTAAAAGAACTCGGTGACATTCTACCATTTCAAAGGGTAGCATGTAATCAAGAATCAATGGTACTAAATGAGGAAGTCCAAGCTGCATTAAAAGCATTAGCCAAAAATAAGGCTCCAAGCATTGATGGAATACTAATTGAAATGGTTCAACAAGTTGAGGAAGCACTAGAAGCGCCCACTATTCCAGGAAAGTTGGAAGACAGCTACTTGGCCAACTGACTGGCAGAGATCTACATTTGTGCTCTTTATAAAGAAAGGTGACCTAATTGAATGGTCACACTACAGAAAATTATAATTACTATCACATGCAAATACAGTTTTGTTGAAGATCATCCAACAATGGTTGCAGTAGGATATTGACAGAGAACTGCAGGAGGCTGAATTCAGAAGAGGATGTGGAAAAGGAAATATCATTGCTGATGTCAGATGGATCTTGACTGAAATCAGAGAATACCGATAAGATGTTTACTTGTGTTTTTATTAACTATGCTAAGGCATTGGACTGTGTGCGCCATAAAAAACTATGGATAGCCTTGAGAAGATTAAGTATGCCAGAATACTTCATTGTGCTTCTGTGGAACCTGTACATGAATCAAGAGGCAGTTGTGCAAACAGAGCAAGATCATACAGCATGGTTTAAGGTCAGGAAAGGTGTGTGTCAGAGTTGTGTCCTCTCCTCATAGGTACGCAATCTATATGCTGAGCTGGATTATATAAAGAATAATGCAGAATCAGAATTGGAGGAAAAATCTGTGGTATGCTTCATGAAAGCAAGGACAACTTGAAACATTTTCTGATGAAGATAAAAGATTGCAGCCTTAAGTATGTATTACAACTCATTGCTTAAAACAAACAAACACCTCACACCTGGAATAATAGATAACATCATGGTAAATGGAGGCAAGGTTGAAGTTGTCAGGAATTTCCTTTTCCACAATCAACGCTCATGGAAGCAGCAATCAAGAGATCAAGTGATCTTTAAAGTGTTGAAAAACAAGTATGTTACTTTTCATACTAAACTTTGCTTGACCAAATCAGGGTATTTTCCACCACCTCGTATGTATATGAAAATTGGACATTGAATAAGGATGGCCAAAGGAGAATCAATGTATATGAAATATTCGCTGCCAAAAGAATAAACAAGTCTGTTTGGGAAGAAGTACAACCAGAATTCTCCTGAGAGGCAAGGCTGGCTAGATTTCATCTCATGTACTTCGATCATGTTTTTAGGAGAGACCAGTCCAAGGAGAAAGACACTATGCTTGGTATAGAAGAGGGGCAGTGAAAAAGAGGAAACCCTTCAGCAAGGTGGATTGACACAGTGGCTTCATCTTTGGGCTCAGGCGTAGGAACAATTGGGAGGATGGCACCATACCAGGCAGTGTGCTTCGTTCTGTTGTACATAGCATCACAATTAACAACAACAAAAATATGGAGCTAGTACCTACTATTAAAGATAAAAGAAAACACTTTGGGTGAAAGTACTTTGTAAACTCTAAAACACTATTCAAATATACATTGTATTATTTTTAAAAAATCATTTTATTGGGGGCTCACACAACTCATCACAATCCACACTTATATCCATTGTGTCAAGCACATTTGTACATTTGTTACCATCATCATTCCCATCATTGTATTATTTTGTATTACATTATATCATTGTATCATTTTTTGTAGTATCATGAAATAATAGTTTGAAAAGTGGGTTTATGTTCCCACTAATGGGGGTTATATAATCTGGATGGATACATTTAATTTATCTACCTGCCACTCTCATTTTGGAATATGAAGCCACTTTCAGTTTTTACATTTGTGTCATCTAATGACCCTGATTTCATTTATATCCTGTGGGCAAATAATGAAAAAGTCAGATGCTTGGGAAAAAAATCATACACCTGAAATTGTTTACTGAAAGTTTGAACTCAAATGATAAATTATATAATTGTCTTATATTGCCCTGAACTAGTTATATAAATCTTTACACAAATAAAATAGTATTTCTTCTTTTTTTCTATCATTATAAATTGTATGCAATGGTATATACATATTTTTTCTCACATTAAAATAAACTACTATATATGCATTATTCCAAAAATTATGAAAAGTATGTATTTTATGAAGCTCTTTACAAACTCTAAAGGAAGACCTTTGTACCATGAAGCAGGATCTTTTTTTCTGTTCACAATTAAAGCTACAGAAGTATATGAACTCTGAGAATGGTGTTCCAATAATGACTTTAAAATTCTACATACACAAACGTAGTTTTAAGTCTCTGTCAAAAGAACACTTTAAGACCAAGGTCTTTATGGCCTATTAATCTAAAAAAAGAAAAGAAAGACAAATGTAAGCACTTATTGAATATCTCCCATATGCCAAGCATTTTGCCAGGCACTGAGGAGACAAAGAAGACTTAGATATATCTTTTTTTTCAAGAGTTTCAGTATTGTTATAACACACTGCAGTTGGATTGATTCCAACTCAGTGATCCTATAGGATATAGCAGAACTTCCCTTGTAGGTTTTTGAGACTGTAACTCTTCATGAGAGTAGAAAGTCTCCCGTTTCTCCTGAGGAACTGCTGGTTTCAAACTGCTAACCTTTCAATTAGCATCCCAATATATAACCACTATGCCCCCAGGGCTCCTTTGGTACTGTTATAGAGACAGACACATACATAGATACCTTATTAGTAAATGTAAGTGCTACACTAGAGATATGCAAAGGAGCAGAAATAACATCTATGAACTGAGTTTCACATAAAGAATAGGAGTTATATGTCTTAATTGGAGTGGACTATAATTCAAGTAATATAAGCTTTTATGAAAGTCTGGAGATAACTACAACCAAGTAGAATTCCAAAGATCTACAAGTCAGTTAATGTTTATATTTTAAGTCCGTGGTTCTCAACCTTCCTAATGCTGCAACCCTTTAATATGGTTCCTCATGTTGTGGTGAGCCCCCAACCATAAAATTATTTTTGTTGCTACTTCATAACTGTAATTTCGCTACTGTTATGAATTTGGTGACCCCTGTGAAAGGGCCATTGGACCCCCAAAGTGGTCACGACCTGCTGGTCAAGAACCACTGGTTTAAGTGCAGGAGTAGCAATAGTTAAAGAAGAGGTAGACAGGAACCAGATTATAAAAATACTTGATATGCCTTGTTATGGAGTTTGACTTTATCATGAATATGATGGTGAACCATCAATGGAATTAAAGCAGAAGAATAACATGGCGTGGTTAGTGATTTAAAGTGAGACATCAAATTTAAATGGGAATAGTGGCAGAACCTGTTAGGAGATTATGGTTTTTATTTAGGTATATAAAGTGGGGATCTAAAATAATGAGATGGAAAAGAAAAAGGGGACATAATTATTTAGGAAGTAGATCTGAGGAGATTTTTCCACATGTGTGGATAGAGGAGATAATAGAAAATAGGGAGACCACCTAGGTCTTGGTTTGAATGAATAGAGAGATAAGAGTGAAATTTTTCCAAACACATCATATATGAGGAGACAATATAATGAGTTTTCTTTTAGACATATTAAATTGGATGTGCCTAAAATTTCCAAGTATAGATGTGCAGTAGACAGTTGGATATCAGGGCTAAAGACACATTTAAGGATATTTTCAGAGAGACAGTAGTTTAAGCCACAATCACAATGAGTTTATTCCACAGTGAGTACAAAAAAGTGAGATCAGAGTTCAAAGGACAGAACACTAGGAGATACCAATATCCATGAACTACGTGGAAGATCTGTACCTGAAGACGAAAATCATTGTCTTCAGAAGTATGATAAAATTCAGAAAGAAAATGTTAAAGACGTTAAGAGCAAAAAGTTCCAAGACGGGAGTTGTTAACTGTGCCAAATAGCTGAAAATGTTTACAGAAGATAAAGATGAAAATTATCCACCGAATTTAGCAACTAATACCGTTATGGGCAACCTGGTTGAGCACATTTTCAAATTCAGTGGAGTAAAGGGGATGGAATCAGATTGCAGTGAGCTTAGAAGTAGATAAAATAAGTGAGGGACATTATAAGAGACTAATACTCTTACAAGTAGTTCTGTGTGAAGAATAGTGAAATAGTGCTAATTGAAAGGGCAGTGAGCTCAACAGAGGCTTGGTTTGGGATTATTTTGTTTTCTTTTTCTGTCTGAAAAAAAGATGACCAAATCTAAAGGCAGATGCTGGATTCAAAAGAGGATGAAGAACAAGGGGTATCATTGCTGATGTTAGACTGATCTTGGATCAAAGCAGAGGATACCAGAAAGATGTTTACTCATGTTTTATTGCTATGCCAACGTATTTATCTATGTGGAACATAATAAACTATGGATAACCTTGAGAAGAATGGAAATTCCAGAACACTTGATTGTGCTCACGTAGAACTTGTACATGGATCAAGAGGCAGTTGTGCAATCAGAACAAGGGAATACTTCATGGTTTACAATCAGGAGAGGTGTGGCTCAATGTTGTGTCCTCTCCCCATACATATTCAATCTGTATGTTTAGCAAATCATCAGAGAAGCTGAATAACATGAAGAAAAATGTGGCATTACAATTGGAGGACAATTTACCAACAGTCTGTAATATGCAGATGACACAACCTTGCTTGCTTGAAGCACTTACTATTGAAGATCAAGAACTCTAGCCTTCAGTGTGGATTACAACTCAATGCAAAGAAGACCAAATCGTCACAACTAGACAAATAGGTAATACTATGATAAATGGAGAAAATGTTGATGTCAAGGATTTTGCCTTACTGGGCTCCACAATCAATGCTCATGGAAGCAGCAGTCAAGCGATCAATAGACACTGTGCATTTGGCAAATCTGTTTCGTAAGACCTTTTCAGAGTATTGAAAATCAATGGTGCTATTTTGAGGTCTATGATGTGCCTGACTCAAGACAAGGCAGGTAAAACTTGGACACTGAACGAGGAAGACCAAAGAAGAATCATTGCATTTGAATTGTGATGATGGTAAAGAATATTGAAAGTACCAGGGACTGTTAAAAGGGCAAACAAATCTGTCTTGGAAGAAGTAAGGCCTGTGTGTTCCTTAGACGGAAGGATGGCAAGACTTCATCTTACATATTTTGGACATATTCTCAGGAGAGACCAGTCCCTAAAGAAGGCCATCATGCTTGGTAAAGTGTAGGAACAGTGAAAGAAGAAGACCCTCAATGAGATGGATTGACACAGTACCTGCAACAATGACTCGTGTGATCCTCACCTCTCTGCAACACTCCGGCTATACTTCTTCCAAGACAGATTTGTTTGACCTTAGCAGTCCACAGTGCTTTCAATATTCTTTGCCAGCATCACAATTGATTCTTCTTCAGTCTTCCTTATTCAATGTCCAACTTTTATATGTATATGAGGCAATTGAATATCCCATGACTTGGGCCAGGCACACCTTAGCTATCAAAGTAACATCCTTGCTTTTCAACACTATAAAGAGGTCTTGTTCAGCAGAGTTACCAAAATGAAAAGTGTCTTTTAATGTGTTGAACGCTGCTTCTATGAACATCAATTGTGGATCCAAGCAAGACAAAATCCTTCACAACTTCAACCTTTCTCCATTTATGTTGATGTTACCTTTTTGTCCAGTTGCAAGGATTTGGGTCTTCTTTACATTGGGTTTTCATTCATATTGAAGGCTGCAATCCTTGATCTTCATCAGCAAGTGCCTCAAGTCCTCAACCTTAAAAAAGCCATATATACAAAAAGAATGGCCAACATCTTTCTCAATGGAGGAAAGTGAAGCATTACCTCCTCCAAAGAAGAAACAGGGATACCTTTTATCGCCAGTCTTATTTAATATGGTTGTCATGTCTTAGAGCTATTAGATAAAAATAAATCAAAGGCATCTGAATTGATAATAAATAAACAAAACTTACTTTATTTGAAGATGATATCATTTTATGTATGGAACTCCCTAAATATTTAATGAGAAAATTACTAGAACCAACTGAAAATTTTGACAATGTCACAGGGTTATGACCTCCTTAAAAAATAAATAGGATTTATCTTTATCAAGGAAAGAACACAGAAAAAGAAAAAATTTAAATATAATTTAGAGTATTGATTCAAAAGATTAAATACTTAGAAATACACACCAGAGAAACAAGACTTTTACAAAGAATACAAGAAAACACTTGTATAAGAAACCAAGTGTGTTATACTTACCTGGCAGGGGAGATACCATGATCACGAAGGTGGTTTTCCCAGGGCGAGGCTTATCCATTGCACTCCGGATGTGCTGACCCCTGCGATTTCCCCAAATGTGGGAAACTCGACTGCATAATTTGTGGTAGTGGGGGGGAAAGAAAAAAAAAACAACAAGTGTGTTAGACAGGGTTCTCTAGAGAAACAAAACCAGGACACTTATGATTTGATAGATAGATAGATAGATAGATAGATAGATAGATAGATAGATAGATAGATAGATAGAACATAAGAAATTAACAGCTAATTAGTCCACAGAGCAGTAAAAATGGTTCAGTTCAACTCATTTTCATGAGAGTTAATAGACTGGAAGTCTTTCAACTCATGAGAGCTTCTGGATGCAAGTCAAGGAAGCAGACAGCTAAGTCTTCTGTAGAGCAATACAGGCAATCCGACCACAGGCAGGAAAAAGCAGGGCAGGTTGCCAACAGTCAGCCAGATGACAGGGTCCGACAATCCCCAGCTCAAGTAATGTATATACTAGCAGTGTGGTGAAGCAGATTTTGAAGGAACTTCAAACTATAGAGACACCGTCCACCGGTTGGGTGTTCCACAGGTAACGCAACTCCCAAATTGAGACAGAGAGCTAGCTAAGGTAGCCACACACTAGTCTGATCATCAGAGAGCAAGAGACAAGAAAGGTGAGGCTCGCCAAGCCATTTATCTCTTTGCCCTTCAATTAAACTGCAACCTTATTAATCCCACGTTTTTGTTGGCCAGGTTGGCACAATAAACTTACCTATTACACCAAGAAAGATCTACATAAATACAAAACTGTCCCATGCACATGGACAAGAAGACATAATATAATGACATTTTCAGAAGAAAAGGAGGTGTTACTATTACCTAAATCAGTCTAAAATTATAATACAATTCTAATCCAAATCCCAAAATTATTCTTTTTAAAAATAAAAAACGAATTTCCAACTGTTTATGGAAATAAACCCAGGAAAAGAAAAACACTACTAAAAAAATAAAATGGTCATAATTCTCTGATATGAAATCTGTTATAAAACCATGCTAGTCAAAGCAGCTTTGTATTTGGTACAATACTTATATAGAAGAATAGGTCAGAATAAAGAACTTGAAATAAATCCAGACTCCAACAGCCCCCTGATTTTTTTTTATAAAGGACTAAATTAAAACATTAAATGGGGAAGTCTTTTCAATGAATTTTGCTAGAAAAATTGGATCTCCAGCTACAAAAGAATGAAATAGAACCCCAAACCATATACAAAAATGAACTCAAGATAGATTAAAGTCTTAAATATAAAATTTAGAACTTTAAAGATAATCAATGAAAAAATAGAAACAAACTTAAGGGGCTTAATATAAGGCAGAAACACACTTCTAAATATAATGAAATACACTCATACTACAAAAGACAAAATAGAGAAATAAGACAGATTCATTATCAAAAACAGCATTTGACACAATGCTTTGATATGATAATGTCTATCTGGCTATAAAGAAAATCAATCAACAACCATTGTACATTTGTTGCTATCATCATTCTCAAAACATTTGCTTTCTACTTGAGCCCTTGGTATCAGCTCCTCATTTTCCCCTCCCTCCCCCACCATGCCTCCCTCATGAACCCTTCATAATTTATAAATTATTATTTTCTCATATCTTACACTGTCCAATGTCTCCCTTCACCTACTTTTCTGTTGTCCATCCCCTAGGGAGGAGGTTATATGTAGATCCTTGTAATCAGTTCCCCCTTTCTACCCCACCTTCCCTCTACCCTCCCGGTATTGCCACTCTCACCACTGGTTCTGAAGGGATCATCTGTCCTGGATTCCCTGTGTTTCCAGTTCCTATCGGTACCAGTGTACATCCTCTGGTATGGCCAGATTTGTAAGGCAGAATTGGGATCCTGATAGTGGGGGGTAGGGGAAAGAAGCATTTAGGAACTAAAGGAAAGTTGTATGTTTGTTTCATTGTTGCTACACTGCACCCTGACTGGCTTGTCTCCTCCCTGCAACCCTTCTGTAAAGGGATGTTCAGTTGTCGAATAAATCTGACACAGTTAACATTAATGACAGAAGACCTCATCAGCTGAGGTATGACATGAGGACATCATATATGATGAAAGCAAAAGATAATTAAAGAGGCCCCAAGTGTTCTTGCATTCCAGAAAGTGAGGCCTCCGTCGTTTCCACACCCAAAAAGGAAGCAGCCAGCCATCCCAGCAACCTGGCAAGGAAGTACCTGCTATCTCTGTCCCCCAATAAGGAGTTACCTAGCTGTCCTCAAGTCCAGATAAGGAAGGGTCCAAGTATACCCTACCCCACTAGGGAGGCCCTAGCTATTCGAGAAGTTTGACACGAAAAGCCCTGGTCATCCCTGCCCCTCCTCAAGTCATCCACACATATTGACAAAGAAGGCTCTGGATGTCCTCATAAAGGAAGTCCACAGCTGTACCCAGTACCGGTCAAGATAGGGTCTGGTCACGCTTGTGACCACCAAGGAAGGCTCTGGCCATTCTTGACCCCAGGCAAGGATGGCCATATCCACAATCCAGGTATCCCTGCAACCTGACCAAGAATTACTTGATTGTCCCTCATTAAGGAAGATCCTGGATTACCCCCTTCAAGAAAGGTCCTAGCTGTCCCTGGGACTTGGCAAGGTATCTCTAGCCACCCTCGTAATCCAACAAGGAAGGTCTTGCACATCCCCATCCACAGGCAAGTAAGGCCTTGGCTATCCTAACAACCAAACTAGGAAGGTCCTGGGCATCGTTTCTTCCTGGCAAGGGAAGTCCTGTATGTCCCTGGGACCCAGAAAGGAAAGCCACAACAGTATTATCAACCTAAAATTCATGTCCTCTTCTGGCTCAAACCCCCTGCAACTAAGGTCCTGGCCACCCCAGAAACTTTGAAGGATACAACTAGCCCCACACAATCAAAATTAATAGCTGCCTCATGATACAATGGAACAACAGTCAATCATAGCACACACACATGAAAAACAGCCACAAACAATAGCATAACACACAGACCCAAATGATTACCCTGAAGAAGAGGACCTGGGATTATCAGAAATAAATTCAGGAGAATAATGTTTAGATACCTATAACAACTGAAAAAATAATTGGAAAACTAGAAACTCTACATGAAATGAATTATAAGGAAAAAAAAACAATAAGAGAACAGAAATATAAAACACAAAGAACAACGTAAAAGAACCGAAGACAGAGAAAACTGAATTAGTGAGCTGAAAGACAATTGTTTCAATAGCAATGGATGAGAGAAACAAACAACACAAACTGCAAGGGAATGTAGAGAAAGCCTACAAATGATGAGGGACACCATTCAGAAGAAGAAGACGTATCTCACTGGGAACCTGGAGCAAGAAGAAAATTTAAAATATACAGAGAAAATAGTACAAAAACCATGAATAAAAAACTTTTCAAACACCACAAATGTGAAAATAACTATTAAAGATGCTGAGAAACCCTCAAACAGAATAGACACAAAATAAAACATTTTGACTTATTATAATGAAACTCTAATATTATGGAACAGAAGAGAATCTTGAGAGCAGCTAGGGGGAAAGAATAGTTATCTAAAAAGGAAAGTTAAAAAGAATTAACTCAGTCTTTCCACAGAAAACATGCAGAAAAAAGGCCAACAAAGTGGAAGGAAAAACAGAAAAACCATGAACGACGAATCATATATCCAGCAAAACTGTTAACTATCAAGGAGAAATAAGGATATTTCCAGACACATACCAAATAAAGGAATTTTTAAAACAAGACAAGAATTTCAAAAAACACTAATGTGACCACTTTATACAGAGTCAACAACAGGAGAAAAACCTGAGAGCAGCATACAAGTTTAAAAAAACTCAGAAATTAGTACAATGAAAACAGTACTCAAAACAACACAGAAATAGAGGAACAACAAACAAATCAATAGAAAACAAACCACATGTTGGACTTGTGGGCTTGGGCAGCACTGGGTTGGGATGTTTTCTTGATGTACACTTAACCTTTATATATAACTCTCTCATACATGAGTTTCTGTGAATTTGTTTCTCTCATGTACCCAGACTAATACATTATGGTACCTTGGGAGTGGGGTACTGGAGAAACAAATCATAATAAGATGGAGAGTAGATGTTTGTTTGACCTCTCCCTCATGGAAGATTTTTCTTTTTTGTCTACCAGAGGTCAGATAAAGCCACACTGTTTACTCGGTTGTTTGTGGGGAAAAATATGGGAAGTTGGAAAATAGAAAGTTTGTAAGCCCACTTGCTTTCAGCAATTAAAATTTGATCTTTAGATGGCTTTAGGCCATGTCTGCAAAGAAAGCTTTGAAAATATATGCCCTACCCAGTGCTTTGGAGTACTCAGGAAGCAGTAGTCTTTGTCAGAGCTGGAAAAAATCTGGAACCATGAAGAAAACTCCTCTCTGGGACTGAATGTTAAAGGGAGCCTGTGAGCAGGCTGCAATGCTTGCTACGTGACCACCTGGATCTACTTGTTGAGTGAAAGTGGGAGAAATGCAGCAATAAAGAGACAGGTTGAGTTTGGCCACTGACACCTGTGAACTTGGTTTACAGGAAAAAAAGAAGATGAGAGCAGGTTGACTGGTCTGAAGTCCATGACCTAGCACGAGGGGGCTAGGCTTATTGAGTATTGGTGAGAGTCCATGGTCTAAAGACAATGTGACCAATGGGCAACTTGTGGAAACTGAGTGAGGCAGCCCATGTTGAGTTGACAAGAGCCCGATCAGATGGAGACTTTTGAGTCTGTGAACAGGTGCATATTGTTGCTGACTTTATGGATGGCCTGTCTGGATTTGACTTTGCTTATGGATGCAGATTTCACAAGGTTCCAACTGGAATGAAGACTCTTTTTTTAAAATAGTTTTAATAGCACATACTTTGTATATCATACATTTAATCATTCAATCATATTAAGAACAGTTATGCAGTCACCACCACAATCAATTTTGGAGGACTTACTTCTTATACTCCTTGTGGTTAGCTCCCCTGACATGCCCCTAGGTAATTATCAATCCAGTTACTATCGCAATAGATTTGCCAGAATTTCATATACAGAAAATCACGCACAACACAAACCGGAAGTGAACAAAAGAACCCAATAACCATGACTATACAAAACAGGAACAGTTCAATCAAAAAGAAAGAAAATACTAAAAACTGAAGCAACTTTCAAAATGGGTCAAAAGAGAGACAGATGATAAAGTATTACATTTTTTACATTTTATTAGGGGCTCATACAACTGTTATCACAATCCATACATATACATACATCAATTGTATAAAGCACATCTGTACATTCTTTGCTCTAATCATTTTCAAAGCATTTGCTCTCCACTTAAGCCCTTTGCACCAGGTCCTCTTTTTTCCCCTCCCTCCCCGCTTCCCCCTCCCTCATGAGCCCTTGGTAATTTATAGATTGTTATTTTGTCATATCTTGCCCTATCCAGAGTCTCCCTTCTCCCCCTTCTCTGCCGTCCCTCTCCCAGGGAGGAGGTCACATGTGGATTCTTGTAATCAGTTCTCCCTTTCCAACCCACTCACCCTCTACTCTCCCAGTATTGCCCCTCACACCCCTGGTCCTGAAGGTATCATCCACCCTGGATTCCCTGTGCCTCCAGCTCCCATATGCACCAGTGTACAACCTCTGCCCTATCCAGTCCTGCAAGGTAGAATTCGGATCATGGTAGTTGGGGGGAGGAAGCATCCAGGATCTGGGGGAAAGCTGTGTTCTTCATCGGTACTACATCGCACCCTGACTGACCCATCTCCTCCCCTAAACCACTCTGTGTGGGATCTCCAGTGGCTGACAAATGGGCTTTGGGTCTCCACTCTGCACTTCCCCCTTCATTCACTATGGTATATATATATATATATTTGGATGATGCCTTATACCTGTTCCCTTTGGCACCTCGTGATCACACAGGCTGATGTGCTTCTTCCATGTGGGCTTTGTTCCTTCTGAGCTAGATGGCCGCTTGTTCACCTGGAATGAAGACTCTTTATGTCAAAAAATAGTGTCTTCTCAAAGAACAAGTTTGATAAATTGGATACTCAAAATTGGGGGGAGTAAGGCATGAAGTTGTTGGCTTACAAACTTTCATAGATGGGGGAACATATTCACAGGATTATAGGATTAAGGTGTAGGTGTTACTTAATTTCAATCGTGAAGCTAAAAAAATGTGTACAGGTGCCAGTTTGGCAAGGGGTAGATTAAGGTTGTTAGTGTATGTGCCAACCTGACTGATAAACACATGTGGGGTTAATTGAGGGGCAGAGGGATAAATGGCTTAGTGAGCTTTGCCTTTCTAGTTCTCTGGTCTCTTGCTTCCTGATAGTCAGATCAGGGTGCAGCTGCCTTAGCTGCTTTTAGCTGTCAAGGCTGACTTCCTGCAAGGCATCCCTGAGGAAAAGCCACACGGACCTACCCCGATGCAGTCTTGGGTGCTGGAGCACCCGTGTGGAGACTTCTGCCAATGCTGAGATGCTTACACATTCACTGACTTGGCTTTCCTCCAGCAGTCGACATCATTGAGTCTGTTTTGTGAGATGAAGGAGGACTTTGTGGATTGGTGTTGGACATATGGGTTAATGGGTTAATGTTGGACTTGTGGGCTTGGGCAGCACTGGGTTAGGATGTTTTCTTGATGCGCACTTAACCTTTATATAAAACTCTCTCCTATACATGAGTTTCTTTGGATTTGTTTCTCTAAAGTACCAAGACTAACACATAGGCAAACTGACAAGGATAAGCTTGAAGCTTTTATCAGAAACAATTCAGGTAAGAAGACAATGGAGCAACATATATATATATAAATTATTTTTATTTTTTTCCTCTCTTTTTTTTTTTTTTCTAAAATCAGGGGAGAGTGCAAATACAGTCCCCTACTACCACAAATTATGCAGTCACGTTCCCCACATTTGGGGAAATCGCAGGAGTCAGCACATCCGGAGTGCAAATGGATGAGCCTCGCCCTGCGAAAACCACCTTCATTCTCATGGTGTCTCCCCTGTCAGGTAAATATATATATAAATTCTTAAAAGAAAATTCCTGCCAACCAAGATTTCTAAATACAGCACAATTTTCAATTAAATATGAAGGAGAAATATTGTATTTCCAAACAAGCAAAAACATGAACTATTCATAGGAATGAAAGTAGCATTACAAAAAATATTAACTACATACCTATGGCTAGAAAATCAACAACAGCACATAAACATGAGACCACCAGAATGTACAAAACCACCTAGAAACTAACACATGAAAATGTCGCTCAAAGCAAATTAGATATACGGGAACAAAGACACAAATACCTCCCTCAAAAAAGGAACCAAGCACAAATACTATGAATTGACAGCAACAAATCCACATTTATCAATAATAACACTGAATGTCAATGGACTAAAGGCAAGACTCAAAAGACAAAGAGTGGCTGACAGGATTAGGAAACAAGACCCATCAATATCCTGCCTTCAATAGGTACATGTCAAAATCACAGACAAAAATATTCAGACAAAAACATTCTAAGAGTCAAAGGATGGTGAAAATCTACCAAGCCAATTTCAATCAGAAAGGCTGGAGTGGCAATATTAATATCTGACAAAATAGACCTCAAACTAAACAACATAGTGATAGACAAGAATGGACATTACATAATGATGAAAAGGTCAATTGACCAGGAATGTATGGCCACAATAAACATGAATGTGCCCAATAAAAGACTCTTGAAATACATCATCAACATTTTTCTTTTGATTTTGTTTGTTTTTTTAAACCACTACAATGCTTTCTACAATGTCGAAATAATTTTGCATTTTTACCAGCAATAGATAAAGTTTGTATTTCTAACAGCAATAGATAAAGGTTCCAATTTTATTCATTATTTTTCTTTTCTTTTATAAAACTCATTTTATTGAGGGCTGTATAGCTCATATAAAATCCATACATCAATTGTATCAAGCACATTTGTACATATCTTGTTATCATAATTTTCAAAATATTTTATTTCTACCTGCGCCCTTGGTATCACCTCCTCTCTTTTGCCTCCCTCCCCTCTCACCTATGGAATTCCTTGATAAATTATGAATTATTATTATTTGCATATCTTACACCGTTTGCTGTCTCCCTTCACTCACATTTATGTTGCTCATCTCCCTTGGGGGAGGAAGGTATACATCCATCATTGTGATTGGTTCCCCCTTTCTCCTTCTATCCCCACCTTCCCCCTACCCTCATGTTATTGCTACTTCCATTACTATTCCTGAGGGATAGATCTCCTATCTGTACTAGTGTATATTCTCCACTCTATCCAGATTTGTAAGTAAGAACTGATAGTTCTAACTTGATAGTTCCAACATGATAGTTGGGTGTGGGGAGCTTTCAAGAACTAAAGGAATGTGTGTTTCATCAGTGCTATATTGCACCCTGGCTGGCTTGTCCCTTTCTTGTGACCCTTCTGTGAAGGGATGTCCAATTGTCTACAGATGGGCTTTGGGTCTCCATTTTGAGCTACCTGGTTCACATCAATATGATTGTTTTTGGTTTTCCAATGCCTGATACCAGATCCCGTCAACACTTTGTGATCACAAAGGCTGGTGTGCTTCTTCCATGTGGGCTTTGTTGCTTCCCTACTAGATGGCTGTTTATTTAACTTCAAGCCTTTATGATCCCAGACACTATATCTTCTAATAGCCGGGCACCACCAGCTTTTTTCACTGCATTTGCTTACAAGCCCATTTTGTCTTCAGTGATTGTGTTAGGAGGGTGAGCATCACAGAATCCCGTTATTAGAACAAAGAGTTCTTGCATTGAGGAATGGCTTGAATAGAGGCCCAATGTCCGTCTTCTACCTTAATACTTAACATAAAAATATATGTGCATAAATCTCTATCACTATTGTTAAATATTAATATTTTTACATATACACAGCCTATATTTATACCTCTATAGTTTAGCCTCATAGTTCTTGCCTTTGTTTCCTTTTACTTTCCTCCTGTCCCACTCTGATGTTTGATCTACATTCGGTAATTCCTCTCTGCTACATTGAACTTGATCAACTCTCAGTAATTCCTCGCAGTTACATTGCACTTGGTCAAACCCCACCAGGTCTTCTACACCCTCCTCACCATTGATTTGTTATCTTTTTGTTCCCTTGACCTGGGGTTTGTTGGCTCCCTTCTGCCTTTGCCCCACCTCCCCCTCTCCCCTGTTCTCGGGAACCATTGGTCCCATTGTTTTCTCCTTGGAATTGTTTAACTTGCCTATCTCATTGTGTGGGAATTGGGTGAGGTCTGATCCCCCACAACTGTGTGAAACACGAAGGGAGTGCCACAGAGCAGGAAGGGGAGCAAAGCAATGAAGATCCTGAGAATTCTTGAAAATAGACTTCAGACTCAGAGGGCAGGGCTTGGCACCTCATCAGTCTCAATTGCAAAACATATATAAGGATCAGCAGATAGACCTGGAATTATTTTTAGCCCCACCTTTCTTTTCCTTCTTCTATACAGCAACATAACTCAAAAAAAGAGCTGAAAAGAGAAATCACCATATTTCCAACAATAATAGAAGACTTCAGTACACTTACCTTAAGGAAATGTAGATCAATAGGAAAGGAAGTCAATAAAGAAGCGGAAGAAGAGAACAATGTCATCAAAGAGCTAGACCTCCTAGATCTATTCAGACCCGTCCAACCAACAAGAAAGGCACATTTTTCTCCAGTGTACATGGTACATGCTCTAAAATAGACCACATGCTAGGTCTCAAAACAAATCTTAACAAATTTAAACACAGAGCTCATACCACTCATCTTCTCAGAACACAATGCTATAAACAGGAAATCAACTATAGAAGGGAAACACATAGAAACTCAGCATCAAATTACTTAAAATAGACTGAGTGTTAGACAGAACAAGAGGTGAATTAAGAGGTTCCTTTAAAAAAATGAGAACGATAACACAACATACCAAGACTTAGGGGATACACAAAAGCAGTTATCAGAAGACAATTGATAACAACCAATTAATACATAAAAAGAGGATAAAACCATTATTAAAACTTTAACACAACACCTCCAACAATTAGAACAAGGAAAACAGCATAAGTCTTCCAATGATTGTAAAAGAGAAATTATAAAAATTAAACCAAAAGTAACTGAACTGGAAAACAGAAAAACAATGGAAAAGATCAAAAAGAAAATAAGTTGATTTTTCAAAAGGAGCTACACAATTGACAAGCTGCTGGCCAACTTAACAATTGAAAAAAGAGGAATGCAAATATCTAGAATCAGATATGAAACGGGTGACATAGCAACACGCCCTAATGAAATAAAAAGAATAAAAACACACTTCTATGAAAAACTATATTCCAGAAAATTTGATAGTCTAGAAGAAATGAAAAATATATCATCTATACCATCTACACAAATTAATACACAGAGATGTAGAAAACCTAACAGACTTATAAAAAAAATAGATAAGGTCATCAAGAAACTCAAAAAAGCCCAGGACTGAAAGGTTTCATAGGGGAATTCTACCAAGTCTATTGAGAGGAACTAGCACCAATTCAACACAAAGTATTTCAAAAATCATAAAAATTGACCACAAACTTTGAGACTCATTCTATGCAGTTAGCATATATCTGATACCAAATCCAGGGAAAGGGAACTCAATGACAGACTAATATCCCTCTTTGATGCAAAAATTCTTTAAAAGTTCTGACCAATAGAATTTTAAAACATATAGAAAAAATAATATGCTATGTCCAAGTGGAATTCATACCTGGAATACAAAGATGTTTCCACATTAGAAAAACAATTAATGTAATCCACCACTAAACAAAACAAAGAATAAGAACCACATCATCATATCAATAGTTTCAGAAAAGGCATTTGACACTATCAAACACTGAACAAAATAGGAGTAGAAGGGAAACTCCTCAGCATAATAAAAGGCACATATGAAAAACCAACAGCCAAATCATACTCAATGGGTAATAACTGGAAGCATTCTCCCTGAGAAGAGGAACTAGACAAAGATGTTCCCTATTACCAGTCTTATTCAACAATGTGTTGGAAGTTTTAGCCTGAACCATCAGACAATCAAAAAAATCAAAGGAATACAAATAATCAAAGAAGACATGAAACTCACTATTTGGAAATGACATTATACTACATTTAGACAAAGACAAATGGAAGGATATTTCATGTTCATGGATACAAAGAGTCGATATAGTAAAAATCAATACTATCAAAACCAATTTATAAATATAATTCCAATAGAAATTCTAACTACATTGTTTAAAGAAATAGAAAAACTAATAACCAACTTAATATTGAGAGGGGGGATAAACAGAATTATAAAAGAACTCCTTAAAAAAAAGGAAAAGCATAGCAGCCATCCCATTACCTGACTTCAATATCTACTTCCCAATCACAGTAGTCCAAACAGCTTGGTCCTGGTATATATAACTACAGATACATAAACCAATGGAACAGAATATAAAACTCAGAAACAAATCTACCATATTTCATTGATTTTTAACAAAAGAACAAGAAATATTAAAGGAGAAAGAGACGTTCTCTTCAACAACTGGTGCTGGGAAATTTGGATCTAAATCTGCAGAGGAATATCACAATACCCATAATTCACTCCGTGTATCAAAGGCAACTCAATGTATTAAACACCTAAATGTAAACATCAATGTTCTATGGATCATCTATGAGAAAATCGGGATCAATTTGAGGGCATTATTGCAAGGCATACTGAGACTACCAAGCATAATAAAGGAATCATACAAAATAGGAAGGCAAAAATAGGTGCCAAGAACCTAGTAAAAATAGGACATTTACCTCATGATCATAGAGGCTGGTGTGCCTCATCCTTGCGGGTTTCATTGCTTCCCTACTACATGGCCATTTGTTTAGCTCCATGCCTTTAAGACCCCAGATGTTATATCTTTTTAAAATCATTTTATTGGGGAATCGTACAACTCTTATCACAGTTGATACATCCATCCATTGTTTGTCAAGACATTTGTACATTTGTTGCCCTCATTATTCTAAAAACATTTGCTTTCTACTTGAGCCCTTGGTATCAGTTCCTTATTTCCCCCCTCCCTCTTCTCCCCTCCCTCATGAACCCTTGATAATTTATAATTTATTATTATTTTGTCATATCTTGTACTGTCCAATGTCCCTTCACCCACTTTTTTGGTCCATCCCCCAGGGAGGAGGTTATATGTAGATCCCTGTAATTGATTCCCCCTTTCTACCCCACCTTCCCATCACCCTCCCGGCATAGCCACTCTCACCACTGGTCCTGAAGGGATCATCTGTCTGGATTCCCTGTGTTTCCAGTTCCTATCTATACCAGTGTACATCCTTTGGTCTAGCTGGATTTGCAAGGTAGAATTGGGATCATGATAGTGGGGGCGGGGAGAAAGCAATTAAGAACTAGAGGAAAGTTGTATATTTCATCACTGTTACACTGCACTCTGACTGACTCATGTCCTCCTCAAGACCCTTCTGTAAGGGGATGTCCAGTTGCCTACAGATGGGCTTTGGGTCCCCAATCTGCACTCCCCCTCATTCACAATGATATGATATTTTGTTCTTTGATGCCTGATACCTGATCCCTTTGACACCTCATGATTACAGAGGCCGGTGTGCTTCTTCCATGTGGGCTTTGTTGCTTCTCAGCTAGATGGCCACTTGTTTAACTTCAAGCCTTTAAGAACCCAGACAATATATCTTTTGATACCCGGGCACCATCAGCTTTCTTCACCACACTTGCTTATGCACCCATTTTGTCTTAAGCAATCATGTTGGGAGGGTGAGTATCATACATTGCCACATTATTAGAACAAGCCTTTCTTGTACTGAGGTAAGACTTAAGTAGAGGCCCAAAGTCCATCTGCTTCCGTGTTATGTTTATAGATAGATAGATAGATAGATAGATAGATAGATAGATAGATAGATAGATAGATAGATAGATAGATAGATAAATGCACATATCTTTACATATTTACAAATATACATATATATTTATACCCACATATATAATTTTTACTTTCTTCTTCTTATCTCTTTTTCTTTTTACTTTCCTCCTGCTCCACTATCATGATTATCTATCACTCATCTTTCTGTAATTCCTCTTGGATACCAACAAACACTTAACAATACTTAATGTAGACACCAAGGGGGAGAATATAGCCAGAACTATGTATTTAATTCGACACTTTTGACCTAGTTGCTATCCAGCCTTTGCCAACCCAGGTCATGTGCTGTATATACTACTGGGAGATTAGACTTTGTTCTTTTAAGGCACACATCATTAG
Organism: Tenrec ecaudatus; assembly: GCF_050624435.1. Taxonomy (NCBI): domain Eukaryota; kingdom Metazoa; phylum Chordata; class Mammalia; order Afrosoricida; family Tenrecidae; genus Tenrec; species Tenrec ecaudatus. The sequence goes on from NC_134548.1 coordinate 90,309,316, forward strand.
GACTTGATGTGGAAACCCCACTGACTGAACTGAGCTTTACCTCAAACTTAACCATAGCCCTTGACCTTAGGGCTGAAACTCTAGAGTCTCAGAAGCAGGAGACTGTTATCCTAAAGTTATAGAACTAGTGATCATTGGATCACTTGCCTTGAGGGTGCCCAATGAATGGTAACCCGGGGTTACCATTTACTTAGTATTTTAATTATCTCCTTGCTTTATTGTGATGACATGTATTAATCTGGTAGGCATGGTTCTGTCATTGTGAATGAATGTTATTGAAAGATTTACACTATTCCCAAAGCCTCTATCACTGACTCTCATTGTTTGGGTAAATAGTGTTCAGTTACTTAAGAGCTTAATCTGTACAAGTCAATAAGTCATGTATTGTGATTTGTAGCTGGCCTACATTTGTATAACTTCCTTTTCTCAATGGTGTTTTAAATTCTACACCATTTGCTAATTAATAACACTATCAATAGATAGTGTTAGGGCCCAAGAGGATGATTGTTAATGTCTCTAACATAAAATCATAATGATTTCTCAACAGTGAACTGGACATAAATATAAACCATAGATATATGAATGGATTTTAGGTTCACATTTATGTCTAGCCCCAATATGAGAACAATTAGTTCTTATGACATGGCCCTTATTGATACTTGCCCTCATAAATATAAGGGTCCTATAACAAAGTGTGGTGATGAAACTAGATGGTGCCCTGCTATCAGAAATAATAGCATCTGAAATCTTAAAGTAGCCATTATTAACCAGTGGATCTCTTCCCCTTTAGGGGTTGAATGACACTTTCACAGGGGCCACCTAATATATCCTGCATATCAGATATTTACATTATGATTCATACCAGTAGCAAAATTACAGTTATGAAGTAGCAACAAAAATAATTTTATGGTGTGGTCACAACATGAGGAACTGCATTAAAGGGCCACAGCATTAGGAGTTGAGAACCACTGTTTTAAAGCATGTCTTTGAAAAGCAGCCATCAACAGGGCCCACATGGAAGAAGAACACCAGTCTATGGGATCCAAAGATTGTGAATGATAAAACACAAACACAAAGGAGGAATGGCTTGAGAGCTTAAATTGTGACCACTTTGTTTGCAGAAGGCTTTGAATGACAGTAGGAGCCCCAAACCCATTCAGAGAGTCCAAACATGGATTACGCCTCTGGTGAATCCCCTCTGGTCATAGACCAGGCATGTGAATAGCCTCCCTATCATTCAGAGTGCTGTGAGTTACTTTGTTGTTTTGTTTTCCTGGATTTTGTTTTCCAGGGTTTTCTGTATAGGAAATCCAGCATGGGTAGAGCTGTAGACAGTGACTGCATTGGTGGGTTCTTGGGCAGTATGGTGGGGGAAGTTGAGAGGAGGTGGGGAACGGATAACCACGAGCATAAAAAACAAGTAAATGTTCTAATATTGATTGTGGACATGATTGTTCAGCTCTCTTTAATATGATTAAAATATTTCATTTATGCTATGTGAAATATATGCCAACAACACTCTTTCAAATGACTGGGTAAATGATCAAATTAGCGATGAAGTGAAAATATTCTGGAGATGGGGTGTGTAAAATGGCCGCCAGGTAGCAACAACTATCAGAACCTCTCTCCTTGTCCTGCTGAGAATTTAACAGGTGCGCTGGGAAATCAGATGCTCTACCTGAAAGTGCTATGACCTGTGTAGCTCCTGGAACACTAGAAGAAGGACAGTGGGGATGAATGAAAGACAGAAGACAGAATACTGAAAGTAGAAGCCAGGTGGAGCCTTTTCCTCTGAAGTGGGAGAACATTACCCAGCAACTACAGTGTGTTTATGCAGGCAAGAGTATCTAAGGAATTTTATCACAAGCTCAAGGGGAGGATGAAACCAGGAACAAGGAGTATAGCTGATCTCTTGCAGAATGTTTTGTGTTAGCAGTATTGCAGGGAACTGGAGAGGGTAGCGTCTACTTTACCGGAGGCCAAGGTCAGACCATCCAGCGCATTGGCTCCTTGGGTTGAGCTGTCAGCACTTTCCCACGGGCCTTTCATCAACTGTGGGAGGTGAAAATCTTGTCCCACTTGCCCAAGAAGTAGACAGCTTCACTCCCAACACCACCCTCTTTTCTATTTTGTAGCTAAAGCTTTTGGTCATGGTGTTTTAATTCCTATATATCCTGCCATAGGTTTTGTGGCCAGAGGTATTTCCCACAAATCCTACTGTTCAGGGCCTATCCTAGATTTTAATAATAGCCAGGTATGATGAGGCAAAAGGCCTCCCTCCTGCCCCACCTTCAGTTGTTCTTTCCATCCTGGGTCACACTCACCAAAGAGGAATCCATTTACACTCTCCATAACCTGTGAAAGCACAAATATAGCCCTGCCGTTGGGCTGATAGCAACCGGGTTCTTGATGCCACTGTCTTCCACCAGATCTTTTTGGTAGCAACTTTCTCTGTGGGGGTAGAAAAATGGTGTTCTGCTCTAGATACGTCAGAGGGTTCAGGTACACAGGAAAACTTAAGAGTTAATGAAGCTAAATGAAGTTTTTCATATTTAGCTCTGATGCCATGCCCTACTCCAGATATGTGTTTTATTATTTGTAATCTTTGAATCATACAGGGTAGCGAGCTTCTTCCACTTGGACTTAGTTGAAGCCTCACTTAGATGACTGCTTGTTTGAAGACAAACCTTTAAGATCCCAGATCCTATTTTTTTTAATAGCCAGGCACTCACTGTCTGCTTTTGTCACCACGCTTTGCTAGAGCACCCATATCTTCACTAATCTCTTTATGAGCGAGAGCATTGGCAGGGCCATACCATAAGAACTAAGTGTTCATAGATTGGGGGTAGAATTAAGTATGAACCCAAAATACATTCACATATCTATTATACACACATACACACACACATATATATATATATATATATCTGGCTCACTATGGAGGCCTCATTTTCATTTTATAATCAAGAACCTTATCAATCATCCCCCTGAGGCATAAGGCAGATTCTATTGAGTGTCATTAATTTATCCAATGGGATAGAATTTAACACACTGTAGAGAAAATAAAATTATATAAGTATAATCTTGGCTACGAACTGCATTGCATGAATTGCTGACTTATACAGATTAAATTCTTAAGTGACTGGACACTGTTTACACTAACAATCACCCCTTTTAAACATAACTCTTTAAGACCATACATAATCACCACAGACAAAAAGAAAATCATATTTTCACCTTACATAATACAACTAACATGCCTACAAAAGAAAACGTGCTAATCCCATTTTCATCTTATATTTTATAAGTAAAGAAAACAAAAATATTTGGTACGTACATAAAATAGAAATTACTCATAACAATTAAGGTCATTATTCCTGCAGCTGGTCACATGATCATAGATGTTACTTAGAACTACCTTCTTCCATTACTAGAGGTTACTCCTTAGGCTACTAACTGTAAGGTCAGCAGTTGGAAACATCAAGATGTTCCACCAGAGAATGATGAGTTATTAACACTCCCATCAAGAGTTACAGTCTTAGAAACCCACAGGGGGCAGATTTATTCTGATTTATAGTGGTTGTTTATGTGTTGCGGTGATGCTGACAGCTATGTGACTGGTATTCCAAATGCCAGTAGAGCCACCAAAAGTGAACAGGGTTCAATGGAGTTTCCAGATGAGGAACAATGAAGAAGTAATTGGCTGCGCGCTTCAGAGGAAGTAGCTGCTGAAAAACTTATGCATAGCTTTGAAGCATTGTCACATACTGAAGACCTAATAAAGGGGAATAGAACATTGTCAGAGATGGTGCCAGAGAATGGGTCCCTGGGGTAGGAGGCGCTCAAACTGTGGTTGAGGAGGAACTGTTTTTCTGAGTGGAGTTGCCTATGGTGACACGAGTTAAGTGAAGCCTGTGCGAGTAGAGCCTTCGGAATTTTCAAGGAGAAACTGCTGCAAAAATATGCTACCTGGAACACATAAAAGATTGATATCCTAGGCATTAGTGAGCTGAAACAGACTGGCATTGGCCATGTTTAATCAGAAAATCATAGGAGTGACTGCCAGGAATGACATACTCAAGAGGAATAGCACTGCATTCGTGGTCAGAATGGACATCGCAAACTGAATCTTGGAGTACATTGCTGTCTGTGATAGAATTATATCTGTTCTCCTTCAATGAAATCAACTAAGACAATTATTATTTAAATATATGGACTTCCCACAAAAGCTAGTGATGAAGAATTTGAAGAATTCAACTAATGTCTTCAATGAGAAATTGATCAAGATGTATTGATAATTACAGGTCATTGGAGTGAAAAAGTTAGAAACAAAAAGGAAGGAGCAGTAGTTGGAAAATATGATCTTGTTGACAGAAATGAAGCTGAAAATCACATGATAGAATTTTGCAAGAATAACGACATTTTCACAGCAGAGAACTTTTTTTCAACATCACTATATACATGGTGAGTTTAGTTTGGTTTTGGTTTTCCACTACCAATTTCATATTTTATTTACCTTCAGGATGTACCTCAGCCAGTTGTGGTTCTTTGCCTTTCATTCCTGAAGTGTCTGGGATATTATTAGTGATGTCAGAATTGGATACTTTACCATTGACTCAAAGGGTATAGTAATACTAAGAGGCAACCTAAATATTCTCCTGGATTCCAGACATATTCTTCTTTCCCTCCATTATGTAACACAAATCCAATTTCCCCTTAGTAATTAGAATCAGTCACACCACTCAATACTCTTGATATAGAGACACGAGACGTCCAGCATGGTCAAGCAAAATCTTTAACTGCCATTCCAATGGGATCAGTGCTGTGTTTCCAAGCGGGAGCATTCCTCTGTGCAACTAGGATTTTCAGTCCTGAAGAGCAAAGGGCCACTGGAACATCAAGCAAAAATGCTCCAGCTGGGTCATTAAAACTGTGAATTGGGCCACTCTTATGTCTGACGTCTGGTTTCTGGACCCATGAATCCTGACTAATGGGGACATGCACGATATATTGGCTGATGGTTTGAAGTTTTGTCATTTGCATTACAGGTTGTCACTGAGTCTTCCTCCAAACCTGATGTCATGTTCTTTTATAAGCAGTGTAGTTTCTTGGAGTATTTATTGGTCAAAAATGTTGTTGGTGTCATTAATTTATTTATCATACACATTGAATATGCGTGGTGAGAGAATAGAGTTCTGATGCACATTTATCCTGATTTTAAGCCATGCTGTATTCCCTTGTTCTGTTTGTCCATGTGCCCCTTGATTCATGTAAAAATTCTACATGAGTACACTGAAATGTGCTGGAATTCCTATACTTCTCAAGACTGTCTATAATTTTTATGATCCACACAGTCAAATGTCTTTGCATAGTCAATACAATAGTCAATAAAATACAAGTAAACATCTTTCTGGTATGCTCTGGGCTCCGCCAACATCCATCTGATATCAGCTATGATATCCCTTGCGTCACCTCCTTTCCTGAATCCCAATTGAACCTCTGGCAGCTTCCTGTCAAAGTATTGCTGCAACTCTTGTTGGATAGTCTGCAGCAAAATTCTTCTTGAATATGGTATCAATGATACTGTTGCATAATTTGTGTATTCTTTGGAGTTACTTTTCTTTAGCATGGGTACAAACATGGATTTCGTCCAGTCAACTGGTCAGGTAACTGTCTTCCAAATTTCCTGGCATCTTCAGCTGTTGAAACATTTTAATTGATATTCAATCAATTCCTGGAGCCTTGTTTTTGGCTAATGGTTTCAGTGCAGCTTGAAATTCCCTTTTTCGGTATCATTGGCTCTTGCTCATTTTCTACCTCTTAAATTTTTCAACAGTTTTATTCGCATATAATTAATAGATAATACAATTAAATAGTTCAATGACATCAACAAGAGTTGTATAATAACCACTAAAACCAGGCTTCAAACAATTTCTTCATTTGTGTACACATTGCTGTTAGCTCCCCATTTCCCTGCGACCTCCTCTGCCAGACCTCAGGAAACATTAGCCCAAATATTGTCTCCATAGATGTACTTATCCTGGATTTCATAAACAGAAAGAAACACTTAAAATTAATCAAAAATACAGCAAAACAACTAAAAGCTCAGTTGAAAAGAAAGCAGAACTTAATAAAACCGAAAACAAATTTAAGTGGATCATAAAGGGAGATCAAATGATAGGGTGCTAAATTTTAACCTAACTCCATCGGCATCTGTGGCATTTACAGAATCTCCTGTCTGCTTGCGAAGGGGTGGATTCTAGCTTGTCAAGCAGGTTGCAGCTTGATTACCTCATTTGGAGATGTGAATGTAAAAAAAACAGCTCAGTGGAGGCCAGACACACTCTCTCTATGCTTGTCTCCCTGTGAGACATTCCCGTTGAAAAGCCCCAAGGAGCTACACTGATGGAGGCAGAGCCCTGAAGCTGGAGGAGCCATGTGGAGACCCACTAGATACACAAGACTTTCCACCCACTAGCCTGTCTGTGAACTTCCTGCATTCGGCGTTATTGTATGTGTTGCATGAGTCTGAAGAGGACCTTAAAGACTTGCATCAGACATATGGACTAACATTGGATTTATGGATTAATATGGACTGGGCTGAGGTGTTTTCTTCATGTACAATTACTCTTTGATATAAGGTTCTCTCTTATATACCTATGAGTGTCTATGAATTTGTTTCTCTAGTCAACCCAGACTAGCACACCATCAATACACTTTCTAATGCTTTCTGCATGTTAGCAAAACTAATGACATCTGTGGTCCATAGTCAGCAAGAATTCACCAGGGGGTTAATCCACAGGTATTTCCTCTTCACTTAAAAAAAAATACTGAAACAGCTTTAAAATGGGCCAAAAGATAGATCAAATGGTAGGATACTACATTTGACCTAACTGCATCTGTCATTACTGACTATAATACTCTGTCTGATTAACAGGGTAAATTTCATCCCTCCACTATGGTCAGAGGTAAATCCATGTAACCCTGCAAATGGCTTTTGGGCTTCCACTGTCATCCATAGCCTTCTGCAAACCAGCTGTTCACAATTTAAGCTCTGATGCCATTTCCACTTTTAGATTAGGATTATATTATATACAAACATTGGATCACACAAGTCAGTGTCCTCACTTTCTACACCTTGAAATGTTTGTTACATATAATATAATTTAATAGTTCAATCATATCAAGGGGAATTGTACAATCCCCAAAAACATCAATCCTAGAGCACTCCCTCTCTCCATGGTTGAACCATCCCCCAAATGCTGCTTCCTGCATTGTTTAATATTTTGCCCATAGGATTTTTTTTAACATTGCACCCCAAGTCTTGAATTTTCTTTAGTTCTTTAAGTTTAAGATATGTCTGTGATTGAACTAACACTCAAGTACTTACTCAATGCAAGAACACTTTGTTCTATTAAATTGACATTCCATGATGCACACCTTCTCGACATGATCGCTGAAGACAAATGTGTGTGTAAGCAAATGTGGTGAAGAAAGATGATGGTGCCTGGCTATCAAAAGATATAGTGTCTGGAGTCTTAAAATCTTAAAGATAAACAAGCGGCCATCTAGCTCAGAAGCAACAAAGGCCACATGGAAGAAGCACACCAGCCTGCGTGACCACGAGGTGTCGAAGGGATCAGATATCAGGCATCAAAGAACAAAAAGTGGAGACCCAAAGCCCATCTGTAGGCAACTGGACATCCCCTTATTGAAGGGTCACAGGGAGGGGATGAGCCAGTCAGGGTGCAGGGCAGCAAAGCTGAAACATACAACTTTCCTCTAGTTTTTAATGCTTCCTCCCCCCATTCTCATGATCCCAATCCTACCTTACAAATCTGGCTAGACCAGAGGATGTACATTGGTAGAGATAGGAACTGAAAACTCAGGGAATCCAGGACAGATGACCGACCCCTTCTGGACCAGTGGCTAGTGTGGCGCAATACCTGGAGGGTGGAGGGAAGGTGGGGTGGAAAGAGGAACCGATTACAAGGATCTACATATAACCTCCTCCCTGGGGGACAGACAACAGAAAAGTGGGTGAAGGGAGACGTCAGACAGCGTAAGACAGCAAAATAATAATAATTTATGAACTATCAAGGGTTCATGAGGGAAGGGGGAGTGTGGAGGGAGGGGGCAAAATGAGGAGCTGATACCAAGGGCTCAAGTAGAAAGCAAATGTTTTGAGAATGATGATGGTAACAGATGTACAAATGTGCTTGACACAGTGGATGTATGTATGGATTGTGGTAAGAATTGTACAAGCCCCCAATAAAATGATTTTTTAAGTATGTCTGTGCTCTTCCTTTATGGTGTTCTAAGTCTAGGTCTTTGCACATTTTATTATATCACTTTACTACACTTGATATTAGCCAAAAGGCAAACAAGTGATCATTATATTATTTTACTTTGTCTTTTTGAACTGAATTTCTGTTCAGGTCTTTTACATAGTCATTTCTTCCATTTGCCTTAGCTACTCTATGATTAAGAGCAAATGTCAGATTCTCATCTGACATCCGCTTTGATATTTTTTTCTTTCCTGTCTTTTAAAAGATCTTTGACTTTCTTCATGATGTCTTTCCACAGCTCATAAGGTCTTCTGTCATTAGTTTTCTTCTTTTTATTTACAAAAGTTTGAGAATTTAACTCACAGCTACATTATCATACAAAAGTGACAGTGACAGTGAAAGACAAAGACAGCTTATCACTCTTAGACATCAGTGAAGGAACCATTTAGAGATCTACTTGAGGAAGAAGGAAATAAACTCACAAAAGGAAAGTGAGGTTCAAAGTGAGGAAGGAAGCAAAATAAATGTTAAAAGGCAATGAAAAATAAGTTGGAAAATATTGAAAAAAACATTAATTTTTATTGATTTCAAAAGACTCCTTGGGGATTGGAGAGGAAGGTCAAAATGAAATATTAAGTGGAAGCAATCTAACTGTCGATAAACAGATGAATGGGCTGGGTGGTATATACACACAATGGAATGAAACCTACTCAGCTAGAAAAAGCACTGAAGTACTGATATACCCTACAATGTGGGAAACATTGTGTTGATTGAGCTAAATAGGCTTTGTTAGGCAGGGTTCTCTAGAGAAACAAAACCAGGATATATATATATATCCATCCTGTGCTTCATATATAGTGAGGAGAAATACAACAGCTAATTAGCCCACACAGCAGTACAGAGGCTCAGTTTTACTCCCTTTCCTGGAACAGTTAATATACTTCAACTCACGCTGGCTGCTGGTCCAAGGTCAAGGAAGCAGACAAGGAAGTCTGCCCTTAGGCAAGACAAGCAGGGTGGGGCAGCAACAGCAGGAAGATGAGAAGTTGAAGCGCAGTAGAGGCCGGAATGTGAGAGTGCAGCAAAGCTGTTGATGGATCCTCAAGAAGCAGCAGAAGGACGTCTCCAAGGACTCTCAGGCTCTAGCGATGCACAGCATGTTGTCATTAGTTTTCAGTGTGTCACATGTGTTCTTGAAATTGTCTCAAAATTCAGGTGGGACATACTCAACATCGTACTTTGGCTCTCTGGACTTGTTTTAATTTTCTTCAGTGTCAACCTGAAATTACATATGAGCAATTGATAGTCTGTTCCATGGTTGGCCCCTGGCTTGGTTTTAGCTGCTGATATTGTTGGATTTTTAGGGGGTTCCAATTACTTACTTTGTCTTTTGTTTTCATATCTGATAATCCACTCATTAAAATTTATATGCCACATTGATGCCAGTATATTTTCTTCTAAGAATTGTCTGGCTTTTCTTTTTCAGATTTAAGACCTTGATCTGTTTTGTGCTGTTTTTGGGTATGGTCTGAAGCATGCATACTGTTTCATTCTTCTGTATGTGGAAATCATGTTTCCTAGCACCATTTATTGGAAAGGCTCTTCTTTTTTCATTCATTGGATTTAATACCCTTGTTAGAAATATTATGATTATAGATCTATGAATTTATTTATGGATTCTCAGTTCTATTTCTAATTTCAATTCTCAATTCTATTCCATTGCTCTATGTGTCTAGTATTATACTAGTACCAGACTTTTAATTACTGTGGGTTTAAACTATGATTTGACATCAGAAAGTGTGAGTCCACCTACTTTGTTTTTCTTTTTTGTTGTTGTTCTCTCTCTTTAAAAAAAATAATTTTAATGGGGGCTCATACAAGTCGTATATAGTCATATATCCATCCATGTGTCAAGAACATTTGTACATTTGTTACCACCTTCATTCTCAAAAAAATTCCTTTCTACTTTTGCCAGTGGTATCATCTCCTCATATTTCCTCCTCCCTCCCCCACCATCCCTCCCTCATGAACCCTCGATAAATTATAAATTATTATTATTTTGTCATGTCTTACACTGTCCAAGGGCTCCCTTCAACAACTTTTCTGTTGTCCATCCCCCAGGGAGGACGTTATATGTATATCATTGCAATTGGTTCCCCCTTTCTAACCCACCTTCCCCTTACCCTCCTGGTATCTGTCCTGGATTCCTTGTGTTTCCAGCTCTTATCTGTACCAGTGTACATCTTCTGGTCTAGCCGGATTTGTAAGGTAGAATTGGGATCATGACACCACCTACTTTATTTTTCTACAAGATTGTTCTAGCTATTTGGGATGTCAGTTTGAAGATTTTCTTTTTCATTCCTGAAACCGCAGTTACTGAAAAAATTGATGGTGATTGCACTGAATTTGTAGATTACTTTGGGCAATATCGACATCTTAACTCTATCAAGCCCTCCAATTAATGAACACAACGTGTCCTTTGATTGGTTTACATCATCTTTAATTATTTAGTCATGTTTAATAATTTTTAGTGGATCACAAGTCAGTATTCATCCTGGTTAAATTTATTTCTAGATATTTTACGACTCTTAGTTTTGCTTTTTAACTTTACTCCAACTTATTTAAAAAAATTATTTTATTTTTCTAAATTTCATTAAGTTGGTGTTGTTGAAAATAGACACATTTAAACACGGTTAAAAAATCAACCATTGAAAGATATCGATTACTTTCTTTGAATTGTACAATTATTCCCCCTCTGATTTTCTTAGGTATCCCTTCCTAAGTAATATATGAGTGAGTGAGTGAGTGAGTGTGTGTGTGTGTGTGTGTGTGTGTGTGTACTGCTCCCATATTAGGGTGTTCCAGTTGCTGCTGTCGATTTGTTCCCAAATACATCATAGACCATTCTTAAAAGAACATAATGCTCCGTCCATACCTGGGCTACAGCTATACCTCTTCTCTACGCAACCTTACCCTTGATCATTCCCCACCAGGCCTGCTACTCCCCCCTACAAACCATTTTGAGTCCCATGTTGTTCCCTTCTCCCTGTGTTTGTTAACACCACTTCCTTACCCCCCTACCCCCCACCCCAAGTCCCCCCGGAACTGTCGGTCCCATTGTTTTACCTCCAGATAGTTCATCCAGCCTGTCCTATTCAGATAGACCTGTGGAGACACTAACATGCACGAAAACAAGACAGAGGAAAACAAAGCAACAGTATACAACCAGACAACAAAACAACAAAAACAAACCACTGACAAAGAACAAAACAAAACACTTCACAAAAGAAAAGCTTGTAGTTAGTTCAAGGATCGTTTGCTGGCCCTTAGGAGCGTTTTCCAGCCCAGTCTGTGCAGTTTGGAGACCCGAGGCCCAAATGTCGACCACTGGCGATCCCCTCACAGAGGGGTTTAGGAGAGGAGATGGGTCAGTCAGGGTGCGATGTAGTACCGACGAAGAACACAGCTTTCCCCCAGATCCTGGATGCTTCCTCCCCCCAACTACCATGATCTGAATTCTACCTTGCAGGGCTGGATAGGGCAGAGGTTGTACACTGGTGCATATGGGGGCTGGAGGCACAGGGTGGATGATACCTTCAGGACCAAGGGTGTGAGGGGCTATGCTGGGAGAGTGGAGGGTGAGTGGGTTGGAAAGGGGGAACTGATTACAGGGATCCACATGTGACCACCTCCCTGGGAAATGGATGGCAGAGAAGGGGGGGAAGGGAGACTCTGGATAGGGCAAGATATGACAAAATAACAATGTGTAAATTACCAAGGGCTCATGAGGGAGGGGGGAGCGGGGAGGGGGGGGAAAAGAGAACCTGATGCAAAGGGCTTAAGTGGAGAGCAAATGCTTTGAGAGTGATTAGGGCAAAGAATGTACGGATGTGCTTTATACAATTGATGTATGTATGTGTGTGGATTGTGATAAGAGTTGTATGAGCCCCTAATGTAAAAAAAAAGGAAAAAGAGAGAACATAATGACCAAGGCAGATATCTTTACTAGTTAAGCTAATGCATTATTTTATTTTTAAAAGATTTCAGGATATATTTTTAAAGTTTAAAGATAATATCAGGAAAGTAGTTTGGTCATCTACTCACTATGGTTTCAGAAAGCCTAGAGACCATGAGAATTTGAAATTCTGTTCTGCATTTTCCCCCTTTTGGTTGGGATTCTTTTATGAAATTGTATATAAAAATATTGCAATAATAAGCAGGTACCAGACATTTCTTCTGGTCTCATGGCACCCCCACCCCCTGACTCCCTGCTGGCCTTACCCCGTTTCTCGGGCCGCTCTCGGGACGCTTACTGGTCACAAAAAAGTTGGGCAGACAAGCACCGAGTGGGGACTTTATCATTTTTCTCTTGCTACCACTTGGGAGGTTGACCAGTAGTCCCGTTCAGGCAACAGGTTGAAGACATTCCGATATGTTTATGTGTGTTGCGAGTTCACTAGGGAAATAGATTTTTTTTTTTTTCGTCCTTCCTGCTCTACCATCTGCAGTGTGGTTGCCTGGCACCGCTCACGGTTAAAAGATGGATACAGCCATTCCAACATTTTATCTCGACACTCTCCTCTTTGTTTTTATCAGGGAGGGTTTATTTTCTCAGAACCCCCAGCATCTTCTCATATTTCATTTGTCAAAAAATGCCATACGATCACTACGAATTGTAAGACTGAGAAAGCAAATACTTGGCAATTTCTTTGGAGGAAGACAAGCTTTTGTCTGCATGGAAGGAAGTGTTGAGAAGGAGGAGGTGAAAGACTTGCTTTTCTCTATGTAACCATGTGTGCCTCATATAGAAAATGTGTATAGCTACTCTTAAAATCGTAGAAAGACTAGAAGTGACAAAGACAGATATATGTATTGTAAATCTGAAACGTTAGCTGAACTGTTCTTTGCCCATGCCTTTTCTCGAAGATGATCTTAATGCTGCTGTGATTCTGAATCCTCACTCACTATATGGCAGGAATTTCTAAGCTCATCTGATGTATTAAACACTGAAAAATTCAGCAAAGTGTATTTTGGTTTAATAGAGGGAGAATGTTTCTGATAAGGCTTCTGTTTCCATAGTCTGAGTAATCCACCACTGGAATGTTTAAGGCAAGCAGAACACATTTTAGTGATAATAGTAATACAGAAGCACTTAACCCAAACATCTCGGATTCTTTTCAAAGGACAGTGAAATATTGTGGAGGAGATTTATGTATCAGTAGAGTAGAGACTGAGGGCTGATCTGTGGTTTGTAGCCCGTTGGGTCGTGTGTCTTCCTAAATACCCTGAGAAGGACCTGCTTCTCACCATTATAGAAACAAAGCAAAGTCTTTTGGTCAAAGTGAGCATACATATCTTATAACAATTTAGTAAAACTGTTAAATGGACATTTTACTATGATGATGTTTTAAAACAAAGATACATTTTTAAAAATGAAATTGTTCTTAGGAATAAACAAAATCTACTGCACCAAGTAAAATATGTACCTAACAATAGGAGGTGGTTTATTTTTGCTTGTTTGTTTTGGTTTATTACATCAAGTTGGGCCAGGTAGATAAAAAACATTATCTGTGTTAAGAGGCAGCACGAAAACTCGACCCGGAACTGGTATGTATTTTATTGGTGGCTAGAAAAGGCTGTATGATGAAACCCGGTGGGGAAATCCCAAGCAGGAAGTAATACATAAAATAGACTTTGCCAGTAGGTAGGAGAAATAGTGAATTTCCAGAAATACACGGGATATAAGGCTACAAATGTTAAAATGACCTAGCTGGAAAATACATGGAAGGTATTAACATTTGTGCCTGTGATCCTACCTGACCTTCCTTGTGACAGCTCTCAGTTTTTCTCTCTTCATGGCCAATTTTCCTGACTTCTACTTCTCTTTCTGCTCTCTTCTATATTTATTTTCTTTACTCTTTCATCATTTCTTAGCACTACTAATGATAGTGATATCCTCATATTTTTGTTTAGCTCTAATGATTATAGGGTCACAGATCTCTGATTTTGAGCAGAGTTGAAAACTGCAATGAAAACAAAATGCTTCAAGCAAAGATTTTATTTAGTAAATAATAAAATGCTATGAATCTAGGACAAAGATGAAAAGATAGTTCTTGGAAACAATGAATAGCTGTGAGTAAACTGGACATAATATAATTCATAGATAAATCAGGCATATTTTATTTAGAGAAACTGAAAACATGGGACACTAAACAAGTATATAGCCAAGAAGTTAACCAGTAATTTGCAGAGGGAAGGGGGAAAGTTCAAACTCCATGCTCACTTATCTCCTATATATAAACCAGTCTCATAATTGTAGTAGTCTTAAAGGTGGTTATTAGGGTTGTACGGGTTTCTGCCTTACTCTCAGGATGGTGGATTGCATGTTCATACAGACTGGAATTCTGCTCATCTCCTGCTGCTTTTTGACTGCACAGTGTGCACAAAGTAAGAATTTTATTGATTTTTTCATAGGTTGAAAATCATTAATTATGTTTTCATTAGAAAGTACTGTAGTAGAAAGCCTAAATAATTGACAGATATTACAATCAGATATTCTGTTATTTAACATTTGTAAATGTGAAAATATATTATTTAATGGTACATATTTTTACAAATGATAATTTTTTTCTCCAAAAACTAGTCTGTTTTGTCACTAATCACTAAAAGTAGAAATATAATATATGATATGTAATCATAGATATGCAATATCAAATAGTATGCAATTATAAAACAATACTAATAAATGATGTTGTAATAATAATATCATATGTAGCATTAAAAATCCCCTGTGACTACCACCACGGATGTAAACAGCCATGCGATCCTGCAGAGGGCCTTGAAAGTGGATTATTGCAGATGCAGTTAGGTGAACATTTAATGCTGTAACATTTGATCTCCCTGTTGATCCATTTAAAAATTGCTCTACTTTTTAATATATTCTGCTTTATTTTCAATTGAGGTTTTTCTCCATTTACTTTATTATTTTTTTCTTTTGGAATGATTTTCTGTATATGAAATTCAGGATAGGTTAATTAATAGAGACAGTAACTGGATTAATGGTTTCTTGGGGGTATGACAGAAGTTATTGGGAAGAAATGGTGACCTAAAAACAGTGAGTACAAGAAAGAAAAAAAACATTTAAAATTGATTGTGATGCTGATTATGTAATTCTTCTTAACATGGTTGAACTAATGAATTGTATATGTATGAGTTAGAAGTTAATAAATCTGTTAAAAAGAAAATACATGAGGGTACATACAAATTACACTGGGCAGAGGTGAGCTTCGGTAATATGCATTTTCCCCGGGCTAGGCCAGCATGGAGCAACTTGCTCTGAGTTAGTGCATCCAGTGGTGTCGCCTGGGAGGTTTCTCCCAGGTCACAGTGAAATTTTCATAAAAGCAGTTAGTTCAAACTTGTGTGTGTGTGTGTGTGTGATGGCCGATTTAAAAGAACAGTTTGTGACTGTGAAATATTGTTTCCTGCTTGGGCAAAACAGAAACTGTTGTGATGTTGAACACAGCTTACAAGGATAGCGCTCTGGGAAAAACTCAAGTGTATGACTGGTTTTCTCATTTAAACAAAAGTGAAATATCGATGGATGGCAAACCTAATTCTGGATGTCTGTCAACTTCCCAAGGGATGAAAATGTCGACTCGTAATGCATTTGGAGTTTGTCCCACCAGGTCAAGTTTTCTATTTAGAGGTTCTGAAAAGATTGTAACAGTGTGTGGCCAAAAAAAGGCCTCATTGGTGGCAGACAGGACTGGTTTAGCTACAATGCGCCTGCTCACGCAGCAGCCATTTCAGTGAACCAATTTTTAGCAAAAAAAAAAAAACCCAAAAAACCCCGTATGCCTCTTGCCCCGTGCACCTTACTCACCTGACCTCGCTCCATGTGACTTCTTTTTGTTTTCACAAATGAAGAGGGACACGAAAGGACAGAGATTTGACGATACAGAAGAGGTGAAGAACAAAAAGAGGGAGGTGCTGTCAGCCATCCAAACAGAAGAGTTTGAAAAATGTTTCCAAAAATGGAATCTCAAATTTGACAAATGTATTAATTGTAACGGAGAGTACTTTGAAGGTGATAAGGTCATTTTTTTACAAAAATTTGAATACATAAATTTGAAAAAAATTGCTATCCCCTCGAATATATAAATTAGCATCAAAAATTAGCTACATTTTTATTTGTGTTGCTATTAATGATTCTTGTGGTGAAGTTTCAAGTCAGTTCTGATTCATAGAGACCCTATGTACTAGAGAAAAAAACCACTGTCTAGCCCATCCCCACAATTGTTGTTATATTTGAATCCACTGTTGTAGCCACTTTATCGGTCCATCTCATTGAAAGTCATTCTCTTTCTCTTTGATTCTCTATTTTATCAAGTTTGATGTCCTTGTCCATTCGTTGTTCTCCCCTGATTATAAAGTCTTCACATTCTTGGTTCTAAAGAGTAGTATGGCTGAATCATATAATGCAATCAATATATGCACTATATTGCATGTATTACCTTCTTACCGAGAACCATCAGGGAAAATCATTTGGTGGGAGTAACAGAAAGCAATGTAGGATAGGAATATCATGCACTTGACTTATTGCTTTCCAACAACTGTAACATTGTTCTCAGCTCAGACTGCTGAGAGGGACACTACAGCCATAGGAGAGGCAGTGTGATTCTACAGGGTGCTCTTGAAAATATGCATTTTTAATAATTAAGCATTGTGGCTTTGGTGCCTGCTACCATCAGTAAACTATTAGTATAAAGACTATTTCATCTATATGTCTAAACCAGGGTATGTTAAGATTGAAGGGGCATTACAAATAATCATGCCAGGACAACCAGCACACACCAGGACAATTCTAGAAAAATAAGTATGTATGTTAAACATCTTTGAGTATGCTTTGTATATCTCACCTTATATGGAATATATCAAATATAGTTGAAAAGAATTTTAGTGGAAATATCAGCTATCCTTTAAGTTATCATATGGTGTTTTGACTGTTTTTAAGCCATGCTTCAAAAATCATCAGTTACAAAATGATGGGATAAAATTTTACTGTGTTGTATATCTGTATTTTGAAACATAGTGTTTTAAATTATGGTATTTGAAGATTGCCAGAGTACCACAAAGTTATTTTCATTTTTAAAAATTCTTTAGCATAAACGTTTTTCCTATCATGCAAAGATTTTCACATGTGTATAAGCCTTGTTGAAAACATTTGTTTGTGTTGTTGAAGAGTTGCAAACTTTGTTATTTACAGTCAATTGTACATCAGTGGCTGACTTTGGTGATTGCCAAGGGAACATAACAGATTTCTGCCCAGAAAATATTGTTTGTGCATGCAAAGATGGAAAGCCTTTTTGCAAGTAAGTGGTTATGTATACTATCAAAACAGAGCAAGCATAGTATATTGCAAGTAATTATTCACTTTTATCTGTTTTCTTTATAAAATGATGCGATGTTTATTTTTAAATATTTTATACTTACTCATAAAGACTAATGAAGTTCTTATACATGGATGAACCTTGGTGACATTATGTTTAATGAAATAAGTCAGACTCTGAAGGACAAATATTCTATTATCCCACTTATATGAAATAGATTAGGCAACTGCATGGAAACAATAGTTCGTTAGTGGTTGCCAGGGGTAGTTGTAAGGTGGGAAGAAGAAATTACTGCTTGAGAGGCACTGCGTTCACATAGTTTACTGTGACTAGACAATGCTTATGGGGAAAATTCAATGAAGAATGAGGCTGGGGAAACAAAGAAGGAAGCAATAAGTTAAATACCTACTTTGGGCTGCATCATTTGTTGTCATTTTCATGAAAACGAAGAAAGAATTGTATATTTTCCGCATTTTACAAAGTGAAAAAATAAAAATACTGAATGTTTAAGAAAGGTACTGAGGCAGGAGAGTTTAAGAAGCATATACAGTATATAGCTAGTATATGGAAGGAGGAGAATACACAGATAGATCTGGTTCCAAATATCGTGTTCTTTTTGTAACTGATACCCCAAGCAGTCATTCTTCAGAATTTGAATTTCAACATGAAAGCCAAGTAAGTATTATCCAGACTACAATATGGACCATAGGTTGGTGGGTAGCAGCATAATGGAGCTAGAAAGGTAGGCCACAACTTGTCTGGTAATTTGTCCTACTGTAGTGGCTTACGTGCTGCTATTATGCTGAAGCCCTACCATTGAAATACCAGCTAGGCCACCCCTGATGGACAGGTTTGCACGGAATTTTCACTCTAGAAAAGAATGGGAGGAAAGCTCTTCTTATCTACTTTAAAACATAGCCAATACAATCATCATATATTGCAACAGAACATTATCTGACTTGGTTGCTTTGGACATATCACCAGGAGAGTCAATGATGGAGTAGGACATTGCATTTGGTAAAATGAAGGCCAGATAGAGTGAGAGAGATCTTCAGTGAAATGGGTTAGTACAGTGGCCACAACAATGGACTTGAACCGGCTTTGACACAAAGGCAGCTAACAAGTAGTTAGGGGAATAAAAGTAGTATTGTTTGATAGGAGTGGCATGTGTGGAATAAGAAGAGATCAGTGGTAGATCATGCAGAGGCTTGTAAATTACAACATGTCTGCAATTTATTGTAAGTATAATGGAAAATTTTAAAATATTTTTCAGCAAGGTATGAAGTAATCAGATCGTAATGTATCTATACATCAGCAGTGAGTCAAGTGGAAAGGAAACAAAAAGAAATATTAGTTAGTACAATAGCATCTATACCTTTTGATATATTTTAAATTGGTTCTAGTTTTTATTATTTTCCTTTATCTTTTCAACTGGGGTTTTTCGATGTTTGGTTTCATTGTCATTGTTTTTTTTCTTTTTGTATGTTTTTCTCTCTATGAAATCTAGGATAGGGAAATTGGTAAAGATAGTAACTGGACTAATAATTTCTTGGGATTATGACCAGGAAGGTGGAGAGATAATGAGTAAACGGAAGAGGAAAATGTTCTAATATTGATTGTAGTTGTGATTGCACAACTCTTTTAAATATGTTTCAAATATTTAATTGAATAATATGTGAAATATATGTTGACAAATGGTTATTTTTTAAAGTACCTGAAAACTATTAAATATTGCATAAAATTATCCTCAATAAATTGGAAGGTTTCATAAAGTTTAGATGTTTCTACAGTCCAAAGAAATCTACAAATTCAATGGAATCACCATCAAAATTCAAAAAAGCCTTCTTTGTAGAAGCTGGGAATCCGATCCTCGCAATCTTGAAGAAGAGGAAATTAGGAGGGCTCACATGTCCTGACTTCAGAACATAATACAAAGCTACAGTAATTAAAACAGCTTGGTGCTGGTATAATAATAGATAGATAGAGCAATGAAATAGAATTTGGAGCCCAGAAACAAATTTATACATCATCTATAGCTAACTGATTTTTCACAAGAGTTCTAAGTGGATTCAATGGGAAAAGAATAATCTCTTCAGTAAATGATACTAGGAAAATTGATTTCCACATGCAAAAGAATGAAACAGGTTAAGTTTCACCTCATACTCAAGAACCAATTCTAAATGGATCAAGATCCTGAATGCAAAAGGTAAAACCATAAAAGTATTAGGAGGAAAAATAGAGATAACCTAGTTTTAAAAGATGGATTATCAGATATGACAAAAAAAATCAAGAGTAGCAATAGACAAAATAGATGACTGGGACCTCATAAAAATAAATACTTTTATTAATCAAAAGATTTTGTCAACAAAGTGAAAAGATCATCCATGAATTAGAGAAAACGTTCAGGAACCATGATATCAATATCTATATCTGTATCTACCAAAAGTTCTCCCAGAATAAGAAGAAAAAGACAAATAGGCCATATACTATGCTCGATGTCATTAACAATTAGGGCGATGCAAATCAAAAGTACAATGAGATACTATTCCACCCCCATTAGAATGTCAATTATCATAAAAATTGGAAACCAAGAGGTGCTAATCAGGTTGCCGGGAATTTGGGATCCTCATTCTTTGCTGATGGGAATATAAATTCTGCTGTAGGAAAGGTTTGTGGGTCCTCAAAATATTAAAAATAGAGTTACCATATGACCCCCAAATTCCAATCCTAGGTATTTACCTAAAAGTTTTGAAAGTTGGAAAGCCAACAGGAATGCTTAATGTTCACCGCATCACTTTTCAAAGTAGGCAAAATGTGAAAACAATCTAAATGCCCATCAACAGACGAAGGGAAAAACCAAATGTGGTAAATATATTCAATGAATATTGCTGAGTCATAAAGAGAAATGAAGTCCTGATGTATGTCACAACATTGATGAGCCTTGAAAACATGCTGAGTAAAATAAGTCATACAAGGGTAAATATGGTCTTATCTCATTTATATAAAATATGCATATACAGAAACCAAAGATTATCCATATTGGCAAGAAAGGAAAGGAAATGGAAAGGGGGTTTTGCTTGGAGGACATTTAGTGTATACTAATGGCAGCAGAGTCATTTGGAACCCGATAGTGAGGACGGTTTGTACAACATGAGGAATGTGACCGATGTCACCAGATTATACACGCAGAAATTGTTGAATTGGCTAATGTTTTGTTGTGTATATTTTCATTGAAATTTTAAAAAGAGAACATTGACGTCAGGAAAAAGTCAACCTAGCTGGGAAATCCAGTGGTCTGAAGAAGAGTAAAATTGATGCAGAGAGATAGATGAGGATTTTCTGTCAAGAATCCAGCAATGACTATGGAATGAACGTGGTGGATAGAAGAAAACGTTGTCATAGCTATTTAGGAAAACCTCAATGAAGTCTCAGAAGTTTTTCCTTGAGGAACTGGTTAAATAGAAGTAATTTTACTGAGATGGGGATGGCTTGGGTGATGCCAACTGAATCAGAGAACTGATAGTCACTTTGGAATGTATCTATATAAGAATCACTTTGATAGATGTAAATAGAAAGGTGCTACATACAGTAGGCAGTTAAAAATGTGAATCTAGAGCTTGGAACTAAGGTTGGAACTAAATCACATGTTTTGAAACCTACTTTGATATGAAGAAGTGCTGGTTGCATAGTGGTTACATTTCCAAGGGCAAGGCCAGCAGTTGGAAACCACTAGCCACTCCGTGGGAGAAAGATGAGATTTTTTGCTCTTATAAATTGGTACCATACCTTGTTGCATACACACAAGGGCAGGTTTTTTTTAATTAAAAGATCATTTTATTGAGGCTCTTACAACTCTTAGCACAATTCATACATACATCCATTGTGTCAAGCACCTTTGTACATATGTTGCCATCATTATTTTCTAAACATTTACTTTCTATTGAGCCCTGGGTATCAGCTCCTCTTTGTTCCCTCCTTCCCACAGGGGCAGTTTTTAACCTGCCCTATATGGTCGTCATAGGTCAGAATTGACTAATGGTTGAGAGACATTGATATGATAGTTTGGAAGTAGAATTCCTAAAAAAGACAAAATAAAACTCCTGAGTACAGAATCTTATAGAATGCCTGTTTTTATGGTGTGAAGAAAGAAAAGAGGAAGAGTTAGTTAGTCAATGTGACTCAGTAGAAGCTGTTAAATGATATGATAGGAGAAAAAGAATAAGTCATGTAACATTCCTTTGTGAGTTTAAGCTATATAAATAACTCTTCCAGGATAGATTTGAACATACAGTGATACCTCAGTTGCCGAATTAAAATTGTTCCAAATTCATGTTTGAACACTGAAAATATGTTTCCATAAGAAATAATGAAAAACAAATAATTGGTTCTGAGGCCCCAAAATTACACTTATAAATTTATTTTTCTGGGACTTTAAATCACTGTGAAGCTTTTTAGCCTTCTCACATCACTGTGTCAGATACACTAACATCATTGTCATCGAGTTGTTTCTGATTTGTCTACATTAACAGTCACCTTGCAACCTCTTTGATGATCCCAGTTTTTTTATGGTTAATGATTATACACCTTTCATTACATTAGTTTTTTAATCACATTTGAAAAATGTTGATAATGTAGACTTAGTCATGTTGTATTCAGCTGCCAAATCAGACAAGCAGTGACCTGATTCAAATTTTGCAATGATTTCTTTCTTTCTTTATTTTTGTTTCAAAAGAAAATATTTATTACAGGGCTTTATTAAATATGTAACACTCCAAAATACACAAATACTAACTTGATAACAATTCTATTATGTAAAGTGAGCTTAGTATCTAAGTTCAGTATATGTGTAGTTTTGATTATTATTGTTTTTATTTATGTTTGTTCATTTTCTCTCAATTTATTAATTTTTTAGTTAACCCTATCTTGGGTTTACACAGTTTTTCTTATAGCTTTACTGCTGGTATCACTAACTTTCTCTGGAGCTACGATTATGATATTTCACACAAATCAAGCACAATCATATTACTCATTAGTTTTAATACACTAATGCAAGCACTGTATGCTGTCTGAAAGAGCCACGGTTAGACTGATGCAGCACCCTTTTGTGTCCACTGCAAGACACAACACGTGACTCACTCTCAGTCACTATGGGCTTTTTCAAGTCAGATTTTTGGTGGACTATTGAGCAAAGTTATTACTAACACCAAGCAGAGGTTTGTTTTTTTTTAAAAAACAAAACTTTGCTGTTTGAGTAATGAAACATTCAAGTTTAAAGCTATTGGACAATGAGGGTACCACTGGGTATGCAAATAACAGCAAAAACGCACTACCATCAAGTAAATGCTGACTCACCAAAAGCCCCTCTGGGTTTCTGAGACTGTCTTATTCCTTGAACTGTTGACCATGGGGATCATAGCCCAACGCATTACCACTACCCCACCAGGAGCCCCAAATCTGTTCTTTTTACCTGCATGCTCTGTCACCACTACTCCTCCTAGCCTAGTTTAGGTTATAGTCAGCTCTGCAATGATTCCTGAAACAATCTATTAAGTGACGTCCCAGAAACTAGTTTGTTTGTTTTCCCGTTCTATTTGTCCTCCACATAGAAGCATATATAATCATGTCATTCATCTGCTTTAAAGTGTCAAGGATAATCCACTGCTCTTAGGATAATGTCTACATTCTTTAGTACGCCCTACAAGTTTCTTCATTTTGGGATCCTTGCTTAAGTGTCTGAGTTTGGCAGTCCCCACTGTACACCATGCTCTAGATATGACGGATGATGGTATTTTCAGGGTCTGAAATGGATTATATTCTCTCACCTTTTACTATTTTCATGGACTGTGATTTATATTACTCTTCTTTCCCTATTCCAGCCACAACTCTTTTCCTTTGACAAGATCTTACTTGAATTTCAAGAATGTTCCCATGTCGTTGTTAAGTGGCCATCATGTTGATTCTGGCTCATAGAGATCCAGTGTACCACAGAATAAAACAATGGTCATCCTGTGTCAATCCATATTGCTGAGGATTTTCCTCGTTTTTGATGCCCTTCTATATTACCAAGCATGATGTCCTTTAACAGGCACTGGTCTCTCCTGATAACATGCCAAAAGTACATGAGCCAATGTCTCCCATATTCACTTCCAAAAAGCCTCTGGTGGTACTTCTTCACAGACAGGCTTGTTTGTGCTTGTAGCACCCCACGGTACTTTCAATATTCTTTGCTGACACCATAATTCAAAAGCATAATTTCTTCATTGCCCATTCTTATTCAATTTCTATCTTTCACATGCATACATGGTGACTGAAAATACCCTGGATTCTGTCATTAGTCCTCATGATGATATCCTTGCTTTTCAATAGAGGCCTTGTGCAGCAGATTTGCCCAAGGCAATGTGGGAAGTTTTTTTCTTGATTACTGTTTCCATAAGCACTGAGTGTGGATCTAGGCAAGACAACATCCTTGACAACTTCAATCTTTTCGCTGTTTATCATTATGTTACTTATTTTTCCAGTTGTAAGGAATTTGGTTTTCTATACATTGAATTGTAATGCATATTGCAAACTACAATCCCGATCTTCATCAGCAAATATTTCAAGTTCCTACTTTCACCAAACAAGATTTGTCACCATATTACAGTTTGCTAGTGAGCCTTCTTCCAATCCTGGTGCCACATTCTTCTCTATATCATCTAGCTTCTTGGATTGTTTGCTCAGCATACAGATTGAATGAGTACTATGAGAGGCAACAACCCTGGTGCACACTTTCCTTGATTTTAAATCTTGCAGTATTCCCTTGTTCTGTTTGAGCAACTGCCCCTTGATGGAGCATGACTCAAAATGAGAAGGAGTTGCAATCTTCTATTAACAATCAGAACTTCTAATTCACAAAGTATTCTAGCCATCATCTTAAACAATGGAACACATAAATTTCAATATCCCAGGCACTACTGAGCTGAAATGGATTGGTATTGGCTATTTTGAATCAGATAATCATACAGTTTACTACTCCACGAAGGACAGATTCAAGAAGGCGGGTGTTGCATTTATCATTATTATTTAATGATATTAATAGTTATCATCATTGTTATTCAAATATATTTACTAATCACTAAGGTAGTGATTCAGAAATGGAATAATTCTACCAACTTCTTCAAACTGAAATTCATCAAGTATCAAGCCAATATGAATGAATACATATTGAATGAAGATTGGGACCCAAAAGTTGAAGCAAAGAAGATTGAAAAGTAGTTTGAAATTATGGCATTGAGAAATAGAGGAAAGAAGTAGGAGGCAAAGGACATTATAGAGGTCTAAATACAGGCATGTACATATTTAAATATATTTATATAATGATAGGGAAATAAATCTGTGTACATATATTTATATGTTAAGTATTAAGGTAAGAGATAGACATTGGTCCTCGACTCAAATACTCCCTCAATGCAAGAACACTTTGTTTTAATAACCCGGAATTCTGTGATGCTCACCTTCCTTATACAATTACTGAAGACAAAATGGGTGCATAAGTAAATATGGTGGAGAAAGCTGATGGTGTACAGCTATCAAAAGAGATAGCAACTGGGGCCTTAAAGGTGTGAAGATAAACACGCAGCCATCTAGCTGAGAAGCAACAAAACCCACATGGAAGAAGCACAGCAGCCTGTGTGATCCTGAGGTATCAGTGGGATTAACTATCAGGCATCAAAGACCCAGAACAAAAAATCATATCGATGTGAATGAAGGGGAGGGCAGAGTGGAGACACAAAGCCCATGTGTAGACAATTGGACATCCCCTTAAAGAAGGGCCACAAGGAAGAGATGATCCAGTCAGGGTGCAGTATAGCACCGATGAAACATACAACTTTCCTCTAGTTCTTTATTCTTCCTCCCCCTGACTATTATGACCCCAATTCTACCTTACAAATCTGGCTAGACCAGAGCATGTAAATTGGTACAGATACAAGCTCGCAACACAGGGAATCCAGGACAGATAAACCCCTCAGGAACAATAATGATAGTAGCAATACCAGGAGGGGAACGGGAAGGTGGGGGCAGAAAGGGGGAACTGATCACAATGATTGACAGGGTGGTGGACAACAGCAAAGTGGGTGAAGGGAGACAGTGGTCAGTGTAAAACATGAAAAGAAACAATAATTTATAAATTATCAAGGATTCATGAGGGAGCAAGGGGGGATGAGTTGATATCAAGGGCTCAAGTAGAAAGAAAATGTTTTGAGACTGATGGTGGCAACAAATGTGCTTGACACAATAGTTGGATGTATGGATTGTGATGTGACTTGTATGAGTCCCCAATAAAATGATTTTAAAAAGAAAAGCAAAGCAAGGATGCCACCTTGAGGACTAATGTGTGGCTGACACAAGTCAGGGTGCTTTCAATCACCTCATATGCATGTGAAAGGTGGACATTGACTAAGAAAGAACAAGAAAGAAATGATGCTTCCAAACTATGGTACTGGCAAAGAATATTGAAAATAATATGGGCTGCCAAAATACCAAACAAATCTCTTTGAAGAAGTACCACCAGAAAGCTCCTTGGAAGTTAATATGGGAGACTTTGTCTCATGTACTTTTGACGTATTATCAGGAGAGACCAGTCCCCATTAAAGGACATTATGCTTGGTAATGTAAAAGGGCATTGAAAAAGAGGAAAACCCTTAGCAATATGGAATGACACAGCAGCTACAGCAGCAGGCTCAAACATAACAATTGTGAGGATTGCACATGACTGGCCATTGTTCTGTTCTGTTGTACACAGGGTCACCATGAATCAGAATGGATTCAAAGACACCTAATAACAGCAAGAACTCTTTAAGAACAGTTGCTTTTCCTTGTATTTTTTACTTGATTTTAAGGAAATCGCTTGATGCTTGTTTTATCTTTCTGTCTCACAGACCACTTCTCACATTCCTTTTCACGTTTCACTGGTTCACCTCACCTACTTAATTTTGGGGTGTCCCTGGGTTCCATCCTTTGTCTCCTTTATGCCATCACCATTAGTGACCTCATATACTCTTACAGTTTTAAATGCCATCTAAGCTGGTATATTTCCTAACTCTAGATTCATAAGTCTAAAAAGTGACTCAAGATTACCACTTGAATATCTATTACTCATCTCAAAATAAGCAATGTAGAAACATGAACTCCAGAGATTCTGCCACTATTATTCTAAATCTTTTCAACCATCAGTATCCCTACTCAGTTGAATCTTGGTTTTGCCTTTAAAAGGATATCCAGAAACCAACCATTTCTCACTACTTCCACTGTAGCCATCTTGGTTCAAGCAAATATCATCTTGCTAGATTACTGAGCAACTTCCTAATCCTCTTTTTCTACCCCTGCCTTCTTTCTAAAGCATGTTTTCAATATACCACAGAGCCTGGTCTTTTAAAAACAGAGATCATATTACTTCTCAAAACTTTGTCCTAGACCTCACTGTAAAAAATTAAAGTCCCTATAGTGACTTATAAGATTTTCTGAGATCTAGCCTGTCCACCTCCTTAACTTTACTTTCTCCCATTCTTTCCTTACACTGGCTCCTCCTTATTGCTCCTCTAACATGAAATCATACTCCTTCTTGCTTTAGTGTCTTTATGGTTGCTGTTTCCTTTGTTTGGAATATTCTTCTTCTAAATTATTCTGTGGCTAACTCTCTCATTTCCATCTGTGATGTTTAAAATGTTACATTCTCAATTAAATCAGCTCATTGTTTTACTGAGCTGCCATATACTTCCCAGATAGTCAGTACCCCTTCCTCTGCTCTACTTTTTATTTTTATCATAGCCCTGATCACTCAAATATTCTAGATAATTTACTATGTATACTTATTTTTATTGTATAGTTCCCCAGATAGATTGGAGGCTCTTTTAGGACATGGATCTTTGCTTTATTTACTGGTGTATCTTAAATACCTGGAACAGTATCTGGCATATAGTTATCGTGTCAGCTGTCATTATTGGCCAACCCATGCACAATCGAATGAAATGCTTCCTGATCCTGTACGTTCCCTAAGATATGGAAAGAGTTGGACGTTTGTGATCCATAGGGTTTTAATTGACTGAGTTTGGGGAGTACATTTGCCAGCACTTTCTTCCTAGTCCATCATCATCTGGAAACTTTGCTGGAACCTGTTCAACATCATGACAGGAAATCCTCTGCTAACAAACTAGGAATCAAACTAAGTCCTAATCCATGGAAAGCAAGAATTGTATCACTGAAACATAGTTACCTTATTAATGATGTTGTATAAATTAATAAAATAGTATTGTATAATATATTATTTCTTTACTTCTAAGCTTCAAAAGAAATGTACTCTGACAAAAGTATTTTTTTCAGTAAGAGATGCATGAAGATGAATAGGATATATTTGAGAAATATGCTTTACCTCATTAAATAAATGATATAGCACATATTAAAAACCATGTAAGTTATTATTATGTATTATTGACATTTTAGTACATAATAAAATCCACGAGTGGCTTATTGCCTGTGTGAATTTAGTAGATATATTTTTTTAGAGAATCCTAGAACTATAAAAAATTTTAGTAATCATATCATTAATAACTTAGCGTTAGCCATGAATACGTTCCTTAATATATTAAAACAGTATAAACCAAGAATACCATGCTTAGGATCCAGCATTCATTGAATCAATCCTGTAGGGGAGTATAAACAAACATTCTCTAAAGATACTACATGACCAAATATCCCCATTAGTTACTTCCATGGGGGATGGAGAGAAGTCGTATTTTTCCTTTCTACAAGTCCCTAGACATTTCTCTGTAGGTATATATCATCCAATTTTCAATCTGTACACGACAAAAAACCCATTCAGGTTATTTGGTAGCATCTCATGAGTTTTCTTTAAAAACACTGCAAGTTCATGGGAGTCGTTTATTTCTATAAATAGAGGCAGAGGATCTGGGCTTTAAGGGAAAGATGGGGACAAAGATATTTCTGGCACAGTCTAGTCTCAAATCCTCATGTTTCTACTTGTTATATCTTTTAGAATGGCAGAAGCAGTCTGTTAACCTTCATTCATTACTGTATTAAGAAATGGGAGAAAGGCCAAACTGTAGTTACAGAACTAGTAGACTATGCTGTTTTGAACTCGCTTTCTAGCATTGCTATGACAGTAGTAAAAGAATAGCCATGTGCAAAACTGGATAATTTTAAAAGAAGCCTTGCAACAGCTATTCCAGGTGAATCCTCCCCCTGCCCCAAAGTAGCACACCTTCATTAGATAATGGGTTGAAAATCCTAACAGCTGCCTGCACGCTCACTTCAGGTTTTCAAACTGTAGGTTTTATAGTGCTTGCTCCAGAGTAAAAGGAAACAACACAGATCTTTTGAGAGCTTTAGCGGGAAACTTCATGGTTGAGTAACAATGTAATGTTTGATTCACTCAGAGACCCAATTTATTTTTACCCTAATTTGTGAACCTTTTGTATTCCTATTATTTCTCTCCAGATGTCCAAATTTCAGAAGTCGGTGGCAAAATTACTGGTATATGGGAGCCAAATGTGACCAACTCTGGAGTACTCAAGACCTGATTTTAGTAGCAGCATTGCCTGGGATAGGACTGGCTTTAATAGTTGGTGTAACAATTCAGACCATCTATTACTGTAAAAAGAAATCAACAAAAAATGTAGATGATCAACGGTAAGATATTTCTAAATATTGCAGAAAATTATGGGAACTATCACAGGGAATTATGTCATTCATCGTAAACTCACTGCCATCGAGTCAATGCTGACTCATAGATCTTATAGAGCAGGATTGAACTGTTCCTATGGGTTTCCAAGATTTTAATTGTTTATGGGAGTGGCTGGTGCTTTTGAGTTGTAGACCTTGTGGATTGCAGCCCAACGCATAACCACTATGCCACCGGGGTTCCTCGTTGCTCATCATAACTATAACTTATATTTTCTTCTTTATATTCATTAACATTTTAATTAAATGTCACCAAAAGTCAGGTTAACAACGTTCAGCATTTGGATAGAGCTATCATCCTCACTGCAAATCAAATACACTTTACTAAATAACTGTCCTTCTTCTGTGTCTTCTTTCCATCAAGAAAGTGTTGGTGTGTACTCCATGTATTAAAACCAAACCATAAACTAACAATGCCACAGAGTCAACCCAATTCATAATGACCCTAAGAGACAGGCCAGAATTGCATCAGAGGGTTTCCAAGGCTGCTATCATGATGGAAGCAGATTTCCAAACTCTTCTAGTGTTCAGTGGTCAATAAATTCATAATGGCAACTGTTCCATTGACAGCAGCTCATTTTCCCACGTCACCAGCATGGCTCCTTTCTCTACTACATACATTATTCTAAAGTGTGTATGAGTGGGAGGGGGATTGTTCTATCTATACCTACTACTATTACCAAGGACACCTGGTGGCATAGTTGTTTACATACTGGGCTGCTAACCACAAGTTGAGTCGTCCAAACCCATCAACAGCTCCAAGGGAGTAGAGGAGGGGTTCTTCTTAAAGATTTACAGCCTCTTGGGGCCAGGCCCAATCCCAACTACATGGTACCCACCCCCCAGAGGAATGGACTTCAGGGGACAGCACTGAGGCAACCGCTCGGAGAGAGAGACACTTCTGATCAGCGCACACAGGAGCAAAAGAAGAAGGAAGGAGAGAGTGGAACATATCCTGGTCCACCAAGCCTCGAGGAAGATATTCCTACTCAGAGGCACCAATGCACAGAGAAGATCATAAGGCTGGTCCCACACGAGACATGACGTCCCTCACTGACCCATAGTGCTACAGGGGAACAACACTGGAGACACAGTGCAGGAATTGTGCCCGATCTGACCCCATCACACTGGGGCAAAACACTAAGGGCATGCAACAGAACAGGAAAGGGAGCAAAACAATGAAGTTCCGGAGGAATATCAAACATACACTTTGGGGCCAGCATGTGGTACCCATCAGACTTGACTGGAAAACACTCTAAAGTGTTGTTGTTTGTTGACTAAAGGTCAACAAACAGACCTGGAACTATTTATGCACTTTTCCTTTTTTGTTGTTGTTATTTTATTTTGTCTTACTTTTGTCGTTTTGTTTGGCTTTGTCTTGTGTTTGCGCTTATTATTGTCTCTGCATGTCTATCTAGATAAGATAGGCTGGATAAACAATTTGGAGGAGAAAACAATTGGACCGATGGTTCCTGGAGGACAACGAAAAGGGGAAGGTGGGAGAAAGGAAGTGGGGTGTCAAGCAACCCAGGGACAAGGGACCAATAAGTGATCTAAAATTGATGGAAAGAAGGGCATAGGATGCCTGGTGAGACTTAATCCAGGACAATGGAACTGACAGGAATTACTGAAACTTGAATGAAGGCAGAACGTGATAGTGGGACAAGAGGAAAGTAAAAGGAGCTAGAGGAAAGAACTTGGAGGCAAAAGACATTTATAGAGGTCTAAATATAGGCACATACATATGTAAATATATTTATATGTATTCATAGGGAAATAGATCTATATACATATATTTATATGTTAAGAATTAAGGTAGGAGGTGGACATTGGGCTTCAACTCAAGTACTCCGTCAATGCAAGAACTCTTTGTTTTAATAATCCGGCATTCTGTGATGCTCAGCTTCCTGACACAATCACTGAAGACAAAATGGGTGCATAGGCAAATGTGGTGAAGGAAGCTGATGGTTCCCAGCTATCAAAAGATATAGCATCTGGGATCTTAAAGGTTTGAAGATAAACCAAGCAGCCATTTAGCTGAAAAGCAAAAAAGTCCACATGGAAGAAGCACACCAGCCTGTGTGATCATGAGATGTTGATGAGATCAGGTATCAGGCATAAAAGAGCCAGAGCAAAAAATCATATGAATGAGAATGAGGGGGAGAACGGAGTGAAGACCCAAAGCCCATCTGTAGTCAATTCTACATCCCCATAAAGAAGGGTCACAAGGAAAAGACGAGCCAGTCAGGGTGCAGTACAGCACCAATGAAACATGCAACTTTCCTCTAGTTCTTTAATGCTTCCTTCCCTCTCCCCCCACTATCATGAGCCCAATTCTACCTTAAAAATCCGGTTAGACCAGAGCATGTACACTGGTACAGATAAGAACTCGAAACACAGGGAATAAAAGACAGATAAACCTCTCAGAACCAATAATGAGAGTAGCAATACCAGGAGGGCAAGGGGAAGGTGGAGGGAGAGAAGGGAAACCGATCACAACAATCTACGTATAACCCCTTCCTAGGCAGATGGACAATAAAGTGAGTGAAGGGAGCCCATGGTCAGTATAAGACATGGGGGAAAAATATATATATAAATTATCCCAGATTCATGAAGGAGGAAGTGGGGGGGAGGGGGGGAAATGGGGATTTGATATCAAGGGCTCAAATAGAAACAAAATATTTTGAAAATGATGATGGCAACAAATGTACAAATGTGCTTGACACAATGGGTGGATGGATGGATTTTGATAAGAGCTATAAGAGCCCCCAATTAAATGATTTATTAAAAAACAAAAAAAGATCCACAGCTTCTAAAACCCACATGGATAGTTCTACTCTGCCCTGTAGGATTGCTAAGAATAACAATCGATTCGATGAGAGTGAGTGTGAATGAGCAACTATGCCAGATAAATGAAAAATACAAAACAATACATTTTGTTGTAATCTGATTCTGCTTCAGTGGGCTTCAATTTATATCACTATAAAATAAATATGGTTATAATCTGTTTTACCCACTTAATAGAGATGCTGAGACTGATATAAAAAGTAGCAATCACTTGCTGAAGATTTTTATGTGTGTCAAGCTGAATTCTAAAGGTTTCACACCTATGGTAGTGGATTTTTAAGATAACCACTATAAAACCAAACCCTATCTTACTAAGACAAGTAACTTAGTAGAGGGTACAGAGCTAGTATGTCCAAGCAGTGAGTCCCTGTCCCTTAACCCTCAAACAATACTAATGAAATCTCAGGAGATAAAGCAGTACATTGAAAGTGATAATGTTAAAAAAAAAAAGAAAGAAAGTGATAATGTTAAGCTTCATTCTCTATTTTTTGTTTATTAAATAGAAAATTGCCTCTGAGTTATGGAGGCATGAGAAGTAAATACTAGTTCAGCAAAATCTCATTGGTTTTATAGCAATTTATTAAAATTAGCATTTATTTTGAAGTATCATTCCACAGTGGTAATCAACCTTTTATGTCATTTGGGGATGATTTTGAAATATTACTTTACAATTGAAAGTGGCTAGTAATGAGCACTACATATTCCTGGAAGGCTTGCAAGTTGCAGTAAAATCAGCAATTTGAACAGTCTTTGATTTATCTCTCAGAGAGGAAGATAAATTCTCCAACTTTTGTGTTATTTCAAGATTCCAATTTTTAAAAATAAAAGTATCACTTCATATTCTTTAAAGTAATACATGGCATACATATTTATGGGAATAAAGTCAGTTTTATTCAACATTAATTTTGCAAATGAAAATTAATGTGGTGAATTTCATTCTACCACCTGACATAAGTTAGAACTCCCCTGAGATGTTTAAAAAATCAACTCACTCTGTAAGTTTTCTCCACACAGTTTTCCATCTTCCAAACTTTTCTGCAACACTGAATTTATGTTCTAATACTTCATCTGTATTAATTGGCTGTGACTTTTGGTGGAACATTTGGTTCTTGTTTCCTCCTTTATAAGTGGTAATAAAGCATTTCTTACTTCTTCTGTAGTTGTGAGAAGAAAATGAAAAGCAAAGGAAAATGAAAACTACATAGTAATAGTGCTCTCAAATTTTGAGTTTATTTATTGACTTTTGGGTAAAAAAATTTTGAGTTTATTTATTGACTTTTGGGTAAAAAAATTACATGACATTGTTTCCTCCAGTTGAAATAAATTATAGTTTACTTTGAGATTCATTTTCTCCTATACCATTTCCTGATTTGTATAATTCAATGTATAGTATATAGTGGAAAATGTATGAACACAAATTCAGACTGCTTGGGCCTCAAATCCTTGTTCTAGAAATCACTCATTGTGTGGTCTTTGGCAATTTTCTTAAAATTGCTCAGCCTCAGATTTCTCATCTGTAAAATGAAATGAACACTATCTATGATGTATACCTTTTATAAATATTCAAAATATTATCATATGGTTTTAGGAGAATACCAATGTCTACAATTTTACTTAGCTTGCATCAAAATGATATAATAGGTTAAGGAGTGGATAGTGAGATGGAGAAATGGGCAGCTGTCAAATCAATGTGGTAAAATGTTAAAAAATATCATTGAAATGTTAACTATATTAGAATTCACCGTTAATTTCTTTTTAATTTTACTGTATATTTGAAAGTTTTCACAATGGAATATTGGGGGAAATTGGGAAATGTTGAGTAAAGTACCTTGAACACAGAGCAGATTCACAAAAGTGAGTCATTATTATTATTGCTCTCTCTTTGGTAAATATTATAGCAGATATTTTAAATGGCAGTGTTTATTCTGTGTTATTAAAATTGGGTCTCAGAGAAGTTATTTATTGCTAGTTAAGCAAATCCTCCCTCCTAACTTTGTTTTTTTCTTTTATATATACACCAGAGAGCAGCAGAGCCTTCCTCAGTATGACTCTGTGTATGCTTTGGACCCTGGTAAGAGACCTTTGCCACGGAGCCAAGGCCAGGTAAACACTGAAACTAATTCAACAGATGACTCAAGTGTACAGAAGTCACAAAAGAGAGAGATGCCTTAGCGAGGAAAAGAACATTAGGAGATTATAGTAGTCAGAGACAACAAAATTGCCTGTTATCTGAAGATCAAATTATAGAAATGTGGCATGTTTGATGAAAGGTTATGTCCCAGTCAAGTACAGGCCATACCCGGGGCAAATTACACTGGGAATTCTTGCTACCTCTCCTCCCCATCATTTGTTTCCAGGTAAAATGAAGTTGAAAAACATAGCAAAGGTAGCCTTGGAGGGAAAAGGAAGTCACAAAAACAGGCACAGAGAATAAAAGATCAGAGGAAAAAGATATGAATAATGTGATTTTTCAATTATACTAACTAAAAATCTCTGTTCACCTAATAAAGTGGTCCTAGTAGTATAAATCCTCCACTATAAAAAGAAAAGGCAAACAAAAAATTGTGGGAATCTCCTTCATTCTCTCTACTTTAGAAATGAACTCTGAATGCAGAGAAAAGGGGATTGGAAACCCCCTTTTCCTAGTAAACCACAAACATAGGAAGCAGAAGCAATGCCCTTATTATTTTAAATCAAACCAAAAGTAGTCACATGGAACAATGGTGGCACTTTTGTGTAAGCATTGGACCGCTAACCAAAAAGGATAAAGTTCAACTCCACCAGCTGCTCCATCTAAGAAAGATGAACTTGTCCATTCCCTTTAAGATTTACAGACTCGGAAACTCAAAGGAACAGTGCTACTCAGTCATTATGCATCAGAATTGAACAAATAGCAGTTATCTTTTTGTTATAGTATATTAAGTTCTAGACTGTGCTCAGTTGTGATGTCTACCTACACTGTAACGCCTCTCCCCCACCCTGATGAAACCCTCATTCTACTTGCTGTCCCTATAGGTTCATCAATCCTGGGTTACATATTCTGAAAGGCAGAAAGACATATAACACAACTTCAAAAACACCTCTGAGAAAAACCCTAATATGAAAAACAATACAGAAAATCTTGAGTACCAGATCAGGTCCAGTGTGCATCAGAGGGGGAATCAACTGATAAAGTTTTAACTATTCAAATGGGGTTTATCCTTTTGATCTTCCATGATCGTCTCTCCACTTCACTCTGTTTAGCAACCACGTTCTTCCCAGGCCTCTATTATGGACAGAGGGAGATCACCTGAGGCTTATTTCCTATGTACCTGGAACTTCCACTGTCCCCCATAGCCTCTGGAAGCCAGATTCTCACCGTTTAGACTCTGATATTGTTCCCTCCTTCGACTTCAGGTTATATAATTTACAATTATTCGGTGAATGATGCTGGTGTGTTTCTCCCATACGGACTTAGTTGACATTTCTCTTAGATGCCTGCTTGTTTACAGCCAAGCCTTTAAGACCCCGGACGTTATTTTATCTGAAAACCAGGCAAATTTAATACCTCATTTTTTTCTCCATTGTGACTCATTTTAAATTTGTTCTAGTTTTTATTATTTTCTGCTTCTATTGAATTGAGGTTTTTCTGAGTTTTATTTATTTTTTTGTTTTCAAATGAAATCCAAAATAAGTAAACCTAGAGAGACAGTAACTGGATTAATAGTTTCTTAGGGTTATGGCAAGAAAGTTGGAGGGAAATGAGAAACTATGGTAATTATATTGAATATAATTATCAATTAATTATATATTAAATATAATGAAGACAATATTCTAACGTCAATTGTGGTGGTGATTGCACAACAACTCAGTTTAATATGTTTACAAGATTGAAGGGAAGGTTGGGCATATATGGGTAGCTAATAATAATGGATACAAGAATGAAGAAAATAGTTTATAATTGATTGTGATTATGATTGCACAACTCGTTTTCATATATTTAAACCATTAATGGTATGGTATTGAACTATATGTCAATAAAACTTTGTAAAATTTAAAAGTAGATTAAAGGCAAAAAGGTAAGCTCAAAAAAAGTTTATGGCAACTATTTAGGGGATACCAAAGAGGCAATTTTGATAGATTTGATCAAAGGACACAGCTAATCATGGAAACTTAGTTGAAGAAATTTTTAAGAAGATTGAAAATCATATTGGTGAGAACACAAGGTAATCAGGAAAGCTAGTTGAAATTTTTAAGAAAATTGAAAATCATATTGGTGAGGAAAACTTTGGAAAATATATGCTGACGGTGTGTTTTTCATTACAATGCACATGCTCATTTTCTTAGGGTTTCCTAGGAAAATTTCATTGTGAAATCTTACGTCCCCTCCCCTAAAGTTTTGATCTTGCCCCCTTCAGTTTTCCTTTTGTTGACAAAACTCAAAGAACATCAAATAAGAACACAGTTTGCGAATGCCTATATTGCCATTTTGATGCGGTATAAATAAAAGATTGCAGAAATCTTTGGAGAAGGATTATAGAAATGGAAATACTTCCTTTAGAAGTGTACAGATAATATATGGAGGATATGTCAAAAAGCAACAGCTTCATAGTTTCAGCTGTTTGCTTAATAAATATTTGTATTATTTTCTAGCAATATTGTTTTACTTCCCTTAGTATATCAATTTTTTGAGGGCATGCATGGGAACAATTTTCTCTTTTTTTATGGACATCAATAAATTTTATTTTACTGCTATTCTTTTGTAATTTTTCTTTTCTGTTTTTTTTACATTTTATTAGGGGCTCGTACAACTCTTATGACAATCCATACATATACATACATCAATTGTATAAAGCACATCCGCACATTCCCTGCCCCAATCATTCTCAAAGCATTTGCTCTCCACTTAAGCCATTTGCATCAGGTCTTCTTTTTTTCCCCTCCCTCTCTAGTATATCAATATTTTTCAAAGCTATTTTAATACAAGTTTTGGTTGAAAATCTTTGTGTTC
This sequence comes from Tenrec ecaudatus, assembly GCF_050624435.1. NCBI lineage: Eukaryota > Metazoa > Chordata > Mammalia > Afrosoricida > Tenrecidae > Tenrec > Tenrec ecaudatus. Next base: position 90,346,569 of record NC_134548.1, read on the forward strand.
CCAGTTCTATGCTGGGACTTGTGGGAGTATAGATTAACATAGTCATTTATTTTCCCTGGTATCTAGGGATACAATAAATATCCATGAACCAAAAGACAAGTCTGTATCAAGTTCCTTTGTTTTTAGAAAGCTATTTTTTCAGAACACATCTGACGTCTCACTGTACAATGAACTCATTTAGGTACTTGCTTGATAAATGCCTGTTTCCCAACTGAATTCTAAGCTTAACGGAACATGAAAGATATAACTATATAATGTACCTGTATGTGTAGAGAATTTATGTGTAAGGGGAATTCCATTATTTTTTGAAGTTTCCAAAGGTAGAATCAGAACCAGTGGTGGATATTACAGGGAAACAAAATTACAGCTCAATGTAAGGCATTTGTTTTCTAGCAATTGGAGAAACTGAATAAGGAAATAAGCTGTCCCAATGAGAATTTCAGATGTAGAGCAGGCTAAATGACAGTTAAAATTTATGATAACTCTAACTCATAGTAAGTGGTTGTCATAAATTACCATTTAATATTATGAATTTTAAGATATGATAAATAAAATACAGGCTAAATAACTTTAAGTGAACAGGGTAAAATGTTTCAGGAGGTCAGAGATTTTGATGAATTAGCTCTGCCATTGCCCTCATTTTTCTTTATGCATGATTAAGTAACTGGTGGGAGGACCTTTTTTACAATTACATTTCAAAATCTGTCTTGAATATTCAGTATGTCCAAAGCACTATAATAAACCTCAGAAGGTCGGCAGATTGAAAAACTACATAAGACTAGATTCTTGTATTCAAAAGTATTTTGCTCTTCCATTTGTTTCAGTATCACTTCCTTCCCCTATTGACATACACTACAATTTTTCATAAGATATGAAATATGAACGCCTAATCAGTGGTATATAATTTTTATATATTGGATTTTCATATCTTGATCACCATGTCATATGCCAATTATATTAGGGTAGGCAGGGCCAGAGAATGAAGAATGACTAATGGTCTCTGATCATTTTCTCTGTCTTATTCCATTCTTTAGATATTCTGTTTTAGAAAGGTATTCTGGAAAGGATATCAATGTTTCCTTTCCAGATTTTGAATATTTTAAATCAAAACACATAAACATTTAACTATATTCTCAAAAAGTTTATCATGAATTTCTTTTCTTTTATTTTAATTTCTCTTTGCTAGAAATTATTGAATACAATCTAAACAGAAAGATTAGAGCTAGTTCTGGCCACATTCATAAACATAATTTTATCCGAAGTAAAACTTGTCATTTGATTAATAGCTAAGCTTTAAAAAGGTGAAAAATAGCTGAGTAGACTATGTTATATGTATAAACACACACATACACACACACACGTATTTCTCTCTCTCTCTCTCTCTCTCTCTCTCTCTCTCTCTCTCTCTCTCTCTCTCTCTCTCTCTCTCTCTCTCTGTGTTCCCTAATATTGGAGGGCAATATTGACTGAAAATTTCCCAAGTGAATTCTCAGGGAAGTGTTTTGTTTTTCTTTCAGTCCATTTCTGGTCTTTTCCAATAAGTAATTAGAAGGTATTCTGAATGGAGACCTGCTTTTGGAAACTTGAGACAACTCCCAGATTAATCTAATATTTTTCCACTTTTCTTTGTTTGTAGCTGAGAAACTTCATTTAGACCAATATTTCTGGGAGCATCCCAGCCTGTCTCCCAAGCAATTAAAGTAATTTTTGACAGTCTCATAAGAACTCTGAACTTCTATTGACCTTTTAAACCAATAATTACTAAGTTTAGGAGCATATTTCCTGCCACTAAAGAAGGGCCTTTGATGGTACAGTGGGTTAAGTGTTGGCCTGTGAATTGAAAGGTGACCAGTTCAATCCCACCAGTCTCCATGAAAGAAAGATGACACAAGCTGCTTCCTAAAATTTACAGCTCTGTAAACTCTGTGGACCACTTCTACTCTGTCCATCTCTGATATAGAAACAGATGAAAACCACTTACTATGAGTTAGAGTTATCATAAATTTTAACTGTCATTTAGCCTGCTCTCTATCTGAAATTCTCATTGGAGGTCAGACAGAAAAGGAGAAACTGGGCTTACAAAAAGGGACTGTGGTGGATTAGCTTAGCAGTCATGTCATGGAAGCCAAGAAAGGAAAAGTGCATTTCAAGAATTACAGAATGAGCCACTATTTGAAATGCATCTTACAGAGCAAGTAAAATGAAAGCCATGAAATAGATATTGGATTTTCCTAAATGGAAAGATTTGAAACCTTGATAAGAGCAGTTTTAGGTGAATGGTAGAGACCAATGCAAACATGATGTGGATGCAATGTTGAAATGGAAAAATTGGTGACAAGGAGTGTAGAATACTTTTTTGAGATCGTTTGTACTGATAGGGAGCAGACAAATAAGGCAGTAGCTACATGGAAATGTGGAATTCTGAGATAATTTGTGTAATGCATGTCTGCATGTTAATGGAAATAATCCAGATGAGAGGAAGAAGATTGTAATACAGGATAGAATTAGAATAATTTCATAGATGAAGTCCCTGGGGAGGCAAGAAGAGGAGGTAGCCTGAGCATGTTTAGTTGAGTTGATCTTTGATAGAAAAAGACACACTTTATCTTTGGTGAAATCAATAAATACTAATAAAGGTAAGTTGATTAATTGTAGTGGGGTGAAATAATCTTTCAGTTATATCTATTTTCTTAGAAAAATAAAAAATGAGGTCATCAACTGAGGATGAAAAGGATTGAGGAGAAGTTGAAGATTTGAGAAAGGAGCAGGTGGTGCAATCATTGACTCAGAAAGTGGAAGAATGAACTACTATTTCAGAATTGGAGGGTAGCTGGAGAGTGTGGGGCCCTGTGGATTTTCTTTCTTTCAATCATTTTATTGGGGGCTCATACAACTCTTATCACAATCCATACAGACATCCATTTTGTCAAGCATATTTGTTGCCATCATCATTCTCAAAACACTTGCTTTCTACTTCAGCGCTCGGTATCAACTCCTCATTTTTCCACTCCCTCCCTGCCCCCTCCCTCATGAAGCCTTGATAATTTAAAAATTATTATTTTGTCATGTCTTACACTGTCTGACATCTCCCTTCACCCACTTTTCTGTTGGCTGTCCCCAAGGGAGGGGGTTATATGTAGATCCTTGTGATTGGTTCTCCCTTTCTACCCACCTTCCCTTCACCCTCCTGGTCTCACCACTCTCACCACTCGTCCCGAGGGGTTCATCTGTCCTGGATTCCCTGGATTTTCTTCCTTCATAAATTTTAAAACCTCAAATTTGTCTGAGAATCTCAAATACAGCCATCCATGTTGCTGTGTACTTCCAGTGGCAGATAACTCTGCCCTGACTCCAGTCTTTATTCTGGAACTGGAAAAACAACCATGGCATTTTTGTAAGAGAATGAATAGAGTAACTAGTGTGTGTAGTTTGGTAAATATATGTGAAACCTACTCATGGCGTTTCTGATGGGTCAGATGAAACTGTAGGACCTAAGTGTCTTTGGCACACATTTTTTTTCTTTGGAATATCCACAGCAAGTTGCTGAAAACTCTCTAGACTTACCCAACCCCAAGATGAGACTTTGGTCCTTAATCATGATCTGAGATGGGAATCCAATTTTTCTACACATAGTGGTTACTCATTGGGCTGTGATTGTGCATTTTCATAGTGACATGACACAACTTCACAATTAGGAGGAAGAAAATAAAGCAAGGTAAGAGGCCCTGTTAGCACATAACCAAAAACAAACCAAAAAAAAAAACAACCCACTCTCATTGCAATCATGTTAATTCCTACTCATAGAATAGATAGCTCCCCTAAAGGACAGAATAGAACTGCCCTTGTGAGTTTCTAAGAGCAAGTTGCCCCGTGGTTTTGCCCTTTATTCTACAATTTGAAACTTTTAGGCTCTATTTGAAACACTATTCTACATCAACCTAGTGGGATCAGAGCCAGTCTGGGTTAGTGAGTTTAACTTAAGGCTAATACTGGCCTAATAAGAGGTATAAAACTGTCCCTCTACATACTTAGATCCCCCCACTGATTCCTAGGGTCGCTCCCCAACACATTTCACATTGCTGCATGTAGATAATCCATCTTACTGATACCCAAATGGAAATTTTAGATAAGCTTCTTTTCATCACATCTGATATAAAATCATAATATACTTTCTTGCCTATTATTTATGAAGAGGTCTAGTCCAGTGTAGCCAGGTACCTTACAGAAGGATGTAGCCCCTTTAAGACCTGAGGTGCGGACAGGATCCCTTCATAATGGCCATTATGACTTCAGGAAAAGGTCAGAAGGACTGGGTATATATATAAGCGAAGTTTCCTGGCCAAACTTCACCAAGCCAAACTCGCAAGGAACATGGTTTGCTTTTTATGTGTTGTCATCGTTTTCATTTTCATTGTCAAGAAAATTGTGAAAAAAAGGAAAGAAAAACAAAGCCCAAAGAAAAAAAGTTTTCTAGACAATAGAAGGGGAATGTCAGGTCAGTCTCTGTTTCCTATATCAGTTTGTATTTCCAGCTAATACTTAACTTCTATATTATCTCTGACAGTGTTTCTTCCCACAGTAGGTGGTTTTGGTGATGAGCTGAAGTGTTAGGGATGGATAATGCCGCTTGTTTAACTACTTGATGGTTTTTTTAATCAGAAAATGTAATGGCTTATTATATGAACTGTATCAAAATTTCCCTATGTCAAAATAACTCTAGCTTATTACCTGGATCTATGTGCCTCATGTCTGTAATGAGTTTCCAATATCTTGCTTCCGTGATATATAACTATAGTTTAGTCTTTTTAAAAAGCTTTTACCAAACAAAAACATAACACCAAAAAGCCAAACAGAAACCCTATGAGTTGACTCTGATTAGTAGGACAAAATAGAACTGCCCCATAGGGTTTCCAAGATCATAAATCTTTACAGAAACAGAATACCCCTTTTTGTTTTCTTCCCTGGCGTGACTGATGGTTTGAAGCACTATCTCCGGGGCTCATTTTAAATACCACGTCTTTATCAGTTGATTTAAAGGTATTTACTATCCTCCAATACTCACAGCAGCATGTGGGAGAGTTTTGGTGGTGAAACCATATGTATTCAACCTAACTATTCTATATTTGAGTTTCTCTTGTTGACTCCTTTTCTGAGGACACGTTTTAAAAAAAACCAACACTAAAACAATGGGACCAAATCTAACCCGTGGTCGAGTTAATTCAGACATCCCGTGACCCTATAAGACACAGTAATACTTCCACCATAGGGTTTCCAATGCTGTAAATGTGTATGGAAGCAGATTGCCACATTTTTGTCCCCTGGACCAGGTGGTGGGTCCTAATTGCTGTCCATTTGGTTAACTGTTACATCACCAGGGCTCCTTAGATAATCGGACCCACCTCCCCATCCCACAAAAAGTCACTGCCATCCAGTCATTTCCACCCCATGGCATCCCTATAGGTCAAGGTGGAACTGCCCCTGTGGGTTTCCAAGACTGATAATTCTTTATGGGAGTAGAAAGTCTCGCCTTTCTCCTGTGGAGTAGCTAGTGGTTTAGAACTGCTTACCTTTCGGTTCGCAAGCCAATGCATAACACATAAAATAAATTTTAATTTTTGTAGATGGAAGGGTCATTTACTATTTGGAGTAGAGGCTGAAATAAAGCCTTCATTTGCATTATCACGGTAGTAAGCCATTCTTTATAATCAGTTGCTTATTAGAGAGAGAAAATAGTGTGATACAATAGAGACATATAAAGAGGTGCTGAATTGTTGCCATAATACAACTACTGTAGTTTAACAATTTCTTGGTCATTATTTTTTAAGAATCAGGCCTGAAAAATATCTTGATATTTACATAGTTGGTAAGAAGAATCATTGTGATCTATTTTATTCCAAATTTCCATAGAATTGTGACTAACTCTTTTCTCTCTCCCTTAACACAACAACAAACCAACCAACTAGATGCAAAATCCCTGGAGCGCATCCACGCACAGAGTCCTTCCTAGAAGCTCAGGATCGCCACCATCAGAGTTCTCTGGGAGAAACTACAAGTAAGCTCTCTATTGAAGGGAAAGCTCTAGCTTGGAAATACTGAGAGAGAAAGCAAGATTTTTAAGGAACAAAATTAAGAGGGAGTTTTACATATTTGTGGGTTTATATATTTGTGGGGTTGTAGAGTGATAGGGACATTATCAGAAAGAACATTGTTTACAATGATGAATATCTAACATGTTTTCTGAGAAAAAGTCAATATTGACCAAAACTAATCTGTAAGATGATAACATTTCCCCTTCTAAGTATTACTTTTTTATACATTCTGAGGAAAAACGGGAACATTTCTTTAAAAAAACTCATTGTTAATGATAAAATTTGAAAAGAAAGAGGAGCTGGTACCAAGGGCTAAGTAGAAAGCAAATGTCTAGAAAAGAATGATAGCAACATATGTACAAATATGCTTGATACAATTGATGTATGGATTCTTATAATAGTTGTAAGTGCCCCCGATAAAATGATCTTTTAATAAAATTTTTTAAAGAATGATTTAGTTTTTCAGTTTTATGAATGCCAATATTTTATTTTATCAGTTCCATCAATCTAATGTGACCCCTGAATGACATCCTTTATTTTCTTCCTGCAGAATATACTTATGACCATCTCATTTGTTACAAGAACTAACATTATGTTTTATTTTTTTAAGTAGTTTCCATTTTTTTTATTTTTTATTTTTTATTTTTTTTCATTTAAAATAGCTATAGGATACATGAGCCCAAAGAGGACCATACTTATATCTCCCCTTTCTATGATGGCTCCCAGGGACAAGCTCAACCTGAAACAAATTATCGGAGCAACTATTTTCCAACCATGTACATGAAGCCGCTTGCTGTATGTATTAGACATCTCAATTTCTCTATATGGGTATTCTCACCATAATTCAAGTGGAAATAACTTTACAGATGCCAAGATTTCATTATTTTAAGATGAAAAATCAACATGGAAAGTTTGATTTGCGTGACTACACCCACAATTTCATTTTGTCAAAAAGATTTAGAAAATATGAGGAGTCAAAGTTATAGTATATATTAAAATTTTTATATAAACATGTAAATATATTTTATTTCTAATAAGTCAATGTACTTGTATAAACCTATGAGTATACATACACATTTATGAATAAATATGTATATTTTATATCATATTTTCATATAGTACTTAAATATAAAATCAGAAATGTGATTTGAGATCAAAGAAAGACAGGTTAAATCTCATAAGACAACTGAGAAGTGAAGTGAGACTAGTCTTAAGTTATCATAGCCATTAATTTTTCAAAATTCCATGAAGAAACTGCTATTTTGCATTTTAGTACATTGCCCAAACATATGCTGACAAGAAAATTGTTGACTACTAGTCAGAAATGACTAGATGGCAAAGAGTTTAGTTTGAGCTATATGATATATTAGCTATGAATGTATATTGTAATTTTTTGTAAAAGTATTTAAAAATAATTATCAGACAAAAATATGAAACAGATTATTACCTGAAAGTAGTCTTTATAAATGTTCTTGGAAAATATAATTAATTACATAAAAATAAAGTTCACAAAATTGAATTACTAATTTTTCTTGAGATCTTGAGTTTTCAGGGTCTTTTAGGAGTTAGTCAATTATGATTGAGCTGACCACATGGCAAAATAACCTTCAAAATATCCATTTTAAATTTATGAATGAACTAAGATTAATCAAGGAAATGAAAATGTGGAGTTCTAACGATAATAATTGTGCAAAGGGAAGACAAGATGCAAGATTTGTGATGGGACAAAAATTTATTTTGCCAAAAAAATTTTTATTTTGCTAATGTGATTCCATAGGATTGAGTCAGAGTTTCTATGCTACCTGTCTCTCTGTCCATCAGGATTTGAGCCACATTGTTGCTAATGTGATGATCCAGATCCGATTTGATTGTGATACAGCTTAAATGACTCTACTCAATCCTCACGTTCCTTTAGGTTAAGTTAAAATCAAAACTCCCAAATAAGACATAAAAGGCCCTTGATATTCTAGCACCTCATACCTTTACACCTCTCTACCTTGATCTCTTGCTGCTCTTGGGATTACACCCTATCTTCCAGCCATTCAAAACTTACTTTCTCATCAGCACAAGATGCATTTTCATGAATCCATGTCTGGGAGATAACCAATTCTTACATGCGGTGCTCACATATCAGATTCTTTACAAAGTCTTTCCGGATTCTCTAAGCGGAGGTCGGGCTCTCTCCTGTACCTTAACACTCCGGTGTTCTTCCTCCATTGCAATCCTAAGGTATCATTTTAGGATAACTTCTCTATCTGCTGGGCTATCTCTCCCACTTAGAATTCATTGGAGTTAAGAAAAGCTGGCTTAAAAAATTATTGCTTACTCAAGGAGAGAACTAGTAAATTTTCCCTACCCAAATCAAGAATCCTCAAAATAAAGTCCTATAATATTTATACTTCCTGAGATCTGTTTTTAAACTACACTTATAAATGCACATGAACATATTTCCTTAGAAAATGCATTTGTAATTGGAGAGTTTTGTCAAAAGGTCATGGATCATTCTGAGAAAATGAAATTTTATCAAATTTTTAATGGTGACAAAACTCTGGCTAATATGGTACAAAGAATGCTGTTATAAGAACGTGTAATGTGAACACTCGTATCATAATAACATGATGTGAAGACACTCAGTTATGCAATTTAAAAGTTCTGTATGTAGTCATGTAGTAAAGAAAATGGGTCACTTTCTAAAAGAAGCAAATTTAATTTTCCAATTTTATAGTACTTCATTCATCACTAAGCAAGATCAGAGTGTGCATTTTGGCACTGCAATATCAGAGACACAGAGAGAGATGTATTTAGTTTTATTTTTCCCCATTGAATATTTTCTTATTTTAGTGCAGAAACTTGGATTGCATAATGTCTAAATATCTAAACATGCCCAATGAAATTTAAGTACAGCATTTAAAGGTTACTTAAATACAACCAACAATTCACGTGCTGAATGAAAATAGTTGTATGCTGTTTCAAATCACAACACAATCAAGAGTTCGTGAAGGAGGGAGGGTGGAGGAAGGAGAGGCAAAGTGAACTGGTACCAAGGGCTCAAGCAACAATAAAATATTTTGAGGATGATAATGGCAATACATATACAAGTAGGCTTGACAGAATGGATTGTGTTAGTCTGGTTAGTTTAAAGAAACAAATCCACAGAAACTCATGTGTATAAGAAAGTTTTATATAAAGGGTAAGTGCACATCAAGAAAACATCCCAACCCAGTGCTGCCCAAGCCAAGTCCAACATTAACCCATATGTCCAACACCAATCCACAAAGTCTTCCTCCATCTCACAAAAGACACACTATGATGCCGACTGCAGGAAAAGAGCCAAATCAGTGAATGTGTAAGCATCTCAACACTGGCAGGGGGGAGTCTCCACAGGGTGCTCCAGCACGCAGGGCTGCATCTGGGTAGGTACATGTGGCTTCTCCTCAGGGATATCTTGCAGGAAGTGAGCCTTGCAAGCTAAAGCAGGGAACTGGCTAAGGCAGCTGCACTCTGGTCCTACAATCACAAAGCAAGAGGCCTGAGAACTAGAAAGGCGAGGCTCACTGAGCCATTTATCCCTCCACCCTTCAATTAGCCCCACATGTGTTTATCAGGCAGGTTGGCACAATAAACTAACTACCTCATGGATGGATGGTTGGATTGTGATAAGTGCTGTACAAACCCTCAATACAATGATTTCTTTTTAAATCACCACAAGGTTTCATGGTAATAAAATAACTCTAAATTGAATAAAAATTATATAACAAACTTTCTAATACATAAGTATTTGTAAATGAGAACTGAAATTTTATTAAATGTTATTTGATTATATTTGATATTTTAAACTTTTTTGCAGAATTCCTCCACACAAGGAGTTCCAAAACCAAGCTACATACAACATGAGAGAACAAATTGGATACCCAAGTTCTGAAGACCCAAATATGCCTTATAGATCAGGACTTGTGCAGATGAAATTTAACTATTAAACGTTCCCTGCATTAAAAATACAATTATTAATCACATTCAAATTATGTTGAGTACTGTGTTATGATCTACCTATGATCTAAATTATACTTTTATTTATTGTTCATCAATTCTTATCTCTTTCTACCTCTAATTTACTTTCCTATCTCTCTCTCAGACCCGATACATTAATTTTCGATAATGAACTTTGTGAACTCAGCAGGAATACAAAATACTTGCTATTTCCATAATTGAGTATAATATTTGCTTGATGATTTATGACATCTTTATGAATTTTGCAAAGAAATATCTAGAAAATTGTTTTAAAATATCGAGAATATTGAATAATGTTTACTCATAGGGGAAATCTAAATAATTGAAGTAACATCAAAATACAAATCATTACTTTTATTTGAATTGCTCAATTTACATATGGATTCTTTAAAATAAAGTAAGAATTGCTAAATGATGTTGTAAACTGAGTGCTGCATTGGGATGATGCCAAAATCTGGGTTCCTCGCTCTCTCCTTTTTCCTCTTTCTTTTTCTCCCTTTGTCTCTCCTCCCTATAAACAAACCAAAAGCAGTTGTTATCCAGTCTATTCGACTCATGACGACCCCATGTGCTGCAGAATAGAACTACTCTATAGGGATTTCGTAGCTGTGATCTCCCCCCCCAAAAAAAAACCATTTTATTGGGAGTTATTACAGATAATGTATCATTCCACAGTTCAATCACATCAAGCAGTATTGTGAAATTGTTGCCACAATCAATTTCAAAATATTATTTTACTCCTTGTACTTTTTGACATCAGCTCCCTTTTACCCCGACCCCTTCCCCACCCAAATCAGACCACCAGTCTTTCTTCCAAGACGGTTTTGGATGGGTTCGAACTGTCATTCTTTTGCTGACCATCAACAAGCTTGGCTGTTTGCTCTACCAAGGAACTCTAGGTCCTTCCTGGAAAAGGCAATCAATGCACACACAATAAGTAAGGTATAAAAACAAAGCAGTGATGTTCCTTGGAGCTCAGGCTGGTAAAAGAGACAGAGACAAAACAAAGAAACAAGGACTATTAAGTATGACCAATGTAATGACGAAGATTCATATAAATTTAGGAATTTAAAGAATAGGTCAACAAGCCTAGAGAGAATAGGGAGGGAAAAATTATGCGTAAACTGAGTAATAAAAGATGAGTGGTAATTAATCTTTATGAAGGGAATGGAATGAAGCAGAGTTTTTGAGAAAGGGAATGGAGCCAAAACCGCAGATGAAAAAGAGCATGCCTATACAAGAAATTTCCAATACTGCTGCTGCTATTGTTGCCATTAGGTGTCATCGAGTCAGTTCTGACCCATAATGACCTTCACAACAGAACAAAGCACTGCCCAGTCCTGCACCGTCCTTACAGTTTTTCCTGTGATTCAGTTCATTGTCGCAGCCATGGTGTCAATCCATCGTCTTGAGGGCCTTCTTTTTTTGGTGACTCTTTACCTTACTAAATTTGATGTCCTTCTCCAGGGACTGGTCTCCCCTGACAACATGTCCAGAGTACATAAAATGCCATCCTTGCCTCTAAGGAATGCTCTGCTCATACTTCTTGCAAGACACATTGGTTTGTCATTTTAGCAGTCCATGGTACTTTGAATATTCTTCTCCAGAACTATTATTTAAATACTATGGAGGTATAAATGGGAGGCATGGAATAGGATAATAGGCGAGGAAGAAGAGATTGTCAAAGATTAGGGAATGGGGTGTCTTCAGGTCATTTTAAAAGCTTAGATTAAATAATATTGGTTATGGTGATCCCCTAAATGGTTTTAAATAATCATGGTCAGATTCCATGTTTTAATCTGAACATTCTGATTGATTTGTGGTGAGTGGAATAGAAAGAGACAAGATGAGAGACCAGCTAGAAAAGAGAAATGGGGAGTCTTTTAATGGAAGCAATGAGGATAAGGATTGAGTAGAGAGGCAGATTGAATCAATTTTAATGAAACAAGTTGGCAGACGCTACAGACTTGTGAAGAAGCCCTGGGTAAGCTTTGGACTGCTACATGTAAAGTCACCAGTTCAAAACACGCAACCACTCTTCAGAAGAAAGACAAGTCTCTCTTGCCATGCATTTACAGCCTCTGAAATCCTGTACAGTGTCTCTAGGAGTCAGACTCAACTCAAGGGCAGGGGATTTGGCTTTTGTCTGTTTCCAGACTGATGCGATATCACAGATGAGAAAGAAATTACAACATAATGTTGATGCTGGTTCTTTGAATTTTGCCCTCCTCATCAACCTTGCTCCATCAATTATCCTTTTGTCCTTATGTCTTACGCTTGGGTCTCTGAAAAAATCTAAGCCAGTGATACACACACACACACACACACACACAGATTTCAAGAAAATGGCTCACCATTGTAGAAGCCAGCTTCTCCAAGTCCAGGCAGGTAACAAGACTATGGATCAGATATTAAGTCTGAGGATTCTCCTGACTTGTAGATCTTTATGGGATGACAAACCCAAGATCAGCAGGAAGACCTCAGGCTGGTGGCTGCAGTGGTGGATGAATTCAAGGGTAGGAGGTCATGCTTGTGACCGAAGAAGTGAATGAATACAAGGTCAGTGAGTCAAACTGTGGGCCACTGATAATTCCCCAGATGTGCAGGCAATATGGTAGGCCATTGGCTCAAGTTCAAAGAACCAGAAGTTGATGAATAAGATGTAGTGTACAGATGCAGCAAAACCAAGCAAGCCTTACCACAGCATTCACTTATACTGCAAGTAGGTCATACCCTGGAAGCCATTAATTGCTTCAGGGCTATGCCTTGAGCAAGGGTATTTCATTCTACCCTAATCCATCACATTATGGAGGAGTATAACTGATTGGCTGTTATTAAATTGTGTTAAGTCAGTTCATGGAAGATTACTAAGTGTTAACTGCAAAACCATTTAGAATCCTGATCCAGATAGGTTGACACAAAGCCTATATATGACACCTTGGTATCCACAACACATCTATCAGTTTGCCATTCTGTGGTGACTTGAGTTCTGTGGTCATACTGAAAACGATATCACTGGTATTTCAAATACCAATAGGTTCACCCATGAACAGGTGTCAACAATTTCCAGACTATGAAGAAGGATTTGGCCATCTGCTTTTTTTCATTTGGCCAATTAAAGTTTTAGGAAAAAAGTAGAACATTGTCTGATATAGTTCTGAAAGGATAGCCCTTTCTGTTGGAGAGCACTCAATCTATGACTGCTCCCTCAAAGTAGCGTAGGTTTGAGTGTCGTGGATAAGTAGAGCTTTTAGGACATCGTTTGCTGATGTGCTATGGCTCAAAAGAAGAGAGAGATGCAAATAGCCCTGACGAATTGGAACACGGATTGTAGGAAGTAGGAACCTAAGAAATGTAAAGTCACAAATGTGAAAGGGAACACATACAGATCAACGTCCTAAGAAGAGTGAGTGGAAATGGGCATGGATAGCCATTTTAAATCATGCAACTATATGGTCTAATAGTCCAAGGATTGACAAATAGAAGAGGAATAATATTGAATTCATCATAAAAAAGAGCATTTTAAGATTAATTCTGGAGTACAACACTGTCAGTAAAAAATAATATCTACACACCTACAAGAAAGTCCAGTTAATACTACTAATTTTCAAAATTACCTGCCAACCACTAATACCAAAGATGGAGAACTTGAAGACTTTAACTAATTTCTGTAGTCTGAAATTGATCAAACATTCAATAAAGATTTATTGATAATTACTAGCAATTGGAATGTGATTTTAAAAGGATAATATTGGAAAATCCTCAATAGAATGACAGAAAATGTGGAACAAAACTTAAAATCAAGATAAACAATGAGATTGCAATATTTTTAAAAGAACTGAGGGATAGAATGGAAGGAAAGGAAAATAGAATCAGTGAATTTGAAGGTGATCATGCTGACTACAGCTGATGAAACTATCACCCACAACAATCAACTCCCCCAAATCGAAAGAATTCAAAGAATTCCTCAGAATGATGTGTGAATGTTTGCTACAAGAGAAAAAAACTATGTGTCTTTGGGATAGTGGGAAAAAAAGAAAGAAACATGTCTACAAAGTAAATAGTATGGGAATTCGTGGAAGAAAATTTCCCCAATATCTGTCACAGGTTCAAATAATTGATAGCCACTATAATGCCTTGATACTTTAAAAGAGTCTTTATTCAGTTATAATCAGACTGCTAGAATCTAAAAGCAGTTCTTTGGTTGTAGTCCTGAGTACCCATTTCAGTCCATCTTCAAAGGCAAAAATTCATTTATCATTTGTCTGGGACTTAAGCAAACATGGACAGAAGCAGAAAGCAAAATTAATGTTACCATTCTTTATAATTAGTGAGCATTACAGCATTGATTATAACAACCTGGTTCCTGGTTACAACATCAAAAGGAACAATATAATTAATTACAATGTTCTGCTCTCGAGATCATGAGAAAACATTCGGGGAAGAAGGCAGGTCATTCAGCAGCTAACAAAAATGGAGTTTCTTTTCCTACTCTGCCTCATTTCCTACTCTTTTCATTGGGGAATCAAATCGTTGATTCGTCATCAGTAATTTTTTCTGCACTTAGGTTGGTATAGTAGGTTTTTAATATGCGCTCAATAGCTTCTATACGGTTTTGGATGAACTCTACTAATACATTAATAATGTGTGGTCTAATGAAAAGTTTCAGTATTATTAATAATAGGGGACCAGCAAGACCAGTAATTAAGATAGTGGTGCAAGGAAATAAATTAAACACATTTTTGACTAATTCAAGAGTTTCTCATACAGTAGTTTACTTTGTTTAAGGAATAACAAATTTAGACATGGTCTATTCTGCAAGGCAACTTCGGCTAAGGACTTGATTTGTTCTGACAATTTTTAAATGGTGGATTTTCATCCATTAATATTTACATTAACTATACTAGAGAGACCTTTCAAGCCACGATTCTGGGTGATGAGTGCAGAGATACCTGTGGCTGCAGAATGTACAATACCTACTTGTTAAACATACAAGTAGATAAGCAGGTGGTAAGGCCAAAAGAGCAACAACCCCCACCCCCACACACACACACACATTTTTGGCAAAGTCTTGAAATACACTTGTGACCTGTTATAAAACATTTTAATAGTTTGATTAAAATGTGCAGAAAACCTAAACTGAAATAATAATATTAATCTGAATTATAGGTGTCTTTTACAGAAGAATGAACCTTTCATTCTGCGTCAGGCAGGGTAGCCTCGTAATGTGAATGGTGAGCGCAGGCCAAAATTCTGTTTACCTTGTCTGTGGTCAGTTGTGAGAATGATGGTGAAGGCCTTTTATCAACGTGGTGTCAGTCCCGTGGGCATGAACAGCTTTGCTAGGACCCAGTCAATGGGTTGCAATGGGTACGCAGGTAAGTTGTTTGCTGGTGGCTGGGGTCTTGAATTTGTGGAGTTGGTGCTGGACAATCTGTAAGGTTTGCAAGGACTTAAGCAAATTATGCTGATGAATCTTTGCCTGTGGTTGTCCTTGGAACAGTCAAGGGGTTGGTGTGGGATGAACATGACACCCTTACACAACTTTTTCGTCACCTACAATTTTAAACACAAGGACAATAGTTCTAACAATATAAAACTATAATATATACAGTTTGAAATGTACCGCCCTTATTTTAAAAATAATATTTTATAAGTTAACAAAACAAAGTATATTTTATATTTTTATATATGAAAGCTTTGGCATCCAATTTTTATACTGCCTACTTATATTAACCTAGTACTTTGAGGAGACAAGCATGTCTTTGATGTGAAGAATCTTTATTCTTGTTGGAAACTTGTGAGTCTGCATCCATAAGCAAAGTCAAATCAGGATCGGCCATCCATAAAGTGAGCAGCAATATGCATCAATTTATAGGCTCAAACATCTTGTTTTCATCAGGACAGGTTTTGGTTAACTCAATGTGAGCTGCCTCACTTGGCCCCAACAGGGAGCCCATTGGGCGCCTTGCCTTTTGTTCATGGGCCCAGTCACAGAGTATTTTTTTTGAATAACTTAGCCCCCTTGGGTTAGGCATGACCTTCAGACGACCCACGCTCATCTTCTTCTTTAGCCCCTGTGAGCCATGTTCGTGGGGGTTAGTGATCAGACGGAACCTGTTTTCTTATTGCCTCATTTCTTTCCACTTCCACACAGTGGACGCTAGCATGCATTTCAGGCTGCTTATAGGCTCCTTTTAACGTTTAGTCCTGGAGAGGCGAGGTTCTTCATTGCTTTAAAAATGTTTCCGCCTTACGCACAAACAACTAGTTGAAAGTTTAAAAAAGCCAAAGAGATTCCTTTTGCTTCTACCAACAGCAATCTTTGCCAGGGTCTGCAAATGTTCGGAGCACACAGAACACTGGGTGAGGCTTACCTTTTCAGAGCCTTCTTTGTAAGTGTGACCTATACCCATTTTAGAGATT
This sequence comes from Tenrec ecaudatus, assembly GCF_050624435.1. Taxonomy (NCBI): domain Eukaryota; kingdom Metazoa; phylum Chordata; class Mammalia; order Afrosoricida; family Tenrecidae; genus Tenrec; species Tenrec ecaudatus. The sequence goes on from NC_134548.1 coordinate 90,363,092, forward strand.
CAAATTGATGGCTGAAAGCAAGAAGGCTTACAAACATTCTATTCTTTTACTTTAAATGAACATTTTTATCAATTAGTGTATTAATAACAATCGTTAACAGAAAATCGTACAGACATACTAAAGCCAGATTTTAAACTAAATTTTTAAACAAATTTAATTTTTAGTTATTTTATTTTAACTTTTACTTAAACACTTTTATTGACACAAAACATGGCCTTAGGCTTTTAACTGATTTAAGCCGGGCCCGGTCCTCTACAAGTGACCCGGCCTTCCTGTCAGCCACTTTGATCAAACAGCACAGTTTCCTTTTCTGCCAGACAGGTTCAAGGGGCCTTTTTTCTCTCTTAGCTTAAAACTTACATTTTTGACATTTAATTATTTACTTAGCCATCTTAGGATAAATCAAGATAACTTCTAGGAATTAAAACTTTAACTTTCCGTGTTCCTTGCTGAACTCAATTGAGTCACCAGTGTGGCCTTATCTGATCTCTGGCTGTTTAGCCACAAGCAATTTTGAGTTTCACTGTTCAGGGGAACAAAAGATGGAATGTTAGCCCAATAAAAAGACTTTGTATAGACGTTGTGCACTGGTGCATGTGGGAGCTGGAGGCATGGGGAGTCCGGGGTGGATGATGCCTTCAGGACCAGGGGTGTGAGGGGCAATGCTGGGAGAGTAGAGGGTGAGTGGGTTGGAAAGGGGGAACTGATTACAAGGATCCACATGTGACCTCCTCCCTGGGAGACGGACGGCAGAGAAGGCAGGAAAGGGAGACTCCGGATAGGGCAAGATATGACAAAATAACAATCTATACATTATCAAGGGCTCATGAGGGAGTGGGGAGCGGGGAGGGAGGGGAAAAAAAGAGGACCTGATGCAGAGGGCTTAAGTGGAGAGCAAATGCTTTGAGAGTGATTAGGGCAAAGAATGTATGGATGTGCTTTATACAATTGATGTACGTATATGTGTGGATTGTGATAAGAGTAGTATGAGCCCCTAATAAAATGTAAAAAAAAAAAGACTTGGTATAATTCCAAGTAGCATTGTTTACATAATTACAAATAGTTGCATTTATACCTTTAGAACAATTTTTATGAGAACCCAATTAACATAGTGACAGAGCTAACAATATATATATATTTTAATGTGACCTTTGACCACATAATTAACACCACTCGTTTTATACAATTTTATGATATATGAAAACTTTACAAAATTTATTATTTTCTTTACCAAGCTGTTCATTATTATTCTTATGTTTAGCTAAAGTTACTCCTGATAAGGAGAAAAATTTATAATTAGTCTGATTAACATATAACCAAGACGTTTATACTTGCATTTTTGTTTCAAGACCCCCTTTTGCAGATTTTACACACAATGGATAAATGTTATAACTCAAGTAAAGTTCTAAGCACGCCCTTTCTTTTTGAGAAAGCGAATTTTTCTCTCTTTCCATGGGCCTGGAGTTCATTGAGTATCCTTGGTGGAAACCATAGGTCTTGGCAAATGCTCTTTAACAATTTGTATGAGGAATGTAAGCCCAATAAGAGTGACCAGCGGGGGGGGGGGTCGAAAAAAAAAAAAGAGTGACCGGCACTTAATCTAGATGAAATAACAAGCACTGCCAGCTTGGCTAGAAAGATGTATGTATTCAGTAGTCTTAGGAGAAATTATTAGGTCTCTGAGACTGTCCTTGTAGGACTCTCAGGAGACAACCTGCTCAAGGTAGACATAGCAAAGGGAAATTTATACATTTTTAATCTGTTGAAATATAGACACAATTTTTTCTTTAATTAAGCAAATGTTTTAATATTTAATCGTTATTGTTTTTAAATGCTTTTCTTCCTAAGGTTTTCTTTAAATGCTTTTCTTCCTAAGGGTCACCTGTTCTGAATCTGAACTCTGTCTTTGGTTTTATAGACTTCTGACAGGTCTGACCTGCTTCTTTTAAGGCCACTTCTACAATTCAGGCTGCAGCCCTTTCACTTGATTCGCCAGGCACTATAAACCCTTTGAGCAATTTCTATTCATTCTGATTTTAAAACTTTTAAAAATTAGTATCTATTTACTTTCATGTCCCATCCCTGCTGAAGCTTAACATCGCTTTTTTTGTCTCGTGACGAATACATCTGTGTTCCTTTGACGGGAAAAGCACAACCATTATTTGCTGGCAGTCATTTCAAATGAGGTGATGAGTTTAGAAAACAAACAAACAAAGCAGCGACTTAACCAGAATTCTACAGAGCAGGGAGCTAGCACGTGCGGACTCTTTCTGCTCTTTACAGGAGGTTGTGGCACAGCAAACAGATTCCGGCAAGGCATGGGGGGTGGGGTGGAGTCATTTCCCAAGAAGCTGCAGAAGATGAGCAGGGCTTAGAGCCACCACAGATAATTTTTCATTTTACAAGGAGATTCTAGAGTACAAGTGGAACCAGGGGTGTTACATAGAACACCCTGAGCTGCCAAATGCAGAGAGAGCATTTTATAGCGGCAGAAAGCTCTTGGACAGAAAGTCAAGGACACTGAGCAAGCAAAAAGTGTAACCCAAAAGATAACCCGAGAATTAACTAAAGATGAATGAGACTGCATTCCACGGAAGAGGAAACAAACACTAAAGAGTAGTTATTTGAGCTGATATTTAACCCTCTCTGTACATTGCAGACAAATAGGAGGGGAGTTCCACTTAAAATGAAACCATTCAGGTGCTTTAATTAGATGCAACCACACACTTCCATATTTTTTCATTAAAAAAACATTAATTCCCTTCAGGAGATGAGAAAATATAAACAGATAGTTAGCAGAAAAAATACATACACAGAAGTAAAGAAAAACTCCTTTTGCAGACTAAACTTACAAAGTGTTTCTTGGAAGCAAAGATTAATTACCCGTTTAAAAACACATTCCAGTTCCCAAAACTCTGGGTGAAACCGCTCAAAGTTCTTTAACAGACACAAACCTCAATAAGTTACCTATTTTAAAAAACATTACAAAGAAGATGAAACAAAACTTTAGAAAGGCCAAAGATCTTTGGAGGCAACATGAAACGGACAGGACAAAAAATTAAACTAGGAGAACTGAAAACTAAACCAGACCTTTTTTCTGTATAAGCTGTTTAAAATTGTTATTTACTTTTACAATAAAAACAAAAGCACAAACACAAAGAAATCTACCTCCTAGGGCTTAAACTTCTGCCAAGTGCCCTGGCAGGTTAGATTAATATTCATTCAGTTCGTCCAAAACCCAAGTTGTGGATAAAACCACTCAATATTCTTTTTAAAAAATTACCACACCTAATGTAATAAATGTAAATAAAATAATGTAATAAAATGTAAAAAAAGAAAAGAGGGGAAAAAAATGATTAGGGCAAAGACTGTACAGATGTGCTTTATACAATTGATGTATGTATATGTATGAACTGTGATAAGAATTGTATGAGCCCCAATAAATTGTTAAAAAAAATAAATTACCACACAAAGGATTTAAATTTATAGAACAAAAAATGTTTTGTCCTCATTAAATTCACTCAATTTTAGCCAACAATTTAAACCCATCAATAAAAAGCACAAAAATAACAACCAAAAGAAGTTTGGTTTTTTGTTTGTTTGTCCAAATATTCAGCCAGTCAGGTCTGTGACAGTGAGGCTAATAACCAGCAACCCAGTCACCGGGAGGGAGGAGAGGAAGGAAAATGAAATGACAGAAAAGTTGGGGAAAACATAAGGACACACATATTCACGAAAAAAAACAAACCAAATAATCAAAACCAAAAATCCAAAACCAAATAACCAAGTTACACAAAAAACAAATAGCCATGGCTAGCATAACGAAATTAAGTTAAGTGTCTGAAAAGACAAGCTGCCAACTTAACAAGCCACTGAACTTGTGAGCAATTCAACAAGCTACCAAACTCGTTGCCAATCCAACAAGCCACCAAACTTATTAAGTGACAGTCTGAAAAGACAAGCTGCCAGCTCAGCAAGTTACCAGACTTCTCAGCCAGCATCCTGATGAGAAGCGACTAGGAAGAGTTTAGACCACGTCAGTCCCATTCCCAAGTCAAACCAAATGACCAGTCCCCCAGTTAAACTTACTTCCAGAGGAATAGGAGACACAGGCTGAATCTCAAAATTCCAGCAGCCCCAGGCAGCTGCTCAAATGGGAAGGTATAAGTCCTGGGCCCTGGTGAAACCAGGGGTCGCCTCTCTACAGGTCCCAAATTCCAGAAGCAGCTTACCAGGAGGAGGCATCAAGACACAACGACATCCTGGCCAATGCACCAGATGTTATGGGTTCAAATAAATGAAAGCCACAATAATATCATGATAATTTAGAAGAGTCTTTTTCGGTTAAAACTGGACTGCTAGAAACTAAAAGCAATTCGTTGGTTGCAGTCCCGAGCACACATTTCAGTCCACCTATAAAGGCAAAAACTCATTTATCATTTGTCCAGGACTTAAGTAAGCATGGACAGAAGCAGAAAGCAAAATTAATGTTACTATTCTTTACAGTTAGTGAGTTTTACAGGGTACAGCATTGATTATAACAACTTGGTTCCTGGTTACAACATCAAAAAGGAACAATATTATTAATTCCAATGTCCTGCTCTCAATCAATCACTTGTGGGACTTTCCGAGACGGGAAGGGAAGAAGGCAGGTCATTCAGCAGGTAACAAAAATGGAGTTTCTTTTGCTAGTTTGCCTCAATCCAAAAAAAAAAAAAAGAGAGACAATAACTATCCAGGAAGCCGAGAGAATCCTAAATAGGATACAAACAAACTCACTACCATTGAGTCAATGCTGACCCCTAACGAATCCCCTGTGGGTTTCTGAGACTGTAACTGTTTACACGAATAAAAGGCCCAGTTTTTCTCTCTTTGAGTTGCTGGTGGTTTTAAACTCCTGTCCACGCAAATCATAGCCCAACACATAACCACTGGACCACCAAGCCGCCTCCCAAATAGCATAGACACCAGGAAAAAAAATCAAAACCTATAATAGTCAAATTATTGAACTTCAAGGAAAAGTGGAAAATCTTTAGGGCAGCTAGGGAAAAAAAAAGAACAACCACCTACAAAACTAAACCAATAAGGATAAGCGCAGACCTCTCAATAGAAACTATGCAGCAAAGAATAGAGCAACTTTGAAGGAAAAAAACTGCCAAACAAAATCCTGCTTCCAACAAAATTATCCATGAAATATGGAGGGGAAAATAAAAGTCTTCCCAAACAGGAGAAACTAAAACAATTTTTGAAAATCAAACCAGCATTACAAAAATAATAACTGGATCTTTATGGTCAGATAATCAACTATAGCACACAAACATGAAACCATCACACAAGACAACACCACTCAGAAACAAATACAATAAAATAATGACTAAAAGCAGCACAAATCTAGAAGAGGAACAAAGATATGAATACATTCGAGCACAAAGACTAAAAAATGACAGCAAAGATGCCACATTTACCATTAACACTGAATGTCAATGGACTAAGTGCACTAATCAAAAGAAAGTAGTAGACAGGCGTAGTGGGGAAAAATCCATTAATGTGCTGTCTTCAAGAGACACACCTCAAACTCACAGACATAAAAAGACTAAGAATGAAAGAATGACAAAAAAATCTCCCAAACCAATCGACCACTTTCACAGGCGGGTGGAAAATGGCTTGACGAGGCGGCGTCCGGATGCAGAAATTTTGTGCGGTATGGCGACGTCTAAACTCATTTGGGTGCGAAGATTCCGGCGTCCTTTCCCCTCGTTTGTGTGAGGCTTGGGGAATGGGACAAGGGTGGGGGAAAAGCTGTCCGGGCTCCTATGTCGCCCCGCAGACGAGCCGCTTCCCGATGGCCTTGCATCCCGGGCGCTAGTCCTCTCCAGGCCAGAGGGCGGTGCTGTTAGGCTGAGCCGGGCGCGGGTTTTGACGAAGGCCGTCGAGGTTATTTCTCGAGGGTCGTGGAGCGCAAACCCCCTCGAGGTCAGATGGGTGAAAGAGTCCCTCCAGTTCAGCACTGTCACCTCGCCCCACAAACGCTCGTTTGCGGCACCTGCGCCGACGGAAGGGACCGGCCAGTTCGAGAGGGTGACCACGGGGCGGGGGTTCGAGGAGGACCACCCTGAGAGGTGGGCACGCGGGGGAGCGCCCGCCGAGGCCAGAGCACGCGTTTGTGGGTCTGATTGCTTATTTGATTGCATCTGTCTTGACTTCCTGATGCTGGAGGGAGGGTCACGGTGAAGGTGTCACAGCGCAGCGGGGCGGACATGTCCTTAGAAACTTTGAGAGGCAGCCCACCGTGGCCTCCAGCGAGAACCCCGGCTTTCTGAACTAGACCAGGAGTGAGGTGGGTTGGTGGCATTCATTGCTCGTTCACCTTTACAACCTGAAGCCCGTCCAGAGCGGTGAAGACGGGTTCGGGCTGTTCTCTTCCAGCCAGTGAACACACTGGACTTGCAGGTCTCGATTTCGACACCAGTTATTGAAGCTGCAGCTGCACCACTATCACAAATCGCGTCCTTTGCAACTCTGACCTGTGATCAATAATTTTAGGTGCCAACTCAAAAACTAGCAAGGGAAACACAGCTTTAAAATGCTTTTCAGAGTTACTCGTGCAGAATTCTCAAAGGCAGTGAGTAACCATTCCAGTCTAAAGAGGCTGGGGCTGTAACCAGCTCAGCACTCCCTCCCCTCAACAACCAGTCCCCTAGCCCTACTGACATCCTCCTCCCCAATTCCAGGGAATAGACAGCACCTTGCTACTGCTTCCCAGCCTTTTTGCACAAAAAGCTTTATTATTGAGTCAGCATTAAAACTGTTTCCAAGGCATCATACGCCATCGGATGAAGCAATTGTCAAGAGGCAGAAAAGTGCTCAGCTAGAAGCAGATCCCCTACCTGGAGGTGCGCAGGTCTGGGGCGATTTGCTGCACACTCGGGCATCTGTGTGGACGGTACCAGATGAATATCGAGGAGAGGGTCTTGGTCCAGCCTGGTTAGGACACAGGTTCTCAAGAAAGACTGGTCTCAGTTGGGACAGGCAGGAAGTGTCCTGCCCACAGGGGTCTGGTTCTGTAGTGCAAGCTAGGAGAGCTTGCTGGTGGGAGAACTGAAGGTACTACTAGGTGGGTGGGGTGAGGCTGTGAGGCGTGGCTCCTGCCTGTGCTTGAGGAGTGGGCGTCACCCCTGGAGGATATTAAGAGGACAGAGATGTTTAGGTCAGAAGAGTAGCAGGTAGGCCCTCTGGGAGGGATACCAGTTAGGGGGGTGCGGTGAGAATTTCAGGGGCCAAGCTGATGATGGCTTGGAATTGTGAGGATGTAAGGAAAATGCAAATTTAAAAGATTAATGAAGAGGGGTCCCCTTTTCCAAGTTCTTTATTTTAGATAACTCGTCATGGCAACCTCTTTGTCCCTTGCTGTCACTTGGAAATGTACCTGCCCATATCCTGGAAGATTAGCATTCCCTCCGGGGGCACTTACCCCACCGCAACACCAACTCTGCCTCCCACATGGAGACTTGCTGCCATCGAGTTTGTGTGACACACCTCGACTCCGTTGTTGTTCGCTGCCAGCAAGTCGGCCACTCTGTGCACAGCAGAACAAAACCCTGCCGGCCCTGCACCATCCTCACAGCTGTGCTGTGTCTGAGCCTTTGTTGCAGCCACGATGTTCGTCCCCATCCTCCACAGAGTAGGGCTGCCTCAGAGGGTTTCCAACACAATAACCTTTAAGCCAATTGGCCAGTTGTTAACTACTTCTTTCTCCTGAGGGCCAGCTGGTTTGGAACTAAGGACCTTTTGGTTAACAGTCATTTTAGCCTCTTGCACCGGAGATAATAGGTAATTACTAATTTATCTTGGAATCAAAGAAGGTGGGTTGTCTCCCCTTCCTTGTGCAGTGGGGTGGTGAGGTCCCTAACTATCCGCAGTCACAGCCAGGATGAAAAGGTGTCCGGGGACTGGAGGGTGCACCAACAGCCCTCCTCAGTGATGGCCACTTTGTGGGAGCTGGAGTTGGGCGTGATGGTCGGAGGAGTCTGCGTAGGCGTGTGTAGCTCAGGGAGTGAGCTGGGCTGGATTGAAGAGTTTATGGTCATGCATAGGGAGATTCAGTGCTTGGAGCAAGGGGATTGCACCTAGAGTCCAGGAGACCACAGCTGTGGTCATCTGTGGGAGACTGTCACCCCCAGACCACAGAAGTAGTCAGAGGTGGCTGACAGGAAGCGCCCAGGGCCTTTGAGGACTGCCCGGCAGTCTTCAAGTCAAGGGAGTTGGAAACAGACTATCTTAGCGTCTGCAGAGAAAGATTGGGGCTCCCAGATGAGGTTGCAGCTAGCTGGTGAGGAATAAGCAAGGGGAAGGCCCTTTAAGGGTCATCGGGAGCCCACCAGGTGTTGGGAGAGTGGTGGGACCGAGGCCAGGAAGTCTCCACTTCTGCTTATGGATTTGGGATTCAGTGGAGTGTATAGGGGCAGGAGATGGGTAGGAAATGGCCAGGAAGGCTGGTTTTGCCAGGGAAAGTTATGTTTTCTTTAAATGTTTTATTTATTATGAAGTTGGCGAGGGTTTGCAGAGCAGCTCATAGTTTTACATGCAACAGTTCATACCCGTTCTGATCTAATTCACCCACCCCCTCAGTGTCCCAGCTTGAGTCCCCCTCTTCCCTGTGTCTCCTCCCTGTGTCTCCCCCTCACTCCCTGGAAGGGCTCTGAAGCACCAAGCAGAGGTTGTGGTAGAGGGTGGAGTTGGGGGTAGCGGGAAGAGGATGAGCCAGCCTGGGGGTGGGGGCGGGACGTGCAGAGCTACAGGACTTACTATCAGAAGGTTGGTGACCCAGGGGACCAAGATCCAGCCTGGTGAACGCTGGGCCTTCGGCAGGCAGGGGCATTTTTCCAGCCAGGTTGGTGCCTTTGACCTTGCGAAGTGGTCTCTTTAAGCAGTTGGCAGTGGTGTGCCTTGGGGTTGCTTTGTACCCTGGCGGACGCCCCGCAGAGGTGACTAGGCTGGGATCTGTGGGGGCTGATCCCCAGTCTTTCCCCACAGAGGGAGTGCTGGGTTCAGCTGCCAGTTGGCACCCAGCACTGCTCCCCAGCACACCCCGGTTCCTCAGAGACATCGGCAGCCCCTCAGAGTCTTGAAAGCACATTTGCTTTTAAAATAACACGAATGAGGTTTTTAAAAGGGGAAAAAGTGTTTTGAGAACAAAACACCATGTTCTTTGAGACCATAGAGGATTTAAAAAAACAGACTATCAAAAAAAATATCTACCAAACCAATCCAAAAAAAGGCAGGAGTGGTAATATTAACCTCTGACAAAATAAACTAAAAAACAACATAATGAAAGATAAGAATGGACACTACATCATGATATAGGAATGTATAGCCATAATAAACATACACATGCCCAATGAAAGACCCTCAAAACACATAAAACGAATCTTCAAAGAGCTTAAAAGAGAAATTGCCAGATCAAGACACCATTCTCAAGGAAAGATTGTTGGAAAATGATATAGATAACTTTATGTCAACTTAAAGATATATAAAAGTGTAGGGATGGTATCCCATGTGTCAGTCGGGTTAGAGCCTGATGGTGCTTCCTTATGGGTGTGTCTTGTCAGAATCAGGGCCCTGGGAGCTCCCTATATTCCCTCATCTCTCTGCCACTGACTCTGAAGCTTCCAGATTTTACTGCCATATTTCCACCAATCTTGGATCTACATGACTCTTCACCCACTGGATTGTGACCTAACTGCATTCTGCATCATTGCACGTGACTATGTGAGTCTGAAGAAGGACTTATTAACTAGCATTAGACTTATAGACTTGACTTGGGCTGTGCTGGGATGTTTTATTGATATGCAATTAATTCTTGCTATAAAACTCTTTTTTAAAACAAATCATTTTATTGTGGGTTCCTACAGCTCTTAGAAAATTCCAAACATCAATTGTATCTAGCATATTTGCAAATATGTTGCCATCATCATTTGCAAAACATTTTCTACTTGAGCTTTGGTATAAGCTTCTCTTGTTCCCCCTCTCTACCCCACCCCACCCTCCCATCCTCATGAATCCTTGATCAATTAGACATTGTTATTATTATTTCATATCTTACACTGTCCATTATCTCCCTTCACCCACATTTCTGTTATTCATCCCTTTGGAGGGCGCTATATATCCAACCTTGTGATGGGTTCCTTTTCTCCCCCGTCCCCCTCCTCGACCATCCCCCCACTCTCATGATATCGCTACTCCCACTACTGTTCCTGAGGGCGTTATCTGTCCTGAATTCCATGTGTCCAGAGCTCTTATCTGTACCACTGTGTGTTCTGGAGTCCAGCCAGATTTGTAAGGTAGAACTAGGTCATCCGGTGGGGAAGCTTTCAGGAAATAGAGGAATGATGGGGTTTCATTAGTACACTACTTCACCTCGGTACTCAAGTATGGCAATTATTATGAGGATACAGCAGGGCTGGATTAGGCAGTGTTTGTTCTGATTTACAAAGGATTGTTAGGTGTTAGAGCTGGCTTGATGTCATTTAATTACAACAGGTTAACACATTGGGCTGCTAACTGCTAGGCCAGCACTTTGAAATCATTAGCTGCTACTCAAGAGAAAGATGAGGCTTTCTACTCTCACAAATTTTTACCATCTTGGAAGACACAGGGGTAATTCTAGTATGTCCTATAGGGTCACTATGAGTTGGAATCAACTTGACAGCAGTAAGTTTTGTTAGGTTGGTTGGATTTTTTTGAGGCTTTTGAAAAATATAATTTTATTGGGATACACTTCACATATCATCCACTTTAATCATTCCATTATATTGAGATTTTTGCAATCAACAGAATAAATTTTAGAACATTTTCTTCTTTTACTCATTGTTCTTAGCTTCTCATTCCCTCTCCCATACCCCCACCTTCCCCTACCATGTCCCTGAGCGATTATCAATTCAGTAACTGTCTCCATATATCATATAGCTATCATGGACGTCTTACATAGAAATTTATATGAAATGCAAACAGAAATCAATCAAACACCTCAACAACAATGATTAGACAAAACATTAAAAAAACCACATGTAAAAAGAAAGCATAAAACCTTAAACAATAATTTTTTTAACATTTTATTAGGGACTCACACGACTCTTATCACAATCCATACATATACGTACATCAATTGTTTAAAGCACATCCGTACATGCTTTACCCTAATCATTTTCAAAGCATTTGCTCTCCACTTAAGCCCTTTGCATCAGGTCCTCTTTTTTCCCCTCCCTCCCCGCTCCCCCCTCCCTCATGAGCCCTTGATAATTTATAGATTGTTATTTTGTCATACCTTGCCCTATCCGGAGTCTCCCTTCACGCCCTTCTCTGTCTTCCGTCTCCCAGGGAGGAGGTCACGTGTGGATCCTTGTAATCGGTTCCCCCGTTCCAACCCACCCACCCTCTACTCTGCCAGTATCGCCCCTCACACCCCTGGTCCTGAAGGTATCATCCACCCTGGATTCCCTGTGCCTCCAGCTCCCATATGCACCAGTATACAACCTCTGTCCTATCCAGTCCTGCAAGGTAGAATTCAGATCATGGTAGTTGGGGGGAGGAAGCATCCAGGATCTGGGGGAAAGCTGTGTTCTTCATCAGTACTACATCGAACCCTGACTGACCCATCTCCTCTCCTAAACCCCTCTATGAGGGGATCTCCAGTGGCCAACAAATAGGCTTTGGGTCTCCACTCTGCACTTCCCCCTTCATTCACTATGGTATATATGTATGTATGTATATATATATATATTGCATGATGCCTTATGCCTGGTCCCTTTGGCACCTCATGATCACACAGGCTGGTGTGCTTCTTTCATGTGGGCTTTATTGCTTCTGAACTAGATGGCCGCTTGTTCACCTTCAAGCCTTTAAGACCCCAGACACTATCTCTTTTGATAGCCGGGCACCATCAGCTTTCTTCGCCACATTTGCTTATGCACTCGTTTGTCTTCGGCGATCGTATCATGGAGGTGTGCAGCCAATGATATGATTTTTTGTTCTTTGATGCCTGATAACTGATCCCTTCGGGACCACGTGATCACACAGGCTGGTGTGTTCTTCCATGTGGGCTTTGTTGCTTCTGAGCTAGATGGCCACTTGTTTATCTTCAAGACTTAAAGACCCCTGATGCTATCTCTTTTGATAGCCGGGCACCATCAGCTTTCTTCACCACATTTACTTGTTCACCCGCTTTGGCTTCAGCAGTTATGTCGGGAGGGTGAGCATCGTAGAGTGCCAATTTAAAAAAGAAAGTATTCATGCATTGAGGGAGTGCTTGAGTAGAGGCCCAAGGTCCTTCCGCCACCTTAATACTAAACCTATACATGTAGACACATAGATCTATTTCCATATATATATATTTGCATGTACTTGTCTTTGTCTAGACCTCTATAAATGCCCTTTGACTCCCAGCTCTTTCCTCCATCTCCCTTGACTTTCCTCTTGCCCTACTACCATGCTCCGTCCCCACCTGGGTTACAGCTATACCTCTTCTTTACATAACCTTACCCTTGATCATTCCCTACCAGGCCTGCCACTCCCCCCTCACCACCATTTTGGGTCCCATGTTGTTCGCTTGTCCCTGTGTTTGTTAAAAACCACTTCCTTACTCCCACCATCTCCCCCTATCCCAAGTCCCCCCGGAACTGTCTGTCCTGTTGTTTTTCCTCTAGATAGTTCATCCAGCCTGTCCTATTCAGACAGACCTGTGGAGACAATAACAAGCACAAAAACAAGACAGAGGAAAAAACAGCAACAGTATACAACCAGACAACAAAACAACAACAACAAACCACTGACAAAGAACAAAACATCAAGAAAGAAAAGCTTGTAGTTAGTTCAAGGATAGTTTGTTGGCTCTTAGGAGTGTTTTCAAGTCCAGTCTGTTGGGGCAACACGCCCTGGCCTCAAAGCTCACTTTCAGCATTCCCTGGGGACCTTGCCACTCCATTCCTTTGCTGTTCCGCTGCACTCCCCCAGTGCTTTGCCTCGGTGTGGTGGGAACAGGTCAGGTGCCACTCTCACACTCTGTCTCCGGTACTGTCCCCTGTATCGCCCTTGGTCACTAAGGGGCATCATGTCTCATAGTGGGGCCAGCCATGTTTTTATCTCTGTGGACTGGCTGCTCTAATCAGGAACATCATCCTCATGGCCTGGTGGGTCTGGTTGTGCTCCACTGACTCCTCCTCCCCCTTCATCTTCTCCCGTGTGCTCTAATCAGATATGTCCATCTCCCGGAGCTGCAAAATCAATGTCGTCCTTTGAAACAAAATTTTCTCGGGGGAGGGACAGGAATCCACTTAATTTTTGGTGCTGGGGCCAGCTCCCAGCTCTCTCCTCTGGTTCCCTATTCCACGCCGGGAGGGTTAGTGCCCCATGCCCCCACTCCCCTTTTCTTCCTTATATTCATCGTTTCATTTTCCTTTCCCTACCTCCTCCCCCACTGTCTACCATGTGTATCCCTGGTTTTGATCTGGTCTCTGCCATACTACACAGTCTTCACCCCAAAAATGACCTTAAACAAAATTTTAACTACAACATCATCCTTTGTGACATCAACCTGTTACACTGCCTCTGTCCTATCAAAACTGAAATATACCCCAATCTTTAAAAAACAATTAAAAGATAAGCCTTCTTTGATAACCCTGAGAATGTGCCTTACCGAACTCTAACATAATTAACCAAGAGTTCTGGCTGCATTTCAATGAAAACTATCCCGGTATTTGCCTCCAAACTATGCTTCCCCAGTCTGCTGCTACTCTATGACTGAGAACAGGTTATACTAGAATGAAGCCATATGATATAAAGTTTATTTTGACAACCTGGCCAATAAACACATGTAGGGTTAATTAAAAGGTGGAGAGATAAATGGCTCAGTGAGCCTCATTTTTGTAGTTCTCAGGTCTGTTGTTTTGTGATGGTCAGAGCAGCGTGCAGCTGCCTTAGCCAGTTCCCTGCTTCAGCTTGCAAGTCTCACTTCCTGCAAGACATCCCTGAGGAGAAGCCACATGGACCTACCCCGAATCAGCCCTGGGTGCTGGAGCACCCGTGTGGAGATCCCTGCCAGCGCTGAGATGTTTACACATTCATTGACTCAGCTTTCCTCCTGCAGTCAGCATCATTGTGTCTGTTTTGTGAGATGGAGGAGGACTTTGTGGATTGGTGTTGGACATATTCGTTCATGGGTTAATTTTGGACTTGTGGTCTTGGGCAGCACTGGCTTGGGATGTTTTCTTGATACACACTTATCCTTTATATAAAGCTCTCTCTTATACATGAATTTCTGTGGATTTGTTTCTCTAAAGTACCCAGACTACCTCACCATACCTGAGAGTTCTATGACTCCCTTCTGATTGCTATGACTTGAGGATGTTGACGTGCATCAAGTAAAGTCTGTGTGAATGGAGTCTTAGAGATCTTCATTGGGTGATGGGATATGACACAAGATAAGGAGAAACAGCTGCAAAAACCCTGCTAATTATCAGAAATTGGAATGTGTGAAGTTTGAATCTAGGAAATTAGAAATTGTCAAAAATGTAATGGAATGCATAAAAATTGGTATTCTTAGCACTGGTGAGCTGAAATAGACTAATATTAAATATTTTTAATAAAAATAATATGATTTACTATGCTGGGAATGGAATAACTAAGAGGAATGGGGTTGCCATTATTGTCTAAAAGGACAGTTCAATATCAATCTTGAAGTACAATGCTGGCTGTGATAGGATACTATCTATCTATCTGCCTTAAAGGAAATTCAATCAATACAGCCAATATTTAAATTTATACACCAACTAAGAAAGCTAGTGATGAAGAATTTGAATTCTACCAACTTCTTTTTAAAAATCATTTTGTTGGGGTCTCTTACAGCTTTTATAACAAACCATACATCAATTGTACCAAGTACATTTGTACATATGTTGCCATCATCATTTTCTAAACATTACTTTCTATTTGAGCCCTTGATACCAGCTGCTCTTCCCTGCTCCCGTCCCGTGACCACTTGATAAATTATAAATTACTATTGTTTGCATATCTTACACCAACCGCTCTCTCCCCTCAACCACATTTCTACTGTTTATCCCCTTTGGGGGTGGGGGAAGGGGATTATGCATCGCTCAATCCTCTTTCCTCCCCTCTTTCCCCCACCTTCTCCCTACCCTCTTGGTATCACTACTCTGAATTCTGTTCCTGAGGGGTTTATCTGACCTGGATTCCATGTGTCGTGTTGCGAGTTCTTATCTGTACAGGCTCCAGTCTAGCCGGAACTGAAAGGCAGGACTCAGATCATGATAGTCAGGGGTGGGGTGGGGTGAGGTATGAGGAAGCCTTAAAGGAGGAATGTTGTGTGTTTCATTGGAGTTATACTGCACCCATGTTGATTCATCCCTTCTTTGTGACCCTTCTGTAAGGGGATGTCCCATAATCTAAAGATGGGTTTGGGGTCTCTGCTCCAAACCCCCTCGTCATTCTCAGCAATATGGTTTTTGTTTGTTTTAGTTCCTGTTACCTGATTCCATCTGGTGCCTGTTACCTGATTTCATCGACACCTCATAATTGCAGAGGCTGGTGTGCTTCTTCCATGTGGACTTGTTGCTTCTCTGATAGATGGTTGCTTGTTTAACTGCAAGACTTTAAGACCCTAGATGCTATATCTTTTGATAGCCGGGCACCATCAGCTTTCTTCACCGTATTTGCTTATGCACCCATTTTGTCTTCAGCGATTGTGTAGGGAGGGTGAGCAACATAGAATGCCAAGCTGTTAGAACAGAGTATTCTTGCATTGAGTGAGGGCTTGAGGAGAGGCCCTAAGGTCATTCACTTCCTTAACGTATTGCCATATAAATATATGTACATAGGCCAATACCTCTGTTTTTATGAATTAATATATTTACATAAGTGCACATCTATGTCTATACTTCTATCCATAGCTTTGCTTCCTAGATCATTCCTTTGTTTTCTTTTACCTGCTTCCTGCCCCACCATCACGCTTGCCCTTCTTCTTCCTCTTCATAATTTCTCTCAACTAGATTTCTATTGTTCCAACACCACCGGGATCTATACATGCTCCTCGTTGTTCATTTTAATTTCCTAGTTGTTCCCCTGTCTGTGGCATTGTTTGCTCACTGCTCCATTCTCCCACCTCCTCCTCCCCACCGGTCCCTTGAACCTTTGATCCAATTGCTTTTTCCTATCTTGCCATGCCTACCTTATATTTCTACCATCTTCTTGGGTAGGAAAATGATCAAACGTTCACTCAAGATGCATTGCTAATTGTTGTGATTGGAATACAAAACTTGGAAACAAAGAGGACGAGCAGTAGTTGGAACGTATGGTCTTGATGTTAGAAATGAAGCTGGAGATCGCATGGTAGAATTTTGCAAGAAAAATGACATATAAATATTTTTTCCAAGAACACAAAAGGTGACTATACACATGAACTTCTCCAGATGGAAAACAAAGAAACTAAATTGACTAAATCTGTGGGACAAGACAGTGGAGATGCTCAATATCAGCAGCTAAAACCAGGGTAGGGGCTGACTGTGGAATAGACCATCAATTGGTTATATGTAAGTTCAAGTTAAAGCTGAAGAAAATTAAAGTAAGTACAACTACACCCTTGAGTCTATGCCACCTGAAATTTCAGAACATCTCAGGGAAAAAAATTGACATACTGAACACTAATAAAGAAGACCAAATGTGTCGTGGGAACACATCACAAACATCATTCCTAAAGACAACCAAAGGTCATTTAAAAGACAGGAAAGAAAGATCAGTGTGGATAACAGAGGAGAAGCAGAGTCTTGCTCTTAATCAGAGTATCTAAGGGAAATGGAAGAAATTATAAAGTCCAAGAGCTGAACAGAAAATTTCAAAAGGCAACACAAGATAGAGTAAAGTATTATAATGAAATATACAAAGACCTAGAGTTAGAAAATTATAAAGAATGGGCTCAGCTTATCTTAAACTGAAATATTTTTTTAAAATCCAAAGTTCAAGTTTCAATATTGAACAATTGTGTGTGTAAAATATCAAATCATGCAGGGAGCATCAAAAGAAGATGGAAAGAGTACAGAGTCACTGTACCAAAAGTAACTAGTCTGTATTCCATCATTTCAAAAGGTAACATATGAGCAAGAAGTTGTACTGAAACAATAGCCAAAAACAAAACTCCAGGAGCGAACAGACTACCCAAGGAAAAGTTTCAACATGCCAATAAAGCACTGGAAATACTTATTTATTTATGACAAGAAATTTGGAAGATTGATACTTGACCAACTGACTGGAAGAGATTCATATTTATACACATTCCCAAGAAAGATGACCCAACAGAATATTTGAACTGTAGAATAATATTGATAACACATGCAAGTAAATTTTTGCCGGAGATCATCTGACAACGGTTGCAGCATGACAGTGACAGAAAGTTGCTAGAGGTTCAGGCTGGATTTGAATGAGGACATGGGACAAGGCATATCATTGTTGATGTCACAAGGACTGTGCAGTGTGTTACGTGTCTCTGTAGAAAGCAGAGAATACCACAAAGATGTTTACTTGTGCTTTATTAACTATGCTAATGCATTCAATTGTGTGGATCACAACAAACTATCGACAACCTTGAGAATAATAGGAATTCTAGAACACTTCATTTTGTTCCAATGGAGCTTGTACATGGATCAAGAAGCAGTTGTGGGAACAGAACAAGGGAATACCACGTGGTTTATAAACAGGAAAGGTGTGCATCAGGGTTGTATCCTCTCACCATACTTATTCAATTTTACTGCTGAGCAAATCACCAGAGAAGATGGCTTATATGAAGAATGTGGCATCAGGATTGGAGGAAGGCTTATTAACGATCTGAGAAATGCAGATGACATAATCTTGCTTGATGAAAGTGTAGAGAACATGAAGCACTTGCTGATGAAAATCAAGATTATCTTCAGTATGGATTAGTACACAATGTAAAGACTAAAATCTTCACAATTGGGCCAATAGTCAACATCATGATAAAAGAAGAAAAGATTGAAGTTGTCAAGGATTTTGTCTTGCTTGAATCCACAATCAATGCTCATGGAAGCAGCAGTCAAGAGAGCAAAATTTACTTTGCTTTAGGTAAATCTGCTGGACATGACTTCTTTAGAATATTGAGAGGCGAGGATGTTATTTGAGGACAAAGTTGGACATTGAAAAAGGAAGAACAAAGAAGAATCTATGCATTTGAATTGTAGTTCGAGAGAAGAATACAGAAAGTACCATGGACTGCTAAAAGAACAAAATTATCCGTCTTAGAAGAAGTGATGCCGGAATTCTCCTTGGAGGCAAGATAAAGAGTTTTCATCTTACATATTTTGGACAAGTTCTCAGAAGAGACCACTCTCTGGAGAGGAATATCATGCTTGGTAAAGTAGGGGGTGACCAAAAGAGGAATCCCATCAACAAAATGAATTTTCCCAGTGGGTTCAAGCATGGGAACAAGTGTGGGCATGGCACATTGCCAAGCACTGTTACCTTAACATTCTCTTATGCATAAGGAGGAGGAGGAAGAAGACCATTCATTTGCTGCTATACCACATTGTGATCAGGTCATCCAAATTGAACAGACATTCCTACAAGAGGGATAGGCAACCCTTACTGGAAAATTCAGTCAAGACAGCAGGAGGGGAACATGTCTATTTCAGAGAGGATGCTTACATTTCTATTGGTAGGTAATGGAAAAAAGTAACCTCTTATATGGAAAAAATGCTTAACAATAATTATATAGACCCCTAGGGGAGAATAAGCCCAGTACTGTGTTCCCAATTAGACATTCTGGACCTAGTTTCTATCATCTGTTGGTGACCTAAAACTAAACAACTCTGTCCCTTCAAGGCACACAACATACTGCATAGTCCACACAAGAAGGATTTGATGTGAAAACCCACTAATAGACCTGGGTTTTACCTCAAGTTCACTTGTAGTCCTCGGACCTAAGACTTAAATGCCCTAGGGTGAGAAGAAACAGATGACTTCTACTGTGAGGTAATGCAATTGATGGTGATTGGATCCCTTGCGTTGAGGGTGCCCAATGAAAGATGGCCCTCGACCACCATGTGACATGTACTAATCATGTAGTTATAATTCTACATTTGTGAATGAATGCTATTAGAAATGTTGCCCTATCATGGGCTCCCATTGTTAGTGTAAATAATACCCAGTCACTTAAGAGTTCAATCTGTTTAAATTAACAATTTATGTAATATGGCTTCGATCCAGCCTATATTTGTATAACTTCCTTTTCTCAGCTGTGTGTTAACTTCTATGCTAACGGTTAAATTAATGACACTATCAATGGAATTACCCTATGCCCAAGGGGGATGATTGACAATGTTCTCTATCATATGACAATAATGAGAGGTCTAAAGTGAACTAGAGATGTATGTAACCATAGATATATGAATGGATTTAAGGCTTGCACTTAATTCTACCCCAAATCTAAAAAAAATTAGTTCTTAAAATACCACCCTGTTCAATGCTTGCCCTCATAAAGAGATAACTAAAGATACGGATGTTAGAGCAAAGTTTGACAAAGAAAGCAGGTGGTGTCTGGATATCAAAAATAATAGTGTCTGTAGTCTTCAAGGCTTGTCTTAATACAATCAGCCTTTTAAGTGATGTGTCAATTAAGCCCACATGAAAGCAGAGAAAGATGTTCAATTGTGTTTTGTTGACTATACTAAGGCATTCGACTATGTAGATCATAACAAACTGGATCATTTTGAGAAGAATGGGAAATCTGGAATACTTCATTGTGCTCATTTGGAACTTGTACATCAATAAGAGGCAGTGTGTGAACAGAACAAGGGAATACTGCATGGTTTAAAGTCAGGAAAGGTGTGCATTCTGGGTTGTGTTCTCTCACCATACTTGTTAAATCTATATCTGTATGATAAGCAAATCATCAGAGAAAGTGGATTACATGAAAAAGAATGCAGCATCACGATTAGAAGAAGGCTTATTAACAATCTGAAACACCCAAATGACACAAGCTTACTTGCTGAAAGTTAGGAGAACCTGATACACTTGCTGATAAAAATTGAGATAGTTAAGGTTTATTGTGCCAACCCGTCCGATAAAAACATATGTGGGATTAACGGAAGGGTGGAGAGATAAATGGCTCGGTGAGCCTCGTCTTTCTAGATCTCAGGTCTCTTGCTTTCTGATGGTTGGGCCAGGATGCAGCTGCCTTAGCCAATTCCCTGCTTCAGCTGGCAAGGCTCACTTCCTGTGAAACATCCCTGATGAGAAGTCACATGGACCTCCCCTGATGCAGTCCTGCGTGCTGGAACAGCTGCATGGAGACCCCTGCCAGCGCTGAGATGCTTGTATACTCACTGATTTGGCTTTCCTCTTGTAGTTGGCGTCATTGCATGTGTATTGTGAGATTGAGGAGGACTATATGAATTGGTGTTGGACATATGGGCTAATATTGGACTTATGGGCTTTGTTTTATATAAACGTTAAGTGCGCATCAAGAAAACATCCCACCCCAGTGCTGCCCAAGACCAAAGTCCAACATTAACCCATATGTCCAACACAAAACCACAAAGTCCTCCTCCATCTTACAAAACAGACACAATGATGCAGACTGCAGGAGGAAAGCCGAGTCAGTGAATGTGTAAACATCTCAGCGTTGGCAGGAATCTCCACACGGGTGCTCCAGCACCCAGGGCTGCATCGGGGTAGGTCCATGTGGCTTCTCCTCAGGGATGTCTTGAAGAAAGTGGGCCTTGACAGCTAAAGCAGGGAACTGGCTAAGGCAGTTGCATCCTGGTCCGACCTCCACAAAGCAAGAGACCTGAGAACTAGAAAGGCGAGGCTCACTGAGCCATTTATCTCTCCGCCCTTCAATTAACCCCACATATGTTTATCGGCCAGGTTGGCACAATAAACTAACTACTTCTGGCCTGGACAGCACTAGGTTGGGATGCTTTCTTAATGTACACGTATCCTTTATATAAAACTCTCTCATATGCATATGCGTTTCTGTGGATTTGGTTTTCTAGTGTACCCAGACTAACACAAAGATCAAGGATTTTTGTCTTCAGTATGGATTATGACTCAATGTAAAGAAAACCAAAATCATCCCAAGTGGGCTAATAGGTAGCATCATGATAAATTGAGAAAAGGTTGAAGTTGTCAAAGATTTCGTCTTACTTGAATTCACCATCGATGCTCATGGAAGCAGCAGTCCAGAGATCAAAAGATGCACTGCATTGGGTAAATCTGCTGCATAAGAACTCTTTGGAGTACTGAAAAGCAAGGATGTTATTTTGAGGACTAAGGTGTGCCTCACCCAAGCCATGGTATTGTCCATTGCTTTATATGTATGTGAAAGTTGGACATTGAATAAGCAAGACTGAAGAAGAATCAATGCATTTGAATTGTAGTGCTGGTGAAGAATATTAAAAGTACCTTGGACTGCTAAAAGGACCGACCAATTTGTCTTCGTAAAAGACAAAATGGAAGAAGAGGCAAGAATAACAAGGTTTCATCTTACCTACTTTAGATATATTGTCAGGAGAGACCAGTCTCTGGAGAAGGGCATCATACTTGGTAAAGTTAAGGGACAGAGAAAAAGAAGGTCCTCAACAAGATGGATTGACACTGTGGCTGCAACAGTAGGCTCAGGCATTGGAAAGATTGTGAAGATGGGACAGGACCTGGTAATGTTTCCTTTTGTTGTGCATACGGTTGCTATGCGTCACTAAATGTTATTGTGGGTATTCTGTATACATCTATGTAGAGTTGCATATTTTTTCAATTAGGTTAGTTTGATGTATGTATTTTAGAACTATTTCATGGAGTGAATAGATGTTTAGATGTTTATTATGGTTATGTCCTCCTGTAATAGTTATAATATTTTAATCATAATAGAATGTTCTTCCTTGCTTTTTATGCTGGTGTTGGCCTTACATTGTATTTCTACTATTTTTGAGCTTCTTTGATTTCCATTTGCTTGGTATATTTTATTCTATCATTTGATTTTTAGTCTATTTTGGTTTTGTGTCCCTTATAGGCATAAAATTGATAGGTTATTTTCTCATCCAATTGGCTACTCTCCGCCTCATGACTGATGAATATTGTTACATTTAGTAGAAATTATGTATTGTCCTACTCTAATTGTGTTGTGAGTCTTTGTGTGTGTGTCTGGTATTGATTATTGTGTTCAATCTATTTTTTTTTGTGTGTGTGTGTGTGTGTGTGTAGAATAGAGTTTACATCAAAGAGTAACTGTACACTAAGAAAACATTCCATCCCAGTCCAGATCATGTCCATAATAAGTCTGACATTAGCCCATATGTCTGATACTAGTCTATAAATTCCTCTTTGACTCACACAGCACATGCAGTGATGTTGAATGAGGAAGATCACAGGCCGGTGGGTGACAAGTTCCATGGATCCAGTGGTGGTAGATGCATCCCCAGGGCTCTGGTTGCCATCAGCATGGCTCCTTGGAGTTCTTTAACAGGAAGGTGAAGCAGAGAGAGTGTGTGCCCTTCCTCCAGGGAGGAAGAGAGGCTGTGACCTGATTGACAGGCTAGACTCCACCCCTTCATTCTGTTGATCAAGTTGACAAGAAATTGTGTGGCTACGACAGTCAGTGTGAGTCGGAATAAACTCCATGGCAGGGAGAGGGACAGCAAAGGAACGGCTCAGCTTCTGGTGTCAAGTGACCAGTGGAAACAGCACCACCACCTCGTGGAAGAATTCACATCTTTGCTTGCTACAGGGAAGCACTTAAAAAAATCATTTTATTGGGTGCTCCTACAGTTCTTATCACAATCCATACATACATTCATTGTGTCAAGCACATTGTACGTATGTAACCATCATCATTTTCAAGACATTTTCTTTATACTTGAGCCTTTGATATGAGCTCCTCATTTTTCCCCTCCCTCCCCTACTTTCCCTCCCTCATGAACCCTGATAATTTATAAATTTTTTTTCATGTCTTACACTGACTGGTGTCTCCTTTCACCTACTTTTCTGTAGTCTGTTCCTGGGAGGGGTTTATATATAGATCACTGTGATTAGTTCCCCCTTTTTTGCGCCACCTTACCCTCACCCTCCTGGTATCACTACTCTCATTATTGGTCCTGAGGGGTTTATCTGCCTTGGATGCCCTGTGTTTCCAGCTCTTAGCTGTACTAGTGTACATGCTCTGGTCTAGCTGGATTTGTAAGGGGTCATTACAGTGGGGGAGGGGGAGAAATCATTAAAGAACTAGAGTAAAGTTGTGTGGTTCATCAATGCTATACTGCATCCTGACTGGCTCATCTCTCCTTTGTGACCCTTCTGTAAGAGGATGTCCAATTGTCTACAGATGGGCTTTGGGTCTCCACTCCTTCCCTCTCATTCATGATCCCATCGATACCTCATGAACACACATGCTGGTGTGCTTCTTCCATGTTTGCTTTGCTGCATCTCAGCTAGATGGCCGCGTGTTTATCTTCAAGTCTTTAAGACCCCAGATGGTATATCTTTTGATAACCGAGCACCATCAGCTTTCTTCACCACATTGCTTATGCACCCATTTTGTCTTCAGTGATGGAAAGGTGAGCATTATGGAATGCCAAGTTATTAGAACAAAGAGTTCTTGTGTTTAGGGAATAGTTGAATAGAGCCCCAATGCTACCTTAATATTTAACATGTAAATATATGTACGTAGGTCTATTTCTCTATCATTATGTATAAATATATTTACATATATATATGCCTGTATCTAGACCTCTATAAATGTCCTTTGCCTCCTAGTTCTTTCCTCTATTCCAGTGGTTCTCGACTTGTGGGTTGCAACCCCTTTGGGGGTCAAATGACCCTTTCACATTGGTTGCCTAAGACCATTGGAAAATACATATTTCCGATGGTTTTAGGAACCAAGACACTGCTCCTCCATCCCTCTCCTGGCAGGTCCGCCTACCTGCAGATACACCCACATATGAGTATCTGGCGTGATGACATCATCACGTCAACACCATCACATACACCCCATACAAATATAGGTGTATGTGACAGGGTTGGCATCATAATGTACTTATGTGGACCAGTCACGTGTAGAGACCAGCTACTGTGCAGAAAGTAGCTGCTGTGTACAAAGCAGCTGCTGTGTTGAAAGCAGCTACTCTGTTAAAAGCAGCTACTGTGTTGAAAGCAGCAGTCTTGGAGGTAAAACAACACTTCATGAATTATAATTACTGAGTAAATATAAAATCATGTACTGTAAAATCAACTACTGTAAAAAAATCTGTACCATGGGAACTTAATTTGGATGCTGATTGGTCTTTTTTTATATTCAGCTGGATTATGTTCAATTTGTAACAATGAAAATACATCCTGTATATCAGATATTTACATTATGATTCATAACAGTAGCAAAATTACAGTTATGAAGTAGCAACATAAATAATTTTATGGTTGGGAGGTCACCACAACATGAGGAACTGTATTAAAGGGTAGTGGCATTAGGAAGGTTAAGAACCACTGCTATATTTCCTTTTACTTTCCTCTTGTCCCAGTATCATGTTCGGCTTTCATTTGGGTTTCATTAATTCCTCTCAGTTACACTGCCCTTGATCAAGCCCTACCAGGCATCCTAATCTCTCCTCGCCATCAATTTTAGATCACTTGTGCCCTTGTCCCTGGGTTTGCTAATGCCCACTTCTTTCCCCCGCCTCCCCCTCTCTTGTGTCTCCCCATAACCATCGGTTCCATTGTCTTCTCCTCCAGATTGTTATCCCACCTATCTTTTCTAGATAGACAGGCAGAAACAATAATAAGAATGAAAACAAGACAAAGCAAAACAAAACAACAACAACCAAAAATATCATTGGTAAAAAAAGGAAATGCCTGTAAGTAGTTCCAGCTCTGCTTGTTGACCTTTATGAGTGCTTTCCAGTCAAGTCTGATGGGGTGCCATGCCCTGGCCCCAAAGTCTATTTTTGGTATTTCCTGGGGACTTCATTGCTTTGCTCCCCTTGCTGTTCTGTTGCACGCCCATAGCGTTTCACTTTGATGTGGTAGGGTCACAATTCCTGCACTGTGCCTCCAGTGTTGTCTCACATACCACTATGGGTCAGTGAGGGATGTTGAGTCTCATGGTGGTCCCCACCCTATGGTCTTCTCTGTGTATTGGCTGCTCTGAGCAGGAATATCGTCCTTGGGGCTTGGTGGGCTAGGATGTATTCCACTAGCTCTCCTTCCTTCTTTGTTTGCTCCTGTGTGCTCTGATCAGATGCGCCCCTCTCCCTAAACTGTAGCTTCAGTGCTGTCCTGAGCTGTAGCTTCAGTGCTGTCCAATGAAGTGAATTCTTCTAGGGGAAAGGGGGTTTCCACGTAGTTCAGATTGGGGCAAGTCCCGCACAATAATATATTTTTCTGTAATGAGTTATTTTGCTTATTTATTTCAAGGTTTTCTTAAATCCTTAATTACTATTTTAGTGTTTACTGTGACTTTGTGGTTTTCTTCTTTTATTTTGGTACAAAAGCGTGTTCATTTTCTTTGAAGTTACCCTGTAATTATTATTTCCCAAGTTGAAAACAGCCCATTCAGTTCTTGATATTGTCTTGACTTTCTCACCATTTGGGAGTTTTATAACTATACCATTCATTCACTTTTTTTTGGCTTTAGTTGTATTGGACAGGGTTCTCTCAAGAAAAACCAGGACACTTATCAGTGTATATGAGTAGAAAAAGTTTATATGGTGAAAGCAATTTTAACAGCAAAGCAGGCCACACAGCAATGTACACAGCTCAATCTGACTCACTTTCGTGGGTCAGTTGATATACATGGAGTCTTTCTAACTCATGTGGCCATTAGGCCCAAAGGTCAAAGAAGCAGAAACCATGAAGGCCAAGTGGTGACATGTAGTGGAGGCCAGTAGTGCAGTGTGGCGGAGCAAGTTACAGTGGAACATCATGGTGTCGCTATGTGAGGAGGCTGGCTGGTAGTATGGTGGTGTGTTGAGACCAGGCAAGATGAATGGTGTCGTCCCACTGGTAGCCCAGCATGGTGAGGTGGCTAGGTGGCACAGCATGGCATAATGACATGCATGGCAAAGTAAGTTGATGGGGCCCCCAGGTGGCACAGCACACTTAATGAGGCAAGGCAGCTAGATTAGGCAGTCCACTGGTCTGAGGAACAAGGGGGTGGGAGGGGGCAGTGAGAGAGAGAGAGAGAATGAGATCTGCCATTGTTGGTTCTTTGACTTCCTTTATAATTTCTTATAAATTTGTTCTATTTTTAAAAATCCTCTTAATTTGTTTCTCTGGGACTATCCTAATTTTGCCATTATATTTGAGGGACAATTTTGTTAGATTTATAATTTGGGGTTGTCATTTTTTCCTTTCAGGTTTTTAAATATATTATCTTGTGTCTTCTTCCTTGCATGATTTCTGCTGAGAAATAAGAGTTTACTCTTATTGGGTTCCCTTTGTAGATAACTTCATTTTTCCTGAGTTGCTTTCAAGATTCTTTCTTTGCTTTGTTTATAATAATTTAGTTACGATCTGTCTTAGTTATTTTCTTTTGGGGGTTTAAACTGTTTGGGGTTGTTTTGCTTCTCAAGTACGTATTTTCTCATCTATAATGATCATCTTATTGGGGGCTTGTACAACTCTTTTCACAATCCATACATACATCCATTGTGTCAAGCACATTTGTACATTTGTTGCCATCATCATTCTCAAAACATTTGATTTCTACTTGAACCCTTGGTATCAGCTCCTCATTTTCCCCTCCCTCCCCCCTTTCCCCTCCTTCATGAACCCTTGATACAAATTATTAATTTTTTTAAAAATTCACTTATCTTCGTTTGTTGTTGATGTACTGATACTTTTTGCATGGTGATATTTTTCATAATTGCTTCCTCCTAGACACAAGAATAAATTTGGTTTGCCTCTCTTGCACTGTCAAGTAATAATGCTAAGTTCTTATTCATTTCTCATGACAGAAAGATTAAAAAGTAGTAAAAATATCAATCAGTATTCATGACGATTATTTATTATTATGTATGGGATTTTCTCCTTCAAGAGAGACTTTTTACTAGACTTTGTGGATTGAATACTTCCCTTTCCAGTACGTTTTTAAGGTTATATATTAGGTTTACAAGGCTATCAAAACAAATTATCAGAAAATTTTTGGTTCAGAACTATAAAAATTTATTCTCTCACAATTCTGAAAGTTGGAAATCTAATATCTGTTCTTGATAGGGTCACACACCCTCCTCAGTAGACTCTGAGGCAGACCATTCCTTGCCTCTTCAGCTTCTAGTGGTACTGACATTTCTTGGCTTATGCCTTGATCTCCCGTGATGTTCTCCCCTGTGTCAGCCAGTCTCTTTGTATGTCAGTCTCTCCTAATAAGGCTATTAGTAATTGGATTTAAGGTCTATCATAATACAGTATGGCTTCATTATAATTAGGTATACTTGCAAAGACCATTTTTCAAATAAAATCACATCATGGATTCCATAGATTAGGATTTTTACACATTTTAGGGGGTGCATAAGTCAGCTCACACATCTTAGGCTGGGTTATTTATGGAAGTAAAATGAGTGACATCTTTCAGGTATATATATATGGAGATATTTATCTCAAGGAAATGGCTCTCGCAGTTGTAAGATCTTACAAGTTCCGAATTTGTGGTTCAAGTGTTAGGCTGGAAGCTACTCCTGACATTTACCTGGGGATGGGGGTGGCTGAAGAGCCCAAGATCATTAGATAAAATAGCAGGATTCTGGCTGAAGAGGCAAATTCATTCAAGCTCAACAGGTAAGATGACAGCCAGTTGACAACTTCCAGGAGCTGCAGACAATGCAACAGGCCACTGGGTTAAGTTCAGAGATCCAGAAGTCAGAGGTGAACCAGATCCAGCAAGAAGTAAATGAGCTTTCAAAGAGAGTCAAGATATCTTGTAAGCAAGTCACATGCCCCAGGAGACTCTCCTTCAACTGACGGGTTGCTTAAAGCAGATGTCATCATGGAGGTAATTACTTTATATCAAATCTCAGTATGAGCGATAACTGCAATATAACTGTCAAACTACTGAGAATCGTGATTCACCCAAATTGATACACAACAAAACAATTTGAAACACAATTTAATCATCACATATAATTGGTTACTTTTAAGTTTATGAATCATACAGTCCTTTTAGCAATATATCTTTAATGTCTACAACTTTGTATTCTTATATGTACTGTTTTCTAAGGCAACAGCATCACTGCTGAGATATTTAATGGTTACATTTCCCCATTTCTTCTATTGTTAAACTTTTATTGTCATAGATGTTTGAGAACAATATGTAAATTTATAGGTCTAAGCAGTATAGCATCAGATGTGTTAGAGGGGAGCTTAGCTTCAGGTGAAGCTCTGGTGGCATGTTCAGGTAAGCATTGGATTGCTAACTGGAAGGTTGGCAACTCAAAGGCATGAGGCACTCCATGAGAGAAAGGTTGGGTGGTCTGCTCTTGTAAAGATTTACAACCTTCTAAGCCCTCCATAAGGATATTATGAGTCAGAAGTGGCTCAGTGGCAGTGAGTTTGGCTTGGTTTATTATTTGAGGCAGTATATGCAAGGATATTTTGTGGTGCAATGGTTAAGTGCTTGGCTGCTAACGGAAATGCCAGTGGCTTCACAGGAGAAAAGATATGGTGATCTGTTCCAATAAAGATTATATTCAAGAATATCACATCTTACAGTTTTACTCTGTCCTATAGGATTGCTACGAGACATAATCAAGCCACCAGCACTCAACAACAAAGAGCCTATTTTTAGGTTTGTGCCATCATACCATCTGGTTGAATAACTGCCATAGTAAAATTGTTTTTTCTTAAAATTTTCCCAATTCATTGTTCACAATGTTTGTGTCAATGATACAATGTAAAGGTTGCAGGATTAGTTAAGTGCTGGCTGAGGCTTTTATTAGACCGTAAGAAGAATGAGAGTTTTGTAAGATATAATTGCGCTCCTGAGAGGTAAGATAAGACTGAGAGGAGTAGGCAGGTGTCACAGGCTCAGAGAGAGATGACAACTTAAGTTTTTAGTTTTCTCTTTTGTAAAACGAAGACGGTGGACTAGATGACTTCTCATTTTCATTCAAACAATTGCCCTGAATTTTCCAAATCTAGAAGGGTGAGCCAAAATAAGGAATTTCAGTCCGTAAATGGGTTAAATCTAAGAGGACAATTAGAATAGATTGTGAACGCACACGTGCTGACTGTGGAATGCATATTCTAGAACAAAGAATCAGTGCTTCAAAAAAGTAATATCTAACTGTGAGAAATGAATGATACGCAATGATACAGTAACTTGATAATGATCCAAAAACCCCATTTGCATCCTTTCTTCCTCCTGTATGCCTCATGCTCAGGAGCACTCAGATCAGTTTGCAACATGCATGCAGGCTTACATCTATAGAGATCAAAGTAGTGGCTCGAGTAAATGATCTTAGGAATAAAGAGAGTTCTAGATAATGACCAGCATGCTTTCAAAAGGGAACCTCCTACCTACGAACTACGTTCTGATTTATACAAAACCTGCAAGACCACCAGATATTATATACACAAAGAAAGGAATTTTGTTTCAATTGGAAGTTATTTTCTACTGAGATATTACTGGATGTCTCAAATTTCCGCATTCTTTTTTTTATTTATTTACATTTTATTAGGGGCTCATACAACTCTTATCACAATCCATACATAAACATATACATACATCAATTGTATAAAGCACATCCGTACATGCTTTGCCCTAATCATTTTCTTTCTTTTTTTAAAAATCTTTTTATTGGGGCTCATAAGGCTCTTATCACAATCTGTACATACATCACATGAGCAAAGCACCCTTATACATTCGTTGCACTCGTCACTCCCATAATTCACCTTCCACTTGGGTTCCTGGAATCAGCTCGTTTTCCCCTTTTTTCCCCCCATCCCCCTCCCTCCCTGATCCCACCCCTGGTCCCTTGATAGTTTATAAATAATTATTATATCTTATCTTATACTCCCCGGCGTCTCCCCTCCGCATTCTTAAAAAATACAGTATTTCAGTTACCATGATGAATACATTAGCAAGGTTAGGAGCTTTCAATACTTGTAAAACAATCAGCACTTGATCTTGCTCACCACAACACAGGCGGGCTAACCGAGCCCCTTGGCCTCCCCACCGTCCCCCACCCGACCCTCCGGCCGCTTCCAGGAGCCCTTGAGCCTCCCTGCACCCAAGTTCTCAGAGTCCATGGCTTGTGCGTCTCCCCTAACCCTCTGGCACCCTGACCAGAGGTGTATGGGCGGAGTTCGTGGCAGCGCCTGCAAGTGTGGGTAAGGCGGCTGGAAGTCTGGAAGAGCAGGGCTGCCGGCTTATGCTTGGGAGCATTTGGGGAGGGGCGGAGGGCTTGGAGACCTGGTCCAGTGTGCCTAGGGAGCACTGCAAGGAAGCGGCGGGACAGGGATCGCAGGTGGGGGTGTTTCAGAAATAGAGCCCTATAAGTGCCCAATTACGGCTGGTGACACCTGGAGGGGTCTCTGGCCCAGCTGGGATGCCCCCCACCCGGGACGCCGCCCCCCCTCAACCCCCCCCCCCGCAGCTCCTGACTACAGAAAAGACTGCCCCACTAAGAGCTACTAGGCAGTGGGGAGGGGTTGCCTCGGACGCCATCGAAAAGGAATAGATGTGAGTCGGGGGATCAGAATAGTACCTTGGAGATTTATTAGAGAGACGAAGTCATATGGAACCATCTCCTTATTGACGGATATGGCACTGGAGATGATAGAAGAATTAATCTGCTAGTGAAAATCTTCATTAAATGGTGCAGCTCTGAATCCCAGGAGGAAGGCTAGAGCTAGTGCCAACATGTGCTGAGTACTCTGTCACAATGTGAATTTTCATTGGGCAAAACCTTGCTAGTATATGATATGAATCTCAGAGAAATGGAAAATTATGGGGAAAATTACAAAGAAATAGAATGCAGCATCCCTGGAGCCCATGAAAAAAAATTGCTGAGTGCAAAAAACAAATTCTTCAAGCAAAACGAATATGACAATATTGTCAAGAGTATGATGCGTTAGCAAAAGTCATCCATCATCATTCCAACAGGCATGCAATATGAAAGGCACTAGAGGCGCTGGACAATGAATTGGAGCATCTTTTACATATTAAAGAAAGTGTTGAAGCTAAGCTGGGATTGAGGAGGAAACAGTTTCACGTTCTTCTTAGTACCATCCATAAACTCCAGCAAGCATTGGGAAATGATGAAAAACTCTCAGAAGTAGAAGAAGCTCAAGAAACAAACATGGAAATAGATCCTAAGGCAAAGACAAGTGAATCCTGCACCATCTCAAGAAAATTGAACTAAATACATGATCTTCGTGTATTTAGAAATGATTGTTTTCTTTGAGATACTTAAATTTTCTATAGTGAAATACTTTATTTTTAAAGGTGATGCACATTTTATTTGTATTTCTACACACAGCAGACTTCAGTACGACTTGTATTTATCCAAATCCAGTCCCAAAATGTTTAATATTGTGTTTTCAAGAAGGAAAGAAAAAAAAAGAAAGATATCAGACTTGATTAATCTTTTCCAAAGATCTTGAAACTGAATTCCTGATCAATTTACCAGATATTTCCTTATATGTTAAAACAGTCAAAAGTACAGTTACATTATGTTGACAGTCCTAGCCAGTACCATAAGACAACAAGAAATCAAGGGACTACAATTGGGCAAAGAAGAAGTAAAACTTTCGCTATTTGCAGACACTATGATGTTATATATTGAGAATCCTAAGGTATCCATGATGGGATTGCTAGAAAAATAAAGGAATTTAGTAGAGTAGCAAGATACAAGATTAAAAGCAAAAATTAATTGAAATCCTATATTCCATTGATGGAAATAATGAAAAAAATCAAGAAAGCAATACTAATCACAAAAGTCACACAAAAGCTGAAATACCTAGCAATAAACCTAACAACAAAAGAGACTCATACAAAGAGAACTACAGAACATTATTACGAGAAACAAAATGGGAACTACACAATGGAAGAATATCCTGTGTTCGTGGATTGGAAGACTCAATATTGTGAAAATGTCAATACTACCTAAAGCAATCTACAAATACAATGCAATTCCTATTCAAATTCCAGCATCATTCTTTAAAGAAATGGAAAAACTAAGTACCAACTTCATATGGAGAGGGAGGAAGTCCAGAAGAGGTAAATAACTCCTGAAAAAGAAAAACAAAGTAGGTGGTCTTGCCCTACCAGATCTCAAAATCTACTCTACAGCCACAGTTGTCAAAACAGTCTGGTACTGGTCTAATAATAGACACAGGGATCAATGGATTAGGACAGAAAAAAGAACACCTGCACACAGACAACGGATTTTTGACAAAGGCCCAATAAGCATTAACTTGGTGCTGTGAAAACTGGATATCCACCTGCAGAAGAATGAAACAAGATCCACATCTCAAAAAGAAACAAAAAATATCCACATCTCACCCCATGCACAAAACCAAACTCAAGGTGGATTAGAGACCTACATGTAAAAACCCAAAGCTAACAGAATCATCTATGTGAAAATTGGGACAAATCTAAGTGCCCTAGTGCTGGGAATGGAATGCACAGTCTATCAGAAGTAACAAAGGAAACATCCTCCATGGAAGACAAAATAAATGAGTGGGAACCTATTAAAAATAAAACATTTGTGTACATCAAACAACCTCATTAAAAGAGTAAACAGAGAGGGCACAAATTGGAAAAAGACATTTAGCAATTACATAATGGACAAAGGACTAATTGCTAAAATCTACAGTACAGTTTAAGAACCTTTGAAAAGTTGGCCAAATGACCTGAACAGATGATTCACAATAGATGACACTTGAATGACTAATGAACACATGAGGAAATGTTCTCATTTACTATCCATCAGGGAAATGCAAGTCAAAACAACCATAAGATACCATCTAACACCCATAACTGTTGCCCAATTTTTAAAGAACTGTTAACAACAAAAGCTGAAGAGGGAGTGGTGAGATGGGAACGCTTATTCACTGCTCTTGGCCTTGTAAATACACACAGCCACTGTGGAAAGCAATCTGACGATTCCTAAAAACAGACGGCAGTTGAAGTACTCTGTGACCCAGCAATACCATTACTGGGAATATACCCCAAAGAAAGAAGAAACAGATCGCGAAAAGACGTGTGCTCCCCCACGTTTCTTGCAGCACAGTTTGCAATAGCGAGGAGTTAGAAACAGCCTGCATTCCCATCAGGAGAAGATTGGATTTAAAAATCTCTGGTATATATGCTCAATGCAAAAGTATGCATCCCTAAAACACAGGGATGAAACTCTGAAACAAATCAAGGTATGGAGGGATTTGAAAGACTGTACAATGAGTGAGTGAGGGAGTTGGTTTATTGAGCCAACCTGGCCGATAAGCACATGTGGGGTTAATTGAAGGGGGGAGGGATAAATGGCTCAGTGAACCTTGCCTTTCAAGTTCTCAGGTCTCTTACTTTCTGATGGTTTGACCAGGGTGAGGCTCCCTTAGCCAGTTCCCTGCCTCAGCTTGCAAGGCTCACTTCCTGCAAGACATCCCTTAGGAGAAGCCACATGGACCTGCCCCAATGCAGCCCTGGGTGCTGGAGCAGCCATATGGAGACCCCTGCCAGCACTGAAATGCTTACACATTGACTCAGGTTTCCTCTTGAGGTCGGCATCATAATGTGTGTTTTGTGAGTTGGAGGAGGACTTTGTGGATTGGTGTTGGACATATGGGTTAATGTTGGATTTGTGGGTTTGGGCAGCACTGGGTTGGGATGTTTACTTGATGTGCACTTAACCTTTATATGAAACTCTCTCTTATATAAGAGTTTCTGTGGATTTGTTTCTCTAAAGTACCCAGACTAGCACAGTGAGGTTATGCAATCAAAAAAGACAAATACACTTTGAGTCCACTGCACCAGGAACAAGCAGCAGAACAGGCACAGGCTGGGGCTTCTAGAGCATCCAGTCTGCTGGCCAGTTGAGCCAGACAGGCTGATAAAGAGCCTGACTGACACCAATAAACCACACACCATCTGGTCTTGGTAAGTATTTTGAAGGTCACTTGGCCGGAGGGTGACTCAGGTCAGCTGGCATCAAAGGCTCAAGCGAGGGGAATGGGAAAGCCTACTGAGTGATTACCATGCACAGCTGTGATGAGGGCCCCGGACAGGAAAACAGCCCTATCAGAGGAATGAGGGATACTGATTGGAAAAACAAGTTAGGAGCAGGGAAAGGGAGCAAGCATGTCTGGGCCAACGCAAATCCATGTCTGTTGGTAGGAAAAGCAGGAGGACTGACCTTCTGTTGGGGGGAAGAATGACTGAAAATGCTTTAGTATGCACCAAATGGTACCCATTGATCTGGCCTTCTGGGTGCATTCAGTGGACCCAGACCAGGTGCCATGGAACGCAACAGTGGGACACTGAATCCTGGACCTTCAAGGTGCACAGCCAGCTCCAGAGGCTGCATCAGTGACATCTGATGCAGAAACTCCACTGGGTGAACAGGAATCTACCTCAGACACACTTGTAACCTGAGGACTTAAGTCAGAAAATACATGGTGTCTGAGGAAGTGGAAGACAGCTGTACCAAGACTGTTGGACTGTTGTTAGGCAGATAAGCAGGATCTTCCTACATCAGTGCCCCATAGACTGCATTAAGAGATGCAGCATATGCATACAAACAAGTCATGGCAAACCTGTGACTGACATTCCCAGTGATTATTATTGTAATTTTTCCTGACAATTAACCCCCATTGTGTGTGAATAGTATCCAGCCACTCAAGGATTGATTCTGTGCAAGTGAATTATTCAGGTGCTGTGATATGGAATTAGCCTACATTGATGCAATATCCCTCTCTCAACAGGACATTAAAAAATTAGTACCAGGGGCCAAAGACAATATTAACAGAAGATCGTTATGTCCCAGGGGGAGTGATTGATAAGACTCTCTACCATAAATTAACAAGGAAGTTTTGAAAGGGACCCAAAAGCAGTTTTTATATCCAAAAGATATATACCATAGCTTTGCATGGTATGTATGTATATATAAATAATGGGTATGGGTTTGGAGCTTGCACTAAATCCTTACATCAGGGCCTGCTCAATACTCGCCCTCAGGAAGGGAACACAGAGATGTGTATGCTACAGCCAAATGTGATGAAATTAGATGGTGCTATCAGATCAAATAGCATCTGTGGTCTTAAAGACTTGTCTCCAAATAAGCAACCATCTAACTGAGATGTCAACTAAGTCCACATGGAAAAAGGACACCCTCACCAGTCACTGAAGAATTGTAAACCATATAATCTGATGTCGAAGGAGGGAATAGAATCAGAGCTTAAATTGTGAGAATCCAGTTTCCAGAAGGCTATGGATGACAGTGGGAACCTAGGATACATTTGTGAGAACTACATCGGAAATAAGTCTCCAGTGATCCCCTTCTATCCATAATAGAGGTAAGATGAGAGGTAAGTAGTTACTAAACAGAGTGCATTGGAGACACGAGTAATCGTGCTCAACCTTCCTAAGGCTGCGACCCTTTCATACAGTTCCTCATGTTGTGGTGACCCCCAACCATAAAATTATTTTCATTGTTACTTCATAACTGTATTTTTGCTACTGTTATTAATTGGACGACTCCTGTGAAAGGGTCGTTCGACCTCCAAAGGGATGGCGACCCATAGGTTGAGAACTGCTGGTAGAAAATCAAAGGGATAAACCTGGCTTGAACTGGTAAAACCTTGTCAGTTGATTCCTCCCTCATATGTATGTTGGACCTGATCTAGTTTTCGACAGTATTTTTTATTTATTTATATTGGGGCTGGTATCAGGTGTGTTATGTCATTAGGGGTCACGCTCTTGAGTTTGTGTTTTTCTGGTTTTTGGGTATATGCAAGCCAGGATGGATAAACCTATAGGAACAGCAAGTAGAAAGGGTTTCTGGATAGGCTACAGTGGTGCTGGAGGGGGTGGGGGTATAAAATGGAGCTGATGTCAAGGAGTCCAGAAAGGAAAAGAATGTGTGGAAACTGATGGTGGTAGCAATTGTACAATACTGCTTGATGTGCTTGAACTATGGAATGATATGATATATATATTAACTCCAAATTAAAAAAGAAACCTAAGGATGGTCTCAGATGACCCTTAAAATTATATAGACACTTTCCAGAGACTGACCCAGACTTTTGACCTTCCCTTTAGAGATGTAGCCCTCTTGCTAAATCAAATCCTGACCAGGTCAGAGAAATGCACAATGTTAGAATCTGTCCAGGCCTTTGGAAATGAATGCATTCAGGATGAATGCTAGCTATCATGTGACCTGTGAGGAAATGACCCAGTTACTCACAGTAAATCAGGAAGTCCCCTTAGTTGACCCAGAATGGGACTCTGACCCTGGAACTGGAATGGAAAGTATTTCAGACCTATATCCTAGAAGACCTCAGAAAATCTAGGAGAAAACCCCTAAATTATTTTACACTCTCCACTGCTAATTATAAAAAAGAAGAAACCCTGGTATCTCTGCAGCAATTAAGGGAGACCATGAAAAACATCTCCCCAGTCATCCCAGAATCTTTGAGGGTCAAGTATTGTTGAAAGAGAAGTTTATTTTTTAGGCAGCCACAGACATATGGAAGAAGGTACAAAAGTTGATTCTTGGCCCTAATTTGGATCTAGATAACCTTTAGAAAATTGAAAACTCAATTTCTTAATTACCGAGACCAGGAAGAATGAGAAAAGATGGCAAAGAGGGCTAACAAAAGCCTTTGACAGGGCACTCCAACAGACTAACCTAGGAGCTCATGGGGGTCACCCTTAGTGGGGAGCTTCTACAAGTTGTTACTTCTGTGGTCAGCAGGGCCACTTCAGAAGAAACTGTCTTAAAGAGCCAAAGGACTTTCCAAACCCTGTCCCCAGTTCGGGGCACACCACTGGAAGAAGGATTGCACTAGGCAGCACAGGCAACCGAGGTCAACTCCGCCGCTCCAATTGGTCCAATAGGGTTTCCAGGGCCCAGGACAGTTCTGAGTCTGTATGTTCCAACACCCTCAGAGAGCCCCAAAAGATTGATTTTCTGCTTAACAAGAATGCCACTTTCAGTCCTTCTCTCTTTCCCATCCTCTGTCTAAAAATAGCACCTTGGGCAGGGAGTGTCTGGTAAGCCCTTGACTTAATTTTTCTCTCAGCCTTTGACCTGCCCCTGGAGAAAAAAAAATGCTGTTTTCTCACAGTTTTCTAATCATTCCATAAAGTCCCACTCCCTTATCAAGATGAGATCCTTTATCCAAGTTTCAAACAACTACCCAGAACCTGACTCTGGGAGCCAGAACCCCAGTGTGTTAGTCTGGAGAGACTAGAGAAACAAAGCCGCAGAAATCACATGGATATAAAAGAGAGTTTCCTATAAAGGGTAAATGTACATTAAGAAAGCATCCTGACCCAGTGCTGTCCAAGGCCATAAGTCCAACAGTAGCCTATATGTCCAGCACCAATATACAAAGTCCTCCTTAGTCTCACAAAACACATGCAATGATGCCAACTGCAAGAGGAAAGCCGAATCAGTGAGGGTGCAATCATCTCAGCACTGGCAGAGGTTTCCATGAGGTTGCTCCAGCACCCAGAGCTGCATCAGGGGAGGTCCATGTGCCTTTTCCTCAGGGATGTCTCACAGGAAGTGAACCTTGCAAGCTGAAGCAGGGAACTGGCTAAGGTAGTTGCACCCTGGTCCAAACATCACAAAGCAAGAGACAGGAGAACACGAAAGGCGAGGCTCACTGAGCCATTTATCCCTCTGCCCTTCAATTAACCCCACATGTGTTTATCGGCAAGGTTGGCGCAATAAACCTTAAGTATATCACCCAACCTCATTACTCCTGTGAACCTATAAAGGACTTCAGACTTCTTTTTTGAAAGATTCATCTAACTAACTAAGGGAAGAAAAGAAACTATTTTCTTTCATTTTGTATATTTTCTAAACTCTTATTTATGACTGATGAAAGTAGAGTTAAACACCCCATTTCGAGGGGCTGCTTTATAAATTTTGTTTTTCACTTTGATTACCTTTTTTATTTTTACCACCTAAAAGATTTAATTATCCGTTTTGTTGCTTTTAGTTATGTCAACAACTGCCTGGGTAATAGTTATCTTTGGGCCCCCTTTAAGGAAGCCAGCCCCACAAGGTGGAAATTTAACATTTTACTCACTATATCACCCCTTCCCTTCCAATGTGGAAGATCTCTGATTCCCTTGGGGCCAACTTCTATGATCTATAAACACAACCATAACCTTCTTGAACATCAATACTGCCAGTTACTTAGTGCCATTTAAAGGTCAGAATTTCCTCCAGAAAATTCGCTGTGCTCACCCCTTAATTCTTTATTAGTGATAGTGGGTGGATGGTGGTGGTGGGGCATTAAGACACTGACCAGATGAGTATGATCAGTAGACTGGGAGGAATAAACAAATATCTCTAATTTTAACCTGTGTCAAGGACTAAAGATCCTTCTTAATGATGAGGTCTTTATCTCCCCAATGTCACCAAAACTATTGGAGACCATCCTTAGTGCAATCTCTCCATCCTTCAGATCCCCAACTGAATAGCCCGGAGTCACCCATAATTACTGTTTCAGCTCTAGAGGTCATATGTGCAACCCCAAGAATATATGGGGTTTTTATGTGGGTTTGCCCCTTCCCCCCCCCCCCACACACACCATATACTTTTGCCCACATGCTGTTTAGATCCTTTTTCAATGACTGGTAGTTGTGCCTTTGTATATAGCACTCTCCTTTTACTGACAACTAATTCTTCCTTCTGTATTATGATCCTTTAGTGTCTAGTAATTGAACTCGCACAAAGATGTTTTTTAGTTTGCTCTTGAAAAACAAATCCACATGAGTTTAATTCAGCGTATTATAATAGCTTTAACATGAATGTGGCAAGAAGCATGTTATCATGACTGGTTAGCAGCTGCCTTTGATTCCATAACTAGTTTTGTTGTGGTTCAAGAAATGAAGACCCTCAGTATAGGAATCAGAAGAGACAGTCTTAAAGCCAGTAGATACAGTGTCAGCTATTGCTTACAGCACTCGGATCTGGGGTGGTCAGGGGTTTATTTTATACCCGAAGACAAACAAGGGGGGAGTGCGCAGGTGGGGCTTACAACAATTTACAACAAAAGGGGCGGCGTAGGTGATGGTTTCTATGATTTAAGCACAGATTTGCCTGGGAATTTCTTGCAAAACAGGCTGTTTTAGATCTGAAGCAGGTGGGTTCTTGTGGTTGACTTTAGGTTGAGACATTTGCCAGAAAAAAACAAATGAATTTCTGTCTATGAGGTATCTGGGCAAGCAGCAGGTCTGAGTTTCAGGGCAGAGTCTGCAGGGAGATTACAAAAGGGGCTACCCACAGGTGAAACCAAATGTCTGTGTATAAGTTAGCATGTGATGGCTCTCCCACGCCCCGTTTCTTTAGTGAATCCTAAGATCATTGAATGAAAATCAAAGCTAGACATCTTGTTCTAGGGGTTCATCAGGCTGCTAAAACAACAAGCAACTTTACAGAGTAAATTCTATTTTGCACAAACTTGCTTATACAGTTGAACAGGCCCGGTCCAAACATAGCAGCAGTAGGATTACAAGGACAGGCCCGGCTCTCCTGGCTACTAGAGAAGTCAGCCATGGTTTCTAATTAAACAAGGACTAGTACCAGCTTTGCTGACTTTCTTGGTCTTTTTTTGTCACTTGGCTATGTTATCTTTACTTTTTGTAAAGTATTAGTAACTATTCCAGACTTGTTGGCATAAAAGCAACAACTTTCTCCTAGGACAGCACACAGCTCTCCTTGGGACATGACGAAATATCTAATCCTCTATGGTTCTAAAGGACTACTTCAGTGCGAGAATCAATTTGGGTGCAGAGTAGTTTGACGGAGAATTGCAAGATATTGATCATCTGAATCTAGGGTACAAGAGAAGGTTGTTAAGTCCTGTTCTCCATTAACCATGGCCACTGTATCAAGAGGTGTGGTGCTTGAAATGCTCAATCCTAACAGCAGGGGCACAACTAAAGGATCTGCTCGCTTTACACGTACTGTATAGACAGCCATTAAATTTAACCCCTCTTTGCTTCGATAAACATATATTTGAGGTAGGGGAGAACTATGGCATAGATTTCATTAAAATCTTTCCCTTCAATGCACTGCATGAGCCCACTGCTGCACACAAACCAAGTACTGTTGATGGCAAAATAGGACTGGTTGGTTTCAACTGACATGTTGCTCACGGAATGTTCTGGGATCAGTAAATAGAGTTTATCTGCCTCTATTTTTATGAGGCAGGTGGCATGTCCATCTAATTTTTATTTAGCATAGACATTTAGTGGAGGCAACCCCTTTATCTCTAATATTCCTGCCTGTTATTCCCCACTGAAGTAATATGGACCCAAATCATTGGTAGTGGGCACAGTTACTCATTTGCATGTGGTCATGAAGAGGGGTTGGGGGCCCACATCCTTCTCTCTTGGGAGTGGTAGTTATCCATGTAGGGGCCCATGGTGAGAGGGGGTGAGGTGATCTAATATTGGTGATCCTGGGGATGGAAATATAGGCTCAGTTTTATTCTTAATCTGATGGCTTCTGGGAGTGATACAGCAGGCAAACACTGTAGGTAAGGCTAGGGCAAGAGCTATGGGATGGCAACGCCCATTCAAGTGAGAGTTGGTCTCACACTGAAAGATTCCAAAGGAAATCTTAGGAGGTATTTTTAACATTGGATTGACAGGCAGAACTTGCAAGCTTGCTTTAAACAAAGGAGAATTTTATGATAGCATTTACGAACCTAAAAGTCTTGGGGAATAGATGTAACATTTTCTACAGAGCACTTCTGTGCCTCAGGATGCTGACAAAATACCACCCTAACTTCATAGAAGCTTAAACATGTAGGGTGAGGTGGGGCAATTCTGAGACATAACAGAGCTATGGGCGGTGCATCTTTCCAGTTCATCTGAGTCTCGCGTGTCAATTTCCTGAGGGTTGGTTTTAAGTGTTGGATAATTCTCCCTACTTGCCCTGAAGACTCTGGTCTCCAAGCACAGTGGGAACAATAAGTTATTCCCACATGTCAAGATACAGCTTGGAGTCTGAAGAAGAAGATTAGGACAAAGTAGACAGCCCCAGCTGGAAAAACAATTTACGGGCCTACCTGCCACATCTATGCACAAGCTGGGCTCCAAAATCAGTAACAAGAATATTTTGCTGCTGGGCAGTCTGATGGGGCTGCTTCAGTCTTCAGTTAGCAGTTGCAGACTCGCTAGCAGACTGTTCTCCTCTTGGGTCTTCCCCATAGGACAGAGCACCACCCTTGTGGAGGCCTATTTCTATTAGGGCATTCCTTTGCCCGGTGGCCCAAAACACCAACACGCATGGCACTTTGTACCCTGTGTAGGGGTCTTTGGAACCTGGGAAGCAGTAGATGGGCTAGAGGCTGGGGGGCTTTCAGCTCAGGACATTGAACCCTACATAGGCATTATGA
This sequence comes from Tenrec ecaudatus, assembly GCF_050624435.1. Lineage (NCBI taxonomy): Eukaryota > Metazoa > Chordata > Mammalia > Afrosoricida > Tenrecidae > Tenrec > Tenrec ecaudatus. The sequence continues at coordinate 90,404,729 of NC_134548.1, forward strand.
TGAATTTGGAACAAGGTCTTTACTATCTCTCAAAAGGAGATATGCTTGGACATAAGGGACATCAGCCCACTTTCCCACCCCTTTGCAGAAAAACTCTAATGGTATAAGAGTCTGGAGGGAAGGTATGCCATGCTTTGGCCAGGATTCCTAGAATGTACTGGGGCCAGACAGAGCTGCAGAAGAATATGAGTTTCCACTTCTTTAGAGTCTACGGGTCAAATCCAGATGAGCTAGTCAGGATGCAGCATAAAGACATTCCCCGAGGAATGGACTCCTCATTGCCCTTCTAGAAAACAAGGAGCAAAAGAGTAGAGAGTCTAGCATCCTAGGGTTTTAACCAGAGGTTCCAGAACCATAGAGCCTGAGGGCCTCAGACAGATGTCTCCATCCTTGGTGATGTCAGGACCCAGCCTTAGGTCATTGGTCAAGCCTCAAACATTTTCTAGACAGTAAGCCAGGCATTAGAGGATCACCCGCTAGTAGGTGGCTCAATCTGAATACAGTCACTTCTCGGGAAATTGAGATCCTTGGCCATGTATTCATTAACCCAGTGGAATTGAACCAAGGCCATAAATAGCCCAACGTATGAGCCAATCCACTGTGTGGGGAGGCAGGAGGCACAGGCTACCCTTATGAAGCCTCTTGAGTGGTCTTTGGAATGACAGGGTTAGCAATTATTCAGGGACCTGACTTTCCAAATGCCTTTTGGTCAATGCTTAGCAAAAGGAAAAACAAAGGAAAAGCAAACAACACAGAGTTGATGTCAAGAAAACAAGGTATTCCCTTGCCCCTTGTAATCTATAAATTGGAGGAAGTATGCCCAGAGGGTCTGGAAGTGGCTGGAAAACCAATAAGTCCAGCTCCAAAGAACATGTGGTTGGACAAGTGGGTGGAATAAGGGACTCCATCTTTGCAATCAGGCAGCAGAGGGCCACATGTTCAGCTGTCCAGGAAAATGGTGGAAAATTCAGGAGATTGAGGATAAGAGAAAATGTGGCGACGAGTGGGTGTATTCCTACAGAGAGGCTAACAGATAGTGATTAAGCAGTATTGTCCAATAGCAGTTACAGACGTTGAAAGGAAGGCAACAAAAATGGGGGGGTGTTGAAAATGTGCCCGAAAAGAAAAGGAAAGTGTCTACAGATGGGCTTTGGGTCTCCACTCCATGAACCCCAAGCCCCCATTCAAACTGGGTGTGATTTTGCTCTGGGTCTTCAGATTCCTGATACCTGATCCCATTGACACCTCATGATCACACAGGCTGGTGTGCTTCTTCCATGTGGACTTTGTTTCTTCTCAGCTAGAGGGCTGCTTGTTTATCTTCAAGCCTTTAAGACCCTGGAAGCTGTATCTTTTGATAGCTGTTCCTCTCTGCATTGTCTGCTCTGAGCAAGAATATCGTCCTGGGGGCTTGGTGGGCCAGGATGTGTTCCCCTCCCTCTCCATTTCTCCTATTTATTTCTCTGTGTGCTCTAATCAGAGATGTCCCTAGCCTAGAGCTGTAGTTTCAGTTCTGTCCTCTGAAGTGCATTCTTCTGGGGTGGGTGGTCCACATAGTTAGGATTGGGGCTGGTCCCACAGACCTCTCTATTGATTCCCTGGTACATGCGGGTATGTTGTATTCATGTCTTGGTGCATCAGGTTGAAGCCTGGTCTCTCTCTCTCTCTCTCTCTCTCTCTCTCTCTCTCTCTCTCTCTCTCTCTCTCTCTCTCTGCTGGAGATACAAACAATACTCTCCCCTTGGGTGGGTTAGTGCCCTGCTCACGCACTACCCATGTCTTTTTTTTCCCTTCTCGTTCTTTCCCCCTCCTATTTAGTTGGCTGCCATATGTATCCCTGGATTGGATTTGGCCCCTGCCATAATACATGGACCTCACCCTAAGAATGTATGCCCCATTTTTTAAGCTTACCTCAGTGGACTCATGTTGTATTTCTCCTTTTTTACTTGGCTTACTTCGCTTAGCATGATTTCCTCTAGTTCTTCCCATGCAGTGATGTGCGTCATGCGTTCATCGCTGCTTTTTAGGGACACATAGTACTCCCTTATATATATGTACCACAGTTTTTTTAAAAAAGCCATTCATCCTTTGATGGAAATTTGGGTTGTTTCCAACTTCTTGCAATTGTGAACTGTGCCACAATGAACATTGGAGCACAGATATCTGACCATGGTTTGTTTCTTGTTTCTTTTGGGTATATGGCCAGGAGGGGGATTGCTGGGTTGTATGGTAACTTGATTTCCATCTGTTTTAGATATCGTCAAATTGATTTTCATAATGGCTGTACATACCTACAGGTCCACCAGCAGTGGATGAGAGTTCCTACCTCACCAAAGCCCCTCCAACACTTGTTACTTTCTGATTTCTTGAATTGGGCTGTCTTTGTGGGTGTTTGGTTGTATCTCATAGTTGCTTTAATTTGCATTTCTCTTATGGCTAATGATCATGAGCATTTTCTCATATGTTTATTGGCCATTCGGAGTTCTGCCCCTGTGAAACTTCTGTTTAGGTCCATTAGTGAGCAGTTAGTTTTTTTTTCTAATTGTAAGGTTGCAAAGTATTTTAGATTTTAGTAATAAGGACTTTGTCTGATGTGTCATTGCTAAAGATGTTTTCCCAGTCTGTGGGCTCTCTTAATACTCTCTTGGTGAATTCTTTCAATGTATACTGGTGTTTTATTTTCAATATATCCCACTTGTCAATTTGTGACTCATCTGTATTCGTGTCCTTCCCTATTTCTGATAGCCTACATATTCCCAGCAACAAAGGTCTCAGGTTTGTCCCAATTCCCTCATTAATGGCCTTAGTAGTTTGAGATGAGCTAGTCAGGGTGCAGTATAGCACCTATGAGACACACACCTTTCCTGTGGTTCCTTAATGCTACCTTCCACCACTATCATGACCTCTATTCTACCTTAAAAATCGTATTAGACCAGAGCTTGCACACTGCTACAGATAAGAGCCCCAAACACAGGGAATCCAGTATAGATAAACCCCTTGGGGCCAATAATGAGAATAGAGATACCAGGAGGATAAGGGGAAGGTAGGGAGAGAAAGGGGGACTTGATCACAAGGATCAAAATATAACCAACCCACTCCCAGGAGGCACACAAGAGAAAAGTGGGTGAAGAGCAACAGAGCATGATTTAAGATATGAAAACAACAATCTATAACTTATCAAGGGATCATGAGGGAGGGCAAATGGGGGAAGAAGGGGGAAATGAGGAGTTGATATAAAGGGCTCACGTAGAAAGAAAATGCTTTGAAATTGATGATGGCAGCATATGTACAAATGTGCTTGACACAATGGATGATTGTATGGATTGTGATAAGAGATGTAAAAACCCCCAATAAAAGTATTTAATTAAAAAAAAACAGGAAAGAAACGTGGAAGGAGGATTTTGGAACAGGAGTGCTGGGCCACAGTAGCTACACAGGCAAAATTCTTCTGACGCCATCATGGAAAAGGAGGCTTAAGAAGATGCAGGTAGCAAAAGGTTGAAGTAGGAACTGCATAAGAGTAGGAAAGCAGACTGGTGGGGGATAAGGGGTTGTGGTTGACTATAAAGGGGACATCAGTTAAATCAGGCCTACATGAATATACTGCTTCTAAGGTTTAGTAATAGATTTAGTGGGGGTGGGGGGCTTGCTTAAAGTTTTGGTTAGCATGGAAAAACTTCCACTCCGGTATTGACCATGAAAGTTACTAGGTATCCCTCTACAGATACAGTGACTCTGGGTCTTTGAATAAGGGATCTTGGGCTCCATCAGTCTGGGTCTTCTGCTTCTAGAGACAGAAGTATAGTTTAAGACAACTTACCTTGCAGCCCATGTGGGGACTCCAGAAATACTTTAGAAAAGTTGGATAAGACAGTCTAAAACAGTAGGCTTAGAAGAGGCCTGGCCTATGACGGAGGAAACTAAATAAGAAGAAATAGGCAAAAGAGACATAAATTAATTTCTCCTGGTGAAGAGTGGTCACTGAAAATTCCTTGTAAGAGAAAGTCGTAAGGAAGGAAAGAAGATCTGAGACTCTTGCAAACAGGGACTCCGGATACCAGTCAACTCATTTAAGGGGCTAGGAAGAAAGGAATGAAATTCAGTTTGAGAAACTGGCATAAAGCGAGGTTAGGGAAGGTACTGGACAGCGAGAAAAAGGGAAACGCAAAGAATATTATAAATTCCCAAGAGAAAAAAATTTTTTGAATGGGGTCTAACCTTCCAGTGCTATGGTGTAGCAAGACCAATACTTAGGACTAAAAACAGATATTAGATATCAAAAGGAAACAATGCATAACAAAGGAATAAATGTCTAAGAACAAGTCAAGCCTCATAAAAAATCTAAAACAATCAATTCAAATGTCACAATTGTGCAGTAATCAGGTTCTCCAAAAGTGACAGGCAAATCAGAGATCAAAGCATCAACATTTGCATTTGACAAGTAACAGACCAAGAAAGCCATATACGCAGATAAAATCTGAAAGTGGACTCACCAGGCAGAGTCTGAGGTAAGGGTTGTTATGTCTCCTGATAAGGGAGTGGCCAAGGACTATTGGAGGAGACATGAACACCTCACATGGAGCCTCTCCTTCTTGCAGTTAAGAGTCGTTCCAGGAGGAGGGAAGCCTCTCTATCTTCCAAGACCAGGACTGGAGATCTTGCTGGGCAACTCTAAATGTTGTGGTATGAGCAATGAACAGCCTCAATATATAAATCAGAAGAGACAAGGCTTTAAAATGTCAATTATTGCTTAAGCCACTCTGATCCTGAGTGGTCAGAGCCAGGGGTAGCTATACTCAAGACAAACAAGGGGGTTTGTACAGTATTTCGTCTCCTATTGGAACTGTATAAAGAATTCCAAAAAATGATATTTAAGTACCATCAATAGATTGAGAGAAAGTTTGAGGGAAACGGACAAAATTATGATGAAACTAAAAACAATAGCAAAATATATCAACAAAGTAAATGGAAATTTAGAAATTATACAAAACAATTAATAGAAATATAAAAGATTGATAAAAAATTAGAAGTAGATAATGCCTTGGAAAGACAAAGGAATAGACTTGAATCCAAGGAAAACCAAATTGGTGAGATTAAAGATGGAAATCTTCATACAGATCTGTAACAGAACAATCAGAAAAAACAATTTTAAAATGGAAGAAAGCCTAAAAATTAATTGGACACCATTAAAAGCAATAATTTATATGTGATAAGCATTTCAGAACACAGAGAAACAAAAACAAAACACCAAGAAAACTCCCATAGATCTGTTTGAAGAAACTGCCTCAAGATCATTATAGATCCCCAATACCAGCTATGTGGACAACTGCCCCTCCCTGAAGAAGAATTTAGAGGACGGCGCTGAAGCTACAGCTAGGAGAGAGGGACATGTCTGATCAGAGCACACAGGAGCAAATGAATGATGCAGGAGGAGAGAGTGGAGCACATCTTGGCCCACCAGTCCTGGAGGACTATGTCCCCGCTCTGAAGAGCCAATGCACAGAGTGGACCATATGGCTGATCCCACTATGAGACATGATGTCCCTCACTGACCCATAGCCCTACAGGGGACAACACTGGAGACTCAGTGTCGGGATTGGCCCAGACTGACCCTGCAACACCAAGGCAAAACACTAAAGGTGTGCGGAAGAGCAACTGGGGAAGCAGAGCAGGGAGCTCCTGAGGGAGTACAAAGGATGGACTTTGAGGCCAGAGCGTGGCACCCCCATTGGACTTGACTGGAGGGCACATTTAGAGGTAAAAAATCAGACCTTGATCTATCTACGTGTTTTTCTTTCTTTTTAAATTTTTTTCATTTTGGTTTTTTAAATTATTTTTTCTTTTCTGGGTCATTGGTTTACTTTTTGTTGTCATCATTGTGTTCTTTTGTGCCACTTTTTCTTGCTATGCCTTGTTTTTTGGTGCTTATCACTCTCTCTGCAGATCTATCTAGGTAAGGTGAGCTGGATAATCAGTCTGGAGCAGAAAACAATGGGACAGATGGCTCCAGAGGGAGAGGGGAGAGGGGGAGGTGTTGGAAAAGAGGTGGTGTTGACCAACCCAGGGACAAGGGAGCAACAAGTGATCCAAAATTAGTGGCAAGGAGGGTGTGAGAGGCCTGGTGGGGATTCAGCAAGGGCAATGTAACCGGGAGAAATTACTGAAACCCAAATGAAGGCTGAGCATGATAGTGGGACAAGAGGAAAGTGAAAGGAAATAGAGGAAAAGACTAGGAGACAAAGGGCAAGTATAGAGGTCTAAATACAGGCATGTACATATGTAAATATATCTATATAGGATGGTGGGGAAATAGATCTACATGCATATATTTATAGGTTTAGTATTAAGGCAGCAGATGGACATTGGACCTCCACTCAAGTACTCCCTCAATGCAAGAACACTTTGTTCTATCAAATTGGCATGCCATGATGCACAGGATCGGTGAAGAAAATGTGTGCATAAGCAAATGCGGTGAAGAAAGCGGATGGTGCTGGCTATCAAAAGATATAGCATCTGGGGTCTTAAAGAATTGCAGGTAAACAAGCTCAGAAGCAACAAAGCCCACATGGAAGAATCACACCAGCCTGTGTGACCACGAGGTGTAGAATGGATCAGGTAGCAGACCTCAAAGAACAAAAATTCATATCAGTGGGTGCCCACCTTCCTGATATGATCACTGAAGACAAAGGTGTGCATAAGCAAATGTGGTGAAGAAAGCTGATGATGCCTGAGTATCAAAAAATATAGCATCTGAGGTCTTAAAGACTTGAAGATAAACAAGCGGCCATCTAGCTCAGAAGCATCACAGCCCACATGGAAGAAGCACAGCAGCCTATGTGACTACGAGATATCAAAGGGATCAGGTATCAGGCATCAAAGAACAACAACAAAAAAAATCATATGTCATTGTAAATGAGGGTGAGTGCAGAGTGGGGATCCAAAACCCATCTGTGAGCAACTGGACACCCCCTTACAGAAGGATCGCAGGGAGGAGACGAGCCAGTCAGGGTGCAAGATAGTGACAATGAAACATACAACTTTCCTCTAGTTCTTAAATGCTTCCTCTCCCCCACTATCATGATCCCAATTCTTTCTTACAAATCTGGCTAGACCAGAGGATGTACACTGGTAAGATAGGAACTGGAAATACAGGGAATCCAGGGCAGATGATCCCTTCAGGACCAGTGGTGAGAGTGGTGCTACCTGGAGGGTGGAAGGAAGGTGGGGTAGAAAGGGGAACCAATTACAAGGATCTACATAAAACCTCCTCCCTTGGGGATTAACAAAAGAAAAGTGGGTGAAGGGAGATGTTGGACAGTGTAAGTCATGACAAAATAATACTAATTTATAAATTACCAAGGGTTCATGAGGGAAGGGGAAAATGAGGAGCTGATATCAGGGTCTCAAGTAGAAAGGGTCTTGTGTAAATGGTGAGGGGGTTATATCTGACCTCGTTTGGCTACACGCAAAGAAGAACGAGAATCCAACTCCTCATCAGTCTGTGACCTGTTGCCAGGATGCAGCTGTCAGCATGTCTCTGTCCTCCATTTTCTTTACTTTTTGCTGACACAAACCCTTCCTCACAGGATACTCTACTTTTCTGCTGAGTTCAATAATTTGTTGCAATGGCCACACAGAACTCACTAACAATATTCACAATTATGAGGGATTTATTTTGGAAGTTACCAGATTATCATAATCCAGAATCACAAAACTTAAGGATATTATTTTGTCCACAGCAGTACCTCTGCCTAGCCATAAGCCAAATCTCTCTCTAGTCTCAGCCTCTCAGCCATGTGCTACCTAGTCCTATGGTCCACATCAGCCATGACCTCACCTGCTGCTCTGCCTCAGTCTCAAAGTTTCGGTACCGCTCCTCTGCTCTGTTGTGTGGTTTCCTTGCCTTGAACTCTGGTCTCAGCCTGGATCCTTTGTAGTGCCCCATGTTCTCCATAGTATAGCCTTCAGTGTCTCTGTCCTCCACCTCCACCACTGCAGAGAGAGATCTCCAGTGTTCTCCACTGGAAGTTCTTCTTTGATGACCTTGAGGAAGTCTTTCTGTCTCTGCTTCTTGTTTACCAGAGAAGTGGTAACAGAAACTGACCAATCCCCTCTCCTAGTGTTATACATACCCTATTTGCATAGCCACCCAATAGTTTTGTGGGAGTTACAGAGTCATGGATAGAAGGGTGATATTAAGAAATTTCACTTCACTATAGATATTAAAAGCTTATAAGCATTAGTGTAAGGCACAACTGCTTCTCTCACCCTGTCAGGAGCAAAGAAGAGTGAAGAAAATCAAGGACATATGGAAACAAATAGTATCAAGGATTAATTTACCGTGCATACACCAGTCTCTGAGACCAGAGGTAGATGGCACTTGGCTACCACTGCTGAATGTTCTAAAAGGAATTGAAATGGGTAGTCCTGTATGTAGTAGGACAAAAATGTGCAACTCAAAATCAAAAAAAGATTATATTTACAGGACTGATAGATATTAGTGGAACCCTGAGTAACCTTAGACACCCTTCAAACCTGGATTTTTTTTTACATTTTATTAGGGGCTCATTCAACTCTTATCACAATCCATACATATATATACATCAATTGTATAAAGCACATCCGTACATTCTTTGCCCTAATCATTTTCAAAGCATTTGCTTTCCACTTAAGCCCTTTGCATCAGGTCCTCTGTTTTTCCCCTCCCTCCCCGCTCCCCCCTCCCTCATGAGCCCTTGATAATTTATAGATTGTTATTTTGTCATATCTTTCCCTATCCGGAGTCTCCCTTCGCCCCCTTCTCTGCTGTCCGTCTCCCAGGGAGGAGGTCACATGTGGATCCTTGTAATCAGTTCCCCCTTTCCAACCCACTCACCCTCTACTCTCCCAGTACCGCCCCTCACACCCCTGGTCCTAGAGGTATCATCCACCCTGGATTCCCTGTGCCTCCAGCTCCCATATGCACCAGTGTATATCCTCTGCCCATCCAGTCCTGCAAGGTAGAATTCGGATCATGGTAGTTGGGGGGAGGAAGCATCCAGGATCTGGGGGAAAGCTGTGTTCTTCATCAGTACTACATCGAACCCTGACTGACCCATCTCCTCTCCTAAACCCCTCTATGAGGGGATCTCCAGTGGCCGACAAATGGGCTTTGGGTCTCCACTCTGCACTTTTCCCTTCATTCACTATGGTAAGATATATATTTTTTGATGATACCTTATACCTGGTCCCTTTGGCACCTCATGATTGCACAGGCTAGTGTGCTTCTTCCATGTGGGCTTTATTGCTTCTGAGCTAGATGGCCACTTATTCACCTTCAAGCCTTTAAGACCCCAGACACTATCTCTTTTGATAGCCAGGCACCATCAGTTTTCTTCACCACATTTGTTTATGCACTCGTTTGTCTTTGGCGATCGTATCATGGAGGTGTGTAGCCAATGATATGAATTTTTGTTCTTTGATGCCTGATAACTGATCCCTTCGGGACCACGTGATCACACAGGCTGGTGTGTTCTTCCATGTGGGCTTTGTTACTTCTGAGCTAGATGGCCGCTTGTTTATCTTCAAGCCTTTAAGACCCCAGACACTATCTCTTTTGATAGTCGGGCACCATCAGCTTTTTTCACCACACTTACTTGTTCACCCGCTTTGGCTTTAGCAGTTGTGTTGGTAGAGTGAGCATCATAGAATGCCAATTTAATAAAAGAAAGTATTCATGCACTGAGGGAGTGCTTGAGTAGATGCCCAAGGTCCTTCCGCCACCTTAATACTAAACCTATAAATATAGACACATAGATCTATTTCCCCATCCTCATACATATATTTGCATGTACATGTCTTTGTCTAGACCTCTATAAATGTCCTTTTACTCCTAGCTCTTTCCTCCATCTCCCTTGACTTACCTCCTGCCCTACTACCATGCTGCGTCCCCACCTGGGCTACAGCTATACCTCTTCTCTATGCAACCTTACCCTTGATCATTCCCTACCAGGCCTGCCACTCCCCCCTCACTACCAATCTGGGTCCCATGTTATTCCCTTGTCCCTGTGTTTGTTAACACTACTTCCTTATGCCCCCAGTTCCCCCTATCCCAAGTTCCCCCAGAACTGTCGGTCCCGTTGTTTTTCCTCCAGATAGTTCATCCAGCCTGTCTTACTTAGACAGACCTGTGGAGACAATAACATGCATGCAAATAAGACAGAGGAAAACAAAGCAACAGTATACAACCAGACAACAAAACAACAACAACAAACCACTGACAAAGAACAAAACAAAACACATCAAGAAAGAAAAGCTTGTAGTTAGTTCAAGAATCATTTGTTGGCCCTTAGGAGTCAAACCTGGAATTTAACTCACTCCTGTGTCTCAACTTTCAACCAAGATAATAGGCTGATTAGTTGAATAATAATGGTAGGAAGATATATGTTCATTAGAGTAATCAATTTTATGAGATCAAAAGGACAGCATTATCCCAGTGATAGATCATAGAAGTCAGGGAAGGATAGGAAAAGGATAACTGGAAATGGCAAGCACATGAAAGAAGTGGGAAAATTATGTACCTTGTAGGGATTGCAATCACTGTCATGAGACAAAATGTGTATGGATTTTAGAACGGAAAATGAATTACTCTGTAAACTTTATGTCAAGTAACAACAAAAAGCTTTTTTTGAAGAACATGTAAGAATAACTTAGAGGTATATGGAAATAAAATTCACAATAGCCACACAAAAGCTGAAATACCTGGGAATAAACCTAACAACAACAAAAAGACCCATACAAAGAGAACTACAGTACATTATCACAAGACACCAAAAGGGAACTACACAATGGAAGAATATCCTGTGTTGGTGGACCGCAAGATTCAATATTGTGAAAATGTCAATACCACTTAAAGCAATCTACAAATTCAAAGCAATTCCGATTCAAATTCAAGCATCATTCTTTAAAGAAATGGAAAAACCAAGTACCAACTTCATATGGAGAGGGAAGAACCCAGGATAGGCAAAGAACTCCTGAAAAAGAAGAACAAAGTAGGTGGTCTTGCACTACCTGACCTCAAAACCTACTATCTATAGAAAATAGACAGGATAATCAACCCCCTGGAGACAGTGATGGGACTGGCAGTTCATGGGGAATGGGTGGGGGAGGTAAGTGGTGAGCTAATAATGACAGGAAGAGGAGTATAGCAAGGGTTATAAAATTGATGGTGAGGAGGATGTATCATTTCTACTCAGGTTTGATCAATCGAAAAGTGTCTGAGAGGAATTACTGAGAGGTGAAAGATGAGTAAGCACGATAGTGGGTCAGGAGGAAAGAAAAAGAGGAAAGAAGAAGAAAGTAAAAAATTATATATAGGTATAAATATAGATATATTGATATGCAAATATATAATAAAAATATAGGTGTATTTGTCTATACATGTACATATATGTAAGCACAATAAAGAAGCAGATGGATTTGGGGCTTCTACTAAAATCTCACCTAAGTACAAGAACAGTTTGCTTTAACAATGTATGGATTATGATAAGAGCTGTAAGAGCCCCAATAAAATAAAATAAATTAAAAATAATTTTAAATAAAACCACAGTGTCTGTCTGAGGTCTTAAAGGTTTGTAGTCAAACAAGTGGCATGCAGCAGGGAAGCAACAAAGCCCATATGGAAGAAACACACAAGCCTGTATGATCATGAGGTGTTGATAGGAATAAGTATCAGAAATTCAAAAACAAGCAATCATATTTATGTGAAAGAGTTTGGACAAAGTAGAGACCCAAAGCCCTCCTGCAAGTCAAGTAGCCAGACCCTCACAAAGGCACCACGCAGGGGGCATGAGGAATTCAGGGTGTGAAATAGTACTGATAAAACACATAACTATCCTCTAGTTCTTTAATATTTTCTCCCCTTACTATTAAGGTTTTGGTTTCACCTCATTACTACTGTTAGACCTGCATATGTTCATATACACAATTAAGATAATTAGATGCAGGAATGCCAGGATGGATGAGCCTTCAGGATCAGCAATGGGAGTGATGATTCCCTGAAGATATGGGAAGATGAGGGGTGGGAGGGTGGGGAGAATGGGGGGAGATGATAGCAATGATGACTGTATAACCGCACTCAAGAGGAGAGACTAGCAGAATTGTAGGTGAATGGATATCTTGGATGGGGTAAGATATGGCTTAAAAAACCAAATAATAAAAATATAATAACATAGAACAACAAGGGGGAGGGAGGGGAATAAAGTGGGGCTGACATCAAAGAGTTCAAGAAGAAAGTAAATATTTTGGAAATGATTTAGTAGCAATTGTGTAAGTATACATGATCTATTTGAATTATGGAATGTTATGACGTCTGTAAGAGTTCGCAATAAAATGATGAACCTAGAAAACCCTCCGGTGTATATACACACAAAGGAATACCGCACAGTCCTAAAAACAAGCAATGAGACTATGAAACACCTCAAGGCATGGAGGGATCAGAATGACAGTGTGCTGAGTGAAGTTAGTCAATCACAAAAGGACAAACACTGGACGAGTCCTCTGCTGCAGGACCAAGCAGCAGAATGGACACAGGCTGGGGCTTAAAGAGCATCCAGTCTGCTGGCTAGTGGGGCCAGACAGCCTGGTAAAGAGCCTAACCGATACCAATAAACCATACACCGTCCAGTCTAGGTAAATATTTCGAAAGTCACTTGGCTGGAGAGTGATGCGGATCAGCTGGGATCAAAGGCTCAAGGGAGTCAAAGGGGATGTTGTCTACTGAGTGGCTGCCATGCAAAGCTGTGATGAGGGGCCCCAGACACGTAGACAGCACTATCAGTGGGATGAGGGATACTGATTGGAAAAACAAGTTAGGAGCAGGCGGGGAAAGGGAGCGAGCATGTCTGGGGGAATACAAATGCATGTCTGTTGGTAGGAAAAGCGGAGGACTGACCTCCAGTTGGGGCGAGGGAGTGACTGAAAATGCTTTGGGGGACCCTAAGTGGGAGGTGTCCTTGGTTGTATGCAACCAACGAATGGGACACATTGACCTGAGCTTCTGGGTGCCATGGAAGACTAGGACATTGAATCCTGGATCTGCAAGTTCCACGGCATGCTCCAGAGGCTCCAGAGGCTGCTCCAGAGGCTGCACCAATGAGATCTCATGCAGCAACTCCACTAGGTGAATTGGACTCCACCTTTGACACACTTGTAACATGAGGACTTAAGTCAGAAAATACATGATGTCCAAGGAAGCAGAAGACAGCTGTACCAAACTGTTGAACTGTTGGTGAACGTGGTCTTACTACATCAATGCCCCATATGCTGTATTAAGAGATGTATTATTCCGGGAAAACTTGTGACTGACATTCTTAGTGATTATTATTGTAAATTTCCCTGACAATTAACCCCCATTGTTTGTGTAAATAGTGTCCAGCCACTAAAGGATTGACTCTGTACAAGTTAATAATTCGGGTACTGTGATATGGAATTAATCTACATTGGCCCAATATCCCTCTCTCAATAGGACATTAAAAAATTAATACCAGGGACTAATCAAAGACAATATTAATGGATGATCATTTTGCTCTCCCTCCTAGGGGGGGACAAAGTCCCCGGGGACTCTCTACCATAAATTTAGAAGGCTTTGAATGGGAGCCAAAGCAGATAACAAACAAACACAGAACATAGATCTGTGGGGGGAAAACTGTTTGTTCCTTACGCAAACGGGCAGGACGCAAGGTCATGGAAGGAAGATAACAGTTCATCCCCAGACTCTGATTGAAACACTGTTGGTCTTTCTTTCTTTCTGAGATAAAGTGGACAATTTGCCCCTTGTTCCCTGGTAAAGGCTGCAAAGAGCAGCTGCCTGCAAGTTGACCAATTTCTTCAAGTTCCCAGCCCCATCTTTCCCTCCTGTCTTTGAATAACCTGGCTGAAGTGTTAATGTTTCTTTGATCCCTTAGAATTAAGCTGCTTTGGGGTGAATCCTTGCACAGCATGCTGGATACTCGATGCAAGGATATAATCCCACCTCTAGTAAAGCTCTGGGTATCTATACTGCAGAGGTCCCTGGGCCCTAACAGTTTTTTTTACATTAAAACAATAAATCATTTTATTGGGCACCCTTACAGCTCTTATAACAACCAATACATCAGTTGTGTCAAGCCCATTTGTATGTATGTTGCCATTACCATTTTCAAAACATTTTTGTCTGTCCTGGTTTGTATGTAAGTTTTCTCCCTCTCAAACCTGTTGTACTATAAGAGCTAGTTTCCCAGCCTTACTGTAGGACAGAATATAATTGCTCAGTGGGGTTTCTGAGACTATAAATCTTTATAGGAGCACACAGCCTCAACTTTCTTCCTCTGAGAGCCTGGTGAGTTTGAACTCTCGACCTTGTGGGTAGCAGCACAATATGCAACCCACTGTGCCACTAGGGATGAATTATTTATATTATGTGTAAATTACTTTCTTGCCCTCTACACCTTAAACAGTACTATTTATCACTGGTAAACACATAAGTGATATTGAGGAACACCTTTTGTAGCTGTAGCAGAGTAGTATTTTGATAACTAACCCCCCCTAGCTTAACAGACAGAATGAGATTTTCCACTAAAGTTATGGTATTTTCCCTGTCTGTATTGAAAAACTGTGTCTAGACCTGGAGGGAAAGGCTATAATCTGAAATATAGATGTGAGGAAGCTGTTGCATTTTTGTTATGTATCTGGAAATAGAAGGTCAAGTACAGCCATACATTATAGTTGGGAGTATATTGTTATGTTTTGTTACCTACTGTTTTTAGGTCATGAACTGGAAGTAAAGTAATCATACTGGCCTAGAAAGAGGGAGCAGGGGAAAGTGGGAGAGAAAGAGAACTTGTATCAAAATGACAGTGCTTGATTTGCTTCTTTTATAGCTCTGCCTCTTTTAGTAACTCTAATGGCCAAACAAGTGCTTTCGGCATACAGTTGCTATGGGTTGTAATTCACTTGTTCTTAGTAGGTAGGTTTATGTGCCAAGCACAATGCTAATGTTTTTAGGTTGTGTTATTATCTCACAGATGAGAAAATACGAAAAATTCTGTCACTTACCTAAGATAACAGTGCTGGTAAGTGGTCGAGGAAGCCTGGAATTCAGATTTTACTTTAATGCCACTTCTCTTTAATATTGTATTTGTTTTCTATAGCTTTCCTCAGGAGTCCTGGGGTCATAGTAGGTTGTTGGGCTTCAATCCACAACGGCAGCAGTGCTACATGGCCAGCCATTCTGCAGGAGAAAGATGTGACTTTATATTCCCTTAAAGATTCACAGTCGCTAAAACCCTCTGGAGTAGTTCTACTCTGTTCTACAGGGTCACTATGAGTCAGAATCAACTCTATGGCAGTGAGTGAATAGCTTCCATAACAAATTATCAGAAACTTGGTGGCTTAAAACAACGGAAATTTATGCTTGCACAGCATTGGAAAATGGTTTGGCAAGGTTATACTCCCCTAAACGTTCTGGGGCCCAAACTATTTCTTGCCTTTTCTAGTCTAGTGGCTGGCATCATTTCTTAGCTTTTAATTGCATCACATCTATCTCTGCCTGTCTTCACATCACCTTCTTTGTATGTGTTTCTATTTCCTCCTGTCTGATGGATTGAAGGAATTGCAAACAATTCAGGTGTAGCTGATAGTACAGGTAGTCAAAAGGAATCCCTGTCCCTCAACACTATGATACACAGGCATCAAAGGGAATGTCAGAGCTTCAATGGTCCAGGACTTAAGAGGATTTCCTCCCCTTCTCAAGTCTCTATTTTTTCATAACACAAACGAAGAACTAGCCTCATACATTTCTGTGCTCCCTGTAAGATCCCATCCCTTTATCCCTATCCACAATGCTCAGTTCAACACTATTATCTGCCTTGAGATCATCAAAATAATGTCATCCTGCCCTTTATCTCCATTTAGTTCAGTTACCTACAACAGGCAGAGCCCTCAAATTTTAATCTGGTGGTGAATTCCTCTGGTTTGAACTGTTTCAGCAGAACCAATGTCTAATTTTTTGTTGAGTTTGGTGAACCAGTTGTTAAAATAACTAGGATGCTCTCTAAGGTGGGTGGCAGGACAATTGCCCAAGGTGGAAATCACAAATTTACATTCCTTACTCTTTTTTAATGTTCACCTGTGCAACAGCATATTCTAAGCACCCGTAATGATGTCCATTCTGTCCACAGGCATAAAAATTGGAACGATGCTTTTAATATTTATATATTCATTTTATAGAATTCTTTATGCTTTTGCGGAAATACTACATTTCGATTCCCTAGCATTTGCTACTTTAGGAAACAAACATAAATATAAAAAGTGCCAAACAACCAGTGAGTGACAAGCTGCCATTCGTTTCAGCTTTGTGTTATGCCCCCAATTCTCATGAGATATTAGGGGTTAATCATGCAATTCCCAAAACTGATCAAAGAGCTAAAAATATTGTCAGAACAAATCAGCAGAAGCAGAAGAGGGATTTTTCAAAGATGAACATAAGATGTTCAGAGAAGAGAAGGTGCCTGTTTCTAATAAATCAAACACAATGACTATTATCTAATTGGCCCACCTGTATAGGAATAGAACTGGACTATTGGAGTGAAAGGATGTTTAAGGACAAATCACACAGCCAATAATGCTCAGATAAAAGTGAAGAATGTTGCAAGTGAGGATGCCAATCAAGAAGAAATGTAGAAATAGCTTAAGTAACAACTATGTTGTTCTTTTTGGTCAGGTACTATTTAATATTTTTTCATTAGCATGTTAAAACTCTTATAAGCTAGTTTTGAGTACCTATTGTATTGTTCTTATGTAAATATCAACTGTAGGAAATCATAATCTGCCATGTGATATATCTATTTTATACTTAGAACAGTCATGAGGGTAGTAAAACAGTTGTTGAATGTTGTGGATCCCATCACTGATTTAATCCCCATATAATTCTGCACTTTATATTTCGCTACCATATCTCACTTCTACCTAACTTCTCTGGCATTGTCTCCCATATCTCAGAAACATGAAAACTCTCACAGTGTAAGAAAAATGCAAACATGTGGGGAAAGATCTGGGCATAGCACAGTTTAAAAGCATCTGCATCTCTAAATACCTAAACACGTAGTTTTCCTTATTGGAGTCATACTCCAGTGTTCCTGAAAGAGTTTAGCTTCCGGGACACTGGCTATCATCATTTTTGGTGACATCAATATCTCTATTAACGACTCTTTCAATACGTGGACCTCTCTGGTCCTTGATATCCTTTCTTGTAGGAATGTTGTTTTCCTTCCCACCTCAGTCACTCCTCATAGTCATTGCATTGCTTCAGTCTTCCATCATTTCATTTTTAAACATTCCATTATTTGATCCTCCTCCTATTGCTCCAGCATACTTTTTAAACATATGACATTTATAATTTGTCACGATTTCCAGAATATACAATTGTTGGATCCTACAAGATTTTCAGTTTCTCCTTATTCTTATGTTATTTCCCCCTCTACTTAATTCAAATTCCATGGTACATCATTATAATAACCCTCCTTCACATTTCCCATTACCACTCAATGCTTTAAAGAGAATCCTTCTGACTTATAGTCATCTGTCAAAACTGAACCCTTATTAAATCCAATTCTTCACCTATTTTATTTCTGCATCTGTCAAAATATAAGTTCCTGAGGAAAATTACGGAGCCACATTTACTGGTGGTTACAAATTGAATTATGTTCTTCAAAAATATGTATTGTAAATCTCAACCTTGTGGTTATAATGCCACTTGGGAATGGTTTCCTTTGTTTTGATAATGAGATTGTACCAAGTTAGGGTATGTCTTAAATCAATCATGTAAAAATTGATTTTCCTGTTTTTGTTGAGATTATATACAGAAAAACATAACCCAAATGCAGCAGATTCTACATGTACCATTTAGTGACAATGATCACATTCTTCAAGTTGTGCAACAATTATCACTCTCCGGTTCTGAGATGTTCATCCACAATTAATGTAAATTCACTGCCCAGTAAGACTCCCAATTGATCTTCTCAGTTGATGTTAACAAATTGATTACATACAGATGGTTCTTAAAAGAGGGGGGGGAATCCAACCAAAAAACCCAGAAATGCTAATTTTTAAATTTTACTTTAAGAGGATTTCAGGAAGTATTCTAGGTCTGAGAAGTAAAAATGGTCTCGGGGCAATCATTTTGGAGGTTATTCCAATCTTCTTGGCCCCAGGAAGTCTGAAATCCATGAGAAATTGGAATTCCTTTCTCACAGTTCTCTCTTTTGATGAGGATTCTTTTGAGGTAGGAGATTAAACAAACAAAGAAACTAGTGGAGTTGGGAGAAGATAAATATGCTACATGAAGGTTAACAAGGAGGCCAAGGACCTCCTCACAGAGTGCACAGAGAAAGCCTTTCTTGAAAGCCCTCTCTTTGAACTCAGACATTTAGAATGTTCAAATGTTAGAGAATAAATTTTTGTTAAAATCAGCCACTTTGGTATTTCTGTTATATCAGAACTAGATGATAAAGATACAATTCTTACTTGAAATGTTTTTCTCATGAAACTCATGCATGCTCTAAGTACCACCTGGAAATCATATTAACGTTTCTTAGTCCAAATATGTTCCCTCTTTTCACACATTCTCCTCTTCGGGTTTTCACCTTCATCCTCCCTCTAGCTGCTGACTCTTCTGCCTATTTTATTCAGAAATTGATGCAATCAAAAGGAAATTTCGAACTTTCCATTAGTGCAATCGTCTCATGAATAAAAAAGTTTCTCTTTTTAGAAATTTTCCAGCTAATTTCAGCTGACCCTAATGAATGAACAGATCTGATAAATCATCAATGGCTATATAAACATCCCAATTAAAATTTACATAGAAATTAAGTAGATATTATGTACTTCCTCCTCTTTAAAAAATCATTTTATTTGGGGCTCATACAGCTCTAATCACATTATATACATGCATACACTGTGTCAGTATTTACATCTTAAAGGACATGTTACATGGGTAGAGGCTTCAGTCTCTCTTCTCCATTACTCTTTTACTCACACCCCTTTCTTTTTGTTATTTTTTAAACAATTCTTTTACTGGGGGCTCTTACATCTCTTATCACAATCCACACATTCATCCAGTGTGTCAAGCACATTTGCACATATGCTGCCATCATCATTTTCAAAGCAGTCTTTTCCCACTTGAGCCCCTGATATCAGCTCCCCATTTCTTCTCCCTTCCTCATGATGTATTTCTTGATGGACGTTTTCTTGCAAATAAAATAATAAATAAAAATATGGATCTAATCAAACCTCTATCTAAGGAATTATGGGGGAAAGACCTGTTATAAGTCACCACGAGTATTCAATCTGCAAAATTCAGACTGTCCAAGACTTTAAAGACTAATGGCTCCATTTTTTTCAACAAATAAACTAGGGGTGGAGGAGATGGAAAGAGAATCCATAGATTAAGAAATCCATTTAAAAAACTGTAATGCATAGACCTTATTTGGATCTGGATTCAAACAAGCACTATAAAAACACAATTAGGCACTTATGAGCACTTAATGGATCTTTCGTGATATTGAGGATTTACTTTTAATCTTTTAGATGTGGTAATATAGTTATAGTTTTGAAAATCAGTTTTTAGAGATTACTAATGAAATATTTCTTGTTTTGATAATAGAATATCTGAGATTTCTTTGAAAATAATCTGGGCAAGGGACAGTTTAGGTGGGACTATAGAAAAAAGCGAAGTAGGATATGACAAAATAATTGTTAGAGTTGAGTGATAGAAACAGGGCAATTCATTATTCTAAAATCATCTCTACTTTTGTATATACTTGGACTGTTCCATAATAACTAATTTTTAAAGACATATTTTTCACAAGTATTCAAAAGAGAAATTGCCTATTGTATGACATTTTCAACTGTCCACATATGTTCTATCTTCTATCTTACCATTCTTTGTGCCCCTTGCTAGGATTGATTCTCTTAATCTGTGCACTAAAACCTCTCATCTATTCAAATATGTCGTTTCAGTAATTCTTCTTTTTCTCACCTGAATTATCAATTTCTATTTTATATTGCATCATTACTGATCAGCATATAAACATTCTGTAACTTCTCACATTAACAAGCAACACAAAATACCTCTCCACATGTCCCTTGACCTACAGTCCCATTTTTCTACCCCCTTTTACCATAAAACTCCTAAATTAATTTTCTACATTCATTGTCTTCACTTCCTCTCACCCTATTCTCTGCAGAGCACACTTCATTAGGCTTTTACCCTTATCATCCATTGAAATTAGATTTCTTTTTTTTAATAATGACTCCACATATGGTTCTTTTTTTAACATTTTATTAGGGGCTCATACAACTCTCATCACAACCCATACATACATCATTTGTGTAAAGCACATCCATACATTCTTTGCCCTCATCATTTTCAAAGCATTTGCTCTCCACTTAAGCCCTTTGCATCAGGTCCTCTTATTTTTCCCTCCCTCCCCGCTCCACCCTCCCTCATGAGCCCTTGATAATTTATAAATAATTATTTTGTAATATCTTGCCCTGTCCGACGTCTCCCTTCACCCCCTTTTCTGTTCTCCGTCCCCCAGGGTGGAGGTCACTCATAGATCCTTGTAATTGGTTCCCTCTTTCCAACAACCCCCTCTCCCTCTACCCTTCCAGCATCGCCACTCACACCCCTGGTCCTGAAGGGATCATCCGCCCTGATTTCCCTGTGCCTCCAGCTCCTATCTGCACCAGTGTACATCCTCTGCTCTAGCCAGACTTGCAAGGTAGAATTCAGATCATGATAGTTGGCGGGTGGGGGGGGGGGGGAGGAAGCATTTAGGAACTGGAGGAAAGCTGTATTCTTCAGAAATTAGATTTCTTAAGGTCAACAATGACCTCCGTGTTGCTGAGTCCATAGACAATTTTTTAGTCCCCATCTTTCTTGAACTCCAAATAGCACATGATACACTTGACCAAGCCTTTCTAAAGAACACACCAGGTGCCTTTAAAAACCACACTCTACTGGTTTTCTCCTCCATTGTTCACCTATCTCACTATCCTTTACTCCTTTCTTTTCATTTCTTTTATCCTTAAATTGTTACTTCTCTAGAGCTCATTCCTTTAGCCTCTCTTCTTCTATGCAAGCACTCACTTCCTTTATAATCTTCCAATTTTATATGTCTGTCTGGCATTTCTCCCTCAGACTCCACATTCCACTTGGATATTTATCAAGCTTATCACATTTAACAGCTTTACAAGTGAATTCTTGTGTGTGTTTTTTTCCTCTGAAAATGTGTTCCCTTTCTGTAGTTGATAATGAAAACTTCAGTTGAAGCTAAAATCTTGTGATTCACTGATTGCTCTCTTTCTCTCTGGCCCACATTCAACATGTCAATGAAACATATTAGCTCCTTCTATATTAAAAACACATCCATATCTAACTGTGTCTCACTACTTACCGCTATAGCCAGACCCCTAGTGGAGTAGTGGTTATACTTTGGACTGCTAACTGCCAGGTTATCAGTTCGAAACCACCAGCTGCTCCTCAAAAGAAAAATAGGCCTTTCTGCTCCCATAAATTGTCTTGGACACCCACAGGTGCAGTTCTACCCACTCGTATAGGGTTGCTATGGGTCGGCATCCATTTGATGGCAGTGAGCTAAAGTGCGTACCGCGGTCAGCAGCGGCAAAGCTAACAGTACCTCTTGCAATAAAAACAATTTCCTGTGCTATTCCAAATCCCTTTATTGCTTCATTCTTGTTTCAGTCATCACATTATGGATGAATTAATTAAATGTTTGACCAGTATGGCCCAAGAATGAGCTGATACCAAGGGCTCAAGTAGAAAGAAAATGTTTTGAAAATGATGATGGCAATGTATATACAAATGTGCTTGATACAATGGATGTATATATGGATTGTGATAAGACCTGTAAGAGATCCCAATAAAATTATTTTAAAAACATAAGAAATAATAATAACAATGTAATTGATCAAGGATTCACGAGAGTGGGAGAGTTGGGGAGGGAGGGAGGGGAATAAAGAGCTTATACCAGGGCTCAAGTAGAAAATGGTTTGGAAATGATAATGGCAACATATGTGCAAAAATACATCATACAATTGATGTATGGAATGTTATTAGAGCTGTAAGAGCCCCCAATAAAATTATTTTTAAACAATGATCTGTGGAAAATTCTGTGGAGTTCACTTTTTTTCAAAAGAATATAAAAGGCCATCAAAGTGAGTGCTCATGTAAGACCTCTCTGTGAATTGGATGCTTTGAGCAGGGATGTCATCCCCGGGGCTTGGTGGGCCACAGAGAACATTTTAAGGAGGGCATTCTCAAGGTATTTGGGCTGACTTTGTGAATAGTACAAAATGATAAGCAAGCTTTAGAACTAACTCCTGCTTCTTTCTCCAAAACTTACCTCTCATTGTATATCATTCACAAATTGTTAATGTAAGAACCCCATGGTGTTCTCAGCTTCCTTTTATTAATATCTGAAATTGTCACTGAGGGAAGACTTTTATCAACTCATAAAAATACCTTTATTTGTCAAGGAAATAAAATTAACGAGTAAATAAATACATAAATAACATTTGGGGTGGCTAACTGAAAGACTGGAGGTTTAACTCAAACAGCCACTCTGTCGGAGAAGGATGAGATAAAGTGTGTCCATAAACATTTCCAGCCTCAGAAGGACTATGGAGCAGTTCTACGCTGTCCCATGGAGTCACTATGAAGTAGAATTGACTGAGTGGCAGTGGATTTGTTTTTCAGGTGTCAGCAAACTGCAGCCCATAAGTTAAATCTGGACCTGCTTCTTTTTGTTTTTATGGTCTGTGATTGAGAATGATTTTTTACATTTTACATAGTTGAAGAATCCAAAGGACAATAATGTTTGTGACAATGGAATAGTGTTATTTTACATTTTATTAGGGGCTCATACAACTCTTACCACAATCCACACATATACATACATCAATTGTATAAAGCACATCTGTACATTCTTTGCCCTAATCATTTTCAAAGCATTTGCTCTCCACTTAAGCCCTTTGCATCAGGTCCTCTTTTTTCCCCCTCCCTCCCCGCTCCCCACTCCCTCATGAGCCCTTGATAATTTATAGATTGTTATTTTGTCATATCTTTCCCTATCCGGAGTCTCCCTCCCACCCACCCACCTTCTCTGCTGTCCGTCTCCCAGGGAGGAGGTCACATGTGGATCCTTGTAATCAGTTTTTATGATATAAGTATGAGAAAATGACATGGAATTCAAATCTCAATGCCCATACAGTTCTATTACAACAGAGTAATATATGTACATAAGGTCTATGACTGATTTGAGGCTACACTGGCAGAGGTGCATGGTTTTAACAGAGACTATATAGCCTGAAAGAACTAAAATATTTTTTTCTCTAGCCTTTACATAGAAAGTTTGCTGGTTACATGAGTGATGTGTGATAGAGCATTTACATCGAGTCTCTTGTGACTTCTCAAAACCTGGAATGGTGTGTATGTGTTATGTTGTTGTTGCTAGGTGCCATTGAGTTGGCTCTGACCCATAACGACAGAACAAAGCATTGTCTGGTTCTGATCCATGCTCAAAATTGTCCCTATGCCTAGATCCATTGTTTCAGCCATAGTCAGTCTATATCCTTGAAGGTCTTCCTCTCCTTTGCCATCCCTCTACTTTACCAAACATGATGTGCTCTAGGGGCTGGTCTCTCCTGACAACTTCTCCGAAGTATGTAAGACAAAGTCTCACCATATTTGCCTTTGTTTGTATATAAGCACTTTATTTAGACAAAAGTAATGTCATATTTTTCTCACAAAGAATTATATCCTTTCCCAACTTACACACTGCCATTGGTTCCAAATTTTATAGTAATGTCTTAATTACTTAGGACTGCAAAAATAGAAATACCACAAGTGGATGGTTAACAAACAGAAATTTAAACTTTCAATTTTGAAAGCTAGGTGTCTGGCCATCTTGAGGATATAAGCTCTGGGAGAAAGCTCTTGTCATCAATTTTCCCTGATCCCAGAAGTTTCACAGTGCAAGAGGTGTGCAAGAACCATTGCAAGAAGTCCTGTGACCTGAGGTCTAAAGAAAAATGAATAAAAAGCCCTTTTCTGGGCATTTTTTTGGTAGTTGCAAATCTCTCTGATCTCCGCTCACTTGTTTCATGTCTTTCATATCTCATAAAATATTTACTCAAGATACAATCTAATCCTGCAGGTCCAGACTCATTAATATCATGGAGGTTAGGATTTATACCACAGATGGAAACTATATCAGAACAGTAAACGAAGGATAATTATGTGATAATGAGAATCATGGCCTAGTCACTTTGATAGATATTTGGGGGGAAGGGAAAATATAATCCATAACAACAATTAAAACTAAAAATTCAGATGATAAAACTGCAAATTTGATCTAGTCTTCGCTGATTTTTGAGCCACTTCTCATCACTCTTCTGCACCCCTCAGCCAATCAATTTCTTGTCCTCCCATTTTTGTAAGTGCACACACAAAGTAAGAGTACCTCATCCCAGACATCCAGTGTCCATTTCATTTGCATTCCTTGTCATCTGCACTATGTCTACCTTACCTTGCCATTGCTTTCTTCTCTCTCTGTCGTCTTCACTGAATTGTCTACCATTAAGAAATATAAAGAAAGGAATGACGGGAGGGACGGAGGGAGGGAGGGAGGCAGAGGGGAAAATGCAAACCACAGATAGGTTTTACTTGGTGGGGAGTAGGGTACTTCTCTCATCACTCCGATAAGGTTAATTCTCGAGGGTAGGAGCAGTTTCTTTTTTAAAAAATTTTAAACAACGCCCAACATTTATTAAAGACTCACTGAACGTCTATGAAAGACTCGCTGAGTATTCATTCAGTCCCTGATTACTATCCCTCCTCCGCCTCTTGCTCTCCTTTGGGAAATCTGGAAAACAGAAAAATCTTCCCACGGCAACTGCTGGGGGTGGGGGAAGGGTTGTCGTCAGGGTCTGGGCTTGCGCACTGCAAGTCCGTGGCGTCTCTAAGCCCAAGCCCAGCGCGGGTTTCTAGCTCTCCCGCTCGCGCTCGACCGCGCGTGCGCGCGCACTCTCCTTTTAGGCCCCCTACCCTGCAGCAAAGGTAGCGTGACGTAATGCAATCTCAGCAAGTCACAGAAGAAATAAAGGCGACCTGAGCGAAGCGCCTCCCAGAGGCAGAGGAGCTCGTGATTGGCTGCGGGACTTCGGAAAGGCAAACCCGCCCTGACGGCGCTCCGGGGCCGTAATCCAGAGCCGACAGCCGGAGCGCGCTTCGTCCTGCGGGCGGCTGCAGGGGCGGCAGCAGGTAAGCACACTCCTGAGGAAGGCGTCCGTCCGAGGGCTTGGGGCCGCTCTCCCGAATGCCTTTCACGTGCGGGCCGGCGAGGCTCGCGCCCAGCCGGGAAGGCGAGCGGAACAATGGAAGTGGCCTCTAGTTCCTAAAGCGACCCCCGCGCTCGGCCGAGAGTCGTGCCTCTCAGCGGGGGCTCGGGCCCGGGGGGCCCGGGAGGACGTCCGTGCCTTCCCTGCAGCCAATCGCTCCTTCCTCCCGGCCGGAGCCCCTGGGAACGAGAGCCGGAGCGGAGGCCATCTGAGGGGCGGGGGTGGGTTGAGGTGATTGGAAAATGGCGGAAAACAAAACGGGGAAGCGAAGAATGCAGCGCGCCCCCCGGCATTTTCTCCCAGCCAAGCCTTCCCGCGGCGGTCCTCCCCCCCTCCCCCCGCTTTGTACCGCCGTCCACTCGCCGCGGACGGTCGGCTTTGCTTTGTGAGAGACTCTGCCGATACGGAGCCGGCATGGGAAGCGTCGGGAGCCCTCAGGCCTGTGTGTAACAATTGTTGCCTCCACTCAAACCCCACCATTTTGATTCCCAGCCGACACCCAGGGAGCGGGTCAGAGGAGCGGGCGCTGAGGGGGTGGGTGCACCGCGCGCCCACCGCGGTGGCCGCCGCTGCGTGCCGTGAGAGGCGGGAGGAGGGGCAGGGGCCGTGTTCGTCTTTCGCTCTGTTCCTTGCCACCGTCGTGGCTTTTGAGACCTCGTCCGAGAGGGATGGGTGAGCGGCCACGTGCGAGCATTCGGCCAGAAGGGACTGAAACTTGGCATGGTCGTGGGAAAGGAGGACGTGCAGGGAGAGCGCTGCGAGCCAAACTGCAATACTGCTACTTGTCGGCGCTCCTTTGTCTATTATCTCTGCAAATGCTACTTTTCCAGTTCTCTTTTTCGGCCGCCTTCGGGTTTCTCCTCCACCCCTCCCCTGCCTGGTGTACCTTACGGAGAAACCAGGTCCCGGATGAGCCCTGGTGAGGGAGAGAGATGAGAGGAAATTTTCCTTTTTGTGATGGCTGAGCCCCATGCATCGATTAAAAGATGTTTGCTTGGAGCGTGTACGTGGGTTACCTCTATTCAATAAGAAGGTTAGAAATAGCTTCCTCAATAGATTGAGAAGCCTACTTAGCTATTGGTTATTGACTACTTAACAATACTACTGTTCTCATACATCATTTATTATTATGGAGCTTATTAAAACTTGTCATAGGAGAAAAGATGTCCCCATTTGGGTTTTTTTGTATTCATATATTTCATATAATACTTGTGTGTTAATAATTCTCATAATTGATTGAAGGATAGTGCAGCTTTTTCTATATTTTCTTAAGGATAAAGCTTGCCCTTGGCTCCCTTTCCCCTTCCAAAATACGGTTTTGCAGATGATTCTCTTTTTAAAAATGTGCTTTAGAGAAGCTTTTGATTTAAACAAGTAGTTGAATTCTACATGTGATAATGTTGCTTGTGTTGTGTAGGTAACTATTTGTTTGTTTCTTTGGTTGCTTTTTAGATTATCGCAGATTTGAGCCCTTCCCAACCTAACCCTGCAAGTTAAAATGTAAAAATAATTCTTCAGTTGTGTAAGAGATTTGGTATCGAATATCAACTATGTAATCGTTGATGTACTTTTACAATAGGTTGTGAAAACGTCTCCCAAGGAAAATAACAGTTCAGAAGGAGAAAATAATAAAAAAGAAAGTGCTGCAGATTTTTTATTTTGCAATATGAAAGAGAATCTACAATTTCTTGGAGACAACCTTATTAAGGTGATTAAAAAACTACTTAATGTTTACATTATTTAAAACAAAAATTAACAATATTAGTAATTGTTCTAGTAATTAATAAAGTTATTATACTAATTAAGTTTAAATAGATCATTTAAAATGTTAAATATAAGTACTTTTGGCATTTTAAGTTGTCTGTGTGAACACACACACTGTTTACTGGGAGCACTCCTGGTCTCTTTGCGTAATTTCAAGGCATAAAAGAACATTTTTTGGTATTTGAAAAAATTAAATACAGACAAGGTTTTCAAAAAACTCTGAATAACTTTTGCTTTCCTATAATTATCTTTGCCTGACTCATTTAATATATAGAGATGTCACATTCTGCTGTAGCATGTTTACATACAAAGCTCAGATGTTGATAGGGGATACTCTATGAAACTCCTATATACTTAGAACTTATGGCAAGATGAAAACCTTTTTGATCTTTCTATACTTATAGAATCTAAGAAATTATTAAGTTCTTTTTACATGGCAGCTTCCTAAAATATTTATTAATACTGTGAGTTTATCTTTTGTGTAATATAATCCAATTTATTAAATACTCCTAACTGTAAAAAGAGATGACATATAAAGTCAATTATATTGATTAACTCAGAATCTTGTGTTTGAAGGGGAAATTTGAAGGGTCTATAAAAAGTTCCTGATAATGGAGATATCCCATGAGCTTTTTGAAGCCCTCCTTGTACACATATATAATTATTAGGTATATTGAATGGCAGTATCAGATTTAATGTTCCAAAATAACTGATTATCTTAAATACAAGCCATTTGTAATGAAATAGGTTGAGCTCTTGCTTTTAAAACCAGCGTGGGGCTGGCAAGACTATTAGTTATTAATGAAAAATAATTGTACAATCATACGTAAAAATATACTGCAAGAAACTATTTGCTAAATGTTTATAAGTGATTGATCTTATCTTTACCATATTTAGGAAGCACTCATGTTTCAGGAGTCCTCAAAACTGTGAGACAAAGAATGTAGTAGAGTGAGTCCTTACTGGTTCAAAGAACTCCAGGGAAACTGGGATAGAACATTTTACATTATAAGTAGAACTTCAGGAGCCAGAGGTGAACACAAGTTTATCCACAGAGCTCACCTGCAGGGCTGATCGGGGTATGGAAGAAACGGATGAGAGCTACTGGATGAAGTTCACTAATACTAGACACCCGAGTCCTCTAGTAATGTATAAATATCCCAAGTACTGTCCAGTGTCCTCTTGTTCTTTTTGCCTTCTCCTATAACTTATCTCTAACTGGAACCATTACAATGGAGTGTAGTTCTTTTGTTTGCTTGCTCTCTCATTTCCCTGTGCCCAGCCATCCTATGTCTTATTCTTTATCACCTTTGGTTTACTTCCACTGGCCCTTTAATTTATGGTTGACTTCAAGTTTGTTTGTTTTGTTTGCTGTGTCATGATTTGGACACATGGTTGAGAAAAATTCTAATTCCTTTTTTTCCCCAGAACAACTGACTTTCACTTAAATGTATTTAAACTGTTTTTAAAATTTTTCTCTTACAGAGAGTTGTGAGTGAACTTTGCTAAGTATGGATCCAGGTGGTGGAAGTCTTGGATTGCACGCACCAGAATCTAGAATGGCCCATACCATGATTATGCAGGACTTTGGTAAAGCATTTTCTTTGTAGTAATTTTTTTCTTTTTCAAAAGTCTGAACATAGCAAAAGATGAAAGGTAATTGAGGAAGGGGAAAATATTTATAATGAGAAATTGTTCTTTTATTGGGAAGTACATTTGTTGCCCTTACTTTTGAAAACCAAAGCTGTGATCAGTCTACTTAAAATCAAATTTCTACTTGGAATATAGTGATAATATGTTATAGGACATGAAAATTTCAATTTACATAATCTCATCACATTCTGATAACTCTGCCATCCAGCTGATGCCAACTCATAGCAACCGTATAAGATAGGATAAACCTGCTCTGAGAGTTTGAGACTGTAACTTTGTACAGGAGTAAGCCCAGCCTTTCACCCACAAAGTGACTGGCGATTTCGAACTGCTGACCTTTTGGATGGCAGCCCAACCTGTACACACTATGCCACTAGGGCTCCTCACATTCTGAAAGTATATATTCTTGCATGTAGAAAATGTTTATTTGGCTTGAAATTTTAAAACACTTCAAAATTTCATTGAAAATAGAATTAAAAGATAGGTAATTTTTCCATGAACCTTGTGAAGTCCCCTCTTACATTGTAAGTTGTATGGTTAATGAAGTTCAAAAAGGAAGTTTTTATGAAGAGAAAGTTAAATGATGCAGGGAAAATAATACGCCAAACCATCCATTATATTCTGTTATAGACTCAGAATATTGTTACTACTAACAAAGTTTTCTTTATAAAGAAAGAAGAGATACTCTGACTTTTATTGCCAGGTTTTCCAGTAGTTTCTTAGCAGTGGTCCTTTTGAAGAAGATGCTAAGACTCCATTGACTGTATCAATTGAAATTGGGCAGGGCTGGTGTGAGTGATGGAGGAGGTGGAGGTATCTGAAGTATAAGAGGCAAGGCTAGGAAGATTTGAATTGAATATGCAATTAGACTGAGGGTAGAAGAGGCAAAAGGAAAGTGTTTTAAGCTAAAATTAAGGATGTGGTAATGATTTATTAAGAATATGTTACTATTGAATTAAGATATTTGGTTTAATATGTCAGTTGGTTCCAGGTGCAAACCCAACTGTAATGAGGTTTAGCAGAACTGCATTTTAGTCTTGTGTTATTAGCTAGTTGTGTAAACTTGGCCAAAGTACTTACTTCTTGATAATATTTAAGAAGTCCTGATGGCACGGTGTGGTAAGTGATCCATTGCTCACCAGAAAGTCAGTAGTTGGAACCCACTAGTTGTTCCTCAGGAGGAAGTTGTGGCAGTTTGCTTCCATAATCATTTACAGCCCTAGAAACCCCAAGGGGGCAGTTCTATTCTGCCAAGTTGAGTCACTGAGTTTTAATGGACTTGATAACAATTAAGTTATAAGGAGCCGTGGAATTGCACTTATTGAAGAGCTTGTCTTTTAACCAAATGGTCAGTGAGTGGAACCTACTGGCTAACTCTTCAGGAGAAAATGTGACAGACGACCTCCATAAACATTTGTAACAGCCTTTGAAATCCCATGTGTCAGTTCTACTCTTGTCCGAAATACCATGAGACGATTCTATTCTCTAAGGTCACTTTGATTTGGAACTCACTCAATGGCACTGGATTTAGTCTGGTTTAGTTAGGTACACTCTCCACTATCGATTCTTTAACAATTCTGTTTGATGAATAAAGGTGGGAAGTTAAAGAGGGCAATGAGAAGTGTTGAATGATGAAATAAAAATGATTCATGGATTTTTTGAGAGTCAGAAGTGAGTTGTGATGATTATAGATTATTTCAATTTTGTATTGGATGGAAAAAGGTCTGGGAATAAATTCTAAAAAAAAACATGTAGGCCTGAAGACTAAGAACTAAATTTGAAGTGTTCTTAAAAGATTGTGGTAAGGGACTTAATACTTTTTCAGAAAACTGGGGCACTTGAACTCCCTTCAGTATGTTGGATAATTTGTTGGAATGTCAACTTTAATTTTTACCTTGCAAGATCAGAGAGATTTTTTAAATGAAAGAATACACCATTTCCTTTATTTAGTAGAAAATATTATCTACCGTGTAGTATTTGGTATATTACCAGACCACCTTCATTCTTCTATCTACTGAAATCTAACTGATTCCAAAAGTTGAAAAAAAGTTTGGTTTTGGTAGATATTCACTGGGTGTTCCTCTCATCTTCCTTTTCATTGTTCATTCTCAATGTCTTGAAGTTTACTTAATAGCTTATTATAGTGAATTTTATTTGCTGATTTTCTTTATTTCTTTTAGTTACTAGAGACATACTGTGAGGACATTGACATTTTTATCTACATTCTTTTGATTTCCTTATTTTTTGAGGTGAAATTCACATACCACGCAAGGTAACCAATTTTATACTCTCAGAGAGAGTCTCACCAATAATAATTTCAGAATATTTTATTATTTTTAAAAGGAACCTGGTACTCACTAGCAGTCACTGTTTCCCCTCGGTCCCAGGCAACCCCGAGTCAACATTTTGCATCTTACGGGCTTATAGACATTTCATATAATGTATCACCTTTGTGTTTAGTTTTCTCACTTGACATTTTCAAGATTTATCCTTATATTCATGTATTGGCGTATCATCCTTTTTATTGTCAAATAGTATTTCACTGTATGGTTATACTACATATTTTTAATTTATTCATTAATTGATTTATATTGGGGCTATGGTAATATTCTTAATGCACTAAAGCAATTTTCTGCTTAGCTAGAACTTTGTTTCTTAGAGAGGGATGTGAATGTTTTTGGTGGCGTGTGCCAAGGGATAATTGAAGCCAAAGAATAAACAGCGCATCTTCTTGGAGTCCCTTCCATTGAATTTGGGGAAAACCCACAGGCACACACAAACATAAAAGTATGTATAATTTCTATACATATTTCCATGTGTACTCATAAAGATGATGAATTAGAAGAAATGATTTTATCCCTATCTCTTGGAGATTAATAAAATGCAAAAGTTGGAGACCTATTAATTTAAGGTTTTCAGATATTTTATTGATATTTCCCTAGTGTCATTTAAAGCCCTTTCTGAAATGATTAAATAGAATAAATCATTTCATTGATATGAGAAAGAAGTTTAAAGCCACTTTCTTTTGTTATAAAGCTATTGATTCAACTGCTCAGCAATAGTTTGTAGTTACTATTTTCTTTGTTTCGTATTTTAAATTTTTATTTTGAGTTAGGTAGAGGATTGCATTTCAGATAATCATTTTTGCATTCAACAACTAAATAATTTGTCAAACTTGCCAGTTATTGTGCATTTTTTATTGCTTGTCTCCCTTTAGCAGTATATTATCTTTTCCTTCACCCAAGTTAGCAGCTGTTTACCTCTAGCCTGTTCTGCTTTTGTCTCTTACCCTCCCACCCTTGATAAACATCAAAGAAAATTTCTTTTGGTATAAAAACCTTTACGTTGATTTTTTAATAATAGCAGTCTCGTACAGTATCTGCCCTTTTGTGGTCGTCTAACTTCATTTAGCATAATGTCCTCCAAATCCTTCTGTATCATGAAGTGTTTCACAGTTTGATCATTTTCATTTATTTCTATTTATATACCAAAATTTATCCATTCTTTAATGATCGGCCTTTAGGATTTTTCCAGCTTCTCACTGTTGTGGATCGTGTTGGCGATGTACATGGAAATGCACATAATCTGTTCGTTCTGATCTCTTTATTTCTTTAGGATATATACCAAGTAAAGAGATTACTAGATCGTGCCATATTTCTATTCCCAATTGTCTGAAAATTAACTTTGCTGCTCTTGTTCTAATTGCTGAAGATACTGGGTTAAGTGTTGATTTTGGTTCTCTCTTATTTTTAAATTTGTGCACTTATTGCTATAAATTGCCCTTTGAGTACTGCTTTTACTGTGTCCCAAAGTTTTGGGAATGTTGTGTTTTTATTCCCCTGTTTTTTCTTGAAAGTTAAAATTTTCATTTCTTACTTCTTTAATTACCCAGTAATTCTTAAGCGGGGTATTGTTTAATTTTCATGTCTTTGATTTTTTTCTTTAATCCCCCTATAGTTATTTCTAAATCTAAATGGTTGTGATCTACAAAGTTGATTGTACTATTTTGGTGTTTGTAGTAAGCATTAAGGGTTAGTTTGTGTTCTAAAATATAGTTTTTTGGTAACTTCTATGCACTCTGGAAAAGAATGTGTATGTATTGTGCTCCTACTGGGTGGAATGTTCTATATATGTTTAAGCAGTAAAGTAGATTAACTGTATTGTTTCATTTTTCTGTGCCTTTAGATTTTTCTGTCCGTCCCCCTCAAAAGTGGTCTATTAAAGTCTCAGACTATTGTTGTATTTTCTATTTTTCTTTTCAACCCTGTAATTTGATGAATGAATTTTGAAGATTTTTCATTGGGAAATGGATGTTATTTATTTTGTCTTCTTGATCAAGTTGCTTATTTAATTATTATCTAATGCTCTGCCTTGTGTCATGATGTATATTGCCTTAAAATCTATTTTATCAAAGATAATTATTGCCCCTCTTTTTTCTTGATTGTCATTAGCTTGATGTATTTTTTCCCATTCTTTGATTTTTAGTCTATTTTTGTCTTTGTGTTTCATGTGTGTTTCTTCCAAGCAACATTTAAAACCATTTTATTGACATATAATTCATTTACCATACAATTCAGTGATTTAAATATATTTTAAAAGAGTCGTGCAGTGATCACCACAATCACTTTTAGACCATTTTCTTCCTTCTTGTACTTAGTGTTAGCTCTTGGTTTTTCCAACCTTTCTAGAAAACTGCTACAAACCTATTAATCTAGTCACTCTTATCTATTTACCTATCCTGGATTTCATATAAAGAAAATAATACCAGACAAAACAAAACCTCCAACAACAGCAAAATAAAAGAAAAAAACCTCAATCTAAAAGAAAGGAATTTATACAATCTAGAACAAATTGAAAATAAGTCAAATGACTAAACAAACGCTAAGATGTTTAATTTTAATCTAAATATATCTACATTAGGAACACTGGTGGCGTAGTGGATCACACAGTGGGCTGCTAACCGCAAGGTCAGTTACTCAAACTCACTATTTGTTCTACAGAGATCCACAGCCTTGGGAACTCAAAGGGACAATTCATCTGTGCCCTTCAGGGTGGCTGTGAGAACCAACTTGATGACTGCGGGTTTGAGTTTGATGTTTTTTTAAGTAGCATTTTGATGGAGCCCATTTTTTTATCCATTCTGCTACTCACTGTTTCTTGCCTGGGGTATACAAGCCATGTATACTGTGTTGTTATTGATAGCTGTGAATTCATTGCTGTCATTTTGCTGTTTCTTTGTTCCTTCTAATATGGTTTTCCTCTGAAACTATTTTATTAGGACTTAGTCCAGACATTCTACCATTCCATAGTTTAATCGTGTCAAGCAGTGTTGTTCAATCACTACCACTATCAATTTCAAAACATTTTCTTCCATCTTGCGCTCCTTGATATTAGCGCCGTATTGCCCCACCTCCACCTCTAATGCCATACCCACCAGGAGCCTTTGTTTTAGTTTACTGTCTCTGAAGTCATCCATCCTGGCTCATATACCAAAAAAACCCAACAACATAGAAAACTGCTTAATGGAGAGTCAAGAAAGCTATCAACAATGACAAAGTACAACAGAGGGAACCCCCAATATGGAAACACCCACAGAAAGTATTAAAAACCAAATCAAGAACAAACTATCAAAAGGGAGATCGGATAACAAGGTTTTAAGCATTCTAGTAAACGTTATATTTTAATGTACTGTAGTTGTCTGTACAATACTCTGTCTGATCACCAAGTATTCCCATCCCTCAATTATGGTTAGAGGAAAAGCACCGGAGGCTTATTTCCTTGAACATATGGTTTTTTTTGTTGTGAAATGCTATGTAGTCGGTTGTGACTCATAGTAACTCTATAACAGAATGAAACACTACCCAGTCCTGAACTGTGCTTGCAGTTGTTGATAGGGTGAACCCATTATTACAGCCAGTACACCAATTCATGAAATTGAACATAGTCTATTTATAAAAGCTATTTTAATAATCTGACTCTGAAATCTCTCATCAGTTTTATTTCAGGATGTTTCGTTTCTCTTTTCTTTTTAAAATAATTTTATTGAGGGTTTGTACAACTCATCACAATCCATACATCCATCTATTGTGTCAAGCACATTTGTACATTTGTTGCCATCCTCATTCTCAAAACGTTTTCTTTCTGCTTGAGCCAGTGGTATCAGCTCCTCATTTTTCCCCCTCCCTTCCTGGCCCTCTCCCTCACAAACCTTTGATAATTTATAAATTATTATTATTTTGTTATGTCTTACACTGTCTGACGTCTCCCGTCACCCACTTTTCTGTTGTTCGTCCCCCAGGGAGGGGGTTATATGTAGATTCTTGTGATCGGTTCCCCCTTTCTATCCCACCTTCCCCTTCCCCTCCTGTTATTGCTGCTCTCATTATTGGTCCTGAGGGGTTTATCTGTCCTGGATTCCCTGTGTTTTCAGTTCTTATCTGTATCAGTGTATATCCTCTGGTCTAGCCAGATTTGTAAGGTAGAATTTGGAAAATGATAGCGGGGGTTGGGGGTGGGGCGGGGAGAGAAAGCATTAAAGATCTAGAGGAATGTTGTATGTTTCATCATTGCTATACTGCACCCTCACTGGCGTGTCTTCTCTCTGTGACCCTTCTGAAAGGGGATGTCCAGTTGCCTGGACATCTTGTAGTATCTTGTGCTGAGTAAATTTTGTGTATGGGTTTTCTTGCCATTTTTTCTTTCTTTTTATTTTGCTGTATACTAGGTCTCTGTGATTTTCCTTCAGACTGCACTCACCATCCTGGGAATGTAGAATAAGGTACACAACCAGCTGCTGATTACACAAGTTGAGCACCTTATCTCTGCCGTTCACCCAAGGGGTGTAGGGAACTCCTGGGTACTCACATCTCACTTTTGGGTTTCAGAGAGAGCACTTCTTTCTGTGCGGGAGGAGCCAACCAGTTTGAGTTTTCCAGTGGAGAATTTGTTATTCTTCATTTGGGTTGTTAGACACTGGAGACTGCTGACAGAGCAATTTAACTCACATTGGTCAGAGGAGAATTTGCCAGTCACCTATACTCCTTTCATGAATCCTGCTTCTGTTTTTCCCCGGTGTGTTGGTCTCACTGAGCTACACTTTCCTTAGAGATATAGAGCTCTAGGTGTTTCCTCCACATGTTCTTTCTGACGTCTTAGTTACAGAGGGAATGCTAAGCAAATCTGTTTAGGTTGCCATCTTACTGAGGCTCCTCTAGTGGTATTATTTATTTTTATTTTTAGCTGGTTTGACAGGTTTGATTCAGCAATTCAAGGATTCTCTTCAGATTTTATTTACAGTATTAAATCTCTTCACAGGTAGAATAGAAGTAAACATGGACGTGAATCTTTTAGAAAGTATTGTTTATGTTTTTGGTATGTAGTTATTTTATTATTTTTAGGAGTAATTCCTTTTCTTTAAGTTTATGGCAAGTATAGAGACAATAAAACATGCATCAACTGAACAATTTCTCCATGTGTAATTTGAATGACATTGGCGATGTGTTCCTGAAGTTGTGAAGCAGTTGTTACCCGTTTTCATATTACCACCTTTAGCATAAAATCACTGCCCTTAAGGAAAAGTTTTCCTTTTTCCTGATAACCGCTAAGAATCATTGGGTTTTATGTGTTTGCTTGTTTCATATAAATGAGATCATGCAATACTTGTCCTAATGGTTTTAAGGTCAGTCAATGTAGTGATATGCATTAGGACCTTATTTCTTTTTGTGCCTGAGTGATGTTACCTTGTATGTGTATATTACATTTATCTATTCATCTGTTGATGCCCATTTGAATTGTTACACTTTTGGTTGAAAGCGTATGCCAATAAGCATTGGTACACTAGTGTCTGTGTGGCTGCTTTCAAGTCTTTTGGGTATATGAGGGTTAAGTCAAGAAGTGTTACTAGGGTACCAGTTCATGATGCATAGGCTTATTTTAAATAAAAGGTTGAAACATACTGCTGTGGTTTAGTGCATGCCTACAGAAAAATTCTCTAGCAGTACACTTGACTCAGTCTCATTAGTTGCCGTTGAGTTGGTCCCAAATTTAGTGACTTAAAAAAATAGGTCTAATTAAAGCGGTATTTTTTGAGGAATGAGAAGGCCTAGATAAATTCAAGCGACCAACTCAGAAGTTTATGGTGACTGGTGTTTGAGATTAAAAAAGGACAGGTCAGTCATTGGTGAAAGACCAGGGAGGTGGCGCACAAGGATATTTTTTCCATCATGACTGTCCACCTGCTTGGATTTTGAGCTAAACAAGGGCTGTTCTGTGAGAATTCTGTTGGCAAAATTTATCTTATACCCCTTGAACCCCGATTTTTCCATTTCCCCTAAACAATGAAACAATGAAAAAGGAACACAGTTTGAATCCTTTGAGGAAGGCAAGACTTGCCTTTTTGTCACGTAAGTAAGAGTGCAGAATTTGGTGGGGGAAAGTCAGAGAGACGTAATTCCTATCTTCAGAAGTACTTAGAAGATATGTTGAGAAGCATAGCTTCACATTTCGATACCTTTGTTTAATAAAGGTTTCTATGCTTTTCTGCCAGTTTTTACTTACCCTTGTTTATTTAAGAGTAGAATAGTTGAATTAAATGGTAGTTCTATGTCCACCTTTGTGAAACAAAGTTTTGATTGTAAATGAGCTGAGATCATCAATTTTGAAAGAACCATCATACTATTTTCCACTGTGGCTGTACCATTTTACATTCCAAATAACAGTGGTTGAGTGTTGCTAGTTCTGCACAACTTCTCCAACCTGTTTTCCATTTTTTGATCATTGCCATTCTAATGTGGATGAGATGATATAGCATTACAGTTTGTTTGGAATCTGCCTCAGAGCTCATTATTTTCAGCATCTATCTTATGCTTTTGGCTGTTTGAATATTCTGTTGCGTGAAATGTCTGTTCAAGTCCTTTGATCATTTTGTATTGGATTGTATTTTTTTGTCATTAAGTTGTAGAAATATTTTAAATATTTTGGATTTTAGACCTTTATTGGTAGCATTTTTCTTCAATTCTGTAAGTTGTCTTCTCACATAGTGATGAAGTGTTTTGTGAAGTGTGTTTTAATTTTTATGAGGTCTCCGTTATTTTTCCCAGCAGTTTTTTTGGCACATGATTCATATATCATACAATTCAGCAGCTCAGTCACATCAAGAAGAGTTAAACAGTCACTGCCACAATCAGTTTTAGAACATTTTCTTCTTGAATTTGTTATTAGCTAACCATTTACCGCCAACCTCCAATACCATACCTTCAAGGAACCATTAATCCAGTTACTGTCACTGTAGATTTACCTGTCCTGGGTTTCATATACAGAAAACAATTTAAAAACAAAACAGGATAAAAACTTCAATGGAAAAGAAAGCACAAAGTATTAAAAACTAGAACAAATTTAAATAGATCATAAGGAAGATCAAATAGTTTTAACTTAACTATATCTGGAACGATCCACTTTGCAATACATTTTGCATTTTAATTTGTCCTGCTGTTAATACTTATGTTGCCACATTTAACGACAGGTGACCATATATGCTTGATTGTAAGCCAACCTGCATATCAGCAAAGGTATTTAATTTTAACACAAAAACTGCATTAAAATGTGCTGAAAAACTCTGCTTTATATGTGAGTATATACAGTATTTTAAAATTATATTTTATACTCTTAAAATTTATGCATATAAATCTCTGGCAACTAAACTGTATTTACATTTTTGTAAGTTTGTGCAGCTGAATTTCTGAATTTTCAATAGATGAAGGAACAGTGCTATGAATAATAATTAGTCATTTTTGCTTGAAATGAGGTCTACCTTAGTTACCTTTTCATTTATCCTTGCTAATGGACTCCAAACTCTTAGAAGGCACTCTTGCTACATTTTCTGTATATTTCCTGAAGCACACAGATACCAAATCGATGTAAACCCGAGGTGACTTTTGGGGGGAAATTTTTGACAATGGAAATCTTAACCTTGGTACTTTAGATTTCTTCTGAAAGCAGTAACTGTGTGCTTGGTTTCTTTTCATCTGTTACGCTTCTAGAGTCTAACGTTAAAAAAAATAAGCAAATGGTCTTTTATTTTTCTGTTAGTATCAAATGTTAGCTTTTGCCACTTCACAGATTTTTGATATTTGTGAATTATTACAATTTAGCCTACACAGGTAGAGCTAGACAAGGAAGTTTACTGTGTGGCACAGGAACTAACACCAAATTCTGTAAGGTTCTTTGTTGAGATAGGTATTATATAGAGCATCTGAGACATGATTAGCTTAATTTAGAAACTCATTACACTGTTTGAAAATCATTACACTGATTTCTTTCAAAGGATATTGGAGATTTCAAAATTTTACAGCAAGGCATTTTGTGTAGTAATTTGTTGATGTTTTGGTTGCTCTTTGAGTTTATACTCGTTAATAGTTTTTTAATATTTTAAATCTCTAATAAATCCATATTTATTTGAGACTAAATTGCTAAACAGCTTAGGACAAATTCCAAATGTTGTGCTCTCTCTGGTGAAGTTTCAGGTATTAACATTTCAGAAAATAACTTTAGTAAAACGAGAAATGCTTCAAATTAGTTTTTGTTCCCTACTATTAAGTTATTTAATACTGCATCAAATAATATCAGGTCAAAAGGTGGTTCCCTACTCAACTGCATCTATGATACCTTTTGAATTTTGCATGCAATAGTCAAAGCGGTGAGTCCGAGCTCCTGTGGCCTTGTGATTAGCAGCTACCAGGGCTTCTTGCGCACTAGTGAGCGAAATAAATGGCTTTGCTTAGAAAGTCGGTGGCATCTGATAACTGAGCTAATATAAGGAAAGAGCAAATATTAACAGATTTATTAGATCTTTATATAAGTATTTAGTTTGCTAGTACCCTGTTGGTGTTTGATCAGTTCTTGGTTGATTCTTGTTCATCTAAACTCTGGTCAGCCCTAGACCCATCCTATCGTTTTGCCCTACACTCAAGTTCAACTAGCCCCTAGCAGTGCTCTAACACACTGAGATTTCATTTATTTCAGTTTAACTTGTGAAAGACCTGCCTTACCATTTCATGTTTTTCTTGCTGCTCTTAAAAATAATCAAACCATGAAACAGAAGTTTTATTCTCAGCAGTCATTCTAGATGCATATAGAGGAAAATCATTCTGATTATATAAATAAAAAAGAATTAAATTGCTCAAAGGAGACAAATTACAATGAAGATTATGGAGAATAGATGAAAGAATGGATCAACCTTAACATGATTCATTGATTCATCCCCTTCCATTGAATGATCTAAAATCAACTAATAGCAAGGTATTCCCTTACTCAATTGCATCTATGACACTTTTTGAAATTTATATAAATAGTTGTGGCTTCAAACATGAAAGAAAAAAAAATTGGTAACTTTGGAAAAATAGCCTCTGGCAAGATTAATTTGGGGTCAGGGCTTTACAGTTAATTTCATTTCATGGGTAAGAAACAACTTTAATGTAAAACTTACCAAAAATATGAAAACACTGCCATCAAACTGATTTTTTTCTTAATTTTTTTATTGTGAGTTAGCTAGGGATTTACACATTGGATCTTCATGTTACATTCAATTACTTAAAAGTACTATTCCTCCCCATGGCTTGCCCTTATTGCCCATCTCCCTTTTGTAGGGTATTGTCTAACCTTTCACCCAAGTTTACTCTACCTGCCTGCTAGCCTATTTCTCCTCCCACCCTTCGAAACCATCAGTCTATATTTTTCATATGAAATCATTTCTTGAAAATTTTCCCCATCGTAATGGTCTCATACAATATTTGTCCTTTTGTGATTGATTAACTTCTTTTAACATAATGAATTTGAAATCCATCCATATGATGAGATATTTCACATCATTTCATCCTTATTTTATAACAATGTATAATATTCATTGAATATAGATAATGCTTGAATCTCTATCTACCAAAGTTTATTCATTCTCCCACTAATGGGCATTTAGGTTGTTTCCAGCTTCTTGCCATGGGTGTGAATATATATGTTCATGCTCTGTTCTTTATTACTGTGGGTTATATACCAAATAGTGTGATTGCTGTGTTATATCATTTTCTATTCCCAATTATGTG
Organism: Tenrec ecaudatus; assembly: GCF_050624435.1. Lineage (NCBI taxonomy): Eukaryota > Metazoa > Chordata > Mammalia > Afrosoricida > Tenrecidae > Tenrec > Tenrec ecaudatus. The sequence continues at coordinate 90,445,675 of NC_134548.1, forward strand.
AGGGAGTGCCATACCACTTTCCACAGTGATTGCACTATTTTATACTTTTACCATCAATGTTATGAGGGTTCCAATCTCTCCTCACCCCCTTCAGCATTTGCTTTGCAGTTTTGTAAACATTGGTATCAATTCTGGGGTGAGGTGATATCTCATTGTTGTTTTGATTTGCCTTTCTTGAATGGCTTGCAAATGTAACCATTTCCTCATGTTTGTTGGCCTCTTGAATGACTTGGTGAACTGTATTCATGTCCTCTAGCCATTTTCCGTGTGGGTTATTCCTCTCTATTGTTGAGGCATTGAAGTTTTTATAGATTTTTATAGAGTAGTTCTTTGTCTGATATGCCATTGCCAATATTTTCCAAGTCTGTGGTTTTCTTTTCTCTTTGGATGAAGTCTCGTAATCAATATAAATTTCTTATTTTTAGGAAGTCCCAGTCATCTCTTTGTTTATGCCATTTAGTAGGCCATAAAGTTTATCTCTTATTTTTTTATTCATAATCTTTACAGTTCTAGGGTTTATATTCAGGTTTTTAATCATTAGTCCTGAGGTGTTTTTTTTTGTATATCATTGAAGAGTACTAGGCTATTTTGACTACCTTGGCTGTGTAGTAGGTTTTGAGGTCAGAAAGTTACCTTGTTTCTATTTAGTAGTGCTTTGCTAATCCTGAGTTTCATTCTTTTCCATATAAAATTGGTGATTAGTTTTGCCATCTCTTAAAGAATGGTGGAAGGAAATTAATTGGAGTTGCACTGTTTATATTTTGCTTTGGGTAGTGTTAGCATTTTCACAATATTAAGTCTTCCAGTCCACGAATGCGGTTTCTTCTTCCACCTATGTTTGTCTCTTTAGTTTTTTGTAGTAGTGTTTTGTAATTTTCTGTAGTAGTGTTTTATATTTTTCTGTGTTTATATCTTCTGTTTATTTTTCTGGTTGTATTTATTTCTAAATATTTCATCTTTGGGGTAGCTATTGTAAATGGTGTTTTTGCATACTTTTCAGAACTCACTTCGTTAGTATTCAGGAATTGATTATATTATGTTAATTTTTCTGTTACTCTTGTATCCGGTGACTTCATATGATTTTAACCACTTTATTTGGATAATTTGCAATTTTCTACATGTAGAATCATTCGTGAATAGTTTTGCTTTTTCTTAGTCAATTTGTACACCTTTGATTTCTATGTGTTATCTAATAGCTCTACTAAGACTTCCAGGACAATATTGAATAAAGTGGTAATAAAGGGCATTCTTGTCTTTGCCCTGTTCACAAGGAGAATGCTTGCAGTTTCTCCCCATTGAGTTCTACATTGGTCAGTGGATTTGTGTGTTTGACTTAATATGTTGTGGAATTTCACATTTATTCCTGCTTTACTGAGTGTTTTTTATTACAAATGCTTGTTGGATTTTATCAAATATGTTTTCTGCATAGATCTATATGATCATGTATTTTCCCCCTTTGTTTTATTATATGGAGCTTTAAATTGATTGTTTTTCTAATGTTAAACCATCTTTGCTTACCTGGATTGTGTTCCATTTGATCAGTATATTCTTATTTTTGTTGGATGTATTCACTAGGATTTTAAGGATAATTTTCTTTTAAACCAATTTTATTGGGGCATAATCCAGACATCATACCATCCAACAGTTCAGTTATATTAAGAAAAGGTGTATAATCTGTTTCAAAACATGTTCTTCCTTGTACTCCTTGATACTAGTTTCACATTACCCACCACCTCCTTTGTCATAGCCCCAGGAACCCTTAATCTAGTTATAGTTTCACTGACCTGGGTTTCATTGACCCCCAAACATAGAAAAATACAAAACAGAAAGTGGAGAAGGCTGCCAACAAAAACAAATTGCAAGAGAGATAAACCCCAGGTTGGAAAAAATCTAGACAATAATAAAAACCAGATCGAGCTCAAAAGATTTCAAAAGGGAAATCAAGGTTTTAACTATTCAAGCCAGATTTTTCATTTTGATCGATTACAATTTTCACTATAATACTTTCTGTCTGATAACCGGGCTATTCTAATCCCTCATTTGTGATCAGAGGGAAATCACTGGAGGCTTATTCCATGTGTTGATCCTGCATATGAATTTTGGGCGCCTATTTTCATCCATAGCCTTCTGCAAACCAGAATTTCAATAATTAAACCCTGATACAATTCCCTATTTGGATTATATTATTTATAATACTTGGATCACACAGGGATGGTCTGCTTATTCCATGTGGGTTTAGTTGGTGTCTCACTTAAGATGACTGACTGCTTGTTTGAAAATAAGCTTTTAAGACCCCAGATAACATTCTTTCCAATGGCACCATCTCGTTCCTTCACCACACTGCTGTGACACACATGTCTTCCATGTTCCCATCATAAGGGCATGTAATGAGCAGGGCCATGTTACAAGAACTAATTATTCTTAGATTGGAGTTATATGCCAGCTCCAAATCCTTTTCTATATCCATATTTTCTATCTGCCTCTGGTTCACCTTAGAGACATATTTGTTATTTTATGTTAGAGAACCTATTGATCATCTCCCTGGAGCATATGGCATTTCTGTTTATAGTGTCATTGATTTGTCTCATGGTAATCTATTTAAAACAAATTGAGAAAAGGAGATGCAATAACCACAGACTGGCTACAAAACTTACGGTCCACAAAACCTGTGGTCGGGTATAACTTATTATTATATTCATTGTCAATGTATGACCTAGGTCTGCCAGAATCATACAATGTTGATAAAGCAAGTAGGGCATTGAAGTAGTAAATTAATGTAAGTTCATCTAATGACAGTTCAGTACACTTGCTATAGCTGTTTTTGCTTCAACACACCATGTGTTTTGGTTTTAAATTCTTGGACTACAGGTGTGTTTCAGATAGAGGTCAGTATTTAGTGAGATTTCCACATTATATCCCTTTGTTATAGCTTTTGGAGTATATTGTGTGCCTCAAAGAAACGAGGACCCCAGTAGTCTATGTCACGTGGTCTGGGGCCCTAGGGGCGGTACAGAAACTTCGTCCCATGTGCCCTGATAGGAGCATAATACCAGGAATACTTTCTTTTCCCTTTGGGTCCTTGTAAGTATTTCAGTCATTTTTTCACCCCCTATTTCTACCAACAGAAATGCACGTGTCTTCTCCAGGATGTGTACACTCCCCTTCTCACCTCTTGACTTGATTTTCCCATCAGTATCACTTACCACTCTGGTAGGAATGGCTGCTGGTTTGGGTGTTACTCATCACATTTTGGATGACAGCCACTAAATGGTCATCTTCCTTTCCGTGCAAACTTGAAAATCTGATCCTGGTTGCTGTGGGGTCTCCTCTAGCGGAGTGGTTTTCAAGATACTAATATAGAGTGGATGGCGTATGGTTCCTGGGCACTAATCAGGTTCTTTACTGTGTTACTTGGCAGACTTGGTTAGCAGATTGCATGGCCGGAAACATGAGTTTGGTTTTTAGCCTTACATAAGTGGACTCATACAATATTTGTCCTTTTTTGATTGACTAACTTCACTCAGCATGATGTTTTTCAGATCCCTCCATGTCATGAGTTGTTTCATGGTTTGATCACTTTTTGAGGGGTGCATACTATTCATCTATTTTTTCCCGGTAGTTTTAGTGGCACATAATTTACGTGTTATACAATTGAATAGTTTAATTGTTCAACCATATCAAGGGAAACTATACAATCAGCACCACATCTATCTTAGAGCACCACCCCCATCACGGTTAAATCGCCTTTAAAATGAGTTTTGCAATCATGATCAATTCTGATGGGAATTGGGCTGTTTCCAACCTTTTGCTATTGTGAACTGTGGGACAGTGAACCTGGTAGAGCACACGTCCATTTATAGCCTGCATCTGATTTCCTGGGTGTATCTGCCCAGAATGGTATTGCTGGAACATATGGCATTCCTATTACCGGTTGTTTAGTAATCACCATGTCACTTTCCACAGTGATTGTATGTCTAGCATTTGCTTTCTCTGTTTTTTATTTCTTTTACACCCTGTCTAGCATCTCTTTTTCTCTGTTTTTATTTTTTAATTGCACTATAGTTGTGGGCGTAAGATAGTGTCTCATAGTTGTTTTGATTTACATTTCCTGGATGGCTCGTGAACAAGAGCATTTCCTCATGTCCTTCCTTGATAGCCATTAAAATGTCATCCTTTGTGAATTTTCTTTTCAGGTCCTTTGCCCACCTTCTAAGATGGTGATTTGTTTTCTTATTGTGATGTTGCAGATTTCTGTATATTTTAGTTATTAGTCCTTTGTCCATTATGTCATTGCTATATATATTTTCCCAATCTGTGGACTCTGATTTTACTCTTTTGAATAAATCTTTTGATGTACATACGGTTTTTATTTTTTAATAAATCCTAGTCATTTATTGTTTCTTCCACTGCATGTGCTTCCTTTGTTATATCTGGTAGTCTGTGTATGCCCTGCACTAGGACCCTTTGGTTTGTTCCAATTTCCTCGATGATAATCCTGATAGTTTTGGGTTTCACATTTAGATGTTTGATCCACCTTGAGTTTGTTTCATGCTGAGGGCGAAGTGTGGGTTCTGTTTCATTCTTTTGCAGATGGATATCCATTTTGTCCAGCCCCATTTGCTGAAAAGGACATTCCCTTACTATTTAATGTTTCTTGACCCTTTGTTCAATTTGTCTGTAGGAGAGTGCTTTTATTTCTGGGTTTTCTATCCTGCTCCGCTGGTCTGTGTATCTATCATTATAGCAATACCAGACTATTTTGACAACTATGACAGTGTGGTATGTTTTGAGGTCAGGTAGTGTAAAACCTACATTGTTCTTTTTGAGAAGTTCTTTACTTGTTCTGGGCTTTTTCCCTCTTCATATGAAGTTGGTAGTTTTTTCATTTTATTAAACAATGATACTGGGATTTGGACCAGGATTATGTTGCATTTCCTTCTATTCCTATCTTATTGATTGCTTTTATTAGGAATGGGTGTTGGATATTGTCAAATGGTTCTTCCTCACTAAATGATAAGATATTATGGTTTTTATTCTTTCTCTTGTTTATGTGGTGGATTACTTTAAATGTTTTTCTAATGTTGAACCATCTCTGCATTCCTGGTATGTATACCACTTTGTCCCAATATATTATTTATATTGGACAGAATTTTGTCGAGAATTTTTTCTGTGTTCATGCAGGATGTTGGTCTGTAGTTTTCTGTTTTTGTGACGTCGTTGCCTGGTTTTGGCATCAGGGTTGTGCTGGATTCATAGATTGTGTTTGGGAGTTTGCAATCTTTTTCTATAGTCTGGAATAGTTTATGTGGAATGGGTGACAGCTCTTCTCTGAATCCTTGATAGAATTCTCCTGTGAAGCCATTCCATTCTGGGCTTTTTGGTAGGGAGATTCTTGATGACCTTGTCTATTTCTTTTATGGGTCTGTTTAATAAGCTTGTTATGTTAGTCTGCGCTAATTTGGGTAGAGGGTGTATGTCTAGGTATTTATGCATGTTTTCCAGATTATCAAATTGGTTGGAATATAGTCTTTTGTAATACTGTGTTATTCTTTTTATTTCATTTGGATCTATTGTGATGCCTCCTGTTTCATCTCTAATTCTAGATATTGTCATTTGTGCTTCAAGTTTTTTTATGTTTGCTGGTGGATTGTCGATGTTGTTGATTCTTTAAAAGAACAATTTATTGATTTTTTTCCCATTGCTTTTTCTGTTTCCCTGTTCATTTATTTCTGCTCTAATTTATTTTCTGTTGTTGGAGGGTTTAGGATGTCTTCCCTGTTCCAATTGTTGGAGGCATTTTGTTAAAATGTGTTAAAATTATTTTTCCTCTTTTTTTATATGTGCATTGACTACTATAAACTGACCTCTGATAACTGTTTTGTTGTGTTGCATAGTTTTTTGAATAATGTTCAGTCATTTTCTTTTATTTCAAAAAACCTGTTAATTCCATTTTTTTTACATGGGCTAAAAACCCAGTCTTTTGAGTATTGTGTTATTGTCTCAATTTGTTGGTCTTTATGTTTTTGCTCTTTCTAGTGTTAATTTTCACTTTTATGGCACAGTGGTCTGAGAAGATGGTTTGAATGATCTTTATGTGTTTGCATTTTCTCAAGCTTTGTGACATAGCATTTGATCTATTTTATACTATGTGTCTTGTGCGGTCAATCAGGTCATAACTTTATGACCTCATTTGGAGACTCTAAGGAAATAAATAGTTTACTGGAGGCGGGGCTTGCTTACCCCCTGCAAGACATTCCTGTCAAGAAGACACATGGAGCTACACTAGAGCCCAGGAACTGAAGAAGCCATGTGGAGGCCCTTGTCACTGCTGATAGGCTTCCACTGTCACTGGATCCACAAAACTTTCCACTCACTGACCTGTGATCTTCCTGATTTGGCGTCATTGCATGTATTGTGTGAGTCTGAAGAGGAATTTATAGATTGGTATTGGGCATATCTGGACTAATTACTGACTTATGGACTTGATGTTGACTGAGCTGGGATGTCATAATATTCAATTACTCTTGTATATAAAGCTCTTTGTTATACACGTTTGAGTGTCTGTGAATTTGTTTCTCTAGTCAACCCAGACTGACACAGAGAACAATGTTTATTTTTTGCTGTTGTAACATTCTGTAAATATTTAGGAAGTTACCTGTTTGATTGTGTTGTTCGGCCCTTCTGTTTCCTTATTCATTTTCTTTCTTGTTGATTTATCTTTCATTGAGCATTGTGTATTGAATTTTTCTGTTATTATTGTTACTCTAGTGATTTCACTTTTCATCTCTTTGAAATATTTCACGGGTCTTTTGATGGGTGAATATGTTTATTATGGCTATATGTTATTAATCCAAATGTATTTCCCCTTTAACAGCTTTAAGATGGGTCAAATGGAGCTCAGATGAGAAGATAGTACATTTTAACCTCGCTATCCCTGCCATAATCGAATTTACAGTGTTCTCTTTCTGGTAGCAGGGTTGTTTACATCCCTCAACGATGATTACAGTAATTCATCAGAGATTTATCCCATATGTGGACCCTGTAAGTGGATTTTGGACTTCCACTGTCATCCATTGCCTTCTGTCAACCAGGTGTTCACAATGTAAGCTTTAATGCCATTCCCTCCATTAGATTTGGAATATATTATTTACAGTCCTTGGAACTCACAGACTGGTGTGGTTCTTCTAAGTGGACTTAGTTGATACCTAAGTTAGATGCCTGCTTGTTTGAAAATAAGCCTTTAAGATCCTAGACACTATACTTTCTGATAGTCTGGCACTATTCTTTCTGATCTATCTAGTTCCTTCAGCATCCTTTGGTATAAGCACTCTTATCTTCAGTGATCTCTTCATGAAGGTATTGCAGACTTACATAGAGCTTATAGATTAACCCTTTATTGGATATATTGTTGTCAATTTTGTCTCCAATTTGTTGCTTTTTTTTAACTCATTTAATAAAGTCTTATGATGTAGATAAATGTCATATTTTTAAGAGGTCCCATTCTTTTCTTTTTGCAGTGTGGGTGGGTGTTTTAACTCTGGTGGTATAAGTTGTGTATGCCTTACATTTACATTAGGGTTGTTAAGTATATCTCTATATTTTCAATGATGATAATTATATTACTGGTGTTTATATTAAATGATCATATTAGTAGTGTTTTTATTAGATCTTTAATCAATCTTGAGTTTGCGTTCTGTTTGCTACGGTATGGGTCGTTTTGCAGGTAGAGGTTCACTTTTTTTCTAGTACCATTTCAAAGTTAAAAAGACTGTCTTGCCCATTTAATGTCTTTTATTTAGTCCTTTATCATCAGTCACGTTTTATAGGTGCTTAGTTGTATTTCTGTGCTCTCTGTTATGATCCATTGTCTATATATTTATAATTGTACTAATACCAAGCTATTTTTACTATCATGACTGTATATTAGGTTTTGAAATTGGGCGGGAAGTCAGAGATCTCCTATTTTCTTTTTTAGTAATATTTATCCTGGTTTCTTTCCTTTTCATATGAACAGGGTTATTAGTTTTCCAGTTTTTTCTTTCTTTTAAGTACTGTGCTAGAATTTGAATTGAACTTGCATTGAATTTATAGTGTTTTCCGTAATATTGACAATATATTAAGTCTTCCTATCCTTGAACCTGGGATATTCTTCTGTTTCTGTAAGTCTCTTGATTTCAAAGAAATGTCTTATAGTTTTCTTTGTTTATATTTTGTGATTCTGGTTAAATTTATTCCAAAGTTTATGTTCTTGTGTGTTTATTGTAAATTTTATTGTTTGATTTACAGTTGTGAGGCCTCTTACTTTTCAAAAGTGTTTGATTTTTATATGTTGATAGGCTATATTGCCAAGTTTCTCCATTACAGCATTTTAAAAAATCACATCTTAATATAGGTTCTGGAAATTTGTCCCATTTCTTCCAATTTTTAAACATGTTGGGATTGCAATCCTTTATAATATTTCAAGATTATATATTTTTATTTCAATTGGTCTGCTTCTCATTTATTATATGTAATAGTTACTTCTTTGCCTTTGTTAAATTTGCCAGTGTTTTGCCAATTATGTTAATCCCTTCAAAGAAATAACTTATGGTCTGAATGATTTTTTTTTTCTTTTAGAATTCTTTTATTTCTGTGCTAATATTTATCATTTCCTTTTTTCTGGTAGCTAAGAATTTGTTTTGCTGGACTTGTTCTAATTGTTGTAGGCGTTTTGTTATGGTATTGATTTTTGTTCTTTTTTGATGTGATCACTTACCGATTGATGTAAATTGCCCTCTGAGAAGTACTTTTGCTGTATCCCATAGGCTTTGGGATATGTTGTATTCTTGTCTCATTTATTTTTGGGAATTTTCTAATTGCACTCACTTTCTTCAAAATCTAGTGGTTTTAAATTAAGGTATCAGTAAATTTCCATGTAATTGGTTTTTTCTTCACCTTTCTATTACTGATGTCTAATGTAATAGCATTGTGAGCTGAAAAGATAGTTTGTAGTATTTTGATATTTTAAAATTTATTGATGCATGGTCTAACCTTATTCTGGAGTACATTCCATGAGTAATGACAAAATTGATATTACTCTTTTCTTTAGTGAATTGCTTTGTATAAGTCTAAGAGAACAAGTCAATAATAATGTTTAGTGCTTTGTTGATTTTCTTTTCTAGTTGATTTGTCTTGAAAGTGATGTATTGAAGTGTCCTATGTTTATTGTAGTATCTACTCTCTCCAACTTTGCTAGAGTTTAATTTAATGTATGTTGAGTCTTTCATTGGGAAATCGGTGTTTGCTATGGTTATTACTTCTTAAGTTTTGGCTTTCATCATTATTAATGAAATGCATTGTCTCTTAATGATGACTTTTAGTTTGGTGTCCATTTTATGGATATTTATATTGCTACTTCTGCAGTTTTAACTACTGTTAACTTGATATATTTTTTCCATCTAGTGAATTTTGGTCTGTTTTTATCTTTATGTCTGAAATGTATTTTCTGTAAATAGCGTAATGTAACATATCTTCTTATCCTTTCAGCTCATCTCTGCCTCTTAACTGATGTCTTTAAATCCATTTACATTCAATAATTTTATTGAGTTATGGTTTTATTGCTGTATGATTTCTTTTAGGTTAATTGGCTTCTTTGTTCATTGTAACTTTATGTGCTCATTTTGCTTTTTTGGTTTTTATCTTAGTGTTCAATAGATTTTTTATGATTTTTTTTCTTTTGTTTAGGTTTTATTTTCTTTGGGGTTTGCTTTCATTATTTTCTATCCACATTTAAGGCACTTGGTTGTATACTGCAATCTACTTGATTTCTTCCCTGTTCCACTGTTTACCATCTATTCTGTTCCCTCTAGTATTTTATTTTTGTCTTCATTGCAGAATGCTATCTCTAGTTCCCTGATTTAACTGTTGTGGGTTGTTTCACTTTGTGCATCACTTTTCAATAACCATGCCTTATATGTTAGATTGCTCTCTGCTATTGTTGTTGATTCTTTATCTAAAAAAACCCCTTTAGTATTTTTAAAAGGTTGGTGTTGTTTTTACAAATTCCTTTAGTTTTTCTCTTTTTGAAAATGTCTTTATTTCTCCATTATAATTGAGGGTTACTTTTGTTGGATTCTTGTTTGGAAGTTTTTTTCCTTAAAATTTTGTTTTTATCTTTCCTTAAATTTTTGTTCTTATCTTTCTATTGCCTTCTTGCCTGCATGTTTTCCACTGAGCTTTCTCTTACTGGTTAACCTTTATAGATGATTATATTTTTTCCCATGTTGCTTTCGGGATTATTTCCTTTTCTTTGCTGCTACAAAGTTTGTGATGTATCTTGAGTTTTTTATGGGCTCAAATCTGTTTGAGGTGGTTCTGTGGGCTTTTTGAATAGTTAGGTTATCTTCTGACATAATATCAGTGAATTTCTTTTATTTTCTTTCTTAGACAATTTTCTCTCTCATTTTCGTCTTTCTGTTCTGGAATGTTTAGCAAACATAAATTATTCCTTCTGATAGTGTCCCATAGAATTCTCAGGTGGCTTTTTTCCAAGTCTTTTTTATAGAGTGATTTTGTGTTTTTGTCTTGATATTTCTCTGCAAGATCACTGACTCAGCTTGCCATTATTTGAATTTATTTTGTCAGATTGTTCTTACATTGCTTTCCTGAGTTCTTTCATCGTCTTTTCTTTATTTCAGTCAGTATGTTACTTCATTTATTTAAAGTAGCTGAAGAGCATTCTTTTAATTTTCCTTATGGGAAGATTCAAAGACATAAATCTGACTGGAACAGTTAAAACTTTGTCATTTGATCCCCCACTGATGCATGGTGGACCTGGTCTGGTTTTCAACATTTTCCGTGTTTTAATTTTGTTTTGTATGTTCATATTTGGGTATATCTCAGAAGTGTTATGTCATTGAAGATCACCCTCATGAATTTGTGTTACTTAATTTTTCTGATTTTTGGTATATGAAACCCAGGATTGATGTAGGCACAGTAAGTACACCGAGGATTTCGCTGAGGCCTTGGTACAGTGGGAGGTGGGAGGGTGGGGAGTTGGGTAGAAGGGAGTTGATATCAAGGAGTTCAGGAAGAAAAAGAATGCTTGGAAAATTATTTTGGTAGCAATTATATAATTCTGTTTGATTTGCTTTAATTGTGGAATGATATATGTATTAACTCCCAATGAATAATACATTTTATAAAACAGGAGCATATAAATATTTCATTTATACATTAGAGTTTATTGTAACTTTTGGCGAATATCGTTTTTCACTCAACATAGTTTTCTGGGAATGTATCTGGTTTCGTGCATGTATTAATAATTTCTCCCTTTTATTGTTGTTAGATGCTGTTCAGTTAATTAATTTCATTGAGTAGCTACTTCACTTTTGTCATTGCTGAATTGTATTGATTCCAAGGTGCAGATATACTTCAATTTGTTGCTTTTTTAGTCTGGGTTCTCTAGGGAAGCAAAACCAGTGGTGCTTATCTAGAGAGAAATTTATATCATGAACATCGCTCTCATGGTTGTAGAAGTGGGCAAGTCCAATTCTAGGCAGGTTTCTAATATGTGGATCAGTGATTAGACTAGAGTTTTCTGACATGTGTAGCTGTGGAGTCTGATGTTTGTCAGGATGACCGCAGACTTGGAGGCTGCTCAGAAGATCACAGCCCACAGGCTTGTGGCTTTAGACCAAAGGCTTTTGACTTTAGAAGTCATGAACAGGTTACAGGTCATTGAGGACACTCAGGGTTAGCAGACAATATGACAGACCATTGGCTCAATTCCAAAGAACTGAAGGTTAATGATTCAGGTGCTGGATCCAGACCCAGCAAAAAAGCAAGCAATCTTTCCTACAGCATCCACTTATATTGGAAGCAGGCATACCCTAGAGGTAATTAATTGCAGCAGGGCTGTGCCTGGGTAAGGTTATTGAATTCCACCCTAATCTTATTCCATTGTAGAGGCTGACAACTGATTGGCTGTGATTATATTATGTTAGATCAGATCAAGGAGGATTACTAGGTGTTAACTGCTGGACCACTGAGAGTCATGGCCCAGCCACGTTGACACAAACTGAATTATCACAGTACCCATTTACCTGTTGAAGAAAATTGGGCTATCGCTATTTCTTTGCTATTACAATCATTTCTACTGCAAGTTGTGATGAATGTTTACATATAGGTTTATTTTGTAAACATGTTTTAATTTCTTTGGGAATAATACCCGAGTATAATTGTTAGGCTGTATGTTAAGTGCATGTTTAGTCTTGTAAAACTCTGGCAAACTATTCTGTAGAGTAGCTGTTAATCATTTTTCATTCTCAACAATCATGTATGAACACCCACTTTCTATACCTTTCCCATACTGCCAGGCTGTCATGGGTTTTATTTTTCTCTTCCAATTGGTCTGTAGTAATATCTTATTGTGGTTTTTATGTATTAATTGAAAGTACATTATTGAAAATTATTTTTAACATCTCAATTTTAACTTTTACTAATATTGTTTTCACCTACTTGTGGTTAGTAAGCATTTTCTTGTCAGTTAAGTTGTTAGTGATTTTTCTGCTGATGTATTTGGTTAGGACTATTTAATATTAGGAACTTGTTACCTGTTTGACTAAATAAAATGTGTGTGTATTAATGGAATAATTTTACTTTTTTTGTAATTGCTTGCATTTTAGTGGCTGGAATGGCTGGTACTGCCCACATCGATGGAGATCATATTGTTGTCTCGGTTCCTGAAGCTGTATTAGTTTCTGACATTGTCACAGATGATGGCATAACTCTTGATCCTGGGCTTGCCGCTGAAGTTGTCCATGGGCCTGATATCATCACAGAGACTGATATAGTAACAGAAGGTGTGATTGTTCCTGAAGCTGTCCTTGAAGGTGATGTTGCCATTGAAGAAGATTTAGAGGAAGATGATGGTGATCACATTTTGACTTCTGAACTAATTACAGAAACTGTTAGGGTACCTGAGCAAGTTTTTGTTGCTGACCTTGTCACTGGTCCTGATGGACACTTAGAACATGTGGTCCAAGATTGCATTTCCGGAGTTGACTCTCCCACGATGGTATCAGAAGAGGTTCTTGTAACTAATTCAGATACAGAAACTGTCATTCAAGCAACTGATGGTGTTCCTGGTTCTACAGTTACTATAAAAACTGAAGATGATGATGACGACGATGATGATGATGATGAAGATGATATCAAGAGCACTTCTGAAGACTACTTAATGATATCTTGTAAGTGAAATATAAGTTCATAATAATTTGGGATATTCATATAACATAAAGACCTTTTGAGATATTGGGTATGTGTATATATATATGAATATACAATAAAAATCACATGGCATGGGTGTGGTGTTAAAAAATCATTTTCAATTATTTCGATGCTTTTTAAAATGGACTCATTTGAAAAATTTACTTAATGAAATTTCATATACAAAATAAAGCAAAAAGAATGATAATTTACTAATATTTTAGAGAAATATAAATTTGGAAGATTCTGACAAGGATATAAGAGTACTAAGTAATAAAAATAATCTAATAGGAAATATGTATTTCAAAATTAAACGCTTTTATCCATTGTATTTTTACTGACAGGCATGCATTCAGTTCCTCTTGAGAATTAAGCTTAATATATTTAAAAATATATACAATTGTTTTAGATTGTTTTGTAAATACTTTAAATCTTTTATATTCATATATTTATGATTCTTCTTGTGTTTATATTATGTGTAAGTTTGTGTAAAAATAGAATTATGTCAGACTGTTGAAAGGTCCCTAAAAGAAGTCCATGTATATAGTCACCTTTTGTGGTGTTGAAAAGAGGTATTTGAATTTTTAAAAAATTTGTTGGTCTTGCAAAATTCTAACCTGTAATATTCACTTGTGTTTCTCTCACCAATACCATATATCCCAACTTCTGTTTTTTATGTTTGCATTCTAATTGTCAATAATTAATGCAAATTGATTGTTTGACTAATTTCAGATAGAAGACATTGGTAGAAGTTTTACATTTCTTCATCAGCTTTAGTGGTCAGTGCATGAATTTGAATAATAGTTGTATTGACTAGATTTTCTTGCATGTAGATAGATACTATCCTATAACATGGCATTGTAACTCAAGATATTATCCTGAAATGTCCTTTTTGAAGATTAATGCAAGACTATTCCTCTTGAATCTGTCCTTCTTGCCATAGTAAATTATATGATTTTCTGATTCAAATTGGCCAGTACCAGTGCATTACAGCTCTCTAACGCTTAGGCTATTGATCTTTATGCATTTCATTTTTGATAACTTCTAATTTTTCTTGATTCATACTTCTTATATCTCGTTACAATTATTGATAGATATCTGCAGCCATTCTTATTTTGAGTTTAACTCAATCAGCAAATGAAGGTCCTGAAGTCGTATTTTGAGAGTGGCTTCCAACTTCAGGCCCTCATCGCTGGCATTATATTTGACAGTGCTCTTTGCTATCCATAGAGTTTTCAGTGCACAATTCCTTTGATGTGGACAGTCTAGTCATTCTTTGCAGTTTGTTCTTAGGCTGCAAGCTCTGCTGAAACTTGTTCACTTTGAGTGGCCCTGCTGGCATTTGAAATACCAGTAACACCTTCTAGCATGACAGCAAAATGCAAGCCATCACAGTATGTATGACCGAGTGGTGTATAACATGGAAACATTGTCATATAATGAAAACTTAGTGAACTGTACCAGAATAATGAATATTGTCATAGGTCAGAAAATGAGACCCTCAGGTCAGAAGGTCTTCAAAATATGACTGAGAAAGAGCTGCTTCTCAAAGTAGAGTGGACAATAATGAAGTAAAGCCTGCAGGAGTGAAGGCTTTGGGACCATCATTTGCTGATTGGGTACAGTCAAAATGAGAAGAAACAGCTGCAAACATTGATTAATAATTGGAACTTGGTTTGTGCAAAGAAAGAATCTAGAAAAATTGGAATTTGTTAAAAATGAAATGGAATGCATAAGATCGACATTGTATGTGTCAGTGAGCTGAAATGGACTGCTTTTGGCTATTTTGAATGAGAAAATTATATGGTTTACTATGAGAACATCATGTGGTATATTATGGGAAGGGCAGATTCAAGAGGAACAGTACTGGATTCATATAAAAATTCCATTTCAAGATGTATCTTGAAGTGTAATGCATGCTATCTGTTATAGAATATTATCTGCATAAAAGGAATTCAATTATTACCATTATTACTCAGATTTACACACCTACTACATTGGATTGCTAAAAGTGAGGAAGACTTGAAGCATTTGCTGATGAAGTTCAAATACTGGAGCCTTCACTTAGGATTATAATTCAGTGTCAAGAAGACCAAAATCCTCATAACTGGGCCAATAGTTATGACAAGTGGTGAAAAGTTTGAAATTGTCACGAATTTTGTTTTGTGCTCTTGGAACCAGTGTTCTTGGAACCAGCAGTTAGAAATCAAAGTACACATTCCATTGGGCAAATCTGCACAAGACCTTTCTTTCTTTCTTATAAATCATTGTGTTGGGCTCTTACAGCTCGCATAACAATCCATACATAAATTGTATCAAGCACATTTGTAACTATGTTGCCATCGTTTTCAAAACATTTTCCTTCTACTTGAACCCTTGGTATCAACTCCTTTTTCCCCACCTTCCCCCACTCTCTCACCCTCATGAACCCTTGATAAATTATAAATTATTATCATTTTCATATCTTACACCACCCGCTGTCTCCCTTCATCCATGCTTCTGCTGTTCATCCTCCTCGGGGTGGGGAGTGGGGGGTTTATATGTTGATCATTGCGATCTGTTCCCCCTTTCTGCCTCTTTCCCCCCACCTCCTACTCTCATGTTATTGCTTTCCCATTGTTGTTCCTGAGGGTTTTATCTGTCCTGGATTCCATGTGTTGAGCACTCTTATCTACATGCTCCAGTCAGCCAGATTTGTAAGGTAAAACTGGGGCCATGATAGTGATGGGGAGAAAGCATTAAATAACTAGAGGAATGTGCACAGTACCTCTTTATAGTGTTGAAAAGCAAGGAGATTTTTGAGGACAAAGGTGTCCATAATGCAACCATGGTATTTTCGATTGCTTCATATGCATGTGAACATTGGACATAGAATAAAAAAGTCTGAGGAAGAATTGATGCATTTGAATTATGGTGCTGGAAAAGTACATTGAAAGTGCCATGAGCTGCCAGAAGAACAAAAAAATCTACCTTGAAAGAAGTATAGCCAGAAAAATGCTCCTTAGAGGCAAGTATGTTGAAACTATGTCTCATACACTCTGGATGTCTTGTCAGCACAGACAAGTCCCTGGAGAAGGACATCAGGTTTGGAAAAGTAGAGATGCAGTAGCAGAGAAAGGAAGACCTGACAAAATGGCTGGGCACAATGGCTGAAACTATGCGCTACAACTTAAGAACAAATTATGAGAATGGCTCAGTACCAGGCAGTATACTGTTAGGCTAGTTATAGGGTTGCTGTCAGCCAGAACTGACACTGTGGCACCCAACAGCAGCAACAACACTAAAGCTACAGATGCAGAAATTAAAGAATCCTATCAATGTCTTCAGTATGAATTGATAAAAATGATACAATCAAGATGTATGGATAATTATTGGCAGTTAGAATACAAAAGTTGGAAACAGAAAGAAACAATAGTTGGAAAAATATGGTCACAGTGATAAAAATGATGGAATGATAGAAATTTGCAAGACCAACAACTTCTTCATTGCAAATACCTTTCATCGACTAATGGCAACCATACATGTGAACTTCTTCAGATGGAATACACAGAGAGAACATTAACTACATCTGTGGGAAGAGAATAGATTTGCTCAATGTGAGCACCTACAAAAGTCTAGGTGACAGCTATGGAACAGACTGAGGAAGTTAGTCAACACTCATGTGTAATTTCCGGTTGAAGTTGAAGGAAATTTAAACCTGAACTTAGAGAACATCTCAAAAACAGATTTGACATATCGAACACTAATGACAAAACACCTGATATATTGTGGCAGGACATCAAGAACATAATTTA
Organism: Tenrec ecaudatus; assembly: GCF_050624435.1. Classification (NCBI taxonomy): domain Eukaryota; kingdom Metazoa; phylum Chordata; class Mammalia; order Afrosoricida; family Tenrecidae; genus Tenrec; species Tenrec ecaudatus. Next base: position 90,462,717 of record NC_134548.1, read on the forward strand.
TTAAGAAAGCATAGGTCATTAAAACGACAGGGAAAAAAGTAAAGATGGCAGAAAAGATTCTGAAACTTGCTCTTAGTCATAGAGTAATAAAGCAAATAGAGGAGATAAATCAAAGAGCTGAAGAGGCAGCTCTAGATGACAAAGCAAAATATTATAATGAAGTATGCAAAGACCTAGTATTAGAACACCAAGAAGGAAGAACAATCCCAGTATATCTTAAACGGAGAGAACTCAAGAACAATCTCAAACCTTACATTGTAATACTGAAAAGATTTTGTGGGCAAGATTAACTGACGCAGGAAGCATGAAAAGATGTAGAGAAGGAGAAATGCATGTGAGAAGATGGACCAGGGATATAAGCAGCCTTACTGTCATACAGAGGGCACCGAAATGTGGACTGTGGCAGATGTATTTAGTTAAAAGAGCGCTGGCAGTGGTAGTGGTTGTGCGTTGGGCTGCAATCTGCAAGGCTGGCAGTTCGAAACCTACAGCTATGCTGTAGGAGAACAGCAGGGCTTTTTCTTTCTACTGTCTCAGAAACTTGCAAGGGTAGTTCTACTCTGTCCTATAGTGTTGCTGTAAGTTGGAATTGACTAAATGGGGGTTACGTTTGGAGATAGGTTAAAAATCTAACACCTTCTCATTTGATCTTTTTTAACCCATTTTAATATTCTGTTTCCTTTTCAACTTGGATTTTTCTCTACAACAGAGAACAAAATGTTATTCCGTCTTAGCTTCTTTGATTCTTTTTGTTTCTGTGTGTTTTTCAGTGTATGAAGTCCAGGATGGGTGAATCTAATAGAGATAGTAAATGGATTAATGGTTCCTTGGGGGCATGGCAGTGGAGGTTGGGGGGAAACGGGAAGTTAATAACAAGTACAAGAGAGAGGAATATGTTCCCCGATTGAGTGTGATGATGATTGGACAACTCTCCTTGATATGATAGAAATACGGAATTGTGTGATATGTTAAATCCCAATAAGACTGTTTATTAAAGTAAAGAATATACAGATCCATTGTACCAAAAAGAACTATTCAACATACATTTTAAAAAGTAGTGTGTGCGCAAGAACCAATGGTGCTGAAGAAAGAAGTTCCAGCTGCACTGAAAGCATTAGCCCAAACCAAGGCTCCAGGAGTTCATGGGAAACCAACTGAAATATTCCAACAAGCTGATTAAACACTGGAAGCATTTACTTGTGTATGGCATGAAACTTGGAAGGCAGCCACTTTGGCCAACTAACTGGAAGAAATTCCTATTTGTACCAATTCTAAAGAAAGGTGACCAAACAATGCACAATTTGTGGAACAGTATCATTAATATCAAGTGCAAGTAAGATTTTTGCCAAAGATATTCAACAACGGTTGCAGCAGTGCATTGACTGGGAACTGCCAGAGCTTTAGGCCGGATTCAGAAGAATATGTGGGATAATGGATAGCTTTGCTGGTGCCAGATGAATCTTGTCTGAAAGCAGAAAATATCAGAAATATGTTTACCTGTGTTTCTTTGACTATGGAAAGGCATTGACTGGGGACCATAGCAAAACTCCTCCCTTGTGAAGAATGGGAATTCCAGAAGACTCTATTGTGCTCATGTGGAACCTGTACATTGTTCAAAAGGCAGTTATTCAAACAGAATAAGGGCGGGCACACTGTGTAGTTCAAAATCAAGAAAGGTGTGCATCGGGTTGTGTCCTCGCTGTACTTGTTCATTCTATATGCTGAGCAGATATGCAGAGATGATGGATTATATAAGCAAGAACACAACAAAACATTATGATTGAAAAAGACTAACATTCTGGGAATTATTGCAGATGACACAACTTTGCTTGCTGACAGTGAGGAGGACTCGAAGCACTTTCTGATGAAGATTAATGATAACAGCCTTCAGTATGAATTAATATGCATTGTAATTTGAAAATTCTTACAACTGGAGCAATAGGTAAAATTATGATAAATGGGAAAAAATGGAAGTTATCAAGGATTTTGTCTTGCTTGGATCCACAATTACTTTTCCTGGAAGCAGCAACCAAGAGCTCAACGGGTACATTGTATTGGGTAAATCTGCTGTTAAACAAAGATGTTACTTTGAGGACTGAGGTGCACTGGCCAAGCCATGGTATTTTCAATAGCTTCATATGCATTTGAAAGTTGAACATTGAATAAATAAGATTTTTAAAAAATCAATGCATTTGAATTATGGTGATGTTTATGAATATTGAACATACCATGGACTACCAAAAGACCAAACAAATCTATCTTGGAAGAAGTAAACCCAAAATGCTCTTCAAAGGCAAAATGGCAAGACCCCGTCTCACATACTTGGGTCTCAAGGATATCATGCTTGCAAAGTAGAGGGACAACAAAGAACAAAGCCCTTGAGAAGGATGGATTGACACAGAGGCTGCAGCAATGGGCTCAAACATAAGAACAATTGTGAGGATGGCACAGGACCTGGCAATATTTTGTTCTATTGTGTGTGTATAACAATATTTACCAATTTATATGTATTTCAGTGATACTTGTTACATTAATAATTTTGTATAACATTCACTGTTATCTATTGTCAGTTTTTTTTTATCTCCATTAATACTAAGTGCTTGCTATACATCACTACCATTTTAAAACGTTTCATCACCCTAGAAAGAAACCTATTCCCATTAGGCACTCAGATCTCATTTCTGCCATGCTCCCAGTTCTTGGTAATCATTTATCACTTTTTTTGTCTCTACAAATTCACCTCTTGTGGACATTTGATATAAATGAAATCATGTAATATGTAAAGTTTTGTGTCTGGCTTCTATCACTTTGCATAACATTTTCTAGTTTCATCCATGTACATTTTGTTTATTTACAACTTGGTGTATATTCAGTCATTTCTTCTTTTTGACTATTATGCATAATGGTAATATAAACATCCATACTGTACAAGGTATTGCATGCTCTATTTTTATTTTTCTTGTATACATGCCCCATGGTATAATATTATTACATAGCAGTGTATTAATGTTAGTTAAACAGATTTTCGTGCACATTGCCTACCTCCAGCTCTAGTGAACATCATGTCCACCTCATAATTTTGGTAACTGCAATATGAAATCGGTAAAGAAAGAATCGTAGTTACTCTAAAAAAGTGTATTGTACATTTTATTAATGTAATTGAAATAATGGCAAGAGAATGTAAAAGAATATTAAATGTTAGCATATTTTGCAATGCTGATAAATAATGAATTTATGTATGTTCAGTATTTAGTAGAATCTTCTGGTGGATAATATATTATTAGCTTATTACTAACTGAAATATCACACGAGTTAAGAAAAGACATATCAGCTTAATAAAATATTAATTGGAATGTCATGTAGGTAAAAAAAGGTATAAAAGTATTGCTTATTTTACAGCATAATATTAAACTTAGGTTTTCAGTAGTTTTGTGTTTGCATTAAGAAGAGTCTGGCATGTGGTACTTGGGGACAATATATTTGATTATTATTTGTTCATTGCATAGTTCATGCTTATTCTTCATGTGAGAATAATGTGCTTAAAAACTACAGTAGAGTCAAATTTCATAAGTATACTTAAAATATAGGTGGTAGTATCAAATGTTTACTATTGGTTATGGTTTTGAAATTTGAAATGCATTGTTAAATCTAAAAGCATACAAGTTTTAAGATTGAAGTGATCTTTTGACTCAGCTATAGTGATAAGATTTATTTTTAAATAATTTTTTGAAAACTCACAATAATTAAGACATTTTCTGTATTCCTAGTTTTATTTGTTTATTTTAGAAACAATTTTTATTTGATATGTAATTATTCATGTGAGTTCAGTTAATGAGAATATATTTCAGGCTCCAGTTATTCTGTTCTTGATTTTGGTGTTCTGCTTTAACTTAAAATGTTGGAAGTGATGGGAGATTATTTTATCTTTTTTCAAAAATAGGCTTGTAATATGGTAACTGAATATTTTATATATATATAAATTGACATGATTATATACAAGATCAGATGTACTACATGATCATAATTATATATGTCTAAACAGTCACTAAATGTCAATGGTAACTTTTGAATGATACAGATTTTCACTTTATATTTTGCAGTGGATGATGTTGGGGAGAAATTGGAACATTTGGGAAGCACACCATTAAAAATAGCCAGTGATGGTTCACAAGATGTTAAAGAAGATGAATTTGGTTCAGAAGTAATAAAAGTATATATATTTAAAGCTGAGGCTGACGATGATGTTGAAATAGGTACACTTACTAATTTATTTCGATAATCATTAAGTATTAGAGCCTATTATCATTTTTAGGGTATATTCAAAAATTTTCTTCAAAGCAAATTATTTTTATAAGATTCTTTGGGATTCATATATAGAAACTTGTTTGAATACATAACAATAAGGTAGAACCTTCTCATAGATTTTATAAACAAATTTCTCAGGTTTTAATCCTGGTTGTGTCAGTTAGCTGAATGATCAATCTCCCCGTGCCTCTGTTTCCTCACCCATAAAATTATTATAATGATAGATACTTCAGAGTTCTATTGTTAGTATTTAATTGGCAAGTAGATGTAAAAGACTTCTGTAAAAATACAAATCCATTGTCCTCGAGTCAATTTTGACTCATGAAGGCCCAAATCAATCTGACTTTTGATAGCTGTACTCTAATGATAGTAGATCACCAAGTATTTATTCTGTGGTGTTGCTAGGTGAGTTCAAACCACTAACCTTTCTGTTAGTTGTTAGGTGCCGTTGGGCTGATTCAGACTCATAGTGACTCATTGCACAACAGAATGAAGCGCTGCCCCGTTCTGTACCATTTTCACAGTAGTTAAGTTTGAGTCCATTGCTGCAGCCATCTCTTTGAGGGTCTTCCTCCTTTTTGATGATCATCTACTTTATCAACATGACGTTTTTGTCCAGGGACTGGTCTCTCCTGATAACGTATCAGTGTACACGAGAAAAAGTCTTGCCATCTTTGCTTCTGAGTAGCATTTTAACTGTACTTTCTTCAAGAGAGATTCTTTTGGCAGACTTAATAGTCTTCATCAATACCATAATTCAAATTCATTAATGCTCCTTTCATATGTGTATGAGGCCATTACAAATATCATGACGAGTCAGGCACACCTTCAAAGTGACCTCCTTGCTCTTCAATGCTTTAAAGAGTTTTGTGCAGCAGATTTACACAATGCACTCGTCTATCAGTTTGTTGTACTGTGGTGGCTTGTGTGTTGCTGTAATTTTAGAAACTATAATCCTAGTATTTCTTTTATTTTAAATCATTTTATTGGGGGCCCATACAACTCACCACAATCCATACATACATCAATTGTATAAAGCACATTTGTACATTCGTTACCCGCATCATTCTCAAAACATTTGCTCTCCACGTAAGCAAGCCCCTGGTATCAGCTCCTCATTTCCCCCCCTCTCCCCGCTTCCCCCTCCCTCATGAACTCTTGATAATTTATAAATTATTTTTTGTCACATCTTACACTGTCCAACGTCTCCCTTCACCCACTTTTCTGTTATCTGTCCCCCAGGGAGGGGGTTATATTTAGATCCCTGTAATTGGTTCCCCCTTTCCACCCCACCCTCCCGGTATCTCCACTCTCACCACTAGTCATGAAGGAATCATCCATCCTGGATTCCCTGTGTTTCCAGTTCCTATCTGTACCAGTGTAGATCCTCTGGTCAAGCCAGATTTGTAAGGTAGAATTGGGATCATGATAGTGGGGGGTGGGGGAGAAGGAAGCATTTAGGAACTAGAGGAAAGTTGTATGTTTCATCATTGCTACACTGCACCCTGACTAGCTCATCTCCTCCCCACGACCCTTCCGTAAGGGGTTGCCCAGTTGCCTACAGATGGGCTTTGGGTCCCCACCCCGCACTCCGCCTCATTCACAATGATATGATTTTTTGGTTTTTGATGCCTGATTTTACTCCTAGTATTTCAAATAGCAACAGATTCATCCCTGGTGAACCAGTTTCAGCGTAGCTTCAAGACTAAGAACAGACTACAATGAATGAGGAGACTGCTCACTTCTGAGTGATTAGTCACTGAAAACTTTATGCATAACCTTGAAATATTTCAGTTAGTAGTTGTTGCCATCCAGTTTAATATAAGGCTTGATATGTAAGTGTGATATGTGTTAGAAGTTACTATTTCTCAGTGATAACTGAAAATTTCAAGTGTGACATATACCAGTTTTCTTTTTTTTTTTTTAACAATTTATTGGGGCTCATACAATTCTTATCACAGTTCATACATATATATACATCAATTGTATAAAGCACATCTGTAGTCTTTGCCCTAATCATTTGTTTCTCCTCTTTTCTTTTTTTACATTTTATTAGGGACTCATACAAGTCTTATCACAATCCATACATATACATATATCAATTGTGTAAAGCACATCCATACATTCCCTGCCCCAATCATTCTCAAGGCATTTGCTCTCCACTTAAGGCCCTTGCATCAGGTCCTCTTTTTTTTTCCCCTCCCTCCCCTTTCCCCCCTCCCTCATGTGCCCTTGGTAATTTATACATCGTTATTTTGTCATATCTTGCCCTATCCGGAGTCTCCCTTCCCCCTTTCTCTGCTGTCCCTCTCCCAGGGAAGAGGTCACATGTGGATCCTTGTAATCAGTTCCCCCTTTCCAACCCACTCACTCTCCACTCTCCCAGCATCGTCCATCACACCCTTGGTCCTGAAGGTATCATCCACCCTGAGTTCCCTGTACCTCCAGCCCTCATATGTACCAGTGTACAGCCTCTGTCCTATCCAGGCCTGCAAGGTAGAATTCGGATCATGGTAGTTGGGGGGAGGAAGCATCCAGGATCTGGGGGAAAGCTGTGTTCTTCATCGGTACTACCTCGCACCCTAATTAACCCATCTCCTCTCCCAAACCCCTCTTTGAGGGGATCTCCATTGGCCGACACTTGGGCCTTGGGTCTCCACTCTGCACTTCCCCCTTCATTTAATATGGTATATATATATACATATACACATACATACACACACTTATATCGTTTTTTTGGGTTTTTTTTGCATGATGCCTTATACCTGGTCCCTTGGCACCTCGTGATCGCACTGGCTGGTGTGCTTCTTCCATGTGGGCTTTTTTGCTTCTGAGCTAGATGGCCGCTTGTTCACCTTCAAGCCTTTAAGACCCCAGACACTATCTCTTTTGATAGCCGGGCACCATCAGCTTTCTTCACCACATTTGCTTATGCACCCATTTGTCTACAGCGATCCTATCATGGAGGTGTGCAGTCAATGATATGATTTTTTGTTCTTTGATGCCTGGTAACTGATCCCTTTGGGACCACTCGATCACACAGGCTGGTGTGTTCTTCCATGTGTACTTTGTTGCTTTTGAGCTAGATGGCCGCTTGTTTATCTTCAAGCCTTTAAGACCCCAGTCACTATCTCTTTTGATAGCCGGGCACCATCAGCTTTCTTCACCATATTTACTTGTTCACCCACTTTGGCTCCAGCCGTATACCAGTTTTCTTGACACTTAAAATTTTATCTTTAAATATTTCCCTAAGTGAAAATCTTCCTTATATACACTTTTATAGATTATTATATACATTATTTGAGAGAGTTATTCCATTAAATCTAATTTGATGTGTTTTAATTTGTAAGGCGGAACAGAAATTGTCACAGAGAGTGAGTACACCAATGGACATTCTGTAGCTGGAGTGCTTGACCAGAGCCGAATGCAGCGGGAAAAGATGGTTTACATGGCGGTTAAAGATTCTTCTCAAGAAGCAGACGATACCAGTAAGATCATTAACAGGCACTCTAGAGTCTTACCAGAATCTATCATATATTCTTTGAAAAATATAGCAATCTATTTGTATAAGCACTGTTTCTTGACAAAGTTCAATAACATAAACCTGATCCATTAATGCACAAAATTTATAAGGGAAGGGTCCTGTTGGCTACTTATACATACATGTATCGTAGAAATCTGCATACATACAAAGAAAATAGCATACATGAGATGTTATTTATCATACTATACTAGGAATTGTGGGTGAAAGATGAAGGTTTCAGCTCCCATGAATATTTATAGCTTTAGAAACCCAAAGTTGCAGGTTTACTCTGTTCTATAGGGTTGTTATGAGTTAGAATTGATGTGATGGTACTGCATTTTTCACTCATACTAAGGAATACAGAGATGGGAAGCATTTGTAAGAGTTCCTGAATTTAAAAGTTTACCAATACATAATTATTTAGTATCTGTTTTATGCTAGGCTTTGTTAGAAATGGTGCATATATATTATTTCATTGAATTCTCACAACTTGTCTCCAAAGTTTGTGGTATTATCATTGTTGCATAGAAGGAAAGGAAAAAGACAGTGAAGCAAATGAATTTTTCCAAGATGATTATGATATTAAGTGGGGAAGACAAGAATTGAACCCATTATCTTTCTACCTTCACAGCCAGTGTCCTTTCTGTATGGCGAAGAGCACTCTGGATTCAGTAGCAGAAAGTTTAACTGGTTGTTTCTTCTGTGTCTGAGGGGTTAGTTGAGTGAATATTCTTCCAAGCCAAGCCACCAGGATCTTTACTTAGTATATTATTGATGGTTTCCAGGTAGTTGCTCTCTTTGGAGTCTGTACCACATAGGAAATAAAGCTCTGCATACTTCCTTTCCTATTACATTTTCTTTATGAAGGCATGGTTTTTTTTTGTCTTCTTTTTACCGCAGTGTAGGCACACAGGCCTTCTGGAACATTGCTAAGGTACATTGCCCTGCAGAGAGAAACACTACACAGTTTAGTCCTAGAAGGTCAAGTACACTTCCCTACTTCCCTGCATTAGTTTCAGCACAGGACTTCACTCATGCTGCACTGTGATCCCTAGTCCTCCACTTTCCTTCCCTAGAAAGCTAAGGGGAGTTGAATTCCAACTCCATTTAGGAAAGAATTGATGGAAAGAATTTCTATTTCGTCTTTGAATTCTCCATTTTTACACATTGGTCAGGAAGAGGGCACAGTGGGAAGTGGGAGACTGAAGCTTAGATGAACTGAAAGCAGAACTCCATGGGGCAGAGGAGAATTTAGACAAGTGTAACTTTCTGATTGATGGAAAAAAGCCTAAAAGAGGAACATTACCCCTTTCCTGGCAATTCTATTCTGTAGTGAAGAGATGATCCAAGTATTTGAATTAAAAGCATACATTAAAGGAGTGGAGAGCAGGGAGGGAGGGGAAAAAGGAGGAGCTGATACCAAGGGCTCAAGTGGAAAGCAGATATTTTGAGAATGATGTAGGCAACAAATGCACAAAGTGCTTGACACAATGGGTGGATGTATGGATTGTGATTAAAAACATGCATTAAAGTAAAATTTCCGTTCTATAAGTAGGCAGATTAGTTCATGTAAACATATGAAACATGTTGCTAAGTTTAAATATTTCCCCTAATCTAATACTAGGGTCTTTCGTTGCTGCTGCTGTTGGTTTGTTTTAAATAAACCTCACTTGATGCTTTTTCTTTCCCCTCAGTAAGTTCTCTTTTAAAATCTTGCCTCTTGAAGGGTATCTGTGTATTCTTGAGCACTAGTATCCAAGATTACTATATATCTGTATATATTATACTAATTTATAAAGTTTCTTCAATTACTAGTTTTAGGCTTTATTAGATTTCAGTTACACTATGTGGACTAGCCTGCACTACTTTTTAGTATTGTTTCCATGGGAAATTCTGAGTATAAAAAAGCTGTTCAGGGCACGAACTTATAAAATGCCAACCCTTCAGAAACTAATAATTCTTGATGGACTTGGACTATAAAATCAGTCAGTACATTTCAAGCACACATGTTTTACATAACCAAGAGCCATAGGACTAAGAGAAGAATAAGAATTTTCTTAAATAATTATTTCCTAGTGGCACTACACATGGAAAATATCTAATATATGTTTTATAAATTAACTAAATTAGAATCTTAACCGTTGAAAGATTTCAGATGTTTGAGGTTATAAACAGACAATTATTTCTAAAATTTAGGTTGCGCTGAAATAGCAGATGACGTTTACATGGAAGTCTTTATAGGGGAAGAGGAAGAAACTTCTCTCCCTGAGACACAGCTTGAGGACTCTGATGTTAATAAAACAGTTGCCCCTGTTGTCTGGGCTGCGACATATGGTAGGACACTGGTATTTTTTCACCCGATAAATACATAACATGTATTTCGTTAGCCTTTGTCAATTAATGGCTAATGCCATCAGGAGTTGGCTAATACGATAAAATGATTCTTGGTAGACTAATTCAACTCTAGATATTTTTTCATGATTTTCCTAGCACATAACTAATATTACTTAAACTGATCTCACTTACTGCATTTTTTTAAAGTGGAGTCTATTTTAATTCCAAATTAGTGGTGCCATAAAAAGATCTTTTTTACTAAAATAGGAATATGCTGTGAAAACAGATTCTCGCCCTTTTGGAAAATCTTATTTCATATATTCAAGCCAAAATAATAATTTGGGATTTTGAAAAATAATGTAAACACAGATGTCCCCTTTTATAAAGTACACATGGAAGGTAAATTCTCAAGTTACATATTTTCCTTTCTGTTTATCTCATTCCTAGTTAATTGATAATATATTCCAGGCACAAAGCTTTAGCTTAAAAAAAATTAGTGCTCAAATGCATTAATTAATCTTAACTTGGTTCTGTTAAAGGTTCATTCATTCCCCATTCATTTATTGAGTATCTCCAATTTTGAGGATACTCTGCAGAAATATGTAACCAGCTTTTATTTAAAGTGGAACTGTCCTAGATGGTTAACATTCCCAAGGATGCTGACAGCAGCTTTTATTTTTAATATATGAAATCATCTTATTCATGTGAGTGGGAAAACTCAAAAATTTTTGAATCAAAGGAATGGTTGTCAAAAGTAAGATTTTAATAGATTACAATGTGATCTGCTAATAATCAGCATATCAGTTTTTGAATTAGCCTTTTTTTGTAGGAGATGAAAGAAGAGTCTCTCGACGGTATGAAGATTGTCAAGCATCAGGTAAGAGAGCATTATATATGAAATTTAAATTAAATATCTAGTTTCACAGTGCTTGGTTAATGACGAGTAAGTAGTGTGTCTATAGATACATCTATTGACTACTCATCTAGTTACATAATTGTCTTTTTTGGAATTTAAATCATTTGTAATTGGATATGAAGTGTGTTAATCCAGGTGCTTTTCGTGTTAGACCTTTATATGTACATATCAAACAACTTAAATTGGGGTACATAAAGCATTGCTACAGGAAAAAAATATATAAATTATTTCACAGAAAAAATTTGTTACAGATATTAATGAATTTTTAAAGTCTCTGGGTAGAACTGTGGTTATTTTACTGGCTAACAGATTTATATAACTTAATAGATAACCCATCTCTGTTAGCTTAATTTGTTTGGGCTTTATAAATTCTCTTGTACTGTTACGTTACTAGTTCTTATTTTTCCTTTAAGCAAAGACATTTTGCCACCGATTTCTGATTTTTCTGTTTCACTTTGAAAAGTATTCAATGAGAGACATATATCACAGCATATAAAATAAAGTGGCATTTTTGTAGGTCTATATTTCTGAAGAATGGACTATACTGTCCGCTTCTAATGAATTAGCCACAGGAAACTTTATGAGTAGCAGATAAACATAGGCTGGAAGATGAGCCGCTCAGGTTGAAACTCCAAAATACCAAACTCGCTACCACTGAGTTGATGCTAACTGGTAACACCCCTCTGTGAGTTTATGAGACTGTAACTGTTTACAAGAATAGAAAGCCATCTTTCTCCCAAGGAGCTGCTGGTTATTTCGAACTGCTGACCATGAGGATCACAGCCCAAAGGGTAACCACTATACCACCAAGCTGCATTCAGATTGATCGGAAGGCACTCAAAGTAAGATTGAGCAAAAGCTGCCTTTAAACAGTAGAGTCGGCCATAATAACATGGATGGAGCAAAGTGTTTAGGAACTTCATACACTGATAGGTCATGATTCAAAAGGGTAAGAAACAGCTGCAAACATAAGTTATTAATGGGAACTTGGCATGTATGAACCCTGAATCTAGGAAAATGAGAAGTTGTCAAAAACGAAATGGAGTAAACAACATCAATATCCTAGACATTCGTGAGCTGAAATCAAATCAGGCAATATATGGTTAAAATTCCAGGATTACCAAATTCAAGAGGAATGATGTTACATTCATTATCATAAAGGACATTTCAAGATCTACCTTGAAGTACAATACTGACTGTGATTACACACATCTAAGGACATCCACTTCAACTATTCAAATAGAAAATTTTATCAACATCTTCAATCTGAAATTGATCAAAGATGCAATAAGATGCATTGATATTTATTAATGGTTGGAATGCAAATGTTGGAGACAAAGGGAACGGTAGTTGGAAAATATGTTCTTGGTGATAGAAATGGCTACAGATCGCATGACAGAATTTTGTTATTTGCAACAACTTCATTGCAAATACCATGTTGTGACAACATAAGCAATGTCTATGTTGCTAGATGGAATGCACAGGAATCAAATTTATAACACGTGTGCGAAGAGAAGGTGGAGAAGTTCAATATCAGCAGCCAAAATGAGACCAAAGGTTGACTGTGAAACTGACCATTGATTGCTCATCAATCAGTAAGGTCATTAAAGCAAGTGCAAAATAGAACCTTAAGTTTATCACACTTGAATATCAAAAACATCTCAAGAATTTGTTTGATTCATCGAGCACGAATGACAGAAGACCTAGATGACATCAAGGACAGCATGCACGAAAATAGCTAAAGCGCATTGTAAAGACAGGAAAGAAAAAGACCCCAGTGGATGTTGGAAGAGACTGAAACTTGCTCTTGATTATAGAATAGCTAAAGTCCATAAAAGAAAGAAATGAAGGCTAAACAGAACATTTCAAAGAACAGCTCAGGAAGACATGGCAAACTATTACAGTAAAATGTGCAAAGGCCCGGAGTTAGGAAACCAAAAAAAAGAAATAGCATATCTGAAGATGAAGGAACTGACGAAAAACTCAAGCCCAGAGTTGCAATATTGAAAGATTCTATGGATAAAATAGTGAACACTACAGGAAGCATCAAAAGAAGATGAAAGGAGATCACAGAGCTACTGTACCAAAAGAGAACCAGACAACGTTGCACCGTTTCAAGAAGCAGCATATGTTCGAGAACCAGCGGTACTAAGCAGAAATGAAGACATTAGCCAAAAGCAAGGCTTTCAGAGTTGATGGAATTCCAATAGAGATATTTCAACAAGTTGACGAAGCACTGGTGGCACTGTATTGTCTATACCAGGAAATTTGGAATCCATTGAAAGTGATCCACATTTTTAGCCATTCCAAATAAGGTGACTCGACAGAATTTGCAAATTATCAAGCAATAGCTTTAATATCACATGCAAGTAAAGTTTTGCTCAAGATCATTCAACAATGGTTACAGAAATAACATCAACAGGGAGCTTCTAGTAATTTAAGCTGGATTCATAAGAGGACAGGGACATGGAATATCATTTCTGACATGAGATTGATTTTAGCTGAAAGCAGAGAATACCAGAAAAAGGTTTGCTATGTGTTATTGACTGTGAAAGTGCATTCAACAATGTGGATCATAACAGTCCAGCGTGGAGAGCATTGAGCAGAAGGAGAATTTCAGGAGACTTCCTTGTGCCCATTGCAGAACCTGTACATAGACCAAGAGGCAGTAGTTCCAACAGAACAAGGGAATACTTAATAATAATTTAAGGAAAGGTGTGCGTCAGGATTATATACTTTTACCATATTTATTCAATCTGTATGCTGAGAAAATACTGAGAAGTTGGATTATATGAAGAAGAATGCAGCATTAGGATGGAAAGTCCTTAACAACCTGCAATATGTGGATGACACAACCTTCCGTGTTGAAAGTGAGGAGAACCTGTTGATGAAGATCAAGAGATCCAGTCTTCAATATGGGTCACCATGCAATGTAAAAAAACAACAACAACAACAACCAAATTCTTGCATTGGATCAAGAGCTACCATGATAAGCGGGGAAAAGATTGAATTTGTCAAGGATTTCATCTTACTTAGATCCACAATCCAAATGCTCATAGAAGCAGTAGTCAAGAGATCAAATGATGATGCATCTGGATAAATGTACTCAGGACCTCTTTAAAGTGTTGAAGAACAAGGACGTTTCTTTGAAGATGATGTGCTTGACCCAAGCCATGGTATTTTCAGTCACCTCATAAGCATGTGAAAATGAGACTCTGAACAAGGAAGATGGGAGAATGGATGCATTTGTGAAGAATATTGAATAGTAAAAGACCATGTCTTGGGAGAAGTGTACCCAGAGTGTTCCTTGGAAGTCAAGATGGGTAGGCTTCATCTAAAGTACTTTGGACACGTTTACCTGGAAAGAACATTCCCTGGAAAGGGGGGGGACATCATATTGATAAAGCCGAAAGGTTGCAACATAGCTGAAGACTCTTTATGAGATACATTGGCACAGTGGCTGCAACAATGGGCTCAAACAAGCAACAGTTGTGAGGATGGCACAGGACTGATATGTTCTGTTGTGCATCGGGTCACTGATTTGACAGACCCTAACAATAGCTGCAATTTCTGAACTAAATTGCATAATTCTAAAGCCCAACTTTAGGAACTATAATTTTATTAATAACTGTTCTATATGCACAGATGCCTCCTTAATTGTAATTATTCTGTCCCATTGATGTTAACCCCAAAGTTAATTTTAGTAATTTTCTAATACTTTACACACTAAAAACTATTTTAAGCCATATATAGAAGTCTGTTTATTTGTTAAACATTATAGATAACCACAATTATGATATTTGTTCACTGAACTATGTATGTAGCTTCAAAATCTCTAATTGAATCAGCTCTCATTGGTCAGAATTTGGTTTCATGTCAAGATTTTGTTTCTCTTATATTAACTCACTTTATCAGCTTATTCCATCTGGGTGAATAAATGGGAAACTGGGATATGATAAAGTTACATTTAGGTAATATGATCTTCAGAGTGTTGCACGAATGTGTGTGAGAGAGAGAGAGACACTGAGAGAGAGACAGAGAGAAGCACACATGAATATTAGTATACTATGAAACTTAATATTGCCAGGGCAACTTGATAGTATGCTAACTTCAGTAATTCATCTAACCAGAAACAAAAAAGAAAAAAATATATGTAATTTAATAATGTATCCATTTTTTCAGGCAATAGTATTGACTCAGCACTAGAAAACAGAAGTAGCACAGTAGCACAGTACCTTCAAATTTGTGATAGCATTAATACGAATAAAGTACTTAAACAAAAGGCCAAGAAGAGGAGGAGAGGAGAAACCAGGCAGTGGCAAACAGGTAACATGTTGTGCTTTATGAAAATTATAATGGTTTGAGATGTGTAAGTATATTTTTTGGTAACTAAAGGAATATATAAGTTGCAGTATAGTCTTACTCAAGTGTTATGTTTGTATATCATATAGGTAATTTTGTTAATTATGTGACTGGTATTTAGTAGAATTTTATGCATTTTTCGCAAAAGATGTTAAAGATAATTTTCAGGTTGGTTCAACAATAAAGGACACCTGCTTCTGGTTTTGAAAGTGAATGTGATATAATATTTTGGCAGGTGAGGCCCATAGTGGAGTGCCATTCATTATTTTTTAATGAGCTAGCTTATTGTAAATGGATTTTAGAGTAAATTTTTATCTTAAGGGATTTTATAGTTCTCACACAGTGTCAGCTAATTTTAGTACCTTTGTTATAAAACCTTACAAAAATAGTCTTTGACCAAATGTTATAACTTCCTTTTTTATCTAGCTGTTATAATAGGTCCTGATGGACAGCCCTTGACAGTATACCCTTGCCACATTTGCACAAAAAAGTTTAAATCCAGGGGATTCTTGAAAAGACATATGAAAAATCATCCTGATCATTTGATGAGAAAAAAATATCAGTGTACAGATTGTGACTTTACAACTAACAAGAAAGTGAGTTTCCACAACCATTTAGAAAGCCATAAGCTTATAAACAAAGTTGACAAAACCCATGAATTTACAGAATATACACGAAGATACAGAGAGGCTAGTCCTTTAAGTTCAAATAAACTTATATTAAGAGACAAGGAACCGAAGATTCACAAGTGCAAATACTGTGACTATGAAACTGCAGAACAAGGACTGTTGAACAGGCATTTGCTGGCTGTTCATAGTAAAAATTTTCCTCATGTTTGTGTTGAGTGTGGGAAGGGTTTTAGACATCCTTCTGAACTAAAGAAGCATATGAGAACCCATACTGGTGAGAAGCCATATCAATGTCAGTATTGTGTCTTCAGGTGCGCAGATCAATCAAATCTGAAAACTCACATTAAGTCTAAACATGGCAACAATTTACCCTATAAATGTGAGCACTGTCCCCAAGCATTTGGTGATGAGAGGGAGCTTCAGCGTCATCTGGATTTGTTTCAAGGACATAAGACACACCAGTGTCCTCATTGTGACCATAAGAGCACCAACTCAAGTGACCTTAAGCGGCACATCATATCTGTCCATACTAAGGATTTTCCTCACAAATGTGAGGTTTGTGATAAAGGTTTCCATCGTCCTTCTGAGCTCAAAAAGCATAGTGATATCCACAAGGGTAGGAAGACACACCAATGTAGGCACTGCGACTTTCAAACGTCAGATCCATTTATCCTTAGTGGCCACATCCTTTCAGTCCATACTAAAGATCAGTCATTGAAGTGCAAACGGTGCAAGAGAGGGTTCAGACAACAAAACGAACTCAAGAAGCACATGAAGACCCATACCGGAAGGAAGATCTACCAATGTGAGTATTGTGAATATAGCACTACAGATGCGTCTGGCTTTAAACGACATGTGATATCAATACATACGAAAGACTATCCACACAGATGTGAGTTCTGCAAGAAGGGATTCCGAAGACCGTCAGAAAAAAATCAACATATTATGAGACACCACAAGGAGGCTCTTATGCAGTAAGAGCAATATGAAGAAAAAACTATTTCAAAGATATGTTATTTGGGAGGAATATCTCATGAACTGTTTCATCTGGTTTTAAAACTTGATATTAAATCATAACTTTACATTCTTTGTATTGACAGGGGACCTCCTAACCCTTTGAAAATTACTTAAATTTAAGAAGCACCATAGAATGATTGGAAAAACTAAATGTTTACTTAATTGCATTATATGCATAGTTCAACTATAGATGGAAAAACAAAGACATCTGCTTTATTTGGCTGGTCATGCTAAAGACAAATGTTTCCGAAAAGAATTTATATTGAGTTTAAAAATGCTTTGCTGTGGCAAGCAAGCCTCAATTTTATGCAATTTTAGAGGTAAGGTGGGAAAAGGAAATACAGCTCTCCATCAGTCACCTAGTCATTGACCCTTTCATATTTTATCTGGAAGTTGAATTTCAGAACTGATAAAATTTTGTGTATCATTTTTTTAAAATTCCACTGGAAAAGTTGACATTATTTCAGTGCTATTTAAAACTTACTTCAGAGCTGCTAATATTTTATCACAGGATAGGATGTTTAAAATACATTAGCATTCTGTGAAGTCTAAGGAATATATATCTATATATATACCTATATATAGGATATATATCACTTTTACATGATGTTCAAGTTGATGTTCAGTATGGCATATATGATGAGAATATATTTGAGTCAAATGTGGCTTTCTAAAGTATATGCAACAGTAATGTTGTAAACAAAGTCAGCACTATATTTCCTAATGACATAAATATTAAATTGAGAGAACTCAGTTTTCTTATTCAAATGTTCAAAGATTTTTTAGAACAGTCTTCATAAGGATTGATTGTTCTAGTGTTCTCTGATATTTAAAGGTGCAATTTTATGCCACTATTGGGAAAAAGGGATTTTTGAAATCTATATACCATATTATTAACGTGCATTTTCAGTACAAGGCAGTATTTATGCAGTATTTAATAGACACTGCTGCCAAGAGAGTTTGGAAATTATCATTCAGTTTACAGTGTATAAATTTAAAATATGCATCCTTTTAACAACGCTTTGTGTTAGCATGCTGCAAATCAAAATGGCGCTTAATATAACAAGCTGGTTTAGGGCAATTTCATGAAAATCCTGTTCATAGATGTAATACATATGATGTGTACTTTAAAGTTTTAGTTGCTTCATGTTTATATTCAGCTACTCAACATAATTAAAATGTAATTTTATTTTATACTATATAGTGATTTTGTTTTTAAAATAATGTTCACCCTTCTGTTTTTGCACCAGACAAGAATCAGTTCCTTGAGAATAAATTTTTTTAATCTTTCTTAACCTCAGATTCTTAAATTTGGAAAATCTATGAGAATTGCGTGTTATGTGGCTGTAAATGATGTACACGCTGTAAAATAAGATTGTCTGTTAACGTGGGATTATTATTTTAAATGTTTCTCATTGAAATGAGCATACAATAAAATGCGTT
The DNA here is from genome assembly GCF_050624435.1 of Tenrec ecaudatus. Classification (NCBI taxonomy): domain Eukaryota; kingdom Metazoa; phylum Chordata; class Mammalia; order Afrosoricida; family Tenrecidae; genus Tenrec; species Tenrec ecaudatus. The sequence goes on from NC_134548.1 coordinate 90,481,246, forward strand.
TATTGCACTTCAAGGCTTTATGAGTTTATTTAAAGCAATGTTGTAATGTCCACTCTTTATTAAAAGACTTTTCACTTAAATTTTGCTCCTTGGTAATCCAGTCCTTTTGTCTGTAATGCTTTTAAATTTTGTGTTGAAATAAACATCAACTAGGAATTTAAATATTTATGAGGACTATGCCATGATTATCTGTCAAGAATGTATGATTTAAGCATACATTTTAAAACTTTGGATTTTTATTATAGAGAAAATCTTAAAGCCTTACCTTAATCACACAACCCTGAGAAATGAATATATCAAATTATCTTCTTCATCTATTCAAAGAGAAAAATACTGAGCCAAATATTTGAGATGGGTTTCTGAACACTGACATAAACATTCTTTTATACAAACAAGTAAAGTCACGTGCAAGTATCCACTGCTTTTGGAAAGTTTGCTTTATGCGGCTGTGATTTATGAAAGACCTACATTACTACCTATTTTTATGAACTGAAAGGAATATGAGGCAGATTTTCTATGAACAAAAAAGACACAAAGTGAAATAGCATCCAGCGTTTTTGTTCAGTCAGCAGCTCTAGAAGCAGCTTGAGTCCCTAGCAGCCAGGGATGCTGTCGAGCTACTTCTCTGGGAAATGCACTCAGCATTAAACTGCTGTAGTTTTGAATGATGTACATGAGCACCATATGTTAGTATCATTTTAGGTTTTTATGTGTTATTTGATATAATTAGTTGGGTCATTGAGGGAGGCTCTGAGACACTCAATATTTTTCCCATATGAATTATTCTTAATTGCTTTATGCCATTTTGGCTTTAAAGGTTCCATACGAATGCTCTACTTTTGAGTAACAGAAAACCTACATCTAGGTATATCCAAAGGGGTACCCTCCCAAAACCGGAAAATTTTCAAAGCTGTGTTTAAGTTTTTTTACAAAACAACCTTATTACCTTCAAAGTAGTCTCCATTACACTTAATATTTATGTCAAACCTGCGATTACATTTTTGGAAACATTTTTCAAACTCCTCTGTTTGGATGGCTGACAGCACCTCCCTCTTTTTGTTCTTCACCTCTCTTAAGTGTCAAATCGCTGTCCTTTCATGCTCCTCTTCATTCGCGGAAATAAAAGGAAGTCGCACAGAGCTGGGCAGGTGAGTAAGGTGTGTCGGGGCACTGAGATGGGTGCATGAGCCAGTGCATTTTCTTGGCAAACCCAGTTCCCCATCTGCCTCAAGTCGGACTGTTATTGCCACACAGTGTTATGCAATCTTTTCAGAACCTCTAAATAGTAAGCTTGATTAACAGTCTGACCTGGTAGGATGAACGCCAAGTGCACTGTGAGTTTGCGTTTTCGTCCAGGAAGTGGACGGATGTCCAGAATGAAGTTTGTCAATCATTGACATTTTTCCCTTTTTTGAAACAAGAAAATCATGTGTACAATTGAGTTTTTCTCATAGCGCTGTCCTTGTAAGCTGTGTTCAACATCACAACAGTCTCTGCAACGTTTTTTTCTCGAGCAGGAAACAAAATTTCACAGCTGCATGCTGTTCTCTTTAATCAGACATCACAAAAAATAAGGTCGAGTGAAACTGCTGTTACAAAAAAATTCACTGTGACCAAAGGGAATTTTCCCAGCAATCGCCACTGGGTGCACTAACTGAGAATGAGTTGCTAGATGCTTTCCTTGAGGGAAAAATGGGTGCTATGAAAGTTCCATTCCACTCAGTACAATTCCGGTTTTGCGGGGCGGGGTACTCCTTAGCATTTTTTAAAACTTCAATTGGGTGATTAATTACAATATATACTTGAGTATAAGTGACCTGAATATCAGCCAAGGCACCTAATTTTACCACAAAACAGCATAAAAATGTGCTGAAAAAACTCAGCTTATACACGAGTATATACGGTATTCCTTGATAACCAATAACAAAGTGGAAGGATCTACACAGTAATTGATAAAAGTATTGCTACTTGGATAGCAGATCATATATACATGGGTTTATGCCAAACAACACATGTTTAAATTTGTCTCTACAATCACTGGATGACTGCAGACACATTTTCTCAGTAATAACTTATCAATGTTTGGGATGGATGCCTTACAAAAAAGGTCCACTCAAAATACTGGCATCTGAGGAACTATTGGGTCAATTTAATTCAAGGAAAAGAGATCAGTTCAGAAGATTTTTCATGACTAATATTGGAGATTACAGAGAGGTAGTCTTGATGGATTTTTCTCAAAATGCATAGAATGATAAGTTTTAAGAAAATTGAGAATTACATTGGTGAATACGGGCCAGGAAAGTAGTTACACTGAGTACTTTTTTCCCCATCATTCTTTGAGGGAAGCAAGGGCTGTCCTCTGATAACTACTTTGGGAAACTTAGCCTATCTAGTCAACGGCCCTTCAGACTAGATTTTATTTTATTTATTTATTTTTGAAAGTTTCATTAGCATATAATTCACCTATCATACAAAACAATGTTTTAAACATGTAAAAGACAACTTTGCACTCATCGCCTCAGTTTTAGGAAATTGTCTTCGTTCTTTTATCCATTATTAGCTCACCATTTCCCCCCAACCTCCCCTGTTGTAATGCTAAACCCCCAAACCAAACTCACTGAAATTGAGGAAATTTCACCACCTAGTGACCTGTAGGATCGGCTAGAACTGCTCTCAGGTTTTCAAGACTAACTCTTTTCAGGGGTAGGAGAAGAAGCCTCATCTTTTTCATCTGGAGTGGTTGGTGGTTTCATTCTCTTGGTTAGCAGCCCAACATATAACCCACGACACCACCATGGCTCCTGAAGTCATACCCTAAGACAGCATTAATCTAGTTGACATCTGTAGATTTTCCTATCCTAAATTTCATATAGAGGAAATCATAGCACCACCACCCCAAATAGACAATAAAAATCTCAATCGAAAAGATAGTGGAAAGTAATAAAACCAGGAAGAAGGTAGTGGCTCAAAAGGAAAACAATAAGTTGTTTAATTTTAAACTATGCAGTAATCTACTTTCTGGTACATTCTATCAGGACAAGACTTTTCACATCCTTAGTCAATGGATCAAGGGAATTCAATGGAGGCTTTGGCCTTTAACTCTTGTCCATAGCTATTTCCAAACTGGGAGCTCAGAATTTTTCTAATATGGTTCCTTCCTCCAGTCTTAAATTGTATTGGTTATCTTTTGATGGCAGCTGATGTGCGCAAACTAAGCTGACACCTCACTTAGATGGCTGTTTGTTTTAAGACAAGCCTTTAAGGCCTCAGAGTCCATTCTTTCTAATATCCAGGTTCCATCTGACTTCTTCACCACTCTTTGCTATAACATTTGTGAGGGGGGGGTGCCCAAGAAAACCCAGAATTTTTTTTCAAAGCTATGCATTTAAATGTTTTTACAAAACAACCATAACATCTTCAAATATTCTCCATTACACTTAATACCTTTGTATAATCTGCATTCCATTCTTGGAAGCATTTTTCAAGCTCATCTGTTTGGATAGCTGATAGCACCTCCCTTGTTTTTTCCCTTCATCTGTTCTGTATCATCAAATTGTCCTTTCATGCCCCTCTCCATTCACGGAAACAAGTGTCACAGAGCAAGGTCAGGAGAGTCAGGTGTATGGGGCAAGAAATGCATGCTGTTTGTTTTTTTTGCCCAAAACTGGTGCACTGAGATAGTGTGGGCAGGTGCGTGGTCATGACAACCTGTCCCGTCTACCACAAATCTATTTTTGTCATACACTGTGATACAGTCTTGAAAACCTAAAGAGAAAGCTGATTAACAGTCTGACCTGGTGGAATGAACTCTACATGCGCTATCCCCCTCACATTAAAAAAAAATGAGACTCGTCTTGCTCTTTGATTTCACTTGACCAGCTTTTTCTGGGTGAGGTGACGATGGCATCTTCCACTGGCTTGATTGATGTTTGCTCTAGGGGGTCATAAGAATAGCACCATGTCTCCTCACCAATAATAACCTTGGGGAAAGTCTGGGTCGTTTGGAACTGTTCTTTTAAAGCACAGCATGTGTCCACTCCATGCTCTTTGTCCTTGAACTAGAATGCAAGGCACTAATCTCACAGTGACCCTTCTCATTCCCAAATCTTTGTTAAAATTTGCTGTACCGTGCTCCAAGATTGTCTAGATAACTTCCATCTCTTCAATGGCCCGTCAGTAGCCTTGAGCACAAGTGCGTGAATTTTGTTAACATTTTCATTCATTTAGGATGTTGACGGCCATCCAGAACGAGGTTTCTCACCCATCGACATTTTACCTCTTTTAAAATGAGAAAAACCCTCATACACTTTTGAGTTTTTTCCATAGCGCTTGCTGTCCTTGTAAGCTGTGTGCAACATCACAGCAGTTTCTGCAGCATTTTTTTCTGAGCAGGAAACAAAATTTCAAAGCAGCACTCTTCTCTTAAATCAGCAGTCACAAAAAATGAGGTTTGAATAAAGCTTTTTTATGAAAAAATTCACTGTGACAAGAAAACCTTCCCAGGTGACGTCACTAGGTGCACCACTCAGAACAAGTTGCTAGAAGATTGCCTAGTGGGAAAATGTGCACTACAAAAGCTCCCACCAGCAGAGATTTTCCCCATTTTTTTGTTTGTGTTTGGAGGGGGGAGTTGGTTACATAGAATTCACATGCGCAGTGACTGAACACTAAGACAATGAAGGTTGGACACAAGTCAAAATTTCACTAATGCTCATTCACTAAGGCAAAACTATCTGCAGGATTAAGACATTCTTCAGACTTGTTTTTGTTCCCCAAAGTCAAAGAAGGTATAAAATGAGCATGATTGGAATCCCTCAAGGATTCTCAAACTACAGTTTTGAGGAGGCTAAAATTCTTCACAGAAGGATTAAAACTAAAAAGACTCGCTTCCATCCCTTGAGTGGATTCCGACTCAAACCCTATAGGACAGGATTGAATTTCCTCTGTGGATTCCCATGTTTTAAATCCTTTTTTCTGCAGAGCAGCTGATAGTTTCACCCAGTGTGTAATTCACTTGCAGCACCAGGACTCCTTCCTTCCAGGAAAGGGTTAGAGAGATGAAAACACTGCCTACAGAAGTGTATGGACTTACAAGAACGTGCCCCCAAACTTCACAATTTGCTATTTTTCTATAATAAAGGTTTTCTATGTGTTTGTTACAATGCTTCTTCACATTCTCTTTTGTTAGTTATTATGTGTTTAGAGGTTATTATGTGGTACAGGGGGGTTCAGCACTAGACTACTATCCAAAAGTTTGGAGGTTCGAATTCAACTCTTCAGAAGTTCTGCTCAGTAAATAGTACAGCCAAGAAAACACTATGGCCCAATTAGCTACACATCCATTTCCTCATTTTGTTTCAGATTCGGTTGCTCCATGAATATAGAGACCAATTATGCTTTGGGGTGGCTGCTGGCAAACTTCTAAGACCCTGGACACTATACACCTGAGTAGGAGGTAGAGCAAAAGCACTAAACATGTTCTAGTTCAGTGCAATTTAACTGGGATGTCCCATGAAACTGACCATACATTCTCACGTCAAAGAACAAAATACCACAAGGTGTTGAGGTAGCCTCGGTAGCTGTGTGTATGGTTTTAACTGTATCACACAACTTTTCCAATTCAAATTTTTAGAGGCTTACAACTTTTAGACAGCAGTCACAATAACTAATTGTGCAACTCTACATATAGCGGAAACCCAGTGCTCTATAAACAATACCTGCTCCCTTTGTGTCCTCTGTCTTGCCCCTATAAACCATTAATAAATTTAGGTCTCTATGTTTTCCTTTTTAATATATATGTATATATATATATATATCTGAGGTCAGAAAATATTTGTCCTCTTGTGATTGACTTTCTAAGCTTTAATGTCTAAAGCTCCATACATACAGACGGTTAGCATGTATGAAGACTTCATTTCTCGGAGTACTTCATTGTATGTATGTATGTACCACAGTTTGTTTATACATATGTCGGGCATTTAGTTTTTCTATTTTTTTTGGCTGTTGTAACCAATGCTGCAATGAACATTGGTGTACAAAGCTCTGACTGTGTGTGATTTCAATGGTTGTTTTTTTTAAAGAATCCCTAGGAGTGGGCATGGAACTGGAGGAAGTCTGTCAATGAGAGGGGTTGACACTGTTGCTACAACAATGGGGTCAAACATGAAACATGGTGGCGATGACGCAGAACCTAGTAGTGTTTTGTTATGTTGTATATAGGGTGACTGAGTTGGAACTGACTCCATGGCACAGCACAACAATAGTGGTTTTGTTTCTGTGTAGGCACTACAGTATCCTATAATGACTAATATTTTGCCTTCCCACAGCATCTTATTTTCCTCATCTAATCTTAGCCATTCTAAAACAAATACAAAACAAACTGCCATCAGGTCAATTCTAATTCAGGGGCCCTATAAGACAAAGTAGAACTGCTCCCTAGGGAGGAGAGAGTCTCATTTTCCCCCTTAAGAGTGGTTGGTGGGTTCAAACTGTTGACCTTGTGGTTAGCAGCTTAACCCGTAACACAGTGCAACACCAGAGTTCCATTTGAGACTTTCTAATGTGAGTGCAATGGTATTTCATTTTGGTTTTGATTTGCATCTCTGTTGACTAATGGAGCTGAGCATTTATGTATTTGGTGGCCATTAGCATTTCCGTAGTGACGAAATGCCAAGTCTAACCTTTTACTGTTTTATGATTGGCATATTTGTCCTGCTGTTGTCACAAGTTTTATATGCATATTGACTCTTCGCTTCTAACATATCTGAAAATTCTCACATTGGCTAGCGTGTCTTCTATTCATTAAAACAATGACTGAGCTGTAATTTACACCCTACAATTAGAGAGTTTGATCGTCTCGAGAAGAGCTGTGCAATCACCACCACAATCGGCTTTGGAATCGTTTCTACTTTTACACTTTGCCCTTGACATTGCATTTACCCGACCCTTCTCTGGCACCAGGGAGTTACTGTCTTCATCAATTCCACTCACCCCACTTCTTTATACACATATATCTATACAATACTGGGGCAGATAGCAACAAGGATCCGTCAACAGTAACCATATAAAACATATAGACATCAACGTAAAAGAAAGCAGATGCTTCTTAAAAATAGAATGATTTCACATGGAGTCCACAAGGAACTATGTACAAGATTTGCATTCCAATTTAAATGCAGTTGCTAAAATCTACTTTACAATATTCTTTGTCTGGTGTTTGGCGGATGTTCCTAGTCTCTGTGCACTGGCAATTCACCAAAGGCTCATCCCACAGAGACTGCAAATGGATTTGAGCTACTATCGTCCATAGGTATTTAGGATTTCGACATTGGTACTGTTCCCTTCTCCAGGTTTGGATCTTATTATTACTGAGGCACCGTTTATTTATTTTGTCTTGCTATTTGTGCAGAGTAGAGAATCCATTGTTAAAAGCTAGGCTTGACATCATTCACTTGAATTTTCTTCTAAGAATTGTATGGTTTTAAATTGTGCACTTAGATTCTGAATCCATTTTGAATTGTTTTTGTGTATGATATATGGCATAGAGCCTTTTTTTCTGCATATTGAAGAGACTTTCCATTGAATGAACTTATTTGCACCTTTGTTAAGATTTAGTTGCTTACAAAGATGTGGGGGATTATTTCTTGAGCTTTAAGTTCTATTCGATTGGTCTGTGTATCTAATTTTATATAGTACGAGGCTGTTTTGATTATTGTATTTCTGGAATATACAAGATGAGGAAGTGTGAGTCATCCTTTGTTCTTTTCTTTCAATATTCCCGTAGTTATTCAGGGCTTAGATACATTATTCTGTTGTACACAAATAAATTGGGTTTAGAAAATTTCCGACCAGTTAGAACAAAAGTTAATTAAGCCTATGGTACAGAGAAATGATTGGTTTCACAAATAATTTTTTATTGACCCAGGTTTCCTTTTGTCCCCCCAGAATTTCTCTAACAAATGCAGATCTGCAGGTCAAAGTGCCTTCATAAAGAGCAATAATTTGACAATTACTGAAAAAGCATTTTTCCCTAAAGAGTTCAGAGACATTAAGCACGTCTCATCGTCACATTTTCTAAATGGCCTATGCTGTAATGGAGAAGACAGTATTGGGATATTCTTACCAAAGAGCTCTCAAATTAAACTTCTCAGTTCTCAAACAGGACAACCCCCAGTTTGAGCCTTAGGCTATATATATACACACACACAAACCCTTTGCCATTGAGTTAATTTTGATTCATATGTGTTGAAATAGAACTGTGCATCCTTGTTTTCTGAGGGCCACTCGATGGACTCAGATTTCTAACTATTTTTAGCTACCAAGTACATTAATCATTTGCACCACTCAGGAACTCCATATAGAATAAATATCTACGTTATAATTACAAGGGGACTTCAACATATGTGGGAAAATTCTGTGTAATTCCATTTTCTTTGAATTTTTTGAAACGCCATTCTATGTCATATCTGCAATATGTGTATATGTATAAGTGTATATAAAAGTTGAAAATGAGTCCCTAAATACCCATCATCCAACTTCTACAATCAAGATTCCATGGTCAATATTATTCTCCTTCACTTCTCCTTCACCTACTTACCTGATGGCTTTACTTCAAAAGATAGGAAGTATGTTTTATGGAATCCTATTTGCAACAAGTGAGTTATTGTTCTTAGAAGACTACTTTAATAAACAATGATATTTTAAATTAAAGCAAGAAACGGCATCACCTGAAGTTTATCTTAAAGTGAATGTCTCTCGGAGTCCAAGTGAGGTAGGGAGTGTCTTGTATTGCTTTTATTTGTTTATTATTTACATTATCTTAATTATAGTGCTGTGTGTTAGTGCTGACAGGAACATTCACGTTAGGATAACTTCTTTGAAAATTTACATACTGAAATCCTTCTTACACATTTCCTACTTAAACATCTAAAGAGATCATATAGATATGTCATGAACTTTATTTAAACAAAATCCATTCCATTGAAGTCTCCATTTTATTTGATAAATCCAAGAAGAAAACATAGAAATTAGCTAAGCAGGTATAGTATTGTGAGAAAACAAAATCATTGTTATCCATGGATCTTAAACATTAAAAAAGTATATATTCAAATGATCATCACTACAGAACAGTCGTCTCTAACATTAATTTTTTAAATTTAGCATTAAAAAATTTTGCATGTATAATGGCATCCATCCCTACTATGCATGGAGCAAGTGGGCCAATCTAATGCTGACCTTATCTTAAATTTTGGACATGACTTTATTATTTGGAGTATTTTGTAAAAGTCACACCTAGTCTACTTTTTAAGGAGCAGTGACAGGATTTAAAGCTAATGAAAACGTCCATAGATGTCATGTAGAATGAGTAGCTAACATATTTTGGTTACAGTTACATACATGTCATTATCAGAAGTGAAACTGCTATTTTGCAACCACACTAAAAGGAAAAAAGGTAAGAACTCTAGCTCTTTAAAATATTAAAATTTTCTATCCCAAATTATTGATAGAAGTGGGATTGTATCAATGTAGAAGAAGAATTTTAGGAAAAAATAAGATAAAAGGTTTTTTGCTTCCTATGAAGGCTTATTTAATCTTTTTATAAGATAATTTTTGCTTATTTCAGATTTGACTTTTATAGTCCTAATCTCTTCCTATCTTAACAAATTTAATTATAACTATGTTATAAGTAGCAAATATTAGAATAAGCTTATAAGGCACGGCAGAATTCTGTACAGCTATTTGTGAATATATTTAAATACAAAATTTCATCCACTAAATTTACATACAAGGGTAAGACAAAAAGTATTGCTACAGACTCATGAGGTCCTTTATTAAAGGTTTCCAAACAAGAAGCTGTTGTTTATAGACGTATCCTCCATCTAGATCTATATACTCCCCCGGCCATTTTTAAGGAAGTGTTTCTATTTCCCTAATCCCCAAAGAATTCTGTACTCTGATTTATACCACTTCTGAATAGCAACTTTGGTATCTTTGAAGCACCCCAATCGTGTTTGTTCTAAGTATTTGGGGAACAAAACGATGTCTTAAAAGCTAAGAGCACGGATGTGGGGTGGATGGGGGTAAGACTTCACAACAAAATTATAGGACAACCTTTGCTCATCTTGAAAGCAGGTGCATTGTCCTAATGGAAACATATTCTCCACACATTCCTGACCTTTTCTCACCAATGTCATTTTCAGTTTTCCTAAAACTTCATAATAACCTCCCCCATTAACTTCCTGTGCATTTGCGAAATCTACCTAGATTACCTTTTCGAATCCCCTAAACAATTACCATAACCTTCTGAGCTGACCTCATTGCTTTGAATCTAGCCCTGCAGAGTCTAGAATCACTGTTTTGTTTGGCCCTTTTTTAAAGGTACCCTAATGAGACTAAGACTAAGTGTACTACTGAAAATTTGTCTGCAGTTACCCGTTGATCACAAAGACAAGTGCAAGTGTACATACATTCTGTTTGGAATAAATCTGTGCATGTATGGACTAGACCTCCAATAACAATACTTTTAAACTTGCCTTTTATGTGTGTGTTGTCTTAATTGATAGTTTTACAATATAAACATGTTAATTTTTGCTAAATATTAGTTTTAGCAAGAGGAGTAGGAATTAAGAAATTTCATCCTTCAAATGTATTTATAGAAACTACTTGTGTTCTCTTTGTAAAGTCATTAAAAAACAAATTAACTCACTACCATTAAGTCTATTTTGACTCATAGTGAACTTATAAGACAGGGTAGAACTGCCCCTATGGGTTTTTGAGTACATATGTAAATCTTTACAGTAATAGTCATCTTTCTCATATAGAGTGGGAGGTGGGTTCGAACTGCTGACCTTGTGGTTAGCTGCCCAACAGGTAATCAACTATGCCAGCAGGGCTCCTGTAGAGCTCAATGAATCAACCTATTTCTTAATCAAGTTGATTCTGATTCATATTAACTGTAGGACAGAGTAGAAATGCTTCCTTTGGATTTCTGGACTTTAAATCTTGACTGGAGTGAACAGACTCATCTTTCTCCCAAGGAGTGGGTTTGAACTGCAGGCCTAACTCAACATACCACCAGGGTGTCTTAACCCGTTTCTAGCACATTAAATACAACCTACTATAAAATGGATTTGTCCCAAGTAGGAAAGACCTATAAACTATTTGTTGTTGACACTGTTATTCCTTACGCTTTTTATTGTCCCTATGTCTAGGAAACCCACAGGCGGTCACTATGAGTCAACGTTGATTAGTGAGTGTTCTGTTTTCTTGGGGTTTTGATTTTTGGTATGTAGTATTTTAATGTTAAATTATGTTTACCAGTATAAAAAGCCTGCCTGCTTTTCACCCACTATTACAATATCGTGTTAAGTTTTTCAGGTAGTGGGTTGACTCATTTGGGGAATCCATGCTGTTGATGCACTGAAGGAACAGATTTACCTAAGAATTATTTTGCACTTGGAACGAGTCTCACATACGTAAATTCTGTGGATTTCGTTATTTTAAAAGATATTATCCCCCTTCCCTGCTAAACAAATTGAACCATCACCTTTGGTTTAGTTATGTAAATAGCATGTAATAAAGCATCTCCATCAGCCACAAGCCTTAATGCAACAAAACTATTTTTATGCTATACATCATGCACTAGTTCAATTGCTTTTGTTTCTTCAATTGTCTTTTTCCTTCTTTTGTTAAAACACTAAGCTTATAGCTGAGTTAAACATATAATTTCAGAGAAAAATTGTCTACTGGAATAGCTTGTAAAATCTTTCCCACAACAAACTAATTCAGTATTTAAAAAAATCCTTAGCAGAAAAATAGTATATTGTATTCTACAATATGTGTAATCAAAGTTTAAGCAAAGAAGATCCCTCTTTAAGTGTCTTGCTATATTGAATATATATGTGTGCTTTAGAGCATTCCAGTTCTATAAATGACTGGAGGAATTCACCTGCAGAACTACTCTGTCCCACTAGATTTGTTGGTTAGTAGCAAGAGTCAAAATTTTTATTGGCCTTTATAGGTGGAAAAAGAACAACTAAAGTAATAATGCAGACATATCAAAACTTCTTCGAATTGTATTGTTTGAAAGTGGATTCATTCATGGCTGGAAAATAAAATAAAAAGAAAGATTATTTTACATTTGGTTTTGGTTAAAATAATTTCCTTATCTGATCTTCTATTCAAGGTATATGTTTAAAATGGTTTTAAGCAAGAGACAAGTATGATCCAGTACTGTATATACTCATGTATAAACTGAGTTTTCAGCACTTTTTTAATGCAGTTTTTTTGGGTAAAATTAGCTGCCTCGGCTGATAGTCGGGTCAGCTTATACTCGAGTATATAGGTATATTTCCTGCATGATTACATATTTAGAGATTAGGTATGGTCCCAAATATCTAACTACATATATATGTTATATATATGAAACTTAATATATTGGGAATTCATCATCAGTCTTTAAAGTCCATTGAAATATCAGGGTTGATATTTATTGCTACATGATTTTAATGAAGAAGGAAGCAATGTCTATTATTCTATAAATCCATTGACAACAAATTGATTCCTACTCATCGAGACTGTAAGAGGAGCGTAGAATTACCCTGTGGCTTTTCTGAGGTGGTAGTCTTTAGTAAAGCAGATTGTCATACTTTTCCCTTGTAGTGTGACTGGTGGAATGAAACTACCAGCCTTTTAATTAGCTCCGCACCACCAGAGCTCTTTAATGTAGAGGCGCCTTATTTGTCAGGCCCTTCACCTAAGCCGCCTCTGGTGGATTTGCCATTAGTAGCAGTAATTATTCTTCAGTCTTAATTTTCAGCATCAAATGATCTCAGCGTCAGCTCTTAAACTATGCTAACTTGCCTTTGCTGATCTATGGCTCCTGGACCACTATCAATAGTAGTATATACTTCTTAACTAATTAATTACCTACACAGCAGAAATGCCAATTTGAAGGCTAAAACTATTTATTTTTATTTGGGGATTACCTACAAATTGCTCTCATTGATAATAGACACCCATATTTACAAGATTGTTGGCTTACTTGTGGTTAGAAAACATTAGCTTTCAGGGTTAAACACATTCCATATTTTTTGTGCACTTGAATATTTTGATCTTGTCAACAAAAGAAATAATTTTAATGTGAATTACTTGTGAACTGCTGATTATTTTTATTACCTACATAAATTTCTTCAACACATTCTAGCGAATACTAGATTTACTTTTGTATAGTTTTGATCATGGTGATTCTAAGCAATTTAAGACTTTTATTGGAATATAATGCAAAGAAACTAGATATAGTTATAAAATGAGTTTTCTCAAAATCAATATACACAGTAAAAAAATCCAATTCACAGTAACCACATCCAACACTTTTTAGCACACGTGAAACCCTCTGTATACGCCTTTCTGATTGATACCTACTCAAGGAAAACCACTTCCTGATTGCTATTACCATAGATTAGTTTGAACTATTTTTAATACTTGAGCAGTTTGATAGGTGGAAATTTTAATGTCAAAAATAAGAGTTGGTATTTTCATGATTAAGTAGGATTACATGTGGCTTCAAACCTTTTTCTGTCCCATTGCATTTGAGGGATACCATTCATTTCTGTCAATCAGAATCTCTTGGCTGTAGTGTTTTCATGGTCATAACATCAGTCTCCACTGATAGCAACCCCATGACTAATGGATGACAACACTCACTCCACTCTTCTCAGGATTGGTTGCAAATCACACTGTTGTGAGCCATAGGGTTTTCACTGGCTGATTTTTAGAAGCACGTTGCCAGGCATGTTTTTCTAAACTGACTTTAAGCAGGGGTGAATGCTCCATAGGAAAATGTTTCAAATTCTTATTGTATTAGCCTGAAACCTGCTTTACATCATAGGACCACCCATGACTCTATTGATAGATGGGTGGTACCTGTGCATGCGGTGGACTAAGTATCTCAAAAGATATAGTCAAAATAGTACACGAAATGTCTAAGATAACTTACACAATTCCATTTATTTTCTGTTTTCTCAATCACAATAGTCTGTGTGTCATTTCCAGGTGGTATATATTCATAGTCATCATATAGGAGGCCTAGGATTGGGTATTGTGTCCGGTACCTATATAAAAGAAAAGAGATTAGTAAACTGCCCAGGAAATAATCTCTTTTAGTCATTCCTAATTGAATTTCTCTTATAAATCAATTTGACTCTGGCAATTTAAAAAATAGTTATATTGGCATAAAATTCACATATCATACAATTGAATTATTCACTCATATGAAAGAGTTCTGCAATCATCACCACAATCAACTTCAGAACATTTCTATACTTACTGTTAGCTTCCAATTTCCCCCCAATGTCCCTGCCATGCCTTTCAGTAATTATTAATCCAGTTATTACCTCTATATATTTACCTACCCTGGATTTCATCTATAGAAAATCATACGAAACACAAACCAAAAATCAAAATGAAACCATTGGCAACAATGATCAAACAAAACAGAAAACCTCAATCGAATAGATAGCAGAAAATATCAAGAACTGAACCAACTTTAAATTGGGTCAAAAGAGAGATCAAATGATAAGGTGCTGTAATTGACTTGACAATGCTAGCTGACTGTTAGCGAGGCGATTCAAGTCCCTGGACTATGGTTAGTGGGGATTGACGGAGACTTAATCCAAGTGGGGACCCTGCAAACAGATTCGGGTTCCACTGTCATCCATAGCCTTCTGTGAACCAGGGGTTCAGAAGACTTTTCCCACCTTTGGATTTACATTGATTTTGATTCTTAACTGTTTTTAAAAATAAAATCTGTCAGTGGACAAAGATGTTCTAACATTTTAAAAAGAATAACGAAGGGACTTTTGCTTCTGGCCAACATGGACAACTGGCAGAGCATGCCAGTGATATTGGAGAAGGGAAGCAAATAATATGAACTCTAGAATGGGTCAGCTCATGACCTAGTGAGGTTTTTGTGTTCACAGTACCAAGAAAGGGAAGCCAAATACATCCCAGTAGTCTCATCATGCTGGGGAAATAGTTTACAGTAAAGCTAGGTAAAGACAGCCAGAATTGGTGGGACAAAGTACCTTACAGAAGAGGGCTACATAGAGAGGTCAGGAGACCTTTAAAAGGTTAAAATTTATCAGTGTATGCATGTGAATAAACAAAAAAGTTTTGCTGGCATGTATGTCACATCATACAATTTAATCATTCTATCGTATTAAAAATGGTTGTGCAGTCATTACCACAATACATTTCTGAACTTATTCTTGTATTCATTGTTGTTAGCTATTCATTTGCCCTCCTCATCCCCTGCCATGCCCCTAGGTAATTATTAATCCCGTTACTGTCTCTATAGATTTACCTAGCCTGGATTTCATATACAGACAATCATACAAAGACAAACAAGAGGCAAACAAACCCAACAACAATGAATAGAAAACACATAGAAATGAAGAAATTATCCCTAGAATACAGGCTTCTCTGCACTCCTGTGGCACAGTAGTTAAGTGGTTGGCTGGTAATTGAAAGGTAGATGGTTTGAAACCACCAGCTGCTTTGTGGGGGGGGGGGGAAGATGTGGCAGGATGTTTTCATAGAGATAATAGCCTTTGAAAGAAACTGGGTTAAAGTCTACATTGTCCCATAGAGTTACTACAAATCAGAATCAAATTGAGGGCAGTGGGTTTACAGATATCCCTAGCAGAATTTGAAAGCAAGACTAGAAGGTGTTAAAAGTGTTTCCAAGTAATTTCTTTTAAAAACTTCTTAAGATATTTGAACATATTAAAAAACTGAAGACTCATTAATATATAATCACATTATGTGGAATTCAATAAAGAATTCATAACCATGAAATGAAACAAGAATACATCCCAATATGTAGAGAAAAATAAATTTTCAAAAGCAGGTAGAAAAAGACACATAATAAAATTAGTGGATAATGGTGAAGCTACTAGAAATGTACAAAATATGCTCTGTAGAAGAAGTTAATAGAAAGCATAAGCATAATGAGAGTAACAGAAGGTATAAAAAAGATCCACTTTACGACTCTCAATGATGAAAGATACATTAGATGGCATTGACAGCAGAGTAGCCATTGTACAAGAAATAATTTTGAAGACAGCAGGATAAGTGATCCAAAATTAAAAAAACAGATTTAAAAAAAGAACAGTGCATAAGTAAGCTGTGGAAAATACCAAGCACCCTCGTAAATGTGTAAATGAAGTTCTGGAGAGTTGGCAGGAGATAGGGAAAAAAGCTGAATAATGACCAGAGTGTTTCCAAATTTGATGAAAACTATAAATATGCTGATCCAAGAGTCTCAATCTCCAGAAAAAGAAAACCAGAGATAAGTACATGATTATCAAAATTAGTGATAAAAATAGAGTATTAAAACAACCAGAGACTTCCATACAACATTGTGCTAAGGTCCCCAAATTGACAGATACTACTACAAGAACCTTAATGGAAGTTCAAGTCAAATTTGGGAGAGGACATGTATTTCCTGGCAAAGGCCATTACTGTTGGTGGGTAAACCGGGAGGAGCAACCTTACTTGGTACCTACGGGGAGAATGTGCCTGGTACTATGTTCCTATTTGGACACTTTTAACCTAGTTTAACCAGGTTGTGTGCTATAGAATCCTGGCAGTTTAGACATTGACTTTTAAGGACCACAACATTCTTCATAGACCACCCAAGAAAGATTTGATGTAGAAACCCCATTAAGTGAACTTACCTTTGCCTAGACCTCACCTATAGCAGAACTGACATACCACCTTGGACTTATGTTGAAACACCCTAGTATGATGAAAAGCATATGACTGCTCTTGCAAGGTTTTGGAATTGACAGTCATTGGACTGCAGATCCCTTGCTTCGAGATGCACAGTAAATGGTTGCCTAGAACTACCATATATTTGCTATTTTGATGTCCTCCTTGTATTCTTATGCATTACATTTGTAGACATGGCTCTGCCTTTGTGAATGAGTGTTACTGAAATTTTTGCCTTATTCCCAACCCAATTTTTGTGTAAATATTGTCAAGTCAGTTAAGAGCTTAATCTGAATAAGTTATCAATTCATATATTGTAGTCTGAAGTCCACCTATACTTGTATAATTTCCTTTTTTTCAACAGTGTTTTAGATTCTATACAATTGGCTAAATCAATGACACTATCAAAAGCATTACCTTATACCCAAGGAGGATATTTTATAATGTTCTCTATCATAAAGTGATAATGATGTCTTGAAAATGAACTGGAGCTATATGAGGTGGTACTCCCCCCTCAAACCAGAATTTTTTCAAAGCTATGTATTTAATTTTTTTTACACAACAACCTTAGCACCTTCAAAGCACTCTCCATTCCACTTAATACTTATGTCAAATCTGTGATCCCACTCTTGGAAACATTTCTCAAACTCGTCTGCTTGGATGGCTGACAGCATCCCCGTCGTTTTTTCTTCATGTCTACATTCTCAAATCAATATTCTTTCATGTCCTTCTTCATTTGCAGAAACAAAACGAAGGCGCACGGTGCAAGGTCAGGTGAGTCAGGTGCATGGGGCAAGAGAGGCATGCTAGTTTTTGCCCAAAACTGGCACACACAGATGGCTGTGTGAGCAGATCCGTTGTCATGGTTGCAAAGCCAATCCCCTGTCTGCCACAAATCAGGCCTTTTTGGGTCGCACACTGTTAAGCAATATTTTCAGAACTTCTAAGTAGAAAGCTTGATTAACAGTCTCACCTGGTGGAGTAAATTCCAATTGCACTATCCCCCTCACTTAAAAAAACAAAAACAAATGAGAATCATCGCAAACTTTGATTTTACTTAAGCTTTTATGGGTTGGTGACAATGGTGTCTTCCACTGGCTTGATTGATGTTTGCTTTTAGGGTTGTAAGAATAGCACCATGTCTTGTCACCAGCCCTACCTTTGAGGAAAAAAAGTCCTGGTCACTTTGGAGTTGTTCTTTAAAAGCACAGCATGTTTTCATTCCATACTCTCTTTCCTGGTCAGTTAGATCCCAAGACACAAATTTCACAGCGTTACAAAAATTTCACAATCTTCCATTAAAATTTACTGGACTGAGCTCCAATATAGTTCAGATAACTTTTCCATCTCTTTAATGTTCCATTGTTGGTCTTTGAGCATAAGTGCATGTGTTGGCATTTTCATCTGTTCGGGAAGTTGACGGACGTACAGAAAGGTTTGTCATCGATCAACATTTCACCTTTGTTGAAGCAAGAAAACCACTCATACACTTGAGTTTTTCCCATAGCGCTGTCCTTGTAAGCTGTGTTCAACATCACAACAGTTTCTGCAGCATTTTTCCTGAGCAGGAAACAATTTCACAGCGGCACACACTTTTCTTAAATTGGCTATCACAAAAAAATGAGGTTAGAATGAAACACTCTTTTAGGAAAAAAAATCACTGTGACCAGAGATAACCTTCCAAGGTAATGCCACTGGGTACACTAACTCAGAGTGTGTTTCCTGATGCTTGCCTAGTAGTGGATAAAAGTGTGTAGTATGAAAGCTCTTCCCAGCGGAGCTTTTTCCAGTTTTTTTTGGTGCCCCCATGTATAAACCATAGATTATATGAGTGGATTTTGGGCTTGCAATTAATTCTAGCCCCAATCTAAGAATGATTAGCTAGCTAGTTTGTTTGTTTGTTTGTTTTGAATGATTAGTTTTTATAACATGGACCTGCTCAATGTTTGTTCTCATGAAGAGCTTATTGAGAAAAATGGGTGCTAAGTTTGGCGAACAAAAAACAGATGGTGCCAAGATGGCAGTTAGAATAGCATCCAGGATCTTAAAAGTTTGTCTTAAAACAAGCAGTCATCTAAATGAGGCACCAACTAATTCCACCACATGGGGGAAGCACACAAACTGTATTATCCAAAGATTGTAAATAACAGCCAAATCTGCAAGAGGAAATGACATCAGTGTTTAAACACCCAGTATTCAAAAAGCTATACATGACAGCGAAAGCCCAAAATCCATTTGTAGCATCCCCGCATGGATTAAGTTTCCCATGAATTCCCTGTGATACTAGTCCAGGGATGTGAATAGCCTTTCTCTCCGTCAGAGAGCATTGTAAAGTCAATTCTGGCAGATGTAGTTAGGATAAAATATAATACCCTTTCATTTGACTTCTTTTGACGCATTTTAAAGTTCCAGTTTTTAATAGTTTCCGCTTTCTCTTTGCAGTTTTGCTATGTTAGTCATGTCATTATTGTTTTTTTTCTGTTTGATTTGTATGATTGACAACTTTTGTATGAGATTCTGTATATGAAATCCAGGTTAGGTGTAGCTATAGAGACAGCCATTGGATACGGGCATGGCAGTGGAAGATGAGGAGAAATGGGAAGCTAACGACGATGTGTATGAGGAGAAAAAGGACTTAAATTTATTATGGTGATGATTGCACAAAACCAAACTCACTGCCATTGAGTCAAGGCTGATTCATAGCAACCTTTTAGGACAAGGTTGAACCGCTTCTGTAAGCTTCCAAGAATATAGTTGTTAATGGGAGTAGAAAGCCCCATGTTTCTCCCATGGGTGGAATCACGGTTTCAAAGTGCTGACCGTGTGGCTCGCAGCTGAATGCGTAACCACTGCGTCAGCAGTGCAAGATGAGGGGAAATGTGAAGCTAACAACAATGAGTAATGAGGAGGGAATTTTCTGAAATTTATTGGGATGATTATTGCACAGATCTTCTTAATCTTATTGAATAATTGTGTGATATGTGAAGTATATGTGAATAAAACTATTTTTTAAAAGGAAAGTAAAAGCAGTTATAGGAATAAACAATTTTCAAAGATTAACATTAATAGGATTAACAGCAGATTTCTCATCAGATTCAATGAACATCAGAAGAGAGTGAGTGACATTTTTATACACGGAAAGAAAAAAAACTGTCATCTTAGCATACTAGACACAGAAAAAAGTATTCTTCAGTAATGACGATCAAATAAATTTGCTTTTAGATATTAAAACACCAAGAAAAAACAAGAAAAAAATTATTTAAACTAAAAAATGAAAAAAATTTAGTAGCAGAGAATACAAGAAATATTAAGGATAGCTCAGGAAGAAGGAAAGGATGCCAGATAAAAATATGGATTTAAAAGGAATGGATAGCACATTTGTGGGTAATTTAAAAAATCATCTGTCTTATTTTTAAAAGAGATTTAGATATTTAGGGCAAAAATAAAAGCAATGTATGTAGGGATTGTATGATATCTAAATGTAACTATGTGACCAAAATAGCACAAAGAATATGAAGGGGGAAGGAAACAACTGTTATGAGATTTTTATGCTTTTATGCAAAAGTAATGATGGGGTATAACACTCTTTATAGGCAAATTATGCAAGAACACTGTAAACCCTAGAGCATCCATAAAAAAATTAAGCATATGTAATACTACAATTTGTTGCAAGTAGTATGTATGTATGTTACACACTTGATTTTGGTTTTCAATCTGTATGACCCCCCCTGAACATTAGATTTTTTATGTGCCTTATGTGGATGTGCACATAATTTACATAGGCTTATAATTTGCAAGAAGTTATGGTAAACCAATAAAATATACGGTCTTCCTCATCTCATGTTTTACAACGTGGGCAGATACATCCAAGAATACATAAACAGCCTTGCCTCCACCTTTATCTGGGCTATGGTTTCACCCTGAGTGGGCTGGGCAGGCTTCTTAATTCCTTATCTCCCTCAACCTTAAGTTGAAGAAATTTTATTCCAGTAAGAGTGGCTGAGAAGTCTGGATTCTCTTTCTCCATCCAACTCCTATTTTAGCACTGGAACTCTGGGCTTGAAGTCCAGAATACTGGGGCCCCGACCACCCTCACCTCAGCATAGTACTTTGTAGCATAATACAAGGTTGATACTTCTCCCAAGTGCCCATTTGCAGAGTAGGGGTGACAGTCTGTACAAAGGGGGTCCTTACCCTAGTTGTGGTGCATTGACACATGGTGAAAAAAAGTCACAATTTCAATGCGCTCCACGATGCTAATACAATAAGTTATTTGGAACAGATTTTGGAAGACATCATGTCTAAGATTTTTAAAAACAAGGGAGATCCCGGTGGACAGTTATTAGCTCTATGTTTTAAGCAAAATGGCAGAGCAGTGAGGAATTTAATTTAATAGCACAAATAGAAGGAAATAAAGCCAAACAGAGCCTGCCTCGGATCAAACGGGTTCTGGGTCAGGAAGGCTAAGTCATGACCAGGCTATGTATGTCCTAAGCTATAGTTACTCAGGAGCGATCAGAAAAATGTGAGGTTGACTTGAACTCCACAAGCTACACACAGCTCTATCAAAAAAGGGCAGAACACTCATTTGCACAAGGGACCTAAAGAGCACCTCTTGCTTAAACACAAAGAATATGTTACTCTTACCAAAAGGGTGGCTTTTAGAAGCCAGACTAAAACATAAAATCACACTCACAGCTGACAGTCTGGAAGACTGTGTGAATACCAAAGAATGAACCTACTAAGGTATGGTTAGAATTTCTAATATGCTAATCCTTGGTTTAGTGGTGGGCAATAAAATGCAAATTTCCTGAACTATGATAGTGTCTTCTGAGCCATGTATACATGCAACAGTAAAAGGTGAAAATGTAACAAGTTAAGACAGTCGAAATTCAACGTTTGGCCAATATTTGGTTTATACTGGCCCAGGGACAATCCCAGAATAGTGAGGCTAATAGATGAAAATTAAAAATACGAACCGGGATGTGAGAGGCTGCATGTTGGGGAAAGAGACTTCAAAGAAATCAAACAGATCACTAAGCAGACAATAATTAAAAACTACCCCCCTAGGGAGAATAATTTAGGAGCAAGAACCTCCAAAGGGAGGATGGGGATCTAGGGATTAGTATTGGTACAATATATTATCTAAAACAATAAGGTTTAAAAAATAATGAGATATGCAAACAAAGAACTGATGACATGTAAACAAGGAAGGAAGGGGAAGGAAAAAATAGAAACTACTTTTAAAAGGGTAGATGGTGAACTTAGAAGACAAATACTTTAAAGTAGCTACTATAAATATGTTCAAGAAACTAAAATAAAACATGCTTTAAAAAGTGCTCCAAGAAAAGAACGCAACACACTGACATGAAGCAGGGAATCAATAGAGAGGTCTGAGGGGCAGGCCCCATTACCAACTAAGTGGACAGCACCATCCTCCCCCAAGAAGAATTCCCTTCAGAGGACAGCACTGATGCTACAGCTCAAGGAGAGGGACTTGTCTGATTGGAGCACACAGGAGCCAATGAGGGGAGAAGGGGGGAAAAAAAGGGTGAAGCACATCCTGGCTCACCAAGCCCTGAGGACGTTTCTGCTCAGAGCAGCAATGCTCAGGACACAGCATTCCTCAATGACCCATAGCACTATTGCGGGCAACACTAGAGACTCACGGCAGGAATAGTGCCTGCCCTGAGCCGACTACACCGAAACCAGCCACTGGGTGCATGCAGCAGAGCATTGGGGGGGGGGGGGGAAACAGCAATGAAGTCCCTAGGGATAGATGTGGGGCCAGGACATGACACCCCATCAGACTCGACTGGAAAACACTCATGAAGGACAACAAATAGACCTGAACTATTTATGGAGGTGTTTTTGTGTTGTTGTAGCTATTGTTTTACTTTCTATTGCTTCATTGTACTCAGTCTTGTCATTGTACATATTGTTGTTGCTGTATGTCTACCTGGAAGGAATAGGCGGGATAAACAAGCCGGAAGAGAGAACAATGGGATAACAGTTCCGGGAGGACATGGGAGAGAGGGAGGCAGGGAAAGGAAGTGGGTGTTAACAAACCCAGGGACAAGAGAACAACAAGTCATCCAAATCAGTGGCAAGGAGGGTATAAGAGGTCTGGCAGGGCTATGTAACTGAGAGGAATTCCTGAAAGCCAAATGAAGGCTGAACATGATAGTGGGACAAGAGGAAAGAACTAGGAGGCAAAGGGCAGTTATAGAGATCTAAATACAGGCACATACAGATGTAAATATATTTATATATGATGGGGAAATAGAGCTATGTATCTATATTTATAGGTTTAGTATTAAGGATGGACAGTGGGCCCCTACTCAAGTACTCCCTTAACACAAGAACACATTGTTGTAACAATTCGGCAGTCTGAGATGCTCACCTTCCTGGCAGAATCGCTGAAGACAATGGGTGCACAAGCAAATGTGGCGAAGAAAGCTAATGGTGCCCGGTTACCAAAAGATATAGCATCTGAGTGCTTAAAGACCCAAAGATAAACTAGGAGCCATCTAGCTGAGAAACAACAAAATCCACATGGAAGAAGCACACCAGCCTGTCCCAACTCAATTGTTGAGGACAATGCAGATACATAAGAAAATGTGGTGAAGAAAGTTGATGGTGCCAGACTATCAAAAGATATAGTGTTGGAAGATAAAGAAATAGCCATCTAACTGAGAAACAACAAAACCCACATGGAAGAAGCACACCAGTCTGTGAGATCACAAGGCAACAAAGGGATCAGGTATAAGGCATCAACGATAAAAAAAAATTATAGCATTGTGAATGAGGGGGAGTGCAGAGTGGGGACCCAGGGCACATCTGTGGGAAATTGAACATCCCCTTGCAGAAGGGCCGCAGGGAGGAGATGAGCCAATCAGGGTGCAGTGTAACAATGATGAAACATACAATTTTCCTCTAGTTCTTGAATGCCACCTCCCCGCACTATCATGATCCCAATTCTACCTTACAAATCTGGCTAAACAAGAGGATGTACACTGGTGCAGATAGGAACTGGAAACGGAATCCAGGATAGATGAACCCCACAGGACAAGTGGTGAGAGTGGTGATACCGGGAGGGCGGAGGGAAGGTGAGAGAGAAAGGGGGAAAAGATTACAATGATCTACATATAACCTCCCTGGGGGATGGACAGCGGAGAAGTGGGTGAAGGGAGATGTCAGATGGTGTAAGATATGACAAAGTAATTTATAAATTATCAAGGGTTCATGGGGGAGAGGAGAGCAGAGAGAGGGGAAGATGAGGAACTGATACCAAGGACTCAAGTTGAAAGCAAATGTTTGAAAGCGATGAAGGAAACAAATGTACAAAAGTATTTGACACAATGGATGTATGTATGGATTGTGAGTAGAGTTGTATGAGCCCCCAGTAAAATGATTTTTTAAAAGGAAGTAAAGGAATGAGTAAGGTCTTCAAAAAATTATTTTCTCCATCTAAAAAAAAGGGAAACTGGTAAATGCCAAAATCAACCTTTTCAGAATGCTAGAAATTAACCAATAGCTGCAGAAATCAGAGAACATTAATTTTCCTAAAACTGATGAACCTGTTCAAAAGAGCAAGCTAGAACATGCCCTATCCCTATTCTCACCTCTCCAGCTCTATAATATTCTTGAAAAAACAATAGCTTTCCAACACAGTCAAAACCAGCAGTATGATGACCAAATAAAAAAAATTTTGAATCTTCCTCAAAATCTTCTTCCTAGAGATGCCATTACTTGATCTGTCAGGTGGGTTTGTGGATGACCTCACTTGCAACTTTGCCTTTATTTGCTCTGACTTGGAGTTCACCCAGGGTAAATAGCCTTGACTCTAGGGGCATTTCTCAATCGGAGTTGTCAGCATTTGTTTAATATTTAAGTTTGTTGAGTTGGCCATAACAAATGGGAGTACAGGAACCTGACAAGAAATCTTAAAAGAAATAAAGAATAAATAAGTCAGTTCAGCTGTATGGCTCATCTTCCTGTCATCAATTCAATTCTGACTCATAGGACCTTATGCGACAGAGTAGAATAGCCCATGTGGATTTCTGAGACTATAAATTTTTACGGGAGTAGAAATCCTTATCTTTTTCCCACAGAGTGGCTAGAGATCTTGAACTGCTGACCTTGTGTCACCAGGACTCCTTTTAGATGCATGGTAGCTCTGGCATATTACTGGAACTTGGTAAGGCCACAAGCATGTTAGGTTCTCAACATGGCTAGTGCTGTATTCAAGAGAGACCTCAGAATCCCTAAGCTCTTATCACTAGGTGACTTTGAAGCAGGATGTCAAAGCTAAGTCAGAGTTGTAAACTGCCTAACAGGCATGCCAAAACAAAAACATGAGTTCCTAGGCAAAGATGGTATTTATTGGTGCCAGCCATTTAAGGAAATTTCTCTCTGACTGTTAGCTAGCAACTAAACAAATAGAGACAACAGTGGCTACACATGGGAAAAAATGCAAACATTGTAAGCTTAGTTCATAAAATTCAGCAAATAAAAACATCAACAGCAAATAAAACCACACTCACAACCTTGTAGTGAGGAAAGTCTGATTTCCACACGCACAATATTATATTACTTAAAATGTTCATTTATCAATTTAAAAAATTATAAGACATGCAAAGGAACAAGAGAGTCTGATCTATACGTAGGAAGTAAAAAAGAAATTAATTGATTAAAAGGTTGATATGAGTGAGAATTGATTCAATGACAACAGCAGGCACATAACGAAACCCCAATATTTTACTTAATAGACACATGTTCTATTTTGGCGCTTTAAAATATATTCAAAGATCTGAAGACAACTATGTCCAAAGTACTAAAGAAATTAATGGAAATGGCAGAGCAACAAATAGAATATCAATGTTTTTGTCATTGTTAGGTGCCATCAAGTTAGTTCCAAATCATAGCAACTCTTACGTGTAAGAGAATGAATGCTGCCCTGTCCTCCATCCCCAAAATTGTTCTTATGTTTGAGTCGACATCGTGGCTACTGTGTCAGCCCCTCTCATCAAGGGCTTTCCTCTTTTTCTATGCCCTTCCATTTTTACTGGGACTGGGCTTTAATGATAACATGTCCAAAAATGATGCGATGAAGTCTTGCCTTCCTTGCCTGTAAGGAGCACTCTGACTGTATTTCTTCCAAGATAGATCTGGTTTTTGGCAGTTCACAGCACTTTCAATATTCTTAACTATTCCATAATTCAAATGCATTAATTTTTCATTGGTCTTCCTTATTTACCGTCTTTCACATGCATATGAGGCAATGGAAAAAAAAACACAGTTAAGGTTGGGTACATCTTAGTCCGAAAATTAACATCCTTGCTTTTCAATACTTTCAAGAGGTCTTGTGCAGCAGATTTACTCAATGCAGTGTGTCATCTGATTTCCTGACTGCTGCTTCCATAAGCACTGATTGTAGATCCAAGCAAGATGATATCCCTGGAAACTTTCATCTTTTCTCCATTTATCATGCTGTTACTTATTGGACCAGTTGTGAGGATTTGGGTTTTCTCTACTTTGAGTTGTGATCCACACTGAGAGCTGTAATCTTTGATATTTATCAGCCAGTGCTTCAAGCCCTCCCTTTCAGCAACCAAGTTTGTGTCAGCTGCATATCACAGATTGTTAATAAGGCCTCCTCAAATGCAGTGTTCTTCATATAATCCACCTTCTCTGATGATTTGCTCAGCATACAGATTGAATAAATATGGTGAGAGGATACAACCTTGACATTCACCTTTCCTGATACCATGCAGTCAGTATTCCCTTGCTCTCTATTCACAACTGCCTCTTGATCTATGTACAGGCTTTACACGAACACAGTGAGGTGCTCTGGAAGTCCTATTCTTCTTTGGGGTATCTATAGTTTGTTGTGATCCATACAGTCAAATTCCCTTGTATAGCCAATGAAACACAAGTAAATATCTTTCTGCTATTCTTAAATTTAAGTCAAGATCTATCTAGCATCAATAATAATATCCTTTGTTCCACGTCCTCTTCTGAATTTGGCTTGAACCTCTGGAAACTTCCTGTCAGTATACTGCTGCTACCATTGTATGATCTTCAGAAGAAAATTACTTGCAAGCAATATTAATGATATTATTTTACAAGCTGTACATTCAATTGCATCACTTTTCTTTGGAATGGGTACAAGTATAAATCCTTCCTAGAAAGTTGGCCAAGCAGCTGTCTTCCAAGTTTCCTGGCATAGATGAATGAGTTCTTCTAGTGCTTCATCAACTTGTTGAAACATTTCAATTGGTATTCCATCAATTTCTAGAGCCTTGTTTTTGGCTAATGCTTTCAGCACAGCTTGCCCGTCTTCCTTCATTACCATTAATTCTTGCTCAAATGGTAGCTTTTGAAATGGTTGAAATACCAATAGGTAAATAGAAATTATAAAAAAAGAATCACATTAAATTCTGAGTTTTATGAGTATAATAACTATTTTAAAATTCACTAGAAATGTTCAACAGCAGATGTTATTAGGCAAAATATAAAAATGACTTGAAGACTGTTAAATGGATAACATCAAGTCTGAAAAAGAGGGGAGAAATAATGAAAAATAGGCAGAACATCATATTAAGAGTCCCGTAAGGAAAAGCAAGAGGAACATGGCAGAAAATTGTGAAGAATTGATTATGGAAATGTTTCCACATTTTAAAAAAAACCCTAAAAAGTAGATGTCTATATAGCACAACAAACTCTGAGTAGAAGAAAATCAAAGATATCTAAACCTTGACACATTACTAGCAAATTGCCAAGAGCAAAGACAAATATGGAATCTTAAAGCAACAAGAGAGAAGCAACTTCTGTATGAGGGATCCTCAGTAATATTAAAAGTTGATTTATCTCGGGCAATCTAGGACACCACAAGGCAGAGGGATGACATATTCAAAGTGCTGAAAGGAAAGAAGTTTGTCAACCAAGACATTCTTATCCAGAAAGCTAACCTTCAAAAATGAAAGAAAAATTAATTCCCACATCAAGGGAAAATCATTGGAGAATTCATCACTAGCAAACTTTTCCTATACCAAAGACAGTCCTTCACGTTGAACACATTGGGCTGCTCACCCCAAGGTCAACAGTTTGAAACCTCTGGCCACTCCAAAGGGAAAAGGTCAGCCTTTCCACTCCCATAAAGCACTACAATTAAAAAACCACAGGTTCAGGTCTACTCTGTCTTATAGGGTCATTATGAGTCTGAATCAACTCCATGGCAGTGAGTTTTGGATACATTATTTTTAATCAACATAAAGAAATAAAGAACATTATTAAGAGTCACTATATGTGTACAAAAATATATAAATATTTTAGTTATTTTCCTCCTATATACTTTTAAAATAACCGAATTAAGCAATATTTTAAAATCTTGTTGATGGTCACACTATGTACAAAGTTCGTATTCTATGAGAATAACAACAGGAATGGGGTGGAGAACTGATACATATATAGAAGTAAGGGGTTTGTATAGTTTAAATTTAATTGATATTAATCCAACCTTAAAAGAGAACAAAACAAAATATCCCTCAAACTCACTGCCTTCAAGTCAATAGAGGTCTTGTAAAACACAGTAGAATTTCCCGTGTGGGTTTACAAGACTGTAAATCATTACAGAAGTAGACATCCTCATCTTTCTCCCTCAGAGCAGCTAGTGGTTTCAAACTATTGACCTTGTTGTTAGCATTCCAGTGCATAACCCACTATACCACCAAGTCTATTAAATGTAATCTCCACTAAGTAACTCATTCCCTCCAAAAATAACCCCACAATTAAATATGAATCCTGGAAAAGAAACAAATGAATTAAAATTCAACACTAGAAAGTGAATATTAAGTCACTACAAAAGAAACCATAATGGAGTATTAGTAGAATAAAAATATAGGACATAAAGAAAATTAATAGCAAATGGGAGATGAAAATATTAATTCAGTAATTATATTAAATGTTAAGTATTACCATATATACTCGAGTATAAGCCGAGTTTTCCAGTACATTTTTAATGCAGTTTGTGGTAAAATTAGGTGCTTCGGCTGATATTCGGGTCAGCTTATACTTGAGTATATATGGTAATGAATTAAACACTAAAAGGAAGAGATTGGCAGAATGTACAAAAAAAACATGATATGTTGGCTATAGAAGTCACATTCTAGCTTCAAAGACATAAAGAGATTGAAAGTAAAAGAATAGAAAATATATACCTTGAAAACTAGCCAAAATATGGCATGACTATAAACCTCAAAGAAAATACACTATAAGGCAAAAATTGTTAATAGAGGCCAAGAGAGGAATTTTATAATTATAAAGACTAATCCATCAAGAACACATAGTAATTGTAATCATATATCCTGTTAGTATAGTGGGTAATGCATTGGGCTGCAAACTGCAAGGTCACCAGTTGGAATCTGTCAGCCACTCAAGAGGAAACCAATGAGGCTATTTACTCACATAGAGATTTGCAGACAACCTTAGAAACTGAAAGGGGTAGGTTTACTCTGTTCATGGGTTTGCTATGAGTTGGAATTAACTCAATGGAAGTCAATAAAAATAACAGAACTCCAAATAACAGGGGGCCCAAACTAAGCAAAATTCAAAGGAGAGATATATACAATTCAGCAATATAATTAGGAAACCTCAATATCTAATTCCCATACTGGACAGAAAAAGTGGAGCGGAGGCAAGAAAATAGAAAACTTTATCTACACTATGGGCCTTATTTAAAAAAAACAGAAAACCTAATAAGCATCTATGGAATACAACCTCAAACAAACTCAGTACACATTTCTTTCAAGTAAACATGTACTACTATCTAGGACAGGTTATATACAAATAAGGAGCCATAAAACCAGATTGAGTAACTTTAAACTCTAAGCAACTACCAATCACTGCAGAATGAAATTAGTAATCAATAACTGAAGTGCATTTGGAAATTCATAAATATATATAAATTAAAATTTCTATCCAGTGCTTGGTGACACAGACCATGTACTATTGATTACTGGAACTTTAGATTCCATCTTTTCAAAGAGTACAATATACTTCATAGGCCACACCAAAAGGATCTGATTTGGAAACTCCAATAAGCAAAGTGGACTTTACCATGAACTCACCTCAGGCAAATTTAAGGACCTGAAATAGTTCTTCGGTTTTAACGCTGAAATGCTCTACCATGACAAGAAGCAGATGACTGTTATCCCAAGGTTATGGAATTGGTGGTCATTGAACTTTGGTTTGGATCTTTCACTTTGGGTGTGTCCAATGAATGGTGGCCAGTGACTACCATATAGTTACTATTTTCATGCTCTCTTTGCTTTTTTATGACATGTGTTAGTCTAGCAGGCACGGTTCTGCATTTGTGAATGAGTGTTACTGAAAGTTTTGTCCTATGCCTTGCCCTCATTTTTTTGTATAAATAGTGTCCAGTCACTTAAGATTTTTATTCTGTAAAAATCAACAATTCTTGTGTTGTGGCTTGAAAAGATGACCGATGCATGTATAATTTTCTTTTCCCAACAGTGTTGTAAATTCTATACTATGGCCTAAATTAATGATACTATCAAAAGGATCACCGTACACCCCATGGCGATGACTTTTAATGTTCTCCAATAAAATAATAATGCTGTCTCTAAAGTGAACCAGGAACATATATAAGCCATAGGCATATCAATAGACTTGGGGCTCATAGTTAATTGTGGCCTTAATATAAGAGCAATTCATTTTTCTGACATCTCTCTACTCAATACTCTCTCTCATGAAGAGATTACTGAAAAGATAGCAAAGTGTGGTAGAGAAATCAGATGGCGCCTAGATAGCAGAAAGAATAGTATCTGGGGTCTTAAAGGGTTGTATTCAAATAAGCAACCATCTAAGTGAAGCATCAATTAAGTCCACATGGAAGAAGCACAACAGTCTGGGTGATCAAAGGATGTAAAGATTGAAATCTAAATCCGGAGGAGGGAATTGTGTCAGAACTTTAATTCTGAACATTTTGTTTGCAGAAGGCTATGGATGGCAGTGGAAGCCCAAGATCCATTTGCAGGGTCTCCATGTAGACTAAGGCCCTGGTGAATCCCCTTTGGCATTAGTCCAGGGATATTAATAGCCTTGCTAGCAGACAGAGAGTATATTGTAAGATTGATGATGGTAGATGTAGTTAGGTTAAAAGGAGCCCTGGTGAGGTAGTGAGTTATGAATTGGGCTTCTGAACTCAAGGCCAATAGTGCAAAACCCCCAGCCATGCTGTAGAAGGAAAATGAGGCTTTCTGCTCCCGTGAAGGTTTACCCACAAAGGCAGTTCTACACTTTCCTCTATGTCCACTAGGAGTTGATATCCACTAGACAACAGTCAGTTTGGTTTTTGGTGTTTAGTTAGGTTAAAGTGTAATACCTTATCACTTGATCTACTCTGTTGACCCATTTCAAATTTGTTCCACATTTTATTATTTTCTGCTTTCTTTTTATTGAAAATTTTCTGTTTTATTTTGTCATTGTTGTTATGTTTGTTTCTTGTTTTGTATGTTTTTCTGCATATGAAATCCAGGATAGGTAAATCTATTTAGACAGTAATTTAAGGGCATAAAACGGGATGTTGGGGGGAAGTGAGCAACTAACATTGGTGACTACACAAAAGAAGAAAATGTCCTAAAACCAATTGTGGTGATGATTAACCTTTTGTGTGATTTGTGAATTGTATGATATGTGAATTATATGCCAATAAACTGTTTTTAATTACATTCCTTAATAAGCAGTGGATCAGAGAATAAAAAGACCTTGAGTTGAATGATAATGCAAACGTATCATGCTATAATGGCTAGGATACAGCAAAAGTAGTATTTATAGCAATATTTATCACTATAAACATCTATACTGAAAAACAATAAAGATCTCAAATCAATAGCATAAGTTTATACTTTCAGTAACTCGAAAAATAAGGGCAAATTAAAACCAAAGCAGGCAAAAAAATGGAAATCACAAAGAATTGAGCAGAACTAAAATAGGCAGTAGAAAACGCAGAAAATCAATCCAAAATTGATCCTATTAAAAGGAACAAATTTGACAAATCTTAAGGTAGACTGACCAAGAACTTTAGAAGGGGAACTCACAGAATTGAATCAGAGTGAAGAAAGGCCATACGACAGTTGTATCTTGGTTGTGGAATTGCTCCAAGCTTGAAAGTCCCACTAATGAAACAGCCGGGTCCGAGGAAATAAAATCTGCTCAGTGTTCACAGCTTTGCGCAGCAGTGGAACTGAAGACCATAACTGAAAAAACCTACATGGTTTGACAGTGAGTCGCATGTTCTGTCTCCTGATGGCGACACGTAAATCTAAGTGCTACTCTCGCTCAGACAACATATAGCACCTGTGTTGCTGTGCGAAAACAACCACCATTGTGCTTTTTTGGTGTGCTCTGTTTGCCTAAAATATCACAATGATGGCTCCAAAAATGTTAGTGACACCACCAGTAAAGCTCAGAGGAGGACTGTGAGAAGCATGGCAGAGTTAAAGAAAGAAATCATTGGTAAATTTGAATCAGGTTGCTGCTTGTCTGATTTGGTGACTGAATACAACTTGGCTAAGTCAATATTATCAACATGCTTTTTTTGGGGGGTGGTCAAAGCAGCAATGTATCAAAAGGAGTGAAATCATTAACCACAAAATAAAGAACTGAAAAAAAAAGAAAGAAAAGAGAATGATTAGGGCAGGGAATGTGCAGATGTGCTTTATACAATTGATGTATGTATATGTATGGACTGTGATAAGAGTTGTATGAGCCCCTAATAAAACGTTTAAAACAACAAAAAAAATAAAGAACCAAGACCATCAAAGAGGAGACTGTTAATTTGACTAAATGAGAAAAAACTTAATGGCGAGAGCGTATCTGCTACAGGTAATCTACAATAATTGAGAAGGCTAAAATGTTCCATAGTGAATTTGTAAGTGTAATTTGGGGGCCTCAGAACCAATTATTTGGTTTTCCATGATTTCTTATAGGAAAAATATAGTTGTCTCTCTAATTTTTTGGTGGTCACACGAATTCGATCCACAAGAAAGGCAGTTCAAAACCACCAGCAGTCTCAGAAACTCTTAGGGGCAGTTCTACCTTGCCCTATAGGATCCTTATGAGTCAGTATTGACTTGATTGTAGTGAGTTTGCTTTTGAGTTTTTTCCTATAAACAACTGTATGCTAACAAATTAGAGAACGTAGAGGAAATTGACAAATCTCTAGAAAGACACATACTACCAATATTAACTATAAAAAGAGAGAGATAATATGAGTAGATCAATAACAAGTAAAACATTTCCATTTTTAATCTAACACCTAAAACATAAAAGAGCCCAGAACTACATCGTCTCAGTGGTGGATTAAGCCTCCTTGGAACTCGCTCAGGGATAGTAATAGTCTTGTCCTCAGAGAGGGAACATTGGAAAATTGGGTTTTAACATCTTTGACTTTGTTTACCCTTTTGAACCATTTTAAACTTGTTCTAGTTATATTATTTTCTACTTTATTTTTGGATTAAAGTTAAAAAAATTTTATATGGAATCGTGGAGAGATAAATTTAGAGAAAGTAACTCCGTAGGGTTTTAATAGAGCAGGTTGGGGGGATATGGTGAGCCAATAATAACGAAGACAAGAATGAAGAAAACAATATAAAATTGATGGTGGTGATGGTTACACAACTCTTTCCAATATATGTTTCATGAATTACATGTCAATTAAACCTTTAAAAATTTTGCAGTAAAATAAAAAAATTCAAGCTAAAGCCAATCTTATCTACACTCAGTTATTTACCTGCACGTTTCCTTTGTTTTCTATGTATATAGGACCTGTTGGTGTAGAGGTTCTGTATTGGGCTGGGATTAGCAGTTCAAAACTACCAGCAGCTCCACATGAGAAAGACTGGGCTTTCTACTCCCATCAACAGTTACAGTCTCAGAAACCCACAGGGGGCGCTATGAGTCAGCATTGATTCCATGGTAGTGAGTTTGGTTTTGGTTCTCCACTTGAACAATGGAGTGCTTTATGTTGTTACTCAGCCCTACTCAGTTCAAGATATATTATTACTCAAAAAGACTCCTTTTCTTTCACTCCTAGAGAAAAGCAAAAATAAAGAAAGAAAACTACAGAGCAAAATCCCTATGACAACGAATAAGCTAAATTCAGTAACATAGAATATATTATATAAAATGAGTAGGATTTATCAAAGGAACCAAAAACACCTCACTGCCATCGAGTCAATTCTGACTCATAGTGACCATATAGGACAGGATAGAACTGCTTCTGTGGGTTTCCAAGACTGATACTTTACAGCAGTAGAAAGTTTCACCCTTTTCTTATATTGAAGCAATGCAAGGTTAATTTAATATACATAAATCAACGTGTGTAATACACCATATTACAAGAATGAAGAAAAACTGGGCCTATTCAACTGTTAGTGCTAGTTGTTATTGAGTCAATTCTTATTACTGACACCCAATTCAGAAAAAATGTTCATACTTTCATGAGATTTTCATGATAAAAATAATTATTACACTAAGAATAGTAGGGAATATTCTCAAGCTGATAAAGGATAGCTATAAAAATGCACATCAAACATCAAACTCGATGATGAAGGACAGAATGCCTATCTCCTAATATCAACAGCAAGAGGCTATCTGCCCCTGCCACTTTTACTCAAAATTACTGGAGGTTCTAGCCAAGGCATAGTAGGACCCTAGTGGTACATGGGGTCCTATGTTGATCGTGTAACTACAAGGTCTGCAGTTGGACTCCCCAGCAGCCCCATTAGGGAAAGATGGTCATGCATAGCATTACAGCTTCGAAAACCTTTCAGATCATTGCAACACCATCCTATGAGGTTGCTGTGACTCAGAATCTACTCCACAGAAGTGTGTTACATTTTGGGTTGTTAGCACATTGGCCAGCAAAAGTAAACAAAGGTATATAGATTGGCAAATAACAAAACTATCTTTGCAGATGATATGATTTTACATATAGAAAGTCCTAACAAATCACTAAAAATCATATTAGAGAAAATAAATGAATCCAACAAGGGTTTCCGGATTCAAAATAATATTTAAAAATGGATTGTATTTCTATATACTATCAATGAACAATACAAAAATTGAAATTAAAAAGTATTTCCATTTATAATTGGATAAAAGTAAAATGCCTAAAGGTAAAGTTGGCAAATAAATATCACTTCTACACTGAAAATGGCAAAACATCATTAAAATAATACACAAATGAAAAGATATCTTGTCTGTATTGATTGGAAAAATGAATGTTAGTAAGATATCAATAATCCCTAAATTGACCTACAGATTCAAAGTAAATCTTATATTCCAGCTGTTTTATTTTTGTTTATAATTTGAAAAGCTGATCCAAATATTTGCATAGATATGCAGTAAACTCAATATTGCCAAAACAATCTTGAAAAAGAAGAATAATGTTAAAGAGCTCAGATTTTTAAATTTCAAAACACTACAGCACTATTGTAATCAAGATAGCATGGCTGTGGAATAAGAATACATATACAGATAGATTAGATAGATAGATAGTTGTTGGGTGCTTTGCTTGTTTGTTTTGTTTTCAATAGTTGTTTTTAAGTGCCATCCATTTAGCTCTGATCCATAGCGACCCTATGCACAACAGAAAAAACACTGAATGGTCCTGCATCATCTTTAAGATTGTTCCGGTGCCCGAGTCCATGGATGCAGTCACTGTGTCAGTCCATCTAGTCTAGGCCCTTCCTCTTTTCTGCCACACCTCCACTTTACCAGACCTGATGTCCTTCTCCGGGGACGAGTCTCTCCTGGCAATATGCCCCAAATGCCCAAGACGGCATTTTGCCACCATTGCACTAAGGGACACTCTGCCCTTACTTCTTCCAGTAGAGACCAGTCTATCCTTTCAGCAGGTTTCAATACTCTTCTCCAGCACCACAATTAAAATGCACCTATCCGTCCTCAGCTTTTCCTCTTCAATGGGCAACATTCACATTCATATGATACAATGGTGGGTACCATGGCTTGGCTCAGGTGCACCTCAGTCCTCAAAGAAGCATCTTTGCCTTTCAATACTCTAAAGAGGTCCTAGTGCAGCAGATTTATCTAAGGAATGTGTCTTTTAATCTCTTGCCTGCTGCTTCCATCAGCACTGAGTGTGGCCCCAAGTAAAACAAAATCCTTGACAACTTCAACCTTTGCTCCAGTTATTATGATGCTCCCATTGCTCCAGTTGGGAGGGTTTGGGTCTTCCTCCCACTGAGTTGTGATTCATACTGACGACGACAATCCTTGATTTCCATCAAGTATTTCAATTCCTCTCACTTTCAGCAAGCAAGGCTGCGTCATCTGCATACTATAGACTGTTAATAAGCCTTCCTCTGATCCTCTGATTCCTCTGCACTCCTTCATATAACCCAGCTTCTGATGATTTGCTCAGCATGTAGATTGAACAAATAAGATGAAAGGATACAACCCTGATACTCATCTTTCCCGATGTAAACTCTGCCGTGTAGTTCTGTTCTGCTGGCCCAACTTCTCTTGATCCATGTACAAGTTCCACATGAGTGCAATGAAGTGTTCCCGAATTCCCGTTCTTCTCAAGGTTATCCACAGTTTATTCTGGTCCACGCAATCAGATGCCTTTGCACAGTCAATGAGACACAAATAAACATCTGATCTTCTCTGCTTTGAACCAAGATCCATCTGACATCAGCAGCGATACCCCTTGTTCCATGTCCTCTCCCGAATCTGGCAGTTCCTTGTCAATGTGCTGCTGTAACCATTGTTGTATGAACTGAAGACAAATTTTCCTTTTTTGTGATATCAATGGTATCACATTGATATCAATAGTATCACAAACATTCTATAGTTTGAGGATTCTGTTGGGTCACCTTTGTTTGGAATGGTCACAGATATGGATCTCTTCGAGTAGTTGGCCAGGTCCCTGTCTTCCAAATTTCCTGGCACAGAGGAGTGAGCGCTTGCAGTGCTTCTTCAGCATGCTGAAGCATTTCAGTGGGTGTTCTGTCAACTCCTGGAGCCTTGTTTTGGACTAATGCATTCAGTACAGCTTGAACTTCTTCCTTCAGCACAATTGGTGCTTGCTCATATGCGACCTGTTGAAATGCTGGACTTTGACTAATTCTTTCTGGTACTGTGACTGTATTCTTTCCACCTTCTCTTGATGTTTCCTATATTATTCAATATTTTGCCTATAGAATCTTTCAAAATTATAATACGCAGCTTGAATTTTTTCTTGAGTTCTTTCAATTTTCAATATGCTTGGCGTGTTCTTCCCTTTTGATTTTCTAATTCTAGGTCCTTGCACATTTCATTAAAATATTTGGTTTTGTGTTCTCAATCTCCCCTTTGAAGTTTTCTATTCAGCTCCTTGACTTCATGCTTCAATTTGCTTTAGCTATTCTATGATTAATAGATTAATTTCAGAGTCTCTTCTGACATCCACTTTGATCTTTTCTTTCTTTCCTGTCTTTTTAATGGCTTTTAGCTTTCTTCATGACGTTTTCCCACAGCTCATCAGGGCTTCTGTCATTAGTGTTCAATGCATGGAATCTGTTCTTGAGATGTTCTCAAAATTCATGTGGTATAGACTCATATCATATTTTGGCTCCTGCAGACTTGTTTTTGATTTTCTTCAGCTTTATCCTGAACTTACATATGAGCAATTGCTGGTCTGTTCCACAGTCAGTATCTGGTCTGCTTTTAGCTGCTATAGTAAGCTTCTCCATAGTGTCTTCCCACAGATAAAGTCAATTTGATTTTTATATATTCTGTGGAAGCTTTTTGTGTTATTGGAAAAAGGTATTTGCTATGAACAAGTCGTTGGTTTTTCAAAATTCTATAATGTGATATCCACCTTCATTTCCATCAGCAAGTCCCTATTTTCCAACTACTATTCCTTCCTCTTTGTTTTCAATATTTGCACTTCAATCACCAATAACTATCAATTGAGATAATTAGAATGGGAGATAGATATACTGATAGATGATAGATGCTAAATTTAAAACTCATAGAAGCAACATAGATGTAATTGTGATATTGGGAAAGAATGATTTCTCAATATGACACAAAAAGCACATGAACCAAAAGAAAATAGAAAAATTTAACATTGTTGACATGCAAGAAAAACCTTTTTCTTAAAAGACCATTATCTGGAAAATGAAAAGAACCCACAGAATGGAAGAAAATATTCCCAGATCATATATCTAATAAGAGATTTATATCCAGACTACATAAAGAGCTCTTGCAACTTAATAAAAAGTCACAGAAATCCTATTGGACGGAGTAGAACTGCTCCACAGGATTTCTAATTGAAAGGTTTGAGGTTCTATCTAGCCCACCAGCCATTCTGCAGGAGAAAGAGGGGGAAATCTATTTCCACTGAAATTTATAGCCTTAGAATTTCCCTAAGTTTATGAGTTCCCTGTGCTGTGCCAGAATCAACTCAAGGGCTTTGGATGTGGCTCTGATAAATAATTTGGAAATAAAATTAGCACCTATTTCTCCTGTGGGACATTTAGGGAGTTTGAACTGCTACCATTTAAGTTAGCATCTAGGCACTTAACAACTATGCTGTCACAGCTCCTTAACTTTCCCCAAATTCCAAACTCACTGCCACTGACTGGGTCATTGTGGACTCTTAGCAACCCTATCAGGACAGGATAAAACTGCCTCTGTGTGTTTCTGAGACGGAAACTCTTTATAGGAATAGTAAGCCTAGTCTATCTCCTGTGGAGCAGCTGATGGTTTGAAATTGCTTACCTTATAATTAGCACCTAGATGTGTAACAACTATGCTGACTTAACTTTAGTGACATGCAAGTTATAAACATGCGTTACCATTTCCTCCTCCCTAACCAGTTGTCACTGAGTTAGGGACTCCAGGCTCAGTTAGGTGGTAATAATCAACAATCAATAACCAGTGTTCGTGCGGGTGATAGTTAGATGTATTTATGACAACTTGAAGATGTATAAAAGTGTAGGGGTGCAATCCAACCTATCAATCAAGTCACAGCCTGATGATACCTCCTTGGGGGGTGTGGCCTTCTTTTAACCAGGAGAACCTCCCTTTCTCCCCGCCTTCATCTTCCTGCTGCTGGGACTCTGCCACTGACCCTCAGAGCTACCAGAGCCTTATCATATTTCCACCAACCTTGGATTCACACAACTCTGCACCCTCCAGCCTGTGATATTCCTGCATTCTGCATGATTGCATATGGTTGTGTAAGTCTGAAAAGGGACTAATGGACTAGTATTGGACTAATGGACTTGAGAGGGTCTGAGATGGGATGCTGTCTATATAATTACGTGTTGATATAAGGCTCTTTCTCATACATATATGAGTGTCATTGGATTTGTTTCTCTAGTCAACCTGGCTTAACATAGTAGGGCTATGGAGAAAGTGGACCATTTGCTGTCAGTGGAAATGTAAAATGGCACAGCTGCTTTGGAAAACAGTTTGGCAGTTCTGCAAAGGTTAAACGTATAGTACTACATAACTCAGAAATTATATCCCTAGGTGAATATCTATGTGAAGTAAAATATATATTTATACAAATATTTGTGCACAAATATCTATATTAGTATTATTTACAATAGACAAAAATTAGAAGCAACTGAAATGTTCATCAAGTGATGTAAAAGAGAAAATATGGTATACTTATATAATGAAATATAATAATCATATGTCCCATATGCATGTTAAAGCTATGCAATGGGTAAAAAGGACCAGAAAATAACTGATACATTTGAATTATGGTGTTAGAAATGAATATTGAAAGTACCATGGACTACCAGAAGAGAAAAAAATAGATCTTGGAGGGAGCACACTCAGAATGCTCCTTGGAAGTGAGAATAGCAAATTTTCATCTCATGGACAATGGATATGTTTTCAGAAGAGATTAGTCCCTGGATAAGGACTTCATGCTTTGTAATCAGAGGGTAAGTTAAACAGAGAAAGACCCTCAAGGAGAAGGTTCGATGCAGCTACAACAATGGGCTTAAACATGACAACAGTTAAGGTTGGGCAGCATTTCATTCTGTTGTACATGGAGGAGGCCTGTGAGACAGAACAACAATATAACCACATATGGAATATGTTACAATCTTGATTACCCTTGGTAACTATATGCCAAATGAAAGAAGCCAGTCATAAAAGGACACATATTACCTGACCCCATTATTATGAAATCTCCTGAAAAGGTAGACCCTAGAGGCAGAAGGCAGATTAGTGGTTCAGAGAATGGTAGCAAGAGAAAATGAGTAATGTATAAGGGTTTCTCTTAGGGGTTATGGAAATATTCTAAATATCTGTGGAAAGAATTATTTACTTTAAACAAATTTCATAGGATAAGGATATTATTTAAATAAAATTGTTATAAAAATACTATAATCCCAATATGACTGTGCATCCTCAGGGATGTGTCTTTTGAGTAATGACATCAAAGTATACACACTGTGCAGAAAAAGACTTTGTTAGAATAGTCAAGCCAAGTTACTGAATAAATAAGTGAATAATAACAACTACTCCCAAGAAGATTCCTGATTAGTATTCAAAATGCTACAATAGAGAATTTTAAACATCCAGTTTTCAATATAAGGAAAAGTGAGAAAAGCATGACCCATATATTAGAACAAAACCATGTGACAGAAATTGCATATAATAGGCCAACGTGTCAGACTTAGCAAAAATTTCAAAACAAGTATTATCAAAGTTGTTTTTAATAAGTAATCTTTCAAGTAAGAGTATGATGATTTTGTTCTATTAGAAAATTTTGATGAAAAGTTATACAGTATTTGAAAGAATCAAATGAAATTTCTGATATTGAGAAGTACAATGCTAAAATCAAAGCTTATTATATGTGATCTCACAGAAGAATTAATGAACTCTAATCAATAGATTTTTCAATCTGAAGAGTATAACTCAATCAATAAAAAGAAAAACGAACTGTGGTTCAGATAATTTTAGAACACTGTTTTATGTATATGGTGGTATCAGTAAGAGAGGAGAGAGAAAAGAGGGACAGAAACAGCATTAGAAAAAAACTAGGTCTGGAGACTCCCCAAATTTTATTTAAAATATTGATATATACATCTGAGAAACTCAAAGACCATCATGTTGGATAATACAAACAGACTGACACCTAGACAAACCCGAATAAAAATGCTAAAAGAGATAGACAAAGGAACAATCTTGTAAACAGCAAGGGAATAATGACACATCATATGTATGTACATATATGTATATATATATGGAAATGCCAATAAAATTAAGAAATTAATTGTAGTCAGGAACAATGGAGACCAAAAGGCAATGGATCAACATATGCAAAATTTGAAAAGAAACAAAAACCCATTCACTATGTATTTTCTATTCAGTAGTAACTTTCAAAAATGAAGGCAAAATAAAGATGTCTCTTGATAAATTAAACCTGAGATTTTACTGCTCCCAGCCTCACCTTATAAGAAATGCTAAGAAATGTTTAAGATGGAAGTATGTAATGACAAATTTACACACACGCACACACTATTCACAAAGATATACAATAAAGGACAATATAATCTGATTTCTTTTCCTAACCAATTAAAAAACAAAATTTAACTAATGTGTACAATGAGCTCAAAATTAACTGATAGGATGGCACAGGACCAGGCAGTGTTTCATTCTTTTGGAAATGGGTCCCTATTAATTGGAACCAACTCAACAGCTCATAACAACAATGTGTTCATATAGTTGAGTCTTTAATGGGTAGAAATTTAATATATTTGACAATTAACTGCACAAAGGAGGTATGTGGGATCAAAGCTGTTGCATCATAAAATGAACCAGATGGTTATTCAAAATCAGAAACAGATGGTAAGTAAGAATAAACATAAAATATTCAAGTTAGTTGAAATACATAAAATTATATGACAATTATAATAGTATATTGTTTATAAAATGTGATGTTGTTAGATGCCTTCAAGTCAGTTCTGACTCATAGTGATCCCATGTTCTGTAGAACAAAACACTACAAACAAAATATGTTATAAAAATACATTTTCATAATTGTTATTTTATATAACTTTGTGTCTTTTAAAGAAGTTGAGAACTTTCTATACATAAGCCCATTGTTGCAACCACTCTGACAATTAATCTCATTGAGGGTTACCATTTTTTTTCCTCTGACCTTCTATTTTACCAATTACCATGTTCTTTTCCAGGGACTGATTGCCCCTAGTAACATGTGCAAAGAACCTGAGAGGAAGTGTTGAGATGCACACTTCTAAGAAGAACCCTGACTGTACTTCTTTCAAGACAGATTTGCTTATTTTTCTGGAAGTCCATGAACCTTTCAGTATGATTCACTAAAACCATAATTCAATTGCATCAAATCTTTCTTATTCATTGTCCAGCTTTCACACGAGACAATTCAGAATACTGTATGTTGGGTCAGGGACACCTTAGTCCTCACAGTGATATCTTTTCTTGTCAACACTTTAAAGAAGTCTTGTGCAGCAGATGTATCCAATGCAATGCATTGTTTTGAACTCTTGTCTGCTTCCATGAGTTTTTGGATTGTGGGTCTAAATAAAATGAAAATAAAGGTTCGGTCTTTTCTCTAGTGTTGCCTAGTTGTGAGGACTTGGGTTTTCTTACATTGAGTTGCAATTCATACTGAAGTTCTATAGAACTCCCATTCTTAATATTATCTATAGTTTGTTATGCTCCACACAGTCCAATACCTTTGCACAATTAATAAAATTCAGATAAGCATCTTTCTACTATTCTCTGCTTTCAGTCAAGATACCTCTGACATCACAAATGCTATCTCTTGTTCCACATCCTTTTCTGAATCTGACTTTAAATTCCAACAGCTAGCTTCCTGACAATGTACTTCTGCAACTGTTTTGATTATCTTCTAAAACGTTACTTGTGTGTGATGTAAATGATATTATTTGATAATTTCCATATTCTGTTGAGTTCCCTTTCTTTGGAATAGGCACAAATATGAATTTCTTCCCGTTGGTTTGCCAGGTAGCTGTCATCAAAATTTTGGCATAGATGAGTGAGAGCCTCCAGGGCTACATCAATTTGCAACAAACAAACAGCATTACTATTCTGTCTATTCTTGGAGCCTTGCTTTTCCCTCATTTCTTCAATCCATCTTGAGCTTCTTCCTTCAATATAGTCAGTTCTTGATTATATGCTACCTCTTGAAGTCGTTAAAGGTATGCAAATTGCTTGGTACCGTGATTCTGTGTATTCCTCCTACCCTCTTTTGATATGTCTTGCATCATTCAATATTTTGTCCATAGAATCCTCCAATACAGCAACTGGAGTTTTGAATTTTTCTTCATTTCTCTTAGCTTTAGCTATTGTGTCCTTCCTTTTTGGCATTCAGATTCCAGGTCTTTGCATAGTACAATCAATATATTTTTCCTTTTTGATCTGCCTTTTAAAATGTTCTGTTCAGCCCCTTTACTTCATCATTTCATCTATTTGCTGTAGCCTCTCTACATTTATGAGCATGTTTAAAAGTCTCTTCCACTTTGGTCTTTTTGGGGATATTTTGTCAAAGACATCCACTTTGATCTTTGTTGGGACATTTTGCTTTATTTATGATGTTACTGATGTCATTCGGGTCTTCTTTCATTAGTGTTTAATGCGCTAAATCTGTTCTTGAGATGTGCTTTAAGCTCACATAGGATGTACTGAAGATAGTAGTATTTTGACTATAATGAACTTGTTTTAGTTCTATTCAACCTCAACCTAACAATGAGCAGTTGAGCATAGGGAGGTAAGTCAATACGCATTGGTACTAGGGTTCTAGGAC
Source organism: Tenrec ecaudatus (assembly GCF_050624435.1). Classification (NCBI taxonomy): domain Eukaryota; kingdom Metazoa; phylum Chordata; class Mammalia; order Afrosoricida; family Tenrecidae; genus Tenrec; species Tenrec ecaudatus. The sequence goes on from NC_134548.1 coordinate 90,524,885, forward strand.
ATACATGCAGTAGTTTACTACAAACATGTATTTAAATATGATGAGTGGATGGCAAAAGACAAGTTCTCTTAAAATACATTTGTATTAGTCTTCTTAGGGCTCATTTATAGAATGGTCCAATTATAAAAGTGAATTTTGAGTGAATTTGCTATACTGGTTACATTCAAGGCTTAGAGGTCAGTGCAGATAGTTATCACAAATGTCTTTTGGCTCCCAATGAAGTATTATAGATTTAATTGATTGATTTTCTTGAAGGAGACAAGATGATTATGGAGGTTTTCTAAGAAGAAATTTTAAGAAAATTGGTAATTCATTGGTGAGAAAAGGTCACTAAAGTTGAACTGATCAATGTTTTCCCTAACCATGACAATTTTTGAGGGAAGCAAGAGCTAGTCTATGAGAATTTCATTGGAAACCCTTATCCCATGTACCATGTAACCCTGATCTTACTCTTTCAGACATTTTTTCCCTCCCAGAACTCAAATAACATATAAAACACACATAATGGGAGTCCTTAGAGAATGCCAAAAGGGTTATTTTGAAGCGGTGCCAATAGAAGCATACAGAATTCTTCATGGATGGGTTAGAGCTATGAAAACAGTGCCTTCATAAGTATATAGACCTAGATAGAGGCTATGTCAAGAAATAATAGCTTCACATTTTGATCTTTTTGTTTAATAAAGATTTCTATAATTTTACAAAACGACTTTCTGATTTTCCCTCATATATAGATGCAATGTGTACAACAATAATAGCATAAAAGGGGTGGTGGAGAGTGAGTAAAGTTATATAGAAATACTGTTTCTTTATCTCTCTGGAATTAATTTAGTATAAATCTGAAGTAGATTCTGATAAATTAAGACCTATGGGAGAATTTGGCCGCCAGATAACAATCACAGGAAGATCTTCTAAGAAAATACAGATAAGTTTCAGCAGAAAGGAATCCTGAGCTGCTTGGAAGCCAGAGAAACAGCATAAAAGCAAAGAACACACTTTATCTTAAATTGGAGATCAGCAGCAACAGCCAATTGTTTCTGACTCCCCTTCACCATTGACCATTGACTGAGCCACTTCAGAGAACCCTCCCCCTCCCCCCACTCCCTGCACAAACTTATGCTTCCCAGTTCCCTTTTCAATTCGCCCAACCAATCTATCGAGGATCTCTGAGTGGATAGAAGACCCACTGGGTAGCTTGGGGCAGACATCTTCACTACTCAAGCAACATGTTTTTGCCATTAAATGTCTTCCATCCTCCCTCTCCTACCTCCTCCTCCCTTGCAGCAGGAATGTGCACATACCAACTCCGAAAAAAAAGCAGGAAGCCCCAGACAAACTGCAGATTTACTTTTTAATCTTTGTGTTTTATATCCTTCTTGTACTTTTAATTTAATCTACATTCTATATTCCTTTTATGATTCTCATATCCGGTCTCTTTGTGACCCTGTTCCCCTGTGGATATGCATACCCACCAGGCAGGGACAGGCAAACCACACCCACCCAAACACTTTTTTTTAAGGCCAGGCTTTTCTCCCTGACACCTGAGGGCAGAGACCTAACCACATTCATGCTGCCCTAGCAACAGAACTCGATTTATACACACACAAGCCTAGCCCCTGCTTATCTTTTTAGGTCCTATATTCTCTGCACATAAAATGTCACTATTCTTTTCCTATCTTCCTCCTTTAGCTGTTTTTTCCATCCCTTTCTCTTGTCTTTATCATTCTCTTTAACTCTACTACTTCTAAATATATGTGTGTGTATATATGTGCATTCTCTTCTGGTTAGATTATTTGCTTATATTTTTCACCTGCCCCACTCACTATTTATTTCTGTTAACTCTCTCCATCTCCTAGTGAAACATATATCCATACAACCTATTAAGTCTTACTTACCCCCATTAAAAAACATTCCCCTTATTTTTCCAACCTCTTTCGTCACTCCACACTGACCCCTACTAGTACTACTATTACTTTTATTTGTTCTTTCTCTTCTTCCTCTTCACCTTCCCGACTTATTAATTTCTCAAACTTTTTCTTCATTTCCCCATCTGGAGTTTTACAGCTCCAGTTAAATAGCTCCTGCATAACTTGAAAAAGCCAACTACAAGCTAGCATCACACACACCACTAATAGCAACAACACAATGCCATGGAAGCAGCAGTCAGCCACAATACAACTCCCCTCAAATCAAGAAAAACACACTCAAACAACAGAATATAATTCAAACACAATGGAGTACTATGAGAAAAAAAATGCTCTTGAAGTACCAGAAATAGGATTTAGAATAAATTTAGGTTTGGGTCAGTTCAAGAGATGAGGGTAGGGTAGGGGTAGGGAAGCGACACCCATGAGAATAATGGAAGACATTTTAGAAACTTTACACTAAAAGGAATCAAAGTTGTTTGGCAATGAGATAACAAAATTAGTCAACACAGTAAAAAACCTGAGGAGTAGAATGGATAAAAAGGAAAATTGAATTAATCAGCAAAAAAAGGCAATCATTCTGACTACAAACAACGAGAGAAATAATAAAAAGAAAGTGAAGGAATCCAAAGAAAACTTGAAAAGTAGATGGGACACTATCAAGATAAACAACCTAAACCTCATTGGTGTCCTGGAGTAAGAAGAAACAAAAAATATCTACAAAGAAAATAATATAAGTACTCCTGGTAGAAAATTTCCACAACATCTCAAAGGAGGAGAAAATAACAATTCAAGAAGCTCAGAGAACCCCAAATAGGATAGACTCCGGAAGAAAAACATCAAGAAATATCATGGTCAAATTCTCCAATTTCAAGGAAAAGGAAAGAATCTTTAGGGCAACCAGGGGAAAATAGCAGTTACCTACAAAGGAAAACTAAAGATAAGCTCAGACTTCTCAGTTGAACATCTGTAGGCAAAAGACAATAGAGTGACATGTATCAAATTTTGAAAGAAAAAAATGACCAACTAAGGCTCCTATATCCATCAATGTTATGCCTAAAAATCTAGAGGAAAATAAAGGTATTTCCAGACAAAGAAAAACTAAAGTAATTTGTAAAACAAAAAAGAACATTTCAAAAAGAAATTTTAAGAAGGTTCGTATGGGAAAAGAAGTAAAAACAGCAGACAGACCTGAGAGTATCATACAGGACAACATCACACAGAAACCAACACAAATGAAGGCAGACTTATGAGAGGAACAAAGGCACAAATAAAACCAAAAGGAAGGGGGAAAAAGTCAAGCATGAACACAGGAAAATGAAAGTAGCCACCCCACACATATCAATAACGACACAATCCCAATGGATTAAAAGTGAATTTCAAATGGCAGGCAGTAGCAGACTGGATTAGAATATAAGACCCATCTACATGTGGCCTATAGAATACACATCTTGAATTAAAAGACAAAAATATACTAAATATCAAAGGAGGGCAAAAAATTTATCAAGCTAATGGCAACCACAAAAAGACAGGGGTCACAATATTAATCTCTGATAAAATAGACCTCAAGGCAGATAAGAAAAGGAGAGACAAGAAAGGACACTACATAATAATTAAAGAAATAATAGAAGTCTAAGACATAACCATAATAAACATATTCACTCAGTGAAAGTCCCTCAAAATACAGTGGTCAAATTTGCAGAGTTGTAAACAGAAATAATCAGCTGACAACAATAATATGAAACTTCAATGCACCATGCTCAAGGAAAGGCAGATCATCAGAGAAAAAAATTAATAAAGAAACAGAAGAGCTAAACAACAGAATTAAACAAGTTGCACTCAAAGACATAAAGAGCACTCCACCTAACAACAATACAGTAGATTTTCTTCTCTAGCATGCATAGTACATAAGCTAGAATTGATCACGTTAGACCACAAAGTAAGCCTTAGTAAATTAAGAAAAAATGAGATACTATGATTCATTTTCTCACGTAACAATGCTATGGAACTGGACGGCAACAATACAAAGAATAGGAACAAAAAACAAACACATGGAAACTTTACTACTTAAAAATGACTAGATGATAATTAAATTAGGGATGAATTAAGAAATTCCTTGAAACAAATGAGAAAGATACGACAACATACCCAAACCTTTGGAAGACAGCAAAAGCAATGATCACAGGGCAACTTATAACAATCAATAGCACATGACAAAAAGAGCAGAAATTCAAAGTCGACACTTTAATACAGCACTTCCAAAACTAGGAAAAGAGCAACAACCTAAACCCTCTAACAACAGAAGAAAATGAATCATAAAGATCAGAACATAATAAATAAACAAACTGTAAAACAAAAATACAATAGAAAAATCAACAAGACAAGAAGTTAGTTCCTTGAAAGGATTAACAAATTTGACAAAGCAAACTTAATAAAGAAAAATAAAGCAAAGATGCAAACATCAAGAATTATAAACTAAGAGGGCAATATCACAACTAATCCAAATGAAATAACAATAGTAACACACTACTACAAAAGGATGTACTCCAATAAGTTTGATAATCTGGAAGGAATGGAAAATATCTAAAATACATTAACTACCCAATTTAACTCGGTTGGATGTAGAAAACCTCAACAGACACACGCAAAAGAAGAACTAGAGAAGACCAACAAAATACTTCCAGTACCAGATGACTTCACAGGGGAAGTATTCAGGGAATACCACGTATTCAGGGCAACCCTGTCACCATTTCAACAAAGACTATTCCAGAATATAGAAAGGGACAGCAAACTCACAAATTCATTCTGTGAACCCTGATGCCAAAACTAGGCAAAACCCCACACAAAGAGAAAACTATAGACTATTACCCTTCATGGACATAGATGCAAAAATTCTCACCAAAATTCTGGCCAATAGAAACCACTTACATATATTAAACAAAAACATTTTTTTCACCAAGACCAAGTGGGATGCAAGAGTGGTTCAACATTGAAAAATGATCAATGTAATCTACCACAAAAAAGCAAAAAACAAGAACTACACGACCACATCAATAGATGTACAAAAGGCATTTAACAATTTCCAACACTCACTTTGGACAAAAATAGTTAATAAAGTAACCCTAGAGGGGAAGTTCCTCAACACAATAAAGGCAACATCTGAAAATCTAACAGTGAACATGATGTTCAACAGTGAAATTCTGACTGGAATTATACAAAGACGCCCCTTAGTCAATGTCATGCTGTAAGTCATTTCCAGAATCATTAGACAGCAGCAAGAAGTCAAGAGAATACAACTGAGCAAAGAAGAACAGAAATTCTCACTATTTGCAGATGATATAATTTGATATATACAAGAACTCCACAAAAAGAATGTTGGGAAAAATTAAGGGATTTGTTAAAGTAACAGTATAGAAGATTATCAAGCAGAAATCAATTTGATTTCTGTACACCAGCAAAGAAAGTTCTGAAAAAGTCATCAAGAAAAGAATGTACAAAATGATTAGGGCAAAGAATGTACAGATGTGCTTTATACAATTGATGTATGTCTATGAATGGATTGTGATAAGAGTTGTATGAGCCCTGAATAAAATGTTAAAAAAAAGAAAACAAAACTATTTAAATAAACACACAAAAGGTAAAATACTTGAGAATAAACTTCACCAAAGAAACAAAAGATCTTTATAAAGAAAACTACAGAAACCAAATGAGGCCTACATAGCTGGAAGAATGTCCCATATTCATGCATAGGAAGAATCAATATTGTAAAAATGTCAACACTACCTCTAAGGATCTACTGATACAACACAATTCTAACCCAGATCCCAAGTTAATTTTTTAAGGTAATGGAAAAACGAATTGGCTACTTCATATGGCAAGGGACGAGATAAGTAACAAACTCCTTAGAAAGAATAGCAAATTTGGAAGCCTGGCATTACCCAATCTCAAAACCTATTACACTGCCACAGTAGTCAAAACAGCCTGGTGCTAGTACAAAGATGGAGACAGACCAGTGGAACAGAATAGAAAGTCCACAGATAAAATCTTCCATCTAAAGGCAACTAATTTTTGAAGAACTAAAAAAAATATTCAATGAGAGACAGTCTCTTCAACAAATGGTGCTGGGAAAATTTGAAGAATAACAGGACTCATACCTTGTGCCATGTCAAAAAGCAACCTCAGGTTGTATTAGAGACTTAAATGTAAACCCCAGACCAAAAAGCAGGGCATATAAAGATGAACAAATATAATAAAGGAAGCACACAGAGTGAAAAATAAAAGATGGCTGGGGCATATTAAATGTAAAACACTTGTGCACATCAAACTTCATCAAAAGAATAAAACAAGAACGCACAGGCTGGGGGAAAATATCTTTTGCAATGACACAACTGATAAGGGACTAATTACTAAAATCTGTAGAATTCTGCAACACCTCAATAAGAAAAAAAACATATCCAATTAAAAGTAGGAAAAAGACATGAACAATGTGTTAGGCAGGGTTCTCTAGAGAAACGAGACCAGGACACTTATGAATATATATATTTATGCAACAAGAAGGATTATAATAGCTAATTAGTCCACACAGCTGTACAGAGGGTTCAGTTCAACTCACTGCCATGAAACAGTGAATATACTGAAAGTCCTTCAACTCACATGGGCTGCCAGGTCCAAGATCAGCAGCAGGGTGGTTCACTAACAGTCAGTAGCTCAGGAGTTTAGCAAAGCAGGTCTGGATGCAATGTCTGACACAAACAACACAAGGGGACAGAATCCACCACCCTCAAGCTGAAGCTATGTATGCATCAGCAACGTGGCAAAGCAGGTCTCAAAGGCGCCGCAAGCTCTAGCGACACAATCCACAGGCTGGCCTACGCTCCAGCACACTCTGATCACCAGCGTTTGGCACAATAAACCTAACTATCACAAACAGAAAATTCAACAGAGATGGTACTCAAGTGCCTAACAAACACATGAAGAAATGCTCATGATCACAAATCAAAACAAAGGTGAAATATCACCTTATACCTACAACGTTAGCCTAATTTAAAAAAAAGAGTAACAAAAGTTGGAAAGGGTACAGACATTTGAACTCCTATGGTGGACTTATAAACATGTATAAGTCTTTGAGAAAATAATATGACACTACCTAAAATAACTGGGAATAGAAATACCTTAAGAAACATTAATATCTCTACTGGGCATATACTGAAAGAAATAAGAGACAGAACATGAACAGACTTATGCTCACCTGTGTTCATTGCAACACACTTCACAAAAGCCAGAAACTAAAAACAGCTTACGCGCCCATCAATAGAAGACTGAATAAGGAAATTCTGGCACACTACGCATTCCTATTAAAATAGTGATGAAACCATCAAACACTTCATGACATGGATGGGCCTGGACGCTCTTATGCTGCATCAGGTCAGTCACTCACAAAAGGACAAATAGTAGACCAATACTATAAAGATAAACATAGGCTTCTGTTCTCGGGGTCATGTAATCATCTAATCTGGTCTCTCAAGAATCAAAGCCTATGTAGGGCCCCTGGACCATATGTCAACCCCCTTATTTGTACATCTTGAAAACCACTTCGAGAGATGCGATCTCACCTATCTGGGGTCCGTTTCTTATGTTGAGGGAGGAGGGAGAACAATCAGTTTGTGCCATATAACATGGTTCTATGATCACCCCCAAATCAAGTCACTCCTACAAGAGTTCTTAGTGCACCTTACAGGAAATTCAGGTCAACAGGTAGGGTGGTGTGACATGTCTGTCTTAGAGAAGGCAATTGTATTTCTCCTGGTGAGCAACCTGCCGTGGGAAAAACTTAACATTACTTATAGAGACCTCAGTGGGAGAAGGCTTTCAGTGTTATGTTCCTAACTGGGCTCTTTGGACCTCTTGCTTTGAGGATCGCCAATGAATGGTGGCCTGTGACTACCATATACTTTACTACTTTCATGCTCTCTTTGCTTTCTTGTGACATATGTTCTGCCTTTGTAAATGAGTGGTGTTGAAATGTTTGCCCTATCCTCAACCCTCATTGTTTGTGCATATTGTGTCCAGTCATTTAAGGTTTTAATCTGTACAAGTCAATACTTTGTATATGGTTGTCTAAAAGTTGCCCCATGTAAGTATATTTTCCTTTTGTCAACAGTATTTTAAATTTAGTCTACACCATTGACTAAACTAATGATGCTAGGATAGAATTGCCTGATGCCCCATGGGGATGATTTTTAATGTTCTCCAATAGAACGATGATGCTGTCTCTAAAATGAACCATGAACATATATAAACTACAGATATATGAATGAATTGGGGCTCATCCTTAATTGTAGCCCTAATCTAAGAACAATTAGTTTTTATAACATGGCTTTACACGATACTTGTCCTCACTGAAGATATGGGTGCTCTAGCAAAGGGTGGTGACATCAGATGGCGCTCAGCTAGCAGAAAGTTTAGCATCTGGCATCTTAAAGGGTTATCTTTAAATAAGCAGCCATCTCAGTGAAGCATCAACTGTCCACATGGAAGAAGCACGCCAGCCTGAGTGATCAAGGAATTGTAAAAATTGAAATCTAAATCCAGAGGAAGCAATGGTATCAGAGCTTAGATTCTGAACACATGGTTTGCAGAAGGCTGTGGATGACAGTGGAAGCCTAGAATCCATTTGAACGGTTTCCACATGGATTAAGCCCATGGTGAATCCCTGAATCCCCATTGGCCAAAGTTCCGGATGACCTCCCTTGGAAGTGTAACTGGGGTATATTATAACTCTCAGGAGGCTGGCCTCTTTTACTCGGCCTATACACTCCTACTTGCTGGTCACGTTAAGAGCTGCTGGGGCCATGCCATGTTTTCCTCGGACCTCAGATCCACACAATTTGCACACACCGACTTGTGATCTTCCAGCATTCTGTATCATTGCATGTGGCTGCTTGAGTCTGAAGAGGGTCTTATGGGGTAGCATCGGACATATGGACTTGAGTTAGACTGGGCTAGAATGTTTGCTTGATATACTCCTTGATATAAAGCTCTTTCTTACATATATATGAATATCACTGGATTTGTTTCTCTAGTGAACCGTCCTAACACAATTAAACTACCATAGATGATAGAAGATACCATTGCTTGGACCCAGCACACCTTCATTCTCAAAGTGATAACTTTGCACTTTAACATTTTGAAATGGTCTTGTGCTACAGATTTACTCGATGCAATAGTTGCTGGATTTCTTGATTGCTGCTCCCATGGGACAAGAAGCCTTGGTGGTATAGTGGGCTATGCACTGAGTTGCTAACCAAAAGGTCAGTGGTTCAAACCCACCAGCCAGTCCATGAGAGAAAGATGAAGTTTCCTGCTCCCATAGAGATATAAAGTCTCAAAAATCCAAAGGGTTGTATGAGTTGGAAGTGACTCGATGGCAGTAAGTTTGTTTTGTTTTTGTCATTGTTCCATTCAATTAAAACACATCCTTGGCAAAGTGAGCCCCTTCTCTGTTTATCATGACCTTGTCTATTGAACAGGAGAGAGGTGACCAATATGATTTATAAGGCTGTAATCTTTATAGAAACCAAAAGTTACCACTTGAAACCCACCAGCTGCTCTACAGGAAAAATATGTGGTAATAAGTTTCTATAAAGTAATGAATATAAATGTAAAACTCTAAGCAAAAATATAGATGCATAACTTTTGACATTGGAATATGCAACAGTTTGTCACAAATGACACTGTATTATGCTATAATTTTGTACTTCTGAAAAGCAACAAAAGAATAAGATGATGTAGGATTCATCTAAATTTAAAACTCATGATACAAAGAGGTCATCAAGAAAGGGAGAAGACAACCTATGGAGTGAGAGAAAATATTTGCAAATCATATATTTGAATTTGTATCTAGATCTATAAAGAACCCTTATAACTCAACAATAAAAAAGGCTAATGATTCAATGGCAAAGGACTTTAGTAGACATTTCTCCAGTGGGGATATACAAATGGCCAAGAGATACATTAAAAAATGTTAAACAACATTTGTTATTCAGGAAATGCAAAGGAAAACCCCAATGAGATACAAGGCCTGTCCACTAAAATGGCTGTAATATAAGAGACAGGCAACAGCAAATGTTGGTAATGATCTGGAGATGAGCGAACTGGGAAAAGGAGCAGCTGCTTTGGAAAAGTCGGATCGTTCATTAGAAATTCAAACAGAGAGTTACTGTGTGTCTCAGCCATTCCACCCTTAGGGGTATGAAAAAGAAACCAAACTTACTGCCATCAAGCTGATTCCAACTCATAGCAACTCCATATAGGACTTCTGAGGCTGTGCATCTTTATGGGAGCAGGCAGCCTCATCTTTCTCCCACGGAAGGGCTGGTATATTTGAATTGCCAACCTTGCAGTTAGCAGGCCAACACCTACCTGATAGCATCACTAGGGGTCCTAAGTACATACTAGAGATAAATGGACACATACATACATGCAAACTTGTTGTATAGATATAGCAGCGTTATTCATAATAATCCAAAATGCCTATCAACTGATTAATGGATCTATCTATCTATCTATCTATCTATCTATCTATATCTATCTATCTATATCAATAACATGGTATAGGCCCCCAAAAGGAATGTTACTTTACAACTACTAGTGAACAACAAAGTAAACATGGATATATCTTGGCATACGAAATGAAAGAATTCATTCACAGAAGATCACAGATTTTTTTCTTGGTGAAATGTTTGTTCAAGTCTTTTGCCCATTATTTGTTTGTCTTTTTGCTGTTGTGGAATTTTATATATAGGAGAATAAGCCAAAAAAAGGTATTGCTATAAAATGCTAGAAGCTTTTAATGAACAAAAGACATTAAAATATGAAGCTATTGTTTCTCAACCTATGCTCCATTTAGGTGCACATAATTCTGAAGGCCGTGTTTCCATTTCCCTAAACCTTCTCCCCAGCGATTTCTGTGCTCTTTGATTTACACTAAGTCATAATGGCAGTTTGGGACTGCAATCATGGTTTTAAAAGTTCTTTCATTTATGAGGAAAAGGTGTGGTAAGATCAGGGCTGTTGGATGACGGGGTAAAGTTTCTCATGGAAATTCTCCAAGGATAGGCCTTGCTACTCTCAAAGAATGAGCAGATGCTTTTGTTGTGGTGGAAAAATTTCTAGGCACAACTTTCCTGGTCTTTTCCCCAACAATGTCGTTTTCATGAGTCTTCTTTATAAGACCCTGTGGTCATCATGTGTCCTTCAAGAATATCTGTCAAGGTTACATCTTTGGAATCTCCCAATCACATGGCCTATTGGCCTTGAATGCAGCTGGCCCAGGAGAGTCCTTCAGAAGCCACTTATTTGATTAGATCTGCTTTTGAAAGCACCCTTGGAAGCCCAAGACAAATGTACTATGGCAAGATGTCTGTAGCCATCCACTTATTATAGATACATCTTTAAAAGGATTTCATTGATAATAAACCCAGGCATTATGAACTGGAACAGATCCTTGTAGCAATGACTGTGAATTGCCCTCTTTTATTTGTTTGTGTGATATATGGGAACCATAGCTATCTTTTTACTTTTCTTGAAACAAAGTCTTCAATGAACAAAAGTTTAATTTTAGTAAAGTACCTTTTAACTGTCTTATCATTTGTTGCTTATGCTTTGGGGATCATATTCCAGAGTCAATTGTTGAATACGAACTTGTCAAACTCCTACATTTGATGGAAGAGTTTCATGAATTTAGTTATTACATTTATTGCTGGTGAGTTTGCTTTTGTACATCATGTGATGTATGAGTCCAGACTTACATTCCTGCATTAGAAGTTCACCATTAGCTGAGGAGACTCTTCTCTCCTCACTGAGTGGACTTAGCATCTTTATTGAAAATACATTAGCCAGAAATTTGTATGTGGTTCTTTCTGGAGTCTCAACTCTATTCTACTGGGGTACATGCAGTGGTGGGATTCAGGCAGTTCACACCGGGTTGACAGAACCGATACCCAATTTTTTGTTGAGTTCAGTGAACCAGTTGTTAAAATGTCAGCATTCTTGCTAAATTTTTCTTTTTAACAATTCATCTGGGCAACAGAGTATTCTATGTGCCAATAGTAATGCTCATTCTGCCCACAGGTGTAAAAATTAGACAGAATTATGCTTGTAACATTTATCTATTCATTTCATAAAAGTTATACTTTTGAGGAAAGAATACATTTTTATTCCCTTGTGTTTGTTACTTCAGTAAACAAACATATAATGTAAAGAGAAAAAGTGCATAACAACCAGAGGATGACACACTGTCATTTGTGTTACCTTTATTTGATGCTCCAGATTCCCAGGAAATATAATGAGTGAATTATGAAATTCTTGAAGGAATCCATACAGCTAAAAATATTGTCAGAACTATTGCTGAAAGTTCATCAGAAACTGAAGGGGATTTTTCACTGATGAACAGAATATGTTCAGAGAAGAGAAGTTGCTAAACTGTTCCTAATATATCAAATACAATGGCTGTTACCTGAGGGGCCTCCCTCTACAGGAATGGGATCCTACTCCGACACTGAAAAGAAGGTTAAAGATAAATTCTCACAGCTGCTGATGCTTGGATAAAAGCAAAGACTATTGCAAGTGAGGACACCAATAAAGAACATTATGAAAATACCTTAAATAATAGCTTTATTGTTTTTGTCAGGTATCACTTAGTATGCTTCATTAATATTTCAAAATTCATAATATAATCTAGTTTTGTGTACCTCTCTGATTGTTTGTATTTAAGTATTAACTGTATGAAGTAATAAACTACCTTTCAATATAACTTTTTAATACTTAAAAAACTGTCATCAGGGCTGTGAACTGGTTATTAAATGTTAAATTATTTGAATCCTACCTCTGTCTATGTTAGTATCATTATACAATGTGCCAAATTTTGGTTATCTTAGCTTTAGACGAATAGAAGAGAATTGAGAGCCCAGAAGTAAGCCGCACAGACATCTATGGCTTATTTATTTTCACCTCGGATGCTAAGTCCACTCGATTCGGAAAGAAAAGTCTCCTCAAGAAATGGTGTTGGAAAAGCAAATCTCTAATGCAAGAGCGTAAGTCTGGATATGTACCTCACATTATGGACAAGAACTCATAATGGATAAAAGTAATACATGGATGCAGGAAACTCTTAAACCAAATATAGGAGTTTCATGACTTAGTATTTAAAATTTGACTTTAGAATATGAACCAAAGCACAGCAACAAGTAATAAGATAGAGATAAAAAGGACTTTATCAAACTTCGAATTTTGTTTATAGCATGTTTGAAAGGAGCCTGGGCTGCACAGTGGTTCCATATTGGGCTGTGATCCACAGGGTCTGCAGTTTGAAATTACCAGCAGGAGAAAGAAAGGTTTCTACTCCAATAGAGAGACAGTGGGGGAAACTCACAAGGACAGGTTCACTATGAGTTGCCATTGACTCAATGGCAGTGAGGTTTTTTGGTTCTGTTTGGGGTTTTTTTTGTTGTTGGTATGTTTTTGGATTGGCACATGTGTTTCCTCTGACTGTGTTCTTATTTTTCAAGATTGCGTTGACTATTCAGGCACCTTATATTTTCATATGCATTTGAGGATTGGTTTTTCTATTTATACAATGAAGGCTTTTGGAATTTTGATGGTGACTGTATTAAATCGCTCAATGGCTTTGGTTAGTGTTGAGATCTTAACTTATTTCAGTGCATGAGAATAGATTGTTCTTCCACTTATTTAGGTCTTCTTTAATCATTCTGTAAGGTTTTATAATTTTCACTTTGCAGGCTTTTTCACTCCTTTGACTAAATTTATTCTCAGTTATTTTATTCTTTTAAATGCTATTGCAAGTGAAATTATCTCAGAATGCTCATTGCTTATTTTCACATGACAATCTTTGATCTTACCAATATACTGAATTAGTTTATTAGTTCGAGTATTTTTCTTGTGAAATATTTGTATTTTTTTCTATATAGAGAGTCATGTCATCAGCAAAAATCCGATAGTTTTTCTTCTTTTTTACTTGGATAGCTTTTATTTACTTTTCTTATGGAAATACATACCAAAACCATATTGAAGGATCACTTCACACCACTATGGTGTGTATGCTTAAAAAACAGAGAAAACCATAGGTTTGGTTATGGTTATAGAGAAATTGAGACTCTTGTCCATTGCTGGTGGGATTACAAAATGATACAGCCTCTGTGAAAAACAGTTTGGAAGGTCCTCAAAAGTTAAATGTAGAGTTCCACATGACACAGCACTTTCGCTTTTTTATATATGCCCAATAGATTTGACAGTAAGAACTCAAGCACATATTGTACACCAATCTTTGTTGCAGCATTTTTAACAATAGGCAAAGTGGAAAGAAATGAAATACCGATCAAGAGGTGAATAAATAAATAAAATGTGGACCTACAGGTAGAATAATACTCTTTGATGAAGAGAAGTGAAATCTTGATGCATGCTACAACTCAATTAATTTTAAAAACATGCTGAGCAAAATAAGTGACAAAATAATTATTGTATGATTCCCACTTATATGAAAGATCCCATAGAGATATTTATTGATTATCAGAGGTGAAATGTAATGAAAATGTAAAATATTTAAATTAAAAAATGCTTTGTTTTATATACATTTACCCCAATGATTTGTGTGTGTGTGTGTGTGTGTGTGTGTGTGATTGTTTGAAGTGAACTTGTTTGTCACAAGACTCCAAGTCCATTTCGGTTTCACTTTCCTCTTTTTTACTTTAAGCCACTCAGACCACTGTTTAGGTTTGAGAGCTAAGGAATCTGGAGGGAGCCAATGATTTTTTAATGCTGCTTTTAGTTGTCTGGGGCCACTGAGGATGATTGAAATTATGTGAGATATCGCCATTTAAAAATTATATTCTTCAATGAAAATATCTTGTTTTATCTATAATAAAATTTCTTTAAAACAGGTCACATATTGTGTTTTAATTACATGAAACATTCAAAGTAGTCTTTATTTATAAAAAAATCACTTTTGTTTGGCTTTGCTATCTTATTGAAATGTGAACTGTGATCATGTTGTTATTATTATGAAGGATGACCCTGCCTGTGAATAATGCCTACTCACCATAAAAGAGCAAGACAAGCAATATATATAGAGAGATTTCTGATGACATAATTTAGGCACATGACTAAATCTAGATTCCAAGAAAATTCAGTAAAGTTAGTAAATTAAATCTTGCTTTGAGTTGAGTTTCGAAAAGTGTCCTGACTTGTACATGTGGTAAATCAACTAATTACTTTGGCTCTCATTTCTACAGTGTTTAACACTCTGTTATATAGAAAAGATTTGCTACAAACTTCTATCGACCATAAGAATAAAGTATTTTCTAAATATTCATTCTTTAGTAGAACTCTTGATAAGCAGATCATAATCAACTCTATGGATATGTACATCAATTAAATGTGCAATAAATTAATTATTTAATAACCAAATCAACATGAAAATTTTATAAAAAATTTCATTACTTTTTAGTGGTTATAGTAGTCCTTCCACCACTGGAGGGTTGGTTATGAGATGAGTATATTTCTTGTCGCAGCTTGGAGAGTTCCTTGTTCATAAAGAAAATAGAGTTATTTGGAGACAATTACCAACATGAGGTATGAATTAAGTTCAGTTTATTAACAAGGCTATCAGGGGTAAAAACAAAACAAAACATTTTCATTCATTTCCAGCCTTGAAGCAAGAATGTTAACCCATTTTTTTAATACCTTGAAACAAGGTATCTAATACATTATGCCTGTGTAGAAGTTCATTGACTAGTATAGGATTTCTGTATCTGGGAGATAACATGAAAATGAATAAGCATAGTTCTCAAGATAAATATGTGAAAGTTTTCCTTAAACACAAAACAGTTATTGATTTCTAAGATAAAACGTATCACTGAACTTTCACGTAAGCAAAATAAAAGTTCAAGAACAACAATATAACAGACACCATTTGGAGGAGGCCTTCCGTATCTTCTGCATGTCAGATCCTGTGCCACGTGGTGCAGAGAAGGGAAGGATATAGCACACTTCCATGTGGAAATAGCACAAATTGTAGCAATGAGGTCACCATGTTACTGTTAGTCCCACTGCTAGTGAGATATAAAATCAATGTCTTAAAAATATCTCAGACTATAGCACTTATTTTCTACTTCAATTCCAGCTATCATTTGAATGCTCTCTCTTGAAATATAAATCTTCTGCTCCTTCACAAGTATTTACTTTGCATCTCACATAATACAGTAAATGGTGACATTTTATTTTTTTCAAATTTATGGACATTTCTTACCTCAGACTGACGTTTTATGAGGGAGTCCTTCTCTTCCAGCAAGCTTGTCATTTCTTTAAGCTTGAATTGGAAATCACTGCAACTTCCTTCTCTTCTACAAACATCTTTTTGGTATTGGTTTAACTGGGTCTAATTATTGAAAAATGAATACGAATTATTTTGATAGCAACTAAAAGAATACAATACTCAAGAATAAATTTAGCCAGGAAGTGAAAAATGTATACCCTGAGAAATGCAAACAGTGCTTAAATAAATCAAAGAAGACCGAAATAAATGTCATATGGTACTGCTGAATTGGCAGACATAATAGTGTTAAGATGCCAATACCCAAAATAGCCTAAGATTCAATACAATCTCTATCAGAATTCCAACAGTTTTATTTACAAAAATTAACAAATTAAACTTCAAAATCATATGTAATTATAACCTCTGAAGGATAGAAAAAGTTATCTGTAAAAAGAAGAAAGAGTGAGAGACTCACATTTACTATTGTAAAATATAATTTAAACCTAGAGTAATAACAAAGACTGACAGTGGTATAAGAATAGGCATACAAAAAACAAGAAGAGGCACACAGATGAATGAAGTACAGTTGAGTGCTCAGAAGTAAAGTCACATATCTATTGTCAATTTGTTTGGGGAATAGTTCTAAGCCCATTTAATGGGATACTAATTTCTTTTCTACAAATGTCGTTGGGACTAGTGGAGCTCTATATGTAAAATAATTAAGTTGGACAAGTACCTTACATAATATATGAGGATTGACTCATAATGGGTTAAGGACCAAATTTTATCATTTTTAGACTCTTAGAAAAAAGGAGGGTAGAGGGAGAGGGGGTTGGAAAAAGGGGACCGATTACAAGGATCTACATGTGACCTCCTCCCAGGGGGATGGACAACAGAAAAGGGGGTGAAGGGCGACGTCAGACAGGGCAAGATATGACAAAATAATAATTTATAAATTATCAAGGGCTCATGAGGGGGGGGGAGTGGGGAGGGAGGGCGAAAAAAGAGAACCTGATGCAAAGGGCTTAAGTGGAGAGCAAATGCTTTGAAAATGATGAGGGAAAAGAATGTACAGATGTGCTTTACACAATTGATGTATGTATAGATTGTGATAAGAGTTGTATGAGCCCCTAAAAATTTTTTAAAAAAAGGTTTTAAATCTTTTATTAAAAATAATTTCTTAGCAAGTGACAGAAAAAGCAGCAAAATAAAACTAAATAAATAAATCCATCAAAAATGATAATTTAAGCATCAAAGAACTTAATTAAGAAAATGAGAAGACAATCTACCAAATGAGAGAAAATATTTGGCTATCTCATAACTAATAAGCATTAAACATTCAGTATATGTAAAAAATTTCTACAAAAACAAAATGATAACTCAATTTAAAATAGACAAAGTGCTTGAATTGACATTCCTCTAAAGAAGATCTAGAAATGAACAATTAGCAAATGAAAAGATGCTTAATATCATTATCCATTAGAGAAAGCCAAATCAAAATAACAATGAGATATTACTTCATATCCATAGGAATTTATATTATCAGAAAAAATGAAAAAAACACATTTTGAACTCTATTGGCAGAAATTGGGACTCTTGTATATTACTTGTAGGAATATAATATGATGCAGCCATTAGGGAAAATAGTAGGGAAGTTCCTCAAAAAGTTAAATATAGAATTCTATAAGACTCCTCAAATTCCAATTCTCATTATGTATGTTAATCTACTGCAGTTGATTCTCTGTCCAAAGAATTCCCTTAGTATTTCTTGAAAGGTTCATCTGGTTTTAATAAATTTCTTTAATTTCTTTTTATTTGTGAATGTCCTAATTTCACTATTAAAAGCACAATTTTGCTTAGCATATAATTCTTGAATTTTAATGTATGTCTTCCCATTGCCTTCTTCTCTACATTGTTTCTGCTTAAATTTTGGAGCGTCATCTTATTTTGTAGATGTTTTTTTTAATTTCTCGAGTGTTACTCACAGGATTCTTTATTTGGCTTTGGTTGAGAAAGTTTGATTATGATTTGCTGTGGTGATTTTCATTTGGGGTTGATTTTGTTTGGGATTCTTTCAGCTTCTTGAATGCTTATGGTCTTATTTTTCATGATGTTACATCCATGTATGTTACATTCCAATAACTTTTATAATGTTCTTTTTTCCTTCCTTTTTTGTAATTCTGATCACACATAAGTTATTACTTTTGATGATATCCTACATAATTCTTAGTATTTCTTAATATTTCTTGTATTGTTCCTCTGGCAGTTTCATATTGAAGTATTTGTCCTCAAGCTCATTAATTTGGCCTCCCAAAGAATCAGTTCTAATTCTTTGCTCTGTCATTGAATTATCTACTTCTGAAGCCTTAGTATTAATGTTTTGTACTTCTATTTGGTGTTTTTATGTTTAGTTTTTAAACTTTTTTTGTCAGTTTGTTCATGTAGTGTTTTCCTGAATATCCCGTGCTCATGGATAGAAATGGATACTGAATAATGCAGGAAGTATCAAGAGAAGATGCAAAGGATACGCAGTCACTGTACCAAAAAGAACTAGTCAACCTTCCTCCATTTGAGGAGGTAGCGCATGATCAAGAATCAAGGATGTTGAAGGAAGAAATACAAGCTTCACTGAATGGACTATCCCAAAATGATTCATTCCAGGAATTTAGGAATATCCATCTAAATGTTTCAGCATACTGAGGAAGCATTGCAAGTGCTTACTCCTCTATGTCAGCAAATTTGGAAGGCAGCTACTTGGTCAACTGACTTGCAGAGATCAATATTTGTACCCATTCCAAAGAACGGTGACCCAAAAGAATGCTCAAACTACAGAACAATAATATTTATATCATAACAAGAAAGAGTTTGCTTATGATCATATAACAATGATTGCAGCAATACATTGACAAGAAACTACCAGAAGTTCAGGCTGGATTCAGAAGAGCACATGGAAAGAGGGATATCAGTGCTGATGTCAGATAGTCTTGGTTCAAAGCAGAGACTACCAGAAAGATGTTGACTTGTGTTTCATTGACTATGCAAAGACATTTGACAGTGTGGACCATAATGAACTGTGGATGACCTTGAGAAGAATGGGAATTCTGGAACACTTCATTGTATTCATTCAGAATTTGAACATGGATCAAGAGGCAGTTGTACAAATAGAACAAGGGAATTCTGCATGGTTTACAATCAGGAAAGGTGTGAGTCAGGGTTGTACCCTCTCACCATACCCGTTTAATGTGTATGCTAAGCAAATTATCAGAGAAACTGAATTATACGAAGAAGATTGTGGCATAAGGATTGGAAGAAGGCTTATTAACAATCTACAGTACGCAGATGACACAATCTTGCCTGCTGAAAGAGACACTTGCTGATGAAGATCAAGGATTGTAGCATTCAGTATGGACTACAACTCACTGCAAAGACCCACACCCCCCCGCCAACTGAATCAATAGGTAACATCATAATAAAAGGAGAAAAGTTGAAGTTGTCAAGGATTTTATCTTACTTGTATCTACAAGCAATGCTTACAGAAGCAGCAATGAAGAGATCAAAACACATGTTGCGTTACGTAAATGTGCTGCACAAGACCACTCCAGGGTATTGAGAAATAATGATATTACTTGAGGACTAAGTTGTGCCTGACCCAAGGCATGGTATTTTCAGTCGTCTCATATGGATGTGAAAGTTGAACATTGAACAAAGAAGACTGAAGAAGAATTGATGCATCTGAATTGTGGAGCTAGAGAAGATTGTTGAAAGTACCATGGGCTGCTAAAAGGACGAAAGTTACCATCTTGGAAGAAATATGGCCAGAGTGCTCCTTAGAGGCAATGATTATGAGACTTCATTTTACATACTTTGGATATGTTGTCAGGACATCGTGTTAGGTAGGGTATTGGGACAATGGAGGACACAGAGGCCTTCAAGGAGATGGATCGACCCGTTAGGCGCAACAGTAGGCTCAGGCATAGGAACAATTGTGAGGTTTATGCAGGACTGGGCAGCTTCATTCTATTGTGTGTGCATAAGGTTACTATGGGTTGGAACCAACTTGATGGCATGTAACAAATGTTTGCCTGACCCAGTTCATGGTATATCCAATCACCTCATATACACGGGAAAGCTGTACAAAGAATAAGGGGTAGTGCAGAAAAATTGATGCGTTTGGATAACGGTGTTGGTGATGAACACTGAAACTACTGTTAACAGTGTCAGTAGAACAAACAGATCTGTCTTGGAAGGGGTGCAGCCAGAATGGTCCTCAGAATCAAAGATAGCGAGGCTTGTCTTGTGTCCTTTGGAGATGTTAGCAGGGGATACCAGTCCCTGGAAAAGGTCATCAAGATCGGCACATAGAGGGTCAATGACCAAGAGGAAGACCTGCAAGGAAATGTATGTATAGCTGCTGGACCAATGAATTCGGATTCACAAGAACCTACATTTAACTTTGTGGGGTGATACATACCAAGGATACATACTTATTTTTTTTCTTTTTAAAACAAATTATTAATTGTTCTGATAGAAATTGCGCAATGATATTTGGACAGAAAAAGAAATATATGTTCAGTTTGTCTATTAAATATTTAAGTATATTCAGCTACATGTGGAAACCAATAAACTGAAACATATTACTTTGACCTAGAATTACAAAATAAAGTAATAAATACTTATTCTAGAAAATATCCTTATTTTATTGAAATTTATAGATATATAAAATTCAACAATTCTTTGTTTACTTTTGTTTTAAAAAGAAACAAAGTTACGCATGTATCATTGGTATGTATCACCCCACAAAGTTAAATGTAGGTTTTTATGAATCCAAATATGGCTTTTCTGGACAATCTGGAAGTTGTTCTTGCTTGCACAAATAAGCTTTACAGTGCTTATAAAGCCTCCCACCCAAGCACCTAAAAGATGACACTGAACTGAATGTCTTCTTTTACTTTCCTAGAAAAAATTAAGCAAAATTAGAAAATAGATTAGTACTAATATTCTGTACACAGTGATGTATATTTAAAGCAAAGAGTTCTATGATATATTCCTTAAATTTTAAGTTCAATTGGATTAATGATTTTAAATTTTTATAGCTTTCAACTTGAAATCATCAATATCTTATTAGAAAGATGGTGCTAACCTGGGTCTTTGGGGGGAATAAACTTACCCTTAATTTGCTAATCTCTCTATCTTTCTCCATTCTCAAATTTTTTACCGTCTCCATGTAGTGATTGCCAATTTCATCCATTTTTGCCTGCAGCATTGAACCTGTGCAAGTCTCAGAAACCTACACAAAATGAAATAACATGCTGTAACCAGATTCTGGAATGTGTATTATTATAAGATTTACTATTATATTTACAACTGTGTAATTAAATAAAACATTGAAATAATGACAGATTTTCAGGAAGCACATTAAATAGCACAAATGGTAGTGAGATAAAAGCCTAACTGTATGTGGCTATCAGAAAGCAAGGCCAAGTATGTGCATTTAATGGATGTTCATATATGTCTATAACTATGATGATGTAACTAAAATACAGTGTATATGTAATACCAAATGTTGATACCTGAATTCTAAGGTTTTTATTCTCCTGTTCCATATTATGTTTGCAGTATTCCAGTTCTTTCAGTCTATATTCCATGTCAGACAGTGTATGTCGCAGAGAGAGATTGTTTTCTTCCAATGTCTGGCATTTCGAGGTGGAATCTTGAAGTCCTTGCTGTACAGATACAAAGAGGTAAGATGAATACATAATATTTTTTAGGAGATTAGAGTGCTCTTTTGGTCGATTCATTCAGTCAAATGAAATGAATATTTTTCATTGTTCAGTTTTCTGATATACTTTTTCCTACAGGGTAAATTGAATCAGTCATGCAAGATATTGCTTTCTTGCTTCTAGTCTCACTTATCTGTTTCGTACAAGAAGGAATTAAGACCAAGTGGATTTTTCAATAACCTCTTTAGCTCTCTGATTTCTGCTGGTCTTTGACAGCATAGGGCCACTTATACAACCATAGGCATGGTTATATGACACTTGGAAGCTCAACAATTTGTGACAGTAACGGAAGAGCAGATTAGGAATGGGTTTCAGTCTTAGATGATCAGTGAATTTTCTTAGGAACCATCTCTGCTCAGCTATTTAGAGAACTATAGAGTTACTTCATTAATTTATTCATCACACAGACACATTTTTAAGCACACAAGATATTTTTCATTGACATGAAAGTAGACAAGATGAATGAGTAAACCTATATTTTAGGAGTTACATAATTCTTGTCAAGTAACAACACAGATAATTATTCAGGATGTACTTTGTATCTAAAGTACCTAAAGTTATTGAGTTTTTCTCAGAGGCTCTCAGTTCCCAGAAATGTTCAAAGCCACCAAGACAATTTTTCCACCATATTTTAATTATAATGTTTTGGATTATATTTTATACCTCTAATGTGCCAGTAATTGTGGTTGTGAAAAATTATAAATCTAGTTTATCATCAGTAAAATTATCATCTTACCTGCTGCTGGCGATTATTTGCTCTCACTGATGCCAAAAGTTCTTCATACTCTTTTATTTGAGTTTCTTTGAATGCCAAGTCTTTCTCAAGTCTTAACTTGTCATTTTCAAGTGACTAGAAGCATATAGTTTATGTTATGAATCAGGTTAAAGAAACTTGTCAAGTCACATAATATAAAGACTTGATTAGCAGAGAAAAATTTAAATTAGTGCTTGATTAACTTATCGGTATTTAATGAAACAGAATTCTTAAGAAGCAAGCAAAATATGGATTATAAAATATTGAACACTTTGACACATATAAATATATAAAAATATAAAATGTTTAAAAAATAATCATGAAGTAAGAGACATTTTGATCTACTACTTCTTTATGCAAGGAAGTAGAAACTTTTAAATTATTTTAATGTTTTCCTCCAACCTAAAAGGACCCCTTTTTAATACCAACAGTTGGTGCATTTCAAATTAGAATCTAGAAGCAAAAAAAAAAAATTACTACAAAGTACTGAAGGAGTTATTCATTATATGGAAAGAATTTTGAATGTACCTAGATGATGTTATAAAGAAATCAATTAAAATAGAGAATAGAAAAAGCTAAGTTTGTGCAGAGATTTCACGTTACATTGTTTGAAGAAATGTTCAGTGCACATTATTTTAGAAAAGGGTGAAATTCACTTTCAGTAGATCCCATTATACTACTTTTGCAAATTATTTTCTCACTTTTAATATTAAATAACCTTAATGATAACTTCAAATAATAAGTGCACATCCACAATGTTTTTGTTTATACATTGTGCAGGTGCTTTCTTTTTACTCCTTTTCCCTAAATAATTATTTAATATAAAATAATATAGTTGTGTTCGGCTTAGGATAAGTGTTGTATTTTGTTTTATTTTTAATCAGATCACATATTTTGATTTCTGTGTTAGGAAGCTAAGCAATAAAAAGGCGGTCTAAATAAAAAAGTAAATCTTACTGTCAGGTCATTTTGAAGATGTCCAAGTTCCTCCCGTATGTTGCTGAATGTAGACAGAACTAGTCGGAGAGATTTATCCGACATTCCCCTCATCTGCGGGAAGAAACCAGCTGATGGTTTACCTTTACTAACATTTGAAAGTAGGCAATAAAAATGACAGTACTCTTAGTTTCCTGATGCTATTGGCAAACTTATTAGCAATTTTATTTTTTGGTAAAGTAATATATTGGATTAAGGGCGTCTTGTCAATAATATGATTAAATAATGCAAACAATACTTTTGAAGAGATTGTAAGTGATGAGAAGAAATGTTTATTTTTATTTCCATGATGAAACATCATTTTTTCTCATAAGACAGAATTCGATGTACAGATTTTCAAATGTAATTTTATTCAATATTTGAAAGTTTCTGAGAGATGAGACAAGTAATTTTCAAACAATAAAATGCATCATCCTAAGTGTGCTGACAAGTGTGACACTTTTGCCTGAGGTGAGACTACAATACCAATACAATCTTAAGTTCCAAGTGCAGGACAACCTTACATTTTAAAGAGCAGGGAGGAAGCCCTTTTTTAAAGTAAACTAATTTCTTCAAAGAAAAATTATTTTTAAAGAGACGATTTTCCCTTCTGGAAAAAGGGAGTCAAAATAATCTTCCCTAATCCTTCCATTGAGTATAATAATAATAAACTCTGGGCATTATATAGAAAACAAACATCCGAAGACTCTGGAAGGTGAAAAGAAGGGAAATTGGCTTAAGAACCCAGCAACCAGATGAACAGTATAGCAATACGTTCACCGAGTTCTCCTTATGCCTCAAAATTCCCATATTTGATTTTGGAGAAGCATGTAACCCAGACACACCCCTACTATTGAACTTCCTCACCTGCAGAATGTAGCGAATTTGCTGCTTTGTAAATTCAGAAAGTCCTTTAGGAATCAATGATTCAATGTCTTCTGACTGTAAAAAACAACAAAAAGACTTATTATTAAACACATACACATTCATATTTTATTTGTAGGATCAAGAGTCCACAGATTTTTGTGAAATGGGACAGTTTTAGGGGCATTAAAAACTATTTTTTCCAAAATAGTTTCACTCAATTTCAATCTTAAACTTATCATTTGAAAATTTTACACTATAATATACTGTGGATATAGTACTCCATTCCAGGTATTTTAGGGAAAGCGGGCATTCGATTTCTACTAAATATATTTAAAAGTGTTTTGAAGACAAAGCAAAAGATTGGTCTATATACTTCTATTAAACAGTTTAGGTCAGACGTATCTTCAACAGTTGGAAGTTTTTACTAGGTGGTAGCTAGACCATTTTAGAGGGTTTTCTTATCCTTTTAAATGAATACATTGGCAAATAAAATAAGAGGCATTACAGAGTTTGTTCAGAATTTATATAGCGCTCTGTCAACATTGGAACCCGTGGGTGGTACAGAAGTTAAGGTCCCGAGCTGCTAATTGAAAGCTTGAAGGTTCCAGTTCACTGAGAAGTGGCTCAGTTTAAAAGGTCCTGATAGTCTATTTATAAAAAGCAGCCCTAGAAAACCTTAGGTTCTGCTATATGGAATAGCCGTGAGTCATAATCAATACTGTTCTGTGAAGCAACGACCAAATTAAATTATAAAATAACAACATTTGGTGAATAATCTTTGCTCTTACAGGCATTACCAAGATACATCAAAGCTAAAAATGGCCATTATTTCTTTCACCAACCTGTTTCACTCTAATAAAAGTACAAAACTAAAAATATACAGACATAAAATCTATTTTTATTATTACCTGTATTTGATTTTCAGTTATTTTTGCACTTACCTCATCTGTAGACTCCAAGTCTTGTTTGCTGTAAGAATGAAAGAAAAAAATTAATATCCTTAAGAAGATATATTAATTTATTACATATAAATCTTATGGTCACTTAGTTTAAATGTATTTTTAATATTATAGTACTACTATAGTCTATTTACAACTACACAAAAATTATTTTGAATAAAATAATACTTGAAAAAAATTTCATGAAATTAAATGACTCATTTTAAATGAGAACAAACGAAGGGAATATCAAACTGTGTTAGTCTCATCCATTAGCACTAGTGCACTTGTGACCGGAAGTAGAAATCGTGGTGCTCGGTCAAGTCTCAGGCATTCATGGCGATAATAATTGTTCTTTCACTGCCCTTTGCTCCTGCTTGTATTGCTCCGTGTCAATGCTGATTCCAGGGCCTCTCCACTGTGGCAAGTTCTTCATGTCCTCTTTACCAAAATCAAAACATACAAGGCAAGACCGAGCAGTATTCAATCTAGACTGTAGTATATTAGATTTGAAGAATGTTTGTATTTTTATAGAGGGACAAAGCCTTAGACTAAATAACCAAAATACTACTTCAAGAATTAAATTTCCAGCATCGTACTTCAGTGTGGGAGAGCTTGCTCATGGGGTTCAGAAGCTCCTTCAGGGAACCAGACTTGAGGAGAGTTTTAGTGGCTATACCAGTCTAGCACCTGCTCCTTTGGGGGAATGGCACAGGCTCAGAAGGACATGGTTCAACTTTTGTCAGCATGCCACAGATAGACTTATATATTTGCCTGCTTATTCACCCCCTCTGTACTTAGTGAACGAATTAGGCCTGAAATGTGCATGGTGAACATACTTTTCAAATTTGAAGTCAGTGCATAATCTGACAATAAGACAGAATACTTGAAATGAACAGTTATCGAATGTCTTAGATGTACGGTTTCCATCCATCAGTCAAGAAACTTCTTTCAGAGATATAAATTCTTTTAGAGTAGAGGAGCTCTTACTTTTACCTTCTAAGTGATCCTCCACGAATACCTTATTGTTTACAAAGATCAATGGGTCACTCACCATGCAAAACAACTTAAATGATCTTATAAAAATATGCATGCTGCTGTGGAGACAAAGAAGGAAAGGCCCTGTGTCCTGAAGCACAATTGCATCTGTGCAAGTGTCTGTGTGTGTATGTATCTATATATATACATATACATATATATATGTATATATATAGATACACACACACATACATATATATATACGTTATTTCCTGTGTTGCCCAAAAAGGAGATTATGAGGACACCCTAGCAGAAGAATTGCAAAGCAGTTTCAGTAACCTTGCATCACTGTTAACTACTCTTAACCAAAATGAAAGTATTTTATAAAATAAACAATTCCTTCTTTTTCTCAATACCAACCTAGTCTGCATACCCCTAGTCACTTATTCATTTCTATGAACATTTTGAAAAAGAAAATCAAAGAAAGTGAACAGCAAGACAAAGCAAAGAGCAAACAAGAACACTTAAAATCAAATTTTATAAAAGTAACCAGGTTTGTTTCATGAGATAACCTTCCTCGTTTTGACCATGAAGCTCACTCATTGCTGAATTCTAGTTTGGAAAGAGAAGGGGTGTGGGGGAAGTGGAGAGAAAAGAGGGGCAGGGAATGGAAACCAAGAGAGCGAAAGAGGTATGTTGAATAGTTATTGCCAATCACATCTCCATTCAGTACAAGGGCTGGCTAGAATTAATTGGAGCCTAAAAAGAAACCTGTCAGTAGTGTTCATTATATGCCATTTCACCTGCTAGGAGAGAAAGGATGAAGAATAAAGGGGGGAAATGGAAGACATGAAGGAGGAGGGAAAAAGGCAATAGGAAAACATCAGAAAGAAGGAGGGCAAGAAAGAAGGATGTAAAGAAAGAAACTGAAAAAGCATCCAGTAAAATCTTCTGATACCCTCTTTACTCTGGAATGTTTACTAATATGACACTTTAATTTTTCATTGTATTTTTGGTATTTTTAGTTGCTCTAGGAATCAAATGCCAGACTTTCTAGAGTATATTACAGATTTAGGTCACTGTGTATATTTTATCAAAACTTCCCAAGGCAATGTCCTCTGAACTGTTGGGCAGTACAAACCATGAAGAGTAGTACCCTGTCCTGTACTTCATAGAAACAATTGTTTCAAGACAAAATTGGAACAATGTAGAGCAATATAATCCTGAGACCTTTTCCAATTTGAAAATTCAAAAAAATGATAATTCATTCCAATTTAACTTCAATTCTTAAACCAAGGTTAAGTGTTTTGCCTAAGGCAAACACTTTTCTCTAAGTGTGGATTCTCGTCCCCGCATTTGTCACTTTGGAGACGTTTTGGTCCGTGGCCTCAAAATTGAGTGTGCAATAGAATTCCCTGCAAGGTTGGGTCAAATATGGATTAGTGGGCACCACTATTTATGAGTCTATAGGTTTATTTTCAACAAGTTCCTATATGAGACTCGGGCTGCTTATAAGTATATGTTTTTTAACTCATTTACTACTCACACAAGATAAATACTATTACTATCACCATTGTTTTACAGATGAAGAAACTGAGGCATGGAGAGGCTAACAATTTACTAACCCAAAAGTCTTCAGTTCAAACTCATTAGCAGTTCTTCAGTACAAAGGCCTTGCAGTCTGCTCCGTTGAAGATTACAGCCTAGAAAACCCTCTGAGGGGCGGTTCTACTCTGCCACATGGGGTCATTGTGAATCAGAATCCACTCAACTGGCAGCTAACCCCAGAACTCTGATATGTAATAAAAACAGAGACCTAAATCCAATAAATGAATTCTGGTCCCAGGATCAGGGTATGTAAGCACTGTGTCTCTAACCACTGCTTGATTTTACAATGGTACGCTTTGACAGAGGTATTTCTGGACACCACTACTGCACAGAATAAGTGCACACCTCGATCAGACTGAGAATATCAGAAAAGCTTGGCAGGAAAGTTGAGTGATGGTTTATAGGTGAATGAGTTCTTACAAAAATTTGAACTCATCTCAAGCATTTATTAGCTGTATGACCTTAACTTAGAAACGTGCACTCCATATGGATTGAAGACTGGAAAAAGGAAGTTTCTAGTTGTTTAGGTTGGTACGTAAATTAAATAATATACAAAAAGCACTAACCAGTGGATATTAATCTATGGTGTCTCTATATTTTGATCACAGGAGTGGATGGTAGACAGTTGTGTGACTGGTGGGCAGTAGAACTGTATCATACTGTTAGAGTAATATTTCAGAAGAAGTCATAATATGTCGTGCATTTTTGAGCTCCTTCCCTATGAAATTCACCAGAGAGGTCTAGTGTGGAAATGCCTCTGGGTGAACTGGACTCTACCTCAAACACGCTTGTAGCCTGAAGAGTTAAGACTGAAAATTCATGTTTTTTAAGGAGCAGAAGACAGCTCTACCAAAATTATTGAACTGTCGTTAGGTGGACAATCAGTGACTTGCTACATGAATGTCCTATATGCTGTATTAAGATATATATTATCCCAGCAAACCAGTGACTGAAATTCTCTGTGGATATTATTATAATTTTCTCTGTGGATAATCAACTCCATTTGTTTGTTTAAATAGTGTCCAGCCACAAAAGGATTGATTCTGTACAACTGAATAATTCAGGTATTGCAATATGGGTTTAGCCTATATTGGAACAATATCCCTCTCTCCACAGCGTTTGGTGTGGTTTTAATTAGTACCAACAGTTAATCAATGGCAATATTAGCAGAAGCTCTTAAGGCCCCAGGGAGCTGAGTGATAAGATTCTCTACCATAAGTTAACAAGGAGGTCTCTAAAGGGAGCCGAAGGCAGATTAAAAAAAGCATAGATCCAGGAATGGGTTTGGGGCTCACATTAAATCCTAACTCCACTATAAGAACAATTAGTTCTTACAGCATGGGCCTGCTCGATACTCGCCCTCAGGAAGGAAACAATGAAGACACGGGTGCTCGAGCAAAGTGTGGTGAGGAAAGTAGAGACTAGCATCTGGGTCTTAAAGGCTTGTTTCCAAACAAGCAACCATCTAAGTGGATAGCAACTAAGTCCACATGGAAGATGCACACCATCATCAGTCACCGAATGATTGTAAATCATATAATCCGAAGCTGAAGGAAGGAGGGAATAGTACCAGAGCCTAAATTGTGAGAATCTGGTTTTCAGAAGGCTATGGATGACCGTGGGAGCCCAAGATATAGTACATTTGTGAGATCTGCATAGGAAAAATGCCTGCAATGATTTCCCTCTCTCCATGATAGAGGGATGGGAAGATACTGGTTACCAAACACATGGAGAGATCACTATAGAAGATCAAAGTGATAAACCCGACATTAATGGGTAAAGCTTGGGCCTGATTTGTGTTTCAACATTTTCTGTGGTTTGTTCTGGTTTTTGTTTCATATTGGGGTTATACTCAGATGCATTTTGTCTTTGGGAGTAACCCTTTAGAATTTTGTTGTATGGTTTTCTGTTTTTCAGTATATGAAACCCAGGCTAGATGACCTTCTAAAAAGACAGCAAGTATAACAAGGGTTCCTAGGGGGTAGAGTTGGGGTGAGGGTAAAGTAGAGCTGATGTCAAGGAGCTACAAAAGGAAGAGAATGTTTTGAAACTAATTGTGGTAGCAATTGTATAATATTGCTTGATGTGATTGATTGAATGAATGAATGATATGATATGATATCTGTATTGACTCACTATAAATTGGTCTTGGGGAAAAAATTTCTTTTGCTATCAAGATACAATGAAAGCCATACAGAATTTTAAATTAAGATTAAAAAGCTAATCTGTTCTTTTTTGGGATGATTTTAATAAATTTTTTTTCATTAAAGAATACTAATAGTGCCTGAGCTACCCTAATGGGATTATGCAATAATAAAGTCTTAAAATTACATATTTGCTTGGCTCTCCTCATATAATTTCCCCCTATCCCCATTAAAGCTACCGGTATTGTTCAATAACATTTACAAGATAAGTCAATTGATATGTATACTGTACCTTCCTCCAATTCTCTGCAAATGTTCTAATAAGCAGTGATATAGGTCTGAATTTTTACGACTTAGATCAGCAAGCAGTTCTCCAAAATATTTGGGGTCCAATTTTTCAGGGCCAGCATCCTGAATTGTAATCTAAAGAAATGAATCGTAATTATAGACAATATTATATTTTTCTCAGTTTACAGATGTTTGGAAGTGAAAGGAAAACATATAAAATATTAATAGAAGTAACTCATAAATTAAGCCACTAAATTTTCTTTGTAGTTGTAGATACATTTTTCAATATGGAAAGAGCTAAAAGGAAACAATGTTATAATAACATTTCCCATTTCATTTCTGTGGTCTAATGAATACCAAATTTTAACATCTTCCTTAAAAATATTTAAGAAAGATAGATGTTTAATTAATAATCAAACACATGTGCTTAAATTAACACATGTGCTTAATTTAACATAGATGTTAACACAACAGTAAAACAAGTAAAGGTATTTACATTAGCCATTATTATAAATGGCTTAGTCATCTGTCTCCTTTAGTAAAAGAAAAATGTGAATTATTTAAATTATACTCTTAGAGAAAACTACTTTCATCTACATTTAGAGATTCTCAGTAAAAGTTGGTTTTCTCTACTATTATATCTCAAATTTAAAGTAAATAAACCTACTTAATCCAATGTGCTTTGTGTATTTTTGCCCTGAATTCCATTTATAATTTGGAATGTCTATCTTGTCTTTCTGAGATAAGAATGAGTAGCTCAAAGCTAAGTAAAGAAAATTCATAGATCTCTGAGACATTTGATTTTCAAAACACAAATAATTACGAATAGAGTCCAAGACAAAATACATTCTATTGACTTCATATAGTTTGGTACTTTTCAATATTTTTGGCCATCTTGCCTCTCATCCCCAGGACACACTTCCTGGAGGATAATAACTTAGTTTTTATTCCACACTACCTTTGGCATTGCATCCGTGGTCAAGGTACTATAAATTCATTTATTCCTAATATGTGTATGATAAATAGACTTCAAAATTGACTATTAACACTTCCTTTCAACCTGTCCTTTGAATGCAGACCCTGAAATATCCTGCATGTTGAGGCAAATGGGATATCTGCAAAGTAAGCAAAGAGGAACTTTCATAATCATATCTGGGATATAGAAAGGCATTAATAAAAATAAGTAAACTATTGCAGTAGAGTTTCATTTGCTGTTGATCTTCATTCAGTTATCTTGTCCATGTACCCATTGGAATTGCATTTGTAAGGAAATAATCTCTCATACTAAATACAATAAGCCATCCAATTTGAAGCCAAGAGTAAACTTGCAATATCCTCACACAATACGCTTAAATAGTATTAATTATTAAATGCGTATAACATAACAAGGGGTGTCCATGTGAGTACATATGTGTATGTATGTATGAGTGTGTGTCTGCCAGTTGCCATTCAAGCATTTCCAACATGCGTTTCAAGGTAGAGCTGCGTTCTGTAGGATGTTTCCAGGGCTGTGCCCTTTAGGAAGCAGGTCATCAGGTTTGCTTCCATGTTGCCTTGGGATGGATTCAAATAGCCATCTTTCAGTTAGTGCTTGAGCGTCAGTGCCACCTAGACACACACACACACACACACACACACACACACTTTAAATGTTTAAATATACAGAGTAACTTTTTTCACTTCTCAGCATATTCTCTATTCTAGTCAGGTAGACCTCATTTTCTTGGCACATTCATGTTAGTCTTGACTCGTGTTGTATTGCTTATAATACCTTCTGTACTTGCTGTCTATTCAAATTGTACTCATTCTTTGAAACACATCTTAAAATCTAAATATCTCCATGAAAATTGAAGTTTCGCTGTCCCCCAAACTGGGTTTTATTTACCTTTGTGCGGTATTATCTTGAATTGTCTTATTATTTTACACATGTAAGTCTTGTGCTCTCAGTATCCTCTCACCACCACCAAAAAAATCAAATTTAAGAGTAAAGAATGACTTATACCTTATGTGTACATTACAGAATCTAGCGCAATACTGATTGAACATCTATAGTAGCTCAGCCTGTACTAACTAAGTTAAAAAATGACTGATTAGAACTGATCCCAAATGCCAGCTGATTCTGAATAGAAATTTCACATAGGTTTCTTGCTTAAAACAACCAATAAAAGATAGGCAAATTCCCAGCCCAGCCAGTCCTGGGGCTTTGGGACTCGGCTCAAGTGGAGGCCCTGTGGGACATGGGGGTACAGTGAATGGTGTGACTCTTTGCTGGGCATGCCTGCACAGTAGGTTATGCTGGGCCCCTCTAGGGTTTCCCATATAGGCTCCAATAAATTTCTTCCCTTTTGCTTAAAAAAATAGGCAAAAAAGCCAAATATAGTATAGGTAACAGTTCCTCAAGGGTGTTGTGATGGTCCCTAGCAAGCATTTTCTAAGTTCAAGTTGCAGCAACTTCGATGAACTGACATTAACTTCTAACTAGACTTTTTTTTTAATCCTGGCCATCATCTTCTCAGTGACAGACTCCACTAAACAAATGAAGACCAGTATTAAGCAAGTGTCTATCCAGAATCACCATAAATACTGAAAAGCCTGTTTTATGTTTTGTTCCAATGTTTTCCCTTTGTCAATCATTCATATAGTCATTGCATGTGAGTGACTTCAATATTATTTTAAAATCAAGCCTAGCTGGATAAAAGGGAAATCTTAGTGACACATCTGTCACTTTACTGCTCATTAAATCATTTCTGCAGTAGAGATTGCTAGCCTCAGCACTCCACGTGTGCCCATCCAAAATTGCAACAAACCCTACTAGCAGCAGTCCTCTCTCTCACCAAGTATAATCAAGTCACTGAGCTCTTATGGTAGAATTTCTAAACAGCCAATTTCATGTTTATTATTTTACCTTTTCTCTCTGAGCTGATTATAACCCCTTCAGTGTGTTATGAAAATTATATTCATTTCTCTTTTAGTTTGATACATTGGGCTAAAAGTAATTTCATAGTTTAAAATTTTGACATATTTATTTTAAAAAAACAAATATTGTTCTCAATTTCATAAGAATAAAAGAATAGATATACAAATAGAGATGAATGTTCATTAGTGAATATGAGGGATGGGGAGGTATCTCTCGATATCAGACACCTGTGCTATATATGTGTATGCTTACATGTCAATTAATATATATAAAATAAACCATATGCAAGTATAGTTATAAAAACTTCTTAGATACAAGCAAGCACTTTGCAAGGTTGCTTTTCAAGATTTGAAGACTTAGGACCATAATCTCTGGAACAAATCGGCATAATATAGAGCATTAAATTTATGTTCTACATCTTCCTTTGGTGAGTTGTGTCTAGGATCTTAAAAGTTTGTGAATTGCCATATAAGATAAAAGTACTAGTTGTTACTTGTCTGGAGCCAAAGAGCACAAAGCAAACCAAAGACTCTTACAAGGAATTAGTCTACAGGACTAACAGTCTTCATGAACCACAACTCACCTGCCCTGAGATCAAAATAACTAGATGGTGCCTGGCTATAGCACAAACTGGTATTCTGATCAGGACCACAATAGAAGTGACCACAATAGATGGATTCCAAAGGAATGGGAGAAAAATATGAAACAAAACTTACATTTTTAAAAAGTTCAGAAAACAAGATGGGATAAAAAGAAAGAACTCCTGACATTATCACCTGGGTTACTCTTGAAATATTGAACTCAAACTATCCTGAGGTCAGGATCATAAAGGAAAAAAAATCATGTGTAGGTAGAATGAACATTAAAAAAAATCATCTATATGAATCCAAAGGAACAATAATTATTCAAAAGCAGCAGTTCTCAACTTGTGGGTTGGAACCCCTTTGGGGGTCAAAGGACCCTTTCACAGGGGTCAACCGATTCAGAACAGTAGCAAAATCATAATTATGAAGTAGCAACAAAAATAATTTTATGGTTGGGGGGTCACCACAACATGAGGAACTGTATTAAGGAGTCACGGCATGAGGAAGGTTGAGAACCACTGCTCTAAAGGAAAGTTGGGGGCAGGAAAACAGACCGGAACATGACTAGAAACAGAACATCCAGAATCAAATTAATGAGAAAGTTGACACAATGTGAAACATGTCATCAGTGCTACTGAACAATTTGTGTAGCACTTGTTAAATGGGAACCTAGTTTCCTGTGTAAATATTCATAAAAACAATAGAATTAAATATTTTAAAATAGCTATTAATTTTTGCACAAATATAATTTTAAGTACATAAATTTTTGTCCCCGTGAACCTTTTGAACCATAAAGGAAAACTCTGCTCTGGTGGTTGTTCTTGTGAGTTGAGGCCTCTGTTCTATAGATGAGGAATCCCAGAGAGCAGAAAAGAAAGTACATCAACTCTGTGTTTGTGTTCCTAGCTAAAATGAAGGGTCTGAAATAAAAATACGTAATCTTATTTTTAGGATCTATAATAATAATCAATATTTATGTAGGACTTTTGTACTTTGCATGAACAATAAATGAGGCAATGCTGCCTCATAAGCACTGATCAATATTGCTTCCTCAAATGACATGCTATTTGTTCTCATGGACTACTTTGGAATTACACCATCCTATTTTGCACTTTTCTCTGGAGGCTTATTGGATTCGGACTTCAAAAAGTAAGGAACTTGATTTTATTAACCTGAAATTATACAAAATGCAGTTCATACAATCTGTTTTAATCAACAGTAAATGAGGTAAGAAGGTTAAAATTGAACATTGGCTTCTTTTCATAAAAGAAACATTAAAATGTAGAAGGAAACAATTTTACTTTTGTATGAATCTATACCTTCTCAGTTTAGAACTTTCTAAAATTTATATTTAAATAACTCAGTAAAAATGAGCATATAGTTGTGTTCCAAAAATTAGCGAGACCATATTATTAAAAGGAGGCCAGATTATAATCTTTTGTTAAGTCTGCAACAAGATTAGGGGTAAAGAATTGCGTGGATATTTCCAACCATAACTTGTGTATGCTAC
This sequence comes from Tenrec ecaudatus, assembly GCF_050624435.1. Classification (NCBI taxonomy): domain Eukaryota; kingdom Metazoa; phylum Chordata; class Mammalia; order Afrosoricida; family Tenrecidae; genus Tenrec; species Tenrec ecaudatus. Next base: position 90,560,479 of record NC_134548.1, read on the forward strand.
CTGGTAATATTTTCCATTACTACAGCAGAGTCTTTCAGTCTTATTAGTGCTGTTTGTGGGTGTGATTTTTCATTTCTTTGAGAATTGGCTCGGAGCCATGTACTTCTTGCCTTGCACAAGCCAAGACACAAGGTCTCCTAAGAAGACATAACTGCTTTAGGTCAGAATAATGGTAGCTTTAATGGATGGCTGTGTTCTCTCTATGATAACATTCAATTGATAAAGTTGAGATATATAGCTGCGTTCCTTATCCATTTATATGCCCGATGAATGAGAGTGATTTCAAATGTCAATCATGGATAGAGCAATATGTCAATTTTAGATTTTCACATGAAAATAGGGGAGGGAGACAAATGTTACTGAAAAATAATGCTGCTACAGATGAGGTCTGCTTGGTGAAAAGGATTAATATATTGAATTATTTGCTGTATGCATTTTAATACCATCTGACCTTTAAAGTTATGTACATGCATTATTTTGATAGAAAAAGAAAAGTTAATTTTAAAAATGCAAAGTTAATTTTTAAAAAGCAAACTTAACTTTATATAACCAAGTAATTGGCTTGCCACAGAACAAGTGTTCTTAAGGACATCATTGCAGAAGACATTAAGAGGCTACAGGAGACAGATAATAGCAGTGCTGTAAGAAGCACACCTGCATCTGTTACCTAAGGATTGTAAATCACATAAAACAAAGCCGAAGGAAGGATAGTATCAGAGCCTAAATTAGGAGATTCTGTTTTGCAGGAGACTGTGGATGGCGGCGGAAGCCCAAGATACATTTGTGAGATCCAGACAGAACATAAGCAGCAATGCCAGGAGGGGAAGGGTTGGGGTGGGGAGAGTAAGAGGGAAGCAATCACCATAATTGACCTATGGCCCCATACCAGGGTGACAAACAGAAAAGTGGGTGGAATGTAACAGCCTTCACTGTAAGAAGTGTAAAAAAAAAAAAAGGGAATCATTATCAAGGGGGCATGAAGGAGGGAAGGGAAGGTGGGGGAGAGAGGGAGGAGGGAAATGAGCTGATATCAGGGGCTGAAGTAGAAAGAAAACATTTTGAAAAAGATGATGACAACATATGTACAGATGCATCTGACAAAACTAATATATGTATGGATTTTGATAAGAACTGTAAGAGCCCCCAATAAAATGACTTTTTAAAAAAGAAAAGAGCCTCTGGTAATATCCCTCTCTCCACAATGGAGAGATGGGAATAAACAGGTTACCAAACAGAGAGTATTGAGAGATGACTATAAGAGATCCAAAATGATAAACTTGACTTGAATGGTTAAAACCTTGTCACATAATCCCCCCTGATACATGTTGGTCTTGGTCTGGTTTTAAACTTTTTGAGTTCTTTTTTCATATTGGGTTTATCTCTGATGTATTTTGTCATTCACTGCTTGAATCTCTGTTATATATTTTTCTGCTTTCAGTGTTCGAAGCCCAGGACTGATGATCTAATGTGGGTTCCTGGGGTGTATAGTAAAGGGGACCTGATAACAAGGATTTCTAAGAAGGAATGAAGTGTTTTGAAACCGATTGTGGTAGCATTTGTATAATACTGTTTGATGTGATTGCACTATTGAATGATATGATTTCTGTATTAGCTATCAATCATATGGTTTTGAGGGGGGAAGCAGTCTTGGGAAATGATGAGCTCCATGAAGATATGAATTAAAATTTTTGGAAGGGGCAGCAGAATTCCACAAAAGAAAATAAATATGGATAAACTCTTCAGCCACATGTTAATGGGTAAGGGGAGAGGAGGCCCTTCTGAATGTATTGAACAAACTAAATTCAAATTGTATCATCAGTGAATGAATTCTGTTAAATAAATATTCCAAATAGCATCCCAGATACCGGGGGGAAAAAAGGCACCGGATAGTATGATCTATGCTGTCTTGAAATCACTAAAGACTGAATTTTCAAAGGAGAGAAAGAAGATGTTGAATCACAAGTAAGGATATTTTCCACTGGTGCCAGCATTATCCATGTGGGCAAGCTCTTTCCTTTTACATCTCCCATGACTTCATAGGTTTCTTAGCAGCCTCGTGCCAAGAAATTGAAAAAGGCGGTAATTAATTGAGTCTGGTGTCATCATTTTCTTGTAAACACCACTTGGAAAATGAATTGATCTGAGCTTTTTCCTGTCAGCCACATGTGTAAAATTATCTCTTTCTTGGTAATGGTTGGGAAATGAACACAGATCTTTTTTCATAATTTTCCCAGGGGAATAAGTGTCACTGACAATATTCTGGATTAGAAGCCAAAATGATGATGCTGTTAGGGTGGACCATGGAAAATATGCACGCTTTGTTTTTATTTTAAAAAGATATTTTGAAGCCAAACCTTTAAACACTTTATTTTGAAAACTATTCGAATGTTGTTTGCTTTTGGAGAAACGCTTGAAAAGTAATCTTGTTTCATCTAAAAATAGTTTATCAATAGGAAACAATTACTTATTTGTTACTTGGAAATACTTGGGAGTTGCAAAGTTAAGAGGGAAGACGGACAAGAAACTACTCATTTAAGCAGCTACTATGCGCCTGACAGTATGCTCGATATTTAGTGTGTTTTATCTCATTTACTTTTTTTATAGGATAGACTGTACATTAACCACCCCCCACCATTTTATAGATGAAGACATGGATGTTCAGTACATTTATTTGTCAATGGTCATCAAAACCAGATTTTTAAATCCCGTATCCTTTGTACTTTACCATGCCACCTCCAAATTGCAATCCAACTGTAAAAGCAAAGTCTGAAAATAGAGCAAGTTTTAGTTTTAAAGGAACCTAATTTATGTTAGCACTATTTCCTTTTAAAGAGACTTTGCCACTCAGGTGTCACAACTACTGGGGATCTTTAAAATCCGAAGAGTCTATTTTTCTACCTGCTTTGTTCATGGAAGGAGGCTTTGTGGCCCAGTGGTTAAGTGCTTGGATGCCACTGCGTAGGTTGGTAGTCCAAACCCTTCAGCTGCTCCACAGAAGAAAGACGGTAGCTTGCTTCTACAAAGATTAAATTCCTGGAAACCCAGTGGGGAAAGTCTACTCTGTCCTATAGGGACCTTGTGATTTGGAATCATCAACTTGATGGCAATGGGTATTCCCACATCCCTATGAGTGCCACACAACCCTTTCCACGCTTTGACCATGAATGGAGAATCCAATTCCACACAGTCCATATAAGTGGAATTACTGACACTGCGCTTCCGATTCTTTAAAAAAAATCCTTTTATTGGGGGCTCGTACAACGCTTATCACAATCTATACGTGCATGCATTGTGTCAAGCACATTTGTACATTTGTTGCCATCATCATTCTCAAAATATTTGCTTTCTACTTAAGCCCTTGGTATCATCAGCTCTGCATTTTTCCTCTCCCTCCCCGTACCCCCTCTCTCGTAAACCCTTGATAATTTCTAAATTATTAGTATTTCGTCATATCTTACATGTTTTTTAGCAGCAGGATAGTTTTTAGCATGTCAACTTTCATCAACATAAAATATTGAAAAAGAGTGTTTCAATTTATTTTAAAAATTCTCCAGCCTTTGACAAGGCAAAATTGGAATCACCAACTGAAGAATGAGTAATAAAATGGAAGTCAAACATTTTTATGCACATCTGCTCATATTTTAAGTTGACAATATCTATTCTAATTGAATACATAAAAAGTTATTGAAAATATATTATCGTATTACTATTGGCACTGGACAAGATTCTTAATATTGTGATATTGTTCTCATCTCTGACAATTGTCTTTCACTCACTCTATTGCTATTATTCTAATTTAGGTTTTATACTTAAGCTACTAACATAGCTCCTGATGGTCTTCTCTCTGAAAATATTTTTCCATGACAAGGTTTTCTATTGTAGACTTTATATTTTATGAAGCATTTTAGCACACGTTTTCAGTTACTATCTATGTAACTGTGTGTGGTAGACACGATTATCCCAATTTTATAGATGGAGATGTTGCTGAGAGATTGAAAGGTCTAATACTTTTTAAAAGTACATAGTTGGAAAGGGGGAGTGTTAGACTTTGAATCCAAGTCTTCTTGATTAAAACCAGTAAATGTTCTATTATATCAACAATACCTTCTGAGTTGTAGGCTTAATCCAGTACTCAATATACATTTACACTCTTGTTCAAGGTCTCTCCACACAACTGACCCACATTCTAGGACTGTGTGAGGGGGGATTTCTCAATGGGCTCTGGAGTCAAACTGCCTGTGTGTGGATCCTGGCTCTAGCACATGCTAAGCTGTGCAAGCCTTTTAACTAGTGTAACATCTGTGAACCTTGGTTTCCTTATCCAAAAAATAAGGGCATCAATATCTCATCCGGTCTTTTTAAGAGGAAAATTAATCAATATGCCAATTGAACTTACACAAGGCTACTGTGACTGAACTCCTAAAGTGTAGCTGCAATAGCATCTCTTACTCAAAACCATTCACTTACTTGCCATTATCTATCAAATAAAGCCCAAATGTTTTACCTTAATATTCAAAGCCCCCATGATTTGGTTCTAATAAGTAATGTTAGCCTTATACCTAATACTCGCCATCACATGGCTTCCTTGAAACTCAATATGTACTTTCCCAAATCTCTGATTTTGCTCATGTGATTTCTCTTCCTATGATATCTCTATGTCATAACACAAAATCATATATGAAAGTTATGCCCATTCATCCAAGCCCAGGCCAATTTTTATTTCATTTAATAGAATCTTCCCTCATCTACCAGCTAAAATAAATTTGTGCTCTCTTCTGTTTCCAAAGCATTATGTCTTATGCCCTCATCATTTCTCTCCTATTCTACAATAACACTTCTACGGGATAGGAAATATGAAAATGTAGTTTTTAAATTTTTCACAAAACCTGGCATGAAGTTTTAGTAAGTGGAAAGTAATCATCTAAAAATAATAATCTCAGGCATATTTTATATAAAATATCAAGTACTTATGTGGCAGGATTCTTTTTTTTAAATTCGTTTGAGTTGCCTAGGGGGAAGTTCAGCTGAGTAAGTTATTCCTTTTTGAGAAAAAGTTCAGAAAAAAAACAATAATATCTGACTGTTCATTGTTCCAGATATCATTAGCTTAGTATAACAAAGCTATATGAGAAAAATTCTCTATTTTCTTTACACATATATAACACCTGTTTATAGGATTTCAAATTCTTCAAAAATAAATTCGTCACTGAGAATTTTTTTTACCATGATAAAGCCATGTAGTCTTTGACTGAAAATGATATTGCATATTTCAAGGAAGACATTGTTAAATTGTGTAGTGTGACCATGAAAATAACCTCGGGAAATAGGATTTGCAGTTTAGCGCTCATTTAACTGCAATATTTCAGGAACACATTGAATGCTGCACGACTTTTGGCCTCGTCATAGAATTAAGAATGAATTAGAAGTTAGGTACTCTTGTTTTTGTCTTCTGAGCGGAGATGGAAACTTTTGTTTTAAAAATATTATAGTTCAGCACAAATGCCTCAAAATATTGAGGAAATTTTAATGTGAGCACTGATACAGTGATTTGAAATGGTTTCAAGAGTGTTATTTCTGTTTGGTAAGGAATTAGTTGACTGTTCTTACCTGTTCATGTATCTGGCTTGATCCACCATGGCCCAATTCATTTCCAATATTTGTAGAGAATGAATCACTTTCTGTGATGGTTTGAAATTGCTGAGTTGAATAGGATTGTTGACAGTGTGGAGAGTGTATGATCTGAGGTTGTTGGACAAGGTGATGATGATGGCATTGAACCTGAGGATACTAGGAAAAGAAAAGAAAATAATTTGTATTTTAATGAATTCTTTCACAAGAGAATTAAAGTCCTAGGACTCGTTGTTTTTATCAGTGACATATTATTTTTCAAATTTCCCGTTGGGAGAAATTATCTTGAGCTATCTCTTTATTTGTTCAGGTGATGAGACCATACAAATAGTTACCCAGATTGGTCAGGGGATTTCGTTTTCTGATTAATTATTATTCTAGTTATATTTAATCCTAAAACTATCATGAATATGAATTAATTATTTCTTTGATAATTCAACAAGCTCTTCAAGAGCTAATTATGCAGTTATATTAGAGTAATGAGGCTGTAGATATATATAAATTTAGAAAGTAATATAATGTATGGGTTTTCATTATCAATAACATATTTGAACCACAGTTGATGATGGAATTCTTAAGCTTGTGAAAATGGAACAAAAATTAGGAAAAAAATAATGACTGACTAAAGATACAGGTCCAGGAAATATGGATTTTAAGCCTGAGTCTACTGCTTACTTTGTGACCTTGTGCAACTATATATATATATATATATAACCTTCATGAGATTCAGAATCCTCATTTGTAAACCTGGAGAGAGTACATGTCTCACTGGGTTGATGCACTGAGTAAATTAACTAATGTCTGTGAAGTGCCTAGTACGGAGGATGTGGGTAATAAGAATTTATTATTATTATTGTCGTCATCCTTAACATCATAATATATATCATCATTCATTCTCTTGACATTATCATTATGTGTAGCTCCACGCAACCCTCGTCCTCCTTGATTTTGTAGGTAGGGAAAAAAGAACAACTTCTTAAGTCTAGAGAAATATGATGATATACTTATAAAGACCTAGCAAATTAATGGCAAAATTGGTATTGGAACTATTTATAGCCCAGACCTCTTTCAAGACAGTAGGCTGAATTTGTACTATGCTCAAAATGTTCTGAGACTTGCTTAAAATTTAGCTTATCTACTTGGTTATTTTTCATGCTTCTCTTGTGATAAGTGGGAAGTACAGAATGAAAATAAAAAGGTATCTGGTCACTTCTGATTTGGAAATCGCAGGATAAATTTCATTAATATCCTACTTCAAGAAAGGAATCTGAGCGTCTGTAGTCCAAGGAAAGAAGAAAGTCTTTTGAATGTTAATGCTACATTAATACACATACAATTCACGTTGAAATAATAGAATCAATTCTCTATTTATTCAAACACTTTACAGTTAAATTTTAAATGGGCAATGTTTAGACTATATTAAATAAAAAAGCAAAGTGTGTAAGAATGACGGTATACATGGAAATGCATACACATATATTAACAGACATGCACTATTTTCATATGAAGAGACAAAACTTTAAGAGTCATTTCCACTGGAAGAGTAATTGAGTGACAAGAGGATCACGATAAGGAGTTATTTTTTAATGTACACTCTTTTGTATTTTGTATATTATTTGTATTTTTCAATGGGTAAAATTATCTTTAACACTCGAATATTTTGGCAAAAAATAAACACACTTTGCAAAAAGTAGTTGCTTTAGTAGACATACAGGATAGGTTACACTCAGCTATCAGAAAGAATAGTGTCTAACAAACAGTCACCTAAGTGAGGTGTCAGCCAAGTCGTCATGGAAGAAGTACACAAGCCTGTGTGATCCAAGAATCATAAATAATAAAATCCAAGACAAAAGAGGGGAATTATATTAGAGCTTAAATTCTGAGCACCCAGTCTGCAGAAAGCAATGGATGACAGTGAAACTCCCAAATCCATTTGCACAGTCTCCACATGGATTCAGCCTCCAGTGAATTCCCCATGACCATCGAACAGGGATGTGAATAACTTTGCTATCAGACAAGAGTTTATTAGAATGTGAGTGCACTAATACAGATGTAGTTAGGTTAAAATTTTAACACCTTATCATTTGTTCCCTCTTTTGACCCATTTTAATTTTTTATACTTTTTATTACTTCTTGCCTTCTTTCAGTTAAGGGTTTTCTGTTTTATTTTGTTATTTTTTGTATGGTTTTTAGAATATAAAATCCAGTCTAGGTAAATATATGGAGAAAGTAACTTAATAGTTTCTTAGGGTTCTGATAGAGAAGGTTGGGGGGAAATGGGGAACTAATAATAATGAATAGAAGAATAAAGAAAATGTTCTAAAATTAATTGTAACTATGATTGAATAATTCTTTTTAATATGTTTAAATACTTAACTTGTATGGTATGTGATGTACACCAATAAAACGATTACTATTTATAAAATAAAGTTTTGATACAAAATCACACAAGAAAAGTGTGATGTTACGGTTTCTCAACATAGCCGTATAATTATCTATACAGTTCTGAGGGTGATGTTTCCAAATCTCTAAACTTTCCACAACTTGGCTCAATAGATAAATCTTCTGCAAAAGACATCTTTAAAGTATCAAAAAGTGAGATAAGTGATAACACATAGAGGATACTGCAATGAATGAATTGAATCAGGATGTGTGTGAATGGTTTAAAGCAAAGTATAATCTGCTCTGCAGACCTTCATTTAATTCAAAACAAAAAAGTTTTTAAAAATACACTGTCAAAAAGCAAAGCCATATAAGGTTTTCCACTTGGTATCACAATGCCCCCAAATACTCACCTGCTTATCTGGAAGACATTTCACTCAGTATGTGTCTGCAGTCTTTCCGGTTATGCTCACCTTTGCAAGCTGACCAGAATTTTACATATTTGGATGCTTATGATTCTGAAAACTTACTTCATCTCTATACATGTTTATTGAGCACCAAGTCATAATGGCCATTCCTAAGTATATGTCAAGAGATATAAAATAGCGACACAAAAATATATGCACAGCTATGTTAATTGTAACATTAGTCACAACAGCAGAAAAGATGGAAATTTACTAAATGTCCACCAATAAATGGATGGATAAACAAATTGTGGTATATATGAGGGGACTTAAAAGAGGTTATGGAAAAATGTAATTAAGAGATAACGGAATTTCCCCACAAACTTTTTGAAATCCCCTCATATGTGAATAGAAAGGCACATATGAGTAATACACCTGCATATAAAAGTTTATCTTTGGGCATATGTATGTGCATGTTGGCATGTGCTACATGTATACCCAAATACATACAAAAACACCTGGTGGGCACAGTTACAGAGAATTCTTAGAAATATCCAAACAACAAACAGGATTAGTCTACTGAGTTAAAAGGCTTGGTACTATAGTCTCATGGGACAATTTAATCAATTGCATAACAGTTCATAAAGAGAGTGTTCTACATCTAGTTTGGTGAACAGTTTCTAGGGTATTGAAATCTTGCAAGTGGCCATCGAAAATACAAATATTTATCTCTACTTATTTTGACTAGGGACACAATAAATGGTCCTAGATTGAATGGGAGAGAAATGTAAGGCAAAATACAAATTCCTAAAAATGGACAGAGTGCTGGGCTGAGCAAGACTGAAGGAACCTGTGAGATTGTCACTTGAGATATCCCTTGAATTTGGAACTGAAGTGATTTCTGAAGGGTACCTTTCAGGCAAATAATTAATTGGTTTATAACCCCTATGAATAATGTGCAACAATATGATCTATATGGTCAACAATTGCCCCAAAGAAAGGATGAGAAGACAAGAAGGGGCAGCTGGATCAATGGGAAAAAAAACAAAGAGAACAGAAATGATTTTAATGTTGTTATATTGGGAAAACTGTGACCCAAGTAGGAATAATTTGCATAGCACTGATTAAAAGAGAATCTATTTTGTTGTGTGGATTTTCATATAATGCACTGTAAAATATTTTGAAAATAATAATTAATGATAATGTGCCAGTTCCCGTGACTCTGGTAACAATTACTCATAGGCTGATGAAAATAAGAAGTATCCGAATGCCAGTAAAATTTAAAATTCAGTATATATAATCTAGTTTCATTTGTAAATGATAAAAACATTTAGTAAAAAATTTTAATATTAATTTACTGCTGTAGATAAAAATACATCTGAGCGAGAAGTCTCCTTTCAGACTTCTTCTAGGACACACATGCTTGTATCCACCAAGCAGATCAATGTAAAAGCTCTACTGCTTACAAAAGTAACTCCATTAAGGATTTGGGGCTCTGGGTACCATAGAACTACCATCTCTCCAAGTAATATTGTGTACTATTTGGTTTCTTAATTAAGTTTAATGGCCTTTAAAAATGTAACTGTAAGTTTTAGTTGTCTAGTTCTTTTATGGTACTGAGGAATTTGCACATCTGAGCTATATTACAGGCGCCCTGGTGGTGTCGTAGTTATGCATCGGGCTGCTAATTCCAAGGTTGCCAGTTCAAAACACTAGCCGCTCCAGCAGAAAGATGTGGCTTTCTACACCTATAAAGAATTACAGTCTGGGAAACCCACAGGAGCAGTTAGTTCTACCTGCTCTGTAGGGTTGTTGTGAGTCAGAAGATATACAATGACAATAAGTTGAGTGAATCAGAACTATATTGCATACTTGTTTATTTAAAATGCAGTTGATATAAAAATAATTAGGATAAAATTGTAGTTTAAAACAAGAAAATGATTGAGGATATTTTCCTTAAATTCAGATTCTATCGTTAGGTTGATGTGACATCACAGATTGTTCTTTCAGTTTTTCTTTCATTAAAATGGGGAAACAACATTACATGATGGTAGTGCCTGGCAGTCGGCAATCCTGGCACTTCAAAGCTGAGTGTCCTTTGAGTTCTATTAAAACATCAGAATTAAATTATATATTTTAAAAGTAATAATTTTAAAAGAACTATTACTTACCTGATCTGTATTTAGCTTCTCCACTTTTCTTATTGTTTTTTCATAAATAACATTGTTTCCTGGAAAGAAATGACTTCCTCTTGTGAATGATGACACTGGTTCCTGGAAAGACAGTATTTTTCTTTGAAAGATGCATTTTTAGTAGAACCTTAATTTAAGCAAGCATCCAGTATTCAATGGAGGCAGAGAAATATTAATGGACATTCTACGTTCTCAAACAGGACAACATGCAGCCCCCCACTGCATTTAACTTGGGGGTGGGGGCAGACTGGAAGAGTGTGGGAAAGATAATCTCATTGTCTCTTCAGAAGGCCAAATATGAGTTTTGTCTGAGGTAGAGCGGCATGAGATCAAGCTCACTTAAATTGGACCCATTGATAGGTTTTGTTCTATGCAAAAACATTACTTTAAAATGCGAAATAAACAGAACTCAGCAACAGTGAGCCATATAAGAGGTAAAACTATATGAATGCCACCCCCACCCTGAAACTCAAATTGAGTGTCCCTGAAGTACACAGTCCGATATGAGGTTGAAATTAAAGCAAAGAGTCTTCGTACTGTGTATGTTTTCAATGAGAACAGGACAAAGTAGGTGCTTTAAGAGTCATTGTAGCTCCATATAATCAACTGTAGTGGTGCAAGAACAACCAAATGCTTGAAGTCAAATCAAGTTCTATTGCGTTCAAATTCTAATAAAATGCTTGAACCCAAATCTAGTGATATTGCGTTCAAATTCTAATAAAGGTGGATTAATGAAATGTTCGTATGATGCGTGTGTAAAACAAACAAGTCAATAACTATAAGGAGGACTGGTGTACATTGGTTACTTTCTTGGCTGCTAACCAAAAGGTCAGCAGTAGAATCCACCAGGTGCTTCACTGTAGAGAGATGTGGCAGTCTGCTTCATAAACATTACGGTTTGGCAAACCCTATGGGGCATTTCAACTCTGTCCTAGAGATTTACTCTGAATTGGAATGGACTACACAGAGAGAAATTTGTTTGTTAAGCAACACTATTTAGCTAAATGATGAATTAGTAAATCTAAGTATTTAAAAAAATCCCCTTAGATGCTATTTGTTTGTTTTCATTTTAAAAAGTCATTGGTAGTTATTCTAAATCATTTTACACAGGTTCAAGGGTTTATTACGCACAAAGTATTCTGCTAAATGTTACTAGACTTATAAACACAAATCAGACCTAAATCTTACTAGAAGCATTTGATACTAATCAATGGTCAGCAATTATGGCCAGAAGCCTGTTTTTGGTACTGCCTTCAAGAAATGATGGTTTTTAAAGGACTGTAATTGAAAGAAAAAAAAGACACTGAATATGATAGAGAAACTGTATATTTATTCTCTATCCTTTTATTTTTTAAAAGCCAGTTTCCAGTCTAAATACTATAGGAATACAAACACCTATAGAACAACCTGGCAAGTGATATGTGCTACAATAAGAACAGAGAAAGAATTCAGATGGCAATAAGTTTTTGTTATGATACAATTCTATGTCTGATTCATGTTTTTATTCTGAGAAAAATGATATAAGTCCATAGTGCACGGTAAGACTTTAATATGTGTTAAGTAATTGAAAAACCTACAAAAGGTGCTCTTTTATAAAAGTCATTATATTGGTACTTCATCCATATACCATAAAATTCAATAGTTCAATCATATCAAGAAGAGCAGTACAATCATTATCACAATCCATATTAGAATGATTTCTTCTTCCTATACTCATTGTTAGTCATGTAATGATTTTCTAATTGTGGCAAAACATATACAACAAAACATTCTCCAATTGAACAATCTCCACATGTACAATTCAGTGACCTTGAATTGTACAATATTCTCTAGGTGTTAGACGATCGTTATCGATATCCTTTTCCACAGTATTCCACCACCATTGTATAAAACCAATGCCCCTTCCAAAAAAATCTTCCTCCCTCACCCATGCATAGTAGCCATTGCTCAAATTTGGTTTCTTTTTTTTAGTAGTTTTGTTTATATAATATTCACATATCATACACGTCCAAAGTTAGACGGCTTTTAAAAAGAGTTGTAGACATACCCTCACAGAAGGTTCCCAAGGAAGGGATGAGTCAACCAGGGTGCAATATAGCACCGATGAAACACACAATATTCCTCTGGTTCTTTGAGGCTTCTCACCCGCCCACTATCATGACCCCAGTCCTGCCTTTCAGTCCTGGATAGACCGGAGCATGTACATGGTTCAGATAAGAGCTCACGACACACAGAATCCAGGTTAGATAACCCCCTCAGGAATAGGAGGGTAGGGCAAAGGTGGGGGGAGGAGAGGAGGAAGGGGGAGCCTATAGCAATGATTGATGCATAACACACACACACACCTGCCCCAAGGGGGATGAACAACTGAAATGGGGTGAAGGGAGAAAGCGATCGGTGTAAAATATGAAAATAATGATAATTTATCATTTATCTAGGGGTCATGAGGAGGGGAGGAGGAAAATAGGGAGGGAAAAAGGAGGAGCTGATAGCAAGAGCTCAAATAGAAAGTAAATGTTTAGAAAATGATGATGGCAACATATGTACTTGCTTGATACTATTGATGTATGGAATGGTAAATGATTAACAGATAATAAAATGAATTCGGGGGGAGGAGCTTTATATAAAAGAGCAATTATATATTAACAAAACACCCCAGCCCAGTACCGATCAAGTCCCTAAGTCCGAAATTAGCCCCTATGTCCAATACAGTCTGTAAGCTCCTCTTCAGACTCATGCAACACATGCAATGACACTGAGTGCAGGAAGATCACAGGCCAGTGGGTAGAGAGTTTGGGGGATCCAGTGGCGGTGGAAGCATCTCTCCATGTGGCTCCTCCAGCTCCAGGGCTCTGGTTCCATCAAGGGTCTTCCTGTGGCTTGTCAGCAGGAAGGCAAGCAGAGAGTGGTCTCCTGCCTCTAGGGAGGAAGGCAGTAGTTCCCAGAACCCTCAGGAGAAGGCCATCCCCACACGGAGGCCTCACTGGCTGTGGCCTGATTGACAAGCGAGACGCCACCCCTTTGCAAGGTGAAAGGAGATTATCTAACTACCACAGATGCCAACGCGGCCATTTGGATGTGGTGTCAATCTAAGAGCCCAGAATGCTTCGGGGAAAGGTTGGTGAGAGAGAAACACCTCCCTCGGAAGTCTAGAGACCTACATGGAAGGTATGTTGAGAAACAACAGCTTTATGTTTTGATACTTCTGCTTAATAATGTTTCTGTGTTTTTGTAGCAATACTTTGTAAACTTACCATGGTATTTATAGCACATACAAATTTGTATGCTTATGTCCATGTACATGGTAGGGCATACAAGTGAAAAGTTATGCAAACTTCTCAGCAATAAGCAAACACCTTGATGGAATGAATATCTATCTGGGTTTGGTGGCTTAGGAACACAGTCTCAGGCGACATCTAAGCCAACTGGAAACTATAGTTCACCACAAACATGTCCCACAGTCTACTGTGGTGAGTGAGTCCCAAGGAGGGTCACAAAAACTGGTCAGCAGCTATTAAAATGCAACTTGTTGGTGTCTCCCCCTTAGAATGAAGGAGAGGGAACAAAATCCAAGACTCAAGGAAAGCATTAATAGAAGTTACAGACCATATCAATCATGGCTTTCACTACCCAGAGACCTTAAGAATTAGATGGTGCTTGATTACCACGCTGAAATGGAGCACAGAAGGTCCTGGGCAGAATGAAAGAAAAACACAAAACAAAATTCAGGATCATAAAAGCCCAGATTTACTGGTCTGCCAGAGGCTGTGGCCCTTAGTCCCCTTCAAACATGGAACTGGGACCGCTCCTGGGAACCACACTTCTTCCAAACAACTTCCCTGGAGTTTCTGAAATGGTAACTCTGTGCGGCAGTAGAAAGCCCACCTTCCTCCAGTGGAGCACCCGAGGGTTTGGAACTGCTGAAACAGACAGGCTATGAAGTGAGCAGTAACACTCGGGAGGGGCGAAGTCCTCAGGATATTTAACCAGGAGACCAAAAGGACAGCATTTGCCCCCAAACAAAGCCTAAAAGTCTGCAAGGGGGCAGGGCAGAAGGACAAATGGATACAGGGAACCCAGGGAGGAAGTAGGAAGACTGCGGTACAACAGAATACATTACAACTAATGTTACAAAACAAAATGGGGGTGGGGTGGGGTGGGGATTGCGCAATGGAAAATTACTTTGCTCTGTAAACTTTGACCCTAACCACAATTTGAAAAACTGTACACGATCATTGCCAGCATGTTATAATCCTCATTGATAAGGATTCACTCTTTCAGCGGAGTTCTGGTGGTATGGTGGGTTAGGCAATGGAGTCAGACCTACCAGCCACATCATGGGAGATGGAGGAGACTGTCTGGTCCCATAAGGATTTACAGTTAGGAAGCCCTATAGAGGGTGCTATGAGTCAAAATCAATTCAGTGCCAGTGGGGTTTGGGGGGTAGGCTATTCCTGCCATCTATTTTAAAGGAAGCCGATGTAGAATGTTGCTGTTGTTGTTAGGTGCCATTGAGTCAGTTGTGACACGCAGAGTGACCTTATACGCAACAGAACAAAACACTGCCCAGTCAAGCACCATCCTCGCAATTGTTCCTGTGCTTGAGCCGAATGTTGCAGCCACAATGGCAATCCATCTCCTTGAGGGCCTTCTGTCTTGCTGCCCCTCGTACAGAATGGTTTTATAGAAAAATAGCAGCAATACTCACAGACGTAGTACCGGTACTGAAAACGCCCAGCCCACGCAAGGCAGCAACTTCTCTCACTTCAACCCTCAGACACAATTCCCTTTCATGGCTGAGCAAGCAGCTTCAGGAACGTTAAGTCACTTGCTCAGATTCTCCAAGTTAGTAAGACATTGTGCTGAGATTCCAATAATTCATGGTCCTTGTGAACTCGAGTTGATAAACAGTGGCCTTTACTTATATGTTGGGCCAGGTCATTCTTAGTGGTGGGGAGCTGTCTTATGCAGTGTAGGATGTCAAGCAGCATCTGTGGCTTCTGCCGAGTAGCACCTGTGCCCCTACTTGAGAATACATTTTTTTAAAGCACGATTTAAGTTTTTATACTTTTATCATGCATATTAAAGCATTACAGATCAGGACACAATACAAAATAAAGATTTAGTAGTAAAGAAAGTAAACCAAAAGTTTCTACAGCAACTCTTGGTGTGATGGAAAGTAAATTTTCTAGATCTGTCCTCAGACTGTGATCTAAAGTAGGTCGTTACAAATGCAGACTTCTGATGGCAACATATGTATACATGTGCTCCACACAATTGATGTATGGAATGTTATAAGAGCTATAAGAGACCCTGATAAAATGATTTATAAAAACACGTTGTAAAATGCAGATTTCTAGGTTTCACCCCCAAATAAATCAGATTCAATAGGTCTTGGGTAGCCCAAGAATATGGATTTGAACATGCAACCCCAAGTGATTCTTCATAAACACTACAGTTTTAGAACTACTAGTCTACACGTAATTCATTTTGAGGGTTTTTTTTGAGGGGTAGGGGATATAATGTAAACTTGACCATTTTAACTATTTCAACTTTATGATTCAGTCATAATATTCATAATGTTGTACAACTGTTACCACTATTTAAAATTTTTTAATCACCCGAAAAACTATACCTATTAAGCAATAATTCTGGCTACATAAAACTTACAGATGATGCTCACTAAGTTTATTAAGGAAGCGAACAGGTTACAATTGAGGTGACAAATGCTCAGGATACAGTTGTTCAGTCAGGATAATCTCTTCTCTACCATACAGGCCTCTCTTTGACTCTCAACCACTTAGCCTGGCCTCTGCCTGACTTGAACAATGTTACAAAGCTCTTTGAGGGCTGTCAATAAATATCCAAAGGGCATACCACTCCATCATAAGCCTTAACCTGAAGGCTCAGTTCTAGCTTTGTGGGCCAGCAAACTCAGTTTCCCCAGTTAAGTGCCCAGAGGCATCACACTCCAAAGGCCAGGCTCCTGCCCCAAAGAACTGCACTGTATCTGCTCTATGGGTTAGGAAGTCCACCACTCTCTCTTGGTTCAGCTGTTTCTGCTACTGGCTCTTCTGCCACTCCTCTAGGGTTAAAGCTGTCTCCTGGATCAAGGAGGTTCAATGTGCAGAAATCTTGGGGGCCATACAAAGTGTTCTACTTCTGGCTTTTCTCTCTTGCTGTTAGCAAAACTTCCTCTCCTGAGATGGCTTCTTTTCTATCCAGCAGAATGTCAACAACAATTAACCCTGTTAGCAACCACTGATAGCTAAATTACATAATCCAATCGGTGTCTTTTTTAATTTTCAGAATTAATGCCTTTTTATTACCAGTATCTTTATTTTATTCTTGTAATCTTTTTATTAGGTCTCGTACAACTCTTATCACAATCCATACATACATCAATTGTGTCAAGCCCATTTGTACATTTGTTGCCATAATCGTTCTGAAAACATTTGCTTTCTACTTGAGGCCTTGGTATGAGTTCCTCATTTTTACCCTCCCTCCCTGCTCCCCCCTACCTCACAAACCCTCGATAATTTATAAACTATTATTATTTTGTCTTGTCTTACACTGTCCGACGTCTCCTTTCACCCACTTTTCTGTTGTCCATCCCCCAGGAAGAGATCCTTGTTTATCTTCAAGCCTTTAAGACCCCAGATGCTATATCTTTTGATAGCTGGGTATCACCAGCTTTCTTCACCACATTACCTTATGTACCCATTTATCTTCAGAGATCGTGTTGGGAAGGTAAGCATCATGGAATGCCAGTTTCATAGAACAAAGTGTTCTTGCATTGAGGGAGTGCTTGAGTGGAGGCCCAATGTCCATCTGCTATCTTAGTACTACACCTGTAAATATATGCACGTAGATCTATTTCCCCATCGTCATATATAAAGATATATACATACATACGTGCCTGTACTTATACCTCTATAAATGCCCTTTGCCTCCTAGTTCTTCCCTCTATTGTCTTTGACTTTCTTCTTGTCATGCTCAGTCTTCATTTGGGTTTCAGTAATTCTTCTCGGTTACATTGCCCTTGATCAAGCTCTACCAGGCCTCCTAAACCTTCCTCGCCACTGATTTTGGATAACTTGTTGTTCCCTTGTCCCTGGGTTTAACACTCACTTCCTCCTCCCCCCACCCTCTGCATCCCATGTCCCCCTGGAACCATCGGTCCCATTGTTTGCTCCTTCAGCTTGTTTATCCCAATCAGTATCTTACCCTACCTTTTCACCTAGACCCGTAAGGAAAACAAAGGTCGCTTTGGTGGGGGTAACAAAGGTTATAAATAGAAAAAATGCATTAAATAATTCAACGCATTGCAGAGAGTCAGGAGTTAGGAGGAAAATGGTTTATGTGGCTCCTTTTGGAAGTAGTTTATGTGGCTCCTTTGCTAAGGTACTAGAAGAACTAGATGTTGCTTACTACCATTATTGAATATTTTGATCAAGGACTCTACAGAATCTTGAATAAAAGGAAGAAAATGTACAACAGAATTTCAAATTCTTGTGGACTCTAGACTTTTCTACAGCCACTTCCTAGTTTCTAGAATCCCTGAAACTTTTGCCCTGAGATCATCTTTAAATCTTAAACCAAAAGTATACCTCGAAGTCTTCTTAATACCAAACAAATGACAACCTTGAGCATTGTGCTCTTTTAAAATGAACATGGGATTAAAATTATAACAGTAACTCAAAAGATTAACTAGAACATTAGGGACCAGTGAGTTTAAGTTAATGGCAAAGGATAAGAAGGATGAGAAAGGTTGTACACGCGGAGTAATGCGATCAATTTCACTCAATTGTACATGTACAAACGTGATCTGGTGTGTGTGTTCCTGTGTATATTCTCAACAAAGAACAGCAATTGATGTATATTCTCAGGAACAATGAAAAAAGTTGCATTTTTTTAATTACCAGAAAGTTCAAAAACTTGTCAACTTTGCAGAGGAGCATGATCTGATTTTCGAATACTCACCTACTGTCTTCTACATGACACTTTACAGACCTCCATCTCCTGTGGTTACCACAAAAGCCAAAGAAATGGGTATGTTTCCCACATTCTACTGATACGGAAAATGAGACTTTGAGGAACTGCTAATGGTCGGGGGGTTGGATTGAAGCACATGCCCAGTCCTGCGCCATTCTTTTGCTTGAGCCCATTGTTACAGCCATCGGATCAATCCATCTTGACGTGGGTCTTCTTTTTCACTAACTAACCCTGTGCATTACCAAGCATGATGTCCTTCTCTGGGGACTGGTTCTCTCCTGACACCATGGCCAACGTGTGTGAGACAAAGTCTCACCAAAGGACAAGTAACTTCCCTTCTACTATGGTGTAGTTAGTGGTTACAAGTTGGGCCGTGATCCGCATAATCAGCAGTTCACTATCAGCAGCAGCTCCACAGAAGAGAGTGGGCTTTGTGCTCCCATCCACAGCTACAGACTCAGAAATCCACGGGGGCTACGTATGAGTCAGCAGGGACTCACTCAATGGCAGTGTGTTATAAGGAGGAGGAGAAAACTCACCATTCATGGCAGAAACTCCTGCAAGTTTAGAGTCGAAACTTAGGATCAGTGGGTTTATGTTAATAGTGGAGGAATAACTCATACAAGGATAGTGAGAATTGTACAAATTGCATAATGTGATCCATGTCATTGAATTATACATGTAGAAATTGTAGCACTGATGTATATATTGCTATGCACACTTCAACAACAAACAGCGACACACAAAAAAACAGTACCTTAAAAAAAAACAAAACCCAAAGCATCAAGCATTGGATTGAAAAAACCCCCACAAAACAGCTAGTGTAAAACCAACCTTTGTGGTTTTGTGCAGAGTCCAGGCTTTAGTATCAGACCAGGGCTGGATTCTCAGCTCAGTTTCTTAGTTACCATGTTTTGACTAAGCCCAAACTTCCTTCTTCCTCTGTGCATTTTCTCATCTTTCAAATGAGGTTCCTACCTAACTCTGCAAGATTATGATAGTGGTTATAGGCCATGCATGTAGACCAAAGTGCCTGACAAGAGGATTCAATTGGTTCAGTAAGTAAGTCCACGTTCTAGTGAAAGCGTGGTCACAAGTACAATCAAATAAGCAGGGTAATCCTAAATTCAACACGAAACGCCTATGAAAAACTGTAGTGGCTTTTAATCAGATTCATTTAGGAGTGGTATCTTTTAAAAATATTCAGATTTTGAGTAAAGACATTAGTTTATCCTTTAAAGTCAAATCTACTATGGATTATAAACCAGGTTTTAAAATATACGCGAATGGCTTACAATTATTATAGATTTACACACCAACCGCAAAAAGCTAGTGATGGAGACTTTGAAGACGCCTACCTATATCTTCAGTTGGAAATTGGTCACATATGCAATCAAGATGTATTAATAATTATTTCTCATTGGAAAACAAAAGTTGGAAACAAAGAGGAAGGAATAGTAATTAGAAAATATGGACTTGATGGTAGAAATTAAGCTGGAGATCTTATGGTAGAATTTTGCAAATCCAATGACTGTTTGATAGCAAATACCATTTTTTCAACAATACAAAAGGTGACGATGCACATGGACTTCTCCAGATGGAATTCAAAGAAATCAAATTGATTACATCTGTGAGAAGAGAGGACAATATCAGCACATCAATACCAGCAGCTGATACCAGTCCAGGGGCTGACTGTGGAACAGATAACCAACTATACTTTTGTAACTTCAGGGTGAAGCTGAAGAAAATGAAACCAAGTCCAAAAGAGCCAAAATACTATCGTGAGTCTATCCCACCTGAATCTTGAAAACATCTCAAGGACAGATTTGATGCGCTGAAACTAATAACAGAAGACCTTATGAGCTGAGGGAGGACATGAAGAATATCATGCATGCAGAAAGCAAAAGGTCGCTAAAAAGACAGGAAGAAAACAATCAAAGTGGATGTCAGAAGAGACTGTGAAACTTGCTCCTAATCTTAAAATAGCTAAAGAAAATGGAAGAAAACATAAAGTCAAAGAGCTTAATTGAAAATTTCAAAGCGCAGCTCGAGAAGACAAAGTCAAATATTATAATGAAATGTGCAAAGACCTAGAATTAGAAAACCAAAAGGGAAGGACATTCTCAGCATGTCTTTAACTGGAAGTAAAGCAATAGCAGGCATTTACATAGTGTTTCTACTCTACCAAAGCTCTAGTGGTGTAAAGGTCCGTGGTTGAAACCCACAAGCTGCCCCAAGGGAGAAAAACATGGCCGTTGGCTTCCGTAAAGATGATAGTCCTAGAAAGGACACAGGACATCAGGTGACTAGGAGTTGGCATCACCTTGATGGCCGTGAGGGTTTTGAGTGTAAGGTCCTAGGAAGGCTGCTATGGACTGGAATAAACTCAAAGACAACGAGGTTGATGTGGTTTGATATGTTCGCGCCTTGGTGACATAGTGGTTAAGCATTGGGCAGTTAACCTCAAGGTCGGCATAGCAGTTCTTCTGGAATCCTTCCCATGTAAACATATTGTATAAATAAATAGATAGATCAACAAACAAACAAATTGTGCAGAGACCTAGACTTAGAAAACCAAGGGAGACATTGGTCAGTGTAAGACACGAAAAGAAATAAAAATTTATAAATTATCAAGGGCTCATGAGGGGGGGAGGAGTGGGAGGGAAAAAATGAGGAGCTGATTCCAAGGGCTCAAGTAGTAAGAAAACGTTTTGAGAATGATGCTGGCAACAGATGTACAAATGTGCTTGACACAATGGATGTATGTCTGGACTGTGAAAAGAGTTGTACGAGCCCCCAATAAAATGATTTTAAAAAGAAAAAAATAGTTCTACTATTAAAATAATGATAATCAAAGTCTTCAATAGATGTTTACAAAAAGGTCAATGCAAGATAATAATATTCTCATTCATTAATGGATAAAAAGACTATTTTTTTTACTTTTCCATACCCAAAGAATTTATTAAGAAGAAAGTAATTCAAAGGAACTCTACATTTTTTAAAGCGGTTATAAAATGAGATTATCACCTCAAAAGACTGTTTTATGCAAAGTCACTTAGGTTCCTTCGCAAATTTATTTTCGTGAAAAGGAACTGAAAACAGATTACAGCAAGGCTAGTTTTTTACTTTGACAATAAAATTACATGAACAAATGACAAACAATACTCTACACATGGATATAGAAGCAAACATGTCTGCTATGGAACATCGTGACCACACCCACAAGGACACGGAGATTCCACAGAGCACAGAGAATAAATATCACTACTAGGGTTCTAGTTAATACAGACTCGTATATGGGTTTATTCCAAACAAAACATGTTTAAACAGGTTTCTGTACTCCATAGATAGATGGCTGCGGGAAAGTGCTCTCAGGAATACAATAGTCTTAATCTCATTTAGGATCCCTTAAAGAAAAAGGGTCTATTTAAAATAGTGGCCCCCCCAAGGATTTGTTGGGTCTGTGTCAGTTAAATTCAAGGCAGAACTGTCCACTCTGAAGGGTATATGGAACCATTTTGGAAATTCCAATGGATAATCAATAGATTTTCTTGATAATCACAGGGGCTTATTAGAAGATTTCAGAAAACTGAAAAGTGTACTGATGAGATACAGACTAGGACAGCTGCGCCAATGAACCTGCGCATTCTTCCATGGCAGCAAGGGCTCTTTCATGAGAATTTTGTTGGGAAATCTTACCCCATCCACCCAACAATCATCTCCTTGTCCCCTTCAGACTTATTCCTGTTCCCCAAACCTGAAGAACATTCAAGAGGAACAACACTTGTGTTCCTGAGAGATGCTGTTAGTCTGGGTTGACTAGAGAAACAAATTCATAGACAC
The DNA here is from genome assembly GCF_050624435.1 of Tenrec ecaudatus. Lineage (NCBI taxonomy): Eukaryota > Metazoa > Chordata > Mammalia > Afrosoricida > Tenrecidae > Tenrec > Tenrec ecaudatus. Next base: position 90,582,923 of record NC_134548.1, read on the forward strand.
TCATATGTGTATAAGAAAGAGTTCATCTGTAGACAATTGGACGTCCCCTCACAGAGGGGTCATAGAGAAGAGATGAGTCAGTCAGGGTACAGCACAGCACCTTTGAAACATATAACTTTCCTCTAGCCCGTTGGTGCTTCCTTCACCCCACTATCATGCCCTCAATTCTACCTTGCAAATTCGATTACCCCAGAGCATGCACACTGCTACAGAAAAGAGCCCGCAACACACGGAATCCAGGATAGTTAAACCTCTCAGGGCCAACAAGGAGAGTAGAGATACCAGGAGGATTAGAGGAGGGTGTAGGGAGAAAGGGGGAATCGATCACAAGGATCAACCTAGAACCCCATCCCAGGGGGATGAATAACGGAAAAGTGGGTGAGGGGCGACAGAGGATGATGTAAGATAAGGAAAACAATCTATAACTTCTCAAGGATTCTTGAGGGAGGGCAGGTGGGGGTGGGAGGGGGAAAAATGGGGAGCTGATATCAGGGGCTAAAGTGAGAAGAGAATGCTTTGAAAATGATGATGGCAGGGTATGTGCAAAATATATATAAAAAGAATTTTTTGCTTTTCAAATATTTTTATTTTATTTTGCAAGACAAGTTGAAGACAATAATCCATTCAGCGAGGAATGAGTCAATTCTGGTTGGTCCTTTATATTTACGCATCACTGAAAACGTGGACATAAAGTAGATGATTTGTCTGCCCATCGCTACACCAGGTATACAGCTGAGTTCGGGTCTTAATTACACTGCACTTTCTCTGTTACCATAAGTTAAGATGGCACTCCGGCACACAGGGCAGGTGGAATTCTCAGTTAACCAGCGGTCGATGCAGTGAACGTGGTACTCATGGGAGCAAGGTAGTTTACGTAGCTTGTTGCCTTGTGCGTACTCTGCCATGCAAATACTGCAGGTCTTTAACCCATCGCTTTCTTGAAAAGTTCTCATCTCAAGGTCGTCAATTTGCTCCCTGGAGAGACCTCTAGGCTGCTCATCTTCATCCAGCTCGTTTAAAAAGAAAATCTGTGCCAGCTCAGGCAAGGTCAGGGAGGCACTTTCATCAAATGTTATGGGGGCCCTCCATCGGCCCTCTCGCCTGGCACCTGATGTCGAGCTTCCTTCGCTGTTGCCCTCAAACACCTCCGAGCTCGTTTCTGAAAGTTCGCCAGGAAAACTGAAAGCAGGGCTTAAATTGGCAGGTGAGTCAGAATGACCACGACCACCGGATAGCTCTCTCCCAACCCGAGAGTCTGCTCTTTCCAAAGTTCCTATTAGGATTGCGCCCCCAGGCTCAGAATCATTGGACACAATAAAGTAGCTTTGCTCACCCAAAGCTGTTAGTACCTGTATTAAAACGGCGTCGATGGCAAGAGACGGAGTTTCACCTAAGCCAGGATTTAAACTTCTATGAACATGAATTCTGATGGTTCTCCCATCCGCTCGTTGAGAACGAGAAAACATGCGCCTAAGCCCTCCTCTTTCCCTTTCGGAAGGGACAGTGTCGTTTAGAGTCCGTGACCTCGATCGGGTTCTGCTAGCTATGCTGTCTGTTTGGAGGTCCTCGCCTGGACGAACATTTCTTACTTGACGATCTAGGACAACAGTAGGTGGTCTCTGTCCCGGTCCTATAGATGCACGATGGCCAGTGGTGGCCGGAGCTGGTCCTTGAGGTGCATTTCGTGTCCCAGAGCCGTCAAAAAGACCCCTGCTCAGCAACTCAGGCCCAGCTATTTGGTGTCTCAATGTCATGTGATGACGGGCCCTAGACTGTCCTTGAGTCTCATTTACTAAAGGATGTTCAGCAGTTTGAGATGACATACGACGATGAGATGATCTCGGTGGACTTACTCCCATTGGGTGCAGAGGGGACCGACTCCTTTCCGCTCTTGAGCTGGGTGTCCGGTGACGAGGGCTTCTGCGCCTGGCTCTTGTGTGACTTCTAGCAGGTGGGCCCTCTCCGGCGAATGCTTCAGCTGCACGTCGTACCATTCTGGACGGCCCTGCAGATGTCGATGCAGGCCGTGGATCTTCCACTTGCCGCTGGCTGTTGTTTTCCATGTTTCCCCGACGAGTGCGTCTGGAAGATGGCTCGTTTTCATTCTCTGGATTCCGGCTCCCGTTATTACGGTGAACATTGCGCTCTAACCAGTATCCAAAGTGATCCCTGTTGGGACTGGTCCTGCGCACTGCTCTCCGGGCCTGGTTTCTTCTTTGCCCACTTCGTGCTCGGTTTCCAGGTAGGCTGATGGAGTTCAGCCATTCTATGGTAGAGGCACTGATGGATTCGTCATCGGAAGAGTCTCCACCCCTACTTCCAACTGAGTCGGGCGGCGGCGGTCCCTCCTCAAGCAGTTGTAGTCTTCGCAGCAGCTCTTCTGCCGAGCTTTCGCCTGGGATGCCCAGCAAGTTGTGATCCCTCATGAGTCTGTAATTGTCGTGGCTCAGGTTATTTACAAATTGATAGAAGGCTTCTTCGCGAACTAGCCGTTCCACGTGACTTCTGTGCTGTGCGGAAGCCTGGTCACCGTTTCTTTCATCGTTGGAATCCCAATGCTCCATCTTGTAGAACAAGTGGAAAATTATCTGACTGTTATGACATAGTATTGAAATACAAGAAATTGGATTTTAAATTTGCTGTATGCGTCTACCTTGATTTCAACATTAGGATCCAACTGGGTTCGGCGCCGCCTCGGTTCCTGGCGCCTCCCCGGCAGCTGTTCTGAAGCCTGCCTCCCGGGAGTCCCCGGCTGAGCACCCACCTCTAGCGCAGCCGGCGCTGACTCACAAACGTTGCTCAGGCAGCCAACACCTTCCCCACTGTGACCAAGCAGGGTCGGGGAAACGGTTGTCATGACAGCAAGTGAAGCATTTATAATTTATCAAGGGGTCATGGGGGGAGGGGGGAGGGAGGCAAAAAGGAGCAGATACCAAGGGCTCAAATAGAAAGTAAATGTTGAGAAAATGATGATATGTGTACAAATATGCTTGATACAATTGATGTATGGAATGCTATAAGACCTGTAAGAGCCCCCAATAAAATGATTAAAAATAAACAGTTGTATATACCGTACATCATCACAATCAGTTCTAATGCTCCCTCCCCCATTCATTGTTTACTCCCCAGTTCCCTTCACACTCCCCACCTCATCTTCCCTGATAACCCATTGCATCAATTATTGTCTCTATGCATCCATTCCTTCTGTGCTTCGTAAACAAGGAAGGCTAAAAACAATACAAACAAAATGAAACAGAAAGAAGAAAATAATAATAATAATATAACAATAAAAATAAAGAGTAAGAAAGAAGAGACCGCCAATAACATTTTAAAAGCTGGAGAAGAAATTTATATCATGGAACAAGCGAGAAATATTTGAGCTTAGAGAAAATTCATATTGGGTGAAGAGAGAGGTCAACTGACCAAGTATCAGGTTATACCATGGTTCTAGCTACCATAATCAAGTTTATAATAATCTCTGTACGATAGTAAGGCTGTTCAAGTCTCTTGGCTATGGCTAGCGGGGATCGTCCAGAGGCTTAATCTAAATAGATACTCTGCTGATGGATTTTTAGCTCCCACTGTACTCCACAGCTTTTTACAAATTAGGTGTCCACAATTTAAGCTCTGGTACTTTTTCCTTCATCATATTTGGATTTTGTTATCATCTAACGATGCTCTTTATATAAACAAAACACGCTAATGGAGCACTCTGGTATAAATATCTAGCGCACAGTTTAAACCTGATTTGGAACTGAGTAGTAAGTTCAAGGCTGCAGATCTAGATCTCTAATTAAACCCATGCAGTCACTGAGAAAGCAGAACCAGAGCTAAAACTGGACAAATCTCAACAGGTATGAGAATGAAAAGAGCAAAATCTCATAGAAATAAAGAAAGAAGAGACATTTTTAGGCAGCAATAGTAAGTTAAAGATATAAAATGCTTTGGAAAAGTCAAAATACGAATTAAAAAGTGGATTTAGATTTGGACTACTACAAATTTATTGGATTCGAGTACTAAGAGCTATGGAGGCAGGTCTGATGGAGGTTGGTGGGGGAGATGGAGTCATGCACCATGGATTTAGTTGTGCCTCCATCATCTTGCTGTGAACTTAAGTAAGCCGTTTAACTTCTCTGAGACAGTTTCCTTACTACAGAGATAGTAATGCAATAAAGTTAGTAATTGTCCCTAATCTGTCATTTATAATGTATAAATGACACTAGTTTATTAAATTATATAGTATTGTACTATTTAAAAACTATACTTTCTTTAAAACTATTTATGAGAATTGTATTAGAATTTGTCTATGATGTTATTGTATAAAGATGTACAATAACAGGCTTACTGAGGGCAAAATGTTTACCCATCTTGAATCTCCACAAGTAAATGAGATCCTCGAGTACAAAAGGATAATATGAACCTATATCTTAAAAAAATAAGTGCAAGGGACCTCTTTAAAAAAAACAAGCCACAACAAAAATCCCATTGTCCTCAATTTAATTCTGACTTATAGTCATCTTAATACGGCATTTCTGACACTGTAAATCTTTAAGGGAACAAACAGTCTCATCGTTCTTCCTGGTAGAGGCTAGTAGGTTTTGAACCACTGACTTAGTGATTAGCACCACGAGGACTCCTTAGAGGAGAAAAGCCATTTAGAAAAAGTATGAAATGTTATTCTTTTTGAGACAGTTTATTATAATTCATTTAGGAAGAAAAAACAATTGAAATACTAAAAATGTTGTGATTGAAAATACGCTCAGGTTTTCCCCTCTAGTATGTGTGCAATTTAGATTTAAAATCTGAAATGACTTACTGAGAGAAAAGTTTAAACCTATCTTTTAAAAAAGTGAAACCAATTATGAGTAAATCATTCTGAATAAAAATAGGCCACCAGAAAAAAATTAGTCAGAAGCTGCGGATTTCTAAACAAGTAAACTGCAAGGCAATTTTACTATTTTGGCAGATTCTTTTAAAAAAATATGTACATTTGAATTTTTGCCAGAGTTAAGCTAAAAATTAATAGGTGTTTCCAAAGAAAACAGATCTTATCATTTTAATTGTCAGTTTTAGTACCCCTGGCAGGAGTTCTAACATCTCACAAAGTATATAATACCCACTATTCCCAGGCCACAAAGCTTTGCTGGAGAACATTAAAAGAAACAGAACCGACTTGATTTGGCTCAATACAAAAGCATGATATCGAACTTCAAATGGGACCTTCCACATGCATGGGTGTATTTGCACTCATCAAAGTCTATAACAATGGTTGAACATCTTTTTAATTTTCGATGACCCCCTATGTGCATGTCCCTTCATTTACTGAGGAAGAAAAAGTAGTCGGTTCTATGATTTCTATCTGTTTTCTTTCACACCTCAACAGTTTTCTCTAGTTTCTATTCCTTACAACACATTGTGGTAAAAATGTACTTCTCTGTTTTTTTCCCTGAGTTCAACTTTGATATGTGAACCTCATCCCACTCTCCCTCTTTCTATAGCTTATCCCACTTATCACCTTTCTCTGTGGTTTTCCTTATTATTGGTTCTTTCCCTGTGACTCTAACTCTCTCAGGATTCTAAGATGCAGATTTCTCCTTTAACTAGCATTTCTTTTCTTCTTCATTGACCAATGTACTTTCAGAACACTCTTCACTCAGTACTTCCACTGACCCACGTAGTAAGCCCTTTCATCTGGATCTTACCTCCACAAGCATACTGAAACAGCTCTCTCAAATAGTATCACTGATCTATTAATAAGCACTTTATTCTATTTTTTTGGTATTTACTTCAATGACACTATGTTCACATGTTACTTTGACAGCACTGCTTCCAATGAAAATAGTTTCTTCCTTCTACTGCCTTCTCAAAGTCATAACCTCAACTTGCTTCATTGCCACTCAATGATCTCACTCATTTCCACAGCTTAAATGATGACTTTTAAAGGAATAACTTCTATGCCTCTATGTCAAATGTAAAATTTTACTTCTCTCGGTGACTTAAAAGTGGTGTTTCTTTTTAATCTTCCCTTATGTGTACCTTCACTGCTACTGGTTCTAATAGATTTCAAAAAAACTCCTTTCTCAGGCCACATTTTGCAGCATCATTTCTTAATCATTTAATTACTCTAGGGTACCAGGCTGAAAACAAACAAACAAACAACTTGTGTTATATTTGAGTTTTCTTCTTTTAATGTCCATGCCCAGTATTTAACAATTCTTGTCAAAATACTCTCTCAAAATAGCTCTCAAAACAAACAGACATAGGAAGTGGTGAGTTTGGAGTTAATGAAAACATGTTTCACAACAAAACACTTCCAACTCACTTGTATTGGACAAGTCATCAGGAGGGATCAATTGTTCAAGGAGCGCATCACCTGTGGTAAAGCAGGAGGCCAGTCAGGCAATGAGAATGGATCGCCACAGTAAGTGCTGAGAATGATGCAAGACCGCCTAATGCTTCGCTGTACATAAGGTTGTCATGAGTTGGAGCTGGCCCTTCATCAGTTACCATCATGTCATCATCGTTTGTAGATATGTCTTCTCTCCCTTTCTAAAACTGTAAATTCCTTTGATAGAGGAACTATGTATCATTTCCTTGTTGATATTTAAAATATGAGGGAGCACTCTCCCCAAAACTTGAAAAAAGCTCCGCTGGGTAGAGCTTTCATAGTGCATGTTTTCCCCACTAGCTGAACACAGCTCACAAGGACAGTGCTGTGGGAAAAGCTCAAGTGTACAACTTGTTTTGGACTTCTGTCAACTTCCCAAGCAGGCAAAAATGTCGACTCGGTGCACTTGGAGTTCATCACACCAGTGCAGACAGTTGATCGAGCTTTCTATTTAGAGGTTCTGGAAAGACTGCGTAACTGTGTGACAAAAAGGCAGACGGGGCACTGGCTTTGCCACAAAGACAATGCATCTGCTCAAGCAGCCATCTCGTGAACCAGTTTTCGGCAAATAAAAGCAGCATGATGCTCTTGCTCCATCCACCTAACTCATCTGACCTTGCTCTGTGCAACTTCATTTTGCTTCTGAATGAAGAGGGTCATGAAAGGACTGCGAGTTGATGAAGTTGACGAGGCGAAGAAAAGAATCAAGGGAGGTGCTGTCAGCCATCCAAACAGATGAGTTTGAAAAATGTTTCCAAGTATGGAAATACAGATTTAACAAATGTATTAAATGTTACGGAGAGTACTTTGAAGGCAATAAGGTTGTTTTGTTAAAAAAAATTAAGTACATAGCTTTGGGGAAAAATAATTCCGGATTTTGGGAGGTACCCCCTTGTACATTTGGTGCCCTATCTATACAGGAGCAAAACTGGAAAGAATGTACTCCTTCGGGACCTGTGTATTATTTATTTGACTGAAATTTGAGCCACAAGGGTAGGTTCATTTTCAGACCCCACCTCTCAGTCCGACAGTCTTGGGAGTTCCACAAGCCTCTATTGTATAACAAAGCTCAGAGGGACTAGGAAACACGGAGCAATGGAAATAGGAAACACAGGGAAAGAGTGAAATAAGTAATGCTACATTGTGGGGGTTGTAAATGTTTATTAACTGTTGAATGGAAACCTTTTTTGCTATCTAACCCTTTACTCAATTTACAATAAAAGGTTAAAATAACAATAATTCAACAAAAGTTAAATGTGCATTCATATGTACAGAAACAAAATAAAAGACGGATTAATATCAAAGTTTGTTGATAGAACAAAATTATTTCTTTCAATTCTGGCTCAAGTCATAAACCAGAATGCTTAAATTTTTGACTAAAATAAAAACATATGGAAAAAATGGGAGATCAGGAAAAAGACAAAAATAAAAAGGCTGAACAGAAATACCAGGAAAGTATAATGAGAGAAGTGGATTAACATGGATTTAATTACAGAGAGGAGCAGTGAAGATTAGACAAACTGAGAGGTTAAAGAAAACAGAATTGCCATTTAGGCAGCTAAACTTATTATAAATACTGTAATTGAACTAGAACTTTCTCCTGAGGGGTTTAAAAGAACAAAGAAAATACATACTGAGATAAATAAAATGGGTACCATACATAGACAAGATATTCAAGTTATTTTGCAAAACCAGTTAGATGATTTTGTCTACAAAGTATTCACTTCATTTTTTTTAACTCTCCATTAGTGGAAATACCCAAAAATTTTGAAATGGCTTCTTTTTCCTCTACCCTCTGCTGGCTGTTCTTTGGGAAATAAAAAACAACCATGTGCTTATTTGTACTTGAGTAAAGCCATAACAGTGAACTTTGACAGGGGCATATTCAATGTCAAAAATGCTGTAACCCTGCATATGTAGTTTAATTTCACTGTCTTTGCAACTATATAGAGTCAGGGATGTTGTGTGAGTCTCTTGATCCTAATTTACTTCATATTTTATTGTCCTTAATGTGAAGATAGCTCTCTCTCTCAGCTCTGAATTGCTCAATTTAAGTCCCAACTCTGTCACTTAGTAACTGGGTGTTTGGGGGCCGATTAAGAACTTCAATTTCAGAAAGGCTGCGTGACCTGGTTTTCGTCCTTGCTGTATCCCTAGCACTGGCACATAGCAAGTAATGAAAAAAATATTAATTGAATAAATGACTACATTTTACTGTGCTTCTGTTTTCTCATATTTTTAAAATACATCTGATAAGGTAAGTCGATTTTCTAACATGAAAGTAAATATTTATTCTTCCTTTTGCCCATGAACGAAAGATTATGGTTGCATTCAAAGTTACATAAAAAGCACTGGTGGCTGGAGAGTATGGCTGCCAGATAAGACGCATGGGGTTATCTCCTCAGCAACTGCTGCAGAGGCGCCACTAGGGGGGGATAGCCTGCCCTTCGCGGCAGCGAGAAAGGCCATTTAAAAGCCTAGTAGACCAAAGCTCCTTAAAGCGGGAGAGCAGCAATGCCTGCGGACAGGCTTCCCTTTAGCATTGACTGGCAGCACAAGTTCCTTCGGAGAGTCCTGCTCCACTCTAGCACTGCCAGTGTTCCCCGCACCGGAGGCAGCTCAACTAACCAAACTACCTTCCTTCCTGGCCTCTGGGGGCCCGAGATGGATAGCAAATCAGGTGGGCAGTTTGGTTTAGACATTTTCAGTACCCAAGCTACACTTTTGCCATTTTTTCCTTTCCTTCTTTCCTGCTTTGTTCTCAGGTGCCCCTCCACCTCCCCCACACAGCCCCTATGCACATACAATAGTACTAACAAAGGAGTAGGGAGGTTTTATTTTTTACTTCATTTCATCTTCTTCAGTTTTTGTACTTTTGTTCTATTATAATACTTTCATTACTTCTTTCTAGTTCCCTCTCTCTTCGTTCACTGGGACACCAAGCTCCTGAGAATGTCCATTCCCCCAGGTAGAAACAGGCAGTCTGTCAGGGTTATTTTTCTTGCTTTTCTCTCAGTGCAAGGACCTGTCAATAATCACACTGTCACAACAACAGAACTTCAACCTACACCCTCAAGTCATACCCAAGTTTCCTGTCTCTGTTTCTCTTCACTGCACATTCGTCTTCTTTTCTGCTTTGTGTTCTGGTGCCCTCCCATCACTTTCTGCTCTCTCTATTTTCCCTCATGATACATATTTCTATTAAACCTATTAATTCTGATTACCCCTCTTAAAATACAGTTTCTTATTATTCTTACAACTCTGCTGACCTATCCAGACAGCCATTTAGTATTACTATCAATTTTATTCTCTCTCATCCCCTCCCCACTTTCTCCTCTTACCCATCTATCTCCCTGTCGTAGTTACATAATCTGGTGTCAATTTGGGACTTGAGAGGATTAAGAGTGTAGGGGTAGAGTCTAGTCTGTCAATCAGGTCATAGCCAATGAGGCCTCTGTGTGGACAAGGCCTTCTCCTGAGAATTCTGGGAACTTATGTATTTTCCTCCTTGGAGGCGGAAGACACTTCTCTCTCTTGACCTATGGAGACTCTCTACTGGCCAGGCTGACTCCCTGCAAGACATCCCTGAGGAGAAGCCACATGGATCTACCCTGATGCAGCCCTGAATACTGGAGAAGCCATGTGGAGACCCCTGCCAGTGCTTGAATGCTTGCAACACCACTGGATCCACAAGACTCCCCACCCACTGGCCTGTGATCTACCTTCATTTGGTGTCATTGCATGTGTTTCATAAGTCAGAAGAGGACCATATAGACTGTTATCAGACATATGGGCGAAGATTTTCCTTACGGACTTGATCTGGACTGGGCTGGGATGTTTTCTCAGTATTCAACTGCTCTTGTATACACACATCTTTCTTATACACATATGTGTGTCCATGAGTTTGTTTCTCTAGTCTACGCTGACTAACATACTCTACATTTCACCACCATGTTTTCTGACCCCTATTAGATCTTCCCCACAACACTAGATAAAACCAACTACCCTACATCACTCAGCAAACCACTTATTACGAATAGCTCTACCACAATACAGAGGAAACAGCAATCAACCACAGTAAACCCCCACATCAAGAAAGACAAATGCAAACAACAAAAGCTCACCTAAACACAATGGAGTACTCTGAAAAATAGGCCTGGTAACTACGAGAAACAGAATTCGGAATCATGAAGTGAAGGTATTTTCAAGGGATGATGGGAATACTTATGAGAACCAATAAGGGCACCACAGGGGCCTTTATCCTTCCGGCTAAGGGAATTAACAAAGGACCCTGTGAAGCAAATTATGAACAAAGAACTCTGAGGATTGACTTGGAAAATACCTGAACCTTGTAGCTGGGCCCTAGTGAAAATGCTAGAGTCAGAGATATTTTTGAAACTTTTTCTGAGAAATTCTGATTTAGGACTATAATGGGAGACAAGCCTGGGATATTCTAAGACCTACTGACCCAGAGTAACAACCCAGATAAACCTAAAATGATTCATAAGGCCCAAGGAGTGACTGAGTAACTATTTAGAAAGTTGCTTGACTATCTGTAGTGCGGCAAACCCCTTCCATTTGAAAGTGTCATATAAGCACCGGAAACATCCCCTAGCCATGTCCTCATTTCAACTTGCGATAGGGGACACTCTGCTCCCAGAGATAAGAGTATCTCAACTATGATTCAGGTGTTCCCTCTCACCATGAGAGGAGGTCTGGCTTTGCCTCCAGAGTGAAGTATGCCTTATCGATGTCTAAGGTGGTCCTTTCTCATCTCAAGAGAGGGACTCACTTTATTCCGTTGGAAGTGACTCTATGCATAGTAAGGCTGTGGCTTAATTCTTTGCTGCTGCTGTGTGTGTGAGTTCAGTGAATCTCAGGACACTAATAAACCATAAGAGTTTGGAGCTAGCTGGTTCCCCCCTGGAAGACAGTCAGGGAACCAAAATTCACAAGAACAACAGAAGAAATTGAAAAACTAAAATCTTTGAACCAAAAGGAATCCATGAAGATAAACCATGAAATGACAGAATTAGGCGATATAGTAAAATATCTGAGTAACAGAATGAAATACAAGAGAAAATCAAACAACTGAACTCAAAATGACAATTAATGTGGCTACAATTGCTGAGAGAAACAACCAAAAACAAAGCAAAGGAATTTGAGAAAAGATTGAGACTTATGCGGGCCACTATCAGAAGAAACAACCCATGTCTCATCAAGATTGCAGAGCAAGAAGAAATTAAAACAGAAAGAAAGAAAATAGTATAAGAAATCATGGAAGAAACATTTCCCAACATCACAAAAGAGAAGAAAATAATTATTCAAAAGGTTGGAAAAATCCCAAATTTCAAGGAAAAGAAGAGAATGTTGAAGGTAGCTAGGGAAATAAAAGATCACCTACAAAGGAAAGCCAAGATGGATAAGCAAAAATCTGAACAAAATTCTTTCCAAAAGAATACAACATATCAAGCAAAAATATAAAAATTTATAATGACCAATGGAATTCATACCAAGGATAAAAGAATTTATCAACATTCAAAAAACAATCAATATGATCCACCATATAAACAAGGCAAAGAATGAACCACATGATCATATCAATAGATGAAGAAAAAACATTTGACAATATCCAACACACATATCTGATAAATAAACTCAGTAAAATTAGAATAAATGGGAAATGCATAAAGGCTATATACTAAAATCCAATGCTCAATACCAAGCTCAGAGAGGAAAACTGAAACTTCCCCTGAAAACGGGAGCTGGAAAGGCGGCCCTCTTTCACCACTCTTACTCAACCTTCTGCTGGAATTCTAAGCCAGAACAATTAGGCAACAGACGGAAATCAAGGGAATGCAAAAGGGCGATGAAATATAGCTCTCACTATTTGCAGACAATATTGTAGAGAACCCCAACAACTCCCCCAAAAGACAATTGGAAAAATTGTGGGCTTTAGCAAAGTAGTAGGATACAAGACTAACAAGTAGAAATCATTAGGATTTCTATACACAGCAACGAGAGCTCTGAAAGAGACATTAAAAAAAGATACCATTTTCAATAGCCAAACAAAAGGTGAAGTACTTAGGAATAAACCTAACCGAAGGACAAGTATACACCAAGACAAAGACTTCTGCTCTCAGGCAGTGGTAGAATTCAAATAATTTAACAATTGGTTCATTGCCCTCACGACAGTTTTAAGTATACAAAGATATATCAAAAAGTAGTTTTTAAATTTCATACAGTTAATATGTCAATAATAACAATGAAGAAGGTATGCAAAATCAGATTGTTATCAGAGTTTTAAAATCTAATGAAAATATTATTAAATAATACCTGAAAAAAACAACAAAATTGTTATCTAAGCTATTTCTAGATCACTTCTTGTGTGGTGTTGTCCCTTGTAATAGTCTTGGCGTTTATTTGAGCATCGTCGGCTGTGTGATTGACCCTTAACGTTCTTTTCACTGCAGGAGTAGGATCCCCTAACTTTAGAGGGTGACCAAATAGATAACAGCCATTGTGTTAGATATATCAGAAACAGGCAACTTCTCTTCTCTGAACGTATTATGTTCATCTTGGAAAAAACCCTTTTTTGCTTCTTCTGAACTTTACAGCAATTGCTCTGACATTTTTAGCTCAGTGAACAGTTTGAGGAGTTGCATAATTCACTCACTATCTCGTAGGAATTTGGGACGTAACATAATTCAGAAGCGAATGGCAGTGTGTCACCCTCTGGTTGTTCCGCACTTTTCCTCTTTATATTCTGTTTGTTTACTGAAGTACCAAATGCTAGGGAATGAAAATGTAGTATTTCATCAAAAGTATAAAGAGCTTTGTGAAATGAATAAATAAAAGATTATAAGCATGGGTCTGTCTACTATTTCCCCTCGATTGATGAAATGAGCATTACCACAGGCACGCAGAATATGCTGCTGTGAAGATGCGTGTTAAAAATCATGTTGTGAGGTCTACATTGGGCAGCTGTGTAGCCATCTACCTTAGGGAGAACCCTGGTTACAAATGCCCTTATAACAACCAAAATAACAATAATACTAAGTATCAGTTTTACCAAACCGATTTGAACTGGCTGAATCCCACCATTGCTCTCAGGTCATGTAACCTAATTCTGTCTCCCAAGCAAGCCTGTCTAGCACTCATGAATCATGTATCATCCCTTTCATATGTCCATCTTAAAATTCACTTTGCCAGAGGAGTCTCGCCCCAGCTAAGGTAAATTCCTTAAGATAGGGGGAGATAGAGAAGATCATCCTGTTGCTGCCATGCAACATTTTGCTAAGGCCATCCCAAATCAACTGACACTCCTACCAGAATGACACATGAACCTTACTGGACTTCAAGTCAAGAGAGGGTGAAGGTGGCATTTATGTAGCAGAGAAGTCAATTATACTTCTTTTGGTGGAGACACAAGGAGGAGCAGTTCGTCATCAGGACAAAATGCTTATATTGAACAATACTTATATAGAACCCACGGGAAGAATATGTCCGGTACTAATTGGACAATTTTAACTTAGTTTCTATCCAGCCCTTGGTGACACAAGTCATGTGCTATGGACTTCTGGGTCTCTAGATTTTGTCCTTTTGAGGTGCACAACATTCAAGGATTCAATTTGGAAACCCCACTAAGTGAACAGAGATTCAACCCCCATTCCTACTCCTTTGCATTTGAGACTTAACAGCCCTAGTTTGAGGGAGAGCATTATTGCTATTGCAATAATGGAGCTGGAGGTCATTAGACTTTCAGATCTCTAACTTTGAGGGTGCCCAATGAATGGTGGCTGATAATACCATTTATTTACCATTTAATGCTCTCCTTGCTCTCTTATGACATGTATTAGTCTAGTAGACATGATTCTGCTTTGGTGAGTGAGTGTTATTGCAAATTAGTGTCCAGTCACTTAAAAGCTTAATCTATACAAGTAATACAAATTACTATGCAATATGAATTACTTGCATAATTTCATTTTATCAACAATGTCTTAAATTTGTTACCCTTGGCTAATTTAATGACACCATCAATAGAATTATCTTAGGCGTGTTTGCTACCATACAAGGATAAAATGTCACTAAAGTGAACCAGATGCATATAAAAACTACAGATATATGAAGGAATTTGGGGATTGCATTTAATTCTAGCCCCAGCCTAAGAACAACTAATTCTTATGACATGACCATAATCAGCTACTGATACTTAGCCTCATAAAGAGATCTCTGTAGATATGGGTGCTGTAGAAAAAGTGTGACAAAGAAACTAGATAGTGCCCAGTTGTCAGAAAGAATAGTGTTTGAGGTCTTAAAGGTCCGTCTTAAAAAGCAGTTATCTTGTGGTATAGCACAGATGAAACACCAACTATCCTCTGGTTCTTTAATATTTTCGCCCCTTACTATTAAGGCTTATGCTTCACCTCATTACTACTGTTGGACCTATGTATGTTCATATGTATAATTAAGAGTGTTCGATTCAGGAATACCAGGATGAATCACCCTTCAGAAACATCAACGGCAGTAATTAATCCCCGAGGAAATGGTGAAGGCGGGATTGGGGTGGGCGGTTGACTGATAGCAATGATGACTGTACAACCCCACTCAAGGGGAGCAAAAAACAGAATTGCAGGTGAATACAGCTTAAAATAATAATATAAGAAGAACAAGGGTTCCTGGGTGAGAAGGGTGGGGGAGGGAGGGGATAGAGGGGAGTTGATACCAAAGAGTTCAAGAAGAAAGAAAATGTTTTGAAACTGATTGTGGTAGCGATTGTACAATTATGCTTGATATATTTGAATTTTGGAATGTTATGCTATCTGGAAGAGCTCCCAACAAAATGATGAATAAAAAATAAAGCAGCCATCTAAGTGAGATGCTAAGTTCACATAGAAGAAGCACCCCAACCTGTGTGGTCCAAGTATTGTAAATACTAAAATCCAAATCGGAAGGTCAGAATGGTATCAGAGCTTAAATTATGAAGACTCAGGTTGAAGAAAGCTATGGATGACATTGGAAGCCCCAATTCAGTTGCAGGGTCCACACATGGTCTAAGCTTCTGGTGAAGCCCCTCTGACCATAGCTGACGAATTTAGATAGCCTTGCTATCAGACGCGAAGCATTGCGGTCATGTAGTTCGATTAAAATGTAATACTTTATCATTTGTTCTCCATTTTGACCCGTTTGAAAATTGTTTCAGTTTTTAATTATTTCTGCTTCCCTTCCAATTGAGGTTCTTTTCTCTACTTTTGTTTAGTCATTGGTTTTTTTTGTTGTTATTCACTTTCTGTTTTTATTTTGTATGGTTTTCTGTATATGAAATTCAAGGTAGGTAACTTTGTAGAGCAGATAACTGGATTAAACATTGCCTAAAGACATGGCAGCGGGAGATTGGGTGGAAATGAGGACCCAGCAACATTGACAATGAGAAGAAAATGTGAAATTGCCTGTGGTGATGATTGCACAATTCTTCTTAATAGGATTGAACTATTAAGTTGTGTATTGTGTGGAATATATTTCAATAAAACTATTTTTAAAGAACTGGAAAATAGGCTGGAATTAAAATGATCTGGTACCTAAAATCTCTCTCTGTAGATATTTTGTTCAAGTATATGCAATTCTCACATTGTGAAATTTGAACCTAATGCTTAGAAAGCCAGGATGTCAAAAGTAATAAGAGTCAACTACATATTCCCCAGTTAGTATGAGAAAATAGAGAGAGGGAGGAAAAAAGAGGGGGAAAGCTGATTCTTTGAAAAGATTTGATACACTTGATTAACCTCTAGCCAGGCTAAACAAGGGGGAAAGGAGGGGAATACATTCATTACTAATATTAGAAATGAAAAAGCAGTTCTCACAACCGATATCATGGACATTAAAAAGATCATAAAGGAATATTTTGAAAAAGTCTGTGCCTCCAAATTTCATAACTGAATAAATGAGCCAATTCCTTGAAATATATAATCCATCAAATTTCACACAAGAAGATGTAAATAATCTGAATAAGCATAAATCTATAAAGAAATTGAATAAAACTTTAGCAACCTTACAAAACAAAAATTACCAAATACAGGTGGTTTCATTGGTAAAGTCAACCAAGCATTTTACTGAGAAATGATAAAAATTCTCCACAGAACAAGGAACACTTCCTAACACGGTCCACGAGGCTAATATTACACTAATTGCCAAACCAAGCAAAAAAACTACAAAGAATGAAAATTAAAGACCAATTTCTAGCATGAACTTACATGGGAAAATCATCTACTTCTCAATAGTATGTCAAATCCGGCAATGTATAAAAATAATTATACATCATAACTAAGTGTATAAGGCAGATAAATGAAGAAAAATAATTTGAGAAAATGACATACCCTTCATGATGGAAACACAGAAAACTAAAAATCATGGGGCAATTCTTCAATTTGATGAAGAAAATATCCCAAGCCTACAGTTCTCCATATCGGCATTCAGTGCCGCACTGAAAGTACTATGCAGTGCAAAACACATGAAAAGAAAGATAGTTAGACTTAATAAGAAGAAATAAAGCTATTTTTATTGGAAGATGATGTTGTTAGGTGCCATCAAGTTGGCTACAACTCCTAGCGAACCCATGTAAAACACAACCAAACATTGCTCGATACTCCCCCATTCTCAAATAGCAGCTGTGTTTAAGTTCATCATGGCAGCCACTGTATCTCTCCGTTTCCATGAGGGTTTTCCATTTTTCCGTTGCCCCTCTACCAAGCATGCCGCGTTTATCTACCATTGTTCCCTCCTGCTAACATGTCTACAGTAAGAGGAAGTCTCGCCGTCCTTGCTTTTAAGAAGTACTGTGGCTATACTACTTCCAAGACAGGTTTGCTGGTGATTCTAGTAATCCAACATATAGTGAACAATCTTCCCCAACATGACAGCTCAAATGTATATTTATTTTTGGTGAAGATGGCATGACTGTTTATATAAATATTCCCAAAAATAGGACTAATAAGCAATCATAATAAGGTTGTAAGATTGTTACGTGTTGCTGAGTTAGTTACAACAGAACTTAATACTGCCCAGTCCTGAGACGTCACCACTGTCACTCTTATATTTGAGCTCATCATTGCAGACACGGTGTCACCCATCTTACTGAGGGTCTTCTTCTTCTCTACTGACCCTCTACTTTAGCAGGCATGCTGTCCTTCTCCAGGGATTGGTGCCTCCTGAGAGCATGAGACAAAGTTTTAATATCCTCGCTTCTAAGGAGCATTCTGACTTTATTTTATTCAGTACAGATTTGTTGGTTCTTTTAGTAGTCCATGGTAAGTTCAATGTTTTTCACCCACACCATAATTCAAATTCATCAAGTCTTCTCTGGTCTTCCTTATTTACGTCCATATAAACTTTTGTATACATATGAAGTAATTGGAAATAATATGGCTTGGGTTTGGTATATCTTAGTTCTCAAAGTGATATCTTTGTTCTTTAACAGAATGTTAAGAATAAAAGTGTTAGGATAAAATGTTGCAGTATAAAAATAAAGGGAATCTGGTAATTCAGTGGTTAAGGGCTTGGCTCCTATCTAAAAGGTCAGTAGCTCAGACCTACCAGCTGCTTCATGGAGAAATACGTTGCAGTTTGCTTCCATAAACATTTATTACCTTGGAAAACCTATGGGCCATTTCTATTGTCCAATAGAGTTGTTATGAGTTGAAATCATCTTGACTGCAGCAGTATACAAAAGCTCATTGTTTAATGGACCAGCAATAAACCATCCATTCAAACTAAAAACATAAAACCATTTTAATTAGCCCCCCACCAAAAATACATAGGTATAAATACAAAAAAATATGTACAAAAATATATGTGACTGAAACAGAAGAAGTCAAAGAAAACGTAATAAATGGTGAGATATTCCATGTTAATGGGTACAAAACAAAAACAACAAACAACCCTACTGTCATGGAATTGATTCTGATTCAGACCCACTCAAAACTCACTGCTATCAAGTCATTTCTGACTCACAGAGACTCTAGAGGACAAAGCAGAACTGGCCCTGTGGGTGTCTGCGTTTGCAATCCTTAATGGGGCAGAAAGCCTAATCTTGCTCCTGCAGAGTGCTGGTGGGTTTGAACTGCCGACATTTTCGTCAACACACCACAACCCGGGATCTTTGGATAGGAAGACACAATATTATTAAGATATAAACTCTTCCCAACTTGATCTATACATTAAATCCCAAGAAAAAACTAACAAAGATATATTGTGAATATTGACAAACCGAGTCTGAAGTTTATATGGAAATACAAAAGGTTTTGAATAGAAAACACAAGATTGAAGAACAGAGTTGGATAACTGACATTACATGATTTCAAGCCTTTCAATAAAGTTACAATTAGCAAGACCATGTAGTATTGGTAAAAGAACAGATCAGTAGGTCAATGAAACAGAATATGGATCCCAGAAATAGACACACACAAGTATTGGCAATTGATCTTTCACAAAAGTACAAAGGCAACTCAATGGAGGAAATATCATCTTTTCAGCTAATGATGCTGTAACAAATGGACATCAACAGATGAAAAATTTTAAAAGAATCTAGACACCAAAGTTGTACCTTTCAAAGATATTACCTCGAATGGGTCATAGACTTAAATGAAAAAAAATAAATTATACAATTACTGGAAGATAATGGCCGTGTCTTAATTTTCACTTTTTTTAAAAAACATTTTATTAGGGGCTCATACAACTCTTATCACAATCCATACATATACATACTTCAATTGTATAAAGCACATCTGTACATTCTTTGCCCTAATCATTCTCTGGGTTCTAAAATCCATTGCAACAACTACACAAAACTCACAGACAGAATTCATAATTTAGGTTTTATTAAGGAAGTTAACAAGTTTTAATATCAAGACATGTTACACAGTTCTGTCACATCTGTTAAGAAATGCCCTAAGTGGAATAGTACTCTACTCTAAGTTTCCACCAGGACACATTCAACTGAAGCTCCCTGGGTCAAGAAACCCGGCTCCCTGAATTAAGTGCCCAGCTGCATCCCATTCCAGTAAGCCTCGTCCCAACCACACACAGCTTGACTTCTTGAGTTTCCCAATTAAGTGCTCGGAGGCACCCCAATCAGTAAGCCTCTTGTGCAAAGCACTTGCTCCATGGGTTGGGAAGTCTGTCACTCTGTTCTATATTCTGGCTACTGGTTCTGTTTCTGTTCCTCATTCTGGATCCAGGAGGATCCACAAAATGGTACAACTACTTTGGTAGACTGCCTGGCAGTGTCTCACAATGCTGAGCATAGGCTTGCCAATATGATCTAGCAATGGTATTCCTAGACCTTTACCAAAAAGAGTTTAAAATTTTATCCAAATAAAACCTACACATGAATACTTATAGCATTATTATTGATAATTTCCAAAATACACTCTTCAATAAGAGAATATATAAAGAAATAGTGCTGCTCCCATCCAAGAGATTATTAATTAAAATGTGCTATCAAGATATTAAAACAGGAATAAGCCTTAAATGCAAATTGCTGCATCAAAGGTTCCTCCATATCTTTTTATGAAAGAAGTGGGAGAAACATGAAAGAAGTCTGTATGGAAAAACTACATATTGTATTATTCCAACTGTATGTCATTCAGGAAAGGGTAAATCAATGAAGACAATGTAAAGATACGAGTTGGCAGCGATTCAGGGGGAAGGAGCAATAAGTAAAGCACAGGGTATTATTTTTAGGGTAGTTAAACTATTCTGTATGATACTGCATTTGTCAAAACTCATAAAACTGCAAAAGAGAAAGTGAACTCTAAAGCACTCTAAAGCATTATTTAATAAAGCATCAACAGTGGTTCATCGATTATAACAAATGTATCATATTAATGCAAGCTAGAAGATCCATGGTGACTTAATGATTAAACATCAAGTTGTTAAATAACACTAAAACCAACAACCAGGCCTACTACCTGACTTATAGAGTTGTTTCTGACTTACAGCAAACCTGTAGAGACTGTAGCGGAGCCCTGGTGGCGTTGTGCTTACACACTGAGCTGCACTCCTCAAGGCCAGCATTTCAAAACCACCAGCCCCTCCTCCGCAGAGAGATGGGGCTTTATACTCTTGCAAACTGTTGCAGTCTGAGAAACTCATCGGGGAGATTCTACCCTGTCCTGTAAGGGTCGTTAGGAGTCAGCATTGACTTGAGAGAGTAAGTCTTTTGGCAAAATGACTGTGGCAGTATAGTGGGTTACTTGGCTACTAAGCCCTGGTTAGCAGTTTGCTCGCACCAGCCCCTGCTAGAGAAAGATGAGCTGTCTGCTTTGGTAAAGATTCGCAGTCTGGAAACCCACAGGAGCAGTCCTACTGTATCCTATAGGGTCACTATGAGCAGATAACCAAAAAGATTGACAGTAAAGACTTGATGATACACTCCCCTAAATATTACAGTACAAGAGGCCTTATATGAGAGTTCTACTCTGCTGTACAAGGTCACTATGAGTCTAATTGACCAGTCAGCACACAACATCATCACCATTACAAAAAGTAAATAATAATAAGGGGGGACATGAGATATATGTGAGCTCTGTGTATTTTCTGATCCGTTTTTCTGTAGAGCTAAAACTGCTGTAAAATTAGTCAGTTCGTTTTTCTCTTTTTTAAGTGGTTGTCCAAATGACAGAAAGTTAACACTCCCCTCTCTCAGGCCCTCTGCATTCCCATTATCTCCCGTTCAGGTTTTCAGAATTGCTGCTTAAACATACATGATTATGAAAAAGAAGAATTGGCTACTTTATATTCATTCCATATATATCATATATTATGAAAGTCCAAGCAAATGTCCAAAGTAATCAACGTTCACCTTCAACTCAGACAGAGTTGTGCATGCGCGTCAACAAACAAATATAGGCACAATTAGCAGCTTGCTTTTGTCATACAGGAGGCATGAGAAAATTAGTTAAAAATAAATAAAATCTGAGAAGGAAAACAGACGAGTGAAAGGGTGCACCCTCCCTCACCTACCCCACCCCTACCTCGAATACTAGCAAGTGTGTTAGCCAAATGTAACCATTGTCTGTCTACAGTTGAAGCAAGTGATTTATTTCATTTTGTAAAGGAGGGACAGATTTTTTTCTCCTGCAATAGTGGAAAAGTAAAATCAAGAGAGAGATAATTGCTAATAATTCTGTATTTCTATCTGAGGAATACTGGTTCTAGTTGCAAAATTGATGTCCTTTCATAGTCTTGAGTATTGTTCTGACTAGGTAGTGTTTCATTCTGTTATACATAGGGTCTACATGAGTCTAAATTGACTCAATGATACTTAACAACAATAATGTAGTCTGGTAGAACCTCTTGTTGCAGCTAAAGTAAGTGGCAGTGCATTGTCATTTGTGCGAATATTAAGGAAGTTTTGTTACTATGAAAAAACAGGTTTCCTAATTTTATTCTCAAATTGAGACTGGTAACAATATCATAGCTTATAAAATATAAAGTAATATATGTTCATAGAAAATGTAATAATGGTTTTAATGTAAACTGATGATTGACAGGTATAAATCTCCACACCATTGGTAACGAAGGCATGGGGGATATTGTTGAACTTTTTCTTCCTAGTCCATATCTCAATAGCAAATATAAATGGAATAAATAAAGACTTCATTCTCTGATGTAATAGCCAATAGAGATTTTATATGAAGTCTGTGCAAGAAGGTTGTTCATGTTTTCTTTGGTTCAAAGTGCACAAAAATCCTATGGGGCTATAGAACTAGAAAGCCTTTGCCACCCAAGAATCCCCATGTTGTTTGAAATTGTTGCATCTCTGTGTCATAATATATGGGGTCACAGGTTTGGGAATTACGGATGACATTTTTGATGCCAGTGATGAGAATTTAACTATATTATAACTGGTAGAAAGTCCAACAATATGATTTTAAGGACATGATATCTAGCTCATCCTTCTGTCTGAAACTATTTACTTACAAGGAATTGTTGGTTGAAAAAGGTTTGCAGGACATATCTTACCTGTTCGGGGTTTTGTACAATATATCTCCTAATGGTGGTTTGTGGATATGTTGTAACTTTCCCTGATGGAGAAATGAGTTCCTGTGAAGAAAAGAAAAATATTAACTGACACATTTATAGTTATTTAGTGACTTTTAGTCATCAATAATAACAAGAAGGTATTACTAGAGTTTGATTTTTAGTCTTCACATTTTCATAGTTGAACATTTTCCTAAAATAAACCCATGTTTTTGTTACTGCAAATAAAATATATGGCACACTAATTATTTTTAAAAACAATGTGCTTTAGGTGAACACTTTCAGAGAAAATTCGATTCCCATTCATTTATATAAAAAGTGCTCCATGATATTGGTTGCATTCCCCCAAATGTGCCAACACTCTTCCAACTTCTACCCTGAACTCCCCAATTCATTTTGTCTGGATTTTCTACTCCTTTCTGCCTTGTCATATTTTATTTTGGGCAAATATTCTTCTTTTGACGGTGTATAATTGATTGTTCTAAGGAATACATTTTAAACATTATTTGTTTACTTTAGGAGCCTGTCTAATAAAGTTAAAAAGTGGTCTCCGGGAATCCCTTCAGTTCTAGGTCGGAAGGGTGTCTAACATCATCATCTTAGAAATTACTCCAGTCCTTGTCAGACCAGGATTTCTGGCTTTTTTGGGGGGAGGGCATAAATTTCATTTTTTTGTTCTATGTTTTTCTCCTACTCTATCTAGGACTCTGTATTGTGATCCTAATCAGAGCAGTCTGGGTAGCTGGGAGTCATTTATTTCTTCTGGTCTAGGCTGTGGCTCATGTTGTCTATTAGTCCTTTGGAATAATTGCTCCCTTGAGACTTTTGTTTTCTTCTCTATCCTTTCCTCTGGGTGGGAAGGCACCAATAGTTTTATTTTAGATGGCAGCTCAAACGACTCCCAAATGCAACTCACCAAAGTATGATGCTTAGCACTGTCATTGTGAATTATATTGTGACAGTTGATGTAGATGTGCCTCCCTCCCATGCAGGTCCTTTGCCTTGAAGCATTGTTACTTTTCACTGCAAGGTGTTCGGTTATATCTACAAAACTTCCATAATTGTTCCCCCTTGTGTGCTCAATTGCTGATATTAATATACACATAGCACCTATAATTAAGTATATTGAAATAGGCATATCTGCAGGTGGGTGTGCTCCCTTACACCCGCCCACACCTACTCATAATACCATTCATAACTGGTTTGTAAATATTATTGTTGCAGGATTGTCCATGTTCCATTAATTACTAGAGTTGCTCCGCATTCTCGAGTTCCTCTCGGTGTCTTCCTTTGCCGTGGTCATTTTGTACTGACTTCTCCTATGTTGAATTGCTTTTCCCTTCATCACTACTGGCACAAGTCTTTCATGTCTCTAGCTCATCCATGGTAACCATCAAACAATTTTTGTATGTACTAATCGTTTTTTCCTTCCTTTTTTCTTTGTACACAGTAGTGGTCACTCAGCATCATGTCTTCCAAATCCAACCTTGTTATGATAAAATTGGTCATTATTCTTCACTGTTGTGTAGTATTCCATTTATTTATTTATGAGCCCTTAGAATGTTTGCAACTTTTCTCTATTATAGATAATTCTGCAATTAATATGGGTATAAACAGGGCTATTCATGTAATGCCTCTTATTTCTTTAGGACTTTTGCCTAAGAGGAGAGTTACTGGATTATATGGTACTTCTAGTTGTAAGTTTTTAAGAAAAAATTAACATTTTCAATAGAAGTTACATCCATTACATTCCCACCAGGAGTAAGAGTTCTGGTTTTCCACAACCTCATCAATATTTGTTATTTTCTTTCTTTCTTCTTTGATTGGTACCATTATTGTAAGGGTAAGATAGTATCTTATTGTAGTTTAATTTGCATATATCTAATGGCCAACATTGGTTAGCTTGTCCTAGTGTGGTGGCTTGTGTGTTGATATGATGCTGGAAGTCATACCACTGGTATTTCAAACCCAGCAAGATTACTCAAAGTGAACAGGCTTCAGTAGAGCTTCCAGACTAAGAACAGACTATACAGAAAGATAAGCTGGCCATTTCGGAGGAATTAGCGACTAAAAACTTTATGGATAGACTGACACATTGTTAGATATGACAACTTTCATGAGTAGCAGCAGAAGACTGTCAGCTATAGTGCCAGAAGATGAGCCCCTCAGGTGGGATTCACATAGTATATGACTGCGGAAGAGCTGCTTTCTTAAAAGGGAATCGAACATAATGACATGGATGGAGTAAAGCCTGCAGGAGGCAACCTCCGAGACCTACGTTTACTTACGGGGCACAACTGAAAAGAAGAAGAAATAGCTACAAACAGGTATTAATAATTGGAACTTGGAATGTGTGAAGTATGACTTGATAAATTGGAAAAAGTATTAAAAATGAAATCAAAAGCATAAATATTGAATTCTAGGTGTTAATGAACTGAAATAGACTTGTAATGGCTGATTTGAATCAGAAAATCACATAATTTACTATGACTGGAATAACAGATTTCATAGTGAAAAAATGATATTTCAAGACCTGTCTGTGACAGGATAATACCTATTGCATATAAGGAAATCCAGACTATGCAACTATTATTCAAAATTTATGCAACAACTATTAAAGCTAGTGATGCAGAAAATGAAGAATTCTGCCAGTGTCTTCAGTTTGAAATTGAGCAATCATGCAATCAAGAGGTATAAATAATATTGGTGATTGACATGCAAAGGTTGAAAACAAGAAGGAAAATATAGCATTTATGATAGAAATTAAGCTGGAGATCACATGATACAACTTTGCAAGATAAACCACCTCTTCATCTCAACTATCTTTTTCTCAACAACTCAAAGGGTGGCTCTACACACATGGACCTCTCCACATGGAATACACAGAAATGAAATTGGCTATATTTGTGGAAAGAGACAATGAAGAAGCTTATTGGCAACCACTAAAATGAGGCCAGGGGCCGATTGTAGAACAGATCATCAATTGATCTTATGTAAGTTCAGGTTGAAGCTGAAGAAAATTAAAACAAGCCTACAATAGCCAAAGTGTGATCGGAGTATATCTGACTTGAAATTCATGACGACCTCAAGAACACATTGTACACCTTGAGCACTTATTAGAGAGGACTGGATGAACTTGTCCACAGGAAAGGGAATCGAATCGTTTGAACACTGTCCAGAACCTCCACTCTTTCAATCCGTTTGTTGATGAAAGTCAGGGTGATGACCTGCTTCTTGGGTTATATCCATATAACTGAGGGTTATATCCATATAAGAATTCAACAGTGAAACAGCTGGAAGACCTTTGCTGATGTTTAAAACCAAAAGAAGTTAGTGAAGGTATTTAAGAGGAAATTTACCCACTATGATACTGTAATTAAGCATGCAGAATAGGGAGAAGGGATTCAGCTCCAGGGTGAACAGAGCAAGAACATGTGCCTGTGCCTTGGAGAGAATGGACAACCAGTTAAAGGTTCATGGGTTCTAAGTGCTTCCGGTTCACTGAAACCTCAGTGAGAATTTTCTTGCAATGAGAAGAAAATTTCTCCTTCGCTCCTCGTCACAATTTTAAAACCTCAAAGCTTGTAGGAGGGTAAGTCAAAAAGTATTGCTCCTTGAGACATATAAGATGTGTTTAGGCATGCCTACACAATCAGTGGGTGACTGACAGCAGGTAAGTTCTTCTAGTTATAAACTTATCTTACTCTTTTCAGGGTACCCACCCCCACCCTCACTCCCCCAAAGCACACTTATTGCAATCTTGGCATCACTGCTATTATAAAACTTTTAACAAAACTCAAGTGGTCATCTTCCCAAATAATTGAAGCTTTACACCAAGTTTATGCAAATGCTATCTCACATTTAAAAAATTTTTAGATCAATCAAGCATGTTAAAGAAGGCTTTCAGCTGGATGGGTTGCAAAAACATTGGGAAAAGAGCAGCAAGGTCAAAGAACTGATCTTTCCGTCAGTCTTTCAAGCAAGATTGAAGCAAATGAAGACAAGTTTATGAAACAACTTGTAACCAGGGATGACTCTTTGTTGCGCCAAATTGATGCAGAGGGCAAAATTCCATCACAATAGTGGCTTCTGAAGGGCTGTGGTGGGCCAGTTAAATTCAAGGCAAATCGACTTAGAAGGTAAACAAGACTGATTTTTTTTCTTTTTTTTTTTAGGATTCCACAGAGTAATCTTGATAGATTTTCTTGACACGGGAAAATCATGGGGGATTGTGAGGAAGTAGTAACAGAAAAGTTGAAACTGCATCAGAGAGGAAAAGGCCAGGAAAATTATGCCAAGGATTTTTTTCATCAGCAATGCACCTATTCATTCTTCAAGGGTAGCAAGGAATGTCCTATTTAAAAATGTGTTGTGAAAAGGTCCCTATCCATCCTACAACCCTGATTGTTCCCCTTCAGATTTCTTTTTTGCTTGTTTTCTAACCTGAAAGAACTTTGTAAAAGACCCCAACTTGAGTCTCTTGAGGATGTCAAAACTGCTGGTTTGGTGTGGTGTTTGTGGGGAGAAGGACTGGACAGATGGAAACACTGGCTTCAAATGTGAATATACCTGGATGTATATAAATCCAGGTTGAGGAACATAACTTCGCGTTTTGATTTGTTGCTTACGATTAAATGTATCATAATTTTTAGCAGTAAAAGAAGAAGCACTGACACTTTGCTCTTAATTGTAAAGTACCAAAGGCAAATGGAAGAAATGATGAAATAAAATAGCTGGACAGAAAATCTCAAAGGACATTTCAAGAAGGAAAAATAACATATTACAAAGAAATGTGCAAAGACCTACATGTAGAAAACCAAAAAGGAAGAACGCACTTAACATATCTTAAACAGCAAGATCTCTAGAAAAATTGCAAGCCTCATGTTGAAATGTTGAAAGATACTTTGGGCAAAATATTGAATGAATGATGCATAAAACATCCAAACAAGATGGACAAAATACAGAGTCACTGTACCCAGAAGAACGAGCTGATATTTAGGCCTTTCAAGAAGTATCAGATGATCAAGATCCAGTGGTACTTGTGGAAGAAGTCCAAGATGCACTGAAGGCATTAGCAAAAACCAAAGCTCCAGGAATTGATGGGATACCCATTAAAATGTAGGGATCTGGAAACACAGGGAATCTAGGACTGACGAACCCCTCAACACTAGCGGTAGGAGTGGCGACACTCGGAGGGAAGGGGGTGTAGAAAGGGAGAACCGATCTTGGAGATCTATGTGTAACCTCCTCTCTGGGAGATGGGCAATGGGAAGGTGGGTGAGGGGAGACGCCGGGCAGTGTAAGATAAGATAGAATAATTAGTTATAAACTATTAAGGGAGCAGGGGGAAGGGGGGAGCAGGGAGGGAGGGGGAGGAGGGGGAAAAGGAAACCGAGCTGATTCCAGGAACCCAAGTGGAAGGAGAATTTTGAGAATAACGAGGGCAACGAATGTATAAGGGTGCTTTGCTCAATTGATGTAAGTGTGGATTGCGATAAGAGTTGTATGAGCCCCAATAAAAAGATTTATTAATAAAAAAACGTTTCAACAGCTGATGAAGCATGGAAAGCACTCAATTGTCTATGGCAAGAAATTTGGTAAACAGTTAGTTGGCCTACTGGACGAGATCCATATTTGTACTTGTGGTAGTTATATAATCTGTTGCCAATTTGAGAGGATTGCAGTGAGAGGGT
This sequence comes from Tenrec ecaudatus, assembly GCF_050624435.1. Taxonomy (NCBI): domain Eukaryota; kingdom Metazoa; phylum Chordata; class Mammalia; order Afrosoricida; family Tenrecidae; genus Tenrec; species Tenrec ecaudatus. Next base: position 90,611,042 of record NC_134548.1, read on the forward strand.
GGAGTTTATCAATGCAATCATAGCCAATGAAGCTTCTGTGTGGGCCTGGCCTTCTCCTAAGTATTCTGGGAACTTTGGTATTCCTCTTTGGAGGCGAGAGTCTCTCTCTCTCTCTCTCTCTCTCTCTCTCTCTCTCTCTCTCTCTCTCTCTCTCTCTCTCTCTCTCTCTCTCTCTCGGCAGAGTCCCTGAAAGACTCTGTACTGACAAGACACATGGGAATATGCTGATGCCCTATGATGAGAGTCCTGGACTTGGAGGAGCCACGTGGAGACCCATGCCAGCACTGAGATACTTCCACCATCACCGGATCCACAAGACTATCCACCCACTGGCCGGTGATCTTCCTGCATTTGGTGTCATAACTTGTGTTTCATGAGTCTGAAGAGGATTTTGTAAATTAGTAGCACACATATGGGCTAATATCGGACTTATGGACTTGATCTGGACTGGGCTGGGATATTTTCTTAATGTACAATGAGTGTCTACAAATTTGTTTCTCTAGTCTACCTAGACTAACACAGTACTCATTCCAAAGAAAGATGACCCAACACAATGCTAACATTTGCAGAACAATATCATTAATGTCACATGCAAGTAAAATGTTGCTGAAGATCATCCAACAATGGTTGGAGCAGTACACTGAGAGGTAGTTGCCTGGAGTTCAAGCCAGATACAGAAGAGGACATGGAGCAGAATCTTGAATACCAGAAAGGTGTTTATTTGTGTTTTATTGATTCTGCAAAAGCTTTCGACAGTATAGACCATAAGAACTATAAATATCCTTGGGAAGGATGGAAATTCCAGAACACTTCATTGTGCTCATGTGAACCAGTACATAGATTGTCAGTTGCTTGAACAGACAAGGGAATACCACACAGTTTAAAATCAGGAACAGTGACTTTCTACCCACTGGGTTGTAATCTTCCTGCATTCGGCATCATTGCATATGTTGTGTGAATCTAAAGAGGAACCTTATGGACTAGTATCAATAGATAGGGTAATATCAGACTTACAGATTTGATCTGGACTGGGCTGGGATATTTTCTCAATATAAATTGCTCTTTGATATCAAACTTTCTCTTGTACACATATGAGTGTCTATGAATTTGTTTTTCTAGTCAAACCAGACTAACACAGAGTGCTTGACCTAAGCTGTGGTACTTTCCATTGCTTCATATGCATGTAAAAGTTGGTCATTGGATTAGGAAGACTACAGCAGAATCGATCTATTTGAATTATGGTGCTGGTGAAGACTGTTAAAAGTACCCCCAGACAGCCAAAAGAACAAACTAATCTGCCATGGAAGATGTACAGACAGAATACTCCTTAGAAGCAAGGATGACAAGAAGTTAGTAGTCTTACATACTTTGGACAAATTATTAGGAGACAGTAGTTGCTGGACAAGGACACCAAGCTTGGTAGAGAGATAGTGATAAAGAGGAAGACTCTTGACAAGATGAACTGACACCGTGGCTGCAACAATGGGCTCAAACACAAGAACAACTGTGAGGACGGTGCAGGACCGGGCAGTGTTGTATGACTTGATGGCACTTGACAATAAGAACAACAGGTAATGTCCTTAAGCATTTCTAAATTTATGGTAAATCTATAGTTTATGGTAAATCTATATGTTTACTTAATGAATGTCTTCTTTGGTGAAGTAACTTAATACTCATTCACATTTTTAATTGGTTTGCTTGCCATTTTGTTGGGGTAGTGAAATTTTTAATAAATTTTGCAGATTTAATTTTAGTGAGATATGCTAGAGTCAAAAACAATTCCCAGTCTGTTGGTTTACTTTTTATAACATTGGAGGTCTTTTGATGAGCATATATATTTAATTTTAGGAGGTCTTAATTATCTAATTAATCTTCAGCTATGTGTGCATTTTAGTTATGTTTACTATTCTATGTATGCCTTGTATTAGAGCTCCTATCATTGTTCCTGTTTTTCCTTCCATGATCTTAGTACGTTTTATAATTGGTTTTCATGTACTTTGAGTCAATGTTTGTGCAATGTCTGAGCCAAGGCCTTGTTTCATGCTTCTACAAATAAAAATAATGTGTCTGCTCTTGTACCTTTATTAGCTGTAGTGATTATATAGCAGGTTCTGAGATTAGGTAGTGTGAGCTCTTCTACTTTGTTCTTTGCTTATCGTTCCATACAAAGTGGTCAACACTTTTTGCATCTCATTAAATTATGCTGCAATTTTGATTGAGATTACATTATATCTATAGATCACTTTTGGTGATAATGACAATTTTTACGTTGTTCAATCTTCCTGTCTATGACTAAGGTATATTTTCTGCATTTTTGAAGCTCTCTTTTAGTTTCTTGTAGTAGTGTTTTCTAGTTTGTTTGGGGGTTTTGTATAGGACTTTGCATTCCTGGTTAGATGTATTTTTAAATATTTTATCATTTTGTGGATTATGGTAAGTAGTATTATTTTCCTGATTTTCTTTGGAAAGTTCTCTTTTGTTAGTGGAAAGTAGGTGTGGGGAAGGTCTTGGTCACAGGCCATATAAGCTCCACAAAATCATCAGACCAGCTAACCTCCCTCACCTCCCCAAAGAGAAAAAATTCCAGTCTTCACATTAGGGATGATTTAATTAAATGCATGTTCTGCTAACGATGTTATAAATACTCTAATAACCCTTCACAGAAAAAAGGTTTCCCACCCCTGTATATAGGAATCCAACAGATTTTTAAAATATTGATCTTGTATCTCACTACTATCCTTCTTCACTAAGAATGTATAGCCTTGGAAACCCAAGGGACAGTTCTACTCTGACCTATAGAGTTGCTTTTAGTTAGAATTGACTTGGAAGCAGTGGGTTTATTTGTTTGTTTTGTCATAAAGGAGATTGGTCTCTAATTTTTTTTATGGTATCTTTGCCTGGCTTTGGTATCAGGATTATGCTGCTTCATAATAAATTCATGATATTCCTTCCTTTTCTCTTCTCTGAAATATTATGAGTGCATTAGTGTGACCTCTGTTCTGAATGTTTGGTAGAATTTGTCAATGAAGCTATTGTGTCCAGAACTTTTTGTTGTTGCTGCTGGAAGTTTTCATAACCTCTTTAATTTCTTTTTCACTCTGAATCTATTCCGATTTTGCATTTCATTTTGAGTTTTTTTTGTATAGTTTGCATTTCTCGATAGTGTTTATCTAGAAATATGTCCAGATTTTCAAATTTGTTCAGGAACAATCTCACATAGTAGTCTGTGATGATGCCTGCCTTTCAGTTGGGTCCGATGCCATGTCATCCGCTTCGCTTCTGATTTGGGGAATTTTTTTCTTCTGATGCTTTTTTTTGTCAATTTGATCAGTGTTTTTTTATTTTATTTTATTGATTCTTTCAACTAGCCAGCTCTAGTCATGTTAATTCTTTCTTTTGATTTTCTTTCTCTGTTTAATTCATTTCTACCCTAAACTTCATTTCATTTCTTCAGACCATGGACTTCTTTTTTAATCATTTTATTGGGGGCTCATGCAATTCTTATCACATTCCATACATACATCCATTGTATCCAGCGCATTTGTAAATTTGTTGCCATCATCATTCTCAAAACATTTGCTTTCTACTTGAACCCTTAATATCAGCTCATTTTTTCCTCTCTCTCCCCATTCCCCCCTCCCTCATGAGCTCTTCATAATTTGCAAATTATTATTATTTTGTCATATCTTACACTGTCTGATGTCTTCCTTCACCCACTTTTCTGTTGTCCATCCCCCAGGGAGGAGATTATATGTAGATCCTTGAAATCGGTTCCCCCTTTCTACCCCACCTTCCCTCCACAATCCAGGTATCGCCACTCTCACCACTGGTCCTGAAGGGGTCATCTGTTCTGGAATCCCTGTGTTTACAGTTCCTATCTGCACCCATGTACAAACTCTTGTGTAGGCAGATTTGTAAGGTAGAATTGGGATCATGATAGTGAGGGGAGGAAGCATTTAAGAAGTAGAGGAAATTTGTATGTTTCATCATTGCTACCCTGCAACCTGACAGGCTAGTCTCCTCCATGCGACCCTTCAGTTAGGTGGTGTCCAATTGCCTACAGATGGGTTTTAGGTCTCCACTTTGCACTCACCCTCATTTACAATGATATGATTTTTGTTCTTTGATGCTTGATACCTGATCCCTTTGACACCTCATGGTCACACAGGCTGGTGTGCTTCTTCCATGTGAGCTTTGTTGCTTCTGAGCTAGATGGCTGCCTTGTTTACCTGCAAGCCTTTAAGACCCCAGATGCTATTTATTTTGATAGCCGGGCACCATCAGCTTTTTTCATATTTGCTTATGCACACATTTGTCTTCAGTGATCACATCGGGAGCATGTGCATCATGGAATGCCAATTTAATAGAACAAAGTGTTAATGCATTGAGTAAGTACTTGTGTGGAGATCCAACGTCCATCTCCTGCCTAAATACTAAACTTATAAATATATGCATGTAGATCTATTTCCCCACCATCCTATATAAATATATTTACATATGCACATGCCTATATTTAACCTCTATAGATACCTTTTGCCTCCTAGCTCTTTCCTCAGTTTCATTTTACTTTCCTCTTGTCCACTATCATGCTCAGCCTTCATTCGGGTTTCAGTAATTTCTCTCCATTACTTTGCCTTAACCAGGCCTCTCACACCCTCCTTACCACTGTTGACCAACCCAGGGCCAAGTGATCCATGGACTTCTTTGGGTACACTTTCTATTTGTCTGATTTTTAGCATTAATGGTTTCATTTGGCTACTCTCTTCTTTTTGGTATGTGTGTTTGTGACTGTACATTGGTTTCTGAGCCCTAGTTTTGCTATGTCCAGAGTATGCTGATATTTTGTGATTTTATTCTCATTAGATTCTTTAATTTTTATAGTTCATCTTTGATTTCTTTTTGTATCCAATATTTTTTAAGCAAAGGGCTATTCAGTTTCCATGTATTTTTTGTCATTGCTCTTCTTGTTATTGATTTGTATTCTTTTAACATTGTGACCAGAGAAAATATTTTGTATTATTGCAATGTTTGGAATCTTATTGAGGCTTGCTTTGTGTGGTCTACTCTGAAGAATGTTCCATGTGCAGTAGGAAAGAATGTATACTTTGCTGGTGTTGGATTGAGTGTCCTGTAAATATCTGTGAGGACAAGTTGGGGGATTGTGGCATTTAAATCTTTTGTATCGCTGTTGAATTTCTTTGTAATTGTTTTCTCTTTAACCAGAAGTGGTGTATTGAAGTCTCCTACTGCTACTGTGCAATTAATTTTCTTTTCAATGCTGTTAGAATTTGTTTCGTGCATTTTCAAGCCTTACTGGGCACATACATGTTTATTATAGTTGTGTCCTCTTGGTGCGTTGACCTTTTAATTGTTACGTAATGTCTTTCCTTATCTCTTATTGCAGATTGCTCCCATAAAATACATTGCTATTTACTTGATATGTTTTCTGTCCTCTTAGTTTTACTTTGTTTCTCTTTGTGTCTAAAGTGATGAGCTGTGTTTTCCCATCCATATAAGCCTGTGTCTTCCCTTAATTGAACTATGGATGTTCATTTAAGGCATTTGCACATAGTGTAAATTAGACATAGCTCTGAGTTTACTTCTATGCATTTGTTGTGCTCTTTTATGGTATTGAAAGTTTCTTTTTTTTCTTAATTTTATGTACTGAATTATTTCTGATGGGTTTTCTTTTCACTTTTGTTAATTATTTTTGTGTTTGCCTAGTGTGTTGTTCTTCTTTTTGTTATAATTAGGTTTCTTAACTTTCTTTCATATTACCTTGACATTTTCCTTTTTCTTCCTAAATTTAAAGCAGTTTTATTAATTTATATCAGCAGACACCCTCTCTATATGAAAGTTCTATAATTACATTTATCCCTTCCTTTGGTTTTGGCATTGTCCTCATTTACAGATTGACATATCTAATTACCCATTTTCAATCTTGCAGCTTTGTTTATTTTTGAGAATTATTTATCTATGTTAATGTCTACTGCTGCTGCTCTCTAACGTGAGTTGTTGTCTCATGTTATTGGATCCTTGTCTGAAAGTCTACCATTAGTATTTCTTATAATATTGGTCTAGTTTTTATAAACTTGATTAATTTCTATTTATCTGGAAATACCTGATTTTGCTATCATATCTGAAAGACCATTTTGCTACACATATCATTTTTTGGTTGTCAATTTGTTTTCTTTCAAGGTTTAATATATGTCATCCCATTTCCTCTTGCCAGCATGATTCTGCCAAGTAATCAGAGTTTCGCCTTATTGGTTCCTCTTTGTAACTGGCTCTTTGTATTTTTCTTGAACTGCTTTCAGGATTGTTTCTGTCTTCGGTTTGGGGACATTTAATTTTGATAAAGCTTGGTAATTTTCTTTTGGGGGATATCTTATGTGAGTTTCAGTAATCTTCTATGTTAGATATCTTCTTATCTTTTATGATATCATGGAAGTTATCTGCAAAAAATTCTCAACAATTCTGTGTTTCTTGTTCTTTTGCCTTCTCCTGTTCTGGAATTCAGATTGCACATACGTTTTCCTCTTGATTGTGCCTCACATATTTCTTAGGTTTTCCTCATTCTTTTTTTCTGATTTCTGCTCAAATGAATGGGTATTAAATGATTTGTCCATTACTTTATTTATTTTCTTCCATTGATTCAATTCTGTTTACATGCAGGGTCTTCAAGAAATTGAGTGAACAAAGAGAATTAAAAGACAATAGAATTTTCCCACAAACTCTTGAGAACCCTCTTGCATGTCCTTCTATTAAGCTGACTATTTCTGAAGTTTGATGGTTTATCTTTTGTATATCTAATTGCCCTTTTTTATGGCCTCTACTTGTCTATTTATTTTGTCATTTTGTTCTTGTTTAGTTTCCCTGACTTCTTCTATAACTTAGTCTGTGTTTTCCTTCATTTTGTTTGTTTGTTTTTAGTCTTGTCTGTGCTCTCTTTAGCCTTTTTATTTATTTAGTCTCTGGAGAAATCTACATATTTTTCTGTTGAATTTCTTTTCAAGTAATTCCATTATCCTTTCTTCTTCTGGAAGGTTTTCTGTTTCTTTGTTTTGTTCACATGCTAAGGCATTTTATTTTGCTTTTTTTACATTATTGGATACCATCTGCTGTCTCTGAGTCATGAGGTTGTTATTTTATTTATTGTATGCTTGTTTGTTGTATGCTGATTTTGTTTTTATATTGCTGAGTAACAAAACAAGTGTGCTATTCTAGTTGTTATTGAAGCTCTCCTCACCTGTCCAGGAGGTAGGGTAGCATATGAGTGTGTTAGCATGATCTCTTCACTGGTCTTGAGGAGTGACTGAGGATGTAGCTGAAATTGCTAGTGAAGTGATGTGAATCTAGGGATAAATCTCCTGGGAATAGGTGCAGGGTGTGTTCTCACTTGTTGTTTTAGTGGGTGTTGTATGTGTATATTACAGATTTCCAGGTGGTTGGGTGAAGGTGCCTGGGACTTTAGTCATTGGAGAGGTGGGAGGGGGAGAAGAGGGTTTGTATGGAAAAATCTCACCTAAGATCCCAGGAAATGAGCAGGGCTGTGCAGGGTGGTCAGTGTGTGCAAATATCTCTGGCTGCAGGGTTAGAGGAGGCAATGCAGGCATTGAGAGAGGAGGGATCCCATTAATCCGTGTGTACCTGCTAGGAGGACATTCCCTACCCACAAGATCATTATACAGCTACGTATGTAACTCTGGTCCTTGGAAGTGGTGGTTCGATGGAATAGGAAGTGCTGTTGATCTGAAGACCTCTGATATGGGTGACTGAGTATAAAAGTGGGCACTACCATACTTGAGAGGAACGCAGTTGGGGTAGTGATTTTGCATTGGGCTGCTGACTGCAAGGCTAGCAGTTTGAAACCACTAGCTACTCTAAGGTAGAATGAGGCTTTCTACTTCTATGAAGAGTTATAGTCTCAGAAACCCACAGAGGCAGGTCTACCCTATATGATAGGGTCTCTATGAGCTGTAGTCAACTCATTGGCAGTAAAATTGACTATATTACAGGCTCCCAGGGCTGGTAGTTGGGCACGGAGGAGGGCATCAGTGATATGAAAGTCAGTGACTCAAGTGGCTGAGGGAAGTGGTGGGTGCTTCCAGATCATAGACTCCATTCAAAGAGCACAATAATGATGGGTGCTGCCAGATCTTGATCATGTGTAGAGACTGAATGGAAGAAGAGAGTGGTGGGCTCTGTCGATCTGAAAGTATGCGGCATGGGTGGTTGTAGGGTGCATTGGCCGAGATAAGTACATTTAACTTATGCAGGACAAGAGGCATTCCTGCCTGGCTCTAGATGTATTGCAGCAACTCCTGCTTTGCTACACCAGGTGATGGCATCTTCAGCTGGGAACTCTGGTTGTTTTGTTACAATATGGACATACTGTCAAGATTAGGCTGGCAGGATGCTCAAGATCTATAATTCTCTGTGCCTGCTCATTTTGTACAGTCTTCTCTTCCACTTGGCACTAATTCTAATTATACAGCCTTGTCTTTTATGCACAGGGCTGGCAAGTTGTTGTGTATATCTGATTCACTTATTTTTTCAGAACATAAGAGGGGTGTTAAGATGTATCTGACTACACCATAATCTAGGACTGCCTCTCTGTCACATGAATATTAATGTCTCACATAAAACACCAAACTATTTAGTCCATGTAATTTTTTGTGATTTAGCTGGATTGACTTCCCTGAGTTAATATTGTCTTCTCATTCATTGCTGTCAAGTCAATTCTGAAGCAAAGCAACTCTATAGGATAGACTAGCATTTACCTTGTGGGTTTCTGAAACTGTGAATCTTTACAAGAGTAGAAATCCTCATCCTTCTCCTGTGGCCCAGATGGTGGTGTTGAACTGCTGACCTTGTGGCTAGCAGCTGAATGTGTAACCCACTTCATCACAAGGGCTCCTTTATTAGTAGTCCTGAAATGTTCTATGTCCAACTTAATTGTTTTGTATGTGACTAATGCTAATCTATAACCTCCTTGAGAGGAGATATTAAGTTCAATTCATCTTTGTACAATATTTGGTACATACTATGCACTTTGCAAACATTTGTTGAAAAAAGTTTTAGGTTAAGTGAATATTGACCATGCATATGTTGTTTTGATATGCTGTGGTGGCAGGTGTGTTGCTGTAATGCTGAAAGATATGCCATTAATATTTCAAAAACCAGCAGGATCATTCATAGTGGATATGCTGTGGTGGAGCTTTCAAAGAGACTAGTAAAAATTGACCTGCTGTTCTTCTTTTTCTTTTTCTTTTTCTTTTTAAAAGCCCATGTTAATTTTTGAATAGCAACGGGGCATTGTTTGATATAATGTGGGAAGATGACCTTTTCAGTTTGAAAGGCACATAAAACATAAGTGGGAAATATTTACGTTTTCAAAGTTGAATAAACCTTAATGACTTAGATAGGGCAAACTTTGGGGGATTTTCATTTACTGATGGTGCTTGACTCAAAATGAGAATAAATGATTTCAAATACCCACTAATAACAAGAAGATAGTATGTATGAGCATGAATCTAGAAAAATTACAAGTCATCAAGAATGAAATGGAAAACTTGAAGACCGGTATCCTAGAAATCAGTGAACTGAAGTGGATCAATGACCATTTTGAATCAAATGGTCTCCTACACCAGGATTGTCAAATTGAGGAGGAATTAAGTCATGGTCATCATCAAAAAGAACATTTCAAGGGCAATCCTAGAGTAAAACACCGTCAGTTATAGTATAATATCTATCTATCTAGAAAGAAGATTGGTTAATATGACTATGATTAAAATTTATCCTCCAGGGAGGGGCGAGTGGGGAGGGAGGGGAAAAAAAGAGGACCTGATGCAGAGGGCTTAAGTGGAGAGCAAATGCTTTGAGAGTAATTAGGGCAAAGAATGTGCGGATGTGCTTTATACAATTGATGTATATATATCCATGGATTGTGGTAAGAGTTGTATGAGCCCTAATGTTTAAAAAAGAAAAAAAATTTATGCTCCAGTGACTAATACCAATGATCAAGAGATTGCTGGGTTTGTTTTACCAAATTTTATAGTTTGAAATATATTTCAAATGCAATAAAGATACATTGATAATTATTGATGATTAAAATGTGAAAATTGGAAATAATATCATTAATATCACAAACAAGTAAATTTTTGCTGAATATAATTTAAAAATTGTTATAGTAATACATCAACAAAGATCCAAGCCGGATTCATAAGAGATGTGGAAGAAAGGATATCATTTCTCATGCCAGATGAGTCTTGGCTAAAAGCAGAAAATACCACAAAGATATCTGACCATGTTTCATTGACTCTGCAAAGATCACAACAAAATTATTTATAATATTGTGAAGAATGGGAGTTCCAGAATACGTAATTTTGCTCAGACAGAACCTATTCATAAAGAGGCAGAAAAAAGGGGATACTTCATGGTATAAAATTGCAAAAATAAGAAGGGTTTGTAGTTGAAAATACAGTTTTGGTTATATAAATGGTCCTGGAGATGACATGATAAAATTTTGCAAAACAAATGATTTAATAACTTCAAATTTATTAAATTATTATTAATGATTTAATAACTATTTTTAAACAACCAAAGTGTCAACTATGCATGTGGACCTCAACTGATGGAATTCTCAGGAATCAAACTGACTACATCTGTGGGAAGAGATGAAGAAGAAGCTCATTCTGTTGAGTCACTAGTCTTTTATCTTGAGTTTCAGCTCACAATGAAGGCTGCAGCCCTTGACTTTCATCAGAAAGTGTTTCAGTTCCTCCTTGTTTTCAGCCTTCCCTAAATCCTGATGCAGTGTTCGCCATACAGTCCAGCTTGCTGGATTATTTGCTCAGAATATAGATCGAATGAGTATGCTGATGCACCTTTCTTGATTTTAAACCATAATGATATTATTTGTACTGCATAGTATCACATACTTCTTAATGTATCCAAGGCCTAGAGACCAGTTTTTGTCCATTTGTCCCCCACTGCAGGAGCACTATGAATTGGAATCCACTTGATGGTAGTGAGCTTGAGGGAGTCCAAGGTAATTCTTTGGCAGCTCATCTGAACTTCCAAATTCCATACCCCTTTTCATCTATTCCCATAAGGCAAAAATTTAAGTTCTTTTATGTTTTTCTTACATTATAATTTTTAATAGATGCCATCTAACTATTGAATTTAATTATAATAATTGCATTTTGCAGACACAATACTTAGATCAGAATAAACCTAAAAGTGGAGTTAATAACCTATAAAGACTAAAGGAGATGTAATACCTTGTGTCTATCAAGTTATACACCTATGAGGACCACTAGCTCTTATCCTGTGACTTATTCTCTCTGATGTTAAATTTATAGCAGTGTCATTCACAGAATCACAGCCTCTTTAATCCAAGAACTATGTACTTTATTCATACTCAAATTAAAAACCCTTAAAACATCTACACTCATTTGGATATTCTTGGTCAGAATAAGCTGTGCTCAAAATAAAAGTAATCGGATTGAGTAGGAATGATATTTAGAATTGTGATTCACAACATGTATTCCTCTTTATTCTACCAGATTTTTTTTCATACGAGAGGACTTTATTTCTTATCTTATGATCCTGATACATTGTGAATGTATAAAATTTTATTAGTGCTTAAATATTGTTTCAACCTATGATCTAGACTTGCATAAAAGAATATCTAATGCATAACTTATTTTACCTGGTCAGGATTCTGGATTATATGCAGAGCGCTGGGGGCACAAGTAGATATTTTCAGAGTTGGAGAATGGAGCTCCTGTTGAGAGAAGCAAAATGAGGTTCACAAATCATTCCTGAGCAGTACAGTTTAATTGGAAAGTCCTAAAAAATTCCTTAGGACACAATTTCCTTTATTTTTAATATAATCAGATACATTAGAGGAAAAGAACATAATTTGGCACTTTCTTAGTTGTTGTCCATGGTTCCAAGCACTTTACTAAATTTATTTTGTCAGATTCGTAAGTAACTCAATGATAAAATACTTCAAGTCTATAGAGTACCTTCATAGCAATACATTCTTGTACTTTTATTTTGTGTTAATTGTGTTTGCCTTAGGACACTGTTAATATGCACTCCAAAGCTATATGGCTGCAATGATTACTCTCAAAAATGATTAAACAAAAATATTACATGTAAAAACACTCAAATCAAAGTAGGAAGCTAGCATTGAAAATTCAGCTCAGACAATTGTTCTTGAATTACTTTAAGTTGGCTTTTAATTATGCTTTCTTTGGTTTATTTCTAGCTTAATTTTAAAATGTTCTGATTCATAAACAAAATGATGACAGTGGGTTTTTTGTTTATTTTTTAGTCTGTTTAGTCTAGGCTAAGGTGATTAAGAAATTTTTGAGAAGATTATGTGCACTGCCTTGAACCTGGTAGGACAGAATTCTACAGTTAGACTTGTGCTTACAATATTTGTCATTTTTTATTATTTACTGTTGGAAGCAGGGTATGGATGCCTGAAAGCAAGAGATCCAATAGAAGGTTCATAAATGGTGCTAATTTCCCAGTCCCTGAATTCAAACCTTATAGTATCAGAAAATGAAACAGAAAGAATCTTGATAGCTAAATAAGCTGCCGTTGAGTCAATTCTTCCTCAGCGTGACCCTACCGGGCAGAGATGAGGTTGCCCACCTATGGTTGCCAAGACTGTGAAGCTCTACGGAAGCAGATTCCTTATCTTTCCCCTATGGCGAAGTTGATGGCTTTTAACTACAAAACCTTTTTCTTAGCAGCCAAGCACTTTCACACTGTGGTGCAAAGTATCCTAGCTAAGGTCATGATTGTGGATAATTGGGAACTATATTTAGAGAACAATGCTTTTCATTATGACCAGAATATAAGACACTAGAAAAGGATTTCCAGGAGGTAGGGTTCATTGGAGACCCTGAAAGTCAGATTAAAGCAATTACAGATAATGAATATCATTGAAGATTTGGGAAAGAAAGAGTAATATGAGGTGTTTGGGGGGAATTTAAGCAACTTTTCTAGAGAGCACATTCTTATGTGTACTTAGTTTGGTGAAAATTTAAAAATAACTTTAGGCAGGAACCTGTGCATCCAAATTGAAATCTGTGTTAGAAGAGAAAATGGATACGTACTACTCTGAGGATTTTTTTCGCTTACAAAGTACTTCCAGATATATTCTTTGGCATGAAGATAAATAATGATCAGCAACAATAATTATTATGAGGGAAGCTGTAGGTACATGACTGATACCAATTAGGGAACTGAGTAAGTTATAATAAACAAAAGTACTTCACCTAGACAGAATTTCAACTGTGGAGGAAGTGTACGGAAAATCTTTATAAGCAGACTAATTAACAGCCTCAAGCTACTTTGGTTAATGGAATATTACAAGAAGATACCAGGAAAATTCTGTGTCAACAGTTCAGAATTGTTATCCTTTTAACAGTATTTGTTAAAATAATTGATGAAAATATTGGCCTATAGGAGCAAAATATAAACAAATCAATCCAGATACTTGATGGGGCCTGAGAAATAAAAGAGAAAACTAATTGGCTTTTAAATAGCTTCCTTATATTTATTTTGATCTCACTTTCCATTGTAAATGAAAAGAGATGACACAGAAGAGTGAAACTCAGAAACAATCCCAGTGGAGTCATATATCTTTACAAAATCCACTAGTGATAGCATTTGGGTGGGGGGATAACCCATAATTAGAAAGAGGAAGGAAAAGAGACAGAGCGGAAGGCGGGGGGCGGGGAGAAAGAAGAAAAGAGAATGACGTATACCAGTTCCATTGTATTCCTCTAATAATGTATCAAAGACAGTGAGATTTGTCTTTAAGTTTTGATTTCAGAACAGCAAAAAGGCTTTAACTTTCAAGAAGTTTATGGTCCAGGGGTGAGGAAGAAGGGTCACAGAATATATATATATATATATATATATATATATATATATATATATATATATATATATATATATATATATTGTTTTACAAGTTTATATTATTAAACAAAAGTATACAATAAATTACTCAGTACATGTGTGCTAGGTAATGAAAAGGTATACTACTTTAAACCCATGACCAGTGAGTGGATTCTGACTCCCAGAGATTCTGTATCGCCTTTCCAAGGCTAGAAATCTTTTAAAAGAATTTTATTGGCACATAGTCCACATCCCATACAATTCCATAGTTCTGTCTTATCAAGGAGAGTTCTACACTCATTACCAAAATTTTAGAACATTTTCTTCTTGCTTGAACTCACTGTTACTAGCTCTCCACTCCCCCCAATTTTCCCTGCCATACCAGCAGGAAACAATTTCTCTAATTACTATCTCTACAGATCTACCTTTCCTAGATTTCCTATACATGAAAACAGGAAAAAAAGACAACAAAATATTAACAACTATGACAAAATAAAATAGAAATGCCTAAAATTAAATGAAAATATTAAAAATTAGAACAAATTTTAAATGGTTGAAAAGGAAGGTCAAATGATAAGGTGTTAATTCACTTTCTGATGCACTGTACATGACAGCAAGGCTATTAAACTACTTGTTCTAGATCAGAGGGGCTACCAGTGAGCTTGAGGTGAGGTTTTGAGTTTTGAGGTGAGTTAAAAGCAGGAGCCATGAATATTTTATACCAAGCCATCAGTAAATCATGAGAAAATATTTTAGCAGCAACAATAATACATATATTTTCTTGATAAACAGTGAAAAACTAATGTAATATTTTTAAAGTATCACAACCTGCAGTTGCAGATTATTTACTTATAATCTGTCTCAAAAGATTCCAGGTGTTTTATTTATGATTGAAGCACAAGCAAGAACATTCATGTAAATATTAATCTGATGTAATATAAATAACAGTCAAATATGTAGACTTGGAAAATACAGCATAGCATAGTGTTTACAATTGTGGAATTGGCATTAGACCACCTGGCTGTAAATCTGTTTTGTCACTTACTAGTTATATCAACTTGAGCACTTCATGTACCATAAGTTTTCAACAAAAGAAATTTGACCACAGGTACCTGGCTAGCAAAAGAGATAGCGTCTGGGGTCTTAAAGGCTTGAAGGTAAACAAGTGGCCATCTAGCTCAGAAGCAACAAAGTCCACATGGAAGAAGCACACCAGCCTGTGTGATCACGAGGTGTCGAAGGGATCAGGTATCAGGCATCATCAGAACAAAAAATCATATCACTGTGAATGAGGGGGAGTGAGGAGTGGAAACCCAAAGCCCATGTGTAAGCCACTGGACATCCCCTTACAGAAGGGTCTTGGGGAGGAGAAGGGTCAGTCAGGCTGCGATGTAACAATGATGAAACATACAACTTTCCTCCAGTTCTTAAATGCTTCCTCCTCTCCCCCCACTATCATGATCCCAACTGTACCTTACAAATCTGGCTCGACCAGAGCATGTACACTAGTACAGATAGGAACAGGAAACACAGGGAATCCAGGGCAGATGATCCCTTCAGGCCCAGTGGTGAGTGGCTATACCGAGAGTCATAATAGTTAGCCCGAGTGGAACCATCTTGTAGCAGTCTCTATTTTGTGTCAAGCTATGGAAATTGCCCTGAGGTTAAGGTCAAGCAAACATTGGCCAGAAAAAGCAGCTGCAAGATAAGGCCACACATCTATCACAAAGAAAAAAAAAGTTTTAAAATGTCAAGGCCAACTGCAAAGTCTGCTTCTGTTCTTCCTTGCTTGCTCGGGCAGCTGAAAAGCCCCCATGGTTTACCCCACCCTATGAAAACCCAAGTCTGTGAGCGATCGGGACCAGCCATCCTCCCTCTCTTGGGGGGTGCTGGTCCCTGCGTAGGTTCTTTTTTCTCTTTTTTGTCCCCCTTTAATAAACTGTTTTGCTTCTTACCAGAGACTGAGTTGTTCTTGTCTGGGTCATGTACAACAGAGGGTGGAGGGGGGCGGGTAGAAAGGTGGAACCAATTACAAGGATCTATCTACATATAACCTCCTCCATGGGGGACAGACAACAGAAAAGTGGGTGAAGGGAGACGTCGGGCAGTGTAAGATATGGCAACATAATAATTTATAAATTATCAAGGGTTCATGAGGGAGGGGGGAGCGGGAAGGGAGGGGGAAAATGAGGAGCTGATGCCAGGGGCTTAAGTGGAGAGCAAATGTTTTGAAAATGATGAGGGCAACGAATGTACAGATGTGCTCTACACAATGGATGTATGCATGGATTGTGATAGGAGTTGTATGAACCCCTAATAAAACAATTATTAAAAAAAGAAGAAATTTGACCACAGAAGTTATCCGCCCTTTCTCCAGGGCCCCTGGCCTCCCCTTTTGCCACATACATACAATAATCTTGTGAATGGTCCTGACAGAGAACAGGCCTGTCAAGTCATTTTCTCCCTTAAACAAGAGACAAGTGGCTGAGGTATTTTCACCCAGCAATTAGTTGTGCTTACAGTTTCTATACCTTCATTTAATTGTGAGCACAAAAGGGATGAGGTAGCTGAAAGGACGGGCCCTTTTGTCCTATGACCTCATTCCCTTTTCAGGCAACCTACTTCCTTGAACAATCATTCACATGAGGGACCACGCCCTTGGACAACAATGTATCAAAGCAACACGCCCCTCAAGCCACACACCCCTTTGGACGAAACAGGAAAATTAGTCTGATTGCACTCACCATACACAAATTCTGGAGCCGTAAGAGCCCTCCCTCTCTTTGCAATCAAATGAAAAAGAAAGGAGATTGTGGAAACAATGGTCAGTCTCAGCTGCATGATTACTGAGCATAGAGTACATCCATGAACGCACTCACTGGTGCTGCTCTCTAGAATTAACTTGTATTTCGAGTTTGAAATTGAAAAGAGTGACCCTGATAACACACATTACAATTGTATTCAATAAAATATTGACCGTCAAAGCACAAAATAATTCCGTAAACTGCCAGATAGACAAGTGGGACATTTACAGACCGGAAACACGTTTGCCCTCAAAGTGCAAGCAAGGTGTGTCCTACATAATAAAGACAACGCTTCTTTTCTAAGAAAAAATGGTTCTGAAAAATAGTCTACGCTGATCAAATTTTTTCTCTTGCAACAGAGTTCCTCTATATATGTGGAAAATATCTTAAACCTCATGAAAAGACAACTTAGCAGAGGGGAAAATTACAATTCCAAGGCGAATTTTTATGAGACATAAGGTTCTCTTTTTTCTCTTACGTAACTTATAGAATTCCTTTAATTTATTTATATGATCACATTCAGTTCTACAATGCATCTTATTACCTTGATTACATCTGAATATGATTTTACATATTTGTATGGCTAAACCATGTCATTTTAATCTTATAATTTAGTCCATTTCATCAGCAACTTGCTTCTACATTCAGTTCTTTCTGAGACCTACTCTATCAAGCAGACAAAATAATAACCAAGAAAATTATAAAATATCTACTGTAGGCAAGAATCAAAGCAACAGTAGATACCTGGGGAAATTTAAAATATGCTTATGCTATTAAAAAAGGAAAACATTTTAGCCCACAAGGAAGTAATAGGGAAAAAAACATGTATTTTTAAAAAGGCAAAAATTCCCCCAATAATTTTTTTATTACATAAGCTAAAATTAAGATTAAGGAAGCCAAGCCGAGGAGTGGCATATTTCAGTGGTGGCCATTAGGTCCATTTAAAAATTTAATGAATTCTCTGAATGTCACCCAAAAGCAAAAATGCTAAAAATATTAAAGTTAAAACTTCATTTTCCTAGTTCTCCTCTTCATAAACCCTATCATGGTAACTGATATAGACCAACTCAAAATGTCTATGTATGTTGAAGAAAGGGTTTATTAGAGCACATAATGAAAATTTTTTTGCAATATGCACTGCTTGCTTGCTTGTGGTTTGCATGGAATATAATCAAACTGCTACTACATCTTAGTCATTTTTGTCAGTTTGAAGATAATTCCAGAACAAATTTTTACACATACTTCTTTTTTTACCCAACACAATGTCATCATATCAATAAGAAAGACAATAAAATACAAGATTTTCTTAGTCACATTCTTTGTGACAGCTGATCTAAAAGATTTTTTGCCATATTTTCTTTTTTGCTTTATGAATGCCCTTTGATACCTACGTCGGCTTGAAATTTTATAGTCAAATTTCCCCTCTTTTTGTCTCACTAAGAGAAGGAACTTTTCTGTCTCTTTTCATTCGCTGCATCGATAGAATCTCATCTGCCTCATCTTCAACTCAGCCCATCTTTTCCTCTCATTTCAGTGATAAATAACTTCAGCCCTCAGTCTACTTCGCTCTATTCTCTAAAGCGTGTTTTTGCGGCCACACTTTCTAACCCCATTGTTGTTTATACCTTCCTCTATGTGGAATTATATTTCAGGATGGAAATGATTTCATAAAGATCACTTTGGCTGTATTGGCTATAGGGAAGGAGATTTATATAATTTTTTAGTTCTAACAATATGGTACTGGGATCATCAAAAGAGAAAATTGAAACAAAACCCAAATAAGGTGTGAACTCATTGTAAACTTCTTACATAGTCAATATTTCTATTTTGCCAAATTTCAGCCATTAAATTTATCTTTACTTTGCTAAAATGTTGACCAAAAAAAGAGGTTAAGTATGTCTAAATAACTATGGAAAAAATAGAGGTTTTTTTTAAAGTATTCTTATGATAATAGTAATTGATGTTTTCCGTTTCCACAGTACTGTTCTTGGGCCTTCTACAGAGCAAAAACTTCCCACTTTGCCAAATAAGTATTTGAATGTATATTATTCACATAATTTTTCCAAGCTACTATATTTGATCTTCATATTTTTCTTCCCTTTGATCTCCATATGAGTGGAAATATTCTCAATTAAGAAAATCACAGGCAGTGAAACCTGAATTTTTCTTTTGTATTTAAAGGTTTTCAAACTAACTAGCAGTAAAAAAATTTTAAAAGCAACCATTTGGCTTTGGAATTTTGGTTGATCTGTCTTTGAAAACTTCATTTACGTATAGTTTTTATTATACATTTCCATAATGTTTCTTTATATCTTACTTTAAATTAGTGGCTTCTGAGGGGGGAAATCTGTATTATTCTAAACAGGATAACATTCACCCCAATGGTTGTTTTATGAACTTTTCACCATCCAAATAATATCTTGAAAACATAATTTCAGTTTGGATAAACACTTCCAGAAAGCTTAAGACATGCACATATAATGTATCTAAAATCAAATAATGAAAACAGATGTAAAACCAAACCTGTTGGCGTGGAGTCACTGCAAACTCGTAGATCCCACAGGGCAGAGCAAAACTGCCCCGTAGAGTATCTAAGGCTTCAAGAAAGCAAATCCCCACATCTTTCTCACAAGGAATTTCTGGTGGGTTTGAATCACTGACCTTTTGGTTAAAGAACTGTTCATTTTACATAAGTTTGCAATGTTCATTTTCATTCACTGGCAATATTATTAGCACAGGTATTGGTTGTGAAAATAATCTCTTCCAATAAGAGCACACAACACAAGGAATCCAGGACAAATAAACCCCTCTGGACCAATAATGAGAGTAGCCGATACCAGGAGGGTAGGGGGAAGATGTGGGGAGAAATGGGGAACTGATCACAATGATCTACGTATAACCCCCAACCTCCTAGGGGGACAAATACAAAATTGGCTGAAGGAAGACAGCAGTCAGTGCCAAACACGGGAAAAAAAAGATAAATTATCAAGGGTTCATAAGGGAGGAAGGGTAAAAAATTAGGAGCTGAGACCAAGGAATGAAGTCGAAAAAAATGTTTTGAAAATGATGGCAAAACATATGTACAAATGTGTGTCACACAATGGATGGCTGGCTGGTGCTAAGAGTTGTAAAAGTCTCCAATAAAATGATTTTAAAAAATAAAAAATAGTTTCATAAAAGTAAAAATTAATAAACAAGAATTCATTCCAGAAACAAAGCTATTTCATCTTAAAGGGTGTCTTAGAATCCTATTTTTTCAGTTTTTTTTACATAACAAATAATTACATCTCACCTTTCTCAATCCTACATCACTTTTTTCAATATTTCTCCTACCAATATTCCATAAATTATTTCCAATTCTTACTGTACAGCAATGCGTCATTTTCAGATGATAAGATGGATCTGCCAATTCATTCAGATATTTGTACCTGTTATTAATCTATTTACTAATACTGTTTACTAAACATCAATTGTTAGTTACTCAATACATGCCATTGTGCCTGCAATATCATACTACTTGCTTCTGAAGTAAATATGTGGGAGCTGTTTTATTTTTAAAGGAAGAAAACAATAAAAAATTACGAATCCATTCAAGTTGAAGGTTGTTTTGCTGTAGTGGCAAAAGAATGATCAGATTATCCCATCAAATTCAAGAAGAAATAAGAAGGCCTATGAGATTATGAAAAGTACTGGAACTGGCAAATAACCAACCACTGACACTAACTAATGGAAGACTAGAGGTGCAAATTGGGTAACTGTCCAGAGCACATATCGGTGCAATCCCGCAGGAGGAAACATCCTGGGAAGAGAGATAGGAAAGCAGACACCAAGAGAAGAAATGAGGTTCAACTTTTCTCTAGCACAGCTCTCTTGTGTGGTACCTGGGAATGGTCACTCCAAACCAAATGTTGATAGGAGGAAGCAGGTTTGAGAGGAGAGAGCACTTCTCGTGAGCCGATAGGTTCCAAGGCCTGCACCACCTTGCTCATGGGTCCGCTGTATGTCCTCACTCGTTCATATAGGACATTTTTTTCTGGTGGCTGCTGGCCTTGGCTTGACTCCTGGTAGCAGTGGTAAGGCTGAGGCTGGCACTGCAGCACTTCTGGGGTCTGCTGGGTCCCACAGCTGCTGCTACTGCTCTCACCCCAGCAACTTGAACTCATCATCTTCCCAGTCGTCAGCAAGGAATGCCCCAGATGCGCTCCCTGAAACAAATAGAGACAATGAAAAAAGGAACACAGACAGGCAGGCACAAGTTTAGAAGCCACCCCTTCCTGTAGTGGTGCCAGGGAGAGATGATCGTTACCTGAGCAGCAGCAGAAGCAGGTCTGGCAGCTACAGAGGAGGCAGCAAAGTATTTGAGATCAAATGGAAAGTGGAGCCACCCAGTTAGATTGCTCCAGGAAATGGCACTGGCCCGCCCCTGCGGGGCGGATTCATCAGGGCAGTGTACCTGTCAGGAGAAACCCTGCCTGGCCCAGGAGATAGCTTCAAGGCTGTCCAGTAGGTAAAGGAGTCTGGAAAGGCAGAACTTCAGAATCTCAGCGTTGAAGCCAGAATTCTCAAGCCTGAGAAATTCACTTTAATTGTAAACAGGCACACAATGACCAAATCGACTAAAAGTTATAAATCAATGTGACCTTCCTGGGGTGCCTAAGCTCAGTAAAGTTTAAGTATTACAATTACAAAACCACAGACTGAACGAAGGGTTTTAGCCTAGGGACGTGCTAATTTTCAAAGATAAGCTTGAATTCTTTGCAAAACCCAACTGGTTGGTAATTGCAGTTAAGGGAGATGGGGTCTTCTTTAGCAGCTCTATTAAATTTATGGACTAATTTATTTTGGTTCAGATCAAGTATACCTTAACAACTTACAGTGAAGGAGATTTGTCTAAATGATCTATAGATGGGGTGGCAAAGAGGGACCCTAGGAAAAATCTAGCCATTTAAAAATGCTTTGTCTTTTAGCATTTTTATTTAGTGTTTTTGCAGCTTTATTTATGCCATAGAAATCATTGTGGATTTAGATTTTTTTAAAGATGCAGGTTTTACAAGAGTCCTGGTGGTGCCTACCTGTCATGAGATGGAAATGTTCACAGCAATTACATTTAAATTACTTGAAGTTCCAGTCATAATGCCTACTTAATCACCAGATACTGCCTTGCAAGAGATTTTGTCACTAGTGAAGTCCAGGAGAGTTAGAAAAGGTGTGGCTTCCTAATGTGTATGTGTTTGTGTGTGCGTACACACACACAGACACGCATCATAGGACCTAGCCCACCACCAGCATTCTGAAGAGGAAGAGAATGTCATCTAGCTGGCTAGCCAGCTTCTTTTTTTTCCCCTACTGAATGAACAAAGGTTCGAGATTACTGGACACTTACTCTTTAGCAGGTACTGTGCACACATCACAAGAAGTCTATGAGCTTGTATAGGTGGGGAACTAAGGCACTGACACAGAAAGGTGGAAAAACTTCCTGAAGGTATACAACCGTAATGGGTGGACCTCAGATTGTTAACACAGTGAAATTCATTCTAGAGCGTAAGCTCCTCTATGTTATATTATACTATTCAAAAACAAAGCAAGCTCACAACCATTGGGTTGATTCCAGTTCATAGGAACTCTAGGTAAGGAAACAGCCTCAGCTTTATCCTGCTAAGTGAACATTTGTTTAGCAGCTTAATGCTCACCCGACAGCACCACCAGAGCTTCTTATGTTGAACAAATAGACACATTTAAAAATGACGTTCTGCATCTTGCCATATAGCAAATGTTTTTTAAATGTATTTGAGAAATACTAACAAAGAGGTGACTTTAAAGGAATCTTTGAATTTTTAGCAAACGTATACACAGCAGATCCCTCTATACAACACCCATCTCTTTGCTATCCCAATAATTGTCTTTTGCAGCTTTTTACATCTTTTTATCATTTACTGTATCACTGCATCTTTGTCATCTTCTGTGTCTACTACATTTACTGTGTCAGTGCATCCTTTCCCCCTGACCTTCTACTTTACCAAGCATGCTGTCCTTCTCTAGGGACATGTCCAAAGTAAATGAAGTCTCACCATCCTTGCTGATAAGGAGCACTCAAGTTATACTTCTTCCAAGAAAACTTGCTTTTCTTTAGGCAGTCTAAATATATTCAATATGCAACAATTCTTCAGTCTTATTTTTCCGTTGTCCATTATTTGCATGCATTGGTTTAATGATTCCCCATTAGCACAATTAAGTGTTCTGTAATTCCCATTATTCAGCAAAATTTATTGTAATTCACACATGTAAGCACCTTCACATAATCAATAGAACACAACTGAACATCTTTCTGTTAATTTCTGTTTTTAGCCAAGATCCATCCAGCATGACGTGAAGAGCAGGTTTGAACTTCTGCCAGTTCCCTGTTAATGTCCAGCTACAACTTGACTGGTTTTCTTTGTAATGGGTGCAAATATGGCTCTCTTCCAATCAGTTGAACAGGGAGCTGTATTCCAAATTTCTTGAACTAGATGCATGAGTACTTTCAATGTTGTATCTACTTATTGAAACATCTTAGTGCCCCCATTAAATTCCTGAAGCCTTATTTTCTCCAAAGCCTCCAATTCAGGCATCATTCTACATGTCATAAAAATTCTTTCTTTGAAATGTACAAATCAGTCATTTTAAATAATTTTAAGCCATCCTCAAAATAAATTTTAGAGCATTTCTATGAACTCGTTATGTTTGTGTAGATTTGCCTATTCTGTGTGTTTTGTATAAATGAACTCTCATATGTGGTCTTTTGTTACTAATTTCTTTTACTTTTACCGTAATGTTTTCAATGTTCCTTCCTGTCATTTCATATAACAGTATTCCATGCTATGGCTGAATAGTATTCCAATGTTTGGCTATAGCATAATTTACTTATCCATTTTAGTTGTTTCTACTTTTGGTTATTATGAATAATGCTGCTATAAACATTCATGTATAAATTTTTGCAAAGAAAAATGTTTCCATTTGTCTTGGGCTTATATCTACGAGTGGACTTGCTGTGTCGTGTGGTAACTTTATGTTTAATCATTTGAAGAACTGCCAGCAGCTGTATCACTTTGCAATCCCATTAGAAATGTATGGGGGGGGTCATGATTTTTCCTCATCCTATCCAACATTTGCTAGGTATCATTTTGATGAAAGCAATCGTAGAGGGTGTGACTGAGTCTGTGAGTAATATAAATGGTTAAGCACTTGACTATCAGCTGAAAAGTTGGAGGTTCAAACCTCTGTAGAAGCACCTTAGAAGACAGTCCTGAGATTCGTTTCCAATAGGTCATATGCATGAGATTGGTATGATTCCGAACTGACTCCAGGGCAACTAACAATACACATCCAGTGTTATCTCATTTTGATTTTGATTTTCAATTTTCCAGTGACTAAGGAAGTTGATGGTGCTGTCAGCTAACTTCTGGACTGCTTATCACGGGCTGAGGGGAAAAAGATGAGCTTATTTTTCCTGTAAATATTTACAATCTCTGCAACCCTGCATGGGGTCACTATGAGTTGAAATCACCTTGATGACTGTGGGTTTCATTTTTGGTTTAAGGATGTTGAATATTAGTTCTGAAAATTCTGTCATATACGCATCCATAAGTAAAGAATCCCGTGTCTGGAGAGTGTGGTTTAGAGCATTAGGGAAAGCTGTAAGGATCCCTGTGTCCCTCAGCTAGAGTTTATTTGATGAAAGCCAAGCATCTTCATGGTAGATATGTAAAAAGAGTTGAATTCGTTGGGGCTAAGAAGCCTCCTGAAACCATGTGCATCCAACTTGTAAGAGAATAAGAGTTACCTCCTGGCGTGCACTCTTTGAGAATACTGATGATAGTGGAGGCACTGCCTTGCTTTGAGGGAATAGAAAGTCATAATGTTCAAACAGGGTTCAAAAGCCTGGTGGGAACAGAAGATGAGGGATTATTGTAAGTGGAGTAATGTGGTGATGACTCTTGGCCCTGCCCTTGATAACTATGACCGATCCTGTGACTACTGAAACAAACATCTGACTGTACATCTAAGTGAGGCAATAGCAACAGTGGAAGAGTATCAGTAGTCAGGAGAGGTGATATCATGGCATATTATAGAACTGCTTCAAATGACTGAGAGGCCCGCGTGGGAGTTGCAGACAGATTGGTGTGAACTATCTGTAGAAGAGGACGTTGTGAGTGCATGTAAAATACCTCAGTCTCTCTTAACCCAGCAAGAAAATATTTTCAGGGGCAGAGTTTTAGTGAGTGAGTTAAAGACTACTTAGTTACCAACCAAGATATCTCATTTTACTTCCAGATTTATGCTGCTTGAAGTAATCAAAGTTATACTTTTATTTCAATAGTCATGATACCAAAGTGGAAGAGAAAACTGCGTCTGTTGTCCTCTATTCATCATCTGCTCTGGGCCACAAAGCAGCAGTATGTGAGGGCATCCCCTTCTGCTGTTTTTAGGTGCTGTCCAGTTGGCTCAATCTCAAAGGGAGTCTGTCTACCATAGACAAAGCAACGCCTGGTGCTAAGCCATCCTCATTACGTTTAAGCCCATTGTTGCAGTCGCTGCTGCAGTCAATCTCCTTGAAGGTTTCTTCTTCACTTCCCTGCTTTGCCAAGTGTGATGTCCTTTTCCAGGGACTAGTCTCTGTTCAAAGCATGTGGGACACAGTCTCGCCATTCTCCTTCTAAGGAGCATTCTGATTAGATTGATTGCTCTATTGCCAATCAATAGTACTTTAAATATTCTTCACTGGCACCATAAACCAAATGCATCAATTCTTCAGTTGTCCTCATTGAAAATGAAGGGGGAAAAAAAGAAGGAATGGATAAAATGACGGAAAAAAGTAAAGCTACTATATTTCAGCATATTTTCCCCTTTTAATACAAAAAGATCAATATAGTTTCAATATTTTAATACTCTAGACAGCAGATTCATCACTTGGAATTGAAGGTGACATTGAGATCATGCTCAGAATATCAGACCGAAATTTTGTACAAACCAGAGATTAGCATAAACCAAGGATAATGCTACTCATTCTGCTTTGTATATTATGTGGATGATGTTTTTGGTCTCTATATGTCAGTGAACAGTCACTTTCAATTACATAAATTTTTATGACTCCCCCTTCTAAATTTTTATGCATTTTGTACATTTTCTTTGAGGTTACGCTGTAATTTAATAATTTCTACTCAGGTTTAAAACAATCATTCTGTCATGAAATCTAATTGACTTCCTCTCCAATTGAGGGTTCTATAACTATGTTTACTTTATCATTATCTTCACTTCACATTGATCTGGTTTCCTATGATCAGTCTTGTAGTTTCATTTACCCTGGGTACTTTTATGTCTATGTTGACTTCTCAGTGGTGTTGTCATGTATGTTACTCTCAAGTTAGTTGTCTACCATTGATTCTCTGTTAGAAGAACTTCAATTTATGTTTTGTTTTTCTGGAAATTTGCTTATTTCACTGTAGTATTGGGGGACAATTTTTTTAGTATAAAAATCTTGGATGGCAACTCTTTTCTTTCAGCACTTTAATAATCTAACCAGCAGACTGGGAATGGGCAAGTAATTTTGAGATAATGTTCATAATATCAGAAAGAAATTTTGTACAAGCCAATGAAGTAAACACAGCTAAGCCCAAGGGTAATGCTACACATACAACTTTGCATAGTATATGGATGATGCATTTAGCCTTTATATGGTTTAACCTCCATATCCATTTTCTTTTTGCCTGAATAATTTCTGCTAACTAATCAGAATTTAGACATACTGATTCTCCTTTGAAGGAAATTTTATTTTTCCCAAGCTGCTCTTGGGATGCTTCCTTTGTCTCTTGTTTCAGAAAGTTTAATTGTAATATTGCTTCATGATTTCTCTTTTGGGGTTGATCCCATTTGGAGTTTATTATCTTCTTCACCAATCTTTTCTTTTCTATTAGGGAAACCTTGTTTCAAAAACTCTTTGACAATTTTCTTTCTTTTTTTTCTGTTCTGGAATTTTAATGAGACATTATTCTTGATGATGTCACACATAATTATTTTGCATTCTTCATCTAATTTTTCTCTTTTTTCTGATTATTCCTTTAGGAGATTGGAATTGGGGGCTTTACCCTCAAACTCACAGATTCAGCCTTTTATTGATTCAATTATATTCCCATGTCATTTCCATGTATTATCTATTTCTGAAATCTTTACTTTTATCTTCTGGGTTTTTATTTCTTTTTCTTATAATTTCTATTTTTCCATTTATCCTTTTATTGTCCTTATAGTATTTTCCTGAGTTAATTTTTTTATGTTTCCTTTGATTTTGGCTTCAGTTTTCCCAATCTTTCTTTCAATCCACTGAAGGACCCTAATTATTCTTTTTAATTGCTTTTGGTGTAGTTCCAGTGACATTTCAGCATCAGAAAGATCTTCACAGTCTATATTTTGGTCACTTGCTTGAACCACTGTCTTGGTTCTTCATGTGAGCTGAAATTGTATATTACATAAAATACATAGTGGTGTAATTATAGTTGCATTTAATTCATAATCACATGTTGGTGTCTTCTTAGCACTAACCACCTGTCTTTTGATGGGTAGGATAGTGTGTACATGTAGTTTTATTTTTGTGTAGCACAATTGATGTGGACACTTGCTGGTAGTGACTTCAATCTATCAATGAGCAAATGGAACACGAGTGGATTCACCCAGTAGGTGGGACTGTAGGAAGTAAAAATGTGGCTGGATCATTTGGGCAGAGTTGCTGTTATAGAAAAAAATGGATGAGAGTAGGTAAACCACGTTGAGATACAACTAGTTAATAATTAAAGAAAGGAAAATAAAAACAAGAGAAAAGTAAAAGAAAGGAATAAAAATACAATAAGCAAAACCAGAAAGGGTATATAAAAATTATAATAAGGAAAAAAGAAAGAGAACAAAACAAAATTTAAAGAAAAAATAGAAGACAAATAGGAAAAATGGATAAAAAACAAAAGAAGGGAAATGTGTTAGTCTGGGTACATTAGAGAAACAAATCCACAGAAAAATATATGTAAACGGGAGAGTTTTATGTAAAGGGTAAGTGCACATCAAGGAAACATCCCAACCCAGTGCTGCCCAAGCCCACAAGTCCAACATTAGTCCTTATGTCCAACACCAATCCAGAAAGTCCTCCTCCATCTCACAAAACACACGCAATGATGCCGACTGCAGGAGGCAAGCCGAATCAGTGAACATGTAAGTATCTCAACACTGGCAGGTGTCTCCACACAAGTGCTCCAGCACCCAGGGCTGCATTGGGTTAAATCCATGCGGTTTCTCCTCAGGGATGTCTTGCAGGAAGTGAGCCTTGCCAGCTGAAGCAGGAAATTTGCTAAGGCAGCTATACCCTGGTCCAACCATCACAAAGCAAGAGAGCCAAGAACTTGAAAAGTGAGGCTCACTGAGCCATTTATGTCTCTGGCCCTCAATTAACCCCACATGTGTTTATCAGCCAGGTTGGCACAATAACCTTTAACTATCTCGGGAAAGGAAAAACAAAACAAGAAAGTAGCTCACAGGATGAAGGGGGTGGGGAAAGGGCAAGGGCAAAGAATGCTGACTCCTAATTGGAGCACTCGCAGACCTAGAAGTTGTTTTGGGTCTAGGCATATGAACTGCAAACATTTTGTGCTGGCCCAGAGGGTGACTGAGGCCAGGACACTCTTTTAAAAAGGAATTCTTTTGGGTCCAGAGTTCATCTAGGGTAAGGCAGCTGTTATATAAAGTATTCTTGCCTGACCAAGGGTGACTTGCTTCCATCACTGAAGGTTCTGAGGCAGGATTGTCTCCAGATTCACTTGCCTTCAGATTCAGGGTGGTGCACCAAGAGCTTGATCCCATACGAATGAGGCCCTGGCTTCATATAGAGCAAGAGACTGGGGTAACGGGCATGCCACCAGTTACTAACTGGGTAAGGATGCAGGCTGGCCTTATTTCTGGTCACAAGGAAGGTGTAAGAAACAAAAGAGGACTATGACTTTCTTGTTGCCAGCCACAAGTTTGGGTTTGTATTCTCTATGGCCTGCTGTTTGAAAAAGTTCAAGAAGTTGACCCTGCATGAGGTCAGATGACATTTAAACTAGCTATCTCCTCTCTCACCACTTTTGTTCAGTTTCTTCTGCTAGTTGTCATTCAACCCCCTTTTCTATATACTATTCTCTGAAGCTCAGGATTTAAGAATTATCATCCTTATCTGATTCATTTAGTCTATTGTGTCATTTTTATAGAAGGTCTATGTACCATGCCTGCCTAATCTAACATCTTGCCAAAATTAATCAATTATTTTTCAAAATGCAACACAATCTACTTTTGGGGAATGGTCCAGAAAAAGTCTGTGGAAAACTAGAACTGACTTTAGTAAAAAGTCAGGATTTGGAGAGGCAGGAGGTCTGGAGCAGTATTCATGTGTGGGGATTACTTGATGGGAACAAGGAGAATGCAGACCGTCAGGAAAAGACAAATTTCAGTTGATCTCGGGATGTTAGTGAGAAAGAAACTTCAAGAAAAGGGTAACCAGAATACTCCTTAGATGGTGACACTTCATATTCTGTACTTTGGATATATTATCAGGAGAAAACAGACCCTGGAAAGGACATCATGCTTAATAAAGCAGAAAGTTAGTGAAAAAGAGTAAGAGCTACACGGAGATGGATAGACATAGTGATTGCAGCAACTAGATCATATATAAAAACAACTGTGAGGCTGTTTCAGAAGCAGGCAGTGTTTTGTTCTGTTGCGCACAGTCATTGAATGAGAACCAACAAAACAACATCTAAAAATGACAGCATTTCAGAAAATGAATGTGTGTTCTTTGTTGAATTCTCATTCATTGGGTTAAAAATCTACCTAATTAGTCTATGTGGTAATTGAAGAGAGCGGGTGTGTTATCGTATAAGTTTGGACAGATGTAATAATTCTTCCCAAGTTTTCAAAGAAGCTATGATAACATTTTTGGGAAAACAGTGGACTGCTAACTGCAAGGTCAACCACCAGCTATTCCTCAGAAGAATGATGAAACAATATGCTTCCCAAAGGATTTACAGGCTTGGAAAGGCTGTATCGAGTTGCTAGGTGTCAGAATCTACTGGATATCAGTCAGGTTTTGGTCATGGTTTCATCTCCCAAAGGAGAACAGATAGAAAATATTAATAAGTTTCATTGTGGGCAGTACAAGGAAATACATTTACTGGAAAATTATCATAATAAAAATATTAGCTATAACCCAGAACAATGATTAAGGATTTATAAATCACACATGGTATCATTAACAAAGGAATTAGAAAAACACTACAGACCAATAATGTTCACAAATACAAATACAAAATACACATACCTAGAACATTGTAATAAGATGACTCATTCTCAATGAAAAAGACACGTTCAGAAAAAGTTTTAAGGAAAAGGAAAGAAATTAATTAAAGGATTAGATTACAGCATAGAAAATGTTCCTATCCTTGTAAAATGTTGAATAAATAAGACAGATACATATATTTATTAAATTTATGAGTTTATGGTTTAGGTGATCACATGTTCTCTTAGAAGTAGACACATGAAAGATATAGCCTTCCTTGAAGATAAACAAGCGGCTATCTAGCTCAGAAGCGACAAAGCCCACATGGAAGAAGCACAGCAGCCTGTGTGACCACGAGGTGTCGAAGGGATCAGGCATAAGGCATCAAAGAACAAAAAATCATATCATTTGAGGGTGATTGCAGAGTGGAGACCCAAAGACCATCTGTAGGCAACTGGACACTCCCTTACAGAAGGGTCACGGGGAGGAGACGAGCCAGTCAGGGTGCAGTGTAGCAATGATGAAACATACAACTTTCCTCTAGTCTTAAATGCTTCCTCCCCTCCACTATCATGATCCCAATTCTACCTTACAAATCTGGCTAGACCAGAGGATGTACATTGGTACAGATAGGAACTGGAAACACGTGGAAACCAGGACAGATGATCTCTTCAGGAACAGAGCTGAGAGTGGTGATACTGGGAGGGTAGAGGGAAGGTGGAGTAGAAAGCGGGAACCAATTACAAGGATCTACATACAACCTCCTCCCTGGGGAATGAACAACCAAAAATTGGGTGAAGGGAGACATTGGGCAGTGTAAGATATAACAAAATAATAATAATTTATAAATTAGCAAGGGTTCATGAGGGAGGGGGAATGGGGAAGGAGGGGAAAAATGAGGAGCTGTTACCAAGGGCACAAGTAAAAAGCAATTGTTTTGAGAATAATGATGGCAACAAATGTACAAATGTGCTTGACACAATTGATATATGTATGGATTGTGATAAGAATTGTATGAGCCCCCCCAAAATAATTTAATAAAAAAGAGTTCTAGTTTCTCCACTCTCTCACCAGCAAAGAAAAAGAAAGAAAGATATAGCCATCAAGCTTTTTTAAACCCAACTTTTTAAACCAGAGATAATATTTACAGAAGTTTGGTGGTGAAAACACCTGTTAACCAAAGATTGGTGGTTTGAATTTAGTTGCTCACAAAGACTTCCTTCCATAAAGATAACAGTAAATAAAACTCCAAAAACCTCTGTGAGGCAGTTCTACTCTGTGATAATTGGTTCTTGAGTAGGAATTGATTCAATGGTACTTACAAACAACAAACTAATATAATGAATTATTTGTTTTCCCTATATACATTTCCCGTATTTGTTCCAATCCCTATGAGGTAGAATTGGGGTCATGATAGTGGGGGGAAGAAGCATCAAAACACTAGAGGAAAGTTGTATGTTTTATTGGTGCTATACTTCACTCTGACTCACCTCTTCCCTGTGACCTTTCTATAAGGGGATGTCCAATTGTCTACAGATGGGTTTGGGTCCCTACTCCTCACTCCCACTCATTCACATAGATATGATTTTTTTTGTTCTGGGTCCATTGTAATGTCCCCTGCATCATCCCTTGTCCTGGCTATTGAAGTTTTTTTCTTCCTTTCTTTGGTTAGGTTTGCCAGTGATCTGTTGATTGTGTTACTCCTTTCAAAGAACCAACTTTAAGCTGCATTAATTTTTTTCCATTGTGTTCTTGTTTTCCCTCTCATAAATCTCAGCCCTAATTTTTATTATTTGTTTCCTTTTGCTATTAGTAGGATTTTCCTGTTGACTCTGCTCTAATTGGTGTAAGTTTTGTGCCACCATATCAACCAAAAGTCTCTCCTCCTTTTTCATGTGTGCATGTATTGCTTTCAAACTTCCTCTGATAACTGCCTTTGCTGCATCCCATAATTGTGGTACATCATATTCTCATCTTTGGTGGTTCCTAGAAACTTCCTAACTTCATGTATGATCTGGGCCAGTATCCACTCCTTTCACAACAGAGTTATTCCTCGTCCTATTGTTTGCCCTTGTTTTCTTAACCATCCTTTTGTTGATTTCCAGCCTAATGGCACAGTGATGATAGAGAGAAATCAGTATGATCTCTATGTACCTTAATTTACACCGATTCGTTGTCTTGTATTCTAGCATGTGTGAGTATCTTCAATCCTGTGTCACATGAGCTTGGAAAGAATGTGAATATTTTTACATTTGGGGGAGAGCTCTGTAAATATCTATCAGGCCAAGTCATCTAATAATAAAGTTTAGATCTGTAGCCTCCTTGTTAAACTTCTTTCCCTTTTACCTATCTTTCTTGGAGAGTGATGTATTAAAGTTACTTCCATCATTGTTTAATCTGTGATTTATTTTTTCATCTTTTAGAGAATGTGATTAATTAAATTTACGGGTCTCTCTTTGGGTGTGTATATGTTTTTATGCTCATTGGTTCTTGATCCACTGTTCCCTTGAGCACTATATAGTTCCCCTTCTTATCTCTTGTTTGGCTTGCACCTTGAAATCAATTTTGTCCAAGATCAGAACTGCAACCCCTTCTATTTTTGAATTGTCATTTGCTTGGTATATTTCTCTCCAGCCTCGGATTTTCCACCTATTTTTGTCTGTAATCTTGAGGTGTGTCTCTTGTAGGCAGCAGATTGATAGGTTGTGTTTTCTAAGCCAGTCTGCTTGCCTCTGCCTTTTAATGCCTGAGTTCAGACAATGATATTTAGGGTTATTACATCCATCTGTGGACTCTGTGATGTCTTGTACCTTTTTTGTTGGGTGTTTTCCTACCTCCCTTTCTTCTCAGTGTGTTGTGCATTTGTGTGTGTGTGTGTGTGTGTGTGTGTGTTAATTCTTGCCTTATTTCCACCGTTGAGCCAATGCTGTCTTGTGGGCTGTTTTGTTTTTGTGGTCTGCTGGGTGATTTATTCTATGTTGTGCTCTCTTATTTGTGCTTAGTCAGTGCTGTTCTTCTGCCCATACTGGGTTGGCAAGGATCTTTTGTAGGGCTTGGTTTCCTTTTATTTATTCTTTGAGTTTTCCCCTGTGTGGGAAGACTCTTAGTTCTCCATCTATAGTGATAGGTAATTTGGCTGGATAGGTAGTATTCCTGGGTTTATGTTATTTTTCTTTAATTTTTGGAATATGTTGCTGCACTCTCTCCTCTTCTTCACAGTGGCTGCTGATAGGTCTGAGCATATTCTTATCTTGTTGCTTTCAAAGATGACTGTTTGTTTTTCCCTAGCTGTTCTGGAGTGCCTTTTCCCTAAAGTTGGATTGTTTAACAATTATATGCCTTAGTGACTCCTTAAGATTCAGTCCACCTGGTTCTCTTTCAGCCTGCTGAATGGTTGCCTGATTTTCATTCATTAAGTTGGGGAGGTTTTTCTCTAAGAATTCTCTTGTTATTTTTGCCATTGACTTCTTTGTTATGTCTTGTTCTGGTAGTCCAATTATTCTAATGTTGTTCCTATTCATAGCATCAGACATGGCTCCCAGGTTTTCTCCAACTTTTCTGATTACTTTAGTTGACTGCCTTTCCCATTTGTCTGCCTGGTTATGTTCTAGGTCAGGGTGTCAAACTGGGAGCTCATGGGCCACATGCAGCCCTCAAGGTAATTTTTTTGTGACCCATGATACTCTGAAATAAAATGAAAATTGAAAAAAATGTTATGAAGAAAATAGCGCTTAGGGGAGATCGAGGCAATACCATACACACTATTCCCTCATTACATTTTATTTCAGAGCATCCTACCCCGCCCAAATTACTTCTGGGGCTGCATGTGGCCCATGGGCCATCAGATTGACACCCCTGCTCTAGGTCACTGGTGTGATTCTCTGCTTCTTCAAGTCTGTTGGTGAAGTCTGTGAATTTGTTGCTGTATTTTGTTATCTTGTTCTCTAGGTTTTGTATTTCCCTTTGGTGTGTGGCCTTTATCTCCTCTATCATTTCATTCTTTTTCTGTATTGCTTCCCTCAGATCTTGTATGACTCCAAGCAGCATTCAGAAGATTTCTTTCTGTGGCAGATCAAAGTCTTCTATGCATGTTGTCAGGTTCAGGACTTCCTCTGACATTGCCTTATTTTCCCTCCAGATTGTTTCTTGAAGTTGTTGAGGCTGGTTGCTGTTTGTGTGTCATCTTAGAGGAGACTGATGCCATTTTCCAGAGAGTCAAAAAGCACTGGGCTCTCTTTTTTGGCGACTCATAGGAATGCTTCTCTGAACTGCCTCTAGGTAACTAAACTGGGGGTGTGGGAGTCAGGCTACCTCTTTATGCTTTCTTGGTTTCACTGTTTCCCTAGTCAACTAGTATTCTGTTATTTGGAGGGGAAGTTGGATGATCCTCTCAGGGGACACCGGCAGGATGGTTGTGGGCTTGCAAGGATGGCACTGCATTGCATGATCTCCCAGGAAGTTTTGGTGGTGTTGCTCACAGAGGCTTGGAGTACTTCGGGGAGGGGGGGTGTCTGCTGCAATGGAAGTGCCACCGAGGGAGGGTTGATGTGTCTGCTTTGGTGTAGAGCACTGAAGATTGCAGACAGAATTGCCCTATTTGGCAACATCTCCACAAACATTGGGTGGAGGTTACTATAGCAGCGTAGAAAACTTGGAAGGGCTGGTGGAGCTGCCTTAGACCATTTGAAGCACTGCAGCAGGTGGGAGGAAGTTTCCTGAGCCACATGTATGGCTGTGGAAGACAGACAGGGGGATCCCCCAGCTAAGTGAAATACCACAAAGGACAGGCAGGAGTTCCCCCACTGCTTAAATGGCCTTGGGGGCTTGGCAGGAGTTGCCCCAGCCATTTAAGGGGACAACATCCAATCATTTGAGGTATGGTGTAAGGTGGCTGACATTTACCCATCAGCATGCAAGGCTGCAAAGGATGGGTGGGCTGGAGCTCCCCCAGCTGGGTGCAGGGATTTTCCCTACCCGCAATGGAGAAGCCTGGACACTGGCAGTGGTATGTGAAAGGAAAGAGAATTAAAAAAAATTAAAACCCAGTGGAAGAGGAAGAACTGAGCCCACTGAGACTGTGGTGGGAAAGAGAGAATAGAGAAAAAAGTAAAGAAATAACTGTGCCATGGGGTTGGAGAGGTTTAAACCTGGACATAGGCAGTGGTATGCTGTGGTTGTGTTAAAGTAAAACCCTGGGACTGGCCAAAGTATCCTGGAACTTGCTGAGACTTTGGCAGGGATAAAGCTAAACCCCAGCTGGCCTCTGCAATGATAAGCCAAAATCCCACAGCTCTTCAAAACCTAGTTGATCTGAGTCTACCTATCTTTATGATGCTCCTACTGTGACCTGAAAGAGTAGAGTTTCACTCTCAGTTGCTCCCCTGTGGAGTGATTTCTGCAGAGTTCCTGTGGTGTGTGTTACTTGGTCATCATCTTGCCAGAACTCCAGTTCTGGGCATTTTTACAGTGTTCGGGGAAGTAGGAAACATACCATTTGAGGGGTCAGGTAGAGTGAATTATCCTTTGCTCTTCACACCCACCTCTGTTCCCTGGTTAATACAACACATGGTATATAAGTAGGGACGTTGTGGTGAGATACAGATGAATAGGTAGTGTGAGTTTCATTAAGTACTTGATTTAAAAATAACTTGATAGATTCATCACATTTTCAACAGTTTAAAATTTTTATTCTGGAATGTTTGAGTGGCAGCATGTTCATCTTTAAGAAGGATTGGTAGGGATGTGGGCTAGGCATTGGCTACTAACCTGAAGATTGTTGGTTCATATGCTTACTATTTACATATCCTCCTTGCTTCATTATGGTATGCATTAATCTGAAATATTTTGCACTGCTGATGTGAATGAATATTATTGAATAGTAATCTCTATCACCAATCCTCATTGTTTGTGTAAATATTGTCCAGTCACTTAAAAGTTTAATCTGTATAAGTCAACAATTCATTTACTGTGGTTCATAGCTGACCTGTTCTTATGTAATTTCTTTTTCTCAACTATGTTTTAAATTCTATACTATTGGCTAAATTTATGACACTATTAAGAGAATTATCTTATGCCCTAGGGGGATAATGTTCTCCAACAAAATGACCATGTTTTCTATTGATAATGTTCTCCAACAAAATGACAATGATGCCTCTAAAGCTGTGGTTCTCAACTTTCCTAATGCTGCAACCCTTTAATACAGTTCCTCATGTTGTGATGACCCCAGAACCATAAAATTAGTTTTGTTGCTATGACATTTGCTACTCTTATGTATCCTGACCCGCGGGAACTTCAACGCGGACCCTGGAGGAGGGAGTGGGAATTGGGGGGACAAGAGACATGATAAATGGAGACAAGACAGCAGTCTGATCAAGTCTCGTTTATTGAGTAAAAGGCTACAGCTTATATAGGCCAGTAATGGGGGAAGCAAGCCGCAAGTGTTTCCCTGAGAACAATAAATGGGGGGAGCAAGCCGCAGGTGTTTCCCTGTGAACAATGACCCCAGAACAAACAGTTCCTGTGTGTGGAAAGCCCCTGGTATTTTAAGCACGCCCGAAATGTCAACTACGCCTACAGTGGAACAAACAGCAACTGTGCATTCCTGTGGAAAGTTACAGAGCTCAGGCAATAAAGATCAAGACAATGGCTGGGCCTCATGGCTCCAGACACTTATGAATCAGGTGACCCCTGTGAAAGGGTCGTTTGACCCCCAAAGGGGTCGCAACCCACAGGTTGAGAACCTCTGGTCTAAAGTGAATAAGATCCATATATAAACCATAGATATATGAATGGTTTGGGGAATCACACTTAATTCTAACCCCAATCTAAGAACAAATGTTTATTATGCCGTGGCCCTACTTGATGTTCTACTTCATTAAGAGATCATTGTAGCAAAGTACTAGATGGTGCCTGGCTATCAGAAAGAACAGTGTCTGGGGTTTTAAAGGCTTGCCTTCAAACAAGCAGATATCTAAATGAGATTTCAACTAAGTCCACATAGAAGAAGTACAGCATCCTGTGTGTTCCAAGGATTATAAATAATAATAAAATCCAAATCTGAAGGAGGAGATGATATCACAACTTAAATTGTGAATACTTGTTTTTAGGGGGCTATGGATAACAGTGGACGCCCAATATCCAACTGCAATGTCCCGATATGGAATAAGCCTCCAGTGAACCCTCTCTGACCATAGTTGAGGGATCTGAATAGCCTTGTTACAAGACAGAGAACATTATATACGGTGTAGGTAGTTAGGAAAAAAATGTCGTAACTTGTCATTTAATCTCCCTTTTAACCCATGTTAAAGTTATTTCAGTTAAATAATAGCCAAGGGGAAATATACATTGATTAAGCCTCTGGTGAATTCCCTCTGACCATAGACCAGAGATGTGAAGAGCCTTGCTATCAGACAGAAGGCAATGTAAAATGGATTATTGCAGATACAGTTACATTAAAATTTAACATCCTATTAGTTGATTCTCCTTTTGGTTCGTTTTAATTTTGTTCTACTTTTCTGCTTTCTTTTTTATTGAAGTTTTTCTCTATTTTACTTTGTTCTTGTTGTTAGCTTTTTTAAATGCTTTTCTGTATATGAAATCCAGGATAGACAAATGTATAGTCAGTAAGTAGATTAATGATTCCTTGGGGTATGGCAAGGGAAGTTGGTGGGTGGAGGGAGGGCAATGGGGCGCTAATAACGATGAGTACAAGAATGAAGAAAATGTTCTAAAACTGATGGTGGTGATGATTGTCCAACTTTTCTTGATGTTATTGAACTATTGAATATTCTATGTCAATAAAACTGTTAAATTGTGAAGAACCTATAGAGACAACAAGTAGAATAACAGTTCCTGGGAGTATGGTAGGGGAGGTCGGGTAAATCAAGGAATTCAAGGAGGAAGAAAATGTTTTGAAACTGTAGTAGCAATTGTGCAATGCTCCTTGGTATGATTGAACTATGGAATAGTATGATATCTGTAAGAGCTCCCAATAAAATGGTTTTTGAAAAAACATTTAATTAAAAACAAAAATTAGTGGTTCAATCTCACCAATTGTTCTGTGGGAGAAAGATGGGGCTGTCTGCATCCACAAAATTTTGCTAAGCTCAGAGCGGCGATACCAGGAGGGTGGAGGGAGGTTGGGGTGGAAAGGAGGAACTGATTACAAGGATCTACATATAACCTCCTCTCTGAGGGATGGACAACAGAAAAATGGGTCGAGGGAGACATCGGACAGTGTAAGATAGAACAGAATAATAATTTATAAATTACCAAAGGTTCATGAGGGAGGGTGGAGCGGGGGGCGGGGGATGAGGAGCTGATACCAAGGGCTCAAGTAGAAAGCAAATGTTTTGAGAATGATGATGGCAACAAATGTGGTTGACACAATGGATGGATGAATGGATGGATGTATGGATTGTGATGAGAGTTGTACAAGCCCCCAATAAAATGATTTTTAAAATTTGCTAAGCCTTATAAACCATATATAGGGTATCTATGAATTAGAAATGTTTGATGACCATGGCTATGTCTACTTTTGTAGCCACTCTCTTCCCCTATACCATGGTAAAATTACTAAAATATTTGGAAAAACTTTCTTCCCATTATCCCTTTTTGGAGCTTCTGGGAGTAATATAGAGAGAGGTTATTCTGGGGCCCGAACTTTATTCTGTCTGGTAATTATGTTCACCTCTGCAGGCTTGGGGAAGCAAAGCCAAGCAGAAACAAATCTGGGCTCTCTGGCAGAGTTAGGTTTTCCTGGATGGTGAAAATACTGGACTACTAGCAGAAAGATTCGTGGCTCGAATCCACCCAGAAATGCTTTGGGAGACAAAACTTGCCTTTGAAAAGTCATAGTCTTAAAAATCCTATTATATGGTTCTGTTTCACACACATGGGGCCAGTACGAGCCAGAATTGGCATGACAACAACTGACAATAACTGTAGAGAATATTTTTTAAATCAGCCTACTTCATCAGTGTAGGTAAATGAGCAAGTCTTGTGATCAGAATCTCAGTCTAGGAATAGATAGTGCATTCAGCAGTGGTATGGCCAAATGAGTCCTTGCTCAGGGACCTGATCCTGCATGGTAGAAGGGGACTAGAGACTGGCCTAACAAACACTCAGCACACAAAAAGGAAGGCAAGTAGTTTGAACTCTCATCTCACCTCACCTAAGTTCCTTGGTCTCCTGTTTAAAGAAGAGAAAGGGAAGCTCCTAGAGAATCACAGAGCTAGAATAAAAATTGGTTTAAAAAAAGTACATATTAGATTAGAATTTCTCCTTCCCTAATTTATAAAATAATACATACTCATTGCAGAAAAATTTGAAAACATAGGAAAGGAAAAGACATGAATTACCTATAATTTCACTTTATGCAGACATATGCCATTCTAGTATTTTTTCAAAGCAGATTTTTTACAAAGAGATGTAAAAACAAATAGTGTTATCTGAGCATACATTCTTTTAATACCAGCAATACATTTCATAAATCCTTTAATATCAATACATAATATGCTTCAAGGATGTTTTCATGGAGAAGAGGATAAAAATGGTGGACTAGATAATACACTGTCCATACCCTCTGGAACAAAGATTAAAAAAACCAAGTGAAATGCATACAGATGACAATTGTGGAACCTAGCACTTCAGTGTGGCCACAGGGATTTATTGTGAGCAGCATTCCTAAGGAACCGGATCCTGATAACTGGTTCGCCTCATTCAGGACTGCCTCAGCATGCATATGATCTTCCCCCTTACCTTGCACAACTTCCTGGGGAATCAGAAGTACAGGCCCCATTCTCCCACCTGCCAGTGTGTTCCACTTCTTTTCTTTTGTCTTTTTCATTCTTCTTTATTCTTCCCTCTTTCTCCCCCTTTTTTCTTTTCTTCCTATTCCCCAGCCTTTTTTTTTAACATAAAGATTGAAATCTCTCCCACCCTACCCCCTGACATCTCCATTAGCAATACCTGCCATGAAACTCTCAGATGCCTGGTGTGCATTCCCATAGAGCAATTACACCATTCAGCTGCAGCAATGTTTAGGGGTTATTACCTACAGCAATATTGTGCTATTTATTTTCTATTATTTTTCTCTTTCTACCACCCCTGAGTTCTTTGAAAGGGATCACAACAGGAGGGCCTGAATAGAGCGGGAGAAAAAAATGTGGAACAAAACTCAAAATCATTAAAAAGCCCATATTCACTAGTTTGATAGAGACAGATTGAACCCCAAGACTATGGGCCTTAAACAATCCTCAAGCTTGGGACTGAACTAATTCCTGTGACTTCATCGTCACCATAGACAGGCATATAAGTTGTACAGTAACATTGTAGCTATAGATCTTACTAGATCAAAAGGCAGCATTTGCCCAGGGTTAAAGCTCAGAAGGAAGAAATTACTAGTAAAGAAGGATGAGTGGAAAGAGTAAACATAGGGAGGAAGTAGGAAGAGTGCTGTTATATCCTGGGTATTACAAGCAATCCCCAAAGCCGAAGTATATATGAGTTGTTGAATGCAAATCCAATTTCCTCTGTAAACTTTCATAAAAATAACAATAAAAAGCAAGACAACAACAATATTTTTATGACTGTCCCATGCGTAGTATAGCTCTGTCATACTTTAATAAATAAATCTAGTGTTAAACATTCAGCTTGTTATTATAAACACAGTTTAGTAAAAAGCAAGCAAACAAACAGTATAGAAGGTCTGGATGGAAGACCTAATTATGTCCTTAAGTTATTTTTCTTTTTCTTTTGGAGACGTACAATGTTGCACATCTACCATCATTATAGAAGCATGCCTGCCTTGGTGCACCAAAGAAAACCAATGGATATATTTCTTTTTTTGAAGAAATCATATAGACTGATTGAATAGAACTCTGCTCTGTGAGGTACAAGTACTATTACTACTAATACATACCAGTTGTTCAATGTGTTTCATTGCAAGCATGTGTTCCCCCCAGCCATCCAAGTGGTTTATAATCTTAAGGAATAATATAAAATAAATTAAAATGTTACTCATATGCACAGATGTGTAGAGGAAAACTAGCCCAGGGTAATCTCCACTAATTACAAGAGTTTACTAGAAAAATAATGGCCTAATATGAATGCTGAGTTTGAAGGCTGCTTTAGGGAAATCTTCCTACATAAGTAACAATCATTATCATCACCATCTTTACCTCGGTAGTCAAAAGGTACATGCCATTGAATTAAATGCTTTGTGCCTTTTGATTATTAATAAATAAATTCACGACTAATAACTTTTTCACATCATACTATTTGAAGTTTTAGGGATTGCTGAAATAACTCAATACTAAAGTTAGGATGTATCTGCCCTCCCCTTTTCCCTAGTGTCTTATCACTAACATGGTTTTATTAGCTTATACAAATCACTGCAAAGGCAATTATTTTGAAAGAGGTCAAAGGTCTCTTTGATTCGTGTAAGCACTGACACACAAATTAAAGGCACGGATGTAGTTAAATGCTGTGTTCTGTTAGAAAGGGCTTGGAAGAAATCTATTGTAAAAAATAGAATTTAATGTCACAGATGGGCGAGAGATATTTTATTTTAATTAGTTTTTCTATTTGGTTTGCAAAATAAACTGACTAGGGACTATTTTGAGATTATTCTTGTCTATTACAATGGCATGGATTGATTATAGTGGTTTTCTACAAGGATACTGAAAATTGAACACTGAGATATTATCTTTGAGGTTTTATTAAAGATAAAAAACACAGGTCATTCAATATCCTAGATGTCTGAGCATCTTCCAATTTTCCTTTATTTTGAAATAAGACTATGAATTTTCTATGTTCAGAACAAAGTTCTCAACTTAGCTTACCAAATACCAAGCAATTGGAATATATTTTTATTTGTGAAAGGATAATATATACCTTGCATGAGAGAAATAGCAAATAACTTTCTTTGTAAAGTACTAGCTAGGACTCTAATCTTCAGGGTAGGCTGCTTTATATGAGAAATACCTTTGCTCAATCAAACATTTCATTAGAAATGTGTTTCCAACTGGTATGTTTTACCATATTAAGCGAGACATACTGATACAATTTTAGCAATTATCTGAAAGTGTGCCACATCTATACATGTTTTCAGCAAGTTTTCTCTAGGTTCCTGAAAACATACACTCATAAACCAAGTATTTATCTCACATAGACAAACCATAATCTTTTATTTTATAAAAGATCAAGTATTTCATTTTAAAGATTATGGGATTTCAGAGTTGAGCAAAGAGATGCTGTGCAAGTAGAATCTTAGATGAAAAGAGACAAAATGGAGTTTGTACTTAAATAGCACCAAACCCAAACCAAACTCACTGCCATCAAGTTGATCCTGACTCATGCAAGTAGTGACCCTGTAGGGCAGGATAAAACTGCTCTGTGAGTTTCTGAGATTGTAACTGTGTAAGGCAGTTGAAAGCACGTCTTTCTCCCAAATAGCAGCTGGTGGTTTTGAACTGCTGGTCTTGAGGATCACATGCATAAGCATTATGCCACAAGGTTTCCTTAAGTAGCACTACATATGTATGTATGTATATATATATATATTTATACACACATACATACATATGCATATACGTATATACAGTAGATACACAATTTTCTTCTATAAACATGAATATTTGAGGATAAATGGCACAATTCACAAATATTCATTCTCATAGATGAAATTACACATATAGCTCAAGTGCAAAAAGGAGTAGCAGCAGAAGCAGCAGCAGCAGGTCTGTAGCTGATCTCCGTAAGGCTGGATAACATAGAGTAGAAATGGGAAGAGGAGCGTAAGCCTCAGCTACTTGGAAACAAGGCCAGACCTCTAAGCCCAAAAGGTGAAGGCAAGGTAGAATTTGTGTGTGTGTGTGTGTGTGCGCACGCGTGCGCACGCGTGCATGCACACGTTTTATAGGGAGTAAGAAAGCATGGTTTGAAATTTCACTGGTTGCCTGGAGTCAAGTGGTATCCTGTTACCTAATTTTGGACCATTTCCTCACTGCATACAGTGTGATGCACTCTGCACGAATACTTTTGATGAACATAATTAATTCTATCACATAGCTTGCAGATGACTTAGGTCCAAAAGGAATCAACTCATTTGTAGATACAGAACATAATCCATCACTTCAGAATTTGAGTCAAGGGATACACCGCCCTTCAATTAACCCCACATGTGTTTATCAGCCAGTTTGGCACAATACACTTACTACCTCAATCCACCCTTTGCCAACTTGGCACCTGTACTTCATTCTTTAGCCTTATGATTGCAATTAAGTAACATCTACACCTTAATCCTGTGACCATGTTCCCCCACCTATGAAAGTTTGTAAGTCAACTACTTTATGCCTTTATTCCCCCAAATTTTGGATGTCCAATTGATATACTGCCCACTTACATCAACCCAGTCCTTTGAGTAGGCAATCATGTTTATTGACATGAAGAATCTTCATTCCATTTGGAACCTTGTGAAGTCAGCATCTGTAAGCAAAGTCAAATCTGGACAGGCCATCCATGAAGTCAG
This sequence comes from Tenrec ecaudatus, assembly GCF_050624435.1. NCBI lineage: Eukaryota > Metazoa > Chordata > Mammalia > Afrosoricida > Tenrecidae > Tenrec > Tenrec ecaudatus. The sequence continues at coordinate 90,654,630 of NC_134548.1, forward strand.
CAACAATAGGCACCATTGGTCGGGTTCTGGTCAACTCAATGTGGACTGCCTTGTTCAGCTTGTTCAGCTTCCACAGAGTGCCCATTGGTCAACTTGCCTTTAGACCATGGGCTCTCACCAATACTCAACAAGCCTAGCCCCCTCGTGCTAGGTCATGAACTTTAGACCAGTCAACCCGTTCGCTTCTTCTCCTTTTTTACCCTGTAAACCAAGTCCACAGGTGTCAGTGGTCAGGCTCAGACTGTCTCTTTATTGCTGCATGTCTCCCACTTCCACTCAACAAGTAGATCCAGGTGGTCACCTAGCAAGCATTTCAGCCTGCTCACAGGCTCCCTTTAACATTCAGTCCCAGAGAGGCGTTTTCTTCATGGTTCCATATTTTTCCAGCTTCTTACAAAGACTGGTTCCTGAGTACTCCAAAGGACTGGGTGGGGCATATATTTTCAAAGCTTTCTTTGCGTATGTCTTTTGTTTGTTTGTTTACTTGTGGTTTATTTATTATTTTTTCTTCAAAACTTATCTTTTTAATCATTTTATTAGTGGCTCATACAACTCTTATCACAATCCATAAATACATCAATTGTGTAAAGCAAATTTTTACATTTATTGCCCTCATCATTGTCAAAACATTTTCTCTCCACCTAAGCCCTGGCATCAGATCCTCATTTTCCCCTCCCTCCCTCATGAACCCTTGATAATTTATAAATTATTATTTTGCCATATCTTGCCCTGTCCGACATCTCCCTTCACCGATTTTTCTGTGGTCTATCCCCAGGGAGGAGGTCACATGTAGATCATTGTAATCAGTTCCCCCTTTCCAATCCACCCTCCTCCTACCCTCCTAGTATCGCCTCTCACACCACTGGTCCTGAAGGGATCATCTTCCCTGGATTTCCTGTGTTTCCAGTTCCTATATGGACCAGTGTACATCCTCTGGTCTAGCCAGACTTGCAAGGTAGAATTGGGACCATGATAGTTGGGGTGGGGGTGGGGAAGCATTCAGGAACAAGAGGAAAGTTGTATTTTTCACTGTTGCTGCATCGCACCCTGACTGGCTCATCTCCTCCTTAAGACCCTTCTGTAAGGGGGTGTCCAGTGGCCTACAAATGGGCTTTGGATCTCCACTCCACACTCCCCCCTCATTCACTATAATAACATTTTTTGTTTTGATGATGCCTAATACCCGATCCCTTCAACACCTGGTGATCATACCAACTAATGTGCTTCTTCCATGCTGACTTTTTGCTTCTGAGCTAGATAGCCGCTTGTTTACCTTCAAGCCTTGAAGACCCCAGACGTTATCTCTTTTGATAGTCAGGAACCATCAGCTTTCTTCGCCACATTTGCTAATGCACCTATTTGTCTTCAGCGGTTGTCTCATTCAGGTAAACACACAATGATAAGATTTTTTGTTCTTTGATATCTGGTAACTGATCCCTTCGGCATCTTGAGATCACACAGGTTGGTTTGCTTCTTCCATGTGGACTTTGTTGCTTCTGAGCTAGATGGCCACCTATTTAACTTCAAACCTTTAAAACCCCAGACATTATATCTTTTGATAGCAGGGCACCATCAGCTTTCTTAACCACGTTTGTGTATTCACCCACTTTGTCTTCAGCGGTTGTGTAGGGAAGGTGAGCATCATAGAATGCCAATTTAATAGAAGAAAGTATTCCTGCATTGAGGGAGTACTTCAGTGGAGGCCCAATGTCCTTCTGCTACCTTAATACTAAACCTATAAATATATGCACATAGATCTATTTCCCCATCCTAATATATAAATATATTTACATATATACATGTCTTTATCTAGATCTCTATTATGCCCTTTGCCTCCCAGTTCTTTCCTCTATTTCCTTTGACTTTCATCCTGTCTCACTCTCATTTTCAGTCCCACCAGGGTTTCAGCAATTTCTCTTGGTTACGTTACCCTTGATTATGCCCTACCAGGCCTCCCACACCCTCCTCACCACAGATTTGGATCGCTTGTTGTTCCCTTGCCCCTGGGTTTGTTAACACCACTACATTTCCCCCCACCTCACCCTCTCCCATGTCCCCCTGGAACTGTCGGTCCCGTTGTTTTCTCCTCCAGATGGTTCATCCAGCTTATCTTATTTAGACAGAATTGCGGAGATAATAATATGCACAAAAACACGACAGAGTAGAACCAAACAACAACATACAACAATAACAACAAACCAATGGGGAAAAAAACACAACAAGCAAGAAAAGCTTGTAGTTAGTTCAAGGATTTTTTGTTGGCCTTTAGGAGTGTTTTCCAGTCCAGTCTGTTGGCACCACGCCCTGGCCCCCCAGTCCATCTTCAGCATTCCCTGGGGACCTTGGCGCTCCATTCCCTTGCTCTTCTGTTGCACTCCCTTAGTGTTTTGCCTCGGCATGGTGGTATCAGATCAGGCAGAATTCCCACACTGTGTCTCTAGTGTTTTCCCCTGTAGGGCTATGGGTCAGTGAGGGATGTAGTGTCTCATAGTGAGTCCGGCCATATGGTCTTCTCTGTGGAATGGCTGCTCTGAGCGGGAATAGTGTTGTCAAAGCTTGGTGGTGCCAGGATATGCTCCATACTTTCTTCCTCCCCCTTCATTTGCTCCCATGTTCTCTGATCAGACATGTCCCTCTCCCTAAGCTGTAGCTTCAGTGCTGTCTTCTGAAGTGAATTCTTCTGGAGGGAGGGGAGGTTGTCCACGTAGTTGGGATTAGGGCTGGCCCCTCAGACCTCTCCATTGGTTCCTTACTTCATGCCTGAATGTTACATTCACGTCTTGGAGCATCAGGTTGAAGTCTGGTCCCTCTTTCCCAGTTCTTTCCTTTTTTAAAAAAAAAATGACCGTTTGCTTTCTCCATGAATGTTGGTCTTGATGTCCTCCCACAGCTCATCAGATCTCCTGTCACTAGTGTTCAATGTGTAAAATCTGCTCTTGAGATGTTCTCAAATTCAAATGGGATAGACTTAAGGTCATATTTTGTCTCCTGTGGACTTGTTTTAATTTTCTTCATTTTTATCCTGACCTTACATATGAACCATTGATAGTATATTCCATAGTCAGCCCTTGGTCTGGTTTAGCTGTGGATATCGAGCTTCTCCATTGTGTCTTCTCACAGATGTAGTCAGTTTGATTTCTTTGTATTCCATTTGGGGAAGCCTATGTGTATAGTCCCCATTTCTGTTGTTTAAAAGAAGTATTTGCTATGAACAGGTTATTGGTTTTGTGAAATTAGATCATGCGATCTCTAACTTCATTTCTATCATGGAGTCCTTGTTTTCCAACTACTGCTCCTTCATCTTTGTTTCCAAATTTTAAATTTCCAATCACCAATAACTATGAATACATCTTGATTAATTACATGTTTAGTCCATTTCTGATGGAAGTCATTGATACAATTCTTCAGTTTCTGCACCATTAGCTTTTGTATTTGGCACACAAGTTTTAGTAATAATTCCATTGATTGGATTTCCTTGAAGGCAGATATTATCCGATCATAGATAGCATTGTACTTCATGATGGCTTCATCAAGATCTTTTCTGACAATGAACTCCACGTCCTTGCCACTGATTATATTATTTCCAGCATACTAAATCATATGATTTTCTGATTCAAAATGGCCAACACCATTTCAGCCCAGGATATCGATCTTTATGTGTTCCATTTGACCACTTCCATTATTTCTAGACTCATATTTCAAAAATTACAAGTTTTAATCATTAGAAGATTTTTGCCGCTGTTTCCCTTTACCTTGAGTCATGCCCTATCAGCAAATGAAGATCCCAAAGACCCCACTCACACAGATTTTGCCCAACTCATGTTCCCACAGTTGACTTCCCTCCAAGAAATCATCTCCTCTTCAGTCACATTTGAGTGCCCTGGGATTTGAGATGCCTGTGTGCCAGGAGTATTTCCAACAACATTCTATTTCCTTTGTTCCGACTTTCAGTATTTGAAAATGTTCAAAACTATGCTTATGGGTTTCAATGGCTTCTTCTTCCTAAGTGAGACCTGGAGTCCTTCTTCCTTGTGTCTTCTTAGGCTGGAAGCTCCATTGAAACCTGTTCACTTTGGATGACCCTGCTGGCATTAAAATAACCATGACAAAACTTCCAGTATTATAGCAACACACAAGCCACCACAGCAAACTGACAGATAAGTGGTGGAAAAGGTTTTTGTTTTATTATTGTATAAATTACACGAACTATTTTGACAAATCACAAATGCCAAATTTTCTTTGAACTAAATTTGTGCTTGCCTAATATTACAAAATTTCATAGAGTAAGTCAGTAGTATAACTACAAAGTCATAGAAACTATTAATAAACAAAAGATGTCTCTAAGGTTGACCAGAGACATGCATAGATAAGTCATAGATGCATGAATAGATTTGGGGCTTTCACTTAATTCTAACCCCAATCTAGGAACGATTTGTTCTTATGACATGGCCCTGCTTGATACTCACCCTTATGAAGAGATCACTGAATATATGGATGTGATAATTAAGTGTTAAGAAGTAACTAGATGGTTCTTGGCTATCAGAAAGAATAGCACCTGGGGTCTTAATGACTTGTGTTGAAACAAGCAGACATCTAAGGGAGGCATCAACCAAGTCCACATGGAGACGCACACCAAGTGTGATCCCAGGATTATAAATAATACAAGGACAAGATAAAGGAGGAAAGGGTATCAGAACATAAATTGTGAACACTTGGCTTACTGAAATCTATGGATGACAGTGGAAAAGCAGATACCATTTGCACGGTGCACACATGGATTGAGCCTCCAGTGAATCCTCTCTGAGCACACCTGAGGGATGTGAACAGCCTTGGTATAAGAGAGAGCATGGTGAAGTCAATTATGGCAGGTTTAGTTAGATCAAAGTGTAATATCTTATCATTTAATCTCCCCTTTTAAACCATTTGAAAGCTGTTTCAGTTTATCAAAAAAAAATGTGAAGAGGAAATACACATGAATTTAGCCCCTGGTGAATCCCCTCTGACCAGGCATCAGAGATGTGAATAACCCTGCTAACATGTAGAATACAATGGAAAGTGGATTATTCAGATGAAGTTATGTTAAAATTTAACACCCTATCACTCAATCTTCCTTATATTATATTTAAATGTGTTCTAAATTTTTATACCTTTTGCTTTCTTTTCAGTTGAGGTTTTTTGTGTTATTGTTGTTAGTTTTTTTGTTTGTATGCTTTTTGTATGTTTTGAAATTATTTTTCTTTATATGCAATCCAGGATAGCTAAATCTATAGAGAAAATACTTGGATTAATGGTTCCTTAACACTATGGCTGGCGAGGTTGGGGGGAAATGAGGAGCTAATAATGATGAGTTCAAAAATGAAGGAAAAGTTCTAAACTCATTGTTGTGATGATTGTACAACACTTCTGGTTGTGATTGAAATATTGAATTGTATTATGTGTTTATTACATGTCAATAAAACTGTTGGAAGAATATATAGAACAGATAGTCATTGTTTCTTCATCTTGGTCTATATATTTCGGATTGTACTGTTTCTATTATTCCAACCCTTCCCCTAAAGAATTTTGCACTCTTCAATTTACAACAAGTTTAAACAACAGTTTGACTATTCTTAGGGAACTCAAATCATGTTCCTTTTAAATATTCTTTGAGCTTCATGAACAAAAATAAATCTTACAGAACAACATCAGGAATGTATAGTGGATGGAGTAAGTTTTCCCAATCAAATGTCCATAGGGCATTTATTTCTACCCTCAAAAATGAGCTGGTACATTGGTATGACAGAAAAATTAAAATCCTGGGTAAAACTTTCCTGACCTATTTCTCACTAATGCTAATTTCAAATTTTAAAAACTTATGCTAGGCCCCCCATGAACATCCTGAAGAAGAATTGATACATTTGAATTGTGATGCTAGAGAAGAATACTGAAAGTATCATGGACTAATGAAAGGGCAAATTTATTGGTCTTAGAAGTACGTCCACTGATGCAAAGGGCTTAAGTGGAGAGCAAATCCTTTGAAAATGATGAAGGCAAAGAATGTACAGATGTGCTTTACACAATTGATGTAGGTATGGATTGTGATAAGAGTTGTATGAGCCCTTAATAAAATGTTTAAGAAAAGAAAAAAAGAAGTACGTCCAGAGTGCTCCTTAGAGGCAAGCATGGGAAGACTTCATCTTACATACTTTGGACATGTAGTCAGGGGAGACAAGTCCTTGAAGAAGGATATCGTGTTTAGTTAAGTGGGAGGGCAGCAAAGGAGGGAAAGGCCCTTAAAGAGATGAATTGACATAGTGGCTGCAAGAAATGCTCAAGAATAGGAAAAATTGTGAGAATGCGGCAGGTTCTGAAAGTGTTTCCTTCTGTTGTGCATGGGGTACCTATGAGTCGGAACTGACTCGATGCCATTCAACAACAATAAGAACAACAAAAGAATGAGAATTACTCTCCACAACTTCAAACATTTACAGTAAAAGAACCCACCCCCACCCCCCAAAAAAGTCATCAATAAATTCTGACTTACAAGACAGAGTAGATACCTGATCCCTTCGACACCTTGTGATCACACAGACTGGTGTGCTTCTTCCATGTGGGCTTTGTTGCTTCTGAGCTAGATGGCCATTTGGTTACCTTCAACCCTTTAAGACCCTAGACGCTATATCTTTTTGATGGCCGGGCACCATCAGCTTTCTTCGCCACATTTGCTTATGCACACATTTTTCTTCAGCGATCGTATCATGGAGGTGAGCACACAATATGATTTTTTGTTCTTTGATGCCTGATAAATGATCCCTTCAGCACCTTGTGATCCCACAGGCTGGTGTGCTTCTTCCATGTGGGTTTTGTTGCTTCTGAGCTAGATGGCCGCTTGAAGGGATCAGGTATCAGGCATCATCAGAACAAAAATCATATCATATTGAATGAGGGGGGCAGTGCGGAGTGGAGAACCAAAGCCCATTTGTAGGCTACTGGACATTTCATTACAGAAGGGTCTCGGGGAGGAGCCAGTCAGGGTGTTATGTAGCAATGATGAAACATACAAATTTTCTCTAGTTCCTAAATGCTTCATCCTCCCCCACTATCATGATCCCAATTCTACCTGACAAATATGGTTAGACCAAAGGATGTGCACTGGTACAGATAGGAACTGGAAACACAGGGAATGCAGGGCGGATGATGCCTTCAGGACCAGTGGTGTGAGTGTCGATACTGGGAGGGCGGAGGGAAGGTGAGCTGGAAAGGGGGAACCGATTACAAGGATCTACATGTGACCTACTCCCTGAGGGACAGACAACAGAAAAGTGGGTGAAGGGAGATGGACAGGGAAAGATATGACAAAATAATAATTTATAGATTATCAAGGGTTCATGAGGGAGAGGGGCAAATGAGGATCTGATGTCAGGGGCCTGGTGGAGAGCAAATGTTTTGAGAATGATGAGGGCAATTAATGTACAGATGTGCTTTACACAATGGATGTATGTGTGGATTGTGATAAGAGTTGTATGAGCCACTAATAAAACTATTAAAAAAAAAGAAAAAGATAATGAAAAAAAGACAGTTGAATTGTTCTACAGGGTCTCCAAGAATGTAAATCTTTACAAAGCAGACTACTACATCGTCCCGCTGCAGCGCAGCTCTGCACTGAATCGCTGCACTTTTAGTGCTCCTGAGAGGAAGACTCGTTTTAGTTTTAATAAGGACAGACTTTCTATATTTTTTGATAGCCGGGCACCATCAGCTTTCTTCACCACATTTGCTTATGCACACATTTTTCTTCAGCAATCATGTCAGGAAGGTGTGCATCCTGGAATGCCAATTTAATAGAACAACGTGTTCTTGCATTGAGTAAGTGCTTGAGTGGAGGCCCAATGTCCATCTGCTGCCTTAATACTATACCTGTAAATATATGCACATAGATCTGTTTCCCCACACTCTTATATAAATATATTTACATATGCAATTGCAGTCTTTAGACCTCTATAAATACCCTTTGTCACCTAGTTCTTTCTTCTACTTCCTTTTACTTTCCTCTTGTCCCACTATCATGCTCAGCCTTCATTTGGGTTTCAGTAATTTCTCTCGGTTACCTTGTCCTTGCTGAATCCCTACCAGGCCTCTCACACCCTCCTTGCTACTGATTTTGGATCACTTATTGCTCCCCTGTTCCTGGGTTGGTCAGCACCACTTCCTTACCCCCACCTCCCCCTCTTCCGTGTTCCCCCAGAACCACTGGTCCCGTTGTTTTCTCCTCCAGACTATTCATCCAGTCTATCTTATCTAGATAGATCTGTCGAGATAATAATATGCACCAAAAATCAAGTCGTAGCAAGATAGGCGATGAGTGAGAACACAGCGATGACAACAAAAAAGGAAACCAATTACCCATAGAAGAATGAATTAATTAAAAGAAAAAAAATTTAAAAAGAAAGAAAAACCTGTTAATAGATTAAGGTCTGATTTTTGAACTCTAGGCATGTCCTTCAGTCGGGTTCCATGGTGTACCATGCTCTGGCTCCAGAGTCTGTCCTTTGTACTCCCTCAGGGCTCCCTGCTCTGCTCCCACGGTTGCTCTGCCACATGCTTTTAGTGGTTTGCCTCGGTGTCACGGGGTCAGTCTGGGCCAGTCCCGACTCTGAGTCTCCAGTGTTGTCCCCCTTAGGACCCTGGTCCATCAAGGGACGGTGTGTCTCATAGTGGGATCAGCCATATTGTCCACTCTGTCCATTGGCTGTTCAGAGCAGGGATATCGGTCTCCAGGCCTGATGGGCCAGGATGTGCTCCACTCTCTCTTCCTCCCCCTTCATTTGCTCCCATGTGCTCTGATCAGACACGTCCCTCTCCCCTAGCTGCAGCTTCAGTGCCATCCTCTCAAGTAAATTCTTCTGGGGTGAGGGGCATTTGTCTATGCAGCTGGTATGGGGGCCGAGCCCTCAGGTCCCTTCACTGGCTCCCCACTCCTTGCCGGCACACTGCATTAATCTGGCACTGGCTTTATATCTGGTCCCTCTTTCCCTGTGGAGACACAAACAATACCCACCCCTTGGGTGGGTCAGTTCCCTATTCCCCCATCACATATCTTTTTTTTTTCTTTCCCCTTTCCTCCCTCCACCCCCGTTTTAGTTGGCTACCATATGCACCCCTGGATTGGGTCTTGTCCCTGCCATACTACCTGGGCCTCACCCCTGGAGTATTTGTATACAGTAGCTTTTCCCCTGTGCCCCTTTTGCACTTACCTTTCTGCTTTCTCATATATATATATAAACTTACTTCAGCAGACTCATACTTGTCCTATTGTGCTTGGCTTACTTCACTTAGCATAATTTCCTCCAGTTCTTCCCATGCGGTGATAGGCTTCATGCGTTCACCACTGCTTTTTAATGATGATGGTATATATGTATTCCATTGTATGTATGTACCACAGTTTTTGAATCCATTCATCTATTGATGGAAATTTAGGTTGTTTCCAACTCCTTGAGATTGTGTACTGTGCCGCAATGAACATTGGAGTACAGATGTCTGGCCGTGGTTTGTTTCTTGCCTCTTCTGGGTATTTGCCCAGTAGGGGGATTGCTGGGTCATATGGTAATTCAATTTCCATTTGTCTGAGAAATCGCCAAATTGATTTCCATAGTGGCTGTTCATACCTACAGGTCCACCAGCAGTGGATGAGAGTTACTATCTCATTACAGCCCCTCCAACACTTGCTGCTTTCTGATTTTTTGAAGTGGGCTATCGTTGAGGGTGATGGGTGGTATCTCATAGTTCTTTTCATTTGTATTTCTCCTATGGCTAATTATTGGGAACATTTTCTCATGTTTATTGGCCATTCAGATTTCAGAGTCTGTGAAACTTCTGTTCAGGTCCTTTGCCCAGCTCCTCAGTAGGCAATTAATTTTTTTCTTATTGTAAGCTTTCAAAGTATTGTAGATTTTAGTAATAAGGTCTTTTTCTGACATGTCATTGCTAAGGATGTTTTCCCAGTCGGTGGACTCTCTTATTATTCTCTTGGTGAATTCTTTCGATGCACACACGTGTCTTATCTTCAGTATATCCCACTTGAGGACAAACTTTCTAATGATCAAAGTTGGAATGGATCACACAGGAGGTTGTGAGTTTCTTGTCACTTGGGATATCCAGCTAAGGATTAATGGCTACTTGGCAGGAAATTATTTAGGAAGAATTCTTGTATGCATCCATTAACTCATTTATCTAAGTTTCCTAATGGACAAAACATATACATAGACATTTTACAAGGAAGATTATATAAATGACTAATAATCATATGAAAAGATAGTCAGCACCATTAAGATTAGGGAAAATCAAATAAAATCCACAATGAGATGCTATGTCATCGATCCATTATGAGGCACATGGTTAACAAGTCTCTGCTATGACTGATCATTGTTATAAGCTCTATTGGATATTGAAGGTTATTTCTAAGTCAACGATGGCTTGATATTGAGGGAAAAGATAAATGTTGCAGCTTTGGGAGGGGTTCTTAGAAATTATCTCTATTCTTTTCCTTCAACCATCTCTAAACATTTCATCATGTGTATTAGTCATTGCCTGATGAATCAAATCAAGTTGAAGGCTCTATCATTTTAGCAACTCGATCCTTTTTTCTAAGCAAGTTACAAGCCAGAGAGAACATCAATACTTTCCAATTTAGATCTTGTTGCTGTTGTGTGATGTTTCATTTTGGTATGAAATTTTATTTTCAATATAAATGTTATTAGAAATGCTATGAAATTCTAGTTTAACAATGGTAACACAATACCTATGTTTAAACTGTCAAGATCAAATTCTTTTTAATATTCTTCTTCTTATTCATCAATAGTAGAACAAAGAGATCCGGTCTCTGTAAAAGAGACCTAGCTATCTGGAACAGCCTATGTTCCAGACAAGATATTTTTACTGCTCCTGTCAGCAACATTTGCTGCCAAATCAACTAACTGCTTTTAGCCCGACCTTGAGTAGATCAACAATGTAATCTTCCATGCCACATCTCACCAGAGTCTGCTATTCAAGAAAAGCATGTTTCTTTTGCAATACATCATAAAAGCATCTTGCTCTACTAGACTAGCAAAGAACTTGAATTAACAAATGTACTTGTCCAAACACCCTTGCCAACAAAACAACAAGCTTCTGCATTAAATGTTAGGAAACCTTGACTACAACTACAAAATGCTGTAGTGCCAAAAGAATACTACAGAAATGAAGATTATGACAGAAATAATAACGATAATGGAAACATAAAACAACCCCCAAATGGGAGATAGTTTCAAGTTATATATTTAGTAAGGAAAACTGTGTCTAGAATAAATAAATAGCTCTTATAATTCAATTATAAACATGGCAAATAATCCAATTTTTAAATGGACATAGACATTTTTACAAGGAAGATATACACATGGCCAGTAAACATATGAAAATATAGTCAGCATCATTAGGATTAGGGAAGCACATAAAGCCCACAGTGAGATGCCATCTCATAAAAGCTCCAAAGATGAAAAATTCAGATTATAATCAGTGTTCGCAAGAATGTGAACAAGTTGCAGCCCTCATTCCCTACTGGTTGTTGCTGTTAGATGCCAGTGAGTCATTTCTGACTCAGAGCAATTCTATGTACAACATAATCCTTTATCATCATCACAATCCTTGCTATGATTGAGCCCATTGCTAAAGCCACTATGCCAATATATATCATTGGGTGTCTTCTAACCAGAAGGTTGGTGGTTCAAACCCACCAGTCATTCTGTGGAAGAAGAATGGAGCTATCTGCTCCCATAAAGATTTACAGCCTCAGAAATCTCAGGGAGCAGTTCTGCTCTACTTTATAGAGTCACGGTGAGTCTGAAGTGACAAGATGACAGTGAGTTTGGGGTTTTGCTTTAGTAAGCACGATGCCGTCTCCAGGGCCAAGTCCCTCTTGGCAGCATGTCTAAAGTAGTTGAAAGGAACTTTCACCATCCTTACTTCTTAGAAACGTTTCAGCTGTACCAACACCATAATTCAAAACATCGTTTCTTCGTCAGTCTTCACTGCCCAGCTTTTGTATGCATATCAGGCATCTTAAAACACCACGGGTTGGGTCAGGTGAACATTAGCCTTCCAAGCGACAGTTTTCTTTTTAACATTTTAATGTGCTTTTTTTGCAGAAGATATGTCCAAGGCAATACATTATTTAATTTCTTGACTGCTGCTTCCATAGCATTATTTGTAAATCCAAGTAAACTGAAATCTTTGAGAACTTCTGTATTTTCTGTTTATCATGCTTTTTCAAATTGGTCCAATATGAAGATTCTTGGTTTCTTTATGTTGAGTTATAATCCATACACAAGGCTGTTCTTTTTCATCTTCATCAAGAATGGCGTCATCCTCTTTGTTTTCAGGAAGCCAAGTTGTGTCATCCTGCATATTGAAGGTTGTTAATGATTCTTCCTCTGATCCTGTGGCTGTGTTCTTCTTCATGTAGCTCAGCATCTCAGATTATTTGCTCAACAGAGATTAAACAAGTATGACGAAACGATACAATCCTTACACATTCTTTCTCTGGTTTTAAACCACACCGCACCCCATTGTTCTTTTTGTATGTGGAGTTTCTCCGTGAGCAAAATTAAGAGTTCTGTCATTTCCATTCTTCACAATGTTATCCATAATGTATTGTGGTCCATGCAGTCTAATGCCTTTGTATAGTTTATAAAGTGCAGGTAAATATATTTCTACTATTCTCTTCTTTCATTCAAGATCTGTGTAACGTCAGCAATGATAACCTTCGTTATATGACCTCTTCTGAATCCAGTTCTCCTGGAAAGTCTTTGTTTATCTACTTTTGCAACTGTCTTTGAACTATCTTCAGAAAAAATTCTTTCATGTTATTTTAATGCAATTGTTTGATAAGTATCACATTCTCTCTGATGTTTTTTTCAAAGCGGGATGATTATGGATTTCTTCTATTCCGTTAGCTAGGTAGCTGCTTTTCAAATTTCTTGGTATAGAATGAGTGAGGATGTGTTTCTAGCATTGTAGCCATTTCTTGCAAACTTTCGAATGACATTCCATCAATTTCTGGAGCCTCAATTTTTTACAATGTTTACAGTGCAGCTTGGACTTGCTCCATGCATGCCATCATATACTGACCATGTACTGTTTCCTGGAAGGGTTCATCATTGATCAATTCTTTTTGGTATAGTGACTATGTATTCTTTCCATCTCTTTTTTTGATGCCTCCCATCTCATTCAATATTTTGCCTCTAAAATCCTTGAATATTGCAACGAGAGGATTAAAATTTTCGTCAGCTCAGTCAACTTGAAAAAAGTCAAGCATGTTCCCCCCTTTTAGCTTTCTAATTCCAGGTGTTTTCATATTCTCTTATAATAAATACTCTACTCTTTCTTCTTGAGTCACCTTGTGAAGTTTTCTATTAGTGTATTTTGCTGCATCATCTATCTTCCATTCATTTTCTTTCTAAGAAAGAAATTTATTTTCTCATAGTGTCAGAGGTTATCCAACTTCGGAATGCCATCTCCAAAGGAAGGCTTTCTATTTCGGCCAGCTTAGGGAGAGCATTCTCATCTTTTCACCTTCTACTTCCCGTTTCCTTGGAGATAACCCTGTGTCATTGTAATCTATTTCACTCTAGGATTTAGGCTGTGTTTTCCAGAAAAACAAGACCAGCGACACTCATACACTTACAACAAAGGACTTTATAACAATACAAGTTTTTATGTGAAAAAAATGGCCCAACACAGTACAACTCAAGTCCATGTTAGCTCGAGCCTTTAATGTGTTGAGAAATTCCCTTTCCATTTCTTTGGTGTTGAGTGTGTATTTGTGTTTTTCTTAGAATCAGGAATGGGTCCTGGATATTGTCAAACACCTTTTCTGATTCGACTAATATGATCATATGGTTCTTATTTTTCTTTCGTTTATATGGTGGTTTACATAGATTGGTTTTCTAATGTTGAGCCTGGTATGAATCCCACTTGATCCTGGTGGATTTTGCTGTTTTTGTTGTTATTTTTCTATATTATTGGATTCTACTAGCAGGGATTCTATTGAGAATTTTTAAATTTATGTTCATAAGGCATAATGGTCTATAGTTTTCTACCCTTGTGATGTCTTTGCCTGGTTTTAGTATTAGGTTTCTGCTTGCTTCATAAAATGACTTTAGGAGTTTTCTGTCCTTTCTATATTCTTAAATAGTCCATATCGAATTGGTGATAACACTTCTCTGAATACTTGGTAGAATTTCCCAGTGCAGCCATCTGATCCTGGACTTTTTTGTTGGAAGTTCTTTAATTACTTGCTCTATTTCTTCTTTAGATTTGGTTATGTTGAGGCTTTCTGTCACTGTGTAAATGTGGGTAAATAGTGTGTTTCTAGAAACATTTCATTCCATTTAGATTTTTAATTTTGTTGAATTAGTCTTTCATAGAAATGTTTTATTATGTTTTTCATTTAATCGGGTTCTCTTGTCACCCTTTTCAGCTGTACCAACCTGGGAGAAATAAGACTTGAGCTGGGACTCAAAGGCCTCATGTTTCGTGACCCACATACACTCTCCTCCAGGAGTAAGTTTCTCATGCAGGGCTGCAGCCTTTGGACCTATACCACCTGCTTCTGAAACTTGGCCTGCCCTTTGGGTTCAGCGGCAGCAGAGGTTTAGCGGGGCGAGCAAGGGCTGCCATGTCCCAGTCACACTAGCTGAAATGCTCCATGAGGAGCACTTGGAAACTCAGGACCTCAGAATATGTGCTTCATAATTATGTATATTCTGATTTTCTAGCTTGTGTCTATCATTATAGATTTATTATCCACAGAATTCATTCTAATAATTTTTGTAAGGTAGCTGTGTTTTTATAAATTTCTTTAAATTTTCCTTATCCGTAAGTGTTTTTATTTCTCCCTCATTTTTCACAGTTAATTTTGCAGGATATAGAATTCTTATTTAGCACTTTTTTCAAGACTTTGAATATATCATTACATTGCCTTCTTCACTAAATAGTTTTAGCAGAAAAATATTAATTAATCCTGTTCTCTTTTGGTTTTTTAGCCATGCTGCTCTCAGGATAGTTTCCGTTTCCTTAATATTGGAAATTTTTATTATTCTATGTCAAAGTGATTTCTGTTTACAGATAATTCTGGTTGTAATTCTTTGAACTTCCCACATAGTTATTTTATGTTCTGTCATGATGTTAGGGAAGTTGTCTCTTAATATTTCATGGAATATTTTCTCAGTAATCGTTATTTCTTTTTTCTGTTCTGAGACATTTATTAGATGTATGTTGTTCCTTTTGATAGTGTCACAATGTTGTCCAGTTCTGACATTTTGGTGTTTGCCTTTTATATTTTTGTTTGAAACTGTTGAGTTATTTCTAACTTTTCATTAATTTTGTTGATAAGTTTCTTTAATGCACTCCTGAATTCTTGAATTTCAGCTTGTATTTCTTCTCTATTGTTATCTAATTTTTCCTAAAATCGCTTAAAGTATCTAGAGTCCATTAATGTAAACTCCCTGGTGGCATAGTCCTCTCCTCATCCTGGAGCTCCTCTAGAGCCATATCTCTGTTTGTTGTAGTTCATTGTGCTCTTTTTTCCTGTATCTGCGGAGACCTACTGCTGCTTCTGATAGTTTGTTCATTTGTTTTTTTATGTTTGGCTCTCAATATAAAGTTAACTCCATATATATATATATATGGGTTGCAGAACATGGGTAGTTAAGGATGGCCAGGCATTCAGCCTATCCTCAGCAGGAGTCAAAGAGAGAAAACAATTATATGTGGTCTACTTGAAAGGTCTGGTTTTGAAGCTGGTTTCCATGTTGCTATGGGTACCTGCAATTGTTGATCAAACCAGAATATTGTGGAAGAGAAATAATTAAGAAGAATAAATTTCACCAAAATTATCTCCTGCAAGGCCTGTATGTCACACCTAAGCCCAATTACTACTTTGGTAGCATTTTGAGTTGTGGACCCATAGAGTAACACTCACTCACTACTGAGTGGACTGTCGCCCCTAATACTTGCCCTCTTGAGTCTTCACCTGCTCACCATCCTCCCAGTGCTCTGAAGAAACGCTATTACAATTCAAGCCAAAGGAGATCCAGCTAGACACCAGTAGCTAACCCACAGCAAATCTAAATCCCCCTAATCCAACCGGTGTGCAATGAGCGAGTGGGCACTCTCCCAGTCTCAAGGTTCAGAGGTCCACGTATCATCTTAGCCAAGTTCCTACTTCTCAATTACACTGGAGGAGCAGTGTTAATCAGCGTTAGGAGAGAAGGAAGAAGTGCTATTAGCTTACCACTATGATCCAGAGAGCCTGGTTTCTCGGGTTCTCCCAGGATGGACCTGAATCCATGGCTTTTTCCTTTTCTCTGGGGTTACTTGTCAGTTTCTCCACCATGGTACATAGCAATTGGTTGCTTTTCCTAGAGAGGGGTCTGGAACACAGCTGCTGCAATCTTGCCACAACTTCAAACATTTTCTTAAGAGAGGGATTAAGAGTAGCTCTGAATGAAGTCATTAGGGAATGCCAGGGACAGATGTGGGGCCAGGACAACAAATAGACCTTGAACTATTTATAGGCTTTTGTTGTTGTTGTTGCCTTTTTGTTGTTATTGTAGCTCTTGTTTTATTTTCTATTGTTGCTTCATGGTACTCGGTCTTGTGTCCGTGCATATTGTTGTTGCTGCATGTCTACCTGGAAGGGATAGGTGGGATAAAAAAGCCGGAAGAGAGAACAATGGGATGACAGTCCTGGGGGGACATGGGATAAGGGGTGGGGGGGAAGGAAGTGGGGTTTAACAAACCCAGGGACAAGGAAACAATGAGTGATCCAAAATCAGTGGCAAGGAAGGTATAGGTGGTCTGGCAGGGCTGGATCAAGAGCAATGTAACTCAGAGGCATTCCTGAAACCCAAATGAGTGCTTAACATGATAGTGGGACAAGAGGAAAGTACAAAGAAACAGAGGAAAGAACTAGGAGGCAATGGGCAGTTATAGAGATCTAAATACAGGCATACACACATGTAAATATATTTATATACAATGAGGGAGAAATAGATCTATGTACATATATTCATAGATTTAGTATTAAGAAAACAGATGGACAGTGGGCCCCTACTCAAGTGCTCCCTCAACACAAGAACACTTTGTTCTAACAATTCGGCAGTCTGAGATGCTCACCTATCTGGCATGATAGCTGAAAACAATGGGTGCATAAGCAAATGTAGTGCAGAAAACTGATAGTGCCTGCTATCAAAAGATATAGCATCTGGGGTCTTAAAGGCTTGAAGATAAACAGGTGGCCATCTATCTACCTGAGAAACAACAAAGCTCACATGGAAGAAGCACACCAGCCTATTCCTGAAGACAAAGCAGGTGCATAAGCAAATGTGGTGAAGAAAGCTGATGTTGCCTGTCTATCAAAAAGATGTAGATTCTGGGGTCCCATAGGCTTGAAGATAAACAAGCAGCCATCTGAGAAACAACAAAGCCCACATGGAAGAAGCACACCAGCCTGTGAAATCAGGAGGCATTGTAGTGGTCAGGTATCAGTCATCAAGACCAAAAAAAATCATAGCATTTTGAATGAGGGGGAATGCAGACTGGGGACCCAGGGCCCATCTGTGGGCAATTGGACATCCCCTCACAGAAAGGTCATGGGAAGGAGACGAGCCAGTCAGGGTGCAGTGTAGCAATGATGAAACAATTTTCTTCTAGGTCTTGAATGCTTCCTCCCCCCACTATCATGATCCCAATTCTACCTTACAAATCTGGCTGGACCCGAGGACGTACACTGGTACAGATAGGAACTGGAAACATAGGGAATACAGGACAGATGAATCCCTCAGGACCAGTGGTGAGAGTGGCGATACTGGGAGGGTCGAGGGAAGGTGAGGGAGAAAGGGGAAATAGATTACAATAATCTATATATAACCTCCTCTTTGGGTGACAGACAGTGGGGAAGTGGGTGAAGGGAGACATTAGATGGTGTAAGATATGACAAAATAATAATAATTTATAAATTATCAAGCGTTCATGGGGGAGAGGGTAGCAGGGAGGGAAGAAAAAATGAGGAGCTGATACCAAGGATGCAAGTGGAAGGCAAATGTTTTGAGAATGATGAGGGCAACAAATGTACAAATGTGCTTGACACAATGGATGTATGTGTGGATTGTGATATAAGAGTTGTACAAGCCCACAATAAAATAATTTAATTATTTAAAAAAGAGTGTCTCTGCATACTCGCTCATGTATTTTCTCTAAAGAACAGTTAGTTTTTATGACAGGAGGCTATTAAACACTTTCACTTAAGAGGCAACTTAAGATATGTGTGCTCATCAGATGAGACCACAAAAGAGGAGCTCAAAAAGGTGGTACCATTCACAATAGCCAAGCACAAATTGAAGTATCTAGGGATATATACCTGACTAAAAGAACAAAAGATCTATATGAGGAAAAGTACAGAACACTATTACAAAAAACCAAGAGTGACCTCAACAAATGGAAGAATATCCCATGCTCGTGGATTGGAAGACAAAATATAGTAAAGATGTCAGTTCTGCCCAAGGTACTATGTACGTTTAATGCAATTCTGATACAATTACCCTAATCTTTCTTTAAATAAATGGAAAAACTGATTACCAACTTCATATGGAGAAGGAAGAAGCCCAGAATTAGCAGAGAACTCCTCAAGAAGAAGGACACAGTGGGAGGGCTTGCTTTACCTGACTTTAACACACATTATACAGCCACAGTTGTCAACACTGCATGGTATTGGTATAATGACAGATACTCAGACCAATGGAAAAGAACTGAAATCTCAGGAAAAACATCATCAGCATACAGACAACTAATCTTTGATGAGGGTCCCAAAAATATTCAATGGGAAGCAGATACCCTCTTCAACAAGTGGTGCTGTAAAAAATGAGTATCTACCTGCAGAAAAATGTATCAAGACCCTTATCTCACTCCATGCACAAGAATAAACTCAAGGTGGATCACAGACATTGAGGTAAAACCCCAAACTATTAGGGCCATCAATGAGGGAATTGGGAACAACCTGAGAACTTGGTCACAGGGAATACATAGGCTATCAGAAATAGGGAGACACAAACACAGAGCGGGCACAAATTGGCAAGAGGGATATACTGGAGATAAAGCACCTGTGTACATTGAAATAATTCACCAAGAGAATAATAAGAGAGCCCACGGACTGGGAAAACATCTTTAGCAATGACACATCAGACAAAGGCCTTATTACTAAAATCTGCAATATTTTGCTAGCATCCCAAAAGAAAAAAACTAATTACCCACTGAGGAGGTGGGCAAAGGATCTCAACAGAAGTTTCACAGGGACAGAAATCTGAATGGCCAATAAACATATGAGAAAATGTTCCCGATCTTTAGTCGTAAGAGAAATGCAAATTAAGACAACAATCAGATATCACCTAACACCCTCAAAGATAGCTCAATTCAAAAAATCAGAATGCAAAAAGTGTTGGAGGGGCTGTGGGGAGACAGGAACTCTCATCTACTGCTGGTGAACCTGTAGGTGTTTACAGTCACATTGGAAATTGATCTGGTGATATCTAAAACAGATGGAAATCAAGGTACCATATGTCCCAGAAATCCCTCCACTGGGCATATACCCAGAAGAGGTAAGAAAAAAAAAAACACATCCGTGCTCCAGTGTTCATTGCGGCACAGTTCACAATCGCAAGGAATTGGAAACAACCCAAATTTCCATCAACTGATGAGTGGATTAAAAAGCTGTGGTACATACATACAATGGAGTACTACACATCGCTAAAAAGCAGTGATGAATGTATGAAGCACATCAATGCATGGGAAGAACTGGAGGAAATTATGCTAAGTGAAGCAAGATAAGCACAAAAAGACAAGTACAACATGAGTCCACTGAGGTAAGCTTAAAAAATGCAAATGGGGCATAGGGGAAAAGCTACTGCATACCAACATTCCTGGGGTGAGGATCAGGTAGTATGGCAGGGGCCAGACCAAATGGAGGAATATAAATGGTAGCCAACTCAAAAGGAGGGGGGGAAAGGGGGGGGGGAGAAAGAAACGGGTAGCAGGGAACAGGGCACTGACCCACCCCAGCGGAGGGTATTGTTATATCTCCACAGGGAAAGAGGGACCAGACCTCCAAGATGTGAATGCAACATACCAGCATGGAGTAGGGAACCAGTGGAGAGGTCTGAGGGGCTGGCCCCAATCCCAACTATGTGGACACCTGCCCCTCCCCCCAGAAGAATTTATTTCAGAGGACAGCTGTAAAGCTGCAGCTAAGGGAGAGTGACATTTGTGATCAGAGCACACGGATCAAATGAAGGGTGGGGGAAGAGAGTGGAGCACATCCTGGGCCACCAAGCCTTGAGGACGATATTCCCAATCAGAGCATATGGCCAGCCCGACTATGCCACACTACATCCCTCACTGACCCATAGCCCTACAAGGGGCAACATTGGAGACACAGTGTGAGAATTGCACCGACTCTAATCCCACCACACCAAGGCAAAACACTAAGGGCGTGCAACAGAACAGCAAGGGGGACAGAGCAACGAAGTCCCCAGGGAATACCAAAAATAGACTTTGGGGCCAGGTGTGGTGCCCCATCAGACTCAATGAGAAAATACTCCTAAAGGCCAACAAACAGTCCTGAACTAACTATAGGCTTTTCTTTTTTGTTCTTGTTGTTGTTTTCTTGTCATTGGCTTTTTGTGTTGTTTTTGTTGCTTTGTTTTGTTTTGCTCTGTCTTGTTTTTGTGCATGTTATTATCTCCGAAGATCTGTCTAAATAAGATAGGCTGGGTGAACAATCTGGAGGAGAAAACAATGGGACTGATGGTTCCAGGGGGATATGGAAGATAGGAAGGTGTGGGGAAAGGAAGTGGTGTTAACAAACCCAGGGACAAGGGAACAACAAGTGATCTGAATCGGTGGTGAGGAGGGTGTAGCAGGCCTGGTAGGGTATGACAATGTAACCGAGAGGAATTACTGAAACCCAAATGAAGGCTGAGCATGATAGTGGGACAAGAGGAAAGTAAAAGGAAATAGAGGAAAGAACTAGGAGGCAAAGGACATTTATAAATGTCTAAATAAAAGCATGTATATATGTGAATATATTTATATATGAGGATGGGGAAACAGATCTATGTGCATATATGTATAGATTTGGTATGAAGGTAGCAGATTGGGCCTCCACTCAAGTACTCCCTCAATGCAAGAATACTTTATTCTATTAAACTGGCATTCCATGATGCTCACCTTCCTGACACTATCACTGAAGACAAAGCAAGTGCATAAGCAAATATTGTGAAGAAAGCTGATGGAGCACTGCTATCAAAAGATTTAGCATCTGGGTCCTTAAAGGCTTGAAGATAAACAGGCGGCCATCTAGTTGAGAAACAAGGAAGCCCACATGGAAGAAGCACACCAGCCTGTGTGATCACGAAGTGTCAAAGGGATCAGTTATAAGGCATCAAAGAACAAGCAATCATATCGTTGTATGCTCACCTTCCCGATATGATCGCTGAAGACAGATGGGTGCATAAACAAATGTGGTGAAGAAAGCTGATGGAGCCAGCTATCAAAAGATATAACGTCTGGGGTCTTAAAGGCTTGAAGGTAAAAAAGTGGCTATCTAGCTCAGAAGCAACAAAGCCCACATGGAGGAAGCACACTAGCCTGTGTGATCATGAGGTGTTGAAGGGATAAGTTATCAGGTATCAAAGAACAAAAAAATCAAATCATTGTGGATGAAAGGGAGTTCAGATTGGGGACCCAAGAGCCATCTGTAGGCAACTGGACAGCCTTTACAGAAGAGTCACGGGGAGTAGATAAGCCAGTTAGGGTGCAGTATAGCAACGATGAAACATACAACTTTCCTCTAGTTGCTAAATGCTTCCCCCCCCCCCCCATTATCATGTTCCCAATTCTACTTTACAAATCTGGCTATACAAGAGGATGTACACTGGTACAGATAGAAACTAGAAGCACAGGGAATCCAGGACAGATGATCCCTTTAGGACCAGTTCTGAGATTGGCAATACCAGGAGGGTGGAGGGAGGGTGGGGTAGAAAGGGGGAAGTAATTACAAGGATCTACATATAACCTCCTCCCTGGGGGACAGACAACAGAAAAATGGGTGAAAGGAGGCATCAGACAGTGTAAGATATTACAAAATAATAATAATTTATGAATTATCAAGGGTTCATGAGGGAGGGGGCAGAAGGGAGGGAGGTGGGAAAATGAGGACTGATACAAAGGGCTCAAGTAGAGAGCAAATGTTTTGAGAATGATGAGGGCAACAAATGCACAAATGTGTTTGACACAATGGATGTAAGTATGTATGTACAAGCCCCCAATAAAATGATAAAATAAAAAACATTTTTAGAGATATGTGTGCTATTACCATGTGTGGTGAAGAAAGCAGATGGTACCCGGCTAACAGAAAAAAATAAAGTCTGAGGTTTTAAAGGCATATCTTAAAACAAGCTGTCATCTAATTGAAGTGTGAACCAAGTCCACATGGTAGATGCACACCACCCTGGATGATCAAAGAATTGTAAATAATATAATCCAAATCTTAAAGAGGGAATCATATCAGAACTTAAGTTATTAACATCCAGTTTACAGAAGGCTCTGGAAGACAGTGGAAACCTAAAATCTTTTTCTAGGATCCCCACATGAATTAAATCTCCCGTGAATCCACTCGGACCATAGTTCAGAGAAGTGAATAGCTGTGATGTCACACAGACAACATTGTAAAGTTGATTATGACAGATGAAGCTAACTTAAAATATTTTATCATTTAATCTCCCTTTTGGACCCAATTTAAGTGATTTAATTTTTAATATTTTCTGTTTTCTTTTTGTTTGAGGTATTTCTCTATTGTTTTGTAAATCATTTTGGTTTTTGTTTGCTTGATTCCTGTTTATGTTTTACATAATTTCTGTATATGAAATGCAGAAGAGGTAAAGCCATAAAGACAATAACTGGATTAACAATTATTTAGGCAGTGGTGTGATTCAAATAATTTAACTTTGCATTAGTTTTGTCGGAATGTTCCTTACCCTAATGACTGTTTTAAGTTTGTGACCCTACTCACCATTTCAAGTATAAAAATATATACAGAAAGGTATATATTGTTATTTCAGAGTTAATACTTAAAGAAGAATAATAAAAGAGGCACACAAACTAGATTATGTAATCAGAAAGAGTTTTAAAATTTTAATGCATAATTATAAAATAATATCAGACAAAACAACATTGTTGTTTAAGAAATTTTCATATTGTTAATTGATTGTTGTCCTCACTTGCAATATCCTTTGCTTCAATCTTAGCATCAAGGGTTTAAGTGGAGAACAAACGCTTTGAAAAGGATTAGGGCAAAGAATGTACAGATGTGCTTTATACAATTGATGTATGTATGAATTGTGATAAGAGTTGTATGAGTCCCTAATAAAATGTTAAAAAAAGCTTAGCATCATCAGTTATGTGATTTATCCTTAATCATATTTTCACGAGTAGGATCTCATTCTTTTAGAGGTAGACCACTATGTATGATATAATAGAAACCAGAGACTTCTGTTCTCTGAACATGTTATGTGCATCATTGAAAAACCCTTTTCTCCTTCTGCTGAACATAGAGCAATTATTCTGACATATTTTTAGCTCTTTGAACACTTTCAGGAATTGCATAATTGACTCATAATGTCTCCTGGAAATTAGGGACTTAACACAAAAGTGAAATAAATGACAGCGTGTCACTCTCTGGTTCTTTAGCACTTTTCCTCTTTTGTTATATGTTAGTTTACTGACATAACAAATGCAAGGAAAATGTACCATTCATCAGAAGTATAACAAATTTTATTAAATGAATGAATGAATTTACAAGCAGAGTTCCATCTAATTTTTTAGACCTGTAGTCCAAATGAATACTGCAGATCCTTAGAATATTCTGTTGCTCAGATGAACATTTAGAAAGAATAAAAAAAACATAAACTTGTGATTTCCATATTGGGCCACATTAGAGATAATCCTGATTTTTAGTGCCACTTTAACAACCAGTTCACTGAACACAACAAAAAATTAGGTATCAGTTCTGCAGAACCGGTTCAAGCTGGCTGAATCCATCATTTCTCTCAGATCATGTAATCGTCTATTCCCACCTCCCAAATAATCCAGTGGAGAGCCTGTCTAGAATTTCATGAACCATATACCATCCCTTTAAATATCTAGCTTAAAAATTACTTTAACAGAGAAGCGATGTTAAAGATGAACACTTCAGCGATGTCCTTCACCGATGACTTACCTAAACTGACATTCAATTAATACATGTTAATTGGACTGTAAAAATAATCAATCTAATTTCTCCCAAAATCAATTCCCCAGCGCTCCCCCACTCTTGGTCTGTCAATATTGCTGATACTATTACCATTATCCTAGTAGTTGAGTTTTAAAATAATACAGTCTCACTGGATCTCATCTTTCACTTAAAATGTTAGAGTTTCCACAAAACCAGAGGAAACTCTGATATCTATTCACTAAATTATTGAAATCTCTGAAGTGTTTCATTTCCCTATACATTTCCACAGCCATCGTCTATTTATAGCTCCAGTACTTCGCTTTTATGTGGCTGCAATAGCTTCCTAACTGGTCTTTCTACTTCGAGATCTGTCTTATACAACATGCTCACATGAATTCTGAAACCAACATTTTATAAGACATTTCCTTGTGCACAAAGCCTTCCAGTAATTTCTATCAACGACGGCATTAAGAGAAAACACAAACGACTGACTCTGACATTCAGCGTATATTCTCTCATCTCTCGCTCCTTCCTAACAGCAACAACAACAATAACAACAAAAGAAGCCTCTACTGAGTTTTCCCTATGGGTTACAATATGCATTTTACATACTATTCACTATACATTAGGTAAGCCAAATAGTAATGCTTCTTGAGTTCTAGTTCACACATGCACAGAATTATTCCAAACTAAATGTGTTTAAACATGTCTGTGATCAGCGGAAGGCTTAAAACATTTTCAGAGGAATACACTTGTCTTTTTCTTCTTAGGGGGCCTTCAAAGTAAGGACTTAATTAAAACAGTGGCTTCTGCTGGACAACTTACATAGAAGACAGAGAACTCAGCTCAGAAGGTTATAGTTTTTAAGGATCCTAAAGGGGGTAATCTTGAAAGATTTTCATGAAGAATATATGATAATCACAGGTATTTAAAAATAATCATTTTATTGGGGACTCTTATAACTCTTATCACAATCCATACATACTTCCATTGTGTCACGCACATTTGTACATATGTTACCATCATCATTTTCAAAGCATTTTCTTTCTACTTGAGCCCTTGATATCAGCTCCTCATTTCCCCCCTCCTCTATCCTCCCTCCTTCATGAACCTTTGATAATTTATAAATGTATAATTTTCCACCCCATGTATTATACTAGCTGCTGTCTCCCTTCACCCACTTTTCTGTTGTCCTTCCCCTTAGGAAGGGGTAGATCATTGTGATCAATTTCCCCTTTCTCTCCCCACCTTCCCTTTCCCCTGCTGATAGCTCTATTCTCATGGTCTCAGGGGTTTATCTGCCCTGGATTACCTGTGTTTCCAGCTCTTATCTGTAGCAGTGTACATGCTCTGGTCTAGTCAGATTTGTAAGGTAGAACTAAGGTCATGATACTGGGGTTTGGGAGAGGAAACATTACAGAACTAGAGGAAAGTTGTATGTGTCATCGGTGCTATACTGTACCCTGACTGGATCATCTCTTCCTAGTGACCCTTCTGTAAGGGCATGTCCAATTGTCTACAGATGGGCATTGGGTTTCCACTCCACGCCCACCCCCACACCCCTATTCACACTGATATGATTTTTTGGTCTGGGTTTGTGATGCCTGATACCTGATCTCATCAAAACCTCGTGATCACATAGGCTGGTGTGCTTCTTCCCTGCGGGCTTTGCTGCTTCTTTGCTAGATGGCTGTTTGTTTATCTTCAAGCCTTTAAGACCCCAGACACTATATCTTTTGATGGCCAAGCACCATCAGCTTTCTTCACCACGCTTGCATATGCACCCGTTTTTTCTTCAGAGATTTGTTGCGAAGGTGAGCATCACAGAATGCCAGATTATGAAGAAGCTTTAAGGAAATTGAAGCTTTAAGGAAATTGAACTGGTGAAAGAAATCCCAAGGAAGTTGCACCAAGGAATTTTTTCCCCATCACAACAAAGCATCTGCTCATTCTTCAAAGTTAGCAAGAGCTGAATTTTATTAATAAATGTCAACCTATCCACCCCATAACCCTGATATTTCCTTTTCCTATTACTTATTGCCCTCAAATACAGAGAACATTTTAAAAGAACAGTATTTGAATCCCATGGCGATGCTAAAATTGCCATTCTGAAGATTTCTTTTGGGGAAAAGTTAGATAAAATGGAAACATTCCCTTCAGAAATGTAAAGATATAGATGGACGGTATGTCAGGAAACAATAGCCCCACTATTTTATATTTGTGTTGATAAACTTCTTATGCTTTTATAGCAATAGTTTTAAATTTACCTTCATATTATATATTATATAATAGTAAAAATTATCACACAATAATGTAATATGTAATAAAACAAAATTTATGACATGGTTATGGTGCTCAAGTGACTACCTAGTTATTTAAGGAGACAGAACCAAAGGTAAAACAACCCTATGAGGTATGAGGTAGTTACCATTATTGTCATTTTAATAGCAAGAATACTGTTCAATATCATACAGTGAGGAATCAGTATTTTTATGTCTTTACCCTTACACTATTTTCAGATGTTTCTATTCCTATACCCAAAAAATAGCATTTACACATTTCATTCCTTCTGTCCAAAATAGCCAGCTCATTTACCTAAAACAAAATCTCTTCAGGTCGTCAGGATACACTCCAAACTTTCTGTGACCATTCAAGTCCAATGTAGCCACTTCCATCTTTATATTCCCGTAACAATTTTCCTTTTCATTCACTCAGCATTTATGTAGCTTGCCCTACGATCCTATCTACTTATATATCTATATTTTATACACGCTATCTTCTTAACTAGATTAGAAGCCACATGAGGCCAGAAAAAAATCATATGTCTTGTTTTATTTGACAACTACTTAATATAGTTCCTGAGATTAATAGGTCCTGAATATTTATCAATGATCATCAATTTTTCATTTATCATCAAATATTTATGAAATAATAAATATATTATTCTAAATTCTGAGGATATAAGCATGTAATGGCAATTTGAATGCTGTTCTTTTCCTCTCTAGGATTTCACAGTCTGGTAGGATAGAAAAACATGCAACTGAATTGTTACAATGATGGTGTGAGTGTGATATGTATGAGGTATTATGGTAATTCAGAAGAAGCAGGATTCATCTTGTACTGGGGAGATTTGGAAAGATTTCATTAGGTTGTCACATTTGAGTATTTCTTAGAAATATAAGATCATTTGGTAGATAAGAAAATCCCAGCAATGAGCAACAGTATGTACAATGATGTTAGCGAAAAATGAAAATCGTCATACATCATTGCATTGCAATTAGTTTGATATGGTTGAGGATCAAGATGTGTGAAGGAAACTGGTGTAAAAGATAAGTAAGGGCCAACTCATCAAGGACATTTTATGCTAGACTAAGGACACATTATCTTTATTTTATAGTTGAACACTCAAACACTAATATTTTTTCATTTGGTTTGGATATTGAAAGGCCCATTATCACCCTAGTGAGAGAAGCTTCAGTGGAATGATAAAGTGAAAAATAAATCAAAATGAGTTGAAGCATCCATGGACAGTGACAGAAGAGTAAGAGCAAAATGAAATTACTCTTTCCACAGAATGGCTTTAGGGAAAGTGTTTGAGTATTGAGGGGGAAATATTTTGGGGACTTTTGAGAGGTGAAATAAATGATGGAGTTTAGATTTTAATAAAATGAGAGAGAATGGTATCCAGAGCACAGGCAAACAAATTATTTAGAAGCAATAGGAAGATGAAAAACGGGGCTGCGTGGGGGAGATGGGCATGACTGTACATAAATTTATAATCAAGAGATATAAAATACACTTATGGATTCCAGACTTATGGCTTGTGAAATTGAACATGAGATAATTCCTTGAGCTTTAAGGCATAGAAATTTGTTAGTGAGTTTGAGGGAAGCCATAAATAGAGGAAGTAGTCTTGGGGAGGTACGTCAATAAATACAATGGGGAATCATGCTTTTGGGGTGTATTGAAGAAGGAAGGAAGGATGGAAGGAAGGGACAAAGGAGCCTTATAACCTTGTGGAAAGGGAGAGGAAGGGCCCAAAGATGAGATATATCCATAAGGTGGAATATGAGTGTGGCAGTTTAACAGAAGGGGTAAGAAGAGATAATCCCAGACCAAACTGAACTCACTGCTACTGATGCAGACTCATAGAGACTCTATAGGACAGAGTAGAAGACAGTGTAGAACTGACCTGGGGAGGTTCTAAAACTATAAATCTTTATGGGAGTAGAAAGTCCAATATTTCTCCCGAGGAGCGGCTGTTACTATCCAACTGCTGACCTTGCAATTAGCTGCCCAATGTGTAAGCACTGCACCTCCAGGACTCCTAGAGGAGATAATAGGAAGTATTAAAGTTTGTTATAGTCAGAATAGGATAATATAATTTAAGATTTCAGGAGTCAAGCACCTCCAGTAATTCTGAGTTCATGGTTTGGTCAGAAGCTATGGGAGTCATAATGAGAATTGGAAGTTTTAGTATAGGAAAATCTATGTAGACATCAGATACCTGTCAGTTCTATTGTCAAATCATATCTCAAATCAATCTTTTCTATTAATTGTACTACAGACAATAAACCAAGGCCTCATTAGCTTTTTTACTAGTTGCATTCACAACCACCCATAGCTCCTTTCACATTAAGCAGAATATAAATCAGGTCAAATAATAATCATCTCATTTCCTCAAAAATCCTGCATTGGGTTTACTTAATATTCACTTACCTGTAAGTCTTTGTCTGTCTTGATACCCAAACATTTCCATACCTCCTTGTATTCTCTTTATCACTCATTACACTTCAATGAAATAGATATGGTGACTGTCTTAGAAAACATCAGCTGCCTTACTGCCTTTGTATTTCTTGTTTCCTTTGCCTACAGTAAAGCTCCACCACCACCTCCCCAGATCTGGCATAATTCTTCCCCTCGCCTTATTCAAGTAGATGCCAAATTTTCTCATCACAAGGCCTACTTCTACCCATTCCCTTTAAAAATTATAAGCTTCTGTTTTTCTCTAGTTTATCTTGCATTTTTCTCATAATTGAAAAAATATTTTATATTTATAGGTTTAGTTTTTTTATTCCCCAGGCTCCAATTCCACCTGGAAAAAGACATCCGTGGGAACAATGATGTTGTCTGTTGTTACCCCAACTTATTTCATGGCCCCTAGAAAAATATCTGGCAAAATTAAGATGCAAGACAAGTATCGGAACACTTTTTTAAGAGAAATCTTTAAATGCTGGGAGGACACAGATAATTAAGTTGTGATTCCTGCTGTAAGCAGCAGTAGTTAACATGCTGAAGAAATAAGAGAAGCTCAGCACCACATGTACTGCCTGATGGACAGAAAATGAAGTGGACGTTGAAAGCAGAGCTGTTAAGGCTTCCTTTTGCTCTCCTTCCTGCTCTGACAACTCATGTAAAGTCCAATATTATGCCTTCTCAAAAATTACCCTAAACATATCTTGGTACAGAGGTAAATTTGGGTCATGGAGTGAGCTACTGTCTTGACATTTAATACCAATAGGCAAAGAAAACACAATGAAAAATTATAAAAAAGAGTCCTTGAAAAAATTATAAAATGGTGTCTATGGTTTACTATTTTATTTGAATATTTGCTTTCCTCAAAGAGTTACAACTACAAAGAATTTTCAAAAAAATCTCCAGGAAATTCTTTAGTCTTTCAGTAGGATGATCTAACCTTTCTAGATCATTGCCCTGCATCGATAATGTTCTTTTATTTACTTTCATTTTCAAACCACACACACACAACAGCAACAACAAAAACCACACACATGCATACACAGCCTAGAGTCAATTGTATATCATTGAATTCATATGAAAAGCTTTCTGTTTCTGACTGCTTTTTCTCCCAGGTTTTGCTTAAGATTCCTCAAACTTCATTACATAAGATAGCAAGTAAAGACTAAGTCATGGTTAATGAGTTATGATGGTCACCAAGGAAAAAGATGTATGGGTCCCTGGTGTCATGCTCAGTTTTCCAATATTTTTCTTTCTATCCATCTATCTCCTCCTCTGAGGGAAAAATTCCTTGGGGCAGAGACGACATTTTTTTCACCCTTGATCTCTTAAAATGCATCTTTTATCTTAGGCACCTGTACCTAAATCCCCAAACATTTCATATTTCCATTTCAATACACAAAAGCACTTTCAAAGCAAAAATTCCTTATGGTGAACTTTAAATTTTTTTGGCATGTGTGCTAGTGATATCTTTGTATACGTCCACACTTGTCTTATCATGATCATGTGAAAATGTTCATGGAAAGATAAAAGAACAAATTTGCTTCCCATAGAAAACACATTAAGTTCCAGTTGTAGTCACTTTTAAACAATAAACAAAAGTGAAACAGTTTTTAATGTAAAGCATTCTGTAGCTAATTGGTGTTGTTACCAACTTCTTGTTCCAGACATATTTTTTTCTTGGTTCCATGATCTCATGTGCTTAACTAAATGAATGACAGAACGTTCTGTTCCTATTTCTTGAGAACGTTTAATGTGGATCTGATTAATTGCAGTAGAACTGCGTGAGCTACCTGTTATCTAATCCCTGCCCTGCCCCCAACAAAGGCTGTGAAGCCAGAATAGCATTAGAAAGAGAGAGAAAACACTAAATGTATTAAGAGAGAAAATGCTAAACTTTCTTCTTGTGGTCTTAAGAAAATGAAATAGTGAATGTTTAAAATTACATCAAAACAATACACTGCAAGTGATAATGTCTTTATCAAGAGAAAAAAGGTCATGACTTTCATTATTTTTTGCCCAGCACCTTCAGAAAACACCATATCCTGGACTGCATCTTCATTTTTACTCAAGTACTTTGGTAAGATGCTAATATACATTAATTTATGATCTTCTACAAAAAGCTTTCTATCTATCATAAATTAACTATATGAAGTGATAAGAGTTGTATAATATAAATTCCATGAGAAGTTCCCTGGTGGTTTTGTGATTACAGCATCGGGTGATGACTGCAAGGTCAGTAGTTAGAAACCACCAGCCCCTCCCTGGGAGAAAAATGGGGCTTTCTATTACTATGGAGAGTTACTGGCTCTTTATTTTCAGACCACATAATCCTATATGTAGAAAACACAAAGATTCAATTAAACAATTGCTTGAATTAACTAAAAAATTTGGCAGTGTAGCAGGGTGTAAGATCAACACAGAAATTAGTTGGATTTTTATATATTAAGGATAGTGATACCAAAAAAAGACATCAAACGAATAATACCATTTACAATAACTACAAAAAAGATAAAATATTTAGGGATAACTTTTACCAGCGAAATAAAAGATTATACAAAGAAAAATATTCCAAGAACCTAAAAGAAACACATATGGAACAAGTTACTATGTTCCTGGATAGGAGGACTAAATTTTGTTAAAATGTCAATATTGGGAAGGTGGATATCATGGAATAACCGTTTAGCTGGGCAAGGTGCTATTGTATGGAGGAAGTGTGCGTGAGGAGGCCCAATTTCCACCTGCTACCCTACTACTGAACCTATAAATAGATGCACATAGGTCTATTTCCCCCATAGTCATAAATATATTTACATACGTACATGTCTGTATTTAGGCTTCTCTGTATGTACTTTGCCTCCTACTCCTTTCCTCTATTTCTTTACGCTTTCCTCCCGTCCCACTACCATGTTCAGCCTTCATTCTGGTTTCAGTAATTCCTCTCAGTTACCTTGCGCTTGGTCACTCCCTACCAGTCCTCCCATCCCCTCCCTCCACTGGTTTTGAATCACTCGTGTGTGTAAGCAAAGGTGGTGAAGAAAGCTGATGGTGCCCGGGCTATATCAAAAAGATATAGCGTCTGGGGTCTTAAAGGCTTGAAGGCAAATAAGTGGCCACCTAGCTCAGAAGCAACAAAGCCCACAGAGAAGAAGCACACAGCCTAAGCGAATACAAGGTGTCGAATGGACCAAGTAGCAGACACTAAAGAACAAAAACAATCATTGTGTGATCACCTTCCTCACACAAACACTGAAGACGAATGTGTGAATAAGCAAGTGTGGTGAAGAAGGCTGACGGTGCCCGGCTATTGAGAGATATAGCGTCTGGGGACTTAAAAGCTTGAAAGCAAACAAGCGGTCATCTAGCCCAGAAGCAACAAAGCCCCACACGGAAGCAGCACACCAACATGTGTGATCGTGAAGGGCAGAGGAAACCAGGTCTCAAACAACAAAGGCGGGGAGCGGGGGCGGCGGAATCACACCACCATGAATGAGGGGGAGTGCGTGATGGGGACCCAATGCCCATCTGTAGACAGCTGGACATCCCTTCCAGAGGGCTAGTGGGGAGGAGATGAGTCACTCAGAGTTCAGTGTAGCAACAATGAAACTCAAAACCTTCCTCTAGTTCTTGAACGCTTCCTCCCCTCTCAATTATCATGATCCCAATTCTGCCTTGCGGACCTGGTTAGACCAGAGAATGCACAGCGGTGCAGCAGGGATCTGGAAACACAGGGAATCTAGGATGGGTGAATCCCTCAGGACCTGCAGTGGGATTGGCGACACTGGGAGGGAAGGGGGTGTAGAAAGGGAGAACCGATCTTGGGGATCTATGTGTAACCTCCTCTCTGGGAGATGGGCAATGGGAAGGTGGGTTAGGGGAGACACCGGGAAGTGTAAGATAAGATAAAATAATTATTTATAAATTAATAAGGGGGAAGGGGGGAGCAGGGAGGGAGGGAGAGGGAAAAAAGGAAAACGAGCTGATTCCAGGAACCCAAGTGGAAGGCGAATTTTGAGAATGACGAGGGCAATGAATGTATAAGGGTGCTTTGCTCAATTAATGTATGTATGGATTGTGATAAGAGTTGTATGAGCCCCAATAAAAATATTTATTAATAAGAAAAAGAAATTTTAAAAAGCCATAAAATGTCAATATTACCAAAATTACTTTACAAATTCGATGCAATTCTGATCCAGATACCACTAAAAGTTTTCAAAGAAATGGAAAAACTAATCGCCAACTTTATATGGAAAAGAAAGAAACCTTGGATGAATAAAACACTATTACAAAATAAAAACAAAGTAGGAGGTCCTTCACTCCCATATCTTAAAACCGACTATATAAGCATGGTAATCAAAACAGCCTATTACTCATACAACAATAGATTTGAAGACCAATGAATTAGAATTGAGAACCTCAAAATACAGCCAAATGCCTATAGAAACCAAATTTTGAGAAATGCGTACTGTAAATTATAAAATGGGCAAGAAATATTATTTTCAACAAATAATGCTGTAAAAACTGGATCCTCCTTGCAAAAGAATTAAAAAGACCCAAAGCTCATAGCATGTACAAAAAGTAACTCAAAATGGATCAAAGGATCTAAACATAAATCACACAATTATTAATGCTATCAGTGAAAAAATAGGGACAAACTTAATGATTCTAATACAAAGCATAAACACACTACCAACATAATGAAAATCATGCCCACTATAGAAGACAAAATGAAGAACTGGAATTCACTAAAAATACAACGTTTGCATACATCAAAAGAGTTAACAGAGAACCACCAACTGGGAAAAAATATTCAGTAATAATACATCAAATAAAGGGCTAATTTCTAAAATCTATAAAAAGCTGCATCATTATTATATGAAAAAAATACAAATAATTCAATTAAAGTAGGCACAAGACATGAATAAGCAATTTACAAAAGATGGCATCCATGAAGCCAACAAGCACATGAACAAATGTCCTCGAACATTAGAAATTAGCGAAGTGAAAAGTAATCCACCAATGAAATATAACCTCACACCGACACTTCTGGTAAAATTCAATAAAACAGAAAATAGCAAATTCTGAAGAGGGTGTGAAGAAATTGAAACGGTTTTACATTGCTGATGGGACTGTAAAGTTGTAAAACATTGTGGAAATCAGTATGACACTTCCTTAAACAAATGCAAATCCACGTTCTTTATGATAGAGCGATCTCTCCACTGGATATATACACTAAAGAAATTAAGAGTAGAACACAAGCAGACATATGTATGCATATGTTCATTGTCACAATAGCAAAACCATGGAAACAACTAACAACCCCATCTGTAGACGAATGGGTCAATATGCTCTGGTACATTCATACTATGGAATTTCATGCATCAATAAAAAAGCATCACCACTCTCTTAGGAACCACAAGACATGAACCAAACTACAAAATATTATGATTAGCAAGCCTAATCAATCTTACAGAGATGAATATTTAATATCACCATTGTTATAAAGAAAAACAAAGAAGAATAAATGTGGCGTATGCAGCAATAGATAAGACTTGGATGGCTATAAGGGGACAGGGGCAGGGGGCCGAAAAGGGTGAGCAGAGGATTGTGGACAGAGATAAAAAATGGAGGATTTAACAGGATATTGTTGTTGATTTCATTTCTTGAAATGGGGTGTGCAATATATATGTAGTATGTCTCTTTAGAAAACAAACAAAAATCCCTCCAGCTTCCTTCGTTAGCTCTCAAACTTAAATAGTGGTTAGAGTGGCTTAACCAAAGGGAAAAAAAGAGGAGGAAATATATTATTGAAATGAACTTGGATTCTCGAGTGATCAACAAGTTCATCTCAAACATCAAAAGAGATAAACTCACAGGGGGCAGGTCTAGCCTGTCATATGGGGTCACTATGAATATGCAATGACAATAGAAGTGAGGGGTTGTTTCTGGTGTTTGGTTTTAGTTTGGATATTATTTTTTTAGGACTTACTTCATGGTTCTTAGTCTAGAATTTATTGGTACCTAGTCTAGAATTTATATATTAATTAAAATATCCCATGCTGACCTTATTCCCAACTCATATATCAACTCATAAACCAACTATGTACTTAAAAGCTCTCATTGGAAGCAACTCGAATTTAACAAATCCAAAATATCATTTCAAATTCCTCCCTTCCAAATTAGCTCCCCCTCCAATAATTCTCACCTTAGTAAATGGCACCATCATTTATTAAACTTATGGGACAAAAACTGTTCTAAGGCATATTTGATTATTCTCCTTTTATCATACGCATTATCTAATCCTTCGTTGAGATTTATGTGTCCTCCCTGCAGTTTTTACCCCCAAATAAAACCCCTTCTCCCCAGCGTCACTACAATGTCTATATATCCAATCTAAACCAAAATCAACTTTTGCCTAGCCCTGTCAACACACTCGCAGGATTCCTCGACCTGACCCCTGCATAGCAACTAGAATTATCTTTTAAAATCAAGCACCATATTCTTCAAATGTTTTCTTGATTATTTCCCATTGCACTGAGAATAAACTTCAACTTCCTCTAACAGTATACATTATGCTCTCTGGTCTAGTTTCTACTTCTCATTCTCACCTCCACTTACTCCGAGTATTCCAAGAGCATAAAAACTCATTTTCTGCCTCAAATCCTTTGTACATGTTGAGAATATTGTCCACTCAGAATTTTATACAGATTGCTCCCTCTATTCCTTTAGGTTTCTGTGTAATTATTACTGCTTCAGAAGTCCCTCCCCACCACATTTTTATGTCTTTTGATTTTACATTTTATTATTGAATATGAAAATAGAATGCATATTATGGTGAAATCTCATGTGCTCTGCATACAGCCTAAATAATTATCAACTCATGGCCAATCTTGTTCTAACTATATCTCTGCTTACTGCGTGCCCAGCCACCTGGATTATTGTGAAGCAAATCCTAGACACCATAATATTTCACCTTTAAATAATTG
This sequence comes from Tenrec ecaudatus, assembly GCF_050624435.1. Lineage (NCBI taxonomy): Eukaryota > Metazoa > Chordata > Mammalia > Afrosoricida > Tenrecidae > Tenrec > Tenrec ecaudatus. The sequence continues at coordinate 90,690,708 of NC_134548.1, forward strand.
ACGATGTATCAAAATATACTAATTTTTCTTAAAATATAAATATGGCACTATTATTGCACCTAAGTCTTTATAATATTCATCAGATATTTAGTGCTTTCATTAAATATCTAGTAGTTATTTATATTTCCCTGATTTTACTTAAGCAGCTTTTTATTTCGTAATCAGGGTAAAAATAAAGTCTATGTATTGCAATGGTTTGATATGATTCTAAATATCTTTTTTGTTATTTTAGTTCATTTCAATATATTCATTGATGAATATATTGTTTAAAATGTAGCATTTTCAGTAATCTGGATTTTGCTGATTGTATTGTTGGACTATCATTTACCAAATCCTCTGTTCCTTTTATTTCTAGTAGTTTTGTATAGGAAGTTGAGTACTTATTGGGTGAAGCCATATATTTCCATTGAGATATACAAGAATATCTTGTTATTCTTCTTTTTGTTACTTCCATCAACTTAAATAAAAATCCCATTTTCCATAACTCCCAATTCTGTTAACCTTAGTATTTTTTTGTTACCTTTTTCATTTTCTGACACCATACCATTTATCTTTGTGTTTATTTATTTGTTGTCAGTCATTCCCACATGAACATGAACAGAATATGGGCAGGGGAATTCTTTTGTTCAATATCGCACCCAGCAAATAATTCAATGCCTAGCATTCACTAATTTGCATTCAATAAATGATAGTTGCTCAATAAAAATGTGTTGACTTTATGTTATTTATCGATTTATAATTATTATTTATCATTTTTTGTCAATAGAGAAGAACATCATACTTGATAAAGTGGAGGGACAGCAAAGAAGAGGAAGACCTTCAATGATATAGATTGACACGATGCCTGCAGCAATGGGCTCAAGCATAAGAACAGTTGTGAGGATGGCTCAGGACTGAGCAATATTTTGTTCTGTTTTTCATAGGGTCGCTATGATTGGAAACAATTCACTGGCACCTAATAACAACATTAATTATTAAAAAGGTATAATAGCTATATATGTGAATCCTACTTATAAGAATACTAGAAATGAGAACCATACAAAGGAAACATTGTCTCCATGATGTCGATAATCAAAATAGGGATATTATCAAGAATGTCCCATAATATTCTAAGTAACTAGGCAATGTGCAAGGGGAAAGCCCATGAGAAATATGCATATTAAATATTGGCTTAATTCTAAATTACAACATTTTATTTTTAATTATACAAATAGAACATGCTCATTATAGAAAAATTAGAATATAAAAGTAAGCAAGAAGTAAATCCCATTTTCCAAATGAAGAGAAAACATTCTAAACATCCTAAAATTTCTCTCTCTCTCTATGCCTCACTTACTTTATAATGTGTGTGTGTGTGCTTTGTGATGTGTTTGCATGGTTTATGTATTATTTATAAAAACAGACTTATACTGTATTTAGTGTTCGGAATTCTTCTCTTAAAATATATAGTATATTTTAAAAACAATTCCATATAAAATATATATTTCTACAATATTATTTTGAAGAAAGCAACATTCTTCATATACCAATGATCTGATTTTTCTCTCAGTCATAGTTATTCAATTCTACTATAGTGTGGAACGAGTCATAGTCAATATGAAAATAAAAGGGTATATCTGTGTTCTAGTAAAACTTTCCTTACAAAATAGGGATGGGAAGATATGAATAGGCTATAATTTGTAAGAATAAAGTCTTACAAATATAAAAGATGGCCTTAGAATTACACTAATTTTTAAGGTTTTTGCTATATTGCCAAGTAGACCTTCATAAACCATTGTTTATTTGCCATTGACTCTTAGTTGCCATTGAGTCAATTCTGGCTAATGATGGCCACCTCATGTTTGTACAGTTATGCTCCATAAGGTTTTCAATCGTTGATTTTTCAGAAGAAGTAGTTTACCAAACATTTTTTGTGGCACCTCTAAGTGGACTCAAACATTTAATCTTTTGTTATGCCAATTTAGACTTTCCAGCACTGAATGTTTTTACATATTGGGATTATTTTTAATGCCAGCATGGTAACATCTCAATAGTGAGATGACGATAAATCTACCAAGGACCACAAAACCCCAAATTAGAAGATTTATAGTTTTGCATTTTAAGTCTAGAATCTTTCACTACTTCTCCTTATGAAAAATCAAGTCATCAATTTTCATTTGTGGTGAGAATATTATCATTATGTGCAAAGTGTTATCTGTGGTATTTATTGCATTTTGACAGGCGCAAACGAACCACACAAACGTCTTAAGCAGTTGTTTAGAGCTGGTCTCCTGAGGCTTGGAAATGGTGCTGAAGACATTATTTTGGGTAATGGTGGATGTGCGGTAAATAGAAATGCCCCTTCCTTGCCAGAAAAGAACACACACACACACACACACACACACTCTCTCTCTCTCTCTCTCTCACACACACACACACACACACACACAACCAAACCACAGGAGTTTACATGCAGGACGTGGGAATGTGCCATATCTTAAAGCTGAAATCGATAATACAAAGCAAGTTTCATACAGCTGCATGTCCACAGTTGTTTTCTACTGGGGTTATTTATAGACTGGTATAGTGTTTGTTCTTGTTTTCATTTTTGAGATGAACTTGTATATCACTAAAGACTTCAAGTCCATTTCAATTTTATTTTCCTCCTATTTTTAAGCCACTGAAACCACTATTTAGGTTTGAGGAATAAGGACGGTGGAGGGATTTTTTAAAATAAACATTATATATTTACATATATTACACAGCCTATCTTAAGAGATGAACTCAACAACAATAAAAGTTAAACTCTCCATTTTAAATCTCTACCCACAACTCCCTGCTCTCCCTGTTCTTGTCCCTGTCCCCTTGTAGTCATCCTAATCTTGTCTATTGGTGCATAAACCACATTAATTATCTTTGCTTTTCCTTATAGCAATGGTGATATTACATATTCATCTCGGTAAGATTGACTGGGTTGGCTAAGCATAATATTCTGTAGTTTTGTCAATGTCTTGTGGTGCTTAAGAGAGTGGTGATGTTTTTTATTGATGCATAAAATTCGATAGTATGAATGTACCAGAGCATGTTTATTTCATTCATCTGTAGATGGGGTTCTTAGTTGTTTCCATGTTTTTGCTATTGTGGAAATTATGGCATTAAATATAGGCTTATATGTAAATTTCTCTAGTGTATATACACAGTGGAGAGATTGCTGTATCATAAGGTACTTGTGTTTACGTTTGTTTAAGGAAGTGTCATACTGATTTCCATCATGGTTGTAAATTCTACAGTCCCATCGGCAATGTAAAAGCATTCCTATTCCTCCACATCCTTTCTAGAAATTGTTCTTTTTTGTATAGCAAATTTTACTAGTATAGGTGTGAAGTGGTCTCTCATTATTATTTAAATTGTCATTTCTCTTGTTTCTAATGATTGCGACATGTGTTTATATGTTTGTTGGCCTCCTGTATATCATCGTTGGTAAATTGTCTTGTGCCTCATTTTGATTGGATTATTTGTACTTTTGTTGTTAAGATGAGGTTGTTTTTTAATAGATTTTGGAGATGAGCTCTTTATTTGATGTGCTATTATTGAATATGAGGCTGGTGCAGTGGTAACTTACACATTTATTTGAGCATCATCTCAGCTTTGTAACTTTACATTTTTTTGTATTACTAGACAGAAATCTAGACCGACAGAGAAACACAGTAGCAAAGACATGAAACATGTAGTGGTAGAGAGGAACACTCAGGGACAGATAATTACATATGCTTCATAATGCAAGTTTTGTTTACAAATAAAATAATAGGCATAGGAAAGATTCATAACAAACAAGGTAACTGTGTTGTATTCTTGTGCTTTCCCCACTTTGAGTGTTACGGGTGAACCAGAGATAACACATAAAGTTTCCTAGAATAGTGTTACCTTGAGTAAGTTTAGTTACTCTTCCTGATCTTAATATCCCTTCCTGTAAAGTAAAGTTAATATCATATATCTGATATGGTAACATATTATCTGGCACATATTACCTGCTCAAAAATCGTGTCTTCATCCTCAAGACAACTGGAGTAACTGTTCTGTTGCTTATTATTATATTTGTCTTATCCTTAAAACAAAACCATTTCTATTCAACCAGAAGTAAAAAAAATTGGTTTAGAGTTTCTTGAGGAAGTCTGGTGTATAAGATATTTATTTCTGTTTCCTCTTATATTGTTTCCCAAGAAATCTTTTCAGGCTTTGTTTCTTCGCTATTGTAATTCATATTTGTGAGTGCATTTGTATGTCTCTCTCCAAGTAAGTGTGCTTATTTTAATGAAGAACCTTTAGAAAACATTCAATATTACTATGATTACTGAGATAACGGTGATTTTCTTTGCAGAGAAATTACTTCTGCCTATTCAATTATTCACAATATGAGCCCCTCTTAAATCAGAATTAAGCTTCTCAGTAAGTTTTCAATTATTAATTGTTTCACCTAACAGAAAACAAAACAAACTCTTTGCCACTGACTTGATTTCAACTCACAGGGATACTATAGAGTAGAACTGCTTTGTCTTTCTCCTGTGAACTTACTAGTCTGTTCAAATGGTTGACCTTGCCACTAGCTGCACAATGGGTAGCCCACTCCACCAGTTGAGCTTCTCGGCCTTTTAGCTAAGGTCAAGTGTAGTACACCAGCTGAACTCCATATTGTTTCACGTAGTAACTTGGAAATAAAAAAGAAAATTGGAAATAAAACCACAATAAACTAATGAAGCAAACAAAAGTTTCTGAATCAGGTAATGTTAGAGTCCTAAGAATACATTATCAAGTTACAGATGAGAAAAATGAACTACACAGAAATATTAAATTTTTGTTTTTATCAAAGGAGTCCTAAAATTTAGGATTTTTGGTGCCAAATCTAATGTTCTTCTCTCTGTTCATCATCTCTGCTTACCAATATAAAAAAGAGCAATAATCCAGGCCTTGCAAAGGGAATATTCAATAAGCCATTAATAATTAATGCTTTGCCCTTCGGGTTGCAGAAGAAATGCATAAAGTAGAACACAATGGGACAATGGGAATGGGAAAGTAGGAGTAGAGGTAGAGTGTGTTCATGCTCTGCATTGCCAGGTATTACTTTGGACTTCGTTTAAGGATTGTGGGAGGAACGGTATCTTGAATTTACAATGTAACAGGAAGATGTGAATTTCCAATGCATAGTAAACCAATTCTATCAACTTTGGCCTACCTATGTTCAATTTTTATTATGGTTTCAATGTTTGGTGTGTATACTTGTATATCACTTAAAGAATCTTCCCTTTCATTTCCATCAGGTTATATAATAATACTATCATTGTTGTGTGGTGTGGTGTGTGTGTCTCATCCTCTGTGTAAAAAATAGCACACAAATTATAACCCCTGACATAAAATGAGGACTGTTTCTTTTGATCTTCAATGATTAGTATTGCTATTTTATTTAGAAATGTTGAATGGTACAATTTTGCCGAATGTTCATCTTTGCTTATTTGCTACCCTTAAATAGAAGAAGCTCTAATTGATAAAGTATGTTGCCTACATTATGACTGCTTTTCAAGGAAAATGTTTTTTAATCGTTTTATTAGGGGCCCATACAACTCTTATCACAATCCATATATACATCAATTGTGTTAAGCACATTGGTACATTCATTGCCCTCATCATTCTCAAAACACTTGCTCTCCACTTAAGCCCCTAGCATCAGGTCCTCATTCCCGCCCCCCTACGCGCTCCCTCCTCCATCATGAACACTTGATAATTCATAAATTATTATTTTGTCATATCTTTCCCTTCCGATGACTCCCTTCACCCACTTTTCTGTTGTCTCTCCCCCAGGGAGGAGGTCACATACAGATCCTTGTAATAGGTTCCCCCTTTCCCTCCCTCTACACTCCCAGTATCGCCACTCACACCACTGGTCCTGAAGGGATCATCCGCCCTGGATTCCCTGTGTTTCTGTATCCTATCTGTACCAGTGTGCATCCTCTGGTCTAGCCAGACTTGCAAGGTAGAATTGGGATAATGATAGTGGGAGGAGGGGAAGCATTTAGGAACTAGAGGAAAGTTGTATTTTTCATCGTTGTTACATCGCAGCCTGACTGACTCATCTCCACCCTGAGATCCTTTTGTAAGGGGATGCCCTGTGGCCTACAAATAGGCTTTGGGTGTCCACCCCGCACTCTCCCCATCATTCACTATGATAAGATATTTTTGTTCTGATGATTCTTCACCGCATTTGCTTATGCACCCATATGTCTTCAGCGATCATATCATGGAGGTGTGCATCCAATGATATGATTGTTCTTTGATGCCTGATAACTGATCCCTTCAGCACTTCGTGATCACACAGGCTGGAGTGCTTCTTTCATGTGGGCTTTGTTGCTTCTGAGCTAGTTGGCCGCTTGTTTACCTTCAAGCCTTTAAGACACCAGATGCTATATCTTTTGATAGCAGGGCACCATCCATCAGCTTTCTTCACCACATTTGCTTATTCACCCTCTTTGTCTTCAGCGGTTATGTCAGGAAGGTGAGCATCATAGAATGCCAATTTAATAGAGGAAAACTTTCCTGCATTGAAGGAGTACTTGAGTGGAGGCCCAATGTCCTTCTGCTACCTTAATACTAAACCTATAAATATATTCACATAGATCTATTTCCCCATCCTCATATATAAATATATTTGTATATGTACATGACTTTATCTAGACCTCTATAAATGCCCTTTGCCTCCCAGCTCCTTCCCTATTTCCCTTGACTTTCCTCCTGTCCCACTATCATGCTCAGTCCCCACGGGGGTTTCAGCAATTCCTCTTGATTACATTTCCCTTGATCATGCCCTCCCATGCCTACCACACCCTCCTCACCACCGATTTGGATCAGAAAAAGTTTTTTTTTTTTTTTAAAGAAGAAACATTCTGTTTGTGAGATGGGGAGGGAACTATTCTTTGAAAATATTGCAATTTTGACAATCATAACAGTGATGCTATTATTCAGACCCAGAGAATACGGAGAATGTAAGTTCGATTTACCTGAAGTAAGCAGCTTTTCCCTCCAGAACCTTATTTTATGTAGCAACATAAACTGGGCTTCATCACATCAGTTTTGTGATGGACTGGTGATGGATTTGTAAGAACTAATTGAACCTCCTAATTCCCTGATGGACACTTAAGTTCCTGTGAAAGGTAGGCTTTAAAAATATATTTTTTCTAATGAGTGACAGTTTGTTTACTATTATGATAACATAGTACTTCATCTATGTGGCATTATTTTATTTGATGAAATTAGGCACATTCTTATTTTCTTAAAAGGAGTAACTTATAAAGAACTTTAAAAAAATTGTTGCTCTTGCATACTGAAACCATTCCCTCCAAAGAATATAAGTCATTAAAAATTACTCATGCAATGACTCATAATTTGACATCTTAAGTATCACTATTACAACATTTCATAGCTCTAGTTACATTAATGACACAATAGAAACAACACAGTGTGGAAGACTTGGATTTAAGTGTACGTTTTACACTCAATGACAAATCTACAAGTTAAGGCTTATACTTTATATTTTGAGTATTCTTTTGTTGCCATAAATTTTCTATTAGAGTTACTGAAATGATGTATCTTTGAAATAACAAGATATGGTCAGATTCTGAATCTATAATAATATAATAAAACAGATATTCAAGCAGAAGTAGTCACATTTCTTTGTATTAGTTTTATTGCTGTGACAGACACTAGAAGTTACAATATTTGAACAAGTAATTAAATGCAGAACATCTTTTAATAAACATAAGCAATATGAAAATTCTGAAAATTACATCAAAACCAATGTATTATTTAAAAATACATTAAATTGTACATTTTATCCAATATAATTGAATTTTTTGGCTGGATAGTAAAATCTACATTTCACTAGGGAAAAGAAAATTGGTTATATTGTTTACTCTCATCAGGAATCAAGTTTTGACTATTATAAAATGCCTAATATTAGTACAATTTTAAGTGTCACAGATCCAAATATTGTTACCCTTCCTAAAAGTATCAACTTTTGTCCTCACATGCAAAGCACTATCAAATAATCCAGTGAAACTACTACAGAGTTTGAGTTATGGATTTACTCTTCTGGTAGCCATTGATGTTGCATTAAAATATCACACTCAACACCCTCTTGATAGAATCAGAGAAAATTGGTCAATGCACTGCATGATAGACATTCCCAGGTCTTTTATGTGTTTCAACATTCACTTCACTTGTTGGATAGTTTACCCTCTTTCAACTTGCAGTTTTCCAATAAAAAAAACTACTATAAAGGTATTTTCCTTTTTATAATAGTAATGTGCGTGAAGGGAGACAACGGACAGTATAAAAGATGAAATAATCATAACAATATATAACTGATCAAGGGTCAACGGTGAGAGAGTGCGGAGGGAGGGGAAAAAAGAGGAGCTTATACCAATGGCTCAAGTAGAAAATATTTTGGAGATAATGATGGCAACATATGTACAAATATGTTTGATATAATTGATGTATGGAATGTATAAGAGCTGAAAGATCCCCCAATAAAATTATTTTAAAAGGAGATATTTACCTCCTAGTAATTATGAGGTAAATATCATTATAATATGCTTATATCACAGTAAAAACCCTGATTGATATAGTAGTTGATCTGTGAGATTTACATCATGAGTATAGAGAGTTCTTCAGTTTTATATGATGTGATTCCTGACAGAAGTAAAGGCCTACAGAGGACAAATGTAAAGTTTATCACTCATGAAAATTGTAGGAAAGAAAATAATTTATGACTTAAGCATCATCTGAGTGAAGTCAGGAATCTTGGGAACCACAGAGACTAAATATTCTGATAGTTTACAAAGGCTTACAAAAAATTAAGCATGGGAGTAATGTTTCCCTGAGGATACAGGAAGGGGGTGGGGGGTGATATTACGGATGATTGTATAACCCCACTTAAGACAAGTGAACAACAGAATTATAGGTGAATGGATTTATTGCATGGTGTTAGATATTGCAAATTATATTTATATATATATATGATATATAATAACAACAATAAAGGCTCCTGGGGGAAGTTCAAGAAAAAAGAAAATGTTTGGAAACTAATCGTGGTAGCAACTCTACCATCATGTTTGACCTAATTTAATTATGGATTTTTATGATATCTACATGAGCTCCCTATAAATGAATTAAATTTTAAAGAAGCCTAAGCATCATTTATAATCGGAAGTATGAGAGATTGAAGGAGTGTCACTATGGTGGCATCTTCACACAAAATACATTCTTTCTAGGAACTTGCCTCCTATGTGAGATTTTAGCCTTTTTATTTTCTTATTTATTTTCAATTCTTTGACACTAGCTCATGTGACAAAAGCATTGATATCAGTTCAAATTTTACTTTTTCTCCTGTTAAAAACATTCAGACGAGCATTTAGATATGATGGGTAAGGAAATAGGAATGTTTCCAAGGCTGTGAATTTCTCTTTTTTAATTAACCAACTAAATTGAATTTTAATTTTTTAAATTATTTGTGGAATATAGCACATACAAAGAAACACATGCACCTTGTTTCACAGCCCATGACAGCACAACAGTGCCCGTATCCCAGTATACCCACCATAGTCATGTATGTGACTCTAACTTCTTTTTTCCCTCCCATATTCCAACCTTTTCTCCCTGTATCTCTCCTCTCCTGCCCTCACATCCTGCCTTGCCATAGCCTTCAAAGTCTTTTCCTTTGTTGTGAAAGCCATTTTTCTTGCTTTTGGTCCTTTATAATAATGTAATTAAATATTTATTTTATGAGATTGACTGATATTGCTGACTATAATGCCTTCCAAATTTGTCCATCTCATGAGGTGTTTTGCAGTCTCATCATTGTTCTTTAGGGATGAATAATATTCCATTGTGTGTATGTAAGAGAGTTTATTTATCCAGTCATACACAGACTGGATTTTTGGTTGTTCCATCTTTTTGCTATTATAGAATTTGCTGTTTTAAACATGGGGGTGCAAATGTTCAGGTTTTGTTTTTATATCTTTGGGGTATTTACGGAGTAGAAAGAATGCAAATTTGTATGCTATTTCTATTTGCATTTGCTTAAGGAAGTGCCATACTAATTATTTTCCAAAATGGCTATACGATTCTGCAATTTCACCAACAATGTGTGAGGGTTCCAATCTCTCAACATCCTTTCCAGTATTTGTTATTTTCTTTTTCATATATTCCTAAAAATGTCAGTGTTAGGTAATATCTCATCACTGTTTTAACGTTAATTTCTCTTATAGATAATGATCATGAGCATTTCCTCATGATTGTTGTCCATATGAATGACTTCTTTAGTAAATTGAACATTTGTGTCTTGTGCCCATTATTTTGGGTTATTTGTATTTTTGTTAGTTTTTTAAGGCATTGCAGCTTTTCTTTTCTTTATTTTACAATTTTATTGGCTTATAATTCACATATCATAAATTCAATCGTTCATTCTTATTAAGAAGAGCTCTATAATCATCACCGCAATCAATTTTGGAATATATTCTTCTTTCTTGTACTCATTGTTATTAGCGTCCCATTTTTCACCAACCTCCCCTGCTATATACCCAAGAAAGCCTTAATCCAGTGATTGTTTCTATATATTTATCTATTTTGGATTCCATATTCATAAAGCATTTTTAAAATCAGAAAAACCAAACACAATAACAAAGAAAACCCTCAATTGATTAGAAAGCAGAAAATGTTAAAAAAAAAAACTAGATCAAATTCAAAATGGGGTAAAAAGAGATCAAATCATAAGACCCTAAATTTTAACCTAATTTCATCTACAATAATCCACTTTCCAATGCACTCTGCATGATAACAAAGCTTTTAACATCCCTGGTTTTTTATCATAGGGGATTGACCAGAGGCTTATCCACATATATTTCCTATTCATTTAAAAAACAAACAAACAAAGCCTGAAACACCTTCATAATGAGTCAAAAGGGAAATCAAATGACAAGATATTACATTTTATCTTAGCTACATATGTCATAATCAACTTTTAAATGCTGTTGGTTTGATAGCAAGGCTATTCACAACCCTTGACTAGGGACAGAAGGGATTCACCAGAGGCTTAATCCATGTGTGGGCAATACAAGTGGATTTTGGGTTTCCAGTGTCATTCATAGCCTTAAGCTCTGATGCCATTCTGTACATCAGATTTGGGTTTTACTATTTACAATCACATTGGCTAGTGTGCTTCTTCTGGATGGGCATACTTGGCATCTCATTTAGATGGCTGCTCATTTGAAGACAAGCCTCTAAAACCTCAGACAATGCTCTTTCTGATAGCAGGGCACCATCTAATTCCATCACCACACTTTACTATAGAACCCATATCTTCCTGAGGTAAGTATCAAGCAGGGCCCTGCTATAAGAAGAAATTATTCTTAGATTGGGGCAAGAATAAAGTGCAATCCCCAAATCTATCCACATATCTATGGCTTATATATGTCTCTGGTTTGCTTTAGAGACATCATTATCATTTTATGTTAGAGAATATTATCAATCATCCCCTGGGGCATAAAATAATGATATTGATAAATGTAACTGATTTAGCCAATGGTTTAGAATTTACAGCATTGCTGAGAAAGGGAAAGTATACAAACAGGTGGTGAGAAACTGCAATACATGAATTGTTGATATATACAGATTAAACCCTTAAGTAACTACACACTTTTTTAACACCAAAAATTGGGATTGAGGATAGGGCAAAACTTTTAATAAAATTTAATCACAAAGGCAGAACCATACCTATCAGATGAATTAATTTCATAATAAAGCAAGTAGAGAAAATGTTGAGGCGGACATAGAGATCCTGAGGGTGTTAGAGGAACAGCAATCTAGCTGAGAGGAATTACTAAGAGGCAGAAGAAGGGTGAGTCTGATGGTAGGACAGAAGGAAGGTAAAAGGAAACAGAAGAAAGATTTAGGAAGCAAAGCTATGGATAGAGGTATAAACATAGGTGTGTAAATATGTAAATACATTCATTCATAAAAATAGAGGTATTGGCTTATTTACATATATTTATATGACAATACATTGATGTTGTGGACAGACTTTAGGCCTCTGCTCAAGCCCTCCCTCATCAACCTAACATTGTGTGATGCTGACCCTCCTGGTATGATCACTGAAAACAAAATGGGTGCACAAGCAAATGTGGTGAAGAAAGCTGATGGTGGCCGGCTATCAAAAGATATAACATCTGGGTCTTAAAAGCTTGAAATTAAACAAGCGGCCATCTAGCAGAGAAGCAACAAGTCTACATTGAATAAGCACACCAGTTTGTGCAATCACAGAGTGTCAATGGGATCAGGTAACAGGCATCAGAAGACCCCAAATAAACAAACAAACAAAAACATATCATTGGAAATGAGGGGGTTCAGAGCAGAGACCCCAAACCCATCTGGAGACAGGGAGACATTCCCTCACAGAAAGGTCACAAGGACGGGATGGTTCAACCAGGGTGAAGTTAGCACTGATGAAACAAAAACTATTCCTCTGGTTCCTTTAGCCTTTCAGTTCTGGCTAGACCGGAATATGTACACTGGTACAGATAAGTGCTCACAACACATGGAATCCAGGTCAGATAAACCCCTTAGGAACAGAAATGAGCGTAGTGATACCAGGAGGGTAGGTGGAAGGTAGGAGAGGAGGGGAGGAAGGGAGAACTGATATCAATGATTGACACATAACCACCACAACCCGCCCACCCAAGGGGGACGAACAATAGAAACCATGAGGGAAGGGAGACAATGGTCAGTGTAAGATATGAAAAGATATGAAATAATTTATCAAGGTGTCACAAGGGTGGGGGTGGGAGAGCGAATATGAGGAGCTGATAGCAAGGGCTTAAATAGAAAGTAAATGTTTAGAAAATAATTATGGCAACATATGTACAAATATGCTTGATACAATTGATGTATGGATCGTTATAAGAGTTGTAAGAGCCCCCTATAAAATTATCTTTAAAAAAAAGTAAGAAGAGCATTATAATAGTATGTGGCAATCCCAAGCTACCATTCACTGGGCACTCTTAACGCAAGAAATCTGAACCAAAGTCCAACGACCTCTCCAGTTCTATAGCCTTAGGCTTCATCTATTCATCTATTAGCAATCGTCTATTCTTCTCACAATAGGAAGTTTCAGTCTTTAGTCCAATAGCTACAGTTGTTTGAAGTAAAGCCCAGTTTACCTAGTTGGGTTTTAAAATTGAGTTCTTTTGGTATGGCTATTGTGTGCCTTGAAAGAATGATATTGTGTGCCTTGAAAGAACAGAGTCCAAAGTCCAAGAAGTCTATAGTCCATTGCCTGGGTCACCAAGGGCTGCATAAAAATTAGGTTAAAAGTATACAATTAGAAATATTCTGTTATTGTTCTTAGGTGTCTTCAAGTTGGGTCCAACCCATAGTGACCCTATGCACAACAGAACGAAACACTGCCTATGCCTGCACCATTCTCACAATTGTTGCAGCCACTGTCAATCTATCTTATCAAGAGCCTTCTTCTTTTTCACCACCCCTCCACTTTACCAAACATGATATCCTTCTCCATGAACTGGTTTCTCCTGACAATATGTTCAAAATATGTAAGGCAAAATCTGGCATCCTTGACTCTATGGAGCACTCTATCTGTACTTATTTCAATAGAGATCTGTTTGTCCTCTTAGCAGTTAATGGTACTTTCAAAATTATTCCCCAGCTCTACAATACAAATGCATCCATCCCTTTATGGTCTTTCTTATTCAATATCCAACTTTTGCATGCATATGATTCAATAGGAATACCATGGTTTGGGTAGGGTGCACCTTAACCCTCAAAGTAACATTCTTACTTTTCAGTACTCTAAAGAGATCTTGTGTAATAGATTTACCTAATTGAATGCATCTTTCCATCTCTTTACTGCTGCTTTCTTGAGCTTTGATTGTGGAAAACAATCTTTGACACCATCAACCTTTTCTCCATTTATCATTTTACCTATTTTTCCAGTTGTGAAGATTTTAGTCTTCCTTACATTGAGTGGTAATCCATACTGAAGGGTACATTCCTTGATCTTCATCAACAAGTACTTCAAGTTGCCCTCACTTTCAGCAAGTAAGTTTGTGTCATCTGCAGACCATAGGATGTTAGTATGCATTCTTCCAATCCTGACGCCACATTCTTCTTCATATAAACCTACTACTCTGACAATTTGCTCAGCATACAGATTGCACAAATGTTCTGAGAGGATGAAACCCTGACACACACCTTTCCTGATTTTAAACTAGGCAGTATTCCCTTGTTCTGTTCACACAACTGCCTTTTTATCTGTGTACAGGTTCCAAGGGATCACAAACAAGTGTTCCCATTCTTCTCAAGATTGTCCACAGTTTATTATTGTCCACCCAGTCTGATGCATTTGCATAGTCAATGAATTAAGTAATCATCTTTCTGTTATTCTCTTCTTTAAGCCAAGATCCATTTGACATCAGCGATTATATAATTTGTTCCACAATCTCTTCTGAACCTAGCCTGAACTTTTGGCAGTTCCCTGTCAATGTATTGCTGCAACCACTGTTGGATGATCTTAAGCAAAATTTTCCTTGTGTGTGATAGCAATATCATTCTGTTGTTTGAGCATTCTGTTAGGTAATCTTTCAATGGAATGGGCAGACAGATGGATCTCTTCTATTCAGTTGGTCAAGTAACAGTCTTCTTAATTTCCTGGCATAGACGAGTGAGTTATTTATATTACTTAGAGTTTATCTCAAATGTTTATCAATAAAGAATAGTCAACAAAATGGCATGGAGTAGTGCATCAAAATACTTAATCAGAGAAGACTCCAAGAAGATGGTGGCCAGACAGTATCTCCTATCTAGAAGTATCCCTGCCCCTGCTAGAATCCTACACTCTGGGAAATCAGACATGAGATCTGAATTCTCAGTCTGAAATCAGACATGAGATCTGAATTCTCTTGATATTTCCTTTTTTGTAAAGCCAAAAATACAAAAACCTTTTGCCCCCAGAGAAACAGAAGCCTGGCACAGCAGTGACTTTTGTAGCTCCCCCCCCCCCACAGCATTGCAATACAGCAGCATGTGAGACTCTCCTCTTCCAACTTTCCCCAATTAGACTCCCCCTCTTCCATACCACCCCATATTCCTCCTAGCCCTTCTCACTTCTGAGATCCCTACCTAGAGGCCAGATCTCATGGTGCGGTGTGGAATCTCTATACCTCTATTCTATCACTTTATTGAACCTCTCCAACAATACAAGAATTAAGTTCTTACACTGACCTACCGGCTCCCCGAAAGCTGGGAAGCTGGCTAAGGTCAAGTCAGAGGATTTTGGTTAAATCTACAGTAACATTTACCTGTTGTGGTCTCCTTGTACAATATAGCGGGGTTATAAGTGACCCTGGTAGATTGCCAGATATACACTTCACCTACCACACCAACCACTACATCAAGAATTCAAAAACCCTCTCTCAGAGAGACTCCCTGTCACAAAACTACCAAAATATTAGAACGCCTCTTAAAATCTCATTTTCCTTATTATTCATACATCACATAAATACTAATCTCTTGCTCCTATCCCTCATTTGTGCTACACATCCAACTCTACCACTTCTTCCTCATTCCCATACAATGTGATTTCCGGCCCATTTCTGATAATTCTATTCTAGACCAAAGAAGCCACCCAACCCACACAACCCAGAATTCTACACATCACATAAAATTGAATCACTATGCAGCATAAACAACAGTCAATAGCAGTAACCAAAAAATATCACGATAAACCAAACTCAACAACTAAAGATTATGTAAATGCAATGGAATACACACACACACACACAAAGCCTGGAACTATCAGAAACTGAATATAGCAAAATGATGTTTAGGGCCATACAATAGATCTGGGGAACAATCCTATAAACAATGAAAGAAATTGAGATACTAAAAATTTCTCACCCAAAAGAAATCCAGAAGCTAAACAGTGATATAAAAAAATTTCAAAAGCAAAAAAACAGCACAAGAACTAAGCATTAGAATGGAAAAAATGGAAAGTCCAATTCGTGAACTCGAAGACAACCATGTAGATTTCAGGATACAAGAGAAACAAACAAAAAATAAAAAATGGTTGAAGAATGCTTGAGGATGATGTGGAACATCAAGAAGAGAAATAATTTACATCTCACTGGAATACTGGAACAGGAAGAAACAAATCTAAAAATAAAGTAGTAAGAGAATTCATGGAAGAAAATGTCCACAATATTACAAAGGAATAGATGATAAATATTCAGGAAGCAGAGAGAACTACAAGTTGATTAGACTCCAGGAAGGAAACAAAATACATGCACACACACAACTACAACATCATGACATATAGTAGTCAAAATAACCAATTTCAAGGAAAAGGAGAGAATCTTGAGAGCAACCAGCGAGAGAGGAAAAACAAAAGTCACCTTTAAAGGTAAACAGATAAAAATAAGCTCAGTTCTCTCAGCAGAAACCATGCAGGAAAGAAAGTGAAGCAACCTATATCAAACTTTGAAATAATAAAAATGCCAACCAAGAATCCCATAGCCAGCAGAACGATCTATCAAATATGAAGGAGAAATAAAAGTATTCTCAAGCAAGGCAATTTTAAGGGAATTCATAAAATCAAAACCAGCATTACAAAACATATCAACAGGATTGCTATGGTCAGAAAATCATACAAAAACAGCAGCACATAAATATGAGATCATCACATTTTGTAACACTATCCAGAAATCAACACCCCAAACAAAACAGATATAGAGAAGAAATTAAGACAAGACTAAACTTCCCCCACCCCAAAAGTAAAGAGAAAAATCCCACTAAAGACAAATAATATAATATGACAGCAACTAATCTATATCTATAATTAATAACACTGAATTTATGTGGACTACACACATCAATCAAAAGAAAAAGAGTAGCAGAGTGGATTAAGAAACAAGACCTATCAATCTGCTGCCTTCAAGAGACACACCTCAAATTCATAGACAAAAACAGACTGAGATTCAAAGGATGGAAAAAAAAAGACTTGCAAAGCCAATGGCAACCAAAAAAGAGGCATAAGTGGCACTATTAATCTGTCATAAAGTAGACTTCAAAGGAAACAACATGAGAGACAATAAGGAAGTGACTCTCAACTATCCTCATGTTGTGGTGACCCCCCAACCATAAAATTATTTTTGTTGCTATTTCATAACTGTAATTTTGCTACTGTTATGAATTGGGCGACCCCTGTAAAAGGGTCTTTCGACCTCCAAAGGGGACATGACCCACAGGTTGAGAAGTGCTGCAATAAGGAATAGTATATAATGATTAAAGGATCAATAGACCAAGAAAATCTAACCATAACAAACACATATGCACCCAATGAAAGACCCATGAATACATCAAACAAAGCCTCAAAGTATGAAAAGAGAAATCACTAGATCAACAATAATATTAAGAGATATCAATACACCACTTTCAACAAAGAAAAATCAACAGGAAATAAACTCAATAAGGAAACTGAAAAGCTGAACAACAGAATAAGATATTTACACAATACTCCAACCAACAGCAAAAAAGCCTCAAAAAAACAAAATAAAATGTTCTTCTCCAATGCACATGGCACATATTCTAAAACAGACCACATGCTAGGGCATAAAACAAGCCTCAACAAATTCAAAGACATAGAGGTCATGGAAACCATCTTCTCAGACCACTGTAACATAAAACTGGGAATCCAAAATAGAAAAAACAAACACACGGAAAATGAACAACACACTACTAAAAAAATATTGGTGTTAGCCCAAATAAGAGATGAAATTAGGAGGTTCTTAGAAAAAAATTGAGAATGTTAACACAACCTAACAAAACCTATGGGGGCACAGCAAAAGCAATTATCAGAGGTCAGTTTATAGCAATTAATGTACACATAAACAAAACAGAAGAGAAAAATAATTTTTAACACATTAACACAACACCTACAACAATTAGAGCTAGGAAAATAGCATAAACAACCAAACAACAGGAAAAAAAGAAAAACAATGGAAAAAATCAACAAAATAGGAAGCTGGCTCTTCACAAAGATCAACAAAATTGACAAACCGCTAACAAACTTATCAAAAGAAAAGAAATAGTAGGGGAAAATATCCAAAAATAGAGAAAAAAAGTGATACCACAACAGACTTAAATGAAATAAAAGAATAATAACACAATATTATGAAAGACTTTTCCAACAAATTTGAAAATCTAGATGTGGATAAATATGTAGAAATACACACTCTACATAAATTAATGCAGTTGGACTTTAAAAACTTGAAAAGATCCCTATTAAAAGAAGAAATAGACTAGGCCATCAAGAAGCTTACAACATCAACAACAACCAGGACCACATGGCATCATCAGGAGAATTCTACCAAGTATTCAGAGAAGAGCTGTCACCAATTCTACACAAAATATTCCATAATATAGAAAGGGATGGCAGCTGATGGTGCCCAGCTATCAAAAGAGATAGTGTCTGGGGTCTTAAAGGCTTGAAGGTGAACAAGCGGCCATCTAGCTCAGAAGCAAAAAAGCCCACATGGAAGAAGCACACCAGCCAGTGCGATCACAAGGTGCCAAAGGGACCAGGTATAAGGCATAATGCAAAAAACTAGATATATATGTGTGTGTGTGTATATATATATATATATATATATATATATATATATATATATATATATATATCATAATGAATGAAGGGGGAAGTGAAGAGTGGAGACCCAAGGCCCAAGTGTCGGCCACTGGAGATCCCCTCATAGAGGGGTTTAGGAGAGGAGATGGGTCAGTCAGGGTGCGAGGTAGTACCGATGAAGAACACAGCTTTCCCCCAGATCCTGGATGCTTCCTCCCCCCAACTACCATGATCCGAATTCTACCTTGCAGGGCTGGATAGGGCAGAGGTTGTACACTGGTGCATATGAGGGCTGGAGGCACAGGGAATCCAGGGTGGATGATACCTTCAGGACCAAGGGTGTGAGGGACGATGCTGGGAGAGTGGAGGGTGAGTGGGTTGGAAAGGGGGAACTGATTACAAGGATCCACATGTGACCTCTTCCTTGGGAGAGGGACAGCAGAGAAGGGGGGAAGGGAGACTCCGGATAGGGCAAGATATGACAAAATAACAATGTATGAATTGCCAGGGGCACATGAGGGAGCGGGGAGCGGGGAAGGAGGGGGAAAAAAAGAGGACCTGATGCAAAGGGCTTCAGTGGAGAGCAAATGCTTTGAGAATGATTAGGGCAGGGAATGTGAGGAAGTGCTTTATACAATTGATGTATGTATATGTATGGATTGTGATAAGACTTGTATGAGCCCCTAGTAAAATGTTAAAAAAAAAAAAAAGTGATGACAAAATTGCAAACTCACTATTTGAAGCCAGCATAATCCTAACATCCAAACCAGGCAAAGACCTCACAAAGATAGCAAACTACAGACCAATATCCCTCATGAATACAGGTGCAAAGATTATCAACAAAATCATGCCTAAAAGAATCCAACAACATATCAAGTAAAGTATATATGATGACCAAGTTCAATTCATACCAGTGATGCAAGAATGGTTCAACATTTGAAAAACATTCAAGGTAAACCACAGTATAAACAGATGAAGAATATCAATTGATGAAGAAAAAGCATTTGACAGTATGCAATACCCATTCCTAATAAAATTAAGCAATAAGATAGGAACAGAAGGAAAATTCCTCAACATGATAAATGCCCTATATGAAAAACCAATGCCTAATATCACACTCACTAGGGAAAAACTGAAAACATCCCAATTGAAAATGTGAACCAGAAAAGGATGTCCATTATCCTCACTTATTCAACACTGTGCTGGTAGTCTTATCCAGAACCATAAGACAAACAAGAGATTACATGAATACATTGGGCTAAAAAGTGAAATTCTCACTATTTGCAGATGATAATTTTTTTTCATATAGAGAATCCCAAGAGCTCCACAATTATGATCATTGGAAACAATTGAGGAATTTAATAAAGTAGCAGGATACAATATTAATAAGCAAAAATCAATTGGCCTCCAATATACCAGGGAAGAGAGATTCAAAAACCACATCAAGAAAACAATCTTATTCACAATAACTTCACAAAAGTTGAAATACCTAGAAATAAACCTAATCAAAGAAACAAAAGACCTGTACAGAGAAAATTGTAAGAAACCAAAAAAACGAAAAAAACACTACATAAATGGAAGAATATCCCATGTTCATGGAAGACTCGATATTGTGAAAATGTCAATACTACATCAAGAAATCTGCAGATTCAAGGCACTCATGAAACAAATTCCAACATAATTCTTTAAATAAATGGGAAAAACTACCAACTTCATATGGAGAGGAAAGAAACCCAGATAAGCAAAAAAAAAAAAAAATTCCCCCCAAAACAAAGTAGGTGGACTTGCATTTCCTAACCTTAAAACACAGTCACAAGTGTCAAACAGTGTGGTACTAGTATGATAGATACATAGACCAATAGAATAAGACAGAAAACCCAGAAATAAGTATCTGCCCACAGACGATAGATTTTCCACAAGAACCTATGTTTTAGTCTGGGTTGACTAGAGAAACAAATTAATGGACACTCATGCATAAGAGATTTATATCAAAAAGTAACTGTATAATTAAAAAAAGCATCACAGCCCAGTCCAGATCAAATCCATAAGCCCAATATTAGCACATATATCCGACACCAGTCTATAAATTCTTCTTCAGACTCACACACATATGTAATGATGCTGAATGCAGGACAATCACAGGCCAATGGGTGGAAACTCTTGTGGATCCAGTGGCGGTGGAAGCATCTTAGCACTGGTGTGGGTTTCCATGTGACTCCTTGAGCTCCAAGGCTCTGACTGCCATGTGGCTTGTCAACAAGAATGTCTCACAGGGAGACAGTGTGTCCCGCTTCCAGGAAGGAAGACAGGAGTTCCCAGAATCATCAGGAGAAGGGCATGCCCACACAGAGGCCACATTGGCTGTGACCTGAGTGACAGGCTAATCTCCTCCCCTTCACAAATTGACAGATTATGTAACTGCCACTGGCCAATAAACATTAAATGGGTAGGGGTTTCCCTCTTCTACAAATGGTACTGGAAAAACTAGAGATCCATCTGCACCAAAATGAAAAAGGACCCATACCTCACCTCATGCAATGAGAAAATTGGGACAAACCTAAGGGAAGTCCTGGACTACCAGACATATAAAAGGAAGCACAAACAGTGGAAGAAAATAGATGACTAGGAGCTATTTAAAAAATAAAATACTAGTGTACATCAAAAGAATTCATCAAAATAGTAAAACGGGATCCCAGGAATTGGGAAAAGATATTTAGTAATGACATAACAGACAAACAATTAGTTACTAAAATCTACAGAATTGTGAAACACCCTTTCAAGAAAAAAAAACCTCTTAAAATGGGGGTAAAGGAACTTAAAAGACAATTCACAATGAATGACACCACTAACTATCCAGGAAATTCAAATCAAAACAAAGATGGGATACCACCTTACATCCACAATCATAGCCCAAATAAAAATTCAAAAAACAGAGAACAACCATTGCTGGAGAGGGTGTGGAAATATTTGGAACTCTTATACACAGCTTGTGGGTTTGTAAATACGTACAACCACTGTGGAAAACAATATGACAATTCATAAGACAACTAGAAATTGAAATTTAATACAAGGCAGCAATATCATTGCTGGGCACATACCCCAAAGAAATAAGTGACAGATCACAAACAGATGTATGCCCTCCTGTGTTGATTGCATCACCATTCACAATAGCAAGAAGTTGGTAGCAGCTCAAATTCCCTTGGGTAGAAAAATGGATAGAAAAACTTTGGTATATTCACACAATGGAATACTATGCACACATGAAAAACGGCGATGGAACACATCATGGCATGGAGGGATCTAGCAACCATTATGCTGAGTGAATTTAGTCAATCACAAAACTAAAATTACTGTATGAGCCCATTGCTGTTAAGATAAACGCCCAAAGATAAAAGCATGTTTTCAGCTATCCAAATCTACCAAGTAATGCGGTAGAAGGCTGGACTAGTGCCTTCCTTTTTATATGTCTATCTTGAAAACTACTTTGAAAGATGAGTCCTCACTTCAGTTGGAATAAGAATTTCAAGAGAGGGGGAAAGGAAGATGGTCATTTAGTGGTTGCCATGCAAAATGGGGTGAGGTCCTCTCAAACCAGCAGCCATTCATAACATAGTGATAAGTGATACTGATGAGAAAATCAGGTCAAGAGGGGGTAAGGAGAGCGTACAAGCGCACATCTTGGAGAAAACAAGCACATTTCTGTTGGTAGAAAATAGGGAAGGAACAACCACCTAGTGGGGAAATACAGACCAACAATACTTTTACAGACCCCAATAAGAGAGTATGCCTATTACTAGGCTCCTAATGGGCACATTGGTCTGAGTTTCTTTATACCTCCTGAGGAACCAGGCCGTGGGATCTAGAATACTGGGATATTGAACCCTGAACCTTCAAGGTGAATAACATACTCCAAAGGCCATAACAGGGGGATGTGATGTGGAAAACCCATTAGGTGAACTGGGCTTTGCCTCAAACATACCTGTAATCTGAGGAGAGAAGGTGAAAATTACAAGGAGTATAAAGAAGCAGAGGACAATTATACCAAGAGTATAGATCTGTCAGCATGAGGACTAACAATTACTACTTCACGTTCCTATGTGATTTATTAAGATTTATATCACTCTGGGAGACCTGTGTCTGACATTGTTATTGGATATTATTGTAAGCTTTCCTTGACCACCAACTCCCATTATTTGTTTCAATAGTATCCAGTCACATAAGGATTTTAATCTGTACAAGTCAATAATCCACATATTATGATTTGTAGTCAACCTCCCTTTCTCAATTCTGTTTTAAAAACTTCACCATGGGCTAAATCAATGACACTATAAACAGAAATACCTTATGATCCAGGGAGATGAGCTCTAAGATTCTCTACCATAAGATAATAAATGCATCTCTAAGGTGAACCAGAGGCAGATAGAAAACAGAGGTTTAGGAATGTATTTTGGGTTTTGCACTTAATCCTAGCTCCAATGTAAAAATAATTAGTTCTTATGACATGGCCTTTCTCGATACCAGCCCTCATGAAGGAAACATCGAAGAAATGGGTGCTATAATGAGTGTGATGAGGAAATTCAATAGTGTCTAGCTATCAGAAAGAGCTGCAACTGGGATCTTAAAGGATTGTCCTCATACAAGCAGCCATCTAAGTGAAATGTCAACTAAGCACACATGGAAGAAGCACACTAACATCTGTTACCCAAGGAGTGGGAAAAGATATATTCCACATCCAAATGAAGGAATTCTATCATAGCTTAAATTGTGAAATTCTGGTTTGTAGAAGGCTGTAGATGACAGTGGTAACCCAAAATATATCCGTAGGATCCACACATGGAATAAGCTTCTGGTGCTTCTCCTCTGACCATACATGAGGGATGGGAATAACCTAATTATCAGACAGAGAACATTGGTGAGATGATTATAGTAGATTAAAGTGATAAACCCGACTTGAATTGTTAAAATTGTGTCATTTCATCTCCCTTTGGATGCACTTTGAGCTCGATCTGATTTTTAATATTTTCAGGGGTTTTGTTGTTGTTACAGATGGGGGACTTATCTCTGCTGTATTTTGTTAATGTTGGCAGTGTTCTTGACTCTCTGTTGTGCATCTTTCTATGTTTTTCAGTTCATGAAACCCTGCTTGGGTGAATCCATGAAGACAATTGCTAAAATAAGGGTTCCTAATGGGTATGGCAGGTGAGAGATGGGATAATGGGGAGTTGTTATCAAGTAGAACAAAAATGAAGAAAATATTTGGAGATTATTGTGTTAGCAATTGTGTAACACTGCTTGATATGACTGAGCTACTGAATTGGGTATGATGTCTGTATGATGTCCTAATAAAATTATTTGGGGAAAAAACAGATTTCATCAAAATAGTAAAATGAGAGCCTACAGATTGGGAAAAAATATTTAGCAATTATCGACATCTATAGAATTCTGAAACACTTCAATAAAAAAAACCCCAAAGGATCCAATTAAAAGATGGGCAAAGAACATGAACAAGCAATCTACAAAGGACGACACTTGAATGGTTAACAAACATATGAAAAACTTCTGACAATCACTATGCATCCATGAGATGCAAAACAAAACAACGATGAGGTGTCGCCTTAAACCTACAACTATAAGTCAATTCCTAAAAACAGAGAAAAATGGACAGAATACAGAAAGAATGGAACTCTATTCATAGCTGATGGGCTTGTAAATGTGTACAAACTTTGTGAAAAGTGATATGGCCATACCTAAAGCAACTGAGAATAGAAATACCCTAGACCAAACAAAACTTTGCTAGGCATATAGCACAAAGGAGTAAGAGAACAAGATGTGTGCGCTCCCATGTTCATTGGTGCACAGTTCACAACAGCAAAACACACGAAATAGTCCAAAGGGCCACCATTAGAATAATGGATAAAGACACTCTGGTACATACATATAATGGAATACTATACATCCCTAAAAAATAAATGAAATTATGAAACACTTCATGACTTCAAGGGATCTGGAAAGCATTATGCTGAGTGAAGTAAGTCAATTAAAAAATGACAGTGTATGAGTCCATTGCTTTAAGACTAAACACTGAAATGAAGTCAGGCTTTTGTGCTCTGGTCATGTAATCTTCTGTTAGGCAGATAGGCAGGGATGGGGTGCCCATTGACGCATGGCCAGAGAGCCAAGCACGAGAACAAAGGGCAGCGCACTGCACATGCTCAGAGGCCTAGGTTTTCCCGCGGTGGGCATGGGTGGGTGTTACACCTGGATCAGCCCACCTGGGCCAGGTGAATTCAATTCAGCCAATGGGGTTGATCTGGGGTCGTCCACCACACCTCCCCCCTGGAATCCTTGAAAAGACAGGAGCCCAGAGGGAGAGGAGAACTCGAGAGAGGACTTTTTGGAAGAGAACTTGGGAGAGAGATCTAACAGAGAGTTACAGGGAAAGAGATCTTTGCTTGATGCCGAGCAGTCTCTGCCAGGCTGCATGGTCTGGAGGAATCCTATTGGTGCCGTGTAAACCTGAAACTTCTTCTAACTCTCATTAAACTCACTTGGATCACGAGCCAGGCTTCGGCGTGAATTCTTTGTCGCGCGGGCCAAGGACCGAGGTGTAACTCTATCTCCAGCGATATCTAACATTAAGTGATGCCATGACATCAGAGATACAAGACAGTGCGTAACCGGAAGGAGTCGGGCTGAACTGCTCAGGCAATGTCTGGGAGACAGACGGCTCCCCGAAGCGACTCATAACGAAATTCGTAATGTACCACCGTACCCCCATCCTCTTAACGCTTAATGTTCGGGATTTTATGTCTGTTTCTCTGTGCTCACCTTCTTGGGAGTTTGCATGTCTTCCCCAAGCTGGATTCCTGGGGGGGGGGGGGGGGAGGGCTGGGATGCTGTGGGCAGCTGGCCATTCCCCAAGCCTCTTTGCATCTCAATTGCCCCATGCTGGCTTCCCTCTAGGACGCAAGTGGCAGCTGCCATTTTCCAGACCACATGAGTCGCCGCGCCCTGGCAGCATGGCACCACCTCGTGTTCGCCATTTTTGCTACAGGTCAACGGGGCACATGATCCTGCCATGATGGCGCCCACCGCTCCAACCGTGTGGAGGGGCGGTGCCTGGGTAGCTAGCCCCTCCTCTGGTCCCAGGAGCTAGCCCCTGCTCTAGTCATGGAGCCACATGTTCCCCTTTCCCCCCATTCCCTTTTAGCTTCCCTCGGTCTTCCAAACAAGCTGCGTTGGTGTTCTACCTGTGTGGGTTTGTTCCTTGCTACCGGCTGGTCTTCTGTTGCCCAGGCCTAGGCCAAAGACATTCAGGAGCTGAGCCTGAGTAACTGTTCACTTTCGCCTTCCAGTGATGCTGCCTCTGGAACTTTCTGGGACAGCTCTTAATACACCTCCACCAGCAGGATGCTCCAGCCAGAAATT
This sequence comes from Tenrec ecaudatus, assembly GCF_050624435.1. Lineage (NCBI taxonomy): Eukaryota > Metazoa > Chordata > Mammalia > Afrosoricida > Tenrecidae > Tenrec > Tenrec ecaudatus. The sequence continues at coordinate 90,716,854 of NC_134548.1, forward strand.
CTGATTCTTTAAAGGTTCCCGAGCTGCCGGATAGACTTCCCTTTCCCTTCAGAGATTTGGAAGTCTGCTCCTGCCAGCAGGCGTTTTTGAAGACCGTGGGGCCACGCCACACAGTGGCCCTCATAGCTTGTGGTCTGGAAAGTGGTCGGACGGACCAAAATGTCGCAACTGGTCTCTGACTCCTCCCTTGGGCAGGGGCACCTGCCTAAGGTCTCAGATTCACAACACTCTAGACGTGGGTGTTGAATCTGTGATTATCTCACCTTGAGGCTTCAAGCTCTTGGTAACCTTTGTGTCTTTGCTTTCCAGATGGGACAGACCAGCTAGATACCCAGGAATTTCCCCCTCGGATGCAACCTGTTCAATTGGGAAAGATTTTATCCGGAAAAGCTGGACAAACAGAAGCTGATTACGCTCTGCACTTCTATTTGGCCACAGTATGTTTTAGAGGAAGGGGAATCGTGGCCAGTCAATGGTACACTTTCCCTTCCAACCTTGCAACAGCTAGAACATTTATGTGGAACGATGGAGAAGTGGTGGGAGATGTCGTATAGTAGAGCATTCTTCCTTTTAAGGAAGAACAGGGATCTAAGTTCCCAGTGCACCCAGGACCCCCTGAGGGACCCTGGACTAGAGGGCAACTATTGCCCCAACCCTGAAGCAGCCCAGAGTGTTCTACCTTTTGTAGAGGCAGCAGGGGAGCTTGGTCCCCAACAATTTACAAGCCAATTACCCTAATTGAACTCAAGAAAATTAAAAATGGCTTGCGAAGTTACTCTAACAAACCCGAACAGTACATAGAACACTTCCAGCACCTCACTCTAGCCTATGATTTAGCCTGGAAAGATGTAATGGTCATACTGGGACAGACCATGACGGATTTTGACAAAGAGCGTGTGCTCAAAGGTACTAGGAAGTTTGCAGAGGAGTTACATGTGATGAATGAAAGGTACCCTGTAGGGGAAACTGCTGTACTTTTAACAGACCCTGCTTGGAGTCATAGTGAGCCCAAGGACAAGTGAGCATGGGAAAATTTCCTCATGTGCATCACGGGTGGACTAAAGTCAGGTAGGCAAAAGGTCATTAATTATGCCAAGGTGACAGCGATTCACCAGGGACCTACTGAGTCTCCTGTAAGCTTTTTAGAGCAGCTATTGGAAGCCCTAAAGAATCATACTGCTGTAGATATAGAATCCTATGAAGGGCAAGTCTTGCTCAAGGACAAATTCCTCACACAGGCTGCACAGGACATTTGCAAGAAAGTCTAAAAAACTAGAGCAAAAACCTGAAGGAGCTACCCTGGAGGAGATGGTGGCTTGTGCCAACACAGCTTTTTACAATCGGGAGCAGGAAAGCAAGGCTCGAGCCCAGAAGAAGGAGGAAAGAAAGGATCTTAGGCATGCCCAGATATTGGCTGCACTCAATAGCAGACGCCTGTCGAATGCCTCCCAGGTTACCCAGACTTTTGAACCAGTTACCAAGTGCTACATTTGCCGGCGACCGGGTCATTGGCTAGGAATTTCCCTGACCAGAACAAGCCTCTTCAGATGCCATGCGTCCATTGCTAGCAGACTGGCCACTGGGCTGGCCTCTGTCTTAAGGCCCAAAACCTGGAGGGGAGGCACCCACAGGCCAACTGGCAGCTGGTGATGGAGGAGGAGGATTGAAGGCGCCCGGTCCGGACGGCCCAGCAGCAAAAGATAACTGTTACTGGTCTGGAACCTAGGGTGGGGGTCGATGTAGCAGGAAGGTCAGTGAAGTTCCTTTTAAATACTGGGGCCACCTCTTTCCTTATTTCCTTCCCTGGACCCCTGGCACCCCACACCTGCTCCATCCTAAAAGTGTCAGGAAAACCTGTAGTTTAACATTTTACTGAGCCTCTCAGATGTCTTTGAAATAATTTCTATTTTTTCTCATAGCTTCCTAGTGATCCCTGAGTGTCCAGCTCCTCTCCTAGGCCTAGACCTACTATCCAAGCTGCACACCTGCATTGTCATCAGGCCTGATCCTCGTCCCTCTACAGCTTTCCAGTTGTTCCTCACAGTGGAGGAGCCTCAGATCCCCCCACAGGAACTGTGGGAACAGACAAATACTCCTGTGAGCCACTGGACGGTCTCAGGAAATTTCATCGCCACCCCAAGACAGATGAGGGCTAAACAGATGATTCTACCTCAGACACCTCACAGCCTTTAGGCCAGTGAATACCTTTCCTCCATTCCTGTGTTTACAGTGACCAAACTCTCGTGCCTGTTAGTCCCAAGATTTCTATTAATTTCCTGTGACACTTACCTAACTTCAAGGGCACTGCCACCTTACAATCTTACCCTTGTCTCACTTAAACTATTCACCTGTTTGTTTTTTTTCCAGTTCTCAGGTTACCAAGGCCTCTAAACCAAGTGTGCCAGCTCCAGGACCACCATCTCCTAAACCCGCCTCGACCTTATCTATCCTGGGCTCTAAATGGACAACTTCTTCTAACAGAGTAGAAAGGGTATAGACCCAAAAGCCCACTTCGTCCCCTTTGCCAGCAGGAAGTAGCTAGAGATATCGTCATCCAGTACCACAAAGATTTGGGTCCATATTTCTTCAGCGGGAAATGTTAGGCAGATAGGCAGGGATGGGGTGCCCATTGACGCATGCCCAGAGAGCCAAGCATGAGAACAAAGGGCGGTACACTGCACATGCTCAGAGGCCTAGGTTTTCCCGCGGTGGGCATGGGAGCGTGTTAAACCTGGATCGACCCACCCAGGCCAGGTGAATGCAATTCAACCAATGGGGTTGAGCTGGGGTCGTCCAACACGCCTCCCCCTGGAATCCTTGAAAAGACAGGAGCCCAGAGGGAGAGGAGAACTTGAGAGAGGACTTTTTGGAGGAGAACATGGGAGAGAGCTCTAACAGAGAGTCGCAGGGAAAGAGATCTTTGCGTGACGCCAAGCAGTCTCTGCCAGGCTGCATGGTCGGGAGGAATCCTAAGAGTGCCGTGTAACACCTGAAATTTCTTCTAACCCTCATTAAACTCACTTGGATCATGAGCCAGGCTTCGGCGTGAATTCTTTCTCATGCGGAGTCAAGGACCGAGGTGTAACTCTATTTCCAGAGAGATCTAACACTTCTAATGTGCTTTTCCAAGTAATGAGGCAGAGAGTCTGACTAGTGCCAATGAATCATATACCACACCCTTTAGATGAACACTTTAAAAAACCACTTCGACAGAGGAGACCTCACCTAAGCTGGAGACCATTGTTCAAGATGGGGGAGAGGGAGAAGACCATTCCATTTCTGCTATACATCATTGTGTTTAGTTCATCCCAAACCAACAGACATTCCTACCAGTGTGCTAAACGAATTGTACTGGAAATTCAAGTCAAGATTCACGGAGAGGGTTATGTATGTCTCAGAGAAGGCAGTGGCAGTTATACTTCTGTTGGTGAGTAAAATGAGTGGAACAATCTCCCATCAGGGGAAAAATTAACAAAACTTATTTAGAACCCCAGAGGAGAATACCTCCAGTACTATGATCTTTTTCTTTCTTTCTTTCTTTCTTTCTTTCTTTCTTTCTTTCTTTCTTTCTTTCTTTCTTTCTTTCTATCTGTCTTTCTTTCTTTCATTTTATTAGAGGTGTGTATTAGTCTAGGTACTTTAGAGAAACAAATTAACAGAAACTGATGTATGAGAGTTTTAGATAAAGGTTAAGTGTGCATCAAGAAAATATCCCAACCCAGTGCTGCCCAAGCCAAGTCCAACATTAACCCATTAACTCATATGTCCAACACCAGTCCACAAAGTCCTCCTCCATCTCACAAAACAGACACAATGATGCCAACTGCAGGAGGAAAGCCGAATCAGTGAATGTGTAAACATCTCAGCCCTGGCAGGGGTCTCCATAAGGGTTAGCACCCAGGGCTACATCGGGGTAGGTTCATGTGGCTTCTCCTTGGTCATATCTTGCAGGAAGTCAGCCTTGCAAACTGCAGCAAGGAACTGCTAAGGCAGCTTCAACCTGGTGCGACCATCACAAAGCAAGAGAATCAAGAACTCAAAAGGCGAGGCTCACCAAGCCATTTATCCATCCGCCCTTCAACTAATCCCACATGTGTTTATCGGCCAGGTTGGCACAATAAACTAACTTAGGCCTCATACAACTCTTTTCACAATCAATACATACATCAATTGTGTAAATCACATTTGAATATTCATTGTCCTCATCGTTCTCAAAACATTTGCTCTCCACTTAAGCCCCTGGCATCAGGTCCTTATTTTTTCCCCTCCCTCCCTGCTCCCCACACCCTCATGAACCCTTGAAAATTTATTATTTTGTCATATCTTGCCCTGTCGGATGTCTTCCTTCACCCACTTTTCTGTTTTCTGTCCCCTAGGGAGGAGGTCACAAGTAGATCCTTGTAATCGATTCCCCCTTTATAATCCACCCTACTCCTACCCTTCCAGTATCGCCACTCACACCACTGGTCCTGAAGGGATCATACACCCTGGATTCCCTGTGTTTCTGGTTCCTATCTGTACCAGTGCTCATACTCCGGTCTAGACAGACTTGCAAGGTAGAATTGGGATCATGATAGTGGGGCGGATGGGGAGGGGGGAGGAGGAATCATTTAGGAACTAGAGGAAAGTTGTATTTTTCATCATTGCTACATCACACCCAAACTGGCTCGTCGTCTCCCCAGACCCTTCTGTAAGGGGATGTCCAGTGTCCTCCAAATGAACTTTGGGTCTCCACTCTGAACTCCCCCCCCCCATTCACTATCATAAAATTTTTTGTTCTGATGATGCCTGATACCTGATCCCTTTGACACCTCATAATCGCACAGGCTGATGTGCTTCTTCCATGTGGGCTTTGTTGCTTCTGAGCTGGGTGGCCGCTTGTTTACCTTACAGCCTTTAAAACCCCAGACGCTATATCTTTTGATTGCCGGGCACCATCGCTTTCTTCGACACGTTTGCTGATGCACCCATTTGCTTTCAGTGATCTTTTCATGGAGGTGAGCATACAATGATATGATTGTTCTCTGATGCCTGATAACTGATCCCTTTGGCACCTCATCATCACACAGGTTGGTGTGCTTTTTCCATGTGGGCTTTGTTGCTTCTGAGCTAGATGGCCACTTATTTACCTTCAGGCCTTTAAGACCCCAGACGCCATATCTTTTGATAGCCGGCACTGTCAACTTTCTTCACCACATTTTCTTATTTACCCGCTTTGTCTTCAGCGTTTGTGTCGGGAAGGTGAGCATCATAGAATGCCAATTTAACAGAAGAAAATATTCTTGAATGGAGGCCCAATGTCCTCCTACTACCTTAATACTAAACCTATAAATATATGCACATAGATATATTTCCCCGTCCTAATATATAAATATATTTACATATATACATGTCTTTATCTAGACCTCTATAAATGCCCTTAGCCTCCTAGCTCTTTCCTCTATCTCCTTTGACTTTCGTCCTGTTCCACTATCATTCTCAGTTCCCACCAGGGTTTCAGCAATTCCTCTTGGTTACATTACCTTTGATCATGCCCTACCATGCCTCCTACACCCTCCTCACCACCGATTTGGATCACTTGTTGTTCCCTTGGCCCTGGGTTTGTTAACACCACTACCTTTCCCCCCACCTCCCCTTCTCCCATGTTCCCCTGGAACTGTTGGTCCTGTTGTTTTCTCCTCCAGATGGTTGATCCAGGCTATCTTATTCAGATAGACCTGCAGAGATAATAACATGCACAAAAACGAGATAGAGTAAAACCAAGCAAAAATGTACAACAAAACAACAACAAACCAATGACACAAAACAAGGAAGAAAAGCTTGTAGTTAGTTCAAGGATTGTTTGTTGGCCTTTAGGAGTGTTCTCCAGTCCAGTCTGTTGGGGCACCACATCCTCATCCCAAAGTCCACCTTCCGCATTCCCTGGGGGGCCTTGCCGCTCCAGTTTCCTTGCTGCTTTATTGCTCCCCTTAATGTTTTGCCTCGATGTGGCGGGATCAGATCGGGTGCAATTCCTACACTGTGTCTCTGGTGTTCTTCCCTGTTGGGACATGATTCAGTGTGGGGCGTCATGTCTTATAGTGGGGCTGGCCATGTGGTCCTCTCTGTGGACTGGCTGTTCTTATTGGGAACATCGTCCTCAAGGCCTGGTGGGCCAAGATTTGCTCCACTCTCTCCTCCTCCCCCTTCATCTGCTCCCATGTGCTCTGATCAGATATGTCCCTCTCCCAGAACTCCAGATTCAATGCTGTCCTTTGAAATAAATTCTTCTGGGGGAAGTGCCAGGTGTCCACTTAGTAGTTGGGATTGGGGCCAGTCCCCCAGACCTCTCCACTGGTTTTCTACTCCACGCCGGCATGTTGCATTCACATCTTGGATCACTGGGTTGATGTCTGGTCCCTCTTTCCCTGTGGAGATATAAACAATAATAAACAATACCCTCCCCTTGGGTGGGTTAGTGCTCCTGCTACTCATTTCTTTTTTATTATCATTTTCTTTCCTTTCCCCACCTCCTTTTAAGTTGCCTACCATATGTATCGCTGTATTTGGTTTGGTCCTTGCCATTATTACTTGGTCCTCATTCCAGGAATGTTTGTGTAGAGTAGCTTTTTCCCTATGCCTCTTTTGCATTTTTTTTAAAGCTTAACTCAGCGGACTCATGTTGTACTTGTCCTTTTGTGCTTGACTTACTTCATTTAGCATGATTTCCTCCAGGTCTTCCCATGAAGTAACCCGTTCATCACTGTGTTTTAGCTTTGCGTAGTACTCCATTGTTTCTCCAATCGTCCAATCATCAGTTGATGGAAATCTGGGTTGTTTCCAACTCTTTGCAATTGTGAACTGTGCCACAATGAACATTGGAGCACAGATGTCTGACCTTGGTTTGTTTCTTGCCTCTTCTGGGTATATGCCCAGTAGGGGGAATGCTGGGTCATATGGTAACTGGATTTCCATCTGTTTTAGATATCGCCAGATCGATTGACATAGTGGCTGTACATATTTACAGGTCCACCAGCAATGGATGAGAGTTCCTGTTTCCCCACAGCCCCTCCAACACTTGTTGCTTTCTGATTTTTTGAATTTGGCTACCTTTGAGGATGTTAGGTAGTACCTCATTGTTGTTTTAATTTGCATTTCTCTATGACTAAAGATCGGGAACATTTTCTCATATGTTTGTTGGCGATTCAGATTTCTGCCCCTGTGAAACTTCTGTTCAGGTTCTTTGCCCACTTCCTCATTGGGCAAATAGGTTTTTTTCTTTCTTTTTGGAAGCTAGCAAAGTATTGTAAATTTTAGTAATAAGGCCTTTGTCTGATGTGTCATTGCTAAAGATGTTTTCCCAATACGTGGACTCTCTTATTACTCTCCTTGTGAATTCTTTCGATGTACACAGGTGTTTTACTTTCAGTATATTCCATTTGTCAATTTTTGCCTCCTCTGTGTTTGTGTCCTTCCCTATTTCTGATAGCTTATGTATTCCTGTGCCCCAGTTCTCAAGTTGGTCCCATTTCCTCATTGATGGCCCTAATAGTTTGGGGTTTAACTTCAAGGTCTGTGATCTACCTTGAGTTTATTCTTGTGCAAGGAGTGAGATAAGGGTCTTGCTTCATTTTCCTGCAGGTAAATATCCATTTTTTCCAGCACTACTTGTTAAAGAGGGCACCTGCTTCCAATTGAATATTTTGGGGGCCCTTATCAAAGATCAGTTATGTGTAGGCTGATGGTTTTATTTCTGGGTTTTCAGTTCTTTTCCATTGGTCTGAGTGTCTGTCTTTGTACAAATACCATGCAGTTTTGACAACTGTGGCTATATAGTATGTGCTAATGTCAGCTAAAGCAACCCCTCCCACGGTGTACTTTTTCTTGATGAGTTGTCTGATAATTCTGGGCTTCTTTCCTCTCCATATGAAGTTGGTAAACAGTTTTTCCATTTATTTGAAGACAGATGAGTGTAATTGTATTGGAATTGCATTAACCTTATATAGTGCCTTTAGCAGAATGGACATTCTGACTATATTGAGTCTTCCAATCCATGAGCATGGGATATTCTTCCATTTGTTGAGGTCGCTCTTGGTTTCTTGTAATAGTATTCTGTAGTTTTCCCTATAGAGAGCTTTTGTTCTTTTAGTCAGGTATTTCCCTAGATATGTCATTTTGTGTTTGACTGTTGTGAAGGGTACCACCTTTTTAAATCTCCTCTTCTTTGGTTTTATCTGATGTGTATAACAGTCTGATGGACTTTTGTTTGTTGATCTTGTGTCCTGCCACTCTGCCAAACTCCTCTATGGCTTCCAGTACTACCCTTGTGGAACTTTTGGGATTTTCCATATATAAAATAATATCACCTGCAAATAAGGATAGTAGTTTCACCTCTTCCTTCTCCAGACAAATAACTTTGATGTTTTTTGTTTGCCTTCTTCTGTTAGCTAAAACCTCCAGCATGATTTTAAATAAGAGTGGGGACAAGGGGCATCCTTGTGTGGTCCCCTTTTTCAGTGGGATTGTGTTAGTCTTTTCTCCATTGACTATCGCGTTGGCTGTTGGTTTTTCATATATAGCTTGTAGTGTCCTGAGGAATTTTCAGTCTATTCCTATCTTCCCAATTGTCTTAAACAGGAATTGGTGTTGGATGTTGTCGAATGCTTTTTCTTCATCTATAGATATTATCATGTGGTTCTTACAGTTTTTCAAGTCATTGTGATGAATAATACTAATGGTCTTTTGTATGTTGAAACATCCCTGCATCCGTGGTATGAATCCCACTTGGTCATGGTGAATTATTTGTTCTATATGCTTTTGTATTCTGTTGGCTAGTATATTGCTAAGGATTTTTTCATCGATGTTCATTAGGGATATTGGTCTGTAGTTCTCGATTCTTGTGGGATCCTTGCCCAGTTTTGCTATCAAAGTTATACTAGCTTCATAGAAGGAGTTTGGCAGTTTGCCATCTTTTTCTATGTTCTGGAAGAGTTCGTGTAGGATAGGTGTTAGTTCTTCCCTAATGCTTGGTAGAACTCTCCAGTGAAGCCATCTGGTCCAGGGGAATTTTTGTTGATAATCCCTTGAAAACCTTGTCTATTTCTTCTATTGCTATGGGACTGTTGAGCTTCTTGACGTCCTTGAGGATAGTCTAGGGAGGGATTGTTTTTTCCAAGAACTTGTCAATGTCTTCCAAATTTTTTAATTCACTGGAGTACAATCCTTGGTAATACTGTGTAATTATCCTTTTGGTTGCCTTAGGGTCTCTTATAATGTCCCCTCTTTCATCCCTTATTCTTGCTATTGAAATTTGTTCCCCCCTTTCTTTGGTTAGGTTTAACAGTGGTCCATTAATTCTGTTTATCCTTTCAAAGAACCAACTTTTAGCAGCATTAATTTTCCCATAGTTTTCTTATTTTCCGTCTCCTGGATCTCAGCCCTGATTTTTATAATTTTTTTTCTTTTTCTATTAGTAGAATTGTCCTGCTAACTCTGCTCTAGTTGTTGTAAATTTTCAGCCAGCATATTAATCATGAGTTTCTCCTCCTTTCTCAGGTGTGCATGTATTGCTATGAAACTTCCTCAGATAACTGCCTTTGCTGTGTCCCATAAGTTTTGGTACATCGTGTGCTGATTCTCATTGGTTTCTAGGCATTTCCTAATTTCAATTCTGATGTGTGCACTCCTTTTGCAGTAGAGAGTTATTCATCCTCCAATTGTTTGCTCTTGTATTCTTCGTCTTCCTTTCCTTGGTTTCCAGCCTTATGGCACAGTGATCAGAAAGAGAGGTCTGTATGATATCAATGTGCTTGATTGATGTAGATTCACCTTATGCCCAGCATGTGATCTATCTTCAAATATGTGCCATGTGGGCTTGAGAAGAATGTGAATTTTTTTTTGCATTTGCATGAAAAGCTCTGTAAATAGATAAGAGGTCCAATTGTCTAATTGTAATGTTTCGATCTCTAGCCTCCTTCTTGAGTTTCTTTTCCTGTGATCTATCTATCCCAGAGAGCAGTCTATTGCAGTCACCCACTATTAATTGTTGAGGCTGTGATGTCTTTTATCATCTTTTGGAGTGTTTGGTTAACGTATTCAGCAGGTCTCTCATTCAGGGACTATATGTTTACAATGCATAGTGGTTCTTTTTCTACCATTCCCTTGAGCATTATATATTTGTGTGTCCCTCCTTATCTCTTTTCATGGTTTGCATTTTGAGGTCAATTTTATCCTAGATTAGGATTGCAACCCCTGCTTATTTTGAATTGTTATTTGCTTGGCATATCTTTCTCCAGCCTTTGATCCTCAACTCATTTTTGTCTGTAGCCTTGAGATGTGTCTACTGTAGGCAGCAGATTGATGGGCTGTGTTTTCTGAACTAGTCTGCTGGTCTCAGCGTTTTAATGCCTGGTTTCAGACTATTGATATTCAGGGTTATTATCTCCATCTGTGGACTCTGTCATGCCATCTTATACTTTTTGTGTTAGGTGTTTTCCTACATTCCTTTCTCATTAGTGTGTTGTGCGTGTGTGTGTGTATCATTCTTGACTCTTTTTCAATCCTTAAGCTATCTTGGGGTCTGTTTTCACTTTGTTGCCCTCTGGGTGAGCTGGTTCTATGTGGTGGTCTCTTATTTATGCTTAGTGAATGTTGTTCTACCCATACTGGGTCGGCAAGGATCTTTTGTAGGGCTGGGTTTCTTCTAAAGTATTCTTTGAGTTTTTCCTTGTCTTGGAAGACTCTTATTTCTCCATCTATCTTGATCAATAATTTGGCTGGGTAGAGTATTCTTGGGTTTGCATTGTTTTCCTTCAATTTTTGGAATATGTTACTCCACTCTCTCCTCTTCTTCATAGTTTCTGCTGATGGGTCTAAGCATATTCTTATTTGGAAACCTTTTTATGTGATTGCTTGTTTTTCCCTAGCTGCTCTCATGATTTTCTCCTTTCTCTCAAAATTGGATAGTTTAACTATTATGTGCCTTGGTGACTTCTTCTTGGGATTCAGTCTAGCTGGTGTCCATTCAGCCTCTTGAATGGTTGCCTGATTTTCATTCATTAAGCTGGGGAAGTTTTCCTCCATGAATTCTCTCACTATTGTTGCAGATGAATTCTTTGTTGTGTCTTCCTCCAGTAAGCCAATAATTCTAATGTTGTTCCACTTCAAAGCATCAGACATAGCTCTTAGGTTTTCTTCAGCTTCTCTGATGATCTTATTTTATTTTTGTTTGTGTTTGTTAAAGTCTGCTTGGCTGTCCTCCAATTCACTGATGCGGTTCCCTGCTCCCTCCAGTCAATTCTCAAGGTCCATGTTTCTGCTACTGGTTTTGGTTATCTCCTCCTTAAGCTCCTGTATTTCCCTTTGGTTTATGACCTGTATCTCCTCATCATTTCATCCTTTTTCTGTATTGTTTTCCTCATATCCTATATGACTCTAGTCAGCATTCTGAAAATTTCTTTCTTTGGCAGCTCAATGTCTCCTTCTTCTATGCATGTTGTTATGTTCGGGACATCTTCTGCCATTGCCTTTTATTTCTCCTGACTTTTCCTTGAGGTAGTTGGGGCTGATGGCTGTTTGTATTGCGTTGTTTTAAAGAACCCAGATGCCATTTTCCAGCGAGTTGAAGAGCACTGGCTCTCTCTAGGAGACTTGTAGGAATACTTCTTTGAACTGCCTACAGCTGATTTCACTATGGAATTAACCTACCACTTTATCTTCCTGTGACTTCCCTCTCAGGGGAGTGGCCCAGAAGGCTGGTGGGTTGCCTGCTTTGGTGTTGCAGAGGTTGGGCAGAGTTTCCTGCAGCACCTTACAATGTTAGCGAGTGTTGGCTGAGCTGTCTTAGGCCCGCAGGCACACAGTCAGGGTTTCCACAGTAAGAAGTTGGGCAGAGTATCCCCTAGTGGAGGTCGGCAGGGCTTTCTCTAGACTCTGGCTAGCTACATATGGTGGAGCACACCTAGTTGGTTGTGGCATAAGGGTAAATGCCCTAGGGTAATGGGGAGTGGTCTGGAGGTCAACAGTGGAGGAGAGAGACAAATAGGAGTAAACAAAAAGAAAAAAAATAAAAGTAAGGCCGCTAAGACTGTGTGGGGATATAGAGAAGAGAGGGAAACAAAAGTAACACTGTAGCTGAGTCCCGATCCCATTCTGTGGAGCTGCAAGGGTTTAGTGCCTGTCCCGAGGTGGTGGCAGCAAGCTGTGGCTGTGATGAGAAAAAGCCTTGCACAGCTGTCCAAGATTGTGGGGGGATATGGACAGAAGATATAGAAACAAAAGTAACAATGTAGCTGAACCCCAATCCCTGTCTTTGGAGCTGCAAAGATCCATTCCCTGCCCCGAGGCAGGTGGCGGCAAACTGTGGCTGTGTTGAGACCAAGACCCCCTACGGACTCCAAATGGTCCAGGCTCCAGCAGAGACAGTGGCGGGCCAAGGTTAAGCCCCAGCCAGCCTCAACTGAGGTAAGCCAAAAGCCCCCAGCCCCTCCTACTTATCTTTATGTTGCTCCTCCTGCATTCCAGCTGCATTAAATTTCCCTCTAAGCAACTCTCCTGGGCTGAATTCTGAGGAGTCCCCCTGGTATGTGTCGCTCCATCACCATCTTCCCAGAAATCTCTCCAGTACTATGATATTAATTGGACACTTATGACCTAGCTTCTCTATAGCCCTTGGTGACACAGGTGGTAAACTATAGGCTACTGAGAATTTAGATTCTGTCCTTTCAAGGCCCATAATATCCTTTATAGGTCATATCAGAAGGATTCTATATGGAAATTCCATTAAGAGAGCTGGGAATTACCTCAAACTCATCTCTAGCAGATATAAGTACCTGACATACTTACTTGGATTTAAGGCTAAACTGTCTTAATATGTGAAGAAGCAGATGACTGCTATCCTAAGGATATATAGAATTAGACATCGTCAGACTGGTTTGTATCTCTTGTTTGAGGGTGTCCAAATGAAGGGTGGTCTGGTGTTACCATATATGTACTATTTTGATACTTTCTATGCTTTCTTATGACATTTATTAGTTTGTTAAGCATGGTTCTGCCTTTGTTAATGAGTATTATTGAAAAGTTTTACTTATCTTCAATACCCAATGTTTTTGTAAAGAGTGTCCAGTCACTTAAGCATTTATTCTGTAATAGTCAACAAATCCTGTATTGTGTTTCATAGCTGGCCTATATTCATATAATTTCCTTTTCTCAACAGTGTTTTAATTTCTATACCATTGCCTAAATTAATTCCACTATCAACAGAATTAACTTATGCCCTAAGAGGATAATTGATAATGCTCTCTAAAATAAATTGACAATGATGTCTCTAAGGTGAATAGAGACATACATAAACCAGAGATATATGAGTGGATTTGGGACTCACCCTTAATTCTAGTCCCAATCAAAGGACAATTAGTCTTTAAGACATGGCCCTGCTTGATACTGTCATGAAGAGATAACCGAAGAAATGAGCACTATAGAAAAAGGTAGTGAATAAATCAGATGTTGCCCATTTATCAAACAACAGTGTCTACTTAACAACAATAAAAATAACAAAAATGAAAAACAAAATAACAATAACAAAAAGAAAGCCACGGACAAAAATGGAAAAGCCTATAAATAGTTCAACCCTATAAATATTTGTTGGCCTTTATGAGTGCTTTCCAGTCGAGTCTGATGGGGTGCTACACTCTGTCTCCAAAGTCTATTTTTGGTATTCCCCAGGGATTTCATTACTCTGCTTCCCCTGCTGCTCTGCTGCATTCCCTCAGTGCCTCACCCCAGCATGATGGGGACAGACTGTGCACTATTCCCTCACGGTGTCTCCAATGTCCTCCCCCAACCCCCAGCACCATGGTTCAGTGAGGGATGCCATGTGCCCGGGTGGGGCTGACCCTATGGTCCTGCTCTGAGCAGGAACATCGCTGTCAGGGTTTGGTGGGCCAAGATGTCCTCTGCTCTCTTTCCATCCCTTTGCATTTCTTCCATGTTCTGTAACCAGAGAGTACCCTCTCCCCAAGCTGTAGCCCCAGGTCTGTCCCCTGAAGTGCATTCTTCTGAGGGGTGGGGGAGTGTCCACATAGTTGGAATTGAGGCCGGTCCAACAGACCTTTCTATTGGTTCCCTGGTACATGCCGGTATGTTGTATTCATGTCTTGGTGCATCAAGTTGGAAGCCTGGTCTCTCTCTCCTGTAGAGATATAAACAAAACCCTTCCCGTGGTGGTTTGATGCCCTGATCCCTCCCTACCATGTATTGTTTTCTTTTTTTCTCTCTCTCTTTCTTTCCCCCTCTTATTTAGCTGGCTGCTGTAGGTATTCCTGGATTGGGTTTGGCCCCTGCCATAGTTGCTGGACCTTACCCCAGGGATGGCTGTATATAGTAGCTTTCCCCCTATGCCCCATTTTTTTGAAGCTTACCTCAGAGGATTCATGTTGTACTTGTCCTTTTTTCACACTTCTTAAAAATATCAAATGATTAAATTGTATGATACATGAAATATATGCCAATAAAACTATTTTTTTAAAAGGCCAATGGAATGCCTGAAGAAGACATTTTCAAAATAGAGAAAGAGAATTCTAAGAATTCTAACATAAAATTTAGCTACCTCATAATTTTTTGCAAAAAAGTTCGCAACTTTCTTCAACAAACAATCAATGGATCTTCCCATGCAGACCTTCTTTCTTAGACCTCAATTGGAAATTAGATGTGGTGGAAAAAACAAGGACATTAAGGGTGTGTCTGCATCAAACATTGTGAAACAATTAATTACTGTTTCTTCTGTAATTCTGAGAATTCCAGATGACACTCTGCCAACCTATTAACACCCATGTTGTGACATTTACAATCTTAAACGTTGCCTTTACCTCAGGATCATTATTACCCCATCTCTCCCCCACATCAATTACTGAATTCAAAACATAATAACAAAGGTTTTTTTTAGGATGTTGGAGTATTTATTAGATAGTTCCTTAGTCACCATTGAATTTTTATGTTGAAATATAAACCTGATCCTATTTTCAAAGATAATATTTCATCTTAGGAATGTCTGACTAAAATTATTGAGTAACCATTGGGACAATGAAATATGTCACAATTTTACCACTTGCATGTTAAGCTTAAGTATGGAGTCAGAAATAGTCATAAAATTCATTTATTGCCTTATGTTATCTATGGCATTGCTTTATTTCCAGGCTTACGTCTTGTGGGATATATTTTGGTTTGGATAGTCTCTACTTTTGTACTTATAGAATGATTACTGGTTGAAACAGTATTGACCCTTTTTGTAGAAATCTCTGCTTCCTGAAAAGAAGTTACAGATCTTAGAGCTCTTGCTGATATAAAAATCACATGAAACGAATGATTAAAATATATCAGACTCTGTGCTATGACCTTGATGCACTTGTTTCATTTAATCATCAAAATAATTATATGGTGTAAGTTAGTTAATTATTTACATTTAACAGCTAAAGAAACTGAGACAAAGCACAATCAATTAGCTGCCCAAGGCCACACAGCTCTAAATGGAGGAGCTTGAATTTGAACCAAGATCCTTCTGAAAGGTGAGACAGTATACTGAAAGTGAAGATCCCGTAAGACAAGATAATTAAATTAAATTTTAGTTCTTTTATATAGTGGTAATATAAATGAACCCCAAGTTATCTTCCTTAGAATACTAATCAGAGCACTAAATAGTGAAGCTTTAACCTATTTCAGAAATCTTTCTTCCTCTTCTTAAATTACTCCTATTAGATGACTTAGAGTTTTATAGAAATCTTATTACAAACTTTGCCTGTTTTAATGTTACCCCTTCCTCTCCTAATCTTGGACAAAAACCGAGTAAATAAAATTAAAGATTTATGAAAGAATTAGTTCAGTGAACTAATTTACACATGACCCTGAGACCAGAAGAACTACGCGGTGTCTTGCTATCACTACCAACTGTTCTGAAAGGGATCATATTAAAAGGTCCTGGATAGAGTGAGAAAAAATGTGGAAAAACTTAAAATCATAAAAAAGTCAAGTTTACTGGTCAGATAGAGACTAGTGGAACCGTAGAGACTGTCTTTTGGTCACCCTGTAGACCTAGAACTGAAATCACCCCTATGGCTCAAGTTTCAAAACAATAGGTCTATAAGGTGTACAGTGGCATTTCAAAGGTATATGTTTCTTAAAATAGTCAATCATTTGATATAAAAATGGTAACATTTGACCAACAATAAAGTTTAGAAGACAGGAAGGGTTAGGAAAGAAAGGAATGGAAAGGGAGAATGGGAAAAAAGTCACATACGTGATATTACATTGTGGGGACTGTAATTAGTGACATGAAATAAAATAAGTATAAATTATTGAATGGAAAACTGATTTTCTCTGTAAGCCTTCATCCAATTCAAAATTAAAAGTTTTTGAAAAGAAAGAGAAAAACAGTACTTTTCATTTTATTTTAAAATGTTGCTATTACAGAAATCATTCATTTACACTTTTGCTAATTCTAGTCATTAACTGATTACTTTAAAATTATTCATATTTATTATGAATGGAACATGTGTTTCAACTTACACACATAGCTAATTCTTAATGAATTTTGTTTCTTTCATAAAATGGCAAGGAGTAAATCTTATAATGAACATACAATGTAATCTTTATGTTAACAAAAGGTTTCACAGAAAAATTGCTAAAAATAAGTTATAAAAAGTAATACTAAGTAATAAATATGTTTGATTTCTCAAGCAAAATGTAGCTGAATATGAGGGATTTCTTAACATTTAATTATTAGCTGAAAGCTACATTATGATAATCATCACTTTTGTGTAGCATAGTTTTGGAAACATTTTGACAAATAGTGTTCTATCAGTACTTCTTCAACTACCGTCCCCACTCAATCTTTATTTTAAAAATGTAATATGTAGAACCATAAACTGATACAAGACGACAGAAAACTTAGGCTTCATTTTCTGCACTTTTTTGTTACAAAGTTTTGGTTATATCATTTGCAAAGAAAGGTATCATGACATTTGCAAGCACTGTGGTTACTAAATTTGGGGTTTTTCTTTTCTTTACTACTTTTAAGAAAAGCTAGGGTTCCAACATCTAATTTTATTTTTAAAGAATTATTTTTAAGATTTGCCAAGTTTAGTTGTTTAAAACCAATGAGTATCTTCCTTGAAGGTGGTCATTTCATTTTCTAGGTTTGTAAGAGTTTTGTTATGGTGGAAGTTATTGAACCATTTAAGCTTATTTATATATAGTCTCTATGGAACCCTGGTGGTGTAGTTGTTAAGTGTTGGGCTGCAATCCACGTGGTCGTCAGAGTTTTTACTCTGTAAACAGCTATAGTCTCAGAAATCCATAGTGGATCTTTATGTGTCAAAATTGACTCCATGACAATGAGTTTATATATAGCCTATAGTAGGTGCTTGATAAAAGTTCATTGGATGAAAGTATCAATAATCTAACAATCATGCAAATGAGACTATCCGTTATTTGCTAGATGTATTCTTTCCTTCCATGTTGTTATCCTGGGTGTTCTTTTCTTACTTTACATACTCTCCTTTGATTGTCACATGTGATCTCATTTTATTAGTAACTCTTCTGAATAGAGGAGTTCAATGATAGATTTCTCCTTTTCCATGCGGGATACCTGGCCAGTGAACCTCAAGTGTAGCCATAACTAATCTCTCAGTGGTGGAGTGTATATGTTGATCAGCTTTCAGCAGAGCTTCTAGACCAGTGGTTCTCAACCTTTCTAATGCCATGGCTCTTTAATATAGTTCCTCATGCTGTGCTGAACCACCCCAACCATAAAATTATTTTTGTTGCTACTTCATAACTGTAATTTTGCTACTATTATGAATCAGGTGACCCCTATGAAAGGGTCATTCGACCCCCAACGGGATTACAACCCAAAGGTTGAGAACCACTGTTGATACTAAGTTGTAATAGGAAGAAAGGTCTGACCATCTATTTCTGAAAATCAGCCAGTGAACACCTAATTAATTGTCATGGGACAATTCATAACCAATCATAGTACAATTCAGAACCAATCATGGGTAGGTTACAGGGCCGGGCAGCATTTCTTTCTGTTGTGCATGAGGTTATCATGAGTCAGAAGAATAGTTAACAATGATAACATTTTTTGCTACAAGCCCATAAGTTTCACCAGGTTTTAGTTATCGTAGATTCGGTTGCTTATTGAATTTCTCCACCTGGATGTTTCTTAGTCATTTCAAGTTCAACACATCCAAATTTGAACTCATCTCCATTCCCACTCTCAAACATATTCTTCTTCTATGATCCTTGTCTCAAAAAATGTTATCACCAATTGCTCAGTTTCTCAATGTGCAATCTCAATATCATCTTTGATTTTTCTTTCTCCATCTCTAAGCAATTGTTGGACCAATGTTGTCTATCTTTTTAATATGTTTTTAATTTATTTTCATCCCTACTATCACTACCTTAGACAAATTTACCATTATTAATTTTTACAAGGAGTCCCTGGAAGGCTCAAATGGTTAAATGCTTAACTACTAGCCAAAGGTTGGGCAATTTGAACCCACCAAAGGCATCTTGGAAGACAGTCCTGAAGATCTTGTCCAAAATGTTACCGACTTGAAAACCCCAAATGGAATAGTTCTACTCTGCACATATGGGTCACCACGAGTCAACATAAATTAAACAGCAACAATTAAAACGTTTTTCCAAGGACTATTCCAACAATTTCCTAACTGGTCTCCTTTCTTATAACATTGCCCTTCTTCCAATATATTCCCCTTTGAATTTAAACATAAATATTCATTCAATACACTTAATCTTTTTCATGCAGTAAATTTTATGCAGTTAAACTGTATCCTCCAGATTTAAGCTTCATTTTCTCCCCCACTCCATCTTTAGTTAACTACATGTTTTATGCTTACAGAACATCCTGTACTTGACCTATCATGATAATTATCACTTTGCATTGTAGTGATAGATTTGCTATCATAAATACTGCAGTTGTGAACTCCTGGAAGGTTGAGGTCAGATCTGTTTTGAATCTTAATAGTATGTGACACATCAAAATAACAGCTTCATTAAAAATCCCCATGAACTCTGCCATCAAGTCAATTCCCACTCGTAGTGACCCAATAGGGCAAAATAGAATTGTCCCTGTGCGTTTCTGATACTGTAACTCTTTACAGGAGTAGAAAGTCCCACCTTTTCCAAAGAGTGGCTGGTGCTATCAAACTGCTAACTTTGCAGTTATCAGCCCAACACATAACCCACTAGGCCACCAGAGCTCCCGTTTGACACATAGTAGCCCCCCCTCAAAAAAACAAACAAACAAATCACTTCCATTGAATCCATTCTGACTCACATGAGTGCACATAAGGTTTCCAATGTTGTAAATCTTCACCTGAGCAGATAGCTTCATCTTTCTTCTTGTGAATGGCTGGTAGGTTTGAACCATTGATCTTGCCTTAGCACTCCACTACTTACTCAACCATTCCACCAGGTGTATCGACACACAGTAGGTACATAATTATTATTTGCCAGATGAAAGAAGTGATCATATGAAAGGCAAAAAGGAAGGAAGACAAGAAGAAAATAGGGGTAAATCTATTCATTTAGTTATTCTAGCTTAACTGGAGCTTCAGAGACAACGAAATGGAGTCCTTGAAAGGCATATAACTCAGTTGGTACCTACTCAGAGTATGTGTTTCATTAATCAATTTAAGGGGAAACGTGCATTGATGTTGCTTTTTGGACAGACATAACACATGCATCTTTTGTTTAAATGTATCATTGAAGTTGGGATTGGGTATTGTGGAGAAAAAGACAGATTCAGCCAAGGACATGGGTTTTATTAGTTATTATTTTTATTGGTGTTATTTTATTTTTAATTTAGCTTTTTTTCCAGATCAGGTAATAGCTTCAAGGTCTTAGCATAGAAGAAATATAGCATGTGAGATATGTCATGATAGTTACCCTCCTGTTCTGAAAAAGTTAGTGTGCCTGCTTCTTGCTTCCTTTCTTAATCGAGAATGTCATTATGTTGCTTGGTTTCAGAACCGATTAATTGATTCATGTGGGTTATACTGACCTATATTTGTAGGCTAATTTATCATTTTACATTACTGTTTCATGACTGGCATATCTTTCACTTCATATTTATATAAACTAAATTGTCCCTTATCTAGGAGCCTTGATTTATCTTATAAACACATTTGAAAGTTAAAACCAAGGGCCTGGCCAAAAGTTACCCTACAGTATGCCATGATCTCCTTTTTTGTGCAGGTAATAAACAAAACAGGAATGGGAAGGACTAAGAATGACTCTTTCAATCATTGGATTTTTAGAAAGCAAATAGGACAGAGTTTCTTGGCTATCTTCTTTAGAGAAAAATATGTTAGAATAGTGTATCATTGTGATCATGAAGATGGTCATATTTCCTTCCTGGTGTTTTATTTATTTATTTCCAGTCTTAGAAGGAATATCTTTAAAAAAAAAAAGGTATATAGCATTCTAGCTGTACATTTTCTAAAATAAATGGGTTCACTTTTGGCAGTCTATGGTATATTCAATAGTTTTCAACAACACTATAATTAAAAGCATCAAGTATCCCTTATTCTTTGACCAGGTTTCCCATAATATCGTTCCTTTTAACACTTTAAAAGTCTTTTGCAGCAGATTTATCCAATACAGGAAATAATTTGATATAATTTCTTGACTACTTCTTCCATGGACATTGTTTGAAAATCAAAGCAAAATGAAATCATTGACAACTTCTATATTTTCTCAATGTATCATGATGGTGCTTATTGGTTCAAATGTGAGAATTTTTGTCTTTTTATGCTGAGGTATAATCCATATTGAACACTGTCATCTTAACAATAAATTCTTCCAGTACTTTTCACTTTCAGCAAGATGTGTCATCTGCATATTACAGGTTATTAATGAGCCTTCCTCTTAACCTGATGCTGTTTTCTTATCCATACAATTGCACTTGTCTAATTATTTGCTCAGAACACTGATTAAATAAGTATGGTGATTGATACAACCATGATACACACCTTTCTTTATTTTAAACCATGAAGTATCTTCTTGTTCTCTTCCAACAACTACCTCAAGGTCTATGCCTTTATACAGTCAATAAAACACAGGAAAATGTCTTTCACATATTCTCTGCTTTCAAAAAAAATCTTTTTGGCATTAACAATGATAAACTTCATTTCATTTCCTGTTCTGAATCCAGCTTGAATTTCTGGAAGTTCTCTGTAGATATACTGCTACTACCACTTTAAAATCATCTCTCAAAAAATCTTACTTGCCTGTGATATTAATGTTGTTTGGTAATTTTCACACTCTGTTGGGTCATCAATTTTTTTGAACAAGCACATTGTAGGTCTCTTTTTGTTACTGTTCCAGGTAACTATCTTCCAAATTTCTGGGCAAAGACAGTGAGTGTTTCCAGTGTTGTATCTGTTTGTTGAAATATCTCAATTATTATATCAACAATTCTAGAGACTTGTTTTTCACTAATGTATAAAGTACAGTTTAGACCTCTTCTTTCACACTTCCTGCTCTTGTTCACATACTACCTCATGAAATACTTGAATATTTGGTGCTATGTGTCTTCCTTCCATCTTTTTAACCCCAAATTATTTTATTTGGACATAATCCAGACATCATAAATAGTTCAGTCATATCAAGCAGTGTTGTTCAATTGCTACCAACATCATTTTCAAAACATTTTCTTCCTTCTCGTACTCCATGATATTGGCTCTCCCTTAACCCTCTCCCCTGTGTACCTCCCAGAAACATTTATTCTCATCATTGTCTCTATGGATTCACTCAACCAGGATTTCATATACGGAAAACATAGAAAGATACATAACAAAGAGTCAGGAATGCTACCAACAATAATAGAATACAACAGAAATTAGCCCCTATCTGGAAAAAATAACCCCCCAAAATATTAAAAGCCAGATCAACCTGAAAGTATATACAAAGGGAGAAAAAATGACAAGGTTTAAACCACTCAAATCAGATTTATCATTTTAATCTACTATAATCATCTCTCCAACACTCTTTGTTTGATATCCAGGTTATTCCTATCCCTCACATATGGTCAGAGGGGAATCATCAGAGGCTTATTCCATGTGTAAATCCTGCAGATATATTTTGGGCTCCCAATGTCATGCATAGCCTTCTACAAACCAGAATTTCACAATTTAAACTCTTATACCATTCCTTCCTTTGAGTTTGGATTATATCTTGTCCACTCCGTGAATCACAGATGTTAGTGGGCTTCTTCCATGTGTGCTTAGTTGACATTTCACTTAGATGGCACTTGTTTAAGGACACACCTTTAGGACCCCAGTTGCTATTCTTTCTCATAGCTAGGCACCATCAAATTTCCTTACCACACTTTGCTATAGCACCTGTCTCTGCTTTCTTTCCTTCATGAGGGCAGGTATCAAGTAGGGCCATATTGTAAGAACTAATTGTTTCGAGATTCCTTCCATCTTCGTTTAATATTTCCATTGTTGTTGAATATTTTGCCCACAGAATTCTTCAATATTGCAATGTTAGACTTTAATTTTGTTCTTTCTGCTTGAGAAATGTCCAGCATGATCTTCCCTTTTGGTTTTCTCACTCCAGGTCTTTGCACATTTTATTGTAATATTTTACTTAGTCTTCTTGAGTCAGCCTTTGAAATCTTCTGTCCAGCTCTTTCACTTCATCATGTCTTTCATTTGCATTAACTACTCTTTTTCAAGAGCAAGTTTCAGAGTTTCTTTGGACATTTATATTGGTCATTTCCTCCTTTCCTTTTTAATGACAATTTGCTTTCTTCATGAATGATACCATTGGTGACACACCTCAATGAATATAGTCTTTTGTCAGTAGTGTACAATGCCTCAAATATATTATTGAGGTGATCTCTAAATTCAGCTTCTATATACTCAAGGTCATACTTTGGGTCTCATGAACTTGTTTCAGTTTTCTTCAGCTTCATCTTGAACTTGCCTGTGAGCAAATTACCTTGTTTGGACAGATTATATTAAGCTTCTCCATAGACTCTTTCCAGAGATTTAGTGAATTTGATGACGGTGTATTCTTTTTTGCAAGGTCATGAGTTTAATCATAAAAAATATAGTCATGTTGTAATCATATTAAAAATTATGTTTGCAATGAATAGGTCATTGGTTTAAAAAAAATCTATCATACAATATCCAGGGTTCTTTCTAATAGTTTGCCTGTCAGTTTGTCATACAATTGTGGCTATGCCACCAGTATTGCAAATACAAGCATGGTCACCCATGGTGACAGGTATTCTCCGTTTCCACATTTAAGAAAAGTTGTGAAGCATCCATAAATCTTTATCTGGAAAAAACTGGTCATCAAAAATCTGATGAAAAATCAGCAAAACATTGCCTGGTGTAACACCAGATGATAAGCCTCAAAGGTTGGAGGGCACTCAAAATATGACTGGAATAAAGTTTCCTCCTCAATATATATTCAACTTTAATGATATGGATGGAGAATGGCTCCCATTTTCAGCTGTAGAATACCTCAAAAGGAGAATAATCAACTACTAACATTCATTAGTAATTAGAACAAGGCATTATGAAGTACAAACCTAGGAAAATTGGACATCATAAAAAATGTTCCTAAGTTTAAAAAAAGGGATGGAATACTTAAAGATGGATATCCCAGACATTAGTGACTTGAAGTTGACTGGTATTGGCTATTTGAACCAAACAATCATATGGTCTACTAAGTGGGGAATGACAAACTGAAGAGGAATGGTGTCACAACCATTGTCAAAGAGAATATTTCAAGATCTAATTTGAAGTACAATATTGCCAGTGGTAGGATAAAATCCTTAGGCCTACAAGGAAGAACAAATAAAAACGCTATTATTTGACACTGTGTACTAACCATTTATGCCAAAGAAGAAGAAATCAAAGATTTGTAACAACTTCTGAAGTTGGAAATATATATCAAATATGCAAGCAAAAAGTATTGATAATTATTGATGACTGGAATGCAAAAATTGGAAATAAATGGAACAGTGATTTGAAAATATGTCTTTATCCCCAATGGTGCTATGGGTCAATGAGGAACGCTGTGTTCCATGGTGGGGTCGGCCCTGTGGTCATCCCTGTGCATTGCTGCTCTGAGCAGAAACATTGTCCTCGGGGCTTGGTGAGCCAGGATGTGCTTCACTCTTTTTTTCCCCTTCCCCCCTTGTTGGCTCCTGTGTGCTCTGATCAGAGAAGCCCCTCTCCTTGAGCTGTAGCTTCAGTGCTGTATACTCTGAAGTGAATTCTTCTGGGGGGGGGGAGGTTAGTGCTGTCCACTTAGTTGGTAATGGGGCCCCCACCTCAGGCCTCTCTATCCGTTCCCTGTTTCGTGCCAGTGTGTTGCGTTATTGTCTTGGAGTACCGGTTTGAAGTCTGGTCCCTCTTTCCCTGTGGAGACACAATCAACACCCTCCTCCTGTGTGGGTTAGTGCCCTGTCCCCCCGGCTACCCATGTCTTTTTCCCCCCTTCCTTTTTAGTGTATCCTATATGTATCCCCGAGTTTAGTCTGGCCCTTGCCATATCGAGAATTGTGCCCACCCTGAGCCCACTACGCCAAAACCAGTCACTGGGGGCATGCAGCAGAGCAGCGGGGGAAGCAGAGCATTGAAGTTCCCAGGGATAGATGTGGGGCCAGAGCATGACCCACCATCAGATTCGACTGGAAAGCACTTGTAAAGAACAACAAATAGACCCTGAACTATTTATAGGATTTGTTGTTGTTGTTGTAGCTATTATTTTACTTTCTGTTGTTGCTTCTTTGTACTCGGTCTTGTGATGGTGTATATTGTTGTCGCTGCATGTCTACCTGGAAGGGATGGTCGGGATAAACAACCCGGAGGAGAGAACAACGCGATGACAGTTCCAGGGGAACATAGGAGAGGGGGAGGCAGGGGGAAAGGAAGGGGATATTAACAAACCCAGGGACAAGGGAACAACAAGTGATCCGAAATCAGTGGCAAGGAGGGTGTAAGAGGTCTTGCAGGGCTGGATCAAGGGCAATGTACAAAAGTCCTTGACACAGTGGATGGATGTGTGGATTGCAATAAGAATTGCAATAAAATTATTTTTAAAATTAAAAAAAGAAAATATGTCTTTAGTGCTAGAAACTATGCTAGAAACCAAAACAATCAGTTGTTATAAAAACCTTAGGTGAATCATGTAACCTTTCATAGACCCAGTTTCCTATTCTCAAGATGAAAGAACAATACGTACCTTGTTGAGTTACTGTGAGCATTAATGAGATCACGTACATAAGGCACTGATAAAATATATGACATTATTCATTGTCCTCTCTCTCTTTCTCTTCCTTCCTTTTCATTTTCTTTCCCTCCCTCCCTCTTTTCCTTCCTTCTTTCTTTGCTTTTCTCTAGTCAAATATTACTTTTAAGAATCTGCACCCACTCAATCAATATCTGGATTTAAAATGCCAGAAAATATAATCATATTGGTCAAACTGACTCACATCTTATCCAAACTCTCTCAGCAACATGTGCCCTGACTTTTCTTTTTAAGTATAGCTTAGCTTTGATGATTCAAATCAAGTCTTACTGCAAAAACCGGTTCTTTAAGTGGTATATTCTTAGATTTTCCACCCATTCCCTCATAATCTCTCACGTTTTATATTAAATTATATTTAGCTAATTGGGTTTGGGATGGTGCTCTCTATAATGCTTTGTAGAGATAGACATGATTTGTCATTTAATTTTTTTCAGAGTTCCTCTTTGAGATAAAGGTTATGAGCATGGAGAATGATTGCAACCTCTTTCATTACACACATGAAGGTAACAAAATGTCAATGGAAATGTTTCTTTCTTGAGGAGCTCTTTCTCACACTTCGCTGTGTTGTAGTAAATGTGATTTTGCATGACTATATTGTTACTGGAGCTGTGCCTACAGAAACTGCACTGGTAATGTGTTTGCATGGCACATAATTAAGTGCATGCTAGAACTTGTCCCTAAGTAGTATACATGTCTGTGTGAACGAGGTGAAATATCCCAGCATAAAGTTAAGATCTCTATTATTCACTATGTTCTCAAATTCCACTGAATTAAAGAGTAGTAGTGACCCTTAAGGAGTCAGGATGGCACAATAGTTAAAGCACTTGACTGATAAGAGAGGCATCAGCAGTTTGAATCCACCAGTAGCTCCATGGTAGAGCAAAGTGACAGTCTATTTTCATAAGGATGTAGAACGTTGGAAACTCTACAGGATTGACTCTATGCCAAGGTGTTTTTGGTTTGATTAGTGACCCTCAAATCATAAAAAATTCATTATAAAACATAAAAACCAATGATGCCAGAGAAACTCTAGAGAAAAACAAAACAGATGAGACTTATTAGATATTTTTTACTGTACTTGATTACCTGCAAGTCAGATTCACCTCTAGTTAACCATAACAGAAATTTTTCTGATCAAAATGTTCATGCTGTGCCCTGAGGCAAAAAAAAAAAAAAAAGGCCGCACTTAGGAAGTGCCTTCACTTGTTCACACTAACACAATCCATTGTAGGGTAGGCACAGAAAAACAATAACACAAAGTAATATTTATCTCCTGGAATTTCTGGTTCCAGTAATGGAAGCATATGCAGCTGACCTGAGAGACCAAGTAGAAGGGGAGAGAGGTGGAAACTGAGGAGAAAACTAGGTACAGCTTTGTGGCCATTTGAAGGTTTTTTGTTTTTACTTTATTTTCCCCCCAACTGTTTTATTGGCAAGTTACTTGATTCAATAGTTCAATCATTTAATCACATCACAGATAATTGTACTACCAGCCCCACATCAATTTCAGAACATTCCCTCCCTTCCCCCCAACAGTTAAATCACCTTTAAGCTGATTTATGCAATCACGATTCGTTCTGGTGCTCTGTCCCCTTTCCATCTTCAGTAGTTACCCTGGAAATCTTCTTTTCTTCCCTATCTTCCTCCCCACCCCACCCCCATCCCTGTGCTCCCTATATCCCTTTGTATCTGATATTATCATTATGCATCTACTTCTCTTGTGCTTTGCAGCTGGGAGAGCCAAAAGAACACAATAAAAAATTATGCTAAAGCGGGAAGATTGAAGACATAATAGTATTGTGGTAGTTACATAATCTGATGTCAATTTGGGACTTGAGAGGATTAAGAGTGAAGGGGTGGTCAATCAGGTCATAGCCAATGAGGCATCTGTGTGGGCATGGCCCTCTCCTGAGAATTCTGGGAACTCCTGTATTTCCTCCTTGGATGCAGGACACACTCTTTATCTGCTCACTCCCTGACAGATGCTCTACTGACAAGACACATGGTACTAAACTGATAGACCCCATGCCCTGGGAATTGGAGGAGCCACATGGAGACCTCTGCCAGCCCTGAGATGCGTCTACCACCACTGGATCCACAAGACTTTACACCCACTGGGCCTGTGATCTTCCTGCATGCAGTGTCATTGCATGTGTTTAATGAGTTTGAAGAGGACTTTTTAGATTGGTATCGGACATATGAGCTAATATCAGATTTACAGACTTGATCTGGACTGGGTTGGGATTTTTTCTCAATATTCAACTGCTCTTAAATATAAATCTCTTTCCTATACACATATGAGTGTCTATGAATTTGTTTCTCTAGTCTACCTGGACTAACACAAGTATACAGACAAAAATACTAATAATGTGTAAGACGGAAAAGGCCACCAACAATAATCAAAAAGCCAGGGAAGAAATTTCTGTCATGGAACCAGTAAGAAATATTTGCACCCAGAGAAATTCAAATTGTGTCATGAGAACTTACTAAAGAGTTGTGCAAAGTAGAGTTACATATTCTGATTTGAGTTTTAATGTGATTACTCTTGCTCTTGTGTTAAAAACACACCCTAGCAAGGACAAGATCAGAAGCCAAGAAACAAATTGAAAGCTACTACAATAGTCTAGGTAAAAGGTTACAGTAGATTCTACAGAGGAGGTGGTGATACTTGTTCATATTCTGGATATATTCCAAGGGTGGTGGTGGCTAGTGAATAACCACTAAAGAGCTCAAGTTTTACTCATCTTTAGTCTTGAAAAATAGTCATTTAGAAATAATAAATATTTATTTCAGGAAATTGGAAAAGAATTAATTGGGGGAGTATGGACAGGGTAAAATACGGTCATGAATTTAGAATATGTGTATAATTTACCGAGTCAAATTCTATTTCCTGTTATTTTACATGTGAATGCCTGTATATTGATATTAAAAAATAATTGGCTCGACATTATAATATTGCTTTGGAGATAATAGACATTAATTGTTTCATTCAAGCATTCAACTTATATATTCATTGGACCCCTATTATTTGCAAAGTACTGTGATAAATTTCATAATTTATAAATTATTTTAATGTTTATTTGAATATATTTGTAATGTCTGCCCACGTTAATTTGATCTTATATTATAAGCCCCTATTGTGTTGGGATCAACTTGATTGTAGTGAGGTGTGTGTGTGTGTGTGTGTGTGTGTGTGTTTTGAGAAAGCTAATACCAAAATGCTTAACTTGCTTTATCCATACACAATGCAGAATCATAAAATAATTAATGCATATGAAGATTATGATAGCAGTATATTCCTATTCTTGAAACTGCTTTAAAAAATTATCTTACTTTCAGTCTCTCTATTGCTCTCTCTAGTTTCTTAAATAAAAAATCCACTCCAGCTGGTCTAATATGGTACAAAGATCCCATTGTGCTATGGTTCAATCACCTCAGATTGGATCACAAAGAATAATTTCAATTCTGTTTTAATGAATGACTGAAGATGGATTAATGAATGACTACAGATGGATTGGTTCAAATGACCACTTTATAGAATTTTAAACCTCAAAGGGGTTTTTGGAACTTATCTATTTTTATGATCCCCAATATTTTAAAATATATCACTGTTATTGTTAGGTGCTATCAGATAGGTTCAGACTCATAGTGAAACCTATATGCAACAGAAGAAAACATTGCGCTACCCGGTCCTATACCATCCTTAGAATTGTTATCAGGTTCGAGACCATCCTAACAGCTACCATGTCAATCCAACTTGTCAAGAGTCTTACTCTTTTTCAATGCTTTTCTATATAGCTTCATCACCCTAGTGCTATATAGATGCTATAGTTCCCTCTGAACTCTCTTAAACTTATCACATCATCTCTAGTAGCCCTAATTACTTGATAAAAGGTCTGCTGTAAATAAAAGACCTTAAGAGAGACTCTGATTCCCTGATCCATTGGCTGAGACAGTGATGTTGAGAATAAAAATGAAACCTTCATATTTAGGGTGAAGGTTCTCTCTAAGTTCTTGGATGTCTGGATGCATTTACAAGCACAAGGGAAATTTTGAAAGGAATTTTGCTGATCAAGAAAGAGTGTTCAACAGTAGTGTGGTAGTTACATCATCTGTTGTCAATTTCAGACTTAAGAGTGAAGGGGTGTTTAGCCTGTCAATCGGGTTGCAGCTCAATGTCCTCATTTGGAGGTACTAAGGAGATAAATAGCTCACTGGAGGCAGGACACACACTCACTCCCTGAGAGACATTACTGACGATGAGGCTGATGAAGCTACGCTGATGCAGCCAGAGCCCCTAGAAGCTGGAAAAGACATAGAGACCCCTGACAGCGCTGAGATGCTTCTACCATCACTGGATCCAAAAGACTTTCCAACCACTGGCCTGTGATCTTCCTGCACTTGGCATTATTGCATAACTGCATGAGTCTAAAGAGGAATTTATGGACTAGTATTGGACTTCTGGACTTGATCTGGACTGGGCTGGGATATTTTCTTAATGTACTACTGCTCTTTATATAAAGCTTCCCCCCATAAATATATGAGTGCCCATGAATTTGTTTTTCTAGTCTACCAGGTCTAACACAAGCTGGGACAAAATCGCTCAAGAATTAATCTTCAAAGAGGGCAATTGTAAGACAATTCTTTGTATTTGCCTCCAAATAATGGAAAGACAGGATTTGTGAAATGC
Source organism: Tenrec ecaudatus (assembly GCF_050624435.1). Classification (NCBI taxonomy): domain Eukaryota; kingdom Metazoa; phylum Chordata; class Mammalia; order Afrosoricida; family Tenrecidae; genus Tenrec; species Tenrec ecaudatus. Next base: position 90,746,870 of record NC_134548.1, read on the forward strand.
CTTTAGAATTAGGGAGTGGTAAGCAAGCAAAGGTTTAAGTTATAATTTCCCAAAGCGTTCCTCTCAGCAATAATCTTAGCCTATCTTTCAATGCCTTATAATCTGATGCATTTTCTTCTTCTTTCAAAATATAGGTCCATTAAGATATTTTTACTCCCAAATAAACCAGTCATATATACATTTAATATTTGGTCTGGCAAATAATCTTCCTCTCAATAATTTTTCTTATCATTTCAGGAAATTCACTCATAATAAAACTGGCTATTTCATCTTGAAGTTTAATACTAAATAAATGTGTCCACACTTTGAAAAAATGTAACCAACCCCTGGTCACAAACAATTATTCATCACAATCATCTACACTTGCTTCAGGTGAAGCTATTATATTATTGAAAAGAGTTTGAACACTTTCTTGGACCAGAGTAAGGTGAATGGAGATAGAGCTGCCCAGCTACATATAGATCTCCAAGTAACCAGTAAGCAGAAGTTGAAAAGACAAGGACTTTTCACCAGAGCACACAGAGAAAGAAAACCTTACCCTAGAGCTAGATCTCTGAATTTGGACTTTTTGACCCCTAAACAGTGAGAAAAATATAGATTTGTGGTGTGAAAGAGAATCCAGGATGGTAGACAAGGTGGATAAACTATTCAGACACTATATAACAAAAACTTGAGAAAGCAAGTGAAAGAAAAGTTAAAATAGATAAAATAAAAATAAGAAAAGAGACTAAATGAAAACCATGAACAAGGACTGAGTGATAAAATAGTACAATAGTGCTATTATTCATTTATTGCTAGTGTTCCAATTAGAGGAAGAACCAAATAGCTGGCTCTCCTTGTCTAAGTCTATACCAGCACCCACATAGATGTTTGGTGACCAAAAGATGTAAGCTATCCTTTACATTGCACAACATTCTGGTGACCTGAGGTAATGCCCCTCCACATCAGCAACCTTGAAGTCAATGAGCAGGTGCCCAATACCCAGCTCTTCAGTCAGCAGCACTCTGCCTCCACAACCTACACCACTGTGGATGTCAGCACATCACCATCCTGAAACGTGCTCTTTATTCCTGTTAGAGTTTTGATGGGCAGCTTCCACAGAAGTAAACTCAGACCCGTTGATACTTACAATGAATATAAATAGATTAAATATGTGAGCAAAGAGACAGAGAGTAATAGAATGGATTCTATTTATTTATTTTTTAATTTTTTTTTTATTTTAACAATTTATTGGGGCTGATACAATTCTTTTCACAGTTCATACATATACATACATCAATTGTATAAAGCACATCTGTACAGTCTTTGCCCTAATCATTTTTTTCTCTTTTCTTCTTTTACATTTTATTAGGGACTCAAACAACTCTTACTACAATCCATACATATACATACATCAATTGTATAAAGCACATCCATACATTCCCTGCCCCAATCATTCTCAAGGCATTTGCTCTCCACTTAAGCCCCTTGCATCAGGTCCTCTTTTTTCCCCCCCTCCCTCCCCATTCCCCCCTCCCTCATATGCCCTTGGTAATTTATACCTCGTTATTTTGTCATATCTTGCCCTATACGGAGTCTCCCTTCCCCCCTTCTCTGCTGTCCCTCTCCCAGGGAAGAGGTCACATGTGGCTCCTTGTAATCAGTTCCCCCTTTCCAACCCACTCACCCTCCACTCTCCCAGCATCGTCCCTCACACCCTTGGATCTACCTTGCAGGGCTGGATAGGACAGAGGCTGTACACTGGTACATATGAGGGCTGGAGGTACAGGGAATCCAGGGTGGATGATACCTTCAGGACCATGGATTCTTTTTAAAATCTAGACATTATCTATCAAAATGCTGTCAACAAGGGACAAAATTTAAATGCAAAGACAAATAAGCTAAATATATAGAATATGTGGATATATGCATAAAACCTATATCAAGAAAAGAAGATCAGGAGCGAAAATATTAATCTCCTATAAAATAGACTTTAAGGCAAATACTAGCCAAAGAAGACCAAAAAAGAACGCTATATATTGAGTCAATCCAACAAGGGGATATAACCATATTAAATAGCTCCATGCTCAATGAAAGAGCTACACACAAACACACAGAGAATTAAAATTTAACAGAATTGCAAAGATGAATAGACAACTTTACAATAATAGTAGGACACTTTAACATATCAATTTGGTAAAGGGCAGAAAAACTAGAAAGTAGCTAAATATTGGGGAGGAAGAGAGAGTGGAGAACATCCTGGCCCATCAAACCTGGAGGACAATATCCCCGCTCCGAACAGCCAATGCACAGAGTGGACCATAAGGCTGATCCCACTATGAGACATGATGTTCCTTGCTGACCCGTGGCCCTACGGGGGACAACACTGGAGATTCAATGTTGGTATTGGCCTAATCTGACCCCACCACAACAAGGCAAAACACTAAAGGTGTGCGGCAGAACAAAGGGGGAGCAGAGCAGGGAGATCTCAAGGGAGTGCAAAGGATAGACTTGGGGGCCAGAGCATGGCACTCTATCGGACTCGACTGGAGGACATGCCCAGAGGTCAAAAATCAGGCCTTGATCTATTTACAAGTCCTATTTTTTCTTTTTAAATTTATTTTATTTTTTCCTTTTAAATTAATTTATTATTTCCATTGTCATTGGTTTTCTTTGTTGTTGTCATCATTGTGTTTGCTTTTGTCGCTTTGTCTTGCTATGCCTTTTTTGGTGCATGTTATTATCTCTGCATAGCTATCTAAATAAGATAGGCTGGATGAAAAGTCTGGAGGACAAAACAACGGGACTGATGGTTTCGGGAGGACATGGGAGAGGGGAGGCTGGGGAAAGGAGATGGTGTTGGCCAACTCAGGGACAAGGGAGCAACAAGTGATCCAAAACTAGTGGTAAGGAGGGTGTGAGATACCTGGTAGGGATTCAGCAAGGGCAATGTAACTGAGAGAAATTACTGAAACCCAAATGAAGGCTGAGCATGATAGTGGGACAAGAGGAAAGAAAAAAGGAAATAGAGGAAAGAACTAGGAGGCAAAGGGCTTTTAAAGAGGTCTAAATACAGGCATGTGCATATATAAATATATTTATATAGGATGATAAGAAATACATCTACGTGCATATATTTATAGGTTTAGTATTAAGGCAGCAGATGGACATTGGGCCTCCACTCAAGTACTCCATTAATGCAATAACAATTTGTTTTATTAAATTGGCATTCCATGATGCACACCTAACCGATATGATCGCTGAAGACATATGTGTGCATAAGCAAAGGTGGTGAAGAAAGCTGATGGTGTTCGGCTATCAAAAGATATAGCATCTGGGGTCTTAAAGGCTTGCAGGTAAATAAACAGCCATTTAGCTCAGAAGCAACAAAGCCCACATGAAGAAAGCACACCAGCTTGTGTGACCACAACGTGTAGAAGGGACCAGGTATCAGGCATAAAAGAACAAAAAATCATATCATTGTAAATGAGGGTGAGTGCAGACTGGAGACCCAAAGCCCATCTGTAGGCAACTGGACACCCCCTTCCAGAAGGATCCCGGGGAGGAGACAAGCCAGTCAGGGTGCAGAGTAGCAACGATGAAACATACAACTTTCCTCTAGTTCTTAAATACGTCCTCTCCTCCACTATCATGATCCCAATTCTACCTTACAAATCTGGCTAGACCAGAGGATGTACACTGGTACAGATAGGAACTTGAAACACAGGGAATCCAGGACAGATGACCCCCTTCAGGACCATTGGTGAGAGTGGTGATACCTGGCAGGTGGAGGGAAGGTGGGAAAGAAAGGGGGAACCAATTACAAGGATCTACATATAACCGCCTCCCTGGTGGATGGACAACAGAAAAGTGGATAAAGGGAGAGGTCGGACAGTGTAAGATATGACAAAATAATAATAATTCATAAATTATCAAGGGTTCGTGAGGGAAGGGGGAATGGAGGGGGAAGGCAAAAAATGAGGAGGTGATATCAAGGCCTCAAGAAGAAAGCAAATGTTTTGAGAATGATGATGGCAACAAATGTACAAATGTGCTTGACACAATGAATATATATATGGATTGTGATAAGAGTTGTATGGGCCCCAATAAAATTATTTTTTGATTAGCTAAATAAAGATGAAGAACTCCACTATCAACCAAGTAGATCTCATAGATATATGCAGAATATAGAAGACTACAGTCAACAACAATAAAATAGCAGTTGCCTGCACTGCAGTTGCTGTGGTGTGTGAGTGAGCCCAGACTCAGGTTCTTTTCTTGTTGCTTCACATTTAGTTCTGTGGGCAAAGCAGCAGTGGAACAGAGCAAGATGATTAACTGTAACTTGTGGGAGGATGGGGAGAAAGCAGCCAAAGAAGTGAAACTGCTTCTGTTGGAATAGTTAATGTTGGAGACTTTGGGGAAGATGATGCCAAGTTAACCCCTCTTCTCCTCTCCCCTCTCCTCTTCTCCACTTCCCTCTCTTTCCTTTCAAAGAAGATCTTGACTCTTCTGAGACATCTCCAAACTGCCAGCTCAATCAGCCAGAAATGCGAACTATCTTGTAAGATCCGGAATTACTATCTCCAGCTGTGTTGTTCCCCTGCAACTCTGTTACCTTGGCAACCTGATGAGAATGTGGTTGCTAGCTGGAGATACAGAGCAGACTGTAGATTCCGAGAAGGCCAGAGATCTGGAAGAGGCTGGAGATCCATGAGCAGGCCAGAGATCTGGAGCAGGCTAGAGATTCAGAACAGAGCTCTTGTCTTCCCTTGGCTATGGATACTGAGCTAAGTCAGTTTACAATGGCTGGAAAATATTCAAACTATCACCTTTGCATCTCCTTCCAACCCCAAACATCAGAAATACAGCCAGTGTGACCCCAATCAAAAATTATGTACAAATTGTTTATAATTTCTCTGTACCGATCTTTAAAACAACCAATAAAATACCAGTTACCAATAATTTTTCCTAAAACAACAATAAAATATACTTTATTTTCCAGTGCACATGGAACATTCTCAAGAATAGACAGTGTGTTATGCCATAGAGTAAGTTTCAAATTTAAAACCATCAAAGTACTATAAAGGATTTTCTAAGATCATAATTCTATAAAATTAAAAGTTAACAATAGGAAGATAAGGGGGGGGATTAAATACAGGGAAACCGAATAGCACCCTGCTTATTAACTACTAGATAATAGAAGAAATGGAAAAAAATGAAATAAAAATTCCTTTAATCAAGAAAATATAAAAACACAACATACCAGACTCTTTGGGACAAAGCAAACACAGGGCCCATATGAGTGTTTATAACAATAAACTCACACATAAAAAAAGAAGGACCATCACCACAACACTACGCAAACTATTCCATACTGTAGAAAAGGACAACAAACTCCAAAACTCATTCTATGAAGCAATTATAACCCTGATACCAAAACCCAGCAAGGACCTCACAAAGACAGAAAACTACAGACCAATGTCTCTTATGAATACACGTGCAAATATTCTCAACAAAATTCTGGCCAATAGAATCTAATAACCTATGGGAAAAAATAACTTATCATGATCAAGTAGGATTCATACTAGGGATGCAAGGATGGTTCAACATTTTTAAAAATTCATGTAATTCAGCACACAAAGAAGACAAAGAACAAGAACCATCTAATCATATCAGTAGATAAAGAAAAGGTATTTGCCAATATCCAACACCCATTTCTGATTTAAAAACTCAACAAAATAAGAATAGAAGGAAAATTCCTCAACATAATAAAGTCTATATATGAAAAACCAACAGCCAAAATCATGTTTTACAAGGAAAACTAGAAACATTTTCTCTCAAAATGGGAACCAGGCAAGGATTCCTCCTATCACCATTCTTATTAAAAATCATACTGGAAATCTTTTAGTATATGTGCTGATGAAGCAAGCACATCTTGGAAATCTTAGAACCGTCAAAAACAGAGAGAAAACAAGGGAATACAAGCAGGCAAAGAAGTAACAAAATTCATTATTTTCAGATGAGAAAAAAAATAATGTAATCCATCACATAATTAAGACAAAAGACCATTACGATCATATCAATTGATGCAGAGAATGCATTTAAAAAAGAAACCCAAACCCCATTCTTGATTAAGATTCTCAACCAATTCGGAAAAGAAGGGAAATCCCTCAATCTAAGTTCATATCTACTTAACCAACATCCAACACAAAGCTAAACAGAGACTGAAAACATTCCCCTTGTGAATGGGAAACAGACAAGGAATTCTTTTATCACCTCTTCCATTCAGTATTGAAAAGAGGCTTGGTGGCATAGTTGGTTATGCAATGTGCTGCCAACCACAAGATAAGCAGTTCAAACCAGCCATTCTACAAGAGAAAGATGATTTTTCTCTCCCTGTAAAGTGTTAAAACCTCAGAAACCATAGGGAGAAAGTTATACTATATCCTATAGAGTCACTATGAGTCATAATTGTCTTGATAGCTATTGCTTTGATTGATTTTGGTTTATGCATTATAATATTGGATGTCTTAGCCAGAGATGAAAAACAAGAAAGGGAGAGAAAAGGCATCTACACTGGCAAAGAAGAGGTAAAACTCTCTCTAATTGCAGATATGCTCCTATACATGGAAAATTCCAGACACCTAACAAGAAAACTGCTAGAACTAATAGAAAGATTTATAAGATGGCAGGGTACAAGATCAACATACAAAAGTAGTCTGATTCCTTTACATTAACAAAGAGAGTTTTGAAAAGAAAATCATGAGAACGTTACCATTGACAATAGCCACCCAAAAGTTGAAATATGTAACAATAAATCTACCAGAGATACAAAAGATCACTCCAAAGTAAACTACAAAACATTACTAGAAGAAACCAAAGGCGACCTACATAAATGAAAGAACATACCATGTTCATGAATATGAAGACTTAATTTTGTGAAAATATCAAAGCTACCCTAAGTCAGGAGTGTCAAACTGGCAGCCCTCGGGGCACATCAGGTCCCCAAGGTAATTTTTTGTGGCCCTTGATGCTCTAAAATAAAATGAAAATAGAAAAAAATGTTATGAAGAAAATAGCGCTTAGGGGAGATCGAGGCAATACCGTACTCTGGGTTGTGCTGTTATGAATCAAACTTATTGGCAGTGCTAGTTAACATTTTTAGAGAGAATTTATTGTGCATCACATTTGTCAGCTGTCCAGCATTTTGTGCTTTTCATTAGTTACTTTGTTATATTTTTGGGTCACAACATAGGAGGCAAGTGAAAACTAGTAGGAGGAAAGCACTGGCAAGTTTTGCATAAAAAGAATAATTTTAGTTTTATAAATACATCAAATAAAATAAACGTTTAAATAAAAGCAATTATATAGTGTTTTAATTATCCTGCCATATTCCTGAATCCTCACTTCAAAATATAAATTTAACAAAATTTGTAAATGTTAAGTGGCCTGCATGAACCTTGCCTGTTGTACCAAACGGCCCATGTTTTAATTGAGTTTGACACCCTGCCCTAAGTGAACTACAGATATAATTCTATCTTAATCCAGATTCCATCACCATTCTGTCAAAAATATGGAAAAACTAATCACAAACTTTATATGGAAAAGGAATATACTCCAAGAAGCAAAGAACTACTAAAGAACAAAATAGGAGGACTCATATTCCCTGATCTCAGTCTCGGTAGTCAGAACAGCCTGGGATTGATACAATGACAAACACATAGACCAATGGAACAGACTTGAGAACCCAGAAGTAAATCCAGCCACTTACAGACAGCTGATCTCTAACAAAGAGCCCAAACTCATTAAATGGGGGGAAAATTGTTGATGGACCAGGACGAGTGCTGTTACATTGTTGAGATTACAATCAAGGTCGCAAAACAAACTGTGTATACATTGTTGAATGGAAAACTGATTTGCTCTTTAAAGTTTCACCTAAATTACATTTAAAAAATTTTAAGTAAGGCATTTATGTTTAGTTTGATTTGTTAACAGATTATCAATAACTTTTCCACTTCAATAATTATACAGCTGTGGAATGGTACTGGAGGTGAATTTCTCCTAACCAGCCACTGCAATTTGCACAGTTTCGTGAATTTCTTCCTGATGTTTCCCATGGCTAAAAATGCACTAAAAGTCATCTTCAAGTGAAAAACATTCAGCAAACAGTGGCAAGTCAAAGCCGCCAGAAATGGGCACTTGATTCCCATGACAAATTTGATAATGGTGTTTTAGCTAGTGTAGCTAAACACTTTCTGCGTTGCTGTGTAGACATATAAAGCAATACAAATTATAATGGAATAGAGCAAGTTCCCTGTTGGCAGAGTCATCCCACAGGAATGGAGAGATTTTAATTAAACCAGATGGTGGTGTAATACTGAATTGCTTCAAATTCAGCTTAAAATTTATTCAAAGAAACAAGCACTGCATTAAAAAATGGCATTATTGAGGAAATAACATGCACTTTGAAATTTTTAAAATTTAACTAGTGTGTTGCTTAGTAATAATTTTAATGGTAACAATCAGCAGAGCCTTTCATATGCTTCATTATTCCTTCTTTATCCCTTAAAATAGTTCAGATTTTTAAAAATCATTTTATTAGGGGCTCATACAACTCTTTTCACAATCCATACATACATCATTTGTGTCCAGCACATTCATACGTATGTTGCCATCCTCATTCTCTAAACACCGGCTTTCTACTTGGGTCCTTGGTATCAGCTCCTCATTTTTCTCCTCCCTCCCCACTCCGCCTCCCCCTGAACCCTTGATAATTTCTAAATAATTATTATTTTATCGTATCTTATACCATCCGATGTCTCCCTCACCCAGTGCTCCGCTGTCTGTTCTCCAGGGAGGAGGTTATATGTAGACCTTGTAATATGTTTCCCCTTTCTTCCTCACCCTCCCTCTACCCTCCTAATACCACAACTCTCACTACTGATCCTGAGGGGTCCATCTATCCTGGATTCCCTGTATTTCCAGTTTGTATCTGTGCCAGTGTACATTTTCCAGTCCAGCCGGTTATGTAAGGTAGAATTAAGATCATGATAGTGGGGGGCAGGAAGCATTTAAGAACTAGAGGAAAATTGTATGTTTCATCATTACTGCACTGCACTCTGACTGGCTCCTCACCTACCAACAGCCCTTCTGCAAGGGGATGTCCAATTCCCCCCAGATGGGCCCTGGGTCCCCACTCTGCACACCCCCTCATTCACAATGCTATGATTTTTTTTTTGTCTTTGATCCCTGGTACCTGATCCCTTCGACGACTTGTCATCTCACAGGCTTGTGTGCATTTTCCATGTGGGCTTTGTTGTTTCTCAGTTACATGGCCCTTATTTATCTTCCAGCCTATGGGAACCCCAGTTTCTATATATTTTGACAACTGAGCATCATCAGCTTTCTTCACCACATTTGCTTGTGCACCCATTGTCTTCAGCGACTTCAGGTGCTTTATCTTTTGGTAACCGGGCACCATCCGCTTTCTTCACCACATTTGCTTGTGCCAGGCAGGTGAGCATCTCAGACTGCCAAATTGTTAGAACAAAGTGTTCTTGTGTTGAGAGAATACTTGAGCAGGGGCCCACTGTCCATCTGTTTTCTTAATACTAAACCTATAAATATATGTACATAGATCTATTTCCTCCTCATCGTATATAAATATATTTACATCTTTATATGTCTGCATTTAAATCACCATGACTACCCTTTGCCTCCTAGCTCTTTCTTCTGTTTCTTTGTACTTTCCTCTTGTCCCATCATCATGTTCTACCTTCATTTGGGTTTTAGGAATTCCTCTCAGTTACATTGCCCTTGATCCAGCCCTGCCAAACCTCCAACACCCTTCTTTTTTTAAAATTAATAAATATTTTTATTGGGGCTCATACAAATCTTATCACAATCCATACATACATCAATTGAGCAAAGCACCCTTATACATTTGTTGACCTCGTCATTCTTTTTTTACATTTTATTAGGGACTCACACAACTCTTATCACAATCCATACATATACATACATCAATTGTCTAAAGCACATCCATACATTCCCCGCCCCAATCATTCTCAAAGCATTCGCTCTCCACTTAAGCCCTTTGCATCAGGTCCTCTCTTTTTTCCCCTCCCTACCCTCTCCTCCCTCCCTCATGTGCCCTTGGTAATTTATACATCGTTATTTTGTCATATCTTGCCCTATCCGGAGTCTCCCCCCCCCCCCCCGCTTCTCTGCCGTCCCTCTCCCAGGTCACACGTGGACCCCTGTAATCAGTTCCCCCCTTTCCAACCCACTCGCCCTCCGCTCTCCCAGCATCGCCCCTCACACCCCTGGTCCTGAAGGTATCATCCACCCTGGATTCCCTGTGCCTCCAGCCCCCATATGCACCAGTGTACAACCTCTGCCCTATCCAGCCCTGCAAGGTAGAATTTGGATCATGGTAGTTGTGGGGAGGAAGCATCCAGGACCTGGGGGAAAGCTGTGTTCTTCATCGGTACTACCTCATACCCTCATTGACCCATCTCCTCTCCTGAACCCCTCTGTGAGGGGATCTCCATTGGCTGACACTTGGGCTTTGGGTCTCCACTCTGCACTTCCCCCTTCATTCAATATGGTATATATGTATATATACATGTACATATACATACATATACATATATATACATATACACACATATATCTTTTTTTTTGCATGATGTCTTTATACCTGGTCCCTTTGGCACCTCGTGATCACACTGGCCGGTGTGCTTCTTCCATGTGGGTTTTTTTGCTTCTGAGCTAGATGGTCGCTTGTTCACCTTCAAGCCTTTAAGACCCCAGACATTATCTCTTTTGATAGCCGGGCACCATCAGCTTTCTTCACCACATTTGCTTATGCACCCATTTGTCTTCAGCGATCCTATCATGGAGGTGTGCAGTCAATGATATGATTTTTTTGTTCTTTGATGCCTGATAACTGATCCCTTAGGGACCACTCGATCACACAGGCTGGTGTGTTCTACCATGTGGACTTTGTTGCTTCTGAGCTAGATGGCCGCTTGTTTATCTTCATGCCTTTAAGACCCCAGTCACTATCTCTTTTGATAGCCAGGCACCATCAGCTTTCTTCACCACATTTACTTGTTCACCCACTTTGGCTTCAGCAGTTGTGTCAGGAGAGTGAGCATCATAGAGTTCCAATTTAATAAAAGAAAGTATTCATGCATTGAGGGAGTGTTTGAGTAGAGGCCCAAGATCCTTCCGCCACCTTAATACTTAACCTATAAATATAGACACATCGATCTGCTTCCCCATCCTCCTATATATATTTGCATGTACATGTCTTTGTCTAGACCTCCATCAATGTCCTTTGACTCCTAGCTCTTTCCTCCATCTCCCTTGACTTTCCTCCTGCCCTACTACCATGCTTCGTCGCCACCTGGGCTAGAGTATACCTCTTCTCTACCCTTGATCATTCCCCACCAGACCTGCCACTCACCCTTCTCTACCATTTGGGGTCCCATGTTGTTCCCTTGTCCCTGTGTTTGTTAACACCACTTCCTTACTTCCCCTACCCCCCATCCCAAGTCCTCCCGGAACTGTCGGTCCCGTTGTTTTTCCTCTAGATAGTTCATCCAGCCTGTCATATTCAGACAGACCTGTGGAGACACTAACATGCACGAAAACAACACAGAAGAAAACAAAGCAACAGTATACAACCTGACAACAAAACAACAACAACAAACCACTGACAAAGAACAAAACAAAATACTTCCCAAGAGAAAAGATTGTAGTTAGTTCAGGGATCGTTTGCTGGCCCTTAGGAGCGTTTTCCAGTCCAGACTGTTGGGGCATCACGCCCTGGCCCCAAAGTCCACTTTCAGCATTCCCTGGGGACCTTGCCACTCCATTCCCTTGCTGGTCCGCTGCACTCCCCCTGTGCTTTGCCTCGATGTGGTGGGATCAGGTCAGGTGCAATTCCCACACTGTGTCTCCGGTGCTGTCCCCTGTATCGCCCTTAGCCACTGATTGGCATCATTTCTCATAGTGGGTCCAGCCATGTTGTCCTCTCTGTGGACTGGCTGCTCTACTCAGGAACATCATCCTCACGGCCTGGTGGGCCAGGCTGTGTTCCACTCTCTCCTCCTGCCCCTTCATCTGCTCCCGTGTGCTCTGATCGGTTATGTCCATCTCCCAGAGCTGCAGAGTCAATGTTGTCCTTTGGAACAAATTCTTTTCAGGGGAGGGGCAGGGATCCACTTAATTTATGGTGCTGGGGCCAGCCTCCCAAACCTCTCCACTGGTTCCCTACTCCACGCCTGGATATTGCATTCACACCTTGCAGCACTGGGTTGAAGTCTGCTCTCACTTACCCTGTGGAGATAACAATACCCTCCCCTTGGGTGGATTAATGCCCCATGACCCCGCTACCCTTTTCTTCCTTATATTCATCCTTTTGTTTTCCTTCCCCCTCCTCCTCCACCATTGTCTACCATGTGCATCCCTGGTTTTGGTCTGGTCTCTGCCATACTACACAGTCTTCACCCCACAAATGTTTGTATACAGTAGCTTTTTCCCCTATGCCACTTTTGCTTTTTTCTAATAATTTTTAATTCTTCCCTCAGTGGGCTCATGTTGTACTCGTTCTTTTGCCAACACCCTTGTTGACACTGATTTTGGATCACTTGTTATTCCCTTGTCCCTGGGCTTGTTAACACCCTCTTCCTTTCCCCTGCCTCCCCCTCTCCCAAGCCCCCCTGGAATCGTCATCCCGTTGTTCTCTCTTCTGGCTTTTTTATTCCACCAATCCCTTCCAGGTAGACATGCTTATGTACTCTCACAAGACAGAGTACCACGGAGCAACGATGGAAAACAGAACAATAGCTACAACAACAGCAACACATATACACATAAACATATGAATAGTTCAGTGTCTGTTTTCCTTCATGGGTGCTTTCCAGTCAAGTCTGATAGGGCGCCATGCCCTGGCACCGCCTCTATCACTGGGGATTTCATTGCTCTGCTTCACCCGCCACTCTGCTGCATGCCCCCAGAGGCTGGCTTTGGCAAGGTGAGCTCATGGCGGTCACAATTCCCACTGTGTGTCTCTAGTGTTGTCCCCTATGGTGCTATGGGTCAATGAGGAACGCTGTGTCCCATGGTGGGGCCGGCCCTGGGGTCATATCTGTGCATTGCTTTTCAGAGCAGGAATATTGTCCTCAGGGCTTGGCGTTTTACCTCAAGTCTGTGATCCACCTTGAGTTTATTCTTGTGAATGGAGTGAGCAAAAGTCTTGTTTCGTTTTTTTGCAGCTACGTATCCATTTTTTCCAGCATCATGAATTGAAGAGGGCATCTGCTTCCCATTTGACATTTTTGGTCCCCTTATCAAAGATCAGTTGTCTGTATGCTGATGATTTTATTTCTGTGTTCTCAATCCTTTTCCATTGGTCTGAGTATCTATCGTTATACCAGCCCCACGCTGTTTTGACAACTGTGGCTGTGTAGTAGGTGCTAAAGTCGGCTAAAGCAAGCCCTCTGACTTGGTCCTTCTTCTTGAGGAGTTCTCTGCTAATTCTCGGTTTTTTCCCTCTCCATATGAAGTTGGTAATCTGTTTTTCTAACTCTTTGAAGAAAGTTGCTAGAATTTGGATCGGGATAGCATTGAACTTATATAGTACCTTGGGTAGAATTGGCATCTTTACAATATTAAGTCTGCCAATCCACAAGCATGGGATCTCCTTCATTTGTTGAGGTCATTCTTGGTTTCTTTTCATAGTGTTTTGTAGTTTTCCTCATACAGCTCTTTTGTTGTTTTTTTTTTGTCAGGTATATCCCTAGATATTTCAATTTGTTTGGCTATTGTGAAGGGTACCCCTTTCTGATTCCCTCTTCTGTGTCCTTGTACGAAGTGTATAATAGTGCAATAGACTTCTGTTTGTTGATCTTGTAACCTCCTACTCTACCATATTCCTCTGTTGCTTCCAGCACTCCTCTTGTGGAACTTTTAGGATGTTCCATATATAAAATCATATCATCTGCGAATAATGATAGTTTCACTTCTTCCTTCCCCAGACGAATACCTTTGATGTCCTTTCTTTGCTTTATATTGTTAGCTAGGACCTCCAGCATGATGTTAAATAGGGGTGGGGACAAAGGACATCCTTGTCTAGTCCCCTTTTCCAGAAGAATTGATCTTGTCTTTTCTCCATTGACTGCCACATTGGCTATTGGCTTTTCATATATAGCTTGTATTATATTGAGGAATTTTCCTTCCATTCCTATCTTTTTGAGTGTCTTAAACATGAATTGGTGTTGGATGTTGTCAAATGCTTTTACTGCATCTATTGATATAATCGTGTGGTTCTTATATTTCTTTGTTTCAATGTGACGAATAATACTATTGGTCTTTCATATGTTGAACCAACCCTGCATCCCTGGTATGAATCCCACTTAGTCATGATGAATTATTTGTTTTATATATTTTTGTATTCTCTTGGCTAGTATTTTGTTGAGGATTTTTGCATCGATATTCATTAGGGAAATTTGGTCTGTAGTTCTCAATTCTTGTGGGATCCTTGCCCAGTTTAGGTATCAGAGTTATACTAGCTTCATAGAAGGAATTTGGGAGTTTGCCATCTTTTCCTGTGGTCTGGAAGAGTTTATGTAGGATTGGTGTCAGTTCCTCCCTGAATGCTTGATAGAATTCATGAGTGAATTCGTCTGGTCCCGGTGTCTTCTTGCTTGGTAATTCTTTGATAGCCTTGTCTATTTCTTCTTTTGACATGGATCTGTTGAGGTTCTTGATGGCCATTGGGGATAATCTAGGGAGGGATTGTTTTTCCAAGAATTCATCCATGTCTTCCAAGTTTTTAATTCATCGGAGTACAGTCCTTCATAGTACGGCGTAATTATCCTTTTGATTTCACTATGGTCCATTGTAATATTCCCTCTTGCATTCCTCATCTTTGCTATTGAAATGTGTTTCTTCCTTTCTTTGGTCAAATTTGCGAGAGGTTTGTCAATTCAATTTATCCGTTCAAAGAACCAACTTTTAACAGCATTGATTTTTTCCCCATAGTTTCTTATTTTATCTCTCCTGAATCTCAGATCTAATTCTTATTATTTATTTTCTTTTTCTGTTAGTTGGATTTTCTTGCTGACTCCTCTCTAGTTGCTGTAAAATTTGTGCCAGTGTATCAACCATAAGCCTCTCCTCCTTCTTTATGTGTGCATGTAATGCTATGAGACTTCCTCTGATGACTGCCTTTGTTGTGTCCCATAAGTTTGGGTATGTCGTGTTTTCATTCTTGTTGGTAAATGAAATTTCCTAATTTCATCTACGATCTGAGCCAGGATGTTCTCCTTTTGCAATAGAGAGTTATTCATTCTCCAATGGTTTGTCCTTGATTTCTTTATCTTCCTTTTGTTTATTTCCAATCTTATGGCACAGTGGTCAGAGAGAGAGGTCTGTATGATATCAATGTGCTTGAATTTATGTAGATTCAACTTCTGCCGTAGCATGTGATCTATTTTTGTAAATGTACCATGTGGACTTGAATAGAATGTGAATTCTTTTTTGTTTGGATGAAGAGCCCTGTAGATATCTATCGGGTCATGTTGTCTAATTATAATGTTTAGATCTTTAGTCTCCTTGATGAGTTTCTTTCCGAGTGATCTATCTTTCTCAGAGAGCAATGTACTGAAGTCACCTACTATAATTGTTGAGGCTGTGATTTCTTTTTTCATCCTTTGCAGTGTTTGCTTGACATATTCTGCTGGATGCTTATTTGGTGAGTAAATGTTTAGAATGTGTATTGGTTCTTTATGTAATGTTCCCTTGAGCATTATTTGGTGTTCATCCTTATCTCTTTTTATGGTTTTTCACTTTGAGGTCAATTTTGTCTGAGATTAGGATTGGAACCCCTGCTTTTTTTTAATTGGAGTTTGCCTGGTATTTTCTCCAGCCTTTGATTCTCAGCCTGTTTTTATCTGTAATGTTGAGATGTATCTCCTGTAGGCAGTAGAGAGAGGGTTTGTGTTTTCAAAGCTAGTCTATTAGCCTCTGTCTCTTAAGGCCGGGTTCAAACCATTAATATTCAGGATTATTACATCTATCTGAGGACCCTGTGATGTCATTTTATCTCTCTTGTGTTGGGTGTTTTCCTACCTCCCTTTCTTTTTTGTGGGTTCTGCATATGTGTGTTCATGGTTCATTCTTGCCTTCTTTCCGTCGTTGAGCCAGTTCTATCTTGGGGGCTTTTTTCTCTTTGATGGTCTCTGGGTGTAGTTGTTCTGTGTGGCGGTCTCTTGTATGTGCTTGTTGAATGTTGTTTTTCTGCCCATACTGGGTCAGTGAGGAGCTTTTATGGTGCTGGTTTCCTTTTAGCATATTCTTTGAGGCTTTCCTTGTCCCGGAGGACTCTCACTTCTCCATCAATTTTGATAGATAATTTGGCCGGATAGAATATTCTTGAGTTTGGGTTATTTTCCTGCAATTTTTGAACTATGCTGCTCCACTGTCTCCTCTTCTTCATAGTGTCTGCTGACAGGTCTGAGCTCATTCTTATCTGCTTACCTTTATATGTGGTTGTCCGTTTTTCTCCAACTGCTCTCATAATTTTCTCCTTTTCCTCATATTCGGAAAGTTTAACAACTATGTGCCTTGATGACTTCTTCTGGGGATTCAGGTTAGCTGGTGTTCTTTCAGTCTCCTGGATAGTTGCTGGGTTTTCATTCATTATGTTAGGGAAGTTTTCCTCCAAGCATACCATCACAATTTGGATGCTGGTTTCCTTGATGTGCCTTTCTCTGGCAGGCCGATAATTCTGATGTTGTTCCTTCTCAAAGCGTCAGACATAGCTCTGAGGTTTACTTCAGCTTCTCCGATAGATTTTTTAGAATTTTTCTCACGTTTATTAATTTCTGCTTGCGAATCCTCTAGGTCAGTGGTGCGGTTCTCTGCCTCCTCCATTCTCTGGGCGAAGTCCATGAGTTTGGTATTAGTTTTTGTTATCTCGTCCTTTAACTTCTACATTTCCCTTTGGTGCAGGGCGTTTATTTCCTCTATCATTTCATTCTTTTTCTGTAATGCTTCCATCATGTCCTGTATGGCTCCAAGCAGCATTCTGAAGATTTCTTTCTGTGGGAGGTCAACCTCTGCCTTTTCTATGACTGCTGTTAGATCCAGGTGGTCCTCTGGCATTGGATTTTGTTTCTCTTTTCTTTTTGAAACTGTGGAAGCAGCTTGCTGGCTTTTGGTCAATTTGTTGGAAATTGGTGCCATTTTCCTGGGTGTCTCAGATCCCTGGGCTCTCTCTTTGGGAGGTTGGTGTTGGTGTTTCAGCTGGTTTCCTTTAACCAAGTGTCTTTGCGGGGTTGTGTTTCACCTTTTTCCTGCTGGGGATTCCCTCTCGCCTTGGTCTATGGTTTGTGCTGCAGTCACCTTTAGTTCCCCTTAGGGGCTGTTTGCAGCTGTGCACACTGCAGTCTGATAGAAAGTATTGGACCCAGTGCAGGGGAGCATTTTTAGGGGATGGGTTGTGCATTGGGTGATCTGTTTCAGGCTAGGGGCACTTCCCTCAGGTAGACAGGTTGGAGGTGGGCCACGACTGGTGTGCAGATGCACCGTTTGGATCCCAAAGGGTGGGAAAGAGTGAGTAGGGAGAAGGGAGAATGCAGTGAACAACCCCCAATGGCTTGGGTTCCTATGTCTCAGCTGCGGAAAGTTTTGCCAGACTTGGGTCCTCTCCCTGGTAGGCCTGAAGCGGTGTGGCAGGATGGGAATCTCTGGCTGCGTACGTGTGTGTCCCTGTGCACGCACGGGCTTGTGCGTGTATAGGGGGCGGGAGGGAGGTCCAAGAAGGGGGCTGGCTGGTGGATCTGCAAGGAGCACAGTGACAGGGCGGGCACTTCTGGGCTGAGACCTCTGAGTGTGCGGCACGTCTCATTTGTGGTTCGCACGGAGCACTGAGGCAGGACCACAGCCTCTGCTCTCTGCCTGGCTGTGGAGCCCGTGCGCACCTCCCAGGAGAAGGGGGCAGGGTCTGGCCCGCTGGACCGTGAGGGGTGCCCGGGTGGGGCCTGAATCTGCAGGGCGTTGGGGGTGTGCCGGCTAGAGCACACACTCCGATCCCGGACACCCTGAGGCAAGGTGCCGTTACTGACTGGTGGTTTTGCATGGAGTGCCGAGCGCCGCACCAGAGACCACGGGTGTCTGCACAGAGCCCTGGCGATCAGGTGGGAGTCCACCTCTGAATCTGAGAGATGCTCTGAGTCATCTTGGGAATTGAAAAGACAGATTTGATACCCCTATCCTTCCCCTAATTCTACCCACTCATCGATCACCTCAGAGCTCTGGGCGTGAGCTAACTATTTGAAGGCCATCTTCCTGGAGTCTCTAATAGTTCAGATTATTGATTTACTATTAGGTAATACTTTTCCAATGACTGTGGGCAATTCACCTCTTTCTGAAAACTTTATTATTTCCACTCTATTTTCCATGGTAATTATTTTACTTTTCTTTAATGCATCACCAGCACTGGTACCAGAAAAATACAAAGTTACACACTCAATACTGTGCTGTGATCAATGTGATCTGACTTAAAAAGAGTGTGTTCTCCATCTTTAAGCCTTCCTTGAAAATATGTAATGGTTATGATGAGTATCAAAAAGTAGTGCATGTGTTCATTATTATTAACCATTGTATTTAACTCAAATTTCAAATACAACAGACTGTATAGAAGTCCTTTCTTATGTATGAGTGGTTGAATTGTCCATAAGACTTATATTCTTAACCCAGAGTTGGGAACTTACTATTGTTTTCTCTGCTTTATTGAGTTCAAGAAGACTCTGTGCTGTTTCTTTCACAATCAGAACAGATTTTCTTAGGTGTTTTTGGAACTGTATCTGTTTCAAATTGGTCAGTAAGTGATATGGGCTTTAGATTCAAAGCTAGTGGTTGAATGAAGTCCTCTGAAACTCAGTTATTAGGTATCCCTTCAGCTCAATAATTTAGGATGGAAGTAATTTCAAACAGATTCTTCACCAGTTATAATCAGTTGGTACTATAATATTGTATTATTTATTGCTATTACTTTATATATGAGCCAAATAACCTGATTATTTTTGTTCCCCCTACTGTAAATTTAAAATAATATTTCTGCCTTAAAACATATGTGGATACTTCTTTAGTAATACTTTCAAAATAGACACATCAAAGCTTACAGGATATTACACTGGACTATGCAAGCAAATATTTTAAATATTCACATATGAAATATGTACATAGTTCCAATGAATGGTTTCCTAGTGAATATGTACATAGGGAGTCTTTAAAATTGAAAGCAACACTGCTCCAATTGTATTAAATTATTCTCAAGTGTGTTTACAACCTATGATGTACATTCATATGCATGATTTTATAAGAGGTTAATTGAGTCATTAGATGCTGTCATATTATTTAAAAGTGATTTCTCTGTAGTACATATGGCAATTATGTGTGGGAAGGGGCAAGCAAGTAGTTTGAATTAGCTGAATAGATGGATGAGAGTAGCTTAGATAGTTAAAAACACATCCTTTCTATTGACCGTGGCTTGACTGCTGTTATTAATTCATTTCTAGTTAAGAATGAAAGATGTGCATATTTTTCTGAACTTTTAGCTGAATTATAGGTTAATGGGTATTTCATAACTGAACACTTTAAAGCAAGAAGATATTTCGATGACTGTAAACAAAAGTAGAGAAATTCAGTTAGAGATGAGAGAAAGGAGTAAGAAAGAGATTATAATGTTTGTAGAAATTTTGCTGAAAACTCAACATCAGAGGATACTTTCTATGTGATATGATATACTTGATCTCCTTGTACTTCCTAATACCTATTACAAATTTTTCACACTGTATAAAATTAAATTGACCTCTCTCATCTTCCAAATAGTAGGTAATAGGTAGTAGGTTATAATGCATTGTTGTGCCCATTGTGTCAGTCCATCTCATTGATGCTTTCTTCCCCCCCTACAGACTCTCTACTTAAACCAGCATAATTGCACCCTCTGGTAATACGTCTAAAGTAAATGAGATGAAGTCTTACCAACCTCCTTTATAAAAAGCATTCTAGTATACTTCCTCTACAGTAGATTTGTTCATTCTTCAGGCATTCTTCACCAACACCATAATTCAAATAAGTCAATTTCTCTTTATTTTTGTCCAGCTTTTGCATGCTTAGGAGCTGATTAAAAATACCACCACTACCACTCCCTACCTCCGAAGAATTCCCTTCAGAGGACAGCACTGAAGCTTCATGTCAGGGAGAGGGACATGTCTGATCAGAGCACACAGGAGTGAAAGAAGGGGAAGGGAAAGAAAGCGAAGCACATCCTGGCCCACCAAGCCCTGCGGACAATATGTCTACTCAGAGCAGCCAATGCACAGTGAGGACCATAGGGCTGGTCCCTCCATGAGAAATGACGTCCCTCATTGACCCATAACACTATGGGGGACAACACTGGAGACACTGGAGGAATTGTTCCTGATTTGATCCCACCACGCTGAGGAGAAACACTAAGCGCATGCAACAGAACAGCAAGGGGAGCAGAGCAAGGAAGTCCCCAGGGAACGCCAAAAAATAGATGGTGGGGCCAGGGTGTGGTACCCCATCAGACTCGACTGGAAAACACCCATAAAGGACAACAAAAAGACCTTGAACTATTCATATAGGCCTTTCTTTTTTTGTTGTTATTTTTGTTATTGTTTTATTTTCTTTTGCTGCTTTGTTTTGCTCTGTCTTGTGTTTGTGCATATTATTATCTCTGCGTGTCTATCTAGATAAGATAGGGGGGATAAACAAGTTGGAGGAGAAAACAATGGGACTGACCATTCCAGGGGGACATGGGAGAGTGGGAGGTGGGGGAAAGAAAGTGGGTATTAACAAACCCAGGAACAAAGGAACAACAAGCGACCAAAAATTAATGGCGAGGAGGGTGTAGATGGCCTGGTAGGGCTTGATCAACGGCGATGTAACTGAGAGGAATTAGTGAAACCCAACTGAAGGCTAAGCATGATAATGGGGCAAGAGGAAAGTAAAAGGAAATAGAGGAAAGAACTAGGAGGCAAAGGGCAAGGTCTAAATACAAGCATGCACAAATGGTAAATATATTTATATATGACGATGGGGGAATAGATCTATGTGCCTATAAGTATAGGTTTAGTATTAAGGTAACAGATGGACATTGGGCCTCCACTCAAGTACTCCCTCATTGCAAGAACGCTTTGTTCTATTAAACTGGCATTCCATGATGCTCACTTTCCTGACATGATTGCTGAAGACAAAGCGGGTGCATAAGCAACTGTGGTGAAGATAGCTGATGATAGCTGGCTATAAAAAGATATGACCTCTGAGATCTTAGAGCTTGAAGATGAACAAGCGGCCATCTAGCTCAGAAGCAACAAAGCCCACATGGAAGAAGCAAACCAGCCTGTCTGATCATGAGGTGTCAAAGGGATCAGGTATCAGCAATCAAAGAACAAAAAAATCATATTAATGTAAATGAAGGGGAGTTCAGAGTGAAGATCCAAAGCCCATCTGTAGGCAACTAGACAGCCCCTTACATAAGGGTCATAGGCAGGACATGAGCCAGTCAGGGCGTAGTATAGCAATGATGAAACATACACCTTTCCTCTAGTTCTTTAATGCTTCCTCCCCCCATACCCCAATATCATGATCCCAATTCTACTTTACAAATCTGACTAGACCACAGAAGGTACACAAAAAACTGGAAATACAGGGAATCCAGGACAGATAAACCCCTAGGGGCCATATTGAGAGTAGCCATACCAGGAGGGTAAGGGAAAGGTGGGGGGAGAAATGGGGAACTGATCACAATGATCTACCTATAACCCCCTGCCAGAGGGGTGGACAACAGAAAAGGGGGTAAAGAGAGACAGCGGTAAGTACAAGACATGAAAAAGCAATAATAATTTGTAAATTATCAATGGTTCATGAGGGAGGGAAGGTGGAGGATGGAGGGGAAAAATGAGGAGCTGATACCAAGGGCTCAAATAGAAAGAAAATGTTTTGAAAATGATGATGGCAATAAATGTACAAAAGTGCTTGTCCTGATGGGTGGATGGATTTTGATAATGGTTGTATAAGCCCCAAATAAAATGATTTACTAAAAATATATAAAAATAATAGAAAAAGAAAATAAGTCATATTTTAAGTTATTATTTGTCATTATCCAGTATCCATGTGTCAGTGGAGGTATATGTGCTGCTATGATTCTGAGCAAGGTTCAGTGGCATTTACAGACTAAGACAGATTAGCAAAGAAGACCTGGCAATCTAATTTTTAAAATTAGCCAGTTAACAGCTATGACTCACTGCATTCCAAACTGAAACTGAAACCTGGCAGGATTTTGTTTTGTTGTGCATGGGGTCACCATGAGTCACAGGACAATTTAACCACAGTTAATAACAATTTTAAATGCTGACACTTGGTGAGATGTTGATATCTAGAAGGAAAAAAGGTGAAAAGACACCAAATAAAGTAATCCTCCACAGTTTTAATTTGCATTATTTTGCAATTTGGAATGAATTCCAACTTGTCTGCTGACCGATGGGATGTTAAATATCCATATCAGGTGACTGTAATGGTAGTAAATGAGATAATGTATTTAAAGCACCGAACGCAGTGCTTGGCAAATATATTCTCAATAAATGTCATTATAAAATCCTCCAGTCATTTACCAAGAAAAAGCAACTGGAAGTGAGGAAGATGAAGATTGCAGTTTTCAATATAGATTATAACTCAGTGTAAAGAAAACCCAAATCCTCACAACTGGACCAATAGTTAACATCATGATAAATAGAGAAAAGATTGAAGGTGTCAAGGATTTTATGTTGCTTAGGTCTATAATCAATATCCTTTTAAGCTACACATCTTTTAAAAAAGAAATCAAACAATGCATTATTTGGGATAAATCTACTGCACAAGACCTTATTAAAATATTGTAGAGCAAGGATGCCACTTTGCAACCTAAGGTGCAACTGACCCAAGCCATGGTATTTCCGACCACCTCATATACATATGAATGAATATTTTTGAATTATAGTACTGGCAAAGAATATTGCAATAACTGTGAACTGCAAAAAGAACAAATAAATCTGTCTGGGAAGAAGTTCAGACTCAAAGCTCCTTAAGGGTGGGAGGCCCTCGTGACGGCCGGGTCGCCGGGAGGGGCCGTGGCGGAAGCGAGTTGAAGAGCTGAAGATGCCTGGTTGGTGACTTTCCAGATGTTGAGGTACCTGCATCCCTGGCCTAGACCCTTACTGAGTTGTAGTTGGAGCAGACTGTGCCTTCTGAAGCAGCATCTCTTTACAATGAAGTTGCAATCTCCTGAATTCCAATCACTCTTCACAGAAGGATTGAAGAGTCTGATAGAAATATTTATGAAAGAAAACCACGAGTTAAGAATCGCAGGAGGAGCCGTGAGGGATTTATTAAATGGGGTGAAGCCTCAAGATGTGGATTTTGCCACCACAGCCACCCCTGCGCAGATGAAGGAGATGTTTCAGTCCGCTGGGATTCTAATGATCAACAACAAAGGCGAAGAACATGGAACCATCACTGCCAGGCTTCATGAAGAAAATTTTGAAATTACTACCCTACGGATTGATGTTCTCACAGATGGAAGACATGCTGAGGTAGAATTTACCACTGACTGGCAGAAAGATGCTGAGCGCAGAGACCTTACTATAAATTCTATGTTTCTAGGCTTTGATGGTACCTTGTTTGATTACTTCAATGGTTATGAAGATTTAAAAAATAAGAAAGTTCGATTTGTTGGACACGCTAAACAGAGAATACGAGAAGATTATCTTCGAATTTTAAGATATTTCAGGTTTTATGGAAGAATTGTTGAAAAACCTGATGACCATGATCCTAAAACATTGGAAGCAATTGCAGAAAATGGGAAAGGTCTGGCAGGAATATCAGGAGAGAGGGTTTGGGTAGAATTGAAAAAAAATTCTTGTTGGTAACCATATAAAGCACCTGGTTAATCTTATGTATGATCTTGATGTGGCCCCTTACATAGGTTTACCTGCTAATGCCAGCTTAGATGAATTTAACAAAGTCAGCAAAAATGTTGAAGGTTTTTCACCAAAACCGATGACACTCTTGGCTTCATTATGCAAAGTACAGGAGGATGTAACAAAATTGGATTTGAGATTAAAGATTTCAAAGGAAGAGAAGAACCTCGGCTTATTTATAGTTAAAAATAGGAATGATTTAATTAAAGCACCTGAAAGTTCAGAACCATTGAAACCCTATCAAGACTTCATTATAGATTCTAGGGACTCGGATGCGACTGGTCGTGTATGTGAACTACTGAAGTACCAAGGAGAGCGTTGTCTTCTGAAGGAAATGCAGCAGTGGTCCATCCCTTTGTTTCCTGTCAGTGGCCACGACATCAGGAAAGTGGGAATTTTTTCAGGAAAAGAAATTGGAGCTCTGTTACAACAGTTGAGAGAACAGTGGAAAAAAAGTGGATACCAAATGGATAAAGACGAACTTCTGAGCTACATAAAGAAGAACGGAAACTGATGTTGGCTGGCTACTAAAAGCTAAGGTTAGGAAATGGCACCACCAGCAGAAATGTGCACTGCCCTGATGCCTGAGTTAACTTCAACACTGCCTCTTACTCTCACCAGAGAAAACAGCCTAAGGGCTAGTGTAAAATATAAAGGACGTTTGTTTGACACAAAATAGATATATGTGTGGATTGTGATAAGAAGAGCTGTAAGCCCCCCAAAAAAAGTATTATTCAAGATAATAATTTAACCAGAATTAAATACCAGAGTATTTCTGTTGTTGAAAAAGCTAAACCAAACCATGTACTTGTAACAATTTCCTTTCTTATCCTATGAAGATATACAATCGCCAATATTTAGCATTTGTTAGTAATTCTTGTGCCAAATAATCTAAATGACAAGGTCTAATTCCAGAGCAGCAAACACAGCCACTGTAAGCTGTCTCTTTCAAAATATAAGGCTGACCTAGAATTTGGAACAAAAGACAAGTTCTCAGGTGATGCTGCTCGTCTTCAAATCACGTTTTGAAAATCACTCGGCTTAGGCATACGTGTAGGAAGAACGGCAAGATTCCATGGAATCTGCATCTTTTTAGCGTATCTCTGCTCGGGAAACATTCTTTGGATTTCACTATTCCAGAATGTGTGGTCCGGGCCATGAAAGAGTTGATTTGCAGAATGAGATGAGCTCAAAAGAAATGTGTAGGAACTGGACAGCACTTGCTGTAGGATGACGTAGGCTACCGACCTTCTTTCAACAGTCAATAAAATTGCAAAAGGCATAAAAAGCATGATCGTTGCTTCTAGCCCTTAATGAAATGAAAAGCTTTTATATTTAAAAACTTAATATAATTATTTCATTGTCTTTTTTATAATTCTAGAAACTATGCTAATGACTCTAGTTCTTTTCTACCCAATTTTAAGCAAATAAAGCCAATAAAAAAGAGCACCATAACATTAAAAAAAAAAAAAAAAAAAGCTCCTTAAGTACCTGTGGGCCTGTCAGGGGAAATTGTGGGGAAATGAGAAGCTAGCAACAATGAGTACAAGAAATAAGAAAATGTTCCGAAATTGATGGCGTGGTGATTACACAAGCCTTCTTAATATGACTGAACTATTAAGTTGCATGATAATTGAACTATATGCCAATACAGTTTTTGAAAAGGAACAGAAATTGGACCACTTATCAAGAGAGAACACTCTTAAAACATAATTGTTCTATTCTAGCCAAACCATAATGAAAAATCTGTAGTTACATTCCATACCCATCAGCACAGTTCCAGTGAAGAACCTGCACATGCGATAAAAATCTTGTAGTACTGTATACACATGGCACCAAAGTAAATTTCTTGGTTTTGCTATTTTCATTGTAGTTATCCATAATGTAATCATTGAGGAAAACATGGTAAAGTGTCCATAGAATTATCATTTTTTGTTTGTGCAAAATCTACAATTATTTTAAAATAAAAAGCTTTTTTAAAAGCTCCTTCGAAACGAAGATTTCTACACTTCATTTCAAGTACTTAGGACATGCTACCAGCACAGACTAGTCCCTGGGGCATCATGCTTGATAACGTAGAAAGGCAGCATAAAAGAGGAATACACGCAATGAGATCGATTGGTAGAGTGACTGCAACAATGAGCCAAAAACATAATAGCAATTGTGAGTATGCCTCACAACTCAGCAGTGTTTAATGCTGTTGGACAGAAAGGTACTATGAGTCAGAACCAACTGGACAGCGCCTAACAGAAACCAGGAGTTATTTGTTTGTACTTACTGGAATTAAGATAAAGGTAAAATGTTACTCTATGCATCCATAGAACACTTTCAGAGATCTTTGCAACACTTTATTAATAATTATTGAGATATTACATAAGGTAAGTAAGAGGTATATTACCTCCAAGCCACTAAAAACTAAATATTTGAGTCAATATTACACAAAAATAACTGGTGTAGTTTGAGGGCACTCAATTCTTATTACTCTTATCCAAATGCTCTGTTATTCATAGTAACCTAATTTACTGAGACCCCAATCCTGAAGGTATATGCTAATGTTATGAAAGTATATGCAGTAACATGATATAAACAGCAACTTTTTATATTCGTTGCTGGTATTTAAGTGAGAATAGTTTATCAATCAAATCAAAGAAATTGAATTTCAAAAGGCAAAAATAAGGGTAATGCACTAACACTGTGTTAGTCGGGGTAGACTAGAGAAACAAATTCGTTGACACTCATATGTGTATAAGAGAGTTTTATATTGCACATTAAGAAAGCATCCCAACCCAGTGAAGTCCCAGCCCATAAGTTTGATAACTCATATATTTTATACCCATCTATAAATTCCTCTTCAAACTCACAGAACACATGCAATGATGCCAAAGGCAGGAGGATCACAAGACAGTGGGTACAAAGTGTTTGGTTCCAGTGACTTTGAAAGCATCTCAGCGCTGGCAGGGGTCTTTACATGGCTCCTCCAGTTCCCAGGGCATGGGTGCTTTCAGCGTAGTGCCATGTGTCTTGTCAGTAGAGCATCTCCAAGGGAGTGAGCCAAGAGAGAGTCTCTCCCACCTCCAAGGAGGAAAATACAGGAGTTCCCAGAATTCTCAGGAGAAGGCCATGCCCCCACACAGGCCTCATTGGCTATGACCCTATTGAACTACTAGACTCCACCCCTTTACTCATAATCCTCTATAGTCCCAAATTGGTACCAGATTATGTAACTACCACACACCACCCCTTGTTAATTTAACACTTTCATACAATTCTTTAGCCATATATAATTTTAAAAATAATAAAATATTTGTACTTAACAGGATAAAACTAAAATATATCAAATTCAATATGTGCCACTCTCATTTAAACATAACATTCAATAAGGGAACAAAACAAAAATATCTTATGCCTAACAATTGCAGCTAAGTAACACTTACACCAATGAATATATTCCAGCACCTATTAAAGTTTGTAAGCCAACCACATCATGCCTTTATCTCCCAATTTTGGGTATCCAATTTCTATTCTACCCACTTCATCAACCCAGTGCTCTGAGGAGCCAATCATATTCTTTGATGTGAAGAATCTTCATTCCAGGTGGAAGCTTGTAAAGTCTGCATCCATAAGCAAAGTCAAATCAGGACAGGCCATCCATAAAGTCTGCATCAATATGCACCAATTCACAGGCTCAAATATCTTCTCTTCATCTGGTCGGGTTCTGGTCAACCCAATGTGGGCTGCCTCACTTAGCCGCACCAGGGTGCCCATTGGTCGCCTCACCTTTAGACCAAGGGATCATCACAAATTCTCAACAAGCCTAGCCCCATTGGCCTAGGTCAAGAACTTCAGACCAGTCAACTGACTCTCCTCTTCTCTAGTATCTGTAAACCAGGTCCACAGATGTCAGTGGCCAGAATCAGCCCATCACTTTATTGCTGCATTTATACCACTTCCACTGTATGAGTGGATCCAGGTAGTCATCTAGAAAGCATTTCAGCCTGCCCACAGGTTCCCTTTAATGTTCTTTCTCAGAAAGGAGTTTTCTTTATCGTTCCAGATTTTTTCCAGCTACTGGCACAATCCACTGTTCAAAATTCCAAACTCCGAAGAGTTCCTTTTACCCTTCAATCTGTCAATCTTGCCCATAGGCAAGTCTCTTGAAATGCAAATATCTTGAGTATTCCAAACCACTGGGTGGGGCATATCTTTTCAAAGATTGTTTTTGCAGGCGTGGCCTAAACCCATCTAAAGATTAATTTTAATGGCTAAAGACAAGTGTGCTTACAAGCTCTCTAGTTTCATACTTTCCAATAAGCATTTTGATCAATCATTATATCAATAATAAGTAGAAGAAACCAGTATAAACAAAGTATAATCAGATACTAAACTCAATTCTTTAACAGTCAAGTTCACTCCTTAGTTAGTTTATCTTAATCCTTATCTAAATTATTCTACTGATACAAAATATGGGATTAGGCCTCTGAGAGCATTGCTTCAAGTCAGGCTTTCATTCAGCCATTTTCTCTAACCAGCATGGTCTCTGGGATATTCAAGGGGCAAATTTTACCCCTGAGCTCATAATATACATTAACAACATTCATTTTTGCCATTTCACACAGGAATAACCAAAGACTACAACCAAACAAAATAATCAAAACTTTAACTTCACATTCTTTTCCAGAAAAGAATCCAGTAAACTGCATGGAAATATCTGATTTCTGGATAGCCGAAGAAGAAACACTACCATGAGGCAGAAGACAAATAGATGTTTACTCTCCACCTTCATGATTTGCTTCTCTAGTACCCCACTCCCAAGGTACCATAATGTGTTAGTCAGAGTAGTTAAAGAAACAAATTCATTAACACTCATATGTATAAGACAGAGTTTTATATAAAGGGTAATTGTGCACTAAGAAAGTATCACAACCTAGTCCAGTCCAAGCCCATAAGTCCAATATTAGCCCTTATGTCTGCTACCAATCTATAAAGTCCTCTTCAGACTCATGAAGCACGTACAATGGCATCGAATGTAAGAGGATCACAGGCCAGTGGGTAGAAAGTATTTAGATCCAGTGGTGTTGTAAGCATCTTAGGACTGGCAGGGGTCTCCACGTGGCTCCTCCAGTTCCCAGGACATGGGGGCTATCAGCGTTGTGCCATGTGTCTTGTCAGTAGAGCGTCTCCAAGTGAGTGAACTGGATGAGAGAGTTTCTCCTACCTCCATGGAGGAAAATAGAGGAGTTTCCAGAATTCTCAGGAGAAGACCATGCCCACATAGAGGCCTTACTGGCTGTGACCTGATTAACAAACTATACTCCACCTCTTTGCTCTTAATCCTCTCAAATCCCAAATTGACACCAGATTATATAACTACCACAAACACTATATAGAATTTGATAGGATCAAATGCTGAAGTGAGGGAGCACTATGTAGGAATAGAGAAGGTTATGCTTACCTGTGACACTCATTGGAAATGATTTTTCCTTTAGAACCATTAATTTTATTTTCAAACATTTTAATATTTATATATAAACAACTTATACTCTGCTTTACTTGGATAATGCAAGAAAAATTACATATTATTTCTTGCACATAATTTTTTGTCATCGATTAACTGAACATAATGCCAAATTATTTTCTCACTATAGTAATGACAAGTGATCTATTGGAAAGGTCTTGAAGACCAACAACTATTGGGAAATGGAACTTTTCAGGGTTAGCCATTTCTTTGAAAAATGTATTCTCCCACTTGTAGTCAGAAGAACATGCAACATTAGAATGAAAATTTGGTAACCATATCTAAAAATCAAATTGTTTGAGTAGGGCTGTAGTGTTTATGTAGGGATCTTACATAGAGCAACTGTTATGGACTTCAGGTTGTAATTATAGAATTTAAATCAGGAGTTGCTTGACTATTGGTCCAAAACATCGACCAGAAATCACTCCTATAAAAAATATAAGAGGGTACCCCCCTCCAAATGGAAAAATGCTCCACTGGGTGGAGATTTGATAGTACATATTTTCCCCATTAGGAGAGCATCAAACAACTCACTTGAAGTTAGTGCACTCAGGGGCATCACCTGGGAAGGGTCTCTCTGGCCACAGTTAATTTTTTCGTAAAAGCAGTTTCACTCAAACCCCGTTTTATGTGATGGCGGATTTAAGACTACAGTGTGTGGCTCTGAGATTTTTTTTTTCCTGCCCAGGAAAAATGACGCAGAAACTGTTGTGATGTTGACCACAACTTACAATGACAGCACTATGAAATGTTGATTGATGACAACCCTCATTCTGGATGTCTGTCAACTTCTCTAATGGACAAATGTCAACTCATAATCCATGTGGAGTTTGTTCCACCAGATCAGACTGTTAATCAAGCTTTCTATTTAGAGGTTCTGAAAAGATTGCTTTACAGTGTGTGATCAAAAAAAGCCTGATTTGTGGCAGATGGGAGATTGGTTTTGCCACAGTGCACCTAAATGTTGTCCACTAATATGCACAGGCCCTGTGCCACACTTCAACTGTAAGACCACTGGTGGTGTTATTTCAAAGCCTCCAAGGGAGACTTTTGGCTACATAATTTTTCAAAGTTTCCAGTGTTACTTTAATTGGGCTGCCTTCATAATTCATTGCTTCTGCTTCAACAATATGCAGTTCATCCTTTGCACCAGCACCTAAACTGACTGTTCTTAAAGATAACTGGTGCTCGCTCTGGCAGAGGGACATATCTGATCAGACCACATGGGAGCAGTTGAAGGGGGAGGAGGAAAGAGTGGAGCACAACCTTATCCACCAGGCCTTGAGGACTATGATCCCAATTAGAGCAGCCATTCCACAGAGAGGACCACAAGGCCAGCCCTACTAAGAGACATGACGCCCCTCACTAACCCATAGCCTCACAGAGGACAACACAGGGACATATTGTGGAAATTGCACCTGATCTGATCCCGCCACACTGAGGCAAAACACTAAGGGGGTGCAACAGAACAGCAAGGGAATAAAGCAGCGAGGTCCCCAGGGAATGCTGAAGGTGGACTTTGGGGCCAGGGCATGGTGCCCCAGAGACTGGACTGGAAAACACTCCTAAAGACCAACAAATGATCCTTGAACTAACTACAAGCTTTTCTTTCTTGTGTTTTGTTTAATTTTTTTGTCATTGGTTTGTTTCTGCTTTTGTTTTGTTTTATATTGTTGCTTGGTTCTGCTCTGTGTTGTTTTTGTGCATGTCATTATCTCCACAGGTCTGTCTAAATAAGATAGGCAGGATGAACAATCTGGAGGAGAAAACAACGGGACTGAAAGTTCCGGGGGGACATTGGAGAGGGGGAGGTGGGGGGAAAGGAAGTGGTGCTAACAAACACTGGGACAAGGGAACAACAAATGATCCAAATTGGTGGTAAGGAGGGTGTGGGAGGGCATGATCAAGGGTAAGGTAATGAAGAGGTATAGCTGTAACCCAGGTGGGGACGACGCATGATAGTGGGACAGGAGGAAAGTCAAGGGAAATAGAGGAAAGAGCTGGGAGGCAAAAGGCATTTATAGAGGTCTAGATAAAAACATGTACATATGCAAATGTATTTATATATGAGGATGGGGAAGTAGATCTATGTGCATATATCTATAGGTTTAGTATTAAGGTAGCAGAAGGACATTGGGCCTCCACTCAAGTACTCCCTCAATGCAAGAATATTTTCTTCTATTAAATTGGCATTCTAAGATGTTCACCTTCCCAACACAAGTGCTGAAGACAAAGTGGGAGAATAAGCAACTGTGGTGAAGAAAACTGATGGTGCCCTGCTATCAAAAGATATAGCGTCTGGGGTCTTAAAGACTTGAAGTTAAACAAGAGGCCATCTAGCTCAGAAGCAACAAAGCCCACATGGAAGAAACATACCAGCCTGTGTGATCATGAAGTGCTGAAGGGATCAGGTATCAGGCATCAAAGAACAATCATATCATTGTGTGATCACCTCCCTGATATGATCACTGAAGACAAATGGGTGCATAAGCAAATGTGGCGAAGAAAGCTGATGGTGCCCAGCTATCAAAAGATATAGCATCTGGGGTCTTAAAGGCTTAAAGGTGAACAAGCGACCATTAGCTCAGAAGCAACAAAGCCCACATGGAAGAAACACAGCAGACTGTGTGATCACAAGGTGTTGAAGGGGTCAGGTATCAGGCATCATCAGAACCCCAAATCTTACCACAGTGAATGAGAGAGGGAGTGCGGAGTGGGGACCAAAAATCCATTTGTACGCCACTGGATATCTCCTTGCAGAGGGGTCTCGGGGAGCAGAAGAGCCAGTCAGGGTGCGATGTAGCAATGATGCAAAATACAACTTTCCTCTAGTTCCTAAATCCTTTCTCCCGCTCCCCCCTCCCCTCACTATCATGATCCGAATTCTACCTTGCAAGTCTGGCTAGACCAGAGGATGTACATTGGTACAGATAGCAACTGGAAACACAGGGAATTCAGGGTGGATGACCCCTTCAGTACCACTGGTGTGAGTGACGATAATGGGAGCATAGAGGGAGAGTGGGTTGGAAAGGAGGAAACGATTACAAGGACCTACATGTGACCTCCTCCCTGGGGGATGGACAACAGAAAAGTAGGTGAAGGAAGACATCGGACAGGGCAAGATATGACAAAATAATAATTTTTTAATTATGAAGGTTTCATGAGTGAGGGGGGAACAGGAAGGGAGGGGCTAGGGACTTAAGTGGAGAGCAAATGTTTTGAGAATTATGAGGGCAATGAATGTACATATGTGCCTTACACAATTGATGTATGTATGGATTGTGATAAGAGTTGTATGAGCCCCTAATAAAATGATTAAAAAAAAACAAAAACATTTAAGTGAGTTTTATAACATTGGCAGAATTAAATTTTATTGAATGCTTAAAAAAAAGATAACTGGTGCTCATTTTAATCATCATCCCCCTTAAAGTGTTCATCTTTCTCTGCATTTAGTTCACAACTGAAAAGATCATTTTTCAGGCCTCCGGTGGCTCATGTCCATATCCATTGAATCTTCCGTGGGGTGATGACATACTCTTCAGTGAGAGAAAGTGAAAAATGAGGGAAACCACTGCCGTGCACCTGCTCACACAACTATCTCAGTGCACCAGTTTGGGGCAAAAACAACATGCCTCTCTTGCTCCACAAACCTTACTCACCTGACCTAACTCCATTCAACTTCTCTTTGTTTCCATGAATGAAGAGGGACATGAAAGGACAGCAATTTGATAATGCAGAAGATGTGAGGCAAAAAAAGTGGGAGAAGCTGTCAGCCATCCAAAGTGATGAGTTTGAAAAACTTTTCCAAGAATGACATCACAGATTTGGTAAATTTATTAAGTGTTATCCAAAGTATTTTGAAGGTGCTAGGGTGTTTTGTGAAAAAAATTCAAATGCTTAGCTTTGAAAACAAATTCCGCTTTGGGGTTTACCCCCTCATATAAGTACAAAGGGAAGAGTCAGTCACTCCTTCAACCAAAGTACTTCCTATTCCAATGATTTATCAATATTTCAGGTAACATGTTTGACCATTTCTATGAAAATTTTAAACATGAAGGCAGTTCAGTGTTTACTAACTGATATGTTTTGCTTGTTTCCCAAGCATATTTTTTTAAAAAAAAAGAAGTTATAGAGGCGAGAGAAAATGGCGACCAGATAGGACTCATCCCTCAAGAACTCCTGCTGCCAGACCAGAAAATTGGGAAGGAAGAAGAAGGAAAGGGGGAGGTGGAGTCTTGAAATTAGAACTTGGGTACCAGGGTCTCTACTGAGTCCCTTTTTGTGTGGGATTTCCACTCACAAAGCAAACCAAGAACGCTTTAAAGCGCTCTAGCTGTGGCGAGCCCACAGGCACCGACTGTGCCCTTGCCAGGAGCAGCAATCTTTGCAGACAGAAAGCAGAGAGGGGACAGAATCCCAGACACGAGGGGAACTTCTCTCAGAAGCTCTCTGCGTGGTTGGCTGCCTTGAGCCCACGGCCAGGGGAGTGTGGCGGGTAGCCATGATTTAGAGGAGTAAAAGAAAAAATATAGTATTACCTTAGGAAGATCGTGGTGTGGGAGAATATAAGCAGAAAGTTGGGAGTCCAGGGAGCAAATTTAGTTCCAATTGGCCAAGAAGGAAATAACCCCCATAATAAGCTGGATCTCCCCCTCTGGGGGCCAGCCTGACATCCCCCAAATCAGAGCACATCAGAAGCAAAAATAAAAAAGGAGTGAAATATACATTATTGGTTTAAAACTCAAATCCAAGTCTGGTTGTTCAACTCCAAGGGAATCCATGAACATAAATCAGTATAAGAAGTAACCTAGCTAAGGAATGTCAAAACTCAGCTACAGGGCCTGGCAGCTTTTAGCATAACAAAGACTCGCTTTAAACAGCAAGGAGCTACAGCCCAGTGACTGTGAGAGACAATTACATTTGAGTGTACTCTAACTGGCCAAAGAGATAAAAAAAAATAAATAAAATCCTCAGGCTCATCAGGCTTGCTTTTTAATTTTTTGTCTCCTCTTTGCATCTTTCTTGGTCTCTCACATTCTACTGCTAACCTCCAGACCACTCCCCTTAGCCTACTCCATTTACACCTGCGCCACACACAACTAGGTGAGCTCCACCACGCTCCAAGCTGCAGCAGGAACCTCTGTCAAACCTCCGCAACACCAAAGCAGGCAACCCTTCTGGGTCTCTCCCCGGAGAGGGAAGCCGTAGGAGGATAAAGTGGTAGGTTAATTCCATAGTGAAATAAGCTACAGGCAGTTCGAAGAAGCACTCCTACAAGTCTCACATCACAGAGAGAGACAGTGCTCTTCGAGTCCCAGGAAAATGGCACCTGGCTCATCTAAAACAACGCAACGCAAACAGCCATCAGCCCTAACGACCTCAACAACAACAACAACAAAAAATGGGAGAAACAGAAGGCAACGTCAGAAGATGGCCTAAACATAATAAAATTCATAGATGAAGTAGACATTGAGCTTCACACAGAAAGAAATTTTCAGGATGCTACTTGGAGTCACAGAGGATATGAGGGAAACAATACAGAAAAGGGATGAAATGATAGAAGATGTAAAAGCCATAAATCAAAGAGAAATACAGGAGCTTAGGGAGGAGATAACAAAAACCAGTAGTGTACTCATGGACCTCGAGAAGCGACTGGAGGAATCAGAGAACCACATCAGTGACTTGGAGGGCAGACAAACAGACTTTAACACACGCGAACAAAAATCTAATAAGCTCATCAGAGAAACTGAAGAAAACTTAAGAGCTATGTCTGATGCTAAGAAGCGGAACAACATTAGAATTATAGGCTTGCCAGAGGAAGACACAACAAAGAAGTCATCTACAACAATAGTGAGAGAATTCTTGGAGGAAAGCTTCCCAGCTTAGTGAATGAAAACCAGGCAACCATTCAGGAGGCTGAAAGAACCCCAACAAGACGGGACCCCAAGAAGAAGTCACCAAAGCACATAATAGATTATCCAACTTTGAGGAAAAGGAGAAAATCATGAGAGCAGCTAGGGAAAAAACAAGCAATCACATATAAAGGTTCCCAAATAAGAATATGCTCAGACCTATTAAGAGAAACTATGAAGAAGAGGAGAGAGTGGAGTAGCATATTCCAAAAATTAAAGAAAATAATGCAAACCCAAGAATACTCTACCCAGCCAAACTAGTGATCAAGATTGATGGAGAAGTCAGAGTCTTCCCAGACAAGGAAAAACTCAAAGAATACGTTAGAAGAAACCCAGCCCTACAAAAGATCTTTCCCGACCCCGTTTGGGCTGAAGAACAATACTCACCAAGCATAAAGAAGAGGCCACCATATAGAACAACCCCACCCAGAGGGCAAAAAAGAGAAAACAGTCTTCACGATAGCATTGACTTAAATATAGAAATACTTGAAAGGCTGCTGAAGTAAGCTTAAAAAAAATAAAGGCAAATGGGGCATAAGGAAAAAGTGACGGTATACAAATATCCCTGGGGTGAGGACCAGGTAATATGGCAGGGACCAGACCAAATACAGGGATACACATGGTAGACAACTAAAAAAAGGAGGTGGGGAAAGAAAAAAACAATAATAAAAAAAGAAAAGGTTAGAGGGGGCACAGGGTACTAACCCACCCAAGAGGGGAGTATTGTTTGTGTCTCCACAGGGAAAGAGGGACCAGTCTTCATCCCAATGCTCCAAGATGTGAAGGCAACATGCTGGCATGGAGGAGGGAACCAGTGGAGAGTTCTGGGGGGGCCGGCCCCAACCCCAACTACTAAGGGGACATCTGCCTCCCTCCTCAGAAGAATTTATATCAAAAGACGGCACTGAATCTACAGCTCTGGAAGAGGGACATATCTGATCGGAGCACATGGGTCAGAGGAAGGGGGAGGAGGAGAGAGTGGAGCATATCATGGCCCACCAGGCCAGGAGATCGATGTTCCCAATTAGAACAGCCAGTCGACAGAGACCACATGGCTGGCCCCACTATGAGGCACGACGTCCCTCACAGACCAACCCATAGCCCTACAGGTGACAACACTGGAGACACAGTGAGAGAATTGCACCTGATTGGATCTGCCACACCGAGGCAAAAACATTAAGGGGGTGCAACAGAACAGCAAGGTAATGGAGTGACGAGGTTCCCAGGGAAAACTGAAGGTGGACTTTGGGGTCAGGGCATGGTGCCCCAACAGACTGGACTGGAAAACACTCCTAAATGCGAACAAACAATCCGTGAACTAACTATAAGCTTTTCTTTCTTGTGTTTTGTTTTGTTTTTGTCATGGGTTTGTTGTATATTGCTTGGTTGTGCTCTGTTTTGTTTTTGTGCATGTTACTATCTCCGCAGGTCTGTCTAAATACGATCGGCTGGATGAATAATTGGAGGAGAAAACAATGGGACCGATAGTTCCGTAGGGACATGGGAGACGGGGAGGTGGGGGGAAAGGTAGTGGTGTTAATAAACCCAGGGACAAGGGAAAAACAAGCGATCCAAATAGGGCATGAGAAGGGTGTGAGAGGCCTGGTTGGGCATGATCAAGGACAATGTAACTAAGAGGAATTGCTGAAACCCTGGTGGGGACTGAGCATGATAGTGGGACATGAGGGAAGTCGAAGGAAATAGAGGAAACAGAGGGGAGGCAGAGGGCATTTATAGAGGTCTAGATAAAGACATATACATATGCAAATATATTTATACATGAGGATAGGGAAACATATCTATGTGCATATATTAATAAGGTTGGTACTAAGGCAGCAGAGGGACATTGGACCTCCACTCAAGTACTCCCTCAATGCAAGAGTACTTTCTTCTATTAAATTGTCATTCTATGATGCTCACCTTTCCAACACAACTGCTGAAGACAAAGTGGGTGAACAACTAAATGTGGTGAAGAAAGCTGATGGTGCCCGGCTATCAAAAGAGATAGCGTCTGGGGTCTTAAAGGCTTGAAGGTAAACAAGTGGCAACCTGGCACAGAAGCAATAAAGCCCACATGGAAGAAGCACACTAGTCTGTGAGGCCACAAGGTGCTGAAGCGATCAGTTATCAGGCATCAAAGAACAAAAAAATTGTATCATTTTGTGCTGATCTCCGTGATATGATCACTGAAGACAAATGGGTGCATAAGCAAATGTGGTGAAGAAAGCTGATGGTGCCCGGCTATCAAACGATATAGTGTCTGGGGTCTTAAAGGGTTGAATGTAAACAAGCCACCACCTAGCTCAGAAGCAACAAAACCCACATGGAAGAAGCACACCAGCCTGTGCGATCACAAGGTGTCAAGGGATCAAGTATCAGGCATCATCAAAACAAAAATCTTACCATAGTGAATGAGCTGGGGAATGCGGAGTGTAGACCCAAAACCCATTTGTAGACCACGGGACATCCCCTTACAGAAGGGTCTTGGGGAAGAGAAAAGACAGGGTGCAACATAGCAACGATCAAAAATACAACTTTCCTCTATTTCCTAAATGCTTCCTGCCCCGCCCCGCCCCCACGCCCCACTGTCATGATCCGAATCCTACCTTGCAAGCCTGACTAGACCAGAGGAGGTACACTTGTACACATGATAACTGGAAACACAGGGAAGCCAGGGCGGATGATTCCCTCAGGACCAGTGGAGTGAGTGGTGATACTGGGAGGGCATAGGGAGGGTGGGTTGGATAGGGGATACCTACTTCAAGGACCTGGGGGACATACAATAGAAAAGTGGGGGAAGGGAGACATGGGACAGAGCCAGATATGACAAAATAACAATTTATAAATTATCAGGGGTTCATGAGGGACGGGGGAGTGGGGAGGGAGGGGGAAAAATGAGGACCTGATGCCATGGTCTTGGATGGAGAGCAAAAGGTTTGAGAATGATGAGGGCAACGAATGTACAAATGTGCTTTACACATTTGATATATGTATGGATCGAGATGGGTGCTGTATGAGTCCCTAATAAAATGATTTCTAAAAAAGAAGTTATAAATATTTTCTATTTTATTTCATTTGTTCCTGACATCTTTCTAGTGCTCTTATGCCTTTTCTTTCTTCTTTTCACCCCCGAGAAAATAAATTTGACAATTCTAGTCAAAAGTAATAAAATGATTTTTAAATATTTTATATTTATTCTTGGCCTACCCACAGAGAATCAACCGCTTCACTTAAAATAAATATACGAGTCATACTCAGAGTGAGATAATACCCTTGCTTATCTCTAAAGAGGAGACACGTCCCTGTCAACAACAGTGGTCTACCTCCATTTTCAGTTTCTCTCAGCGAAGAGTGGAAGATTCAATGGATATGGACATGAGCCCCTGGAGGCCTGAAAACAATCTTTTCGGTTGTGAACTAAAGGTCGACAAAGATGATTACTTTAAGGGGAATAATGATGAAAACAAGCACCAGTTATCTGTAAGAACAGTCAGTTTAGGTGCTGGTGCAAAGTATTAACTGCATATTGTTGAAACAGAAGCAATGAATTATGAAAGTAGCCCAATTAAAGTAACACTGGCAACTTTTAAAATGTCTCTACAGCCTGTGGTCTCCCTTGGAGGCTTTGCAATAGCACCGACAGTGGTCTTACAGTTGAAGTGTGGCTCAGGACCTGAGCATTTCAGTGGGCAGCATTTAGTAGCTGTAGAAGAAGATGCAGAGTCAGATAATGAAGAGGATGAGGATGTGAAACTTTTAAGTATATCAGGAAAATGGTATGCACCCACAAGTGGTAAAAAGGTTCCACAGAAAAGGTAAATCTAGCTGCTGCTGTCGAAGATGATGATGCCAATAATGACGATGTAGATGATGATTTTGATGATGATGAAACTGAAGGAAAAGCTCCAGTTAAGATAGCTATATGGGATACTTTGGCCAAAAATGCACAAAGTCAAAACAGAAGGGAAAAGACTCAAAACCATCAACACCAAGATCCAAAGGTCAAGAATTCTTCACAAAACAGGAGAAAACTCCCCAAGCCCTAGTTCTGTAGAAGACATTAAAGCAAAATGCAAACAAGTATAGAAAAGGGTGGTTCTCTTCCTAAAGTGGAAGCCAATCCATCAATGACGTGAAGAATTGCTTCCGGATGACTGACCAGGAGTCTGTTCAAGGTCTCTGGCCGTGGAGGAAGTCTCTTTAAGAAAATAGCTTGAGCAGTTTGTTAACATTTTCCATCTTATTTCATTTCTGTAGCAGTTGCTACCTGGCTGTCCTTTTTTATAATTCAGAATGAGAACTTTCCCTACCATGTCTGATAAATTTTGCCCAAGAATGGCCAAGGATGTGTTGTCTAAAATGTCTGTTTAGTTTTCAAAGATGGAACTCCACCCTTTGCTTGCTTCTAAGTCTGTATGGAAGGTTATGATAGGACAGAAGAGTAGCAGTGGTCAGACAAATGGAAATGGTGGGGAGACAAAAATATACATGTGAAATAAACTCAGTATTTTTTTTAAAAAGAGGTGACACGATTAAGCTTCTGTTGCAAATCAAACACATCTTAGGTTTCAGCCCCTTTCAAATGCACGTTTAAATGAAACATAGACAAAAACAGGCAATTATATCCAGATCATTGGATGAACAAACTATTTTGGTAAAGTACTTAAATTTGTTATTTTGTGAGAAGTTTTAATTCAGGGGAAAATAAACAACCTTCAATTAGTGATATTATCTTATATTTGCCTATGGCATATTTAGACCACATCATCACTGAATCTTTTTTTGTAGCAACATCATCATAAAGCAATGTTATATAATTTTCACCTTTCAAGATGCAATAATAGAAATAGCTTGCATACATTTTGTATAAAAATGTATATGTTTCATATTCCTCGAATTCAAAATACACATTAACTTATATGCATACTGAACTAAAATTTATTGATAATAAAACACTTGGATGAAATAAGAAATGAACATAATGTGAACGTTTAAATTCATTTAGATACTTTCAAGAAATACTTGGTTCACAATTTTAAATACTATTGTTCCTATTTGGTTAGCATATGAAGACTGTTCTTTCAAATGTCTCCCTAGTAGTCTGAAAGATTTTATCTGCAAAATATTGAATGATGCAGAAAGCAAAAAAGGAGATGGAAAGACTACTGTGCCAAAAAGAAATCGCCGACAGTCAACCAATCAAGGAGTATATGATCAAGAACCAATGGTACTAGAGGAAGAAGTCCAAGCTTCCCTGAAGGCAATTTTTAAGAATAAAGTTGCAGGAATTGACAAAATAATAATTGAAATATTTCCAAAAAAATTAATGAAGCACTGGAACTCCTCATTCATCTAAGCTAAGCAATTTGAGACAGCTACCTGACCAACTTCCTGGAAGAGATCCATATTTGTACTCATTCCATAGATAGTCTAATGCAACAGAATTTTCAGATCATAGAACAATATCATTGCTATCAAATAGAGTAAAATTTTGCTGAAGATAAATGTTTGCATCAGCACATTGACAGGAAGCTTCCAGAGGTTCAGGCTAGCTTCAGAAGAGGACATGGATCAAGGGGTATCATTGTTGATATCAAATGGGTCTTGACTTAAAGTAGAGAATATCAGAAAGATCTTGATTTTTTCTTATTGATTATGCAAGGCTTTGGACTGTGTGGACCATAAAAAACTAAGGATAACCTTGAGAAGAATGGGAATTCCAGAATACTTCATTGTGCTCATAAGGAATGTGCACATGGATCAAGTAATAGTTATGAGAACAGAATCAAGAA
The DNA here is from genome assembly GCF_050624435.1 of Tenrec ecaudatus. Lineage (NCBI taxonomy): Eukaryota > Metazoa > Chordata > Mammalia > Afrosoricida > Tenrecidae > Tenrec > Tenrec ecaudatus. Next base: position 90,788,130 of record NC_134548.1, read on the forward strand.
AGGTGTGCTTCAGGGATGGATCCTATTATTATTTATCCAATCAGTATGCTGAACAAATAATCTGAGAAGCTGAACCAGAGTTCAGCATACTTTTGAAGCAAAAGGGCCAATCCTGTCCCTCACAATTTAAAAATTATTCAAGAGCCATAAATATATTTTTACAAACACGAAATCAGCATTTTCTGAATAATATCCTTTGGGGTTACTTCAGAGCCACGTATACATACTGAAAGAGCCTTGTATGGATCTTGAGCCACAGTTTGCTTATCCTGGAGCTGAACTATATGAAGAATACAACATCAGAATTGGACGGAGGCTTATTAACAACTGCAATATGCAGGTAACACAATCCTGCTTGCTGAAAGTAAAGAGGCCTGAAGCACTTGCTGAGGAAGATCAAGGATTGCAACCTTCAGTATCGATTATGACTCAATGTAAAGAAAACAAAAAATTCTCACAACTGGCTCAATAGATAATATCATGATAAATGGAGAACAAAATTGAAGTTGGCAAGGATTTTATCTTGCTTGGATCCACAATCAATGCTCTTGAAAGCAGTAACCAAGAGATCAAAAGACGCATTGAATGAAGTAAATCTGCTGTATAAGACCTCTTTAGAGGATTGAACGGCATGCATGTTAGTTTGTTGACTACTAAGGTACACCTGACACAAGCCGTGATATTTTCCATTTCCTCATATGCATGTGAAAATCGCACATAGATGCATATTTCTGGTGAAGAATATTAAAAGTACGATGGACTGTGAAAATGACTAACATATCTGTATTGTAAAAACTGCAGCCAGAATTCTCCTTAGAAGCAAGGATATCAAGACTGTTTCCTATATTTTGGACATGTTATAAGAAGAAAAAAGTCCCTGGAAAAAGACATCATGGTTGCTAAAATGGAGGATCAGCAAAAAAGAAAAAAAAAAGGAAGAGAAGGAGGAGGAGGAGGAGGAGAAGGAGAAAGAAAGAAGACAACACTCAACAGGATAGACACAATGAATGGAACAATGGACTCAACCGTAACAATTGAGAGGATGATAGGACCAATGGTGTTTCACTCTGTTGTACATACGGTCACTATGGATAGACTCAATGAGATGGCACCTCACAATAACAACACATTTTATGCTCCTTGTTAGTGGATATCTGTACATTATTATTTTTGTCCCATATTTTTATTTAAATCTATCCAACATAGTATTCCAGGAATATTATTGGGAGTTTTTACAATATTTTTCTTCTTTTAAAGCATCACAAAAAACCCTATTCAATAAATATTAACAAATTCCGATTTTACATATAGGAAAATTTAGACTGGGGGAGGACAGTTGAAGAGCTTGGTTGAAGTCTTAGCAGTCTGATATTAGTGCCAACGTTTTAATCGTTTTGCTTCTCATGTTTTTTGCAGCCTCTCTCAATTGTTTGAGTCCCATTTGTGGAGGCAAAATATGCCAGAAAAAGAGCCTAAGTTATTGGGGCCACTCAGTGTATAGTTGAAAATAATTTGATATTTATTTTCTTAATAGGTTTTCAATCCTCTTAATCCCCTTTGCAATGAGCTTCAGGAAAAAGAAACAAGAATAAATTGCTTCAATAGACAAACTAAAGTTTTCGGATTAAAGTGCTTCCAATGTCAACAGAAACCCCAGGGGTAGAGGAGAAAACAGCTGTTTACCCTGGTCTCTGAAGTTAGGAAGTAATAGGACCATCTTTGCCAGGACCACCTTCTGATGTCAGACTTGCCTGTTTAACAAGGGATTGCTTAGAAGCTCTCAAGCTTAGGGTTTTACTTATAAAATTGTATATACTTGTCTTTTGCTAATTACTTTATCATACATTAGTTCATTTAACAAATAGAATAAATAAATGTGAACATTTTATTAACATAAATATTGTCTATGTAAACGAGTGCTCTTAATGTGCTTGAACATTTTGATGTCATAATTGGCATAATTGAGATTTCAAAAAGTACATTTTCTCTGTTAATTTTCTTATTTTCCCCTACTACTGCAACCCAAAACCAGTCTAAATGGTCATAGATGCTCTATAGGGATTTAAGTTTTCTCTTTATATTTCTTATGTTTATCTGGTAAAGTGTCTGATACTTTAGTTCACTAGCTAATACCGAATATTCCATAATTATACTTTCTTTTCTTTGTCAAAATGAATCAATCATTTTAAATGTAAATTTGTATCTGCTTTAGAACTTTGAGATTTACAGTGGGTGAAGTGTTAAGTTTGAGTAGCAAACTGCAGCCGCTGTAAGAGTTTGGTTTGTTGGGTTGCGTCAGGGCTGTGCTGAGGAGTGGGGCTCAGAGAAAAGGCTTGTGTCACCGGTAAATGGGAGCCTTTCTGCAGACTTTCCTGCGCTCCCACTTTAGGAAACATGGGTTTACTTATCTTTATGTCGAGATTCTCGCTGCAGGATATCCGTCCTCATGGACTTTCTTGGGAAGTTGCTGAGGAGGTCTTCGTGTGCTTCTTATCTGGCAACCATCTTCTATTTTATATATTTCGCTTTACTGATTTATGATTTTCTTTCTTCTGACAGTATTATTTTTGTTTTGTTCTGCCCTTTCTCTTTGTATTGTCTGGTTAAGCTGTGGATTTCCATTTTAAAAATATAGTAATACATTACAATGAAATTCTGAGTGCGACTTTTGCTGTGTCTCTTATGATTTGGTATGTTTTGTTTTTCTTTTTATTTTAAAAGCATATTTCTCTTTTAATTTCTTCTATGGCACAATAGTTTTTAGTAGTGTGTTAGTTATGTTCCATGTTTTTTCTCTTTGATTCTTCCAGTTATTGATTTATAGCTTCATTCCATTCTGGTCACAGAAGATGCTTTATATGATATCAATTTTTAAAAGAATTATTGACATTTGTTTTGGTGACATCAGTTCTGGAAAATGCTCTACATGTGTTGGAGAAAATGTTGGATTGGGCTGTTGTTGCAGATTGCGTGCTATATATGCCAAGTTCACTTAGTAATGGTATTCAGGTGTCTAAATCTTTATTATTTTCATCTAATTGTTTTATATGTCATTTAAAATGGTGTATTAAGATCTTTTACTATTGATTTAGAACTGTCTATCTCTCTCTTTAATCCTGCTAGAATTTGCTTTATAAATTTTGAGGTCTTTGCATTGTACGCATAAATATTTAAAATCATTATGTCTTCTAAGTGAATTGAAAATTTTATCATTATATAATATCTTTCTTTTTTCATATAATAAAATTCTACTTAAAGTCTATTTTTCAGATGTTAATAATACCCCTTCTGCTCTGTCAAGGTTCCTATTTACTTGGTATGTTTCCATATCTTTTGACTTCTATCCAATTTTTATTCTTTTGCCTAAGTTTATCTCTATTAGGGAACATATTGATGAAATTAAAAAAAATCAAATTGTGCAACCCTTTTCTTTTGACTAGTGCACTCAATGAATTTATATTAGTTGTGATTGTCTACTAAGATGGCAGCCAATTTGGGGTGTGTGTGTGTTTGTGTGTGTGTGTGTGGGTAGGGTAATGGTTTCTTCTTTGCTTTCTGTATTGAGAACTTTTGTATATGGATTTTCATTTCCTTTACTACTATTGTTTTTGTGTTTACTAATTTTTTATGTTTCTCTGTATGTTTTGGTGAGTGAGCTTATTAATTTTCTTTGTGATCACCATGAAGTTTACATTTCATACCTCAAATTTAAAACAGGCTATTATTTCTTGAAATTATTTTAATTTCCTCATCCTATGGTAGTTCTATAGCTACGCCAATCATTTCTCTTTGGATTGGGTTTTGAAATCTAATAACATTTGTTTCTCAGATTTCTTATAATCGTTTGTAATCTTTGTTTTACTGTTGTGAAGTGTTTGCCTGTCTTGCTATCACAGTAATACTGCTATGTATCTTTAACAGGTTAGCTGCTTTCATCGGTATTTTATGTGCAGGAATTTCTTTAATACCTTTTCTATGGCTTGTCTGGTGTTGCACATTCTCTTGCACTGCTTGTGTACTTTCTCCTTAACTTTTAAATGATAATTTTGATAGATTTCAAATCATTACTTGGCAGACTTTTTCTTTGCATGCTTTGTATATCCAGACAACTGTCTTTCTTCCTGCATGGGTTCTGATAAGAAATAAGCGTATATCTTATTTGAGGCCCCTTTGCATGTGATCATTTATTTTGATATGCTACATAAAATGATTCTACTTCCTTCTTTGCCTCTGTATCAGGAAAGTTTAATTATGAATTGTCTTAGTGAAATTTTCTTAGGGCCTATCTTCTATGGAATTCATTGAATTTCTTCAATGAAAATTTCTCATTTTTCATAGTATTGGGGGAGTTTTCTTCCATTAAGTATTCAAAAATTATATCTATTCATTCTTCCCTCCCCCCTTTTCTGCTGAGATTCCTACTGTGAGAAGATTCTTCTAGATGGTGCCTCACATAATCCATAGGATTTCTTCATTTCTTTCTATCTATGGTAGTTAGATAATCTCATGTCAACTTGAGGATATTAAAAGTGAAGGGGTGGAATCTAGCGTGTCAATCAGGTCACAGCCTGATTATGCCTCCTTGTGGGTATGGTCTTGGCATGAGGATTCTGGGAACTTCTTCTCTTTCTTCTTGGAGGCAGGCCACAGTCTCTCTCTGCCTTTGTCTTCCTGCTGATAAACCACGCTGATGGTAACCAGAGTCCTGGAGATGCATCCACCATCATTAGATCTATAAAACTTTTCACCCACCAACCTGTGATCTTCCTGCATTTGGCATCATTGCATGCTCTGTATGAGTCTGAAGAGGAATTTATAGACTAGTATTGGACATATGGGCTGATATCAGACTTAAGGACTTGTTGTGGTTTGGTCTGGGATGTTTTCTCAACAGACAATTGCTCTTCGATATAAAGCTCTCTCTAACACACATATGAATGTCTCTGAATTTGTTTCTCTAGTAAACCCAGATTAACACACTATCTTTTTTCTGTTTGTTTTCATGCCAATATTTATATTTTGTCTCCTATCACACAGCTTTTCCCTTCCAATTTTTCAATTCTATTTCTCTTTCTACTGAGTTTTTTATTTTAATTATTTAAATTTTATGTTAACAGTTTATTGGCATATTTTTCACATATTATACAATCCAATAGTTCAGTTATCTCTTCTTCATCATAGACATTTTCTGTCTCTTTATTATGTTCGTTTTCTTCATTCACCTTTTCTTATTTCTTTATATGATTTGTGGTTGAGTGCTGTGTTTGGAATACTAAGATTTTTTGTGTATATATATATATATATGTGAGTATGTATGTGTGTATATGTACATATTATTAAATTTTTATCTCTGAGTTTGGGTGATTTGGTGGGTTTGTTTTACTTTTATATTGATATATCAGGTGGTTAACGTCTTTTTTCTTTGCATTTCTTCTATTTCTTTGCATTTCAATTTGTTGTTTTGTATTAATGGTCTTTGTATGACTTTAGTGCTATTAGTGGCTGGATGTGCTTTCTTCTTATTGCTGAGTATGGCATCACTAAAGTTGGTGTCGTCAGTGTGTTAACTCATGGTATCACCTGCCTGGTTGGGTGGGACTAGTCAACACTCCCAACCTCCAGTGGGCAATGCAACCAGATCCTGCCCTACCTCATTCAGTGTGCAGTGCCACACCAAACAACCCCACCATTTCTGCCACACAACCCATGGCTTTCCACAGCTCATTCCTTCTCCATTGGCCATGGCAGACACCTTGTTCTTCACTCCATTGCATGCACTGTAGCTTGTCTGCCTGTACCTTGACAGTTGGGTCACCCATGTTAGAGTATTGAGTATTGCCCTTGATGGCAGAGGGTGTGGCTAGTTGCTGCACTAGGTGAAGGGTGACACCATCCCTAATGATGTCACTGTCTTGGCAGTCATTTCCCGTACACCACTGACCTGCCGACCACCAATCCTGGGATCATATTGGTGTAACCCTTTTTGATAATATCAGGGTCCACAACCTGTCACCACCTTATTAACACTGTTGGGTTACACATACCTGTGTTGTTAGGTTTGTATGACATCTCAGAGAATTGCACTTCAAAATATTCATGTAAATCTGCATTATGATAAAACTATTCATGAGCTTTGATGATTTTGCACCAAAATAAATGTACACTACTTGTTATAGCATACATGAACAAAACCTAAATTGAGGCACTAAAAAGAATATATTAGTTTGAAAATATCCTCTATTGGAGCAACATAAATTCTGCTAAAGTCAAAACAAGAGCATATATCAAATTTATGGTGAAAGCAGTGGACAAATGGTGAAATCATTGACAGTTTTCAAAAAATATATGGGCGCAATTCCCCGTAGAAATCAGCAGTTTATAAATGTATAACTCATTTTAAGAAAGCATAAGTGTGTGTTGAAGACAAAACCCATAGTGGCACACAATCCATATCAATTAATATTTTTCTTGCCCTATTTGAAGAGGACCAATGATTAACAGCAGAAACAATAACCAGTATCATAGTTTTTTCAATTTGTTAGTTTACGCAATTCTGATGTAAAAACTAAAGCTGAGAAAACTTTCCACTCAATGAGTGCCAAAAATGTAGCACTCAGATCAGCTGCAGACAAGAGCAGAGCTCCAATGGAAATTTTAAGCAAGAACCTGAAGCATTTTTAAAGAATTGTAACAGGAGATAAAACATGGTTTTACTGGTACAGTCTTGAGTATAAAGCACAATCAAAGTAACAGCTATCAAAATGTGGAAATGGCCTAATAAAGAACAAAATCCATGACAACAGTCTTTTGGGATGCTCAGGCATCTTGTTGGTTAATATTCTAGAAGGCCAAAGAACGATAGCATCAACTTATTGTGAGAGAGATTTGAGAAAGTAAGCCAACATTTCAGTAGGTAAGTGCTTGGGAAAATGTTACCAGAGAGTTCATCTCCATCACAATAATGAGCTTGCCTCTGAACAAACAAGAACAATTTTGTCAGAGTTTTGATAGGAAATCATTAGGCTTACTGGTTTGGCTCATTCTGACTTCTTTCTGTTTTCTAATCTTAAGAAAACCTGTAAAGCTACAGCTAATAATATGAAACAGACTGCCTTGACAGAGTTAAATTCCCAGGACTCTCAGTTCTTTAGAAATTGATTAAATGGCAGATATCCTCCCTTACAAAAGTGTCTTGAGTTTCATGGAGCTTGTATTGAGGAATAATTCTATATTTCATTTTATATTTAATTTTTCTATTAACTTTTGAACACTGTGTATATATGTAAGGGTCGGACCATTTCCCAATGTGAAGTACCTGGTGTCAAGTGGTGGATTCCTATGCAACTCCTAAGGGTGTTTATACATATGTGGCATCCATGTTGGCATGATCAGTTAGTGTGGTCATGAGAAAGCAGAATATACCATTTGTAAGGGAAAGGAGCAGCGTGCCAAGCCTTGCAGACGTGTCTTAGGCAGGGATGAAGGTCAGGGCATCAAGGTCTGCAGAAGGGGTCTAAGCAGGGTTGGAGGAGTGGGCTGGCAGCAGAAGCTGGCTATCAGGGATCATTGGGGGCAATAGAACTGTATGCGGCCTAGGACGGGTCCATTCAATGGAAAACGAAAAGGAGAGGCATAAGGCTGATTGGGACAGGACTTCTTTTTATTACTCTCTGAGTTACTATATAAAGTGTATCTCCTATCTTATTGCTGACCTACAACACCAGCCCTAATCCTTGGTTCTCTCCCTTCTGTGTACTCACCAGGGACACAGAATTTTTTTCTTCCTGTTGCTGTTTCTCTTTGCCCCACTTCAGATGTGCATTCTCTGTCCTATTCATTAACCATCTTGAGGCTCTGACAATTCATGGTATCTCACTTGTTAACACTTCCCTGGATTTCTCTAATTTCAAAGTATGGTGGTTCCATGAGTTACTCTTTCAGGCTTGATCAAACACAGGATAATTTTGCCCACTGTTTTCTTCAAAAAATCTTAAGCAATATCTCTGTGTTTTTTCGTCAAATTTTCTGCCTGTGTTTTGTATGAAGTTGCCATATGGAGCTCCACACCCGAGAAAGATGCTTGCTACTGACCCAAACTGACCATACTGCACCAGGCCAGCTGGTAGGTGACAAATAATATATAAATCTTTATTATTCTTGCTGGTTTCATTCTAAATATTTTTCCACTTGAGGCTTGATCTGATTCCTTATCTATGTTTGATATTCAGACCTGAGGTGATTCTTTGTGACTGCTTTACTTAGTTTCTCAAGTTAGTACTGTAGGGAAAAGACATGGTGCCTTTACCTAAGGCACCATCTTTATTAGAACGCCAATTAATTTTAATTTCGAAATTTATAAGATGTAATCATTAAATAAGTTAACACATACTTCAGAGTCTATTAAGGAGTTCTGGTGGTACAGTGAGGTGCACGTTAGGTTGTAAGGTCAGCAGTTTGAACCCATCAGCACTGCATGGAAAAAGATGAGGCTATTTGTTCCTGTAAATATTTACAGACCCAGAAACTCTATATAAGGTAGTAGTGAATTGGTATCAACTTGATGATAGTGGATTTTGTATATCTCTTATATGAAAGGCACTCTACTACATGCCATAGATATATTTTACAAGATTCCCTGCCAAGATGTTATCTAAAAAATGAGAATTATGTTTCTTCAACAAATGTGAGTTTAAAATTAACCATTAACAGTTTTAGAAAGGTATTTTCTCATATCTTTTCCCCACTAGACATTCAATACAGGTCCCAACTTGAATAAAGATTTTTTTCACAACTCCTATCACAATACAGTTCTTTTCCGAGAGACCATTCTTTATTATTCTAATGAGAGTAACTATTTTTTAACTTCTACTACTTTAGAAAGAAACAAATCTGTTTAGAACCAAATCATTCGTTTTCCCCACGATCATTTACCAGCTGTAGACAAATTCTGCAGTCATCGAGTTCCAAAAGTGCTTAATGGCATCCCCAAATCAGATAACTGAATGACTAATATGAAGATGCCGTTCCTCATCAGTTAATTGCTTCCCCCACCCTCAGCATATCTAATGTGTGCCTGTGAGAAAGATGGAGCAGAAGGAGAGGGAGGAGAGAAGAGGGTGAGAAACACTTTTATTCAATTCTGAGTGCCAAAATGTATATATGAGTAGATATTTCAATATATACACTATAGTATCCATAATTAAAGATATAGATAGAAATATATCTTGTATTGTGGTAAGTAAGGAAGTATTGCTAAAAATTTTAAACATTTACTGAAAAAAAAATAAATTAAAATGTGGAGCTATTATTTCTTGACATATCCTCCATCTAGGTGTATACACTTCAGAAAGTGGTGTTTCCATCTCTGTGACCATTCCCTAAAAAATTCTACAGTGTTCAATTTACACCACATCAGAAGGGCAGTTTGGGAATCTTCCAGGAATTTGAATCATGTTTCTTTGCAGTGGTCTTTGGGTTTAGAAGCAAAAACAAAAACAAAAAAAAACACTTTTCTATGTCAGTTGAACTTTCAGTTTTTAAGTGAGATTATTTCAAGAAAGTTTGAGCATCTATGAAAATGTCTATATGACTACATTGGAGGTATTATTGTATTTTATAGAGTAGCAGCAACATGATTACTTGTCTTTGTTATTAAACTTTGCACCCTATCTATCTTGAAGGGGAAAAAAGCCATTGTTTAATTTGTAGATGAGACTATTTCCATTAAATTCATTCTACCGTAACAACCATCCAAAACATAGGCTTTATCATTTCTCTTTTGGCAAACTTGCCTCACAATTTAGTTTCATCTTAAAAATACTTGAGGAAGGTGAACATATTGATTACATACAGCTATAATAAAAATACTAGAATATTATGAACAATAATGTAAAATAACTCAAATAAAATCTGAGAGGCTCAAAAAACTCAACTCCAAGCTCATGGTTATAAAGTTGATTCTGACTAATAGCAGAACTTCCCTGTGGGTTTCCCAGACTGCAAATCTTTATGGGAGTAGAACGTTAAGCATCACCATAATAACAAAAAGCCCCTCTCAGATCGTCTCACTTTAATGGCAAAAGTAATTCCATTTATAGGCATTTACTTTCCTCCCTGAATATTTAAACTAGATCATAAGATTTTCTTATGGTGAGTAACCATGTAGCTGGTATTTTATTACTGAAGAAGGAGATATTTTTTTAGAAGACCCTTGCAGGATAAAAGATTACCTTGTAACAATAGTTATACCCATACATATTTTATTCCAGGCACTAAGAGTTATAGAAATTATGTGGCAGAAAGACCTAATGTTTAGGAGTGACATTACTTATGCCAAGGCTAGGCCTCAAGCTAATGATGACATTTAATGAGTATCGTTCATATAAAAACACGGCACATGCTTAACATGCTTTTTATCAGGGAGGAGCCCTGGCCGTGTAGTGGTTACGTGTTGGGTGGCATTTCACATAGTTGCCAAGCAGTTTGAAACCACCAGCAGCTCCACCAGAGAGACTAGGCTTTCTACTCTGGTAAACATTTACAGTCTAAGAAAACCCATAGGGGCTCGTGATGAGTCATCATTTACTCATTGGTAGGGTGTTTAGGGCTTTTTTTTTATCAGGTAGATAGAACATGAAGAAATCATAGCTTATTTCTCCAAGAAACACATCTATAAAAACTCGAATTTAACATCGTATAGAATTGATCTATTTAAAGATTGACTGCACTATGCCAAATGCCTTCCTTATGTCTCTCTTCTCAGCCTCCTCTCTAAAACCTTTGTGAAAAAGAAAAAACGGATCACAAAATCATAACGAACAGGGTAGATGCTTCAGTGATTTAGGTTGGTAAGAGGAGGTATACTATCAGTTAAATAAAAGTTGTTTAAAGCAGTTCTTGACCATGGAATTAAGAGCATTAAAAATGACCTGACCAATATCTGGTATCATATTTCTGGATTTAAACAAGTTTTCTCACACTCAGATTCCTGCGTTTACCATAGTCGGAGTTAGTATAGTCCTATGAAGAAATAGATATCCCATGATTTCTGGTTCTCTCTCATGAATCTGTACTTCCTCCATTTCTTTTGTCTGCATTTTATATTTACCAGTATTCTATAGTAAGTGCATTTTCAGTTAAGATTTTTTAAAATTTTAACTAATATGTCATACTTTAGCCCAGAGGTTTTAAAGATGTTAGAATTTCCTGCTAAGATGTTCTGTGCTAAAAGAAAAGGAAAAAGACTTTTGTATCATGCTGTGATTTGCCAATACAAGTGTGTACAAATTAAAAACTTGTTTAGTAGGGTGTGCCTGACATTCATGAAAACTTAAGTCTTAATCACCTGGTGAGCAATGAAATTAAGATCTTCAATACAAAAACCTTTGATATAAACTGGCACTGTAAATTAGGTTTTAGTAATGTACCATCATCAAAAACATGCTTCCTTTTATCCATATACCATAACTTAAATTTAACTTTCATTTAAGAAAAAGACTTTTACATAAGTCGCTTAGTGAAATCTGTTGCTACTTATGAAATGGAAAAGGAATTATAATAATTCAATCTTTATTACTTTATTTAATCCAAAGACCATTTGCAAAATATTATATTATACAGCATTTTATTAAATTAATAAATATTGCCAATCTGAATATAAAGAGGGCATTTGTTCAGAGCACTGCAAAGAAATTATCTATTATTTTATTGTTTTTTAATGCCTGAACTCAATGACACAGACTAACAATCCTGATTTATAATTCATGTACAATAGATATGTATATATATCACAAAGATAAAATAAAATGGTTGGCATAGTTGAAAATTCTCCTATAAGATTTCACTGGAAGCTAATTGTTGTAAAGGAACATAAATCTTTTCAGAGAATTTAGATGTCTTTACCAAAGAAGTTAAGACAATGATTTTCAAAGCTTTTTCTTTGTATTTAATTTTAGGCTCTACAGACCTAGACAATAATATGTGAAGAAAATAAAGATAACAATTATTGTACTGACTAGAAAAAAATGCATGTCTGAAGGGTCACAGTTCTTTGGAGATTGGTTGTTCCTAACACAATAAATATGTACATGCAATCTACAAAAGTATCCTGACATTTCTAATAAGCTAGATATATAAAATATAAGTACTGGTTCTTCTTTTCAATGCTAGACATGGCTGTGTTGACACACAATAGTGGAAATCTTGTGATGAACCATTCTGAAGTGTTTTAATATATGCTTTCCTTATCGTGTTTAAAAAAATTCTAGGGTCAATTTGCAGTTTGTGGAAAGTGTTTTGTTGAATGATTCAACATCTGTATTGAGAATACTTTTAGTTTGATCCTGAATCAAAGTGGATACCTTTAAATTTCATTTATTAAATTGACTGGTACACGTTTGTAAGGATCAGAGAAATCCAATGAATAATGGAAGACTTTGAGAAAATAGTTTTAATAAAAATAACTGGCTGCAGCCTTTCATTGGTACCAGTGAGTGAGTATTGCTCAAAACTTGGTCTTTGTTTATTAACAACAACAAACAATTTCAACTAAATACTTCAAAATTGACCCTTTTTTCTTGTAAGGAGCCCTGTTGGTACAGAGGGTTTAAGCACTAGGCAGTTAATAGTAAAGTCAGTGGATCAAACCCACCAAACCATCCACAGGAAAAAGATGTGGCAGTTGGCCTCCTAAAAAGATTTACGACCTTTGAAAACTTATGAAAGAATTCTACTCTTGGGGGAACCAATCACAAGGACCTACATATAACCCCCTGCCAGGGGGACGGACAACAGAAAAGTGAGTGAAGGGAGACATCAGTCAGTATAAGACATGAAAAAATAATAACAATTTATAAATTATCAAGGGTTTGTGAGGGAGGGAGGTTGGGAAGTGAGGGGAGAATGAGGAGCTGATACACAGGGCTCAAGTAGAAAGAAAATATTTTGAAAATGAAGGCAACAAATATACAAATGTGCTTGACACAATGGATGGATGTATGGATTGTGAAGTGAGCTGTATGAGCTCCCAATAAAATGAGTAAAGATATAAAGAGTTCTACTCTGTCTTATTCAATTGCTGTGAGTTAAAACTGATAGCAACCGGTTTTTATTTTCTTCTTGAAGGCCCCTGCCCAAAACAAAATATTTTGAATTGATTAGTTAAAGAATAAAATGGAAGAAGACTTTTTACCTCAAGTGCAATGCATTAAGGACAGCTGTGAAATTTGTGTTGAGTTTTGTCACCTTCTTCATTCCATAAATAAGAGTGTACAGGAAATATTTATGAAGATCAAGGGAAATGAGATGTGTTTAAAATGAACATGAAATCTTAATTTTAAAAGTAAACCCACCCAAGTAAGACTTCACGAAACTCTTTTTGTTTGTTTTTTTAACATATGATTCTATATATCATGCCATGTAGACATTTCATGGCACAATAAAAATAATTATCAGTAATAACAATAACAATGTAATGGCAGGGTCAGCCCCACCTTAGCTGAAACTAACTCTAACCAGTTGGGGAGGTTCTAGAGAATGACTTTTGTTACAATAGTTTATTTTGGTGTTATTTCTGTGGCTATATAATTCTTGATTTGTTTATGGAACCTCCCTGCTTCTCTCAAATTTCACATTAGTAATAGCCAAATACAATTCATCTTCAAGCTCTATTCTCTTTGTTAACCCTTTATAATATAAAATGTTTTAGGTATTTGGATAAAGGACTATAAATATTATTAATAATTAAATCAAAATTTAAAGGTTGACAATTTTCAATAAAACATTTAAGGCAAGCCTATAAAATATGCTACTATAATAAGATTTTTATTTGATACAAATCTTAGTTAACAGTGGAATCTTTATGCCTAGTCATAAGCAAAGTAAAGTACCACTTACATTGTGTAGAACCCTTGAATAAGTAATTTATTTAAAAAATATTAATAGCAGTAAATATTTGAAAATTAATCTTTATAAGAAATCATAGTTAAAAATTAAACCAAAAATATTTTTTGTTTTTAGGTGTTATTGAGTCAGCTCTAGTTCATATTGACCCATGTACACCTGATCGAAATATTGCCCCTTCCTATGCCTGCCCTAAAATTGTTGTTTGAGCCAGTGGTGGAATTAAGCCAGCTCACACAAGTTCAGCAGAATCAATACATAATTTTTTTGTTAAATTAAGTAAATTGGTTGTTAAAATGTTACTTATAATCAGGGTTCCCTCTAAAGTGGAAATCACAGATTGATATATTTCTTACTCTATTTTAATATTCATTTACTGTGCAGCATATTCTAATTGTCGCTGGCAATGTTCATTCCATCTACAGGCATAAAAAGTAAGAACTATGTTTTCAGTATTTATTTCTTTATTCCCTTGTGTTTGTTATTTCAGTAAACAAGCATATAATGTAAAGTGAAAAAAACCGCCAAACACTTAAAAGGGGGCACCCTATCACTCATTTCAGCTTGTGTTACACCCTGAATTCCATGACATATTATGAAGAATGGTGTATTTCCTGAAGGTGTTCAAAGAGCTAAAAATATTGTCAGAACAATTCCTATAAGTTCATCAGAAGTATAAATGGGTTTTTCAAAGATTAACATATGATCAAAGAAGTGACCTATTTCTAATAATTCACTTGTCTAATTGACCTACCTCTAAAGGAAAGGGATGTTATTACTAGAGTGAAAAAATATTTTAGAATAAAGCACATAGCTGAGACCTCCAGCAAGATGGCATTAAGGTGAAGGGGTCACATTGGGAACTCTATGGTGAAAATTGAACTTGAGGCTGGGAGGTTGACTGGGTGGGGGCTGGAGGGGGCCTGGGACATATAATTCAGCTTCATGGAATTCCAGAGTTCTGCTCTGACCTAGGGTCAACCTTCCTCATGGCACTAGCCTGCCCCCACGATGCACTAAAGAGCTTTGGAAACCTGTGTCCTGGTTCGTGGCCTGTCCCAGCCTGAATCACCCATGCCACCAGGGTTTCCTGCCATCTATGGCTTTCCTGAAGCTGCCACCTGTGGCTTAACTGCTGACCGACCTGGCCTCACAACTTCCTTGCTGGCTTGGCTCAGGCCTGCGGCTTCCCCACCAGCCAGCCCAGCCCCACAGGTACTCTGCCTGCCCAGCTCAACCTGGACCTGCAGATTACCTACTGCTGGCCCCTGAAAGCCACCCCTTCTGATAAGCCTGCACAGCCCCACCCTTGCTTCCCACAACCACCCTGCCCACCCTGGTGATAGGGCCAGCTGAATTGCCCTCCAAATAGGTAATCCAGGCAATCTAGGGAGAGTGTATACCCCTAGTAAGATAGAGAAGCAACAGAGTTGGCTACAGATGGTTCTTAGAATCATTTTCACAAGCATCCCAGAGAGATAACTCAGGACTTCTGGATTCCTGTAAAATGGTGGCTTAGCCCCACCAAAATGACAAGCAGATCACCACCCTACAAGAAAGTAAGAGAAAAAAAATGCATTGTTGGAGAAGAACTTGAACTCAACAACGTTCATAGAAGAAGCAGATGTTGAACAGCCACAGAAAGAAATCTTCAGATTGCTTCTTAGAGTAATAAAGTATATGAGGGAAACAATACAGAAAGAGGACAAAATAATCGAGAAGATAAAGTCCAAATACCAAAGGGAAACACAAGTTAAGGGAAGAGGCAACAGAATCATAGAACAAAGTAAGAGCCCTCACCAACAGACTAGAAGAAGTGAAGAACCATATTAGCGATTTTGAAGATAACCAAACAGATTTAAACAAATGAGTAAAGCAATCAAACCAGATAATCAAAGAGGCTGAAGAAACCCTGAGAAAAATGAAGAGGAACAATATTCAAAAGCATTGGAATATGAGACTACTTAACAAACAAAAATCAATAGCCAAAGTAGTTAGGAAATTCCTGGAAGAAAACTTCCCCAACCTAATGAATGAGAATCAAACAATCATGGAGGAAGCAGAGAGGACACCAATTAAACTGAACCTGAATAAGAATATACCAAGACCTATAGCAGTCAAATTATCCAACTTTGAGGAAAAGGGGAAAATTATAAGAGCAGCTAGAGAAAAACAGGCAGTCACTTATAAGGGTACTCAGATGAGAATGTCCTCAGACTTAGATATCATGCAGAAGAGGAGAGAGTGGAGTAACATCTCCCAAAAGTTGAAAGAGAATAACAGCAACAATCTTCTATCCCACCAAACTATCTATCAATATAGATGGAGAGGTAAGATTTTCCCAGACAAGGAAAATTTGAGAAAATACGTTAAAAACAAAACAGCACTACAAAAAATTCATGCCAATTCACTTTGGACAGAACACCAACATTCAGAGAGCACAAACATGAGACCACTACGTGGTGCAACACTATTCAGAAGTCAATACTCTGAAAACAACCCACAAGATGACATTGACCCAACAGTGAAAAGATGGGAAGAATGAATCCCCCACACACATACACAACACACTAATATGAAGGAAAGTAGGAAAATACCTAAGACAAAATGCACAATATGACAACAAAAACTTCACCGATCGATGTAGTAAGTGAACATCGATAGTCTGAATTCATCCATTAAAAGACAAAGGCTAACAGACTGGATAAGAAAACAAAATCCATCAATGTATTGGTTATGAGACATAGCTTAAACTCACAGGCAAAAATAGTTTGCGAATCAAAGGAAGACAAAAAGTATACTAAGCAAATGGCAATTTAAAGAAAACAGGAGTTTAGCACTATATAATGCTCAAGGGAATCAGTAAATAAAGAGGCAGTGAGGATAATAAATATATATGTGCCCAACAAGAATCCCACGAAATTCATCCATCAAACCCAGGGGTCCTCAAACTTTTTAACCAAGAGGACAGTTCACTGTCCCTCAGACCCGTTGGAGGGTCAGACTATAGTTAAAAAAACAAACTATGACCAAATTCCTATGCACACTGCACATATCTGATTTTGAAGTAAAAACACAAATGGGGCAAAAACACCTGGCCGGCCGGATACATGTCCTCAGTGGGCCGCATGTGGCCCATGGGCCGTAGTTTGAGGACACCTGATCGAATCCTTCAAAAGACAAAAAAAGAAATCACGGGTTCAACAATCATAGTAGGTGACTTCAATAAACTGCTCTCTCAGAAAGATAGATCAGTGGGAAAGAAGCTCAATAATGAGGCTACAGAACTAAACTCCACAATTAGGCAACATGACCTGAGAGAAATACTTAGTTCCACACAAATGTAAAATAAATTCACATTATTTTCAAGTGCATATGGTACATATTCGAAAATAGACCACCTGCTGGGACACAAATCAAGTCTGAGTAAATTCAAACATATAAAGATCGCTCAGATTTCTCTGATCACTACCACCATAAATATGGAAATTGACAAAGTAAAGAATTTTTTGAAAGGGCAGATACTTGGAGGATGAACAAGTTTCTTCTTCAAATGAGTGGGTACTGCCCCAAATTCGAGACGGAATTAGGAAGTTTTAAAAACAAATGGGAATAAGACTATAACATACCAAAATGTATGGGATACAGCAAAGGCAGTTAGCATAGGATGTTTGATAGCAATAAATGCACATAAGAAGAAGGAATAGAGACTTATATTAGATATTCTGTTTCAAAATCTTCAGCAATAATAACAGCGCCAACAGAATAATCTCTCTAATAGCAAAAGAAAAGAAATTAAGATAAGGGCAGAGAAAAACAAATGGGAAAACCAGAAAATAATGCAATACGTCAACGCAGCGAAAAGATGGTTCTTCAAAAGGATTAACAGGAATGACAAACTATTGGCAAACCTAACCAAAGATAGGAAGAAACAGACAGCAATATCCAGGTGAGGGATAAAATGGGAAATTAAAACAAACCTTAAGGAGATGAAAAGATTAACTACACAGTACTACAAAGGTCTGTACTCCAATGAATACAACAGTTTGGAAGACATGGATAAATTGAATGGAAAATGGAAAAACAATCTCTCCCCACATTATCCCAAATAGATATCAAGAATCTGAACAGCCCAATAGCAAAAGAAGAAATAGATAGGGTTATCAAGAAACAACCAACTAAAAATGTCTCAGCCCAGATGGCTTCACAGAAGAATTCGTCCAAGCATTCAGGGAAGAGCTGACACCAATTCTACACAAAATCTTCTGGAGCATAGAAAAGGATGGCAAACACCCAAATACATTCTATGAAGCTAGTATAACAATGATACCAAACCCTAGCAAGGATCCCATAAGAATACAGGTCTACTGACCAATATCTCTAATGGACATTAATGCGAACTATGTAACAAAATTTTGGCTAGTATAATACAAAAGTATATGAAATGAATAATTCTTCATGATGAAGTGGGATTCATACCTGGGATGCAGGGATGGTTCAACTTCCAACAATCCATTAATATTATCCATCACATTGACAAGAAAAAGGACAAGAACCACATGATAATACCAATAGACTCATGATTATTTGAGAACATTTAACACTTATTCCTAATGAATACTCAAGAAGATCGGATTGGAAAGAAGTTATCTCAATATAATACAAGCTATATATAAAAAACTAACAGCCAGTGTTACAACCAATGGAGCAAAGACTAAAACATTCCCACTGAAAAAGGGAACCAGACCAGAATGTCTCTTGTCCCCACTTTTATTCAACATCATCATGGAGGTCCTAGCTAATAACATAAGGCAACAAAAGAACATCAAAGGTATTTGTCTTGGGGAAGAGGAAGTGAAGCTGTTATTATTTGCAGATGACACGATTCTATATATTGAAAACCCCAAAAGCTACACAATAGGAATGCTGGACGTGATAGAGGAATATGGTAGAGTGGCATGATACAAGATCAACAAACAGAAGTCAATTGGATTGCTATATACAACTGTTGGGATTATAGAAAAAGAGATCGAGGTGGTAGAACCCTTTACAGTATCCAAGCATAGATTGAGATATCAAGGGATATACCTGACCAAAAAAAAGGATCTGTATGAAGACAACTACAAAACATTATTAAAAGAAACAAAAAGAGACCTTCACAAATGGAAGAATATGCCATGTTTGTGGATCAGAAGACTCAATATTGTAAATATGTCAATCCTACCCAAAGCGCTATAGAGGTTCAATGCAATCCCAATACAAATACCAGCATCTTTTCCCAAAGAAATGGAAAAAATTGTCTACCAACTTCATTTGGAATGGGACGAAGCCCAGAATTGGCAAAGAACTTCTCAAGAAGACAAATAAAGTGGGGGGCTTACAATACCTTACTAAAGCTTATTAAGCAGGTACAGTGGTCAAAGCAGCATGGTAATGGTATAATGATGGATACATGGACCAGTGGATAGGAACAGAAAGTCCAGAAATAAAATCAACAGCATGCAGACAACTAATATTTGATAAGGGCACCAAAAACATCAAATGGGAAGTGGATGCCCTCTTTAACAAATGGTGCTGGGAAATCTGGATGTCTACCTGCAGAAAAATGAAGCAACATCCTTACCTCAATCCATGTACAATAACAAATTCAAAATGAATCACAGATCTAGAGGTAAAACCTCAAACTATCAAGATCATCGTCGATGGAATTGGGACAAACCTGAGAACGTTGGTACAGGGAATACATGGGCTGTCAGAAATAAGGAAGGATACAAACACAGAAGAAGCTAAAAAAGATAAATGGGACATACTAAAGATAAAACACTTGTGTACATCAGAAGACTTCATCAAGAGAGTAATAAGCGAGCCCACAGACTGGGAAAAGATATTTAACAATGGCATTTCAGACAAAGGGATGATTGCTAAAATCTACAGAATTCTGAAAGCCTACAATAAGAAAAAAAAATTTGGAGGTGGGCAAAAGATCTGAACAGAAGATTCACAAGGGAGGAAAACCATATGGCCAATAAACATATGAGAAAATGTTCCTTATCTTTATCCATTTGGGAAATGAAAATTAACACAGCTATGAGATGCTACACTCAAAGATAACCCAATTTGAAAAATCAGAATACAACAAATGTTGAGGTGGTTTGATGAGATAGGAATTATTATCCACTGCTGGTGGTCTTGTAGATATGTTCAGCCATGGTGGAAAGCTATTTGTTGACACCTAAAAGAGATGGAAAATGAGTTACCTTGCGACCTAGCAATCGCCCTACTGGGCATATACCCAGAAGAAATATGAAACAGATCACAAAGAGACATCTGTACTCCAGTGTTCATCATGGCACAGTTCACAATCACAAAGAATGGGAAACAGCCTTAATTTCCATCAATAGCTGAATGCATTTTTAAAACTCTGGTATATACACACAATGGAGTATTACACATCCCCAAAAAGCAGTGATGGAAAAATGAGCATCTCATCTCATGGAAAATGTTGGAGGATATTATGCTGAGTGAAGTTAGCCAAGCACAAAAGGATAAATAGCATGAGTCCACTGAGGTAAGTTCAAACAGCAGAATGGCATGAGTCAGACCAAACCAAATGATGCAGACAGCATCTAAAAATAAAAGAAGAAATGAAAAAGATGCCGATACCACCTATGCTGAAAGACACTCCCCCCACTCCATATGCCTTTAAGGCTCACAGAGGGAGGAGGGAATTTAAAGACGGCAATGGGGTACCAGGACACAGATCTACCCATGGGAGGGGTATTGCTTATGTCTCCATAGGAAATATACATATAGAGAGTAGACCGCATCCTGGTGTGCCAGTCCTTGAGGGCAAAATTCCTGCATGGAGCAGCTCATTAATAGAGAGGACTGCAGGGCCAGCCCAGCTTAAGGCATGAGGTCCCCTCCCAAATGACAGGTCTACAGAGGACAATACTGAAGATACAGTCCGGGGAGAGCAGTTGGTCTGTCTCACCAACCTGGATGCAAACTAACAGGGCAGTGCAACAAACCAGTATGTGAAGTGTGGTAGCTAAGAGTGAATGAGGTGGAGTTTAGGCCTGTCAAACAGGTTGCAGCTTGATGAACTCATTTAGAGGCACTAAGGAGTTAAATAGATTGCTGGAGGCAGAACACACTCTCACTCCCTGGAAGACATGCTTGGTGACAAGACACATGGAGCTGTGCTAGAGCCCTGGAGCTGAAAGAGCCACATGAAGACCCCTGCCATAGCTGAGATTCCTCTACTGCCACTAGATCCATAAGATTTTCTATCCACTGGCCTCTGATCTTCCTGTATTCAGCATCATTTCATGTGCTGTGTGAGTCTGAAGAGGAATTTATAGATTAATATCAGACATATGGGCTAATATCAGATTTATGGGCCTGACCTGGACTGGACTGGGATGTTTTTTAAATACTCAATTGCTCTTGTATATAAAGCTCTTTCTTATATACATATGAGTCTCCCTGGATTTCTCTAGTCCACCCAGACTAACACATTATGGTACCAGGAGTGGAGTAGTAGAGAAACAAATCATAAAGATGGAGAATGGATGTTTGTTTAACTTCTGCCTCATGGTAGTGTTTCTTCTTTGGCTAGCCAGAAGTCAAATATGTCCATGCGGTTTACTGGGTTGTTTACTGGAAAGAATAGGTGAAGTTAAAAATTTGATTATTTTATTTAGTTGTTGTTGTTGGCTATTCTTGTTTGAGATGATGAAAATGAAGATTGATTATGTATATTTTAAGCTCAGGGGTAGAAATTGCCCCTTGAATTTCTTAGAAACCATACCACTTAGGGAAAATGGCTAACAGGAGGTCAAAATGACTGACAGAAAATCCGAATCTGGCTTGATACTGTCAGAGCTTAATCTCATATTTTGTATCAATACAATAATTTAGATAAGGATTGAACTTGACTTTTAAGAATTGAGTTTATGATCTCAATTCTAGTTTGTTTATACTGATTTCTTCTGCTTTTATTTTTGATATAATTATTGACAGAAATGATTACTGGGAATTATGAAAATAGAGACCTTGTAAGTCCACTTGACTTCAGCCATTAAAATTTGACCTTTAAAGGAGTTTAAGACATGCCTGCAAAGAAGGCTCTGAAAAGATAAGCCCCACCCAGTGTCTTGAGTGCTCTGGGCATTTACATTCCAAGAGACTTGCAATATTGATATATTGAAAAAACAAAAAGGAACTCTTTGGAATTTGAAGTTTGAATTAGTGGTCTTTGTCAGAAGCTGGAAAAATCAGGAAACATGAAGAAAATTCCTCTCTAAGACTGAGTGTTAAAGGGAGCCTGTGGGTAGGCTGAAATTCATGTTAGTTGATCACCTGGATCCACTTGTTGAGTGGGAGTGGGAGTGGGAGTGGGAGAAAGGCAGCATTAGAGAGACAGGTTGAGTCTGGCCACTGATACCCATGGACCTGGTTTAAAGGAACTAGAGGAGAATATGAGAAGGGGGCTAGAACTGAGAATTTGTGATGGGGCCATGATCTAAAGGCAAGGCGACCAATGGGCACCCTGGTGAGGCTAAGTGAGGTTGAGTTGACCAGAACTTGACCAGATGAAGAGAAAATTTTGGAGCGTGTGAACTGGTGCATATTGCTCCTGACTTTATGGATGGCCTGATTTGACTTTACTTATGGATGCAGACTTCACAAGGTTTCAACTGGAATGAAGATTCTTCACATCAAAGATTAGGATTGTCTCCTCAGAGCACCGGGTTGATGTAAGTGAGCAGTACAGAAATTGGCTACCCAAAATTGGGAGGATAAAGGCTTGAAGAGGCTGGCTTACAGACTCTCATAGGTGGGGAATATATTCATAGAATTATTGGATTAAGGTATAGGTGTTCCTTAACTGGAATTGTTAGACATAGAACATTGTTGTGTTGCTTACTTATAGACTATTATGTTTAGATGAGGCTTTGAAACATATTGAATTATATGCATTTTAGTTTTATCCTGTTAGGTACGGATATGATTTAATTATTGTTTGTTTCAAAATTATATATGGCTAAAGAGTTGTGTGAAAGTGTCAAGTTGACAAGGGGTGGTTTTAGTAGTTACATAAAATGTTGTCATTTTGAGGCTTAAGAGTGAAAGCGTACAGTTTAGCTTTGCAATCAGGTCACAGCTTGGTGACTTCATTTGGAGCCACTAGTACATAGCCACTAGGTACATAGTTTGCTGGAGGCGGGATACTCGCTCACTCCCTGGGAGATATGCTTGGAGAGAAGACACAGGGAGCTGCGCTAGAGCACTGGAGCTAAAGAAGCCACATGGAGTCCCCTGCCAGCACTGAGATACCTCTACCACCACTGGATCTACAAGACTTTCCACCCACTAGCTTGTGATCTTCCTGAATTTGGCATCATTGCACGTGTTGTGTGAGTCTGAAGAGGACTTTATAGATTAGTATTGGACATATGGGCTAATATCGGATATATGGACCTGATCTGGACTGGGTTGGGGTGTTTTTTCAATATTCAATTGTTCTTATATATAAAGCTCTTTCTTTTTTAATTTTTCAATCTGTGAAAAAGAAATTTTATTTGAATAAATCAATTTCTTTGTTGCCATTAAAAAATAAAACATTTTATTGGGGGCTCTTACATATATTATAACAATCCATACATCCAATATATAAAGTGGACATGTACAATTGTCATCAACAATTTCTTTTTTTAAGTGACTTTTGTTTATTTATTTTTAAATCATTTTACTGGGGGCTCATACAACTCTTATCACAATCCATACATACATCAATTGTGTAAAGCACATTTGTACATTCGGTGCCCTCATCATTCTCAAAACATTTGCTCTCTACTTAAGCCCTTGGCATAAGCCCCTCATTTTCCCCCTCCCTCTCCCCTCCCTCATGAACCTTTAATAATTTATAACTTATTATTTTGTCATATCTTATACTGTCTGACACCTCCTTTCTCCCACTTTTCTGTTGTCCATTGCCCAGGGAGGAGGTTATATGTAGATCCCTGCAATCAGTTCCCCCTTTCTCCCCCACCCTCCCTCCACCCTCCCAGTATCACCACTGGTCCTGAAGGGATCATCCGCCCTGGATGCCCTCGGTTTCCAGTTCCTATCTGTACCAGTGTACATCCTCTGATCTAGCCAGATTTATAAGGTAGAATTGGGATCATTATAGTGGAGAGGGGGGAGAGAGGAAGAATTTAGGAACTAGATGAAAGTTGTATGCTTCATTGTTGCTACACTGTACCTTTACTGCCGCGTCTTCTCCCCACGACCCTTCTATAAGGGGATATCCAGTTGCCTGCATATGGGCTTTGGTTCCCCAGTCTGCACTCCCCCTCATTCACAATGATATGATTTTTTGTTCTTTAATGCCTCATACCTGATCCCTTTGACACCTTGTGATCACACAGGCTAGAGTGCATCATCCATGTGGGCTTTGTTGCTTCTGAGCTAGATGGCTGCTTGTTTGCCTTCAAGCCTTTAAGATCCCAGATGCTATATCTTTTGATAGCCGGACACGATCAGCTTTCGTCACCACATTTGCTTATGCACCCATTGGCCTTCAGCAATTGTATCGGGGAGGTAAGCACACAATGATATGATTTTTTGTACTTTGATGCCTGATAACTGATCCCTTTGGCACCTCATGATCACACAGGCTGGTGTGCTTAAAGCGCTTTCTTATACACACATGAGCCTCACTGGCTTTGTTTCTCTAGGCCAGACTAACAAAGGAAGCAAAGCCATGAAGTCCCCGAGGAATCCTGACTATAGATTTCTGACTGGTGGGCAGGGCTGGGCACCTCATCTGAACTGGTTGGGGGTTATGAACAAGGGGCCTACTCTGAATGGAATGGGAGTGGGGGCACACTGGACAACAGCATCCCAGAAATCAAGAAGAGCAATGGGGAATTGTAGGAGGTGCACTTTTCGCGATGAATGCTGAAAACTAAAAGAGTATAAGTGATGTTGGGTAAGTGGATCCTGGAATATGGAACCCTAAGAGAAATGGGGACTGGCCTGATGGATTATAACCAGTCCTTCTCTCTATTTAACAGTGAGCTACTCATCTTCTTTGGGTCAGAATAACAACTAGAGATCGAAATATTTATGTGGCTTTCTTTCTTTCTTATTGTCTTCTTTTCTTTTGGCTGTCTACCTATTTAAAATAGACAGGATAAGCAAGCCCAAGGTGGTGGTAGGGGGAAGTATGGGAGGGGTAGAGGTGTGGGTGGGGAGCTGTGGACCAACAATGATGGGAACAGGAGACTAGCACGGGAGAAGGGTGTAGTGTTCCTGGTCATGTTTGATCAATTGAAACATATCAGCAAGGAATCACTGAGAGGTGAACAAGGGGTAATTATGATGGTGGGGCAGGAGGTAAGAAATAAAGAAAAAGATGAAAGAAGAAAAATACAAATTATATATATATATGTATAGATATAGACTAGTATGTATGTAAATATACAAAATAGGTGTATTTGTCCATATTTTTACATATTTATATGTAACTACAACAAGGAAGTGGATGGACTTTGGGCCTCTACTCAAATCTTTCCCCAGTGCAAAAAGTTTGTTTTAATAATTTGGCACTGTATGATACTCACCTTCGCAGCACAATTACTGAGAACAAAATGGATGCATAAGCAGATGTGGTGCAGAAAGCAGATGGTGCCTGGCTATTAAAAGATATCACATCTGCAGTCTTAAAGGCTTGACGTTAAACAAGCAGCCATCTAGTGGGGAAGCAAAAAGCCCACATGGAAGAGGCACATCAGCCTGTGTGATGATGGGAATAAGTATCAGAAGTTCAAAAACAAATAATCAAATTGACAGGAAAGAGTGTAGACTAAGTGTAGACTGAAAACCCACCTTTAAGGAAATTGGAGAGTCTCTCACAGAAGGGCCACAAAGAAGGGATGCTAAGTCCAGGGTGCAGCATAGCACTGAGGAAACACATAACTATCCTCTAGTTCCATGGTTCTCAACCTTCCTAATGCTGCAACCCTTTAATACAGTTCTTCATGTTGCAGTGACCCCTAACCATAAAATTATTTTTGTTGCTACTTCATAACTGTAATTTTGCTACTGTTATGAATTGGGTGACTCCTGTGAAAGGGTCATTCAACTCCTAAAGGGGTCGCAATCCACAGGTTGAGAACCGCTACCCTAGTTCCTTAATATTTCTTCCCCTCATTATTATGGTTCTTGTTTTACCTCATCAATGTTGTTAGAAATGTCTTGCTAGACATCGTTTGTATAATTAAGACCTTTGCATGCATGAAAGCCAAGAGAGATAACCCTTCAGAAACAGTAATGGGAGTAATGATTCCCTGAGGTTATGAGAAGAGAGTGGGGGAAAGGGGGAAGGAGGAACTGATAGCAATGATGAATGTATAATCCTACTGGTGGGAAACAAATAACAGAATTGTAGGTGAATGGACATATTGGATGTGTAAGATACAGGAAATAATAATAATAATAATAATAATAATAATAATAATAATAATAATAATAATATATAACATAACAATCAGGGTCCCTGGTAGGTAGGGCAGTGGAGGGAGGGAATAAAGGGGAGTGATATCAAAGAATTTGAGAAGAAATAAAACGTTTTGGAACTTATGGTGACTACAATTGTACAATTATGCTTGATCTAATAGAATAATGAATAATTGCAACACCTGTAAGAGCTCCCAATAAAATTATCAATACAAAAATATCACACAGTTGTTGATATTCAAATAAAAGCAAAAAATATTGCAAGTGAGGATTCCAATCAAGAAGCAATATGGAAATATTTTAAATAATAGTTATTGTTTTCTGTCAGGGAGTATTTAATATTTTAATTAATATTTTAAAACTTTCTTATAATGTAACCTGTTTTGTGTACCTATTTTATTGTTCTTACTTAAATATTAATTGTGTGAAAAATAAACTACCTTTCACTATATCTTTTTTTATACTTAAAATGGTCATTAGGGCAGTGAACTGGTTGTTTAATTATTTGAATCCCACTACTGGTTTGAAACTACTGCTGTAGTCATTGTATCAATCCATCTCTTTGAGAGTCTTCCTTTCTTTTACTGACCCTCTACTTTACCAAGCATAATATCCTTTTCCATGGACTGGTTCAAGTCTCACCATCTCATTTCTAAGCAGCAGAAAGAACCTAGCTAATAGAATTCAACAAAACATGAACAAACACATTATGATCAAATTGAATTTTAACAGGTTTACACACTTGGTTCAATATTAGAAAAACAATCAATGCAATCCATCATATAATTAAAAACAAGAGAAAAGGCATACAATTTTATCAACTGACAGAAAAATAATTGAACAAAAATACATCTACTTTTTAATAAAAGCACTCAATAAAATAGAAACAGAAAGGAAATTTCTCAACATAATAAAAGTCATATACGAAAAACTGAAAGCATTTCCACATTAAAAACAAACCATAAAGGATGCACTTTATTACCACTCTTATTTAGTATACTTCTAGAAATCTTAGCCAGAAATATTAGATATAAAAAAAATCAAAAGCATCTAAATCGGCAATTAAGAAACAAAGCTCTGTATTTGCAGATGGCATGAATTTTTTTTGGGGGGGCAATATTTTTGTAAGGGCAACTCCCTACTCAGGGGGCTGGGTCAAAGGGTAGATGTCTTTTGGTAGCACCCCTCTTCTGTCGCTTTACAGTACTGTGCTGACTTGTGTGCTACTGTGATGTTGAAGCTATGCCAGCAGTATTTCAGATACCGGCAGAGTCAGCTCTGGTGAAAAATTTTAGTGGAGCTTCCCAACTAAGACAGATTAGGAAGAAAGATTAGCAATCTATTTCTTAAAAAACAAACACAAAGTGGGTGAGGGGGAGGTAGTGGAAAGAAAGGGGAGTGTCAACAAACCCAGGGACAGGGGAACAACAAGTGATCCAAAATCAAGGGCAAGAAGGCATAGGATGCCTGGTGGTGCTTGATCAAGGCCAATATAGCTGAAAGGCATTACTGAAACTGGAATGAAGGCTGAACATGGTAGTGGGACAAGAGGAAAGTAAAAGGAAATAGAAGAAAACTAGGAGGTAAAGGACATTTATAGAGGTCTAAATACAGGCATGTACATATGTAAATATATATAAAATAGGAACTAGATCTATATGGATGTGTTAGTCTAGGTAGACTAGAGAAACAAATTTATAGAGATGCATCTTTGTATAAGAAAGAGGCTTATATACAAAAGGAACTGAATATTGAGAAAACATCCCAACCCAGTCCAGATCAAGTCCATAGTCCAATATGAGTCCATATGTCTGATACCAATCTATAAAGTTCTCTTCAGACTCATGAGATACATGCAATGATGCTGAATGCAGGAGGATCCCAAGCCAGTGGGTTGGAAGTCTTGGATCCAGTGGTTTTGTAAGCATCTCAGCGCTGGCAGGGGTCTCTACATGGCTTCTCTGCCCCAGAGGTCTGGTTGCATCAGGGTAGGTTCATGTGGCTTCTCCCGATGGCATGAATTTATATATTGAAAATCCCAAAGATTCGCTGGAAATAATTGAAAAAATTAGCAACATGACAGGCTTCAAGACCTACATACAGAAATCAATAGAATTCCTGTATATTAAGGAAAATAACATTTAAAATATTAGAAATATCATTTAAAATAAACACCCAAGAGATTAAATACTTAGGATAAGCTTAACCAGAGGACAACTTGCATAAAGAAAACTACAAAAAATCACTACAAGAAACCAATAAAACCTACATAAATGAAAAGATGTTCCATATTCATGGATGGAAAGACAACATTATGCAAACGTCAATATACCAAAATCTCTCTATAAATATAACACAATTTTGATCCAGATACTAGCATTATTGATCAAATAAATGGAAATTAATCACCAACCTTTTATTGAAAGGAAATAATTCCAAGTTAAGCAAAACACTATTGAAAACACAAAAGCAGTCCTCTCATAGTACACAAAACAGCTTGATCTTTATACAATGATAGATTTTAGATCAATGAATCAGAACAGAGATCACAGAAATAAAACCAAGTACTTACAGACACCTGACATTTTATAAAGGACTGAAACACATTATATAGGCAGGAGATAGTCTTTTCAACAAATGGTATGGAAAAATTAGATCTTCCTCTGCAATAGAAAAAAAGAGGATTCATACCTTACACTATATACAAAAACAATCTCAAGATATAATAAAGACTTAAAAATAAACCATAGAATTATAAAGATCCTCAATGGAAAAATAGGGCCCTAATACAAGGTATACACACACTTCAAGACATAATGAAAAGCCCTCACACTACAGAAGATAAAATAGAGGACTGAGACTTCCTAAAAAATGACATTTATGTACATGAAAAGATTTCCTCAAGGGTACAAAGAGAAACCACCGATTTTGGCAATAATATATCAATAAAGGACTAATCTCTAAAACATATACAGTAGTGCAACACTTTATGAAGAAAAGCATGAGTAATCTAATTAAAAGATGGGCAAACGACATAGGCAATTCACCAAAAATGACATCCATAAGGCAAGCAATCGTGGGAAATAATGCTCCCAACTATTAACTATAAAAGATATGCAAATGAAAACAATGATTAGATGCTACCTCACACCAGCACTGACAGCAAAATTTAATTAAAAATAACAACAGAATATAACAAATGCTGGAGAGGATATGGAAAGGTTGGAATCCTCATACACTGCTGGTGGGAATTGTCACGATAAAAAACAGTTTGGTGATTCCTTAAACAAATTCGAATAGAAATACCATATGACCCAACAATCTTTCTATTTGGTATAAACTCCAAAAAATAAAGGATAAAACAGAACAGATATATACACACCAATGTTCATGGCAATGCAATTCACAATAGCAAAAAGAGGGAAACAACAACATGTTCATCTCTGAAGGAAGGGATAAAATAAATTCTGGTACATACAATGTAATACTATGCATACATAAAAACAATGATGAAACTGTCATACACAGAAAATGGACAGATTTGGAAAATATTGTGCTTACTGAAGTTAGTCAATCTCCTAAAGACAAATAATGTATAAGAACACTATTATAAAATAAAAAATGTTTTCACACCAAAAGAAACAGACTTTGAAGATTACTGTGAGGCTGGAGAGAAGTGGAGGGTAAGAAAGAAGGGTAATAAATAAAATAAATCTATTATTGAGACCATCTCTAATTCCAGTGGGCTGTGATCAAGTTTATTTTGGTGCTTGTGGATTTTCTTCAACTTGAACTTGCATATGTACAGCTGATGGTTTGCTCCATGGTCAGTCCCTGTCATTGTCTTCACTGATGATAATGAGCTTCTCCAACATGTCCTTCCATAAATATAGTAAATTTGAATCATGTTTAATATAAAGGAACTTCAAAAAGTTCATGAAAAATGGAATTAAAAGGTAACAGAATTTTCCTTGAACTTTTTGAAGCCACTTCAGCCCTCCAGGGTATAATCATGTGTATAATCATCAACATTTCAGGAACTAGCACATATTTAAAAATCTCTCATACTGAAAGAAATTATACAGTGGTCATTGATGAAAAACCAATCTCACGAAATTCATTTAAGATTCCTTAACAAATGGATGTAATTGTTGACACATTTTTGTGTCTGTATCAAGAAAATTATACCTGACCAACTAACTGGAAGGGTATTTGTGGTAGTCAAAAAACAAAACTTTTTAAGGCAATCAAAGGAAATATAGAAATATCCAAACAATACCACTAATATCACATGCTGTCAAAATTTTGTTGAAGATAATTAAAGAATGATTGTAAACCGATTTTGACAGGAGTTCAAGCTAAATACATAAGATGTTGTGGAAACAAGGTACTAATGATAGTTCGATCTTAACTGAAGGCAGAAAATGTCAGCAATATATTTACCTGTGTTTTATTCACTATGCAAAAGCATGCAACAGCATAGATCATAACAAATATGGATAATAGTACAAAGAACAGTTACTTCCAGAACATTAAATAGAGCTCATCGGGATCTCTATATGAAACAAATGTATTCGAACTGATCAAGGACATTTTACATCATTCAAATTGGAAAAGGTATGCAGTAAGGTTGTATCCTTTCAGTATACAATATATTCAATCTATATGCAGTAAACAAATAATTCACGACACTGGACTATTCGAAAGAGGAGACAACATAAGGACTGGAGGAAAACTAATTCACAACTCATTAACAACATGCAGATGAAACAATTCTGCTTTGCGAAAATAAAGATAAAGCACTGATAGTGAAAGTCAGAGACTGTAGCCTTTAGTATAGTTTACACCTGAACGTGAAGAAACAAAAATCCTTACAACTGTGTCTCTAAACAATATCATGATAAATGGGAGGAAAATTGAAATTGTTGATGATTTAATTCTACAATACCATGGAAGCAACAGTCAAGAAACCAAAGGACGTGTTACATTTGTCAAATCGATTGCATAAAACCACATTTGAGAAACGACGTTTTATGTTTTTTTTTTTCAATCATTTTATTGGGGGTTCATACAAATCTTATCACAATCCATCCATCCATCCATTGTATGTCAAACACATTTGTACATTGTTGCCCTCATCATTCTCAAAACATTTGCTTTCTACTTGAGCCCTTGGTTTCAGCTCCTCATTTTTTTGGAGAAATGAACTTTGTTTTCTCCTTTTTAATAATAATTTTATTGGGGGCTCTTACAGCTCACAATAGTCCATACATCTATTGTATCAACCATATTTGTACATATGTTGCCATCATCATTTTCAAAACATTTACTTTCCATTTGAGCCCTTGGTATTACCTCTTTTTCTCTCCCTCCACCCTTCCCACCCTCATGACCCCTTGATAAATGATAAATTATTTTTATTTTCATATCTTTTTATATAATCATTTTATTGGGGGCTCATACAATTTTTATCACAACCCATACATCCATCCATTGTGTCAAGAAGTGCACCTTAGTCACCAGAGACATTTGCATTTAAGAAATGAAATGAATTTATGAAATGAAAATGTCTCTGGTGACTAAGGTGCACTTTATCCCAACCTATGGTCTTTTAAATTTCTGAATGTACATTTGAATTGTGGTATTGAACAAATAAATATTTTAAAATACAGTCAGAATGATCCTTAGAAGGGAGGATAGTGATACTTCGACTTGCTTATTCGACACATCTCCAGAAAGACCAATCAATAAAGAAATTGTATTTCATAAAGTAGTGCGTCACTGAAAATGAAGGAAAATTTCCATGTGATGCAGTGACACAGTAGCCACGGTAATGACTTCAAATAGATCAGCAATCATGAAGATAGCACAGGAACAAGCCATGATTTCTTTTTTCTATTGTATGGGTGCATGGGGTCCCCATGAGTCAGGGTTGACTCAGGAAACAACAAAAGTAGTAACTTTTTCTATCTTATACTGCATCTGTATTTGAAGGGCTTATTCAAAACAGAAAAATCTATGTTCTCAAACTTTCTCAGGATTATTTTGCACTACTAAAATTAACAAATACGCACAAATACAATAATAGTTTTAAAGCAAACACCATCAGTGTCCAAAAGTATCCATCCCGTGTTGTTTTTTGGTTAGGTGCCACCGAGATCCTATGCATAACAGAATGAAAATTGCCTGGTCCTGTGCCATCCTCACAATTTTTTCTATTCTTGAGCCCATATCCATCCACATGTCTCTTAAATGATGGGCTATTGTCCAATGGTATAAACAAGTATTGTTAGCAATCCCAAATGAAATTACATAAATTAACTTAAGGTGCTATATTAAAATGAAATGGCTCATTAAATGATTCAAATTAATAACATATTTTTTTAACATTTTATTAGGGGCGCATACAACTCTTATCACAATCCATACGTATACATACATCAATTGTATAAAGCACATCTGTACATTCTTTGCCCTAATCATTTTCTTTTTCTTTCTCTTTTCTTTTTTTACATTTTATTAGGGGCTCATACAACTCCATTCTCTCCTACTCTATTTCAAGCATCTTTTTGCATAGTTATAAGAAATAATAATGTAGTATTTTTTACTTCCTGGGTAAGATTTGTATTAAACAAAAGCCCATCTGTAGACAGTGGGTCATCCCCTCACAGAGAAGACACAGGGAAAGGATGAGTCAACCAGAGTGCAGTAAAGCAGCGATGAAACACACAATATTCTTCTGGTTCCTTGAGGCTTTCTTTTCCCCACTATCATGACCCCAGTGCTGCCTTTCACTTCAGGCTAGACCACACCATGTGCACAGGGACAGATAAGAGATAAGAGCTCACCAGTATCCAAGAACAGGAATTGGAACAGTGATACCAGAGGGGTAGGGGGAAGGTAGGGAAAGGAGGGGAAGGGGAAACCAATTGCAGTGATTGACACATAACCGCTCTCTCCCCCAGGGGGACAAACAACAGAAACCATGGGGGAAGAGAGATAACGGTTGGTGTAAGATATGAAAATAACAACAAATTATAATTTAGTAAGGGGTCATGAGGAGGCGGGGCAGGTGGAATAGAATGTAAATGTCTACAGAAAAGAATGATGGTAACATAAGTACAAATATGCCTGATATAATTGATATGTGGATTGTTATGAGAGCCCTCAATAAAATAATCTTTCAATAAAAAATAGCATGATAATTAACTTTATTAACTAATTAACTATATTTTTCTTGCTAAAATGCAGAGAGCTAGGAATTTGAATTTTTAAAATCATAATTTTTAACATTTTAAGTAAATAATTATATACTAAGGCCTGGAAATGTTCATACATCTTGCCACCTGACAGTTGCAATATAGTATCTAAATTGAACTACATATGATAGCAACTATGTTAAATTTTATTCCTTCTAGATTACATTTTTAAAATAAGCTTTCAAAAATAGATTCATAAAAATCTGAAATAATTCATGAGATAATCAATGATTAAAAGAAAAAACTTAAGGTCCTTATTGTAGGGCATAGACAAACTATCAAATATAATAAAGGAAAAACACAGGTAGGTGACAAAATACAGGACTAAGACCTACATAAATAAGACACTTCTGTTCATCAAAGGAAGTCTGGTTGTGTAGTGGTTACTCATCGATCGGGCCGCTAACCAAGAGGTTAGCAGTTCTCAATCACCAGCTGCTTCCTAGGAAAAACATGAGGCTTTCTAATCACATAATAAGTTATGGTCTCAGTAACTCATAGGGCCAGTTCTACCCTCTCCTAAAGGGTCGCCATGAGTCAGAATTGACTCAATGACAGTGAGTTTGGCTTTTTTTATGTGCATCACAAGAGTAAAAAGAAAACCCATGGAGTGAGAGAAACTCTGACAGCAACACAACAGACAAGGGACTAATCTGAGATTTACACTTAGATTTTTGATCCATCTTGAGTCTATTTCTGTACATGGGATCATTTTTATTCTTCTATAGCTGAAAATACAATTTTTCCAGCACTATTTTCAACTATTTGTAGAAGATCTATGTTTATCACATTTGTTGTTGTTCTTTGTTGAAGAGCATTTGTCAGTAGATGTTGTAATTTCTGGATTTTCTATTCTCTTCCATTGGTCTTTGTAACTATCATTATATCAGAACTAGACTACTCAAGTTCTTTGCTCAGAAGGCCTTCCTTATAAATGGAGTGATGCATTCAGACCCAACTAGGAGAAAGTATGCATCAGTAGTGTTTTGAGGGGAGAAAGCTTCTCCATACATGGTCAGCATGAAAAAATGACTCTCATGTAAATTAACAGGCTTTCTGGCTACTTCAAAGGTTAACCTAGGTTCTGTCCCGTTGATGGAAATGTTATTAGCAGGAACTAAATGGAAAAAAAAAGTGCGGTTTCAAAGCCATGTTATTTGTTATAAAGTTATTCTACCCCTTGAGGCAATCCCTCTTCCAATGGTTGAACTTCTGGTATTAAGGGCATGGTTCCAGGTAGTACTTGACCTAGGATATTCTTGCTTCCAGTAGCTAGGCTTACTGTATTGGTGGAAATTCCCATTGGGAGTGCCCTTGGGCGTTATCTTTAGTAAGCCTTGGGGCTACAGTCACTCTAAGGCAGCTATTAACAGAGCATGCCTTTCCTCCTTGTGACTTTCCTTATCCTCTATATCCCTATTGTAGAATTTTGATGAAGCTACTTTTAATATATATTCCATGGAGGGGGGTAGCTGTACCCATCTATTTCTAATTTTTGTAATTTCTTCCTGATAGCTGGAAGAGATTGCGTGATTAACATATCTTTTAACGCTCTTTCCCCCAGGATTCTCGGGGCTTAGGCCAGTATATTTAACTAGTGCTGCCCATAGTGTTTCGAAAAAGGCGTTGCAGTATCCTGAAACCCTTGGTAATGGCCTGCTAGTTTGTTATAGTTGATTCATTTCTGTTAAGATTGTTTTCATTCCTTGTAAAAGACGCAAGGACACGTGGTCCCTTGACCACTTCTCTTCTGTTGAATCATAATCCCAGTGGGAATCTACATACGATATTGTTTCTGTCCCTGGAAGATATTTCCAATTTTGAATATGTACTTCATTGACATGTCATGGCATTTTCCCAATACCCTCAGTCTTAGAGAATTGAAAAAGCCTACTGAAATATCAGATTGCTGTCTTTACAAATAAAATTAAAGGTCAAAGTTATCTTTTTCCATTTCATAATGAATTTGTTGATGTCATCTGCAAAACTCCCTAAGTCATCCTTAATGTGTATTAATTCCTGCATGGTAAATAATACTTGGAACTTAATTATGCCATCTGGCCCTGGGGGTTCTCATAAAAAGGTAAGTTGAGGGTACCTGGCCTTATAAAGCAGTGACTTAATCTCACTTTGCCTGATCACATTGTTCTCACTGAGACTTAATGATTCTAAATTGGAAGGTGTCAGTACTGGGACTGAAGCAGCCATTGGCTCTTGAGGTCTCATGTGTAGAGACTGGGAGCTGACTTCTAGCTATCAGGCTCTGATTCATTCTTTCCCAAGTTCAGCAAGAAAGTAGGGTCAGTCTTACAATCCCTGTATAATTTAGGAGCTCCCTGCATCACCAACACATTAGTGTTGCAATAGTGAAAGATTATATGGGCAAAATATTGAGTGATGCAGGAAGCTTCAAAAGAGGATGGAAAGAATACACAGAGTTACTCTACGAAAAAGAATTAGTTGATAATCCAACATTTCATGAGGTAAAATATGCATGATAATCAATGGTGCTGAAGGAAGAAGTTCAAGCTGTACTGAAAGCATTAGACAAAAACAAGGTTCCTGGAAATGATGGAATACCAATTGGAATGTTCAACAAGCTGGTGAATCACCAGAAGCACTCACTCATCTATCCCAGGAAATTTGAAAGATAGCTACTTGGCCAACTGATTGAAAGAGATCCATATCTGTGCTCATTTCAAAGAAAGGTGACCCAACAGAATGCTCAAACTCTAGAACAGTGGCTTTCAACCTCCCCAATGCCACGACCCTTTAATACAGTTCCTCATGTTGTGGTGACCCCTAAACCATAAAATTATTTTTGTTGCTACTTCATAAACTTTAATTTAGCTACTTTTATGAATTGGGCGACACCTGTGAAAGGGTTGTTCAACCCCCAAAGGGGTCACAACTCACAAAGGTTGAGAACCGCTGCTATAGAACATTATCATTGATATCTCATGCAAGTAAAATTTTGCTGAAGATCATCCAACAACATTTGCAGCAGTACATTGAGAGGGAGCTGTCAGAGATTCAGACCAGATTCAAATGAGGATGTGGAGCAAAGGATATAAATGCTGCTGTCAGATGGACTCAAAGCAGAGAATACCACAAAAAATATTTACTTGTATTTTACTGACTATGCACAATCATTTGACTATATGAACCATAGCAAACTGGATAACTTTGAGAAGAATGGATATTCTAGAACACTTTATTGTGCTCATGAGGAGCTTGTTCATAGATCAAGAGGCATCTGTGCAATCAGAACAAGGGAATGCTGCATGGTTCACAATCAGGAAAGATGTGGGTGAGAGTTGTATCCTCTCACCATACTTGTTCAATCTGTGTGCTGAGAAAATAATTAGAGAAGCTGGATTATATGAAGAAGAATGTGGTCTAAGAGTTGGAGGAATCTTATTAACAATCTTTGATATGTAGGTGATATAACCTTGCTGGAAGAGAATTAGAAGGATTTGAAGAACTTGCTGTTGAAGATCAAGGATTGTAGCCTACACTATGGATCACAACTCAACATAAAGAAGACCAAAATCCTCACAATTGGACCAATAGGAAACATCATGATGAAAGGAGGAAAGGTTGAAGTTGTCAAGGATTTTGTCTTACTTAACTCCACAATAAGTATTCATGGAAGCAGCAGTCAAGAGATCAAAAGACTAGTTGCGTTAGGTAAATGTGCCACACAAGATCACCTTAGAGCATTGAAAAGCAAGGATATTACTTTGACGACTAAGGTACATCTGACCCAAGAGACGGCATTGTCGATTGCCTCATATGTGCACACGAAAGTGGAACAGTAAATAAGGACTACTGAAAAGAATAGATGCATTTGAATTGTGGTGCTAGAGAAGAATACTGAAAGTACCATGGACTGCCTAAAGGACAAATGTCTGTATTGGAAGAAGTAAGACCAGAGTTCTTCTAAGAGGCAAGGATGGCAAGACTTCTTATTTTTTATTTTGCACATATTGCCAGGAGAGACCAGTTCCTGGAGATGGACATCATGTTTGGTAAAGTGGAGGTGCAACAAAACAGAGTAAGGGCCTCACAGTGGCTGAACAAATTGTGTAGATGGCACAGGATGGGGTGATGTTTCCTTCTGTTGTGCCTATGGGGGGCTATGAATAAGAGCCAACTTGGTGGCACAGTACAACAATAAAATGGCAATCTTAGTTAATCCTAAGTAATAATTGTGGATTTAAAAAATAATATAAGTATTAAAGAACTAGAGGAATGTTGTGTATTTTGTCGGTGCTATGCTGCACCCTGACTGACACGTTCCTTCCTTGTGACCCTTCTGGGAGGGGATGTCCAATTTTCTACAGATGGGCTTTGGGTCTCCACCTAAACCCCCATTGTTTGCATCGATATAATTGTGTTTGGGGGTGTCTTCTGATGCCTCTTACCTGATTCCATCAACACTTTGTGATCACACAGGCAGGTGTGCGTCTTCCATGTGGGCTTTGTTGCTTCCCTGCTAGATGGCTGTGTTTAACTTCAAGCCTTCAAGACCCCAGGTGCTATATCTTTTGATAGCTGGGCGCCATCAGCTTTCTTCAGATTTGCTTATGCACCCATTTGTCTTCAGCGATCGTGTAGGGAAAATGAGCACCACAGAATGCCAGGTAGTTAGAAATAAGTGTTCTTTCATTGAGGGAGTAATGGAGAAGAGACTCAATGTCCATCTGCTACCTTAATACTTAACATTTAAATAAATGTACATAGACCTATAAGTTATATACCAATTGTTCTATATTAATATATTTACTTATGTATATGCCTATATTTATACCTCTATAAATGTCTTTTGCCTCCTAGTTCTTTCCTCTATTTTCATTTACTTTCCTCCTGTCCCTCTATCATGTTCAACCTTCATTTGACTCTTAGCTTGGCTACATTACACTTGATCAAATTCCACCAGGCATTCTACGCCCTCCTTGCCATCAATTCTACATCTCTTGTTGTTCCCTTGTCCCTGGATTTGTTGGTGCCCCCCCTTCCCACCTCCCTCTGTCCCTTGTCCCCCACCAGAGACATTGACCTCATTATTTTCTGGATTGTTTATCTTATATGGATAGACATGAGAAAAATAAAACCTATAAATAGTTTCAGGTCTGTCTGCTTATCCATATGAATGTTTTCCAATTGGTCTGGTGAGGTACCAAGCCCTGCCCACTGATTCTGAAGTCTATTTTCAGGAACCCCCAGGAACTTTCTCTAGTTCTTTAAGGCTCCCTCCCACCACACCCCAACTATCATGACCCCAGTTCTGCCTTACAAAGCCAGTTCGACTGCAGCATGTACACTGGTACAGAGAAGAGCTCTCAACACACAGAATCCAGGACATATAGATCCCTCAAAAACAGTAATAGGAGTAGCGATACCATGAGGGTAGGGGGAAAGTGGGGCTAGAGGAATAGAAACGGGAAACCCATCGCAATGCTTGATGTACACCCCACCCCCTAGGGGGACAAACAACAAAAATGTGGGTAAAGGGATAAAATGAATAGTGTAAGATATTAAAATAATAACAATTTATAATTTATTAAGTGCCCACAAGGGTGGGAAGGTGGGGGAGGGAGGGAAAACAAAGGAGCTGATACCAAGGGCTCAGGTAGAAAGAAAATGATGTGAAAATGCTGGTGGCAACATATGTACAAATGTGTTTGATACAATTGGTGTACAGGTTGGTATAAGAGCTGTAAGAGCCCCCAATAATTTTTTACTAAAAAATAATAGCATAGTATTTGTACCTTAACTCTTTTTAATATCTTAAGACATGTTCCAATTGTGTCTTATAGGATTTTGTTCCAAAGTCACTAGCGCCATCTAATGTTAGTGATTGGAATTATTTAAAAATATTTAAGCTAATTGTTCTATAGAAATTTTTAAAAAACCAAATACCACAATTGATGCCAATAAACAAGATCTGGGGATACTTGGCAATGTTTCAGCCTAAAACAGAGACCAGGTTGATTTGAGAAACTCTTAAGTTTATTCTGAAATGTGAAAAAAGTGAAACAGTGGGGTTTGCTGCCCCCAAATTGCTTCAAAAATTCAGTGAAAGTGAAGCAAATTATATCCCTTAAACTATGTGACAGACTAAGGTTTTCACAATGACCACAGGATATGATTAATACTTTAAGAAGTCAGGATTTTCAATGATCATTAGGAAATTATCTACACCTGCATTTCTCCAGGGGAAATTAGACTATCATCCTGGAAGCTTCATGTGTCCTTGTTTATTTAAATTGGGGGAAGCCTTCATGCCTGTCCTTACCAGTTTACTCCCCTGAGGCATCTGAGTGGGAATGTTTCATGTCTGGCTATTTAACTTAAAAAATCACTTTATTGGGGGCTCTTACAGATATTATAACAATC
Organism: Tenrec ecaudatus; assembly: GCF_050624435.1. Classification (NCBI taxonomy): domain Eukaryota; kingdom Metazoa; phylum Chordata; class Mammalia; order Afrosoricida; family Tenrecidae; genus Tenrec; species Tenrec ecaudatus. The sequence continues at coordinate 90,828,218 of NC_134548.1, forward strand.
CATACACCAATTATATCAAGCAAACGTGTACATATGTTGCCATCATTAATTTCAAAACATTATCTTTCTACTTGACTCACTATCAGCCCCTCTCTTTTTCCTCCCTCACTCATCCTGCCATGCTCATGAACCCTTGATACACTATATATTATAATTATTCTTTTATATTTTACACTCTCTCACATGTCCCTTCACCCACGTTTCTGTTATTCATCCTCCTGGGTGGAAGAGTTATACATCTATCATTGCTATCGGTTCTCCCTTTCTCCCCACCCCGCTACTTTCACCATATCTCTATTCCCATTATTGCTTCTGAGGGGTTTATCTGTCCTGGATTCTGTGCATCAAACACTCTTATCTGTATCAATGTTTTATAAAACTAGGGGATTTTGGTCACACAGTTTAAGATATATAACTTGCTTGATTTTTACTGAATATTTGAAGTCCTTTGGAGGTAACAAACTCCACCTCCTTCTGTTTCATGTTTGTAGAAATAAACTTAGATTTTCTTGAATCAACCTAGTCTCTCTCTTTGGCTGAAACAGTGACAGGTAATACTGTATGATAGTTCCTGACTACAACATCATTAATAAATGTTTCATCACTTTTCACACAGAGCCAACGTTTATGAAAAATCATATTCTGAAAAGCTATGCATATGTAATTTTCTGAAGTGATTTCGGAATTCTTGCTTTTCATAGACTCAATAAAGGTTCCCATAAATTTTGGTTGCCACAAAAGGTTGCTAACTTCTAATTTTATGAATGAATAGCATTAAATTATAATAAACTGTTATCCTTTTGTGTATATAAAATGATACTATTTTGAAATGAAAATGGTATGTGTTAGTTAAATAATTTCATGTCAACTTAAAGATATATAGACGATAGGGGTAGTGTTCAACCTGTCAATCAGGTCCCAATCCGAGGTGCCTTCTTGTGGGCGTGGCCTTCTCATAAGGGGGGGCCCTGGGAACCTCCCCCTCTCTCTCTGCCTTCCCCTCCAGCTGGCTGACCCTGATGACTGCCAGAGCTCAGTGATGTAGCCATCACCATTGGATTCCCATAAATTTGTACCCACCAACCTGTGATATTCCTGTATTCTGTATCATTGTGACTAAGTGAGTCTGAAGAGGGACTTATGGACTAGTAACGCACTTATGGTCTTGAGTTGGACTGAGCTGGGATGTTTTCTTGATGTATAATTACTTCTTATACATATGAATGTTTCTGGAATTGTTTCTCTAGTCAACCCGGTCTAATGCAGTCTATTTAAGATGGAATATGCTTAGTTTTTTTTAAAAAAATCTATATTCTTATTTTTCTAATTTTTCTGGACTCCAAACTTATGCCATCAAGGATTAGTATTCATGTGTGTTGCTTGAGAATACAGCTATGTAGTATCTTAGGCAAAGAGCAAATAATAAAGTTTCAAGAAGAAAAGTGGTAATTTAGAATTTTTGTGAGAGAGAATTCTTTAAAAAGTGGTTTGCCCAATGGGCAAGGGTGTGAGGTGAGGCAGCAGCTGGAATAAGTGATTACCTTTTTTTCCCCTGAATCAAAGCATATTTCCCTGTCAATAAATTTGAAATCAAATGTTATCGAAAAACAACTTACTTTGATAGTTTCATTGGCTACCAGAGATACAATTATTGTCAAAGAAGCATTTAGGAAAGCAGTAGTTAAAAAAATTTACAACGCTACAAAAAGTATTCGGAACTATACATACTTCTTTGGTTTTATTTATACAACTACACTTTCTGTTAAAGGAAGTCAGAATTTGAATGTGGTTCAATTTTTTGCCCTAAACGGATTTTCACGGAATCTTCTAACATCTCAAGTATCATATTTTAATCAGATTTGGTAACATTTTTAAGTATTCCTGGTGGAGTGGTATGCTGCACATTAAGATTCTACCCACAGAGTCAGTGGTTAGAACCCACTCCTATAAAGATTGAAAGTCTCAGCAACCCAAGTAAGTATTTCTACTCTGTCCTATAGATTCACTCCATGGGAGTGAGTTTGGTTCGGGTTATTGTACTTTTGTTGCAGGAGCTTCAAGTTCTTGCCCTCCCAAAAGAAAGATTTACTTTGAGAGGCACTAAGTGGGGTTTTTGCACAGAGAATTTTTATTAAGAATCTCCTAGCCAATGTGCAATTTTTCAGGATGTGATTGAACTATGGAATAATTTAATGTAAACATTAATCCAAATCAATAAAAAAAAGAAAAGAATTTCCCAGGAGAGAGGGGAAGAAATCACCACACCAGCTTCCATGCCTGGCTCTCTGCTACTTCTCTCTTTTGCCTACATGAAAACACTTTTAAATATTTGAGCAGAAGTAGAAATCCCACTGTGGGTAGTCTGTGGGAAATGTAGTCCCAAGACCTTGCATGGAAACTGTGCATGCTCAGTCTAAATCTCCACCTTCATTCCCATGCCCTACCTCATTTTATACACATACTTTTATAGATTTTTACAGATAATATTTTATGGTATGAGGGACAAAGGTCTCTCCTTTTATAGCTACTTCTTGTTTTTATGGAGCATAGTATATCATTATCCCGTCTTTATGAGCAGAAATTGATCTATCTATTTTATATTAAAGCGGAGCAAGCTCTTTCAGGAAGAGGTGCTGAGCTTGAGGCTGAGTCATTTATAGGCACCGGTCGGCAGTCCAGGTTCAAATTCCTCCAATAGTCACACACAAAGTTGTCCTTTGGGGATATTCTTACTTATAATGAGACAAAAGAAAGGAGAGATGAGGAATGGATTAGCACCCATCAATAACACATTTGTTTTAGAATAATTCTAAAAGCAAAATTTATTGTTTCTCTTCTACTTCATTCTAAGAAATTCTTAATTTAAGCTTTATTATAAAAAACAACGAGAAAGGGGTTGTTTTGTCTTACAGGTTAAAATGAAGAGACAAAGAAAGAAAACTCCCCTTTATTACATGTTATAGTTCCAAGGACACTTTTTGGCCACTTTTCCTAATTTGTGTGTGCCTGAATACCTAGATGCATCTGGGTGCATTTGTCTTGCTCTAGCTATAAGCACACCACATTTCTAAGATTTTTCTTGGCTATATGTGTAGTTTACTAGTTAAAAATATATGTGTAGAGTAATGAAGATGAATTTCGGATTGATTGAAGGAATAGGATGAAAGCAGGGCTGAGTGTTCAGGCCGTGGCTTCCTGTAGAACAAGTTCTTTTTAGCTTCTGACATTGACACATTCCTTCCTTTTGATCAGAAGTTGAAGCGAGTACACTGAAGATAATACCCTGTGTTTTGACTGGGCTAAAGATGGCATCCATGCAGGTTCTTTAAACTAGCAGTACTGGTATTCCACATGCCATCTTGTCTGTCTTCACCAGAAAGTTTGTTGTGTGACCAGAGGTTACGTTTATTGCTTTGTTACTCATGTTATATATACATGAGGCAGCAATCATAGATAATAGAATGATTACTATCCCTGACAAAAGGATCCCTGATGTTGGGCTGCGATCTGCATTGTTGGCAGGTTGAAACTACCAGCAGCTCCACGGGAGAAAGGTGGAATAGAAGGAGCTTTCTACTCCCGTAAGCAGTCACAGTCTTGGAAACCCACAGGGGGTCGCTATGAGTCAGTATTGCCTTGAGGACAGCAAATTTGCCTCTTGCAAAGATGACTTACTTTATGGGCCTATTCTTGATGGCAGCTACGTACATAAGTCTGGAGTCTGTAGGACTGTTGCAGTGAATATGCCACAGTGGCTGATTCTGTGCATGTTTTCTACTTGCCCTGTAGGGAAAGGAGTATTGATGGCTACACAGACTCCAAATTGCTGGGCTAGTAAAAGTTGAAAGCTGAGGTTGTTTGGGGGCACCATGGCAACTGAGTTCAATCATTACTGCTATGTTCCCATCCCTCATGGAAATCATTAATTTCCTTAAACAGGGCTTTAACTATAACTAGGCATTAATGTTCATTCCTGAGTGTTGGACTAAGAAGCTTCTTTCTGATTCTCATTTTGTAATGTGCAATGCTGCAGTTTCAAAATTTGTTATAACTTCTTGGTGTCACTCAACTTAAATTTTTGGAAAGGCTAGGTAGAAAACATTCATTTTCCTTTAAAGGCAAGCGAGGATATTGTTTTGGCAACGGTGTGCTACAAAAGTAATCTGTTATTAAACAGGAATTCATAATTTAACTTAATTATTGGAAGTAAAATCTTGCAAAAGTTTAAAGTGGGAGGCAGAATCAAATTAGAGTTAAAACACAGTTTCTTGCAGCAGATTTAACCCTGCATCAGAGTCCGAACACTTGCTATAGATTTCAACAGTTCAACAGAAAAGGCAAAAGGTAAATAAATGGTTAATCAATACAACCTCCGATTTTAAAATATAACATGTAGCACACGTGGGGATAGTTAGATTGCACTTGAAGATGAGTAACCCATCAGAAGAGGGGCTGATAGATGGTTGAATCAGAAGCATGTATAATTTCTGGGTTTAGTTCTCTAGCTAGTTTGACCACCAAATTACAAACTTGGCCTTCTTTAAATTAGAAAGATGTGCTGAATATTTTGTGCCTGGTAATTTTGCAGCGTTTAGACTTTTGGGGATTTATCCACTGAGGCAAACATAACCTGCAACACTAGGGTAGAAGATATTAAGGATTATAATAAGAGGTGGCAAATAAATGATCGACCCAAACTAACAGTCATTAGGTGATCTTGGAAATTATAGAAATCCAACAAATCTAATGTCTTTAGAGGATCTTGGAATCTCCTTGTTTCTGTCTTCAGTAGGCATTTTAACTTTTAAAATTTATAGTAGTATTTCAGTTCTCCTCATCAATAAGGAGCAGATTCAATGAAAAACAGGTGAAGTCCTCATTCTTGTGGACAGACCACTGTTTTCTCAATACTTACTAGAGATCTATAGGGTTGCTGGATTTATCCCAACCATTGTAACTTCTTTTTGAGGTCTGGGGCGGATTTACAAGCTTATCTTTTAACACCATTTTTCCTGTGGGACTCTTAAGATCCAGATAAATAGATTTTATTATACCCCCTTGCAACTTTTAAAATGTCATCTGTTTTCTTGAGAGATTTTGTTCATGGTGGCTAGCTTGCCATCATAATGTAGACTACTGCTTATAGGTCAAATTTTCCACTGCTTTATCTATTACAGAAAATAATAGTTTGTCTTTAGTGTCTGAGGATTGAGTTTGCTCCAGTAATTAGTAATGCATCCCAGACTTATGTTTGGGGGTATCAACCTTTGGTTTCCCAACTGAAAAAGAACAGAGGAAAAGATGTGGTAGATATTTTGAGTGTCTTCTTCTCCACCGTGTTAAATTTTTTAAAAAATAAATAACTACTTGAAAAAAATGCCCCCTTTCCAAACCTGGACTTCCAGAATTAACCTGTCCTTACTGGGTAGCCCCACACGACCTGACCCATATTTGGTTAGGCCTACACATCTCTTTCTCTTATTCTTGGCAAAGTATTACAAAGCTCCTCACAGGACCTAAAAACCTTATCCCTGGATCCCTTGCTAAATTCCCGGGAAAGAAATTAGCAAAGAGCGATGTAAGTTCAAAATATCTCTTGCATAATTTCTGGGACTTACAAAAAGAGCCAGCCTAGTAAAGATTTGGAAAATTCTCATAAGATTCATACAGTAAAACTGCAATTTGGCTTTATTTGTTTCAAGCTTGGGGGGTGGAGGTAACGTGTTCAAAAATATAACTTCCTACCCTCACTAACAACTTTTTGCCACTGCCACAAAACCAGTCTAACTCACAGAAACACCTTATGAAAACACAAAACTGTAAATGCTCATGAGGACAGAAAGCCTCCTCTTTTTCCTAGGGAGCAGCTGGTGCTCCCACACTGCTGACTCTGCAGGTAGCAGCCTGAGGCAAAACCACTCCACCATCAGGGCTAGTTGCCAATGTTTCAAGGGGCAGCCTTCTTAATGGTCTTCAGTGTTCTAAGGATAATAGCTTTGCCCAGATCTGAATACACTAAATTGTAGCAAGTCCCATTTTGAGTAGGTGCTCACATATAGAAATATCCTTAAATTGCTCACATTGGTGGTGGCAGTGGTAGGTGCCATCAAGTTGACTCTGGCCCACTGTGAACCGATACACGACAGAACAAAAAACTGCATGGTACTGCACGGTGCTCACAACCGCTCCCATGCCTGTGCCTGTTGCTGTTACTGTTTCAATCCAGTTCATTGAGAGCCTTCTTCTTTGTTGCCACCTCTCCACTTTGCCAAGCATGATGTCCTTCTCCAGGGACTGGTCCCTCTTGACCTCCCCACTCCCCAACAAAAAAAAGTATTTAAGAAGTCTTGCTGTCCTTGCCTCTAAGGAGCACTCTGGCCTCATGTCTTCCGATATAGAACGGTTTCCAGCACCACAATCCATTGCATTGATTCTTCTATGGTATTCCTTATTCAAAGTCCAACTTTCATATGCATGTGATGCAATGAAGAATACTACGACTTGGCTCGGGTGCATCGTAATTCTCAAAGTAACATCCTCGCGCTTCAATACACTAAAGAGGTTTTGTGCAGCAGATTTACCTAATGGAATATGTCATTTAATCTCTTGGCTACTGGTTCAATGAGCATTGATTGTGGATCCAAGTAAGACAAAATCCATGAAAACGTCAATCTTTTCTCCATTTATCATGATGTTACCTATAAGTTCATTTGTAGGGATTTTGGTCTTCCTTACATTGAGTTGTAATCCATACTAAAATCCTTGCTCTTCATCAGCAAGTGCTTCACGTTCTCCGCACTTTCAGCCAGCAAAATTGTGTCATCTGCATACCACAACTGTTAATAACCCTTCCTCCAATCCTGATGCCGCACACTTCCTCATAGAATCCAGTTTCTCTGATGCTTTGCCCAGCATACAGAGCGAACAATTATGGAGAGAAGAGACAACCCCGAGGCACACCTTTCCTGATTGTAAACATTGCAGAATTCCCTTGTTTGGCTCACACCACTGCCTTTTGATCAATGTACAAGTTCCAGGGAAACACAAGTAAGCATCCTTCTGGTAGTCTCTGTTCTGAGCTAAGAGCCCTCTGACAGCAGCAATGATGTCCTTTGTTCCACAGTCTTTTGTGAATCTGGCCTGAACTTCTGGCAGTTCCCTGTCAATGTGCTGCTGTAACCGGTGTTGGATGATCTTGAGGAAAATTTGACGTGAGTGCGGTAACAATGATATTGTTCTACAGTTTGAGCATTCTGTTGGGCAAACTTTCTTTGGAATGGGCGCAAATATGGATCTCTTCCATTCAGTGGGCCAAGTAGCTGTCTTCCAAATAGCCTGGCATAGATGAGTGAGTCCTTCCAGTGCTTCTTCAACTTTCACAATTGCTCACGTTATTCTCAATTGAAGAACTTAAGGCAACATTTAGTACTAGTTTCTATCACTGACAATTTTAACTCCTGTGCCCTGTCACCTTTCAGAGTTCTAGAAGCCTTGATTTAGTCTGATGGGTTCCAACCTTTTGTAAGTTCATGTTTGCAGAAAAAAAATGGTTAAACAGCTTAGCATGCCAACAAAGCAAAGGTTTATCTGTAGGTGAGTACATTATATTTTGAAAGTCTTAAGTGGAAGATAGCAACAGGGAAAGTGCTACTGCCTATCCCCAAGGCATCCCTTTCTTGACATCCCTGTCTGTTGGGCCAAGATAGACCTGTCTCTTCTCTACCAGTAAAAGACTCTCAAATAGCTCTCCCTGAGCTGAAGGCTATATCTCCAGTAGGGAGATAGGAGAATTCCAACCTGGTCCAGGCAGACCACCTCACTGAGTGTCTTTGGTTTAGGCAATGTGAATGCATTCTTAAGGCTGTGTCCTTTGGGCCCCATAATAGGATAGATAGACTCTTATCAGCAATTGGCATACAATAGTTTTCAATGTTGCCATTGTCTGAGCTGGCCTGGGACAGGTTAGTATTCCTTTAAAACTCAGAAAAAACAAATACAGATATGACAGAAAAATCAGGATACAGGCGGTGCCAGACTATATGGCCCCAAAGTTCACACTATAGGGAATCCTGGCTATCCTTCTGCCCACAGACAGAATAGGGAGAAAGGGCAAGAAGGTTTTAACAAAAACGTACAAGGATTTGGGGTCCTCAATAGGCAGCACCATGTTGCTAGAGAACCCAGGTGAACTAGAATTTGTGTGAGGGCAGTTCGGAGGATCAGCTGTTCACTAAAGCAATAACTGCATAGAAAAGATGAGCCTCAAATCACTGGGGGAGTGCAGCGGAACAGCAAGGAAATGGAGTGGCAAGGTCCCCAGGGAATGCTGAAAGTGGACTTTGGGGCCAGGGCGTGGTGCCCCAACAGACTGGACTGGAAAACGCTCCTAAGGGCCAGCAAACGATCCCTGAACTAACTACAAGCTTTTCTCTTGTGAACTGTTTTATTCTGTTCTTTGTCAGTGGTTTGTTTTTGTTGTCTGGTTGTATACTGTTGCTTTGTTTTCCTCTGTCTAGTTTTCGTGCATGTTAGTGACTCCACAGGTCTGTCTGAATAGGACAGGCTGGATGAACTATCTGGAGGAAAAACAACGGGACCGACAGTTCTGGGGGGACTTGGGGTGGGGGGGTAGGGGGGGTAAGGAAGTGGTGTTAACAAACCCAGGGACAAGGGAAAAACATGGGACCCCAAATGGTAGAGAAGGGGGAGTGGCAGGCCTGGTGGGAAACGATCAAGGGTAAGGTTGCTTAGAGAAGAGGTATACTCTAGCCCAGGTGGCGATGAAGCATGGTAGTAGGGCAGGAGGAAAGTCAAGGGAGATGGAGGAAAGAGCTAGGAGTCAAAGGGCATTCATGGAGGTCTAGACAAAGACATGTACATGCAAATATATATAGGAGGATGGGGAAATAGATCTATGTGTCTATATTTATAGGTCAAGTATTAAGGTGGCGGAAGGACCTTGGGCCTCTACTCAAACACTCCCTCAATGCATGAATACCTTCTTTTATTAAATTGGAACTCTATGATGCTCACTCTCCCGACACAACAGCTGGAGCCAAAGTGGGTGAACAAGTAAATGTGGTGAAGAAAGCTGATGGTGCCCGGCTATCAAAAGAGATAGTGACTGGGGTCTTAAAGGCTTGAAGATAAACAAGCGGCCATCTAGCTCAGAAGCAACAAAGTCCACATGGAAGAACACACCAGCCTGTGTGATCGAGTGGTCCCAAAGGGATCAGTTACCAGGCATCAAAGAACCAAAAATCATATCATTGACTGCACACCTCCATGATAGGATCGCTGAAGACAAATGGGTGCATAAGCAAATGTGGTGAAGAAAGCTGATGGTGCCCGGCTATCAAAAGAGATAGTGTCTGGGGTCTTAAAGGCTTGAAGGTGAACAAGCGGCCATCTAGCTCAGAAGCAAATAAGCCCACATGGAAGAAGCACACCGGCCAGTGCGATCACGCGGTGCCCAAGGGACCAGGTATAAGGCATCATGCAAAAAAAAAAAGATATAAGTGTGTGTATGCATGTGTATATATGTGTATATGTATATATGTATGTATATATATGTATATATATATATCATATTAAATGAAGGGGGAAGTGCAGAGTGGAGACCCAAGGCCCAAGTGTCGACCAATGGAGATCCCCTCATAGAGGGGTTTAGGAGAGGAGATGGGTTAATTAGGGTGTGAGGTAGTATCGATGAAGAACACAGCTTTCCCCCGGATCCTGGATGCTTCCTCCCCCCAACTACCATGATCCGAATTCTACCTTGCAGGGCTGGATAGGACAGAGGCTGTACACTGGTGCATATGAGGGTTGGAGGTACAGGGAATCCAGAGTGGATGATACCTTCAGGACCAAGGGTGTGAGGGACGATGCTGGGAGAGTGGAGGGTGAGTGGGTTGGAAAGGGGGAACTGATTACAAGGATCCACATGTGACCTCTTCCCTGGGAGAGGGACAGCAGAGAAGGGGGAAGGGAGACTCCGGATAGGGCAAGATATGACAAAACAACGATGTATAAATTACCAAGGGCATATGAGGGAGGGGGGAATGGGGAGGGAGGGGGGGAAAAAAAAGAGGACCTGATGCAAGGGGCTTAAGTGGAGAGCAAATGCCTTGAGAATGATTGGGGCAGGGAATGTATGGATGTGCTTTATACAATTGATGTATGTATATGTATGGATTGTGGTAAGAGTTGTATGAGTCCCTAATAAAATGTAAAAGAAGAAAAGAGAAAAAATGATTAGGGCAAAGACTGTACAGATGTGCTTTATACAATTGATGTATGTATATGCATGAACTGTGAAAAGAATTGTATGAGCCCCAATAAATTGTTAAAATTAAAAAAAAAAAAGAACGACTGTTCTAAGCAGTAAAAAAAAAAAAAAAAGATGAGCCTCAGGGATGGGCAAAGGCCTGACGGCTGCCCATGAAGCAAAAGAAGTTGTCCTTCTCATTTCTCCTGGACTTTCAGAGAAGAGGCAATAGTTTGGCTGTTGTGTGCTGCTTAAAATTTGTCGACCAAGAGGTCTGACTTGTGTGAAGGGTTTCCCCCTTGTGTGTACCTAGACTATATCTCAGGAATCTCTGCTAAAGTTGGCCTCAGACCCTGGACGGTCACAAAATCACAGAGGAAACTCACCAGACTGGTTTCATCTCAAGGTAAATTTTGGCAGCCTGTTGGCATCTCGGAGAGGGTCTCAATCACTCTTGGTAACTGGCATACTGTTATAAACCCACACGAACCCATCTCACCACCGGGCAGGCACAGGCCCATAATCTACACTTTCCTAATGGGTTTGAGAAGTCCAGCGGGCCAAAAGGAGGGAGAGACAGAGAGAAAAAGGGGTCTCTATGTTACCTGGAGGATACTGTTGCCAATTTATTCTGTCCAAAGGAGCCCCGAGGTTATTAGGGTTTGGTAACCCTTTTTCTGGGTGGATTCTGGCACCACCAGACCAAACAAGCAGGTGGGAAGAGACAGTTTATTGAACAATAAAGTCAGGATACACTGGGGACAGCCTCCCGGTGTATCTACACCAATGAAAGTAGTGAGACCAACTCATTTGAAAGAATTCATATTCAATGTCCTTCTCTCCATTTCATACTTCCAGCATTTTTAATATGCGACAAAAGGACAGAGAAACTTCAAAACAGTTTAAGAGAATAGAGAATGTACAAGATCGGGACAGACATGGAAAGCCAATCTTTCTCTCTGCCACTCTCACACACGAAACAAGGTTCATCTTAACTAGAGCTTACTGAGGCTGGCTAAGGGAAATTTTAAATCTGATACAACAGAGAAATATACCCCTAACCCAAAAGAGAGAGCTGCATTTTTCTAAGCAGATTCACTGACCTCTGGAAGATGGCTGAATCTTATCAGAGCATTAGATGTTGCAGAATCACAAGGGCCACTTTCACCACCTTTCCTGGTAAGATTGCAGTCAGATTCACAACTATGATGAACAGCACTGAACTCTAGCACTCCCATTTTTTTCTCTTGGCTGGCTCACCAGAAATATTATTGGAGGAAGTTTCAGGTTCTTGACTTCTCAAAATAAAGATTTACTTCAATAGGCACAGAATGGGATTTTTACACCGAGAAATTTTATTAAGAATCTACCTAGACTTAACAAAAATGTTACAAAAATAGTACAAAGAATTTCCATATGCCCTTTGCCCAAATCCCTCAATTGTTAACTTTACCATATTTACTTTATCAATTTGTGTATACATGCAATATTATTACTTTAGGCTTAGGCATATGTGTGTGCATACATGTACATATTATATTTCTGAAATATTTTTAAGTAATTTGAAGATATGAATACCATTATCCACTAAGTAATTCAGTATTTTTCCTATATGCAAGCACATTCTCTCTCTTTTTTAAAAATTATTTTAAAAAATCTATGGTTCTTTTTAAATATTTAAAAATTATTTTATTGGGGGCTCTCACAACTCTTATCACAGTTCGTACATATAGCCATTGGTTCAAGCACATTTATACATTTGTTGCCATCATCATTCTCAATTTATAAATTATATTATTTTGACATGTCTTACACTGATGTCTCCCTTCACCCACTTTTCTGTTGTTCATCCCTCAAGGAGGGGGTTATATGTAGATCCTTGTGATCGGGTCCCCCTTTCTACCCGCCCTTCCCTCCACTCTCCCGGTATTGTCACTCTCAACACTGTCCTGGGAGGTTCATCTGTCTTGGATTCCCTGTTTCCAGTTCCTATCTGTACCAATCAATGTCTATCTGATTTAGCCGGATTTGTAAGGTAGAACTGGGATCAGTGGCAGGGTAGGAAGCATTAAAGAACTAGAGGGTAGTTGTATGTTTCACTGTTGCTTCACTGTATCCTGACTGGCTCATCTCCTCCCAGTGACTCTTCCATAAGGGGATGTCCAGTTGCCTACAGATGGGCTTAGGGTCTCCACTCTGCACTCCCCCTCATTCACAATGATGTGATTTTCTGTTCTTTGGTGCCTGCTACCTGATCCCATCAACACCTCGTGATCACACAGACTGGTGTGCTTCTTCCATGTGGGCTTTGTTGCTTCTGAGCTAGATGGCTGCTTGCTTACCTTCAAGTCTCTACGACCCCAGATGCTATATCTCTTGAAAACCAAGCACCATCAGCTTTCTTCACCACATTCGCTTATGCACCCACTTTGTCTTCAGCAATGGTGTTGGGAAGGTGAGCATCATGGAATGCCAGTTTAATAGAACAAAGTGTTCTTGCATTGAGGGAGTACTTGAGTGGAGGCCCAATGTCTATCTGCTACCTTAATACAAAAGCTATACATATATGCACATAGATCTATTTCCCCATCATCATCTATAAATATATTTACATATGTTCATGCCTGTATTTAGACCTATATAAATGCCCTTTGCCTCCTACTTCTTTCCTCTGTTTCCCTTTAATTTCCTCTTGTTCCACTATCATGCTCAGCCTCCATTTGGGTTTCAGTAAACTTTCTTGGTTACATTGCCCTTGATCAAGCCCTACCAGGCCTCCTACACCCTCCTTGCCATCAATTTTGGATCACTTGTTGTTTTCTTGTCCCTGAGTTTGTTAATATCTACTTCCTTCCCCCCACTTCCCACCCTCCCAGGTTCTCCCAGAACTGTCAGTCCTGTTGTTTTCTCCTCCAGATTGTTTATCCAGCCTATCTTATCTAGATAGTCCTGCTGAGATAATAATATGCACAAAAACAAGACAGAGCAAAACAAAGCAACAAAGGAAAAGAAAACAAGACAACAATGACAAAAAAAGAGAAAAACCTGTAAATAGTTTAATGTCTGTTTGTTGACCTTTAGCAGTGTTTTCTGGTTGAGTCTGATGGAGTGCCATGCCCTGGTCCCCAAAGTCTATTTTTGGTATTCCATCAGGACTTCCTTGCTCTGCTCCCCTTGCTGTTCTGTTGCATGCCCTTAGTGTTTTGCCTCTGTGTGGGGGGTCAGATCGGGCGCAATTCCCACACTGTGTCTCCAGTGTTGTCTCTCTCCCGTAGGGCTATGGGTCAGTGAGGGATGTTGTGTCTCATAGTGGGGCTGACCATATGGTCCTCTCTGTGTATTGGCTGCTCTGAGCAGGAATATCATCCTCAAGGCTTTGTGGGCCAGGATGTGTTCCACTCTCTCTTCCTCCTCCTTCATTTACTCCTGTGTGATCTTATCAGACATGTCCCTCTCCCTGAGCTGTAGCTTCAGTGATATCCTCTGAAATAAATTATTCTGCGGGGGGAGGAGCAGCTGTCCATGTAGTTGGGATTGGGGATGACCCCTCAGACCTCTCTATTGATTCCCTGCTTCATGCTTATATGTTGCAGTCACATCTTTGAACACCGAGTTGAAGTCTGGTCCTTCTTTCTCTGTGAAGATATAAATAATACTCCCCCCACTTGGGTCTGTTAGTGTCCTGTTGGTTGGAACTTTCTTGATAGCCTTCTCTATTCCATTTTTTGTTATGGATCTGTTGAGATTTTCTACCTCTATTTGCACTAATTTTAGTGGATGATGTATTTCTAGATATTTGTCTATTTCTTCTAGGTTATGGAGTATATGCTTTCATCTAGTGTGTTATTATGTTTTTATTTCATTTGAATTTATTACATCTCTAATTCTAGATATTTGAATCTTATTTTTATTTCCCCTTTTAAAGTTTTCCAGAGGTCTGTCAATGTTGTTAATCCTTTCAAAGAAACAACATTTTGTTTTGTTGTTATTTCCGTTGTTTTTCTGATTTCCAGTTTGTTTATATCTGCTCTGATATTTATGATTTATTTTGTTCTTTTGTTAGAGGTTTCATATTGTTGCACTTGTTCCAGTTGTTGGAGGAGTGTGTTAAGGTGTTGATTTTTTATTTCTCCTCTTTTATCATGTGTGTGTTGATTTCTATAAATTTCTCTCTGTTAACTATTTTTTCTGTTTCCAGAGGCTTTTAGTATGTTGATATCATTTTCACATGTTTCAAGAAATTTCTTAATTTCATTCCTTATCTTTCATTTACTATCCAGTCATCTGTAAGTAGTATGTTGTTCAGTCTCTATGTGTTTGTCTTTATGTTTCTGCTCTTTCTGTTGTTCATTTCCTGTGACATAGTGTGGTAATTTGAGAAAATGGATTGTAGCATCTCAAAATTCTTTAATTTTTTATGATTTGCTTGGTGTACTAACATGTGGTTTGTTCTTGAGAATGTTTCTTGTGGACTGGAACATTATCTATATGGTGCTGTTGTTGGGTGGAGTGCTCTGTATATATCTAAGAGGTTAAGTTCTTTGATTGTGTTGTGTTGCTCTCTTGTGTTCTTATTTTCTTTTCTGATATTCTGTCTACAGTGATCTTGACTCTCCTTGAGAATAGTGTATTGAAATCTTCTATTATTGTTTTCTTATAGAAAAAAATTATTTTAAAGAAAAGGGAAAAGAAAGAGAAGGAGAAGGGGAAAAAGAGCAGAAAAATAAAGTAAGAGATGTTTGGTTGGGGTCTAAGTTCTGCCCAGGAGTCTTGTTGCTAGTTTGGCCAGAGAAAGGTGTGTTTCCAGGAAAAGGATGGGAAGGTTTGGCTTCAGCATCTGTGCTGGTATCACAAGGGGGCAAGGACCAGTTGAGTAGCTGCAATCAATGCTTAGAGGCGAGTAAATCCACTCAGTTGGATATTTGGGCTGGTCACAATAGGTTTAGGCTGGAAACTGGCCTGGAGGTGAGGGAGTCAAGGCTGTAGGAGATGGAGAAGTTTCTCAAGGTGGTCTGAAGCTGAGTGGATGTGTATGGGGTGGAGCTCACATCTTTCAAGAGGCAGTGGTCTCTGGGAAAGGTCTGGGGTGGAGGTACCAGAACTGAACACCCTTTATTGGGATGGTCCAGTGGGAAAGGGACTAAGCATGGGGGTCTAAGCACAGCCCCTAGCAGTCCCAGGGACAAGCTGTTGGCTATTGCTGTGAAGGAACTAGGGTGGTCTACATGAGGGGCTAACTGGGAGAGAAGGATGTTGCTAACCTAAGGAATGTAAGCATGGTATATTTTTAATGAAGGAGAATCAAAAGTGATTAAAAGGGAATTGTAAAAAAAGTACAAGATTTTCTTTTAAAGAAGGGGAAAATAGGAAGAAAAAAAGAGTTGGTGGTTTAAACTCTGGCCTGAGTGAGTTCAGGAATGTCTAGGCCCTAGGGGCCTGAAGGATGTTGCAATCAGTATCTAGGGGTGAGTGGCTCTGATGATTTTGGTACTTAGACTGGCTTAGGCAAGTGCTGACCTGGAGTCAAGGAGGTCCAATTGAGCTGTAAGAGCTGAGAGACTGGAGGTCTTGTCATTTGGGAGGCAGATTAGTTTCCCAGGTCCAGGGCTGAGTTGCTGTGGAGGAGTTGGGGCGCACACCATTCAAGAGGAAATGGTCTCTGAGAAGGGTCTGAGTAAGAGGTAGTATATTGAGGCACCTTTATTGAATGTCCCAGGGGAGTGAGGGGCGAGGTACAAGTGGTTATATGAGGTGCTGTCTGGGAGAGAAAGATATTGAATGCAAAATCTCAGTTTTGTCCTCCATTTATCATGATGTTACCTAATGGTTCAGTTGCAAGGAATTTGGTACTATTTGAGTTGAGTTGTAATCCATACTGAAGATTATGATTCTTGATTTTGATCAGCAAGTGTTTCAAATCCTCACTTTCAGCAAGCTAGGTTGTGTCAATGCATATTGCATATTTCTAACAAGGTCTCCTCCGCTCCTGATGCCACATTCTTCTTCATATAGTGTTTTTTTCTGATTATTTGCTCAGCATACAGATTGAGTAAGTATGGTGTGAGAATACAACCCTGTTGAATTTTTTCTGCTTTTATTTTTTGTTATTTTTTAATCTTAATAAATCATTTTATTGGTGGTTTATGCAGCTCTATTCACAATCCATACATTGATTGCGTCAAGTACATTTGTACATATGTTGCCATAATCATTTCCTAAACATTTTTCTTTCTACTTGAACCCTTGTATTAACTCCTCTTTTTCCCCCTCCATCCCCCACCATCCCACCCTCTTGAACCTTAATAATTTATCAAATATTTTTATTTTTATATCTTACACCAACCTCTCTCTCCTTTCACCCATGCTTCTCTTGTTCATTCCCCTGGGGGGGGGGTGGAAGTTATGCATCGACCATTGCTACTGTTTCCCCTTCTGGCCCCATTCTCCCTCCACCTTCCCCCAAACCTCATGGCCTCGCTAATCTCATTATTGGTGCTGAGGGAGTTATCTGTCCTGAATTCTGTGTGTCCAGATCTCTTATCTGCACCAGTGTATATGCTTTGGTCTAGCCAGATTTGTAAGATAGAACTGGGGTCATAATAGTGGGGGATGGGTAGGAAGCATTAAAGAGCAAGAGGAATGTTGTGTGTTTTGTTGGTGTTATACTGCACCCTGGCTGGCTCATCCCTTCCTTGTGATCCTTCTGTGAGGGTATATCCAATTGTCAACAGATGGGCTTTGGGTCTCCATTCAGACCCTCCTTATTTACATCAAAATGATTGTTTGCTTTGAATCTTCTGATGACTGATGCCTGATCCCATCAACACCCCATGATCACACGGGCTGGTGTGCTTCTTCCATGTGGGTTTTGTTGCTTACCTGCCAGATGACCACTTTTTTTCTGCTTTTAAACTATGCAGTATCCCCTTGTTCTATGAGCCCAACTGTCTCAATCCATGTAGAAGTTCCACATGTGCACAATCATGTTTCAGAATTTCCATTCTTTTCAAAGTTATCAATAGTTTGTTATGACCCACACAATCAAATGCCTTAGCATCATCAATAAAGTACAAGTAAACATATTTCTGGTATTCTCTGCTTTGAGCCAGGATCCATCTGATATCAGCAATGATATCCCTGCTCCACATTCTCTCCTGAATCTAGCCTGAACCTCTGGCAGCTCCCTGTCAATGTACTGCTGTATTCATTGTTGGATGATCTTCACACAAAAAAATTACTTGCATGTGGTATCAATGATACTGTGCTCTAATTTGAGCATTTTGTTGGGTCACCTTTCATTGAAGTGGGCACAAATATGGATCTCTTTTAGTCAGGTGTCCAAGTAGCTGTCTTCCAAATTTCTTTGCATAGACACATGTTTGCTTCAAGTACTTCATCAGCTTGTCAAAACAGTTCACTCAGTATTCCATGAATTCCTGGAATCTTTATTATTTCTAATGCTTTCAGAGTAGCTTAAACTTCTTCTTTCCTATAATATGTACATGACACAAGCTCGCTTGCTGAAAGTGAGGAGGACTTGAAACATTTGTGCATGAGGATTAAGGATCAAAGCCTTCTTGATCATGTGCTGACTCCTGAAATGGTGGAATGTTGACTAGGTCTTTTGAATACAGTGACGCTGTGTATTCTTTCAAGCTTCTTCTTTTTTTTTTTAAATTTTTTATTTTAACAATTTATTGGGGCTGATACAATTCTTTTCACAGTTCATACATATACATACATCCATTGTATAAAGCACATCTGTACAGTCTTTGCCCTAATCATTTTTTTCTCTTTTCTTCTTTTACATTTTATTAGGGACTCAAACAACTCTTACTACAATCCATACATATACATACATCAATTGTATAAAGCACATCCATACATTCCCTGCCCCAATCATTCTCAGGGGATTTGCTCTCCACTTAAGCTCCTTGCATCAGGTCCTCTTTTTTTTCCCCCCCTCCCTCCCCTTTCCCCCCTCCCTCATATGCCCTTGGTAATTTATACCTCGTTATTTTGTCATATCTTGCCCTACCCGGGGTCTCCCTTCCCCCCTTCTCTGCTGTCCCTCTCCCAGGGAAGAGGTCACATGTGGATCCTTGTAATCAGTTCCCCCTTTCCAACCCACTCACCCTCCACTCTCCCAGCATCGTCCCTCACACCCTTGGTCCTGAAGGTATCATCCACCCTGGATTCCCTGTAACTCCAACCCTCATATGTACCAGTGTACAGCCTCTGTCCTATCCAGCCCTGCAAGGTAGAATTCGGATCATGGTAGTTGGGGGGAGGAAGCATCCAGGATCCGGGGGAAAGCTGTGTTCTTCATCGATACTACCTCACACCCTAATTAACCCATCTCCTCTCCTAAGCCCCTCTATGAGGGGATCTCCATTGGCCGACACTTGGGCCTTGGGTCTCCACTCTGCACTTCCCCCTTCATTTAATATAATATATATATACACATACATATATACATATACACATATATACACGTACATACACACACTTATATCTTTTTTTTTTGCATGATGCCTTATATCTGGTCCCTTGGGCACCTCGTGATCGTACTGGCCGGTGTGCTTCTTCCATGTGGGCTTATTTGCTTCTGAGCTAGATGGCCGCTTGTTCACCTTCAAGCCTTTAAGACCCCAGACACTATCTCTTTTGATAGCCAGGCACCATCAGCTTTCTTCACCACATTTGCTTGTGCACCCATTTGTCTTCAGCGATCCTATCATGGAGGTGTGCAGTCAATGATATGATTTTTGGTTCTTTGATGCCTGATAACTGATCCCTTTGGGACCACTCGATCACACAGGCTGGTGTGTTCTTCCATGTGGACTTTGTTGCTTCTGAGCTAGATGGCCGCTTGTTTATCTTCAAGCCTTTAAGACCCCAGTCACTATCTCTTTTGATAGCCGGGCACCATCAGCTTTCTTCACCACATTTACTTGTTCACCCATTTTGGCTCCAGCTGTTGTGTCGGGAGAGTGAGCATCATAGAGTTTCAATTTAATAAAAGAAGGTATTCATGCATAGAGGGAGTGTTTGAGTAGAGGCCCAAGGTCCTTCCGCCACCTTAATACTTGACCTATAAATATAGACACAAAGATCTATTTCCCCAATCTCCTATATATATTTGCATGTACATGTCTTTGTCTAGACCTCCATGAATGCCCTTTGACTCCTAGCTCTTTCCTCCATCTCCCTTGACCTTCCTCCTGCCCTACTACCATGCTTCATCGCCACCTGGGCTAGAGTATACCTCTTCTCTAAGCAACCTTACCCTTGATCATTTCCCACCATGCCTGCCACTCCCCCTTCTCTACCATTTGGGGTCCCATGTTTTTCCCTTGTCCCTGGGTTTGTTAACACCACTTCCTTACCCCCCCCTACCACCCACCCCAAGTCCCCCCGGAACTGTCGGTCCCGTTGTTTTTCATCCAGATAGTTCACCCAGCCTGTCCTATTCAGACAGACCTGTGGAGTCACTAACATGCACGAAAACTAGACAGAGGAACACAAAGCAACAGTATACAACCAGACAACAAAACAACCAAAACAAACCACTGAAAAAGAACAGAACAAAACAGTTCACAAGAGAAAAGCTTCAAGCTTCTTTCGGTTTTTCTTGCATCACCCAACACTTTGCCCTTAGAATTTCTTCATATTACAACTTGAAGCTTGAATTTTTTCTTTAGTTCTTTCAGTTTAAGATATGTTGAATGTGTTCTTCCTTTTTAGTTTTCTAACTCTAGGGCTGTCCACATTTCAGTATAATATTTTACTTTGTAAATAACTGTGGAAACCCAAAATCCATTTGCAGGTTCCCCACATAGATTAAGCATCCATTAAAACCCTTTTGCTGATAGCCCAGGATGTTAATAACCTTGCTATCACACAGAGATAATTTTAAACTTGATTATGGCAGATGTAGTTATGTTAAAATATAACACCTTTCCATTTGATCTTCCTTTGGCCCATTTCAGGCACGTTGGTGATATAGTGGTTATGAATTGGACTGAGATCTACAAGGTCAGCATTTGAAATCACTAGTTGATCTTCAGGAGAAACTTGGCTTTCTATTTCCATAAAGAGTTCCAGCTTCAGAAACACATCGGGGTAATTCTACGCTGTGCTATTGGTTTGCTGTGAATTTGAGTCGATTTTTTTTTGCCGCATTTTAAATTTGTTCCAGTTTTAATATGTTATACTTTCTTTTTGATTGAGGGGTTTCTCGGTTTTATTTTTCATTATTGTACCTTTTTATGGTCTTGTTTCTTGTTTTGTCTTGTATGTTTTTCTGTACATGAAATCCAAGATAGGTAAATCTATAAAACAGTCATTGGATAAACAATTACACGTAGCATGGCAGTGGAGGTTGTGGGGACATGAGGAGCTAGCAACAATGATGACATGAAAGAATAAAATGTTCTAAAATTCATTTGGTGATTATTACACAACTCATCAATATGATTCAATCATTGAGTTGTATGTGGCTTATATGCCAATAAAACTATTTAGCTTTTTAATATGATATTTATTTGCAATGATTTAGCAAATAAAACTATTTTTAAAAGGAAGAATGAGATACACCTGATCAAAGTCATGGTGTTGTCTGTCCTTCCCCGCCCCCCACCTCAAAAAACATTCTACTATGACATAATCCAGGCATCATACCATTCAATAATTCAGTCATATCAAGCAGTGTTGTACAATGGCTAGCACAATCATTTTCAAAACATTTTCAGTGATTAAGGCAAAGAATGTACGGATGTGCTTTATAAATTGGTGTATGTATATGTGTGGATTGTGATAAGAGTTGTATGAACCCCTAATAAAATGTAAAAAAAAGAAAAGAAAGAAAAAAGAAAATGATTAGGGCGAAGAATGTAAAGATGTGCTATATACAATTGATGTGTGTATATGCATGGATTGTGATAAGAGCTGTATGAGTCCCTAATAAAATGTTTAAAAAAAACCCATTTTCTTCCGTCTTGTACTCCCTGGCATCAGCTCCCCTTTACCCCCTTCCTTCCATGCCATACCCCTCAGGAACCCTTATTCCATTACTTGTCTATATAGATTCAACCAACCTGGGCTTCATACACTGAAAAACATAGAAAGTTACATAACAATAACAAGAGATAGGCCCCAATCTGGACCAAATATAAACAATAACAAATAGAAATTAAAAACCAGATCAAGCTCAAAGTATATCCAAAGGGAAATCAAATGACAAGATTTTAACTATTCAAGTAAGATTATCATCTTAATCTACTATAATCCTCTCTGTTATACTCTCTATCTGCTAACCAAGTTATTCCCATCCCTCAATTATTGTCATAGGGGAAACACTGGAGGTTTATTCCCTGTGAAGATCATTTGAATGTATTTTGGGCTCCCAGTGTCATTCATAGCCTTCTGCAAACCAGAACTTCACAATTTAATCTCTTATACCATTCCTTCCTTTGGAGTTGGATTATTTCTTTTCCACTCCTTGGATCCATATGACATCTCAGTTACACGAATGCTTGTTTGAGAACAAGCCTTAAAGTCTCCAATCACTATTCTTTCTGATAGTTGTGCACCATCCAATTTCTTCACCACATTTTGTATAGCACTGATCTCTTCCAAGTTTCCCTCATGAGGACGCACATTGAGTAGGGTCATGTTGTAAGAACTAATTGTTGCTAGATTGGTGCCAGGATTAAGTACAAGCCCCAAATCCATTTCTAGATCTCTGTTTTCTATCAACTCTTAGTATAGCTATTCTCTGTTTCTTCACACCCCATGTAATTTGGGACATAATGCCTCGGGTGTGTTTGAGGTACAGCCCAGTTCATCTAATGGGGCCTTTGGAGTATGTTGTGCACTTTGAAGATCTAGGTTTCAATGTCCCAGTATTCGATGGCCCTTGATCTGGTTTCCAAAGAGGTAAACTGAGACTCGGCCCAATTTGTGCTAATCGGAGCCTAATACCAGGCCTAATCTTCCTTAGGGGTCCATAAAAATATTGTTAGTTTTCCACCCCTCTGGCCAGGATGCTGTTTCTCCCCTCTTTTCTACCCCCAGAAATGTCAAATAGGCATGTGAAATGGGAGTGTGGTGAGAAACACTACCTCGTACCCTTCAAGTCCTCGATGGTGGCACTCATCTCTGCAATCCCTGCGGGAATGTTTTATGGCTTTGGGTCTACTATTTTCCTAGAAGGAGGCAATTCTAATGACTTCCACATGGCTTTTACTACTATAGTAGCCCTTATTCCACATTTCAGGTGTCCTACATTGGAGTTCTGCTAGTTGCTGACTCTTTCTATTTGAATAACGCAGTCTTCAACTGGGGAAGTTACTACACGATGGATTCAGGGATGCACTGAGCCCATTGTGAGACAAACCTCAGCTAAGACTCCATTAATAACTTGACCTCCATGCACTCTGACTCTGACTGCTGGGCCTTCAATTCAGAGTCAGTGTCCAATAATCCTTGAGAAAGCTGATTATTTCATTTCTTTTCCAGTGAAAGACCACAGACCCCTTGGGGGAAGACTAACAGTATAAGCCTTCAGTGGTGGAGTGGGTTCCTTCCTCGAGTCAATCCAGTCTCCTCTCCAGGTTAGTGGTCTGTAAATTGGCACAAGGCTGGTTATTGATTTAGGGGGTTTGACTTTGTTCAGGTGATTCAAGTTATGTTTTACTCAATCTAGAATTTTTCTGCTTGTATAGGTTAAGTAAATATTTGGTAGAGTTCCCATCTATTTCATTCTCAGGATATTTTGCCTAAGTAGTCAACATCACAGGTCCCTTATGAGTGAGACTATGATAATTACTTTGACTCTGCTGTCCATTACAGTATCCCTGGCTATCTTGTATCTGTCAATTGAGTGCTGCCACTTGACTCCCCCCACCCACACAGTAAGCCCCATTACATGCAAATGGCTTAATTCAATTAGTGCAGTTCCCACTTTCAGGCTTGGCTGACATAAATAGGAATTACAAGAATCTTCAGAGATATAGAGCTCTCTTCACAAATGTGTTTTTAAACTGTTTTAATGAAGTGATGTCCTTGGGGCGCTTCCTTTGTTGACTAAGTCTGTGGGGTTATCCTGATAAATCGACTCTAACATGCCAATTTCCCTAAGCCTTTGAATGCTATCTTCTATGGTATACTAAGGTAGGTCTTGTACTTCAATTTGTGTAGATTGTCTGGAAATCAATGCTTCAATGAACCTCTCAACAAGCCAAATATACTATTAGATCCTCTCCTATCCTCTAGAGCTAAAACACTGAATGAAGAGAGTTTTTACTTAATGAGTTCATATTGATAAACTCAGACAGATCCAAGCCTATGTTCCTTGCACCATCATTCCACATCTTTAATAACCATTAATATTCATATTCTCCAGGTTCCTGTCTGTATATATTAGAAAATTTTAGTAGGACTTTGGGAGTATAGTGCATAACTTCCTGGGTCACCACCTGGACATCACATTTGGGGATGCATTGTGACTTGGGAACTAACTGTGACTTAAGTGTAGTTATAGATCTAGAGGAAATAATAGATAGTGATGTGTTTCCTGAGAACATGCAGCAACGTCTTATAAGGCACCTGCCAGAGGCAGTACTCCAGATACAACCCCAGGTGTCATATCACCATGCATAGTAGTGCTACTTTCCTCATGTGTGTGTGGACAATGGCTTTAGTGAGAATGGGTTAATCTCTTCAGACAGGAGAGCTGGTTTTAGTGACTGGTGTGATTCAATGGACTCTTGTGACTCAATGTCTCTATTTTCTGGATTGTGAGCCTATATATCCCCTTCACAAGTCAAAGGGTCCCATTTCTTTAGCATCTGTGTTCTCACTTTAATACACACCTACATATAAATCTAGGTTGAGAATTAAGATGACATTGTAATGCATCTACTCATATGATAAGACTCTGGATTTGTTTTCAGCAATATCAGTACTGTTACTAGATGGGATAAGACTTTCATTAGTGGCACAAGTAGAAGCTTTGGGGTTTATTATTCAGCATTTGAACCAGTCCTCCTCCTCCTCCTCCTCCTCCTCCTCCTCCTCCTCCTCCTCCTCCTTCTTCTTTTTCTTCTTCTTCTTCTATCAGTTTATCTTTTATAAGTAGTACCAAATAACCAGCTTACCTATACATCTCAACCTGAAAAAATTGTTGAAATATATCAAACACATTATCACCCAGAGCCTCATTTTTCATCAACATTTCATCTACTGGTGTTATTTTGAATATTAGCTTGGCCACTTCACATCATAGATTAACAGTGATAGACATGAATACTTACAGAGGCAGAGGAATAGTTCTCAGTGCCTTTAGCTTACTCAGACTTGATAACCAAGTTAGAAAACTCATATTTTGCATTTTGTTTCCCTAATACCATCCCAGTACCAAGTGTTTTAGGTTTATGTGTTAGACTGTGTTGACAAGAGAAACAAATCCCGTGACACTCATATATGTATAAGAAAGAACTTTACCTCCCACGCTCTCATGTCCCTCCGGGACCGTTGGTCCCGTTATTTTCTTCTCTCATTGTTTGTCCAGCCTATCTTATCTAGGTCGACCTGCTCATATACTAATATGTGCAAACAAATGCAGATGGCTTTGACAGCACCCAAGTGGCACATAAGAACATGGCTTCAACAGCAGGAACACCGACACGCAGATAGACAAAAAAGACATACAAAATTTACAAGATAAAAAAAAGAAAAAACAAAACAAAAAGACAGCCAAAAAAATCTGATAGCATGGGAGGTAGGGGAAGGGAGGAGGCCTTGGCCAACACAGGGACAAGGGAAAAGCAAGTGGTCAAAACCAGTGCCAGGGAGGGGGAGGGAGGACTGGTAGGGAGTGACCAAGGACATGGTAACAGAGGAATTACTGAAACCAGAATGAAGGCTGAATATGGTAGTGGGACAGGAGGAAAGCATAAGGAAATAGAGGAAAGGAGTAGGAAGCAAAGGGCATACATAGAAGTCTAAATACAAACATGTACATATGTAAATATATTTATGATTATGGGGGAAATAGACCTATGTACATATATTTATAGGTTCAGTAGTAGGGTAGCAGGTGGACATTGGGCTTCCTCGTGCACACTTCCTCAAAACAATAGCACCTTGCCCAGCTAAACGGTCATTGCATGATACCCACCTTCCCGACATGATCACGGAAGAGACGTGTGTATAAGCAAACGTGGTGAAGAAAGCTGATGGTGCCCGGCTATCAAAAAGATATAGGGTCTGGAGTCTTAAAGCTTGAAGGCAAACACGCGGCCATCTAGCTCGGAAGCAACAAAGCCCACAGAGAAGAAGCACATAGTCTACGTGAATACAAGGTGTTTAACAGACCAGGTAGCAGACACTAAGGAACAAAAACCATCATTGTGTGATCACATAAACGTTGAAGGCAAATGTGTGCATAAGGAAGTGTGGTGAAGAAGGCTGATGGTGCCCAGCTATTGAGAGATATAGCATCCGGGGACTTAAAGGCTTGAAAGTAAACAAGCAGCCATCTAGCCCAGAAGCAACAAAGCCCACATGGAAGCAGCACACCAACATATATGATTATGAAGGGTCGAGGGGATCAGGTTTCAAACAACAAAGGCAGGGCGGGGGGGGGGAATCACATCACCGTGAATAAGGGGAGTGCGTGATGGGGACCTAATGCCCATCTGTAGACAGCTGGACATCCCTTGCAGGGGGGTAGTGAGGAGGAGATGAGTCACTTAAGGTTCAGTGTAGCAACAATGAAACTCAAAACCGTCCTCTAGTTCTTGAACGCTTCCTCTGCCCCCCCCCCCCAATTATCATGATCCCAATTCTGCCTTGCGGACCTGGTTAGACCAGAGGGTGCACAGCGGTGCAGTATAGGGATCTGGAAACACAGGGAATCTAGGACGGATGAACCCCTCAGGGCCAGCGGTGAGAGTGGTGACACCGGGAGGGAAGGGGGTGTAGAAAGAGGGAACCGATCTCGGGGATCTACGTGTAACCTCCTCTCTGGGGGATGAGCAACGGGAAGGTGGGTGAAGGGAGACACCAGGCAGTGTAAGATAAGATAAAATAATTTATAAACTATTAAGGGTTCATGGGGGAGGGGGGAGCAGGGAAGGAGGGTGAGGGGAAAAAAGGAAAATGAGCTGATTCCAGGAACCCAAGTGGAAGGTGAATTTTGAGAATGACGAGGGCAACAAATGTATAAGGGTGCTTTACTCAATTGATGTATGTATGGATTGTGATAAGAGTTGTATGAGCCCCAGTAAAATGATTTATTAAATTAAAAAAAGAAATAACTTTATATCAATAAGTAATAAATGCCAAGATCAAGAAGTAATTATACATCAAGAAAATATCCCCAACCCAGTTCAAGTTCGTAAGTCTGGTACTAATCCATAAATCCTTCTCTACACTCACACAGCCACGTGCAGTGATGCAGAATGTAGGAAGATCACAAATCAAAGTTGCATGGATCCAAGGTGGGTGGCAGCATGGCAGGGCTCCAGCTTGCAATGCTCAGTGTGGCCATCAAGCACAAGTATGAAGACAGAGAGGGAAGTGTCCCCAGCCCTCCTTATGAGATGCCATGCCCTCAAGAAAGCAACATCAAGTCATGACCTGAGTGACAGGTTTGATACCATCCCTTCACTTTCATATGTTTTTAAGTTGACATAAAATTAAGTAACTACCACAGTTGATTTGTCTTGAAAAGCAAAAACAGTGATGCTTGTATGTGTGCATATAGAAAGAGATTTCTATCAAGAAATGACTTACACAATTGTAGAAGTAGGGAAGTTCAGTTTGATTCAAGTCAGTAGGTTAGATGTAAGCTAGAGGCATCTCCTGACTCATGTAGCCGTGGAAGCCGACAAACAAGAAGCAAGATGAGGAAACAGGAGGGCCATAGGCTGGTGGACGCAGAGTTGAATGAATCTGAGGTCAGTTGAATGAATCCAAGTCAGCAATCTACTGACAGCTCCTAGGATTGGCAAGCAGTACAATAGGAGATCAACAAACCAGATGCAGGATCCATATACAGCAGAAGGCAAAGAGGTAAAAGTGTGTTTGACTCTGCTTAGGGCCTCTCTCTTATTCCCAAGGAGGTTTAACCAAGCTCTGACCAGATTGATAGTTTGGGCCCCACCTGTAGGTATATCTAGTTGATATAAACTCTAACCATCATAAGTCACAAGTATAATTACTTAACCAATTTGTTAGCAATTTGATATATGTACTTCTAGATTCTATGTATGTGTGCAGGTATGTATGTGTAGGTGTGTGTGCGTGTGTGTGTATGTTGAACAAGCAAATATATTCTAAAGCATTTCTGCATTTATATCTTGAATTTTTTTTTTCAAAATCACTGAGTTTTAAGCATTTTTAAATTGCTTTTTTAAAAGTTACTTTCTAATACATTTCAATTGGGATAAATCATTTCCTAATGCCTGCTGCAAACTTCAGTCTTCTGCCAGCTGTAATATCAGCAGTCAGTCTATTATGCTATTTAATTAGAGGACACCATAGAACTGACTTTGGTCAAATGGATAATCTAAGTGTGAGTTCACCAATGCAAGTGGTCTTGTTTCTGTTGTCCTCAGCAGTATTAAAATAGAAACAGAATTTTCTCCACCCCTTCAGGGGGAAATGACTCAGTTAAGAAACATCTTTCTCATCCGTAGCTTTGTTGTAGGTGCTCATCATAATTTCCTGCTCTGAAATTAAGATTCACTCTGGAATAGCTAGAAGGATTTCCACTTTTGTTGGAGATGGGAAAAAGAATGCAGAATCCTTGAAATGGTAGAAGTGCTGTATAGCATCCTAGTTGCTGCCCAAAGGGGATGTGGGCTCTTGTTGAGTGAATTACCTGTACTGACATTTCTTTCAGTTCTGGGCATGCCAGTTATGATTCCCTACGATTTTTCTAGAGAAACATTCCACAAATTCTGAACTATCATTCTTTATATGAAGTATTGCCAGTGTTTTCCATTCAAAATAATTCTAAGGAAGTCCTTACATTTCTAAAATATGCTATTAATGTCTATAGCTTGTAACTGTAGTGCTCTCATGGCTGCTAAACTTCAAAGACGACAGATGCATACAACTAATTTACATAACGTGGAAGATGCTTCAAGTTTTTCCAAATTTGGTAACAATATCCCTACTTCTTCCCCAGTGTTTTTATGATTGTGTTACTAAAATCAGAAATCCTATAAAAATTTCCAGTGACAAACCTTCATTTCAGGACATTGGGGTCATGTCTAAATTTGAGTTTGCTAATTATCATGCCAAAAATAAAGGCTTGTTTGCCTAAAATCTACAAAGTTTGTCTGCTAAGCTTGCACGCTGATTTTGTGGGGATCTTTTTCTACACTATTTTAGAATATAATACACCCCCCCTTTTCTTTCTGAGTACTAGAATGTTATACTCTATACAGACAGTCCCCTGGTTTAAAAATATCTGATTTATGAACAGGTCCTTGGGGGAAAAAAAGCCTTTACTTCCATCAAATCCTTTCCAACCCCTAACGATTCTTCATGGCAGAGCAGAGCTGCCTCTGTGGGTTTGGGGACTTTAAATATTTATAGGAGCAGAAAACCCCATATTTCTCTGCGTGAGCAGCTGATGGGGTTAAACTGCGGAGCCTGTGGTTGGTAGCCCAATGTGCAGCCTCCTATGCAACCACCGGGCCTTACTTTACCTTTAAAAAGGTTTCAGACCAATTTGAACTGGTATTGTCCCAGCCAGCAAAGAGAAATAGAAACACACCTGCATTTTTACAGTTTGGATGATTACTCAAAGTATTCGCAATGAGAAAAATTATGGCCCAAAGTCCTGAAACCAGAGACTTGAAAGAGGCATAATTTCCTTTCCATTACATTCAAATTTTCATTCTTTCTTCTTCTGTTTTTTAAATCATTTTAATGGGGGCTCATATAGCTCTTCTCACAATCCATCCATCCATCCATCGTGTCAAGCACATTTGTACATTTGTTGCCATCATTTTCAAAACATTTTCTTTCTACTTGAGCCCTTTGCATTTAATTTTTCACAGAGCTTTGGAAAGTCACAAATATTCAAAGTAGCAGAGTTGACCACCATCTTTCATCAGGGTAGTGTTATTTCAGTTCCAAATTCTTTTTATTATTATGTCAATTTAGCCTCACTGTAAAATGATTGAGCCACTCCTTACTCACAACAAATTCTTCAATACAATCACCACCACTTGTGGCACATATAACTTTTATATCCAAGCCTTCTTGGTTAATTTCAAACCTCAGACACTGCCAACCATTTTCACCAATAGTAAGCAGTTAAAGAAGTGAAAAATAAACCATCATTTCTGGGTAGTTATTAAGCATCAGACAGAATACTAGGAAATTTGCATGATACTCAGCTGCTTATTTTAGCCTTTGTTTGGAGATTTATGTAATTTTGGCCAAATTTCTCTAGCACATCCTATGGAGAATTCAAATACTGTCCTGGTGATATCTTTGAATTTTCAGGGACTTCTGTTTTGTTCTGGAAAAAGATGAAGCTTTCTGCTCCCATAAAGATTTTAAGACTGAAAATGGTGGAACTCTATTCTGTCCTATGGGGTCACTATGAGTTGGAATCAACTCAGTGGACATGGGTAGGTGTGTTTTCATAATCAAATCTGGTTTTCATTTCTTGCTTCCAGTGAACTTTGTACCAGTGTACAGCCTCTGTCCTATCCAGGCCTGCAAGGTAGAATTCGGATCATGGTAGTTGGGGGGAGGAAGCATCCAGGTTCTGGGGGAAAGCAGTGTTCCCCATCGGTACTACCTCGCACCCTAATTAACCCATCTCCTCTCCTAAACGCCTCTATGAGGGGCTCTCCATTGGCCGACACTTGGGCCTTGGGTCTCCACTCTGCACTTCCCCCTTCATTTAATATGGTATATATATACATATACATATACACATATATACACACACTTATATCGTTGTTGTTTTTTTTGCATGATGCCTTATACCTGGTCCCTTGGCACCTCGTGATCGCACTGGCCGGTGTGCTTCTTCCATGTGGGCTTTTTTGCTTCTGAGCTAGATGGCCGCTTGTTCACCTTCAAGCCTTTAAGACCCCAGACACTATCTCTTTTGATAGCCGGGCACCATCAGCTTTCTTCACCACATTTGCTTATGCACCCATTTGTCTTCAGCGATCCTATCATGGAGGTGTGCAGTCAATGATATGATTTTTTGTTCTTTGATGCCTGGTAACTGATCCCCCTGGGACCACTCGATCACGTCCATGTGGACTTTGTTGCTTCTGAGCTAGATGGCCGCTTGTTTATCTTCAAGCCTTTAAGACCCCAGTCACTATCTCTTTTGATAGCCGGGCACCATCAGCTTTCTTCACCACATTTACTTGTTCACCCACTTTGGCTCCAGCCGTTGTGTCGGGAGAGTGAGCATCATGGAGTTCCAATTTAATAAAAGAAGGTATTCATGCATTGAGGGAGCGTTTGAGTAGAGGCCCAAGGTCCTTCCACCACCTTAATACTTGACCTATAAATATAGACACATAGATCTATTTCCCCATCCTCCTACATATATTTGCATGTACATGTCTTTGTCTAGACCTCCATGAATGCCCTTTGACTCCTAGCTCTTTCCTCCATCTCCCTTGACTTTCCTCCTGCCCTACTACCATGCTTCATTGCCACCTGGGCTAGAGTATACCTCTTCTCTAAGCAACCTTACCCTTGATCATTTCCCACCATGCCTGCCACTCCCCCTTCTCTACCATTTGGGGTCCCATGTTTTTCCCTTGTCCCTGGGTTTGTTAACACCACTTCTTTACCCCCCCTACCCCCCCACCCCAAGTCCCCCCGGAACTGTCGGTCCCGTTGTTTTTCCTCCAGATAGTTCATCCAGCCTGTCCTATTCAGACAGACCTGTGGAGTCACTAACATGCACGAAAACAAGACAGAGGAAAACAAAGCAACAGTATACAACCAGACAACAAAACAACAAAAACAAACCACTGACAAAGAAAAGAACAAAACAGTTCACAAGAGAAAAGCTTGTAGTTAGTTCAGGGATCGTTTGCTGGCCCTTAGGAGCGTTTTCCAGTCCAGTCTGTTGGGGCACCACGCCCTGGCCCCAAAGTCCACTTTCAGCATTCCCTGGGGACCTTGCCACTCCATTCCCTTGCTGTTCCGCTGCACTCCCCCAGTGATTTGCCTCGGTGTGGTGGGATCTGGTCAGGTGCAATTCCCACACTGTGTCTCCGGTGCTGTCCCCTGTATCGCCCTTAGTCACTGAGGGGCATCATGTCTCATAGTAGGGCCAGCCATGTTGTTCTCTCTGTGGACTGGCTGCTCTACTCAGGAACATCATCATCACGGCCTGGTGGGTCAGGCTGTGCTCCACTCTCTCCTGCCCCTTCATCTGCTCCCGTGTGCTCTGATCAGATATGTCCATCTCCCGGAGCTGCAGAGTCAATGTCCTTTGGAACAAATTCTTTTCGGGGAAGGGCAGGAATCCACTTAATTTATGGTGCTGGGGCCAGCCTCCCAGACCTCTCCACCGGTTCCCTCCTCCACGCCGGGATATTGCATTCACACCTTGCGACACTGGGTTGAAGTCTGGTCCCACTTTCCCTGTGGAGATATAAACAATACCCTCCCCTTGGGTGGATTAATGCCCCATGACCCCACTACCCTTTTCTTCCTTGTATTCATCCTTTTGTTTTCCTTTCCCCACCTCCTCCACCATTGTCTAACATGTACATCCCTGGTTTTGGTCTGGTCTCTTCCATACTACACCGTCTTCACCCCTAAAATGTTTGTATACCGTAGCTTTTTTCCCTATGCCACTTTTGCTTTAAAAAAAATTTTTTTTTAATTCTTACCTCAGCGGACTCATAGGCAGAATTCTCCTCTAAGCAATAAAGACACTGAATTTTTCTCCAATTACCATACTAGCCGGACTTGGATTTTCTGGAACGATTTCAGTTGAGGAAGAGGAACAAAGATTATAATAGTTTTCCACCCACCACCAATTTAGATTTCCTTGGCTGCCCTTATATTCAACTTCCTTAACTAAGCCTTTAGGTCTGAGTTCATCTCCAGCTCAAGAAGAGCCTGCGAATTGCCAGACTCGAGTTCATCCGGCTTTTTGCCATTGGCCTTCACAATCTTCATGCTTGAATTGAACATGGCTTTTTCTTACCTAGCACTGGCCTAGGAAGAGCTAAGCTCTATATTTTAATCCAAAAATTCATTAATGCATTTTGCTAAAACTTATGGCCGCATATGCTGGGAACTCACAATTGCAGAAGAACCTATGGCATAAAACACACACACACACACACACACACACACACACACATACACACAGAACACACTACCATTGAGTCCATGCTGACTCAAGGACCTGCTTGTGATTTTCTGAGACTGTCACTGTTTATGGAAGTGGAGAGTCCAGTCTTACTCACGAGGAGGTTTCAAACTGCTGACCAAGTGGATCGCAGTCCAATGCATAATCACTACATCACCAGGGCTCATAGAATGCTGCCTCCTATGACATAGGGTATGCTTTGAGATTTGGGGGTCACCTATGTGATTCTTTCTCAATAGTTTCTAGAAATATATGGTAGACTAGGCTAAATAACACCCACCCCCAATGATATCAGGGACCTAATACCAGGAATCTTTATATGTTAACTTATTTGTTTAAAGGGTCTTTGTACTCGTGATTACTGGTCAGTTAGGAATCTTGAGATGGGAAGATTATCTTGGATTGTTTGGGAAGTCCTTAAATGCAATCACAAGTGCCCTAAAAAGAGAGAGGCAGAATATTTTATATAAGCAGAGGAACACAAGTAATGTGGAAATGAAACAGAGAGATTTCAAGGTTGCTGTGATGCAGAAAAGGCGAGGAATGGATTCTCCCTAGAGCCTCTGGAA
Organism: Tenrec ecaudatus; assembly: GCF_050624435.1. NCBI lineage: Eukaryota > Metazoa > Chordata > Mammalia > Afrosoricida > Tenrecidae > Tenrec > Tenrec ecaudatus. The sequence goes on from NC_134548.1 coordinate 90,861,450, forward strand.
AGAGTGCACATCTGCTACCACTTTGATTACAGCCGGGAAAATTTAATTTAAAGTTTGGACTTCTAGAACTGTAAGAGAATAGGAGTGTGCTGTTTAATTATCCACATTTGTGCTAATTTGCTACACCAGATATAAACAACTAATAGAAATGTAAATAGAATAAAGACCAATTTTCTCCTGGCAGAAATTTATGCCGCTAACACCTCTGCTTCCCCTCCACACACACCTTAGAAGACAGCAGCAGCTACACTTAATGAGGGATTCAAATAATTTTTTGCCCTGATAGACATGTTCTGGTTTAATTTTTATAGCAATACTTTACAGATTACAGTAAACTTGAGATGAAAGCTAATATGTAGAATGAAAGAATCTGGATCCAAAAAAGTGCTCCAGAGGTGAAACTCCTAAAATTTTAAAGGTGTAAGCATACATGCCACATTAAAAAAATAATTCATGTACTCAAACTTATTAAGCATGTTATAAGGAGTCTGGGTGGCATTATTGTGTGATTGTTGACTGCTCAAACCCACCAGTCACTCTGTGGGGAAAATATAAGGCTATCTGCTTCCATAAAGGTTTGCAGGCCTGTACACGTCTGTATAAACTCAATCACAGTAAGGCTTTTAGCTATTATATATTAAAAAGAGGTCTATGTGTTGGAGCTATGAAGAAAAACAAAACCTTCATCTTCAAGAAAATCACAGCCTCACTGGGTGAGGCAGATAAATTAAAGTTGGAAAGTATGATAAATACTGTCAAAGGGAAACAAAAAGCTCTATGAGAAAAATGTCAAAATGGCACTTTAGTGAGAATACATGAACAGATAAACCATTCATGAGAATGTAAGGTTTGAGCTGAATTTTCATGATGTTAGCCAGACTGTCAACATTTTCTGAAGAATCCTACATTTCATTTTTTCTATCACGATAAGGTGAAACAATTGAAATGTGCCACACCAGCCTGTGTGATCCCAAAACGACAGTAACGAAATTCAAATATGATGACAGGAAAAGTATCAGAGCAAATTATGAACACCCAATTTGCAGAAGGCCATGGAGGACAACAAAAACAATACAAACAAAAGCCAACAAACTCATTGCCCAGGCTCATAGCGACCCCCTGTGGAGTCCTGAGCCTCTGTTTATGGGAGAAAACAAAAGCCCAGTCTTTCTCTGGTGGAGTTGCTGGGTGGTTTCGAACAGGCAACAGTTCGGATCATAGGCCAACACGTAACCACTACAACACCAGGGCTCTTTATGGAGGACAGTAGGAGTCAAAAATCCTTCCATTGAGTACCTAGTTGGATAAAGCCTCTGGCAGATCACCTCTGGCCATAATCAAAGGACGTGAACTTTGCTGTCAGACAGAGATTATTGAAAACTTGATTATGCGGGATGGGACAACAGTATAATATTATACTTGGTCAGTTGTCCTCATTCTTGACTCAACCTGAATTTGATCTAGGTTTAAATATTTCTCACTTGCTCTATGACAGAATTTTTCTATCTCGATAATTTTTTTTTTTAGTTCAAGGATCATTTTTGGCCTTTAGGAGTGTTTTCCAGTCTGTTGGGGCACCACGCCCTGGCCCCAAAGTCCACTTTCAGCATTCCCTGGGGACCTTGCCACTCCATTCCCTCGCTGTTCCGCTGCACTCCCCCAGTGCTTTGCCTCAGTGTGGTGGGATCAGGTCAGGTGAAATTCCCACACTGTGTCTCCGGTGCTGTCCTCTGTAACACCCTTGGTCACTGGGGGGCATCATGTCTCATAGTGGGGCCAGCCATGTTTTTCTCTCTGTGGACTGGCTGCTCTAATCAAGAACATCATCCTCATGGCCTGGTGGGCCAGGCTGTGTTCCACTCTCTTCTCCTCCCCCTTCATCTGCTCCTGTGTGCTCTGATCAGATACGTCCCTCTCCCGGGGCTGCAGAATCAATGTCGTTCTTTGAAACAATCTCGATAATTTTAATATTGCTGGTGTCTTTCCATTCTTACTCTTTATTCTGTGTCTTTTATTATTATTTTATTTGTTTCATTTTTAATTGTTTCTGTGAAGTTTCTCAGTTTATGAAGCACAGAAGGAGTGGGTGCATAGGGACAATAACTATTTCAATGGTTTATAAGGGAGGAAGGGGCATTGAGGAATAAATAATGAATGCAGGAGTGGGGAGAGTGCGCTAGAACTGATTGTGATGACGTAGATACAACTATTTTTAAAAGATACTTTACTATAGCAGTGTGTATATGTGAATTTTAAATAAATAAAATTATATTTTTAAAGAAGAGTGCCATTTTTTCTGAAATTGATCAAACATATTCAGAATACATTTGATAATTATGGTGTTTGGAATGCAAATGTTGGAAACAAAGAAGATGTATAAACTGTTGGAAAATAGAGTCCTGCTGACAGAAACAATAGTGGAGACCACATGAAAGAATTTTATAGAGCAACCATTTCTTCATGACCTGGAAGTTTGAGAATGATAGAAACAAGGAGAAAATAGAAGGGATACAGTAAAATAGGATGGTTGTCAAAGGATGGTTCTCATTCTTAATATGAACGTAGAGAGACAATAATAGCTTAAAATTCAAGAAAATTTGTTGAATTTTGACTGTGTGTGCCAGATATGGTATTGTTTTTTCATGAAAATACTTGCAACCATATGGGAGTATCTAAAAAGTTATTCTGAATTGCTCAAGAACTATGTTGTTAGATGCCATTGGTGGTTCTGACCTAGCGACCCTATGAACAACAGAATAAAACACTGCCTGGTCCTGTGCCATCCTCACAATTTTTCCTATGCATGAGTCCATTGTTGCAGGCACTGTGTCCATCCAGCTCTTTGAGGGCCTTTCCCTTTTTCACTGCCCCTCCACTTCCCCAAAGATGATGTCCTTCTCTAGTGACTGGTCTCTCTTGACAGCATGACCAAAGTGTGTAAGGTGAAGTCTTGCCATCCTTGCCTCCAAGAAGCACTCTGGCTGTACTTACTTCGAGGCAGATTTGTTTGTCCTTTTAATAGTTCATGGTTCTTTGTAGAGTAAATATTATTCAATGAGCAATGATAGCCTGCCCAAGTACTGATGAACTGCCTGGAAGTAAATGTTGTCAGTAATATGGAAAAAGTCGTGGGAGTGAAAACTAGTTTTTGTAGTAATGTATGATTTCAATAAAGAAATATAGGTAAATTTTAGCATTGCATTTTTCTGTAGAGAGGGATACCAGCATTGTTTCCTGTAGAAGTTGATGCATAGGGTGTAGTCCTCAAATCCTGACTTGATACACTCTGCTTGGGAAAAGGTCTGTGTTTGTAAATAGTTATCATGGATATTTGGACTTTAAGGCCTTGGGCAGTGGCTTCCAGAAGTGGAGTACAAACTTTGGGGGTGAAGGTGTGTCTTGGGGACCTGTGATCAGATTATGTAGGCAGCAATGGTGTTGAGAAGTATAATGGTGTTGGATGATGCAGATCAGGAATCAGTGAGGGCATGAAGCCTGATATTTGTAAGGGCATCTACCACCATGTGGGGTGGGGGTGGGAGGTGATTGTGAGCGTATTTGTGTATGTCAGCAGATATGATGAAGAACTGTGGGCAAATCAGAGATGAACTGTAGATACAGAGTACGCTCTACGAACACTGAAGAACTGAGAGCTAAAGCAGACATGCTTCTTTTGCAAATGGCCTTTTATTGGAGGTTGTCTGATGTAAGATCATACAGAATTCCTAGAACTGTGTTAAATTCTTTGAATGGCCCGTAGTGTCCAACTGCTGTGGCTATGTTGCCTAATGGATTCACTCAAGCTCGGATCTGACTAGGATATAGAACAACTCATTAATGTGCAAAAGATGTCTTCCTGGGTTTAACCTCCAGTGGCTCTGGATTCCATTGGGACATTCTTGTACATACTAACTGATCTGCTGCCCATTGAATTTTAGTGGTTGCATGGCTTTAAAAGTACTAGAGCCTGGTAATTTCCTCAAATGGAACATTCTTCATTGCCCTGTTACTCTGAACTCTTTCTCTTTCATTTCATACTACAACTTCACAAAATAATAATTTTACTTACTATCTTGATTGGCTCACCTCCTATTTAATCACTCTTTTACCTCTGCAACTAGAACATTATGGACATTCCCCCACACCCATGCCCCACACACATCTTTATAAGGCAGAATGTCTTAGACTTTCGTATTCCTGCTTGCTCTCAGTCCTATAATTCAATGTATTAATTCCCTTAGAACTCTGTTTTCATAGGGAACTGATAAAGTGATCTTAAATTAAGCTTTAGTTATTAATAAAGGCTTAATTCCATGCTAGCAAGCCTGATCTGTGACCAATGATTTCTCAACCCAAAGGTGACTGCTACAAATAGATATCAGGGGACACATATTTTAGATCTATGAGCCTCAGATCTTGCCTCCTATTTAACTATTGACCACTAATAAATAAGATGATTTGTGTTTGGATAGCTTTAGAGTCCTTGATGCCAGAATGCCATAATTTAAAAAAAAAGTTATCAACATCCAAAGAGAAGAAAATCAACACAAAAACCTTATATTTAATATAAGACACAAGTCAAGTGTTATACAAATGCCCATTAATATATATATCATTTTTATTCAATAATAATCACAGACACCCCTGTATGCTGTTTCACCCATCTCTATCAAGTTTAGCAACCCTATTTCAGTAATCCCTTTTACTTACACTTGTTTGTTCAATGACACCATCATCTTGTCCTCCCAAAGAGCAATTGAATGTGAGGGACTATAGTGACCTCACAGATCAAGTAGGTCCACTCCCGTTATTACATATGTGAAAACTGAGGCCGAGAGAGAAGACTTGCTTTGTATGGGGCCAATTAATATAGCTATTAATATAAAAGTGGCATAGTGATTACACATTTGACTGTGATCCACAAGGTCAGCAGTTTGAAACCACCAGCCAGCCACTCTGCAAGACAAAGACAGGTTTTCTACTTGCATAAGCAGTTACTGTCTCAGAAAACCTCAGGGGTTAGTTCTACTTTGTCCTACAAGGGTCACCATGAGTCAGCATAGACATGATGGCAGTGAGTTTGGTTTTTGGTTATTAATATAAGAGCTAGAATCACAGTCTCCTGACTCCCAGTCTTTGCATATTTTTACTTTGTCACACTGAAAACAAGACTAATTTAATATTTAATTTATCATTTTCATGAAGAGTTTTGCATTTTCATTTTTAATTTACCATTTTCATGAAGAGTTTTTGTCTTAATATTCTCTAAGGAAATTACAAAACAGATTTTAGCTAAATTTTGTTTGACAATCTATAAATTATGTTTACCTCACTTATTCTATAGCCAGCTGAAATTGCTCTATATATATATTTAAATTATTGAACATCTTCCTTTCCAGTATGTGCTGAGACAGTCCTAAGAATATATAGGTCATGAAACACTAGAAAACCTAGACATGATTATTCCCAGTGATTCCTTGAAGTGTAACTTAAAAGACATTGAGAAGATAAAAGCCTTAATCGGAACATTGATCTACCAATCTATGATAGTAAGTTATCGATTAGCAGAACATCACTAAATCAAGATGTTCAACACCAGACATTTCCAGAAGATGGCAGTATCAGGCAGGCTTGAACTTAAAGGGATATGAAAATTGAGAAAGGAAAATAAATTGTAACTTGGTATGGCATAGTTGCTTTAAGAACTGATGATGCCACCAATTAAAATGTTTGTGGAAACAACTGGCACAAAAGTCACCAGGTAGCGATTTACTAAGCAATGGCTATAAAACATTTTAAAGAAAATACTAAGATTAAAAAACCCCTGGAAACATTGTTCTAAATACCTCTAAAAAGTCTGGACTATGTGTTGTTAACAGTAAGATTACTTACATTTCCAGAGGTAGGCTCTGAACATATTATATGTGTACATACATACTCAATATTTGAATAAAATCTGCTTATTATGGATTGTCTGATACATGTCAGGTACTGTGCAAAATGCTTATACACAAATTATTTCATTTAAACCCAGTCTGTGAAAGTAATTACCATCACCCTGGTTCGACAGGTGAGGAAATTGAGTGTGGAGACTTTAAATATCTTGTCCAGCTGACAATATCTATGCACAGTATACAAAATCACATAAAATATTTCTTTATTCTTCTTCATGATTTTTAGCCTCTTGCTTGGTATTTTGTCCTTGATTCTTGATTACTTAAAAGTGTATTTACTTATGAAAGTATATAATAGCAAGAGCATTGGGTTTCCTGGCATTGACAGAAGAAAGTTACACTCATCATTCTCTAATTAAAGGAAAAATAACTCTGAGATAGCCAACCAAGGAATTTTCTTGGAATCTTCAATTGTGATTTACCTTTCTTTGACTTGGGACCTTAGTCTTCCAATCCATTGGCTTGATGTACAGATGTTAAAAGGAAAGTGCAAACGGCATGTGCAAACACATACTGAGCCAAATGCAATGTTTCTAGCATTACTTAGTGCTAAACCAGCAGTTCTCATCCTGTAGTTTGCGACCCCTTTGGGAGTCAAATGTCCCTTTCACAGAGGTCACCTAAGACCATCAGAAAACACATATTTCTGATGGTCTTAGGAACCAAGACACCGCTCCTCTATCCGACTCCAGATGAATCCACCCACATGCAGATATGCCAATATAACAGCACCCGGTGTGATGACATCATCGCACCAACCCCATCACATACACCCTGTACAAATGCAGGTGTATGTGACAGGGTTGGTGCCATAATGTACTTACGCAGACCAGTCACACATGTGTAGAGAGCAGCTGCTATGTAGAGAGCAGCTACTGTGTAGAAAGAAGCTGCTGTGTTGAAAGCAACTCTGTTAAAAACAGCTACTGTGTTGAAAGCAGCAGTACTTGAAGTAAAATGTCACTTCATGAATTACACTTACATATTGTTTTTGTGATTAATCACTATGCTTTAATTTTGTTCAATTTGTAACAATGAAAGTACATCCTGCATATCAGATATTTACATTATTATTCTCCAAAAATCTTACTTACGCTCACCAACTTCACCATATACTACTATCTAAATGAGAATAAAATTCAAAACCAAACTCACTGCTATTGTGTCAATTCTGACTCCTAGCAACCTTAATAGGGTAGAACTGCCCTGTACTTAGAGGTAGAACTGTACTTGTGGATTTCTGAGACTGTTACTCTTTATGGGAGTATAAAGTCTCATCTTTCTTCCATGGAGAGACTGGTGGTTTTGAACTGTTGATCCTTGGGGCCAGCAGCCTAATAAGTAACAATTATAATAGTCAAAGAACGACCTATATTGTCGAGTGTAAGCCAAGTTTTTCAACACATTTTAATGCAGTTTTTGTGGTAAAATTAGGTGCCTCAGTAGATAATCTGGTTGACTTATACTCGAGTATATACGGTACACTCGCGCGTCCTCTAACCAACCTATCCTTTTCTAGTAATTTACATGGAAAATCAAATAACAACCAGAACAATCATAATTTGACTGGTTTGTGATATCAAGTTCTGGCTTTCTACTTCTTAGTTATGGGACTGGCAAGTCACTTAACCATTCAGTACTTCATTTCCCTATCCTGTAAAATAGGGATAGGAATAACACCTAAGTCATAGGATTGTTGTGAGAATTAAATTAGTTAATAAATGCAAAATACCCAGCACAATGTTATTGTCATCACAGAAATACCCTGATTTCACTCCCTCTCAATTTTCAAAGTTGTCTTTCCTGTGAAGAGAGTCTTTCTTGTGTATCTCATCATCAAATATCCTTGGTTTTATACTGTGTGTTGATAGTGCCCAAATATATTATCTCTGTCTTCATCACTGATTGCCCTTTTGAACTTTACACTTTTATTTATATCAGCAGTAAACTGGACACCATAACCTAGACTGGAGGTTCCTAAAATATTTATGGTATGGCATGTGGAGAAAATTGAAATAATTATACAGTATTTTGGGTTAATGGATAAGTTGTGTGTAGCCTGAGATAACCAGGTGGGTACTTCATTGTTCCAGGGAAAGCTCAGCAATCCTGAGGGTCTAATAGATCAATGTTTTCACATCTCGTAACACATTTGGATAAGGCACCACTCATGAAACTAAACATGTCTAACATGAAGAAATAAAGACACGGACACGGGAATTGTGGTTTAACACTAGCGAAGGGCTGACACCTCTGGCTGTGTGTCCGGCCTATGGCCCCCTGCACAGACTTTTATTCTCTCTGCTGGCTAGGGTATGGGTTAGTAAGCAGGGGTGTACTTCCTCAATGTTAACAAGGAATGAGGGAGTAGCCTAAGCACTAGGCTCTCAAACCAAAACTGCCTGTCAGGAAACTCAAGGTTTTTGTCCTTGGGAAGGAACAAGGGACCCTAGGTCAGGTCCTGCTCCAAGAACTGCATTCAAGCTATTTGCTGCTCAGATGCCCAGAGCCTCCCTCCTTTGCCAGGGATATCTGGTGTCCCTGGAAACAGTCCACTGCCCTCAGCCTCTGTTAACTCCTTCAGGACCAGCACTTCTTTCTACTCATCTCCATTGTAATAGCTTCCTAGTTGATCATTTTGGTGCCTTCTAGCCCTCTACACAATCAGTTCATTTACAAACAACCATAGGATCTAAAATATAAATTTGATCTTGTCACTCCTCTTAAAATTCTTAAACTGATACCCATAGCTTAGTGCTATTATTCTCAAACTTATGAAGTTTCACACAAAGAAGTGGAAAATTAAATCGGCTAATAAGTGCAAAAACTAGGTATAAGTGGAGGGTCGCTTGGAGGCAAAGTTGACAATGACTACGGGTTTTAAAGTTCTTTGAAGCCTTGTGTTTTATCTCAAAGCTGTTCACTAGCACTTTTGAATTCTAAACAGTAATGTGTTATTTTAAACCCAAGGCCATTACTATCAAGTTGATTTTGACTCATAATGACTCTAGATAGAGTTTCCTGAGGCTATAATTTTTCAGAGGAGCAGACAGACTTATCTTTTGCTCAAAAAGGTGTTTGTGAGTTTAACTACCCCACTTGCAGTCAGCAGCTCAATGCCTAACCCACAGTGCCACCAGGGAAAATTGTTTATTTTACTATGTGAGTAACATTCCAAATTATATCCTATAAGTCAAACTGATACCTCAGAAAGATGCATGCATAATGCCATGGAACATTTATTAATATCCTTTGAAAAATCTTCACTTAGAAAAATGATCAGAGGATAAAGTCCAAGATCCGTAGTATGGCCTCCAGCACCTTCATGATTTTGCACATGTTTTCTTTTCTAATCTCCTAGTTTTTCTCCATCGTCACTGACCCAAGTGTTATTCCATGTCCATACATTCTATTTTTTTAATTACATGCCAAGAAAATTTCCATCCAAGCGTTTTGCACAATAACCTGGATGATTCTATTTCTTTAAAATTTAGTACATGTTTCTCATCTGTCATAAATCCTTCTCATCCACTTCTCAGACTGGTATAGGTACTTCTTTTTGTGCTCCTACAGTGATAAGGGTTTATATCAGTCATAATACTTACCTGACTGCATTGGCATGCTGAGACCATTAAAGTGTATTGTGCCAACCTGACTAATAAACACATGTGGGGTTAATTGAAGGGTGGAGCGATAAATGACTTGGTGAGCCTGGCCTTTCTAGTTCTCGGGTCTCTTGCTTTGTGATGGTTGGATCAGGGTGCAGCTGCCTTAGCCAGTTCCCTGCTTCAGCTGGCAAGGTTCATTTCCTACAAGACATCCTTGAGGAGAAGCCACATGGACCTACCCTGATGCAGCCCTGGGTGCTGAAGCACCCGTGTGGAGACCCCTGTCAGCGTTGAGATGCTGACACATTCACTGACTCAGCTTTCCTCCTGCAGTTAGGATCATTGCATGTGCTTTGTGGATGGAGGAGGACTTTGTGGATTGGTGTCAGACATATGGGTTAATGTTGGACTTGTGGGCTTGGGCAGCAGTGGGTTGGGATATTTTCTTGATGTGTACTTACCCTTTATATAAAACTCTCTGCTATACATATGAGTTTCTGTGGATTTGTTTCTCTAATGTACTGAGACTAACACACATGCTCTTTTAACTTTCTGTATTAAATACTAAATTAACAGTTGCCCTAGGACAAATTCAGTGTATAAGCATTATAGTAAGTATTCAACATTTTTCTTTAAATGCAATGGACTTGAGTTACATACAAAGGCATACTTTGCTGACTAACTTCTTGCCTAATTGACAACTGCTAACCATAGATATAGCAATATTGTCAAACATGAAATAGTTGAGACTACCTTTGAAGCAAAATTTTACACACACACACACACACATACACACATATTCCACCAAATAACAAACCCACTGTCATTGTCAATTCCAACTGTTAGTGACCCTTAAGACAGAGTAGAACTGTCCCTTTGGGTTTCTAAAACTGTAAATCTTTAAATAAACAGACAGACTCCCTATTTTTCTCCCTCATTGCAACTAGTAGCTTCAAACCACTAACTTTGTAATTAGTAGTCCAATGTGTACATTACTATACCACCAGGCCCCTTAAATTTACATATGGAGCTATTTAATTATTTTATCAGTTTCAGAAGTATGTTACAAGTCACCTTTTCAAAGATGGTTTGGTAAGTATGTGTTTATTTTCAGCTGTACCTCTTTGAAGATAGCTCCTGAATTATTTTGTTATCTTCTGTTATCCACGGAGTTAGTTGGTTAGACTAGATAAACAAAATTCATAGACACTCATTTTATAAGATAGAGTTTTTTTATGAAGGGTAGCTGTACATTAAGAAAGCATCCCAACCCAGTCCAGGCCAAGATGGTAAGTCTGACATTAGTCCATATGTCCTACACGGATCTACAAAGTCCTCCTCAAACTTACAAAACACACGCAATGACGCCGAATGCAGGAGGAAAGCTGAATCAGTGAGCATGTAAGCATCTCAGCACTGGCAGGGGTCTCCATGCGACTTCTCTAGCACCCAGGGCTGCATCAGGGTAGGGCCATGTTGCTTCTCCTTAGGAATGTGTTGCAGGAAGTGAGCCTTGTCAGCTGAAGCAGGGAACTAGCTAAGGCAGTTGCACCCTGATCCGACCATTAGAGAACAAGAGACCAGAAAGGCAAGGCTTGCCGAGCCATTTATCTTTCCACCCTTCAATTAATCCCACATGTGCTCATTGGCCAGGTTGGCACAATAAACCTTAACTATAACACCCACCAACATCATCTTCTTTATTATAGATAATGATTCTTTTTATCAAAGACATTCATGAGATGGTTTGTATAGACAAATTGAAAATACACATATTACAAACATTGAAAAATATATTGAATAATGATATATTGGATAGTGTCATAAGTGCAAAAGACATACCAGATACTGGCAGAAGTGCAAAAATAAAGCTGGAAATTTAGTAATATCTCACTAAAGTCAGTTCTATCAGTAAGCAGGTTGACTTTTTATTTTTTAATTAAATCATTTTATTGGGGGCTCTTACATCTCTTATCACAATCCATACATTCATCCATCGTGTCAAGCACATTTGTACGTATGCTGCCATCATCATTTTCAAAGCATTTTCTTTCTACTTGAGCCCTTGACATCAGCTCCTCATTTTCCCCCTCCCTGCTCTGCCTGCCCTCCCTCATGAACCCTTGATAAGTAATAGATTATTATTTTAATATTTTACATCGTCCTCTGTTGTCCTTCCTTCACTTTTATGTTGTTTGTCCCCCTGGGATGGGGTTATACATTGATTCTTGTGATCGAATTCCCCTTTTCCCCCCACCTTCCCCTCATCCTCCTGGTATCTCTACTCTCATTGTGGGTATGTTCTGGTATAATCCGAATTGTAAGGTAGAATTGAGGTCCTGATAGTGGGAGGAAGGAAGCATGAAGGAACTAGAAGAAAGTCGTGTGCTTCATCAGTGCTACACTGCACCCTGACTGGCTCATCTCTTCCTTGTGATCCTTCTATGACAGGATGTCCAATTGTCTACAGATGGGCTTTGGGTCTGCACTCCACGCCCACACCCCCATTCACACTGGGTATGATATTGTTCTGTGTCTTAGATGCCTGACACCTGATCCCATCGAGACTTTATGATCACACAGGCTGGTGTACTTTTTCCATGTGGGCTTTGATGCTTCACAACTAGATGGCCACTTGTTTATCTTCAAGCCTTTAAGACCCCAGATACTACATCTTTTTATAGTTGGGCACCATCAGCTTTCTTCACTACATTTGCTTATGCACCCATTTTGTCTTCAGCGATCGGGTTGGGGTTGACTTTTTTATACATTAGACATGGACTCACATATATCAATCATCAGGAAAATAGTGCAGGACCACAAAATGTTTTGTTCTGTTATACATAACATCATAAGAGTCAGAGTTGACCCAATAACAACTAAAAACAAAAACAACAGACACATTCTACTGACTGTCTTGTTTGAATATCATGTTAAGTAGATGTGCTCCTACACACATTAAAATGTGAAGAGATTTCTGCTTATGTAATGTATTTGGCCATATCTTATACTATTGAGACTTGGTTCCTTAAATTCAATATATAAATGAAGAATGATGGTGATGTTAATTTACTAGGAATTCTAGAACGTACTTCCTTGCAAGAGTAAAATACTCTACTTTTGTTTTATTTAATATTTTAACTGTTTGGTATTCTGGAGCTCTAGAGTGAATTACAACCATAGCATCTTTAGACTTTTATATCATTGTCTTAATGCTCCTCCAATATAAACGTTATTTGGAAAATAATCCTGCATTGTGGTCTCTAATGGAATACTATTCTGCCAAATTTAAGTTAGTTAAAGGGAGAACTTTGTCCAGAGACACAAAATAATTTTTTCCCTTTGTAATGGCATGTTGCAAAATGTCATTAAAATCATTCTCCTGTCCCTGTAGGCAATAGTTGGGAGAAACTAACCTGGCTCAGCAGGGCTCCTCAGTTTCAGAGATATGTTACAAGCTGTATTTTAAAAGCTGGCTAGGAAATAAGACTGCTGGCACATTTGTTGAATTGTAAATGCAAATCAGTACACCATATAATTAACATATTCCTGAAACAATAAATTAGTCCTGAGAGTTAAAAATGAAAACATTTGCCAAATCGCAGGTATTTTTAGTTGTGAAAGCATGTCGAGGGTATTATCGAAGGCCCCATTTCAGAAGAAATGCCATACAAATTGCAATTGCTTTACTGCTTTCAAATAAGGCCCATATTTATCTTATTTCATTATGCAGAACTGCTGGTGTTTTCAAGTAACACAGATGAACATAATGCTTTCCTACATTTCCTTAGAGAATCACTAATGAATATCCATAATTATTCCTTCAGAAAGCAGAAACTTCAGACCAGCTTTTCCTCACCACGTATTTCTGAATTTCCTGTGACTATTTGGGACTGGGAAGAGTAGAACCTTTTACCACACAGTAGAAACTGCTGGTATTTAAGATGCAAGTTACAGAAAAACTAATGAGTAGGGTATAAGCAATTAATGGTTTATTTGTTCATATTTATTGCCTTAATGTAATAAGAGAGCTGTGGGAGCTTCAGATATCACATTTACATTCAAGTCATGGAGGAGCAGAGGAAAAAAAGCCCAAAAGGCAAGGATCAATAAATTTTAAAATACTGAGCTATTACACAGAATTTTCTCACATCACAACACTAAAATTAGAACCCAAAATAAGAAGACCAAGGAAAAAACACATATATATTAAATAAGCCCTTGTTTTTAAAAACTACTGGATACTGAAAGTTTAATAGGATATTGTTAATTTCATTTCTTGATATGGGCTCTGTAAATATATACAGTATGCTTATTTAAAAACACAAAATTATTATTCTTTTAAACAGTTTTATTGACACTTCATCTATTTTTCGACAAAAGTTGTATAATCACGACCATAATCAATTTTAAAACATTTTCTTCTTCCTTGTACTCATTTTTATTAGTGTAATATTTTTAATTGTGGCAAAAATGTGCACAACAAAACATTCTCCAATCCAACAACTTCTACATGTATAATTCATTGCTATTGAGTATACTTTTGCTGTTGTACAACCATTATTGATATTCTTTTCCAAATATTTCCACCACCATTAACTCAATGCTCCTAAGCAAAATCTCTTTTTTCTTCACCCATGGAAACAATTGGTCAATTTTGGCTTAGTATTTTCTTGGTAGTTTTCTTGATATAATATTCACATATCATAAACTTCCATAGTCAGTTCACTTTTAAAAATAGTTGTGTATACATCATCACAATCAGTTCTAGTGCTCCTGCCCCCCTCCTGGATTCATTGTTTGCTTCCCCTTTCCCCTCACCCTCCCCATACCTCACCCTGATAAACCATTGCATCAGTTATTGTCTCTATGGATCCACACTTCTGCACTTCATGAACTGGGAAGCCTAACAGAAATATTAAAAACCAAAAACAAAGTGAAACATCAAAAGGAAAATAATAATAATATAAAGATAACAATAAAAATAAAGATTAAGAATGAAAAGATCACCAACAATATTTAAAAAGACAAAGAAGAAAATTCTGTCATGGAACAAGCAAGAAATATTTAAGCCTAGAACAAATTCTGGTTGGGTCAAGAGGTAGGTCAATTGACATAGTTCTGTCCACCATAATCAAGTTTATAATAATCTCTGTCTGACAGTAGAGATTTCAATGAGTCCCTTAGCTGTGGCTAGAGGGGATCTGCCAGAGGCTTAATCTGACTACATAGTCTGCACATGGATTTTGGGTTTCCACTGTCCTCCATAGCTTTCCAAAAATTGGGTATTCATAATTTAAACTCTGATGTTTTCCCCTTCATCATATTTGGATTTTGTTATTGTCACCTTTGGATCACACAGGTTGGTGTGCTTCTTTCATGTGGATTTAGTTAATGCCTCACTTAGATGGCTGCTTGTTTGAATATAAGCCTTTAAGACCCCAGACACTATTCCAATTGATAGCCAGGCACCACCTGTTTATCTCACCACACTTCTGTTTTATCTTCAGTGACTCTCTTCATTAAGATGAGTATCAAAAGCTGGGTCATGTTATCAGAATTAACTGTTCTTGGATTGGGGCTAGAATTAAGTGGGACCCCAGAATCGATCTGCTTGTCCAATGGTTATAAATGACTCTGATTTATTTTAGCAGTCACATTATGACAAAAACAAAATCCAACAACAACAAAAACAAACAAACAACATAAGCAAAAGAAACAAAAAAGAAAAACATTGGCATTCATCCCGCTAGGGTATAAGGCAATTGCAGTGATAACATGAATAATTTATTCAATGACATAGAATTTAAGGCACTGTTGATATGAGTTTATGCTAGTATAGTCCAACTGTAACTTCAAACCAAGAGTTGTTGCTTTGTACAGATGGATTTCTTAATTGATTGAGCTCTGTTTATAATGAGCATGGGAGTTGATGCTAGGGGAAAATGTCCTGTAACATTCCATACAAAGGCAAAATCTCGCCCATCAGATTAATTTTCTTTTTTTTTAAATATTTTTATAAGGGGCTGATAAAACTCTTATCACAATCCATAAATACATCAATTGTGTAAAGCACATTTGTACTTTCATTGCCCTCATCATTCTCAAAACATTTGCTCTCCACTTAAGCCCCTGGCATCAGCTCCTCATTTTCCCCTCCCTCCCCATGCCGCCTCCCTCATGAACCATTGATAATCTATAAATTATTATTTTGTCATACCTTGCCCTGTACAACGTTTCCCTTTACCCACTTTTCTGTTGTCTGTCCCCCAGGGAGGAGGTCACATATAGATCCTTGTAATTGGTTCCCCCTTTCCAACCCACCCTGCCTCTACCCTGTAAGTATCACCGCTCACAACACTGGCCCTTAAGGGATCATCCTCCCTGGCTTCCCTGTGTTTCCAGTTCCTACCTGTACCAGTGTACATCATCTGGTCTAGCATGACATGCAAGGAAGAATTGGGATCATGATAGTGGGGTGGGTTGGGGAGAAAGCATTTAGGAACTAGAAGAAAGTTGCATGTTTCATCATTGCTACATCACATCCTGACTGGGTCAGCTCCTCCCCGAGACCCTTCTGTAAAGGGATATCCAGTGGCCTACAAATGGGCTTTGGGTCTCTACTCTGCACTCCCCCCCTCATTCACTATGGTAAGATTTTAGGTTCTGATGATGCCTGATACCTGATCCCTTTGACACCTCGTGATCGCACAGGCTGGTGTGCTTCTTCCAAGTGGGCTTTGTTGCTTCTGAGCTAGGTGGCCGCTTGTTTACCTTCAAGCCTTTAAGAACCCAGACACTATATCTTTTGATAGCCGGGCACCATCAACTTTCTTCACCGCATTTGCTTATTTACCTGCTTTGTCCTCGGTGGTTGTGTCGGAAAGGTGAACATCATAGAATGCAAATTTAATAGAAGAAAGTATTCTTGCATTGAGGGAGTACTTGAATGGAGGCTCAATGTCCATCTGCTACTTTCATACTAAACCTATAAATATATGCACATAGATCTATTTCCCGATCCTCATATAGAAATATATTTGCATGTGTACATGTCTTTATCTAGATCTCTATAAAAGCCCTTTGCCTCCCAGTTCTTTTGTCTATTTCCCTTGACTTTCTTCCGGTCCCACTATCATGCTCAGTCCCCACCGGGGTTTCAGCATTACATTACCCTTGATCATGCCCTACCAGGCCTCCCACACCCTCCTCACCACCGATTTGGAGCACTTTTTGTTCCCTTGTCCCTGGGTTTGTTAACACCACTACTTCCCCCAACCCCATCCCCCTCTCTCCTGTCCCCCTGAAACTGTCAGTCAGTTGTTTTCTCCTCCAGAATATCAATTTGCATAATGTTAATGCAAGATGAGCATTGATATGCTAAATATATGGTAGTCCTGGGTTCCATTTAATTGGATTCCCATTAAACCAGGATTACCACTCAAGGTTCAATGATTGCCATTTCCACAGATGAGGGGTGGCTATTTTTTGTCACAGACTTGGGGTGGCTATCTTTTGCATCCTCTCCCACCAGGGAACTTCAGGTCTAAGTCCAAATCCTAGAAGTAGTTTTGAGGTGTGGCTTAATTTGTCAGGTTTCTACTTACAGTCCTTCCAGTGTGGCCCTTGGGGAATGCCATGGTCCCTGTAAAGCCATATCTAAGGTCATCATAGTGTTTAATCAATGTAATGGTTCACCAAAGGTTGGGTAGATACTTTGAATAGCTGAATTCATTGTCATATATATACAACTGAGTTTATTCTCCTCTTAGGTTCCCAACAATTATTATATAGCATCCCATCCTGATGTAAGTTTGCTCCTCCTCATTTCCCCACCAAACTCATCAACAGAATTATAAGTGCCTCATCTGAAATGTAGATGCTCCCCTCCATTGGCTTTAACTTGATTTTCCATGAAGGTTCTTCTCTCATTCCTTTGGAGGGGCTGTTGACTTGTCACAGCCTTCTCTCAATACTGTATGGCATCAAATGACTAATCTTTTTCCTTTCCCCCACTCCAGAAAAAGTGGATCAAGCACATGTGAGGTCTCCTTTGTCAATGTGGTTCTTATGAAGTGTATATAAGGGAGTTAATGTATGGTTAATAGCTGGTAGACAAATTTTCCACCCTTTTGTTTTTGAATTGGCCTCTTAAGTTTCATTGTTTCTTCTCCTTATAATAATGGACTCATACAACATTTGGCCTTTTGTAATTGACTAACTTTACTCAGCATAATGATTTCCAGGTCCTTCCATGTCGTGTGGTGTTTCAGGCTTCGTTACTGTTTTTTAGGGATGAACAATATTCCATTGTGTGTATGTACCATAGTTTCTTTATCCATTCTTCCACTGTTGAATTTTTGGGATACTTCGTTTCTTTCTATTGTGAACTGTCCAACTATGAACATGGAAGAACATGCGTCCACTCGTTTTGTGTCTCTTATTTCTTTGGGGTATGTGCTTAAAGTGGTATTGCTGGATCTCATGGGATTTAAATTTCCACTTGTTTTAAGTATTGTCATATCGTTTTCCACATTGGTTGTATGTAGTTACAAGTCTACTAACAATGTATGTGAATTTTATTCTCTTCACATTTGTTTATCCTCTCCAATGAGTTTTATTCTCTCCAATATTGATTGTTTTCTGTTTTCTTGAATTGGGCTATCATTGTGGGTATAAGGTGACATTCATTGTGGTTTTAATTTTCACCTCCCTGCCAGCTCATGATCATGATTATTTTTTCCAAGGGTTTCTTTGCCATTTGTACTTCATTTTTGGTGAACTGCCTGTTCATGTCTTTTTTCTAGGTCTTATTTGGGTCGTTTGTTATTTTCTTGTTGAGTTGTTGTAAAGTACTGTAGATTTTGATTATTAAACCCTTTCTGATGTGTTGTTGATAAAAGTTCTTTTCCACAATCTGCGGGCTCTCGTTTTATTCTTTTGAATAAGTCTTTTTTATGTGCATAAGTGATTTAATTTCAGCACCCCCCAGTCATCTATTTTGTCTTCCATTGTGTGCTCTCCCATTATTATATTTGGTAGCCCTGCAATAGGGTCCTTAAGCTTGTTCCAGTTGTATACTTGATAATTGTGAAAGATCATTTACATTTATATCCTTTATCCATTTTGAGTTCTTAAAAACAACAAAAAATTATTTTAAAAAGCACTCCAGGTTTCTTATCTCTCAAATCTTAATATTAGTCTAAGTGGCTTGAAAAAAGGAGGAAAAGTAAAAAATGAAATGCATTTGGAGATTTTAGTGATAAACAAAATGATTTCAAACCAAAATTAATTAGTTAGACTATTGGGCAATATTATAAGTAAAAATGAAGTAAAAATTCATTGAATCAAATGAGAATAAAAACCCAGCATATCAGATTTTTTTTTGATCCTGCAAAAGCAGTACTCAGAGGCCAATTTATAGCAGTAAATGCACACATCAAAAGCAAAGGAATGAAAATCAAAACCTTAACCCCACATTTCCAGCAATTATAAAAAGAACATAAAAATAAGCCTACAGCCACCAAAATGAAAGAAATAATAATGTTTAATATATAAATAAATGAGTTGAAAACAGTGAAACAGAAAGAGAATCATCACAATAAGAAGTTGATTCTTTGAAAGGATTAACACAGTTGTCTAACCGTGGCAAATCTAACAAAAGAAAAGGAGAAGTTGTAAATAATGGGAGTAAGAAATTAAATGGGTGACATCACAATTAATCTAATGGAAACAAAAAGGATAACAACAGAATACTATGAAGAATTGTACTACAAAATTAAAATATAGAACAAATAGACAAGACTCTAGACACACACTACTTACTGACATGAACAGGGACTGAAAAAGAAAATCTGAACAGACCCATAAAACAGAAGAAATCGATGGTGGTATAATGGTTAGTCATTGGGCTGCACTCCACAAGGTCGGCAGTTCTAAATAACCAGCAGCTCCACGGGAGAAAGACTGGGTTTTCTACTCCCATAAACAGTTACAGCCTCAGAAACCTATGAGTCAGCATTGACTCAATGACAGTGAGGTTTTGTTTAGTTTTAGTTTTTTTTTTTTTAAAGAGACAGCTTCACTGGTGAATTACCAATCATTCAGAAAAGAACTTACACCAATTATACTCAAACTATTCCAAAATATTGGAAAAAAGCAGAAGACTTCTGAATACAATTTATGAAGTGGCATATTTCTAATACTAAACAAGGCACAGACATCACTTAAAACAGAAATTATTGACCAACATCTCTCATGAGCATAGACGTAAAAATGTCAACAAAATCCTTGCTAATAGAATTCAACAATATATATATATATATATATATATATATATATATATATATATATATATATATATATATTTAAATGTTAAAACCCCCAAAACCATGACCAAGTGGGAGTCATACTAGTTATGAAAGTAGAGGTCAGCATTAGAAAGTTGATTAGTGTAATACAATAATAAATAAAATAAAGTTTAATTAACTGCATGATCCTATCAATGGATGCAAAAGGCATTTGACAAAATCCACCTATTCCTGAAAAACAACAACAAAAAAAAACCCCATGAAACAATATAGGAATAGAGGGGAATGTTCTCAACATAGTGAAGGGCATGTAGGTAAAACCCAAAACCAAGAGCCAAATCCCAGCCTTTGGATTAAAATAGAAAGTATCCTTTTGTGAACAGGAACCATACAGGAACAGTGGCCTTTTATGACCACTCTGATGTAATATTGTGCTAGATGTCTTAGCCAGAACTATCAAGTAAAAAAGGGAATGATCCTCTACATGAATGAGCCTTGGTGATCTAGTGGGTTACATGTTGGGCTGTTACCTCAAGGTCTACAGTTTGAACCCACCAGCCAGTCATTCCTTAGGAGAAAAATGAGACTTTCTGCTCCTGTATAGATTTACAATTGTGGAAAACCACAAGGTCAGAATCAACTGAATAGCAATGAATTTGTTTTCTGTGAATGATGATGCTATACATAGAAAATCCCAAAAGTTAGACAAGAAAAAAAAAGAAATCTGAATAACAATAATTAATATATACTATAGGCATACCAAAAAAATGAAATACTTAGAAATAAATCTAAGCAGAGAAACAAAAGGCCTATAAAAAGAAAATGACAAAACACTATAAGAAATCAAAAGGATGTACATGCAAATATATTTAGGAGGATGGGGAAATAGATCTATGTGTCTATATTTATAGGTCAAGTATTAAGGTGGCAGAAGGACCTTGGGCCTCTACTCAAACACTCCCTCAATGCATGAATACCTTCTTTTATTAAATTGGAACTCCATGATGCTCACTCTCCCGACACAACGGCTGGAGGCAAAGTGGGTGAACAAGTAAATGTGGTGAAGAAAGCTGATGGTGCCCGGCCATCAAAAGAGATAGTGACTGGGGTCTTAAAGGCTTGAAGATAAACAAGCGGCCATCTAGCTCAGAAGCAACAAAGTCCACATGGAAGAACACACCAGCCTGTGTGATCGAGTGGTCCCAAAGGGATCAGTTACCAGGCATCAAAGAACCAAAAATCATATCATTGACTGCACACCTCCATGATAGGATCGCTGAAGACAAATGGGTGCATAAGCAAATGTGGTGAAGAAAGCAGATGGTGCCCGGCTATCAAAAGAGATAGTGTCTGGGGTCTTAAAGGCTTGAAGGTGAACAAGCGGCCATCTAGCTCAGAAGCAAAAAAAGCCCACATGGAAGAAGCACACTGGCCAGTGCGATCACGAGGTGCCAAGGGACCAGGTATAAGGCATCATGCAAAAAAAGATATAAGTGTGTGTATGTATGTGTATATGTGTGTATATGTATATATGTATATGTATATATATATATATATATATATATATATATATATATATATATATATATATATATACCATATTAAATGAAGGGGGAAGTGCAGAGTGGAGACCCAAGGCCCAAGTGTCGGCCAATGGAGATCCCCTCATAGAGGGGTTTAGGAGAGGAGATGGGTTAATTAGAGTGTGAGGTAGTACCGATGAAGAACACAGCTTTCCCCCAGATCCTGGATGCTTCCTCCCCCCAACTACCATGATCCAAATTCTACCTTGCAGGGCTGGATAGGACAGAGGCTGTACACTGGTGCATATGAGGGCTGGAGGTACAGGGAATCCAGGGTGGATGATACCTTCAGGACCAAGGGTGTGAGGGACGATGCTGGGAGAGTGGAGGGTGAGTGGGTTGGAAAGGGGGAACTGATTACAAGGATCCACATGTGACCTCTTCCCTGGGAGAGGGACAGCAGAGAAGGGGGGAAGGGAGACTCCGGATAGGGCAAGATATGACAAAATAACGATGTATAAATTACCAAGGGCACATGAGGGAGGGGGGAAAGGGGAGGGAGGGGAAAAAAAAGAGGACCTGATGCAAGGGGCTTAAGTGGAGAGCAAATGCCTTGAGAATGATTGGGGCAGGGAATGTATGGATGTGCTTTATACAATTGATGTATGTATATGTATGGATGGTGATAAGAGTTGTATGAGTCCCTAATAAAATGTAAAAAAAGAAAAGAGGAGAAAAAATTATTAGGGCAAAGACTGTACAGATGTGCTTTATACAATTGATGTATGTATATGTATGAACTGTGATAAGAATTGTATGAACCCCAATAAATTGTTAAAAAAAAGAAATCAAAAGGAACTTACAAAAATGGAAGACTGTACCATACACATGGACAGGAATACTTAATTTTGTGTAACTGTCAATAGTTCTCAAAGCAATTCACAGATATAATGCAATCTTAATCTAGACTCTACTATCATTCTTTAAGGGGAAGGAATAAACAAATCAGCTATTTTATGTAAATAGGAAAGAGACCCTGGGTAAGCATAGCTTTTCACTTCTGAATCTCAAACCTACTATAAAGCCACAGCTGTCAAAATAGCCTGATACTGATACAATGATAGAGAGATAGGCCAATGGAACAGAATTGAAAACCCAGGGGTAAATCCATCTACTTAAAGACAATTGATCATTGGCAAAGGGCAAACATATATTAAATAGGAGGAGAGATAGCCTCTTTAACAAATACTTCTGTGAAAACTGAAAGAGCACAAGAGCAAAGTTCAGAGTCTTAGGAAAGAAGAAAAAATGGAAACAAGAAGCATAGGGAGGATATGGGCTAACTGGTGGTACATTAAGGGTATTGTAACGTATGAGTCGAAACAAAATATGTATTAATGTAAAATTGATTATCTGCTCTGTAAAGTTTCACCTAATTCACAATAAAAAGTGAGTGAGAGAGAGAGAGAAAGGGATAGTGCCAACAAACTAATGCTAAATGTCTCCAACCAAAACTAAGTCACACCATCACCGCTTGCTGCAAGAGTGCATAGGGGATTATAGTTTGGCTTTTCAGCCTCTGTAATAGGAAGTGGTAAGAGAGAAAGGATTAGAAATGAATTTATGGTAACAAATTAATGAGCTTTCTCTTCTTCTTAGGCTCACTGAGTTAATATCTTTTGTCGCCATCAAGGACAGTATTGTCAATCTTATCAGACAGATTAGTGCCATTGCTATCTAAACTAAGAGTGGCTCTCTCATCCTGGGTCTCGGGCAGAATTTCTGGACCAGAGGATCTTGGAAACATATGTGATTACGTGGTTATAGCTCCTCATAATTCCAACACATCAATTTCACTACAGTTGACCTTTTAACAAGGAGGAGAATTAAAGGTGCTGATCTGCACAGTTGAAAATCCATTTACAAATGTTGATGTCCCTAAACGTATTTAACTATGTACAGGCATTAAAATACATAGATCATAATTAATTATGCAAAAAATGGGTATTCGAGAACATTTCATTGTGCTGTTGTGGAAGCTGTATATAGACCAAGAGACAAGTATTTGAACAAAACAACAATGCTTGAACTGAATACGTTAAAATCAGGAACGGTGTGCATCAGACTTGTATCCTTGCACCATACTTATTCCGTCTGTATGTTGAGAAGCTTGAATGTATGAAGAACATAGCCTCAAGATTAATAGAAGACACGTTAGCATTCTTTCATATGCAGATGACACACTTGCTGTAAGCAAGAAGAACTTGAGGCTCTTGCTGATAAATACCTAAAATTGCTGATTTAGATATTGATTACATCTCAATTTAAAGAAAATAAAAATATTCACAACTGAATTTACAGACATTATAGTAAACAGGGGAAATATTTAACTTGCCAAGGATTTCATTTTACTTGGATCCATTTTACTTGGCTCATGGAAGCAGATATCAAGAAATTAAAGGACATATTGCATTGGGAAAAACTACTGCTACATAAGAAGCATTTAATGGGTTAGAGCGCAAAGATACCACTTTGATGACTAAGGTGAGCCTTACCTAAATCACAGCATTTTCAATCCCCTCATATGCATGTGAAAGAGGGATACTGAAATGAGAACTGATGCATTTGAATTGAGGTAATGAAGATTATTGAAAGTACCATGGACTTCAAGAAGAAACAGATTTGTCTAGGAGGGAGTATAGTCAGAACACTCCTTAGAAAGGAGGATGGCAAGACTTTATCTTACATATTTTGTGCATGTTGTATGGAGGGATCATCTTGGAAGTGTATCTTGTGTGGTAAAGCAGAGAATCAGCAAAATACAGGAAGACTCTCAAGGAGATGTACTGACACAGTTGCCATAGCAAAGGACTCCAACATAGTGAAGATTCTGAGGATAATGCAGGACCAGACAGCATTCTGTTCTATTTTACATTGGGTCACTATGAGTTAGAATCAACTCAATATCACCAAACAACAGCAACATCAAATAGCATCACCATTATAGCCTAGAGTTGACTGGATGCCTTACTGATAATATGGGGGGTACTCCCCCTAAAAACAGATTTTTTTAAAAGAAATCTATGTACTTAATTTTTTGACAAAATAACCGTATCACCTTCAAAGTACCCTCCATTCCACTTAATACATTTGTCAAATCTGTGATTCATTTTTATTTCTTCACCTCTTCTATGTTGTCAAATCACTGTCCTTTCATGTCCCTCTTCATTCACGGGCACAAAAAGAAGTCCCACGGAGCAAGGTCATGTGAGTAAGGTGTGTGGGGTAAGAGAAGTATGCTATTTTTTGCCAAAAACTGATGAACTGAGATGGCTGCATGAGCAGGTGCATTGTTGTAGTGGCAAAAGCAGCCCCCTGTCTGCCACAAATCAGGCATTTTTTTGGTTGTACACTGTTATGCTATCTTTTCAGACCCTCTAAATAGAAAGCTTGATTAACATTAACAGTTTGACCTGGTAGAACGAAGTTCAACTGCACTATGAGTCACTTTGTCCCTTTGGGAAATGGATGGATGTCCAAAATGAGGTCTGTTATCAATTGGCATTTCACCTTTTTTGAAACAAGAAAACCACATGTACACTTGAGTTTTTCCCATAGTGCTGTCCATGTAAGCTGTGTTCAACATCACAATAGTTTCTGCTGCATTTTTCCTGAGCAGAAAAGAAAATTTCACAGTCGCATGTAGTTCTCTTAAATTAGACAGAGGTTCGCACAAAACTGCTTTCAAGAAAAAAAAGAAAATAATTCACTGTGTCCAGAGAGAACTTCCCCAGGTGATGTCACTGGGTGCACTAACTCAGAATGAGTTGCTGGATGCTTGCTTAGCGAGGGAGGGCGGGGAGTGGGGAGGAATGCATACTATTAAAGCTCCGCCCAGTGGAGCTTTTTCCTTTTTTGGGGGGGTGCCCCTTTGTATAAACAGTAGATGAGCACATATTATATACTGAAACCACACACACAAAAAAAGGTTGGCAACTGTTTATGGTAGCAATTGTACAATTCTACTTGATGTGATTGAAACACGGGACGATGTACATTAAATCCCAATTTAAAAAAAGCTATATTTTAAATATGACCTAAAAAGGCACTTCACCAGAAGTGCAAAGTTTTGGCACCTGCTGGTATAGCTGCAACCACTCTATGAATTCTCCTTTCCTATTTTACAGTGGTCATTATACTAGATTCATTTATCTTGCAATGTCAGGCAACCACAGCTGCAAATTTCAATGATCAGTACCTATCAAATAATTCCACTTTTTTGGGAGGGGCAGAAATTTTTCTGTGCTTCTTGGGAGCATATCCGGCACCACTAGTGGCAGTCCTTATGAGCACCATGGTGTTATTCAAGGTTTTAGATATTGTATTACACATGATTAAAAATACAACCGAATCTTGAGAGGTCACCTTTTACCATGATATGAAATTTACTGGAGAAAAGAACTGTTCATGCAGAGATAATCACATCACATGTTTTTTTTAAAATCTGTGTATAAATAAACCTGAGCAGTTCAAATCCATTGTTTAAGGGTCAACTGTATGAGCATTTTGTGTACTTAAACATATGGAATTTAACTGCCATTTAATGTATCTTCAAAAATTACACACTGAATAAATATTACACTGAAAATTTTATTGTGTAAGCAGACAGTCAACAGACCAGTAGTGTAAGAAATTGGTATTAGTGGGGGAAAAATCATCATGGAGAAATTCCAGCACCAGAAGTTAAAAGAATGAGTGCCAGTAACTTCACATAAAATCTTTGAAACAATAATGAACCTAGCTCAATTTTTGTGCCTTTTTTATTGTGAGTTACATAAAGGTTTTAAGTCCAAGTGGAAATATAATGGAAGATTGGGCTACTAACCACATGGTCGGTGGTTCAAACCCATAATCCACTCTGCGGGAAAGAAATGAGACTGTCTGCTATTGTAAAGATTTACAATTTCAGAAACTCTATATAGGGTCACTGGGAGTTTGAATCAACTCAATGGCAGTGGATTTTAGGTGAAAGTTTACAAAACAAATCATTTTGCATCAACAATTTATGTACATTTTGTCTCAATTCATCGATTTCTATCCCCTCATTGCACCATTACTTATGCCACTTCCTGTGTTTTCTGTTTCCTTTACCCCTTTCCTTACCCTCTGTCCTTGGTTAAATGCTGCCCTTTTAATCCCAATGGGCTGAATATGCTAACATGGCAGGAAGGAAGAATTCGGTGCCAGTTCTGAATGGTGGCTCCTAATACAACGATTTTTAAAAAATCTGAGCAGTTCCAACAATAACCCTCATCTCTTTTATGATTTTCAGTTCTGTTCCACATTTTTCTTAAAGTCTGTCCAGGGTCTTCTAATGTGATCCGTTTTAGAGCAATTGGTAGTTTCAGGTAACCACCTAGTTCCTCCAGTCTCGTGTTTGGACTAATTGCTTTCATGTATACTCCAATTTTCATCGCTGTTCTTTCCTCTGTACAAGGAAGGACCAATGGTTACACCTTAGATGACTGCTCATGAGCTTTTAATAACCCCAGAGTCTACTGACCAATGTAGGATGAATCACATTGTCTTTGTGAACTATGTCATGTCAATTGGCCTTATTGTTCCCTGAGATAATGGCCTTTAGCCCCCAGAGCCACTGACTCATTCCTTTGTGATGTTTGGTTATGTCGAAGAAGTTTTCATAACTTTGTCTCCTCTATGCTCCACCACATTCATGTATATGTGTTCCATAAAAGTACACACACTTATACAAATATCCTCTATCAAACCTGTATATATTTGTAGGTTGTGTTAGTCTCGGTAGACTAGAGAAACAAATTCATAAACATTTATTTATATGTGTACAAGAAAGAGTGTTATATAAAGAGCAATTGTATATTTATAAAACATCCCAGCCCAGTTCAAATCAAGTCTGATATTAGCCCATATGTCTGATACCAGTCTATAAATTCCTCTTTAGTCTCATGCAACATATGCAATGATGCTAAATGCAGGAAGATCACAGGCCAGTGGGTGGAAAGTCTTGTGCATCCTGTGGTGGTGGAAGCATCTTAGCACCGTCAGGGGTATCCATGTGGCTCCTCCAGCTTCAGGGTTCTGGTTCCATCAGCGTAGCTCCATGTGGCTTGTCAACATAAATGTCAAGTGTGAGCTATTTATCTCTGCAGAACCTCCAAATGAGGTCATCAAGCTGCAACCTGATTGACAGGCTAAACTCCACCCCTTCACTCTTAATAATCTCAAGTTGGTGCAGATAATGTAACTACCACACAGGTATATTCCCATTCTTCCTCTCACACCTGTTAAACTTGCATGTCTATCCAAGTACCTACTCATAAACCACCACTTTTGCAACATTATGTATACAACAATATTTGTGTCTACTACCTTTAACTCTTTCAAATCTCTCAGTGCATTCCCCTGAGCTCTTAAGAAAAACATGTTTTTAAAAATCATACAGCTCTTTTCACAATCCATACATACATCAATTGTGTAAAGCACATTTGTACATTCATTATCCTCATCATTCTCAAAACATTTGCTCTCCACCTAAGTCCCTGGCATCAGCTACTCATTTTCCCCTCCCTCCCCGCTCCCCCTACCTCATGAACCCTTGATAATTTATAAATTATTATTTTGTCATATCTTGCCCTGCCAAAGTTTCACTTCACCCACTTTTCTGTTGTCCGTCCCCCAGGTAGGAGGTCACATGTAGATCCATGTAATCGGTTCCCCCTTTCCAACTCACCCTTCCTCTACCCTCCAAGTATCACCAATGACACCACTGACCATTAAGGGATCATCCACCCTGGATTCCCTGTGTTTCCAGTTCCTATCTGTACCAGTGTACATCCTCTGGTCTATCCAGACTTGCAAGGGATTATGATTGTGGGGGAGGATGAAGCATTTTGGAACCAGAAGAAAGCTGTATGTTTCATCATTGCTACATCGCACGTTGACTGGCTCGTTTCATCCCCGAGACCCTTCTGTAAGGGGATGTCAAGCGGCCTACAAATGGGCTTTGGGTCTCCACACCACACTCCCCTCCTCATTCACTATGGTAAGATTTTGGGTTCTGATGATGCCTGATACCTGATCCCTTGGACACCTCGTGATCACACAGGCTGGTGTGCTTCTTCCAAGTGGACTTTGTTGCTCCTGAGCTAGGTGGCCACTTGTTTACCTTCAAGCCTTTAAGACCCCAGATGCTATATCTTTTGATAGCAGGGCACCATCAGCTTTCTTCGCCCACATTTGCTTATTCGCCCGCTTTTTCTTCAGCGGTTGTGTCAGGAAGGTGAGCATCATAGAATGCCAATTTAATAGAAGAAAGTATTCTTGCATTGTGGGGATACTTGAGTGGAGGCCCAATGTCCTTCTGCTACCTTAATACTAAACCTATAAATATATGCACATAGATATATTTCCCCATGCCCTTATATAAGTATATTTGCATATGTGCATGTCTTTATCTAGACCTCTATAAAGGCCCTTTGCTTCCCAGCTCTTTCCTCTATTTCCTTTGACTTTCCTCCTGTCCCGCTATCATGCTCAGTCCCCACCATGGTTTTAGCGATTCCTCTTAGTTACATTACCCTTGATCATCCCCTACCAGGCCTCCCACACCCTCCTCACAATCGATTTTGATCACTTGTTGTTCCCTTGTCCCTGGGTTTGTTAGCACGACTACCTTCCCCACCCATGTTCCCCTCTCCCATGTCCCCCTGGGACTGTCAGTTCCTTTGTTTTCTCCTACAGATTTTTCATCTAGCCGATCTGATTTAGACAGACCTGTGGAGATAATAACATGCACAAAAACAAGACAGAGCAAAACCAAGCAACAATATACAACAAAACAACAACGAACCTATGACAAAAATGAAATAAACACAACAAGAAAGAAAAGAAAAGCTTGTAGTTAGTTCAAGGACTGTTTTTTGATCTTTAGGAGTGTTTTCCATTCCAGTCTGTTGGGGCACTATGCCCTGGTCCAAAAGTTCACCTTGAGCATTCCCTGGGGACCTTGCCACTCTGTTCCCTTGCTGTTCTGTTTTACCCCCTTAGTGTTTTGCCTCGGTGTGGCAGGATCAGATCGGGTGCAACTCCCACACTGTGTCTCCAGTGCTGTTCCCTATAGGGCTATGGGTCAATGAGGGACGTCATGTCTCATAGTGGGGCCAGCCATGTGGTCCTTTCTGTGGACTAGCTGCTCTAATCAGAAACATTGTCCTCAGGATGTGCTCCACTTTCTCCTCCTCCCCCTTCATCTGCTCCCGTGTGCAAGTAAAACAGTTTTATTGGCATATAATTCACAGATCTTACAATTCAATAATATTAAGAAGAGTTGTTCTTGAAATGATTGAACTATTGAATTATATTATATGTGGATGAAGTGCCAGTAAAACTGTTTAAAAAATCAGAGTTGTACAATCGTCACCACGATTAATTTTAAAACATTTTCTTTTTTTGTATTTATTGTTATTAACTCCCCATTTCCCCCCAACCTCCTCTGCTACACCTGTAAGAAACCACTACTACAGTTATTGTCGTTATGCATTTACTTCTCCTGGATTTCACATACAGAAAAACAGACCCAAAAAACCAACAGCAGTAACAGAGAAAAACCTCAATAAAGAAGAAAGCAGAAAATATTAAAAACTGGAACAAATTTTACATAGGTCAAAAGGGAGATCAAATTAGAATGGATTAAATTTTAAAATAACTGCATATGCAAAAATCCATTTTCCCATGAACTCTGCTTAATAGCAAGGCTCTTCATATCTCTGGTTTATGGTCATAGAAGATTCAGAAGGGACTTAATATGTATTTCATCTTCACTTTTTTTAACTGAAACAATTTTTAAATGGGTCAAAATGGAGATTAGTTGAGATATTATATTTTAACCTAATTACATCTGTCATAATAGACTTTATAGTGCTCTCTGTCTGATGAAAAGGTTATTCACATCCTTAGAATATGACCAGAAGGTATTCACCAGAGGTTTCGTCCATACAGAGACCCTACAAGTGGATTTGGGCTTCCACTGTCACCCATAGCTTCTGTAAAGCAGGCGTTCGTGATTTAAGGTCTGATATCATTCCCTCTTTCAGATTTGGATTTTATTATTTACAATCTTTGGATCACACAGACTGGTGTGCTTCTTCCATGTAGATACCTTATTTAGACGGCAGCTTGTTTGAAGACAAGCCTTTAAGACTCTGCTCCCTTGGCTTTAGATGACACAATTCTCATAGTCCATCTGAGTTGCAACCCCATACCTTCAGCCCCAGCAAGTCCCATTCTTCTGCCTCTTGGACATGGCATCCCAATCCCCTCAGATTTTGGCATCAATTCATTGTCTTGGCTACTTTTAATGACAGCTCCACACTCTGGATTTCAGTTAAAGATATGACTTCTTGAAAACTATGAGACTATGGAGCTACCCTTGGATATTCCAGAGGTTATGGCCCCACCCATTGAAACCAAGGCAACTCTGCTTCTTGTGCTCCGCTCCTTGAATCAGTTATGATGCTATCCGAGCTGCTCTACGGTGGTTAATTTCTTTACTTGAACAACAGATGTTAACACCTTTAGTCTATTTCTTTCCTGTAAAGAGGCAGAGATCATTCTTTCCTTTCATTTTTTTCTCTATTCCTCTCAATTTAAGCTGATATGTTTTCTGCCATGCTAATTAGTTAGGTCCTTCAATCATAGGTTTAATATTGTGTAGCCACATCCTTGATGAATGTGCTAGAACATAAGTCCTTACTTTACACAACTTGATTTTCCAATTCTTTATATTCTGTCTTCATTTTTCACAGTTCAATTTTAAGTTCATCTCTTCCTTCTCACATTTCACAATAAGCAGCAAGGAGACCCACACAGCTCCTTTATGATCTTGATTAGACATTTCCTCAACCAGATATACAAATCCATGACCAATTAATTCTATCTTTTAGCAAGCATTTCAACACAAGTCAGACAAGTTGTTTGCCACAGCATAGAAAGCATCACCCTTCCTCCATTGTCCAATCACATGCTTTCCTTTAAATCCTCACCAGAAACATATTTAATGTTTGCATTTTGGGCACCATTATATTGCTGGCACTATGCATTCTCTACGGTGATAGAGAATCCCTCTATAGTTCTCCTTGCTTATTTTTGAGTCCTCACCAGAATTTTTTGGATGTTCATAATTCTACCAAGTCTCCTCAAGGCTTTTACAATTAGCACCCTTAAAGTTCTTACAGCTATTGCGGATTCGAATAAATGACAGCCACTATAATGTCTTGATAATTTAGAAGAATCTTTATCTGGTTATAACAGGACTACTAGACTCTAAAAGCGATTCTTTGATGGCCATCCCAAGTCCACATCTCAGTCCATCTTTAAGGCCGAAAAATTCATTTATCACCTGCCAAGGGCTTAAGCAAGCATAAAGAGAAGCAATAAGTAAAATTAATGGATTAACTGTAACTTCAAGAAGAGTAAGCATGCATTACAAGGTGCATTTCTTATAAGAAACAATACCAAAATTGATTATAGCATCCTAGTTACCATAACAAAATTAACTACACCATTCAGATTACAACATCCAAGGGCACAATATTGAATCAGAACAAATGATATTCTGAAGAATAATCAAAACTAATTGTAGTGCCCAGAACCTGGGAACATGGGAATACATTCTAAAATCAATCACCAGCAGAGATTTACCCACAAGGGGAGGGAGAATGGGCAAGTCAACTAACTGCCAACTTTCTGAGATGGGAGGGAGGAATAGGCAAGTTATGTAACAGCTTGCAAAACTGGAGTTTCTTTTGCTAGTCTGCATCACAGCCTCTATCCATTAACCAGTTCCAATACAGTTCGGCACTGTTTAGGTATCTGTAGCAATGGAACCCATGTGGAGTAGTGGTTATGTGTTGGGTTGCAAACTACAAGATCAATAGTTCAAAACCACCTCGAGAGAAAGACAGAGATTTCTACTCCCCCAAACAGTTACAGTCTCTGAAGCCCTCGAGGACAGTTGTGCCCTGTCCTCTAGGGTCACTATGAGTCATCATCTACTCGATGGTGGCATCTACTCCAGTTTGGGGTTTATTGCTTTTGAGTTAGTGAAGCACTCTAGGTTTTCAGCACCAAATTCTGACTTAGTTATCTAGAGTTGCTATAACAAATACCACAAATGTGTGCGTTTAACAATAAAAATTCATTTTGTCACCATTTAGGAAACTGGAAGTCTGGATCAAGGGTGCTGGAACTAGGGGAAGACTTCCTCTCTGTTAGTTCTCGGGGTAGGTCCTTATTCTTTGACTCTGTGGTAATAATCTTTATCTTTTTTAATCTTTGTCTCATCTTTGTTTTCTCAGTTGCTTGTCAAAACACACCAAACACGAATCCTAACTTATTAACACACTGATTCCCAAATGGCATTATAACTTTAGTCATGTTTTTGGTGTTAGGTGCTATAAAATTGGCTCTGACCCATACCCACCCTATACACAATAGAATGAAACACTGCATTGTTCTGTGCCATCCTCACAATTATTCCTATACCTGAGCCCATTGATGTAGCCACTGTATCAATCCATCTATGAAGGGCCTTCCTTTTTTCACTTCCTTACCACTTTATCAAACATGATATCCTTCTTCGGGGACTGGTCTCTCCTGACAATATGTCCAAAGTATTTAAGAGGAAGTCTTGCTGTCCTTGCCTCTATGGAGCACTCTGGCTTTACTTCGCCCAACACAGAACTGCTTATTTTTTTAATCAATCCATGGTACTTTCAATATTCTTCTCCAGTACCACAATTCAAATACATCTATTCTTCTATGGTCTTCCTTATTCAATGTCCAACTTTCACATGATGCAATGGAGAATAAGAATATCATGGCTTGGGTAAGGAGCAAGTAACATCCTTTCATTTCAAAACTATAGAAAGGTCTTGTGCAGCAGGTTTATCTAATGCAATATGTCCTTTGATCTCTTAACTGCTGCTTCCTTGAGCATTGATTGTAGATCACAATAAGACAAAATCTTTGAGAACTTCAACCTGTTCTCCAGTTATCATGATGTTGCCTAGTGGTCCAGTGGTGAGGATTTTGGTCTGCCTTACATTAGATGGTAATCTATACTACAGGCTAAAACCCTTAACCTCCATCACCAAGTGCTTCAATGCCTCCTGTTTTTCAGCAAGCAAGGTTGTGTTACCTGCATGCCACAGGCTGTTAACAAGCCTACTCCAATCCTAGCACCACACTCTTATTCATATAACCCTGGCATATAAGTTCATATTTATAACATGCATTTGGCTATTATCTAAAGTAGTCCAGTGCCCAGTGTTAATCTTACAAATCAGGAACCAACCCAAGGTGAAGGAACGAGAGTTATATTGTTTAATTTATTGTACCAAAGGAGACAAAGACATATCCAGCCTCAGATTTGGTTTGTCTTCTGGGAAAGGTTTGCTGATTTGCTAGGTCGTTGAGCCAAGAGAGTGGTATTATAACAGGTTTAGATACATATTACACATACAAAAATGCTGTAATCATGCATAGTTGCAAAAGGCTACAATGTCTTCTCAAAAGCATATTTCATTATCATACTAAATCTCCTCCCAAGAGCATGATTTTTACTATGCTAATGTAACCTTTTATCTACTACATTAACCATTGCTCAAGCTGTAAAAGTTAATATCCACTGTCATCAAGATGATTCCGATTCATAGTGACCCTATAGGACAGGGTAGAATTGCTCCCTAGGGTTTTATTATGGGAGCAGACAGACTTATCTATCTCAATGGGTGCCTGGTAGGTTCACGCAACTGACCTTGTAGCTAGCAGCCCAACTAATAGCTCACCCTACCACCAAGGCTCCATAAAAAGATAACTTAAAACAGAGATTGCCATCCTAATACAAGAAATCACAAAGATCATGATGTATACTAGTAGCTTTGAATGCATAGGGATTGGCTTTAAAAACAAAAATACAACCCATTACCATGGAGTTCATTCTGATTCAAAGTGACCCTTTATAGGGCTTCTGAGACTGTAATCTTTGAAGGTACAGACAACCTCATCTTTATCCCCCAGAGTGGCTGGTAGATTCAAACATGTGATGTTTTGGTTATGAACAGTGCCTAACTCACAGTACCACCAGGGTTCCTTGGGGGTTGGCCTTTTGGGAGGGACACAATTCAGTTCATAGCAAAGGAACACTAGGAAATGTAGTATTTATTTTGGTTGAGTTATTTGTCAATTTAATAATCAAGCAATAATATAATAAAAGGATAGAGTAGATATTGAGGACCACCAGTAGTTGCTTCAACACTTTCTAACTTCCAGATTTGGATGATGCTTACCATCCACTCTTCTCAGGCACTCATCTTTGCTGAAAAGTTTGCAAAATCATGCTGATTTGATGCTCTTATCCCAGCTATCATTTCCTGCTAATCACCAAGTCAATTTAAGTATCTTTTAGCAAAATCCTATGGTCTTCTCTATTGTGGTTGTTTTATGCCTTCTCTATTTGCTTCAAATTAGCCAACCTCACCTGTGTGGAGACAATCATTCAGATGGACCTGATAGCATTAGGGACAAAACAACACATCTACACTGCCCCCCCCCCCAAAAAAAAAGCCTAATAAACCCAAACTGAACTCATTGCCATTGTGTCAGTTCCAACTCAAAGTGACTTTTTTATTGGGTTCCTGAGGTTGTACGTTTTTATAGGCACAGATATCCTCATATTTCTCTCACAGAGTAGCTGGTGGGTTTGAATTGCCAAACTTGGGATAACCTGCCAAGGCCACCTGGGCTCCTTTCTCATGGCCTAATAGCCTAAATGTCTGGGGAAAATGCCAAGATATCTGAATACTCCCTCCTCTCCTAGTCAGGTGGGAAAATTCTCTGTGTAATAGACACATTGGCTGAGGTATGGGTTAGCTGTGGGGTGGCTTTTTCTCCATCTCTTCAGCTATGACATTAGTGATGCACGCATATCATGATGCGTATGGCTCATCTAAGTGGACCTACCTGGCTATGAGGAGACTAGCAGATAATGAACATCCATTGTACCCTTCAGCCATGATGCCAGGGGAAAGTTTTGTGTGAGAGAGTTATTTATATCCATGGGGACAGTTTCTAGAAGCAGTGGGATAAGCATGTTAAATAATCATTCCACTTAAGGCCCTCATCCATGACACAAAGTGGGTGTTCATGGAAGTTTACCATCTCTATCCAGAAAGCCTTTTTGCAGGGGGTTGTAATGTGCTCTGTATTCTGTCTAATAAAAGCTACTTTCCACGTTTAGGCTCTGATCAGAAGAACAAGGAGCAAGTTATGTTAGGCACTGGTACTCTTTTTGTAATTGTCTCTTGGCTATCAAGAAACCAGAAAGCACCTTTGAGTGGAAGAATTGAAATGATATGTCTCAGATTTAATACAGTGAAGCAGAATCTAATGGAGCTGATACATTTCATATTTTACATATTTATACCACATTAGACTTCTTATTCTTTTATGACTTCTGCTTTGCTGAAATACATTACAGCTTTCAAATTTCCTTTCTATCCTTACAGTTATTTTACTTTCACACTTTCTTTTTTTTTCTTTTCGCCAGGTGACAACTAGTTGATCAGTTATTTGATTGATAACGTCCATATATTCTCTCCTAAAATTTTAGGATACACTCTGGGCAAGGAGACCGCAGACCAATTTCATTTTTATCTGTCAAATTTTCTTGGGAAAGTGCCTCCTGTTAAATATATGTTCTTGTTTATTTTAGCAATCTCAGAGCATCAGTTTCCTCATCTATGACAAAAAAGGATAATACCTCACAGTGTAGTTGTGTTACTCTGCGTTGACTAGAGAAACAAATCCAATGAGACTCATATGTATATAAGAAAGAGATTCATATGCAAGAACAATTGAATATTGAGAAAACATCCCTGTCCTGTCCAGATGGAGTCCATATTTCTGATATTAGCCCATATAACTGCTACCAATCTATAAAGTCATCTTCAGATTCACAAAACACATGCAATGACGTTGAATGAAGGAAGATCACAGGCCATTTGGTGGAAAGTCTTGTGGATCCAGTGGCAGTGTAAGCATCTCAGACCGACAGGGGTCTCCACATGGCTCCTCCAGCTCCAGGACTCTAATTGCATCAGCACAGATCCATCAGACTTGTCAACAGCAATGTCTCACAGGGCGTGAGGGTACCCGTATACTGCCTCCAGGGAGCTATTTATCTCCTAAGTGCCTCCAAATGAGGTCATCAAGCTGAGATCTGATTGACAGGCTAGACTCCACGCCTCCACTCTTACGTCTCTAATTGAAAACAGATTATGTAATTACCACAGTATTTTTGAACCTTAAAAATGTTTTCCTATGAATGAGTGCCAACAAGGTCTTTGTTTCTTAAATTTAAAACTGGTTTGGTGGTTTTCTGCTATTTTAATAACCATACTTCTTTTGCCAAAACAACACATTCTATTAAAGTTTTGATTGCACCTCTGTTTGCATCCACTATACTTTGTTCCAAACGTGGGCTATTTATTCTAATACTTGATCTTCAATCATCTTTCTTTTCTGCTCAGAATTTTTTTTTATGTTCTTTATGTTTTAAAACAATACCTGGACATGGCAGATCTTTCAAACTATCATCATCAGCATTTCTTTCCTAAACTGATGTATTTTGAGCACATTTTAGACAATCATTTTTTTTACTACAAGCTGTGTCTAACATTTCCTTGTGGCAATCCTACTTCAAGGCCAATTTCAAAAACTACTTTTCTATATCTACAGCTAAATACAAATTAAGTTTTCTCTTCTAAATTATCACCCTCATGATCAAAGTAATTGTCTTCTTTAAGAACATAATATATGGTCAGACTTTTGCTATGTTATCAAGAGAGACTAGTCACTGGAGAAATATATCATTTTGTACAGAAGTCATGCTTTGTCTGAACGAAAGTAAGCAAAAAAAAAATAGTCACACCAGAAGTACATGATATGAAAACCCCACTTGGTGAAATGGGCTCTACCTCAAATGCACCCATAGCCTGAGAATTTATGGCTGAAATTACATGATGTGTGAAGAAGCAGAAGAGAGCTACACCATTTATATTTACCAAGAGTATTGAATTGTTGATAGGAGACTACCATATACTTACTACTTCAATATCCTACTTGCTTCATTAAAAATGTAGATCTGGGTCTGCCATTGTCATTGAATATTATTTTACGTTTTTCCTGATCATCAACTCCCACTGTTTGCATTAATAATATCCAGTCATATAAGGATTTGATCTATAAAAGTCAATAATCCATGTATTGCCATTTTGGGACACCCTACACTTGTTTAATTCCCTTTCCTCAATTGCGTATTAAATTCACTACCATGGGCTAAATCAATGACACTATAAACAGAAGTACCTTATACTCCAGGGAGTTGATTGATAATGTTCTCTAACATAAAATAACAAAAATGCCTCTAAAGCGAACCAGAGGCGTTTAGAAAACATAGATATAGGGATGGATTTTGGACTCACAATTAATCGTTGCTCCAATCTAAGAACAATTAGTTTTTACAACATGCCCCTACTCAATATGCACCCTCATGAAGAGAACACAGAAGATACAGGTACTACAACAAAGTGTGGTGAATAAACTAGATAGCTCCCAGCTATCAGAAAGAATAATATCTGAGTTCTTAAAGAATTGTTTTGAAGCAAGCACCCATCCAAGTGAGACTTCAACGAAGCCCATGCAGAAGAAGCACAGCAGCAGCCTGTGTGATCCAAGGATTTTAAATAACATGATCCGAATCTGAAGGAGGGAATGGTATCAGAGCTTAAAGTGTGAACTTCTGGTTTGCAAAAGACTATAGATGACAGTGGAAGCCCAAAAAAAATTGTAGAATATATATATAGAATGAGCCTCTGATGAATTCCCTCTGACCTTAATCAATGATTGGAATAGCCTAGTTATTGGACAGAGAGTACTGTAGAGAAGAATATAGTATATTAAATGAAATATCTGATTTGAAAGGTTAAAGCATTATCATTTGATCTCCATTTTGGCACATTTTGAACTGCTCTAGTTTTTAATATTTTCTTTCAAACTGGGGTTAATCTCTGTTGTATTTTGTTATGGTTATGCATTATGTGTTATGTGTTTTCTATATTTTTCAGTAAACGAAATAAAGGATAAGTGACTCTATAGAGACAATGACTAGATAAAGAGTTCTTGGGGGTGGGGGAGGAGTGTGG
This sequence comes from Tenrec ecaudatus, assembly GCF_050624435.1. Taxonomy (NCBI): domain Eukaryota; kingdom Metazoa; phylum Chordata; class Mammalia; order Afrosoricida; family Tenrecidae; genus Tenrec; species Tenrec ecaudatus. Next base: position 90,900,145 of record NC_134548.1, read on the forward strand.
CAGAGGTTGGTGGTGGGTAATGAGGCACTAATAAAAGAGTACAATAAGAAAGAAAATGTTTTAAACTGATTGTGAGAGAGATGGTACAATGCTTTACATGACTGAACTATTGAATTACATGATGTCTGGATTATATCCTAATAGAATGTTTGTTTTGATTTCAAAAATAATAATTTTAAAGTTTTCTTGGGTTCTGAGCATAGTTTAACTGTGACTTTCCTTAAACCCAAACCCCATTGCTATTGAGTCAATTCCAATTCATAGGTCAAAGCAGAACTAATCTTTTTGGTTTCTGAAACTATGACTCTTTACAAGAACAGACTGTCTCATCTTTCCTCTCTTGAAGTAAAATATCCTCTGTAATAAGGTTATATCTCTCTTTTTCAAGAAAACCCAATCAATACAGTTATTATCCAAATTTATACACAAACCATGTAAACTAATGATGGAGAAATTGAAGAATTAAAAAAATTTTTTAAGAAATTGAATAATTCTACCAATGACTTCAGTCACAAAGTGATCAAACATGCAATCACCATACATTGATAACTATTGACAACTGTAGTGAAAAAGTGGGAAAAAAAGAGGATGGAACAGTAGTTGGAAAATATGGTCTTGGTGATAGAAAAGAAGTGGAATATCACATGACTAAAGACCAAAGGTTTGTTCATAGCAAATACCCTTTTTCAAGAACACAAAGGATGACTATACATATGGACCTCTCTAGATGGAATACATAGAAATCAGATTGACTATATATGTGGGAAGACACAACGGAGAAGTTCAATATCAGTAACTAAAACCAGGGCAGTGTTTGACTGTGGAACAGACCATCGATATCTCCTATGAAGCTGAAGATAAAGAAATCAAGTCAACAAAAGTCAAAATATGACCATGAGTCTATCCCAGCTGAATTTTTAGAACATCTCAAGAACAGATTTGACGCATTCAGCAATCATGGCACAAGACTTGATAAGCTGTGGGAGGATATTAGAATGTTATTCACAAAGATAGCAAAGGGTCATTAAAAGGAAAGGAAACAAAGAAAACATCAAAGACGAGGCTCTTGAACTTGTTCTTAATCAGAGTAGCTAAGGCAAGTGGAAGAAATGCTGAAGTCAAAGGACTGAAGAGAAAATTTCAAAGTGCAGCTTGAGGAGACAAAGCCAAATATTATAATGAACTATGCAAAGACTTAGAAGTAGAAAACCAAAGAGGGTTTCTAATTTCACACACAGCATGTCTTAAACTGAAATAACTCAAAAAACTCCAAGCCTGAAGTTGAAATATTAAAGGATTCTAAGGGCAAAATATTGAATGATTCAGGGAGCACCAAAAGAAGGTGGAAAGAATACAGAGTCACTGCGCCAAAAAGAACTAGTCAACACTCCACCATTTCAAGAGGGAGCATGTGAGCAAGAACCAAAGCAACAAAAGGAAGAAGTTCAAGCTGCACTGAAAGCATGTGGTGAAAACAAGGCTCCAGGAATTGATGAAATGCCAGTTGAAATGGTTTGACAAGCTAATGAAACACTGGGTCCTGGAAGTACTCAGTCGTCCATGGCAGAAAATTTGGAAGACAGTCACTTGGCCAATGGACTGGAAGAGAGGAATAATTGAAGCACTTGCTAATGAAAATCAAGGATTGGACTCTTCAGTATGGCTTACAATTCAATATAAAGAAGACCAAACTCCTCACAACTGGATTAGTGGGTAACATGTCAATAAATGGACAAGTTGAAGTTGTCAAGGATTTTTGTCTTGTTTTGGCTCCACAATCATTGCTTATGGAAGCGCAGTCAAGGGATCAAAAGACATGTCTTATTTGGGTAAATTTGCTGCACAAGACCTCCTTGGAGAGTTAAACAGCAAGATGTTACTTTGAGGACTATGGTGCCTCTGAACCAAGTCATGGAATTTTCCATTGTCTTAATGCATGGGAGAGTTGGACATTAAATAAGGAAGACCATAGAAGAATTGATGAGTTTGAATTGTGGTTCAGGAGAAGAATATTGAAATTACAATGGACTGCTAAAAGGACAAACAAATCTGTCTTGGAAGAAGTATGGCCAAAGTACTCCTTACAGGCAAGGATGTTGAAACGTCATCCTACATGCTTTATACACGTTGTCAGGAGAGACTAGTCCTTGGAGAAAGACATCATGCTTGATAAAGGGACAGTGAAAAAGAGAGAAGCCCTCAAAGAGGTGGATTGACACAATGACTGCAATAATGCACTCCAGCTCAAGAACAATTGTGGGGATGGCCCAGGCTCAGTCAGTGTTTAGTCCTGTTGTGCTATGATTGCTATGTGTCTGAACTGACTCAATGGCACCTAACAACAGCAACATGAGCAAATGAAATTATGACCTCATAGGGCAATCAAGAAAATTAAATATTACAATAATGCTGTCTACATACTGGTTGCTTTTCAAGTACAATAAAGTATGTGATATGACCCATAATCTCTCAGAATTTTCAATGATTTTACTTCCTTTCTTACATTTAATGGTTCTGTGCCTTTTTTGTCTTCATATCCTGGTCCACACTAGTCTAAATGACTGTCATTTATAAAGAATAATGCTATGGCCATGTAGCTGAGAAGCATCAAAACTCACAAGGAAGAAGCAAACGAGCCTGTCTGACCACAAGGTGCAGAAGGGACCAGTTATCAGACATCAAAGAGCTAAAAGCCATATCGGTGGGTGCCCACCTCCCTGATACGATCAATGAAGCCAAACGTGTGCATAAGCAAATGTGGTGAAGAAAGAAGATGGTGCCCAGATATCAAAAGATATAGCGTCTGGAGTCTTAAAGGCTCGAAGATAAACAAGTGGCCACATAGCTCAGAAGCAACAAAGCCCACATGGAAGAAACACACCAGCCTGTGTGACCGCGAGCTGTCGAAGGGATCAGGTATCAAGCATCAAGGAACATAAAATCATATCGCTGAAAATGTGGATGAGTGCAGATTGGAGACTCAAAGCCCAAGGGTAGCGAATCAGACACCCCTTGATGAGGGGTTGTGGGGAGGAGATGAACCAGGCAGGGTGCAGGGTAGCAACGATGAAACATATAACTTTCCTCTAGTTCTTGAATGCTTCCTCCCCTCCCCCCAATCATGATCCCAATACTACCTTGCAAATCTGGCTAGATCAGAGGATGTACATTGGTACAGATAGCAACTGGAAACACAGGGAATCCAGGACAGATGACTCCTGCAGAACCAGTGATGAGAGTGGTGATGCCTGGAGGGTGGAGAAAATGTGGGGTAGAAAAAGGGAACTGATTACAGGAATCTACATATAGCCTCCTCCCTGGGGGAGGGACAGCAGAGAAGAGGACAGGGGGGAGACATCAGACAGTGTAATATATGACAAAATAATAATAATATATGAATGATGAAGGGTTCACAGGGTGGGGGAGTGGGGAGGGAGGGGGAAAATGAGCAGCAGATATTAAGGGCTCAAGTAGAAGGCAAATGTTTTGAAAATGATGATGGCAACAAATATACATATGTTCTTGACACAATGGATGTATGTATGGATTTTGATAAGAGTTGTACGAGCCCCCAATAAAATGATTCAATAAAAGAAAGGCTAATCCTAGCAAGAAAATGAAACATTTTAGATTATTACCTAAAAGATTCATAGTTGATTATTTAAAAGATGATTACCCCAAAAGAGTCATAGTCAGGGAAATCATAATTGGAATGGGTGTGTTTTAGGTTGTGGTATCTAGAGAAAGAAAAACAATGACACTCATATATCTATAAGAAAGAACTTAAAAAAAAAAGAAAGAAAGAACTTGATTTCAAGAGGACATCCTAGCCCTGTACAACTCAAAACCACGTATCTGGTGCTAGAAGGAGCCCTCTTCAGAGTCTCATAATTCAGGCATATGGCACAGAAAAGTTCATCAGGAAGCAGGGAGATTACAGGATGGTAAGTGCAGAGTCCTGTAGATGCAAGTTTGCTGGGAACATGGGAGGAAACTGATAGCCAGCGGTCCGCCTGAAGCTGGCTTTGGAGGCAGCCACCGAATCCAAGCAAGGAGGAAGGCTAAGGGGAACAACAAGAAAAGTGCTCACTGTTTCTGTTATAAAAAGGCCACGCTCCCCAAGGTAGCATCACCAGGCTACAACTGATTGACAGTTTGGATTCCAATCCTACCTCCACACAGGTACCATCAAGTTGGCATAAAATCTAACTACCACTAGGTGTTTAGTTATTATTTTTCTTTTTAAAAACATTTTATTAGGGGCTCCTACAACTCTTATCACAATCCACACATACATCAATTGTGTAAAGCACATCTGTACATTCTTTGCTCTCATCATTTTCAAAGTATTTGCCCTCCACTTAAGCCCTTGGCATCAGGTCCTCATTTTTTTCCACTCCCTCCCTGCTTCCCCCTCCCGCATGAGCCCTAGATAATTTATAAATTATTATTTTGTCATATCTTGCCCTGTCCGATGTCTCCCCCTACCCCCTTTCACTGTCCATCCCCAGTTATTTCTAAGAATCTTTTATAACTTTGCCCCTGTATGCTCCACGACATTCATGGATATCATGCAGGAAAAGTAAATACCTTTGTCAAATATGTTTGTGAATATACTCCCACTTCCATATCCATGCAGCGTCATATATTACTGCTCTTGCAGGATTGTGTATTTATCATTATTCACCTCTGTTGCTTTTAATTATTATACTCCTCTCAATGTCTTCCCCTGCCTCCATGATTATTTGCCTATCTCCCTTTTATTGTATATTGTCTTTCTTTCACCTAAGTTAACACGTGTTTACCCTCTAGCCAGTGATGAAATAAAACATTCTGGAATAACTTTTGCTTCCCATGTAATCAAGTACAAAAAATTTCTCATGCCATGTCATAATATTAAAATTGCAACGTTAAGATAAAAAAAGATGAAAATTGTTCTACATGATAGTATGCTTCTAACTATCTATTAACCAACTAGAAATACTGACTCCTTCATTTATTTTCAGTGAAGGTTTGGGGGGAGGATATTTTTGCTTAAGAGCTAACCTTATCTGTTCAAAGTGATTGTCACATCTGAATATTAATAATAATGATAGAGCTAAGGAAACAATCTTCAAATCTGTCAGATGGGTGTGCTTTTCTATCTTTGCAAGCTGTGGAATGAACATAAGTCATTGCCATTATCTAGCTTCTTAGTAATACTTCACATTTTGAGAGGTTATCACAGCTGTTACACAAAATTAAAAGAAAGTGGAATTCTGAAATTGCTTTTGAGTGGGCTCCTTATATGCTTCCCTGGGCATGATTTTTTTGTGGGGGGAGCTCTTACAGCTCTTATCACAATCCATGTATATATCCATTGTGTCATACACATCTGTACATATGTAGTCATCACTTTTTTCAAAACATTTTCTTTCTGCTTCAGCCCTGGGTATCAGCTCCTCATTTTTCCCTCCCTCCCCCATGTCCCCTTGATAATTTATAAATTTTACTTTTTTTTCTTTCATGCCTCACACAAACTGCTGTCTCCTTTCACTCACTTTCTACTGTCCATCCCCCTGAGGGGGGGGCATACATGGATTATTGTGATCGGTTCCCCCTTATTCCCCCTCTTCCCTTACTCTCCTAGTATTGCTGCTCCCCTTTTGTTGTATTAGCTGCTGTTGATTTATTTTTGTCATGTTTTTGCTTTGTTTTTTGCACATATTATTGTCTATGCATGTCTATCTGGACAAGATAGGTGGTATGAACAATATGGAGGAGAGAACAATGGGACCAACAGCTCGAGGGGGACACAAGAGGGGGGGAATGACAGGGGTGCCTACAAACCCAGGGACAAGGGAAGAATAAGTGATGTAAAATTTATGGCGAGGAGGGCATAGGATGCTTGGGCCGGTGAAGGGGTGGGGGTGGAGGGGTTCAATCAAGGGCAATGTATCCAAGAGGAATTATCAAAACCTGAATGAAGGCCAGACATGATAATGGGACAGGAGGAAAGTAAAAGGAAATAGAGGAAAGAACTGGGAGGCAAAGGACATTTATAGAGGGCTAAATATAGGCATGCATATATGTAAATGCATTCATATATAATGATAGTGGAATAGATCTATGTACATATATACTTTTATAAAATATTATGGCAGCAGATTAACATTTGTCCTCAACTCAAGTACTCCTTTAATGCAAGAACAATTGTTCTACTAACATGGCACACTGTGATGTCCACCTTCCCTGACACAATCTCTGAATACAAAATGGGAGCATAAGTAAATGTGGTGAAGAATGCTACTGGTGCCCAGCTATCAAAAGAGATGGCGTCTGGAGTCTTAAAGGCTTGAAGAAAACAAGCAGCCAGCTAGCTGAGAAGTTATGATTTTTTTAGTGTTGAAAATACATATGATTTATTGTAAGGGGGAAAAACTCTCACTGGTATATTATGTCAAGGCTGCCAAGTGAACTTTTCAAGATTACTCCTATTTCCAGGGCTGGAAATAGAAATTTATATTTTTTCTTGACTGATACATGGTCTTAATATCACCTTGCTACAATTACGGAGTGGGGGAAAGAGAAATTACTTCTGTTGTCCCAGTGTGTGCCAACATTACTTCTTATAAATCCTACTATCAAATAACATGAGATTTTTTGGCAGTCCCTACAACCTAGTGCTCATCCAAGAGTTTCTCCAGTTTGCACTCGTAGACTCTACAATTTATAATAGGCCCTTCCAGCTACCAAAAACCATTAGATCCCTGAACCATTGTGGCCTTAGGGTCACCTCTAGTCCAATCCTTCAGAACCCATTATAGGCTTTGAAGAAATGCCAAACTTTTGTATTCAAATTTTTGAACCACTTTGATACTGCCAAATCCTCATTTACAATGAAGCTTATGAAATACATGATTTATAAAATTCCTTCCAGTGATAATGTCACCATAATTATATACCCGATATAAATAATAATGTATAAACTATATGAGCCACTCATTTCTGAACATGGGAAACTCAAAGCATGTATCATATTTTAAATCAATTAGTTTTCATCTTATCAACTTGACACCACAGGTGGAATTCTTCATCAACCAAAATGACAAAAGGCCTAAGCATATACTTTGACTTAATAATCAACAAAGCATTTATCAAAGTCTTACGCATTAATTGGATCTTAGCAGCTAAAAATAAACTCACCCATTGAGCAATAATTTCTTCTTCTAAATTTATTTTTTGAAAGTGAATCATAAGAAAGGTTAAAAAGAGAACGTGAGAAACAATGAAAATTTAAAATTTTTATTCTCTCATACTTGACTAGACAGAAATTTCAGGAAAACTCGTTTATTTCACTAACCTTTAAATTATAAAATATTCAAAAGAGAAAGCCTTCATAAAGAACAGACAAAATATTTCTAATTAAGGATTATATGATTTATTTAGGTTTTTGACACTAAAGTCCAAAATATTTTTACTACCTTTTAAAATAATATAATCATGGCATTGCACTAAATCTTGATGACGAAGCAGTGATGATTACAAATTTGTTTGGTAATCAGGTAGAAATAATAGCTTCTTACATAAGAAATCCATTTATACCATAACCCCTTATTATATTATTATAATAGCTAATAGGTACTTAAGTGAATTTAGAAACTACTGTGAGCTAACCTTGTCTGTGAATCTAGAATAATTTCATGCCATAACTGATTATTTCTATAAAAGAGAATATCATTGTCATTATGAAATATACATATATATGACTGACTTAATGCCTTTGGAGAGCAATGTCCTTATTAATGGTATTTATGTAATATATTGTCTGGGATCTAAGCATAAACATACAAGACCAGCTTAATTATATACACATAAGAAAACATAGATCCCTCCATGTTGACCAGAATTTTTCTGTATGGCGACTGAGCACCATATAGTTCTGGTCGCATGGTAGAGTAAGTGTTTTCCAAGTGCTCCCATACTCCAGGTGTGAAGCAAGGGCTCAGGAAGGAACAGGCCCCTCCTTGGCCTGTACTGAGCTCCTGGTCGGGTGTTGGGAGCCGATAGCCATTAAGACCCTGGTCTCAGACACGTAGCAAAAACTTGGCCGCTTTGTAACAGCAAGGCTTTGTTTCCTGCCCAACTTCGCCCCCACATTCAAAGCTACTGTAGCATGGGCAGTTGCGATAACTGACCTTGTTGCCATTAGTCAAAGTACTGAGCACCCATTGAAATGCAGATATACCATATTAGGAACATAGTGATAAGTTCACCCGTACGTCACCACGACTTCTTTGAGTACTATTGCGCACCCTTTGTACCTTATTGGGAACATGTGGCTGATTGGTTGTTGTACAGTGTGCGGTTGTTACACAGTGTGCTTCATTGGATTATGTGCCTCCCACTTCCTTCTCTATTGTGAATATATATCCAGAGTTTTGGCAAAATAAACGGGCTTGATCAGCACTTGTCTTGCCCCATGTCTCTGTTTCTTTTTCCCATCCAGGTTCGTTGCCCCTCCGAGTCACCGTGTGAGGGTCTCGCTGGACGAGACCCTAACAGTCTTGGGGGAAAGACAGTAAATTAAAAGGGCACTTGGCACACAGTGAAAAAAAAACAACGAAAATGAAAAAAAAAGAAAGAAAACATAGACCCAAAAATATAAAATATTTACAGTTTTCGTTAGTTTGTCACTGTATTATTTTTCTATTGCTCTTATAATATATTGCCACAAATGTAATAGCTTAAAAAACACAAGCAAAGTGGATGAGGGGAGATATAAGTCAGTGTAAGACATGAAAAATAAATGTATAAATTAGCATGGGTTCATGAGGGAGGAAGGGGGGGGGGTCAGGTAAAAATGAGAAGCTGATACCAAGGGCTCAAGTAGAAAGAAAATATTTTGAAAATAATGATGGCAACAAATGTACAAATGTGCTTGACACAACGGATGGATGTGTGGATTGTGATAAGAGTTGTTTGAACCCCCAATAAAATAATTTTAAAAACAAACACAAATGTATTGTGCTACAATTCTGGAGGTCATTAGTCTGACACAGGTCTCATTGGGCTAGGATCAAGTGCTGGCAGGGCTTTATTCCCTTCGGGAGACTTCAAAACTTCCCTTTTGTAGGTTTTAAAGGCCACACACAATCGTTGGCTCATGACTTCTTCCTCCATCCTAAAGGTCAATTGCAGTAGGTTCAGGCCTCACATCACATCACTCTGAACTTCTCTATCCCCCCCCTTTTTTTATATATACCTCTATGTCCTTCTATTAAGGACTTGTGATTATGTTAGACTCAGCCAGATAATCTAAGATAATCACCCTATTTAAAGTCAACTGAATTCCATATCCATCTTAATTCTTTTTTGCTGTGCAACAGAATATACTGACAGGTTTGGGGTATTAGGATATGAACATATTTGGGTGGCTTTACTCTGCTTACAATAGTCACCATTCTTTGTAGTCAATATGTATTTTCAATATATGACAAATTGGTATTGGAATATTTGTAATTAAAAACCCTGCTCAATCCTTCACACTTCCAGTGGCCATCTAGCTCAGAAGCAATTAAGCCCACATGGAAGAAGCACACAAGCCTGTGCCATCACGAGGTGCCAAAGGGATCAGGTATAAGGCATCATGCACACAAAAAAAGAATATATATATATATATATATATATATATATATATATATATATATATATATATATATATATATACCGATGAAGAACACAGCTTTCCCCCAGATCCTGGATGCTTGCTCCCCCCAACTACCATGATCCAAATTCTACCTTGCAGGACTGGATGGGGCAGAGGTTGTACACTGGTGCATATGGGAGATGGAGGCACCGGGAATCCAGGGTGGATGATACCTTCAGGACCAGGGGTGTGAGGGGCGATGTTGGGAGAGTGGAGGGTGAGTGGGTTGGAAAGGGGGAAATGATTATAGAGATCCACATGTGACCTCCTCCCTGGGAGATGGACGGCAGGGAAGGGGGGGAAGGGAGACTCCGGATAGGGCAAGATATGAAAAAATAACAATCTATAAATTATCAAGGGCTCGTGAGGGAGGGGGGAGCAGGGAGGGAGGGGGCAAAAAAAGAGGACCTGATGCAAAGGGCTTAAGTGGAGAGCAAATGCTTTGAAAATGATTAGGGCAAAGAATGTACAGATGTGCTTTATACAATTGATGTATGTATATGTATTGATTGTGATAAGAGTTGTATGAGCCCCTAATAAAATGTAAAAAAAGCAATAATTTTAAATAGTTTAGTTATTTTCCTAATTCCATATTGTGTAATAATATGCAAATATTATATGTTGATTTTCTAATATTGTAGAGGAGATATAGGGCTCTCATTCTCTCTTGCTCTTTTTCTTCCTCTATCTTTCTTTCTCTCTCTCTCTCACACACACACACACACACACACACTTCCCCATCCTCTGCATATAACTATATAACATTGAAAATAAAAAGAAACAAAATAGTTAATGTTCACATTATCGTGACCATCTGAGTGTTTTCTGAACATCCACTTAATGTTTTCTATCTTTTGTAATCTCCATAACCTCCATAGAGATAGTAATGGCCCAACATTGTCATTTGCTAATGATCTATCTATAAACATGGTGGCTTCATAAAAATGATGGAATAATGGAATTAAAAGGTAATAGAAGTTTTTTTTAACATTGTTTTAAAGCCTCTTCATAATCTTGTTCATTTTTCATGTCAAATCAGGTTTATTACATGTTTGTTTAATTTAGCAAGTGGTCGAATACATCAATAAATATACTGATTCTACTTTATCCTGAGAAGTGTCTTACCTGGAGATCACTATAATTCTTAAACTGAAGTGGTTGCCCTCTGGGCATACTGCACAGCCACAATCCAGAGACATTTCTATGGCGTCATGCTGGGAATTCTCTACTTTTTATTGGTTATATTAGATCCCCTGTTTTTTAAAATCTTCATCTTTCTGGGTTATTTTTCTTTTTAAAGATAATATATATTACAATACAATTGATGTGTTCTAAATAAACAGTTTCGTGGGTTTTGACAGTAGTACTCACACATTTTTATCACTTTTAAATATATTTCAGGACAGGTCCATCATCATCAAAAACTTCCCTTTCTACATCAGATGAAATCACTCTCATTAATTCTACCATCTTAGTTATATTTGTCGGCTCTAATACCTTAGATAAATGGAATCACTTGTGTAAGCCTTCTCTTGTGTAACAAGTTTTTTATATTCTTCCATGTCATTGTTTAAAACAATAGTTCAAGTTTTTATTATTTAGTAGAATTTATTTGTATGGATATACTGCAAGTTAATCATTAATTATATGGGTATTCAATATCCAACTTTCATATGCATATGAAGAAATTGAAAATTCCATGGCATGGGTCAGGCATACCTCAGTCCTCAAAGTAACATCCTTGCTTTTCAACATTTTAAAAGATCTTGTGTACCTAATGCAATGCACAAGACCTCTTTAAATAAATATATGCTATTTAATAAGGAAGCCCTAATAAAAGTTGATGCATTTGGATTGTAGTGCTGAAAAATAGTATTGAAAGTACCATGGACAGCCAAAAGAATAACAAATCTGTTTTGGAACAAATATAGCTCAAATGCTTGTTAGAGGCAAATATGGGAGAGAAAAAGAGGAAGGCTCTCAAGAAGGTGGACTGACACAGTGGCTGCAACAATAGGCTGAAATATAAGAACAATTGTGATTATGGGCAACAGGGTTACAAAACAATGATGTTTACGATTCATACACAATATGTATTATTGATAATAAATGGAGAGAGAAAAGAGAAATTTGTGAGTAAATGGTTTATACAATTGTGGAGGCTGAAAAAATCCCAACAGGCTGAAGACCTGCTGACAAACACAAAATTTGCAAATCAAGAAGCAGGCTGGCAGCCTTAAGAGGTTCCTGCAGGCTTATATCCCAAGGACCAGAGGATAGATATCGTCATCATGGCCTTATACACTGGAGGCAGGCCACATCACCAATTAAATTCTCCTTTCATTTGATTGAAGAGCTAGAAAAGATCACCAAATGGAAGTTAACTGTATAGTGTACACCAAACCACTCAGAATCATAGCATAAGCAACTTGACTCACAACATGAACTATTGCATGTTATTATAATTTTCAACATTATGGATAAATTGACTAAACATATTCTTGTATACATGTTTTGATCTGCGTTTAAATTTTCTTTAATAAGTTTCTGAAAGTGGAGTTTCTTGGTTAAATTATATTTAAAGTAATGAATTTTCAAAATGGAGCAAAGATTTCAGCAGTTTTCACATGTACCCATGTGTGTATGTGTTTTTTTTAAACATTTTATTAGGGGCTCATACAACTCTTATCACAATCCATACATATACATACATCAATTGTATAAAGCACATCTGTACATTCTTTGACCTCATCATTTTCAAAGCATTCACTCTCCACTTAAGCCCTTTGCATCAGGTCCTCTTTTTTCCCTTCCCTCCCCTCTCCCCTCCCTCATGAGCCCTTGATAATTTATAGATTATTATTTTGTCATATCTTGCCCTATCCGGAGTCTCCCTTCACCTCCTTCTCTGTTTTCTGTCCCCCAGGGAGGAGGTCACATGTAGATCCTTGTAATCGATTCCCCCTTTCCAACCCACTCACCCTCTACTCTCCCAGTATTGCCCCTCACACTCCTGGTCCTGAAGGTATCCACCCTGGATTCCCTGTGCCTCCAGCTCCCATATGCACCAGTGGACAACCTCTGCTCTATCCAGACTTGCAAGGTAGAATTTGGATCATGGTAGTTGGGGGGGGAGGAAGCATCCAGGATCTGGGGGAAAGCTGTATTCTTTATCGGTGCTACATCGCACCCTGACTGACTCATATCCTTCCATAGGCCCCTCTGTGAGGGGATCTCCAGTGGCCAACAAATGGGCTTTACTCAAAATATAGATCCCTGTCCATATTTTCCAACTACTATTCCTTCCTCTTTGTTTCCAACTTTTGTATTCCCATCACCAGTAACTATCAGTGTGTCTTGATTTCAAGTTTGATCAATTTCTGACAGAAAACGTTGGTAGAATTCTTGAATTTCATCATCACTAGCTTTTGTGGTTAGTGAATAAATTTGAATAACAGTTGCATTGATTGGATTTCCTTGGAGGAGAGATATAATCCGATTACAGATAGCATTCAACTTCATGCTGGATTTAGCAAGATCCTTTCTGACAATGAATGCCACACCATTCCTCTGGATTGTATTACTTTAGGTATAGTAAATATGATTTTCTGATTCAAAACAGCCAATACCAGTGTGTTTCAGCTCACTAATATCTAGGATACCGACCTTTAGCATTCCGTTTAATTTTTTATAATTTTCAATTTTTCTAAATTGAACACTCCAAGTTCCAATCATTATAAGATTTTTGCAGCTGTTTCTCTTTACCATCAGCAAATGAAGACCCCCAAAGGCTCCACTCTCACAGGCTTTACCTGACTCAAGTCAGCATGGCTGTCTCCCTTCCAAGAAATCAGCTCCTCTTTATTTTTTTTATTAATAAATCTTTTTATTGGGGCTCATACAACTCTTATCATGATCCATACATACATCAGTTGAGCAAAGCACCCTTATACATTCGCTGCACTCGTCATTCTCAAAATTCACCTTCCACTCGGGTTCCTGGAATCAGCTCGGTTTCCCTTTTTTCCCCTCCCCCTCCCTCCCCGCTCCCCCCTTCCCCCTGGTCCCTTAATAGTTTATAACTAATTATTTTATCTTATCTTACACTGCCCGGTGTCTCCTCTCACCCAGCTTCCCATTGCCCATCTCCAAGAGAGGAGGTTACACATAGATCTCCAAGATCGGTTCTCCCTTTCTACACTCCCTTCCCTCCTGGTGTCGCCACTCCTACTGCGGGTGTTGAAGGGTTTATCCGTCCTAGATTCCCTGTGTTTCCAGATCCCTACTGAACGCTTCCTCCCCCCCAATTATCATGACCCCAATTCTACCTTGCGGACCTGGTTAGACCAGAGGATGTACAGCGGTGCAGGAGGGATCTGGAAATCAGCTCCTCTTTAGTCATATTTCGAGGGTCCTCAGACTTAAGGGACCCGCCTGCTGTTTCTCTGGCAACATTCTGCTTTGTTTGTTTAGGAGTTTATTATTTTTAAATTCTTCGAAAGTATACATAAAGTTTTCAGTGGTTTCTTCCACTGAAGTGGGGAGCTAAGTCCTTCTTTATTGTCTGTTCTTAATCTGGAAGCTCTGCTCAAATCTGTTGACTTTGAGTGACTCAGCTGCCATTTGAAACACCACTGACAGAGCTTCCAGCATGACAGCAACCCACAAACCACCATAGTACAACTAACTGACGTCGAATTTTATAAAAACTAACAACTTATTCACAGAAAATGCCTTTTTTCAACAACACAAAAAGCAACTCTACACATGAACTTCCCCAGATGGAATACACAGAAATCAAATCGACTACATCTGTGAGAAGACAGGATGGAGAAGCTCAATATCAGCAGCTAAAACAAGACCAGGGGCTTATTGTGGAGCACACCATTAATTGCTCATATATAAGTTCAGGATAAAGCTGAAGAAAAAATTAAAACAAGTCCATAGGAGCCAAAACATGAACTTGAGTCTATCTCACCTAAATTTTGAAAACAACTCAAGGACAGATTTGATGCATTGAACCAAAATGACAGAAGACCTGATGAGCTATGGGAGGACATCAAGACCATCATTTATGAAGAAAATAAAAGGTCATGAAAGTGCCAAGTGTAGACAGCAGGACATACCCAAAGAATGGTCACAAGGAAGAAATGAGTCAACCAGGGCGCAGTATAGCACCGATGAAACATACAATATTCCTTTGGTTCTTTGAAGTTTTTTCAACCCACACTGGACCCAAGCAAGTACACTGGTCCAGATGTCAGATAAAGCCCTCAGGAACAGAAATGAGAGTAACAATACCAGCAGGGGAAGGTGAGAAGAGGAGGGGAGGAAGGGGGAACCGATCATAATAATTGACACATAACACCCACCGCCCAGGGGGATGAAAAACAGAAACGTGGGTGAAGGGAGACAGCAGTTGCTATAAGACATAAAATAATAATTTATAATTTATCAAGAGGTCACGTAGGTGGGAGCAAGGGGGGAGAGGGGAAGAAAGATAGAGCAGTGCATTGTTATGGAGCTTCCAGAAATAAGCCAGATTCAGAAAAGGATATTTCAAGCACATTTGTACATATGTTGCCAACATCATTTTCAAAGCATTTTCTTTCTACTTGAGCCCTTGGTATCAGCTTCTCATCCCCCCTCCCTTCCTCCCCCTCTGTCTAGCATGAACCATTGATAATTTATAAATTATTAGTATATTTTCATGTCTTGCACTGTCTGATGTCTCTCTTTACCCCCTTGTCTGTTGCCCATCCCCCTGGGAGTGGGTTATAGATATGTCATTGTGATCAGTTCTCCCTTTCTCCCCCACCTACCCCTACCCCTCCTGGTATGGATACTCTCTGCATTGGTCCTAGGAGTTTATCTGTTCTGTATCCCCTATGTTTCCAGCTCTTATCTGTTATATAATTTCCACATTCTGTTGTATCACTTTCTTTGGAATGGGCAATTATGGCAATGGGAAACTATGAGTTTCTTCCACTTCAATTTTTTTTGGAATAGACTACTGACTGCCTCCAGTGCTGCATGATGATACATTTTAATTGTAATTCCATCAATTCCCAGAGCCTTGCTTTTTGATAATGCTTTCAGTGCGGTTGGTTCGTTGTCATATGTTACCTCTTGAAATGGCTGAATGTGGACCAATTCTTTCTGGTACAGTGACTGTGTCTTCTTTCCATCTCCTTTAGATGTTTTCTGAATCATTCAACATTTTCCCCAAGAATCATTCAATATTGCGTCTTAATGCTTACTTTTTAAAAAATGCTTAAAGTTTTCTTCATTTGTTTCAGCTTGCGAGATGATGGGCATGTTCTTCCTTCCTCTTTGATTTTTTTAACTCTAGTCCTTCGCACGTTTTCTTATAGTTCCTTACTTTGTCTTCTCGGGCTGCACTTTGAAATGTTATGTTCAGATCTTTTAATTCAACATTTCTTCCATTTGTTTTAAGTATTCTCTATCTTCAAGAACAATTTTCAGTCACTTCTGATGTCCACTATGATCTTTCTTTCTTGTCTGTTTAAAAATCTGTCTAATGATAGGGTTTCAAAGCGGTGTTGAAAGTGATGAAGCAATTGTTTTGATTCCCCTGTAACCAAGATTTCTGGATTCATAGATAGGGTAACTCACCCATGCAATTTGTCCGGAGATATCCTTTTGAATCTTGAAAAAGTCATTCCATTCCCTGGAGTTACCTTCATGTAAAACAGTAGATAAATTAAAGCGTTTAGCTGAGAGCATTTTGCCTTAAGCATTGGGTTGCTTTTAGAAATTTTATTGCTGTGTACAGGTAGTTTCATGAATCAGTAACTCGAGTGTCTTACTAGAGGCCATATTTGAGGATGTTTTGTGTTTTCTTAGGAATTCTTTTTTTGTAACCAAGAGACACTGAAAGCCTGTGCAACACTGCTTGTGGTTTGACATGATCTGATACATTAACATATCAATGACCATATGATATGATACTTCCACTGTACCCTCTATGTCCCTTCCGGACATAGTCCATTGTTTGGTTGCTGCTGCCAGAATCAAATAGCCTCTACTCACAATAAATATATTCTCTTATATTTTGCTGTTTTCTAAGAAATTTAGGTTTGGGATAATGGGTATCCTTGTATTTTCCTGATCCTGAGGGAGAAAATTGGAAGTTGTTCAGCATTTTATATGATATTACATGTGAGTTCTGCACAAATTTATGTTATCATATTGAAGAAGTTCCATTCTATTCCTAGTTGTCTGATTGCTTTCATTGTGAAAGAGTGTTGAAGTTTCAAAAATGTTTTTTTGTGAATCAAATGAGACTATCACGAAGCTTTTTTATTCCTTCTGTTAATATGGTCTATTGCATTGATTTTCTTATTTTGATCCATCCTTGCATTCCAAAGATAAATCCCACTTGATCATTTTGCATCCTTACTTTACATGATGTTGGATTTTCTTTGCTAGTGTTTTTTGAGGATCTTTGCATTTATATTCAGTAATCAAAACAGCATGGAATTGATATAAAATAGATACATAAACCAATGGAATAGAATTGAGAGTCCAGAAATAATACCACATATTTAAGATAAACTGAATTTTGACAATGGCTCTAAATCAATTTGATGGGGGAAAAAAGGTCTGTTTGTGGTAGATACATAATTTTTATCAACTTGGAGTGTAGAGTTGGAGTCTAGACTGTCACTCAGATCACAGCTCAATGGGGCCTCCTTTGGGTGTGACATCCTCATAAAGAGGGTCCTGGGAAACGCCCTCTCTCCTTCTACCTTCACCTTCCTGTTAAGGAGCCACGCTGATACCTGCACAGCCCTGGAGATGCACCCACCGACATTGGATCCACAAGACTTGCACTCACTGACCAGTGTTGTTCCTGCATTCTGCATAATTTCATCTGCCTTTGTAAGTCTGAGGAGGGACTTATGATCTTAGACTTACATTAGGCTTGAATTAGGCTGAATTGGGATATTGTATTTATGCATGATAGGAAGCTCTTTTTAAAACATCATTTTATTGGGGCTCTTACAGCTCTTACCGCAATCCATACTTACATCCATTGTGTCGAGCACATTTATACATATGTTGCCATAATCATTTTCAAAACATTTTCTTTCTATTTGAGCCCTTGGTATCAGCTCATTTTTCTCCCTCCTCCACTTTCCCATTCTCATGAACCCTTGATAATTTTTTTCTCATGTCTTAGACCCACCATTGTCTCCCTCCACCCATTTTTCTGTTGTCCATCCCCTGGGAGGGGGTTATATGTCGATCATTGTAATAGGTTACCCAATTCTCCCCACACCTACCCCTTACTTTCCTGATACCACTACTTTCATTAATGTCCCTGAGGGGGTTATCTGTCCTGTATTCTCTGTGTTGTGAGCTCCTATCTGTACCAGTGTACATCCTCTAATCTAGCCAGATTTGTCAGGTAGAATTGGGGTCATGATAGAGGGGAGAAGGAAGCATTAAAGAACTCGAGAAAATCTGTATGTTTCTCAGTGCTAAACTGCACCCTGACTTGCTCGTTTCTTCCTTGTGACCCTTCTGTAAGGGGATGTCCAAATGTATACAGTTGGGCTTTGGGTTTCTACTCCACCCTCCCCTTCATTCACATATTTTTTTTTGTTTTGGGTCATTGATGCCTGATACCTGATCCCATTGACACCTCATGATCACACAGGCTGGTGTGCTTCTTCCATGTGGGCTTTATTGCTTCTCAGCTAGATGGCCGCTTGTTTATCTTCAAGCCCGTAAGACCCCAGACACTATCTTTTGATAGCTGGACACCATCAGCTTTCTTCACCGCGTTTGCTTATGCATCCATTTTGTCTTCAGCGATCATGTTGGGAAGGTGAGCATCACTGAATTCTGGGTTATTAGAAAAAAGTGTTCTTTCCTTGACACCCATTTTCTGTTCAGCACTTATGTCAGGAAGGTGAGCATAACAGAATGCGGTGTTTTCTGATTCATGACTTGGAGTGGAGCTTGAGCTTGTTTAAATAGAAGGACTTTACTAGGGAAAGCAAAACTTATAGCAGTTATGCGAGGACAATATGAAAAATTGTTAACTAGAGTAGATTTTGGCTTACTTTCTTTTAGAAAATTTTATGAGTTCTTGGGAAAGTGGGTGGCTTGAGAGATGTACTTCAGTGTATATAGAAATTAGTTGTTTCGTATATTTAGAGAAAAAGTCGATTTTCACTCATCATGAGTCTATTCTGACTCATAGAGACCTTATCAGACAGGTAGAACTGTCCCTGAGGGTTTCCAAGACTGTACCTCTTTATGACAATAGAAAATCTCCTATTTTTTTCTCTGAGCAGCTGATAGTTTGGTAATGCTAGCCTTCTGGCTATCATCCCAACTAATAACCATCATGACCAGGGCTCCTCATTTTTGAATGTGAGGGGGTCTATTGCAAACATATGATCAATCTCACCTACAAGGCATCTGTTACATTTTGAAATTGTGTAAGATAGATGTCTGAAGAGCTAAATTCAAAGCTTCAATTATTCAAATGGAATCAGTTAATTAACAGGATTGAGGAGACGTTGACTCAGCACTCTCTGTCAAAAGATGAGAAGATGGCAACTCTCAAGGAACAAGCATGAACCATAGAGTAACTAAAACCAAACCAAACTCACTTCCATCAAGTTAATAAGGATTCATAGCAACCCTGTAGAAATCCTTCTGTGAGTTTCAGCGATTATAATTCTTTATGGGAGTAGAAACACAAACAAAATTCATATGAATATATTTTTGACAGAGGGGAAAATATAATCTGATACAAGATTAAAAATTACGGGACTTCTGCAAGGGTAGCAAAAGTTGACTTAGTATCATGGGAAAATAAAATAAAACAGAAACAAAAATATCTTTAAAATATTAGGGTTAGCAGTCAGGATAATAAAATACCTATAGTTAAGATATTCAAGATTTTTCCAAATGGGCAAAATTTACGAGAAGATGTAAAACTTCTGAAAATAACTGGAATTTATTAAAAAATAAATTAATCATTCCAGAAATAAAAATACAATATCAAAAATTAAGAATATATGACAGGATTAACAGCAGAATGTACACAACAAATTATATTATTAGGATAAGCAGAAGGCTAAAATGACTGAAAATAACTATCCATAAACAGAAGAATATGAGGGAACTTCAGAAAGTTTAGGGAAAATGGAATGAAAAGATAATATAAAATTTCCATGAAATTTCAGAAAGCCCTTCATAGATCATAAAATATGGTGCATAATAAAATGGAATATTATGGAGCCATAAAGAGAAATGAATTCCTGATTTGGTTACAACATGAATGAACCTCGAAAACATTATGTTAATTGAAATATTGTGGGGGAAATGCCAGCCCCAACTAATCGCGGGTTTGATAAGCACAATTGTACAGCAATAATAAGTAAAGAATATAATAAAGTCATAAAGAATAAGGAGAGATTGAAATAATGGAGTCAGACACGGTTCATGGTAGCATGTTCACCTCAGCCCCACTTGTTGGTCCACGTGGAGATGGGAGACCAGAGGGCAGGAGAGAGGGGGAGGGGTGAGAGGACAAGGGGAAAGGGAACAGGGGAGCAAGAATTGGGGGAGAGGGAGGGGGAATGAGGAGCCAGGGAGTGAGCCAGGATGAAGGTTGGCAAGAGAGAGAGAGGGGGAGAGAGGAAGGGTATGGGGGAGAGAGCTTCCTTCTTGCTAACCAAGGCTTCTATATCTTTGGGGGTGTACATGCCCTCTAATTACAGATAAAGAGATGTCTTAGCCCTCTAATTGCAGGTGAAGACATCCATCACAGGAAGGGGTTACACTATAGGTAATATAGTAATATAGTAATGGGAGGGGTACACACGCTATAGGAAGAAGAGGGATTAAGGGTATACATGTGACAAGATGGGCGGATCCTATATACAGGATGACAGACTAATTTAGGATGTCACTGAGCAGATTTGACCTATCCTCTGGCTCACTATTGAAACCATTATCAATAGGGTGAGAACCGCACCTACAGGGACCAGACTAATGGCCGCAAGCCTTTAGGGAGAAGTAGACCATTGTCCTTAACAGCAGGGAGTGGGTCTCTCTTGTGGTGGGACCAGAGAGTAGTCTGTAAACTGACTGCCTTCAGGGAGGATGTCTCTAAGCATGTGCTCCCACCAGGTGCTAGCAAAAACCCTCTAATGTTTGGCATATCTTTGGGGGAGACAACTATGGGGGAAAGTCTCTTTATAATCCCACATTTCCCCCTTTTGTTTTATATATAAAATTCAAAAGAGCCATAGGGTTGAAGTGGTTATTTTCTATACATTGAAAGCTATCAAGGAAAAATTAACGACCAAATTAATATAGCCAAAAATTCAGCCTTATGGTAAACTTTTTGAATCCAGGCACAGGGATATAGGCCCCCTATGCCCATCTGCTGTCAGAGGAACATATGAGAGGGGCTGGACACTGCGGCAGGAAGAATAGAGCCAATAGGAATGTCTGTTTCTATAGGGAGATAGAATCGACCATTTGCTCACTTTAAGACAGCACAGATTTAAGGGGAGAAACTGTGGAAATGATAGACTACTGCAAAAAAAAGTGTACTTGGACTATGTCTCCAACTACCAGAGTGGCAGTCTTCCTACCATGGAATATTAGTCTTCCAGATTCCCTCTGCACCAGTCAAGAAATAAGTCCCAGTTTTATTTCCCTCAGTGTTAGTTTCCCACATGTCCCTCTTCTGTATTACATTTAAGATTTAATTGTGTCACAGAGGCAACATGGTCTCTCTGCATATCTCTTAGCTTCCCGTAGAAGCAACACAAGCATGTGAGCATCAAAATTATGATAAACAACACAGTCAGACTGGCACTTAAGTTATGTGAAATATTTTGAGCACAAGCTCATGGGGTCCAGCCTCTTCCTATGCCATCCACCATTTGTTTAATTCCCTCAGCTAGTGGAATGCCTTAAATCCACCATTGAATGCATAGAAAATATTCATTTAGCTGAATCACATGTAATGAAATGGTTCCCTTCAACCCTTGCAAATGTTTTCTCTCAAATCCAAATCATGCACTGTCTTATTATATGGGTAAGAGGTTATACAAAAATCATTTACATTCCACTCACATTATAGAATTAATTGACAAGTCCATATTCTTGATCTTTTAGCAAAAGATCTGTTTTTTTTTTCAGCAAAAGATCTGTCTGTTGTAATGGTTCAGTCACTATTGTATAATATGTTCAGTTATGGTAGAGTCTCAGAGTGCCCCTGTGACAGCATCAGCAATGGAAGAAATATCTCAGCAGGCAGTAATCACCATTCTCAGGAATCTGTGAAATCTTGATGTTTTGAATAACTTTAATAGCAGGAGAGCGTCAGGTCATGCAACAACCTTACTCCTTTCTTCTGGACCTTGCTGGCTGAAGAGAAATCCACCTATTTCCTTTGCATGTGAAAGCATAAATAAATAGCCCCTCCCTTGGGGGTGTCAGAAACCTGGAAACGGAATCATGATTAAGACTGGGTGGTTTCTCCATTTCTTCCGTGTCCTTCATCTTTCTCCAAACGTGGTTGCGTCCTCCTACAGGGACTCCAACAGTTTTATTCCGCAAAAACATAAATGTATAGCCCTTTCTCCAGTGTCAAATGGACCTGGACACCAAACACGATTCCGTTCTTCCTGGGATTTCTTGATATCAGCTTTCTCTGTAGAAGTGAACATGTGTTTATCTGGACTAAATTTGCTACAAGCTTTTAGCAAGGAGAAATTTTTTTTAGTTAAAATGACTAAATGAACTTTGTAAAACATAAGATTTCTCTTCTGCACCTTTTATTTTTTAAATCATTTTATTGGGGGCTTGTACAACTCTAGTCACAATCCATACATCCATCCATTGTGTCAAGCACGTTTGTACATTTGTTTCCCTCATCATTCGCAAAACATTTGCTTTCTGCTTGAGCCCTTGGTATCAGCTCATTTTTCCCCTCCCTCCCCCCTCCCTCATGAACCCTTGATAGTTTATAAATTATTATTATTTTATCATATCTTACACTGTCTGAGTTATCCCTTCACACACTTTTCTGTTGTCCATCCCCCAGGGAGGAGGTTATATGTAGATCCTTGAAATCTGTTCCCCCTTTCCACCCCACTCTCCTTCCACCCTCCTGGTATCACCACTCTCAACAGTGGTCCTGAAGGGATTATCTCTCCTGGATTCCCCGTGTTTCCAGTTCCGATCTCTACCAGTGTACATCCTCAGGTCTAGCCAGATTTGTAAAGTACAATTGGGATCATGATAATGGAGGGGAGGAAGCATTTAAGGATGAGAGGAAAGTTGTATGTTTCATCGTTGCTACATTGCACCCTGTCTAGCTCGCCTCCTCCCTGAAACCCTTCTGTAAGGGGATTTCCAGTAATGTTCTTTGATGCCTGATACCTGAATTCATTGACACCTCATGATCATACAGGCTGGTGTGCTTCTTCCATATGGGCATTGTTGCTTCTGAGCTAGATGGCCACTTGTTTACTTTTAAGCTTTTAAGACCCCAGACGCTATATATTTTGATAGCTGGGCACCATTAGCTTTCTTCACCACTTTTGCATATGCACCCATTTATCTTCAGTTGTCATATTGGGAAGGTGAGCATACAATGGTATGGTTTGTTTGTTCTTTGATATCTGATATTGATCCCTTCGACACCCATGATCACACGGGCTGGTGTGATTCTTCCATGTGGGCTTTGTTGCTTCTGCGCTAGATGGTTGCTTGTTTAGCTTCAGGCCTTTAAGACCGCAGAAGCTATGTCTGTTGATACCCAGGCTCCATCAGCTTTCTTCACCAAATTTTGGGATACATATGGTAGCCAATTAAAAATGATGGGGGGAAAGGGGTAAAAAAGAAATGGGTAGCCAGAGGAACAGGGCACTAACCCACCCAAGGGGAGGGTATTGTTTATATCTCCACAGGGAAAGAGGGACCAAACTTTGACCCAGTGCTCCAAGATGTAAATGAAACATACCGGCATGAAGCAGGGAACCAGTGGAGAGATCTGAGGGGCCATCCCCAATTCCAACTATGTAGACACCTACCCCTCCCCCCAGAAGAATTTATTTCAGAGGACATCACTGAACCTGCAGCTCAGGGAGAGGAACATGTCTGGTCAGAGAACATAGGAGTAAATGAAGGAGGAGGAAGAGAGAGTGGAGCACATCCTGGCCCAGCAAGCCTTGAGGACAATATTCCTGCTCCAAGTAGGCAATCCACAGAGAAGACAATATGACCGGCCCCACTATGAGACACAACATCCCTCACTAACTCATAGCCTTATAGGGGACAGCACTGAAGACACAGTGTGGGAATTCTGCCCGATCTGATCCCACTGCACTGAAGCAAAACACTAAGGGCATGCAACAGAACAGCAAGAGGAACAGAGCAATGAAGACCCCAGTGAATACCAAAAATAGACTTTGGGGCCAGGGCATGGCATCACATCAGACTCAATTGGAAACCACTCCAAAGGTTAACAAACAGAACTTGAACTATTTACAGGCTTTTTTCTTTTTTTGTCATTGTTTTTTGTTGCTGTTATTTTGCTTTCTTTTGTTACTATGTTTTGCTCTGTCATGTTTTTGTGCACATTATTATCTCTGCAGGTCTCTCTAGAAAAGATAGGTGGGATAAACAATCTGGAGGAGAAAACAACAGGACCAATGGTTGCTGGAGGACTTGGGAGAGGGGGAGGTGAGGGAAAGGAAGTGGGTGCTAACAAATCCATGGACAAGGGAATAATAAGTGATCAAAAATTGATGGCAAGGAGAGTGTAGGAAGCATGGTAGGGCTTGACCAAGGGCAATGTAACTGAGAGGAATTTCTGAAACCCAAATGAAGGCTGAACATGATAGTGGGACAAGAGGAAAGTAAAAGAAAATAGAGGAAATAACTAGGAGGCAAAGGACATTTATAGAGGTCTAAATACAGGCATGCACACATAAAAATATATTTATATATAACAAAATGGAAATATATCTTGGTAGATATATTTATGGGTTTGGTATTAAGTAGTTGATGGATATTGGGCATCTATTCAAGTACTCCCTCAATGCAAGATCACTTTGTTCTATTAAACTTGCATTCCATGATGCTCATTTTCCTGGCATGATCACTGAAGACAAAGTGGGTGCATAAGCAAATGTGCTGAAGAAAGCTGATGGAGCCCGGTTATCAAAAGATATAGCATCTGGGGTCTTAAAGGCTTGAAGATAAACAAACAGGCATCTACTTCAGAAGCAACAAAGCCCGCTTGGAAGAAGCACACCAGCCTTTTTGATCACGAGGTGTTGATGGGATCAGGTATCAAGGAACAAAATATCATATCATTGTGAATGAAGGAGGGTGCAGAGTGGGGACCCAAAGCCCATCTGTAGGCAACTAGACATCCCTTACAGAAGGGTCAAGAGGAGGAGACAAGCTAGTCTGTGTGCAGTGTAGCAATGATGAAACACTACTTTCCTGTAGTTCTAAAATGCTCCCTGCCCCCACCCCTTCCACTATCATGATCCCAAGTGTACCTTACAAATCTTGCTAGACCAGAGGATGTGCACTGGTACAGATATGAACTGGAAACACAGGGAATCCAGGACAGGTGAACCCCTCAGGACTAATACTGACAGTAGTGATACCAAGAGGGGAAGGGCAAGGTGGGGAAGAAAGGGGGAAACCGATACAATGATATACATATTGGGGAATGGACAACAGAAAAGTAGGTTAAGGGAGACATCAGACAGTGTAAGGTACGAAAAAATAATAATTTTTAAATTATCAAGAATTTGTGATGGAGGGAAGGTCGGGGGTGGACAGGGCAAAGATGAGGAGCTGATACCAAGGGCTCAAGTAGAAAGAAAATGTTTTGAGAATGATGATGGCAACAAATGTGCTTGACACAATGGATGTATCTGTGGATTGTGATAAGAGTTGTATGAGCCCCCAATAAAATGATTTTTTTTAAAACAATGTATATGAGCTGTTGAGTACAAAACTAATTTTCTCCTCTGTAAACCATCACTGAGTTCACAATAAAAAGGTTTTTTTTAAGGCTGAAATAAAGAAATGAAAGTAGAAATAAAGTGTATCAACATGTGTGAAATTCAGTGAACGCAATGCTAAAAGGGTAATTTATAACACTGAATGAACATGTTAGAAATTCATTCTAACATAGCTAAATTGAAAATCTAAGCTTCCATTTTATGAAACTAGAAAAAGAAGTGCAAATTAGATTCATTGTAAACTGACATAGTTAAAGTTTATTGTGCCAGCATGGCTGATAAACATATGTGGGGTTAATTGAAGGGCGAAGAGGTAAATGGCTCAGTGAGCCTCGCCTTTCTAGTCCTCAGGTCTCTTGATTTCTGATGTTCGGATCAGGGTGCTGCTACCTTAGCCATTTCCCTGTTTCAGCTAGCAAGGCTCACTTCCTGCAAGACATGTCCAAGGAGAAGCCACATAGACCTACCCCGATCGAACCCTGGGTGCTAGAGCAGCAGTGTGGAGACCCCTGCCAGTGCTGAGACGTTTACACATTCACTGATTCAGCTTTCCTCCTGTTGGCATCATTGCATGTGTTTTGTGAGATGGAGGAGGACTTTGTGGATTGGTGTTTGGCATATGGGTTAATGGGCTAATGTTGGACTTGACTTGGGTAGCACTAGGTTGGGATGTTTTCTTGATGTGCACTTAATCTTTATATAAAATTCTCTTTTATATATATGAGTTTCTGTGGATTTGTTTCTTTAGTGTACCCAGACTAATACATAAGCCAAAGAAAAGATAATAAAATCTTAGTAGAAACCAATGAAATTGAAATCAGAATAACAGAGAAAATAAACAAAAAAAGAATCGATTCTTTCAAAAGATCAATAAACTGGACAAAACTCTAACCAAGAGAGGGAGGAGGAAATAGAAATTTCTCATATTTTCTAGTAGAATTGAAATATTTCTAATAGAAATGAAAAATGGCCAACAATACAGATCCCAAGGACATTAAAAAGATAGTAGATAACTATTGAAAATACATTTAGAGAGCGGAAGTGGCATTCGTCTGGCCCGAGCCCCTTGGTGAATTTGTTAGGTGTGAAGAGGTAGTGATGTCTTCCAGATACGGTGCAATGCACGATCCTTCAGTACACACATCCATCAAACAGCAGAGGAGTCCAAGGAAGAGCATGTGAACTAAGAATGCCAAGACCCAGTGCTCCATAAATGATCATCGTTTTAAGTACGCTGTCCTTCACGAGGACTCCGTCAGTGGTTCATCATCTGCCTCTTCATGTGAAGTAATCATTGATTTTCCTTCTGAAAATTTATTTGCCACCTCCTTGAAGAAGATTAGAAAGATCAAAACCCCTGCTACTTTCTGTGTTGAAAGCACAAGTGGAGCATCAAACAAAGGAAAAAAGGAAACTGAGGCAGGAAGTAGATGATTATAGGCAATGCTCTCAGAAGAAGCATAATTGTTATGGGCAGAAACAATGGCCTAAAACTCAGCCAAGCCCCAAGCCTCGGCCTCGTCATATTCGGAGGGAAACTCCAACTTATGCAGCAAGCATTCTGGAGGAGCAGTGGTACTTAGAAATGATGGATAAAGGCCCTACTGCCATACCAGTCAGTGAGTGGGCTGAAAAAAACAGAGAAGGTTTAAAGAAACACATGGAAAAGTGCAGACAGGAATTGTTTACTTGTCACCATTGTGGGAAACGACTTCCTTCTATTGCAGGGAGGAAGTATCATGTCATGGCAAATCATAACAGTCTGCCCATGTTGAGGGCTGGAAGTGAACTAGATGAGACAAGAGAAAGAGAACAACTCTGAATAGTTCTGAAGAGGCTCAGGAAGATCAGGTGCATGCTTGAGAGTTGCTCTAGTAGCTTCACCAGCATCATGGGCTGAAATATTGCCACTGTGGAAAGCCATATTGATAGAAGGCTGGACTTGTGTATCACCTGATGTCAGAGCACAGGCCTATCTTCTTTTTCTCAGTCAGGACAGCCAGAATACGTAGAGGATGTGAGCCTAAAGTGTGGGGGCCCAGTTCAGAGGTGCTCTGCCAAGATAGCTGTATACCACCTGTAGCTGGCCACTGCAGAACTGGCCAAAGAATGACCTAAGAGAAAGGTACTTCAGGGCCTGGTACCAGATGATTCTAAGATAAAATATGCCCCCCCCCCGGGCTACCTACCTTTAGCACTACAAGAATCACTGCATGAGTGGAAGTTAGAAGTCAAGAAGTATCGTCGCATTCAGTGTCCTAACCAGGGTTGCAAGGCGGTCTACAGTAGTGTGTCTGGTCTTAAAGCTCATTTGGGCTTTTGAGACACATTGGGAAACTTTGTGGCTGGAAAATACAAGTGTCTTCTGTGTCAGAAAAAAAATGTGTCCAAGAGTAGTGTCAAATATCCTATCAACTCTGTTCACACCAAGGATTGATGTGTTGTAAATCCAGCAATTAAAATGTACAAAAAGCAGATGAAGATCAAACAGTGGAAGCAAAAAGAAGAAAAGCAGAGGCAGTAGCACAGGAGCTGAAGGTCTCTCCGAAGGCAGCAGCAGCCTATCACTGAGCATTCTGACACAGAGCCAGTCTTAGGGTAGAGAGGGATCAGAAGCGGAGTAATGAGGAAATGATCGTGTCGACCTCTGGCAAGGAACCAGAACAGGAGCCAGTGTCAGCACATTTCCAGAAAGTAAAGCCCCCAAAGACGAATCACAAATGAGGGAAGAAATACAGGCAGGCAGTGTGAGAGTCCCATCCATCTTCCCCCCACCCCCCGACGCCCCCACAGAATGTGATACTGTCCTCATGGGGGTCAGTCTGGGGAGGATTGAGTGATGGGGCTGAATGGAGAGAAATGTATTTCTTCAGCTGTTTCTCCCCACCTACCCACTCCTTTCCCCTTTTGGTTAAGTTCTCCTGCTGCTCCTATTGAAGTCCTCTTGCTGATTAGATTCTTATCTTGCCCAACGAGCTCCCTCCTAAGGCCAACTATAGGCTTCTTGCCCTGTATACAACTAAGAAACTTGTTTGGGCTTTTTCTTTTCTGGGGTATGGAATGTTCTTGGAAACTTCATTGCTTTAGTAGACACACCATCGTCTCGCTTAAAATGTTGAAAACTACATTGTAAAACCATGACTGATTTACTCTTTTGTATTTGTGATATAATAAGCCTAGTAGCTAGAAATGTTGTCAGTCGTGTACTGGGGTTACCCTGCCTCCTTGGGAAACAACATTTATGGAGCCTGTTTGCTATGGTTTTATCAAACAATCTAATATGGTTTTTAGAGTTACAAGTAATAAAATGAATTTAGCATGAAAAAATTAGAACCTCTCTACTCTGGTTATACTGTGAAATGTTTTGCTTATCCAAAGTAGCAGTAACAAACTAGATCCATAGGCATAAAAATAGGCTTAAACATTAAAATGACTGGAAAGAATACAGTAGAATCAGTCAAAATAAATACCATCCCACTTTTCCTAGGGCCTGCAGTCTGTCCCATGGCCGTGGTTAATGCCATCCTGGAGTTTGCTTCTCCTTCAGTCATATGAACTGAGAATTACCAGACTAGCCCTGCTGTTTTGGCATCCTTTCTCCCCCGAACTTTACTTCATTTGGTGGTCTACGCCCTCTAGAGTCCTCATGCACCCCTTATCTTCTTATCTCTGAAATTTCTAAGACTATTGCCCTTCCATGAAGTTCTGTTTTGTTTATGCCTGGCGATTTTTGATTGCAGATGTAGATCCTTACATGGAGCTGAAAAGAAAAATTCCTTTTCTGTACCTCATTCCTACCTGATCATGTCAGACAAGCTGTTTCTCTTCAACATTGGCTTTCTCAAAGCACGTGTCGCAGCAGCTTTCTTGTTGTGGTTCTGGATTTCCTTCCCTTGTTTCCATAATTTTTTGTCTTATATATTCTTATCTATGTTTATGGCATATGCTGCATGAAAAATATGGGACCGTTAATCCTGATATGGACACTTACTACCTTTTGAAATTCTGAAAGGTTTAACCCTCTGTCCTAGTCTGTGCTCTTCCAACTAGCTTTAACAAGTGGGCTTTGCTGAAGACCATTTTCAGCCATAGGTAGCATTGAAACCTGATTTAGATATTGCTAGAATAGTACGTTTTGAAATGAGTGAAGTACTTGGTATATTCATTTTCATTGGAAGTTGTGCCCTTAAAGCTTTTCAGTAGATACAGGATTAACAAGGAGGAGAAATGAAGAAGCTATGTTAATTTCTGGTGAGTAAGATTTGGAAAATTTTTGGCGATGATGAAATAAATGACTCTTGTTTAGCATAAATATATAATTAAAATTGTGTGCAAACAATTGATAACTTAGATAAAATGAACGAATTCTTTGAAAGACTCAATCTACCCACACTCATACAAGAAGAAAAACAATCTTAATATGCTTGTGTCTATTAAAGAAATTGAATCAATTACTAACCTTTCAAAATGGAAAGCAATAAGACCTGGTTATTTCACTTTTTAATTCTATAAACATTTTACAGAAGAAATTATGCCAATGATCTATAACCTCCTTCAGAAATTTGAAGTTTAAGAAACACTTTATTCAATGAGACCAATATGACTTAATATCAAAATCCAACAAAGACCTTACAAGAAAAGGGAACAATAGAGCAATAATGCTCATGAGCATAGATGCAAAAATCATCAACAATATTGTATTCAACAATTCATATATAATTGGAATGATCAATAAAATTGGTCAGCTATGATCAAGTAAAATTTACTTTAGATATACAAAGTTGGATCAAGATTTAAAATTAAGTTTATCGTTGACAAATAATCTGGAGGATAAATATTTAGCTGATAACTGTAGTTACCAATGGGAATAGAAATTAAAAATGATTTTATTATGCCTCCATTTTTAAGTTAGATTTACAGAGCAGATTGGTTTCCCATTTAGCAATTCATACCCTTTTTGTTCCATGTCATCTATTGCAATCCCTTCAATATAATATCACTTATCCCAGTTCCTCCCTGTGCTTCCTGTTCCCATTCCTCCTTCTTTCCTAGCCCTTCTGAACTTTGTCTTTTGGTGAATGCTGTACTTTTGATCTCAAATGGTTGGTTATTCTAAGGTGTGTGGGCATCATTAATGTTATCAGTCCCTTTATATACATGTGTATTGTTTAGCTGAAATTTGAGCTACGGGGGTGAGTTCAATTTCCAGACTTTACTTGAGACTAAAGGCCTTAATTTTGGGAGTTCCACCAACCTCTAACTGATCAGTAAGTCTTGTCTTTTTAAATGAGTTTTAGTTTCGTTCCACATTTTCTCCCACTCTCCCCAGAACCTTCTAATGTAATCACTTTCAGAGAAGTTGTCGGGTCTCAGGGTCATGGAGACTGATGTTCACATGGATCATTAGTTCCCTATATTAATTGTGTCCATGAATTTTCTGTTTTTTTTAGTCATCCTTCCTTTAAAGAAGGAGGGACCATAGCTGCACCTTAAATGACTGCTCATTGGCTTTAAGATTCCAATCACTGCTCAACAAAGTAAGATGTAGCACATTGCCTTTCTGGACTTTGTTATTCCAGTTGACCTTGGTGTACAACTGATAATCTTGATTCTCCCTTTGTTTGCTGTATTGAGGTGTTTTGCTGATATGCTGGAAGTTATATCACTATTGTGGAGAGCAAATGCTTTGAGAATGATGAAGGTAATGAATGTACAAATGTGCTTTACACAATTCATGTATGTATGGATTGTGATAAGAGTTGTATGATCCCCTAATAAAATGATCTAAAATAATAATAATAATAATTTTGGAGGAACATGACTTGAATCCCTCCAGGATGACAAAACTACCATGTTGATGTCATGTCAATTAAAGAGCACAGAATTATTTGGATAAGAATGGATAGAAGTATTGCCTTCAGAAATGTATAGACGATGATAAAGGATATGTTGGGAAAGAATTGCTTTATATTTTGATATTTCTGTTAAACAAATGTTTCTTAGATTTTGTAACAATACTTTTTGGCTTACATTCATACATCAAATATGATCATTTTCTGGGCAAAATAAAATACACATTTATTTCCAGGGGTCAAGCAGATTAATTTCATTTATAAAGACTGCTATAAAACACACATATGTGTGTATATACTTATTTTTATTACTATCCCACTCTCCTGAAAATATTTATATTCTTATTTCAATCTTTCTGAAAACTGTATACCAACATGAAGTCTTCATCTCAGATTAGGCATCACATTAACAACTAGCTAATACTCCTGGCAAACAATGGGTTATTTACTTAGCATTTCTTATTAATTGGTTTTCTTGGCCTATTAGTAGATGTTTCTAGCAGTTAATTAGAAAAGGGAGCTCTTGAATGAGGGAATTGAATCAGTTAATTAAGAGAGTTTAGTTTCCTCTGGCAGTTGATTGTGGCCCTTGGAGTCTCCAATACAATTACTCAGTAGAACTGGTTAGGTTATAATGTTGGCAATTAACTATACATGCTCACCATCGAATGATAAGGGTGTTTAGCTTGGAGAGATTTAAGCAGTAATTGTAGAAGCAAAAGCATGATATTCCATTAGAAATCTCTTGAGACACTTAATGACACACTTTAGCTAATGGTAATGTTTTTTTCAGAGCTGTGTTTAAAAAACAAATAGAAATTGCATATAAAATGTATTTATATGTGAAAAATAAGAAACAGAAGATAAATAAAATCATTTCATTTAAAATCAAAGGAACAAAAATTCAGTTATTTTGGAATGAATTCATACCTAATGCAAAGAACAGAATATGTTCAAATATGTCTAAATACATACACTGTATCCATAAACAAAACACTGAGCGGCGACAAAAATTGTCAAAATGATAACAGTGGTTATTTTCAGTAATATGATTACAGAAAACTCTTTAATACTCAGAAAGAATCAAGGTAAAAGACAAAGAAGAAGAAAAACTTTTCAGCAGAGCAACTCCTTTAGCTGATGTGGGGGAATCTTAAGCCCTATCTAAAATGTTTCAAAAATGATGATGGCAACATATGTACACGCTTGATATAATTGATGTATGGAATGTTATAAGAGCTGCAAAAGCCCCCAATAAAATGATTTTTTGAAAAATAGTGAATAAAACGTTTCCATAATAGGCCTCTTCCATAACATTCACTGTACAATTGCATGAAAAGCTTTGACCATCATATATCCACTGTTGTTATTGCTGTTGTTTTTAAGTGACATCGAGTTGGTTCCAATCCTTAGTGACCCTATGCACAAGAGAATAAACCACTGCCCGGTCGTGTGCCATCCTCAAAATTGTTCCTGTATTTCAGTCCATTGTAGGAGTCACAGTGTCAATCTACCTTGTCGACAGTCTTCATCATTTGCACTGTCTCTCTACTTTACCAAGCCTGATGTCCTTCTTTGGGGACCTGTCTCTCTTGACAACATGTCAAATGTATGTAAAATGAAGTTTCACCAACCTTGTTTCTAAGAAGCACTCTGGCCATACTTTTTCCAATTGTTTTTTTTTCTATAAGCAATCCATGGTGCTTTCAATTTCCTCTCCACCATCACCAGTCAAATGCATTAGAATTTCCTACGAGAGAGGTGCAGATACAATGTAAAGCCAATGCTCCTCATGCGCAGACACCTTATGCATAGTTGAAGAGCACTATCAGATACTGAAGGTCTAATGAATGGAAGCAGAAGATTGTCAGAGGCAGTGCCAGAAGATGAGACCCTGATGTCCAAAGTCACTTTAAATGTGCCTGAGGAGGATCACCTTTACTCTAGTGGAGTTGACTATAGTGACTTGAATGGAGTAAAGCCAGTGGAAGCTGAGCTTACAGGAACTTTATTTGCTTATGGGGCACGACTCAAGGTAAGCAAAAACAGCTGCAAAAAAATCTGCTAATGATCATAACTTGGTATGCAAACCTATACATCTTTGAGAATTAGAAATGGTTAAAAAAGAAATGTAACACATAAAGATTGATGTTTTAGTTACTGAAATGGACTGGTATTGACTACTTTGAATCATAAAATCATATGATTTACTATTCCTTTAATATACTTTTGTCTCATAGCTCTAAGATTTCTAGGACTCTATTAAATAATAGTGGCAACAAAGGCAAGCCTGTCTGGTTCCCATTTGTAATGGGAATGTTTCAATTTCTCTCCATGAAGTGAGAAACTAACCATTGTTTTTGCATAGTTGGTTTTTATAATTTTATGGAATATCTTTTGTTTTCTCTTTGTTTGTTTCCATTATTGTTGATTTTGCCTACTTATAGAAGGTGGGCATGGGAAGCAAACTCAAGGAAAAAGCAACAGAACAAACCAATGTTGAGGGACTTGGGAGAAGGAGGAAGTGGGAAAGGGAGTGGTGAGTAAATAACACCATAAATGAGGGAACAACTAGGGACTTAAAATCAACAACAAGAAGGATATAGAGATCCTGGGGGTGTCTAAGAGGCAGTAAAAGGGTGAGCACGATAGTGGGGCAGGAGAAAGGCAAAAAGAAACAGAGGAAAGATCTAGGAAGCAAAGCTATGAATAGAGGTATAAGCATAGGTGTTGATGTAGTTAGTCTATTGTGCCAACCTGACCGACAAACACATGTGGGATGAATTGAAGGGCAGAGAGATAAATGGCTCGGTGAGCCTCGCCTTTCCTGTCTCTTGCTCTTTGATCATCGGACCAGCGTGAGGTTGCCTTCTTTGTTCTTTGCCTCAATTTGCAAGCTATACTACCTGTGGGGCACCTAACCTGTGGACTGTCGCTGTAATTTGAGACCTGCTTTGCCTCACCATTGGAATTTACATCTCTTGAGCTGGGGACTATCGGACCCTGTCATCTGGCTGCTGTTGGTGACCTGCCTTGCTGTTTGCTGCCTGTGCCCGGATAGCCTGATTGCTCTACAGAGGACTACTCAGCATCCCTCAAGACTTGAGGGACTTCCAGTGTCTCACAACTGTCTCACGGGAGTGAGTTCCACTGAGCCATTTGTACAGCTTTATCATTTAGTTAATTGTTTATTTCTTATGTTATACATCTGTATCTGTATAAATTATATATATAATTATTAGCATTCTGATTTTGTTTCTCTAGAGAACCCTGTCTAACCAGGAATGCTTCTAGAGAAAGAAAACATAATATGGGCTTCTTCAATTGGCTCTCCAGCCTGATTAGCCGTAACAGCACTAATAATGCTACTTCACTGCCTCAAAGCATGGATAAGTCTGCTACTCTTACTAATCCATGGTGTGAAATAGCAAAGGTAATACCTACAGTAGCACCACTGATATATGAGGTGCTGGTTAAAGGAGAGGCTCTGAATGATCATGTCTTTTATATTTTCCAGGAGTTTTGTAAGGATGACAAGTAGAGGGAAGCTGATTAGCTGGTCCTTCTTACAATGGAAAGTGTGATTAAGGAGAGGGTTGGTCTCAGAGCCTCAGAAGTGCGCCTCAGGTGCAGACTAACAGATTTGAAAGCTTCCATCTGTGCCACAAAGGAGAGCCTTCTCTCCTCTAGCAATAGAGCTGATGTTGCTGAGAACCAGGCCCAGAGTCTCATTATGTGAGTGGCTGAATTACAACATCAGCTGAATTGCAGATCTAGAGCAATGTCTGATACCAGCGTATGGGCTTTGATCAGGAAAAGTTGGGATCCTGAAACATGGGATGGGAACATATGAGCTGATGATCCAGAAGAGGAGGATATTGAGCCCCTAGAAACAATTGACCCACCCCAGTCAATAGATCCACCCCTCTCAGCTAAAGGTATTAATCCACTAGCAATAAAACAATCCACACCTGAGCACATTAGCCACACTGTTCAAGTTGATATGCCAGGTGGGGCTGCATCATTAGCATTGCCTGAGGGAGATGCCTTACAAGATATTGCTGAGAGCACCCAGGAAACACCCTCACAACCCATTATTTCCACTAGACCTATCTAAAATTAACTCTCAGAAAGCTCCTAAAGGCGAGGTTGAGATGATTACCCAAGAAGGGAGCATGCTATACTCACAAAGATCTCGAGTTTTCAAATATGTACAAGCAGAAGCCTGGGGAATATTCCTGTGAATGGTTACTAAGGGTGTGTGATACTGGTGCATAAAATGTAATATTAGACCTGTCTGAGTTTCTGGATATGGAACCTCTAAGCACAGACTCTTCTTTCAATGTCTCTGCAAGACAGGCTAAGAGAGAATCTAATTCTTTATTTGGTTGTTTCGCTGAAGCATGGACTACCAGATGGCCTAGATTAGACCAACTTGAAGTACCTGACGTACCTTGGTACACTGTAGAGAAAGGAATCCAAAAGGTTTGAAAAATTGATTGTGTTGGAATGGATCTATCAGGATATTCCCCTAGACCCCAAAACGGGGTGTCCAGAGGACATACCCTTTACTACAGCCATAAGGACCAAGTTTGTGAAGTGGGCCCCAGCATCTCTTAAGATTCCTATTTTATGTGCACCAGGATTAACAGTGGGCACTGCCCTAATCGAACTCCAACATTTGTGCATAATGGGGTTGATTTGTCCCTGTGGTGGTAGAGGGCAGGTGTCAGCACTGAATCAACAGAGACAGGGTGGGCGTGGTTATAATAGACAACAAGGTTTCCATAGTAATCAAAGCAAACTGTCTCCTGTGGAATTATAGCATTGGCTACTTAGCCACGATGTCCCTAGGAATGAAATAGATGGGAAACCTATAAAATATTATGTGGTGGAAGAATGGTAGATCAGGTGAACAGCAGAGTAGACAGCCATGATCACTCAATCAATTCCCAGACCTGAGGCAGTTTACAGACCCACAACTCCTTGAATGAGGGGAAGGCTGGGTCCCTTTGAAGGAGGACCCTGCTACATCACCAAAGGTCTATACTGTTAGTCTTTCTTCTAGCCTTCCCCAAAGGGACCTGCAGCCTTTCACAAGAGTGGCTGTTCATTAGGGAACTTTTTGGGGATTATTGGACACTGGCTCTGAACTGACACTAATTCCAGGAGACCCAAAGTGTTTCGAAGGCCCACCAGTCAGAGTGATGGCTTATGGAGGTCAAGTTATCAAAGGAATTTTAGCCCAGGTAAGACTCACTGTGGGTCCAGTGGGTCCCCGGAACCATCCTGTGGTTATTTCCCCAGTTCCAGAATGCATCATCAGAATAGACATACTTAGTAACTGGCAGACCCCCCCTATTGGATCCCTGAAATGTGGAATAAGGGTCATCTTGGTAGGACAGGCCAAGTGGACACCATTAGAACTGCCATTGTCTAGGAAAATAGTGAACCAAAAGCAGTACTGCATTCCTGGAGGGATTGCAGAGATCAGTGCCACCATCAAAGACTTGAAAGAGGCAGGGGTGGTGATTCCTACCACATCCCTATTTAACTCACCTATTTGGCCTGTAAAGAAGAGAGATGGATCTTGGAGAATGACAGTGGATTATCATAAACTTTTTAACCAGGTGGTGACTCCAATTGCAGCTGCTGTTCCAGATGTGATTTCATTGTTTGAGCAAATTAATACTTCTCCTGGTACTTGGTATGCAGCTACTGATCAGGTTAATGCCTTCTTCTCAATACCAGTCTCGAAGGACCACCAGAAGCAGTTTGCTTTCACTTTCACAACTCTCCCTGAAGGGGCCTTGATCGCCTGTTTATCCCACAAAATGTCACATCGGTCAATTATATTGTTGACATTATGCTGATTGGACCCACTAAGGAGTATGTATCAAAGACTCTAGACTCGTTGGTACAACATCTATGTACAAGAGGTTGGGAAATTAACCCAACGAAGATTCAGGCACCCTGCACCTCAGTAAAATTTCTAGGGGTCCAGTGATATGGGGCATGTCAAGATATTCCTACTAAAGTGAAGAATAAGCTACTGCATCTGTCCCCTCCCCCCTCCCCCACCAGCAACTAAAAAGGAGGCACAACGCCTAGTGGGCCTCTTCCGATTTTGGAGGCAACATATCCCTCACTTGGGCGTTCTACTTCAACCTATTTATCAATTGACATGAAAAGCTTCCAATTTTGAGTGGGGTCCAGAACAAGAAAAGGTTCTTCAACAGGTTCAGGCTGCTGTGCAAGCTGCTTTGCCACTGGGACCATATGATCCAGCTGACCCAATGGTGCTAGAGGTGTCAGTTGTAGATAAAGATGCAGTGTGAAGTCTTTGGCAGACCCCTATTGGTGAATCACAGCGTAGACTGTTGGGATTTTGGAGTAAAGTCCTGCCATCCTCTGCAAACAACTACTCCCCCTTTGAAAAACAGCTGTTGGCCTGTTACTGGGCCTTGGTGGAGACTGAACGCCTCACCATGGGCCACCAATTCACCATGAGTCCTGAACTACCTATCATGAACTGAGTATTGTCTGACCCATGGAATCATAAAGTTGGACGTGTGCAGCAACACTCCATTGTTAAATGGAAGTGGTATATACGAGATCAGGCCAAAGCAGGACCTGGAGGGACGAGTAAGCTGCATGAGGAAGTGACCCAAATGTCCACAGTCTCCACTCCTGTCACATTACCTTCTTTCGCCCAGTCTGCACCTATAGCCTCCTGGAGCGTTCCTTACCATACTTGAACTGAAGACCAAAAAAATCATGCTTGGTTTATGGATAACTCTGCACAATATGCAGGTGCCACTCGTAAGTGGTCAGCAGCAGCACTACAGCCCCTTTCTAGGATCTCCCTAAAGGACAGTGGTGAAGGAAAATCTTCCCAATGGGCAAAACTTTGAGCAGTGTACCTGGCCATTCAGTTTGCATATAAGGAAAAATGGCCAGATGTGAGACTGAATACTGATTCGTGGGCTGTGGCTAATGACTTGGCTGGATATTCAGGGAATTGGAAAGAAAGTAATTGGAAAATTGTTGACAAGGAGGTGTGGGGAAGAGGTATGTGGATAGACCCCTCTGAATGGGCCAAGAAAGTAAACGTAATTGTACCTCACGTGAACGCTCACCTAAGAGTTACCTCTGAAGAGGAGGACTTTAATAATCAAATGAATAAAATGACACGCACTGTAGAGACTGGTCCTCCTCTTTCCTCTGCCATTCCTGTTATCGCCCAATAGGCACATGAACCAAGAGGACATGGTGGCAGGGATGAAGGTTATGTATGGGCACAGCAACATGGACTTCCACTCACCAAGGCTGACTTGGCCACTGCCACTGCTGAGTGTCCCATTTGTCAGCAACAGAAACCAACATTAAGTCCAAGATATGGGACCATTCCTCAAGGAGATCAACCAGCAACTTGGTGGCAGGGTGATTACATAGGACCACTTCCATCATGGAGGGGACAGCGTTTTGTTCTTACTGGAATAGACACCTACTCTGGATATGGATTTGCCTTCCCTGCAGGTGATGCTTCTGCCAAAGCTACCATTTGTGGACTTGCAGAGTGCCTCATCCACCGGCATGTTCCCTTGTCCCTGGGTTTGTTAACACCCCTTTCTTTTCCCCCCAGCCTCCCTCTCTCCCTTGTCACTCTGAGTTCATCGGTCCCATTAATTTCTCCTCCAGATTGTTTATTCCACCTATCTTATCGCAATAGACATGCAGAGACAATAATCACAAAAACAAGACAAAGCAAAATAAAACAACAACAGCAACACCAAAAAAAGAAAAGCCCATAAGTAGTTCCAAGTCTGTTTGTTGACCTTTAAGAGTGTTTTCTGGTCAAGTCTGATGGGATGCCATGCTCTGGCCCCAAAGTCTAGTTTTTGTATTCCTGGGAACTTAATTGCTTAGCTCCCCTTGATGCTCTGTTGCACACCCTTAGTGTTGCACTCCAGTGTGGTGGGGTCAGATCAGGCACAATTCCCTCATTGTGTCTCCAGTGTTGTCCCTCATAGTACCATGGGTCATTGAAAGACGTCATGTGTCTCGGGGTGGGGCTGGCCCTGTGGTCCTCTTGTGAACCTTGGTGAGCAGCTTTATTTTCAATAGTCACAAATTGGAAATAACTCAACTCTCCATCCACAGATTTTGGTATATCCATATGATGGGAAACTTTCGTTGTTAGTTGATATTCAGTTAACTCACTCTCATGTGATTTGATTTATAAGTTTATTTCAACCTTACTCATTTTAAATATAACATGTTATTTAGGTGTTTCGCTCTTAAAAATTATTCTTACATTCATAGTCAATGAAATGAATGTGGTACTTTCCATTTATCAAACACCAGGCGTGAATTATAATAAAGAGGCTTCCTGCCTCATTGGTGTTTGAATGATGACAGTTTTCAAGTCTCCATTCCTCCCTCTTTCTTCTTTGCTTCATATCTGGTAACCTGAATAGAAAGCCTTTGCTCCTTTTTTTCCTTGACACTGGTGTAT
The DNA here is from genome assembly GCF_050624435.1 of Tenrec ecaudatus. NCBI lineage: Eukaryota > Metazoa > Chordata > Mammalia > Afrosoricida > Tenrecidae > Tenrec > Tenrec ecaudatus. The sequence goes on from NC_134548.1 coordinate 90,940,255, forward strand.
GTAAATGTCCATCCTGGAATTTTTATCTTTCCTCCTCCCATTTACCACATTAAATACTGTAAGTAATGTACCACCTGCCTTGCTCTTGTTTTCACTGCAGATGCAAATTGAGCCCTTCTACCCAGAAACTTATTTTACCCTTTGCTATTTGAATAATAAGTTTATTTCATATCCATTGTTATCTCTGTGTTCTTTGTCCTGACATGTATAAACTCCTGGGTGGGGGTCTGATTAAGGAATACTAAGTGTCCAAATATAATAATGACAGTATCAGATATCCTCTGAAAGAAAGATGTACACTGAGAGAGTAGATATGTATGTCTTTCAGATCATCTTTTCTTTATCATTGATTATATCTCATAGCATAGATATTTTTTCTCATTCCTCACTTAGAAGTGAAGATGAGAAATGGTTAAATGAATGGAAGAAACAGAGAGTACTATTCTGGCACACCAAAAATCCACCATGTTAAACTTATGGGACAGTTTACTAGTCTGCCACTAGTAGTGGCAATACTGTAGCATCACCATGTAGTTTAAAAATAGTTTTTCATGTTTTTATCGAACAAATATTTAGCCTGATGTGATTTTGGTGGGGGGGGGCTAGGACATATATACCCTAGAGTATTCTTCCTGGGAGAAAGTCAGTATGAAACCTGCACCTGAGAGTGGGAATTGTTCAGAGATGAAATGGAGAATGAACATATGAGCGGAGTGCTTTAGAGTCATGTAAACGGAATATTCCCTAGAATATATATTCTTATTGAATTTAGGGTTTTAAGTAAGAGCTGCTTTTTAAAAAAATGACACAGAAATATTGACACTTGCAAACTCTGAAAGAAATCTGAAGGAGAAGTAGGCTGCAAAGGGGATTCATTGGGCCTTAATGAGAATGAGGTATCTAAAAAAAATCCAATTGAAGATACCTAACCAGAAATTGGACCCAAGTACAAATTTGTAGTTATGAAATGTGAGTTCAACTGACAGGTGTCCCATAAATCTCAGCAAGAAGGATTTGATATCTATTATTCCATTTCCTAAGGCATATCCTAGGAAGTGTCCTAGAACATAGCCACTGTATTAATGCTCATAGGAAGGGGATTATGAGCCAGAAGATTTGCTGTCCTGAGCAACAAACAAGAACAGAAAGATTTAGTCTGGAAATAAGCATGGAATATAACTGTTATTCAGTGCTTCAGAGACCCAGCTATGAGATTTCCATGATTACATGGGCCTCTGTAGTAAGTACAATGACACAAACTGATGTCCTAGAGAGTGTTGAAGCTATTTCTTAGGTTTAAAGTCGCTTTGAGAGATATTACTATCTTTCATAGATCAAAGGTACCAAGAGATAAAATGTCATCAAATGTTGCAAGGTTTTTTCTTTCTTTCTATGAGTTTCATATTGCATTGTTTGAAACAAGAAGTCCTGAACCAAAAAGAAAAAATAATAATGATGCAGTTATTCTCAGTCAGATGGCAATAGTCTTTTTGACCGAAGCACATTCTTTACAACATCACTAAATTCATCCTTTAAAATTTTAATTTCCTATGAATGACATTGCACTCTTCACCAAGATTGGTGTATTGACTACAGCCAAAGCACATATTAGTGTGCCTGCAACTTTCAAACACCCACATACTTGATTTGCATTGCTTTTTGAATAGCCTGGCTATTCTCCTCCAGGACAGAGACAAATGAATCCCTAGAAGTGCAACTTCCTCATCTCAGTGCAGCAAAGAACACATATCCATTTTCTCTACTTCTCATAGCTTGAGAAAAGATAGTTATTGTTAGTCTGTAGGGCCCCAAAATGCTACAGTTAGGGCACTTCATCAACCAAATCACAGTTGTTCTGCTTTCCCATAAATTATACACTGCTTTCCTTACTTCCCATTAGATTGCTCCAGGGTGGTGGGGCGTGGGGGCAAAGATTTGCTAAATGCTTTCATAAAGAATCTTTACTTGTCCAGGGCTTTAGCTGGCAGCAAGTCTTTCTTTCAATACAGCAATGCACAATATACCTGGAGTGTTGGAATATACCCCCCAAACATCTACATTAATTATTTCTTCATGTAAGAGTTATACTGGAAAAGATTTTAACAAGTAAGCTCCTCCATGATGGTAGATATTAAGGTAGTATGCCAGCAAAAAGTAGAAAGACCTTCAGGAAGATGAATTTACACAGTGGCTGCAAAAATGGGGTCAAACAAAGAAATGATTGGGTGTCGAAAGATTGGGTAGTGTTTATTCTTTTGTTTATGTGGTCACTGTTAGTCAGAACTGGCTCCATAATACTTAAGAATAGCAACAAATGATGTTAATGAGGCAAGACTAAAGACAACTTTGTAATGGGGTTGAGTGTAATCTTCAAGATCAGGCCATATCTTGAGTTGATCTCTTATGAGATATAAAAGAGATTAAATAAAGGAGTTCAACTAGAAGGACCTGACACCATCAATAAAGAAGAGCTGAGAGCAGAGTGTGTTCTTTGAAACAGGGGTCCTTGCACTGAATACCTCCTAAACCTACAAGAAGACTGGTGATCTCCAACGGACTCTGGGCCTAGATGTTGAAAGGAGACAAGGACCTCCACTCTGAGCCAACAGAGAGAAAACCTGTCTCTTGATCTGGCACCCTAATTTGGACTTCTAGCCTCCTGAACTGTGAAAGAAGTAATTGCAGTTTGGTAAAGTCAAATAAATAAATCAAGCACCTTACCTTTGCTTACATCTTATCTTTCCTTCCAGGGATTTGAAGGAAATAATTCACTCCAGCTACTGCATTCTTGCATTATGTACATTGAAAATATGCATTTGATAGGCATGGATATAAGATATTACGCAAGTATTCCAATCCAAAATGCAGTTGATGTTATTTTTGTCTGTGTTGACACATCCAGTCTTGTTAGATAAGGTGATAATTTAGGGGTATGTAATAGAAGTGGAAAAAGACTTTAAGTAGAAGTCCAAAGTTAATGTTTCTCTATCCAATGACAGAGATTAATTTTTGCTTGAATTTTATTGAAATGTGGAAAGATAGAAGAAAAAAATTCCCCCAATACAATGATTTACTCCAGAGATTTTAATTCTGTTCAAATATGAAGGTGAACAAGTGGCCACCTATCTGAGAAGCAACAAAGCCCACATGGAAGAAACACACCAGACTGTGTGATCACGAGCTGTCAAAGGGATCAGGTATGTGGCATCAAGAAAAAAAATATCATATCATTGTGAACGAGGGGGAGGTGCAGATTGGAGACCCAAAGCCCATCTATGGGTAACTGGAGATCCCCTTGCAGAAGGGTCACAGGGAGGAGATGAGCCAGTCAAGATGCAGTGTTGTAACAATGAAACATACAACTTTCCTCCAGTTCCTAAATGCTTCCTCCTCACCACCACCTCCCATTATCATGATCCCAATTTTACCTTACAAATCTGGCTAGACCACAGGATGTACACTGGTACAGATAGGAACTGGAAAAACAGGGAATCCAGGACAGATGAACCCCTGAGGACCAGTGGTGAGAGGGATGATACGAGGAGGGTGGAGAGAAGGTGGGGCAGAAAGGGAGAACCGATTACAAGGAGCTACATATTGCCTCCTCTCTGGGATACGGACAACAGAGAAGTGGGTGAAGGGACACATAGGGCAGTGTAAGATATGACAAAATCATAATAATTATAAATTATCAAAGGTTCATGAGAGAGGGGGGAGTGGGGAGGGAGGGGAAAAATGACGAACTGATACCAAGGACTCAAGTAGAAAGCAAATGTTTTAAGAATGATGATGGCAACAGATGTACAGATGTGCTTGACACAGTGGATGTATGTATGGATTGTGATAAGCATTGTATGAGCCCCCAATAAAATGATAAAAAAAACCAACCATTTTCCTAAAGGGTCCTTGGAGAAGTGACTGATTCCAGGCCTCAGGTAGGGTAGAAACAAGTTCACCCTAGAACATTTGTTATAACAAGAAGTGTAATCATAACATTTTAAATGTTTATATATAGACTCCCCCAAAATGCAGACAATAGCTTGCAAGATTCCTGGCCAAATATGGGATAATAGGAAAAGCTCAAAGGAATCAATTGGTAAAATTGTGAATTCCTGAGTCCCAGCCAATAATCTTATGTTAATAAAAAAATCAAACGGGGTAGAGCACTTGTTTAAAGTGGAATGTTGACTTAGCTCATAAATATGGACAGCAAGAATCACTGATGGGTGCTAGCTCATTGGGAAAATTATGGTAAAGAACAGGATGTTTGCAAGGTCTTCAAATGAGAACTCACAGCCTCTTTATTAATTATACTAAGGGACAGGGGAAATATCATGGAGGAATCTGACAACACTTTAACTGAGTAATAAAAAGACAAAGAAAAGCTCTAGAGCTGTGCCAAATTAAAGAAGAGCAACAAGATATGATAAACAGAAAATATGGAAGTTGTCAAGGATTTTATCTTGTTTGGATCCATAATGAATGCTCATAGAAGCAGCAGTCCAGAAATCCAATGACATATTTCATTAGATATATCTGCTGTACAAATCTTCTTTAAATTGTTGAAGACCAAGGTGTTACTATTATCATGCTATAGAACATCTCTATTCTTATGGCATATACATGGGAATATATAGGGTAAAGAGGCATATTGTATGTAATTTGCCCTTGAATGTTAAAAAATGAAGAATGGTTACAAATATAATACCTCATAGATAAATATCCACGGTGTCAGTAAATGGATTCATCCCACCAAGTTATAGATTATTAGTCAATTATAAACCTTCTTTGCCACCCTGGGACCTCATAATATATTATCCAATATATGTACAGTATTTAGAGAGAGAATATCAAAGTACAAAGCAAATCAGCAAAATGTTAACAATAAATATATCTGAGTAAATGATGTGGATAGTCTTTATACTATTTTAATTGTGCTTATCTTTAATTTTGTTTCTGTATAAAAATCCTTTAAAATTTGTTCTTAACAACTGCACATCCCTTGCAGAGGGGTAGTGGGGAGGAGATGAATCACTCAGGGTGCAGTGTAGCAACAATGAAACTCACAACCTTCCTCTAGTTCCTGAACGCTTCCTCCCCTCCAACTATCATGATCCCAATTCTACCTTGTAAACCTGGTTAGACCAGAGGATGCACAGTGGTACAGTTGGGATCTGGAAACACAGGGAATCTAGGACAGATGATCCCCTCAGAACCAACGGTGATAGTGGCAATCCCGGGAGGGAAGGGGGTGAAGAAAGGGGGAACCGAACTCGGGGATATGCATATAACCTCCTCTCTGGGGATGGGCAACAGGAAAGTGGGTGAAGGGAGATGCCGGGCAGTGTAAGATAAGATAAAATAATAATTTTTAAATTATTAAGGGTTAATGAGGGAGAGGGGATCAGGAGGGAGGGGGAGGGGAAAAAGGAAAATGAGCTGATTCTAGGAACCCAATTAGAAGGCAAATTTTGAGAATGATGAGGGCAACAAATGTATAAGGGTGTTTTACTCAATTGATGTATGTATGGATTGTGATAAGAGTTGTATGAGCCCCAATAAAATGATTTATTAAAAAAATGTTCTTAATAGGAAAATTCGTTAAGGAAACACAATCCTCCCCCTCCCATTTTCACAAGATCCCAATGAGTATCTTGCCAATTGAGTATGAATATCAGGTCTACAGGGGCCTAGATTTGTGGCCTAAGGTTAATTAAGTACAAAATGACTTCATACACAAATTTGTAAAGGCTTGGAAAGCCTCCAAAGGCCTTGAAAACAGACTATGAAAGGATAAGAACACAACGAGCCCTGGTGAGAAGGAAAAGCATTGGGCTGCAAACTGCAAGGTCAACAGTTCAAAGCTACCAGGCACCCTGCAGGAGAAGATAGGCTTTCTGTTCCCTTAAAAATGTACAGCCTCAGAAACACAAAATAACCTTTCTACCCTGTTCTAATGGGTTGCTATGAGTTGGAATCAACTCAATGGCAGTGAGTTTCTTTGAATTTTTCATATTTTACCACAATTAAATAATCCGTTTAGAGAATCAACTAATTTTGTTTTTCTGAGGGTCTTTTGTGTTGTCCTTGCTGGGCATAAAGAGAGTTTCCAGATACTATGAGTGCAGGTCTGTGAAGAAGCAGACATATGCAGGGGGGAAACTCACAATTATCTCAGTATTTTATCCTATCACAAAATAACCACGATTAAAATGAAAAACACACGTATAGCAAAAGACAAAATAGATGACAAGGCCAGTGTTAGGCCGGGTTGATTAGAGAAACAAATTCAATGGCATTCAATGTGTAGGAAAGAGCTTTATATCGAGAAGTAATTGAATATAATGAAAACATTCCAGCCCAGTTCAACTCAGGTCCGTAAGTCTTTTTATAGACAAGCAAAATAAGACTTAGAGAGGCGAAGAGACTTAACCAAAATTTCACAGCTGCCACACGGCAGAGCTGGAATTCTAATCCAGGCCTGCCCAGGAGCTGAACTCTGAACTACTGCTGGACATATTCTCTCATCTAAATTTCTTTGAGAAAAGAACATTCATGATACTGAAAAAGAAAATACACACATCGATTCAAATTTACTATGTCTTTTTCTTTTTAAAGGGTATTTAGGCTAAATATTAGAAAAATTTCCATCATGGCATCTATTGACTAAAATCCTCTCTCATTAAGAATTTAGCTGATTTCTAAATTCTTAACCCTGAAACTTAAACATAATATCTGTTTTAAATTATTTCCACAGAGAAGCTTTAAATTTACATATTGAAAAATATTTATGTGCTATTTGTGGGAGCCATGCTGTTCCATGTACATAAAAATACTTATTTTTTGGATTTGTTTCTTTCTTTGCTTCATTTCCTTATCTTTATGTTTTCTGGATTTTATCTTTAAGCTACCAATAATCTTTCTTCTCAGATTGTACAATTGTACAAAAAGCTACTCTTTTGTACAATTTCGGCAATTGAGCCTTATACTCACAACATTTGCAAAATAAATTGTTCCTTATCTGAAAATAAAAAGAAGAAATCATGGGAACTTCTTGCCCTTGGTCAAGTGTACTGTCAAATGTGCCATCTGAAAAAAAAAAACAATTCCATTTGAGAAGAGGTATGGATATAATCAATTTTTAATTTTTAATAGTATACCTTGGGAGTTTGTCCATTTTGAATCAATCTACTCATCCATTTGATCATAATCCACTATTTCTTCAAAGGATAAAAAAAACTTTGCTTCCATCTACCATAGTATTCATGAATATTCACACTAGAAAAGGTGGTTATATGAGTCCTACTGAGGTAGCTGTGTATCTTTCTTTTTCTCCTTGATGAACACTGTAGGCACAGCATAGCTATCTGACAGTGGGGAGACAAACAGCATAAAAATGAGGTGTGTAAATAAAATAATGATGAATGATGCTCTGAGAGCTGAGAGGAAAGTGAAGCAGACCAGACAGGTAACTCATTCTGATACTTGTGTTAGTACTGAAATTATGCTTCTCTTTCTCTCTCCCTCTCTCTTCTTCTTCCTCTTCCTCTATCTCACCCTCACCCCCACCCTCTCCCTCTCCTTTCTCTCTCTCTCTCCCTTCCTTCCGCACCCTTAGTGGTGCAGGTGACAAAAACTTTCAATTTTGTGGTTGGCACACATATTAAAGCACAAGACACTCCATTTTTCTGCTGAAAAACCTACAGAGAAAAGTTAAGCTACACGTATATTGGTCTGTTTATGATACGATCTGTATTTTAAATTCAAACCAAGGTCAAGGCTGTTGTGAAACAACTGAATAGAAATGCAGTACATGAAATGTGGTTAATATATAATTTAGCCTATCCCCTTGTTGAGTGTTCTTCCTTGACTATGATTTTGATGTCTATGTCAAATAGAGGGATGGCAGAGCAAAATATTTGAGCCTCTGGTTACTACCTTTATTGGTATATTTAATAATTAATAGCTAAAATCTGTTGAATACTTACGACATGCCACTCTGCTACAAGTGTTTCTCATTTAATTCTCAGCACTAGCCTACGAAGTAAATATTATTGCTTCTATTTTACAGATAAGGACACAAAATTAAAGAAAATACCCGGGGTCACACAGACAGTTCTTTGTAAAACTAAGATTCAGCCAGGCAATCTGATTTCAGAGACAATGCTTTTAAATCCTTAAGCTCTAGTGTATTTAATCTTTATTGTTTTACAAATACAATCGGTACTTGGCCCCAGCTACTGAGTGACAAACCCAAGATTTTAACTCTGAGTCAGGGCACTTTCTACTGGACTATACCACCGCTAAATACGCACTTATTTTTCCTAGATAAATCCTCTTTATTTGGACTTCTCTGTCGAGGCAAGTGGTGTGTACGCGTGTTCTTTTAGCGCAGCACCCATTGAAGAAACGCCTGTTTGTTTCAACAGCAAATAAAAGTTCTATTAACTGATTTTTTTCACCAATCACTATAGGAGGAGACTCTCCAAGTAAGAAAAACAAGTGAAGATAAAACTGTGTTGAGAAAATGTCTTATTTGTTTTCTTTCGTAATTGAGGATGGAAGGGGTAAAATGTACGTAGAGAACTATGTAAGAAAATTACATATATTTACAAATAAGTAAGAAAATTACACATAGTTCTCTGGAGAAACAAAGCCATGGCCACTTATGCAAGGGGTCTTCAAAAAGTGCATAGAAAATGTGTATAGTGAAAATGCATATATTTCAATTTGCGGCACCAAAATAAACTTGTTCTAATTTTTGAAGATATTTGCATAGGATGTATTTTGAGGCACTAAGAAGGATACTTAATACTTGGTCTCCTGAAGAAATCACTGAAGACATACATGCGATAGCAAAATATGGTAAGGAAATCTGATGGTGCCCAGCTATCAGAAAGAATAGTTATTGAGGTCTTACAGGTTTGTCTTAAAGCAAACAGTCATTGAAGTAAGATGTCAGCAAAGCCCGCATGGCAAAAGCACACCAGCCCATGTGATTCAAGGATTGTAAATAAAATGTAGGACCAGAGGAGACAATGGTATTAGAGTTTAAATTGTGATTATCCAGTTTGTAGAAGACTATGAATGACAGTGGAGGCACAAAATCTACTTGCAAAGTTCCCACGTGGACTAAGCCTCCAGTGAATTCCTGCTCAGCATAGAGTAGAAACGTGCGTAGCCTTGCTATCAGAGTGCCCTGGAGAGTGGATAATTGCAAATGTAATTAGGTTAAAAATTGTCACTTCATTATGTGTTCTCCCTTTTTACTAACCTTAAATTTTCTCTGTTTTTAAAAATTATTTTCTACTTTCTTTCCAATTGAGATTTTACTTTGTTTTATTTTGTTATTGTTTTTATTTTCTTGTTATGTTTTTCGGTATATTAAATCCAGCATAGGAAATCGATGCAACTGAACCCCAAACCAAACCCATTGCCACTGAGTCGTTGCCAACTCACAGAGACCCCACAGCACACATGTAACTGCCGCTGTGATTTTCCAAGACTGTAACTCTTCATGAGAGTAGAAAGCCAGTCTTACTCGGGGGAGCAACTACTGGCCTTGAGCTTAGCAGCCCAACACATAATCACTTCACCACCAGGGCTCCTTGTAAATAATAATTTATAGGGATTATGACAGGGAAGGTTGAGATGGGGAATTAATATTAATTAGTACACAAAAGAAGGCAACGTTCTAAAATTGGTTTTGGTGATGATTTCACAACTCTTTTTACTAGTATTGAACTATTGAATTGTGTGTAATGTAAACTATATGTTAATAAAACTATATTTCAAAAGCAACGTTTTTCCAAAAGTACTTATAACAACATGAATTCTGCTAAAACTGAAACAAGAACAAAAATCAAATTTATAATGATGCTTGGGTAGAAGAATGGTGAAATCGTTGATGCTTTATGAAATGTTTATAAGGGCAATGTCCTAAAGTAACTCTTTTTAAGATGTTACCATCCCCATAAATTTTCAAGGAAACAACTAATCTTGTCTGTGACCCATCTGAAGAGAATTTATGATTAATAGCAGAAACAATACCCAACACAATCCGATATTTCCATTGAATCATCTTACACAAGTCTGACTGAAAATTCCAAGTTCACTATACTTCCTATTTCACGGGTGCTAAAGCTGTTGCAGTTTCAATGGAAATTTATTTTTTTTAATTTAATAAATCTTTTTATTGGGGCTCATACAACTCTTATCACAATCCATACCTACATCAATTGAGTAAAGCACCCTTATACATTCATTGCCCTCATCATTCTCAAATTCGCCTTCCACTTGGGTTCCTGGAATCAGCTCGTTTTCCTTTTTTTCCCTTCCCCTCCCTACCTGCTCCCCCTTTCCCCTGTACCCTTAATAGTTTATAAAAAAATATTTTATCTTATCTTACACTGCCCGGCGTCTCCCCCAACCCACCTTCCCATTGCCCATCTCACAGAGAGGAGGTTACACATAGATCCCCAAGATCGGTTCTCCCTTTCTACACCCCCTTCCCTCCCGGTGTCGCCACTCTCATCGCTGGTCCTGAGGGGTTCATCCATCCTAGATTCCCTGTGTTTCCAGATCCCTAGTGCACCGCTGTACGTCCTCTGGTCTAATCAGGTCCGCAAGGTAGAATTGGGATCATGATAATTGAGAGGGGAGGAAGTGTTCAAGAACTAGAGGAAGGTTTTGAGTTTCATTGTTGCTACACTGAACCCTGAGTGACTTATCTCCTCCCTACTACCCCTCTGCAAGGGATGTCCAGCTGTCTACAGATGGGCATTGGGTTCCCATCACGCACTCCCCCTCATTCATGGTGATGTGATTTTTCCCCCCTGCCTTTGTTGTTTGAGACCTGGTCCCCTCTGCCATTCACGATCACACATGTTGGTGTGCTGCTTCCGTGTGGGATTTGTTACTACTGGGCTAGATGGCCGCTTGTTTACTTTCAAGCCTTTAAGTCCCCGGACGCTATATCTCTTAATAGCCAGCCACCATCAGCCTCCTTCACTACACTTCCTTATGAACACATTCGTCTTCAGCGTTTATGTGAGGAAGGTGATCACACAAGGATTGTTTTTGTTCCTTGGTGTCTGCTCCCTGGTCCGTTCAACACCTTGTATTCACTTAGGCTGTGTGCTTCTTCTCTTTGGGCTTTCTTGCTTCCGAGCTAGATGGCTGCTTGCTTGCCTTCAAGTCTTTAAGACCCCAGACGCTGTATCTTTTTGATAGCCGGGCACCATTAGCTTTCTTCACCATGTTTGCTTATACACACCTCTGTCCTCAGTGATCATGTCGGGAAGGTGGGTTTCATGGAATGACCGTTTAGCTGGGCAAGGTGCTATTGTATTGAGTAAGTGTGCGTGAGGAGGCCCAATGTCCACCTGCTACCCTACTACTGAACCTATACATATATGCACATAGGTCTATTTCCCCCATAATCATAAATATATTTACATATGTACATGTCTGTATTTAGGCTTCTCTGTATGCCTTTGCCTCCAACTTCTTTCCTCTATTTCCTTACGCTTTCCTCCTGTCCCACTACCATGTTCAGCCTTCATTCTGGTTTCAGTAATTCCTCTCAGCGCTGAAGCATTTCTTGGAAGAATTGTAACAGAAGATGAAACAGAAGTCTATCAATATGATCCTAAAGACAAAGCACAATCAAAGCAATGACTACTAGAGGCAGAAGTGATCTAGTCAAAGTAAAAACAGACTAATTGAGGCCAAAGGTCTTGGCAACCATTTTTTCCCTGATGGCCAAAGTATTTTCAACCACTCATTTGCCAGTTCATTGTAGTGTGGTAGCTTGCATGTTTCTGTGATGCTGGAAGCTTTATCACCAGTATTTCAAATATCATCAGGATGCATGATGAATAAGTTTCAGTGGAGCTTTCAGACTGAGAAAAGTTTAAAAAGAAGGAAAAACTCTACTTCTGAGGGATTAGCCACTGAAAACCTTAGGAATAGAAGCTGAACATTGTCTGATATAGTGATGACCAAATTGTCTGATATAGAAGATGAGCCCCTCAGGTTGCAAGGTTCTCAAAATACAACTGGAGAAGAGAAACCTCCTCCAAGTAAAATTTACTTTAATGTCATGGATGAAGCAAAGATTTCAGGATCTTCATATGCACATTGATGCCATTAATAATATATTAGTATTAATGAAATTCATAGTATAGTCATATTTCCTTAGGTTTCATGGTATGTCCTTTCTCTGCCCCAGGATTCAGGCATGATAACATATTGCATGTAATAATCATGTCTCTTTTAGGCAATTCCTGGCAATGACATTTTCTCAGATTTTTCTTATTTTTGAGAAGTATGGGTCACATATGTTATAGAATGTCCCTTTATTGCTATTTACCTCATATTTTTCTCATTTTTTTCCTCATTTTTAAACTAAAATTGCGTTGTGAGGAGAAATACCAAAGAGACAAAATGCCATTTTCATCACACAATACCAAGGGTATATACACGAAGAACATGATTTATTATTGTTGGTGGTGACATTGACCAACTGGCTGAAGTATTGCTTTATTAAATGTAAATCATCGCAAAGTTCACCCTCACACCTCACCTTCCAAAATGGACTCTTTGGTAGGATATCACTATACACAGCCTAATCTCAGGGCAGGGTAGGAGTGGGGGGGGGATTTATGCTTAACCTCTTTATAGACCAAGGATCTACATAATTTATTAGAATTTCTTCTACATGGGAGATTTGTCTCTTTTCTCTTATCTATTTATTTAATCTTTTAAAAAATGTAACAGTATGAACTGTTGATAGTATTTTAGGCTTGTGTCATAATAAACTGAATTTTTATTTTGTTGTTCAAATTTTTCTGGCTTCTTCTGGCTCAAGTTTTAACAGCCTTTGGCATCTTAATTTTTCAATAAAAAGGGTAGTGGCATTCACATTTTAATTTAATTCTCCTTTTTTTGGTTTTCAAGAAATTTCTTCTTAGTTTTCTGAGGGTATTTTATGATCTTGTATCAATGTGGTAACAATATAATGGAGTCAATACAACCTAGATAAATAAACTAATCAAACACAGAAAAAAGCAGATGAAATTTGCATTAATAGTACAATATTTTGTAGTTTGTTTTAATTATTCAATATTTTGCATTCTATATATCAAACAAATTCACTTTACAGTTAAATAACTTCTGTTTTCATTAAAATAACCCTAGTGTATGTAGTCTGAAATAAGGATACATTGTAAAAATAGAATGTCTGTTCTGTAAATATTAACCAGTTTGTGTGGATGAGGTTTATACATTTGTTACATGTTGGTTTGATAAATTAAGGTTGGATATTCTAATTGCAAAACACACGTATGCTTGTTTACAATTGGATGCCTTTTACTAATGTGAACAATTTTACTTATTTATTTTAGGTTCTACCATTTGACAATCTAATAAATACGTATTTTTTAATATATCCATCATATTGTGAGGTATGTTAGCTTCCATCAGAGCCCCCAAACCAAAGCAGTGATGCATGATAAGCACTAAATGTATAGCACTACAAAATATCATCTAGTTCTTTTATTATAATTGAAAGAATACCTATATTTAAACAACTAACCTAAATAAGCATTAAATTAAAATTTAATTTACAAATTAAAACAGAAAATGTTTCAGTGCAAGTTGTAAAGATCAATGGAAACTAAACTCTTTCATCATTAAACATGTTGTTTGTTGCCACTAAGTTGGCTGGCAAGCACAGTGACCCTCTGTACAACCTAAAGAAACACTTCTCAGTTTTGTATCATCCTAACAATTGTTGTTATGTTTGAGCCCATTGTCGTAGCCACTGTGTTAAGTCCGAGCCTTGACAATCATCCTATTTTCTACTACCCTTCTACTGGTGTCTCATAACACGTCCCAGTTACATGAGACAAAGACTTGCCATCTGTGTTAGGCCAAGTTGATTACAGAAAAGAACTCAGAGACACTGACATATATAAGAGAGAGCTTTATATCAAGAAGTAACTATGCATCGATAAAACATCTCAGCCCAGTCCAATTATGTCCATAAAAGTCCAATACTCGTCCATAAGTCCATCTTCAGACTCATGAAGCCACATGCAATGATGCAGAATGCAGGAACATCACCATTCGGTGGGTGCAAAGTCGTGGATCCAATAGCAGTGGATGTATCCTCAGGGCTCGCGCGGGTCTCCACATGATGGCAACAGGAAGGTAAAGGCAGGGGGCTGAGGGACCCCCTTATGAGGAGGTCATGCCCACAAGGAGGCACCATCATTCTGTGACCTGATTAACAGGCTACACTCCACCCCTACACTTCAAGTTGACATGAAATTATGTAACTACCACACCATCCTTGCTTCTGAGTATTTGGGCTATACTTCTTCCAAAAGAGGTATGTTTTTTCTTCTGGCAGCCCATGGCACTTTCAATATTCTTTGCCAGCATCATAACCACGTGCATCAATTCTTCTTTGGTCTTCCTTATTCAATGCACAGCATTCACATGCATCTGAAGTGATTGAAATGGCTTAGGTCAGGCATACTTTAGTTGTCAGCGTGACAACCTTGGTCATCAACACTTTAAAGAGTTCAGCAGATTTACCCAATGAAATATGTCATTTGTTTTCATGACTGTTGCTTTCATAAGCATTGGTTGTGAAACCAAAGAATATAAAATCCTTGACAACCTCAATCTTATCTCCATTTATCATGATGGTACCTATTGATCCATTTGTAAGGATTTGGTTTCTTTACATTGAGTTGCAATCCTTGAGTTGCAAAATTGAAAGATTCTCTAGGCAACATATTTAATAATGTAGAAAGCATCAAAAGAAAATGGAAGGGATCTCAGGAGAACATAGCCTCCATGTAACAAGCACAGGAAGACATTCCTCAATAAGAATCAGAAAAATCACAGCCAGAAGGAAATCCTGCACTCCCTGAAACCCAGAAAAACACCTTCAAAGTGAAGTAGACCAAGGTTTCTCAAAGTGGGAACTATGAGAACAGATAGAGCAGGAGGAGGAGGCAGCACAGCCACCACGTGGCATCAGGCAACTCCTGCTGCCTGGTTGCTCCACTAGAAGCAGACACTGCTCCTGTGTTTTCTCTTCACCACAGACCAGGGCCACACTCCCTTCCCCTGCCCACACGCACCTCTACAGCCTCTAGTGGTCTGTAGATAATATATCATGACAGTAGTGAAAAAATGAATATTTCATTCTTTTTGTTGTTTGCTTGCTTATATCTTTCTCTCCACCTTTACTGTTCTCTCCCCTTTACTCATAAAACATATTTTCACTATACCTATTAATATTTACTACCTTTTTAAAAATATATTTTCCTGCTCTTTTGCTGTGGTCTCTCTCTCTCTCAATCCTTTCTTTCCCCCTCCCCCCTCGCTCCTCTCTTTCTCTTCTCTTCTCCTCTCTTCTCTTTCTCTTCTGTTCTCTCCTTAATAAAAACCCATTTGGATCACCAAAAAAAAATATTTTCCATTATTTTTGTAAACTTCTTAGTTCATTCATACAGTTCCAAATATATATATATTTATCTCTATTATCCCTGCCAACCCTTGCTTCCCTCCTTCCTTGCTTTCAGCAACTCCTTTGTTTCTGCTTCACCACCAGAATCTAACTTTACTACTGTTCCTCCCTTTCACTACAGACAAACAGCAAGCCACGTCAGCAAGCTCGCCCACCCCACCCATTGTAGATCATTGGAAAGAGTCCCTTCCCTGTTTCTACTGTTTCCCCTTCCAGCTGCAGCTTCTACGTCTACACCACTGACGGCCCTGCACGGATAGAGGAACTCACTGACTGCTGGACGTGGGACCACCCTTCACTCACTCTAATAAGAGACATCTCCCTGCCCCCCACCACCCATGCCCCTGTCACAGGCCTGCATCCAACCCATACCCTCCAAGTCTGCTACAGATTGGCATGTCCCCTTTCAGGCAGCACTTTCACGATTTGTTTCTTCACGTGTCCAGTCCAGCACATCACCATTCATGAAGTGCATCCTCTTTCTCATTTTTACATTGACCTATAATTAACATATCATACAATTCAATAGTTCAATAATATCAAGAAGGGATATGAAGTCATTGTCACTCCACTCTTCTTTAATACATTGATGTTGAACTCCCTTTCCCCTCCCTCTCCCTCCATGTCCTCAGATAGTCATTACTCCAGTTATCTTCATATTTCCCTCAATCATCATTTCCCTATACAGATAACGCCAGAAGATTAGGGCATGCACCAAGCAAGGATCCATCATTAACGCCCATTCAAAATGGAAAGAGACTGTGACCTAAGAGAAAGCAGAGACTATTTCAAGTTTATAATAAATTGACATTGGGTCTATAGGAAGATTATATTATAGGAATTTACATTCCTTTCTGAGTACAATTGCTGAAATCCTCTTTATGTTGCTTGCCATCTGATTTTAGGGTTATTTTCACTTCTAGCCAATGTGTATTGGTCACTACATCTCATGTAGTGACCCTATAAATGGATTCTGAGCGACTGTTATCATCAATAGTTTTCTGCAATCTAAGTACTTAGGATTTGAAGACATTAGTGCAGTTCCCTTTTCCAGATTATGATCTTATTATTAGCTATCTTTGGATCACACTGTTTGGTGTGTTTGTTCTGTGTGGACTTAGTTGATTTCTCAATTAGATGGCTGATTGATTTGAGACAAGTATTTAAGAGCCCAGATATCATTATTCATGCTTCCTGTGCACCATCTAGTTTCTTCACCACACCGCTATGGCATCCATGTCTTCAGTGATGTCTTCATTGGGGTGAGTACCAGCTAGGGCTATGCTGCAAGAACTAACTGTTCATATATTAGGGCTATGATCCAGTGATAGCTAAAAATCCATTCTTTTAACTATTGTTTTATACATTTCTAGTTCAATTTTGGGGGTCATCATTGTCATTGTAACACAGTATATCACAAATCAACACCCTAGGGTTCAAATCCATTCCATTGTAGGAATATTATTTTAGTTCAATGTTATATTATTGAGTAGAGAATTTTGCACCTGTGTAGGAATTTTCAGACTCCATTACCTGTGTAGTAACCTTGTATAGCTTCAAGATGTCTGTGACTGGCTGCTAGTTATACATGATACATGCTGTAGGGGTTGGAGATATGTTAATACTTTCTGTAATCCTCATTTGTGGGGATAGGACCCTTTTAGGTAGACTAGCCCTTGTTGCATAAAAGTAGAGAGAGTGTGGAGTAAGCATATTTTTAGGGGAATATCTGTTCATTGGGGGGTGATCATAAAACACTTCCTTGTGGTTGCAATTTGTTTATTTTCTTTACTTTCCTTGACTTGGGAGATTGACCCCATCTGCAGTGTGGTCGCCTCTTTTGCTGTGGTTTTTGAGGTATTCCAATAAAATATGGTATATATTTTATGGGAGTTAGGTATGTGTGCTGTTTCATTGGTTGAGGGAACTTGATTATGAGTTGACATGCCTTTTCTGCATTCATTGATTGATAAGACTGTGTGGTTTTTATTCTTTGTCTTGTTTATATGGCAGATTACATTGGTTGTTTTTCTCATGTTGAACCATCCTTGCGTTCCTGGTATGAATCCCACTTGATAGTGAAGTATTATTGTTTTGAAATGTCGTTGAATTCTGGTGGCCAAAATTTTGTTGAGAATTTTTGTGTCTATGTTCGTGAGGGATATTGGTCTGTAATTCTCTGTCTTTGTGGGATCTTTTCCTGGTTTTGGTACAGGGATATGCTCATTTCATAGAATGAGTTTTGCAGTTCATTGTCAATTTCTATGTTTTTGAATACTTTGAAGATTTGGTAATTACACCTTGCTTAAGCTTTCCTAGAATTCCCTGGTGAAGTCACCTGGTCCTGGGTCTTTCTTGGTTGGAAATTTCTGGATGACTTTCTCTATTTCATCGGTGTTATAAGTTTTTGAGGAGTTAAGTTTCATAGATGTCTAGGAATTTGTCCATTTCTTCTAGGATATCAAACTTTTTGGAATATGGCTTTTCATAAAAAAATGTTATAGTCCTTTGACTTTATTCAGATATGTTGTTCTGTCACTTTTTAAACTTCTGAGTCTAGATATTTGCATCTTCTCTGTTTTATCCTTTGTGGTTTGCCAGTAGTTTGTAGATCCTTTTTAGGTATAAACTTCTTCTCTTGTTGAATTTTTTCTTTTTTTCCTATTTTCCTGTTAATTTAGTTCTGCTCTAATTTTCATGATTTCATTTCTTCTGTTATTGGAATGTTTATGCTGTTGCTCTTTTCCTAGCTGTTGGAGGTGTTGTGTTAAGGTGTTGAGTTTGGTTTTCTCCTCTATTTCAATGTGTGCACTGATGGCTCTAAATTGCTCTCTAATAACTGCTTTTGCTAGGTCCCAGAGATTTTGATATGTTGTGTTATCATTATCATTTGTTGCAAGTAATGTCTTAATCTCATCCCTTATTTGGTTTAATATCAAATCTTTTTTAACTAGTGTGTTATTCAGTCTCCATGTGTTTTCCTTATGTTCCTATTATTTCTATTGCTGATTTCTAGTTTTATAGCACTGTGATCTGAGAAGATGGGTTGTATGACCTCAATGTCCTTGAATTTGTTAAAGCTATTATGATGTAGCATATGGCCTACTTTAGAGTATGTACCATATGGGCTGGAGAAGAACATATGTTGTCAGTTGGGGTTCTCTGTAAATATCTAGGAGGTCAAGCTGTTTAATTGTGCTCTTCAGCTCTTCCGTTTCTTCATTAAGTTTCTTTCCTAATACTATGTCTTTCCTTGCAAGTGACGTATTGAAGTCTCTTACTATTATTGTTGAGTTGTTAGTTTCCCTTGTCAGCTCCTGTGAGAATTTGATTGATGTATTTTGAGGGTCTTTTCATAGGCATGTATATGATTATTATGGCTATATATTCTTGGTATATTGATACTATGATTATTATTTTTTGTCCATTCTTGTCTCTAATTATGTTCTCTTTGAAGTATATTTTATCAGAGATTGTTATTACCACTCCTGCCTTTAAAAAAATACATTTATTGGTAGCTTTTACATCTCTTATTACAATCCATACATTCATCTAGTGTGTCAAGCACATTTGCACATATGCCACAATCATCATTTTCTTTTTTAAAAAACATTTTATTAGGGACTCATACACTTATACAACTCTTATCACAATCCATACATATACATACATCAATTGTATAAAGCACATCTGTACATTCTTTGCCTTCATCATTTTCAAAGCATTTGCTCTCCACTTAAGCCCTTTGCATCAGGTCCTCTTTTTTCCCCTCCCTCCCCGCTGCCCCCTCCCTCATGGACCCTTGATAATTTATAAATTATTATTTTGTCACATCTTGCCCTGTCCGACGTCTCCCTTCTCCACCTTTCTGTTGTCCGTCCCCCGGGGAGGAAGTCACATGTAGATCCTTTTAGTGGGTTCACTCTTTCCAACCCACTCACCCTCTACCCTCCCAGTATCGCCCCTTACACCCTGATCCTGAAGGTATCATCCGCCCTGGATTCCCTGTACAATCATCATTTTCAAAGCATTCTCTTCCCACTTGAGTCTCTGGTATCAGCTTCCCATTTCTTTCCCCCTCCCCCACCCTTCTCCCTCACAAAACCTTGATAAGTTATAGATTACTTTTCTATATCTTACATCGTCCTCCATCACCCCTCCCCCACTTTTCCATTATTCATCACCCTGGGAGGGGATTCTAGTTTGATCCTGTGATCTATTCCCCCTTTCTCCCCATAACCTCCCCTAATCCTACTGGTATATCTACTCCGCTTGTTGGCCCTGAGGGGTTTATCTATCCTAAATTCCCTGTGTTTTGGGCTCTTATCTGTAGCAGTGTGTATGCTTTGGTCTAATCTGATTTGTCAGTTACAATTGAGGTCATGAAAGTGGGGGGAAAGAAGCACCAAAGAACTAGAGGAAAGTTATGTGCTTCATCGGTGCTATACTGCACCCTGAATGGCTCATCACTTCCCTGTGACACCTCTGTGAGGGGATGTCCAATTGTCTATAGATGCGCATTGGGTCTCCACTCCATCCCCCCCACCCATTAACATTGGGTATGATTTTTTTTCTGGGTCTTAGATGCCTGAGACCTGATCCCATCAACACCTCATGATCACACAGGCTGGTGTGCTTCTTCTATGTGGACTTTGTTTCTTCTCAGCTAGATGGCCACTTGTTTATCTTCATGCCTTTAAGACCCCAGACACAATATCTTTTGATAGCCAGGCATTATCAGCTTTCTTCACCACATTTGCTTATGCACCCATTTTGTCTTCAGCGATTGTGTCAGGAGGTGAGCATCACAGAATGCTGATTGTTAGAACAAAATGTTATTCTGTTGAGAAGTACTTGAGTCGAGGTCCAATGTCCATCTGCAACCTTAATTTTTAACATATAGCTATGAGTACATAGTTCTATTCCCCTCTTGTTATGTAGAGGTATATTTGTGTATGTACATGCCTGTATTTAGACCTGTATATATATCCTTTGTCTCCTGATTCTTTCCTCTATTCCCTTTAATTTTCTGCTTGTCCCACCATCATGCTTGGCTTTCATTCAGGTTTAGTAATTCCTTGCTGGTACAAGCCCCACTAGGCATCCTACACACTTCTCTCCATTAATTTTAATTCACTTGTTGCTCCCTTGTCCCTGGGTTGGTTCCCCCCACCTCCTTTCTCCCACCTCCCCTTCTCCCATATCCCCCCAGAACCATTGGTCCCATTTTTTATCTCCGAATTGTTTGTCCTGCCTATCTTATCTAGATAGACATTCAGATACATTAATAAAAGCAAAAACCAGGCAAAGCCAAATAAAACTACAAAGGAAGTCAAGACCAACAAAACAATAAAACAACAGCAAAAAGAAATTCACTGACAAAAATGGAAATGCCTTCAATAGTTCAATGTCTATTTGTTGACCGTTATGAGTGTTTTCCAGTTGAGTTTGATGGGGTGCCACACTCTGTCTCCAAAGTCTATTTTTGGTATTCCCTGGGGATTTCATCACTTTTCTCCCCTTGCTGCTCTGTTGCATGCCTTTAGTGTTTTGCCGAGCGTGATGAGGTCAGATTGGGCACAATTCCCACACTGTGTCTCCAGTTTTGTCCCACGCAGAGTTATGGTTTAGTGAGGGACATCGTGTCTCGTGGTGGGGCCAACCCTATGGTCCCCTTTGTGTGTTGTCTTCTCTGAACAGGAATATCGGCCTTGGGCCATGATGGAACAGATATCCTCCCCTTCCTCTCCATCCATTTTCGTTTCTCCCATGTGCTCTAATCAGACACACCCCTCTCCCCAAGCCGTATCCCCAGTGCTGTCCTCTGAAGTGCATTCTTCTGAGGGGAAGGTGGTGTCCACATAGTTGGGATTGGGGTTGGCCCCACAGACCTCGCGATTGGTTTCCTGGCACATGCCAGTATGTTGCACACATATCTTGGCTTCTCAGTTGAGTCCTGGTCTCTTTCTCCCTCTCCTGTGGAGATATAAACAATAGCCTCCACTTGGGTGGGTTAGTACCCTGCTCCCCGACTACCCATGCCTTTTTTTTCTTCTCCCCTCTTATTTAGTTGGCTGCCATATGTATTCCTGGATTGAGTTTGGCCCCTACCATAGTTGCTGGACCTCACGCCAGGGAGGCATGTATATAGTAGGTTTTCCTTATGCCCCATTTTTAAGCTTATCTCAGTGATCTCATGTTGTACTTGTCCTTTTGTGCTTGACTCATTTCACTTAGCATGATTTCCTCCAGTCCTTCCCATGCGGTGACGCACTTCATGCATTCATTGTTGCTTTTCAGGGATGCCTAGTACTCCATTGCATGTATGTACCACCGTTTTTTGATCCATTCGTCTATTGATGGAAATTTGGATTGTTGCCAACTCTTGCAATTCTGAACATTGGAGCACAGATGACTGGCAGTGGTTTGTTTTCTTGACCCTTCTGGGTATAAGCCCAGGAGGGGGATTGCTGGATCATACAGTAGCTCAATTTCCATCTGTTATAAATATTGCCAAATAAATTTCCATAATGCCTGTATATACTTTTAGGTCCACCAGTAGTACATGAGAGTTCGTACCTCACCACAGCCTCAATAACAGTTGTTAATTTCTTATTTTTTGAATTTGGCTATCTTTGAGGGTGTTTGGTGGTATCTCATAGTTGTTTTAATTTTCATTTATCTTATGGATAATGATTAGAAACATTTGCTCATATGTCTATTGGACATTCAGATTTCTGCCTCAGTGAAACTTCTGTTCGGGACCTTTGCCCACCTCCTTAGTGGGCAGTTAGTTTTTTTCTTATTGTAAGCTTGAAAATATTGTAGATTTAATTCTTTTGATGTACACAGGTATCTTATCTTCAGTATATTCCACTTGTCAATTTGTGACTCCTCTGTATTTGTATCCTTCCCTATTTCTGATAACCTATGTATTCCTTGTGCCAAGGTTCTCAGGCCTGTCTCAATTCCCTTTTTACTAGCCCTAATAGTTTGGAGTTTTACCTCAAGGTCTGTGATACACCTTGAGATTATTCTTGTGCATGGAGTGAGGAAAGGGTCTTGCTTCATTTTTCTGCAGGTAGATATTCTTTTTTTTTCCAGCACCACTTATTGACAAGGGCATCGGCTTCCTGTTTGATTTTTTTGGGGGGAGGCCTTATCAAAAATCAGTTGTTTGTATGCTGATATTTTTATTTTTGGCTTTTCAGCTCTTTTCCTATGGTCTGAATATCTGTCCTTATACTAGTACCACACTGTTTTGACCACTGTGGCTGTATAATATGTGCTAAAGTCAGGTACAGCAAGCCCTCCCACTTTGTACTTCTTCTTGAGGACTTCTCTGCTAAATCTGGCTTCTTCCCTCTCCATATGAAGTTGGTAAACAGTGTTTCCAATTCTTCGAAGAAGGATGATGGTATTCATATTGGGATAGCATTAAAGTATATAGTGCCTAGGGCAGAACTGACATCTTTACTATATTGAGTCTTCAAATCCAAGACCATGGGATATTCTTCCATTTGTTGAGGTCAGTTTTGGTTTCTTATAATAGTGTTCTGTAGCTTTCCTCATACAGATCATTTGTGTTTTTAGTCAGGTATATCGCTATATATTTCCATTTGTGCTTGGCTGTTCTAAAGGGTAATAGCTTTTAAATAGCCTCTTCTGTGATCTTGTCTGATGTGTATAAGAGTCCAATAGATTTGTTTGTTGATCTTGTATCCTGCCACTCTGCCATATTCCTCTATCGGTTCCAACACTCCACTTGTGGACTTATGAGAATTTTCTATATACAAAATCATACCATCTGCGAATAACTATAGTTTTGCCTCTTCCTTCCCCAGACAAATGCCTTTGATGTCTTTTCTTTGTCTTGTGTTATCAGCCAAGACCTCCAGTACGATGTTAAATAGGAGTGGGGACCAGGGACATCCTTGATTGGTCCCTTTTTACAGTGGAATTGTTTTTGTCTTTTTCTCCATTGATTACCATGTTTGCTGTTGGTTTTTCATATGTAACTATTATAATATTGAGGAATTTTCCTCCCATTCCTTTCTTCTTGAGTGTATTAAACAGTAATGGTTGTTAGATGTTGTCGAATACTTTTTCTATAACTACCGATATTATCATGTGGTTTTTATACTTTCTCATGTCAATGTGGTACATTATACTAATAGTCTTTTGTATATTAAACCATCCCTGCATCCCTGGCGTAAATCCCACATGGTTGGTGAATTATTTGTTTTTATGCTTTTGTATTCTATTGGCCAATATTTTGCTAAGGATTTTTGCATCAATGTTCATTAGGGATATTGGTCTGTAGTTCTCAATTCTTGTGGAATCCTTGCCCATTTTAGGTATCAGAGTTATACTAGCTTCATAGAAAGAGTTTAGGAGTTTGCCATCTTTTTCTAGGTTCTGGGAGAGTTAGTGTATGATTGGTGTCAGTTCTTCCCTGAATGCTTGGTAGAATTCACCTGTGAAGCCATCTGGCCTGGGGGATATTTTTGTTGGTAATCCCTGGATAACCTTATTTATTTGCTATGCTATTGCGATGAATCTGTTGAGGGTCTTGACATCCATCTGGGATAGTCTAGGGAGCGATTGTTTTTCCAAGTATTTGTCATGTATTCCAAGTTGTTGAATTCATTAGAATACAGGCCTTTGTAGTACTGTGTAATTATCCTTTTGATTTCATTAGGGTCTGTTTTAATGTCTCCTGTTTCATCCCTCATCCTTGCTATTGAAATGTGTTCCTTCCTTTCTTTGGTTAGGTTTGCCAAACGATCTGTCAATTCTGCTAATCCTTTCAACAAACCAACTTCCAGCTGCATTAATTTTTCCCATAGTTTTCTTGTTCTCCCTCTCCTGTATCTCAGCTCTGATGTTTATTATTTCTTTCCTTTTGCTATTAGTAAGATTGTCGTGTTGACTCTCTTCTATTTGGTGGAAGTTTTGTGCCAACATATCAACCATAAATCTCTTTTTCATGTGTGCCTGTATTGCTACCAAACTTCCTCTGGAAAAAAAAATGCTTTTGCTGTGTCCCAAAGGTTTTTGTATGTCGTATTTTCCTTTTCATTGGTTTCTAGAAACTTCCTTATTTCATCTCTGATCTGGGCCAAAACCCAATCCTCTTGCATTAGAGAGGTATTCAGCCTCCAGTTGTTTACTCTTGTTTTCTTCATCGTCCTTTAGTTGATTTCCAGCCTTTTGGCATTGTGGCCAGAGAGAGAAGGCTGTATAGCCTCTATCTGATTGAATATACCCAGGTTTGACTTATGTCCCAACATGTGGTCTATCTTCGAGTATGTGACATGTGGCCTTGAAAGCAATGTGAATTAATTTGCATTTGGGTGGAATTCTCTGAAAATATCTATCAAGTCACGTGGTCCAACTATGCTGTGTATATCTGTAGTCTTCTTTTAAATTGCTTTCCCTGTGATCTGTCTTTTTCAGAGGGTAGTGTACTAAATTCACCTACTATAATTGTTGAGTCTGTGATTCCTTTTTTCATATTTTGGAGTGTTTGATTTATTAATTTTTCAGGCTTCTTGTTGTGTGTGTATATATGTGTGTATATATTTATTATGCCTGCTGGTTCTTGGTCTATTGTTCTTTTGAGCTTTGTATAGTGCCCCTCTTGTCTCTTGTTATGGCTTGTACCTTGAGATCAATTTTGACAGAGATTAAGATGGCTACCCCTGCTTTTTTTGAGTTGCCATTTGCCTGGTATCTTTTTCTTCAGCCTTTAATTCTCAACCTGTTTTTGTCTGCAAGCTTGAGATGTGTCTCCTTAGGCAGCAGATTTATGGGATATATTTTCTAAGCCAGTCTGTTAGCATCTGCCTTTTAATGCCTGAGTTCAGTCCATTGATATTCAATGTTATTACATCCATCTGTGGACTCTGTGATGTCATCTTGTACCTTTTGCATTGTGCGTTCTCATACCTACCTATCTTATCAGTTTGTGTGTTTGTGTGTGTGTGTGTGGTTCATTTTGCCTTCTTTCCACTAATGAGCTAATGCTATCTTGGGAGCTGTCTTTTCTTTGTTGCCATCTGGGTGGTTTGTTCTATGTGATGGTCTCTTATTTGTGCTCTGTGAGTGTTGTTGTTGTGCCCATACTGGGATAGCAAGACTCTTTTGTAGAGCTGGGTTTCTTTTTACCTATTCTTTGAGTTTTTCCTTTTCTGGGCAGACTCATACTTCTCCATCTATCTTAATCGATAATTTGGCCAGATATAGTGCTCTTGGGTTTGCATTATTTTACTTCAATTTTTAGATTATATTGCTCCACTCCCTCCTCTTCTTCATTATTTTTGTTGATAGGGATGAGCATTTTCTTATTTGGGTACTTTTATAAGTGATTGTTTTTTTTTCATAGCTGCTCTTATGATTTTCGCCTTTTCCTCATAGTTAGATAATTTAACGATGATGTATATTGGTGACATCTTTTGGGATTCAGTCTGGATGGTGTTCTTTCAGCAACCTGAATGGTTGCCGGATTTTCATTTTTTTAAGCTGGGGAAGTTTTCCTTTAAGAATTCCCTCACTATTTTCGCTGTTGACTCTTGTGTCTTATTCCAGTAGTCTGTTTATTGTAATATTGTTCCTCTTCATAGCATCAGACATGGCTCTCAGATTTTCTTTAGCTTCTATGATTGTCTTATTTAACTGCTTGTCCAGTTTGTTGAAGTCTGCATAGTTATCCTCTAGGTTTCTGGAGTAATTCTCTGCCTCCTCAAATAAGTTGGCCAAGTCTATCAATTTACTACTGCATTTTGTTATTTCCTCCCTTAGGTCTTGTATTTCCCTTTGGTGCATTGCCTTCATCTCCTCTATCATGTCATGCTTTTGCAATATTGCTTCCCTCATAGCCTGTATGACTCCAAGAAGCATTCTGAAGATTTATTTCTGTGGCAAGTCAACATTTGCTTCTTCTATGCACATCGTTACGTTCATGAATTCTCCTGGCATTGTCTTCTTTTTCTCCCGCTTTTTGTTGAGGCTGTTGGGGCTGGTTGCTGTTTACTTGCTGTTTTAGAGGAGCCTCGTGCCATCTTCCAGAGTTGAAGAGCACTGGGCTCTCTATTGGGGGACTCGTATGAGTGTTTTTTCTTACTAACTGCAGTTTGTTGCACTGCGGGATCAGGATACCACTGTATCTTCTTGTGGTTTCACTCTTACCCTAACCAACCAATATTCCATTATTTGGAATGTAATTTGGATAGTCCACTCACAGAATGCTGGTCGGGTGATTGTGGGTCAATGAGGATGGCGTTTCATGGTCTGATCTTCCAGGAAGCCGTAGTGATGTGTCTCACGGTGTTTGGAGCACCTTGGATAGTGTGTGGTGTTTCCCTCTGCAACTGGAGTGCTGTGGAGGGTGGCGGGTGTACCCTCCTTGGTGTAGAACACTGTGGAATTGCCCTATTTGAAGAGATCACCCTGGAGCTTGTGCAGATATTCCCGCAGAAGCATGAAGCATCACAAAAAGCAGGCAGGTGTTCCACAAGTCATTTGTAGGGCCTTGGGGTGTAGGCTGGAGTTCCCCTAGCCATTTAAATGGGAGACCCCCCAGCCACTTGGGGTGTAGTAGAGGGAGGGTGTGATTTCCATAGTGGAGTTTAAAGTAAGGTAACCCTATTTTAACATTGGTAAAGTGGGACACCAGTGGGACACCATTGATAAAACTGATATCCTGGCGAAATAGCCACATGGCAGTCGAAAGCCGTATACCCTAGCTTGTTGTGCATTCTTTCCAAAATCGGGACTATTTTTAAAAGCTGCAGGACGTGGGGAAAATTGTTAAAATTTGGGACTGTCCCACCAAAAGCGGGACGTCTGGTCACCTTAGTTTAAAGCCAACAAGTGCATGTGGGAGCTCCTCCAACTGGGTCATCAGGATTGCGCCATGTGGAGGGGAGTGTCCTGGAGGTCTTTAGTGACCTGTGAAAGGAAAGAGAGGGGGGATAGAAAAAAGTGAGAAAGGAGAAAACAAAGACAAGAGCAAAAATAAAAAACGAAGTAACACACACAAAAAATTATAAAAACATATATAAAGAGTCAAGTAAAGAAAACACCTAGAGTATAACTGAATTTGCTGAGACTGTGGTAGGAAAGAGAAAAGAGATAGAAGAAGAGGGAAAAAGAAGAAAAGAGAGAAAATAAATACATAGAGAGATTGCTGAGCCTTGTGCCATGCCATGTGTAGCACTGCCTCATGGCATGTGCAAAGCTGCCACAGGGGGCATCCTGGAGCTCTTCCTGCTGGGTGGGCAGAGTTGCTGTAGGCAGAGGGTAGGGAACTGGAAGTCAGAGTGGCATGTTGAAGGCAGAAGAGAGAGAGGAGAGAAACCGAAAAGAAGAAAAAGATAGAGAAGATAGAAAGAAAAAGAAAAGCAAGAAGGGGAAGAAACACAACTGTGCTCGCTAACACTGACTGTTGTGGGAAAAAGAGAGGAAAAAATAAAGAGTAAATAGATAGCTGATTTCTTATTGCCTTAACATAGAGCTGGAGGGGTATAAACCCTGCTCCAAGGTGACATATTGGTATGGTTTATTTAGTGCACAGTCCCACTGGTGCTGGATGGATTTTCCCTAGTTTGTAATATCGTCTTAGAGGCCAGATAGAGGATTCCTCAGCAGCGTGGAGCACTGTAGAGGGCTGTCATAGCTGCCTTGTGTGGTGTGCAGCACTCCCATAGAGGGCAGGCTGCAATTCCCCTGTTCTTTGGGCGGAGTGGTCTCAGGTGGAGTGTGCTGGCCCAGAAGTCAGCAGGGACTTGTGAAAGGAAAGAGAGGGAGAGAAGAGGACAAAGAAAGAAATAAAAAGAGAAAAACTGGGCCTACTGAATTTCACTGTGGTGGGAAAGACAGAAGGGAGAGAAAATAAAGGGAGAAGAAAAATAATAGTAAGTGAGGAGATAGCTGAGGCTTGATTGCCTGACCATGGGGCTGGAGGGGTTCTGACCCTGCCTCAAGGTAGCAGGGTGGTGTGCCCACTTGGTGTGGGGTCCCACAGATGCTGGGCAGAATTACCCTAGAAGGCAAGATCATGGCAGAGACCAGGCAGCAGTTCCTGCAGTGGTGGTGTGCACTGGAGATCATTGGTATAGCTGTCTTGTGCCATATCCAGCACTGCAGCAGAGGCGCGAAATTCCCTCAGCAACATATGGGGCACCAGGACAAGCAGGGGATTCTCCAGTCACATGGGGGACAGACAGGACCTCCCCAGCTGGGTGTAGGATCACTGAAGGCAGACAGTAGGCACTCCAGTTGGGCTTGCAGAGTTGACCTAGCTGGTGCCAAGACCATTGATGGCCCAGTAGCTGAGGTTTTTTTCCCCACCCTGGCCAGCTGCAATTGAATTAAGTCCCCACTGGCTATGGGTTCTGGGTTTGTGTTTAATGAGATATTCTGAAACTGAGGTTTGCTCTAGGACTCTTTGTTATGTTGAAAGGCTCAGGGCTCTGAGCTAACTTCTGGCATTGCTTAGCCCTGACACCCTGATTATACTAATGCATGTTAAAGGACTTGTTCTGCCAATTTGTCTTGGAGTTAAGAATGAGCCTGGGATTTGCCGTTTTTATGAAGAAAATATTTTTTCTCCTTTTAACATTGGACTTATGGGGTGCCCTGATTTTGGGGTTGTCATGATGGCCCCCAGAGGAGGAGATATAGCTTATCTGAAAGGTTATTTTCTTCTCAGATAACTGGAACGGAATTCAACCACCACCCTCGCCCCCCAGGCTATGGCTACCCACTTATGCTCTGCCACACTGTAATCTGACTCAGAAATTTCCTGACATCTTTTCAATTGCTCTAAATCTATGGCTACCTGTACCAACCCGACCCCTGCGCTATGAGCGCAAGGTAGCTAACAGTGCTGGGAGCTCTGGTGTGAGGTCTTGTGACTAGCTTTCAGAGGTTCTCTTCAAGTCTAGGATTCTGACCACTTTTGGACATCATCCTGGGGAAATTGCTACTCGCTACTCTATTAGGGCACTGTCAGAGGCTCAGTCTAGAGCCCACAAGCCCGGCACAATGAACCTAGAGCATTTTAGAGCATTCTCGATTCGCTTTGTGAGGGAAAATTTTAAAAAGCGGGGGTCGGGACAGACCCTAGTGCCCTGAATCTAATTTTAGGACTCAGCTTCCCAGTCTCCTTCACCTTAACTTTTAATTTTCTGGTCTGGCAGCAGGAGCTCTGGGTGGGGAAATCTAACTGGATGTCATCTTCTTCCAAACCCACACCTTCCTTTTTTAAGTTGCCTTTGGTCTGATAGATTTTTGCCATCATTTAATTTTTCGTCTGTTTTTGTCTGTGAGTTTGAGACAGCATATTGATGAGTCTTATTTCCTAATTTAGTCTGCTCCTCCGTCTTTTGATCGCTGCATTTAGACTATTGGCATTTAGTGCTACTATTGACAAATGTGGATTCGTTGCTGTCATTTCATTGTATTTGTGTTTAGTACTCTTTTTTGGTGGATTTATTCATATCTTTGTCACCACTCTAGATCTATGTTGTTTTAGGTGTTGTTTTCAATATATTGGTTTCTGGGTGGTACTGGCCTGTATGTTAGTCTCTTGATTGTGTACTGTTGTTGTTGATTCTCTGACAATAGAGAATATTTATGTTTAATGTTTCTGCAATGCAGGTTTTGATTTTATGAACTGTTTTAGTGTTTTCTGTTTTGGTCGTGTCTGAACTAGGCAGCCCCCATTTGGACTAACTTGAAGCAGGTCCAGGCCCTGCACGAGCTTCCCTGCACATCCCAAAGGCCAGCAGCAGCCGGCGCCAGATAAGATAACCAGTGAAACCAGATGTTACTGGCTCAAAGAAAGCAGCAAGGAGTCGACCAGCAATTCTCCTGATTTTGGTGGATTGGGGAAGGGAACGCGAGCTCACCTTGGGCTCACGGAATAATTGAGACCAGTTGAGATGCAAACACCACAAAAGGAGTTTTATTTGTTAGCTCGAGCTAGGGTCTTTTTCCCTACAATGCCCTGCGCAGTGGGATCTTGCGTCCAGAAGGGAATCAGCCCCGAGTTCTTTGTTCCCTGGGCTTTTATGGGGCCAGGGACTGGGGGCAGTCCCGTGTTGCTGTTCTTTAAACTTATTGGAGAAAACTTCTGGCATCAGTGTTGTCCAGTGGTGGTTGGCGAGTAGTTCTGCGTGTATTCTCTTGACTGATCAGTTGGGGGGGGGGGGTGGTCGCTGCTTCCTACTGGTCAGTCTGAGACAGGTGATGCCTTCTCTGACAGAATTACCTCAATGTCCAGGAATCTGAAATTAGAGCTTAAGCCTGCCCCAGACTTTGGTTTTATACAGCCTGTCATGGTGCTGGTGCTAGCAGTTGTAAACCAGGACCCCACAGTTTCCACGCCCCATATGCTAATTTCCCTCCATTCCTCACCACTCCTTTAAAAAGCCCTCACCCCCAGCTGCTGAGCACAACTTTCTTGACCTGTTGGCGTAGGTCATGGAACCTCGTCTGGGAGCTCCCCCCACCTAGTAAAGCTATTTCTGTTTCTTGTCCTGTCATGTCCGTCTTCCTTCCTATTCCTCAGTTTTGCCTTTACATTTTCTTGGTTGGAAATACCTTTGTTTCTCCTTCATATTTGATGAATAATTTCACTAGATACCGGGTTCTTGGTTGGCAGTTTTATTACTTCCAGATTTGGTATATTTTACTCCATTGTCTTCTGACCTGTATAGTTTCTGGTGAGAGTTCCAAGTTTATCCTTATTAATTTTTATTCATAAATGACAGTTCTTTTCTCTCTAGCTTCCCTTAGTATTCCTTCTTTCTCATAAAAGTTGAATAATTTGATTATTATATATCTTGATGGTTATTTGTTCGTTCTGAGACATATCCTATTTAAGGTTCTCTCAGCTTTCTGGATAATTATTGTCTCCTCTTTTGTAATAATGGGAAAAAATTCCTCCATGAATTCTTGTACTATTTTCTTGTAGTGTGTTTTTTTCTCTTTCTTCTCCTTCTTTTTCAGGGATACTGATGAGACATAGGATGTTTCTCTTGGTGATGTCTCACTTTGTGTCACTTCAGTGTCAGGTTTGATTCTGATTCTTTTCCGTCTTCTGGTTGATTGGCTCTCTCCTCAGCTATAGTTAGCGTGGCTGTTTGCCAGTGCACCCATATTGTTTTCCTTTCATTCCACTCTGTTTCTCAGTTCGTTAACATGTTTAATTCTGATATCTCATTGCTTATTTCTGGATTTTTTTTTAGAGTGTGAGATTTTTAGTTTCCCATTTCTTCTGTGGTTTTCAAGACTGTTTCCCATATACCTTGTAGGGTCATAAACATCATCCTCTTAAATTCTATTTTTGGTAGCTCCAGGGCCTCTTTTTAAGTGTATTCCATTGGAATAATGTGATTTTCCATTATTAAAATTTGATTTTACTCATTTTTTTGTTTATTGATGTTGATTGTTTTCACAGCATAGTGGTGCACCTGTAAGTGGTGGACGGGTTGTTGGGTTGTGTAAAGGAGGTTGACTCTTTGGGTTATGGGAGAGAGTTCTTATATGAACTGGAAATTGTAATGTGTGAAGATGAGGAAGAAGGGATAGAGTTGGGTAAGTATGGAAAATGAGGGGAGGAGGTGAGAGAGTAGAGTATGGGATAGTAGTTATAATAAATGGCTTGCTAGGTAAATCCAGTAAATGGTTAGATACTGTAAAATGTGATTTTAAGAGGTATAATGATACTGGATAGTTAATATGGGATCATATTTCACTAGAATAAGGAGAGAAAATGGTGAATCAATCGTGGATGGGGCAGGGGGAGTGTATAAGCAAGTAATCAGCCCAGGAGATTGGTTTGTGTGTATCTGTGTTTGGAAGAGAAGTATGATTGAAGCTAGGAAGAGAAAAAGAAAGGGAAGAAAGAAGGGAAAGTAAGAATGGGTACAGGGAGTCCTAGAAGGAAAAAGGAGAAGTTGGGGGTGAATAACTCCCCCACCCCAAAAAAAGATAGAGAAAAAACGGCAGTGCTGGGAGCTTGACTTGGGTATTGTTAACAATTTCTATTGTTATAGGGGCAAGCATGTGGGTAATTATGTGCTCTCAGGGACTGATCTGAGATTGCCAGTTTCTAGTATATTGGAAATGCCTGGGGGAAGGGGTGGGTGGAGAGAAAGTGGGCCTGCTTTGATTGGCGGCTTCTGAGAGTTAAAAAAAATCAGCTCCTTGTCCAAAAACTTCTCATGCCAGATCCTCTTACAATTTCTTCCCTCAGGGACAGGAGTGATGCCCAATGCGCTCCTGGAGGAAGGAAATATGGTGGGAGATTTTGGCCCACCAGTTCATGTCTAGGAGGCAGGCACAGTCATGGGTTCATGGGGAGAGACCTGAGGCTCCAAAGGGGACAGAGTCCAGCCTCTAATAAAGTGAGAGTTGAATATAAAGGCCAAGGAGCAAATAGACGGCGCGCGTGTTTGTGGGAGACTGAATTCTTCCATGCTAGGTACAGAGATAATGGTGGCTCCCCAGTGAAGAACGGAATCTGGTTGGGGTGGCATGGTCTGCCTGAGATAGCAAGCAGCTTGTGGGAGTGGTGTGCTCAGGAAGGGAATCCTTGAAATAAAAAATGGGCAAAGATCAACCTACAATAAAATAGGCGCCGAATGCAAAAGCTGAGGAGCAAAAATGTGTCTCTGATTTGGGTGGGAGCTGTCACTTCCTTGGCTCTAAAGAAACAGAGAACCATCTACTAGATGTGGGAGGAAGGCAGACACAGCAGGAGAGACTACAATGGAAGGGACAAGGAGAGCTAGGGTTCCAAAACAGTGGCAATTTTTTTCTACTTCTAACGAGAGGAATTCTCCATGTCTGAGTCAGCAAGGTGAAGGGCCTGGGAAGGTGAGCTGGGACAGGGTTTGCAATCAGGAGGTGAGTGCAGCACTTCAAAGCAAATCTGGCTGCTGCAGAAAGTGGCGGGGAGTTAGCGATTTTCAGTCTCGGTTGCTGAGCTCCGGCATTCCCTGAGGAGAAAAATTAAAATGCAAGCAAACAAACAGGCAAAAATTCCTGGTACACTGAGTTTTCAAAACAAGCTCCTGGGTTTGCAAAGCATGGGCCCTTACTTGCTGGACTCCTACTTGGATTCATAGAGGCTCCTTTTAAGGTTGCTACCTGGTGGCCCTTACTAAGGCTGACTCTCATTTTTTTAAATCATTTTATTGGGGGCTCGTACAATTCTTATCACAATCCATACATCCATCCATTGTGTCAAGAACATATGTACATTTGTTGCCATCATCATTCTCAAAACATTTGCCTTCTACTTGAGCCCTTAATATCTGCTGCTCATTTTCCCCCTCCCTCCCCACTGACCCCTACCTCATGAGCCCTTCATCATTCATAAATTATTACTATTTTGTCATATGTTACACTGGGGAGGAGGCTATATGTAGATTCTTGAAATCAGCTCCCCCTTTCTAATCCACATTATCTCCACCCTCTAGGCATCACCACTCTAACCACTGGTCCTGAAGGAGTCATCTGTCCTGGATTCCCTGTGTTTCCAGTTGCTATCTGTACCTATGTACGTCCTCTGGTCTAGCCAGATTTCTAAGGTAGAATTGGGATCATGTTAGTGGGGGGAGAGGGGGTGGAGCATTTAAGAACTAGAGGGACTTTCATTTTTTAATCTCTCTTTTTTATCCCCTCTACTGACTCTTGCATGCAACCCAACATAGAGATCCACCCATCCCCAACCAAACAGTAATCTTTTAAATTTTACTTTTCTCTCTTTCTCTTTCCTTCTTATTTACTTTTTATTTTTCTCTTCTTTGTTTTTGTAGTAGCTACATAATTTTATGTAAACTTGATAATAAGTGTAGGGGTGGAGTTTAGCCTACCAGTTAGGTCACAGACCTGATTATGATGCCTCCTTCTGGGTGTGGCCTTCTCATGAGTAATTTAAGAACTTTCTCTCTTTCTCCCTGTGTGTGGGCTACACACACATTCTCTCTCTTGGCTTTTACCTTGCTGTTGACAAGCCACATGGAACCACGCTGAGACCCATGAGAGCCATGGAGATGCTGCAATCACCACTGTATCCACAAGTCTTTCTGCCCACTAGCTTGTAATTTCCCTGAATTTTGCATCATTGCATATGCTGCAAGAGTCTGAAGAGGAATTTATGAACCAGTATGGGACTTGTGGGCGAATATTGAACTTATGGACTTGATCTTGACTGGCTGTACTGTTTTCTTAATATACAATTATCCTTTAAGATAAGGTTCTTTTTGTACATATATGAGTGCCACTTGATTTCATTTCTCTAGTCAACTTGACCTTGTACAGTATGTGTTTCTTGTTTTTCTTCAATTCTATTTCTGCTCCTTCTAAACATTATAAATAGATGTTCTGGTATGATTGATTGTTTACATTTTCCCCATTATCTACCCACTATCTCTTTCTATTCTTTCTCTCTTTTAAACATATTTCATGATACCTATTATTTTTAACTAATCCTCATAATATATTTTTATTACTTTATAAATATCTTTGTCCCTTCACAAAGAACCTTATTTTATTTTCCTTATTTATTTATTTTCATCCCTTTTTCTGATCTTTATATCTGTTCTTCTTGCCTCTTTTTCTCTTACTCATCTTTGCCCCTCCCCCATTTTTGTCATATCCTCATTGTTTGTTATCTGGTTCATGTTAATCCTCCCTGATACCAATTGGCAGGCCCAACTAATGTGCGTATGACCCAGCAGGTCACACATCACTAATAACAGCACCACAACATCACAGAATCAGCAGTTAACTACAATACACATGTTAAACCAAGGAAAACAAGCACAAAAAAGCAATTGCTCACCCAAAACTCAATGGATTACTCTGAAAATAGAGGCCCTGGGATTACCAGAAATAGAATTTACAAAAATGGTGTTTAGGTGCCTTCAAAAGATGGAGGAAATATTCATGAGAACAATGGTAAAATTTGAGAAATTAGAAACACTACACCAAATGGAATTCTAAAAGATAAGCAATAAGAAAACATTATTATATAGCACATTAAAAGACCCAAGTAGTAGAATTAAAGAAAAGGAAAACCTGAATGAATGATCTTGAAGATAATAAAGAGTGGGCAAAGGGCATGAATAGACAGTTCACGAGAAAAGATAAGTAATTGGCTAACAAACACATGAAAAATGGTCACAATTATTAACCATCTGAGAGATGTGAATCAAAATTATTATTCCATATTACATCACACTGACTGACGACAGTCCAACAAAAACAAAACAAACAGAAAACAATAAATGTTGGTAAGGGTACTGAGAGATTGTAATTCTTATACACTTCTGGTGGGTCTGTAAACATGTACAACCATTGTGGAAAGCTACATGGGGACTCTGGTACTTACATAATCTGTTGTCAATTTGAGACATAAAAGTGAAGGGGTGGAGTTTAGTCTGTCAATCAGGTCGAATCCTCGTGACCTAATTTGGAAGCGCTAAGGACATAAATATCTCGTTGGAGCCAGGAGACATGCTCACTCCCTGCGAGGCATTCCTGATGACAAGCCGCATGCAGCTACGCTGATGCACCCAGAGCTCTGGGAGGTGGAGGAGCCCCATGGAGACCCCTGACAGCACTGAGATGCTTCTACCATCGCTGGATCCACAAGACTTTCCACCCACCGGCCTGTGATCTTCCTGCGTTCGGCATTATTACATGGCTGCATGAATCTAAAGAGCAATTTATGGACTAGTATTGGACATCTGGGCTAATATTGGACTTATAGGGTTGATCTGGACTGGGCTGGGATGTTTTCTTAATGTGCAATTATTCTTTATATAAAGATCTTTCCTATACACATATGAGTGTCCAGAATATGTTTCTCTAGTCAAACCCAGACTAACACAGGGTCTATCTTAACAATTGGGGTTGGAAATCCCATTTGATCCAGCAATACTTCTGCTGGGAATATACCCTAAAGAAGTAAGAGATATAACCTGAATAGATGCATGTACTCCCATGTTCATTAAAGCACTGTTCAGAATAACAAGATTTTGGAAACAATCTAAAAGCTCATCAGAAGAAGAATCATTTTAAAAACTTTGTTACATGCATGCAATGTATTGCTAAAAAAAAAAACATTGATGAAACCATGAAGCTCCACAGTACATGGCTGGACCTCCACAACATTGTGCTTGGCGAAGTTATTCAATCACAAAAAGATCAATATTGCATGAGATTACTGCTACAAGGATAAATGGCAAGACAAAGTAAGGCAAACACTCTCAGGCCACGCAGTCAGTCATTCTGGCCTCCCAGGAAATGGGATGGTATGACTGTCTAATTCTTGTAACACATTTGCCACTCCCTCATTTAGCCATCATAAAGACTACTTCTCCAGGGTAGGCCTCACCTATGCTAGGAACAGTTTCTATTAGGAGGATCGAACAGTGTGTGCCACGTGTCAATGCCTTACGGTCATCTGTATTGGATAGATACTCTGAAATTAGTGTTCAGAACACTCCCGTGGAAATTCACAACCAAGAAGGGGAGTATGTATCGGTCTCTTCAAAGATGATCTCATTTCCATTGGTGGTTGGGGTGTGGAGGTTGGCTTGTCCATGAGGAAAATGCTTGACATGAATTTTATGAACCCCCAAAGGGCATAATCCACCGTTTCTATACTGATAATCTTACATTTTTATCCAAGTTTCTTTACAGCTCTTGGTGACCCAGGTCTCATACCATAAATTACATGGAGATTATATTTTTTCTTCTCGAGTGGTAGAGCATACTACACATCAAAGGAACCTGAGCCAACAAACACAAGTGATCCAGACTTCACCTTCAATGCACCTGCTGCAGATGAAAGGAACGGACATAGTCCTATGGATTTAAAGTTGTAATGCCCTAGTGAGAGAAGAAGCAGAAGACTGCTAACCCAAGATTGTGGATTTAGAAGTCATTGGACTTGGTTCAAACAGCTTGCTAAGACTGCCATATAACTGTCACTTTCATATTTTCTTAGCTTTTAAAGAAATACCATATTTCTGCCAAAATGAATGAGTGTTATTGAACTTTGTGCCCTGTGCCTAACCCTCATTGCTTTCTTAAACAGGATTCAGTCACTTAAGTTTTTGATATGTATAAATGACCATACCATGTTTTATAGTCTGAAAAGCTCTCCCATATATGAATATTCTCCTTCTCTCAATAGTATTTTAAATCCTATACCATTGGTTAAGTTAGCAATATTATTATTAAAATGACCAAAGACCTCCATGTATGTTACTGACATTTTCATTCAAAAAACTGATAATGCTGCTACTGAAACAGATCACCACCACTTATGTACAATTTTGTCTCATTGTGGTGGCTTTTGTGTTGCTATTCGATGGAAGATATGTCGCTGGTATTCCAAATGCCAGCAGGATCACCTAAAGTGAACAGCTTTCAGTAGAACTTCCAGACTAAGAACAGACTACAAAGAAAGAATTGACTGCCCGTGTTAGAGGATGTAGCTACTAAAAATCTTATGTATAACATGCAAACATTGTCAGATATTGAAGGTCTAATGAATGAAAGCAAATAATTGTGAGAGATAGTGCCAGAGGAAGTCACTCGAAATGTGAATGAAGAGGAGCTGCTTTCTCCAAGTCAAGCTGACCATGATGATATTAAAGGAGTCAAGTTGGTAGGAGTGGCACCTTCAGGATCATTTGATGATGAGTCAAAATTCAATTTGGGAAGAAACAGCTGCAAAAATCTAATAATGGGAAGTTGGAATGTATGAATTACAAAGCTAGGAATATTGAAAGTTGTTAAAAATTAAATGGAATACATAAAGAGCAATATTGTAGGCATGAGTGAGTTGAAAATCACTGGTATTGGATATTTTGAATCAGAAAATCAGATGATTTACTATGTGGGAAAAAACACAGTAAAGAGGAATGTCATGGAATTCATTGTTAAAAAGAACATTTCCAGAACTGTCTTGAAGGATACCTGTGGCAAGAGATGATGGAGAAACTCAATAGCACCAATCAAACGCAGGCCATGTGCTGATTGTGGAGCAGACTGTCAATTGCCCATATGTAAGTTCAGATTGAAGATGAAGAAATTAGAACAAGTCCACTTGAACCAAAATATTACCTTGGGTCTATATCACTTGAATTTCAACTACAGGTTAGGAGCATTGAACACAAATGACAGAAGATCTGATGAGTTGTGGGAGGACATCAAGAGTAGTGGTGGTAGGGTAGGGTGTAAAAGGGAGATGATGTCAAGGAGTCCAGGAAGGAAAAAAATGTTTGGAAACTGATTTTGTCGTAGCAATTGTTCAATACTGTTTGATGTGATTGAACCATGGAATGATATTATGCATTAACTCACAATTTAAAACATATATATACATTTTTCCAGGAATAAAGGAAAAGTTCATTTAAGGTTTATTTCTGTTGTATTTTGTTATTGTTGGTAGTCTTCTTAACTCATTGTTCTTTATTTTCTATGTTTT
This sequence comes from Tenrec ecaudatus, assembly GCF_050624435.1. Classification (NCBI taxonomy): domain Eukaryota; kingdom Metazoa; phylum Chordata; class Mammalia; order Afrosoricida; family Tenrecidae; genus Tenrec; species Tenrec ecaudatus. The sequence continues at coordinate 90,979,323 of NC_134548.1, forward strand.
TCAATATATGAAACCAGGATTGGTCACTCTATAGAGACAATAACTTAAGGGTTCCTGGGTAACATTGAGAAGAATGGAAATTACAGAGCACTTTATTGTGCTCATGCAGAAATTATACATGTACCAAGAGTCAGTTGTTCAAATAGAACAAAGGAATACCACATGGTTTTAAACCAGGAAAGGTTTACATCATGTTGTATCCTCTCACCATACTTAATTAATTTGTATGTTGAAAAAATACTCAGAGAAACTGAAAAAGTGTGAGGCATCAGGCTAGGAAGGACGCTTATTGACAGCCTACAGTACACAAATGACACAACCTTGCAGACTGAAAGTCAGGAGGATTTGAAGCACTTGCTAATGAAGATAATCATATTGTCAAGAGAACTGAGTCCCTGGAGAAGGACTTCATGCTCTGTAAAGTAGAGTGGTGGTGAAAAAGAGGAATGCCATTGACAAGATGGATTGACACAGTGACTGAAACAATGGGTTCAATCATAAGAACAATTGTGGAGATGGTGCAGGATGGGGTAGTGTTTCACTCTGTTGTACATGTGAGTTGGAGCCCACTCAATTGCACCTAACAACAAAAGCCAAAAAACATTAAATGGGGAATTGAATGTATCATCAGTAAATGGTCCTGGTAAAATTGCATGTTCATCTGCAGAAGAATAAAACAAGACCCCATGTACTCACCCCATGTACAGAAACAAACTCAGGATAGATAAGAGACCTAAAAGTAAATCCCCAAACTATAAAGATCATTAGTGAGAAAGCAGGGACAAATGTAAGGACCCTGTTGCAGGGTATAGACATATTATCAAATATAATGTAGAAAACACACACATTAGAAGACAAAATATATGAGTGAGACCTTTTAAAAATTAGACAGTTATATGCATTAAAAGAATTCATCAAAAGCGTAAAAAGAGCCCAAAGACTGGGGGGGAAATCTTGAAAAATGACACAACACTTTAGAGACTAATCCCTAAAATCTCTAGAATATTGCAATGCCTCAATTAGAAAAAAAAACAAGTATAGAAAAACAATTATAAAGTGGGCAAAAGACATGAATAGACAGTCCACCAAAAATGACTGATGAAAACAGGAAAAAATACCCCCGATCACTAACAATCCAGGAGATACAAATCAAAACAGCGATGATAAATCACATAACACCAAAAATGGCAAGCCCATCTCAAATAATAGAAAACAAGTAATACTGGAGAGGATGCAGAAAATTGTAACTCTCATACACTGCAGGTGGTCTGTAAACAAGTCCAACTATTTTGGAAAACAATATAACCAGAACTCACTGTCATGGAGTCGACGGTGACTCATAGCGACCCTGTAAGGACATGGTAGAACTGCTCTTATGAGTTCCAGAGAGTGCAATTTTATACAGACATACATACGCACACACAAAAAAAACATCTTTCTCCTTCAGAGCAGCTGGTGGTTTTTAACTGCTGACCTTGCAGTTAGCAGCCTAACGTAACCATTATACCACCAGGGCTCCTGGAAAGCAATACAATACCACACACAAAAAACAACCCAAGCTCACTGTCACCGAATTGATGCTGACTCAACTATATGGCACTACCTAAAGTGACTGCGTAGGGAAATCCTACAGTAAACACCATGGCAGGCTGTATCTTAATTCCTACCACTTTTCTATTTCCAAGAGGCAGGAGTTAGGCATTTCTCCAAGCTCCATCCTTCTTTATCTACTGTGGCGCCAACCCTTCCTCCTGAAACACTCTTATTTGTCTGCTGGGTTCAATAATTCACTGGAATGGCCACACAGATCTCACAGACAATATTCGTGATGATGGGGTGGCAGGGATTATTGTGGAAGTTATTAGTTTACCACAAGTAAGGATCATTAAACAGTAAGGAAGCTGTCATTGGTCCACACAAATCTCCTCAGCGAGCAACCATGTTTTTCTCTCTGGTTCTCAGCCATTCCACTGCATAGTCTGGTGGCCTCTTTCTCTGTGGACCAGTAAACTCACCTGTTGCTTTTTTTTCTCTGTCCCATAGTCTGGCTACTGCTCCTCTAACTTCGATAGTCTTCATGCCACAGTCTCTCATGCTTCTGGGTTCAGGCTCCACCACTGCAGACAGAAATCTGGAATGTGCTCTTCGGATGGTTCTGAGCTTTTTCTCTCTGACTGAGATGGATTTTATACACAGAGTAATGGCTTTGATGGAGGTGTGGTTTTGTTTTTTAGCAGACCATACCCCTAACAAAACAAAGATGGTGTCATCAGTCACAGTCTAAAGATGAACCACATCTTAATCCCCTGACAGAAATTGCCCTCCAAAATGGGATTATAGCCACAGGCACGGGGGCCAGGATTATAGGACATCAAATAAGGAATTATGCCTAGAAGGGCCATATCAATTGGCTATATCTCAATCCCATATGATCCCGCAATACCTCTGCTGGGTATATATTCTGAAGTAAGAGGCAGAACGGGAACAAACGTATGCACTCCTATGTTCACAGAAGCACTATTCATAAGAGCAAGACATTGGAAACAGCCCCAAAGCACATCAATATAAGGATGAATAAGATAGCTTTGGTACATACACACAATGAAACTGTATGTATTTCTGAAAAACAAAACAAAAAACAACATTGATGAAAAGCACCTCATGGCATGGACAGACCTGGAGCACATTATGCTGGGTAAAGTTATTCAATCACAAAAGGACAAATATAGTATGCGACCATTGCTATAAGGATAAACACTAGGATAGAGACGGGCATCTGTTCTCAGGTCATGTAATCATTTAGTCTCATCTCCCATCTGTTCTCAGGTCATGTAATCATCTAGTCTCATCTCCCAAGCAATGTGGTGGTGTACATCTTAAAAATCACTTCTTCAGAAGAGATCTCACCTCTCACCATTTGCATTTTAGGAGAGTACCAAATAGTTCCTTTTATATGACACTGTCACACAATCACCTTGAATTTATAGACACTATGACAATGGTGTTCAATGAAATTCATAATCAGAGGATTTTAATTTTAATTCTATTGGTGGGGAAGCCAGGAAGGGAGACTCTGCCCTTGGGGAAAGTGCTTGTAGTATATTGACAATCATGCATTTTTAACTGAGTTTCTTGATAACAGCATGGTCAGCAGTTCAAAACCACCGACAACTCCACTGGAGAAAGATGGGTATTTGTACTCTTATAAAAAAGTTAGTCATTTAGCAACAGACACACACTGCGAATTGCACCCGACCTGATCCCACCACACCGAGTCAAAGCACTGGGGGAGTGTAGCGGAACAGCAAGCGAATGGAGTGGCAAGGTCCCCAGGGAATGCTGAAAGTGGACTTTGGGGCCAGGGCGTGGTACCCCAACAGACTGGACTGGAAAACACTCCTAAAGGCCAACAAACTATCCTTGAACCAAAAAAAAAAAGTTAGTCTTTTTTTAGAGTTATATTGCCATAAAGTTCACATATCATGCAATTCAATAGTTCAATCACTTCAAATATAATTAATCATCACCACTATCAATTTTAAAACACCTTTTTATTCTTGTACTCGTTATTATTAGTTCCTCATTTCTCCACAACCTCCCCTTGCCGTACTCCAAAGTAACTATTAATCCAGTAACTTTCTCTATGAATTTACCTAAAAGAAAAATATGTTTTTTAAAACACTAAAGCACAAAAATCTAACAACATAAAGAAAGTAAAACAGATTTTTTTTTTAAATTAAAAAGAGTTAAAGTCTTGGATCAGGGCAGTCTGTTCATCTAGGGTGATTATGAGTCAGTATAAAATTAGCCAGCAGCCCTTGGTGACTCAGGCCTTGAACTAGGATGTTAGATTTTTGCCTTTTCAAGGTGTATAGCTTTCTCCATACACCACATCTGAAGGACACAATTTGGAACCCCACTAAGTGAACCAGACTATACCTTAAACATACCTGTTGCAAATTAAAGGAACTGAAACACCCGTTGTGACTGAACTCTGAAATACCCTAATGCGAGAAGTAAAGGACTGTTATCCAAGGTCATGGATTTGGAATTCATTGGACTTTGGTTCAAATCTCTTGCTTCTGAGGTTACCCAATAAATGACAATTAAAGACTACCAGATATTCTCTATGTTCATATTTTCTTTGCTTTTGTGACATATATTAGTTCTACAAACATACTTTTGCCGTAGTAAATGAGCGTTAGTGAAATTTCTGCCTTGTGTCTGTTGTTTTTTCTTAAGCAGGGTTCCATCAGTTAAGTTTCTAATCCATAGAAGTAAACATTCCATGTATCTTAGTCTAAAAAGCTTTCTTATATATGCATACTTTTATTTATCAATCGTATTTTAAATTTTATACTATTAGCTAGATTAATACTATTATTAGATTTATCAAAGGTCCCATAAAGGTTACTTATATTATCTTGCAAGAAGATGATAAAGCTGCCTCTAAAGTGGACCATGGTTATATGTAAACTTCAGATATATAAAGGGATTTTAGGCTCACACTTAAGCATAAACCTTAATCTAAGAACAGTTAGTGAAGGAAGATTTTGAACAGAAACTAAAAAAAAAATCCATTGAAGTCTCCTCATCATGGTAGACAATTGAGAACTGAATTGCAAATTCAGACAGAATAAACTTTTTAGAGTCATGGAGGGTGGGTGAAACCCTAAAACTATAGCCCTTACAGCCCCACAATATATTAGCTTAACTAGAAAAGAAAAGAAAACAGGCCTGCCGTAAGCACACTACTTTTCAGAACTACTGATATAGGATCAAATTGACAACTGTAATTACAAAGGCAGATAGAAAACTTAGTGGGCAGTGAGTTTATGTCATTGAGGAAGGAACAACTTAGAAAAGGAGGGTCAAAATAGTTGCACAACTCAAAGAATGCAATCAATGTCACTAAACTACACATGGGGAAACTATTGAATTGGTGGAAGTTTTGCTGTGTATATTCTCAACTAACCAATTAATAAAATTATAAGAAAAAAGAAAGCAAATAGTAGTTGTTGGTAGGTTTTAAAGTCATGGGTTATCTTATTTATTTACTTTTGTTTACTTGAAAATTATAAATTTTAAAGTGCACATAGTTATTTTGAAGGAAGAAACAATTCTATTTTAAAATATTTTAAAAATCATTTTAGAAGTCTAAATGTATTCATTTATATGAATAAACAAAACCACACTTGTGTTATTTGGACCCAATAGAACATTTAATTGCTTGGAGCCACACGCATTTGTATTTCTTCCATTCATAGATCATAATTCTCCTGAACATTGTTTCTTTATTAATTATGTGAAAAAAGAAACCTGGCCAAGTAAACTTGAAGAAGTGGATTTACTTTAGTCTCCAGCAACTTCTTATGTCCTGTTTCTACTTTAAGGTTCCAATATCTTTCACATTATTGAATTTCTTCTGTAAAAGAGAAAGGTAATAATGTGATAAGAACAACTGTAATAACAATAGGAATCAAAGCAAAGTTTCCATTCTATTGATGACTGACGATGTTTTAAACACTTTAGCTACATAATTGCATTGCATCCACACAATTCTTTCAGGTCAGCCTTACAATTGCCATTTTGCACTTAAAACTGAGTTTCAAAAGTTTAGCCAGAGTACTAAATATGTAGGTTTGGGCTCAAGCCCAAAAGAGGTAGAGACACCCTATATAGATGCCGAGAGACTGAAAAACTGACAAGTAACCCATGTGAGAGATCAGTTTATTTGCACTGGGAGGCTTATAGACCTGGATGAGAAGTACCACTCCCAGTGACAGCCTGATGGACAGGAAAGGATTCACTGTGGACATAGTTATGGAGGCGCATTTTATACTGGTTGGAGATTGTAAGTGAAGAGGCCTTCTGAAACCATTAATATCATGAAGTTAGGCATCCAAACCTCATTGTTAGGTGGCTGCTGTTCTGTACACTGGATTTTATCTTTCTGAAAAGGCTGGGATGGGGGTGGGAGATTAGTGGGTGGAGCAGGAAGAAGTATTCACAATACTTCTGGCTGTGTTCTACTTTGGCTTCCTGTGTGTGGGCAGGGAGGTGGGGGGCTCTCCAGGAAAGCTCAGGACACACAGGGAATGCCTACTTAGCTGAAGTACAGCCACTTTGGATCCTTAACTAGTGTCCCTATAGAAGGCAAGCAGCAGAAACATGATGCAATACTAGATATACTGGAGAGTAGAAGTGCACAATGGTGACCATTTATCTACATTTTCTTTATTATCATCATATTGTTATGGAAATTAGACAGGCTAAGACCTTGGTGATGTATTTTCTATAAACTCACTTATCCCCCAGATGACTTCATCACTTTGAGTTGTCTATGTCCTTCCTTATCTGTCACCACAAGAAGTCTAGATTCCCAGGTCATCTCATACATTAATTCTTAGCTCTTGTCATGTAGTTCTTTCAATTTTCTGTAGACTGTACCAAGTTCACACCCTTTCCATACCCTCAAAATCTTTCACCACCATACCCTCTGGAACTCAGTGTTATCTAAAAATACCATTTTAAAATATTCTTTTATTCCTTTTCTTTAGCATTCTCTTCACCTTCTCATTTTACCTTATCAGCGGTTCTCAACCTGTGGGTCGCGACCCCCTTGGGGGGGGTGTCAAACAACCCTTGCACAGGGGTCTCCCGATTCAGAACAGTAGCAAAATTACAGTTATGCAGTCGCAACAGAAATAATTTTACAATTGGGAGGTCACCGCAACATGAAGAATTGTATCAAAGGGTCGCACATTAGGAAAGCTGAGAACCACTTCTTAAATTAAAGTGTGTTATTAGGGTACAACTTTCCCTGCAACCCTCTTAAAGGATGGGTGTAAAGTAGACATCTTCCTTGCGCCATATTGTTACTTCCAAACTATTTCTTCTTAAAATTTCTTCAACCACCTTAAATCCTACAGCGTTCATGCCAATAACTGTGCCACCTGCTACAGTTCAGTGTTAGTGTTATCTGCTAAAATCCCGCTCAGCACTTACTTTCATCCATTCCAATCCTACCTAGCTTATTTGTTCTCTTTTTCTATCATGCATATCGACCACCATATTGGTGATTTCAAATCCAGAGGCTTTTATTTTAAATTCCTAGGTATTTTCTCCTGTAAGTATTTTCTCTTTTTTTCTATTTCAGTTTCTCACTCCTATGATTGTACTCTACTCATCTCTGATCACTGAATTGTCTCCAAAATCTTACATTTGAGTATTGTACTCTATCTAACCCACAAGTTCTCTCATTCCAGCTCAATTATGGCAATAACCCACAACAATAATTCTTCAAATTCATCAAGACTTCTAGTCCATGTATCAGCATTTTTTAATATATAGTCCCATGTTTAACTATCCCTATTTCCCAGCTTAGATTCCTTGGCAACTCTATATTTTATTCACTACAAATATTCTTAACTTTCATGTTGTACTTGAGTAAAACAGGAATATTCTCATTCAGCCTACGTATACGGCAATAAGGCATATGTTGAGTTGGTTCACACTGTTGGTCCCAAAGCACCTGTTTCTATTTGAGACCATGAGTTTTATAAATTGGGATACTTTACTTTTTGTCTTGCTGCCTTGAAATTTGGTTAGTAAAAGTCACACACGAACTCATCTAAAATACAGAGCAGAAAGGACACATAAACAAAATATGGCAGTCTTAAATTTTGGGAGAAAGGAAATAGAAGGGCAGAAGGGTGAAAACCAATTAGCAAATAATTGAAGAGAATTTCCCTTTGAACGAAATCGAGTGATGTAAGGAGAGTGCAGAAGCACTTTTTAAAATACCTTACTCAGTGTGTCCAAGCATTTCTGTAAATTTGTAAGAAGTGGAGAGATTTGGGTGCCGCTTCATTTCCCTTGATTCCATCAGTTATTATTGCCTCATTATATTTGTTCAATGTTTGTGTAGACATTTACAGTTTCATAAATTAAAGTCACGAAATATTGTTTTGCCTACAGGTTTTTATGAAAATACCAGCAACAATTTTATTTGAATGTCAAAGTTTGCCAAACATCAAACATATTGATTTTTCATACACTATTCGATGTAAGAGGCAATCTTTAGTTTGTCTGCAACAGTCTTCTGAGAAAAAGACTCATCTTTGAAATATCCTTCCTGTTATTGCTTTGAGAATGATATTCCTTTTACAAGAAAGCCTCATGTTTAAAAGTTGTCTTTATACATGAATTACTCCATTGATATGCCCACACAAATATACAATGATAATTCACCGTACAGTAAAGAAGGAAGTTTTTTTATAGTAGAATTTTTCTACTTTATTTTATTTTAGATTTTCTCACAAAAAACTATTTTTCATGCATTGTAGACTTTCACCCTCAAGATAATAATCAAATTTACTGTCTTGGAAGGAGAGGAGACTTTACACAAGACTAGCAGACCTCAACATCTGTGTTATGTTTCCTACACAAATCCTTTGAAATGGATCACAACCTTTTTTGTAGGTACACCTGTTGTGGAAACAGGCTAGACTAAATTGTAGTTTCATTTACCCTTTGGCTATGCCTCTAAAAATGTCAGCAAGGATGCTAATCTGTGCCAACTACTGCTGGAGCAGCTGTTCGTTTGTTAGGAAGGAGAGAACAACCTTTATATTGGCTTATTTATTCAGAGCAAACAAAGAATGATGTAAATTTCCAAAGTCACATCTTTGCTTCATTAAGGCAGATGTGTATCTGCTGTTTGTATGTCATATAATCCCAAAGAAGTAGTAGGAATGAAAATTGTCCTTTGTTTAAAAACTCAACCAAAATGCCGAAAAGCGAGAACTGTTCAGAAGTAGGAAAGTTTCTGAGTTGGAAAAAACACAGAAACTTAACCTCACAATTCAAGATATAAAATTCTAAGGCATAAAAAATGGTTTGATGAAGGAAAAAAATACTTTTATTGAAAGAAAATTAAAAAGAGTTTGGCTTGTAGAACCAATATTATGAAGTGAAAATTCACAAAGCGGAGAAAGTGATAAATTGGTCATACTTTGCAGGCTAATAGCCTTGAATGTCTAAAAAATAAGGTGATGGAGAGTGCTCAAGGAAACATTGAGGTACTTCTATATCTTGAGAAAATCTGTCAACTTAATAGACCTGGTGCACTTTAAAATATTGCAGGTTTAAGTTCAATGCAAATTTCTTTTTTTCCTTCTTTTTTAAAAATCGTTTTATTAGAGCCTCATGCAACTCTTGTCACAATTCATACATACATCAATTCTGTAAAGCACCTTGTACATACATTGCCCTCATCATTCTCAAAACATTTGCTCTCCACCTAAGTCCCTGGCATCAGCTCCTCATTTTCCCCCTCCCTCCCCGCTCCCCCTCCCTCATGAACCCTTGATAATTTATAAATTATTATTTGGTCATATCATGCCCTGTCCGACATCTCCCTTCACCCACTTTTCTGTTATCTGTCCCCAGGGAGGAGGTCACATGTAGATCCTTGTAATCAGTTCCCCCTTTCCAACCCACCCTCCCTCTAATCTCCCAGTATCGCCACTCACACCACTCCTCCTGCAAGGATCATCCGCCCTGGGTTACCTGCATTTCCAGTTCCTATCTGTACCAGTGTACATCCTCTGGTCTAGCCAGAGAAAAATTCTAGAATTAAGATCATGACACATGCAACTGAAAGGAACTTTCTGAAATGACCATCCTTTAAAAAAGTAACACAATTCAGTAACACACTCAAATCTGAAAATATCAAAAAACGTGGCTACAAATTCAATAAAATATTTTCAAACATTGAAACCTCAAAGCAGGCTGAGAGAAAGTAAAGATTTAAATTAATCTTTATATAGAGCTTTTAACAAAGTCAACTCAGCAACTACTTTTTTAATGTATCAGAAGACTCATCGCCAAAATTTCAATTCTCAATTTGAACTATAGATTAATTCAAATCTCAGTTACAATTCTAGTAGAATTTTTATACTAATTGACAAGTTTGTACTTAAATTAATGTAGAGTGGGTGAAAGGAGACAATGGACTGTGTAAGATACAAAATATCAATAACAATATATAATTGATCAAGGATACACAAGGGAGGAAGGATGGGGGAGGGAGGGGAGAAATAGGAGCTTATACCAAGGACTCAAGTAGAAAATGTTTTGGAAGTGATGATGGCAACATTTGTACAAATACGCTTGATAAAATTTATGTGTGGTATGTTATAAGAACTATAAAAGCACTCAATAAAATGATTTAAAAAAATTAAAAATCACAGTCTTTGAAAAAAAACTATATGGATATGCAAAGACCTACAACACACACAAATCATTGAAAAAAAGGATATAAAATTAGAGGATTATAAATCAAAATTAATAGAGAGAATGTGCTATTGACATAAGCATAACTATAGAGATCAATGGAATATAATAGAAAATCCATAACTTGACTTGCATATATATGGCTCTTTTTCAACAAAGGTATTAGGGTAATCCAATGAAGAAAGTATACTTTTTTCAATAAAGTGTGCTGAAATAACTATATAGATGCAAAGAAACACTAACCCTTTGCCTCATATTATACACTTAGAAAAATAATATTTAGTTATATTTTGGTAAAAGTATACTACAGCAAATGTTCCCCATTCAATAATTTCTACATATTTTTCAGTGACACTTAACTTCTTCTTATAATTTCATAGGGTCTATTTGTTTTTCAAAAGTAAAATAACTGTAACAACAGCATGTGACTGGCATGGTCAGTGCCTCATCCACATTTCCTGGGATCTGGGTATCATTAAAAAACAAGCATTTTCTTGGTGTTTTTGAAAATATACACACACAAAAGAGAGAGCCCTGGTGCTGAAGGAGCCACGTGGAGACCCCTGTCTGCACTGAGATGCATCTACTTTAAATGGATCCAAAAGACTTTCCACCCACTGGCTGTGATCTTCCTGCACTCGTCATTATTGCATGGCTGCATGAGACTGACGCCTCCATTCCGATGGAAATAGAAGGGATACCTGCACCAACTACTGAAGAGAATAGCAGAGTGACAGAATGTAAAGAGGTGAATAACCATCCAGTGAAACAAAAATATAGACAGCTGACCTAGATAATGCTAAAATAGATATTTCAGTGTAATAGAGATGAGGAAACATAGATGCCAGTACACATGCAGCTCTCCAGAGAACCAGGAAGTGGAAGCAGAAGAGCCAATACCCTTATTCTATAGCTGACAGAGGAAGTCTTCCACTAGAGTCAACACTCTGAGTTCCTACTTCTAGCTGGCTAATCAGTGAGGAAAAAAAATTTGTTTGTTAACACCACCCCTTATGATATTTCTGAGATAATAGTACCTGCGAACCAATGTAATGCCAGATACAATGCTTATTTTAGAAAAGTGCATAGTAGGCCCTGTAAACATTCGCTGTACAGGTCTATTAATGAGTTAATTAATGAATGTATTTCAACCTGAACCTACTAAAGAGTTAGTTCTACAGAAATACCTTGAAATAAAGTACAATTAATAAATTTTAAAAAAGAAAATACACACAAAAATATACCAAATCAACTGTTTTCACATATACAATTCAATGACATTGATTACTTACTTTGAGTTATGCAATTATTATCACCTCCCCTTTCTTTCTTGGGAGCCGTGTTAGTGTAGTGGTTACACGTTAGGCTGCTAACCTCAAGATCAGCCATTCAAAACCACCAGTCACTCCATAGGAGAAAGATGCGGCTTTCTACTCCCATAAAGAGTTACAGTCTCAGAAACCCATATGGACAGTTCTACTGTTTTGCTTTTCTTAGAAATACATGCACACATATATAATAGTTTCATAGGCATACAATTCACATGTCATACAATTTAAGGTTCAATCTTATTAAAAAGAGCTGTGCAATCATTGCCACAATGATTTTTTAAATCATTTTACTGGGGGCTCATACAACTTTTATCACAATCCATACATATGTCAATTGTGTAAAGCACACTTATACATTCATTGCCCTCATCATTCTCAAAACATTTGCTTTCCACTTGGGCTCTTGGAATCAGCTCCTCATTTTTGCCTTTTCCCCCCTCTTTTCCCCCTCCCCCTCCCTCATGAACCCTTGATAGTTTATAAATTATTATTTTATCATATCTTACACTGCCCGACGTCTCCCTTCACCCACTCCTCTGTTGTCCATCCCCAGGGAGGTGGTTATATGTAGATACTTGTAATCTCTTCCCCCTTTCTACCCCCCTTCCCTCCTCCCTTTCAGTATCGCCACTCTCACCAACGGTCCTAAGGGGTTCATCTGTCCTGGATTCCCTGTGTTTCCAGTTCCTATCTGCACCATTGTACATCCGCTGGTCTACCCAGGTTTGTAAGGTAGAATTGGGATCATGGTAGTGTGTATGGGGGGAAGCATTTAAGAACTAGAGGAAAGTTTTGTGTTTCATCGATGCTACATTGCACCCTTAGTGACTCATCTCCTCCCCACTATCCCTCTGCAAGGGATGCGCAGTTGTCTACGGGTGGACATTGGGTCCCCATCCCGCACTCCTCCTCATTCACAATGATATGATTTTTTTTGTTCTTTGGTGCTTGATACCTGGGCATTTGACCCCTCGTGATCACACAGGCTGGTGTGCTTCTTCCCTGTGGGCTTTGTTGCTTCTGGGCTAGATGGCCGTTTGTTTTCAAGCCTGTCAAGCCTTTAAGATCTCAGATGCTATATCTCTCGGTAGCTGGGCACCATTAGTCTTCTTCACCACACTTGCTTATGCACATATTTGTCTTCAGCATTTATACGGGGAAGGTGAGCACACAATGGTAGTTTTTGTTCTTTGTTGTCTCCTACCTGATTTCTTCAACACCTCGTGATCACCCAGGCTGGTGTGCTTCTTCTCTGTGGGCTTTGTTGCTTCTGAGCTAGATGGCCGCTTGTTTACCTTCAAGCCTTTAACACCCCAGATTCTGTACCTTTTGATAGCCGGGAACCATCAACTTTCTTCACCACATTTCCTTATGCACATGTTTGTCTTCAGCGATCATGTCAGGAAGGTGGGTATCATGGAATGACTGTTTAGTTGAGCAAAGTGTTCTTGTATTGAGGAAGTACATGAGTGGAGGCCCAATGTCCATCTGCTACCCTACTACTAAACCTATAAACATATGCACATAGATCTATTTCCCCCATAATCATAAATATATTTACATATGTACATGTCTACATTTAGGCCTCCTACTTCTTCCTCTATTTCCTTTTGCTTTCCTTTTGTCCCACTACCATGCTCAGCCTTCATTTGGGTTTCAGTAATTCCTCTTGGTTACATTGCCCTTGATCACTCCCTACCAGTCCTCCCACCCCTTCCTTGCCTCTGGTTTTAAATCACTCATTGTTCCCTTGTCCCTGGGTTGGTTAACTCCTCTTCCCTTCCCCCACCTCCCACTCTCCCATGTCCCCCCCCAAACTGTCTGTCCCATTGTTTTCTTCTCCACATTGTTTATCCAGCCTATCTTATCTAGATAGACCTGCAGAGATAATAATATGCACATAAATTTGCAGATGGCCTGGACAGCACCAAACAAAGTGACACATAAAAACCAGGTGACGACAGCATCAACAACAAACTATCAAGCAAAAAAGCCAATGACATACAAAATCTAAAAGATTAATAAAAGTAAAAAAGAAAGAAAGGAATGCCTGTTAATAGTTCAAGGTCTGTTTGTTGAACTTAGGAGTGTTTTCCAGACAAGTCTGATAGGGTGTCACGCCCTGGCCCTAAAGTCTATTTTTGATACTCCCTCAGGACTTCCTTGCTCTGCTTCCCCTGCTGTTCTATTGCACACCTTTAGTGTTTTGCCCAGGTGTGGTGGGGTTAGCTCGGTAAGACATCCCACACTGTGTCTCCATTGCTGTCCCATGTAGGGATGTCGCATCTTGCAGTGGGGCCATATGGTCCTCTCTGTGCATTGGCTGCTCCGAGCAGGGCTAGTGTCCTCTGAGCTTGGTGAGACCTGGTGTGTTCCACTCCCTTCCTCCCGCTTCATTTGCTTCAGCTTCCTTCTGGGTATGGTAGATTAGTTCCTTTTCCTCACCAGATGGTCTATTTTCATTTTCGGTCTCACTCCCTTTCATGGTGGGGGTCAGGCTGATTCTGGTTAGGGCTGAGCACATAGTCCAGTCTTTTCATGGATTCCTCCATACCTTACGTTGCCCTCCTGGTTTGGTGCATCATGGTGGGGTCTGTATGCATATTTCAGTTCTGTGGGGCACAACCAGTACTCTCCCCCTGGGTGGATTAGTGCCCTGTTCCCCCCATGTCATCATCTCAGTTTCTCCTCACCCTGATTCTCCCTCCTCCTTTCCCCTTCTTTATGTTGGATTCACATGTACCGCTCTGGGTGTGGCCTGCCCTCCCCTAACTACCTATGCTTCCACCTGTTTATCGTGAGATAAGTGTCTATTCTTCTATGCCTGCCGTGCTGATTGTACTTACCTCAGGGGACTCATGTTATACCTGTCCTTTTGAGATTGGCTTACCTCACTTAACATGGTTTCTTCCAACTCTTCCTATGAAACAACGTGTTTCATGTGACCATCCGTGCTTTTCAGTGCTGTATAGTACTCCATTGTATGTATGTGCCAGAGTTTACTAATCCACTCGTCTATCGATGGAAACTTAGGCTGTTTCCAAGTCATTGCAATGGTGAATTGTGCCACAATAAACATTGGAGCGCAGATGACTGGTTGTGTTGTATTTGTTACCTCCTCTGGGTATATGCCCAGTAGAGGGATGACTGGGTCCTAAGGTAGATCAATTTCCATTTTCTTTAAGTATCTCCAGATTGTTTTCCACAGTGGCTATACAAATCTACACAGCCACCAGCAGTGAAGGAGGGTTCCTACTTCATCACAACCCCTTCAACACTAGTTGCTCTCTGATTTACTGATCTGGGCTAGCCTCGGGGGTGTTAGGTGGTATATCATGGATGTTTTAATTTGCATTTCTCTTACAGCTTATGACCGGGACCAATTTCTCATATGCTTATTGGCCATATGGGTCTCCTCCCTAGTGAAAGTTCTTTTGCTCATTTCCTTAGGGAATTACCTGTTTTCCTCTTTTTGCAGGTCACGAGGGTGTTGTAGATTTTAGTAATGAGCCCTTTGTCCGATGTGTCATTACTAAAAATGCTCTCCCAGTCTGTGGGTTGTCTTGTCACCCTCTTGGTGAAGTCTTCCGAGGTGCACAGGTGCTTTATTCTTATTAAATCCCATTTGTCAATTCCCAGTTCACCTGTGTGTGTACCCTTCCCCATTGCAGTGAGCCTATGAGTTCCCTGGGCCAATGCTCTTAGGTTTGTCCCAATTACCTCCTTGATGGTCCTGATGGTTTGGGTTTAATTTCTAGGTCTGTGATCCACCTTGAGTTTATTCTTGTGCGTGGGGTGAGTTAAATGTCTTGTTTCATTTTTCTACATGTGGATATCCATTGGTTCTAGCATCACTTATTAAAAAGGGCATCTGCTTCCCACTTGATTGTTTTGGGACCCTTGTCAAAGATCAGCTGTCTATATGTTGATGGTTTCATTCCTGGGCTTTCTATTCTTTTCCACTTGTCAGAATGTCTGTTATTGTGCCAGTATCATGCTGTTTTGATCACTGTAGCTGGGTAATAGGCATTAAAATTGAGTAAGGCGGGTCCTCCTGCTTTGTCCTTCTTCTTAAGGAGTTCTATGCTAATTCTGGGTTTCTTCCCGCTCCATAGGAAATTGGTGATCAGTTTTTCCAATTCTTTGAAGAAGGTTGTTGGTATTGGAATCAGAATAGCATTGAACTTGTAAAGTACTTTTGGTAAGATTATCGTCTTTACTATGTTAAGCCTTCCATGGGATGATCTTCCATTTGTGGAGGTCACTTTTGGTTTCCTATAGTAGGGCTTATAGTTTTGCTTGTATAGGTGTTTAGTTTTTTGTTAAATATATTCCTAGTTATTACAGTTTGTTCTTAGCTACTGTGAAGGGTACTTCCTTCTTGATCTCCTCTTCCATGGTCCTGTCTGATGTGTATAGAAAACCAACCGACTTCTGTTTGTTGATCTTGTATCCTGCCACTCTTCCATATTCCTCTATTGCTATAAGTACTCCAGTTGTGGAGCTTTTGGGGTTTTCTATGTACAGAATCATGTCATCTGTAAATAGCAATTGTGTCACCTCCTCCTCTCCAATTTGGATAAATTTGATGTCCTTCTCTGACTTATGTTGTTAGCTAGAACCTCCAGAACGATATTGAATAGAAGTGGGGACAAGGGGCATCCTTGTCTTGAACCCTTTTTCAGTGGGATTGTTTTTGTATTTTCTCCATTAACTATGATGTTGGCCGTTGGCCTTTCATAGATAGCTTGTATTAGATTGAGGAATTTACCCTGCAATCCTATCTTTGTGAGTGTCTTGATCAGGAATGGGTGTTGGATGTTGTCAATTGCTTTTTCTGCCTCTATGGATACTTCCATATGGTTTTTATTCTTTTTCTTCTCGATGTGGGGTATAATATTGATGGATTTTTTATGTTAAACCATCCCTGCATCCCTGGGATGAATGAATGCTACTTGGTCATGGTGGATGATGTGTTTTATATACTTTTGTATTCTATTGGTCAATATTTTGTTAAGGATTTTTGCATCTATGTTCATTAGGGAGATCGGTCTGTAATTCTCTGTACCTGTGGAGTCTTTGCCCAGCTTGGGTATCACAGTTATGCTGGATTCGTAGAATGAGTTTGGGAGTTTGCCATCCTTTTCTATGCTATGGAATACTTTGTAGAGGATCAGGGTCAACTCTTCCCTGAATGCTTGGTAGAATTTTGCTGTGAAGCCATCCGACCCATGGGGTTTTTTTTGGTAGGTAGCTTCTTGATGACCCTCTCTATTTCTTCTTTCACTATGGGTTTGTTGAGGTTCTTGACCTCTGTCTGAGATAATCTAGGGAGGAACTGTTTTTCCAAGTATTCATCCATGTCTTCCATGTTTCTCAATTCATTAGAATACAGACCTTCATAGTACTTTGTAATTATACTTTTAATCTCATTGGGGTCTGTTTCAATTGCCCTCATCCTGGTTATTGATGTATGCTCCTTTCTATCCTTGGTCAGATTCACCAGCAGTCTGTCTATTTTGTTGAGCTTTTCAGAGAACCAGTTTTTAGCTGCATTTATCTTTTGCATCATTCTTTTGTCTTCCCACTGGTTTAATTATGCCCTGATTTTAATTATTTCTTTTCTCTTGCTATTGGGGAATTGTTTTGCTGCCTCTCTTCTAGTTGTTGGAGGTTTTGTGATACCGTATCTGTCATAAACCTATCTTCTTTTTTCATGTATGCATTTAATGATATCAATATAAGCGTTTAATTATTTTTTTGATATTTAATGATTTCATATATGCATTTAATGATATCAGAGGTTGATCTTCTGGCCATAATAAGTCAGCCAGTATCTTCCGCAGGGTTGGGTGTGTTGCAGCATATTCTTTGAGTCCCTGTCCTGGAGGATCCTTATCTCACCTTCTATCTTAATAGATAACTTGGCAGGGTAAAAGATTCTGGGGGAGGCGTTTTCTTCTTTCAGCTTTTCAAAGTGGTTGCCCACTCTCTCCTCCTCTTCATGGCATCTGCTGATAGGTCTGAGCACACTCTTACCTGAGCTCCTTTGTATGTGACTTCCTTCCTTTCTCTTGCTGCTCTTAAAATTTTCTCTTTTTCCTCAAAGTTGGATATTTTTCACTATTATATGTCTTGGCGTGTTTTTCATTGGGTCTCATCTAGCTGGTGTCCATTTTGCTTCCTGTATGAGTGCCTGGTTCTCACCCATTAGGGTGGGAAAGTTTTCTTCCAGAAATTCCTTTGCTATCTTGGCTGTTGACTTGTGTGGTGTGTTGTGCTCCAGGAAACCAACCATTCAAATATTATTCCTCTTCATAGCATCTGTCATTGATCTCAGGTTATCTTCAGATTCTTTAATTTTCCTATCTGACTGTCTTTCCCGCTTGCTTAGGTCTGTTTGAATGTCCTTGAGATCACTGATATGGTTCGCTGCCTCCTCAAGCCTAATCATAAATTCGTTGACCTTTTGTGTGGCTTCTGATACCTCCTCTGTTAGCTCCTGTAGCTACCTTTAGTGGGTGGACTTCATCCCTTCTATTGTGGACTTCATCTCCTCTATCATTGCATCCGTATTCTGGGTTGCTTCCCTCAACTCCTGTATTACTGCAAGCAGATTTCTGAAAATTTCCTTCTGTGCCAGATCTGTATCTGATTCTTCTTTGACAGACGTTAGCTCTGCTACTGTGTTTTGTCTCTCTGCTGTTTTTTTTGGGGGGGGAGGTGAGTGATGTGGTCTGATGATTTTTCCTTGAACCTTTCATGGGCTCCATGTTTTGGAAGACCAGTGGGCTCTAATCTGTGTTACTATTTAGGATGCTTTCAGTCTGAAGTGGCTCCAGCGGAAATGCAGGGCCAAGGGTAGACTCAGGATGGGCTCTGGCAGCAGGCTTGTGCTGGCGGGAAGTGTACAGTGCTGGTGGCTGAGTGCGCTGCAGTGCAGCCTCCCAGTCAGGGAGCAGGAGCGAAGCTGATGGGATCGGGAGGGCCAACAGGGTGCCGATGGAGAGGTCCCAGGCAGCAATGGGGGTGAATCGTCCCCCATGCAGGTTGCCCAGCCAGCCAGGTCAGTTACTATGGCCTTGGGTGAATGGATGGAGGGACCCGAGGCCAAGGGCAGATCACCGTCCCTTGGGGAGAGGGGAACTGCAGGAAAGGGAAACTTTTCTCCTAGTGGGGTCCCTCTAGTGGGCAACTGCTGCAGGTGCCGCCCCAGCTGCATGTGTCTTGGTAGAGCAGCCAAGCGATTCCAGGCACAGAGGCCCGGTTTAGGGGTGGAGTAGGATTATGTCTGATCGTGACAGCAGTGGTGGTGCGCGCTGAGGTCGCTCAACCTAATGAGCCAAGATGTATCAAGAATTGGATCCTGGATGACCGAGGCCCTGGCTCAGGACAAATGCGTCGGGTGGGGCGGGGTGCTGTCCCAGGGGGATCTTTCATTCACCAGACTTCTACTTGGCTACCTGGACAATAAACCCGCCTTGTTTGAAAGAGCCCTCAGACTGTGCCGCTCACCTAGTCTGCCATCTTCCAGCCCTCTCGCATTTTCTACTTTCTGTTAGCTCCGTATTTACAGTAGTCTTAGCCTGCTATAACCCTAAGTAGTTATTAATCCAGTTACTATCTCTATAGATTTACTATCCTGGATTTAATATGTAGAAAATCATAAAAACACAAACAAGAAACAAAAACTACAATGACAAACCAAACGGGAAGTTTAAATATTTCTCATTTATTCCAAGACAGAATTTGTTTCTTTGGCTTATCTTAATATTGCCAGTGGTCTCCACCCCCACCACCCACACACACTTTTTATATCATTTTCTTGGGGGCTTGTACAGCTATTATCACAATCTATACACATATCCATTGTATCAAGTACATTTGTACATATGTTACCATCATCATTTCCAAAACATTTTCTTTTTACTTGAGCCCTTGGTATTAGCTCATTCCCCACCTATCTCCCTCCCTTAGGAACCCATTATAATTTATTTAAAATTTTTTCATGTCTTACATCAACTGCTGTCTCCCTTCACCCACTTTTCTGTTGTCCTCCCTGCTGGGAAGGGTTACATGTAGATCTTGGTGATCAGTTTCCACCTCCCCCTTACCTTCCTGGTATCACTACTCTCATTATTTATTGGTTGTGAGGGGTTTATCTGTCCTGAAGTCCCTGTGTTGCAAGCTATTAGTTAGACCAGTGTATATGCTCTGGTGTAGCTGGATTTTTTAGGTAGAATTGGAAGCATGATAGTTGGGGGGAGGAAGCATTAAAGAACTATAGGAAAGTTGTATGTTTCATCGGTGCTATACTGCACCCTAACTGGCTTGTCTCTTCCTGTGACTCTTCTGTAAGGGAATGTCCAATTGTCTACAGGTGGGCTTTGGATCTCCACTCTGAGCTCCCCCTCATTCACATTGATATGATTTTTTTTGTTCTGGGTCTTTGATGCCTGATTTTGTTAGTCTTGGCAGACTATAGAAACAAATCGAGAGACTCATGTGTATATAAGAGAGAGCTTTATACACAAGAGCAATTAAATATTGAGAAAACATCCCAGCCCAGTACAGATCAAGTCCCTAAGTCAGAAATTAGCTGTATGTCCGGTAACAATCTATAAATACCTCTTCAGACTCACGCAACCCATGCAGTGACACCAAATGCAGAAAAATCACAGGCCAGTGAGGATTTATAGAGGTCTGGATGCAGGCATGTATCTTTGTAAATATATTTATATAAAATGATAGGGAAATAGATCTATGTACATATAGTTATATAGTAAGGATCAAGGTAGCAGGCAGACATTGAGCCTCTACTCAAGTACTCCCCAATGCAAGAACACTTTGTTCTAATAGCCTGACATGCCGTAATGCTCACTTTCCCAACACAATCTCTGAAGACAAAATGGGTGCATAAGCAAATGTGGTAAAGAAAGCTGATCGTGCCCAACTATTAAAAGATATAACACCTGGGGTTTTAAAGGATTGAAGATAAATAAGCAACCATCTATCAGGGAAGCAACAGAGCCCAAATGGAAGAAGCACACCAGCCTGTGTGATCACGAGGTGTCAACAGGAACAGGTTGCAGGCATCAGAAGACCCAAAACAATAATATCGATGTCAATGGGGGGAGGGGGGAGAGAGTGGAGACCCAAAGCCCATCTGCAGACAGTTGGACATCCCCTCACAGAAGGGTCACAAGGAAGGGACGAGACAGTCAAGGTGCAGTATAGCACTGATGAAACACACAACATTCCTCTAGTTATTTAATGCTCCCCACTCCCCCAACAAGATCATGACCCCAGTTCTACCTTACAATTCCCGCTAGACCAGAGCATGTACACTGGTACAGATGAGAGCTCCTGACACAAGGAAGTCAGGACATATAAAAACCTCAGTGGTATAGCTGTAGCCCAGGTGGTGATGGAGCATGGTAGTAGGGCAGAAGGAAAGGCAAGGGAGATGGAGGAAAGAGCTAGGAGTCAAGGGGCATCTATGGAGGTCTAGACAAAGACATATGCATGCAAATATATATATGAGGGTGGGGAAATAGATCTATGTGTCTATATTTATTGTTAAGTATTAAGGTGGCAGAAGGACCTTGGGCCTCTACTCAAACACTCCCTCAATGCATGAATATTTTCTTTTATAAATTTGCACTCTATGATGCTTACTCTCCCTACACAACTGCTGAAGCCAAAGTGGGTGAACAAGTAAATGTGGTGAAGAAAGCTGATGGTGCCCGGCTATCAAAAGAGATAGTGACTGGGGTCTTAAAGGCTTGAAGATAAACAAGTGGCCATCTAATTCAGAAGCAAAAAAGCCCACATGGAAGAAGCACACCAGCCAGTGCGATCACGAGGTGCCAAAGGGACCAGGTATAAGGCATCATGCAAAAAAAAAAAAGATATATATGTATATATATGTGTGTGTGTGTGTGTATATATATATATATATATATATATATATATATATATATACCATATTGAATGAAGGGGGAAGTGCAGAGTGGAGACCCAAGGCCCAAGTGTCGGCCACTGGAGATCCCCTCATAGAGGGGTTTAGGAGAGGAGATGGGTCAGTCAGGGTGTGAGGTAATACCGATGAAGAACACAGCTTTCCCCCAGATCCGAGATGCTTCCTCCCCCCAACTACCATGATCCAAATCCTACCTTGCAGGGCTGGATAGGGCAGAGGTTGTACACTGCTACATATGAGGCTCGAGGCACAGGGAATCCAGGGTGGATGATACCTTCAGGATCAAGGGTGTGAGGGACAATGCAGGGAGAGTGGAGGGTGAGTGGGTTGGAAATGGGGAACTGATTACAAGGATCCACATGTGACCTCTTCCCTGGGAGATGGACGGCAGAGACGGGGGGGAAGGGAGACTCCGGATAGGGCAAAATATGACAAAATAACGATGTATAAATTACCAAGGGAACATGAGGGAGAGGGGAGAGGGGAGGGAGGGGGGAAAAAGGAGGACCTGATGCAAAGGGCTTAAGTGGAAAGCAAATGCTTTGAGAATGATTGAGGCAAGGAATGTGCGGATGTGCTTTATACAACTGATGTATGTATATGTGTGGATTGTGATAAGAGTTGTATGAGCTCCTAATAAAATGTTTTTTAATAAATAAATAAATAAAAAGAACAGCAACAACAACAAAAACCTCCGGAACAATAATGGAAGTAGTGATACCAAGAGGGTAGGGAGAAGGTGGGGGTTGAAAGGGGGATCTGATTGCAATGATTGATGTATTAACCACCCCCCAGCCTCAGGGTGACATACAACAGAAAAATAGGTGAAGGGAGACAGTGGACAGTGTAAGATATGAGAAGAATAATAATGTTTACTTTATCAAGGGTTAATGAGGGTGGGAGGATGGGGGAGAGAGGGGAAAAATGAAGAGGTGATACCAAGGGCTCAAGTAGGAAGGAAATGTTTTGAAAAGGATGGTGGCACTGTATGTATAAATGTGGTTGACACAATGGATGTATGAATTGTTATAAGAGCTATAAGAGCTTCCAATAAAATTATTTAAATTTTTTTCTGCTCTTTTAAAAACACCATTAATGAAATGGAAAGGTAAAACCTAGATGATAAAGTATTTATAACACATATATCTGATAAAGAAGTTACATACCAAACATGTAATGAACTCTTTCCATTAAATAGTAAAAAGAAAAATAACTGCACTAGAAAATGAACAAAGTAATTTAACAGACACTTCTCACATGAAGAAATAGCCGTGCTCAGTAAACAAATGCTTAGATGATGAACTTTATTAGCCATCAAGGTAATGTCATTACAAATATATTGAGTAACTACTACACATGCACTACAATGGCTAATTTTAAAAGGCTGAAAACAACAAATACTAATGAGCAACTAGTCTACTGGTGAACCACTGTGAAAATAATTAAATATGCATGAGAGTTTCAAAAGAGTTTGTGGAAAAATTCCTTTATGATTTAATTTTACCTTTCCTATAAACTTTTTGAAACTCCCCCTTAAAATTGTCACATTATATATGTGTGTGTGTGTATATATATATATATACCATATTAAATGAAGGGGGAAGTGCAGAGTGGAGACCTAAGGCCCAAGTGTCGGCCAATGGAGATCCCCTCATAGAGGGGTTTAGGAGAGGAGATGGGTTAATTAGGGTGTGAGGTAGTACCGATGAAGAACACAGCTTTCCCCCAGATCCTGGATGCTTCCTTCCCCCCAACTACCATGATCCGAATTCTACCTTGCAGGGCTCGATAGGGCAGAGGCTGTACACTGGTACATATGAGGGCTGGAGAAACAGGGAATCCAGGGTGGATGATACCTTCAGGACCAAGGGTGTGAGGGGCGATGCTGGGAGAGTGGAGGGTGAGTGGGTTTGAAAGGGGGAACTGATTACAAGGATCCACATGTGACCTCTTCCCTGGAAGAGGGACAGCAGAGAAGGGGGGGAGGGGAGACTCCGGATAGGGCAAGATATGACAAAATAACGATGTATAAATTACCAAGGGCACATGAGGGAGGGAGGAGAGGGTAGGGAGGGGGAAAAAAAGAGGACCTGATGCAAAGGGCTTAAGTGGAGAGCAAATGCTTTGCGAATGTTTGGGGCAGGGAATGTATGGATGTGCTTTATACAATTGATGTATGTATATGTATGGATTGTGATAAGAGTTGTATGAGTCCCTAATAAAATGTAAAAAAAGAAAAGAGGAGAAAAAAAAGAAAATCATTACGGCAAAGAATGTACAGATGTGCTTTATACAATTGATGTATGTATATGTATGGACTGTGATAAGAGTTGTATGAGCCCCTAATAAATTGTTTTAAAAAATTGTCACATTACCCAGAAATTCCACTCTTAGATACCTGTCCAATAGAAATTAATTCATATGTCATCACAAAGACTTGAATACTGATATTCGTATCAGTTTTAATATAACTGCAGTAAGCATGTCCTGGAGTTTTGTAGGCTCAATCGTGAAGGGTATTGTAGACTCTAAGTGCTAATGTTTGACTGGTAGCAATCTCTGTATTTAGCTTGGCCTCAGGTTTATAGAACTATGTGAAATGATGACAGTGTTCTCATAGGATGTTTCCACACTGACATTCTGTATGCAAGATGCTCGGGTACACCTAGTGCGTTAGTCTGAGTTGACTGGAGAAATAAATCCAAGGAAAATCATTTATGTATGAGAGAGCTTTATATCAAGAGAAATTTCATATTAGGAAAATATCCCAGCCCGGTCCCGATCAAGTCCATAAGTCTGATATTAGTCCATATATCCAATACTAGTCCATAAATTCCTCTTTAGACTCACACAACACATGAAATGATGCTGAAAGCAGGAAGATCATAGGCTAGTGGGTGGAAAATATTGTGGATCCAATAATGGTAGATGCATTTCCAGGGCTTTGACTGCCTTCACCACGGCTCTATGTGTCTTGTCAACAGGAATGTGAAGCAGAGAAAGATTGTCTCACCCCCAGGGAGGAAGAGAAGAAGTCCCAGAATCCTCATGAAAAGGGTACACCTATACGGAGGGATCAATCAGGCTGTAACCTGATTAACAAGGCTAGACTCCACCCGTTCATTTTTTTTTTGTAGTTAGTTCAAGGATTGTTTGATGTCCTTTGGGAGTGTTTTCCAGTCCAGTCTGCTGGGGCACCATGCCCTGGCCCCAAAGTCCACCTTCAGCATTCCCTGGGGACCTTGCTGCTCCATTTCCTGGCTGTTCTGCTGCACTCCCCCAGTGCTTTGCCTCGGTGTGGTGGGATCAGGTCGGGAGCAATTCCCACACTGTGTCTCCAGTGCTGTCCCCCCAATGCCATGGGCCAGTGAGGGACCTCATGTCTCATAGTGGGGCTGGCCATGCGGTCCTCTCTGTGGACTGGCTGCTCTAATTGGGGTCATCGTCCTCAGGGCCTGGTGGGCCAGGATGTGCTCCTCTCTCTCCTATTCCCCCTTCACCTGCTCCCGTGTGCTCCAATCAGCTATGTCCCTCTCCCGGAGCTGCAGATTCAATGCCGTCCTTTGAAATACATTCTTCTGGGGGGAGGGGCAGGCGTCCACTTAGTATTTGGTACTGGGGTCAGCCCCCCAGACCTCTCCACTGGTTCCATACCCCACGCCAGAATGTTGCATTCACACCTTGGGGCACTGGGTTGAAGTCTGGTCCTTCTTTCCCTGTGGAGCTATAAACAATACTCCCCCTTGATGGGTTAGCACCACGTGCCCCCCCTTCATTTTTATTTGTCAAGTTGACATGAAGTTGTGTAACTACTACCTGAGGCTTGGAGAGGGTGTGAGGGAGACAAGAAAGTAGACAAGATGCCATTGCTATTTATCTGTCTCTGAGTACTTATGACTTCCTCTTTGGGGAATAGTATTGTTTTATTGCAAAACTTTTGAAAAAATATTTATTCTTGTGAAAAAATAATACAAAATTAGAAGAAAACAAAATGTTCACCAACAGGTGAGTGGATACAAAATTTGCAATACATTTATATAATGAAATATTGGCCATTAATGAAAAAGAAAACTAACACAACCACAGGATGAAGGTCAAAACCTATATTGAGCGAAAGATATTAGACATAAAGACTACACATTGTATGATTCTACTTATGTAAACTTCTACAGCAGATCAAAATAATCTATAATGATAGATTTGCATACATTTGTGGAAGGCCTATACAATAAGGGATATATATATATATACATACACACACATATGCTCACTGATTTGGCTTTCCTCTTGTAGTCAGTGTCATTGCATGTGTATTGTGAGATTGAGGAGTCCTACATAGATTAATGTTGGACATATGGGCTAATGTTGGACTTATGGGCTTTGTGTTAGTCTGGGTATTTTAGAGAATCAAATCCCCAGAAACTCTTGTATAAGAGAGAGTTTTATATAAAGGTTAAGTGTGCATCAAGAAAACATCCCAACCCAGTGTTTCCCAAGCCACAAGTCCAACATTAACCCATTAACCCATATGTCTGCCACCAATCCACAAAAATCCTCCTCCATCTCATGAAAGAGATGCAGTGATGCTGACTGCAGGAGGAAAGCTGAGTCAGTGAGTGTGTAAACATGTCAGCACTGGCAGGTGTCTCCACACGGCTGCTCCAGCACCCAGGGCTGCATTGGGGTAGGTCCATGCGGCTTCTCCTTGAGGATGTCTTGCAGGAAGTGAGCCTTGCCAGCTGAAGCAGGGAACTGGCTAAGGCAGCTGCACCCTGGTCTGACCATCACAAAGCAAGAGACCTGAGAACTAGAAAGGCGAGGCTCACTGAGCCATTTATCCCTCCGCCCTTCAATTAACCCCACATGTGTTTAACGACCATGTTGGCACAATAAACTACCTCAATAATCAACCCAAGAATCAGAACATATCACTCATAGAAAATATACACAAAGCAAAATAGAACAGAGGAAATGTAGAAGTTGAAATTAGCAAAGAAATAATGCAATAAAATTTTATACAGAGCTAAAAGGTGATTCGAGAGAAAGATAAAGTTTTCTATACCTGTAAAGAGTTACAGTGTCAGAAACCCACAGGCAAAGTTCTACCCTCTCTGATAGGGTATTATCAGAATAAAATTCGAAATGGTTTGGTCTAAAAAGATGTCCTATAAATGTATACTTTCCTTTTCTCAATGGTGTTTTTAATTTTTTCCTTGCCTAAATTAATAGTACTATCAGTAGAATTACCTTAAGCCCCATGGAGATGATTTATAATATTCTCCAATAAAATTAAAATGGTGTCTCTAAAGTAAACCAGATATAGATATAGATATATCTGGTTTACTTTAGAGACACTATATATATACTGCAGATATATTAATGGGTTTTAAGCCTATACTTGATAGTAGCCCTAATCAAATTTTATGACATGGCCCTACCCAATACTTACTCTTATGAAAAGAGCACTACATATATGAATGCTATAGCAAAGTATGGTGAAGAAACCAGATTATTCTTGGCTATTAGAAAGAATACCACTGGGTCTTAAAAGCTTATCTGAAAACAAGCTGCCATCAAAGTGAGTCATCAGTTAAGTCCACATGGAAGAAACAAATCAGCCTGTGTGATCTGAGAATTGTAAACAATAAAATCCAAATCTGGGGGAAAGAATTATATAGCGTTCAGGTTCTGAACACCCCATTTGCAGAAGACTGGGGATTACAGTAAAAGCCCAAAAGGCACTTGAAGGGTTCTCACATGGATTATGCCTCTTTTAATAGTTTTGCTTTCAGACAGAATGCATTATGAAGTGGATCATTGAAGGCAGATGTTAGGTTAAAATATAACACCTTATTATTTTATCTCCATTTTGACTCATTTTAAATTTGTTGAAATTTTCAACATACTTCTATTTTTTTGATTGAGGCTCTTCTTTTTTTTACTTTGTCATTGTTGTTTTTTTGTTTTGCATGTTTTTCTGCATATGAAACACAGGATAGGTAACTATATAGAGACAGTGACTGGACTAATAGTTTCCTAAGGGCAGGGGAAGTTGGGAGGAAGAGGGGAGCTAACAGCAATGAGTGCAAGAAAGGAAAAAAGTTCTAAAATTGATTGTGGTAATGATTACACAACTCTTTTAAATAAGATTGAACCATTGATTTGTATGATATGTGAATTATATGTCAATAAAGCTGTTTAAAAATGCAATCTAACCACCACATAGCAAAATTTGAGGGCATTATAGATAAAAAGAATATTCTCACAATTCCAAGGAAAATTAGAGTACAATGTCTTTACTAGAACAAAGATTAGATTGGCATCAGAAAGTGTTTGTCAATAGCACTAGATGCTAGACAACAACAGAACAATTTTTTCAATGATTTGAAGAAGAATCTAGCATCATTTACTTGGTTTAAATGTCAAACAAATGTTCACAAAGCAAAATTACTTTTTAAAAATTCCATTTTACTTATTTATTTATTCAGCAGCAAGTGCTTCGATTTCTCCTTGCTTTCTTTTTAAAAAAACACAAAACATTCTATTGGGAGTTAATAAAAAATATCATATCATTCCACAGTTCCATCACATCAACCAGTATTGTGCAATGGCTGCCACAATCAGTTTCAAATTATTCTTTTCTTTCTTAAACTCCTTGACATCAGCTCCCTCTAACCCCCCCCCAGCAACCACTGTACTCCCCCCCCACAGAAAACCTTATTCTACTTGCAGTCCCTATAGGTGCATCAAGTCTGGGTTTCATATATTGAAAGATAGAAAAATATGTAACAAAAATTCAAGAGGGTGACCCCCAATGACATCTGAGATAAACCCCAATATGAACAAACAAAAACCAAAAGACAAGCCTAATGAATATTATCATAAATTTCCCCTGACAACTCCCATTGTTTGTGTAAATAACATCCAGCCATCGATTCTGTACAAGTGAATAATTCAGGTACTGTGATATGGCATTAGCCTACATTAGCCCAATATCCCTCTCTCAAAAGGGTTTTAAAAAATTAGGACCTGGGGCTAATCAAAAACCATATTAACAGAAGAAAGATTGTTATCCCCCAGGGGGGATGATCAATAAGACTCTCTACCATAAATTAAGAAGGAAGTTTTGAAAGGGTGACAAAGGCAGATAAAAAACCAAACAGACAAACAAAAACCTAGATCCAGGTGTGGGTTGTGGGCTCGCACTAAATCCTAACTCCAATTTAAGAACAATTAATTCTTAGATCATGGCCCTGTTCGATATTTGCCCTCAACAAGGGAAGACAGAAGATATAGGTGCTATAGAAAAGTATGGCGAAGACATTAGATGGTGCCCAGCTATCAGAGAAAATAGCGTCTGGGGTCTTAAAGGTTTGTTTCCAAACAAGCAGCCATCTTAGATGTCACCTAATTCCGCATGGAACCACACCAACATCAGTCACCAAAAAAAAAAAAAAAGGATTGTAACTCATATAACCCTAAGCCAAAAGAGGGAATAGTACCAGAGCCTAAATTGTGAGAATCTCATTTCTTTTTGTTTGGTTTTGTATTTTTAATAAAGTTTGTAATTCAACGGACACACAAAACAAAACTGCGCTGAGAAAAACAGTTTCATAAATTAATAAGTTTTAGGGAGCTGGGGAAGCTCCAGGTAGGGTGAGGAGACCCGCCAGTCTTTATACAGGTGCTGTGTGACACTTCACGTCGCAGGGCAGGCCGTGCTGTAACGAAGCACACTTACACAAATGAGTGATGATACAAAGTCTGAGGATGAAAATAAGATTCTCTCTGAAAACACATTTTTGGCACAGATTTTAAAAAATGTATGTGGGGGGAAATTTTGATTTTTAAGTCAGCATTATATATATTTATATATATTATATATTTATATACACACACATATCCCAAGTTCTGCATATCCCACCAAAAGGAAGTTCGCTCCTCCTGCTTGCTGTAAAGTGTAAACGATGCGTCCAGGTGACTCCAACGGCGCTAGTAGAGGTTAAAGGAGACGCATCCAAATGAGTATGGGCAGGGGGAGGGGGGAGAGACCAGAAAACTCATGAAATGTTCCTCGACCCCAGGGTTTCCGCAGAAGTTTGAAGAGAATCTCGTTTCCAGAAGACTATGGATCACAGTGGGAGCCTGATATATTTGTGCAATCTACATAGGAAATAAGCTTCTGATGGTTTCCCTCTATCCATAATAGAGGGATGGGAGGAAATTGGTTACCAAATAGAGTGCATTGCAAAGATCACTGTAGAAGATCAGAATTACAGACCTGACTTGAACGGCTTAAAACCTTTTCAGTTGATCCCACCTCTGATGCACGTTAGGCCTGATCTGGTTTTTAAATTACTTTCACACATTTGAATGTTTTCTTTGAATGCACCCTTCCAGAAATTTATTTGAGTATGTTCTCTAGCAAATAAAGGAGTAAACTAAGAGAAAAGAATATTAATAATACATGAAATAGTGGAGTAAATGCAGAATAGCAATAAAGAGAACACCCTAATCAGACAGTTCTATACCAAAACTAGAAAGCAACCGGCCCCCATTAAAGCAGGAAGAGGGACTTCAGAAGGGAGATGGGGGAATGTTGTAGAAGCCAATTCTGATCTCCTCCAGCTTCACAGGGTGGAAGGAGAATCCTAGGCAACATCAAGCCCAAGGCTTATTACTATGAGGTATCAGTCAGACTGTTTTCACCCTCCATTCTTCTTTATCTTACTTTGACACCAACCATCTCTCCCCAGGCACTCTAATTCTCTGCTGGGTTTGGCAACTTATTGCAATGTCCACACAGAACTCACAGACAATATGTGCATAATTTGGGGACTCCATTTTATTTTTTTTAATTATCACACTTTATTGGGGAAGTTAACAACTTACATTTCAGTAACAGCAGCATTTAGGACACAGTACTTCGATATGAAGTTTCTTTCTTTTCAGCTCAGTAGGCAGGCACTTTTCTCTTTGATTCTTGGCTTCTCACTCTTTCGGCCCTCCTTTAGTGCTGATAAATGCCCAAAGGGCACCCCACTCTACAAGGCAGCCTCCTCCTTTCAGGAAATCAACTTTACTTATTCTAGGGCTCAGGAAGCCATATTTTCTCACAGTTTCCAAACTGTAGCCTTGTTGTTCCTTCTGTTGCTTCTCTGCGTAGGAATCGTGAAAACGTTCTGTTCAGAGTTCTTTTTATTTTCTTAAACCCTTTTATGAGGGGCGCATACAACTCTTATTATGCTCCTTACAGACATCGACTGTGTCGAGCACATCTGTACATTCAATGCCCTCGGCATTCTCCAAATGTTTGCTCTCCACTTAAGACACTGGCAGCAGCTCCTCATTTTCTTCCGTCCCTCCCCACCCCCTGCTCCCTCATGAACCCTTGATAATTTATAAATTATTATTTTGTCATATCTTCCACTGTCTGATGTCTCCCTTCACCCACTTTTCTGTTGCCTGTCCCCCAGGAAGGTTATATGTGGATCCTTGTAATCAGTTCCCCCTTTCCACCCTACCCTCCCTCCACCCTCACAGTATGGCCACTCTTACCATTGGTCCTGAAGGGATCATCCACCCTGGATTCCGTGTATTTCTAGTTCCTATCTGTACCACTGTACATCCTCTGGTCTAGCCAGATTTATAAGGTCGAATTGGGATCATGACAGTGGGTGGGAGGAGGAAGCATTTAGGAACTAGAGGAAAGTTGTATGTTTCATCATTGCTACCCTGCACTCTGGCTCATCTCCTCCCCGCGACCCTTCCATAAGGGTCAGGTCTTAGAAGGATTCTGAGCTTTTAAAATTATACTATGACTAAGCAACACTTTGAGAATCCTGTAGGGACCCAGATTGTGTTCCTTTTCGATGTTCTTTGGGTTTGGAGGGATGGAGATATATATATATATATATATATATATATATATATATATATATATATATATATATATTCTCAAGATCAGGGCTACATGCTGGATGGGATTAGGTTTCCCAACAAAATTCTTACAGGACAACCCTTGCTAACCTGCAAAATGAGCAGGAAAATTGCTTTATTTATTTATTAACCTTTTGTTCCACCTTACCCATGCATTTTCAATTTTCTTAAAACTTCTTCATAATAAGCCCCTGTGATCATTCTGTATCATTTGAGAAAATATACCACAATTACCCCTTTGGAATCCATAAAAAAAAAGCTGTAGCTGTAATCTAGCTGAGAGGAATTAATAAGAGGTGGAAGTAGGGTGGGCGTGATAGTGGGGCACGAGAAAGGTAAAAAGGAACAGAGGAAGTATCTAGGAAGCCAAGCTCTGGATAGAGGTATATGCATAGATGTTTACATATGTAAATACATTAATTCATAAAAATAGAGGTAATGGTCTATGTACATATATTTATATGGCAATACACTGAGGTAGAGCATGGACTTCAGGCCTCTGTTCATCCCCTCCCTCAACACAAGAACACTTTGTTCTAACAAACTGGCATTCTGTGACGCTCATCCTCTTGGCACAATGGCTGAAGACAAAAATGGGTGCATAAGCAAATGTGGAGAAAGTTCAGGAAGCACTGGGTGCACGCACTTGTGTATGCCAAGAAATTTGGAAGAGAGCTTCTTTGCCAATGGACTGGAAGAGATTCACATTTGTAGGCATTCCAAAGAAAGGCGACTCAACAGAATGTTCAAATTACAGAAAAATATCATTGATATAACATGAAAGTAAAATTGTACTGAAGGTCATCCAGTAGTGTTTAAATCAGTAGATTGCCAGGGATGGAATGCCAGAGAGATTTAGGCCAGATTCAGAGGAAGACATGGAACAAGGGATATCATTGCTGATGTCACATGGGTCTTGGCTGAAAGCAGATAATATCAGAAACATATTTACTTGTGTTTCATTGACTATGCAAAAGCATTCGACTGTGTGGATCATAACAAACTATGAATAGCCATAAGAATGGAAATTTCAGAACACTGCAGTGTGCTCATGTAGAACCTGTACGTGGATCAAGAGGCAGTTGTGCAAACAGAACAAGAGCATATTACGTGGTTTGAAATCAGAGAAGATGTATTTTTTTTTACTATTTTCATAAGGGATTTGTACATACTACATTGCTACTTTTTATTATCTGACAGTTATTAAATAAGGATCCCTGGAGGTGCAGTGAGTTAAGCATTGGCCTACTAACCAGAATGTTGGCCATTCAAACTTACCAGCCAACTCCTGTGAGAAAGATGAGGCCGTCTGCTCCCTTCAAGATTTACAGTCTCAAAAACTCTCTGAAGCAGTTCCACTCTCGCTTATGGGTTTCTCTAAGTCCTAATTGACACAAAGCTTTATCAATTACTAGTATAACATCCCTGGTAAGGGCTTCTCTCCACTATGTACCAGAGAATTATTTGCACAAACGATTGCTTTTCCTGGCATATTCTGCTTCTCCATGTCATCGCTTAGACATTTTCTGAAAGTTAAGTCAGGCCTTGAGTGTTGCACTTGTTTCCTAATACATTTATCACAAATGTATCAGGGGGGAAATGTTGTCCAAAAATGCACACAATAAACATTGCCAGTAAGTAGTAATACATTACAACTGAAATTTTACATGCCATTTTTGAAGACCCTTAACCTCACTTGAAGTAGCTAAAGATGAAGTGTTCTTTCTGCCTCTGCCTCTTAGAAAATATTTGAACAATTTAGTAACTGATATGAACACATAGTCAAATAACCAAGTAGTATATGAAAGGACTATAATGAATGTCAAGAGACTCCCGACAGATCTCTGTCTCGTCTCACTTCTGTGTGGCCAACACTTTCCACCATTTTTGTTTTTAGTTCTTCAGATGGTTACCTCCACATCTCTGACTTATAGGCTTACACCTCTATATTGTGCTTCATTTGTTCACATTATTTTGATCTAGATAAGGCTCACTTGTACCAACTTAACATGTATTTCATCTAATTTCCAACAGTTATAATGCTACTGTTAATTTTAAATGAGTTAAAAGACCTAAAAGTCTTAAATGGAAATCACAACTTTAAATGAGTTATGGATTCTTTAACCTTGCATGTGTGAGAGAAAGAAGAGGGAATGATTCTTTTATATTTTCACAAAAATATCTCTTAAATATTTGTGGAATTTTAGGAACATAAACCACCCAAATCAAAGCTACTACCATTGAGTTGGTTCTACATTATAGCCATCCTTTGGGACAGAGTAGAACTGCCTCATACAGTTTCCAAGACCATAGTCTTTACTCAAGCAGATGGCCCATCTTTCCCTGGAGGAGTGGCTAATGGGTTCAAACTACAGGCGCTTATGTTAGAATTCAAGTGCTTGCATTGTCAGAGTTCTTTTTTTAGTAGTATAGAGAGAATAATGAAGATGTTTTTACTAAAGCAAAAAAATTGTCAAAATATGGAACTAAAATTCCTAAAAAAAAGGAATGTCCACGTTTATAAAAGTGACCCCACTGAACTCGGAGAATGACAGATTCTTGGATATTTTCAATTTATTACCTCATCAGAAACATCATCCTTGTATAATATAGTGTCCTCATTTCTGCAGTTGAAGGGAATGAGAGATTATTTTCTCCTTATTTTGCTGAGAAATTTTTCACCTTTGGTGTGAAGAATCTACAGTTCCAAAGCCAACGACTGTGAATAAAGCAATCTAGAGAAACACACGAGAGAAAAGAGCAACGTAAGATTATTTCATAAAGAAATTATCTGTAGTTTTCATGTAGACTACACACTATTATACTATATACTAAAGTGTAGTCTATCATGTAGTAATTTCGACTTGTAATATTATAGTTCTTGTATTACAGCAACTCCCAGAATATGTTCACTGGACCAGAGTAATCAGCAACACTCAGAAATTGTGTAGAACTGTAAGTTATTAGGCTCTACCCCAGACCTACTGTTTCAGAAACTTTGTAGATATGGCTGAGCAATTTGTTTAAACAAGCCCTCCATGGGTGTCTGGTGCACAACCGTGTTTGAGTGATTTTCTAC
Source organism: Tenrec ecaudatus (assembly GCF_050624435.1). Lineage (NCBI taxonomy): Eukaryota > Metazoa > Chordata > Mammalia > Afrosoricida > Tenrecidae > Tenrec > Tenrec ecaudatus. The sequence goes on from NC_134548.1 coordinate 91,013,953, forward strand.
TATTGGTGACTTTTCTAATATTAAATGCAATAATTGAGTTTAATGTGTCTTCTCCATCAACTATGAACAATATTTCTTGACTCATTCCAAATTTTTGACTCTTACTTTTGTCATGTTAAGCTTGGTAACATATGAGGTGCATACCCCCTCTCCCCAAAATGGAATTATTAGTCAAAGTTATGTATTTAATTTTTTTATAAAACAACCTTATCACGTTCAAGGTACTCACCATTACACTTAATACATTTGTCAAATCTGTGACTCCATTCTTGGAAACATTTTTCAAACTCATCTGTTTGGATGACTGACAGCACCTCCCTCATTTTTCCCTTCAACTCTCCTACATTGTCAAATGACTGTCTTCAAATGTCCCTCTTCATTTGCAGAAACAAAACGAAGTCACATGCAATGAAATCCAGTGAGTCAGGTGGGTTGGGCAAGAGAGGAATGCTGTTTTTTGCCCAAAAACTGGTGCAGTGAGATGACTGTGAGTGGGTGCATTGTCATGGTGGCAAAACCAGTCCTTTTTTGGTTGTACACTGTTACGCTATCCTTAAACCTCTAAATAGAAAGTCTGACCTGGTGGAACTAACAATAAATGCACTATGAGTTGACATTTTCATCAGTTAGGGAAGTTAATTGACATCCAGAATGAGGTTTGTAATTAAGCTGTGTTCAACATTACAATTTCTGCAGCATTTTTCCTGAATAGAAAACAAAATTTCACAGCTGCATGCTGTTCTCTTAAATTGACCATCCCAAAATATGAGGTTTGAGCAAAACTGCTTTTATGAAAATATCCACTGTGCCCAGAGAGAACCTTCACAGGCAACGCCACTGGGTGCACTAACTCAGAACCCCCGTGTCTTCTACCTCTTAAAACGGTTGAATTTCAACTAGTTCTTCTTAGTACAGTGACTCTGTGGATTCCTTCCATCCTCTTTTGATGCCTCGTGCATCGTTCAATATTTTGCCCATAGAATGTTTCAATATTGCCACGTGAGGCTGGAATTTTTTCTTGAGTTCTTTTAGTTTAAGATATGCTGAGCATGGTCTTCCTTTCTGGTTTTGTACCTCTAGACTTTGCGCATTTCATTATAATATGTACATGTTATCATGGTGAAGGACATCGTGCTTGGTAAAGTAGGGTTTCAACAAAAGAGGTAAGCCCTTGACAAGATGGATTGACACAGTGGTTGTAGGCTCAACTATAGGAACAATTGTGAGGATGTTGCAGGACTGGGTGGTGTTTTATTCTGTTGTACACAGGGTCACAAAATATATGAATATATGGTGTGGTAGTTACATAATTTCATGTCAACTTGCTAAATAAGTATAGGGATGTATTTTAGCCTGTCAATCTGGTCACAGCCTGATGATGGCTCCTTGTGGGTGTGGCCTTCTCATGAGGATTCTGGGAACTTCCTCTCTTTCTCCCTGGAGGTGGGTCATACTCTCTCTGCTTCAACATCTTGTGGAGGAACCACACTCAGAGAGCTGGAAGAGTTCGGTAGAGACCCGTGCCAACGATGAGATGTTTCCACCAGCATTGGATTCACAAGACTTTTTGTCTACTGGTCAGTAATATTCCTGTATGTGCTGTGTGAATCTGAAGAGGAGTTTATGGACTAGTATCAGACACAGGGGCTAATATTGCACATATGGACTTGATCTGGGCTAGGCTGGGATGTTTTCTCAATACATAATTGCTCTTTGATGTAAAGCTCACTCTTACACGCAAATGAGTGTCTCTGGATTTGTTTCTCTAGTAAACCCTACCTAACATACATGTGTTAGTATATAAACATTTATTTCCTGTTCAATCCACTGAAGGACTAGAAGTAATAAAGCCCCGTTAGTAATGAACACACCTGGCACCATAACTTGCTATATAATAATTTTCTCAGAAAGGGAAACCCAGGCTTTTGGGAGAAATGTCTGATTGTACACTGTAATTGGAGATATTATAATCCCAAAAAGGATGAAACTACTTAAACACACACATATAATGATGGGTACATGTCAAAGGGAAACTGAAGTCAATTGAAAGACTGACCAATGTCTAGATCTGGAAAAATTTGAGTAAATTTTTTTCATATTAAATTATATCAAACTATAATGCAAAGTGTAAAATTAATTACTTATAAATCCATATCGATATAAACAATTGAATAAATAAATATGTGAGGAAATAGATATATTTCTCGTGCATAAGAATTCCAAATAGTTTGGGTAGATACTATGTCCTCAAGGAGATGAAATATAACTCCACCTTCTTTAAGTATGGGTTGTGATAAATTATTTGCTCCCAAAGAGTAGTTTTGAAAGGGGGTGGAGATAGTAATGTTACAGTTGCGAAACTTCAAAAACGATCTTTGACAAATAACCAATGCTAACATCATCCATGATAAGTGACAAGTCATGTTATAGATAAGTCATGGTCTACTAAATTATGTGCCATTAATCTCGTGTGATGCAAATGGAAATTCACGTCTGTGGTCATTCTCCCCAAACACATAACTCCAATCTAACCATGATCAGGTTAAAAACATCATGATGTGATAAGATCCAAGTTACAAGGAGGGACCAGATATGGTTATTATAGCTAAATATCCCAGCATTAAGTACTAGACATGAAGTTAACAAACTGCTGCCTATGGGTTTTCTAGATGAGTTCTAGAGATAGTGGGGCATAAAAAATAATTTCCTCTGTGTCTTATATTTTTGACACAGTATTTACGAGTATAATAAATAGAACAAATAAATTTTGGAGCAATTTGTTATGTAGCCATAGTAAGATGAACAATCAAAATGGTATTTCTTGAGGCCTCATTCAAATAAAATTTATGTATATTTCTACCAAAGATTTCCTCTCAATGATTTCTTCAAATGTTTTATTAATTCAGCTCTTATATTTAGGTATATGAATTTAAACTTTATTTTTGTGTCTTTTGTGAGGTAAGGAAGTGGATATCAATTATCATTTGCTTAAGACTGTCCTTCACCCCCACTGAATTACTTTGAAATCATTGTAGAAAATAAGTTTACCATAAAGTTAAGGGTTTATTTTTGGACTCTATTTTGTTTCATTGATCTATATGTCTAACCTTAGATGAATGCCATATTGTCTTTATTATTGTATATTTCTAATATATTTTAAAATTGGGTAGCATAGGTTACCTTTTCCCATAATTATTTTGTCTATTCAGTGCCATTTTGCATTTTCCATGTGCTTTTTGGAGCAACTTGTCAATTTCTTTAATAAAGCCTACTGGGATTTTGATGGAAATTGTGTTGAACCTTTAGTTCAATTTGGAAAGAAATGTCATCTTAGCAATATTGAATCTTCCAATCCATGATTATGGAAATGTTTTCCATTTATTTAAATTATCATTAAGTTTTCTCGGCAATGTATTTTGTATTTTTCAATTTATAGGTCATGTAAATTTCTTATTAAAAATATTCCTACCTGCTTTTTATAGGTTGTAATGAATGCTAATATATGTTAACTTCATTTTCTGATTTTGCTTACTCTTACATTGAAATACAATTGAATTTTTACATTGATCTTGTATCATTTGACCTCTTTGTATTTGATTATTAGTTTATGTTTCAGGAAGACTATTTACAAAATTGTTATCTGCATATAGAGATTATTTGGATGCCTTTTACTGCTTTTTCTTACCTTGTTGCACACATTAGAAGTTACAGTATAATACTGAACAGAAGTTGTGAGGACTTACATTCTTTTCTTGTTCCTGATCTCAAAGGGGGAACACTCAGTATTTCTCAATTTTGAAATCTCTCAAGTTTGAAATTTTGATGTTAGCTGCCATTCGGTTGGCGCCTGACTCTGGGCAACACCATATGTTACAGAGCAAAATGCTCCATATGGTTTTCTCGGCTGTGACCTTAATGGAAGTAGACCCCCAGCCTTTAATCCATGGCTCCATTGAGTGGGTTTGTGCTGCTAATCTTTCAGTTACTCAGCCGACTGCAAACTGCTTGTTGCACTCAGGCTTCTTGGTATAACACTAGCAGCGGGATAATTGTATTCGCATTCCCATGTGCATGATGAGCCACTTTCCTTTTGTCCTTTGCAGGACTTTCTACAATGTGTCTGGATGTGGTATTTATCTTCATTTTGATTGTATTACTAAGTGCTGTCAAGTTGGTTCTGACTCCTGGCAATTCTATGTACAACAGAATGAACTACTGTCCAGTCCTGTGGCATCTTCACTAGTACTGGTCTGTTTGAGCCTACTGTTGTAGCTACCATGTCAGTCTACCTCATTGAGGGACTTCCTCCTTTTCACTGACCTAAAGCATGAGGTTGTTTTCCATGGACTGGTCTCTCCTGATAACCTGTCCCAAGTGTATAGAAAGAAAGCTCTTCATCCTCACATCCAAGGAGTATTCTGGCTGTACTTCTTTCAAGATAGATTTGTTTGTTTTATGGTAGTCCATAGTACTTTCAAAAATCTTCACCAAAACTGTAATTCAGAAGAACAGGTTTCCTTATTCATTGTCTAATTTTCACATGCATACAAGGCGATTGAAACTGCCATGACTTGGGTCAGGTAGTCCTCAAAGTAACATCTTTGCTCTTTACCACTTGAAATAAATCTTGTGAAGCAGTTTGGCCCAATGCAATACATTATTTCTTGACTTCTCCCACGAGCATTGGTTGTAGAGCCATGTAAAACGAAAACTTTGACAACTTCAGTCTTTTCTTTGTTTATCATTATGTTCTCTACTGGTCTAGTTAATGAGGTTTTTTCCCCTCTCCACTGAGTTGCAACCCATACTGAAGGCTACAGTGTTTTTCAAATCTCCTTTAGCAAGTACGTCAAGTCCTCCCAAACATAATTAAATTTCCAAGCAATAGAATTCAATATGTCTAAATAATGTAGAGCTGTGGTTCTGGAACTTCAGTGCATTAAGAATCACCCAGGAAATTAAGGCTGACGTTCCTTAGTGTGAGAAGAAGCAGATGATTGATATCCCAAGTTATAGAACTGGCTATCATTGGACTTTGGTTCAGCTCTCTTGCCTTGAGGGTGCTCAATGAATGGTGGCCTGGGACTACTATATATTTACTAATTTAATGCCCTCTGTGCTTTATTATGACATGTATTAATCAGGTAGGTGTGGTTCTGTCTCTGACAATTAATGTTTTTGAAAGTTTTGCCCTATCATTAACCCCTCTTGTTTATATAGTGTCCAGGCACTTAAGAGTTAATCTGTATGTCAACAATTAATGCAACGCAGTTCATAGCTGACCTATATTTGTATAATTTTCTTGCTCAACATTGTTTTAAATTATATACCATTGGATAAATTAGTGACACGATCAGTAGAATTACTTTATGCTCCAGGGGCTGATTGATAATGTTCTCCAACATAAAATGACAATGACTTCTCTAAAGTGAATCAGCGACATATATAAACCATATATATATGAATGGATTTAGGGCTCACACTAAATTCTAGCCCCAACCTAAGGACAATTAGTTTCTATGACATGGCCCTGCTTGATGCTCACTCTCATGGAGAAATCACTGAAGATGTGGGTGCTGTAGCAAAGTGTGGTGAAGAAACTAGATGGTGCTCACCTGGCAGAAAGCATAGCAACGGAGCCCTTAAAGGCTTGTCTTCAACCAAGGAGCCATCTAAGTGAGGTGTCGACGAAGCCCACATGGAAGAAGCTCACCATCCAAGGATTGTAAACAATGGAAACCGAATCCGAAGGAGGGAATGGTATCAGAGCTTAAATTGTGAATACTTGGTTTGCAGAAGACTACGGATGACAGTGAAAGCCCCAAACTATATTTGCAGGGTTAATGGCTTAAACCTTTGGCCATAGTCAAGGGATGTGGATGCCTTGTTATCGGACAGAGCATCCATGGTGAAGTCGATTGTGGCACACATAAGTTAAAATGTACTATCATTTGACCTCTGCTTTGACCCCTTTGAAAGTTTTCTCAGTTAAATAAAAACACCAAGGGGAGAGACACATGGATTAACCTCCTCTGTTCATAGAACAGCGGTGTGAACAGCCTTGCTATCATGAAGAGTGCAATGGAAGTGGATTATTGCAGATGCAGTTAGGTTAAAATTTAGCACCTTATCATTTTAACTTCCTTTTGACTCATAAAAATTTGTTTTAGCTTTGGTGCACATAAATGTTTGCTTTAGGAGGCTCCAGTCATCTAGTTTGTCCTCTGATGTCTGCGCATTTTTAAAAGTTATTATTAATAGTCTATTTATTACACCAATTAGGGCTCCCATGTTTGTTCCAAGGTGGTGTAGTGGGATAAGCCTTGCGCTCCTAATCAAATGGATAGCGGTTCAAATCTATCACTGGCTCTGTGGGAGAAAGATGAGGCTGCCTACTTCACTAAAGATTTACATTCTTAAAAACTCTGTACAGAGTCATTGTGAGTTAGAATCAATTTGATGGTAATGGGTTTTCGGAAATTTGTCCGAATTTTTCTTTCATGATCTTGATAGTTTTAAGTTTTACATTTAATTCTTTGATCTCTTCTGAGTTAGTTTTGAACCTTTTTTGTGTTAAGGCTTACAGAAAAAAAAACAGTGTTCCAGTCAGCAATTCATACGCATTTTGTTTTATAACATTCTTAACAATCCGCTGAATGTATAAACACTTAACCCCTTAAAAAGAAACAAAGCACTTAACCCCACTTCCTCCCTGTTTCTTGCTTTTATTCCTCCTTCTTTCCTAACTTTTCCACCTTTGTCCTTGGGTAAATGCTGCCTTTAAAAATCACAAATGGTTGATTATTCTAAGGAGCAGGTGCCTCCTTCGTGCTATTGTTCATCTTACAGTTGTGTAACTCTTCTTGCCTGTAGATGCGGACAGACCAAGAGTTGCACTTTAGAAGCCAAGCAGAACAAAATCCTTAACAACTCCAACTTTTCCCTCCCTCACCATGATGTTACCTATTGGTGGCTGTGAGGATTTTGGTCTTCTTTACAGCCGTCCTTCCTGAAGGCTGTAATCCTTGACCTTCATCAACACGTGTTTCAGGGCCCCTTCACTTTCAGCAAGCAAGGTTGTGTCATTTGCTTATCTCAGGTTGTGTCATTTGCTTATCTCAGGTTGTTCCGATTCTACTGCTGCATTCTTCTTCATATAATCCAGCTTCTCAGCTTGTGTGCTCAGCATACAAATTGAATAAGCATGGTGAAAAGATACAACTCTGATGCATACCTTTCCAGGTTTTAAACAATGCAGAATTCTCTTGTTCTGTTCACATACCGTCCTCTTGATCCAAGCACAAGGTCCCCAGGAATACAATGACATATTCTGCAGTTCTCATTCTTCAGGGTTATCCATAGATTTTGATGATCTGCACAGTCTAGTGCCTGGGCAGAGGCAGTAAGTCATAAGTAAACATCTTTGCTATTCTCTGCTGTGAGCCACGATTCATCTGACATCAGCCATATCCCCTTTTCTACATCCTCTTCTAAATCCAGCCTGAATCTCGGGCTGCTCCCTGTCGATGTACAGTTGCAACTATTTGGGGATGATCTTTTTACTTGCATATGATATCAATAATATTGTTCTAGTTTGAGCCACCTTTCTTTTGAATGGGCACAAATCTAGATCTCTTTCAGTCACTTGGCCAAATAGCTGTTTTTTAAATTTCCTGACATAGACAAGTGCGTGCTTCCCGTGCTTCATCAGCTTCAACTGGTATTCCACCAATTCTCGGAGCTTTGCTTTTGGCTAACACTTTCATGGCAATCCACTGGATATTCAGTCTTCCTCCCCAGCACCATAGTCCAAATGCAGCATTTCATCTTTAGTCTTCCTCATTCGTTGTCCAGTTCTTGCATTCACATGAAGTGCCTGAAAATACCCTGACTCGGGCCAGGGACCCCTTAGTCTTCAAAATGACATTTTTGCTTTTGAACACTGTAAATCTGTAACATCCGATATGCCCAACGCAACATGTCATTTGATTTATTAACTACTAGTTTATACATAAGGACTTCATACAGAAGAACATTCATGTCTGTGGCCTTATAGTTTGCATAGTCATAATAATAGAAAAAAATGTATGACATTTAGTAGTATTGTCATAAGAACTTTTCTCATTTAAAATATGCATAAAATATTTTGAAAAACCCTTAAATTATATTCCATACTCAAATATTTTAATATAAAAATGACATTTTTCTCCTTTCCTCCCCACATTTGCTTATGCACTCATGTTGTCTTCAGCGATCGTGTAGGGAAGGTGAGCATCACAGAATTCTGAGTTATTAGAACAAAGTGTTCTTGTGTTGAGGGAGGCCTTGAAGAATGACACTTTTCATCATCTCATCAGAAACAGGGAAATTCATAACGTATCAGGAAGGAATAAAACAACAGTAGCCTTTGGCCTAAATTTAGCAATAAGTTTCATTCTACTGGAAACCATGTAATGCACATCTCAAAAAATGTAATTTTGTGTTGCACTTTATTACCTTTGCTTTTATTCAACCCCTGCAAAGCAATACGTTTTGTGAGCCAATGAAATTGACGTTTTAAGATCTAGGGGAAACATGAATGATGGAAGTGCCCTATGTTCGAGGACATATTTGCTGTTCTTTCCATATCATTACAATTACATTTGTTTCCACACAGAAACTTGTTTGCACCTGTCCTCAGTATTTTTCCCAGCATACTGTTAACCCTCATTTATTGTTTCCTCTGCTAAACGATACTCCTTGTATTTGAATCCACGTTGCTGTTCATGTCAGAAGTTGATTTCCCATTTATCACGCTCGGTGGCTTCTGGGTTCAGGTAGCCTCCTCAGAAGGGATCAGAATGGACTGTTTGCACTGGTTGTTGGCAAGCAGGTTGTATGACTACATCAGGCAAAATACATCATTTGAGTTGCATTGTGAGGTTATACACTCTGAATAATAAACTACTAACATCAGTTGTGCGTTACTGCCATGTATTTATATCGGACTACAGTTTAGAATCATTTGGGAAATGTGATCTTAATACACTTGGTTTTTTTCGTACACTTGCTTGTCTTATACATCACCAATTAAGTTAGTGCCAATTAAGAGGGGTCCCGGTGGCACAATGGTAATGTGTTGGGCTGCTTCCCACAAGGTTAGCACTTTGAAACGAGCAGGCACTCTGTGGGCGAAAGACTAGGCTTTCTATTTATGTAGAGTTACAGTCTCAGAAATCCATAGGGACAGTTCTACCCTGTCCTACCGGGTCATTATGAGTCAGAATTGACTCTATGGCAACGAGTTTAATTTTTTAAACCGGCACTAGTCAAGCTTAATTGGTGGTCATTATGAGTCAAAAATAATTGTGTGGCAGAGGGTGCAGGGTTGGTTTTTTTTGAGTCCTGGTGGTGCTATAAGTGACTAGTGGGCCAGGCAGTTAAAGAAGCACAAAGGCGGCTGTTTGAAACCACCACTCACGCTAAGGGAGAAAGATAAGGCTTTCTACTCCCATAAATAGCCACAATCCTGGAAACCCACAGGGGCACTTCCACGTTGTTTGAGAAGGTCACTCTGATTTGGAATGTGCTAAATAGCAGTGCGTTTTTTGGTGGTGCGGCTGGATAGCTAACAGTGGACAGCTAACAGCCAAGTTCTAAGGTTTAGACCGACCAGTGGCTCAGAGGGAGAAAGATGAGGCTGTCTGCTTCGGGAAAGATGCACAGCCTCAGAAACCTATCTAGGATGGGTGTGTTGGAATCAACTATATGGTAGTGAATTTGACATTTTAAAATTTTTCGTGCCAGCCAGTTAGTGCAATTTTGGTTTTGGCTAACTTCCTAGTAACTCTTACAACTTGACCAGGCACAAATCTTTTATATAGAAAATGAGGTATCCAGTCTTCTTGCTGGGACCCAGTTTTCCTGGGTACAATGGTCCACCTAAGGTGCGACTGATGTAATTTTGCTGAGATATTAGAGATTAATCATATGGTATAGTGTACTCTGAAATTCTATGTACTAGTGAGAACTATCCTATAAACCTCTTTCTCAGCAACTTATAATACTAAAAGAAGGAAAAATACTAGAAAATCCTACATTTGAAATGTTACTTCATCTTTACACAAAGATCAAATTAGAAAACTCGACTACAGTGAGGTTAATATGGCATTTCCGTTCTAAACCTGTTGGGGAAAATTCTACAGAAATTGAACTACTAAAATAGTCTATTATATTGTGCTTTAATTTTATATTGTCACAACAGAACCAAACTTCCCCTTTGTAGCTTCAAGGACCTACCACAGACTGTAGAAAGAATGCAATAGCAGTAGGGGAAAGGGAGTAGCTAGTATTTATTTAGCTGTATTATAGTTTTTTATAAAATTCAAATTACTAAAAACTATAAGTTTTAAGATTCCCATCTCAGGCACCAGATTGTATGGGTTCAAACCTTGGCTTTGCCGCTTACTGGTTTTGCATAATTAAGCAAATTCTTTTCCCTCTTATTGTCTCATTTTCCTCACCTGTAAAAATAGGCAAAATAATAGTATTAAAAAACAAATATGTCACTTTGAGGACTAAAGTATACTTGATACAAGATAGGGTATTTTCAGTCATCTCATATGCATGTGAAAGGTGGACAAATAAATTTAAAAAGACCAAATAATTGATAGTGTTATAGAATATGACTATGGAATACCATAATCAAAATTCAACAAATCTTTGTTGTAAGTACAAAAGATCAAATGAATTTGTGTTTTGAGTACAGCCAGATGTTTCTTAGATGTGAGAATGGTGGGATTTTGTGTCACATACTTTGAAGATGTTATTAGAAACAATCATGCTTTTGAGGACATTCATCAGCTTTGATAGAGTAGAGAAGGGCACTGGAAAGGAAGTAGGCTCCAGAAAAGATTGATTGACACATAGGCTACAACAGTGGGCTCACAAATAGCAACAATTGAGAGGATGGTGGAAACAGGGCAGTGTTTGATTCTGTTGTGCACAAAGTCTTTATGAGTTGGAAATTACTTGATGGCATTTAAATGCTTAGGAGTCAGGACCCACTCGATGATACCTAACAACAACAATATCATACAGTAGCAATTTCTTGTCCTTTAAGTAGCATCTTCATTTTATGACAGGGTTATTTAAAGATATATTTTAAAACGTGGGTTTGTTTGCACAACCGGGAGATGTTTTCTCTTTCATTCCAAAACTGGAAACCAGCTTTGTATTTTGAATTCTAAGCAATTTGTTGTTTTGTTGTCACAGAAGGAGAAATGTTATACAATTCTACACTGATAGAAAACTAGGAACTGAAGTTTTTCTGAGAAGCACAGATGGATGAGTCTAAAACACACAAAGCCAAGGACTTAAGAAAACCATTTTAAAACTGCAAGATAACTGAGACATTCTCTAATTACTACAGTCTGCCTATAGAAACAGGCGATCACAATGCTGTTGTTAGCTTCCATCGAGTTGGTTCCAACCCAGAGTGACTTCATGCACAACAGAACCAGATGCTGCTGCATCCTGTGCAAACCTCGCGATTGTTCATGTGCCTGAGCCACCGTTACAGCCGCCGTGTCAGTCGTTCTCCGAAGGCCCTTCCTCTTCTTTGCCGCCCCTGGACTTTCCCAAACTTGCTGCTTCTCCTGATCACATGTCCATAGATGAAGTCTTGCCATCCTGCCTCTAAGAAGCACTCTGGCCATACTTCTTTCTAGAGAGACTGGGTTGTTTCAATATTCTCCAGCACCGCCACCCAAATTTATTGATTCTTCTTCGGTTTTCTTTATTCAGTGTCCAACTTTCACATACACACCAGGTACTGTAAAATCCTATGGCTTGGATCAGGCATACTTTAGTCCTCAAAGTAACATTCTCATTTTTCAAAACGTTAAAGAGGTCTTATGCAGTAGATTTACCTAATGCAACATGTCTTCTGACCTTTTGACTGCTGCAGATTGTGGAATCCTTGACAAAATCACAGTGTCCGGTACTGCAATAGACATACAGAGTGTACCTTGGTCTTTGCTTACCCTGGGCTGCAAGACGTAGGGAAGACCTCTGGCAGATGTGATTCCCAAGAAAAGTCTTGATGTAAGAGATATGAAAGTAGAGGAGATTCTAAAGAGTAGGAATAGCATGTATATGCACACAGGTAAGAGATATCATATTAACCTTTCTGGTGGCTTCCTTTGCCACTTACCTCTGGAAGGCTTCGTTCTGAGTGGGGCCTTCTCCTGCATGTGGCTGTCAAAATCTTGGTCCCATAAATGAGTTGATGTGTAACACTCTCCCAAGGTCATGTATTTTTCCTTTACTGGCCGCAAATTCTCCACAACTGACTACATTCTTTTTAGCAGATGCCTAATATTGTGTATCATACATGAATGTGTTAAAGATTCAAGCTGGTCTCCTCTTAATAAACATTTCGGTTATTTCCAGTATTTTTTTAAAAGAATGCTATCTTACCAAGGGCATATGAGGGAGGGGGGAATGGGGAGGGAGGGGGGGAAAAAAGAGGACCTGATGCAAGGGGCTTAAGTGGAGAGCAAATGCCTTGAGAATGATTGGGGCAGGGAATGTATGGATGTGCTTTATACAATTGATGTATGTATATGTATGGATTGTGGTAAGAGTTGTTTGAGTCCCTAATAAAATGTAAAAGAAGAAAAGAGAAAAAAATGATTAGGGCAAAGACTGTACAGATGTGCTTTATACGATTGATGTATGTATATATATGAACTGTGAAAAGAATTGTATCAGCCCCAATAAATTGTTAAAATAAAATATATATATATATATAAAAAAGAATGCTATCGAGAATACTCTTGTATTTCTTTGTACATGCCCCAAATTTTGTGTAAGATAGATTTTTAGAGGAAGAACTGCTTGGTTAAAGGTATTATATTTATCATTTGAAAACTACTGCCAAATTCTCCAAAAAGGCTCTAAGCGATTATACTTTTAGCCACAATATATGAGAGTACATTTCTTCTACTCATTATTCCAGATATTAAAAACAATTTGGATTTTATGATCTTGATGGGCAAACTATGACTATTTCCTGCATCTATTTGATATTGAACATTACGAGGTTTTGTTAACATGGTCAACATCTCTAGAACTATAAAAATAGTATTAATACATTAAAGTGTAATTTTGATGGAACCCTGGACAAACTTATTACCATATATATTCAAGTATAAGCTGACCTGAATATCAGCCGAGGCACCTAAATTATACCACAAAAACTGTATTAAAAATGTGCTGAAAAACTTATACACGAGTATATATGGTAAACTCTTTAAAGAGAAAAATATGCTGATATTGTTAAAGGAACAATGCAAATTAGAAATCATGTACATTAGAAAAGTACACAAGGAATGAGAAACATATAAGAGAAAAGAGCTAGTTTTTGTTTTGTTTAAAATTTTTTCAAAATACTACCAACAAATTCTACAATGAATTGGTAATCTTACTGTTATTTCCCCCTGAAACACACATACAAAAACTCACTGCATCAAGATCAGGTACAGAGTTTATCTCTAAAGGATTATTTCCTTTAGGGGTTAACTGCCTCTTAAATATCAGGAGGATTTACACATGCAAATCCCATTAATATTACCACATAAATCCCCTTATAGTGAGAAGCAAATAGGCTCTGCAGTCTACTAGTATCCACGTTCTAATGATTACCTGTCAAATGGCCCTAAGGGTCATCATCACTAGAAAGAGCAGAGGTAGCAATTTGTATAGGAAGGGCAACTCACTGTAGCCCCACAGCTAATCTGTGCATTAATGGAAAGAAAAATGGCCTTCAAAATGTGACTTGGGATGCTAAGTGTTAAGATACTTAGCTGGCATTTTTTAAATGCTATCATTAAAGAGGAGAATTCAAACATCAAAGCACTTGTTTAAAAAAGTGTGAATATTATATGAGCTTCAAGGTGTTTGAAGGATAATAAGGCTACATGTTTAAAAATTCAATTAACCTTATCTTTCTTAAACATGATTAATAATCCCAGATAAATTGACATTTCTAAAACAGTCCTGTTATCTATTGGGCTCATCTTGTCTGATGAGTTTTTGGAACTACCTGAGACTGACAGAAAACCTCACTTTGCTTTTACTATTTGAGTAAAGAATAAATCATGGTTCAATGAAATATATATATATATATATATATATATATATTCACTTTCTTATCTATTACAAGCAAGCTGTTTGGATCTCAATCACCATAGAGTGAAAAAAACATTCAGGTTCTTATTCACCTAGTGATATAAACAACATTTTACATTCTCATCCACTGAAGTGTGAAAACAGTTTGTAGGCAATTGTGGTAGTCACCTAATTTGGTGTCAACTTAAGAATTAAGAGTGTAGGGGTGGAGTCTAGGCTGTCAATCTGGAGATAGCCAATGAGATTTCTGTGAGCATGGCCTTCTCCTGAGAATTCTGGGAAATCTGGTACTTCCACCTTGGAGGCGGAGGACATCTCTCTGTCTCTCTGGTACTCCCTGGGAGACATTGCAGATGACAAGCCACATGGACACGACCAGACCTTAGAAACCGGAGAAGCCACAGAGAGACCCCTGTCAGTGCTGAGATGTTTCCTATGACACTGGATCCAAAGACTTTCTACCCACTGGCGTGTGATCTTCTGCATTCGGCATCATTTCAGGTGTTCCGTGAGTCTGAAGAGGACTTTAAAGATTGATATCAGAAATATGGGCTAATAGCGGACTTATGGACTTGATCTGGACTGAGATGGGATATTTTCTCAATGTTCAATTGCTTTTGTATACAAAGTTATTTCTTATACACTTATGTGTGTCCACGGATTTGTTTCTTTAGTCTACCCAGACTAACAGAGCAATTGATGTGCTGTAAGGCCACAGCTCATGCCTTGCAAGCTCCACAGCACTGATTTCAAACAGATTTGTTTCATTTACTTTTGTCTGATGTTGACTTCAATTTTGTAGTCTCCAAGAGTCCACTAATGAAATCATATTCATGTATCATTTGACTGCCTTTCCCACAAAATTGACACATGTCTGGAAACAAAAGCAAGTGTGCAGCTGGACAATGAACTACGTACTTAATATACTTAAAGTAAAACATAAATTATTTCAAAGATGGACTTTAATTTCTTGGCAGATAAACAAAAATTGAATGTTAAACAAAATAGAATACCACACTGGAAAAGTACTGAAAACAAACTTTTCTTTATTTCCTCTGAGCACTTACTATTATAGTGTGCAAATTATGAAATCATATATCCATGCTTTTTGAAATATATATGATAAACTGAGAATAAAGAGATAAATTATGACCAGTCATAGTAACTAACTTGCAAGAAAATGATATAATTCCAATTTTAAAAGATCACTACTCTTTAGTAATTAAATTTCAACAAACATTTTTTACGGTCTTTTGGATTTTAGACAAGAAAGTTTGCCAACTTGGAAACTAGGATTACAATGGTAAAAGTTAATCATTAACATGGCTTTTCCTTTATCGACAGATGCCAATCTCATAAATTATGCCTGTGCTATAAGTTAACTATTAAGATGGCTATTTTACTATGGGCAACTAAATATTATGAATTGGGGAAAAATTGAACCTCTTAATTTTCCTATAGAAAAATATATACGTTGACCTTTATAATATACATGTGTTTTTCTGGGCAGGCACATCAACTAGAAAAATTACAGTAGTAATGTATGTTTAGTAACTGGTTTTCATAATGATCACCAAGCTGAATGGCATTATTTTGCTTAATAAGCATGCATAACTAAGCACTTTAAATAGATGAATCAATATTCTTGGATAATAGCAATTTGTAAAATTTTCAAATAGCTACCAACATGTTTATATCATGTACAAGATATTTGAATCATATGACTTCAAGCTTGCAGTTTTCCAATAAAACCAAGTTGTTTTGTTTTGTTACTTAAAATATGAAAACATTTGTACTAAGATAGCTTAAAAAAAGAAAATAAACTCTTACTTAGAATACTTTGTAGTACATTTGAGGCAAAAGGGGGATCTTAAGTTCCCTAACACAAATGTTATATTTTTTTAACAGCTGAATAACATTAGTAATCACTAATCATATTCAAGAACTATTAAGAAACACGTCCACATTATTTTTTATGACAAAAATAGCTAAAATAGAGTACAGCATGGGCTGGGCATAAACTCTTAAATATGAGGGGACTCCAAAATGTTCATGGTAAAACAGAACTAAAAGGTAATGAATCTTTCCACTACCTTTAAAAAAACTAATTCATTTCTCCCTCATTGTTCTACTTAGATAGTAGAAGTATGATGATCAGAATTTGCCTGGTTATTCTGGTTCTACCCTGACATGCTGTTTACATAAACATGGATGTTTCACTCAAGAGTACTTAACTCTAATAATTATTTTAAAAACAGTATTTTAACTTGTACAATTTAGAGCAGCCGTCTCCACACTCTGCACACTCATATAGTGGCTCCTTGTATATTGCTCGTACTGAGCTAGTAGGACCCATCCTGGTACTTCTAAGCAGGCATTGGCTGGGTTTCAGGAAACACGATTTGACTAAAATCTGAATCCATGGAACAAAATGGGAATTTCATGAGAAGAGGAGAGGGGACTGAAGTCATGGGGGCGGGGGAGTTTTCCCATTCTCCTAGATTCAGCTTTATCTACTGGGGTTGAAAAGGTGAGGCACTATCTACTTTTCTTGGTTCTTTTTATTTTCCATGAATCTGGAACCTGTCAAAGTTAACTTTAAAATTTTCCCTGAAGCCTCAAGAGATCAGACAACAGCTACTAGTGGACCGGGTGAATAACATCTCCAAGCTTTCCACTGTAACCATGGCTCTTTGCCAGGCAGGCAATCATAGGCAAGCTTGTATGAAAATAAACTATGTTCTTTGTACTAAAGTTTTCATTTCAAGTACAAATTGCTCACAAAAAGTAGACCATCAGATTTTGGCATTTGGAAAAAATTGAATACAGTACTGCCACCGTAACTAGATCTGTTCTCTCTCTGCATCCCAATTATCTTTATGAGTTTTAAGAATTGTCCAGCTATATTTAGAGTACTTGATGGCTTTAGGTTTACATAATAATAAAGTGATATGAAGAATTTATGGTTTTTCTTACTGAGATTTCAGATCCATAATTCTATATGTTATTATGTTTACTGGTCAATGCAAGTATAACATTTTAATTTAAGAAACACAATTTCATTTGGAAAGTTTAATGCAGAGAACATATATAAAAACTTGATATATTTTATTAAGGAGTTACCAGAATACAATTATGCAGCATGATATAGTTGACATTCATTCTTAAGTTAATAGAAAAATCTTCCCCCAATTTTATTTTAGAAACCCATTCCAAGTATGGTGCTGATACATTAGGCAATAAATTATTATTTCCACTTTATAGAGAGAGAAACTTAGATTCAAAAGTTCATTAATAAGCCTAATATTATCAGTAGCATATCCAGCACTAAATTAGGCCCATAGATGAATAGACTAAAAGCTGATATTCCAGTTACTTGATTAGACAGAATTTCAAAATATCAGTGAGTCTATCTAAGCCTTTCTTTCCATTTTACAGTATTTCATTATTGAAGTTTCTTACTGAATAAATGATTACACATACAAATATCATAACTAATGTGAAAAATAAACAAAATTCTGCTACGTAGAAGACACATGATCTGCATGTAAAAATGTTTAAAAACATATAAGCATTGGAAATGCTTCCCAGGTAGAAAATGAATCTCTGTTGCACACATAGGCTCCTGGCTGGATTATGAAATGTTAGTTTTCAACTGCATTTATGTAGGTTGCTATCATGAGATTCATACCTGTTATGGATTATGCCTTTCCAAAATTAATTTTAAATCCTAACTCCATATCTGTATAAAATCCCGTTGGGGAATTTTTCTTTTGTAATGCTAATAAGAAAGCAGAGTGTAGGGCATATCTTAAGACAAGCTCTATGGAGATATTAAAGAAATTAAACAAGTAAGCAGAAATGGGGGAAGAAAGTTGCCATGTCACACGACTATCAACAAGAAGCCAAGGAATAAAAGCTAAAGAGACAAGGAAGCCTCACCCAGGAGCTGTGCTCAGATTTGGAGGCTGCTAGTCTAAATTGATGTTTGCTTAAGACAGCTACTTGGGGTAATTCTGTTACATTAACAATAGATAACTAAGACAATAACATAAGGAAAATATAACTCTAAAAATTAAAGGAAATATGTGAGTTGATTCTAAAGATGTGATTTTTATACAAAGATTCAAAGTGGCAAGCAAAAGGTGCCCTACAACCCCAGAATTATTAACAATGCATAGGATAACTTCCATATTCGTAGCTTATTCCTGGTGGTCCATACAGCTATAATGTTTGCACACTAATCCCAAAGATTGGATACTTTAAAGCAGGCAAGTCAATGCGCTTTACATGGATTTTGTGTTCCTGGAGTGTCCTTTTAAAGGAAAATTTCCCTTTGGATTCCAATGATCATTCTTTGTAATTCTGCATGTCAATTGGCTATTGCTTGTCTAATATTTTTCTCAAACAGTTCTTCCACCAAGAAGACTTTGAGGTCAGGAGGAATTTTCAAAGCCGCAGGCCCAGTATGGGGTATTTTCTTTATTCAGAGGGTTACAGTGGGTTTCCTAGGTATAGGCTTGTGTTGCAAGTCTCAGCGTTGGCCTCTAGGGAAGAACTGCATTCCGGAGCCTCGGCTTGTAAACTGGCCCCCTCAAGAACAACGTCTTCAGGATTTGGTGGAGGTGGGCAGAAATCTTCATTGGGACAGATTTGCTGGAAAAGTGCTTCAGCCTTGAAGGGGGGGGGAGACAAGTTTTTAGACATTAACAGCATCTATGTACATTTCTGGCATTATTTAGAAAAATAAATAAATCATCCCCCTCCCCCCTAAATTTACTTAACCAAGTTATAGTACTTCGCCAATATACATGATGGGCTTCTTTCCCTTTAATTCTATACATGCATGTAAGTTCCACTAATCGAGGATGTCAGTAATTGGTCAGATTCCTTATCAAGTAACCAAATTATTAAGAATTTTAGGTCCTTCATTTTATATACCAACAGAAATAGACTTGTCCTCATAGACTTCCCATAAAGCTTGTTTGTACTGGTGTAATGAAGTGCACAGTCATTTTAAGAAGCCATTCCTCAAACCCAGAGATCTATTCATTATTTTTCATTTATTTGCTTTTCAGGTATTATTTTCTTCCCCCATATAGGTGTGAAGGAATATAGCGGTGTTTAAGACTCCTACGTTTATCTGCATAAATACAGCTCACTGACAGATATATAAGGGCACCAGTTGATGGAGATTTTATCATACTGGTAAGAAGTAAAGCTGTGTCACCTCTTTAAAGTGCTAAAAAAAAAACCACAAAAATGTCTTTTTGAGGACTAAAGTACACCGACCCAATCACCTCATATCCAGAGGAAAACTAGATAATTAATAAGCAAGATTGAAGAAGAACATATGCTTTTGAATTAATGGTGTTGGCCAAGAATACTGGCTATACTACCATAAGCTGCCAAAAGAACAAACAAATCTGTCTTGGAAGAAGTATAATCAGAGTGTTTCTTAGAAACGAGGATGGCAAGACTTTGTCTTATGTACTTTGGGCATGTTATCAGGAGAGACCAGTCCCTGGAAAAGGTAACATAAAAGGTCAGCAAAAAAGTGGAAGATCTTCAAGATGGATTGAAGTGGCTGCAGCAATGGGAAAGGGAAATTAGGTCAGTGAAAAAGACTATCAACAAGATGGATTGACACAGTGGATGCAACAATAGGCCCAAATAGCAATTGTGAGGAGAGACGGTGGCACATAACAAAAACAACTGATAACAGACAGTCATTAACGGGTCTTAAGATATATGCTTGTTTTGAATCGCATAATGATTTTTTTTAATGCAATCACATTTTTTCCAAATGTTAAGGGCAATTAACTAGGCAAAGAGACAAAATATGGCCCCCCCAGCCAAATGTGGTTTGTTACCCATTTTTGTAAATCAAGCTGTACTGGAACAAAGTCAGATTAGTTTACCTCTTGTGTTTGGCTGTTATACACTAAATAGTGGGGTTGAGCAATTGTGACAGAGACAGTTTGGGCTACAAAATCTAAAATATTTACCACCTAGTCCTCTTTGTTGGTAGAAGGAATTCCCTGCACCAGTTATTTAAAACTGATATTTGGGGAGGAGGGGTGGTTGTGTGCAGAGGCAGGGAATTTCGAGTTTTGACTAGGAGTTGAAAGGAGTAGTAATGGGGGAAAAAAGTTTTTTTCCCCTTTTTGGTATATTTCAAGAGTATTTTTTAAATTTGCCAATTACTAGGGATATGTTGACTTTAAATATTAGAGGTAACTGCTTGACTCTTAGCTAGAGGTACTTACTCCTAACTGTAGAAGCAGGAATGACTGCTCCTATTTCAATTCTGCTAACGGTCGTTTTATCTTCTATCACTGGCTTGTCTGGCTGTGGAAGTGGTTCTTTTCCTATACTTTCTGCATGGGATCAATCACCAAATCTTGTTAATTTTATATTTTACGTATTGATTCCATCTTTCTACTAGACAACTATAAAATAATCAGAACTGGACTGGTCGCTATGCTCTAGGGTTTCCCTCCTGTAATTACTTGTCATGAATTCTGTTATGCCACTTTTTGGCGTAACATTTTTCAATGCCAACAGAATAAAATCCAATATCCGAAACCTAAAACCAAGCCAAATCCACCATTTCCAAGTTCATCCCAACTCTTAATGACCCTATAGGGTAGAGCAGAACTGCCTCATAGGGTTTCTAAGGCTGTAAATCTTTATGGAAGCAGATGACCAGATCTTTGTCCAGTGGAGTAGCTGCTGGGTTCAAACTAGCAACCTTTGGATTAGCAGCTGAATGTTTAACCACTGGTTCCCTCCAAGGTCCACACTATGGCATATGCAGCCCTTGATGCCTACAACCTCTGGTCTTATCACCTATAATTTCATTCCATCTCCAACTGATACTTTTAGCTTCATTAATAAATGATTATATATAAACTTTCCTAAATGCAGCTGGTAAGGATGAAATTCTTTACATCTGAACTGTTTATTGTTTTCTTTAAAAAATTTTCACAGGGGACAGCACCGGAGACACAGTGTGGGAATTGCACCTGACCTGATTCCACCACACCGAGGCAAAGCACTGGGGGAGTGCAGTGGAACAGCGAGGGAATGGAGTGGCAAGGTCCCCAGGGAATGCTGAAAGTGGACTTTGGGGCCAGGGCGTGTTGCCCCAACAGACTGGACTGGAAAACGCTCCTAAAGGCCAACAAATGATTCTTGAACTAAAAATTCTTTTTTTCATAAAACAAAAATTTTTAATTTCAGATAAAATTAACATTTCCATAATTTAAGATATAGCATAAACCATTTCCTTCTCTTGGCTGCATGAATTCAATTGACTGCACCATCTGTAAACATTCAGAGTTCCTGAATGTCATTTAAATATTTGCCTACAAGCTTGTAGGTAGCTTATGTAGCCTTTTTTGGGTAGGAATTCCAGTTTTTCTGAATTCTTCCTTTTTCAGTTATTCCATATTGCATTCTTCATAAAATCCTGGATTTGTAATTGTATGTTAGCAGTTACACAACCATTCAGTGTAGAATTTTCTTTCCAGCATTTTACTACCACGGGGATCCCAGAATCCTTACATCAGGTAAAATCTTGAACTCGTTCAGATCAT
This sequence comes from Tenrec ecaudatus, assembly GCF_050624435.1. Taxonomy (NCBI): domain Eukaryota; kingdom Metazoa; phylum Chordata; class Mammalia; order Afrosoricida; family Tenrecidae; genus Tenrec; species Tenrec ecaudatus. The sequence goes on from NC_134548.1 coordinate 91,035,726, forward strand.
CTCACTGACCTCCTCTCTCACTGTTTTGGGGATCAAAACGTCTTGCTTGATGTGTCTGACTTGATCTCCTGCTGGTGGAGTGCCATCTCGGTGTGCAGGTGAGGCAGTAACCCCGAGAGGGATCGGGGCTGTTTTCCATTGAAAGGAGAATTGTTCCTCATCTTACATATCCTTCTTTGTAAGGCTTCTCTACTCCCAGAAAGAACCTAATCCTGTGTCACCTTAAATATAATTCTATCATTGTATATACCACATGGCACGGTATTTGTTGACATTCTTTTCTCCTTCACTAGACAGTGATTTCTTCAGGGCTGACAAGCACTGTGTTTCAGTCAATTCTTTATTTTTATTGCCTGGCAATGAGACAGAATTTCAATACATTGTATTTTTTAAAATGGAAGACTTTTAATGTACTGACATGAACAATTTTTTAGAGACTGTCACATTAGAACTTAATTACTATGTAAATTTTCACCAAAATCACAATATATAAAGAAAAAATACTATACTGAGACACCACATAAATATTGGATATAACTAATGCTACTTTTATTTCCACTCCACTTTCTCTGTGCTTAACATCTCTCCTATTGCCACCCAATTCCCTGACGACTTTGGGTATTGTCTTATTAGAAACAAACTGCCTACTAAAACTACCACCGATTATAGGCTGCCACACTATCCTCACGTGCCTATCGGACTTCCTACGTCAGCCCTGTTGTTAGTGGCCTGAACTAATGCCACGTTCCTCCTTAGAAAGACTCCATGGTTACGACACAACCTTTCTTACTGCTAATTGCCTGACACTTTCAGTGTCAACTGCCATGCTCTGAAAGGGATAAGATTTAGGGTTTGTATCGAATTCAGATGATCAGCTTTTTGGAAAATGAGGTCTCCTCATGATGTGATCTAACATGATAAAATCACCATGATGGGATCTTCTGTGAACGGCCAGGAAATTATGGGAAGACTAGGGTAGGGTGCTACCCTCTTAATCAGATCACAATGCTGATACCATTAAAAGGAAGTTTCCTCAGAGGTGTGGCCTGCTCCGATTTAAGCTGGATCTGTGGGAAGGTTTTCCCTTTCTTGTTGGTTCAGCTCCTGCATCGACCCATCATCTTGTCTATGAGCAGTATGCCATGTTGTCGGCCATCCTTGGATTCATTCACCTCTGCCTGTATAAACCTCTGGTCTTCCTGCTTCCTACTTCATCTTCCTGCTTCCAAGTTTGTCAATCCCAGCAGCTCCTCGAGTCAGGCTAAGCCATGAGACTGATGTGCTGACCTTGATTTCATCCACTTCTGCCACTACCAGTATGTGGTCTGCCTGCTTCTTGGTTTATCAGCTCTAGCAGCTACATGAGTCAGGAAAACCCTCCAGGTTAACATCTAATCATACACTTGTACCAGACAAAACTTAACCACGTCTGCATCTGTGTGAGTTACTTTCTTGATATAAAATGTTACACACACACACACACACACACACACACACACACACACACACACGCTCTTACTGTTTTTGCCTCTCTAGAGAACTCAGTCTAATATAGAAGGTAGGTAAAAAAACATTTGCTAAGAGGGTACCAGTTCGTACAAGCATAGGTTTATTCCAAACAAAATGCATTTAAACACATTTCTCTGATCAGTGGATGGTTGCAACAAATTTATGGGAATGCTGCCCCACATAAAACTATAGGTTTTAGATGAATCAAACATTTTAAGGAAGATCGGGAAGACTTCAAAGATGAACCAAGATCATCAAAATAAACAGAGAAGAAACTGTGGCTAACATCCAGAAATTGGTAGAAGATTAGAGTCACTATAGATGCAATAGCTACTAAAGTTCAAATCTCTCATGGTCTGGCATTTTCAATTTTAAGCAAACATTTTTGTCTCAGAAAGCTTTTGACAGAATGGGTACTTAAAGTGTTGCAGGAAGACAAGCTACCTCAAAGAGTTTATCTTTTTATCAATTTTGTAAACAACAGTGAAGCTACCGAAGGTAGTTTAATAGCCAGGGAGGAGTCTTAGATTTACTAATCCTACCCAGATCAGAACAAACTCTGGATAACCTGAAGAAGAACTGGAATTCCAGAACACTTCATTGTGCTCCTGTGGAACTTGCCCCATGGATCAAGAGGAAGGTGTGCAAATGGAACAAGGGCATAAACTTCTTGGATGAAAATTAGGAAAGGTGTGTATCAGCATTATATCCTCTCTCCATATTTATTCAATCTGTATGAAGAGCAAATAATCATAGAAGGTGGATTATTTAAAGAAGGCTTACTAACTTATATATGCAGATGGCACAACCTTGCTTCCTGAAAATTAGAAGGACTTCAAGCACCTGCTGACGAAGACCAAGGCTGAAGACTGCAGCCTTCAGTATGGATCACAACTCAATGTCAAGGAGATCCAAATCCTCGCAACTGGACCAAAAGGTAACATCATGATCAACAGAGACAAGGTTCAAGTTCAGAAGGGTTTTGTCTTGCTTGGATCCACAATAAATGCTCATGGAAGCAGCAGTCAAGAGATCAAAGGATAAGCTGCATGAGGTAAATCTGCCACACAAGATCTCTTTAGAGTATTGAAAGGCAAGGATGTTACTGAGGACTAAGGTGTTCCTGACCCAAGTCCTGATATTTTCAATTGCCTCAGAAGAACTGATGCATTTACATTGTGGTGCTGGAGAAGAATATTGAAAATATCATGGATTGCTAAAAGAAAAACCAATCTGTCTTGGAAGATATATGGCCAGAATGCTCCTTCAAGGCAAGGATGGCAAGACTTCACCATACATACTTTGGAGGAGTTATCAGGAGAGAACAGTCCCTGGAGAAGGACATCATGTTTGGTAGAGGGGCAGCGAAAAACAGGAAGGCCATCAAGGAGATGAATTGACACTGTGACTACAAAAATGGCCATGTGTTAGTCTGGGTACTTAAGAGAAACGAATTCACAGAAACTCATAAGTACAAAAGAGAGGTTTATATAAGAGGTAAGTGCACATCAAGAAAACATCCCAACCCAGTGCTGCCCAAGCCCACAAGTCCAACATTAACCCATATGCCCGACACCAATTCACAAAGTCCTCCTCCATCTCACAAAACACACACAGTGATGCCGACTACAGGAGGAAAGCTGAATCAGTGAGCATGTGTAAGGAACTCAACGTTGGAAGGGGTCTCCCACGGCTGCTCCAGCACCCAGGGCTGCATCAGGGTAGGTCTATGCGGCTTAGCCTCAGGGATGTCTTGCAGGAAGTGAGCCTTGCCAGCTGAAGCAGGGAACTGATTAAGGCAGATGCACCCTGGTCCGACCATCACAAAGCAAGAGACCCAAGAACTAGAAAGGTGAGGCTCACTGGACCATTTATTTCTCTGCGCTTCAATTAACCCCACATGTGTTTATTGGCCAGGTTGGCACAGTAAAGTTTAACTGTATCAGGGCTCAAGCAAAGGAATAATTGTGAGGATGGTGCAGGACTGGGCAATGTTTCATTCTGCTGTGCATAAGGTTGCTATGGGTCAGAATAGACTCTTTGGCACCGAACAGTAACAACAACATCCAGAGAAGAAAGTCCAATCCAAACAGTAACTTCTGAAGGGATTTATTAGACCACCTAAATTCAAGTCAAGAGAGCACATATGGTGATTGTTTGTTGGCATTCCAAAGGAGTAATCTTGATGGATTTGTCTTAAAGGGCACAGGCCAATCCCGGGGGCTTTATTCCTAAGAAGCTTTTCAAAAGTGAAAACTGTGTTAGTGGGAAAAGGCCAGGAAAGTTGCACTGAGGATTTCCCCCAACCATGCCAGTGCATCTGTTTAATCTTCCATGGTAGCAAAGGTTTCCCTGTGAGAATGCTGTTGGCAAGCCACTGGGATGACATCTGGAACATTACACATGAAGAAAGCAAAAGTCGACTTGGGACTCAGTCAGCGGTTCCAAACCACTAGTTGCTCCATGGGACAAAGACGATGCTTTCAACTCCCGTAAAGAGTTCCAGTCTTTAAAGAAAAAAGAAAAAAAAAAGAATTCCAGTCTTGGAACCCCACAGGGGCAGTTCCACCCTGTCCTATAAGGTCTGAGTTGGAATGGATTAGATGGCCGTGAGTTTTTGGAGCATTTGTAGTATAAACTGCTATCTAAAGGCTGCTAATTTTGGTTTTAAAAAAATTAAAGTTCATTCAGGGGAAAAGTAAATTACCCTAGTTACCTGGCTTAAAGATGGTTTGCAATTCTCTTTGCACAGAAATTAGAGCACCAAAGTATAAAGGTAGGTCTTGAACTATCTTGGACTTTCTATTAAACTTCTAAAATGAAGATTGATGAAAGACATGGTTTCCTGGTTTTATTTGGTATCACTGGCTGAGCATGTATATCCAGATAACCATTAAGACACTATAGAAGAAATGAAAGTATTTTTGGCAACCTCCCCCCTAAAAAAAACTGTAGATCGATAGATAGGTCAGGGACATATTTACAGTCTTGTTGTTATGAATAAATAATGAAGATTCAAAGAGCTACTAGGAGATTCCCACCAATGGTGAAAATAAAACTTCCATCTGTAGTCTTAGAATAATATTAAAGTACTGACTTAAAAGACAGATCTGCAAAGTCTATTTGTGAAAAATTTTAGATTGTGCAGATATATATTTGTATATGCATGTGATCTTTAGCTTAATGGAATAATAATTCACTGTGGCAGCTGTGTCAATCTGCTTCATATCCCTTCTAAAAGTACTGTCACATAATTTTGCTTCTTTATCACGCTTCTTACGGCTGTAATAGTTTAGGACAATAGTATGTATATATGTGTGAAAAATCAAAAGTTATATATTATTTTCTAAGACTAAAAAATACAGTAAGGACATTAGAGAATTGTCTTAGGAAGTGAACAAGTATTGCTACTGGGGGTTCCATCTAGTTAATGCATGAGTTTACTCTGAACATGGCATGTTTAAACATACCTCTGTGAACAGTAGCTGGACAAGGATGCTGTTTGGGTGTTTTTCAGGAGTACACTTGTCTTAGTTTCCTTGGGGTGCCCTTTTGAAAAGATGCATTTTGTGCCATGGAGGAAAACAGCTTTGAGGTGAGGGGATAATATAAAATTTTAAACAAAACTCCAACAGTGGCCATCTTCTCATATCATGGAAGCTTTGTAGAAAACTCAAGGAAATGCTGTCCCCAATTGAATAAGTGTTTTAAGGAACGCGGTGAAAACTTGAATGCATCAAGAGAGGGAAGACCATCCAAAAATGGTAGAAGACAGATCACAGAATTAACCTGAATAGAATAGCTACTAAAATTGGTATTTCATGGAGTTTGGCATTTTCAATTTTAAGCATCTTGGCTGCAGCAAGTAATTGATTCCATCGTTAACTTAAAACATTATTCAAAGAGCTGATCGTCTCATCAACTGTTTAATGCAAAATCAAAGCTAATGAAGATGATTTCTTGGGAGCAATTCTAACTGGACACAAATCTTGAATTCAGAGAGTCAGTTAGGTCAAAACAGTGGCCTCTGAGGAGATTTGTTGCACTGGTTATGCTCCAGGCAGAGAGGTCAGCTCAGAAGTTTATGAGCATTGGTTTTTGGGGGACCTCAGAGTGATAATCTTGATAGAATTTTTTGAAGGCCACATGATGATCATGGGGGCTTAAGATGAAGTTTATTATTATGAATCATTCTATTGGGAGGCACACATCTTAAAGAAATCCATCATTTAATTGTATTAAGCACACTTGTGCATATGTTTCCATCAACATTTCCAAAACATTTTCTACTTGAGCACTTCCTATCACCTCCTCTTTTTTCCCTCCAATCCCCTACTGTCCCACCCTTGTGAATCCTTGGTCAATTATATATTATTATTTCATGTCGTACACTGTCCTTTGTCTCACTTCACTCACATTTCTGTTATTCATCCCCCTGTGTGTGGGGGTGTGTGGACTATATATCCAACCTTGTGATGGTTTCCCCATTTCTCCCCCTCACCCCACTACCCTCATGATCTCACTACTCTGACTACTGTTCCTGAGCGTTTTAATCTGTCCTGAATTCCATGTGTCAAAAGTTCTTATCTGTACTAACACGTGTACTCCGTTCTAACCGGATTTGTAAGGTAGAACTGGATCATGGTAGTGGTAGGGAGGAAGCATTCAGAAAGTAGAGGAATGATGTGTGTTTCATCGGTGCTCTACTGCACCCTGGTTGAATCGTCCCTTCCTTGTAACCCTTCTGTGGGGGGATGTCCAATTGTCTACTGATGGACTTTGGGTCTCCACTCCAATCTCTTTCCCACTGCTATAATTGTTTTGGATCTTTTGATACCTGATCCCATCGACACCTAATGATCATACAGGCTTATGAAGGAGTTGAAAGACAACTGAAAACTGCATTGATGAGGAAAAGACCAGGAATGTTGTGCTGAGGAATTTTTTTCCCCATCATCATAATGCACCTCCTCATTCTTCAAGGGTAGTAAGGGCTATCCTACAAGAATGTCACTGGGAAGCCTTACCCCGTCCATTCTATAGTTCTGATCTTGCCCCTTCAAACTTCTTTTGTCCCCTAATCTGAAAGAACATTTAAGAGAACCCCCAGTTGAGTCCCTCCAGGATGTCAACACTGCTATTTAGATGTGACGTAAATCAAAGAGTGCAGAATTCGTTGTGGAAGGGTTACATAGATGAGAACACCACCTACACATGTAATAGACCTATTTGGAGGATATCGCGTGAAAAATTAGCTTCACATAATGGTATTTTTCCTTTAATAAAGTGTTGTATGATTTTATAGCAATAATTTATGTTTGTGTACCTGGCTAGTTACATCTTGCTTTAAATTATTCTGATTATCGGGGGTAAAAAGTATATGTATTTCAAAATAATAGTCTGTTAGGCCAATAATTAAAATCAGAAGACTAAGAAGCAACATTTTTTAGAATCATCATTATAGTCCATTTTAAAAGTATGTATTTCAAGTTTTCAAATCTCATTCCCACAATGGAATTCATGGATACTCTCGTCATTCTATTCAAGAAAGTAAACATATTTCACTCTGTATTTAAAGGTTAGTAGTTCCTAAAGGTTTAAGGGCAAATCACAAAGATGGCATTCAATGAGGGAAATCTCTTTTTCCACATCTCTCAAAGGGAAAACGATTCATTTTCTCTACCACACCTACCTGTTATAAATGTAAATAAAAAATTAGTTGCCTTACCTGTTTCACTGCATTATCGTTTCCTAATCCACAGTCTGGGCCAGAACATACATAAATGTTGGATGACAAGTTGTTATAGGAGTTCCTGTTGACATCTGAAGAATCTCTCATATTGAAGTACAGAGCCCACAGAAGTCTTGGTTTTGCAACTTCTTCATTTTCTAAATGTAAGATATAAATTTGACTCACAAAACACAACACACTTGCAGACTGTTACATAGTAAACTACAGCTTTGTACAGACATAATGAGCAATCTGCATCCACACACTCTTACATATGGATATGCTGTGTAAATAACGTTAAATTTTCAACTGTAGACAAAAGGAATTATAGCATTATTTTGATGATTTAAGATTTAATTATGTGTTCCCTTGGATTTCGATTCTTCCTCTTCTTCTGTATTAAATGCTTACCATCACGCTCATCCCTTTATTATCCCTAAGAAGTGAAGATCAATGTTCTTATGTTCCAAATGGACAGACCATCTTGATAAATTATATAGGAGTCAATAGTAGATAAAGGATTATGAAAGGTTCGGCATAGGGAAGTCTATAGAGATCGGAAATAGGATTAAGGGAAGCAGCTTGGGCGATAAGTGGGGACTACTAATGTGTACAGGGCTTCTTTCTGGAGTGACACAACAATACAACTGGTTGCAGTGATCATTGAACGTATCAAAATCCAATGTATTGCATACTTCTAATGGGTGAATTGTATGGTATATGAATTAAATAAAATCAGGATTGAAACTCTGATATAATTCATATTCTACTGTTGTCGCCTACTGAATTCTAACATTAATGGCAACCAACAAACAGCAAAAATGAGGTAATACAACCAAAAGTCATTTTTGAGCACATATTCTCTCATTTCACAATGAATATCTACTATGTGTACTGAGCTGGGTGTTACACATGTACAATGTAGACGTAGTTCTTACTTTTCTGTTCATTATTGTTTTAGTGTTGCTGAATTGATTTCAATCTTTTTTTCAGGTACAAAGTACGATGTGTTCATAAAAAAGTTCAACCGTTTCAATCTCCATGCCTAGAGCCTATTTCTTGCTATCCTGATAATTATATCGCTACCTCACTTTTTTAGAAATGTTATACATTTTCTTTGGCTGAAACAGAAAATATTACTATTACTGTATGTATAGACTACAGTCTTCTTTAGCTTGAATTTGAATGAAAAAAATTCCATCTTGAATTTTTCTATAATTCTATAAAATTTTAGTGGCTGCTTATGAGGATTATTGAGGATCATGAAGGAACTTTGAATCATAAGGAAAAATGCTAAAAACATAATTGTCTAGCAATTGTTATTGTTTAATTGACAATTCATGTAAAATATTCGTAACAATTTAGAGTATTTGCAGTAACTCCATTCCCTATTCAGGATACAAGCATTTTCTAAGTATTCAAAACATTTCTACAACAGGAATAAGCACAGTCAACACCTTCAAGATTTTCCCTTCTACATTGATTAAAGATGTTATTGTAAAAGCGTACCATGAATAATCTAAAATTATTAGTAAAATAGGATGAAGAAACTCTGCCGGGAAAATGTGATGTTTTAAAGCAGGCGTCCTCAAACTGTGGCCCGCCGAGGACATTTATCCGGCCCGCTGGTTTTTTTTTGGTCCCATTTGTTTTTTTTACTTCAAAATAAGATATGTGCTGTGTGCATAGGAATTTGTTCATAGTTTTTTAATTATAGTCTGGCCCTCCAATGGGTCTGAACGACAGTGAACTGGCCCCCTGTTTAAAAGTTTGAGGACCCCTGTTTTACAGTCTTGTTGGTAATGAATGCTATGATCTATGTCTAAGGTACCATTACCTTCATGTGGGCTCACAATAGAGGGTTTCACTTACGTATTTACAAAATAAAGGAGCATAAAGAATCATATTTTATAGCTAAAACCATAAGGCTCTTAGTAAATATAATGATGTTTTGTCTCACTACATCTTACAAGAGGCTATTTAAATCTATCACCTATTATTTGTTGGACCAGATTCCTGAGCATTGCAGAGGAATGGATGATAATCCCTGGAGACCTTTAATACTGTCCAGTTCATTTCTAAACATATACTCAATGAAAACCAAACTCATGGTCATTGAATCAACTCTGACTCACAGTGACCCTGTGGGACAAAATAGAACTGTCTTTAATGGAAGCCTTTATGGGGGGGAGCGGAGAGGGAGGGAAAAAAAAAGAGGACCTGATGCAAAGGGCTTAAGTGGAGAGCAAATGCTTTGAGAATGATTGGGGCGGGGAATGTATGGATGTGCTTTATACAATTGATGTATGTATATGTATGGACTGTGATAAGAGTTGTATGAGCCCCTAATGAAATGTTTAAAAAAAAAAAAGAAAGCCTTTATGAAAGGACACGGTCACATCTTTCTCCCATAGAGCACTTGGTGGGTTTGAACTGCTGTCTGTTGGAGTAGCAGCTACACTCTTAACCATGGCACCACTATATACTAGAGAAGTTGATCTTGCGTTTCATGAAAGTACTAGCTCAGAGGAGAGTTTTCACTCTGTAAAAGTTGGGGGGGGAATGCATAATCCAATAAAAATTACCAAAAAAATTCATATAACTTAGGTCTTTGAAAAGAAATCATGCGAGGAAGCTGAGAAATTGATATAGACTGAAGAGAAATGCTTTGGAGATAAGAAAGTTATTAGGCGTTGCCCTTAATACTTTCCAAGAGACATAATTGCTTTGTCTTTCCTGTGGTCAGCTGCAAGGTAGAGCAATAGATGGAACGCAACGTACAGCTGTGTAGTGTACAACTGATGAAACACCCGGCTGGTAAGTTTTAATGGGAAGCACATCGCCTATGCTGTATTGAAAAGCAAGGATGTTACTTTGAGGACTCAGGTGTGCCTGACTCCAGCCTGGTATGTTCAATTGCCTCACACACATGTGAAAGTTGGACACTGAGTACCAAAGACTGAAGAAAAATCGATCCTTTGAACTGTGGTGCTGGAGAAGAACACGGAAAGTATTTGACTGCCAAGAGGACAAAGGAATCTCCTTAGAAACAAGGATGGCAAGATTCCATCTTACATACTCTGGAAATGTTTTCAGGAGAGAGCAGTCCCTGGCGGTCATTCTTGGGGCAGGCCAAGAGATGAAGACCCTCAACGAGATAGACTGACATCGTGGTTGCAACAATGGGCTCAAGCACACGACCAATTTTGAGGATGGCACCAAACTGGGCAGTGTTTCATTCTGTTATGCAGTGGTCACTATGGTTTGAAACTGACGTGATGGCGCATCACAATAACAACGACGACAACAACAACATATCACAAGTGGCCAGAGATGTCATTGGTGTTCTGTAACAGTTCATATCACTCAATTCCATAGTGTAAAGGAAGGCAATTTAGAAAAAGACCTTGAATAAAATTAAATCAGTGTAAACTTAAATTGGGCGAAGTATAGACTAAAACAGACAGACAAAAATCAACAATAGTATACAAAATGAACCGGAGAAATGAATTGTAGTTGCATGCCTATTAAGAGAGAGAGAAAATTATTTTCAACACCGGTGAGTAGTAAGAGATGAAGGAAGTAGGTGACTGTCCTAGCTTTGAGTCGGAACAAAACACATTAATTTAAAAAAATAGGGTCCGTCATTTGCCTCCTCAGCTCAACAATTAGCTAACAGCCCAGCCGTACAGATCACTGGCTTCAAGCTACACCTCTCAGGGAGTGCCTGTTTCTAGCTACTGTTCGAGCTGGCAAGTGCGTGAGATGGACTAAGACAACTCACTGTGCCATGCACAGTAGAGGGGCAAAGAAGGAAGGCGGTGTCGTAATAACGCCGCCTTTCAAACACGTCAAGATACAGTATTTCTAAAACGTCTTGCTTCATTCTGCATTGAAAAACCTCAATTTCTTGGGTAAAATAAGAAACCACAGATAGTTCCACCAGTGAGACAGGAACATCCTGTTCACTCCCCAAGTTTCTCTCTCAGTGCTTTGAAGGTTTGTCTGGAGTCTGGAAGAATGAACGAACATATGAAGTTAGCATACACTTCACTTTCTCAGCAGAAATAAGTTAACTGATCATAAAACATCTCATTTTTTTTACTCTGAAGCAGCAAAGGGTTTAGAGATCTTTGATGTTTCAACGGAGCCTAGAAGCTAGGGCTACTGGAAACACTGTATTAGGACAACTGCTTTGTAACTGGAGTATTATCTCGAGAGCTCTGGCTTCCAGCTGCAAAGTAAATAAGAAAGGCAACACCTTCAGAACTCCACGGGAATTTCTTACACATATGGGCAAAGAAAGATTAGGCTTCAATAGAGAATTTTATCTTTCATAACACATACATTTCCCTACACAGTGACTAGGCTGACTTTCACAAAAGCGTATGAAGCACAGCACTAGAAAATGCAGAAAGCAAAGAAAGAGAAAAAGAAAAGACACCTAAATAATGTTATTCCCTGACATTTGCTTTCAAATAAAATAACCACAATGTTTGAAAGCACAGGCTTTCCTGTTGTTGTCAAGTAATTATAACATAATGGCAAAACCCTTCAATATGTGAAAAAAATGGCTACAGAGAAGAATGTACTGCAACGTATTAAAAGTTCATATTGCCCATAAAGTTACTTCTTCCTCATTTAGGCAGGAAAATGAATTGAATTCTCTTCTCCAGGTGACTTTGCCTCTTTGACCTGCCATGGCCCAGTGCTCACTTTATCTGGTGATTCATTTTCAATAACTCCAACAGTATTTGTTCTGACATTTTAATTAAAATATGACCACTACCTCATCCTGATGATAAAAAGGCTTACGTGTCAGTTAAAACTAGCTTTTGAGTGCCTCAGTGCACCTGAGGACCCCTCTGAGCACATAGTTCTTACTAAAGAATTTCACTCAGGTTCAGAACAATACATCATTTCAAAATGAGATCACTTTCACCATGAAGATTAATGCTTCAAAACCTAACATGGCTAGAGGATGCTAAGTAGTGAACATGTAATTTCTTCCAGCTTGACTTAAAATAAAAGAAAATTAAATGTAATTATAAAATTAAAAAAATTAGAAAACACAAATTTAGTACATTATTTGGGATCATCACTACATAATAAATCTATACCAGAAAACAATGTGAACATTTAGTTATAAAGCAGAAATTCAAGAGCTTTATATGAAAGTACAGATATAGTTAAAGTCAAAGGATAAACCGATGACTCCATATTAGGCTTTTTAATATTATAATGTACCATAAACTTGGGAACATTTTTTATGTTTATAGAGACATTAAAGTGGCAAATAAGCAATTGTGACAACAAAATTTCAAATTACGGTGAAGTAAATTTTCAGATTTGAGTACTTTATTCAGGCATTTCACTCATTAATTATTTATATTGCAATTAGCTTCTAAGACTGGTTTGTTTGTTTATATAAATTCAAATGACACGGTCTGTACCATCACTACAATAAGACATGAAACAATACACATTAAGAGATAAACTAAAGAGAAATAGGTAGGAGTACATAAGTGAATGATTAAAAAGTGAGCACATTTATGAACTAATGAAGAAAATGACCAAAATTCAAATAGACAAGCCCATCTTATAATGAAAATCACCTTGTTTCATATTCAGTAAGGTACTTTAAAAATCACTTACATAAAAAATACAATCAAATATGGTACCCTATTATATGTGAAAAAAATTTGAAAATTTCAGGGTCGAAAAGCATATTTTTCAATGTGAATATGTAGCAGAGTGGCACATAGTCTTGAAACTTAAGTACTTATCACATCACTAGCACGCTATATATATATATATATATATTATAAGACTAATACTTGTTAGGAAAGATTCCTATATTTGCCAATTAATATTTTAATCTCAGTATTTTTTAAGATATGTTTTTTTTCTGATAAAGCAGCATATGATCATTGTACAGCATCTGGAAAATATAAGGACAACTAAAAAATACCTATAATCCTTCCAAAATGATGAGGTTTCTTGAAGATTTGATTCTAGGAATGTAAATATAAATATACATAAGTGTATTTTTTACATTTAGATTTAGTATCTTTATATTTATATGTTTATACATATACAAACACATATGTATTTTCCCTTTAATAGCACTGAATGACAATTTTCCCCATGTTTAGGAAAGAGATTTGCTCAATCATCTTGGCAAACCACGTTGAAAACATCACATTTTAGTTCAAGTTTCAGAAACCTTCGTTTCAGAAGATCATAAAAGCTGCATCATCTTTTCCACCATGAGTCATCATTATTTTCCTTACCTTTCTCCATTTCCGTACACGGAACAAACAATTTCTGCACAGTCGGCTCTAAATCTTCTCTTGCTGTTCCAGAAGATGCGCAAGTCAAATGAACCAAATCTGTTGAAAGACAAGCAAAATATTATATGGGTTCCTAGTTAATTGTTTGTTTACATTGAACACACACAGCTGGCTGCCATGAGGAATAGAGAGATGAGTAATTCATGGTTCCAGATTACAAGGAGCATATAGACCAGTGATAAAAAAAGGCATGTGAAAATAATAATAGTAACATTAGACTATAACTAAAAGTCTATGCATTGACTAAAATGTACAAAAAGAAGCAATTGATGTTAATTTTGTAAAACAAACTTCTAGAGAAATTTTACGTTCTTATGATAGTCCTAAAGAGGGTAAATAAAATATTTCTAAAAACAAAACAAAAAAGAACTTGCTTGAACAATACTGAAATTGGAGTACTTATTTCCCTACAACAGAAGAATCCATTATGGACAAGTTAAATAATCAGAGGGTTCTCTTAAAACTTTTTGGGGGGTACTGTTGGCATAGTTTGAATCATACACATATAACAGCCTCCAAAATAGCACAGAATAGTCCATATTTCATTCAAGAATTACAAATTATTATTATTTTCAATGAGTTCAAATTAATGATGTCTTAGTCTCATTTGTATTAACAAATTCATGGGCCCTGGATCTTGGAGATTATTTAGATTTGAGAATATCACTTTTAAAAAGACCCTTTATAGAAGTGAGCTATTATGGCCCAGTTTTGTTAGAACTCCCAAAGGCCTACATAAAAAAAGCATCAGGAGAGAAGTTCTACATACTGAAAGAAAAGAAAGGATCTTTACATAAAAATGCTTTTGGTTGTGGAAAGGAACAAAACAATCTCAAGCTACAGGAGAGCCTGGGAAATTCCCTCCCCATACATCACCACGCAAACAAAGAAACCAAAAACCTAGCTGACTCGCGACTGATAGGGCTGGGAAACGCAGCACCTGTGGTTTTCCAAGACTGTAACTCTTTTCCTTTCTTTCTGTACAGCCATTTCATACGCAATGAACCTCCCTCTTCAGATCATGGCAAAAATCACTCCATCCCACAGGCATAGCCACTACCATCTAGTATTGAGTTGAAGTGGTGGTCAAATGGGAAAGACTGTAACTCTGTAAGGGAGTAGAAAGCCTAATGGGAAAGACTGTAACTCTGTAAGGGAGTAGAAAGCCTAATGGGAAACACTGTAACTCTGTAAGGGAGTAGAAAGCCTAATGGGAAAGACTGTAACTCTGTAAGGGAGTAGAAAGACTGTAACTCTGTAAGGGAGTAGAAAGCCTAATGGGAAAGACTGTAACTCTGTAAGGGAGTAGAAAGCCTCGCATTTCTCCAGCAGAGCAGTTCCTGGTATTTAGTTGCTGACCTTGTGGTTAGCAGCCCAATGCCTAATACTATGCCACCAGGGCTCTCCATACATTATCAGTAGAATGAAAAAAAAAATCTTTTTAAGGCATGGGAGGATAGTTCAATGTATATCACGAAAGCCATAGTTAGAATAAGATTCTTATTACCATAGTCTACTTCTTTTATCTAAATATAAGCTGAGGAACTTAATGTTATGTAATCAGAAATCACATAAAGTAGTATCTCCCCACCACCAGTGCAACAAAGAAATTATGTTTTAGGAAGACTCCTGACCTAAAAAAAAAAAAAAAAATCAACCTTATTTAAGAATTGTTTTTCATGAACTTAACTTGATATCCATTGTAGAGCATACTTCAAAAGGTCTAATACCCTATATAATAAACTTATTTCTAATGAACTTAAAATTCTCAATTTCTATAAAACACTGGTGGGGAAGGGGTCTAAACATCATAGAACATCACCAAATAAAATAGGGTATCCAATTACAAAGATTAGAAATCTTGATATATTCCAATAAACTGTCTTGTTCTCATTCCAATCTTACCAATGTTCTTAATTTTCCTATTTAATTAATGGAGTTGGAGGGAAAAGAGCAAATACGAAATCTTTTTGACAATATCCTAATGGCTAAGACGAGGAAGGTCGTTCCTCCAGCAGGCCAGCAGCGCCCCCTGGTGTCTGAAGGGGACAAGGTCCCCAGGAAGGACACAGTCTCTGAGCTCCGGGCCTGCCCGCAGTGGACGCGTTAGCTGGGCGCACGCATCCCGGCTCTCAAGGCTACTGGGCAGCAGGAGGATGCTGGCCAGTCCAGCACAGCAGAGTCCAAGGGGTGCCCATCGGTGTCATGCACCCCCGAGGTTCCTGCCTACCAGCGCTTCCATGCGCTCACCCAGCCGGGCCTCCCTGGCCTGGCACTCCACCAGGTGCTGGCCCAGATGTTGCAGAGCGCATGGACATGGTCGTGAGCATGCTGCGCAAGTGCTCTGAGGCTGTGGCCTTCACCAAGGTCAAGCAGGGCGTCCAGACCATGCTGCACAGACGCTTTGAGGAACGCAACGTGGGCCAGATCAAAATGGTGCACCCGGGCTCGCACCACTTCCGCCGGGAGCGCCACATCCCCTCCTTCAAAGACGGCATCAAGAGGACGGACTACCAGCTCACCCCCGTGCCCCTGCTGGACCAAGAGTCTGGGGGGGGGCAGCCCCCAGGCTCTCTGCATCTTGGCTCCTGGCACGGAGGCACATCTTCCGCCAGAACCTGGTGGCCCACACGAGGGAGCACCACAAGGCCTTCCTGGCCACTCTGAAGCACCCCCTGGAGGTGCCGGCCGACCTGCTGACCCGCTGGCATCCTCGCTTCCATGTGGATGAGGTGCCCGACATCGAGCGGGCCGAGCTGCCCCAGAGCAGCTGGCCACTGCTGAGGAGCTGCTGTCCCGAGCCCGGAGTCTGATGTCGCCCAGAATGGAGAGGGCCTTGAGTGACCTGGCCTTTCGCACAGCAGAGCCCAGCTCTCCTGGGTCCCCCCAGTCCAGCCCTGCTGCCCGCCCCACCTGCTGCGCCCAGCGCACTGAAGGGGGTGTCGCAGGCCCTGCTGGATCGCGCCAAGGAGGCACAGAAGCAGCTGGCGCAGATGACCGGGCGGCCGGAGCAGGAGCAGCGGATGGAGCGGCTGCCCGAGCTGGCCGGAGTGCTGCGAAGTGTCTTCGTGTCCGAGCGGAAGCGGGCGCTCCCCATGGAGGTGGCCTGTGCCAGGATGATGGGCAGCTACTGTGCCGCCATGAATGCCGGGGACATGGAACAGCATCTGCAGCTGCTGGTCGAACTGCTGCCGACTGGCTCAGCCGGCACCGTGTCCGAAACAACACCGACGTCAAACTGGACAAGGCTGCCCATCTGGTGGGCCTCATGGCCCGGGTGACCCTCCTGGCCCGCACCGAGCAGGGGCTGTGAGCCGTGCCCATGCCTGGCCTGGCCCAGCTGAGTTTCCATACCCCCAGGCTCTCCTCCCCATCTGCCTCAGAGTTTGTGTGTAGTTTAAATTAAACTAGTTTCCATCGGCAATATATATATATATATATATATATATATATATATATATATACACACATACACAAATGTATATACAAATATAAAATTGATATAAAAGTATACACATATTTCTTCTTTTTCTTAACAACTGAACAGCATTTATTTGAGAGGATGCCAGTAAAAATCTCTATAAAACCCAAACCAAACTCACTGCCGCAGGGTCAGTTCTCACTCATGGAGAGCCTACAGGACAGAGTGGAACGGTCCCCGTGGGTTTCCAAGACTGTACCTCTTTAAAGAAGTAGTTATTATATTTTATTTAATGACGTTTGCAACTCATTGTAAAGCACAAACTGCTAAGAGCTCAAATCCAGTGCAAAGATGAATGGATTAAAGTCACCCTGAGAGAGAATTAGTGATCTGCTTCTGAAAGGGCACACCTGTGAAAGATTGCTGGAGCGATTACAACCTGCAGACCGGCACAGGGGCTTATCTGAGCAATAGCAATGAACTTCAACAAAGACTCTGATTCTGCTTAGATATTACCTAATGATTGTATTATGTCCACATTTAAGGTATGAACTATCTTTTCCCCTACATTTCCTCCTTTTCCTTTTACTTGGGTCATTTACTTGATTTACATTACTTTTAATTTATTTTCTTCCTCTGCGAATCGGATTGATTGTCAACTGTGTTTATTTTATTCATATTTTCAAAATCTCTTGTAAGAACTTGGCAGGGACAAACTTTAAAGTGAATAATCTTTTGTTATGTCTGTCAAATACAACTTATACTTGTAATAATAGTAGGGTTCCAATAATTATTTCTTGCTAATAATAATTTGCTTTCCCATTATAGGCAAACATCAGCTACTTACCTTTCACCTGCTTTCATATGCATACACATGTATACACCTGCATGGAGAAATTGAACTAGTTTCTGATATGAACATCAGGATAGAGGTAAGGAAAATACTAGTAGATAATCCTTAAATTATTTACATCTATCAGAGAAATGCTCACACGCAGTGAAATATACCTGCACAATGCCCATAAAAAGTTTGAGTATCAGAACTTACTGTACAGCTAATATGTATCCGAAAACATTTAGAGCATTTTATAAGTATTAATTCATTTCACCTGTGCAAGAGTCAGAGCGGTAGTTATCATTTTAACATCCTAAATTTACAAATGCAAACGGAAGCAGTGAGTTTCAACAGCTTTTTCCAAGTTATCCAGAGATGGGATTTACTTGGAATTAACACCCAGGAAGCTTTTATCTAGAGTGCCTGCTCATAATTACCAAATGCTATTGTGTAAATTTAATAATGTCCCCTAAAAGTTACATCCCATCCCTTAAGGCAAGGGCCTTCAAATTGGGACATCTACGAGTGTATTAAAACTATTGCAACTAAAAAGGCATCATTTTTCAGTCATTTCTTCTATTCAGTAATAAATTCTATTAAATTTTATTTTTGATGTTTAATAATTGTCAGAATTTTTAATATATTTGTACTATTTTGATCACTTTAAAAATTAAATATTCAATAAGTAGCTTTATATTTTTAATACTTAGAACTTTATTATCTCCGTAAATAACTAGCTTTTTATATGTATATCAGGATATCAAGGTTGAGGATTTGGAAGTCAGTGGATTTTGGTTCACATCTCTTTGTTCTTGAGGCTGCCCAACAACTGGTAACTTAACACTACCAAATACTTGCTTTTTTCATACTTTGCTTTTTGTGATATATCTTAGTCCTAAAGAAATAATTTTTGCCTTAGTTAAGTGAGCATGATTAAAACTTTTTTCTTGTGTTTAACCCTCATTGCTTTCTTACAGTGTTCATTTACTTAGGTGAACATCCCATGTGTTTTAGTCTAAAAAACTTTCCTAGATGGGTACATTTCCCTTTTCATGAAAGTACTTAACATTATGTACTATTGGTTAGATTGATGACATTATTATTAGAATTACCAAATGTCTCATCGAGGTTATTTAAATGATCTCTCAGCAAGTTGATAATGCGGTCTCTAATCAGGGTCAGGGATATACAGAAACGTTAGATATGCCAATGGATATTGAGCTCACACTTAACTGCAAGAACGAATCTAAGAACAACTAGTTCTTGGTGTGTGACCCTGGTCAATACTTGTCCCCATTAAGTAATCAGTGCAGATGTGAGTGCTATAGCAAGGTGTGGTGAAGAAATCATGCGTGGCTATCAAAAAGAACAGTGTCTGGGGTCTCAAAAGGCTTGTCTTAAAACAAGCAGCCATCTCAGTGAGGTATCAGCTAAGTTCACATAGAAGGAGTATGCCAGCTTATTGTGAGGCAAGAATTATCAATAATAAAATCCAAGATAAAAGGAATTGTAAAAAAAAAAAAAGGAATTGTATTAGAGCTTAATTTTGACATGCAGTTTGCAGAAGACTAGGGATAGCACTGAAAGTCCAAAGTCCATTGGCCGAGCGCCCACATCGATTTCGGCCTCCACTGAATTCTCCCGGACTGGTGACCAGCAATGGAAGTGATCTTGCCCTCTGGCATAACGTGTTACCAAATTAATTTCTGCAGATTCAGTCAGGTTAAAATTTAATATATTATCAGTTATTTTCCATTTTTAAATCTGTTTGTTTCTACAATATTCTTTCATTTGACCGAGGTTTTATTTTGTTATTATTGAAGTTTTTAATAGAATTTTTAAAATATGAAACCCACTGTAGGTAAATCCATAGATATAGTACTAGATTCTTAGAGTTCCTTGGGGTTATAGCCATGGAGGCTGGAAGGAAATGGGGAGCTAATAATAATGAATATAAGAATTAAAAAATATTTTTAATCATTTTATTGGGGGCTCATACAACTCTTATCACAATCCATACATCCATCCTTTGTGTCAAGCACATGTTGCCCTCATCATTCCAAAACATGTGCTTTCTACTTGAGTCCTTGGTATCAGCTCATTTTTCCCCTCCCTTCCCGCCCCCCCCGAAGAACCCTAGATGATTTATAAATTATTATTTTGTCATGTCTTACACTGTCCGATGTCCCCCTTCACCCACTTTCCTGTTGTTCATCCACCAGGGAGAGGGTTATATGTAGATCCTTGTAATCGGTTCCCCCTTTCTACCCCACCTTCACTCTACCCTCCTGGTATCACCACTCTCACCACTGGTCCCGAAGGGGTCATCTTTCCTGGATTTCCTGTGTTTCCAGTTCCTATCTTTACCAGTGTACATCCTCTGGTCTAGCCGGGTTTGTAAGGTAGAATTGGGATCATGATAGTGGGGTTGGGGAGAGGAGGCATTTGAGAATTAGAGGAAAGTTGTATGTTTCATCGTTGCTACCCTGCACTCTGACTGGCTCGTCTCCTCCCCACGACCCTTCAGTAAGGGAATGTCCAGTTGTCTACAGATGGGCTTTGGGTCCCTACTCCGCATTGCCCCTCATTCTCAATGATATGATTGTTTAGAAAAATGTTTTGAAACCAACCAAAAATGTTTTAATTGGTTGTAGCATTGATTATACAATGCTTTTTTAATATAGACAGCTGAACCATATGGTTCATAAGCTATGTCAATACAACTGTTAAAATGAAATATTAAAATGTAATATATATGTTTTTGATAAAAATTAATAATTATAATATTTAATGCATACATTTATATTTTAATACTTACTTTATTGCATTAAAGCATCACATACTGGTCTAAAAGAATCATCTAGACTGTAGCTGGACACCTCTTAGATCTTATTCATCAGCCTGCTGAACGGTTCTTTTTCAGAAGCATACATACCATCCAAAACCTTGAGGATAGCTTTGTTTTTAGCTGTCGTGGCTTGCTGAATGAAAGCAGCTGAAAGCGATACAAGCTCAATGCCATTTCCTTCAGGAATTAACATCTTTCTGGGCTTGAGAAATGGAATAATCATCCTCTTCTGAATGCTCTGGATGTAATTTTCACCCACAAAGTTACGGATTTCAACAAGAGACCCAGTCTCCTAAATAGGCACGTTGATGGGGAAGTGAGCATACACAGACCTCATCTTGCATCAATAACCCAGTTTAACACTATTGATCACATTCTGTACATGACTACAGGAAGTGCAGACTGTCGCCAGTTCCTTTCTATTTCCTCACCATTTGTCAATGAGAAGTCTTCTTTTCTTTCCAAGGAGACGGAGTTCTATATTGATGTGATTGAAGTCCCTCCACAGAGTTCCTCTGGGGCCCTTCGCAATAACTGCGCACCCCTTCCAGGAAATGTCCACATTCTCTGGAATGTCGACAGTCTGGTTGCTGAGAATGGTCTTCATTCTTGCATTATATGAGGCAAGGCTAATTTATATTTTTTCAATGAGTGATGGTGGATATCCAATATACTTGGTATTTAGATTCTAATGGTCATATTTTAAAGAGTGATATTACAGTTGTACTATAACATGTTATAGTTTTACTATAGTATTTATATGTTGAAAATGAAACTCTTTCCAATTACTTGAATTTTATGATGTCATTGTATATCTCAACTTACAAGAGGACACAATATTTTCTTCTTCTAATCATTTTATTGGGGGCTTGTACAACTCTTATCACAATCCATATATCCATCCATTGTGTCAAGCACATTTGTACATAGGTTGCCATCATCATCCTCAAAAAATTTGCTTTCCACTTGAGCCCTTGATGTCAGCTCCTCATTTTTCCGCTCCCTCCCTACTACCCCTCCCCCATGAACCCTTCATAATTTATAAATTACTATTGCTTTGTCATATCTTACACCATCCGACGTCTCCCTTCACTCACTTCTCCACTGTCCGTTCCCCAGGGAGGAGGTTATATGTAGATCCTTTTAATCTGTTCTCCCTTTCTCCCTCACCTTCCCTCCACCCTCCCGGTATCACCCTTCTCACCACTGGTCCAGTCGGGTTCATCTGTCCTGGATCCCTGTGCTTCCAGTTCCTATCTGTGCCAGTGTAAATCTTCTGGTCAAGCTGGATTTGTAAGGTAGAATTGAGATCATGATAGTGGGGGGGAGGAAGCATTCAAGAACTAGAGGACAACTGTATATTTCATCATTGCTACACTGTACCCTGACTGCCTCATCTCCTCCATGCAGCCCTTCTGCAAGAGGATGTCCAATTTCTCACAGATGGGCCAGGGGTCCCCACTCTGCACTCCTCCTCATTCACAATGCTATAATTTTATTTTTTATTTTGGTCTTTGATGCCTGACACCCGATCCCTTTGATGTCTTGTGATCTCACAGGCTGGTGTGCTTCTTCAATGTGGGCTTTGTTGTTTCCCAGTTAGATTGCCTCATTTGTCTTCCAGCCTATAGGTTCCCAGATTCTATATTTTTTTGACAGCCTGGCACCATCAGCTTTCTTCACCGCATTTGCTTATGCACCTGTTTTGTCTTCAGTGATCATATCGGGGTAGGGTGGTGTGCTTCTTCCATGTGGGCTTTGTTGTTTCTTAGCTAGATGGCCGCCTGTTTATCTAAAAGCCTTTAAGACCCCAGACACTATAACTTTTGACAGCCAGGCACCATCAGCTTTCTTCACCACTTTTGCTTATGCACCCGCTTTATCTTCAGCAATCGAGTCAGGACAGGCTGGTGTGCTTCTTCCATGTTGATTTTGTTGTTTCTCAGCTAGATGGCCCCTTGTTTATCTTCCAGCCTATAGGACCCTGGATTCTATATCTTTTGACAGCCGGGCACTATCAGCTTTCTTCACCGCAAATGCATTTGCTTATGCACCCACTTTGTCTTCAATGATCATGTCAGGGTAGGCTGGTGTACTTCTTCCATGTGGGTTTTGTTGTTTTTTAGCTAGATGACCGCCAGTTTATCTTCAGGCCCTTAAGACTTCAGATGCTACATCTTTTGATAGCCGGACACCATCAGCTTTCTTCACCACATTTGCTTGTGCACGAATTGTCTTCAGTGATCATGCCAAGAAGGTGAGCATCTCAGATTGCCGAATTGTTAGAACAAAGTGTTCTTGTGTTGAGGGAGTACTTGAGCAGAGGCCCACTAAGACACGATATTTTCAAAATTCTTTAGGGGTTCATAAGGAAAAATATAGAACAATGTTTTAAGATAATTTATCTTAAAACTTAATCTGTAGGAAATGCCACATTTCTACTAACATTCTACTCTTTATGTAAAACATTTCTTTGCAATCTATAACTTTTATTCTTCTCTACAGAGTTAACTGTGCTCAATGAAAGACTAAAATAATAACAAGGAAAAGCAAATGTTTTTTACACATTTCATCCTATCAGTATCAACCGATAAATAAGATTCTGAAAGATATAAAAGTGGTGGAATTATACATATAAACTATGTATATTTATACATCATGTAAGAGTATAAACACAAAATTTTTTAAGTTTGACCGTATCATTTATCAACCATGATCCTTTTATTTAACAACTGTTATAAAGGATTTATCAGGATGACAAAATGTGTTCTCAATTACAAATTTTTTTGTTGTCAGTATGCTTGGAATTATACCAGCATTAAAGTGTAAAATTATACCAGCATTAAAGTGTAAAAAAAAGCCTTAATTAATAGAATGTAGATTTAATACTGAAAGAAAACAAAAAGCCTAACACCAAAAACTTGATGAGAGTTCTAACCATAATTAGTACCATTGAAACAAGAGTATGTTAGATCTGGAAATCAAAAATAAGTCAACACAAACTCGAACTGGTTTTGAAATTGATTATTCGTGTAATAAGTAGAATAAATATAGTAAATATCAATATAGAATTTTCCCCCTAATAAGTTGTTCTTAATTTTATTTTTGGTGAAGATATACAAAACAAGATCCATTTTTGCTAAGCCATTTTAGGCATAATGATCACTGACAGTGATTACATTCTTCATTCTCTGTCAAGATTCTTGTGATTTCTGAACCAACTTTTTCATGTTCATTTACTTAATCTACCTGTGGTATCCTCATTTCCCAAACTTCTCTTCTCTGCTTTAAAATAGCTGTTGATGCTTTGGTTTATAGAGAATTTTTTTAAAAAAGTAATGCAATACGCAAATGTTTGCTTTTTGAATTAAACTGTTAGTTCAAAGGTGCCTTCAGAGGGTAGTTTATATCCAAGATTTGAAGAGCAACTCAGACCCACAGTTTTGAGAATTCCTCCAGACTCAATAGGTCTGGATTCTTTTTTAAGAATTTGATGATTTGCTCCACATTTCTATACTTTTATATCAGGATGCCAATATTATGTTCCTGATCCGAACATTCAATAGTGGTAACCTGGCAACATTTAGCTTTTCCAGACTCAAGATAAGGAAGGCATTGCTTCATGTAGACAATGAGTCTTGTAGTGTAGTTCCTTCTCTGATTCTTGGGGTCCTTCTTTATTCTTCCACATCAGGGATTAGCAACCTCTGGAAATGGTAGAGCCAATTCTGTCCCTCACAACGATTTAAAAATTATTTATGAGCCATAAACACATTTTTACAAACGAATGAAATTACCATTATCGGAATAATATCCTTTCAATTTTTTCAATTTTTCTTTAGAGCCACATGTACATACCTAAAAAGCCAGATATGGCTTGAGACTATAGTTTGCTGACCCCAGTTCTAAACAAATTAAGACTCATAACAGTATCTTAAATGGCTGCTCATAAGCTTTTAAGACCTCAGACATTACTTACCAACGTGGAGCTAACTGAATTTATTAACAAACTTGCAGTGTACAAAATGAACAGACAAAATATTGTGAGGATTTCACAAGGTCAGGCAGTGCTTTCTCCTGTTTTACAAATGATGATTATGACTCCAACAACAACAAATATCAAATGTCAGAATGAAACTACTGTGAATAACTGATAATAATGCACTACAGGGGGTGGGGGGGATAGACTTCAAGCTCTATGGTAACAGAACAGTTAGGCAATGGGCTGCTATCTGAAAAGTTGGTGGTTCTATCCTACCAGAGTCTCCAAGGGAGAAAAGACCAGTTGATCTGCTTCTGTCAAGATTATAGCTTACTGCTGAGGTCAGTTTATAAACGAAATGAAATGCAAAAGGGGCACAAGGAAAAAGCTACTGTATACAAACATTCCAGGGGTGAGGTCCAGGTAGTATATCAGGGGCCAGACCTAATATGGGGTACATATGGTAGCCAACTAAAGAGGAGTGGGGGTAGGGTATTTTTTATATCTCCACAGGAAAACAGGGACCATACTTAAATCCGGTGTTCCGGGACGTGAATGCAGCGTGCCGGCATGAAGAGGGGAACCAGTGGAGGGGTCTGGGGGCTCGGCCCCACCCTCCCCCCAGAAAAATTTACTTTAGAGGACAGCACTGAAGCAACAAACCCACATGGAAGAAGCACACCAGTCTGTGTGACCATGAGGTGTCGAAGGGATCAGGTAGCAGGCATCAAAGAACAAAAACTCCTATCAGAGTAAATGAGGGGTAGTCCAGAGTGGAAACCTAATGCCCATCAGTAGGTAACAGGTCACCCTCTTATAGAAGGGTCGTGGGGAGGAGACGAGACAGTCAGCATACAGTGCAGCAACAATGAAACAAAACATCCTCTAATTCTTAAATGCTTCCTCACCCCAACTATCATGATCCCAATTCTACCTTACAAATCTGGCTAGACCAGAGGATCCACACTGGTACAGAGAGGAACCGGAAACACAGGGGATATCCAGGACAGAGGATCCCTTCAGGACCAGTGGTGAGAATGGTGATACCAGAGGGTGGAGGGAAGGTGGGGTAGAAAGGGGAAACCGATTGTAAGGATCTACATATAACCTCCTCTCTGGGGCACGGACAACACAAAAGTGGGTCAAGGGAGATGTCAGACAGTGTAAGACATGACAAAATAATAATAATTTATAAGTTATCAAGGGTTCAGGAGGGAGGGGGGAATGGGTAGGGAGGGGGAAAATGAGCTGATATCAAGGGCTTAAGTGGAGAGCAAATATTTTGAGAATAATGAGGGTAATGAACATACAAATGTGCTTGACACAAGTTATATATACATATATATGAATTATGATAAAAGTTGTATCAGCCCTCAATAAAAAATTTTTAAAGAGAGTATTAGAAAGCAATTATAAAAAAAAAGAAAATCCTATACAACACTTCTACTCTTAGAGGGTCACTAAGAGTTGGACACTCTGAAACACAACAAACGAATATGAATAAGCATTTAAAACTAAGCTTCAACACTAAATGGAAGGACAGCAGAGATGATGGCTTACTCATTCACAAATGACTAAGAAAAGAAACACACCCATATAAAATTCATCTAGGATATAAGAAGAGATGAGTAGGAAGCATACAAATATAAGCCATTTGCTAAACGATGGAACTAAGCTTATGAAAAATATGACTGACTTAGCTTTGAAAAACTAATAAAATTTAAATACTTGACAATCTTAATAACTTGGAATCTAATTAGCAGAGGGGATAAGATATTAAGTTACTTTATAGATCCTTTAAAAACAAATATCCTTACTTTTAAAAACACACAATAAGCAGGCTAACCTCAGGCTTACTTATAAGCGCCCGGCATTAATAAATAACAATGATATGTTATCATTATATAAAATAATGGTTTAAGTAATATTCATCTTTGATTATATGTAAATTACACAAACATCTCAGAGAAGCTGGATTGGGTGAAGAATCAGGATTGGAGGAAGGTGTTTTATCAACAACCTGCAACATGCAATATGCAGATGACACACCCTTGCTTGTTGATAGTGAGGACTTGAAGCACTGCTGATGAAGACCAAAGATTGCAGCCTTCACGGTGGAGCTAACAAGACCAAGTGCTAACAAGACCAAGATCCTCCCGACTGGACCAATAATTAACATCATGAGAAATGGAGCAAAAGATCAAAGTTGTCAAGGATTTCATAATGCTTGCATTCACAATCAATGCTCGTGGAAGCAGTCAAGAGATCAAATGACACATTGCATTAGTTAGTCGGTTGCTGCACAATCCCTCTTTTAAGTGTTGAAAAACCCAGAGGTTACTTTGAGGACTAGGATGCATCTGACACAAGCCATGGTATTTTCCCACGCCTCATATGCATATAAAAGTTGGACATTGAATAAGGAAGAATGAAGAATAATCTATGCATTTGGTGAAGAATAGTGAAAGCACCATGGGCTGTAAAACAACAAAGAGATGGATCTTGGAAAAATTACAGTCAGAATGCTCCTTAGAGGGAAGGGCGAGGGCAAGACTTTGTCTCACCTACTTTCGATATGTTAGAAGACATTCGCCTGGGTAAAGTGGAGGGCAGTGAAAAAGAGGAGGGGCCTCAACGCGATGGCTTAACACAGTAGCTACAAAAATGGACTCAAACATAAGAACAATTGTGAGTCTGGTGCGGGGACCGGTGGGGCAGTGCTTCCTTCTGTTGTACACAGGGTTGCTATGAGCTGGAACCTACTTGAAGGCATGCAACAATAGCCACAACATTATCACTTATTCAGCATTTTAAGAAATATACAGTAAGATCCAAGACGTTTGTCATCCTCCTCTCCTCAGAAGTTCGTTTTAGTGTCTAAGGAAGATCTTATAAGGTCCACAGAACAACTGATCACTTCCACAGAGTGGATTATATAACATTAATTATACTGCTTATGTTAATGCATTAAAATGCAATTGGAAGAAACCTAACTTTCTTGTTTTCCGACTTCTGCAAAATAGAAGAAGCGAATAAAGGGGACAGGAAATCAATAGAAGATGCTGCCAGAAAGAGCATCCCAACAGCTACAGGACAGTAGCTTAACGGAGGGAGAAGAGGGGGCATAAAATGTAGATAACAAAAGCACAGTATAGGGCATTTAGCACAGGGACAAATAGGCCTGAACACTCCAAGAGACCCCAAGGGCATCAGTGAATTACAATAGACTATAATAAATGATGGCCATGATACCCCGAAATTATATAATCAAAAGGTTAAAACATGCATAGCATATTTAGAATGGCAGAGAACTAGATGTGATACATGCAAGAAAGACACTTGCAAAAATTGTGAAAGTAAAATTTCAGCCCTAATGGAAAGCATTCGACTACCTGAAGAATGCGTTTGGGGAGCACATGTAAGACTTGGAGATGCTAACAGGCTTTCAAACGTTCGTATGTAACCCCATTTCCACTTTCCAAAAAGATGGTCTAACAAATCACCGAAAGCACTTTTATTTTTAAATCAAAGGTCTTCTCTGGTTTCCCTAGATGGTGTATTACTTTTAGAGTGTACTCCACAGAATTCTGCTTTGGACATGGGGAGTTATTCTGAGTTTAGAGAAGGGAGGTCACTGGCATAGTACACACAAACATGATGATCTCTGAGGGTATCCACCTATGTTCTCATGCAACATCCCTTCCCTGTAACTTCCAAGGTGATCGCTACCGCTGGTGATTAATTAAAGTAAAAACCTACACTTCTTAAGCACTTATTAGTGCCAGACACTAATTTGATGAATTAGCCAATTTGACCCTAATAACAATCCTTACATAGGTATTATTATTAAGTCCATGTTATTGAAAAAGAAAGGGAAAAAGCCTAGGCTTAGATATATTATGTAACTTAAGGTTAGTTACCTAGTAGGTAAAAAACCTCAGTCTGTTTTCAAGCACCACACACACTGTGGTGACAACAGTTTGCTATTAGAATGAATGTCCTTGTTAACTGCTCTATTGTCTTGTTAATGGATCTATTTGCCTTTCATATACACCACTACCACACTATAATAAAAAAAGAAAAAGCCAAAACAAACACTACCAAGTTGATTATAACTCATAGCAGTCCCATAGGACAGTGTAGAACTGACCTTGGAAGTCTCTGAGGCTGTTAAGTCTTTGTCAGAGCAGAAAGCCTCTTCTTTCTCCCACAGAGTGACTGGTAGATTCGAGCTGCTGAGCTTGTGGCAAGCAGTTCAACACATAACCAATTAAATCAACAGGATACCTCATCCATACCATATGAAAACACAATTGAATTGCATACATATGGTTTCAAAATTCTAGTGTTAAAACATGTTACTGGGGCATTTTAATATCTCAAATACATTCTTGCCACCACGCTTTAGACTACAGTACTCATTTTCATTCCAAGAAAAAAATAAGAGAAAAAACCCAATTCACTCTCACTGAGTCAATTATGACTCATAATGACCCAATGGACAACAAGAAGAATAAAAAGTCAGAAGTATGATTTGTATAAAGAAAAAAGAACTTGCAGAAAAATTGGGGGAAAAAACCTGTGAAGTACATACTCTTATTATATGATTTCTGAAAGATATTCTTTAATGAAGGCTATGGAATACATTTATATTATATATACTGCATGAAAAACAAATAGAGTAATATTTATTATAAAATATCATATAGTGAGCTATCCTGAAAAACACTGTCGGCTGACATAAATTTCTAATATGGCCCTTAGCCCATTCTTTAATTTTAACTAACAAGAAGAGAGTAAAAAATTACACTTCTTTAATAACTGGAAGATGAACGGTTGATACTACACAGAGGTGAGTATTAAAATTACTTAATGAGTATTTAATTGTTGATGCTGTCAGATGCTGCTCAGTCTGTCCCAATTCATAGCGGGCCTATATAGAGTTCATAGAAATACTGGCTGGTCCTCCTAAAAACTATGGGGGACAACATCAAGAGGAATAACTTATGTGACTGAAATTCCAGACAAGCAAGAGACCAAAAATAAAAGAAGCAAAGAGAAAATTGTTAAAAAATTAGAAGAAATCTTCCTTTACAGCATAAAATATGAGAAGACATGAATTCAAGAACCTATATGAACTTCAAATAGAATAGAATAAAAAAGGAAATCATCAAGACATATCATAAGCAAACTTTTCAAAACCACAAACAAGAGAAGTATACTGAGAGCAGCTCAATAAAAAAAGTTACCAACAAAAGAGAACCAATAAAACAAGGCTTTGATTTCTCATTAGAAATTATAGAAAGGACAAGCCACATGGAGCCATGCTGATGGCGGCTAGAGCCCTGGAGATGTACTCACTGCCATTGGAACATAGGACTTTCCACTCGCCGGCCTGTGATCATACTGCATTCGACTTCATTACATGGACTGGACTTGCTCCACAAACAAGCAAAGAGGAGCATATTTTTAAGCTTAGATGGCTGCTTGATGGGCACAGAGACTATGCAACCACACAGCTGATGTACACTGTCGTTAAGAAAATATGCAGACTCTGCTTTCCGACTTCTAAACAGGGCAATGCTAACTCCTTTCTCCAGCTGCTCAGTGTCGTTAGCCGCTCCAGTTGTGGCCCATTTTCAACAATGACATACTCTGCATGTCTGAAACATGCAAAACTTCGCAAGGGCCCGTTCATAACCCTACATGGAGTGAGCAGCAAGACATTTCCTCTTCCTGCGAATACTAGGAAATGAAAGAGAGACGTTTCCCAACTTCCAGAGTGCCATCCTCTTATGATTCCCCTCGTCGCTCATGCCAGTGTGGGTGGAGTGGTCGAGTAAAGTACAGGCAGCCTGTAAGCAGATCTGGATCTCCAAGAAATCCTACTTTCTGAAAACAAAAACTAATAAATAAAAGAAATGTCCTAAAAAAAAAGAAATTATAGAAACAAGGTGGTGGCAATGGGATGACATATATAAAACCGCGAAAGAAAAAAATTGCCAACAAAGAATTATACAACCAGAAAAAACTGTGTGTAAACATGTTGGCAAAATTAGGACATTTCCGGAAAACAGAAGTTAGAGGAATTTATGAAAAACAGACCGTTATAAAAAATACTAAATGCTTTTCTTTGCACAGAGAACCAAGAAGAGTAGACAACAGTCAAACTGAAAGTCATACAAAGGGACTGGCAGAACCCCAGGACTGTGGTTACCCTTGGTTACCCTTCATGTCTAGAACTGAATTCACCCCCACGGCTCTCTTTTCAGCTAGACAACAGGCAGGTTGATAAGGCGTACAATAACACAACTAAAGTACACATACCTTATAATAATTGATAATTTGAGAAAGAAAGCATTATTTACCCAAATACATAGTTATATAGCTTGTCAGACCCTCTGCCCCTCACTCGCACACACACTATAATCATGAGCCAACACACTGAAGTAAATCACTCTGCTCTCTCTCTGGTTATGTTTTGTTCTTTTTTTTGGGGGGGGGGTCATGTTTTTCTAGAGAACTCTAAATCATTGTGTCAGTTTCTTAAATATTGTTCCATATTACATGTAGCATTAACTATACTAGTAACCATAACTACCACTTTTAAAATAATGTATGTTTTTATCAGGAAATATCAGTTATTTAAAAATGAACATGAACTTTTCTTTCATTTTGGTATAAAACATGATGAAAGTATAAAATTAAAAATAAATACTTTAAAACTTATTTAATTCAGTGAGTCTTCCTAGTGTGTTTTGCAAGAGGGAGTAGAAAGCCAAGCCAACACTCCATCATTTGTCCACACTTTACAATTAGAAAATATAAACAATTAATTATATAAATTAATATAAACAAATATGTCATGTTTATAGTATGATTTCTAGAAAATAAATTTACATAAATGAATATAAATGATTCCTATAAGTCAATATAGCTATAAAGTATAGACAAGTATGACTTTGTATTTATAGATTGACTAAACTATGGCAAACATCAGAGAGATAATTTTATTATACAAAGAAAGAAGAGAGAAAACTGGAGTTGGAATTGGCTTTAAAAGGAAAAATTGTAATTTAAGATAATACTAGCATACATGTAAGCATGGATAGTGATTTTTTCCTCAAACATTAAAATCAGCATCATGGAGGCTAGATCTTGTTGAGATTTTTGTAATATATTTAGTTTAACCTCTCAATTTTCAAGGAGGAAATTCAAATTCAAAAAATTAATGAACATGTTCAAAGTCAAATAAATAGCTTGAGGTAATTCTGAAGACTTGTGTGCCAATATTCTTCCCACTGTACCAGTATTCTCATGTAATATACCATAAAGCTATGAAATGATTTTACTATTTGGCATTTAAACTTTAAAAATCTTATTTAAAATTTACCATTTCATTTCATAACAAATGAAGACAGTGTTTTGAAACGCTGTGCTTTTCTTCTGCTAGCAATGTTTCCAAGCAGTTTTGTTCCTATAACTTAAAATTGCCATTTTGGAATCAAAATCTTACATGTAATATCTCTTTTTTATTCCATGAAATATTATTAAGTAGTAGGGACATATGTAAAGCTATGATGTAGGAAAGCACTATGTGGATTGATGCCACCTGGGGGCACAGGAGGGGAGGCTAAGGAGGAGGAAACAGGAAGTCAACACCAATGAGTACCAGAAGGAAGAAAGTGTTCTAAAATTGACTGTGGTGATGATTGTATGTCCCTCTTAATATGATGGAACTATTGAATTGTAGGGAGCCCTGGTGGTGTAGTTGTCACACGTTGGGCTGCGATTCACAAGGTCAGCAGTTTGAAACCACCAGCCTGCTCTACAAGAGAAAGATGAAGCTTTCTACTCCCACAAAGAGTTACCAGTCTTAGAATTCCACAGCAGTTCTACCCTGTACTATAGACTCACCATGAGTTGGAATCAACTCAATAGCAGCAAGTTGTTTTGGTTTTGTTGAATTGTATATGTTAATTATATTTCAATAAAACAAAAATAATCTGTGATCTGTTTCTTATATAGGGCCAGAAATGTACAGTCAGTTTTGCTGTAATTGCACTGAGAAGCAGTGTAATCTTAACAATAGCCCTTATAATTATATACTCTGACAAACAGCATTTGGTAAGAGCTAAGTATTTGTAGGCTACTATTGTTTTTTCTTTAAAAATCTTTTTTTGTGTGCTTTAGGTAAAAATTTACATAGCAAATTAGTTTTCTTTCAAGAATTCACACACAAATTATTCTGTGATGTTGGTTACAATCTCTGCATAGTATCACTGCTCTCCTTATTTCTAGCCTGTGTTCCTTCCTTGGGCTCCAGATCCACTTTAATCCTGTTTCCCTGCCTTTCTTTGCCTTCTCATCTTTGCTTATGGGCAAACATCAGCACATTCCTCAATGGTATTGTTTAGTTTACAGGACAGCCTATTATTTCTATGGAAGTGGCTTGAATGCAAAGTTAGAATGGTGAGTCAGGGCAATAACCTTGGGAGGACATTGTTTCCTTAATTGTATAATAGTAAAATGCCTATAAATTTAGGGTTTGCACAATGGTTATAATACATAACTAAAGAAATAAAAGTACACGGAGGAAAGTTTTGTTCGTTCAATTTCTACATTGGCATAGTGGTATGGTGTGTGGGTCCTGAATCAGAATTAGCTCTGAATTCCAGCTCTGTCACTTCCTAAGGTGTATGATATCAAGCAATCTAATTAATCTCCCTAAATCCTACTTAATCTATAAAACAGAGAAAACAGTACCTTACCTTCATAGGGTTATTTTAAAGGCTATATAAAATAATGAATGCTTAGTCTAATATCTAGCTCCTGGCAAAGTCTCAATGATAGTTATTATTACATTTCAAGGACAAAAAGCATATTACAACCTCCAGAAAGTAACTTTTCCTTATATCCAGCTGTCTTCTTCTAGGTGGACCAAATGAAGACTTAGACAGAATTTTACATCACCCTTAACAACTCAATTGAGTAATGCAAAAGTGATCAATGTAGCTTTGGTGATAGAAACAAATGACTCTGGAGATCACATGATAGACTTTTTCTAGACAAATGACTAACTCACTACAAATAACTCTTTCAACAACAAAATGGCAACTATACTCATGTCCCTTGTCAGAAAGAATACATAGGAATTAAATTGAATTACATATGTGGAAGGTGATGATGGAGAAGCTCAAAATCTTCAGACAGAAAAAGGCAGAAACTGAGCAAGTATTCAACTTCAAGGTTGAAGAACAATAAAGGTGAAAGAGAACCCAGAATACAACCTTGATTTCCATCTCAACAAATAAATTTGACACACTGAACATTAATGCCCAGAAAGAAAAGACTGAAATGGATGTCAGAAGAGACTAGAATATCTCCTGTCACTGGACCAAAAATAACTGGTTTACATTCAACCATTTCAGTAGGTAGCATATGACCAAGAACCATGGTGTTATCAAAGGAAGAAGTACAAATTCTACTGAAGGTACTGGTAAAAAACAACAACAACAACAACAACAAGGCTCTCAGTAATCAAAAGATTATTAACTGAATTGGGTCAACATACAAAAGTATGTTTGCAGGTAACACTTAGATGAGACACGAAATTTGTTAGATAGTTATGAGGCCAACCAATGGAAAGAGATCAATATTTGTGTCCATTCCAAAGAAAATGGAAGATTTTCAAAATAATATGGGAGATTATTAAAATAATATTATTAATATTGCACATAAGTAAAATTTTGCTGAAAATAATTACTGACTCCCCTTTACTTCATGGCCAGCAGCCAGAGATGTTTCTGTGCACCCACCCCCCTCTGCTGTACAAAATGATCATTCCTTTGCCCCTGATCCAACCCATCCATCCACTTCTTACTTCGCTGGCCTCTGGAGGCCCTGCGAGGATAGAAGATCAAGTAGGCACCTTGGTACAGACATTCTGTCTACCCAAGTAATGCTTTCTGACATACTTTTCCATCTTTCTTGCTTTCTTCCCCAGTGTCCCTTCCCCTGACCCGGCCCTCCTTCCCCCCCTACAGTTGACATGTAATACTTCAAAAGGACTGGGAATCCACACCTACACCGCAAATTAATTTCCCCCCCTTGGTTTTTGTAATTTTTATTTATTTTAATATTTTTATTCTTTTTGTCAAGTTCTCTCCAACTTCCTCTGCCTTTGTGACTTCATCCCGTGCAAATAAACCCACCTTCCTGGTTAAGAAAAAAAATCAAACAGGCCCACAGATCTAGGCCCAGCAGGAACGCCTCAGGGTTCTTTTTCTTTAAAAAAGGACCCCTGCCCTGCACCGCTTGTCCAGTGCCCAGACCCTTTAGGAGCATACTGCAAAAGCATCTGCAATCTGCGAAAGCATCTGCAATCCCAGCATTCACACCAAAGCCATGTGTCCCGACATTCCCCCCTTTCTTCTCTGTACATTCGCTCTCTGGCCTTTTTAGTCACACTTTTTCCTACTTGTCTTTTTATTTCATCTTTTGTCTTCTTCCTCGTCTCTCTTTTTTGCTTCTTTCTCTCTTTATTTCTACTTTGTCTACTAAGTATGTAGATAAATCAATCCTCGTCTTTTGCTGTGATTATTTGTTTACTTTTCTCCTGCTAAATACTTGCTTAAACTTTTCTGCTTTCTCCTTTTTATGTGAAATATATTTCCACAATACCTATTCTTATTATGCCTTTTAAAATGCAATTTCATCTTATTTATACAAATAATCTGGACTACTCAGATGGCCATTTATTACTGTTCTTATATTTTATTCTCTCTCTTCTTTGCCAAGCCCCAACTGCTCCACTTATACATCTTTCTTCCTTTATCTCCATTTCCTTACTATATGTTTTCTGGTACCTATTAGGCCTCACACACGTCACTAGCGAGAGCAAACTACCCCTGCAAAACCCAGAAGCACGATATTCCTATTACCTGCACTGTGATGCCGTGGAAACAGCAGACATCTGCAGTGATCCCTCCAAAACAAAGATTAAAAACAGAAAAGCACCACCGCCCAATGGAGGACTCTGACAAAGAGGCCTTTGGAATGAGCAGACATAGAATTCATTAGGTTGGTGTTTAGGTCCCTTCATGAGATGTGGGGAATACTCAGGGGAACAATGGAAGGAATAGAAAAATTAGAAACCTAAAACCTAAAGGAATGTTGCTATTAGGCGCCACTGAGTAGATTCTGACCCACAGTGATCCTATGCACAACAGAACTAAACACTGCCCGGTCCTGCACCATCCTCACAAGTGATCCTATTCATGAGCCCAATCTTGTAGACACCATGTCAATCTACCTCTTTGACGGCCTTTTTCTCTTTCAATGCCCCCTACATTACCACTCACCATGCTCTTCTACAGGGATGGGTTTACATATAAAATTTCTCCAAAGAATGTGAGACAAAGTCTTGCCATCCTTGGCTCTAATGTGTACTCTGGCCATACTTCTTCCAAGAGAGATTTGTTTGTTCTTTTAGTAGTCCAAGAATATTTTCAATATTCTTCTCCAGAACCACAATTCAAACACATCAATTCTTCTTCAGTCATCGTACTTATTCAATGTCCAATTTTCTCATGTAGAAGAGGCAACAGATAGTATCATGGCATGGGACAGACATGAGCCCTGGTGGCATAGTGGCTATACACTGGCCTGCAATCCACGTGAGCTAGCAGTTTGAAACAACCAGCAGCCCCATGGGACAAAGACTGGGCTTTCTCCTCTCATAAATAGTTGCAGTCTCAGAAACCCACAAATGGTCCTAATAAGTCAGCATTGATATGATGATGGTGGTGAGTTTGATTTTTGGTTTGGACCAGGCACGTCTTAGTCCTCAAGGTAACATATTTGTTTTTTACTACTCTAAAGCAGTCTTGTGCCACAGATTTACCCAAATGCAACATGTCTTTTGATCTCTTGATTGCTGCTTCTATGAGCATTGATTGCACATTCAAACAAAATATAATCCTTAACAACTTCAACCTTTTCTCCATTTAACAATGATGTTATCTATTGGTTCAGTTGTGAGTGTTTGGTTTGTCTTTACATTGAGTTGTAACCCATACTGAAGAGAACAATCCTTGATCACCATCAGCAGCGCTTCAACTCTTCCTCACTTTCAGCAAGCAAGGTTGTATCATCTGCATAACACAGATTGTTAGTAAGTCTTCCAATCTGATACTATATTCTTTTTCATATAATCCAGCTTCTCTGATGATTTGCTTAGTATACAAATTGAATAAGTATGCTGAGAAGATCCAACCCTGACACACACACATTTCCAAATTTTAAACCATGTAGCATTCCCTTGTTCTGTGTGCACCACTGCACCTTGATCCAAGCACACTTTCCACAGGAACACAATGAAGTTTCTTGGTATTCCCATTGCTCTCAAGCTATCCATAGTTTGTTATGGTCCACACAATTGAATGCCTTGGCAGAGTCAATAAAACACAAGTAAGCATCTTTCTGCTAAGTTATCCTTTCAGCCACCTGCTATCACCAATCATATCCCTGGTTCAGGTCCTCTGTTAATGTACTGTTACAACTATTGTTAGATGATCTTCAGCAAAATTTTACTTGCACGTGATACCAATGACATTGTATACTTTGCATGTTGTTGGATCACCTTTCATTGGAATGAATAGAAATATGGATCTCTTAGAGTCAGTTGGCAGCCGTATGCCAAATTTATTGGCATAGAGGAATGAGTGCCTCCAGTACTTCAACGGCTTCTTGAAATATTTCAACTAATATCCCCTCAATTCCTAAAGTCTTCTTTTTGACTAGTATTTTCAGTGCAGCTTGACCGTCTTCCTTCAGCACCATGTGTTCTTGCTAATATGCTACCTCCTGAGAAGATTTAATGTCGATAAAAATAAAACAAACACAAACACTAAAGTAGCAGTAATGAACTCCCATGTATCAATATGAACATCAATGGATTAAATATATATCAGGATACAGAGAGTAACAGAGTGAATTAGAAAACAAGACCCATATCTATACTGCCTACAAGGGAAGCACCTTAAGCTCAAAGGCAAAGGAAGAAATAAAATGAAAATATGGAGAAATATTTATCAAAACAATGGTAACCATGAAAAATCAGTAGTGGGAATATAAATCTCTGATAAAATAAGACATCAAAGTAAAACACATTAATCAAATCAACCAAATCAATACATTAATCAAACTGTCAAAGAAATGAAGACACTGCCTGACAATAATAGGAAACTTCAACAAAACACTCCCAAGGAAAGAAAGATCATCAGGAGAGAAATACAAAAAAACCAGCAGAGCTGAATAATGACTAAATCAGCTCAAACTGCTATATATATATATATATAGCACTTTAGTAGACAGCAGCACCCTATACATTCTTCTCCAGCGCACACAATATATACTAGATAATAGACCACACATTAGGCTGCAAAGCCAGTCATAATAAGTTAAAAAACAGATAGACCAATAATATAATGCTAAATACATGGAGACTGAACAACATACTACTTAAAAACAACTGCATAATAGGTTAAAATGCATGAAATTATAGCAATTAAAAAAACATGAAAAAAGAGGTGCAATCCAAAATCAACGCCTCAAACAACTAGAAAAAAGGCAAAATCAAAAACTTTACAATAAAAAGAGAAAAGAAATCATAACGATTAGAGCAGAAAGGAATGAACTAAAACCAGAAAATTGATGGAAAAGAAATAAATAAGACATAAAGGTGGATTTGAAAGAATTAACTAAATTGATGAACTACTGGTAAACTTAACAAAGGATAGGAAAGAAGATGCAACTATCTAAAATGAGATATTAAGAAGGTGACATCACAACAGATCCAAATGAAATGAAAAGAATAATGACAGGCTACTGTGGTAGTTTTATAATCTTTTGTCTATTTGAGAGGATTAAGAGTGAAGGGGTGGAGTTTAGCTTGTCAATCAGTTGCAACTTGACCTAATTTTGGAGGCACTAAAGAGATAAATAGCTCGCTGGAGGCGGGGTGCAGGCTCACTCCCTGGCAGACATTGCAGCTGGCAAGACACTAGTGCCCTGAGCTGGGGGAGCCATGTCAGACCCCTGCCAGCACTGAGATGCTTGCGGTGCCACTGGATCCACAAGACTTCCCACCCACCGGGCTGTGCTCTTCCTGGAATCAGTATCATTGCATATGTTTGTGAGTCTGAAGAGGACTTTATAGATTGGTATCACACATATGAGTTAATATCAGACTTATGGCCTTGATCTGAACTGGCCTGGGATGTTTTTTAATGTACAATTACTCTTTATATAAAGCTCTTTCTTATACACAAGTCTCTATGAATTTGTTCCTCTCGTGAGGTACTATAGAACAAATCATAAAGACAGAGAGTGGAAGTTTGGTCAACCTCTGCCTCATGGTAGCATTGTGGCTAGCAGCCAGTAAGTAACCTCTATAGCACTAGGTCTCCTCTCCAGAATACAGAAAGGGACAGCAAATTCAAAAAAATCATTGCATGAAGCAAGCATAACCCAGACAGCAAAATTAGCCAAGCAGTCTAAGGACAGAACACTATAAACCAAAACCCCGCATAAACATAGACACACTGTCAACAAAATTGTGGGCAATAGAATCCAATAACTTATCAAAAATATCACTATGATCAAGTGGGGTTCATACCAAGGATGCGTCAACATTAGAAAAACAATAAATGCAATATGGCACATACAATGGATAAAAACAAGATCATATCAATATATGTAGAGAAGTCATTTGACAATAACCAACAACCATTTCTGAAAGAAAATAAAAATAACAAAGCACTCAACAAAATATATTGAAAGGAAATTCCTCAAAATAATAGACTATATATAAAAAGCCAACAGACCTTATCATACTAAATGAAGGAAATGTTTTGCAAAAAAAAAATATTTTTTTGCAAATGGGAACCAGAAAGGAGGTCCCCTGTCACCACTCTTATTCAATATCATGCTGGAAATCTCATGCAGAATCATTAGAAAACAAAAAGAAATCAAGGGAATAGAATTTGGCAAATAAGAAGTGAAATTCTCACTGTTTGCAGATGATATTGTTTCATTTGTAGAAAATCCAAAAGACTCCACACGAAGTTTGTAAAGTTTGTCACAAACAATTGAGGGATTTGGTAAAGTAGTATTTTACAAGATTAAAAGCAGAAATCAATTGGATTCCTGAATACCAGTGAGCAGAACTCTAAAAACAAAACAAAACCCCAAGAAAACCCATTTACAATAATAGCCACAGAAAAGACAAAGCAGTAATAAACCCAATCAAAGAAACAAAAGACCTGTAAAAAGCAAACAAAAACACGATTAAATAGAGGGAGGGGAGGCGAGGGAGGAGGGAAAATATGAGGAGCTGATACCAAGAGCTCAAGGAGAAAGAAAATGTTTTGAAAATGATTATGGGAACATATATACAAATGTGCTTGACGTAATAGATATATGTATGGATTGTGATAAAAGCTGTACGAGTCCCCAATAAAATGATTTAAAAATATACCATTATAAGAAAGCAAAAGAGTCGCACAAAAGGAAAAAATATTTCATGTTCATGGATGAGAAGACTTAATATTGTGAAAAAGTCAATACTACCCAAAGCAATCTATAAATTCAACACAGTTCCAATCCAAAACCCAACTTTATTCTTTTAAAAATCGAAAAAATAATTATTAACTTGATATAAAGAGGGAAAAGAGCAAGGACGAGGAAAGAGCTCCTTAAAAGAAGAACAAAGTGGGAAGTCTTATACCAATTACACAGCCACAGTAGTAAAAAATTTGGTATTGGTATAGTGACAAATATATACAACAAACCCAGAAATAAACAAGTCCACCTCCATGCAACTGACCTTTACAAAGGGTCAATAAATAGCAAATGGGAAAGAGAGTCTCTTCAACAAATGGAGCAAACAAAATTGGAGCTCCAGCTGCAGAAGAATGAAACAGGACTCACATCTCACCCTCATGCCCGAAAATGAACTCAAGATGGATCTGAGACCAAAATATAAATCCTAAGGCTATAAGGATAAACAATGAGAAAACTGAGATAAACTTAAGGGCCCTACTGCAGAGCACACAGAATCCACAAAATATAACAAAATAAACATACACAGAAACCAATATATATGACTGGAATCTACTGAACATAAGACATTTATGTTCATCCAGAGTTCATCAAAAGACTGAAAAGAGAGTCCAAGACTGAGATAAAATAATTATCAATGACATAACAGACAAGGGACTAATTACTAAAATGTATAGACTTTTGTAACACCACAATAAGAAACAAACAAATAATCCAGGACTAAACATACAAACAGGAAGCTCAGGAAACTGTCACTGAAATGGTTAACAAAAGTGCTCAGTACTACTAGCCATCTGAGAAATGGAAATCAAAATAACGATAAGTTATCACCTTATACCCACAATGATAGCCAACTTAAAAAAATTTCTGGAGTGGTATGCAAGAATTGGAACTCTCATACACTGCTGGTAGGGTTATAAACATGCACAATCATATGGAAAACCGTATGACTTCACCTAAAACAACTAGAAACAGAAATACTATATGAGCCTGAAATATGTCTAATAGGTATACACCACCCAAATTAAGAGACAAAACAGTAATAGATATATGCTCACCCAGGTTCACAACAGCACAATTCACAACAGTGATAAGCTAGCAACAGCCCAAATGCCTACCAGTAAAAGAATAGGTAAACTCTGGTGCAGACACACAATTGAAGATGATGCATTCCTAAAAACAGTGATGAAACCATAAAATACTTCATGATGTGGACAGACCTGAAACTATTATGATGAGTGAAGTCAGTCAATTAAAAAAGGACATAAAGCAAAATAATAAACAACAACAAAATAACCAGAGGGGGGGGTGAGGGGGGAAGGTACATACAAGTAATCACAAATAAATCAGGGATGGACTTGTGTGTGTGTTTACATATACAAGATAGACAGGATAGGCAATCCTGCAGAGACAATAACAGGACAGACTTTCATGGGGGGTGGGCATGGGCAGAGAGGGAGCAGGGAGAGGAGAGCAGTAAGCTAATAAAGACGGGTACAGGGGAATAGTAAGGGTTCTAAAATGAATGGCAAGGAGGATCTAGCTTTTTTGGTCATTTCTGATCAATAGAATTGTATCTGAGAGGAATTACTGAGAGGTGAACGATAGGTAACCATGATATTGGGACAGAAAGAAAAAATTAAAAAGGAAAAATTTCTGTATAGGTATACATACATATGCAAATAAATCACTGTTTAAATTATGTATGTTTGTTATATGTATATAAATGCAAATACAACAAGGAAGCAGATGGACTTTGGTCCTCTAATTAATCTTACCTCAGTACAAAAATGGTTTCTTCTAATAATGTGGAATTGTACGATACTCACCTCCCTGACATGATTACTGAAGACAAAATGGATGAATAAGCAAATGTAGTGAAGAAAGCTGATGGTGTCCTGTATTAAAGGAAACAGTGTCTGGATCTTAAAGGATTGTAATCAAACAAGCGGCCATCTAGCAGTGAAGCAACAAAGCCCGCATAGAAGAAGCACACCAGTCTGTGTGATCATGAGGTGTCAACAGGAAACGGTATCAGAAGTTTAAAACCAAGCAACCAAATCGATGTGAAGGGGTGGGGATGTAGTAAAGACCCAAAACCCATCTGCAAGATAATTGGACAGTATCTCTCAGAAAGCCACACAGAAGGGATGATAAGTCCAGGGTGTGGTAGAGCACTGATGAAGCACGTAATTGTCCTTCAGTTCTTTAATATTACCTCCCCTTGCTATTTTGGGTTTTGTTTTAGAATATCAAAAAGAAAGAACATGCTCAGCATATCTTAAACTAAAAGAATTAAAGAAAAAATTCAAGCCTCATGTTGCAATGGTAAAAATTCCAAGGGCAAAATATTGAACGATTCGGGGCGCATCAAAAG
Source organism: Tenrec ecaudatus (assembly GCF_050624435.1). Lineage (NCBI taxonomy): Eukaryota > Metazoa > Chordata > Mammalia > Afrosoricida > Tenrecidae > Tenrec > Tenrec ecaudatus. Next base: position 91,078,406 of record NC_134548.1, read on the forward strand.
AATACAGTCACTGTACCAAAAAGAACTGGTCGGCATTCAATTATTTCAAAAATTAGCATATGAGCAAGAACCATTGATACTGAAGGAAATAAGTTCAAACTGCATTGAAAACCTTAACCAAAAACAAGTCCCCAGGAATTGATGGAATACCAACTGAAATGTTTCAACAAGCCGATAAAGTTTAGAAGATAGCTTCTTAGCAAACCAACTGCAAGAGAGCCATATAACAGAATATTCAAATTGTAGAACAATATCATTAATATCACATGCAAGTAAAATCTTGCTGAATAACATCTAGCAATGGTTGCAACAGAACATTTACAAGGAGCTGCCACAGAGACTGAGGCTGAATTCAGAAGAGGATGTAGAAAAAGGCATATCCTTGCTGTTGTTGGATGGATCTTAGCTGAAAGCACAGAATAGCGGAAAGATGTTTCTGTTTTCTTGACTCTGCCAAGGCATCCAACTGTGTGGATCATTACAAATTATGGATAGTTTTGAGAAGAATAGGAATTCCAGAACACTTCGTTGTGCTCTTGCGGAAAGTGTACATGGACCAAGAGACAGTTGAGCAAACAGAAAAAAGGCATACTGTATGGTTTAGAATTGGAAACTTGTGCCAAAGAGTTATATCCTATTATCATACTTGCTCAATCTGTATCCTGAGCAAATAATCAGAGAAGATGGATTTTCAGAAGAAAACGGACTGGATGAAGTCTTATTAGCAAATTACAATATGCTGATGACACAACCTTGCTTGCTAAAAGTGAGGATTTGAAGCACTTGCTGATAAAGATCAAGGATTGTACCTTGCAGTACGCACTGCAACTCAATATACAGAAAGCCAAAATCCTCAACATGGGATCAGTAGGTAATATGACAAATAGAGAAAAGTTTGAAGCTGTCCAGGATTTCGTATTGTTTGGCTCCAGAATCAATGCTCATGAAAGCAGCAGTTAAGAGATCAAAAGACATGTTGCATTGGATCAATCTGCTGCAGAAGCGCTCTTTAGAGTATTGAAACGCAGAGATGTTCCTTTGAAGACTAGGGTATCACTGGTCTAAGCTATGGTATTTTCAACTACCTCATGTGCATGTGAAAATTGTACGTGAATAAGGAAAACCGAAGAAGAACTGATGCATTTTAATTGGAGTGCTGGTGACGAATGTTGAATGTACTATGAACTGCCAAAAGGACACCAAGTCTGTCTCGTAGGAAGTATGGCCAGATTGCTCCTTAGAGACACAGATGATGAGACTGTGTCTCTCCGACTTTAGACTGTTGTCATGAGAGATGCACCCCCACAGAAGGATATCATGCTTGATAAAGTAGCGGGGCAGTGAAAAATAGGAAGACCTTCAACAAGATGGATCAACACAGTGGCTGCGTCTAGGATTCCTAAGAACAATTGTCAGGATGGCACAGGACCGGGCAGTGTTTTGTTGTTTTACAGAGTCACTGTGAGTAGGAAATGACGGACAGGACCTAAAAACAACAGCAAATTTGAATTCAGCAAAGAAGCAGAGAGTCCAATAGGACGGAGGGTTAGTGTCAAAACTGGTACAGAAAGATGGGAGAGTGCAGGGATGTCCAGTCCCTACCTCAAAGGAATCAACCGTTGTCTAATGCTGAGTTTGAATGTCTAAAATGGTTGATTATGGATTCCAGTACAATGAAATCCCTTCTCCTAGTGAACTCATATGTGGTCACATGTCCCAATGCTGTTGTTACAATTGTAAAGAACTGGAAATCCCGATTTGGAAATGGTGCATAGACCCAGAGGCAGTCATTCCCATGGAATAAGCAGCACGTGTGGTTTACAAATCAGAGGCGTTGTGTGTCAGGATTGTTTCTTCTTGCCACCTACTCAGTTTGTATGCTCAGAAATAAATACTCTGAGGAGCGAGAGCAAAGCAGAAAGAAGAACATGGTATCAGGATTGGAGTAACCCTCCTTAACAACATGTCGATCATAAAACCTGGCCTGCGGAAAGAGAAGACTTTCCTTACAACTGTACCAATAATCAGCATCAAGACAACCAAAGACTGAAGTTGTTAAGGATTTCATTATACTGGGATCTACCATCAACCCAGGAAATCAAACCATGTTTTGTATTGGGCAAATTTGCTACAAAAGACCTCTTTAAAGTGTTAAAAAACAATGGTGTCTCTTTGTAACCCAATCTATGCTGTTTTTAATCACCTCATATGTATGTGAGAGCTGGACAATGAGTAAGGAAAACCAAAGAAGAGTTGATGCTTGCCGAAAATCAAGTAAATCTGTCTTGGAAGAAGTGCAACCAGAAATGCTTTTTAAAATGAGAATGGTAAGTATACATTCTTTACTTTGACATTTTTATTTTGGCAAGTACATACTGATTATACTGATGTGCAGTTTGGACATGACATCAGCATTAACCAATTCCTGGTAAAGTACAGTATATCCAAAGGAAAAAATGAGAACTTAAACCTAAAAAATCACACTTGATACAAAAATTTAAATGTAAAATGTGAGAACTGTCACACATTTAGAAGAAAACTTAGGAGAATCTCTTTAGAATTTACCGTATATATTCGTGTATAAGCCGGGTTTTCCAGCACATTTTTAATGCAGTTTTTGTGGTAAAATTAGGTGCCTCTGCTGATATTCGGGTAGGCTTATACTCGAGTATAGACAGTACATCTTGCTAAAGTGACCTTAGACAAAAGCATGGTTCATAATGAAAAAGAAATTGATAAATTGGATTTCATCAAAACAAAAAGTTTCGTCTTGCAAAAAAAAACTGTTCAAAGAAAATGAGAGAATATCTGAAAGCTACATGGAAAGCAAATGATTTTCATTTTACATGATATAAACAATTCTCAAAACAACAATAAAAGAAACAATCTAATTAGAAAATGGCCTAAAACATAAACAGAGAATATACTATAAAGAATACATATGTAGCCACAAAGCAAATGAAAAGATAGTCGACTCCATTAGCCATGACTAGCTGCCATCGGGTTAATTTTGACTTACAGCAACCCCATGAGCATCAGAATAGAAGTGGGTTCCATAGGTTTTTAAGGGCTGAATAGGTGGCTATGGATCATGAGGTTTTTCTTCTGAAGCATTTCTGTACAGGATTGAAACTATAATTCATAGATTTTCAAGTTTATTTCACGTCCCTTTCAGCAAAAAATAACTCAACATTCCCCTGGCAATTAAAAACCTTTGCCCATAATCTGGGTTGAAGTGTTATTGTTGTTGTTAGGTGCCATCAAGTCTGTTCCAGTCAATAGCAACCTTATGCACAACAGAACAATCCACCGGCCATCACTGTGAGCCCATTGTTGTGGCCTGTGTGTCAATTTATCTCCGTGAAGGCCTTCCACTTTTTCGATGCCGCTCTACTTTACCAAGCATGCCTTTTTTCCAGGAGCTGATATCTCTTGACAATGTGTCCAAAGTACCTGAGAAAAAGTCTTACTATCCTTGCCTCTGAGGAGCTCTCTGGCTTTACTCTTCCCAAGACGGCCTTTTTGGTCCTGTTGGCAGTCCATGGTACTTTCAATATTCTTCGCCAGCACAATTCAAATGCATTGACCCTTCTTCAGTCTTTCTTATTCAATGTTCAACTTTCACATGAATATGAGGCAATGGAAAATACCAGGCTTGGGTCAGGTGCACCTTAGTCCTCAAAGTAATATCCTTGCTCCAAAGAAGACCAAGTCCTTGCTCCATGATTCCAAAGAAGTCTTGTATAGCAGATATACCCGATGCAATGTGTCATTTGATCTTTTGACTGCTGTTTCCATGAGCACTGATTGTAGATCCAAGCAAGACAAAATCTTTGGCAACTTGAATCTTTTCTGCATTTATCGTGATTTCACCTATTGGTTCAGTTGTGAGGATTTTGCTCTTCTTTTTATTAAGTTGTAATTCATAGGGAACACTTGTAGGAAAGTGACAACCTAGAAGGAAGTGTAACTGCCTCTATTACCAGTGATTCTCAACTTTCCTGATGATGCACCCCTCATGTTGTGGTGACGCCCCCCCAACCATAGAATTGTTTTCATTGCTACTTCATAATTGTAATTTTGCTACTGTTATAAATCTGGCAACCCCTGTGAAAGGGTCGTTCCACACCCCCCAAGGGGTCGTGATCCACAGGATGAGAACCACTGCTCTAGACCCATGTACAGGTTCTGCATGAGCACAATGTAGTGTTCTGGGAATCCCATTTTTCTCAAGGTTATCAACCGTGTGTTATGACCTACACAGTGGAATGTCTTGGCATAGTCAGGAAAACCAAAGTAAACATGTTTCTGGTACTCTCTGCTCTCAACCATGATCCAGCTGACCTCAGCAATGATATTCCCTGTTCCATGTCCTCTCTGAACCCGGCATAAACTTCTGTCAGCTCCCTGTCAATGAACTGTTGCAATCATTGTTGGATGATCTTCAGCAACATTTTACTTGTATGATATCAGTGATACTGTTCTATAATTTGAATATTCTGTTGAGTCACCTTACTTTGGAATGGGTACCAATATGGATCTCTTCCACTCAACTGGCCAAGTAGTTATCTTCCAAATTTCCTGGCATAGATGAAGTACTTCCAGTGCTTCATAAGTTTGTTGAAACATTTCCTTTGGTAGTCCATCAATTCTTGGAACTTTGGTTTGGTCTAATGCTTTTAATGCAGCTTGGATGTCTTCTTTCAGTACCACTGATTCTTCCTCTGCTACCTTTGGAAATGGAGGAATGTCAACTAGTTCTTCTTAGTTCAGTGACTCTGTGTATTCTGTCCATCTTCTTTTGATTCCTCCTGCATTGTTCAATATTTTGTCCATAACATCTTTCAATATTGCAATGCAAGGCTTGAATTCTTCTTCAGTTCTCTCAGTTTATATATATATATATATATATATATATATATATATATATATATATATATATATATATATATATATATATATAGAGAGAGAGAGAGAGAGAGAGAGAGAGAGAGAGAGAGAGAGAGAGAGTGTGTGTGTTTCCTTTTGGGTGTAGGTATCTGCCTTTGCAGATCATTTTACTTCCTCATACCCACTTTTGGGAAACACTGCTGTAATATTTGGATAAACAGCCAAGTACACGAAGGCATCAAAAAATTCACAGAAAAATATAATTGAAAGACAAAGAATTTTTCCACAAACGTTTTGAAGTCCTATCATTTATTAGCTATTGACACCACCCAAGGACTCCTCATTAGCCATTAGGGACATACAAGGTCAAAGCACAATTAGTTATCTCTCAGTAGAGATAAAATAATAGTGACACCACCAAACAAGGTGAGACTGTGGAGAAATTGAACTATTTATACATTGTTAGTGGAAATATAAAATGACATAGCTACTTTGGACAAGAGTTTAGCAGTTGCTTATAAAATTAAGCACAACTAACCAATGACTTAAGAATTATACTTTTGATCCTACGACATCCTTATGATCATTGCCATGCTTGAGCACATTGCTGAAGCTCTCTCCCTGACGATCTTCCTCTCTTTTGTTGACTCTTCATATTACCAGGCATGATGTCCGTTATCAGGGACTGGTCACTCCAGATAACATATCTAAAGTATATGAAACCAAGTCTTGCCATTCTTCTTTCCAAGAAGCTTTCTGTCTATACATCTCTCAAGACATATTCGTTGGTGCTTCTGGCAGTCCACGCCAACACTGTAATGACAATGGATCGATTTTTCTGCAGTATTCTTTAATCACTGTCTTTCACAAGCATGATGAAGTCATTGAAAATACCATGGTTTGGGTCAGGTACGCCTTAATCTTCAACCTAATATCTTTGCTATTCTACACATTAAAGAGGCCTCGTGCAGCAGATTTTCCCAGTGCAGTGCATTGTTTATTTTCTTGATTGCTGTGTCCATAAGCGTTGATTATGGATTCAAGATAAATGAGATCCTTGACAACTTTGATCTTTTCTCTGTTTTATCATGATGTTGTCTCTTGGTCCAGTTGTGAGGATTTTGCTTTCATTACCTCTGTTGTAATCTACATATATTCTGAAAACAAAACCAACTCACTTCTATCAAGTTGATGCTGACTCATAGGGATCCTATTGGGCAGGGTAGAACTTCCCCTGTAGGTTTCTGAGGCTGTAACTATGTATTGGAGTAGACAGCCCCACCTTTCCCCCAAGGAGCAGGTGTTAGATTTGAACTGCTGACCTTGTGAATTGTAGCTCAACTTGCAACCACTATACCACCAAGGTAGAATATTATGTATATATAAGTGGTATATATATTCAAAAAGTAGCAAATGTGCAGTTTTTATATTGTACTCTATACTTCAGATATAACCATTAGAAGAAACTAGGTAAAGGGTACAACGGACCTCTCTCTAATATCTTTGCAAATTTCTATGAATCTTCAATTATTTGAAAATAAAGTTTTGAAAAATCTAAAACTGACCTAGTGATATCAGTCATAGATCAAAAAAAATTCTTTGAAAGGCTTACACCAAGCTTAAGAAAGACCATAGAAAGAATTAGAGCATCAACAAACTTTCCTCATTGGAGACCTTTAAATATTGATCCTGTGAAGATTTAACCACAAAAGGGCAGTAAGAATAGTTCTTTGAGTACAACTCACAGAATACAAATAATGTCACTGGAATATGTTTAAATAATGTAACCTCTACTGTGTATATTTTCAAACAAACAAATGAATGAATTATACAGAAATATTTAGAGGCAAGGAAACAGTTAAACACGACTTATTTCATGAACATATCCTATGCGAAAAAATATTTAAAAACATAGCATATTATGTAATCTCTATTACTTTAACTATAACAATTATAGCAATAGTTTCTCCTTTACTACTTAAAATCATAGGATTAATAACCATAGTCTACTGTGCTTACAGGTGCCTTTCAAGCACGTCATAGTTGAAGAACATAACTCAATGACCCGAACAGCTGAAGTTCCTGCTTCCGATGCTGGGACTATCAAAATAGAAATCTAAAAATCAGAAACAAAAATCAGACAGAGTTATTAGAGCTCATGTTCAAATTTATATCATTAGAGTTCTGTTAACTGTCAAGTGTAATATTTGTATTAAAATGCTTACTCGTGTATGAAAAAATTTGTTCTCTAGTTTTATATTTTAGACAGTAATGACCACTAGGTCAATGTTTCTCTTTAACACTTCACACGTCTATATTAAATCTCAATCCAATCTTCAACCTAAGAAAACGGTGTCCTCTCATATTGAAAATAATTTCTACTAAAGATTAAAGCCCCAATTTTCACTTTTCCCTGTGTCATGCTTATATTTTGTCTGGGAATGTTACACTGAAAGCTCTCAAAAGAGATGCCTACAGCAAATCCTAAAAACAGAAATTGATTTTGATAACCACACGTGTTGCAATAGCACATTACTTGAATATGTAATTTTTGGTTCAAACCATGTCAAAAACTGTGTTCTTAAGGTTTCATGTCATGTTTTTGGCTGCTACTCGTGAAAGAAAATTATATACTTAGGCATTAAAGATATCAAGAGATTACAACTAATTGTATAACCATAACTGGAGCGGTACCCTAAGGACTATACCAACATAAAACAACATCCTTTGTTTCCTAAGATTATCATTTGTTTATTGAAATAAATCAATAGGTCCCTACCATAGAACTTTCGCTCTCTGGCTCTCAGAAGGCACCTGTCTCAAACTTCATAGATATTCTAAGTCATTAAAAAATAATTCTCTCAACTTCCAGTTACCACTTGCATATTCTTTCTCTAATTCCCATCATTTCACTTTTACTTCAAAAATTTTAAGAGGGATAAAGGAAAAAATTCTATATAGGAAACAAAAGGAAAGTCAAAAACATGATTTTGACTGATTAATTTGATGGCTATGTGGTAAATGGATCTGAAAGAGACAAGAGGCAAGGAGAACAGTTAGAAAGCAGAAATGGGGAGTCCCTTAACAAAAGCAGTGCAAGTGAGAATGAAGAGGAAAGGCAAATTGAAGCAATTTCGAGGAAGTAAATTGACAGGAACTAGGAGACAAGTGTGGTAGTTACATAATCTGGTGCCAATTTGAAAGGATTATGAGTGAAGGGGTGAAGCCTGGTCTGTTAATCAAGACAAAACCAATGAGGCATGGCCTTCTCAGAATTCTGGTTTTTCACTCCCTTGGAGGCGTGAGACACCTCTCTCTCTCTCTGCTCACTTCCTGCAAGACAATCCTGAGGACAATCCTGCAAGACAATCACTTCATGGCAACCTCAATCTGTCTATTTGTCTGGTTTTGACAAGACACATGGCACTACGCTGATAGACCCCGTCCCCTGGGAACTGGAGAAGCTACGTGGAGACCTCTGCCAGGCACTGGATCCAAAGACTTTCTACCCACTGGCCTGGGATCGTCCTATATTCGGCATCACTGCATGTGTTTTGTGAGTCTGAAGAGGACTTTATAGATTGGTATTGGAAATATGGGCTAACACTGGACTTATGGGCTTGGACTGGACTACGTTGGGATGCTTTACTAATGTACAATTACCCTTCATATAAAACTGTATCAAAAAAATAAAAATAAATTAAAAAAAAAAACTGTATCATACACATATGAGTGTCTATGGATTTGTTTCTCTAGTCTACCCAGACTAACAGAACAAGGAGCTGTAAGAGACCAAAGAAGCTATTGTAGTTGTAGTTGGAAGGTGGCACTATTCATAGAAGTAGAACACTGGAGTAAGAGGAAGTTTAGAAGGGAGTACAGGTGCCAGCCATGGGGAGTACAGGTGCCAGCCATGGAGTAAGAGGAAGTTTAGAAGGGAGTACAGGTGCCAGCCATGTTATGGGAGGCAGACAATCCTGAGAGACACAGAAGTGACTGTCACCAATATCTATGTGGAACTAAAACCGTAAGTATAGATGGAGTTATCCAGCGAGTGTGTGTGTATAAAGCTAAAGAAATTATGGGCTGAAATGAGAATTCTGAGAAACTCTAATATTTTAGCCAAGGGCAAAGAAAACGAGCCCACAAAGACAGTAGGCAGGGAATACGTAATGAGTCAGGAGGAGAACCAGAAGAGCACAGAGCCTGGAAACCACAGGAGTACAGCATTTCAAGAGGGAAGGGGAAAGCCGGCATTGTAAATGTAGCAGAATTATCCTCGTAGAACAAGGCTATACTTTATCCCCTGACCCTGACAAATATGAAGTTATGCAGAAAAAGCAACTATAGTAAAAGAGAGTTATAGAACAAGTTTTTGTGGTCTAGAAATAAATGGGAAGGAAGAAGCTAGAGGCAGCAAGTATACATATTGTCTTGAAAATGCTTGCTACGAGGAGCTGAAAGGTTGGATACTAAATAGAAACAGGGCTAGAGTCAAGTGAGGGGTCTTGGTTTTATTTCCCCCAGTTAAAACAAAATACTAGTGTCAAAATAGGACCCAAGGAAGACTGGTAGTGGGAGGAAGCAAATGTGAAAGAAGTTGGATTTGGATGCGGAGGAAGTGGCCTCATCATTTATCTGTGCCGGTATACATAAGTTGTGGGTGACAGGGCAGGAAGTCAAAGGCTATTCCATGGGGTGTTTTGCCTCCCTTCTCTCAGTGAAGCAGGTGAGAGGATTAGAGTTGATGAAAGAGTTTAAGACTTTGAATAGACACTGAAGAGAAAGGGAGAGGGAGCTGCCTGTGGATCCTAGAAGAGTTGATTGACAGGGGACCAAAGATCTACCTGAGGGAAGCTAGCTGTCATCACTTCATGGCAACCTCAATCTGTCTATTTGTCTGGTTTTGTCAAGAAGCCTCGGTTATCCAGGTGCAGATTATAGCCTGTTCCAGGAATGAGACCTTTGTTTGTAAGGACAAATTTCTATGGGAACTGACAACGTTAGAGGGAAAGCCACTCAGAAGATCCACCAGGAGGTTTAAGACATGAAAAAAGAAGAGGGCAGGAGAGAGCAGACAGACTAAGAGGATGCAGAGGGCACACGGAATTAGAGGTCTCTCACAAGTCAATGACCAGGTTGGATGACGGAAGAGAATGTACTGTCACTATACATTTATAAACTCTGCCCAGCAAACCAACTCTAAAATAGTGAATTAGATAACTCTCCACTCTCAAAATTCTCCAAATTTCAAAACTGTCCTTGAGCTTTATCCCGACTCTTGCATCTCCAATTAGAAGAGGACCTTATCTTGTCATTTAATGAACAAATGGAACCAATTAAACGGAACCTCCCAAGTCTAAAAATGGTCTTGCGTTCACTCTCCTTTCTGGGTGTCCCATATTCTTTCTAAGGTCAATTCATTCTTTGAATCCCATCTTCCCCAACTTTATCGGGCTTGCTCCATTAGTTATTCTCCTCCAGTCTATATTTTTTAGAAGGGGGAAGAATAAAACCTTCTTTGCACTAACATCCATTTTCAATAACCAATTCGCAATTTCTACACAGAGTTGTCTCTATTTTTCCTTTTCACTTTTGTGCATCCCTGTCATTTTTCAACCCATTCATAAAATTCATGGCTTATTAGGAGAGCTGATCAACAATTATATGAGGGGATACCCCCCCAAAACCGGAATCACGCTGAGCAGAGCGACGCTTTCATAGTATGCCTTTGTCCGGCTACGTGCGCATGGATGGAGCGACTTGCTCTGCGTTAGTACAACCAGCGGCAGTGCCTGGGAAGGTCCTCTCTGGTCACAGTGAATCTTTTTTGTAAAAGCAGTTTCACTAATCCCTCATTTTTTTGTGATAGTCGATGTAATAGAACAGTGTGGCCACAAACTGTTGTCATGTGGAACACAGCTTGCAAGGACAACACTATGGGAAAAACACAAGCGTACCAGTGGTTTTCTCATTTCAAAAAAGTGAAGTATCGGATTGATGACAAAACTTGTTCTGGACATCCATCAACTTCCCAACTGGATGAAAAATGTCAATTCATAGTGCACTTGGAGTCTGTTCCACTAGGTCAGACTGTTCATCAAACTTTCTATTTAGAGAATCTGAAAAATTTGAATAACAGTGTGTGACACTGTGGCAGATGAGGGACTGGTTTTGTCACCATGACTTTGCACCTGCTCATGCAGCCATCTCAGTGGGCCAGTGTTGGGCAAAAAACTGCATGCCTCTCTTGTCCTACACACCTGAATCACCTGACCTCGCACCACGCAACTTCTTTTGGTTTCCCCGAATGCAGAGGGACATGAAAGGATGACAATTTAATGATGCAGACACAGAACACGGGAGGTGCTGTCAGTCATCCAAACAGATGAGCTGGAAAATGTTTCCAAGAATGGAACTGCAGATTTGACAAATGTATTACGTATAATGGAGAGTACTTTGAAGGTGATGATTGTTTTGTAAAAAAATTTAGATACACAGCTTTGAATGAAAGAAAAATCCGGTTTTTGGGGGGGTACCCCTGGTATACTTTTGTAATTAGTGCTACGATAGTTATTGTAGAATTTCTTATACTACACTCATGCTTTCACTGGTTATACTGAATTGTAGCTGTTATTTACTTGTCTATATCATCTAGACAGGAAGTTCTTTGAGGGCCAAGAGGCGATGATGGCTACCACTATCTCTTCAACATCTAGCTAGCACACAATGGCTTATATGTAAAAGGCATGGCTTGCTGACTAATGAAACGAAAGTATTTGTGCCAGATGGAGAATGGACACATCTATTTTATATAATAAAATGCTTATAATTTGAAGAATTTTAGGAGCTTTTCATAAGCAGTACTGCATATAGCATATATCTGACAGTCACATGCACTGAGTAAGGGGACAATTTTTGGTCATTGTTGTAAAATACTCATTTTATAATGAAAAGGAACATATTGCTGGGATATATGTGTCCAGACTGAGGGAGACCCCAGGCATAGAGAAATTCCTATGGGATTAGGAGTACAAAGGAGGAAGCGGGCACTGGAACAAACAATGATGGATGATGGTACTGAGGAAATAGCAACTCTAGGAACTATTGCAATATTCTGAGAAGCCTAAAGTTCATTCACACCAGGTCTAATGCTGGTGATGAGGTTATCACCATGACGATTCGGGTGGTTACTATAAATCCTTTCACTGGAACATTTTTTAAAGTGTGTTATCTTAGGATTCTTTTTCTTTACCACAATACTGTAGTTTCTGTGTCATAAAAATAATTGTTGAAAATTAAGCTTTGGTCCAACATTCCCAGAGTAAATCTAGGAGACAATAACTTGTGCTAGAAGAAAATTCTTTTTAAGAAACACAGCATTTGCATTAAAACCATTACGTAACTCTTAAAAGTTATTAAAACCAACTAGTATCTGTGATTTGATATATTTTATTTCAGCAATACTGATTTATATATTAATATGTAACTTAATCTTGAATATATTATTAAAAAGTTGAGAACAAAAATTACCTGTTGATCTGAATCTGTTTTTAGCAGAGATCTATCTGTAATTAAGACTGCCCTGGAGATCTGCCTATAACACACAAAATAGCAAATAAATCAGTGATTCCGATTTCATGGACAAGTTTCACTTATATTTACATAACCACCAGATGGCATATTTCAAAGATTTACATGAGGATAAAAGCATCACCTCAGAAAACCAAGTCAAGTTTTTTTTTTTGTTTTAATATATTTTGGGCTCATGAAAGAAGGATGTGTGATCTGCAGACTTAACACATCTGAGACACAGGAAGATATGCTGGGCTCCCCCAAAACCATATCCCATAAGAGATTAGTGGCAGGATATTGTGTATATTTTAGGTTTGTTCTATGTGTACACCATACTTGAAGAGCAGCCTCATCATAGGCAAATGTCAACATAATCACGGGCAAGTTTTCTCAAATGGGTGTAACAGTGCCTTACCTGTATTGTACACTTGAACATATGTTCTCAGAAAAATAACTGTCCTCCACAATGAAATGCTTAGAGATTATTCTCTGGCCAAACTGATCTATGATTGCTTTACATCTATAAAGATAAATAAGCACAACAAAACGTTCATGTTAATGACTAAATATTTTTAAAAATTAACATAATAATCAGCTACCACTCTTAAAGCTTAAAACTAATTATTGTGAAGATAAACTTAAATTGCCTATAATTTTAACATTTTTAACATAAAACTGCTAATAAATGAAAAGGAAAAAGATCCTATTTTGCTGTACAACCATTGCTGTTAATTCTGACTAACAACTGCAACACCAGGGCTACTTTTGCTGCCATCAATTTTTTGAAATGGAAAATAACTACGAAATCTCACTTAAATATCTATCCTGAATGTCATTAACAAGTAATGGTAAAATTAGAATAAGTATTTTCACTTTTCTAATATTTAGAAACAAACACTTCTCCTTTGCATAGAAAACACTGCTTTAAATAGCTATACGAAAAGAGGAAGAAAAAAGTTAATTAAATAGCATGTTACATATACTGTTCACAATCAGTAAAAACCACTAAGACCTTTTTTATTTTGCTGTTAAGTGTTGCTCTTTTGTTCAAGAATAGCTCTCTGGTCACATGTTTGATAATGTTTTTATCAGAAAAAAAAGGTGGGTGGGGTGGATAGAGCTTCTTTTAATATTTGTTACTACCTTAGTTCACAGGTCTACCATAGAAAGATTTCTTTCAAGTGTTGTTTCCAAATAAGGAATACACTTATGCATGGACATTATCAGGTCTCTGTCATCTGATATGTGTTGGAACAATGAATCACATAGACCCCTCCATTGACCTTCTTTCAATGTGTCTAGATAAAAAGATGAAAATTAGAATCCATCTCCTTGCCAGTGCCACAAGTTATAAATGTACTTTATAGGGTTCATTATCCAAACTAATGGACTAAAGGAAACATCCTTGAAATGGACTTAACAGCCGTGATAAAGCCAGTAGAACACTATTTCAGGAACACTATGCAAATGGCTATATGTTTCCTGTATATTTTTATTATAAAAATATAAATTTAATTTACTGTTATCACAGTTTCCCCTTTGGGGACCAGAATTATTTTATTTGAAATATACGAATTATGCTCCTCACAAAATGCAAAGAAATAATTTCAAGATACCATATTTGAAATATACTAGTATAAACATACTGAATCACTTAAAAAATCATACAAGCTATATTTACCAGCCATAAAGGCTTACAAAATAGAAGACCAAGAGTAGGCGAATTTGATTCTATTACCTAAAGACAGCCTGTGATATTCTTGAATAAATGGCATATCACCGGTTTCTGGATAGACTGTGATGTTTGATTATATTACATATGCTTAATATATATTCTTAATCAATTCACTAACTTCAGTTATAGTATATTACTATTCATATGATTTTTCCCATTTCCCCCGCCTTCCCCTTTACTTTCTCTATTTCTATCTTCATCTCCTCACATTGTATTAAACTTGAGCCCTTGTCCTTAAAATACTTCCTTAGCTATATAGATGAAAGTTATTTATATTTAAATAAAATTACTTAAGAAGAAACTGCTTATTCAGTTGTTGTTTTGTTTTAAAATGTTCACATACAATCTGAAAAACAAGGCTGTTTAGGTTACAGAGAACGGCTATGATCTGTCATTGACAATGATCCCTATTTCTTCTGTAGAAGCTCACAGCCCTTTCTTTCATTTTAGCTCACAGACTACAGACAATCAAGAGAGAGTAAGTTGGGCAAAAAAGGGGAGAAGGCTGCTAAATGACATGGATTTGGATTACACAGTTTTATCATTTGCCAAAATTCAGCTAATGCGCACCTAAGATCTATGTGCTTCGTTGTATATCTATTTTACATCCAAAGGCCTGTAAACAAATATTGAACTCTAGATTTGCATTCTGAAATATTTAGTTCTAATGGTTCTTATGTAATGTTCTAATGGTAGGTTTCAGTGGCAGATACACTGAAATTCTTTCAACTTTGGCATATAACATAACATAAAACTGGAAACAGAGGGTTGGAGTTGTATAAATTCTGAGCTTTAATGTGGGTTTTCACAAAGGATCATATTTTAATAGACCACATAACTAAACCTGGTCCCAATTTATGAATCCTTTTTTAGGCTGTCAAGTACTAATAGGGCTGTTTTGGTAGTAAATATTACTGGTTGATAGACATTGCTTTTAGAAGTTACAATATTAAAAAGAACTACTGGGAACAATCAAAAGAGAAGTATAGAGGGACAGGAAATTAGAGAGTTCGACTATTCAGGAATAGCTACTAATAAATATGCCTCTTTATGTTGTAGTTTCCATGGGAAACAGTGATTCTCAAAGGAGGAGGGGGAGAAGGAAGCAAATCAGAATCACACCTGGGGGACTTTGTTCAAATTATAAGTACCCCTGGAGATTCTGATAAGCTCCCAAATCCCAGGAAAGAATCACTATGCTAACTTTTTTATTTCACTGTACTCCACAGAGAAAAGTCAAGAGCTATTGGTATGGAAATATATATGTGTGTGTATGCGCATACACATACCCATATATACATACATATACATATATGCACACACAGCATGTTTGGTAAAGTCAAGGGACAGTGAAAAAGAGAAATCCACTCAAGAAGAAGGAATGACACAGTGGCTGCAGCAATGGGCTCAAAGGTGGGGAACAATGTAAGGATGGCGCAGGACCAAGCAGTGTTTCATTCTGTTGTACATAAGGTCTTTATGGGTTGGAACTGATTTGATACCACCTAATAACAACAACAGCAACACACACACACACGTATGTATGTGTACACACACACACACATTCTTCCCCTGTAGAAATTGAAATGATGATCATATGACCTGTTTCAACCTGGTAGATAATAAGAACGCACGTCAGCTGATCATTTTCCTCACCGAGTACTATGGCTCTAAGCCTAAGGAAAGCTGTTGAAATGAAGGCATGTACAAACAAGTGGTAAGATTTGGCTTCCCCTAAGATACTTATTATATATTAGGTCTAATTGTGAGAACAATGAAGAGAGGGATATTGATTTGGGACTCAGCTTTTGTCTTTCGAAGATTACATAAAATTATATGACAGACAAGTAATGGATTACAACAAAATGAAACAGTGCTACTACATGCATTAAAAATGCCCGCCCACCCCACTAAACCCGAAAAAGCCAGGAAAGATTAACAGCACTTAAGATTCAGTGGAGGGCCTTTCTGATCCTCATAAATAGTAAACTGAAGAGAAATATGTTAGGATTTTACAGTTACAAGGACGGTGACCTAGTTGATCATAAGAATCACAAGCCAAGCAGAAGACTTTTAGACTTTTAAATCAACACATCATAGCTTTCCTTTCAATTCTATGAGTATACATAGCAAAATGACAGTAAGTAAAAGCCATTCCGCAGGATTAAACGCAGTATCTAGAATTTGACCCAGGAAATAAAAATAAAATTAAAACAGGAATCTAGTCATTATTATCGTCACAACTAATATAATCAAAGAAAAGCAGAAACCACATGTGGAATAGGTTTGCAAAAACACATTAAGGAAATGAGAAGATTCACAATAACAGAAGGTAATAAAATAATTATTCCTATTCAATATGCTTTTCTATGCTTTCTCAAATCCACCACCTCAAATGCTACCACCAGCTAAAGCCATCCTACATAGTTTTTTCCTCAATCATGATCTTGTGTAAAAATCTACTACAACAATTTCAAACACCAGTTAAGATTGTTCCAAACTTGTGGGGTCTTACTCTGGCCTCTCTTGCGCTCTATATAAATATTTTTCAATTGTCTATCATCTTCTTCCTTCTAGATAGACGTAACACCCTTTAAGTCTAGCATGATGAGTTCGCCATCATTCCTCAACCACTTTTCCATGCAGTACTAGCGAGACCATTTTACTCAGGCATTGGTAAGACCAGCAGTCATGCTTTCTCTACCTCAGGAGCTCTCTTCTTCCATCTAATCGACCACTACCTTTCTATTCCACTTTGCAATTATTTCTTGGAACTCGCTTCTTCCCATCTCTGCTGACATTGCTTAAACTCAGTCATGGACTACTAGCAAGTGGGTAGCACATTTGTTCAATATAGATATGTGGCATAACATCTCTGCACCACGAAAAACTATTCTAGGAAACGAGGATAAAAATATCTTACATTGAAGCAGTTCCCATTGTAATACAGATTCAGACAAACACTAAAATGATATGAAATTGCCAAGTGTAGGAATAAAAGATAAGCGTGGGGCATGATGAGAATACTAAGGGGAGGTACTTGACTAAACCTGCGATGAAGGGATAGAGTATAAGGGAGTACTCACCAGAGAAAATGATCCATCCAGTGATTAAAAGATGAACAGAGGCGAAATAAGGACATAAGGGAGAGAAGCTTTCAGGCAGCGAGGCTGCAATTACGTGGTACAGAGGCAAATCAGGGAAGGGCAGTTACAGAGAATTTCAAGCAGTTCGGTATTTATGACCAGGAAATGAAAAGAGATGAGGCTACAGGGCCAAGCAAAGGCCAAATTACCCAGGGTTTCATGCCATGAGCAGCTGAGACTTTATTTTGAACTTCCTAAAGCTAACAAGTGAAGTTAGGATTGGCTCCTCAAACGGAAGTTGCTGGTTGAAACGAGCACATCAGCTCCATAGATGACAGGCCTGGCAATGTCCTTCCAGAACTAAACCTAGGAAACCCGATGGAGCAGTTCTATGCTATGTAACACATGCTTGCCACGATCTCAGGAAACAACAAGAAATATACATTATTAAGTAACATCTTTATACAAAGAACATCACGTTTTATTCATTTCTATATCTTCGTTGCAACTAGCATGAGAGTTGGCAGAGGTTACATTATCTAGGAGGGGCACCCCCCTAAAAACAACAGAAGTCTTTTTTTCCAAAGATATAGATTTAATTTTTTTTTCACAAAACAATCTTATCATCTTCAAAGTACTCTCCATTACACTTAATACATTTATCAAATCTTCAGTTCCATTCTGGGAAACATCTGACAGCATCTCTCTTGTTTCTTTCGTCACCTCTTCTATGTTGTCAAATTGCTGTCCTTTCAAGTCCCTCTTTATTTGCAGAAACAAAAAGCAGTTGCATGGAACAAGGTCAGGTGCATGAGGCAAGAGAGGTATGCCGTTTTTGCCTAAAACTGGTGCACTGAGATAGCTGAGTCAGAAGGTGCATTGTCATGTTGGCAAACCCAGTACCCCACTGCCACAAATCAGGCCGTTTTTTATCTCACATTGTTACACTATCTTTTCAGAACCTCTAAATAGAAAGTTTGATTAACAGTCTGACCTGGTGGAATGAACTCCAAATGTACTATGAATCAACATTTTCGTCCATTCGGGAAGTTTACAGACGTCTGGATCAAATTTTGTCACAAATCGATATTTTACCTTTTTCAGAATAAGAAAACCACTCATACACTTGAGTTTTTCCCATACTGCTGTCCTTGTAACCTGTGTTCAGCATCACAAGGGTTTCTGTGGCATTTTTCCTGAGTGGGAAGCAAAATTTCACAGCCACATGCTGTTTGCTGAAATCGGCCATCACGAAAAAACAAGGTCTGATAGCGCAACTGCTTTTATGAAAAAATTCACTGTGACCAGAGAGAACCTTCCCAGGTGACATCACTTGCTTGCACTAACTCAGAGAGTTGCTTGATACTTGCCTAGTGGGGGAAAAATGTGCACTACAAAAAGCTTTTGTCTAGTTTTTTTGTATCCCATCATATAATAGTATCACTATCATATTTTTCATTAAAAATGAAACAACAACAAAAATTGCCACTGAGTCTATTGCAACTCATGGTGACCCTTAGTAGAGCTTACCAAGGCTATCAATCTTTAGGGGAACGGATAGCATCATCGTTCTCCTCCAGAGTGACTGCTGGAATTTAACCACCAACCACTGCATTTCCATGTTGCAAATGGAACATGCTACATCAGAGGTCCAATGATTTTCCCACAAGAACAAATATAAATCAAGTCACATCATTGATACTAAAGCTCAACAACCAAAAAAAAAAATCAAACAAACTCACTGCCAGCAAGTCAATTCTGACTATTTTACTTCATAGACAGAGTAGAACTGCCATTTGGGTTTCCAAGGCTGTAAATCTATATGGGAGCGGCCCAACATGTAACTCATTATTCCATCACTAAGGCTTCTACTCTCAGCAGAAACATCACTGAAAAAGACAAGTATTGACTGATATCCCTTACAAACATAGATGTTAAATTTTTCAATGGAACACTAGGGAACAGATTCTATTAAAATATCAAAAAACAATACATCATGACTAAATGGGATTCATACAAGGATGGTTTAACTTTAGAAAAAAATATCAACAAAATCTATCACATAAATAAAGCAAAGTAAAAGAATGCCACGATCATAACAATAGATATAGAAAAAGCATTTGACAAAATCTAACAATCATTTTTAATAAAAATACGCCTCAAAATCAAAATAGGAGAGAAAGCCCGCAACATAGTTAATGGTATATACACAAAGCCGAGACTCACTGTTATTCTCAATGGAGACCAAAAACATTCTTCGTGTGAATGGGAACAAGACAAGGATAGATGCCTTTTACCATCAGGACTAGTCAATAATATATTTTAAGTCTAAGCAATAGCAACAAGGTAAGAAAGGAAAACAAAAGGCATCCAAATCAACACAGAATTAAAACTATTTGCAAAGGATATGATCCAACAGGGCGAATACCCTGGAGATTCGATAAGAAACATTTGGAACTAATGAAAGTATCCATCAAAGTGAGAGTACAAGATCAACCTAGAAAAATCAATGAGATTCCACTATACTACCAAAGAGAACTATGAAAAAGAAATCAGGAAAATAATACCATTTACTATAGCCAGCCAACCCAGGAAGTCCTTAGGAATAAATATAGCCATAGAAATAAAGCATGTATCCAAAGAAATCTATAAAACACCATTGGAAGAAACCAAGAGATATACATAAATGGAAGAGTATACCACGTTCATGAGTAGAAAGACTTAACATTGTGATATTGTCAGTACTACCCAAAACAATCTAGAAATAAAATGCAATCTCCATTCAGATTCCATCATCATTCTTTAAAGGGAGGGAAAGACTAATCACCAGATTTATATAGAAAGGAAAGGGGTCACAAGATAGGAAAGTAAAACTACAGAACAACGTAGGCCTCACACTCCTCAATCTCAAAATATAAAGTCACAGAGTCAAAACAGCCTAGTATTAGCACAGTAATAGACACAAAGACCAATAGAACCGAATTTAGAACCCAGATGCAAAGTAATTCATCTATGGACAAGAAATATTGACAAGTCTCTTTAACAAAGTGTTGGCACAATTTGATTATCTATTGAGATAAATGAAATAGGACCCATATGTCTCAATATATACAAAAACAAACTCAAGATGGATCAAAGGTCAAAATCTAAAACTAAGTTTAAAGCAATATTAGGGGCAAGTTTAGGGACCCTAATCAATGGCATAAGTGTACTATCGAACATAAATAAGAAAACTAGATGACTGGGACCGCCAAAAAAAGTAAATATTCATGCACATTTAAAGGCTTCATCAAAGAGTGAAAAGAGAATCTATTAACTGGGGGGAAAATGTTTGTCAAGGACATATTAGACAAGGGATTAATCTCTAAAATTAGTAGAAAATTCAATATTTAGATAATAAAGACAATCTAGTTAAAAAATGGGCAGAGGATATGAACAGAAATTTCACCGAAGAAGACATACAGGTGACTAATGAACACATATAGAAATGTAGGTGATCTTCAGAAAGATGCAAATCAAAACAATAATGAGGGACCAGTTCACGTCAGCATTAGTAGCAACGACGACAACAACTCGAGAAAACAGCAAATGCTGGTGAGGCTGTAGAGACATGAGAACCCTGATATGCTGCTGGTGGGCTATAAAATGGTGGGATCACTGTGGAAAACAGTATGGCACGTCCTTAAAAAGGTAGCACCAAATACCATCCAACCCACCTCAAAGCACATATCCTAAAGAAATAAGAGCCTGGTGCCTTTATTATGAATGCTATTAATGTTAACAGCATCATTGACAGTAGCTCAAGGGAAATACGTGTTCATCAACAAGTGAATACATAAACTATGGTGCACAATGGGATATTATGTAATATTAATAATTATGAATCTGCAAAAACCTCATAACATGGGTGAACCTGGTGGACATTATGCTAAAATTAGTTGATCAAAAAAAGGGCAAATATTGTACTAGTGCACTGCTTTGAAGAGCCAAGCGGAAGTTTTCATACAGAAAGAAGCATTCTTTGAAGGCAATCACAGTGGGAAGGGAAAGAAGGGTAAGTCCAGAGTATTTAGAGGGCAGTGAAAAAGAGGAAGGCTCTCAACATGATGGAACGACACAGTGGCTGCAACAATGGATTCAGGTACAGGACCAATTGTGAGGATGACACTGGACCAGGAAGCATGTGTTTTTGTTGTGCATATGGTCACTGTGGTTAAGAACCGGCTCAATGGCACCTAACAACAACAACGGAGGTGCAAGCATATTAACTTAGGTGAAGGGAAAGGCAATATACATAAGGGACAGGTAAGCACACGCTGATTAAGGCACGAGAAGACACTAAGAAGAGCACATGAGTTAAAGAGAGCAAAGGTATATACACAATCTTGCAATAATAATAATCTATGAGTGGGATGCACAGATAGATATTGAAGCTGCAAAAGAGTGGGAAGGCAAATGGAAATACCAATATATACAAGTTAGAAGATATTTCCCCATATGTACTTAGATGTATTGTAAATATATCCATGAATATAGGACAGCATACAAGAGTAAAAATGAAGACTTCTTAGACACAACCAAACACCTTGAGGAATAAATTGCTGGGTTTGGGAGTTCAGGACCATAATCTTGGGGCATATCAAATTTGATTGGCATAACATAATCCACATAGACAAGGTTCTACAACTTTACTTTGGTGAGTAGTAAATGAAGTCTTAAAAGTTTCTGTGTAGCCATCTAAGTTGCTACTATTGGTCTCTTTCCAACCAGAGCAAAGAAGAGTAAAAAACAACAAAAAAGACTCATGACAACAGTTAATTAAAAGGATTAATGGACCACAAAGCTTCCATGACTCTGACACCAGAACTTGGTGGCTCCTCAATACCACTGCAAACATCTCAGAAAGAGCTAACAATAGGAGGGCCTGGAGAGAGTAGGAGAAAAATGTGGGGAAAAGACCAAGTTTACTGGTTTGACACAGACTGGTAGAATATGCGTGACTATAGTCCTTAGTCATCCTGTAGCCCTTTAAGCCACTCCTGTGACTTAAATTTCAGCAAAAACAAAAAACAAAAACAAAACCCAGCCTATAAGATAAATAACATTAGGGAGGTCTAAGTTCTACAGTCATCTCTACACCATTCCGAAATCAAACAATACACTATTAAACGGTCAAATATGGGTTAGAATCAACTCATTGACTGTATTTAGTTTTGGTTAAGTGGTCAAATCAAAATTTTTCATAGCCAGTGCTGCTTGAAAAGAAAAATAGTCAACAAGAATATTCAGTTTTCAAAAAGAGTCAACAGAGAGGTTCAAAATTAGAATTTACTAAGAAGGGAACAAAAGATACATTGAAATATGTCCTCCAACAATTAAGAAAGCCGGGCCAATAGAAGCAACCTTGATGCCAAGAAAAGCAAATAAAAATTAATAATAAAATCTAGCTGAAAATAAGTATACATTTGATTATATATTACATATACGATTAATTCAGGTGTCTCGTAAATGTCCCATTTCTTCTCGTAAAATGTTATAGGACATTGTCAGGTATAAACACATTAAAGTCAATGTTACAATAATTTTGCTCCTAGAAACTTTCTTCAATGGAAAAGGAAAAGTATAAAAAGGCCATGATCAGTCTTTAATCTTTATTAACTTCATTCACCCAACACATTAGATGCTTGAAACCTGCCTTGGTCCTGCAGCTAAAATGGTGAGACCCTGATTTTTCTTATCAGGAATTTAAAGTAAAAAGGAAGCTAACTGTGGGAAGAGGGAAGGTAAAGAATTTTGAAGCAGTCTGTGACAAGGAAATAACCTTAAAACTAAAGTGTGCGTAGCTCGTAACCAAACCAAAGGGGAAAGGGTGTCAAGTGTTCCCATGAGAAAAACAAGGGGAAAAGTAGTAGGAGCCCAAAAGGGGCAAATGCAAATATCTGCAGATTCCTAGTTCAATATTCTAATTACATTTAGTATAAACAATTGTCTGACTCACCTCGAATGCTTGCAAAGAAAGCTGTGCTAGATATGTTTAAACATGTGGTCAGTGCTGTTCCTCAAATAATTACCCCTTTCTTTATATTCAGGTCCCTACCAAATGCCTTCTATTACTGGTATCCTAATCATTTGATTTTGACTAAGAAAGCAGTGTTTGGGAAAGGTACATTACCTGAGCCAATTGCAATCAACACTAGCACTGAATGTTTATAGAGAATATATTGTAGAATAGATTTTTAACAAATCAAACTATTAATATAAATTTAGTAATTAATATCAAGGATATAAATTCACAAATACAAAGTATTGGTTGTCTTTTAAACAAGACTTTTAAAGATCATTGAAAAAGCAATTCAATACTTATTTCATGAATATTATGAGTGTAGGATAAACTTTTAAAAAATACCCTAAGGTTATACAAATACATAGTTATGGAATATAATAAATTTTCCAGTGAGAGAGTAATACACAGTATCCAAAGTGGTCAAGATGGATAAGGTGATGCTGTTCAATAGGAAACTGGAGTTCTAGTAATAGATAACAATTAGTATAAAATTTATTTAGCTATTTCACTAATATCCATGCAAGTATATATATACAGCTTGTTTAAAAAATATTTGAACTTCTCATTGGGAAAATTTGAGATTACTTTAACTCTTTAAAAATGGCTTACAGTTTGGTATATAAAATATTAAGATTATTGTCTATTTTTTAATGTTAATCAAAAGGCAAGCACTTTGCAGGAACTTTAATAGAAGCATATCAGGTCAGATAGGATACTTGTAGATTACTACCACAATCCAGCTACCTTATCTTACAGATAAAGTACCTGACATAGAGAAATGTGACCCTTCCACTGTCATTCAGTGGCAGTACTGGGATTGTAGGTATTCTAATTTCATTCCAAGGCTACTTGATCTTTACATATGTATAGGAGTTACAATAATTTTTGTCTTTGAGGTCTTTCTATGGAGCACTAAAAGAAATGTAAAATCAGTAGCAGTTTTTCTAGTACTGCAAATTCACATTTGATCACTAGTAGAGGGTAGGTTGATCTTGACAAAGCTTGGTAATGAATTAAGACCTAGAGACCCCAGTCAATCATGGAACACAATTGTTAGCTGAATTAGAATTAGCCCCAACTCATAGTGACCCCATCCCATATATATAGCATTTTTTCATTTTTCAGAAGTACATGGCCAAACCTTTCCTAATGGTCTTAGTCTGGATGCTCTGCTGAAGCCTGTTTAGCATCATGGCAATACGCAAGTTTCCATGGACAGATGAATGGTGGTTGCCCATAGGGTACACTGACTGGGGATTGAACCCAGATCTCCCACACAGGAGAGTGTTCAATCACTGTTCTTTTCTTTTCTTTTTCTTTTAAAATGATGACATTTTTATTGTGAGAGTTCCCAGTAATTTTTCCAGTGAATTATCTAACTATAATTCTAAAATAATGATTCTTCTCTACTTAAGATTGCCAAATGCTGTTTCAAGCGGGTAACCATTAGGGCCATTTTACAAATTCCAGCCAGGTCAAAGAAACATTCTCAAATCCAAATGAGAATCAAGGATTCAAGAACAATCACAATTTGGTAATCCCTAGGTATATTAATGACTCACACAACTAGAAAATAGTTTATTATATGTGTGATTCTTAAGTAGGGCACACAACTTTTTCATATAGATCAGTGTTTCTCAGTGGCATCTAAGTAATAAGTAGAAGCTACTTCTCAGTCACAAAGCTGATTCTGATCACAACAACCTTGTATGACAGAGTAGAACTACACAACATGTTTTTAAAAGTCTAAATCTTTACAGGAGCAGACAGCTCCATCTTTTTTTTTGAGTCTGGTGGGTCTGAACCACTAAACTTCTTGGAGTTAGCAGCTTAACATTTAACCTGAGTTCCTGTCTATGGAATATTTAACATAAAATTCACTTGCAATGTTTCTTGAAAATGAAAACGTCTTGGCTCTGCTTTAAACATGTTGCCCAAGCTGGCTGTCAGAGGGACAGGCCCAGAAACCTGCACTTTTGATATATTAACATGGTGATTCTTAGTCACATTAAAGTTTGAAAACTATAAGTCTACAATGCTCCTATTCAAGACCTTTAGCCCTCTGCTACTACTGCAACTAGGACCTACAACAAAATCATGAAAAAATAAGTCTGCTAGTTCAGAGGATATAATTAAAAACTAGGTTAAAGTTAAGGAAAATGTATAATTTACTTCAGCAAATCAGTATACCTGATTGTGGTAATGACCTCAACACTCTTTACAGTGTGACCGAACTATTGAATTATGTAATGTGTGAATTATATGCCAAAAAAACTATTTTTTAGAGATGCTTAAAAACACCAAAGGGGTAAATTACACACACACACACACACTTAAACAGATCCTAAAACTTCACCCATTTTGGCTTCGAAGTAAAGCCTAAAAGTCCCAGAAAAATATTTTAGCATATTTCAGATAAGAACATAAATATCTTCAAACAAAATAAATCCTAGAAAATATAATAGAAATATGTAAATATATGGACCAATCCAAGGTGATCAATCTTACTAAATAAATCCTAGAAAATATAATAGAAATACATATATAGATTGATCAATTGATGGTGCTGTTTTTGTTTCAGGTGGGTAAATATTTATTTCGATCCTAAATCAGCCTACAGGCCTGATACCACTGTAAAAAATAATATCCTCAGATAAGAGGGCAGCATAGTTTATGACAACATTTTACCTAAAATCTCGTTAAAGTTTTCTCTCTTGGAGTGACATGCATTATCGGCAGAGATTAATCTGATGAGTCTTTAGGTGAGCTTCATTTTTTAAAGTGCAATAATAGAGGGTTTTGTTGTCATCTGATGAAAATCAATTAGAGGAAGTAAGGCCACAGGAAAACCAACATCACTCATCACCAACCAACCCCCAGTAGTTGAAATGATTTGTCTTCCAAGCTTGGATGATCAGGAGCTATAGTCGTATTGCAGGGAAATTAATTTAGTTTCTATATCGTGAACTCACTTTCCTTGTTCTAGAAGACTCAAACACAAATTACTTTTAATCAAGGTTGACATGCTATTAATACCAAAGTGGATTTTGAGGAATCATTTTTTAAAATAGGCTGCAGCATCTTTTTCACCTGTGTGGGTATAACTCTAGGAAGGTTATTTACATCATCCTTACTTTCTGGAGTCTTTGTCCACAACAAGGCACTCTACGGAATGGCGAAGACAATAGATTCCACCAAACACGGCAGACATCCTAAAAAGAAAATAACAAATATTAGGCTAAATTGGTATGTTGAAAATTAAGGTAATATTATTTTCTTTGAAGTTACGTAAATTTAATAGTTTGTCTTACAGAAAAAGGAATTTGGACAGTAACTTATTTTCTCAATGATGTTATTAAAAATGCCTCAGAGGTAAAGATTATTTATATTCTGGTTCTGCAGAACTATACCTTCTAATCATACACAGTTAAAGCCTAAAATTGTGAAAAAGAAAAAGTGCCCCTAATCAAGGTTTATATATTCCACCCACCACCACCCCTGCCAAAAAGAGCTACTGACTACCTGTGGCACACAAGACTACCAACAGCCCACAGAAGTGATGTAAGAATTACCAAAGGGGACATGGGAGAGGGGGAGGTGGGGGGAAAGTTGTGGTGTTAACAAACCCAGGGACGAGGGAAAAACAAGTGATCCAAATCGGTGGTGAGGAGGGTATAGGAGGCCTGGTAGGGTGTGATCGAGGGTAATGGAACCAAGAGGAATTACTGAAACCCAAACAAAGACTGAGCATAATTGTGGGACAAGAGAAAAGTCAAAGGAAATAGAGGAAAGAGTTAGGAGGCAAAGGGCATTTATATAGGTCTAAATAAAGGCATGTACATATGTAAATATATTGATATATGAGGATGTGGAAATAGATCTACGTGCATATATTTATAAGTTTAGTATTAAGGTAGCTTATGGATATTGGGCCTCTACTCAAGTACTCCCTCAATGCAAGAATACTTCGTTCTATTAAACTGGCATTCCATGATGCTCACCTTCCCAACATAATCACTGAAGACAAAGCGGATGAATAAGCAAATGTGGTGAAGAAAACTAATGGTGCCTGGCTATCAAAAGATATAGTGTCTGGGGTCTTAAAGGCTTGAAGGTAAACAAGTGGCCATCTAGCTCAGAAGCAACAAAGCCCACATGGAAGAAGCACACCAGCCCGTGCAATCACGAGATGTCGAAGGGATCAGGTATCAGGCGTCATCAGAACAAAAACAATCACATCATTTTGATTGGGGGGGGGTGCGTAATGGAAACCCAAAGCCCATGTGTAAGCCACTGGACATCCCCTTACAGAAGGGTCTTGGGGAGGAGACGAGTCAGTCAGGGTGCAATATAGCAATCATGAAACATAGAACTTTCCTCTAGTTCCTCAATGCTTCCTCCCCACCCTACTATCATGATCCCAATTCTACCTTACAAATCTGGCTAGACCAGAGGATGTACAGTGGTACAGGTAAGAACGGGAATCACAGGGAATCCAGGGCGGATGATTCCTTCAGGACCAGTGGTGTTAGTGGCGATATTGGGAGGGTGGAGGGAGGGTGGGTTGGAAAGGGGGAACCGATTACAAGCATCTACATACAACTTCTTCCTTGGGGGACGGACAACAGAAAAGTGAGTGAAGGGAGATGTTGGACAGTTCAAGATATGACAAAATAATAATTTATATATTATCAAGGGCTCATGTGGGGGGGTACCAGGGAGGGAGGCAAAAAAATGGGGAGCTGATATCAGGGGCTTAGGTGGAGAGCAAATATTTTGAGAATGATGAGGGCAATGAATGCAAAAATGTGCTTTACACAATTGATGTATGTATGGATTGTGCTAAGAGCTGTATGAGCCCCTAATAAAATGATTTAAAAAAAAGAATTAACCAAGAAGTCGCCATACAGAAGTGTTAGTAGGAATCAAGCAAGAAAGACTGTGAAACACGGCAGGAGTTTCTGCTTATGAAAAATACTACATATTTCCAGGAAATAATGCTAACCTGGGAAGTGAAAGCTAGAGCAGTAACATGGATTAATCCTGTATAAACTCGCAGCAGTTTGCCAAACTCAGTAATCTCAGACTTGGGTTTTAATGCATTCATTACGGCAGGAGAGGGCTTGGCAGCCAAACAAGGTTCAGCACAGAAAGAGATTTTCTCTGATAACTTTTGGACCTTTACAGGACTACATTCTCAGGGAAAGAGTGAACTAGAAAAAATCATTTATCTTGGTCTCTTGGTGGAGGACAGTATTTATAACTAACGGTCTGCCCTTCTTCAGGCAAGGGGTTTGAAATCATATTAGAATATGATCCAAGAAACTCCTAACTAATAGTATAACATGAAAAATGACTCGAGGTCTGTGGTACCCCAAGGGACTTGGTGGAAACAACTGCTAATGTTTTCTGAAGGAATATAACCCCAATTCAGGCCACATGAGACGACCACAGATAGAGCCCACTGATAATGGGTTTAGGTTCTAAAATGATACAACACATGAGGAAAAAGTCTCACCTGAGAGTTGTGAGACAGCAGGATTGGATTCCTAAGAACTTTAATCAGACAATAGAACTATTAGGATGATATTATAATATACGTATGTTTAAAAGGGATGAATCAAAAATATGAGAGAAGGTACAGAGTGGATAGTTTCCAGTGAACCCTAAACAAACTAAGGCATAACTCAGTTATCACTAACTGTTCTGATCAAGGACAAAAGAGATGGTTCTTGATTAAAGAGGACAAATTTGAAACTGACCTCTGAAAAGAATCTAGACCTACTGGACAAGCTGACACTAGGACTGCCTGAAACTATTGCCAATATATAAATCTGTAAATCTTAAATCAAAACCATCCCTAAGTCATATTTCGACTACAAAACAGATGACCTCATATAAAAAAGAGCATTTCCTGTTAATACTGTACATCTTTAAAAATCTGTAAGAGACCAAATGGTCACAATTGCTCTAAAACAAAGAGAAAAGGGTAAGGGAAGAGGGAAACCAGATTACTGGAAACGAAACACCCAGAATGGAATAAATGAGAAGGCTCACACACTGCAAAAAAGTAAACCGATGTCATGGAACAATTTCTATTTGTTGGTGTTGTTAGTTGTCAGTCAGTTCCGATTCAGCAACCCTAGATACAAAAGAACAAAACACTACCTGCTTGCCCATCCTCCTCACAATTGTTCTTATATTTGAGCCCACTCTTGCAGCCACAGTTGTCTGTTCATTTGGCGAGGGCCTTGTGTTTTTTTCACGGCCCCTCTTCTTTATTGAGCATGTTGTCCTTCTTTTGGGATTGATCTTTTCTGACATGTCCAAAGTAGGTGAGACAGTCTTGCCATGCTTCCCTTTAAGGAGCATTCTGGCTACACCTCTCCCAAGACAGAGTTCTTTGTGCTTTTGGTAGTTCATGGTACTTTCAATATTCTTCATCAGCATCCTAATTCACTCATCGATTCTTCTTCGGTCTTCCTTATTAAATGCCCAATTTTCACATGCATATGAGGCAATTAATAATACCACGGCTTGTGCCAGGTGCACCTTATTTCTCAAATGAAACTCCTTGGTTTTCAACACTTTAATGAGATTTTGTGCAGCAGATTTACCTAATATAATGTGCTGTCTGATCTCTTGACTACTGCTTCCGTGAGTACTGATTGTGAATCTAAGCAAGAAGAAATCCTTGACAACTTCAAACATTCCGCTATTTATCATGATGTTATCTATTAGTCATGTTGTGAAGATTTTTATTTTCTTTACATTGAGCAACACAAATGCTCCCACAGTACAACAAACTGACAGACCAGTAGTGAAGGAAAATGTGGTCTACATTAGAATACTATAGATTGATTTAAGATAATGAACTACATTGCTTGTGGCTGTCTAGTGAGCTCGGACTCAGCACATCTATGCACAAAAGAACAAAACACTGCTGGTCCATGGGCATTGATGTAGCCCCAAGTAAAATACAATCCTGAACAACTTTCATTCATTCTCTATCTTTGAATTGTGGTGTTGCTGAAACATACTGAACAACCAAGGACAATCAGAACAACAAACCAATCAATCTTGGACATATAGCTAGACTGTTTCTTACAACCAGGAAATGATGGGACAGAATGGATGGATAAACTAATAGGAAGGACAAAAATACGTATGTTTGTATTTGAGGCAACAGACAACAAAAAGACACTGGACATAATATTCTGACCCAATAAAGGAGGCTGATACAGTGATCAGGATGACAACTAAAAGGGTAGAATAGACATAAAAGAATAAATAAATCCCGGACCATAGCAGAAGCGTGGAAACTGTGGAAAGGATAACAAAAAATTGTGAAGGGATTGCACAGTAATTGGACAGAATCAAGGGTGAACCGCAGAGTTTCTAAGCTATTCCCTACGTTTCCTAGGACAACCATAACATAATATCATTAAGTATGTCCATTTAAAGAACAGAAATGTATCAAGTCACAGTTTTGGAAGCTGCAAGACTAAATGAGCATATCACCTTGTCAATTCTGAGGGCTCTAAAGAGTGAAAATCCTTGGCATTCCTTTACTGCTTGTAGATAATTTTCACATAATTTTTTTAAAACCCTAAATCACTACAACTCCATAGGGCAGACTAGAATGTCCCATGACTTTCTGAGACTGTTAGCCTTTCTGGGAGTAAAAAGTTCTTCCTTTCTCCCATGGAGTGGATAGTGGTTTGGAACTGCTGACATGGGGGTTAGCAGCCCAGCTTGCAATGACTATGCCCCCAGGCCTCCCCTAGATATAAAAGGTACCAAGTGTGCTTGACACAATGGATGGATGTATGGATTGGAATAAGAGTTGTAGGAGCCCCAAATGAAATAATTTTCAAAAAGGTAGTATAAAACAAAACAAAAGCCAACCCTGTCGCCAATAAGTCGATTCTGACTCACAGCAAGCATACGGGATAGAACTGTTTGTTAGGGTTTCCGAGGCTGTACGTCTTTATGGAAGCAGACTTTCTTATCTTTCTCTCAGGGGGCAGTAGGTGGATTTGAACCACTAAACTTTTATTAGAATTCCAATGTTTATACTACCGAACCATCAGAGCTCCTTGAAGTAGTATAAACCCAGATCAAGCCAATTGATACCTAGTCGATTCAGAAACACAGCGGCCCTACACAGGGTGTCTGAGGCTGCATCTCCTTCTGGGAGCAAACAGCTTAATCTTCAGTGGATCTGCTCTTAGGTTCGAACTGCTGACCATGTTGGAACTAACAGCATCATTAGGGCTTCTTTTGAGATAATAGGTATGATATAAGTTTCTCATCTATTTTGTTTTTAACTAAGAGCTCAAATAAACAGAAATACTTTAGAATAACTATAAGCTTAAAAATGATTTTGATAAAAATATAACCTCTTAAGTATACAAATAAAAATTATTGTTTATCTATAGCTAGTAATTGCCAACTGGTACTCTATGAAATAAATTGAGCCTGTAGATAAAGTTTTTGTTTGTCTAACTCCATAATTTTAGGGGGTAAGGTTTCAAAGTTACCTCTACATAAGCCATCTTAAATTGTGGTTTCTTGAAAAACTGGGAACAACTGACAACACTGTGCCTGTAAATCTGCGTTCTATAGTGGTGTATCATCTGTTCTCTATGAATGGATCACAGACTCTATCGTTTATTGTGGTCTCTACTACTCCCTGATGTATTTCTCTAGCCCATTTCACTCCTTCATATGACCTACTTGGCTTCTGTAGGCAAGAAGGTAGACAATCACAAGAAGTGATTGTAATCCCTATGCCAGCTGTCCATTAAGTTTTATGTTGAAACTCATGTTTATCTTGTGCAGTGAAGTAAAATCTCCTAATGGGGTTCTTCTATTTTTGGCTCTATAGCTCACAATAAATGACTGGGTGAGACTATGCAAATGGGGTGTGTAAAACACTAATATAGAGGATTGGTCAGTTTGGGTTGCCAACTCCCTGACTATAAGAGAATGACTTTAGAAGGAGAAACAGAGAGAATTCCAGGAGCTGTCAGCGAAGAACCACCAGCAGAGCACAACAGAGAGCACTGCCTGAAATGGCAGAAGCCGTAGAGATCGTGCCTGTTAAGAGCACAGGCAGAGGCCGTGATAGCTAGCCTGAGTGGAACCCTCTTTTAACAGTCTCCATTTTGTATCAAGCTAGGGAAATTCCCCTGAGGTTAAGGTCAAGCAAACGTTGGCCAGAAAATAGCAGCTGCAAGATAAGGTCACACATTTTTTTCTGGCAGAAAAAAAAGTCTTAAAATGTCAAGACCAACTGCAAGGTCTGCTTCTGTTCTTGCTTGCTTGCTCGCACAGCTGCCAAGCACCCATGGTTTACCCCACCCTATACAAACCCAAGTCTGTGAGCAATCGGGGCCAGCTCTCCCTCTTCTCAGAGGGTTGGTACCTGCACAGGCTCTTTTTTTCTCTTTTCTGTCCCCCTTTAATAAACTGTTTTGCTCCTTGCCAGAGACTGAGTTGTTCTTGTCCGGTTCATGTACAAGGCCAAGAGACCATGAGACAAAAAAGAGGAGCAGTGTCTAGACTATGGGGCTGCAAGGTAGGGCAGTGGGTGTTTCCTAGCTCCCAGAGTACAAAGGCCAAAGGACCACGTGGCTGAGAGGCTGATGACTTTAAAGAGACTTGGCTTCTAGCTGACAAATGTTGCTATCTAACTAAGACTATATGCTTAATGTTTTATGACACTAACTGTGGAAACCTGTCAAGTTACACAACAAACCTTCATCATGAGTGTTGTTTGTGAGTTCTCCGTGGTCATTACAAGGAATTATGAAACCCAGTAGAGAAGAAGAGTGCCAACAGAAAATGGTTAGTGTCAAGACGGGGTAAAAAAGGATGGCGAGTAGAGGCATATCTGACCACTGCTTTGTGGCAATTGGTCTTAGTTGGGGGGGAGTTGGATTCTTCTCCCTTGTATATGCAGAAGAGGTCTGATAAACACTAGCCCCGCGCCACTTTCACACCATGTCATGAATGTACTTTACACCGAATAACTATTAACAGGCTGCTGTGTATTAAAATGAAAACTATGGATACTCAAAAAAAAATCCGTCAAAGAGAGTAAAATGCAATCGTGAACAGAATTCAGTGAATGCTGAGGGTGCCCATTCATACTTCTAGCTGTGGAAGACAGGGTGGAATAGAAAGTTATTTGATGTCCTTAGGTACCCATGGATTTTCTTTCTGAAAATTAGTTGAGTGTATGCATTTCAAAACAACTGTATTATGCTATGTAGCTATCATGGGGTAGTCTATATTTTATGAATGTTCGACTTAGCTCAGTTTCTTTTATTTAGATTTAAAATAATAAAATCTGCCTATGAGAGTCAGTAATAAATGAAGGTTTTTGTTTAAACTTTAGATTCATCTTACTTAAAAGAGTAACATATTTTATTTTTCAATTATTTATCACTTAATACAAATAATCTTCAAATTTTACAGAAATTATAGAAAGATATTAAAATAAGCAATTTGCTGTACTGGGGTAGCTTGTATGTTGCTGTGATGCTGAAAGTATTGTCACTGAATTTCAAATACTGCCAGGGTCACTCAAAGTACACAGGTTTCAGCAGAGCTTCCAGACAAAGGACAGATTACACGGACGAAATGGGCTCTCCACTTCAAAGTAAGTAGCCAATGAAAACTTTAAGGATAGCAGCAAAACATTGTCACAAACTGCAAACTTAATGAATAGCAGCAGAACACTGTCAGAGACAGTGTCAGAAGATGAGCTCTTCAGATGGGAAGAAACTAAAAATATGACAGAGGAAGACCTGCCTTCTCAAAGCAAAGTCCACCAGAATGACGCACATGGAGTGAAGCCTGCAGGAATAAAGCCTTCAGGACTTTCATTTGCTAATGGGACATGACTAAATGAAAACAAACGACTAGAAACATCTCTTCATAATTAGAATTTGTAATTTGGAAGGTATGGAAGTACATTGGAAGTATTCTAAGAACATTGGAAGTCATTAGAAAATGAAAGGGACCATGTAAAGATCGATATTCTAGACATTAGTAAGCTGAAATGGACTAGTATTGGCCATGTTGAATAAGAAAACCATATGATTTACGATTCTGGGACTGATAGATACAAGAGAACTCGCCTTACATTCTCATTAAAAAGAGCATTTGAAGATCTTAAAATACAATGCTCTTTGTAAGAGGATAATAGTTATTATAAGGAAATCCAGTAAATAAAATAATTATTCAAATTTATGCACCAACCATAAAGCTAGTGATGAAGTAATGGAAGGCTTCTACCAACTTCTTCAGTCTGCAATAGATCAAACATGCAAATGATATGCATTGATAAATATCGATGATTGATTGGAACATGAAAATTGAAAACAAAGATGCTGAAACAATAGTTGGAAAATATGACCTTGGTGATAGAATCAAAGCTAGATATCAAATAATAGAATTCTACAAGACAAATGACTTCTTCACAGCTAATACCTTTTTCAAAAACACAAATGGAAACTATACACATGGAATTCTTCAGATGGAATACAGAAAAATAAAATTAACTATAAACGGTGGGAAGAGACAGTGGAGAAGCTCAATATCAGCAGCTGAAAAAAAGACCAGAGGCTACGAGACCAGGTCCAACTGTGGAGCAGACCATTAATTGCTCACATGTGAGTTCCAGTTGAAGGTGACGAAAATGGAAACAAGTCCATATAAGCCTAAATAAGACCGTGAGTCTATCCCACCTGAATTTCAAGAACAGATCTGACACACTGACACTAATGACAGAAGACCTGGTGACCAAGAATGCCATCCAAGAAGAAAGCAACTGTTTATTAAAAGATAGGAATGAAAAATGATTAAAATAAAAAATCAAAGTTGCTTCCTTAATGACTGTTACTTGGCCAACAGACTGGAAGAATCCGTATTTGTACCCATTTCCAAAGAAAGGCAACTCAACAGAGAGCTTAAATTATATAACTTTAGCATTGATATCACTTGCAAGTAAAATTTTGCTGAAGCTCATTCAACATTAATTGAAGCAGTACATTGACAGAAAACTGCCAAAAGTTTAGGCCAGATTCAGAAGAGGACACACGGAACAAGGGGTATCATTGTTGATGTCAGATGGATCTTGGCTGAAAACAGAGAATATCAGAAAGATGTTTAATTGTTTTTCTTTTTTTTTTTTAGTAGAATTATTTTTTATTCAGAAAAAAAATGTTTTCCAACCACACACAGGAGGAGGGATGGGTTGGGGGAGGTGCCTGTCCATCCAGCTCCAACCCCCCACCCCTTTGGCAGCAATAAGGGGTATTGGGTAATGGCCTCAAAAATAAAAATGGTGTGTGTATGTGTATGGGGGGTTGCAAAAGCAGTGGGAAGTGGTGGGGGGGAAGGGGCAGACGAGGTCAGTACTGGGAACGCCGCAGGTGGCAAGCCATTTCATAACATTTCTTGTTGATCAAAGCACCGTGGACCCCTTCTTTGCCCATCAGCAGGACTAGCGTCTTGGCAGTCACGGTGACAGTGAGGTTGAAGGTGGGGGCTCCGCCAGTCCTCTTGGTGCGAAGATCCATGGTATATTACCCGACCGTCAGCAGTGAGTCCCGGATCACAGAACCTTTCTGGCCCCCAAGTGTCAGCCCATTCACGAAAAAACTTGACTGGTCTTTGCCAACAAGAGCTCCAACCTCTGCTGGCGTGATGTTGACGAAGGTTTTCTCGGGGACAGCAGCCCAGACAGAGGGCGAGTCCTTATAGCCCACGATGGGCGCGTCCTGAGAGGTCCCCGTTCGCCATGAGGTTGTCGATGTAGGGGCTCCACCCGGACATGGCGTTGCTACTGGGGCCGCAGGCTGAGCTTGGGCTCGTTTAATTGTTTTTCATTGGCAATGCAAAGGCATTGGACTGGGTGGACCATAACAAACAAACTATCGAGAGCCTTGAGAAGAATGAGAATTCAGAGAACTTACTTCACTGTGCTCACATGGAACCTGCACCTAGACATCAAGAGGCAGTTGTGTGAACAGAACAAGGGAATACTACATAGTTAAAATCAGGAAAAGTATGTGTCAGGGTTGTATCCTCTCATCATACTTATTCCTTCTGTATGCTGAGACAATCATCAGAGAAGCTGGATTACTTGAAGAAAGTGGCATCAGGATTGGAGGAAGGCTTATGAACAACCTGGATTATACAGAGGACACAACCTGTGTGCTAAAAGTGAGGAGGAAATGAAGTACTTGCTGACAAAGGTGAAGGATTGCATCCTTCATTTGGACTACAACTCCATGTCAAGGAAACCAAAATTCTCACAATTGGGAAAATGAAAAAGATTATGATAAAGAGGAAAAGACAAGTTGTTAAAGATTGCGTCGGGCCTAGATCCACAGTCAATGCTCACTGAAGCAGCAGTCAAGTAATGAAATGATGCACTGCATTGAGTAAATCTACTGCGCCTAAGAACTGTATTGAAAATCAAGGATGTTACTTTGGAAACTAAGGTGCGCCTGATCCAAGCCATGGCATTTTCTATCGCCTCATACATATGTGAAAGTTGAACAATTAGTAAGGAAGACTGAAGAAGAGCTGATGAATTTGAATTATGGTGCTTAGAGAGATTATTGAAAATACCACACACTGCCAAAATTACAAACAAATGTGTGTTGCAAGTAGTACAAGCAGAGCGCTCCTTAGAGATAAGGAGGGTGAGAGTTTCTCTCTCATACTTTGGACATGTTGTCAGGAAATACCAGTCTTTGGAAACAGGATATCATTCTTGGTAAAATAGAGGGGCAACGAAAAAGAAGAATGTCCTACACAAGATGGATTAACATAGTGTCCACAATGGGCTCAAATATAGGAACAATTATGAGGACGGCACAGGACTGAGCAGTGTTGCCTGCAGTATACATGGTACAGAGTTGCTTAAGTCGGAACCGACTTGATGGCACTTAACATGAACACCTGGGTCTGACGGAGAGTAAGATCATTTGAATCACTTGTGAACAAGAATTTGATTTTATCAAGAACAAGGGGGTAAAGGGGGGGGGTGTCGTTTCAAGTGTAAGAAATAGGGAGTTCCTGTTACTGGTTTCACATTTATAATAAGCTTGGAAGTTTTCGAGGAGGTCTGCTGAATTATCAAGTTATCAAGGAGGTTATACAGTGGGCTGCCATTACTAATCGCAAGGTCAGCAGTTCAAAACCACTAGTTGCTCAGTGGGAGAAACATACGGCTTTCAGCTACAGAGGCTGCCAGAGGGCCAGGCCACATTCAGAAGAGGATATGGAACATGTCATTATCGAATGTATTGAATGCAGTAGCTGAAAACGAGGCTCCAGGAATTGACAGACTCCCCCTGAAATGTTGCACAAAGCCGAAGAAGCTTCGGAAGCACACACTCATCTGTGCCAGGAAATCTGTAAGACAGCTGATTGGAAGAGATCGTATCTACGCCCTTTCTAAAGAACATTGACACAACAGGAAGCTCAAACTAGAGAATGATATCATTAATACCGGACTCAAGTAAAAGTTTGCTTAAGACAGTGGTTCTCAACATTTCTAATGCCGCGACCCTTTAATACAGTTCCTCATGCTGTAGTGATCCCCCAAACATAACATGATTTTCGTTGCTACTTCATACTTTTAATTTTGCTACGTTTTGAATCATCATGTACATATCTGATATGCAGGATGTATTTCCATTGTTATAAATTGAACATAATTAAAGCATAGTGATTAACCACAAAACAATATGTAATTATATACTGTGAAATATTTATTTCTAATTACAAATAAATGAAATTTTGGCTTGAAGCATGGTGTAGCATGGGTAACAGTCTTCACGCCGGGTACTCGTATGTGGGTATATCTGCAGGTGTGTGGATCTACATGGAGACCAATAGAGGAACAGCGTTTCGGTTTCTAAGACAATCAGAAATATGTTTTCCGATGGTCTTAGGTGACCCCTGTGAAAGGGTCATTCAATCCCCAAAGGGGTCATTACCCACAAGTTGAGAACCGCTGACTTAACATGAACAGTTGCAGCAGTACACTGACAGGGAACTGCCAGAAACTCATGCTGAATTCAGAAGAGGACTTAGAAAAAGGGATATCATTGCTGATGTCAGATGGATCTTGGCTCAAAGCAGAGAATACCAGAAAGATATTTACTTGTGTTTAATTTACTATTCAAAAGCATTTGACTCTGCGGACCATTATAAACTGCGGATTAACTTTTAAAAAATGATAACTCCAGAACACTCCAGTGTGGTCAATCAGAACTTGTACATGGATCAAGAGGCAGTTGTGTGAACAGACCTGGAAATACTGCATGGTTTAAAATCAGAAAAGGTGGGCAACAGGGTTGTATCTTCTGACCATACTTGTTCAATCTATATGCTGAGCAAAAGAGATGCTAGATTATATGAAAAAGAATATGGCATCAGGATTGGAGGAAGACATATGCAAATGATACAACCTTGCTTGCTGAAAGTGAGGAGAAATTAAAGCACTTGCTGGCGAAGATCAAGAATTGCAGCCTTCAGTGCGGACTACAGCTCAATGGAAAGAAGATCAAAGTCTTCACAACTGGATCAACAGGTAACATCATGATAAATGGAGCTACGGTTAAAATTGTCAAGGATTTTTATCTTGCTTGGATCCATAATCAATGCTCATGGAAGCAGCAGTCAAGTGATCAAAAGCCATATGGCATTAGGTAAATCTGCTGCGCAAGACCTCTTTAGAGTACTAGAAATCAAGGATGTTACTTTGAGGATTAAGGTGCGTTTGACCCAAGTCATGGTATTCTCCATTGCATCATGTGAATGTGAAAGTTGGACACTGACTAAGGTAGACCGCAGAAGAAATGATGCATTTGAATTGTGGCACTGGAGAAGAACATGGAAAGTACCATGGACTAGGAGAATATGGAAAGGAGAAACAAATCTATATTGGAAGAAGGAAGGCCAAAGTGTTCCTTAGAAGCAAGGATGACAAGACTTTATCTTGCATATTTTGGACATATTGTTAAGAGAGACCAGACCCTGGGGCAGGATATCCTGTTTGGTAAAGTGTAGGCACAGCGATAAAGAGGCAGGCCCTCAATGAGATGGACTGACCCAGTGGCTGCACCAATGGGTTCGGGCACAGGAACAAGTGTGAGGATGCCGTAGGGTCGTGCAGTTTCCTTCTGTTGTGCACAGGGTTACTATGGG
Source organism: Tenrec ecaudatus (assembly GCF_050624435.1). Taxonomy (NCBI): domain Eukaryota; kingdom Metazoa; phylum Chordata; class Mammalia; order Afrosoricida; family Tenrecidae; genus Tenrec; species Tenrec ecaudatus. The sequence continues at coordinate 91,117,995 of NC_134548.1, forward strand.
TCAGAGCCAATTTGATGGATGGTATTTTAACAACAGCAAAGATTTACAACCTTGGAAATTCACAGAGGCAGATCTAATCTGTTCTATAGGGCTGCTTTAAGTTAGAATCGACTCAATGGCAGTGAATGATGACCGATGTGGAGGCAGGCCATTACGCCCATCTTCATGACAAGAAAAACAGTGGGGGAGGGGCAAAATCAGTAAGTCTTCTTAGATCCAGGGAATTGAGGTCATAAGACAAACTGCTCCCCTGAAAATGGAAGAGACAGGCAAAAAGAAAATCACAGCTTCCTGGGTAAGGAGACCTACAAGCGGGAGTCAGCAGCTTTTGATGGTGATATTAGGTATCACTGAGTCAGTTCCAACCCATAGTAACCCTATATACAACAAAACGAAAACTGCTGGGTCCTGAATCATCCTCACAATTGTTCCGGTCCTTGAACCTATTGTTGCAGTCACTGTGTCAGTTTACCTTGTCAAGGTTCATCCTGTTTAACACTGTCGCTCTACTTTAGCAAGCATGCCGTCTGTCTCCAGGAAATGGTATCTTTGATAACATGTTAGACACAGTCTTGCTATCCTTGTCTCTACGGAACACTCTGGCCTCACTTCTTCCAGCACAGATTTGTTTTTTTGGCACTCACAATTCAAATGCATCAATTTTTCTTTGGTATTCCTTATTTAATGTCTGATTTTCACATTCACATGAGGCAACTAAAAATACCATAACATGGGTCAGGTGCGCCTTAGTCCCCAAAGTAATATCCCTGATTTTCAATCCTCTAAATAGGTCTCATGCAGCAGAATTACCCAATGCAATGTGTCTTCTGATCTCGACTGCGGTTTCCGTGAACATTGATTGTGGATCCAAGTATGACAAAATACTTGACAACTTCAATCTTGTCGTCATTTATCATGATGTTACCTATTGGGCTAGTTGTGACGATTTTGGTCTGCTCTGCATTGAGTTGTAATCCATATTGAAGGCTTAAATCTTTGATATTCATCAGTAATTGCTTCAAGCCCTCCTTACTTTCAGCACCTGGTAGGAACACTTAAACTGTAATACACTATTTGCTAAAGGCTCAATGTGGACTGACACGAATACTAAAATCTGGGAGGAGAGGGCAGTATGACTCTTTGAGGGTCACTAACTTTGGAGAGTTTACCTCCAAGAGCCCTACTAAGTTGTCAGATTTAGGAAAATCCTCTAGAGTTTTTAGCAGAGGGAAGGAAAATAACCATTTTGATATTTAGACAACCGCCTCCGTAACAAGCCTTGACTGCAAATACAACTGTAAAAGCTACAAAGCTCAACAGCAAAAATTTCCCATTTGTCCCATTGTACTAAAGTTTAAAAGGACATAGAAATCCACTTAAATTGTTATTCAGAAATATGCAATACCCCAATTAACAAGCTATTTTACTGCCTCAGTTTCAAATACTAAGGTGACACTTTAATTACTTGTTTATACAAGCCCAAACAACATTCAGAGAAACAACATAGTATCCACCTTGTTGTTGTTAAGTACCTTAAGTAAGTTCTGACTCATAGAAACTCTATGTACAACAGAACAAAATACTGTCTGGTCCTGCAGCATCGTCACACTTGAACCCATTTAGTTTTTAGTTTGAACCCATTGTTACAGTCATTGTTGTCAGTCCATGTGGTACTTATATAATCGTCCATGAGGCAGTTATATAAATCAAATTTGTCAATTTGAGAGCATTAAGAGTGAAAGGGTGCAGTCTAGCCTGTTAATCAGGCCATAGCCAATGAGGCCTCTGTGTTGGCATGGCCTTCTCCTGAGGACTCTGGGAACTCCTGTCTTCCTCTCTCTCGGCTCACTCCCTGGGAGACATCGCAGCTGACAAGACACATGGAACTACTCCAGTGCCCTGTATTGTGGGAACTACATGGAGACCCCTGCCAGTACTGAGGTGCTTATAACGCCACTGGACCCACAAGACTTCCCACCCACTGGCCTATGATCTTTCCTGAATTCAGCATCATTGTATATGTTTCTTGAGTCTGAAGGGGACTTTATGGACATATGGGCTAATATTGCACTTATGGACTTGCTCTGGACTGGGCTAGGATGTTCTCTTAATGTATAATTACTCTTTATATAAAGCTCTTTTTTATACACACAAGTCTCCCTGGATTTGTTTCTTTAATCAACCCAGAGTAAAACAGTCCATTTCCTTACAATAATTGGAATATAACCTAACTTTGATGCTATTAGCAATAGACTATATATATTTTCTATGATAATATATAAAGTAATGAGAATTGTGATACTTATAAAAATACTTTGGGGGGAGGACACAGTGGGAAACAGGTGAAGAAAGTATACATTTGTATAAAATATGATAAACTCATAAAACTTTAATTAAGCACAGCTTTCAACAATGACTCAGATTTTACTGAGAGTATGCTGATACCGTATTCAATTTCAACTTTGCCTTAGTGACATTAAATTATATTACAGATAAATTAATAGTTGTGAAAAAATTTGGCTAGGAGCTACTATCCTCCTTCAAGCTTTTAAAAAAGCAATTTCAGTTCCTATCAAGATAGGAATTAGCAGTTGCAATTTTTAAAATACTGCTGCTAAACAATAGAATTCAATAATAGCTGAACTTTTGATAGCATTATTCATAATGATTTATTAGTTTGTACAAAATTTATAATTCTATTAATTCTGCTGATTACTGTTTCAGCTAATAAAGTGAAGGTGATTTTCAAAATAAATCTTCATTACATTTCACAGAAAGTAACTGCCTTCATCTAATTGTTTTCTTTAATTAAAAACTAATGTTACAAGAAATAGGCTCCAAGGTTGTACATCTGTTGCTAAAAGAGAAATATATTATGTAACTACAATGTCCCCAAGTCTAACAAAACCAAAACTATATTTTCATCTTATTTTCAAAATGAAAGAACATTTCATATCTTCCATACTAAATTTGCTATTACAATGAATAAAAAAGTAAAGGGCATTAATCATTCAAAATGTTAAAGAAAAAAATAATCTTATAATACTCTCTAAATTAATAAGTATAAAATGTAAGGCAATGTTTTCATTCCTAAAATTGTGTGTGTGGAACTTTCTCTGTAGATAACAAATAAGCAGAAGTTATTTGCCTTAACCAATTTTTTTTAAACTAAAGATGGGATGAACCTTAAGATAACGAGACTAAGGCCATGACAATTTTGGAAGGGAATCAGAGGGAAACGGCAAGGGCTCATGTTAATATATTATTCTCATTTAAACTATTCTTCTACATCAAACAAGTATCATTGGGCTGCTAACTCTAAGGTCAGCAGTTTGAAATCTACTCCCTTCAACTCACCAGGGCAGTTCTACCCTGTCCTATAGAGCTGTATGCATCAGAACTGACTCAATGGCAGTGAGAACACACAAATTGCGACCGTTAGGATCACAGCCCAATATGTACCCACTACATCACCATGGCTCACATAACTGGAAACTGTAACGGCGGGAGGTGGGGGGCTTTAAAAATTTCAAACTTAAACAACAAACTTGCTAAACAATGAAACTTACCATAATAACTGATTTAGAATAACTTTTAATTTTAAAACAAGAAAATCCAAACCCAATCCAATGCTGCCAATCAGATTCTAACTCACAGGACCACTCGGGGCAGAGCAGAACTTCTCTCTTGGATTCCTAAGGTTGTAAATCTTTACAAAAGCAGACTACCTCATCATTCTCGGAGAAACAGCTGTTGAGTTCTAATGGCCAAGCTTCTAATTAGCAGGCCAATGTATAGCTTACTGCCACATTGGGGATCCTTATATTGCACTACACTGCAAGACTTAGGGCTGTCAGGCTCCATAAATAACAGAATGATCAAAGTAAGTATGGAGCCATTTAAGACCAAACCAAAATGAATTGCGATAATTGTTAGGAAAAGACTTATCAATGTCTTTTATAAGTGTTCTTCTTATCCTCTGTACTTTCCATATTCTTGATAATTATATATTGTTTTAATAAATATAAAACAATGAAAATAATTTTCTTTCAGGGGAAAACAAAAGATCAACCAGACATAATAGCCAGAAACTGAGCAGTAGCAAATTAGAGAAGAAAGCATCTTAAGAACAAACAAAATAACATAAAACATTAGCAAAACTATACCCTTTGGTTTTATATTAAAAACAGAGATGTTCAGAAACACAATTACAGCTTATATAGCTAAGATGCTACATTTTTCTTACCAATGAGACATCTAAAATTATGCCTTTCCCCCACTTAAAACACAAGAAAAACATACATAACAAGACCAATGAAAGCCAATTACTTCAGGACAAATTAGAAGCCATTATAAACTTCATGTTATAATATTAGTTTAATAATATAGCAGCTCTCTATCTTAGTGTTCTGAGAACCAGTGTGCCTCAAGCTGGGGGAAGAAAAAAATTGGCATTACAGAGGGAAATACAAAGAGCCTAGACCCTCTCTTTCTATGCTGAAGCCAGTACAACTCTGGGCACAACACTGGGAATGAGTTACACAAGCAAAAGAACCTATCAAGTTTGTTGAAATATAGAGGGGCTAAAACTACTGATTACCTAAATACTTTATTCTTAACTAAAGGACTTCCTATAACATAGAGAATTTCCAAGCTGACCAAATATCTTTTTACTACTGAGCTTTTAAAAATCTTTGCTGTTTAACACCTCCTCCTTTTTGCTAGCTTGGTTTTATTTCTAAGAGAAAATCAGTGTCTACTGTCCATGCCATTTCAACATATAAACTTAACTGTATGCACTCAACACACCACTTGTCTGTCGGTTTGTCAGACTGTGGTGGTGTGTGCGCTGCTGTGCTGCCGGAAGCTATATTACTGGTTATTTCAAATTCCAGCCAGGTCTCCCAACGTGATCATGTTTCAGAGACACATCCAGACTAAGAAGAGTCAACTAGGAAGTACTTAGCTCCTCACTCATCAGGAGGAAGCAGCCACTGAAAACCTTATGCATAGCTTTGAAAGACTGTCTGATACTAAAGGCCCAATGAGTGGAAGCAGATCACTGTTGGAGATAGTGCGAGTAGAATCAGGGATGCAGGGTACTTGAAAAATATGTGAAGAGTAGATGATTTCTCGGAGCAGAGTCAATCATGATAATGAGATTCAGATAAAGTCTGTGGAATTGATGCCTTCGGGATCTTCTTTTGCTGATAGGGCAAAAGAGAAACAGCTAAAAAAAAACCTGCTGATGATTGGTGCTTGGAATGTGCAAAGTATGAATCCAGGAAAGTTGAAAGTGGTCAAAAATGAAATGAAGCACGTGAGATCGATCCTAGGTATTAAGGAGTTGAAATGGACTGGTATTGGCCATTTTGAATCAGAAACTTCTATGATTTACTATGCCAGGGACAGCACCAATCAAGAGGAATGATGTGGCACTCACTGTCAAAACAGACAATGCAAAATCAATCATGAAAATACAATGTTGTCTGGAGTACAATGTTATCTGTGATAGCATTATAGCTACCTGCATTCGACATAACCCAATAAATACAATTAATCTTCAGATTTATGCAGCAAAAACAAAAGCTAGTGGAAAAGAAATTGAAACAAGTTCACCTAAATTTCAAAAACAGATTAAAACACTAACGACAGTAAGACCTATGAGATGTGGGAGGGCATCAAGTACATCATTCATGAACAAAGCATAAGGTCATTTTAAAGACAGGGAAAAAATCAAAGTAGGTGTCAGAAGAGACTCTGGAATTTACTCTGGATCACAGCGTAGCTAAAGCGAATGAAGAAAAGAGGAAGTCAAAGGGTTGAAATGAAAAGTTCAAAGGGCAGTTCAAGAAGACAAAGCCAAATATTACCATCAAATGTGCAAAGACCTAGAATTGTAAAATCAAAAGGGAAGAACACAGTCATCATATCTTACATTGAAAGAAATCAAGAAAAGCGTCAAGCCTTGAGTGGCAATAATGAAACATTCTATGGGGAAAATCTTTTGATGCATTCTACATCAAGATAAAGTTGTCAAAGATTTTGTCTTCTGTGGATCTGCAATCATTGCTCATAGAAGAAGTCAAGTGTTCAAAAATATTCATTAGGTAAATCTGCTGCACAAGATATCCTTAGAGTTGGGGCAGGGAATGTATGGATGTGCTTTATACAATTGATGTATGCATATGTATGGATTGTGATGAGTTGTATGAGCCCCTAATAAAATGTAAAAAAAGAAAAGAGGAGAAAAAGAAAATGATTAGGGCAAAGAATGTACAGATGTGCTTTATACAATTGATGAATGTATATGTATGGACTGTGATAAGAGTTGTATGAGCCCCTAATAAAATGTTAAAAAAAAAAATCTCCTTAGAGTATTGAAAAGCAAGGAAGCACCTGGTCCAAAGCCATGGCATTTTCAATTGCTTCAGATGCACGTGAAAGTTGAACACTGATAAAGAAGACTGAAGAAGAAACTGTATTTTAATTGTGGTGCTGGAGAATAATAGTGAATGTAGTGTAGACTACTGCAAGGACAAACCATGCTGTCTTGGATGAGGTGCAGCAAGAAGCAAGTATGTCAAGACTTTGTCTTACATACTTTGAACATGTTGTCAGGATGTCATGTTTGGTACAGTAGAAGGGCATCGAAGGAGGGGAAGTTCCTCAAGGAGAAGGCTTGACCCTATGGCTTCAACAATGGATTCAAGAATGGGAAGAACTTTGAGGATGGGACAGGACCACGTAGCGTTGACTTTAGTTGTGTACAAAGTCATTACGTGTGGAACTTGAAGGCCCCTAACGAAAAGAACAAGCTCTCAACTATCACTAATGAATTAAACTCAAAAAGAAAAAAATTAAACACACGCTAAAATTTCAAACACAGATGTATATCACAAAGAAACATTCCTACTAGGAGAGAGATTTGGCTCATCATTTCTTTTATACCTTTTAGGGGGGCCAAAATGAATAGTAAGTTTAAGCTTGAAGGTTGGCAGATTAATATATTTGTTATTCCCTCTAACAAACATAAAACTCCCTAATAGCAAATCAATTCTGACTCCTAACCACCGTATAGGACAGCGCAGAATTGCTGCTATGGGTTTCTGAAGCTGTAAGTCTTTAAGAGAGCAGAAAACTTCATCTTCCTCCTGAAGAGTGGCTAGTGGTTTGGAACTGTACGCACCCCAACGTGTAGCCCACTTACTATGGATCATGTACAACTGTAGTCCTCAAAGCTTATTTAATGCAATGAACAGACCGATTTCAAGTACATTTCTTCTTCTAAAATAATCTCCGTGAGGAATGACTATATTGAACAGGCCACCCATCGAATTGACTGGGAATATCAGTACACATCAGTGTCCTTTTAAAACCTGTTATCATAGAATTGACCCTTTAGGACAAAGAATAGCTCCTTTGGGTGCCCTAAACTTTAAAATTTTAAAGGAACAGATTGACTCATCTTCCTCCTGCTACACAGAATGAAAACTATTTGTTAGCCTTGTAAACTGTAAGAATTCAAACAATAACTCTTTTATAAGTTTTTAAATTATTATACCTCTAAAGGAGCAGTAGCTGTGATGTGGGTTAAGCACTGAGCTACTAATACTGTTAGCAGTTCAAACCTACCAGCTGGCTTATCCATGAACACAATATGAAACTGTTTGATCCCTTTACAGATTTACAGACTTGGGAACACTACATAGATTTTCTATGAGTCAGAATCAATTTCATGTCAGTGGGTTTGGGTTATATCTCTAATTATCTATAAAACAGAAACCACAATAGAAGTTAAGTACAGTCTCATTACCATTTAAGAAATTTTAAGATAAAATGTGAAAATAGATGACAAAATGCTTCTAATTCACAATTAGCTGTATCACCCATAAACTGTCTTACTTGTTTGTCCTAAAGAGACTGTTTCAAGCTTCAAAATATGTATGCCCTTGGACAAGGGATGGGAATATTCGTGCTAGCACGTAGAATGTATTGGAAAGTGGATGGCTGCAGATTCAATTGGGTTACAATTTAGTGCTCTACCATTTGATCTCTCTTAGGATCCATTTGTTCTCATTTTAAAATATTTTCTGCTTTTGGATTGAGGTTTTTTTGTTTTATTTTGTCATTCTTCCTAGCTTTTGTTTGTTTTTAAAAATACTTTTCTGCATATGAAATCCAGGATAGGGACATCTTTAGAGACAGTAACTTGATGAATGGCTCCCTGGGAGCTAATCACGATGAATACACGATTGAACAAAAGGTTCTACAACTGACTGTGGATTAAAAGACTGAAGGGCATGCGCCTGCAAAGTTGGAGTGTCTGACATCACCACTGAGTGACTGCTTTTTGGGAGATGAACTAGAAAGCTACCAAGTTGCTCAATGGTGGCAAATGAAGAAGTCAATGAGGACTACCTGATGGAAATTCATGACTTATCGACATTCGAGAATTTCCTTGGTGCTGTGGAAGAGATGCTGAAGACCATGATGTCTCTTTCTAGAAATGAGTTATGGAAGAAGTTGGACCCCCTTGAACAAGTAAAAGTGGATTTAGTTTCTGCACACACACTCGGGGAGTTAACTCTTAAAGAAGATCCAGTAAAGCAGGAGTTGGTCCAAATCCAGGAAAACAAGAACAAAGTCAAGGAAATAACCAACAAACTGGACAAAGATGTTATGTCAAGATTTCTGAAAATGCTCTCTGGAAAGCCAAACCTAAGGTGAGTCAAAATTTGTCAATAAAGGAAAAAGTAAAATCTAACATTTTAGGTTTGATATACACATATTCAAAAAGCACATAGTTTTGTACTGTTTTTCACAAAAGGTATTACATATTGAATTCATCTGTAAAATCTAAACTTTGTTTGCTCCAGACAGATTCTTATTTTTATTGATTTACCTATAGAAAGCTAAGGTGTTTTTTAACATTGTGCTATTTATTATACATTACTATCTCTTTACCAGACTCTTCATTCCTGTATATGGGCTCATCTGTCAAGTGTCATTTTAGAAGTCTGAAATTTAAGTTAAGTGGTTTGGAAAATAGTTGTACTCTTTTAAGGATCCCTTGTGAAAGATGCTATGTGAAGACTGTTTCTATTTATAGGCAGATGTCCCTCTAACTCTGATGTGAGCATAAGTGGAAACAGTTAAACACTATTTGTATGTAATGCAAATAACCAGGTGTTGGTCTAAGTATACAGTGTACCTTTTTATGAATAAAAATGATTTAGGAAACACTTCTGGCTACAATAAAATATCTTTAATAAGATAGTGCAGTAACAATGATGTTAACACATGTTACAAAGTAGTATCTGTTATTATTAACCACTGTATCATGGATTTGTAAGGAAATAGACTGGATGGAAGGAAAGAAAGTACTTTACTAGATTTGATAGCATTGCAGCTCTCATCGTGGCACATCTACCTGTAGGATGATAACTAAAGTGAAGATTTTGAAACATCATAGAAGTCAGTGTTGTAATTACCCTCGACCCTCTGGGTATTTGGGATCACCTTATTATACTTAAGAATTTAAACTTACATATTCAGAACAGCATTTGAAAATTATTCTATATAACAACAGCTCATAAATTACTTATTGTGTTCCAGGTACTATTTTAACTGCTTTCCAAATATTACTATTTTTAAATATTAATTTTCTTAATATTTTAAAAGTCTGATTCATAATACCTTTCTTAAAGAAATCAAAGTGATTGAATATGTAGAACTTACTGAATTGCTGTATGTTTTGCAGTATATATTCTCCACAACAAAAGAAACAAAAAAATTTAATAGTTGAAATTATTGTGGTGGTAGAAAACTAAATAAACCTTCCTATTTATACAATTAATTTGTTTAGAAAACTGTTTACCTACAGAATATAGAGTAAGATCATTTGACATTGGAATCAATTCCAAATTCATACGGTTATAGTCATAAAAAGTTTTATAATATGTAATGTTTAATTTGGTTTTTACAAGGCATGTTCTATTTCATTATATTACGCAAGTGAATACATATTGCTTAATTTGAGGAGAGGTGACGAGAGAAGGCATAAAATCAGAAAGAAATAGAGTATGAATAACTAAAAGCAATATTAATCATTTCAGCCACAATGGAGTTGTTTTACAAATAATTTCTAAAATGAATGACAGAAAAATAGTTTATTTACAGTGTTTAATATCTTCTTGTGCTAAATTTTTATTCAATTTTTATAATTTAATCATTAAGTCTACTATGTGCCAGTTAAGGAGCTCTGGCAACATAGTAAGTACTGGACTACTAACCGAAAGGTCAAAGATTCAAACTCATTAGCTGCTCCACAGGAGAAAGATGTAGCCACCAGTTTCCATAACAAGTGTTACCGTTGTTACATACTGTCCAGATGGTTCAAAGCTTGGCCCAACCATTCTCACAATTAACTGTTAGTTTAAGTTCATTGTTGCAGCCACTATGTCAATCACTCTTTTTAAGGGTCTTGCTCTTTTTTATTAACTTTTTGCTTTAACCAAGTATGATGTTCTTCTCAAGGGACTGGTCCACTCTGATAACACCCTAAGTATATGAGGACCAACCCTCACCATCCTGACTTGTACAGAGCATTCTGACTGTACTTCTTTCAAAACAGAATTGTTCACTCTTCTGACATTCAACAGTATATTTAATAGTCCTTGCCATTACCATATATTAAAGACAATTTTTTTGTCTTCCTTGTTCACTGTCAAGCTTTCACACGCCTATGAGGTGAGTAAAAATGCCAAGACCTGGGTCTGGAATACATAATTCTTCAAAATATTGTCTTTGCTCTCTAACCCTTGGGTGAGCATCAGACAAAGGTGCAGTGGAAAAACCTCAGAGACAGCGTATACTTTCAAACACTGTATTACCTAAAACGCCCTTTCCCTCATAAAAGTTACCAGGATTTACAAAAGTGCTTCTGCCACATGAATTCTTTCAGTGTTGAGAAACAAGAACCTGGGAAAACCATTCCAGAAACCTAACAGTTTGAATCCACCCAGAGTTGTCTAGTGGTGTATGTTGGGAAGACCACAGCAATGAAAAACCCTATGAAGTTCAGTTCTACTATAAAACACACAGGGTTGCTATGAATCCGAATTGACACCATGCATAGTTTTTGCTTTATATGACAGCCAAAGATATAATTACTTGACTGTGCATGACTAAAATATACCATGCTTAATTGTAAAGAAAAAGTACAAAGGCCGTTTTACTGAAGGCTATGTACCACTATATAAGCACTGTAATAGATGTAGAGATCACTGAAATTGACACAAAGATACTTTCTCTATCTTCAGATAAATTAGATAATTATACAATTAAACTCTAAATATAATGTAGTTTATATAAACTGAATAGTCTATAATACATAATTTAATTTTTCAGTGATTCTGAACAATATTCATTCTAAATTCTAAGGCTGTGAAACCATGCAAATTTTATCTATTACTCTACCTATTGCTATGGGACAATTTTCAAATTGCTTTTTTTCATATCATCACATTTGGTCCTCAGGGAGGTAGAAAAAATATTAGTACCCTTTCTGTATAATAATTATAAGAAAGACAACTGAGGCTCTGAGAAAGTAAACATTATGTGTGGTCATGTGTGGTGGGATCGATGGTGTATGTATTACGCTCTTATAATTTTTGTCTTTGTTTCTTGGGACAGTAGTGCTGTGTCAGGGTCAGGTAAAGGCCTGGATGATCTATCCCAAATGGCCTCCCACGATCGTTCTCCTGGAGGTCTGGATGACATCTCAACACTACCTCACATTATAATAAGGTACACAAATGACAGATTCCAAGACCAATCACTGGGCTGGAAAAAAGACCCATCAATCAAGATGTAAGGACAAGGGCCATTGGGAAAGCAGGCTAGGGACTGAGGGGAGCCAATAGTGTCCTGCCACCTAAAATATCCAATGCTGTACCCCTAGACGGGGCCTTTCTCAAATTGTGAGGACCTGCTTTGTGTCTAAGCAAACTATGCTTATTAAATCTGTTGCACTATTGCCATGCCATACTATCTTTCTTTTTTTTTTACAGGCCAGGAGACTGGACCCCGATGCCTGCACCTGCGCCTAGCGTCCTGAGCCATTGTCTATAGACATATGACATGTTCTACTTATACTATGGGCTAGTGTCTAGTGGGGACATGTAAAACTGTTTATAACTGAAGAGTGTTCGCGGGCACCAAATCATGGTGTTGTCAGGGTATTGAATAAGGGGATGTATCCTGGAGGGAATATATAAAAATGTTGTATTAATAGAAAGTAAATGTCTAGAAAATAATGATGGCAACATATGTACAAACATGTTTGATACAATTGATGTGTGGACTGTTATAAGAGCTGTAAGAGCCCCCAATAAAATGATCTTTAAATTTTTTTTTTTTTTTTTTTTTTTGTTGTAAGCTCTTTTATTGTTACCGCGTCCCACCCCCCACCGAGCCCACATGGAGCCAGGCTCCATTCTTTCACGCTCCCTGTAAAGGTGCTACCTCCTTCAGAGAAAGCTGAGGGAGGGTGCTGGCCTGAGTGGTCCTGGGCTCTCCCTCCCCCAGCCCAGAGCCAGGGAAGGGAGGTGACAGATGGTGATTGATGGGTGGATGGACAGACGGACAGAAGGCCGAGAGAAGATGGGACAGAACAGGGCTGCTGCTAGGACAAGCCCAGCCAGTTCCTTTCAGCCTTGCGCCTTGGGGGTGGGGGAGGGGAAAGCCAAGACAGACGGGCCTCCAGGGACAGTCAGATCTGGACCCAGCTTGGCTGCCACCCTTTAGTGGGCAGGGGGTGTCATCCAATAAATGTGGACTCAAAATGGTTGTCACTGGTGACTTGAGGCTGCAGATTCCCTCTTACACAGCAGGGCCGGGGAGCGTGTCACAGGCCATACCAGGAGAGCAGCCAGCCTGGGGCTGGGACAGCCAGGTCCCGAGGGTGGCTCACCCACACGTCGTAGATGCTCTTGTTCGGAGGCACGCCCTGGAACAGGGCGTCGAGATCCCAGAGCAGCCCAGGGGACCCTTGGGTTTCAGGAGCCACCCCCCAGTAGGCTGGGCTGGTGGCAGGTGGGCACCCAGGACAGGAGGTGGTTGGGAGGGGAGCCAAGGGCATGACCACATTGGGGGTATAGATGGGCAAGTAGGAAGTGGGCAGCTGCCCCCAAAGTGGGGCCCTGTGTCCCCCATCAGATAGTCCTCCTCGGGTGTCTGGGGTGCCTGGCAGTAGTTGCACAGGCCAGGCCCTGGGCTCTGGGGAGAGGGGAGGGAGCTGAGTGGTCCCCCCCTGGGATGTCTCCCCCTCACCTCTTGTGGGTCCAGGGAGTGAGCAGAAGGGCCACAGGGGTCTTTCAGAGGGCTGGGGTGGCGTGGGCACCCTCTCCTGCACGCCGCACCCCATGCTGCCTGGAGCTGAACTTTTCTTTGGAGGCAGATGGGGCCAGTGTGATCCCTCCCCTGGGTCTCCCAGCAGGGACTTGATACTGAAGCCTTCGTGGGGTGCTGGTGGGGGGCTGGGAGGCTGGTAGGGCCGTCCCTGTAGGACATAGGGGCCCAGGTCCTTGACGAAGGCCCCTCGAGCGCCCCTGCTTAGCCAGCGCCGACACAGAGCTGTGTTCTGCAGCCGCAGGGCCTCAGCTGGGATCAGGCCCACGTCTACCACCCAGAAGTTGCCCTTGGCTTGAGGCTTTGAAGGGTCCTTGGGCACCTTTCGGAAACATGGGTTGGAGGAGAGGTTGTGTCGGATGGAGTCCTTCCAGCCCTCGTAGTCGTCCCTGAAGAAGGGGAACATGGCCTGGACCTGCCGGATGATCTGGGCTAGTTTCAGCTTCTGGGATGGCGCAGCCTGGATCACAAGGGCGATCATGGCCAGGTAGGTGTAGGGAGGCTTGTCATGTCGCAGGTATCTTTTTTTCCTCCTCTTGGGAAGCTGGGAGGGGGACTCCACCCTCGGGGGGCCCAGGTGAGGGTCTCTGCTGGGCCCCATAAGGGCAGCAGGCAGCCCGGGCTGGGGCCCGGCCGGTGGAAGTGCACCGGGGACTGGGATTGTGTGAGGAAGCAAGGCTGGGCTAAATTTTTAAAAATGTTGTCTTCTTAGGTTTCTATTCCACAATGTAAGCCTTGTAAATATATGTAGCTTCCTTGATGTCATTTGGAAGTTGCGGTTTTGATGATGATGTAATTTTCACATTAAAAACATTTTCAGGAACAATAAGGTATCTTTACATAAATCACGCTATTCTTGTACACTTATTTCCCAGCCAAGCTGCTCCTCCACCCATGTGTTTTTGTTAAGTACACTATGTTAATTATTGTTTACAACACTATGGAACAGTGGGGACAAATGAGATCAGCTTTCCTTCAGGCTTGTTTTAATTATGCTGTTTACAGTGGACTAAGAAAGCAAATAGGAAGACCTTCCGTTCTCAAGAACAAAGAGTTAGGTAGGTGGCAAAGGGCAGAAGGTTACGCTCTTGAAAGGTTGGAAAACTTCTTGCCATGGGTTTAACCTGATGCAGAGGAAGCAACACTAAGAAGGAGACTGCAATAATAACCTAATATCTAATTTTACAAGAGGGAGAAGGAGAATTACAACCATCAAGATCACAGCTCCACAATTCCTTTAAGGTATTGGTCAGACATGTCACCACTCTCCAAACCTTAAAACAATTCTGACACCAACCATCCCTCCCACGGAACACTCAATGTCTCTGCTGAAATACTCAGGATTATGGGATTCGCTTGGAGAGTTAACACCCTTGGTGGTCTAATTATGTCAGTAATACTGTACCCAAAGCAGTACATTGTTTTGCATAAAATTTGTTGTTTTATATGGTAGGCCTGTAATTCTTAAGAAATTACTCATTTTAATCTCTCTAGCAGACATTCCAGGTATGATATACTTTAATACACAAAATCATAAATTATAATAAGTATAAAAATAATATATTTTTTCAATAAAGTAATCCAAAAAAAGTGCTACAATTTTTTCAAACAGGGTGTAACATCAAGGGTGCAGTCAATAAAAATCCTGGGTGTGAAAAATTTTGAAACATGGGACTGCACAAAGTCCGACGTCACAATCAGGACAATGGACCCTGGTTTCCTCTTGTATTCTCTTTCCATGGCCATCTCGCTTTGAGCAACAAACCACACACATCCTTGTAGGTGCAGACTCTTTTTCGGTTGGAGGGATATAGACCATGAAGTGATGACCAGTCAGGGGTTCTGGGTTGATAACATCAACAGTGCGACATCCAGGTCTATTCACAGCCATTGATGGTGTTTGGTGGTTCACAAAGATCCGTTCAGAAATTTTCCAAATGAAGTCAGAGTGAACCAAAGGCTTGCCACTCTTTGCTCCGTGCAAAATGTAGACATTCCACAAGCATTGCTCAAGAAGATACCAGAAGATCTTCTTGTAGTATTTATTTCTTTGGCTGTTTCCGCTTTGCTGGGTAGAATGTACGCGCTTGGTCGGCTCTGTCAACACCTCCCATGAACTGATTGTAGTCTGTCACTACTGTGGCTTCATGACTTCTTTCCCACCTTCCGTGCGTACCATAAACAGTTGAGGGACTATGAACTGTGCTCATTAGGCGCACATCTTTCTTGTCATGCCATCGCAGTGCCATCATCTTGCCTTTCTGCCAGGCAACTATTTCTCCAGCTTTTACCTTCTTCTTGCCAAACATCGCTGGCATGTCATGCTGGTTAGCCCTGATGGTTCCATAGGCATCGGTTTTTTTATACAAGATACTCATAAAGTTCAGGGGGTGTATAAAAGTTGTCAGCTGTAACGCAATAGCCCTGATTTAGCAATGGCTCGATGAGTTTTAGAACAGAAGATGTGCCATTCCATAGTCGCTGTACTTTGGATTGAATCTTGAGCCTTTTCCAGTGTGTATGACCGAATTCCAAATGTAGCCAGTTGACAATTCACAGAGCACATAGGATTTTATGCCAAATCATGCTCTCTTTGATGCAAGTGAGCCATCCCTTATAGGCCATTAGACTTTCATCTATGCTGATGTCTCTTTCTGGCACATAGGTGTGTTAGAAATTCTTCACAATCATTTGCGATACTTCCCAAATTTTCTTTAGTTTTGGTGCAGGATGAATAGTTTCATCAAATTCTTCATTGTTTGTGAAGTGAAAAAAATTTCATAATCAGGGAAAATCTGTATTCTGACATGATGGTGCCCAAAAATGGAGTTGTAAGTAATTTATGGATGGTCCAATACCATTTCCACAGGGTTTCTGTGAGTATTATTAGGTATTATCAGGCCCAGAAATTTCCAAATGTCATCTTTTGTCACTGGTTCCCACCTTCTGCTTCTTGAAAACTTATGAAGCAGAGTAGCAGATTGTTGCTCTTTGTACAGGTTTGTCTCCATAACAAATTTTCAATACCTCATCGGTCAGAAATAATTGTAGGTACACCAAAGTGTTGTTTTGGTCAACGTCTCCTTTCATACCAGGTGCTCCAGTAAACGGGAATCTTGGGGGAGCTGCCTGATCTGGACCGCAGACAATAGAGCACCAAGTTCACACATCGCTGAGCTCAAGGTGCGGAATCATCACTGTTGTCACTTACCTGATCAGTGTCAGTGTCGGATGACGAATTTCCCAACGAACCACTATCACTCAATTTTGCAAGTAATTCTAAATCACTGTCGCTGTCATTTATTTGGTCTGAAACTCCTTTTGTGCTAAAGTGACACTTTTTGATGCCATGGACAAAAAATTCCAGGCAAAAATTTTTCCAAATGACAGTAAAAAGGGCAGGCAGGGCACTGGAGACTGATCTAGGGACAAATCTGAGGCGATTTGCTTTGATACACTATAATCCTCACAGGTTACACTGTATCACTGTTTGTGTGTATGTGTGTGTGTGTGTGTCTCTTTTAGACTCGTACTTTTGCATTTCCGCCCAGTTCCGTCCCTGTGGGGTGACACTGCATGCAGAGAATGGAACGCAACAGAATGAGGAAGTCAGATTGCTCTGCGATCACAGTGGAACACCGCTGGACCGGGGAGCAGTTAAGGGACTTTTCGCAGTGTAATCCTGAGTGTGGCTCGGGGTTACTGCTTCTGACAGTTAACATTTACCCCGAGCCACACTCGGGATTACCGCCAGGGAGGTTCGCTGAGTGAATGACGCGCAGGCCACATCTGACTTACCTTGGCTAAACAAGAGAGAAGAATCTGCCTGGAAACCAGTCCAAAGCCAATTGCTAAATGGCAGATCAGACATGCCTCCCACCCTCCATTCTTATTTTGCCTTATTCTGGCCCCAACCATTTCTCTGACAGCTCTGTAATTTTCTGCTGGGTTCAATTATTTGTTGCGATGGCCACACTTAACTCATAGCCAACACTCACAATTATGGAAATTCACAGGTTATCACAAGGCAGAATCACAAAACATACAATCGTTGGTTCATAACAGGGCCTCTCCTCAAGTGGCAGGCATGTCTTTAGTCCTCACCTCTCAGCCACATGGTCCCTTGGCGACTGCCTCTGTGGGCCAGGAAGTCCACAGTCTCATAGTCTGGTGGTCCCTGCTATCAGCACTGCAGTTCCTCTGCTCTTTTGGTGTGATATGGCCTCTGCCACCTCAGTCAGAGACCTCAAAAGAACCTCGATGGTCTCATCTGGCTTCTGAGATGCCTCATTCTTAGAGGCAGGGGGATAAGAAAACTGAACAATCCCTGAGTCAGAGTCCTTTCTATGTTATTTGTATGGTCCCACCCACTCACTTAGTGGGAGTCACAAAAAATGGAAAGGAAGTCATATTAAGACTGCACTTCACCACAAGAATAGATTACAATTCAGGATCAGAAATTACTTGGGATACAGTTATTTAATCAGGACAGTCTCTTCACACACATGGCCCAGGGCATGGCCATGCCATTGGCCTGATTAAGCATCCACCCCACCAGTAAGCCTCAGCCCAAACGCACTCAGCTCCAGTTCCAGGGTTGGAAAAATGTAGCTCAACTCCATCACTTAGGGCCTGAAGGGAACACACTCTGACAGAAATCCACTTCTCTGTGCTGAGTCAGAAAGCCTACTGCTCTGTCTGTGCTCTTGGTTCTGCTGCCTCTGCTGTCACCATGTCATGTTTCTGTACACTTTTCAACATCTGTGGTATCACAGCTGTCTCCTGGATTAAGCAGGGTCATTGCAGGGATTTTAGGTTCAAAAAACACACTTTACTCCTGACTCTTCTTTATTAATGGTAGTGATATCCCCTTATGCATCTCAGCGGTGGCTCATTATAAGCTTAGTGGGATGGCAAACCAATCTTATTATTTGCATGGTCTTACCCAGTCATTTGGTGGGGGTCACAAAGATTGGCTGGAAGGACCCTGCAGAGCCTCAAACAATTACATGCCATTTGTGTTAGTCTGAGTAGTCTAGAGAAACAAATTCATAAAGACGCATACGTATATAAGGGAGAGGTTTATATACAAGAGCAATTGAACACTGAGAAAACATCCCAACTCAGTCCAGTCCAATCCATAAGTCTGATATTAGCCCATAGGTCAGATACCACTCTATAAAGTCCTCTTCAGACTCACGAAACACATGCAATGAAGCCAAATGCAGATAATCGCAAGCCAGTAAGTAAAAAGTCTTTGGGTCCAGTGGCGTTGTAAGCATCTCAGTGCTGGCAGGAGTCTCTCTGTGGCTTCTCCGGCTTCCGAGGTCTGGTTGCATCCACGTGGCTTATCTTCTGCAATGTCTCCCAGGGAGTAGAAGAGAGAGAGCGAGAGAGGTGTCTTCCGCCTCTAAGGAAGAATTATAGGTTTCCCAGAATTCTCAGGAGAAGGCCATGCCCACAGATCTCATTGGCTATCTCTAGATTGACAGCCTAAACTCCACTCCTACTTTCTTAATCCTTAAATTGGCACCTGATTAGGTGACTACCACACCATTTTAAGGTCCCTTTATGTGTTAATCCATGCTTCCAACCAAACAAAGACGACAGGGGGTCCTATGTCCCCCACATACAATTTATCACAATCCAACTTACCTTACAAAGTTTTAACATTATTTAATCATTCAGCATGAATGCCATTACTAGAAAATGTTATTATAGAACAAATATTATCTGGCCATTAAAGAGTTAAGGTAAGTAATTAGATAACAGCTGAAATTGGACCCTAATTATAAGACTTAGACTTCTGTGACACTTAGAAGACCTTACAGTTTTCATGAACTGCAATAAAACATTTTATAATGACGGTTTTCAGCATTCTTTACCAAAGTAGAAAGTGAACTGATGAAGAACAAGACATGAACAGCCTCATTACAATGTAATACAATCATATGACTTAGATTAATTTGGAACAAACACAAACTTAAACAAAGAAATAAGAGAACAATTTGAAACCCAGCTCTGCACCACTGACTTTTATTTTAAAATAGAGGGATGGCTGTCTTTAATTTACTTGGAAAATTAACACACTGCATATATTGTTTCTAGGCACTGGGCTGCTACCCACAAGGTCAGCAGTTCACAACCACCAGATGCTGAGGGAGAAAGGCTGGGCTGGCTTTCTAATCCCCATAAACAGTTACCGTCTTGGAAACCCACAAAGCATTGTTAGGAGTCAGCTTTGACTCAATGGCAGTGAAAAAAAATTATTACACCTATACAGTGGAATTTTGGTCCCAAAGAGATGGGCCCAAAATTAATTTGTATGAACTTTAAAAATCCTGTGCGGTTATATGTAGATCCTTGTCATCGGTTTCTCTCTTTCTACCCCACCTTCCCTCCACCCTCCCAGGATCACCACTCTCACCACTGGTCCTGAAGGGATCATCTGTCCTGGATTCCCCGTGTTTCCAGTTCCTATCTGTACATCAGTTCATCTATTGGTCTAGCCAGATTTGTAAAGTAGAATTGGGATCATGATAGTGGGGGTGGGGAGAAGCATTTAAGAATTAGAGGAAAGTTGTATGTTTCATCATTGCTACATTGCACCCTGACTGGCTCATCTACTCCTCGTGACCATTCTGTAAGGAGATGTCCAGTGGCCTACAGATGGGCTTTGGGTCCCCAATCTGCACTCCCACTCATTCACAATGATATCATCTTTTGTTCCTTGATGCATGATACCTAATCCCTTCAAGGCCTTGTGATCACAAAGGCTGGTGTGCTCTCTGAGGGATGGAAATTAGAAAAGTGGGTAAAGGGAGACATCAGGCAGTATAAGATATGACAAAATAATAATTTATAAATTATCAAGCGTTCATGATGGATGGGGGAGTGGGGAGGGAGGGGAAGCTGATACCAAGGGCTCAAGTAGAAAGCAAAATGTTTTGAGAATGATGATAGCAACAAATGTACAAAAGTGCTTGACACAATGGATGGATGGATGGATGGCTTGTGGAAAGAGTTGTACGAGCTCCCAATAAAACGATTCTTTAAAAAAAGATTTGTAAGAATCTCCTCAATAAAATGATTAATAATAATAATAATAAATCTCCTAGCTCTTAAAAAGACCTGTGTGTTGAAAAAGGATCACCTTTCATTTCAATAAAGTTAAATTTTTAGTTCAAACACTGGCCTTAAATAGTATCAGCTTTGCACTTTCAAGATCCTTGCTATAGTAATACAAATTATGAAAATTATTGTAAAATCTGGAGCAGTACACCATATCCGACCTAAGGAGAAAACTAGATTGGATGAGTTTTAGTAAACAAATCTGTCCTGGAAGAAGTACAACCAAAATACTCCTTAGAGTAAAGGGTGTCAAGATGACATGTTGTCAGAAGAGACCATTCACTGGACAAAGACACCATGTTTGGTAAGGGGGCAGCAAAAAAAAAACGATGGACTGACACAGTGGCTGCAACAATAGGCTCAGGCATAAGAACAATTGTGAGTGTGTGGTGCAGGACCAGGCAGTTTCCGTTCTTTTGTAAATAGGATCACTGAGTCGAACCGCCTCAACACCGCCTAGCATGACGCTACTGAATTAAGCAGCAATGAAGGGAGCTATTACTAAATAGGAATTCAAACTGTAAATTTGTGAAGCCAATGTAATTCTGGTATGATCATTAAGAGTCACAACAATTCTCTAGCAGCATGCATTTATATAAGTTTTAATAAAAGGTTATTCTCAAATTAAAAGTCTTTCCTTGTCAAAGCCTGAGGAATAATGCAGGCAAGGGCACAAAAGCATTCCAATGCTTTATTAATGACAATGCTCGCTGATCTGTGAATAACCTAGGGGGAAAAGGAAGATTATTGAGTTACTTTGCCAGTCTATTCATCCATCACAAGAGGACAGGTTTCAAAATGATGGATTATCTCACCAATCTACTATTTATGCCATGCAACATTTTCTCCTCCAGGGAAAAACAAACAAATCATCACATAAACACAGCCATACTTACTTTATGAATCGTCTCTATGTCAATATAAACTCTTAAGTAGACGAAAAACCCTCTTTAAATTTGTTTCCAAGTGATTTCCAAAGTGAGGCATCTTGCTGTGCTAATCATTTACTCCTGAATTGGAATGTTTATAAACAGTTTATTGAAATCACAGACACAACTTTGGGTGCGTTTACTGAGCACTACTCCTCCGTTTTCATAAGGACAATTCGTTCTCAACTCAGTGGTGTCTAGCTTTTTTGTAAGGGGCAACGTAATTGAAGAGATTATTTTGAGACACTGATACAAACGATAAAACACCTTCAGGCAGCTATGCACATTGTACACAAGCTGTGACCTGTTAAATTTCTGATACTGTTTACAGATTCCAAGCATTGGATGCCAGGTTAAGACCCCCTCAAATTTACAGAACTCTTTCCGTGGTTCCCCACTGTGTCAATAAGTTTTAAATGGAGCTTTTAAAGTTTGCTTATATAATTGGAGATGGGCAAGTATTAGAGTAGTAAGCACATTTGGATGTAGAATGGGAAAACAGAGGGGTCACAGGAGAACAAATGACATAAATGTTGCTCCCCATGCTATCACTTTAAATAAATTCCTTCCTTCTTATTGATTCAAATTGAACCCACTGAAGCAATTGTCTGGTTGTTTCCTGTATCAACAGTTTAAGTACTTGTTAGATATGAAAACTTCTGTGCTACACTTCAGATCTAAAATCTAAAACTCTAAAGGTGACATCCAGCAATCTTTGTGTAAACAATCTGCTTTAATGTTCATTAGAAGGTTTGTAAACATACATTTTCTGCTGTAATATAGTCCACCTATTATTCATCAATTTGTCTATTACTGACAAAGTATTTACGTAGCAAATTACCTGTACCAGGCATTGCACTGAAGGATTCTAATATAATCAGCTAATATTGGGTTTTAAAATATCATTCTATGGCAACTCTGGAAAAAGTAGGTTTCTTTTTTATCATATCTAAAGACTGTCCAGTTAATTGAACATCGCCCAAAAATTTACCACTTGTTTTGGTAAACAAGACTTATTGGACCACAAGTTTCTTTTATTCATTACTTATGGCTGCTTTTCCCTACCAACTATAAAACCTAATACTATTTACTATCTGATGTTTTCTAGAAAAAAATCACTAATTCCTGGATTAGAACCCTAATTCTGGTTCTGTCCTTCATTCTGCTTTATATGCATAGGTATCTGTGATAGCTAGGGTTTTTGGGGGCAACATGGCACCTGTAAGAAAATATGGGTGGAGTTTAGCCCATCATTTAGGTCACATCCTGATGACCTCCATAGGAGGTGCAACCCAGATAAATAGCTCTCTGAAGGGCAGCCCTCTCTCTCCCCTTGGTGGTCAGACCAGCACACTGCCTGTCTCATCTGTGCTACCTGTGGGCCGCACAGTGCCCTGCTCTACCGGGCCAAGCCAGCTATAGACTCTGGTGGGCCGTGTCGCTATGCTGTGCTGTGCCACACCTCGGCACTCCCTCACCTTGCTGTATCTGCTGCCTGTGAGCCAACTCTGCTCCAGACGTAGCACCTCCAACCAGCCAACCCACATTGCTACACCAGGAGGATCTACCACAATCTGCTTTGCCACTCTGTGTTACTGGCCGCTGCTACACCTTGACATCTCATCTTCCTACTCTCTGCTTCCTTGGCCTTGAGCTAGTGGCCATGAGTTGGAAGGACCTTTGGTATGTTAACTGACCTAGGAAAGTGAGTTGGACTGGGCTCTCTGTACTGCTGTGAGGACTAATTTGCTGTTACATTTTTCTACTCTAAATAAATTATCCATATATATAAACATACACACACACATATTGTGGGATATAGAAGGATTATCTCCCAAGTTGTCTCCCCCAAATATATGCCAAACAGCTGCTTGCAAATGACTATACACTTGGGGGTCATCAGGAGTAGGTCAGGGGTTATTCTCCCTAAAAGCCTAGAGCAGGCAGTCACCACTGTTTATCCCACAACAAATAGGGCCCACTCCCTCCTGATAAGGATAGTAGTTGTCTGTTTCCTTGTAGGAGGCCCCAGAGAGGTCAAACCCGCCCAAGGATGACCAAGGTTAGGCTGCCATCCTGACTCTATGATGTGCCCATCTTGTCAAATGTATATCCCCAATCCCTCCTCTTCCTATTGCGTGTATTTCCCTAGACCACCCCCTTTCATTACTGTATTACCTAGAGCAAAACCCCTTCCTGTGAAGTATGTCCTCACCTGTAATTAGGGGGCTTGCATGTCCCCAGAGAAGGTAAAAGCCTAGCATTAAAGATCTCTCTCTCTCCCTCCACGTGGACCACCAAGAGGGGCTGAGGTGAGCATGCTACCATGAATTGTGTCTGACTCCATTTTATTTCAATACTTCTATCTCTCATGCTCTCTATAACTTCACTATGATCTTTACTTATTATCACTGTACAATTGCGCCTGCCATACCCATAATGATGTGTTAGGGGCTGGCTTCCCGGACAATACATTAATACATAATCATAAGTGTTCTGGTTTTGCTTCGCTAGAGAACCCTGCCTAATACAGTGGCACCCTAAACCAGCGGCAGCGATTATAATAAAGACTGTTGTTGCTGTTAGCTGTAATCACAAACATGGAGCAAACCTGCAAACCGCCCCACAATTATTATGTTTGAGCGTCTGTGTGAATCCATCTCATAAAGGGCCTTCCTCTTTTCCACTGCCCTTCCACTTCATGAAGCATGATGTCATTCTCTAAGTCTCTCATGACAACATATCCAAAGTAACAATAGCAATAACAACTAACGTGCATGTAATACTTACTAAGGCAGACACTTTTTATATACTGCTGTTGGTTAAATTTTGGATGGCTAACCATGAAGTTGGTGGTTCAAACTCACCAGCCACTCTCTGGGAGAAAGACTGAGGCTGTCCTGTTGGGGAAGATGATGCATTCGGCTGCTAAGCAAAAGTTCAACAGTTTGAAACCAGCAGCAGCTCCGTGGGAGGAAGATGAGGCTTTGTGCTCCCATAAAGATTCACAGCCTCCGAAACACGCAGGGGCAATTGGCCCTACCTCACACCCTCTCACGACCATGGGGCTTTGTTTCTGCTCTTTCCTGCAGGAGCTGCCATGGCCCCCACCACACAGTTCTAGGATAGGTGGAAGAACGAGGGCACAATGGTGGGCCTGAGAAGTGGGCACTGGTCCTCCAGCTTTCCAGTGAAGCTGTATTGGGGGAAATGCCCACTACATTTAGGTGTGTCTTGTCAGGGTCAGTTGTCCCTCTGAATGTTTTTTAACCTAAGGAGTAGGTGCTCTGAGTCCTTTGAGGGAACCTGTGGAAGGAAACAAGGAGCCAGCACGTGTCTTCCTTTTGCTCTGCAGTTTGGAGCAATTCACAGCCATGCAGCAAATCACCATCTCAGACTGGACATCAGCACCGCAAGCCACCTCATTCCAAGTCTTTCAGGGAACTCCCTAAAGGGGGACTTGAAGTTCGGCACTGAGCCAGTGCAGTAGTGGGGTCTTGTGTACAGTAAGATGGTGGCATGCACCCAGAGATGTGGTGGGAGTGGGGTAGCTGGGAGACGGCTAAGGGGCTGCCTCAATAAAGATGTATTTGAAGGAAAACTTATAGCCATGTTTCTATTTCATTTTTGGTCACTGTCTAGTGCTAATATTACAGAAGACTGTACGTGTATGGCTTTAATTGACAGAAATTTATTCTCTCTCAGTTGAGGAGGCTGGAAATCGGAATTCTGAGAGGGAGCTCTCACAGAAGGAATTCTGTCTGCTCTGTAGAAAGGTCCTTACCTCCTTTCAGCATCTATATATAAGCCTGGCATTCCTTAGGGATTTCCAGGTGTCTTGGCATCAATCTTCCTCGATTCTTAATGCAGAGACTCTGAGTGCAAATGGCACTGCCCTTCGCTGGGCTCTACTGCCAGCTCTTCTTTCTTGGTTGCAGGAAGATCCCTTTCCTCTCTGCTCATCTCTCTGCTTTGATCTCATGTTAGATAAACACTGTGCCTCAGACAAAACTGTGACTCAAACAAGGGTGTGATTTAAGTAAGGAGGTGAGCGAAGTGAGGGTATGACATGAGTAATAGTGTGATGTAAGTCCAGCCTCTTGTAATGCTGGGACTCAAGACACACACAACATTGACCTTGCCTCATTCACAAATAGGGATTAAGACTTACAACACAGCAGGAAATAGAAGACAATCATATCACAACACGAAAAGAATAACCTCACAAACGTGGGAATCACACCTACGCTTTTGTGTCACAAAAGTTGACACAATCAAAGCGTGGGAATCACACCTATGCTTTTGTGTCACAAAAGTTGACACAATCAAAGCGCCCATGATAGTCATAGATGCCTATAGAAATCTGATAAAACTATAGACTCATTTCAAAAGATACAAACTTTATCTATAATTTCCCAGGATCAATAGATTTTAGATTAAGAACATTTCCATGTCAGTAATGTTCTCGGCTGCTGAGTTTCAAAACAATAGTGTGCAGTGATATACTAAGAAAATATATCTTACTTAAGTCTGTGATTTATGTATTAAATGTTCAATTAATAAATCTGCTTCTTTGCACGCACTTTGAAGATTTTTTCTAAATATAATTTCAAAAATTTAAGGTATTTTTCAGTATATGTGCTGCCGAAGCGAGCACTAAGGTATTTTTCAATAATCTAGTTTTAAACATACACATCACACACACACACAAGTCCTCTAAAGACATCAAAATATCAAGTAGTAATAGAATTCGCTTGTGTACCTATACTTAGGTGTACAACGTGGTTCTACTTATGATCTGTGGTTGGGAGGACACCAATGGGATCAGGGCATAAAACAGACAATGCTAAGTACACTCCAAAGGGTATAAAACCTAAGCATAACAGGGCTTACTGACTTCAGTGCTTTTGTATCAAATGCATAGATACAAGTTATAGCAGGAAGAATCAATTTGCTCATGGGCTATTTCTCATTTTATATTAATCTACTAGGCAAAATGTGGCAAGCTGAAAATACTTCTTTACTGATTTGAACTGATATTTGCCAATGGTCATAGAACCAGAACATGTTTCAGGAATGCTATAAAAAAAGCAAAAGAAAATAAAAAGGAGTCCTTATGGTGTGCAACAGAGCAAGGGGAGCAAAGCAAAGATGTCCCCAGGGAAGACCAAAAATAGATTTTTGGGCCAGGGCATGGCAACCCATTAGACTTCACTGGAAAAAACTTCTAAAGGTCAACAAACAGACGTGGAACTACTGACAGGCTTTTTCTATTTTTGTCGTTGTTTTGTTTTGCTCTATTGTGTATTTGTGCTTATTAATGTCTCTGCATATCTACCTAGATAAAAAAGGCAGGATAAACAATCCGGAGGAGAAAACAACGGGACCTACACTTCCAGGGAGACATGGGAGAGGGGCAGGCGGGAGAAAGAAAGTGGGGTATCAACCAACCCAGAGACAAGAGAACAAGTGATCTAAAATCAATGGCAAGGAAGGTATAGGATGCCTGATGGGGCTTGATCAAGGGCAATGTAGTCAAAAGGGATTACTGAAACCCAAATGAAGGCTGAACATGAGAGTGGGATAAGAGGGCAGTAAAATAGAGGAAAAAACAAGGAGGCAAAGGACATCCATAGAGGTTTAAATACAGGCATGTACATATGTAAATATATTTATATACAATGATAGGGAACCAGATCTATGTACATATGTTAAATATTAAGGTAGCGGACACAAGACACTGTTGTAATAACTTGGCATTCTGTGATGTTCCAACACTATCTCTGAAGACAAAATGGGTGCATAAGAAAATGTAGTGAAGAAGGCTTATGATGCCTGGCTATCAAAAGATATAGCATCTGGGGCCTTAAAGGGTTTGAAGATAAATAAGCGGCCATCTAGCTGAGAAGCAACAAAGCCCACATGTAAGAAGCACACCAGCCTGTGTGATCATGAGGTGTCGACTGGATCGGGTATCAGGCATCAAAGACCCAGAACAAAAAGAAAATCACATCAATGTGAAACAGGGGGAGTGTACAGTGGCTACCCAACCCCACCTGTAGACTATTGGTCATCCACTGAAAAAATGGTCACAAGGAAGAGACAAGCCAGTCAGGGTGCAGTGTAGCGATGATGAAACACAACTTTCCTTTAGTTCCTTAATGCTTCCTCCCCCCAATTGTCATGATCCCAATTCCACCTTACATGCCCGGCTAAACCAGAGCATGTACACAGGTACAGATAAAAGTTGAAAACACAGGGAATCCAGGACAGATAAACCCCTCAGGACCAATAATGAAAGTAGCGATACCAGGAGGTTAAGGGCAAAGTGGGGGGAAGAAAGGAGAAACCGATCACAATGATCTACATATAACCCGTTCCCAGGGGGAAGGACAACAGAAAGGTGGGTGAAGGGAGACATCAGTCAGTGAAAGACATGGGAAAAAAAAGATAAATTATCAAGTGTTCATGAGAGGAAGTGTGTTGGGGGGGAGGGTTGGAATGAGGTGATACCAAGGGCTCAAGTAGAAAGAAAATGTTTTGAAAATGATGATGCTTGAAACAATGGATGGATGAATGGATTTTGATAAGAGCTGTAAGAGCCCCCAATAAAATGATAAAGAAAACAGCCCTGATTCTCTCCTTCACTCACCTTTTCTTTAAAAGTGAGTATTTAAAGTGAAAAATTAAATTACAAGTTTTTAAAAGCAGACAAATGTTAAATATCCAGATAAACGTAATATTTTTGTTAATCACATAATAATTAATCAGTTATTTCCATTGATTAAATTTCTATTATATTTCCCCCCTTAATTTTTTCAGAGAAAATTATTTTTAAATTGTATATGTGAAACACAGTGCAGTGCGTATCAGAAAATCTTATTTCTACCTCTAGTCTCTTTTTATCTTAATTTTATAATTGTTTTAATTAAACAGCCAGTTAAAACAATAGTTCTAATTTTCTTGTTCTATTACTGTAAGAATAATAGGGAGATTTTATGAAAAAAGAGATTAAAGATATTCACAACTTAACTCCCATTCTCGGGATGGGCAAATGAGAGCACTGGGGAAAATCACTAATAAGACAACTCAAGTTTGTTCTTTCCGACTTCAATTACAAATGAATACATAATTTTTAAAATTTGATCATTATAAGACCTCTCCTGGTTTTCTAATAGGTGTCTAAAAATGTCTCTTCCAGCAAAAAAAATTAAACTCACTGCCATCAATCGAGTTGATGGTGACTCCGAGTGACCTTGTAGGACAGAGCAGAACTGCCCCTATGGGTTTCTGAGACTGTGAGTCTTTACAGGGGCAGAAAGCCTCATCTTTCTCCCTTAGAGCAGCTGGTGGTTTCAAACTGCTAACCTTACAGTGAGCAGTCTAATGCTTAGATTTCTCAAAATTCCCTGAAGAAAAAGGTTCATTATTATTGAATAGAATAAGTGGGGTACTTTAGTCTGGGAGATGTTTTGTACTATGATTTCTCCTTATGGAACTGTAAAACATTAAGTACTATTAACCTTCTGACTTTGGACTTTGGTCTAAAGTAGAAAGTGTTATAAAGTAGACAAAAAAGACAAAATAATACAAATAGCTTAAAGACTGTATTAAAAACCAAATTCTGTGCTTATGACAAAAATCATAGTAGCATCTATGTAGCCCATATCAAACATCATTCTTTCTGTCATCATCGAAAAAGCTATATCCTTGGGAGATTCCCATACTAGTCCTTCAAACTGCTTCTATAACCTTGGGTAAACTATAAATTAAGAAATCAGCTTACTGAAGTAGATCTCATAGCCCCTTCAATTTTCCAGTATAATACTCAGGACATTTTTTAAAGTATGAATACGCAATAGAAATTATTTGGTGGTAATAATTGATACGAGTCCTATCTACTTGCTGAAAGTAAAATATATGTATGCTTTATCTATATTAAGTGAAAAAATGGAAAGAAATCTAGACTACCAAAGAATAAAAGGCTTAATTACCTAGTAACCTATTGATTAGTTACCCTCTTTCTACAAAAAACAAGTATCACATTCTGGAAAGTT
This sequence comes from Tenrec ecaudatus, assembly GCF_050624435.1. Lineage (NCBI taxonomy): Eukaryota > Metazoa > Chordata > Mammalia > Afrosoricida > Tenrecidae > Tenrec > Tenrec ecaudatus. The sequence goes on from NC_134548.1 coordinate 91,147,525, forward strand.
AGAAATAGGTAAGTTTTCTTTGCTTCTCCTAGTGTTGCTTCATTTTATGAGTTTTGAACACATGGAATAATATTAAAAAACCTAATGTGAACTAAAATTAGTTCCAAATGTTGCTATGTAACCAACCATAAAGATAACAGAGATACATTAATCCATTAGGGCAGTGGTTCTCAACCTTCCTAAGGCCGCAACCCTTAGTACAGTTCCTCAAGTTGTAGTGACCCCCAATTTTGAAGTAATTTTCATTGATACTGTATAACTGTAATTTTGCTACTGGTATGAATCGGGCAACCTCCGTGAAAAGGTCATTTGATCCCCCCAAAGGGGTCATGACCCACAGGTTGTGAACCACTGTATTAGGGCATCAATGGACTTCTGTGTAAAAGATACATAGAGAGAGTTATAAAATAAATATTGTATACATATCCTGTCTAGTATTGGAAGGAAAAATATTAATCAATATATAGTGGATCAAAATCCGTGGCTTGTTAGACTAGAAATATATATATATATATATATATATATATATATATAGGTTTCAGTGAAATTTCTTCCACTATGGTATCATTTATGAATCTTGACATATTAATAGATACTAGGTAAAACAAAAAAAGGTTTCAATTTCTTTGGAGAAATAAAACCCACATATTTAAACTTGTTAAAGTCTGAAAGAGTATTCATGAAAGTTATCTCTTGCAGTTAAAATGTTACACTGTTGATAAAGAATCCATTTAGAATGCAAGATATGACTTACAAATGTCTTTGAATCTTGCACATAAATATGACTGCATACCATTTATAAAAGTAGCCTTGATGATAACACACTGTAACTGGCTATGAGAAATGTTTCAGAGGCTTAGATTAAAACAGAATATAGAATGTTGGCTAGAAATCACCTAACAGGTGACACCTTATTCTGATAAGCTGATGATGAACAGATGAACAGATGGTAGTAGTATTACTAGTTTAGGATATAAATACAACAATATTTATACAAATTTTAAGATATTATTCAGGGAATCATATATAAAATTAAACTGGAACACTGGGAATTCAGGGGGGATGATCCTTTCGGGACCAGTGGTGAAAGTGGCAATACCGGGAGGGTGGAGGGAAGGTGGTTGGAAAGGGGGAACCGATTACAAGGATCTACATATAACCTCCTCCCTGGGGGACAGACAACAGAAAAGTAGGTGAAGGGAGACGTCGGACAGTGCAAGATATGACATATAATAATTTATAAATTATCAAGGGTTCATGAGGGAGGGGGCAGTGGGTAGGGAGGGGAGAACATGAGGAGCTGATGCCGGGGGCTTAAGTGGAGAGCAAATATTTTGAGAATGATGAGAACAATGAATGTACAGATGTGCTTTACACAGTTGATGTATGAATTGTGATAAGAGTTGTATGAGCCCCTAAAATGATTTTAATTAAAAATTAATATCCATACGCCAAGCAAATGTATTTTTATTTTAAGTCTGCATAGATTCTCTGTAAGAACTTAGCACTACCTTAATTAATAAAAAAGCATCCAAAAGTTTAATATACCAAAACCACAAACTAAAAACCTTTCTAATGTTGTTATTCTTATAATACATGCTCATTGAAAGAGCAGTCGAGAAATCCAACAACCCATTGCATTGGTTAAAATCTACTATACAAGACTTCTTGAAAGTGTTGAATAGCTGATGGCAACATATGCACATATGTGCTTGACACGGTGGATGAGTGTACAGATTGTGATAAGAGCTGTATGAGCCCCCAATAAAAATGATTTTTTACAAAGAAAATGTTGAAAAGCAAGGATTTTACTTTGAGGGTTAAGGTGCACCTGACTCAAGCCATAGTCTTTTCAATCACCTCATAGGCCTGTGAAAGCTGAACATTGAATAAAGAAGACTGAAGAACTGATGCACTTGAATTATGGTGCTGGCAAAGAGTATTTAAAGTGCCATGCGCTGCCTAAAGAAAAAAGAATTCTTGTAAAAGTAAAGCCAGGATGCTCCTTAGGGGCGTGGATGGTGAGACTTCATCTCATGTACTTTGGACACGTTCTCAGGAGAGACCAGTCCCTCCAGAAAGACATCATACTTGGGAAAGTGGAGGGGCAGGGCAAAAGAGGCAAATCTTCTCCAAGAGGGATCGACACAACAGATTCAAACAGGACCTGGCAATGTTCTGTTCTGCTTTACACAGGGTCGCTATGAGTCAGAATAGATCTGAGTACACCGAAAATTTAAACTAAATGCACAATATTATAATAAGCTCTAAGGAGACTAAAAAGGTATGAAAGACCTGGAAATTTCTCTGCTTGAAAGAGGTTACAATTATCTTTGTAGAAAAATTCTTCGTCTAGGAGTAAACATATTTTCAATCTGAAATTTTCTGTCCACATTGGACAATAAATAAATACCTCGAATGTTCTTTCCCTTAAAAACAATAAACAAAAATATATACAAGAGGGTTTCAAAAAGTTCATGGGACATTATCTTTACATTCAAACTTTCCATGAACTGATGAGTGACCTCAAAAATACACAGTTATTGGTTGAATACATATTTATTAGAATGAATGAGGAAAGTAAGGAAGTCAGTGAGCTTCTGCTCAGTACCCAATGATTAATTCACTCTGTCCCCATTTCATATCCTAAACTTCTGTACCAGTAAGCAGCAAGCAGCAAAGTAAAAGAAGACCTTCTGAGTCAGGACTGCCACAGGAGGAATGAAAGAGTTAATACAGAAATCCGCTAAGTTTCACAATGATAGACAACCAGTGGTCTTAAGAGGCCCAGACACTTTTCATCCCTATTTTGAGCAGTAATTGAAGGAAACGTTTATCCTGAAATACGAGGCCTGGCGGCACTGTCAAGTATACCTTCTTCTATTAAACGCAATGCTAGCAGTTCAAACCCACCAGCCACTATGAGGGATAAAGAGGAGACTATCTGCTCCTGTAAAGATCTACTCTCTAGTGAATTTGATTGGCTTATCATAGTCAGAAATAAGTTACTTTCAGAAAAAAATTAGAATAGGATAACTTCCACTCCAAGTATTGTGGACTACCAAAGAAACAAACAAATCTAAATCTGTTATTAAAAAAAAGTATAAGCAGAATACTCCTTAGAGTCAACGATGACGAGATTTCGCTTCACATACTTTGGAGATGGTCTCAGGAGAGGCCAGCCCCGGGAGGACATCATGCATGAAAAAGTCGAGGGGCAACAACAAAGAGGAAGACCTACAAGGAGATGGGCTGACACAGTGGTTGCAACAATGGGCTCAAATCTAGGAAAAATTTTAAGGATGGTGCAGAACCTGTGAATCGGAACCGACTCACTGGCACCTAATAACCACCACCTCTACTCATAAAATCATATGTGTAATAAACATAAAATTGAAAATTACTTAAGCAGGCTATTGGACAAGATTATATTAAAGAACTTCCTGCTACTAGCCAAAACTAGGTTTTACATAAGCACAATTTTTATTGACTTAAAGAAGAGAAACAGCCAAGGGAAACACTTCCCTACCACACACACATATGTATTCCACAAACTCTGAAATGAAATCAAAATTTTAACAAGTAAGCAAGGTAACGAAGCCTTGTGCCAGTATCGCAGTGTAGCAGCTGGATCTAGGGATCCGGTGTTAACCAAAGATTCTCTGACGGGTAATCTATCTGTACTCTTAGCAAACCACAAAATTCCATAAAGAAACGTTTTCCTTAATTTATGTTCCAATATTTTTGCAGGCTAAACTCAATCAAGCACAAGCTTGCAAAGAATTATACAAATAATTTATTCAATGACCCAACCAACAATGGTGGGGGGGGGGGAGACAGATTGAGACCATTAAAATTTTAGATATTACAGTTAGCTGAAAGGAAATGTACAATATCTATAAAAGGAGATATCAAAATGTTCATGAGAAAATACTATTCTCTTTCTAGCATCATTTTCCCACAAATTTTATAAGCCTCCTCATATATAAAATATTTTAAAAAATAAAAATTGTAATCACAGAAATGGGTAAAATATTAAAAATTCTACCAAAGTTTTAGTGGAGGTAAGCAGAACTTTTATAAATGAAAACTAAAACTCCTGATATTTAATGAAATTAATAAGGTAAACTACAGGCTAGTGAGAAGTGGGATATAATAAAATGGAATATATCTTAAGGCATGCTCAGAATATCACCAGAAATAAAAAGAGATTGAAAATCTGAGTGAATAATATCGGAGAGAGAATTTTAATTCTAAATATATATCTATTTGAGGTTATAAAAATGTGAGATTGGGACAAGTAGGGAAAAATATTTGTAAAGATGTTCACTGATAATTTCCCCCAAATGATAAAATATATGAACTCACAAACTTAGAAATTAGGAAGTATTAGGACACAAATTTTATATATATATATATATATATATATATAGTAATTTTGAATGGTTTACACTAGACAAATAAAAAGAAAATAAAACTTAGATTTACTATTTTAAACACAAACACTCAAGATAAACTTAAAGAGCCTGGGGTGTAGGTGTGGGTAGGGAGTCTTTTAAAATGAACTAATGTGACTGAAATCAAACTTTTCAATACCAACACTCAATGTAAAAAAAATATGGAATAAAATTTTAAAGTAGTGAGAGAAAGGAATTGTCAACCTAGAATTATATGCCTAGGAAATCTTCACTCAAGAACAACAAAAGGAATACTAATTCACAGAAGAAAAAACATGAACAATCTGAAAAAAAAACAACTATTCCTCCTAGATCCACTAGAGTATTAAGATCACAGAACCTGCCAGGAAAAGTGGAAGGGAGGGAAAAGGACAAAAAATTATTTTTAGACATATGCAAACTAGACAGTAGTTTCTTGCCAACTGACAGGTCTATACTTGAGGAACTTTCAAAATTATATACTTTACCAAAAAAACCCAGGATCCTGTCTAAAGGACTTACCCTACTAGAAAACAGAAATTATCAGGAGAATCAAAACAAATACAACAATGGCTTTTTACAAAAGAGCTTTAAATAGACAAAAATAAATTCGAGATTAAAGAATTGTACAAATAATAAAATTGACTCTAAGGAAAAAAATCACTACTAGGGGTGAAGGTCAGCAAAAGATGATATTTTAATAATTGTTTCAAAATAAATACAAAGTAAACACTAACAGAAATTGACAAATCTAACCTAATGGGAGGTGTCAAAATGTGTTTATTATTGATAGATAAAAATCAAAGTGATCTCCCCTGATAACATATCCAATATCCTTGAGACAAATTCTTGCGATCCTCACTTCAAAGGAGCATGCTGGCTGAACTTCACACAAGACAAACTTGATTGTCCTTTTGAAGTCCATGGAACTTTAAACATCCTTCACAAGCAACATAATCAAATGCATCGATTCTTCTCTGGTTTTCCTTAGTCACTGTCCAACTTTCACATGAATATGAGGTAATTGAAAATACATCAATATTTTGAAGAGGTCTTATGCAGCAAATTTACCCATGCAGCGTTATTTGATTTCTTGACTGATGCTTCCATGAACATTAATTGTGGATCCAAGCATCATGAAATCCTTGACAACTTCAATCTTCTCTCTCATGATGTTACTTATTAGTCCAATTGTGAGGATATGAGTTTTCTTTACATTAAGTTATAATTGATAATGAAGGCTACAATCCTTGATCTTCATCAGCAAGTGCTTCATATTCTCTTCACTTCTTGCCACATTTTTCTTCATATAATCCAGCTTCTCTGAAGATTTGCTGAGTACACAGATTTAAATAAACGTAATGAGAGGATATGACCTTGATGCATACCTGTCCTGATTTGAAAGCAAGCAATATCCCCTTGTTCTTTTCCCACGACTCATCAAGTCTTCTCTCACTAGTGTCAAGAAGCCAAATACTTGAGATGATCTCAAAATTCAGGTTGGATGTACTCAACGTCATTATCTTAGATCTGTGGATTTGTTTTCATTTTTGTCAGCTTCAAGTTATGTACGAACTACAAGTGTATTTAATTTTATTTCAATTAGAGAACTTCACCTGTACTATGTTTATTGTGATGTTGAAAATCAAAAGGTATTTGTGATTAAAGTCATTGCTCCTGCAAAATTATATCCTAAATTCTCCAGGTGTATTTTTATGACCAAGGCCATATTTTCCAACTACTGTTCCTTCTGATGCATCTTGATTGCATGTTTGATCGATTACAGACTGAAGCATTTGCTAGAATTCTTCAATTTCTGCACCCCTAGCTTTAGGGGTTGGTACATAAATTTGAATAATCACATTAAGTGTATATAATTTGTATACATATAAATATTTACTCTGTCAGAGACAGCACTGTTCTTCAAGATAGATCGTGAAATCTCCTTTTAAACAATGAATGCAAGGCTACTGCTCTCTCAATCTGTCATCCCAGCATAGGAAACCATAATGATTTTCTGATTCAAAATGACCAATATCAGTTCATTACAGCTCACTAATATCTAAAATGTAGATCTTTATGTGTTCCATTTCATTTTTTGATGACTTCCAAATTACTTACATTCATACTTCATACATTTCAACGTAATAGATGCTCGTGAAAATCTCAAGATGACAAGCACGTAGCACTCACAGGAAGGATTCCGCTGAGACCAGTGCAGAGGTCCCACGAGATTCTCAACATAAAGATAAGTAGACGCAAGGTTGTCCAAGAAAAGGGCAGCAAAGCCATTGGCGCAGCTCCCCCCATCCAAGAGATTTTCCCCCCTGTCCCAGAGGTATCTAGCATGGCAAGACAGACCGAGCTTCAGGGATAAAAATCTGTATGACAAGCTTGGGGCAAATATAGACGCCGGTGGGCTTGACTGTCTCCGACTCACTGCAGCTCCTTTCTAATGCTATGCAGCACTGCCTTCCAAATACTAAGGACAGCACAGAGGGAGGGCTCTGAGGGGCTTTCCCCAAGGCCCAGGACGGTTCACTGGTCAGCTCCTGAAGGCAGCCCCTCTTCCTGGGGGTGCAGCTCTGTGTGGCCTGTCTCGAGACACTGGAAAGTGTGGCACCTGAGAGGACGATCTTGGGACACCCAAAAGGGCAGTCTTGGGGAAACCAAAATCCCATCATTTGGTGGCTGCCTTTCACCTCCTTGTTGGCCTAGGCATTGCTTTTCCTGGGAAGCAAAGGTATTAGCGTAACAATACAAGCAGAGTGATAAAAGGGAAATCAGAGCTGAGCTCGCATACCTGAGAGAATTAGTGAATTCCCTGGAATTAAACAAGGTCACCACCTGGCCTACCCACACCCCACATACCCTATACATTTTCCTTGGTGGAAAAGTGCTCCTGGGAGGGAGACCACCTAGGCAGAGGGTCCAATCTCCTCCTGCCTTAGTGCTTTGAGATATCACAGAGAGCGAGTGTATGCATAAAGGGTCATAAGCTCCAGGGCCCAGCAGGCTCTCAATAGACTGTATAACCCACAGGCTGTCTCAGGACACCAGCCCCTCAATCAGCACCCCCAACAGATCACTCCAGGCCTTTTTAAGCTACAATCTGACCTCTGAGCAGGCCTTGGATTCTCCCTTCCCTCCTAGATAGGAGGCAGATACAGACCCAATTACCCAGCCCTACTTAGTGACCTGCATCATCCAATAGGAGTGAACCTCACTCCAACGTGATCTGCCTGACATCTATTCCTTTTAAGATAATTAACCTAAATTTATAAGACTACAAGACTGTCCACCCTTACAGACACTAAATCCAATCCCTTAGCCCAGTGGTTCTCAATCTATGGGTCGTGACCCCTTTGGGAGTTGAATGACCCTTTCACAGGGGTCGCCCTATTCATAACAGTAGCAAAATGACAATTTTGAAGTAGCAACGAAAATAATTTTATGGTTGGGAGATCAGCACAACATGAGGAACTGTATGAAAGGGCCGTGGCATTAGGAAGGTTGAGAACCACTGCCTTAGCCGAAATATCAACTACTAACTCCCATTCTAAAAGACCACAAGGACTGTCCCCCAACTGCTCAAAACACCTCTGCTACACACAGATCTAATTGCCCCAAGGACACGGTTTACATCCCAGCTGTTCTTTTCTGGATGGTGTTTGTGTTTGCTGTTCTATCATCCCTATATGCCCCATCTCAATCTCAGTGAAGTATAAGGTGACAATACTCTTACAATTTTTAATATTTTCACCATTTTTCTCTTAATTGTCATTAAGCTTTCTTCCGTCATTACAAACTGAAGAAATACTGAGTGTGTTTGTGTCCTACTTTTCTTGGGTTCAAGTCAGCACTACTTGATTCCCCCCCTTTTAGATTCCTTTTCTTTTCTTTTCTTTCTCCAGCCTCTAGCACCTCCTCCCGAAACTCTGATCTCCCCCATAACACTTTTCTAACACTCTACCCCAGATACTTAATCAAAAGTGTCTATCACTTCAGATACTTAATCGAAAATGTCTAACAACACCTAACAGTGTTAACAACACCCACACAACCCCACCTCCCTAACATAACTAATATCTACACCAAGATGTCAGGGAAACAATAATAAGCCACAAACGAAAAACAAACAGCCCAAAACATGCAAAACTGAGAAAAACTAGAAACTTTCCCACTGAAAATGGGGACAGAAAACCCAGGTATATATGCACCAACCTACAGGCAACTTCCATAAATGATCAAAAATTACCCAATGGGACAAAGACAGTCTCTTGAAACAATGATGTTGCACAAACTGGATTTCCATTTGCAGAAGAAACAAGACCCATATCTAATCTGATGCACAAAAATGAACTCAAGATTGACTAAACAACTAAATGCAAAGCCCAGGAGCTATCGAGATCATCAAGGAAAAAACTGGAACGTAAGGGCCCTCCCTACTGCAGGGCACACATCGTCTCTGAAGCATAATAAAGGAAGCGCACACCGCAGAAGACAGACAAGCACAGGGTTTCCCAAAAATGGGATACAAATGGCTAACAAGCCTGTGAAAACTTGCTCACAATCACTAGCCACCCAGGAAATGCAAATTAAAACCACAATGAGATACCACCTTACGTCTACAATGCTAGCCCAATTGAAAAAAAAATTGAAAACAACGAACGCTGGAGAGGTTACGGAGAGAATAGAACCAAATGCACACTTGGTGAACTTTTAAATACATGCAACCACTGTGGAAAATGGCATGGCAATGCTCAAAGAAACTGGCAGTTGACATCATGTATGACCCGGCATTATACTTATTAGGTAGGTGCCTTACACCAAAGAAATAAGAGATACAACACAAATGGATGTTTGCCCTCCCATGTTTATGTCAGCACAGTTCACAATAGCAAGAAACTAGAAACAGCCCAAAAGCCCACCAGTAGAAAAAATGGATAGAGAAAGTATGGGACATATACAAAATGGAATACTATGTATCCCTAAAAAATAGTCATGGAGCAGGAAAGGCCTCATGACGTGGAAGGACCTGAAAAGCATTACACTGAGTAGTTTGTCAATCACAAAAGGACAAATAGTGTATGCGTCCACTCAAATCTTAGAAGCTAATTCCCAAACAAGGGGTAGAAAGTGTGTCTGCTGACACTTCATAAGAACCACTTCAAAAACTGGGACCTCACATTGAGACAAGGCTGTGACCAATCAAAAGCACTCCACAGGAATGAGAGGAGAACCTTACTGAAAAATCAAAGTTAAGACCAGAGGAGGGGAACATCTATGTTTCAGAGGAGGCGCTGATATTAGTGTTGGTGCCTATGATAAGTAATTGAGAAGAGCAATCTCACATTGGGAAAGGATGCTAAACAATAACAGTAGGGAACCTAAGGGGAGAATAATCCTGGTTCTATGTTCCCGGGTAGAAAGTTTGAGTAAGTTTTTATCTAACCGTAGGTGAAACATGCCATGGACTAAGCGCTAGGATGACCTTAAACTCTGACATTACAGGGAACATGGAATCCCCCAAAGAACACACCAGAAAAAGATTCGTTGTGGAAGCAAAACTGAATGAACTGGGCCCTATCTTAAATCTACCTGTATCCCTTGGACTTAGGGCTTTAATTCCTTCATGGGAGAGGAAGCAAAAGATGGTCACCAAAAAAATGTGGCAGTGGTGGTTGTTGGACCTTGGGTGGGTACCCTGGCTTAGTAGGCATCCAATGAAAGGGAATCTATAACTGCCATATATTAAGTATCTCAAGGCTCCCCTTGAATTAATTAATATGGCAAGTATTAATCTGATAGGCACAGGCATTCGCCCCATGGTCATTGTAAACAGAGCCAAATCATTTAAGAATTCAATCTGTACAAATCAGCAACTCATAAACTGCAGTTCACAGCTGGACTATAATTGAATAAATTCTTCTTCTCAACAGTACTTTAAATTCGATGCCATTGGATGAATTACAGTTGTTATCAATGCAATCACCTTATACCTAGGCCAGGGGGTGGGAGTAGATAATAGACAATATTTTTAGGGTTTTCTATTTTGTTTGGGAGGGGAGGGGTGTTTGTTGCTTGTGTGAGTTGGGTTTTTGTTTTTGTTTTGTATTTTGGTCATAAAATGTAATATGACTGCTAAAGTAAACCAGAGTTTTTCATAGCCTGTGAAAAAGCAGATGCTGGGCTCCTACTTAATTCTAACCCCAATCTAATAACAGGTAGTTCTTGTAACACGGCCCTGCTCCATACTCTCCTCATGAAGAGATCACTGAAGATAAGGGTGCTACAGCAAAGTGTGGGGAAAATAGCAGATGATGCCCAGTTACCAACTGGAAGAGTGCCTGAGGTCTTAAAGGCTTGTATTCAAACAAGCAGCCATCTAAGTGACGTGATAAGTACATATCGAAGAGGCACATCAGCCTGTGTGATCCAAAGTTGACGATAACAAAATTCGAATTATGATGAAGGAAAAGTACCAGAACTTAAATTGTGAACAACCAATTTGTAAAAGGCCATGGAGGACAGTGCGAGCCTCCAATCCATCTACAGAGTATCCAAGCAGAATAAGCCCCTGGCAGATCCCCCCTGGCCACAGGTTACGGACTCAAACAGCTTTACCATCAGAGATTATTGTAAACTTGATTTATAATGGATGGAACTACAGTATGATACTTGGTCAGGTGCCCTCCCTCTTGGCCAAACTTTAATTTGCTCTTAGGTTTGATATTTCTCACTTGTTCCACAACAGAAATTTCCTCTCTGGCTTTTAAAAAATACTGCTTGTGATGTTTTTTTCTTACTCTTTGTTTTAATTTTTCTTATACTATTATTTTTTCGGTTTCATTTTTGTTTTTCTCTTTATTGTTTCTGATAGCTTTCCCAATTTGTACGGCACGGAAGGAGTGATTGCATAGAGAGAGCCAATTCCTGATAAAATTCCTTCAAGGGAATGGGAGTGGGGAGAGTGAAAGGAACTGGGAAGCACATCGTGAACGCAAGAGGCAGGAGGGAGCACTAGAACTAACTGATGACGCGTGTACATCTTTTGAAACGGACTTAACGACAGCAGTGTAAGATATGTGAAACGCATATCCATAAGACTATCATTAAACAACTATGTTCACAACTGTTGGTTCTCATTTTGTGTCATGATCCCTCAGCAAATGGAGGTCCCAATAACTTTGCTATATCCGTGTCACTCGTGCGGACTGCTTTGAGAACGCAGCTCTCCTCAGGCATCTAGTGCGTGCCTTCCAGCCTGAGGGGCTGATCTTAGGGCACTATCTCTGACAAGGTCTCGTCACTATTCATGAGGTTTCATTCAAAATCCGACTGCGTTTCAAAAAGGTTTCCAGGGGCTAATTCCTCAGACGTGAACAGCCTTTTCTTCCTAATCTCGTTTTAGTTTGGAAGTTCTGCTGAATTCCGTCCATTCAGCGTGGGTGAACCTGCCAGTAACTGGAATACTGTTGACACAGCTTCTAGCATCGTAGCAACACACAAGCCACCACAATATGACAAAATGACACGCAAGTTATGGGGTTACATGACTAATAAATGGAATGTCCGGGACTTTAGTTCAGTGGTCTGGCGACATAAAATCACTGAGTATAAAAAGAAAAGACTGCTTAAATTTGAATATACTAATCCTAATAATCCCCATTTATCAGAAATACCATAAGACAAGAGATAAGGCTACAAAACAAGAAAATATATACATAACACATTAAAAAAACCTTCATTGCCACTGAGTCAATTCTCACTCATATTACAGTATAGAATAAAACTGCCACAGTGGGCCTCTTAGACTGTAAGACTTTAGGAAGCTGGGAAGTCTCATCTTTCTCCCTCGGAGCAGTTGATATTTTCAAACTGTAGATGTCTGCATTAGCAGTTCAAAGCAAAATCAAATATGCTATCAGGGATCCTCTATAACACATGTGTAACTAAGAAAAAAATTAGCATTCAGAATATACTAAAAACATTTCTACAAATCACCAAGAAAATATAGCAATCCAGTACACTAAGTAATATGAACAAATAATATGAAAAAACCATTTCCAAGAAGAGAAAAGACTGACTACTAATCATAATGTACAATGTGAAATTACTATAGAAACTCTTGAACATGTGAGAAATAAATTAATATGGCCTACCTACTCATAATCTCATATGCGATGTACTATAAACTTTCGATTGTATGCCTATGGCTATAATCCTATTGTAGAGGGAGTTATCTGCTAAACAGGAAGACAGTATTAAATTGGGAATAAGTTTCCATTTTAGGAGAGGGTATAAACCAAGTTATCTCCCTCTGTTGCCTTCAAAGTATGGCCTGCTTAAAGATAAAAATCACATCTCTATCAAAGCCATTCTTCTGTGTGTAAGAGACATCTTGGAAGCACAAAGAGAAGTCACAGGACCATTGGGAAAGGGCCCACCAGTGGAAGCTTTTTGAGGACACTATAGGAAATGGGTGAGACTGAGACCAGAGGCACCAGGCTACAGCATGGAGACCAGGAGTAAGAGCAAAGGATCTGAGCCCCACCAAAGGCTGAAGCAAGGAAACCTTGGCCCAGAACAGAGGAGCAGCAAGGACCTAGATTATGAGACCATGAGGCAGAGCAGCGGGCTGGCTTCAGGGCCCCCAGATGCAGAGGTCAAGGGACCATGTGGCAAAGAGGCTGAGAACTAAAGGGAGATTTGAGTGCTGACTGAGAAAAGGCCTTGCTGTGGATCATTGACTTCACCCTTACTGTTTATTGATCCTGACTTGTGGTAACCTGTTAACACCCCTAATAAAGCTCCATAATCATGAGTTTTATCTGTGAGTTCTAGGTGGCCATTGTATCCAACCCACAGAAAAGTAGAGTAAGGGAGTATAGATAAGGGAGTAGAGTAGCAGTTGATACAACATGTGAAATTACACTGCAGAAAGTTGTGGGAGTGGAGGCATGTCTGACCCTTGCTTCATGGAAATAGAGAAGCAAGTGTATGTCAGATATGGCCTCTGTGCTATTTCACTCAACATGCATATTCTGAAACATGTGCAAGGATTCTCAAATTTGAGACAAAAGCTGGAAACATTCTAAATGTATATCAGAAGAAAATTGGAAAAATAAACTGTCCTCTATAGAATATTATACAGAAATGAAAATAAACAAGTTGTAATAATAAAAAGGTGACTCTTTGAAACATAATACTGATTTCTAACAAAAGGAATTTACAGTAGGACTATGTCTCCAAAAAGCTCAAAACCAGGCAAAACTCAATGCATCAGTTAAGTATGTAATCAAGCACGTGGGTAGGCAAATAAATAGATTATGAAGAGGGAGGGGGCGGGGAGGGAGGGGAACAATGAGGAGCTGATACCAAGGGCTCAAGTAGAAAGCAAATGTTCTGAGAATGATGATGGCAACGAATGTGCACATGTGCTGGACACAATGGATGGCTGGATTGTGAAAAGCGTTGTACGAGCCCCCGATACAATGATTTTAAAAGATTATGAAAAATAGGACAACAGAATATACGTTTCGTGTACGGAATCTTGACTGGCTTTCATGTGATCATTTATACTTTCCATCTCATGCATGTATCATCCTTAAAAGAAACAAGAGGAGCAATGCCAAACTTACCTGCAGAAACACTGGGGGAGTTCTCCTTGGCCATATAAAGGAAACAAAAATGGACTGTTGCCATACCGCCCAAGACAATGCAGAAAGGTTTTGGTAGCTTTGAGACCATCTATGGTAGTGCTGGTTGTCTCTGATGTCATTGCAATTGAATGCAGCACAAAATACTGGAGGTTGGGGGTTAATTTTTGCATTTTTAAATATTCAGAAAATGTAATCTCCTCAAAAGCTATGGAATGAAGACAAAAATGCATCTATTAAAAATCAACACTAACCTTCTATTCAAACCACACTACAAAAAGATGAGATTAAAACCAAAAAACTCACGGCCATCAAGTCAATTCTAATTTACAGTGTGACCCCCAAGGGCAGAGCAGAATTGCCCCTAAGAATTTTAATCTTTATGACAGTAAAAAGCATCATCTTTCTCCCATGGAGCAGCTGGTGATTTCAAACTACAGATCTTGGGGTTAGCAGCCCAACATGTAACCCACTATGTCACCAGGGCTCTGTCACAAAGGATATGTAACATAAAAATATATTACTTTTGGAACCAGAGTTAATTGTGAAAACAGAAAACATCTGTAAAAAATCTCTGTATCACAACTAAATTATTTTAAGCTTGAAACATTTTTACTGAGTATTTACTAAAAAACCAGAAAAACCTTAAGTAACTCATTGGATTTCTATAGCTAGCAGTAATCTCACTTTACTATCATTATAACTATACAATATTAATAATTGAGTTTGAAAATATTAAATTACAAAAATAGAAATGTCTTGGGGAGAATAATGATGGAGTAAAGCTTAACTTTTTAAAAATGTATTTCTTACTAAAAATAAGAGTAATCACTATGATTAAAAAATAATAAAACTAAAAATAAATAAATAAAAATAAAATAAAAATTTAAAAAAGTAATAAAACTAATTTCTATGTAGCTAATAGTCTTGTTGCCCTTATAGCATACCTTAAAACAATAGAAAACCCATGAAATTATTCCGTTAAATTAAGAGCAAAAAACACACCATACTTGGACTACTCTCATTGCCGTCCATTACGACTCATAGAAACTCTACAGGACAGGGTAGAACTGCCCCTGTGGGTTTCCAAAATTCTAATACTTTATGGAAATAGAAAGCCTCATCTTTCTCCTGCAGAGTGGCTGGTGGTTTTGAAATGCTGACCTTGAGGTTAGCAGCCCAAGAACATACACATCGATGACAAAACAACACCTTTATAGAAATAATTCACATACATAATTATAAAACTTATTGAGAGAGCTTAACTTTATATAGCCACTTGGAGAATAATGTGACAGCATCTATTCAGTTGCTATGAATCAAAATTGCCTTTGTGACATTGAGTTGAGTCAACTTGTAAGAGAGTCCTTGGGTTGTGCCAACAGTTAAATGTTCAACTGACAGTCAAAAGGCTGGAAGTTGGAACTCACTCATAGGTGCCTCAAAATTTACACCAGGCAATCTGTTTCTGAAAGGCCACAGCCTTGAACACTCGATGGCGCAATTCTACTCTGCACACATGGGGGGTCACCGCTAGTAGGCGTCAACTCAACACAGACTAATAGCAAAATAGCCTTCAATCTTTGCATACAAGACCTAAATTGTTATTATCTCATGCACTTAAAACATACTGCATTTCACATTATACCTTGATAAACTGCCCATTTGGGGTAACTTTTCAAGCCCAATGCACTAAATTTAGTGTATAAACTTGTGTATATGCCAAGTTTTTCAGCATATTTTTATGCCGTTTTTGTGGTAAAATTAGGTGCCTTGGCTGATATTCGGGTCGGCTTATACTCGGGTATATAACTCTTGATACTAGTCAATTCAATTATGAATAAAATATGAAGTAACTGGATCCAAGACACAGTGAACTGAATCAAAACCAAGATTAGATATCGTCCCGTTTCTCAACATATATATATATATATATATATATATATATATATATATATATATATATATATATATATATATACACAATGTATCCTCCATTTTTATAAAGCAAAATGACTATTCAAGATTCTAAGTCAAATAATCTTGGGCAGATCAAGAAATACCTATTTTTTAAATGATTACTTTTGGTATGAAAAAGTAATAGAATAATAATGAGAAATGGAAAATCGCCAATAAAGAACAAGTGTAATTGGTAAGACTAAATATTAACATCTAACACAGAATTTATTTTAGTAACAAAAATGTCTCATCTGCTCTGCCAAATACAGCAGTCACTAGCCATGTATAGTTATTGAGTACTTGAAGTTTATTAGTATGGTTCAGGAGGCAACTTTTAATTTATCGATTATAATTAACTTAAACTTAAATACCTATATGTGACAAATGACTGGCTAATATATTGGAAAATAAAGAGTTATAATGTATTTGAAAATAGTAGTAAGTGGCTCAATAAACATAGTCATCATTTTAAGAAAGCTCATAAAACTGGTGAATACAAATTAAAGAAACAATAATACCTTTATATTCTTCAGGATGTTGCTCATACTCCATACAAAATGTAAGAAATTTCATTAGCATTCGCTTTTCAACCATCGTAAGTTGTTTGCTACTAAAAACATCTGCTCTGGAACAAGGAACCTGAAAAAATATATGATAAATTCAAAAACTACTTCCTCAAAATACAAATTATCTAAATAACCTTTTTCCTTAAAATTTACCATAATTATTATTTCTACTTTCTGAAGCTGTTTCAATCAGTTCTAGCAGCATCTCTGTTGACTTCAAAGCTAATTAAAGTATATATTTTTTTACATTTAATTCTGTCAAGATACTCCTCTTGTCATTAAAAGGCCAATGGCACGCTCCCTCCCTCAAAACTTGGGTAAAATGACACCTCAAATCTAGAAATACTGTATGAAAGTTGATAATTTGTCAACACCAATATCAAGCTGCTACACAATGCATGGGGATACTAATATTAGTAATTTTAACTAATGAATAGTTTCTGTTTGAAGATCTTATACTTTATATTTATAAATCACTATACCAGAGGCGGGAGGGGGAAAAAATCACCTTACAAGATTAAAATTCAGTGCTTTACACCTCCATGATACGATCGCCGAAGACAAACGGGTGCATAAGCAAATGTGGCGAAGAAAGTTGATGGTGCCTGGCTATCAAGAGAGATAGTGTCTGGGGTGTTAAAAGGATTGAAGGTGAACAAGCGGTCATCTAGCTCAGAAGCAATAAAGCCCACATGGAAGAAGCACACCAGCCGGTGCGATCACGAGGTGCCAAAGGGACCAGGTATAAGGTATCAAGGAAAAAGAAAAAAAATATATATATATATATATATAATAGTGAATGAAGGGGGAAGTGCAGAGTGGAGACCCAAAGCCCATTTGTTGGCCACTGGAGATCCCCTCACAGAGGGGTTTAGGAGAGGAGATAGGTCAGTCAGGGGTCAGTCAGGGTGCGATGTAGTACCGATGAAGAACACAGCTTTCCCCCAGATCCTGGATGCTTCCTCCCCCCAACTACCATGATCTGAATTCTACCTTGCAGGACTGGATAGGGCAGAGGTTGTACACTGGTGCATATGGGAGCTGGAGGCACAGGGAATCCAGGGTGGACGATACCTTCAAGACCAGGGGTGTGAGGGGCGATACTGGGAGAGTAGAGGGTGAGTGGGTTGGAAAGGGGGAACTGATTACAAGGATCCACATGGGACCTCCTCCCTGGGAGACGGATGGCAGAGAAGGGGGGGAAGGGAGACTCCGGACAGGGCAAGATATGACAAAATAACAATCTATAAATTATCAAGGGCTCATGAGCGAGGGGGGAGCGGGGAGGGAGGGGAAAACCAAAGAGGACCTGATGCAAAGGGCTTAAGTGGAGAGCAAATGCTTTGAAAATGATGAGGGCGAAGAATATACGGATGTGCTTTATACAATTGATGTATGTATATGTATGGATTATGATAAGAGTTGTATGAGCCCCTAATAAAATGTAAAAAAAAAAGAAAGCAAATGATGATGGAAATGTATGTACAAATATGCATGAAACAATTGATGTATGAAATGTTATGAGCTGTAAGAGCCCCCAATAAAATGATTTTTTTTTAAATTCAGTGCTTTACCAGGAAGAAAACCATCATATTTTCTCAAAAATAAAAAAGCTGAAATTCACAGCGATATACAATACCTGTTCCACTCTTCCATCTAGAAATGCAAGAATCCTGGTGATATTTTTGAACTCTGCATACTGACTAATATTTGATTTGATTAGAAGATCAATGAGCAAACCTCGAGAATACAGCAGCTGCATAAAAATATTTTAAAAGGTAAAATGGAGAAAATAAAGCTAAATGATAAATACATATATCTAATTTCATTATATTCCTAATTACTCATAAAAATCATTAGAGCTACAAATACTATAACGCATGACAAATAAATCACAAATTAACAATCTATGTAAAATTCCAAACCTAAAATGCTCTGGAACCTACAAATTTTTCCCTAACTTATTGGCAGCAATAAGCTGACCCCAAAAACTGTAAGGCACCTGTACCTTTATTTATTCCATTTAATTTGAATATTCACATTTTTCACCACAGAAATATTACTGTCTGGCTATAGAGTATTTCCTTTAACTTTAAAATTTTATGACCCACAAACTGAATTACAAAACACACTGGGCCTCAAGGGTTTAAGAGAAAGGACTATAAAATTGATATGGCCAAATGCTTCTTAAGAAGAAAACAAAAAACAGCCCTGCTAGATTTCACTCCCACAAAAACTGAAAAGCTCTATAGTTCATTTCCACTGAAATGCTCAAATTATAAGGTCTATCTGTAATCTAGCAGTCTAGATTTATATGAGATATATCTCAAGAAGGATGATAATTATTGCTATCATGTACATGAGAAATTGATTTAATCTTTCAACATCTCTCATAACCAATACCAGAGACAAAAACAATAAATACAACACAGTATTATCTAGCATGTTTTACGTTTACCCATATTTACATTGCAACAGCATTTATATGGCTCATATATCAAGATATGTAAAAACTGTCTATAACTTGATAAATGTTAAAAATACAGTAAGTGGGGAAATGACAAAAATGTAAGTGGTGTTACTCTAAGAAAAAACCTAAGGAAAAAAAGGGAAGCTCAAAAATGAATCTATACCATTAGTCTGGGCAGCCAAGAGGTCAGTAACACTTGCTGTAAATCAATATCACTAAGTGAATTTTTATAAACTGTTATATGAACTCAGCACTGTACCGAACAAACAAAAGTGACATTACTTTTTTTTTAACGTAATCTGGTTCCTCTGGCTAAATAAAGCATGTTCCTTGATTGTTTTCTGCTTAACACACTTTCACAAGTGATATATTCCATGTTTTTAAGAAATTATTGTTGGGTCTGAATTACATAAGTATAAATTATTGACAATTACTTTAAGTACCTTATTTCCTTCAAAAAACTAACATTTGAGAGTCACAGACCTCTCAGTAGCCAGAACAATTTTACAAATACTATTATAAAGCATGTTTCATTTACTGTGATCTAATAAAACCTTGGAACTGCTGTTGGTAAGTTGTTAATCATAAAGTCAGCTGGCAAAATCCACTAGCTGCTGTATGGTAGAAAGAGGAGGTTCTCTGTTCTCAGAAAGATTTGTAGCCTCAGAAACCCTACATAGGAGCTCTAAGAGTTGGAATTGACTCAGAACAGTGGTGTTGGTTGGCTGATTGAGTGGTTTGGTTGGTTAAATAAAACTCAAGTTTCAAATCATTAGCTTAAAAAGTAATGCATATGATGTACCAGAAAAGAATGAAAACAAACTTCAATTAAAAGCATGCTAGATTTTTGTCTCCAAAACAAAAAATTTATAAATATGTAGCATATTTAAAAGTAATCCTCTTTTTACCGCCTTCTAAGTGATTCACTATAGTAATTTCAGAGTGGAAAGAAGCTAAAGAAAACTTCAATATGATTAAAAATAATAGAAACTAGACATTAGATTAACAATTAATAAATTACTTCTCTTGGAATGTTTCCAATGTTATTAAGGGTATAGACTGTCTTAGAAGTAAGTTGTAGCTGTAAGAATGATATCTTCCACGCTAGTCAACTTAGTCGAATACTATATTCTGTTCAACTACCTTGCCACCAGCTGTATATTTTTTTAAAGTAAAAACTAGAGTTTCACTTTGTAAAAATCTATGTATGTGGATGCACTTTGTGAAATGTAAAGGGCCACTACACTTGTCAGCTATTCCATCATGAGCTTTCGATGCAACAGCTGTACAAATGGCAAGTAGCTTGGAGAAAGCAAACTAGACTTTAGGTAAGAATTAGTGCTTGAGATGGAAGTTTGATGATCATCTTAAACTATGTAAAACTAGAATTGTAGGGAAAAATGAAATTTCCAAGGGAAATTTCCAAGGAGTAAGTGATTGCCTCAATACCATGGAATACACTGCTGTCCAAAAAGTAGCCAGTGGATAGGTGTTCATGAAATGACTAACATTAAAACATATAAAATTCTAGACTAAAGAATGAAGAAAATCAAAGATGCAAGGAAGCAATTAGGCCAGAGAACTAATGGATCGCATGAATCCCGACCTCTGAGTCCAGAGGAACTAAGTGGAGTCCAGCTACCACTGCTGCCCACTCGCAGTGGGATCATATTAAGAGCTCCTGGATATAGGGCAGGAGAAAAATGGGAAATGAAACTGGTTAGCTAGAAACTGGTAGACCTTCCTGGGGAACTTTTGGCTCTTACACAGACTTTAAGCCTGGAACTGAATTTATCCCTTTGGCTCAACTCTCAGTTAAGTGACAGAAAGGCCTATAAGGTACACACTAACATCAGGGTCATAAACACTTCTTAGAGCAAACGACCACGTGACATAAGAGGAAGATTTGCCCTAAAATAAAGCTCAGAATGCAGGAAGGGACAAGAAAGAAGTGTGAATCAAAATGATAAACATAGGGAAGAAATGAGAAAAGTGCTATTACATTGTGGGGACTGCAGTCAATCCCACAAAGCAAAATGTGTATAAATTGTTGAATGGAAAACAAAACTGTATGTACATTTTCACCCTAATCACATTTTTTATAAACAAGAAAAGTATAACAAATGTCTTCTACTATGCTTATAAGTTCTTTAGATTGTCCTGTCATTATAGAATGAGTAATATAAATGAGTATTAGTTATTTTAAACCATATATTCTCATGCAAAATATACAGAATAATGTGCAATTGCCTAAATTCCTCTTGGCACTTGATTTTTAATTACCTCTAAGAGAATCAATTATTAATCAAACAAACCCATGGAAATATTCATAAAGCACTTCAGAATCTGTTCGTACGTCTCCGTTTAACAGTTTCCCCCACCATATGACTTAGGTTCTTAGACAAATACAACTAAATTTTCTACAGTAATTTCTAAAATCAAAATAGTACTATCATCTACCATTTTCCTTTATAGGAAATAAAGAGACTTTCAAACATGTCGAAAAATGTAATTAAAAGATAATGGTATACTATATTTTGGTTAACATAAATGATTACAGACTTTAATGAGCTAGCCTTGATTCTAACCACTACTGATATCACTGTTTCACTCCAACTTCCAAGTAACCAATGCAAAATAAAATTTTTGGAGAAAATCTCATTTATTATCTGACTTCAGTTTTTAAATTTTTGTTTCCTAACATTTCATTGCATACTACTGTTCACAACAACAGGAAGACGAGTGAGCTACAACTAAAACTACTATTCAGAAACTGGGAGTCAAGATATTATAGAAAGAATGCCGTACTTCAACAAATAGCAGGGTCAAAGTTTATGGACAAAATAGTGCAGACAATGCAGAAGTATGAGGTAAGACCAAAGCAAAACATAGTCAAAATACACTCATATTGTCAGTAATTAAGGCCAAAGAAAATAACAGTATAATGATATTGGATTATATCAGGAATGTGTGACAAGTGAAAATTATTCTCTTTTTACTAGATAGCTTGGACCATTCATGAAGAAAGCGTGCAATTTAAAAAGCTAAATTTTGAGAAAAGTAGCAATCATTCACTATGCACTTATTTCTTTTCAATCTCTCATTGTCCTCTGATAGTCTTGGGGTTCTGTTTTTCTCTACTTTAACCTGATCATTTTTCTTGGCCTTTCAACATCATTATAATCTTATTAGTTTTCTATTCATTTGCATTACAACCTTTGCTTATAAACCTTACATTCTAACCCTCCTGGTGGTGTAACGGGTTGGGACTTGAACTGCTAAGTACAAGGTCAGCAATTTGAAACCAGCATCTGCTCTGGGGGAAAGATGAAGTTATCTACTCCCAAAGAGATTTCCAGTCTAGGGAAGCCACAAGGGCAAATCTACTCTGTACTGTGGGATCATTATGAACTGGAATTGACTTGACAGTAGTAAGACCCAGGCATCTCCTCTAACCTAACATCAAAGAGGCAAACATGATCTAGCACTCTCATGAATCTAGCATGTTCACTTTTCCTGCAGGTGAGCCTTTTCTGCCCTCCAAACGCCCTTTGGCCATTACTGATGGAACAGACCACTTCTTTTTGCTTATGTTATTTTCAATATTTAGAGCCTTATAAAGGGAAGCGCTTATATACAAGGGGGTACCCCCCAAAATAAAACTGGACAAAACTCTGCTGGGCAGACCTTTCACAGTACATTTTTTTCCTGCTTGGTGAGCATCAAGCAACTGGCTCTGAGTCTGTGCACCCAGTAGCTTCACCTGGGAAGGTTCTCTTTGGCCACAGTGAATTTTTTCATAAAAGCAGTTTCACTGGAACCTCATTTTTTATGTGTGATGGTCGTTTAAGAGAACAGTGTGCTGCTGTGAAATTTTGTTTCCTGATCAGGAAAAATGCTGCAGAAACAGTGGTGATGTTGAACAAAGTTTACAAAGACAGCACTATGAGAAAAACTCAAGTGTTGGAGTGTTTCTCATTTCGAAAAAGATGAAATGTCTATGGTCTATGGGTGACGAATCTTGTTCTGGACATCCATCAATTTCCCAAGTGGACCAAAATGTCAACTTGTAGTGCATTTGGAGTTCATTCCACCAGGTTAGACTGTTAATCAAGCTTTCTATTTAGAGGTTCTGAAAAGATTGCTTAACCATATTTAACAAAAAAGACCCGATTTGTGGCAGATGGGGGCCTGGCTTTGCCACCAAGGCAATGCACCTGCTCATGTCATGCAGCCATCTCAGTGCACCAGTTTTTGGCAAAAAAGAGCATGCCTCACTTGTCCCACACACTTTACGCACCTGGCCTCACCCCGTGAGACGTTTTCCCCCAACAAATGCAGAGGGACATGAAAGGACAGCAATTTGATGATATAGAGGAGGTGTAGAAAAATGAGGGAGGGGCTGTCTGCCAACCAAACAGATGAGATTGAAAAGTGTTTCTAAGAGCTGAATCACAGAATAGACAAAGGTATTAAGTGTAATGTGGAGTACTTTGAAGGTGGTAAGGGTGTTTCTAAAAAATATTAAATACATTGCACCGTGTGGCAACAATGAAACATACAACTTTCCTCTAATTCTTAATTGCTTCTTCCCCGCCCACTATCATGATCCCAATTCTACCTTACAAATCTGGCTAGACCAGAGGATGTACACTGGTACAGACAGGAACCAGAAACAAAGGGAAACCAGGACAGAAGAACCCTTCAGGAGCAGTGGTGAGAGTGGCAACACCGGAGAGTGGAGGGAAGGTGAGGGAGAAAGGGGGAATAGACTACAAGGATCTACATATGACCTCCTCACTGGGGGAAGGACAACAGAAAAGTGGGTGAGGGGAGGGAGACGTTGGACAGTGTAAGACATGACAAAATAATAATAATGTATCAATTATCAAGGGTTCATGAGGGAGGGGATGGGGGAGGGAGGGAGAAAATGAGGAGCTGATACCAAGGGCTCAAGTGGAGAGCAAATGTTTTGAGAATGATGATGGCAACGAATGTACAGATGTGCTTAAAACAATGGATGCATGTATAGATTGTGATAAAAGTTGTATGAGCCCTCAATAAAATGTTTTTTAAAAAATTTTAGCTGCACAGCTTTGAAGAAGAAAAAAATCATTTGGGGGTATCCCTCATATATAAAAACAATCAACACCAGTGAGGTGATTCTTTCTGAATGGAATTTTTTTACCACTTTTTGTTTATTTGAAGAAGTCCCATGTGTTCAAAGCAAGCAAATAACAGAAAAGTAACAAATATTGTGAGAGTTCATCATATATGGATGGAATTGAAAGTACCCTAAATGTTCTCCAGGTCTATGTTAGAGCAGGGGTCTGCCATCCTCTCTGCTAAGTTACTAGTCCTGTCAAACTGCACTCTGTCACCTCTTCCACCTATGCTTTCATTTCTTTTGACACACCCTTTATGAGTGTATTGCTTGTTTTTGTTTGTCTGTTTATCTATCATTTATAGTGATGCTAGTAAATATTTACAGAATAGTTTTGACAATCAACAATTTATTCATATTTTGTGACATTTATTGCAATTCCCACAATGTAATAGCACTCTTTCACTTCCTCTGTTTCCTGGTTTCTACTTAACCTATACATTTCTAGTTTTCCTTTTAGCTGAGCTTTTCCTTGGGAAAATACTGCCCTTTTGATGTTGCATGGTTGATTGTTGTAAAAAATGCATATTTCCTTAGTGTTAGTGTTCACTTTTGAGGCCTATTATTTGGTTGAAAGTTGAGTCACAGAGTGAGTTCATTACCAGTCTTAAAGGGTGATCAAAAACCATATCTAGTGGTCCACCAAAATTTAGCAACCAGTAAACCTGCTCTCTTTATAATTTTGAGATTTGGTCTACATTTTTCTCCCACTTTATCCAGAACCTTCTCTTGTTACTCCTTTCAGAGTGATACCACCTAGTTCTTTTGGACTTGGGCATGGAGGCTAAATTTCACATGTTCTGTTAGCCCTTTGGACTAATTGTTTCCATGTATCTCTGATTTTCATTATTTTTCTTTGCTTTGGATGGGAAGAGACTAGTAGTTGCACCTTTAAATTAGGGTTTCCCAAAGTGGGCAATACTGCCCCCTGAGAAGTGCTGGAGTGGTCCGGGGGGCCTGCAAAAGCAGATACCTACACTTTATGCTGATTATGAGCTACAGTACAAACGTTCATAATTGCCAGAGGGACACTGGGTGATTTTTTTCCCCCTGAAACAGGGGAAGTAGGCAAAATACATTTTTCTGAAAAGGGAGAAGTAGGTCAATTAAAGTCAAATGCCATATACACTCGAGTATAAGCTGACGCGATTATTAGCCGAGGCACCTAATTTTACCACAAAAACTGCATTAAAAATGTGCTGAAAAACTCAGCTTATACATGTATATGGTAATTATGCCTTAAATGAATTTCTATAAGTCATATCTATAAGATGTTTTTGCACATGTATGTTGTTTACATATATAACTACTTTTCTTTATAAGCCTCTAAATATTGAAAAGAACATTAAAAAGCAAAATGAGTGTTCTCTTCTATGAGAACTAGAGGGCAGGAAAGGCTTACCCGCAGGAAAAGGGAACACGCCAGAGTGCAGTTTATTTTAGAGTAGTCAGGTGGACAATAGCTATGGAAGTCTCATAATTATTCAGCAGCCTCTATGGAATAGTATTTTTAGTTGCCAAACAGGGTAGTCTCCAACCTGAGGACTACTGACAACTCGTCTTGCTACATAAAAGCCCCTTAGCTGCATAGGAATATGACAAGGCATATCTGAAGAGTGCAAGTCCACGTTCAGCTCCTAAGTTGAAAATAAAAACCCAACCAAATAATTCATATGAGGAATTATACTGGATGCTATCAATTGATCAGTGTCCCCTAAAATGTGATGGAATCCTAATCCTTGTAACTGTGATTTCAATCTAATCAATTAGCATGAGATAATATATTGTAAAACAATCAATCAGATCAGGCTATAGCAGTGTATGCTAGATTCCAAACCTAATCATTTCTGAATTATATAAAGCCAGTATAGACATATACACAAGTTGAAGAAGATGCAAGATGGAAAAAAACAGATGAATCTACATGCTCAGGAACTCTAAAGATGACTGACAGCTTCTAGAAGCTGAAATAGATAAGAATGAACCTCTCTCTAGGGCTTTACCATGAATTGAACCCTCTAGATTTTGAACTGTGATAAAACAAATTTTTCCTCTCTAAGGTAAAGTAATTTTAAAAATACATACATCAAAAGACCAAGTTGATTTAGTAGACTGGCTGCGAAAACATGGATTAACAAAAAGGATTCATTAGCATTCTTTTGATAGAAGAATGCCTACATGTTAGCAAAATTAAGGGCTCACACAGTAAAGAATGCTTAAGATATGGTATTGAAAGTTTTAATGTGCATTTAACCTACCTTAAGAATATTTTATTTTAATTATAAACTTCTGGCTACAGTTTCTTCATAAGCTCATTTCTGAAGTGGAGAGTGTTTGTTGTACAAGGACATGGAAATTGGGTTTATGGGACCACATCATATTTTCAATAGATTAAAAGTTAGTGTGGTTCTAAGATAGGATGGGTAAAAGTGGTACTTACCTTTGAGACCAAATCAATATTAAATCTCCTGCCTTCTTTAACAATTTGAGAGTAAGTGATCGTATTTTTCCTTAGTTGTTCTGCATTGCTTTCTGCTGTAGGTACATTTTCACTTTTTTCATTTTCTTTAGTTGCCTGCACATGAGTTTTATCATGACAATGATTTTCTTTCTCCTCTACTGCTTCAACATCATTTACTTCTGGGCCACTTTCTGGATTACTGCTTGCAGTTTGTTCTGCGGGTATTTCACAGCTCACAGTGCTTAATGACTCGTCTTCTGAAGGTACATAAACAGAATGTGCAGCTTCTGTGTAATTCACAGATGTCACAGACGCATGATTTTTTTGCAAAGCACCAGCTTCTTCAACATCTTCATGAAAATCCTGACTAATGAGAAATTATAATAATAACCAACACCAAATTTTGATAATTGTACTCAAGAAAGAACATTTATATGCTGCTTGAACTTTACATGTCAATTTTTATTTCTTTATCCCATCTTTCTTATAAGTCTGCCATATGTGACCTAGTCTATAAATATTCATCTGTTGAGGTTTCAAAAGAATATGAAAAATAATTGTGATGAAAAATATAAATAGAGACTTCCAGGTTTAAGATTCTATATCTTATGTACATTTTGGAGACTTTCTGGTAGGCAGGAAATTTTTATTTTAGAAAGAACCAACATGGTGGTTAAGAACACAAGTTTTCAGAAATCAGTAGATCTGGCCCCAAATCTTGACTCTAATATTACATAATACTTCTCATTTCTCCTCACTTATTAACCAGTTAACACTCCAAAGACTAGGTTGTTATGCAACTATCAGGTTTATGTCAAAATGTAAGCTGACCACATCAGATTACCAAATGGAAGATGGCTACATCATTACATAACTCCCATATCATCTCATTATAAATATGCCAAATTATATCATGACATAACCACCAAACTATCATTACATAACTGTGAGATGTCAACATTATATAACAGACATACCACTGAGAACCATGGCCCAGCCAAGTTGACAGAAAGCCTTAATCATCCCAGCCAGCATTAATTTCACCTTGGACCTTGGCATTCATTATTGCCAGAGACACGCTAATTTGCAAGCTGGTCAAATGTTAGATTTTTCACTATTCTACTAAATGTGAAATGTCAGATAACGAGATAGTCCATTAGTGAGGAATAACTGTAATGTGTTTCTTCTGGGCAAGTCTGCCGAATCTTAAAATATCACTATTCCTCGGCCCTAAACATAACTGCACCCTTCAACAATCTTATCTGTTTTAAGAAACAGTTTCCATTCCATATACAAAAGGTTACATTTAATCCAATCATACACGTGACTGTTATTTCATGTTCCTATATAGATAATATAAACATGCAGTTTACTTATAAATTATCCTTTAAAAAAGAAAACTCATGGAAGTTAGGAAGCCACGTAAAACGTATGCGTGTGTTCACGTGCGCGCGCACACACACACACACACACACATCTTTTTTTATATCTGAAAAATACCTATGCACCAAGTAACTTGTACAGTAAAATTACTGTTCAAAAACAAAGGGAGAAATAAAAACATACCCAGATAAGCAAAAATTGAGGGATATTTGTAGCTATCAAACCTACCTTGCAAGAATGACTTAAACGTGTTCTTCAAATAAATAAGAAAGATCATTAGACAACCATCTGATGAAGTACACTGAGGGAAAACTATAAATACATCAATAATGGAATGATCACCAATTGAGGTAATGGTATAGGTAAATGAAAAGACCTATTGCAGGACACTTGAGATGGGTAAACTCAGTTGTTAAGTGTCACTAGCTTCATATTTTCTAATAAAAATTGTAGAAAGCTATCCAAAGAGACACAGAACACACAATCTGAAAAGTAATATAATAGGTTGTTAGTATGGTAATTATAGATATTAAGAAAAAATATGGAGGCTTCAAAAATTGTGGAAAATTTCCATTATCTTTTCATTCCATTTTCCTTGAATGTTTTGAAGCCCCCTTATAGTTCATTGTAAATATACAGTCTCAAATGGAAAATTTATAGTAACTATTAAAGAGAAAACAAATTGTAAGAGCAAATACAAATTGTTAGAAGGCAGAAACCAAATAGACTCATGAAGAGAAAATACCATAACACAAATAATGATAAAATTCTAAGATGGAACAAAGAAATTCTATGGCAAGTAACAGAATAGCAGAAGTAACACCTTCCTTATCAATAATGACTTTAAATGTAAATTACACTGCTTTTAAAAATCAGAGAGGAGCAAAATTGATAAGAAAAATGGTACCCCCCCCAAAGAAAGAAAAGAAAAATGGCACCATCTACAGAAACATATCTTAGGTCCAAGAACATAAAGAAACTGAAAATATGGAAGAGAATATTCCATGGATGTAGTAATCAAAAAAGAGAAGAGGTGACTGTACTGTTATCAGACAAAATAGACATTAAGCCAATTATCTATTATAAGCAGTGCAAAAGAAAAATAAACTGATAAAAGGGACAGGCCATCAAGAAAATATAACAAGGATGAATATTTATACATCTAACATCAATGCACCAAAATATATAAAGCAAATGTTGACCAGACCAAAAGGAACAATAGATAATAAGAATAGGAATCTTCAACATACCATTCGCAAAAATGAACACAACCTCCAGAAAAAATCAGTAAGGAAATAGAGGGCTTAAACATGTCCATTAAAAAAGATTAAATTGCATAGACATGTATAGAACTCTATACTCAAAATCCGAACAATATATATTTTCTCTATAGCACATGGGACATTATCAAGGATAACTCATATGGCTAGCTAAGTCACAAAATAAATCTCAGAAAAACAAAATTCAAAGTATTCGATGTAAAATACTGAATACAAAGTAATCACCACTGAGAAATTCAAAGCAATATGCACCTACATCAAAAAGAAAGATCTCAAGTCAAGTCTTAACTCTAAAGTTGAGGAACTAGAAAAAAAGAACAAATTAGGACCAGTCCTACAAGAAGAAGCAAAACCAGAAAAGACCAAAGAAGAAATATAGTAGATGATACAAAAACAATAGAGGAAAGCAACAAAACCAAGTTACTTCTTTGAAAGATCAGCTCAATTGATAAGCCATTAGCTAAACTGACAAAGGAAACAGTGATGTATACTTAGGTGTTGTCAGGTTGGCTATGACTTACAGCAACTTTAAGTGTTCCCAGTCCAACACTGTCCTAACAATAAGTAAGAATGTGTTGTTACTGGTTCTAGTTAATACATGCACAGGTTAATTCTAAACAAAACATACTTAAACATGCCTCTGTAATCAGTAGAGAGCTGCACAATTTCTCTCACTAAGATGCGTATGTTAGTCTCCTTATGATGCCTTCAAAACAAGGTCAAATCAAAACAATGGTGTTTAAAGGTACTTCTTTGTCTGTTACATTCCAGGCAGAGAGGTCAGTTCAGAAGGTTATGATAACTGTTTTTAGGAACTCCAAATGTGCAATCTTGAGAGAGATTTTCTCAGAGGACAATTCTATGAAGAAGTTTTAATAAAACTGAAAACTACATTGTTGAGGAAAAAGCAGGAAAGTTGCAATGAGGGATTTTTTCCATTAGGACAAAATATCTGCTTGGTTTCAAAAGTAAGAATTATTCTTAAGAGACTTTCAGTGGAAAACTTTACCCCATCAATCCTACAAGCCTGATCTTGCCTGTTCAGATATATTTATGTATCCAAACAGATATGTTTGTTCTTTGGCAGTCCATGGCATATTCAATATTCTTCTCCAAAACCAGAATTCAAATGGGTCATTTCTTCTATGATGATCCTTTTTCATTGTCCAGCTTCTGCATGCAAATAAGATGGTTGAAAATAGTAAAGCTGGGATAGAAGGGGAGAGGGAATCATTCTCTGGGAAGTAGATTTATGTCTATGGTGATGAAAAAAATTAGCATTGCAGAACAGTGAAATTATGGCATCACATGTACTTTTATGACAAATGGAGAAAATAGTGAAGTTATCAAGGAAGCAGCAATCAAGAAATGAAAATACATATTCAATTTGGGCAAATCTGCTGCACAAGATCTCTTTATACTGTTAAAGAGCAAAAACGTCACTTTGAAGACTTAAGTACACCTGACTTAAGTCATGGTATGTTCAATCACCTTGTGTGTTGAGAGTGCTAAAGAAGCAAAGCCAGTGGTGCATGTGTGTGTTTGTATGTAGAAAGAGATCTGTATCGAGAAATGGTTATACATCATTTGTAGACCAAATGGTTCCACACAGTTGTAGAAACAGGTAAGTCCGGTCCATTCAAGTCAGGCTTCTCTGACTCATATGGCTGCTAAAGTTGACAAACAGGAAGAAAAATGACAAAATAGAAAAGGGGCGATGGGAGGGGTACAGGCTGGTAGAGGTAGAAGCAAATGAATCTGAAGATGAATCTACAGTTGTGAGTTCCCTACTGGTTCCTGGGCAGAAGACCTACAAACCAGATGGAGGATCCATCTTCAGCAGAGGGTGAAGGGCCAACAAGAGCTTGACTTCTCTCTTCGCTTCGCTTCTCCTCTCCTCTCCTCTTCTCTTTTCTCTCCTCTCTCTCTCTCTTACAAAAGACCACACCCCAAGGAGGTGTCTTCAGGCTACAACCTCATTGATAGGCTGGGATCCACCCCTATTCTCACCCCAGAATATCTAGTTGATACAAACTTTAAACATCATACTTCATATGCATGTGAAAGCTATAAAAGGAATAAGGAAGTCTGACAAGAATTCATTCATTTGAATTATGGTGTCTGTGAAGAAGACTCAGGGCGCCGTGCTCTGCTAGAAGAACAAACAATACCCGATCACGACCTGGAGTGTTGCTTTTTGCTAATGTCTTCAAGAGCTTGGGCTTCCTCCTTCAATATCAACAGTGTTTGATGATATGTTCCTCTTGAAATAGCTGAATGTCAATTATTTTTGTACAGTGACTCTATATATTACTTCCATAGTATTTTAATACTTCTTGAACGATTCTATTTGCCCAATTTTACAACTCAAAGTTTCTAATTTTTCTGCAGGTGTTTCTGCTTGAATATGCTGAATATGTTCTTCCCTGATGGTTTTCATACATTTCTTTGTAATGCTTTCCTTTGTCTTCTTAAGCTGACCATTGAATTTTTCTGTTCAGCTCTTTTACTCCATCATTTCCTCCATTTGGTTTTGCTACTCTATGGTCAAGAGCCAGCTTCAGAATATCGTCTGATATCCACTTTGGAGTATTCTTTCTTATCTTTTAAATGACCTGCTTTCTTCGCGTATAATATTCTCTTTTTTTAACTGTTGTGGAGTTGTTTCTTTATTGAGAGGCTGGGAGCACCAGGGGATGGCCATTGGAATCTTCCTGGGCTGGTTCTATCATTGCTTCCGTTTTCTGAGTGCTGTTGCTCTTGCTGCTAGCAGCCGCCTCCTCGGGTCCACTGCTGGCGGGCTCTCCCTTCGCTGGGAGCTGCTTCCTTTTCTTTGGGATGCTCCCGCCCTTCGCTGCCTCCAGCATCACACGCAGGCTCCTCTCTGGGCGAGATTCCAGTTTCTTCCGCTTGGGGAGGGGGTTCCCTTCTGGATCACTGATGACCAGATCCTCCTTAGAGGATCTCTTTTCCTTGGGTTTGGGGAGAGCAGTTTGCTGGGTCTTCAGATCCATTTCCCTGTGGGGCCTCCTGGGCCCCCTGCTTGTGCTTCTTGGGGGTCCTTTCCCGTGGGTCTCACGCTCCACAGGAGGCCGGCTGCTTTCCTGAGACACAAGCCAAGGGCAGCCAGTGGCTTCGTGTCCTTCGTCAAGCGTTTCTTCTCCGACTCCTCCAGCTTCCTAGTCATCCCCACAGCAGCCTCCGCCTGCACCGCTGCCTCCTCCATCACCACATCCAGATTCTTCCCAGGGACCTCCCCAGTCTCGAAGAAGGAGAGTCACTCCGCGACTTGCTCTCGAAGCTTTTCCCCAAATACACTTGTGGGCGTCTCAGAGAAACAACCGATTCGAGAAGCAATATTGCTTTTGTTTGTCATGTGCTCGGCCCATGAAGGTGGAGTGGAAAATGAGTCTGTGTTTAGGCGTGTTTCTCCTGGTCTTCAGAGCTCTGGAAGCTTGGTCCCTTTTTGCTGGGCCCTGGGAATCACTCAGACACCAGGGTTGGTCCGTGTATAATATTCTTTTTTTTTTATCTTTCTCCCGAGGAGCAGTTGGTAGTTTTGAACTGCTGAGCTTGTTGTTAGCAGCACAATGCTAACCATTCTACACCAGAAACTGGTGAAATTCTTCAATTTCTTCATCAATGGCTTAAGTGGTTGATGAGTAAATTTCCATAACTTTATTATTTTCCTTGAAATTTATAGATGTTTCTTTCACAGACAGCATTGTACTTCAGTGTGGATCTTTTTCGACACTGAATGTAGTAGCACTATTCCCCTTGAATTTCTTATTCCAGCGCAGCAAGTCTTAAAATTCTCTGATTCAAAATGGCTGACACTAGTCCATTTTGGTTCGGTAATGCCAGGAATATAGATCGTCATGCACTAAATTTGATGTTTATGGTTTCTAATTTTCTTCAATTCATAATTTTTTTATTCCCTGTTTCGATTATAAATGAGTATCTGTGGTAGCTTCTTCTCATTTTGAGTCCTGCCCCATCAGCAAATAAAGTTCTAAAAAGCTTACGTTAGCCACCTGATAAAGGTTGATGCCACTTTGAGGAAGCAGCTCTTCTTCAATATTATTGTCAGGGCCTCCATCTCCAAAACTTTTCACATAATATTCATGGCTGTGCATAAGTTTTCACTGGGTAATCCAGCATAAATAGACCACTTATTCCTTCTTCCTAGTCACAGGTGACCTGGCTGATATTTGAAATACTCGTGGCATAACTCCCTACAAGGCACAAGAAAGCCACCACAGTACAACAAACTGAAAGATACGCCACATATAAACAGGCCTACACATGAAAAAATGTTCTCTGGCAGATAACAGGGATGGAAGGAGAGAGAGGAAATCGTTTTTGAGATGGTAAGCATTTGTTACTTCTGGTGATGGGAAAGCTAATAGCTACTATAGATGAAGTTCTGCACAACCTGTCAAAGGTAAATGAAGGCACTAAATAGTACATATGAATAAGAAACAATTTCAGTAAATGCTGTAGAATATGATTTTGCAACAACAATTATAATTAGCAAAAACATGACTATTGTTACGTGGGGGAAGAGCCCTTGTGGTGAGTGCTTACACATTAGAAAGTTACCTTTCATCCATATAAGACGTTGGTTTGTTTTTTTTTTAATCACCCATGAATACTCTGTTTCTTTAAATAATCAACCGTATGAAATAAAAGACCAATGTTTACCCTGAAATAAAGATGAGGTCAGCCTGGAAGAGAGTTGAGGCTTCCTATTCCTGTAAAGAGTTTAAGTCTTGTGAAACCCACAGAGCCAGTAAGTTCTACCCTGTCCAATATGGTCGCTAAGAGTCAGAATCGACTCTCAATGGCAGTGAATTGGGTATTTTTGTTGGCACAGGTAGACATGTGGGCATATATGTGTATAAAAAGGTACATGTAAATGTATATGAGTATGCAGGCTCAGCTGTATTCTGTAGACATGTATTCATACATGTTAATGTATGTTGCATATGTAGTCATATTTAATAAACTACATGTAATATACTACATAGCAGGAAGAGTTATGGATACTAACTGAGGCAAAAACAAACACCAAGTAAAACTGAATTATTGGGTTTGAAGGGTTGGGACCATATAGCCTTGTAGAACAATTCAGTTAATTTGCATAACAACATTCACAAAGATAATGGAACAGTGATTCTATGTATTCTTTACATCTTCTTTTGATGCTTCCAGGTTTGTTCCATATTTTGCCAACAGAGTTTTTTAATATCAACTCAAGGCTTGAATTTTTTTCTTTAGTTCTTTCAGTTTAAGATATACTGAGTGTGTTCTTTCTTTTTCGTTTGCTAACTCTACATATTTCATTATAATATTTTACTTTTCCTTCTTGAGCTTTCCTTTCAAATGTTCCATTCAGTTCTTTAGCTTTGTCATTTCTTCTATGTGTCTTAGCTACTCTAAGACCAAGAGCAAGTTTTGTAGTCTCTTTCTAATATCCACTTGGATATTTTATTTCGTTCCTATCTTTTTAATGACCTTTTGCTTTCTTCATGGATGATGGTCTTGATATCAACACACACCTCATCAGGTCTTCTTACAATAGTGTTTAGTGCATCAAATCGGTTCTTGAGATGTTCTGGAAACCCAGGAGAGATACCCTCGAGGGAATATTTTGGGTTTGTGGACTGGTTTTAACTATTTTAACTTTATCTTGAACTTACATATGAGTAATTGATCATCTGTTCCACAGTCAGCCCTTGGCCTCCTTTCGGCTAATATTGAGCTTCTGTAGGATCTCTTCCCACACATGTAGTCAATTTGGTTTATCTGTATTTCATCTGGAGAAGTTCACGTATATTCACTGTTTATGCTGTAAAACATTATTTGTGAAGTTGTTGGTCTTGCAAAATTCTATCATTCAATCTCCAGCTTCGATTCTATCACCAAGGCCATACTTTCCAACGACTGTTCCCTCCTCTGTATTTCTAACGCCTGCATTCCAATGACCAAGATACAATGAAGATGAGATGCATCTTGAGTACATGTTTGGTCAATGTCAGACTGAAGACTTTTGTAGAATTCTTCAATTTCTGCATTGCTAGTCTTAGTGATTGTTGCATCAATTTCAATAACAGCTGTATTGACTGGATTCCCTTGGAAATGTAGAGCTATTGTTTTATCACAGACCGCCTTGTCCATCAAGGTAGATCCTGAAATGTCTTTTTAATAATTTAATAATTACAGCTCTTATCACAGTCCATACATCCATTCAGCGTATCAAGCACATTTGTACATATTTTCAAAACATTTTCTTTCTACTTGAGCCCCTGGTTATCAGTTCATTTTCACCCTCCCTATCATCCTTCCCTCTCTCCCTCATGAACCCCTGATAATTTATAAATTATTACTTTTAAAGTCCTTTTATAATGATTAATGTGATACCAGTCCTTTTGAGCTGTCGTTCTTGGCATAGTAAATCATATGACTATCTGATTCAAACATGTTAATGCCAGTCCATTTTAGCTCACTAACACCTAGAATATTTATCTGTATGTGGTCCAATGCATTTTTGATGGCATAATTTTCTTACATTCACAGCCTGTATATTCCAAGTTCCAATCATTAATAGATGTTTGCAGCCGTTTCTTCTCATTGTAAGCCTTGCCCTATCAGCAAATGAAGGTCCCTGAAGCTTTATTCCTGCAGGCATTACTCCATTCACGTCATTTTGGTGGACTCTACCTAGTGAAGGCAGCTCTTCCTCAGTTCACATTTAGTGTGCCATACAACCTGAGTGGCTCATCTTATGGCACTCGCTCTGACAATGCTCTCCTGTTAATCCTTCATTTTTTGGTATGGGGCAATGCTTTACTGCTATCCATTAGGATTTCATTGGCTAATTCTTCTGAAGCAGACAGTCTATTCCTTTCCCATAGTCTGTTCATATTCTGGAAACTCTGCTGAAACTCTGCTGTTTACTTTGGGTGACTCAGCTGGTATTTTGAAATATCAGTGACCTAACTATTAGCATCACAGCAACATACAAGCCGCCACAGGATAACAAGCTGATAGACATGTTCTTAGCATTTCTTATGGACAAATGGATTATCTGTACAGTATTGCACTGAGTCATCATACTTACTATGACTCGAATAATCAGCAATTTTTTCATATGTGAATGAAAACAAACAGAAAATCATCTTTTTTCACCTCTTTCTCTAAGTTTGAATAGATGATGACATGAACATACATCATATTATTTTAATGCATCTAAATCTTCCACTATAATCATTTTACTTTCTAGCTGGGAAAAAGTCCAGAAAAATAAACAGTTTGAAAATGTGATTTCTTCCCCACTTAAAATGTACAGGTGAGTCACTAAAGACCATTAATCCCAAATTCAGGAAGAGTAGAGAAATCAGATGCCTTGACATATGCAATTCAATGTATTTTTCATATATATATATACATATGGCCTTTATTGCCTTGGGTTTACCACTCTGTCAAAAATGATTGGTTCAGCCACAATCTTACAAAAGACTAGTTTACTCTGCAAATAGGATGTGTATAAAACCAATGGAATAAAATTAACATGCAGGACATGGGTCAATTACTACGCAAATTACTGTGGCTTAGCAAGAAAATTGGCCAGTTTATGGCCTAGTGAGAAAGCTATGACTTAAAATTGACAAGAAATAAACTTAAATAATGGCCAAATACATAGAACTTGAAAGAGATCCCACCACTATTAATAATCGTCTAAAGTGAACTGCATCCTTTGGACACAGGGTCTCAGCACTCAGAACATTCTAGACACACAGGAAAAAGAACTGTAACATTGGAGGTGCAAGATGGTGAGAAAAAGTAACAATCATAACAAAGTCCAATGGCTGCAGTGGACTTCTGGACCCAGAGTGAAAGGCAGCTGAAGGCCTCAGGACAGAAGCACATTGGCAAAAGTTGGTTGCCTCTGGGTACCTGTCAATGTAGCTGAAGAGATTCAAACACTTGATTGGTTAAGGCACAGCCAAGAAAAGGCCTGGTGACAGGCAAGACAAAAAAAAGCTCAATGGTGAGCAGGGCAAAGAGAAGGCTTGCCTGTAGGCACAGCCTCCCCCAAAAGCTCAGAAGCACAATGTCCCTCACTGACCCATAGCGTTACAAGGGACAACACTGGAGGCACAGTGTGGGAGGTGTGCTTGATCTGACCCTACCACATCGGGTGAAATGCTAAAGGTATGCAACTGATCAGCAAGGGGAGAAAAGCAACGGAGTCCCTGGGGAATACCAAAAATAGACTTTGAGGCAAGGGCATGGCACCCCATCAGACTCAACCAGAAAACACATATAAAGAATTACCAAAAACCAAATGAAGGCCGAACATGATAGTGGGACAAGAGGAACGTAAAAGAAAATACAGGAAAGAACCAGGAGGAAAAGGGCATTTACAGAGTTCTAAATACAGGCATGTACATATGTAGATATAGTTATATCTAAAGTTATAGGGAAATACATCTACATACATGTATTTATATCTTAAGTATTAAAGTAGTAGATGAACATTGGGCCTCTACACAATTATTCCCTCAATGCAAGAACACTTTGTTCTAATAACCTGGCATTCCGTGATACTCAGCTTTCCAATACAATCACTGAAGACAAAATGGGTATACACAAAAAGGTGGTAAAGAAAGCTGATGGTGCCGGCTATCAAAAGATACAGCACAGAAGTCAAGATGGTGCCCAGGTAAGCAGTACATACTGAGAGTTGTTTCACATAAGGCACGTATGGCGTCCAGAAGGACTAGTGGGAGGATTCTGGTGAGTGAGGACCCCTAGGACAATCCTGGGCGTCTCCCTCAGCCACGAGGCACGCCCCCCCACATCCCCACACATCTGTCCTGAGCTGGAGCTGCCCAAAGATCCAAGATATGATCCTAGGGACATCTTGGCTTAGTCGGCTGGACTGCTCCTATGCACCACTGTCACTGCCGCTGCAGTTGCCAACTGCCCCACTCCACCCCCAGGCCTAGTCGCCATGGCAGGTGCTGCTTGGCTGCCTTGCTGAGATGCACACAGCTGTAGCAGGACTCCCTTGCAGCAGTTTCCCACTCACCACACTCCCCTAGGAGAGCTGCCCCCTTCTGCAGTTCCCCTCTCTCCACGTGGTAGCCTCGGGTCTCTTCTTCCATTCACCCAGGGTCCCAGTAACTGACTTGCAGTCTACCTATAGCAGGTTAGGTGACCTGTGACTGGGGGCCCCTCCCCCTTGCACCATTGCCTGAGACCCCTCTACCCACCCTGTCCCCACCTGCACACCCATCTGAGCCCAGGCAGCTTCCTTACTGGCAGCGGCCTGTGCCACTACCAAGGGTGCGCAAACACACACTACCCTCACAGCAGCCCAATCCCCATGCCCCTCTTGCCCACAACGGCTCAGTGCTTGCCTAGCATACCAGGCCCACAGGGAGCAGGGAGGAGTGCAACCTCAGTTCGAAGAGTATACATTCTCCACACACAGCCTGGCTCCACAGCCCAGGGGATAAACGACTCGGGTCCAATGGTTTCCCAGCCGACACCGGACACACTACTTAAGACCCCAACATAGCCAAAACCTGCAGATTGCCACCCCCCCTCAGCCGTATCATTGCACACAGGGCTCCTCCACACCCACACCAGCGACCCACAGCAGTAGTAGCCTGTCCCATACCAGTGGCCTGCCCTCAGATGCAACAGCTGCCCCCACCAATGCCAGACACCTACACCCTGCGGAGCTTCTCCCGGGACACCGACACCAGGGCAGTGGGGTTATTTTTGTCCTCAATAAGCAACCCCTCCTGTGGCAGCAAGGCCTCCCCGACCTTTGCCTTCTATTTAGGCATCCTTTAAAAAACTAAATAAATAATTAACTAAACAAGAAAAAGAACTGCTAATCGCTACCACTCAGAACAGTTCAAAGCAGCTCAGGGGAATACATACAGGCTCCAGTCCCACTTTTGTCATGGAAACTCCTCGCCACTGTTAGCCAATGAATCTCCATGGAACCCTGCCTACATGGCAGTCTGATCCACCTCTGTAGTGGGCCACAGGCAGCCCCCTGATCAGTAACACAGAGAAAGAGCTCAGGGCCCCCTGGTCTGCCAGAAACATGGCGCCTACCTGCACAAAAGGGTCAAGGAAGCATCAGCACGGCGCACACTCTCAACAGAAAAAAAAGACAATGGCAGAGATAATGACGCTTATAGAAGTATCAGACACGGATATGCCACAAAAAGAAATCTTCAGAAGGCTGCTTAGTGTAATATATCTTTCTCAGATCAACATGCCATAAAGTTCAGGATTAATAAAAGGAAGACCATAAAATCAAGGGCAAACAATTGGAGGATGATCCACAATCTTCTGCATCATAAATGGGTAAAGGCCCGATGTTAGGAAGTTTCTAGAAACTAATGAGAACAAGAATACAACGTATCAAAACTTATGGGATACTTCAAAGGCAGTTATCAGAGGTAGCTTGATATCAATAAATATATATTCTAAAAAAAGAAGAGAGGCTTATGACTGATACATTATCACAAAACTTCCAGCAACTAGAACAGAGTCAACAGAACAAGCCCTCCAATAGCAAAAGAAAAGAAATAATACAATTCAGGGCAGTTAAACCAGTGGGAAGATAAAAGAACGATGCAAAAGATTAATGCAGCAAAAAGCTGGTTCTATGAAAGGATCAACAGAATTGACAGACCGACCACTGGTGAACCTAACCAAGGAAAGGAAGGAGCAAACATCAATTGCCAGGATGAGGGATGAAACAGGGAAAATCACAAGAGTCTCCAATGAGATTAAAAGGATAATCACAAAGTACTATGAAGGACACTATTCTAATGAATTCAAAAACAAGGAAGACATGGATAAATACTTGGAAAAACAATTTCTCCCAAGATTATGCCAAAGAGAGGTCAAGAACCTTAACAAAATCCATAGCGAAGTAAGAAATAGGTATGGTTATCAAGAAGGTACCAACCAAAATAAGCCCCCAGACCAGAGACGGCTTCACAAGGGAAGTCTACAAAGCCTTCAGGGAAGAACTGACACCGATCCTCCACAAATTATTCCACATCATAGAAAAAGAATAGCAAACTCCCAAATTCATTCTACAAAGCCAGTATAACTTTGA
Organism: Tenrec ecaudatus; assembly: GCF_050624435.1. Lineage (NCBI taxonomy): Eukaryota > Metazoa > Chordata > Mammalia > Afrosoricida > Tenrecidae > Tenrec > Tenrec ecaudatus. Next base: position 91,188,064 of record NC_134548.1, read on the forward strand.
TAACTAAATAGGACAAGAATACCACAGGTATAGAGAAGTACAGACCAATATCTCTAATGAACATAGATGCAAAAATCCTTAACAAAATATTGGCCAATAGAATACAAAAGTACATAAAACATATCACCCACCATGATCAGGTAAAATTCATCCTAGGGATGCAGGGATGGTTTAACATCCAAAAACCCATCAATATTACAACCGCATTAATAAGAAAAAGTATAAGACCCACATGATACTATCAAAAGATGCAGAAAAAGCATTTGACAACATCCAACACCCATTCCTAATTAAGACACTCATGAACATGGGAATGGAAGGAAAATTCCTCAAGCTAATACAGGCTATCTACGCAAAGCCAATAGCTAACATCATAGTCAACAGAGAAAAGACAAAAACAATCCCACTAAAAAAGGGGACAAGAGTGTTGGGGGTATAGCTCAATGGTAGAGAATTTGAATGCAAAAATGGGACAAGAAAAGAATGCCCCTAGTCCCCACTTCTATTCAACATCATACTGAAGTTCCTAGCTAACAACATAAGCCAGTGGAAGGACATTAAATATATCCAACTCAGAGAGGAGGAGATGAAACTTTCACTATTTGCAGATGACATGATTCTGAACATTGAAAATCCCAAAAGCTCCACAAAGACTTACAACAATAGAGGAATATGGAAGAAGGGCAGGATACAAGATCAACAAACAGAAGCCTACCAGTTTGCTATATACATCGGAAGAGAAGATGAAGAAGGCAGTACCCTTCACAATAGCCAAGAACAAATTGAAATACGTAAGAATATATTTAACAAAAAAACCTAAAGACCTCTACAAGGAAAACTACAAGGCCCTAATACAGGAATCCAAAAGCGACCTCCACAAATGGAAGAACATCCCATGCTCATGGATTTGAAGACTCAACATAGTAAAGATGTCAATCTTACCCAAAGCACTTTATAAGTTTAATGCTATTCTGATTCAAATACCAACACCTTTCTTCAGAAAATTGGTAAAACTGACCACCAATTTCCAATGGAGAGGGAAGAAGCCTAGAATTAATAAAGAACTCCTCAAGAAGGACAAAGTCAGAGGACTTGCTTTACCTGATTTTAACACCTACTACACAGTCACAGTGGTCAAAACAGCATGGTGCTGGCACAATGACAGATACTTGGACCAATGGAAAAGAACAGAAAGCACAGCAGTAAAACCATCAGCATAGAGACAACTGATCTTCAATAAGGAACCCAAAAGCATTAAGTGGGAGGCAGATGTCCTCTTTAACAAGTGGTTCTGTAAACAATGGATATCCACATGTAGAAAAATAAAACAAGATGTTTCCTTGCCCCATGCACAAGAACAAACTCAAGATAGATCATAGACCTAGAAGTAAAACACCAAACCATCAGGACCATCAAGGAAGGAAACGGGACTAGCCTCAGATAATTGACCCAGGGAATACATAGGCTCCCCGCAAGAGGAAAGGGTAAGGTACACACACAGGTGACCTGGAAATCGAGAAATGAGATTTAATGAAAATTAAAAACCTGTGCGCCTTGAAAGACTTCACCAAGAGGGTAACAAGGCAACCTACAGACTGGGAGACGATTTTCAGCAATTTACTAAAATCTATAATACCATCCTGCCCTGCAAAAAGAGGAAAACCGTTAACCCCCTTATGAAGTAAACAAAAGAACTGTAAAGAAATTTCTCTAGGGAGGAGACCCATGTGGCCATCAAACACATGAGAAAGTGCTCCTGATCATTAGCCATTAGAGAAATGTAAATTAAAACAACCATTAGATACCATCTAACACTCTTGAGGTTAGCCCAAATCAGAAAATCAGAGAACAACAAATGTTGGAGAGAATGTGGAGAAATAGGAACTCTCCTCCACTGCTGGTGGCTATGTAGATACGTAGAGCCAATGTGGAAAGCTACCTGGCGAAATTCAAAGAAAATGGAAATCGACCTACCTTATGACCCAGTTATTCCTCTACTGGGAAAATACCCAGAAGAAGTAAGAACTAAAACATGACCAGTCATCTGTGAGCGAATGTTTATTGCATTGCAATGCAATTCACAATTGCAAAGAGCTGGAGACAACCTAAATTTCCATGAAGAGATGAGTGGATTAGTAAACTCTGGCAACATTAAAAAGCATGGACAATCACAGGAAACACGTCATTTCATGGGAAGAGTTGGAGGAAATTGTGCTAAGTGAGTTCAGCCAATCACAAAAGGGCAAGTATAACATAAGTTCCATGAGGTAAACATAATCAGCACAGTAGGTACAGAAGACACTTATCTCACAATATATGGATGGAGGCACAGACAGTTGGGTGGAGGTCAGACCAAACTCTAGGAGGTACATGTGAATCCAACATAAAGTAGGATAAAGGTTGGAAGGAGGAGGGAGAAAAGGGGGCGTGGCAGACTGAGATGTTGGCATGAGAGAAACAGGACATTAACACACCCGGGGGGAGAATATTGGTTGTGTCTCCAGAGAATTGGAAGTGTGCGTACAGACTACCACGACACACCAAATCAGGAGGGCAACGTAACCACGTGGAGGCCTACATGAAAAGATTGGGCTACAGGGCTGGCCCCAACCAGAGTCAATCTGCCCTCCCCCCCACCCCGAGAAGTGTGTGCCACAGAACAACACTCAATCTTCAGGCGGGGGAAACGAGCTGATTACCATGCCCACAGAGACACACACCAAGAAGGAAAAAGAGAAAGGGGCAGTCAGCCTCGACTCCATACGGGCACACCAAGCCCAGAGGATGATGTTCCTCCATGGAGCTGCTAAGGCACAGAGAGGACTGCAGGACTGCCAACAACTCAATGTTTTGCCCCAAATGGAATGTACAGTGACAAAGGACAATAATGGGGATATACCACACAATGGGGAGATAATGTGGCCTGAATGCCCTGCAGTGGGACAAACCAAGAAGGGAGCATAACAGATCAGCAACTGGAGCAAAGCCAATCCACAAAACCCCTTAAGACAGCTCAAAATAGACTTCAGGCTTGGAGAGGAAGCCCCCAGAACTCCCATAGGACCAGGGCGGAGAGACTCATAAAGGCCAGCAGACAGACCTGGAACTATGTACGGTTTGGGTGGGTGGGATTGTTTCTCTCCTTTTCTTTTTTCAACCTTTTGTTTTCTTATTGTTTGGACTAGGACATTGCTGGTTGGCCTACTTACATAAGACAGACATGGGAAGTAAGCACGAGGAGAAAGCAACAGGGCCAACAGCCCCGGAGTGTCTAGGGCAGTGGTTCTCAACCTTCCTAATGCCATGATCCTTTGATACAGTTCCTCATGTTCTGGTGTTATTTCCGTTGTTACTTCATAACTGTAATTTTGCTACTGTTATTGAATCTGGCAATCCCTGTGAAATGGTTTGACTGCCAAAGGGGTCACAGCCCACAGGTTGAGAACTTCTGGTCTAGGGGGAAAAAGGTGGTGGGGGGAGGAAAAAGATGTGGTGAGCAAACAATGCCTTACACAGGGGAACAACCAGGGAATTAAACCTTACATAATGCCTTACAGAGGGGAACAAGCAGGGAATTAAAACCAACATCTAGGAGACTGTAGAGATCCTGTGGGTATTAGAGCAAAAGCAATCTAGTTGAGAGGATGTACTAAGAGATTGAAAAAGAGGGAACGTGACGGTGGGGCAGGAGGAAGCAAAAGGGAACAGAGGAAAGCTGAAGGAAGCAAAGCTATAGATAGAGGTATTAACAAAGGTGTGTACTTATGTAAATACATTAAGCCATAAAAACAAAGGTATTGGCCTATGTACATATATTTATAAGGCAATACACTGAGGCTACGGACAGGCCTTGGGCCTCAGCGTATACACTCCCTCAATGCCAAGAACACTTTGTTCGAATAAAATGACACACATAATCGCTGAAGACAAAAATGGGTGCATAAGCAGATGTGGTGAAGACAGAAGATGGTGCCTGGCTATTAAAAGATACAGTATCTGGGGTCTTAAAAGCTTGAAGTTGAACAAGCAGCCATCCAAGAGTGAAGCAAAAAGCCCACATGCAAGAAGCACACCAGTCGATGCAATCATGAGGTATCATTGGGACTGGGTAACAGGCATCAGAAGAATCATAACAAACAACAAACTAACAAACAAAACTGCATTGGTGAGACTGACAGGAGTCGGAGTGGAGATCCAAAGCCCATCTGTGGACAATGGAACATCCCCCCACAGAGGATCTGCAGTGAGGGAATGAGTCAATTGGTGCAGTAGAGCACTGATGGAATGTGCAATATAACTCTGGTCACTTGAGACTCCTCATCCCCCACCATTATCATGACCCCAGTGCTGCTCCCCACTCTGGACTGGACGGGAGCATGTACATAAGCATAGGCAAGAGATAAAGCTCATGACACACGGAGCTCAGGAACAGGAATGGGAACAGCAATACCAAAAGGGTAGGGGGACAGGGGGGAGAGGTGGGGAGGAATAGGGTACCAATCACAATGAATGGCACATAACCACCTACACCCCTCCAGGGTAAGAATAAAAGGAATCAAAGAGTAAAGAGATAGCAGTTGGTATGAGATCTGAAAATAATAACAATCTATAATCTATCAAGGGGACACGAGGGGTGGGGAGAGGTGCTTATCCAAAGGGCTCAATCGAAAGTAAATATCTAGAAAAGAACAATGGCAATATATGTCCTAATATGTCTGATACAATTGATGTATGGATTGAAACAAGACCTGTAAGAGCCCCCAGTAAAATGATCTTAAAAAAAAAGATATAGCATCTGGGGTCTTAAAGGCTTGAAGATAAACAAGCGGCCGTCTATCTGAGAAGCAACAAAGTCCACATGGAATAAGCACACCAACCTGTGTGATCATGAGGTGTCGATGGGATCAGGTATTAGGGATTTAAGACCCAGAACAAAAAAATCACATCAATGTGAATGAGGGGGAGTGCACAGTGAGACCCAAGGCCCATTTGTAGACAAGTGGACATCCCCTGACGGAAGAGTCACAATGAAGGTCAGGGTGCAGTATAGCCCCGTTGAAACAAACAACTTTCCTCTAGTTCTTTAATGCTCCCCTTTAATGCTCCACAATCATGACCTTGATTGTACCTTACAAAACTGGCTAGATGAGAGCATGTACACAGGTACAGATAAGAGCTGGAAAGACAGGGAATACAGGACACATAATCCCCTCAGGGCCAATAATGAAATTAGCAATACAAGGAGGTTAAGAGGAAGATGGGGGGAGAAAAGGGGACACAATCACAATGATCTACATACAAACACCTCCCTGGGGGTCAGACAAAAGAAAAATGGGTGAAGGGAGACATTGGTCAGTGCAACACATGAAAAAACAATAATTTATAAATTATCAAGGGTGAGGGGGGGAAAATGAGGAGCTGATACCAAGGGCTTAAGTAGACAGAATATGTTTTGAAAATTATGGTGGCAACAAATGTACAAATGTGCTTGACACATGGATGGATGTATTGTGATAAGAGCTGTTGTACAAACCCCCAATAAAATTATTTTTTTTTAAAGCTCAGAGCTTCTCTTGGTTGGGAATTGTCCTGTCTGAAGAATTGTATCCTGTCTCCTGAGTTGTATCCTGTTACTTCCAAGTTTCCAAGTTTTTTTCTCATCCTAAGTTGAAGCTTTTTATTTCCCCAATGAACCATAAAATTGTGAGTACGGTCTATGAGGCCATTGCAAGGAATTATCAATCCCAGCAAAGAAACAGAGAGTGCCATGTGGGAGGTGGCGTCAGAAGTATGTTACAGTTGGAGATGCTGAACATGTTTGACCTCTACCGCCTAAGAACCAGCTTTGTGCTAACGGTGATTCTTATCCTCCTCGGGATGTAGAGATCTGATGGTTTTAGACTACAACATAGAACAAAAAACTCCTCAGGTGGGAAAAGATGCTCATAGGATTTAGGATTTAGTTTGGCGTGGTTGCTGACAAGGTTAATTGTGATTGCATAAAACTAATTGCACACGTAACTGTAAAAGAGGAGGAAAGTTATTCATCAACGAAATAAAAGGACAATGTTTAGAAGAGTTAGGGGTCATATGTTCTAGCCACATCTCTGTAGGACCACGTAAACAGGGTGTATGGAATGATAAAGTGGGGATTGGTCAGATCTGCCATCACACTGGATTTAAAATGAGCCATCTCAGAAACAGAAAGGAGGAAGAGCTCACTCCTATAAAAAAGAAGGGTCAGGGGTGGACTGTGTCCTTTAGATCCCATGCTCCCTGATATAAGTCCAGAAGACAGAGAGCTGTGAAAGCAAAGGAGAAGCAGAGAAATGACAGGAGAGAGGTAGCAGCAGCAGAACCAAGAGCACAAAAAAGTGGTAGGCTTTCCGGGGAAAGAAGCAGGAAATCTGAGTGCTTTGAGACAGAAGGCTCACTTGTGGAGCAGGGTGTTGGCAACACTAAAAGAGATTTAGCACATTGTCCAAAGAGGGCAGAGGACCTGTGGCTTAGAGCTTGAGGTCCAGAGAGAGGTAAGCCTATGGACACAGCTGAGAAGAAGTGCTCCTGGGCATTTGGAATCCTGAAGTCTAACCTGTTACAGTCCCTAATAAGCCCCATAACCATGAGAAATTAAGCAAAAAAAGAATTCTCTAAAGGTCAAAGTATAATTGCCTTTAAAAAAATTTTTTTTAGTTAAATGGTATTCATGGACCACAAAACCAAAGACATCAATTATATATTCTTGGTTACATTAAAGCATATGGTTTCTCCCCTGAATTCACCTTCTTTTATAAATCTGTCAATATTAGTGTTAAATAATGTCAGTAGGCTGTACTTTTCATATTGAATGGCATTTAGCTTCATCCAAATTATCATATATATATGAAAGTTCAAATTGTTTTTGCAGCAAATTATATGCCATTGTTAGCTGTATGTGCATGGGGTAGAGCAGGGGTGAGGGATCCTACTTACCTAAAGATATACAAAATCGGTAAGAAATAAATCAGTAGTATCAGGCTTATTTCCTACCACTGCATCCTAAGAAAAAAGGATATGTGAGATGACAGAGGATACTGTGAAAGATCTTACGTGTGCTGGATTGCAAGCTTTGATGGCTTTTGAAATGCTTAGCAATCTGATGTTCTAGACTTCTGTAGATTACAACCATCATGAAAAGTTGAAATAAAAGTATCTATTTCAATTGTTTTTAAACTAAGCACTCTAACTTGGAAAGAGACATATAATATTATATGACCATCCAAATTTCCTTTGGCTTTAAAATTCAAAATTAGAATCTTCTTTAACACTATGAAGCATTCTACCTAGGAAGGATGATAAGTTAAAGAACACCGGACAAGAAATAAAAAGTCCAACATTTTAATCTTTGGCTTTCCGAAACTCTTAAATATGGCTGTCACCTACCAAGTTATGTAACATTCAGCAAATTTCTGAATCTGTCTGAGATAACTGTCCTATCAGTATTAGTCTGGGTACTTAGAAGAAACAAATCCACAGAAACTCATGTATAAGAGACAGTTTTATATAAAGATTAAGTGTGCATCAAGAAAACATCCCAATCCAATGCTGCCCAAGCCCACAAGTCCAACATGAACCCATATGTCCAACACCAATCCACAAAGTCCTCCTCCATCTCACAAAACACACACTATGACTCCAACTGCAGAAGGCAAGCTGAGTCAGTGAATGTGTAAACATCTCAGCACTGGCAGGGTTCTCCACACGGCTGCTCCAGCACCCAGGGCTGCATCAGAGTAGGTCCATGCGGCTTCTCCTTGGGGATGTCTTGCAGGAAGTGAGCCTTGAAACCTGAAGCAAGGAACTACTAAGGCAGCTACACCCTGGTCTGACCATCACAAAGCAAGAGACTCAAGAACTCGAAAGGCGAGGCTCACTGAGCCGTTTATCCCTCTGCCCTTCAATTAACCCCACGTGTTTAACGGCCTGCACAATAAACTACCTACCAACCCCTTGCCAACCTGGCACCTGTACATAATTCTTTGGCTTCACAATTTAGATTAAGTAATACCTACACCTTAATCCTATAATCCTGTGAATATATTCCCCCATCTATGAAAGTTTGTAAGCCAACCACTTCATGCCATTATCCCCCCAATTCTGAGTATCCAATTTATATACAGCCCAGTTCTCTGAGAAGACAATCATATTTTTCGACATGAAGAGTCTGCGTTCTACTTTGAACCTTGTCAAGTCTGCGTCCATAAGCAAAGTCAAATACGGCAGGCCATCCACAAAGTCAGCAATAATATGCACCAGTTCACAGGCTCAAAAATCTCCACCTGGTCAGGTTCTGGTCAACTCAATGTGGGCTGCCTCACTCAGCCTCCACAGGGTGCCCATTAGTCACCTTGCCTTTCCAGGTGACCTCAAACTGTAGCCCGCAGAGGATATTTATCCAGCCTGCTGGGTGTTTTTGCCCCATTTGCATTTTTACTTCAAAATAAGATATGTGCAGTTTGCATAGGAATCTGTTCATAGTTGTTCATAGTTGTTTTTAAAATTACAGTCCGAACCTCCAACGGGTCTGAGGGAACTGCCCCCCTGTTTAAAGTTTGAGGACCCCTGTTTAAAGTTTGAGGACCCCTGCTTTAGACCATGGGTTCTCACCAATACTTAACAAGCCTGTCCCCCTCGTGCTAGCTAGGTCATGAACTTCAGACCAGTCAACCCGCTTTCAACTTCTCTTTTTTCCCCCTGTAAACCAAGTCCACAGGTGTCAGAGGCCAAATGCAACCCATCTCTTATTGCTGCATTTCTCCCACTTCCACTCAACAAGTAGATTCAGGTGGTCACGTAGCAAGCATTTCAGCCTGCCCACAGGCTCTCTTTAAAAATCAGTCCCAAAGAGGAGTTTTCTTCATGGTTCCAGATTTTTCTAGCTTCTGACAAAGACTACTGCTTCCTGAGTACTCCAAAGCACTGGGTGGGGCATAGCTTTTCAAAGCTTTTTTTACAGGCGTGGCCTAAACCCATCTAAAGATCAAAATTTAATGGCTGAAGCAAGTGGGCTTACAAACTTTCTATTTTTATACTTCCCATATTTTCCCAGAAACAACCAAGTAAACAGTGTGGCTTTACCTGACCTCTGGCTAGACAAAGAAGAAAAACTTTCATGAGGGAGAGGTCTACTCTCCATCTTATGATTTGTTTCTCCAGTAGCCCATTCCCAAAGTACCATAATGCATTACTCTGGGTACTTTAGAGGAACAAATCCACAGAAACTCATATATAAGAGACAGTTTTATATAAAGGGTAAGTGTGCATCAAGAAAACATCCCAATCCAATGTTGCCCAAGCCCACAAGTCCAACATTGACCCATATGTCCAACACTGATCCACAAAATCCTCCTCCATCTCAAAAAAAAGACGCAATGACGCCACTTGCAGGTGGAAAGCCAAGTCAGTGAATGTGTAAACATCTCAGCGCTGGTAGGGGTCTCCACATGGGTACTCCAGCACCCAGGGCTGCTTCGGGGTAGTTCCAGGTGGCTTCTCCTTGGGGATGTCTTGCAGGAAGTCAGCCTTGCAACCTGAAGCAGGGAACTACTAAGGCAGCTTCACTCTGGTCCGACCATCAGAAAGCAAGAGATCCGAAACTCGAAAGGTGAGGCTCACTGAGCCATTTATCCCTCCACCCTCCAAGTAACACCACGTGTTTATCGGCCAGCTTGGCATAATAAACTACCTACCTCAGTAAGTAATACTACCTTACCATTGTGTGAGATTGTTTTCATTATCAAATATTTCAAAGAGCTAGGTAACCTACAAAGCTCTTTGAAGGAAAGATGTTGCAATCATTATTATTATTACCCAAAAACAAAGAAAGTGGAATGATACATTATTTTAAAAATCTAAAATCAATATACTAGTATGATTTATAACAAACAACCAATGTTATATAAAGTCTTCTTTCTAGCTTCGTCTAAAGAAGTGTGACTAAGAAGCTATTAACTTAGTGTGTCCTAAATAATTATTTTTCATACCTGGCATAACAAAACACTTCCACGTGTTGAATGGTTCTGTCCTTCCTGCTAAGAACAATGGCTTCTTCATTGTTAAGAATCTGTTCTTGCCATGCCTGGTTTTCATTCACAGAATCATTGAATTCCTAAAGAAAACACAAATAAGAAATTTGCATTAAAAAAGTAATCAAAAGCTGTACTTTTCTGAGATGATTTTTATCCCTCCTATATACAAAGGTTAAATCAAAACAATGGCACTTGTGAAAAGTACTCAGCACCATAAAACAAGGAGGTTCACAATCACTGATCCCTGCTTTATAGTCTGAAAATCAACAAAAACAACACTATATAAAAGTATATAACCTCTTAGCATTAACAGATTTATCATTCATGATTTTGACTATGATCTCAGTGAAGGAGAGCTAGTAGTGTAGTGGGTTATGTGCTAGGCTAACTGCAAAGTCAGCAGTTCTAACACTCAAGCTGCTCCTATGGAAAAAGATGAGGCTGTCTCCTCCTGTAAGGAACTACAGTCCTGGAAGCATTAAGGAGCAGTTAAAACTCCCCCCAATAGAGTTATTATGAATTGGAATAAATTAAATGGTAAGGTGTTTTGGTTTTGAGGTGTGTTTATATGATAGTTACATAATTTCATATCAACTTCATAAGTAAGTGTAGGGGTGGAGTCTAGGCTGTAAATCCGGTCACAGCCTGAAGATGCTTCTGTGCGGACATGGCCTTCTCATGAGGATTCTGGGAACATCCTCTCTTTCTCCCTAGAGGTGGGCCACACACTTTCTCACTGTTGCACCTTCCTGCTGGAAAGCCACTTGGAGACCTGCAAGGAGCCCCACTTTCTGCTTCCCCTTCCTGTTGAAGAGCCACACTCGCAGAGCTGGAATTGCCAAGTGGAGACCCACGCCAGCTCTGAGATGCTTCTACTACCGCTGGATCCACAAGACTTCCCACCAACTTGCCAGTGATCTTCCTGCATTTTGCGTTACTGTATGTGCTGCATGAGTTTGAAGAGGGATTTATGGACTAGTACAGGACTTATGGACTTGACCTGGACTGGACTGGGCTGGGGTGTTTTCTTTTTTTTTTTAATTAATTAATTTATTTATTTTAACAATTTATTGGGGCTGATACAATTCTTTTCACAGTTCATACATATACATACATCAATTGTATAAAGCACATCTGTACAGTCTTTGCCCTAATCATTTTTTTCTCTTTTCTTCTTTTACATTTTATTAGGGACTCATAAAACTCTTACCACAATCCATACATATACATACATCAATTGTATAAAGCACATCCATACATTCCCTGCCCCAGGGGTGTTTTCTTAATATACAATTACTCTTAGATAAAAATTTCTTTCTTATACATATGTATCAATGGATTTGTTTCTCTAGTCAACCCAGCCTAACAGTGTGTGATCTCAATTTAACTTTATTTTTGCTCTTTTTAATCACAGAGAATGAAACAATCTTCACTAAGGGTCGAAAGTAATCCAATAAATTTGAAAGAATTCCTAATTACGTATTGCGTAGAAAATTATATTTTAGCTCAGTATTTGACTACAGGAAATTTTTGAAGATATCAAGATATACTTTTCAAAAATGCCAATGGTCCATTTTTTTAACCTATTTGATAGGTAGTTTTTTCTCTAGGAGAAAAAAACTAATGTATTAAACACACTCAAAAAACAGTGGTGAAATAGTACTACGACGGTGTCATTTGTTTGGGATGTTTAATTTCTGATAATTTCTAAATATAAATATTTTATAAATCTATAATTATTATTTTAAAAATACTTTTAAATGGAGAAAAGTAGTTGAAGACAGCTGTTATTATCAAATATAATGCTATGTACAAATAAACATTTTAAGAAAATTTAAAAGGGAGTTAAAATACAGTAATTTTGTATGTACTGACAAAGGATCACTAGAGTATGAAAAATGACAATGCACGATGTAATGAAATTGAAGAAATAAATGGCATGATTGGTGTGGACTAAAAAAACATTAAAATAAAGGTAGACTTACAACTTTACATTAAAAACAAATAACCCATTGCCAAATATTTTTTTTTAATCTTCATTCACCAAAAGTTTTCTATTCCAACAACCAGGGTATTTTTTACTTCTGAGAACTTAGATGTAATTTTCTAGAAGAACTATTAAATCTATCCATATAGTAGATGATCCTTGTAGTTAGCTCGACAATATCGAGCCTTGAGCATTACTAGGGCTCTGAGGTGATCCTTCTACATATTTCCCAATGATACAATTTTCAAAAGAAAGCATATCAACCTAAATAGATAATTTAGATATAAAAAATCAACTGTCTACAGCATTTACTTTCTTGAATTACTATAAAAAATCATATTTTAGAAACACTGCTTAGTTCTACAACTTCTCATTTTATGTACCCATCATAGCTGAGTTTTTTGCTGCATCTTTGACATCAATGCCTTTGTTATCTATAGAGATACTTTCTATGTTCTACAAACAAGTGAATTAAATTAGTACAACTAGAAAGATTAGTATGGTTCTTGTCACACAGTAAGCATTAAATCTTAGCTATTACTATTCTTCAGCTCTTGGCTACTAAACAAAGATGGATTTTCAACAACCCCAATAAAGTATGGATAGGCTTCAAAAGAATGGGAATTTCATAACACTTCCTTGTGCTCATGAGGAACCTGCACTTGGATCAAGACACAGTTGTGGGAAGGGAATGCTGGATGGTTTAAAGTCAGGAAAGGTGTGCATCAGTGTTGTAGCCTCTCACCATAATTATTCAATCTGTATTCTGAGAAAATAATCAGAGAAGCTATACTACATGGAGAAGAATGCAGTACCAGGATGATTGAAGTAAGAGTTACTAACAATCTTGCTTGTTGAAAGTGTGGACTTGAGGCACTTGCTGATGAAGATAAAGGATTGTAGCCTTCAATAAAGATTATAATTTAATTTAGAGCAAACCAAAATCCTCACAAATGGACCAAGAAGTAAGATCATGATAAGCAGAGAAAAGACTGAAGGCTACAATCTAGTGATCAAGATAGACGGAGAAGTAACAGTCTTACAAGACAAGGAAAAACTCAAAGAATATGTTAGAAGAAACCCAGAACTACAAAAGATGCTTCCCAACCCAGTATGGGCAGAAGAATAACACCCACCAAGCACAAATAAGAGACCACCACATAAAACAACCTCACCCAGAGGGCAAAAAAGAGAAAACAGCCTTCAAGATAGCATTAACTTAAATATAGAAATACTTGAAAGGCTGCTGAAGTAAGCCTTAAAAAAAAAAGGGCAAATGGGGTATAGGGAAAAAGCTACAGTATACAAATATCCCTGGGGTGAGGACCAGGTACTATGGCAGGGACCAGACCAAATACAGGGATACACATGGTAGACAACTATAAAAGGAGGCAGGAAAAGGAAAAAAAATAGTAATAATAAAAAAGAAAAGGATAGAGGGGGCACAGGGTACTAACCCACCCAAGGGGAGGATATTGTTTCTGTCTCAACAGGGAAAGAAGGACCAGACTTCAACTGGATGCTCCAAGATGTGAATGCAACATGCCAGTGTAGAGTAGGGAACCAGTGGAGCGTTCTGGGGGGCCGACGCCAGCCCCAACTATTAAGGGGACATCTGCCCCTACAATCAGAAGAAATTATATCAAAGGATGGCTCTGAATCTACAGCTCTGGAAGAGGGACATATCTGATTGGAGAACACGAGAGCAGAGGAAGGGGGAGGAGGAGAGAGTGGAGCACATCATGGCCCACCAGGCCACGAGGTTGATATTCCCGATTAGAACAGCCAGTCGACAGAGAAAACCACATGGCCGGCCCCACTATGAGGCACGACATCCCTCACAGACCAACACATTGCCCTTCAGGCGACAACACCAAAGACACAGTGAGGGAATTGCACTCGATCGGATCTGCCACACGGAGGCAAAACATTAAGAAGGAGCAACAAAACAGCAAGGGAATGGAGCGGTGAGGTCCCCAGGGAAAGCGGAATGTGGACTTTGGGGCCAGGGCGTGGTGCCCAAACATACTGGACTGGAAAACACTCCTAAAGGGCAACAAACAATCCTTGAACTAACTACAAGCTTTTTTTCTTGTGTTTTATTTTGTTTTTGTCATGGGTTTGTTGTTGTTTTGTTGTATATTGTTGCTTGGCTGTGCTCTGCCTTGTGTTTGTGCATATTACTATCTCCGCAGGTCTGTCTAAATAAGATATGCTGGATGAACAATTGGAGGAGAAAACAACGGAACCAATAGTTCCGTGGGGACATGGGAGACGGGGAGGTGGGGGGAAAGGTAGTGGTATTCATAAACCCAGGGACAAGGGAACAACAAGCGATCCAAATCGGTGATGAAAAGGGTGTGGGAGGCCTGGTTGGCCATGATCAAGGGCAACATAAATAAGAGGAATTGCTGAAACCCTGGTGAGTAGTGAGCATGATAGTGGGACAGGAGGGAAGTCAAAGGAAATAGAGGAAAGAGCTGGGAGGCAGAGGTCAGTTATAGAGGTCTAGATAAAGACATATACATATGCAAAAATATTTATACATGAGGATGCGGAAATAGATCTATGTACATATATTTATAAGGTTAGTATTAAGGCAGCAGAGGGACATTGGACCTCCACTCAAGTACTCCCTCAATGCAAGAATACTTTCTTCTATTGAATTGGCATTCTGTGATGCTCACCTTCCCAACACAACTGCTGAAGACAAAGTGGGTGAACAACTAAATATGGTGAAGAAAGCTGATGGTGCCCGGCTATCAAAAGAGATAGCATCTGGGGTCTTAAAGGCTTGAAGGTAAACAAGCGGCCATCTGGCACAGAAGCAACAAAGCCCACATGGATGAAGCACACCAGCCTGTGTGATCACAAGGTGTCGAGGCATCACATATCAGCCATCATCAGAACAAAAATCTTACCATAATGAATGAGCCGGGGAGTGCAGAGTGGAGACCCAAAACCCATTTGTAGGCTACTGGACATCCCCTTACAGAAGGGTCGTGGGGAGGAGATGAGACAGTCAGGGTGCAACGTAGCAACGTTAAAAATTACAACTTTCCTCTAGTTCCTAAATGTTTCCTTCCCCCACCCCACCCCCCACTGTCATGATCCGAATCCTACCTTGCAAGCCTGACTAGACCAGAGGAGGTACACTGGTACAGATGAGAACTGGAAACACAGGGAAGCCAGGGCGGATGATTCCCTCAGGACCAGTGGAGTGAGTGGCGATACTGGGAGGGCATATGGAGGGTGGCTTGGAAAGGAGAAACCTATTTCAAGGACCTGCATTTGACCTCCTCCCTGGGGGACATACAACAGAAAAGTAGGGGAAGGGAGATGTGGGACAAAGCCAGATATGACAAAATAATAATTTATAAATTTTCAAGGGTTCATGAGGAAGGAGAGATTGGGGAGGGAGGGGAAAAAATGAGGCCCAGATTCCAGAGGCTTGGGTGGAGCGCAACAGTTTTGAGAATGATGAGGGCAACGAATGTACGGATGTGCTTTACATAATTAATGTATGTGTGAATCGAGATGGGTGGTGTATGAGTCCCAAATAAAATAATTTTTTTTTAAAAGAAGAAGTGGGGTAAAGTGGGAAGATGCCATTATATTTTAATTCATTTTTTTCTACACTTAAAAAATCCCCTCATATTATACTTAACCTTAAATAATACATTGTTTAATGGTACTTTTAAAATATTATATGCCATCTATATAAAAAAAGGAAGAAAATGTTCTGAAACCGACTGTGGTAGCAATTGTACAATACCGTTTTATGTGACTGAAGGAATGTTATAAGTAAGAGCTCCCAATAAAAAAATAATAATAATAAAAAGATCTTACTTTTTAAAAGAAAAACAGAAAATGTATATTAGATTTCTTTCCATACTTTTTCATTATACTTATTGATTTTATCAAGTGACCTCTATGAACACACCAAGAAAACTAATGACAAACATAATTCTTAAGTATGTGTCTTCCTAAAGTCACTGTCTTCACTTTAAAAATAAACTAACAGAAAGAGCAATTAATAATATATGTGAGACAGCCTACGACTACACTATTTTGCTGAGACACAATATTGGGGGAAATGTTTGCCTTATAATCAAATGTATACAATTTACAACCTATCTAATAATACAAAAAGGAGCTCTGGTGGCATAGTGGATTATGCATTGAGCTGCTAACACAAGCTTGAACTCACTAGCCACTCTGCAAGAGTACTGTAAAGACTTAACGTCTTGGAAACCCAAAGGAGTCGTTCCAAAATATGACTGCAAGAAAGCTGTGACTTTAATAAAGTGAATGAAGTAAGTTTCAAGAAATTCATTTGCTGAAAAAGCTAGATGTAAAACAAGATGGAACAGCTGCAATCTCTATTAACAATTGAAAAGTAAATGTACAAAATATGAATTTAGGAAAATTGTTAGCCTTCAAAATATGATATGGAATGTATATAGATCGATATCCTAGCATCAGTGAGCTGAAATGGTCTCATTCAAATTCTTACAGCCATTGAGCTAATACCAACTCACAGCAACCCTAAAGGACAGGGTAGAACTGCCCCTGTGAGTCTCTGAGATTTTAACTCTTTAATGAGAATAGAAAGTCCCATCTTTCTCCTACAGACTGGTAGTGGCTAATTTGAACTGACAATTACATGGTTTCCTACTCCTAAAATGGCAAATTGAAAAGTAATGGTGTCATATTCATTATCGAAAAGAACATTTCAAGATCTATCTGAAAGTACAATGCTGTCTTTGATGGGATAATGCCCATACCACAACAAGAAGACCTGATAATAGGATTGTTATTCAAATTTACACAGCAACCACTAAAGTCCATGATGAAGAAATTAAAGAACGCTGCCAACTTTTTCATTCTACAATTTATCAAGAAGAACTGGCCAATACTAGTGATTGGAATGTCAAAGTTGGAAACAAAAACTTAGCATTGGTAGCTAGAAAATATGGCCTTAATGATAAAAACAACTACAGAGACTGTATGATAATATTTTGAAAGAGAAACAGCTTATCCCTTGAAAATATCTGCTTTTAACAACATAAGCAGTGACTACATACATGGGCCTCACCTGATGAAACACACAGGAATCAAATCAACTGTATTTGTAGAGAGAACCGAAAATATCATCAGTCAACCAAGGTTTGCCAACTACAGAACAGGCCATCAAATGTTCCTGGGCAAGTTCAAGTTGAAGCTGAAGAAAATTAAAACAGGTCCACCAGAGCCATGGTACTTCTTGAACAAATCCCACCAACATTTAAAGATTAACTCACAAACATACTTGATGCACTGAATATTAATGACCAACATACCCAAGAGTCGAGGGATGACATTAAGGATGCAAACATTTATTTCAAAGACAGGAAACAAAGAAAAGGCCAAAATGGATGTCAGAAGAGATTCTGAAACCTGCTCTGGAACATGGAGCAGCTGAAGAACATAGGAAAAAAATGAGATGACATAAAGATGCTAAACTGACAATTTCACAGACTGGCTTGACAGGACAAGTAAAGGGTTATAATGAAGTGTACAAGGACTTGGAGTTATAAA
This sequence comes from Tenrec ecaudatus, assembly GCF_050624435.1. Classification (NCBI taxonomy): domain Eukaryota; kingdom Metazoa; phylum Chordata; class Mammalia; order Afrosoricida; family Tenrecidae; genus Tenrec; species Tenrec ecaudatus. The sequence goes on from NC_134548.1 coordinate 91,205,698, forward strand.
ACTGAAAGGGAAGCACAGACAAAGTATTTCTTAAGTCAAGACACGTAAAGCACAACGTAAAGCCCTGAGTAGCAATATCGGAGGCTTCCATAAGCAAGATATTGAATGATGCTGAAGCATAAAGGGAAGGTAGAAGTTATAGAACTAAAAAAAATGGTGGACATAGAACAACTTTAAGGAGGAGCACGTAATCAAAAACAAATGATACTGAAGAAGTCCAAACTGCGCTGAAGGCACTGGTGAAAAGCATGTCTCCAAACATTGATGGAATACTAATTAAAATGTTTCAACAGGCCAATTCAGCTCTGGAAACACGAGTCTATGCCATAAATTTGGAAGAAAGCTACCTGAAATTTGGAAGGAACCAACATTAAGAGATTTATATCTGCACCAATTTTAAAGAAAGGTGATACAACAATACTACTCCCAAACAATGTCATTAATATCCCACACAAGTAGAGTTTGTAGGTGATAATTCACAAATAGTTTCATCAGTACATGGAAAATGAACTGCCTAAAATTCAAGAATGTAGACTGAGGGATAGCTTTGTTGACAGGATAAATCCTAAATGAAAGCACAGAATATCAGACTATTGCTCTATCAATGGTACAAAAATATTCAACTATGTGGACCATAAAAAATAATGAATGACATTGCAAAGAATAGAATTTCCAGAATACTTAATTGTGCTCATACATAACCTGGAAGTGGAACAAGCAGCAGTTGCTCCTAACAGAACAAAGGGATGCTGTAGGATTTAAAATGGGAAATGTATCTTTTCACCTTATTTACCATATAGCAGGGGTCCTCAAACTTTTTAAATAGGGGGCCAGTTCACTGTCCCTCAGACTCGCTGGTTTAAAAAAAAAAACTATGAACAAATTCCTATGCACACACTGCACATATCTTATTTTGAAGTAAAAAAACAAACAGGGTAAAAACACCCAGCGGGCCAGATAAATGTTCTTGGCGGGCCGCATGTGGCCCACGGGCCATAGTTTGAGGGTGCCTGTACTAGAGTATAAGTCGACCTGAATATGAGCCGGGACACGTAATTTTACCACAAAAACTGCATTTAAAATGTGCTGAAACAGCCGTTTGCCTTGGAGAGAGCCTGGAAACAAAATGGGTCACCAGCAGCTCTCCTGGAGCCACCCGCGAAAATTCAGCCAGGCTTCCAGTTCTTGCCACGTGTGCTCAAACGGCACGGTCTGATCCGGAAATACAGCCTCAATATGTACTGTCAATGTTTCCGTCATTACAAGAAGGATTTCAGCTTCATCAAGCTGGACTAAGTTAGCTTTGGATAGGCAATCCAACACTGCTACCCAAAAGAAGAAACAATGCCAACTATGTGTACATAAAATTTTTTAAATTCATCTGAAAAAAATGTGCTGAAACAAAGAAGACCATGTTGCTGGCCCCACTATGAGATACAACATTCCTCACTGACCCATAGCCCTACTGGGGACAACACTGGAGACACAGTGTCAGGGCTGCGCCCTATCTGACCCCACCACACCAAGGCAAAACAGGGCGTGCAACAGAAGAGCAAGGGGAACAGAGCAAGGAAATCCCAAGGGAGTACCAGAAATAGACTTTGGGGACAGGGCCTGGCACCCCATCAGACTCAACCGGAAAACACTCCTAAAGGTCAACAAACAGACCTTAAACTATTTACTTTTCTTGTCATTGGTTTTTTTTTTGTTGTTGTTGTTGTTGTCATTTTCTTTTATTTTGTCGCTTTGTTTTTCACTTCTCTGTCTTGGTTGTTTGTGCATATTATTATCTCTGCAAGTCTATCTAAATAAGATAGGCTGCAAAAAACAGTCTGGAGGAGAAAACAACAGACAGATGGTTCTGAGGGGACATGGGAGAGGGGGAGGAAGAGGAAAGGAGTGGTGTTTATCAATGTAGTGATAAGAGAACAACAAGTGACCCAAAATCAGTGGCAAGGAGTGGGTAGGAGGCCTGGTAGGGATTGATCAAGGGCAATGTAACCAAGACAAATTACTGAAACCCATATGAAGACTGAGTGCGATAGTGGGACAACAGGAAAGTAAAAGAAAATAAAGGAAAGAACTAGGAGGCAAAGGGCATTTATAGAGGTCTAAATACAGGCATGTACATATGTAAATATATTAATAGGTTATGATGATAGGAAAATAGATCTATGTGCATATATTTAAAGGTTTAGTATTAAGGTAGCAGATGGACATTGGGCCTCCACTCAAGTACTCCCTCAATGCAAGAACACTTTGTTCTATTAAATTGGCATTCCATGATGCTCACCTTCCCAACACGATCACTGAAGAAAAATGTGTGCATGAGCTTATGTAGTGAAGAAAGTTGATGGTGCCTGGCTAACAAATGACATAGTGTCTGGGGTCTTAAAGACTTGAAGGTAAACAAGTGGCCATCTAGCTCAGAAGCAACAAAGTTCACATGGAAGAAGCACACCAACCTGTATGATCATGATGTGTTGAAGGGATGAGGTATCAGTCATCAAAGAACAAAAAATCGTATCATTGTGAATGGGGGGGAGTGGGGAGTGGGGACCCAAAGCCCATCTGTAGGCAACTGGATATCACCTTACAGAAGGGTCATGGGGAGAAGACGAGCCAGTCAGGGTGCAACGTAGCAACGTTCAAAAATACAACTTTCCTCTAGTTCTTAAATGCTTCCTCCCTGCCCCACTATCATGATTCCGATTCTACCTTACAAATCCGGCTAGACCAGTGGATGTACACTGGCACAGATAGGAACCAAAAACAAAGGAAATCCAGAACAGATGATCCCTTCAGGACCAGTGTTGTGAGTTGCAATACAAGGAGGGTAGAGGGAAGGTGGGGTAGAAAGGGGGAGCTGATTATAAGGATCTACAAATAATCTCCTCCCTGGGGGACAGACAACAGAAAAGTGGGTGAAGAGAGATATCGTAAGATATGACAGGGAGACAGTATAAGATATGACAAAATAATAACAATTTATAAATTATCAAGGGTTCATGTGGGAGGGGGGAGCAGTGAGGGTGGGGAAAAAATTAGGGCCTGATACCAAGGGCTCAAGTAGAAAGCCAATGTTTTGAGACTGATGAGGGTAATAAATATACAAATGGGCTTGACACATAATGGATGGATGGATTGTGATAAGAGTTGTACGAGTCCCCAATAAAATAATTTTTAATGTGCTGAAAAATTCAGCTTATGCATGAGAATACACGGTATTCAATTTTTGTGCTAACCACATAATCTAAGATTGGAGGAACACTAATTAACAATCTTTGATGTGCAGCTGACACAACCTTGCTTGAAAAAAGCAAGGATTAAGAGTCCTTGATGAAAATCAAAAGTCACAGACTCCAGTATGGATTGTACCTCAACATAGAGAAAACAAAATTCGTCACAAGTGGCCCAAGACAAGATCATGATAAACGCAGAAAAATTGAAGTTATCAAAGATTTCATTTTACTTGGATTTGCAATTAACGCTCCGAGAGGCAGTCAGTAATTAAAGGTTGTATTGGAATGGCCAAATCTGCTGCTCGAGACCTCTTTAAAGTGTTTAAGGACAAATAAGTCATTTTGAAGACTACGCCACACCTGGCCCAAGCCATGGCATTCTCAATCATCTAAAATTCAACTGACTGGTAAATAATGAATGAGAAGATCCATGAACTGATGCACTGGAATTATGGTGTTGGCAAAGAACAATGACAAAGTACTGTGAACTGCCCCAGATACCATCAGAATGCTACTTAGAAACAAGGTTGGAATACTTTGTCTCTATTATCAAGAGGGGCCTGTCCCTGGAGAAGATGATCGTGCTTGCTAAGGTAGAAGGTCAGCAAGAAAAAGAGGAAAACACAATGAGATAGGCTAGCACAATGGCTCCAACAAGGAGCTTAAACATAGCAATGATGGGAGAATGAATAGTACAGGACCAGACAGCGTTCTGTTCTGTTGTGTACAGGGTTGCTAGGCGCCGTATCTAACTAAAAGGCACATAACAAAAACAAACATTATGAAGACATTGGAAAATCATTAGTTGCAAAGATAATTGTCCATAATAGTTTTATAATAAGGGAATAGACAAGGTATCAATTTTGTATGACAGGGGGTTTCTTCCATACTGTTATTATATGACACAAAATACAACACAGTAAATTAAAAGGTAAAAACTTTACCTGGTATTCCTTTATCCAGGACAGTAGTCCTGAAAAGCTAAAGCTGGCCCAGTTTCCTCCATAGTAGCTTCGCCTGTAACAATACAAAATGAAAGTGAAAAAAGTAAAAGGACATCAGACCAAGTCACAAATCTTCCCAGTAGTGGTACTTCTGAACTCAAAAGAGCACACAAGGGTATGTACAGCTGGGGGAAGTAGTAGACTGAAATGAAAGAAGACTTCTCCAATTTTAAATAGCACTTTTCATAAGGGGTAACTCTATAGAGGGAGTTTGAAAAAGCACATGGAGCTCCCTAGAGCATTCTCAGCTCATCACATAATACTGGTAATGTGATGGCGAACATCTGGGTATACACGCTGAGTGTATAACATGAATCATGAACATATGATTCTTAGATTAAAAAATGATTTGGAAGAAAACTTTGATAGATTTCAGATAAAGCCAATGAATATAGCTAACTTTTCTATGTGCTAGATCCACCACCATCATCTGTAAATTCTTCCCCCACAGAATGTGTGTGGATGAGTGTGTACGTGTGCATGTGTGTATACACACACTACATAATTGGCTACTTTAGATTTAGTAAGGAGTTCTGATAGCACTGTGGACTAGGCATTGAGCTACTCACTAACCATAGGATCAATAGTCCAAACCCTCCAGCCTTTCTGAGGAAGAAAGTGTCTGTTGTAAACATTTAGAGTACTGGATACCCTAAAAGGGTCACTCACTATGAGTCAGAATTGGCCAGATAGTATGGGTTGGGTTGGGCTTAGATTTGGTGAAATGCCCAGTGTCATTCTGAGGCTTCAGAACCAAATATACATGCAGATCTTGGAAAAGCATTTTTCGCATTAAGGTATTTGTGGTATTATGAATAAAATTCCTAATGATAACTGGATGAGTTGTTCTTCACTCCAAAGTCATGAAAAGATCGGTTTTAGAGAACTGAGAAGTTCTCCCACTAGAATTAGATAAACCTTATGGGATCTGAATATGTTATTAACTTCATTAAGTAGGAGAGGTGTGACTATTAGAACTCTTTAAATCATGTACTGTATATTAGGCAATATTTGCAGAGTTACTCACATTTATTGACTGTGCTTGATGGATCCCTAAGTACACCTAATACTACCTATGGCATCTACTTTACTTCTGGGGTGAGGAAAAATTCTCAGTTTAATTTGTTTTATATTTATATCTTTCTCTAATAAATTATCTTAAATAGAAAAATATTTAAATGAAATTATAAATTTTTAAAATCATTTTATTGGGGGCTCGTACAACTCTTATCACAACACATACATATATCTATTGTGTCAAGCACATTTGTACATTTGTTGCCATCATCATTCTCAAAACTTTTACTTTCTACTTGAGCCCTTGATAACAGCTCCTCATTTTTCCCCTCCTTCCCCAGGCCCCACCATGAACCCTTGATAATTTCTAAATTACTATTATTATTTTGTCATCTCTTACACTGTCTGACATCTCCCTTTACCAAGTTTTCTGTTGTCTGTCCCCCAGGGTGGAACTAAAATTTTTAATACGGAGCAGACTTGAAAATGTTCAAGAGAAATTCTATTATCTTGTAATTCCGTTTCCATGAACTTTTTGAAGATAATTGCCCACTCAGAATGTTACTAAATAGGCTATCAAACCTCTAATATATTTCACTTCAATCAACGTGATGTGGGCCTGAAGAATAAGATTTTAGGATTTTACCTTTGCTTTAACAAAGGCAATCGCTAAATCAAACACCTGTGAAACCAGGTTTGTCAGTATAGATCATTATTTTACTGACAGCTTGCTACTTCTCCAAACAATGCAAATGTATGTACACAAAGCAATACAATGGCTTTTTGGGGTTTTATCAGATTTCATTTTTTAAAAAGGTAGACATAATTTGAGCTCCAGTAGCAATTCCAAACAGACAGCACTTGCTAACATCTTGATACCAGGTACAGAAAGCTGTATCTCTTGGGTTACAGAAAACTGTGAAAAGAAATGATGCACACTGACAGGCAGAAAAGGAATTGGAGAGAAATGTTAGAATTTGTGGTTTGTTCACGTAACTTATACCTTCTTATATCCTTTGAGAATAGTTCACTTGTGCTATCCCTTCCCCTCCTCTAAATATAAAACTTATCAAAACTAGAAAATTTCTTGATTGTTGGAGAGGGGAAAGCCTGTAATCACCATCTCAATATATGTATTTTCTGAAGACAATCAGATATATATATATATTTTAGAAAACTGACTTATAAGTCAACTGTTAGACTCTAGTGCTTTCATTGTTTTATTTATTGTTATTGGCACCATTACTGGTTTCAGAGGCTTGAAAACAAATACACAGAATAGCTGAAAGATTTATATTGTTCAGACTTAGCTAAACATGTCATCTCTAGAAAAACTGTGGTTTTATTTGGCACTCTTGTAAAAACTCAAATATTTTAAACATTTGGTAAGTTGGAGCTTGCACATTTGAACTAGTAGCATGCGTTCCAGAATAACATCTGAAGTTACCAAACTTCTTGTAATTCTTTCAATAGAATAAATATTTTGAAAAAGTTCTCTTTTGTTTGGGCACTTTATTGTGAATTAAAGTAAAATAAACAAAGATGAAGTTATTATTTTAGTTTACACCCTTGTAAATACAATTTTATAATAAAAATGTGTACTTTTATACTTATTAAAATACTGTACACTGCTGACCATTCCCTTGAAGAAATCTTAGTATTATGTTAACATTTCTTTTAAAATATTTTTAATTCACCATCAGGTCATAAATAAGTAGAACTGATAAATGGTTGAAAGTATCAAGATCCAAGTAAGTTTTTATAAATACATACACCAACTTACAAACAATAAATCTATATAATAAAGCCAACATTGGAAGTAGGCACATGGTTTTTTAGGACACACAAAGCAATAAAAAGTATCAATAACTTAGACTTTCCCAAAATGAAAATTATCTCCTGCAAAATACATACAGAGAAGCCTAAATACAGATATGTACATATGTAAATATATTTATGATTATGGGGGCAATAGACTTATGTGCATATATTTATAGGTTCAGTAGTAGGGTAGCAGATGGACATTGGGCCTCCTCATGCATACTCCCCCAATACAATAGCACCTTGCCCTGCTAAACGGTGATTGCATGATACCCACCTTCCCTACATGATCACTGAAGACAGACGTGTGTGTAAGCAAACATGGTGAAGAAAGCTGATGGTGCCCGGCTATCAAAAAGATATAGCGTCTGGGGTCTTACAGGCTTGAAGGCAAATAAGTGGCCATCTAGCTCAGAAGCAACAAAGCCCACAGAGAAGAAGCACACAGCCTAAGTGAATACAAGGTGTTGAATGGACCATGTAGCAGACACCAAGGAACAAAAACAATCATTGTATGATCACCTTCCTCACATAATCGCTGAAGACGAAAGTGTGCATAAGCAAGTGGGGTGAAGAAGGCTGATGGTGCCCGGCTACTGAGAGATATAGCGTCTGGGGACTTAAAGGCTTGAAAGCAAACAAACGGCCATCTAGCCCAGAAGCAACAAAGCTCACACAGAAGCAGCACACCAACATAGGTGATCCTGAAGGGCAGAGGAGACCAGGTCTCAAACAACAAAGGCGGGGTGGTGGTGGTGGTGGTGGGAATCCCATCACCGTGAATGAGGGTGAGTGCATGATGGGGACCCATTGCCCATCTGTAGACAGCTGGACATCCCTTCCAGAGGGTAGTGAGGAGGAGATGAGTCATTCAGGGTTCAGTGTAGCAACAATGAAACTCAAAACTTTCCTCTAGTTCCTGAACGCTTCCTCCCTTCCCAATTATCATGACCCCAATTCTACCTTGCAGACCTGGTTAGACCAGAGGATGTACAGCAGTGCAGTAGGGATCTGGAAACACAGGGAATCTAGGATGGACGAAACCCTCAATACCCGCGGTAGGAGTGGCGACACCAGGAGGGAAAGGGGTGTAGAAAGGGAGAACCGATCTTGGAGATCTATGTGTAACCTCCTCTCTGGGAGATGGGCAATGGGAAGGTGGGTGAGGGGAGACGCCGGGCAGTGTAAGATAAGATATAATAATTATTTATAAACTATTAAGGGACCAGGGGGAAGGGGAGAGCAGGGAGGGAGGGGGAGAGGGAAAAAAAGGGAAACCGAGCTGATTCCAGGAACCCAAGTGGAAGGTGAATTATGAGAATGACGAGTGCAACGAATGTATAAGGGTGCTTTGCTCATTTGATGTATGTATGGATTGTGATAAGAGTTATATGAGCCCCCCAAAAAAGATTTATTAATAAAAAAAGAAAATCATCTCCTTAAAATATATTATTTTTAAAAAGTGGATACACAAGCTGCAAACAGGGAAAAATATTCATAAAACATATCTGACAAAAATCTGGTATCCCAAATATATAATGAACTATTTTATTTCACCAATAAAATAAATATTCAAGTTTTTAAATGAGCTAAAATGTTGAGCAGATACTTCACAAAGAATGGTATACTAATGGCTAAGAAGCACATGAAAAGATGCTCTACATCATTAGATATGAATTTTATGACATGGCTACACTGTCACCAAAATCACTAAAATTAAAGACTGACAATACCACGTGTTGGAGTTAATAGTTAAAACTCTCATACATTTATGAGAATATAAACTGATAAACACCCTGCAAAATGTCTGAGAGTTTCTCGCAATCTCATACAAAACTACACATACACGTACTCTATGACCCAGTACATCAATTCCTAGTTATTTCCACACACAAAAATACATGTTCACAAAAGTTACACACGGGTTCTAAAATTGATTGTGGTGATGATTGTACTATTGAACTGTATGGGTTGTGAAGTATATGCCAATAAAATGGTTTAAAACAGCACTCCTCAACCTGTGAGTCATGACCCCGTGGGGGCTCGAACAACCCTTTCACAGGGATCAGCGGATTCGTAACAGTAGCAAAATTACAGTGATGAAGTAGCAATGAAAATAATGTTATGGTTGGCAGGGTCAGCACAACATGAGGAAGTGTATGAAAGGGCCGTGGCCTTAACAAGGTAGAGACCCACTGGTTTCAAAGAAAGAGTTGCACAGTTCTTTTCAGAGTAGCCTTATTCCTAATAGCTCCAAGTAGCCTGGAACTGCTAACAATTCAGAAATCCATTAACAGAACAGATATGGAACTGTCACATAATAGATGTGCTTCAATATGACAAAGAATAAACAACAAAACTATTATAAGTGAAAGAAGACTTTTCCAGATAGAGTACATATGCTATAACTTTATTTATATGGACTTCTAGAATAAACTAAACTAATTAATCTATGGTTGAAAAAATATCAGAATAGTGGTTTCCTATACATGTAGAGGTAGGAGAAATTGACTGTGAAGGGTCATAACAGAACTTTCTGAACTAATAATTCTTTATCTTGATAAGGTTATAAGTCACAAAAGTGTATGTATTTGTCAAGACTTCTCCAATGATACACCTAAGGTCTGTAAATTTGACTGTCTATAATTTTTCGGGGAAAAAACAACAACTAACTATACATAGAACCCTAATTAATGATTTCACAGTGAAGTATTTCAAAATGAATTTATTGGATATGTGCAACTTTGAAATGCATAAAATAGTAAGATACAATGGTAGGTAGATAAAAGGATAGATGTATA